>NC_050099.1:43856941-46356941 GCF_902167145.1 Zea mays | reverse complement strand
CCATGGGAGCTTTGCCTTTAACAAAGTTAGACAATTTCTTAGGGGCATTAAGTTTAACATTGCCTCCATGTTGGAAGCCAATGTCATCCTTAATGCCAGGGTGTCTCCCACTATAGAGCATGCTTCTAGCAAATTTAAATTTTTCATTTTCTATCTCATGCTCATTAATTTTAGCACTAAGTTGAGCTATATGATCATTTTGTTGTTTAATTAAAGCTAGGTGATCATAGATAGCATCAACATTAATGTCTCTACATCTAGTACAAATGGAAACATGATCAATAGTAGATGTAGAGGGTTTGCATGCATTTAATTCATCAATCTTAGCATGTAAAATAGCATTCTCATTTCTAAGATTGGAAATAAAAACATTGCAAACATCTAATTCCTTAGCCTTAGCAATTAATTTATCATTCTCAATATTAAGGCTAGCAATTGATTCATTCTACTTGTTAATCTTAGTAATTAAACTAGCATTATCATTTCTAAGACTAACAATTGAATCATCACAAAGTTTTAGCTTCTCAACCTTAGAAATCAATTTAGCATTTTCAATTTTAAGGTTGGAGATAGTGTCATGGCAAATGCTAAGCTCACTAGTTAATTTTTCACATTTCTCTATTTCCTGAGCATAAACATTTTTCACCTTAACATGCTTCTTATTTTCCTTAATAAGGAATTCCTCTTGGCTATCCAAAAGTTCATCCTTATCATGAATATCACTAATCAATTCATTTAACTTCTCCTTTTGTTGCATGTTAAGGTTGGCAAAAAGTGTAAGCAAATCATCCTCATCATCACTAGAGCTAGCCTCATCACTAGATGTTGCATATTTAGTAGAAGCTCTAGATTTTACCTTCTTCTTTTTGTCGTCCTTTGCCATGAGACACTTGTGGCCGACGTTGGGGAAGAGGAGACCCTTGTTGACGGCGATGTTGGCGGCGTCCTCGTCGTCGGAGGAGTCGGTGGAGCTCTCATCGGAGTCCCACTCCCGGCATACATGGGCATCGCCGCCCTTCTTCTTGTAGTATCTCTTCTTTTCCCTCCTCTTTCCCTTCTTGTTGTTGCCCCTATCACTATCACTAGATAATGGACATTTAGCAATAAAATGACCGGGCTTACCACATTTGTAGCAAACTTTCTTGGAGCGGGGCTTGTAATCCTTGCCCCTCCTTTGCTTGAGGATTTGGCGGAAACTCTTGATGATGAGCGCCATCTCCTCATTGTCGAGCTTGGAGGCGTCGATGGGGAGCCTACTTGATGTAGACTCTTCTTTCTTTTCTTCCGTCGCTTTGAATGCGACGGGTTGCACCTCGGGTGTGGAGGTGGCACCTCGCTCGATGATTTATTTGGAGCCTTTGATCATCAATTCAAAGCTCACAAACTTTCCTATAACCTCCTCGGGAGACATTAACTTGTATCTAGGATCACCACGAATTAATTGAACTTGTGTAGGATTAAGAAAAACAAGTGATCTTAGAATAACCTTGACCATTTCATGGTCATCCCATTTTTTGCTCCCAAGATTGCGCACTTGATTCACCAAGGTCTTGAGCCGGTTGTACATGGCTTGTGGCTCCTCTCCTTGGTTGAGGACGAACCGACCGAGCTCCCCCTCGATCGTATCCCGCTTGGTGATCTTTGTCACCTCATCCCCTTCGTGTGCGGTCTTAAGTACGTCCCAAATCTCTTTAGCACTCTTCAACCCTTGCACCTTATTATACTCCTCTCGACTTAGAGAGGCGAGGAGTATAGTAGTGGCTTGGGAGTTGAAGTGCTGGATTTGGGCAACTTCGTCCGAATCATATCCTTCATCCTCTATGGATGGTACCTGTGCTCCAAACTCAACAACGTCCCAAATACTAGCGCGGAGTGAGGTTAGGTGATGCCTCATTTTATCACTCCACATACAATAATCTTCACCGTCAAAAACCGGTGGTTTGCCTAATGGGACGGAAAGTAATGGCGTACATTTAGAAATGCGAGGGTAGCATAAGGGGATCTTACTAAACTTCTTGCACTCATGGCGCTTAGAAGTGATGGACGGCGCGTCGGAGCCGGAGGTGGATGGCGACGAAGAGTCGGTCTCGTAGTAGACCACTTTCTTCATCTTCTTCTTCTTGTCGCAACTCCGATGCGACTTGACGCGGGGAGGTGATTCCTCCTTTCCTTTGGCGCCGGACTCCTTCGATGGAGCTTTTCTGCGGCTTGTGTCTGTTTCCATCTCCCTCTTGGTGGATCTTCTCGACATTACTTAGAGTGGTTAAACTCTAATGAAGTACCTGCTTTGATACCAATTGAAAGTCGCCTAGAGGGGGGTGAATAGGAAAATCTGAAATTTATAAACTTTAAGCGCAACTACAAGTCGGGGTTAGTGTTAGAAATAAAGTCGAGTCCGAAAGAGAGGCCGAAAACAAATCAACCAAAAAAATAGAGCGGATGACACGGTGATTTGTTTTACCGAGGTTCGGTTCTTGCAAACCGACTCCCCGTTGAGGTGGTCACAAAGACCGGGCCTCTTTCAATCATTTCCCTCTCTCAAACGGTCACCTAGACCGAGTGAGCTTTTCTCCTCAATCAAATGGGTCACTTAGACCCCACAAGGACCACCACACAATTGGTGTATCTTGCTTTGATTACAAGTGTCTTGAGAACAAGAATGGGGAAGAAGAAAAGCGATCCAAGCGACAAGAACTCAAATGAACACGAAAATCTCTCTCTCACTAGTCACTAATTGTTTGGAGTGATTTTGGACTTGAGAAAGGATTTGATCTCTTGTTTGTGTCTTGGAGTGAAGTCTAGAGCTCTTGTATTGAATGCAATGGCTAAAAACTTGGATGCCTTGAAGTGGTGGTGGTTGGGGGTATTTATAGCCCCAACCACCAAATCAACCATTGGGGTTGGGCTGTTGTCGATGGGTGCACCGGACAGTCCGGTGCGTCAGCCACGTCACCCAACTGTTAGGGTTCTGACGGTTTTGACCGTTGGAGCTCTGACATCTTGGTGCACCAGACAGTCCGGTGCCGCATCGGACATGCACTGTTCACTGTCCGGTGCGCCTCTGCCGCCTGCTCTGACTTCTGCCGCGAACTGTAGCTCTGTTAAGGCACTGTGCAGTCGACCGTTGCGCGAATAGTCGTTGCTCTGCTTGGTGCACCAGACAGTCCGGTGGCACACCGGACAGTCCGGTGAATTATAGCGGAGTGCGCCTGGAGAAACCCGAAGGTGAAGAGTTGGAGGTCGATCCACCCTGGTGCACCGAACACTGTCCGGTGCCACACCGGACAGTCCAGTGCGCCAGACCAGGGTTCTCTTCGATTTCTTTTGCTCCTTTCTTTTGAACCCTAACTCGGATCTTTTTATTGGTTTGTGTTGAACCTTTGGCACCTGTAGAACTTATAATCTAGAGCAAAACTAGTTAGTCCAATTATTTGTGTTGGGCAATTCAACCACCAAAATTATTTAGGAAAAGGTTTGACCCTATTTCCCTTCAGTAATCAAATCCATCTCCCGCAATAATCCTTCTTTCCTTATTTTCTAAGCATTATTTTCCCCTTTCCTTATTCTCATGTTGTTATCCATCTATTTGTTTGTATACAATTTTCTTTTAATTCAAACTTACACCGACAATATTTTGTTGCCATTTAATTGACTATGCTACATTGAATTGATAATACATCTATCAATGTTATGTAACACCATTCTCATTTCAGGTGTTGCAATTGATCTGTCGTCCCTAATTGTTGTTGATGGAAAGGTCTGCTGGGATCTGTACGTTGATGGGCTTGTGGTCAGTTCTGGTGGCTATAACGATACTAAGTAGGATCTCTTCTGATCTGAACTCAAGCAAGCTTCATCACATCGTCAGGCAAATAAAAAGTCAATATCACAACATTGATTGTTTTCTCTCTTATCGGATTTTCACTCTTCGTATGTATCAAAACAGGACTCAGGACATGTTCTTAATGGACTGAAGCTATAAGTTGTCTTATGCTTAAGCACTGCAGATCACTTATAATGTTCTATGTTCTGTAACTGCCAAGCTGACTACAAGTACAAGAGGTGGACAAGGTTTATGCTGCCAAGGTGTGTGTGTGTAGAGGGAGAGAGAGTGAGAGTGAGAGAGAGTTTGTGTATTTGGAGTCATGGGTTTCAATAACTAGAGAAGGCCCTAACCCAACAGTGCCATCTGGTTCAGCCACACCAGGTCTAGGTGGCTATAAAAACATCCCCAGGATGCCATGGATTAGGTTTTAGCGACGACGATGGTTTCCTCGGACGTGCGGGCGGCGGTGATCCTGGGGGCGAGCGGTGGTTGCCCCCCGAGGGGGGCGACTGGTGGCAGCACTGCTGAGGCGGGCAAGGCAGCGACGGTGGCACTCCACCAGGACCGAGCGAGGGCGACGCTCCTAGGGCAAGTGGCAATGGTGGCCCCGAAGCGGATGAGAGGCGGCGGTGCACCCCAGACCCGGTGGTGACGATGGTTGAGTGAGGCGCGGTAGGCATTGGCAGCGGCGATGGCGGCCATGGGAGACGCGGGTGGCTCCGACGGTCATGCACGGCGTAGTCGTCTCTGGTGATGGCGGACACGCGAGGCGTGAGTGGTTGCCAAATTGTTCAGATCTGTCACAAAATAGGACCACATGAATGTGCCTGGTGGGGGACGTGCCTGAATACATGTTCCTGGTGGAGGGAAGACATACAATCGCGTACATATTTTTATGTCACTATATATACATATCTATGCCAACCTCAAGAGGTTTGAAACAACTTTCAAGTTGGATCAGTATTTTACGCTCATAACTTTGTGGCGGAACCGCCCGAATTATTCCAACTTAAGTGCCTAAGTCCCGCCTTAGAGGCTAGACCACACTTAAATAGGAATAACATGTCAGTTCCTCGGATCTAGTCCAACGAGGCCACGAACAGGATCAAGTACCACATACTCACTCGATGGTGAGGCACAGAGCAAATACAATAAAGCATAAAACCATACATTAAGGAGTATCAAATTTATTACATCATCATCGGAGTTTTAGCAAAAGTAGTGATCATTGTTCGGAATGCAGCGGAATAAAACTAACGATAAATGGAGGGATGGGGAAGCATGTCCCATCACTCCTCATGCTCCTCCTCAGCCGAGGTAGGGTCCCACTCGACTGTCCAACCCGGTGGCAAGATGGACGGCCAAGTCACTCCAGCAACCATGTCCTCCAGAGAACCTGAAAAATTATGCCACAAGCAAGGCTGAGTATACTAATACTCAGCTAGACTTACCCGGTGTGAGGAGTCTACTCCTCTACCTCTAGACATGCAGCTGTTTGGCTGAGGGGTTTGGTTTGCCAAAAGCACTAGCTGAGTCTAAAATCAAGTTTTAGCTCTTCAAGTTTTAGTGTGACTCTCTTAAGACTAAATGTGTACCTATCTAATCATACATGATAGCAAGCAATTTAGCAATCAACATCTTTTGCCAAATCATCACATTTCCATTTGTTACTCAATGTAGCAGCATGGATCAAGCAGTCTCATTAGCTGCGAGAAGCAGACGATTCGAATCGAGTTTCAACCTTGCAAGGTAAACCTAAACACACGACGTGGTGAGGCACTCCGTCCCCACACACATCAACCGTCCCCGTCGATTCCCCGTCAACAGAACAGGGCTCACTGACCCCGACTACCGTCGTGCAGTGACCGCACTTGTACCCACCATAACCGGAATGGGAGACCACGTCTCAGGTCGCGTGAGGGGCAAAGTCTGCTGTCGGGTTCAATCAGGTACTAGGCTTACCGATTTACCATATTTCTCGGCATGTGCTTAGTACGTTCAAACGCTTGACACATGGTACCGCACCTTAATCCTTATTCCAATTTCCATCTCGTAGACAACCAATCCCCATGGATTGTTGTCCACAGACCAACATCAGTATGATATGAAAGTGGGTACAACCAATTCCTGATCTCGCGTGAGTGTTAGAAAAATCACTCGATTTCTACCGAGATCCCTAATTAGTAAAGCAGCTACTCGACCTAGCATACTAGTATCCATCTCAAAAGGAATCCTGAGTCATGCAACTAGGGTTCCTAACAACTCCTACACTTAAGTGCACATTACAAACCTACAAACAATAGGTGTAGTAAAATAGCATAATAAGTAGGTTATGCATAAAACCGGGGCTTGCCTTCCAAAGCTAGGGCAGGCAGATCCTCGACGACAGGCTCTGGTGCTAGATCTGGGGCTACCTCCTGAGCAACTCCTTGCTCCGGCACTGTTGGGGACTTGTTCTCAAATGCTATGAGTTAAGAACAAGGCAACATAGAAAAATGTTAATCGGTAAAGTCCTTCGTCCTTCGAAGCATTATTTCCCTTAGGATATAATGGTTTTCGGACGAAGGTTATGAAGGGCGTACCTTCATAAATATATTATACAATGACGAAGGATGAATTGTAAGGAATATTAAGGACAACATAAACAATTATATATCACTATTATGTATAAACAGAAATAACGTTGAATTACAAATGTACCTTCAACTTGAAGGAGATGAAAGTACAAGCGTGACGCAAAAGCGAATGCCAAATCAGCGTGAACAGTACGGGGGTATTGTTCACCTATTTATAGGCACGGGACACAGCCCATACAAAATTACATTCATGCCCTTTACATTTGATAATAATTCTGTAGTAGTCTATCGAGGTCTGAATAGCCTTTTCATCTTTAAGTCGGTTTCATTTTCTGCTACCACGCCGAAGCTTTCCTGCTCACATCTTCGGCGCTGTATCGACCTTCGTATTATCCTGGTCTACTCCTGCCGCGATACCGACTTGAGTCCGAAGGTACCTGCTCACACAGTATACTTCCAGAAATACTGTTAAATCCTGTTTTTGAGGACCTTCGTAAGCCGAAGGCCCCCAACAGTAGCCCCTCGCAATATTAATTTGTTTAAAATAATAAATTTAGATTGCGACATGGACGAAGGCTTCACGCCGAAGGTCCGAAAAAACACCTTCCCTTTGCTAGAATAGCAACATTCACTGACAAGCGGGGTCTTTCAATTTTCAACGCGCTGGGCGTATAAATAAGATCATATCGCAACTCATTTGGCACGCTCTCTTGCCAACTGCTCCTGCTTACTCAATTTTAGCTCTTGCGCACCAAGATTTGCTGAGCTTTTAAGTTTTGAAGCTTCGGCATTTAGAACAGTTTTTTAGTGTCTCCGAAGATGTCTGAAGATAAGAAGGTTGTTACCGAGATGAAACTGAGTCTCGATGAAGAGAAAAATCTGGGGTTTCTTATAGCAATGTCGAAGACCAACACAGAAAAAATCACCAAGGAGATTCTAGAAGGTTTGTCTGAGGATACTGGTGACAGCGATAGTTATGATGTGGACAGCGGTGGTGAAGACTCCGAAGATCGTCCATGGCGACCAAGCCATTCAGTTTATGGTAAATCGACTATCAAAGAGAATCATCTTGTCAACATGAGAGGAAGGTATTTCCGGGATTTATCCGTTGTGAGGGCCGACGAAGGGGAGAAGACTTGTCCACACCCTGAAGAGAATGAAGTCGTAGTGTTCCGAAGCTTTTTAAAAGCTGGGCTGCGATTTCCCTTGAGCAGCTTCGTCGTGGAGGTGCTGAAGATGTTTGAAGTCTATCTTCATCAGCTTACCCCCGAAGCAATTATAAGGCTGAATATCTTCGTATGGGCCGTGAGAAGCCAAGGTCTGGAACCTGATGCAAAAAGTTTCTGCAACATACATGAATTATCATACGAGACAAAACCCTGGGGTAAAGAACAGTATCACAATAACTTTGGGTGCTACAATTTCGTTTCTCGGTCTGGGTCAAGATGTCCCGTGCCAACCTTTCGGAAGAGATGGCCCGGCGACTGGATGACAGAATGGTTTTATGTGAAAAATGACCTGAAAGCACGAGAAGATATCAAAGGTATAGTTATGCGCCCTATTTGGCAAAGCTTCGGCCTTCGGAGGCCGAAGGTTGAAATGAATGAAGCTGCCAAAGAATGCCAGAGAGCCTTCGGCGTTATCTGTTCTTTTATTGGAACGAGAGATTTGGTACAAGAGCATATTGCCTTCAGGGTATGGCCACTTGCGGAGAAATGGGAAATGCCGCAAGAAACCATAAAAGAGGCCGACGAAGGTGGACTTATCAGGTTGAAGTACACCTTCAAGTTTGGAGATAAATTCGTTGAGCCAGATGATGACTGGTTAAAAAGCATTGAAAATTTAAGTGATGAACTGCTTGGGGCTTATTCGAAGGCCGAGAATACTGCACTGTCAGCAGCCTTCGGAGGCCGAAAAAAGAAGAGGCTGAATCGGGTGTTTGATGCAATCGGGTTCGTCTACCCTGACTATCGTTATCCCATTCGAGGGCAGAAAAGGAAAAACACAACCTCTGCGAAAGAAGAAGCTGCAGCTGCTCCTAGCGAGCCAGAACCGAAAAGAAAGAGGATAAAGGTCCTCACACATCGGCCGCGCTATATTGAACCAGCTTTGGTGCCTGAGTTTACCAGGGAAACCTCTTCGGCCACCGAAGCTGAAAGACCAACCGAGCCAACCTTGCTGCCAGAAGTCGCAGAACCGGCCGAAGCGCCAACAAGGATAGAATTGGAAGAACCGAAGATTTTGTTACCAGAAACGAAAGAGAAGGCCGAAGCGCCATCCACAGAAAAAATGGAAGAAGCAAAAGAAGCAACTGAGGGATCAAAGACATCAGAAGTTTTGAGTCCTGCAGCAAATATTGAGATAGTAAAAAACCAAAAGGTGCCAGCGGTGACTCCGAAAAGGAAGAGAATGGTCAATGTGCTAGATGTTCTGGAGACAATTAAATCTTCAAGCACACCTCTGAAGAAGACTGTTGTCATCCCCGAAGAAAAAACTGAAGTCTCTGATACTAAAGCTCCAGAGCAAGAAACTGAAGCCGAAACTGGGTCCTCAGAACCCACGAAGATAAAATCCCTGGAAATCGAGGAAGAAGAAAAAATAACAGAGCCAACTTTTGTTGAAGAAATCAGTGCTGCTGCCCCCGAAGCATCCCCCAAAGTTCTTGATTATATTGTTCACCATGCTTCGGGGAAACAATTATCAGAAAAAGAAAAACAAGAGGCCCAACTTTACGCCCAAAAACTGAAGTATCCAAAGGGGGCATTAATATTCAATGGCAGTGGAGAAGAAGACTTTTTGTATTGTCTCCCTGACAGCAAAGAGATTTCTGTCTGCCGGGAGATGAGCAAGAGCTTCGGATTCCCAACACTGGAAGACGGGCTCTCAGTGCTATCGAAAAATGATTTGGCCGACAGCCTAGCATATAATAGCTTAAAGGTACAACAAATAGAATATTTGTAATTTTTTGCTGGGACCAAAATTTTTCATTTACTTAAATCTATTGACACACACATATTTCTCTTTGCAGGGCCTGATACTTAGCAATGCCCTCAAGGCACAGAAAGATGCTGAAGACGAAGGGTGTACTATAGCCCTGAGCAACCTTCGTTCCGAAGTAATTGAACTGAGGAACGAAGGTCTCGAAAAAGATAAAATATTACATTCATTGATAAATAAAATAAAGGAAGACGAAGCTGCTTTTAAAGGTCAAGCTGAGGCCCAAAAGCGCGAAATTGAAGATCTTCGGACACAACTGGCCCGAGCCAAGGAAGAACGCATACTTGAAGAGACGAAGCGGGAACTCAACGACCAATGGGCAGATCACTTAGAAGGAACTGTTGAAGAGCTTCGTTCGTCCAAGAAGAGATGCTATAACAAATCTATAGAGTGTGTTAAGAAGTTAAAAGCTAGCTTCGCCAGAGTCGGCGCATTCTCAAGCGAAGAAAACTTCACAAGAGGCAATCCCGAAGGTCCCATCGAATGGATCGACCACGAAGCTGAGGCCTTCGAGGAAATTTTAAATAGCCGTGGAGATATATGTGCTTTCTCGGGTGCCAGAGGAATTGCCGCCATTTTAGAGAAAAAGGGCTGCGAACATGTAAAGATTTTAGCACAATCCGAAGCTGCTTTGTCCTTCGAAGATGCAAGAGATCCTTCGGCTGAAGCTAGCATGGTTGGTGGAAAATTTTTCACCGATATCTGGGATAACGGTGGCCGAGAAATGGCCGGAGAAATTATTCGAAAAAGTGAAAAGGGCATTCATGATGCTAGAGAAGTGGCTGAGGCTGCTGAAAAAAGCGCAGAGCCCGAAGGTCAATTAGGTATTAACTAATAGTTTTTATTGTGTTGTAATTTTAGGTTTTAAGATTCGTTTGCAATTTGTAATAGCAATGTAGCCGTATCCTGTCCTACTTCAGATCCTGCTAAAGCGTCTTCGGGTCCTCAGCCGAAAGGAGATGACGAAATTAAAAAGATGGCTGAAGCTATTATGGACGAAGTCGTCAATCGGCTCCTGAACGAGGCTGCAGAAGTCGTTTTGAGAGAAGATTAAGTATTATTGTAAAAACTTCTGAAATGTAATATATTGTAACATTTTGTAACCCTGAATGTAATATACCTGTTTTTATTGCTCAATTCTTTACGATGCATGAAACTTTACACGTACCGCTTTTGAGTCTTTGACGAAAAAACACCTTCCCTTCTTTTCATGCTTCGTAAAGAAGAATTTTTCTTTGTCACAACAATATCCAGTGTTCTGATGAATAATATCCAGGCTTCGTGAAGATATTTTCCGAAGCTAAACCTCCGAAGATCAATAATGTATCTCTTTGTGACATTATGATTTTTCCCTTTTCTCAAAACGTTCTTCTGTATATTGATATCATGTCCACCTCTTGTGCCATATGCAACATGATGTATGATGCTTATGCTATGCGAAATGATGCGATGATGTTATGTTATGTGAGGTGATGTTTATTCCGAAGATGCACACGCATCCCTGCAATAAAACACATAATCTTTTATAAGCCTCCCTTAGGAGCTTCTTCGCCTTTTACTTCAGCGGAATCAGCGTTTATTTTTCGCTGTAAGCCTCCCTTAGGAGCTTCTTCGCCTTTTACTTTCAGCGGTATTCGCGTTGACTTTTCGCGCTTCGCCTTTTACTTAGGCGGTATCAGCGTTGACTTTTCGCTGTATGCTCTGCATTCCCTTTGGAACGACTTTGGAGCAGAAAACTTACTCTGCGCTCCCTCTGGAGCGGCTTTTTATGACTTCGGCAAACTTACTCTGCGTTCCTTAGAACGACTTTTTGTTGCTTCGAAGAAATTTTGATAATCCGAAGGTCCTCTTTGTTATCACAAGTTTTTAAACTTCAACAACTTAGGCCTGTGAAGAAAATATATTTTCTTTGTGGCAAACAACGAAACTATTTATATGAGATCTAAACAATGTCCTTTATTACACAGAAAGGAAGACTGAATAAGAAAGACTGCTATTAAGGTAGGATATTTGTCAATAGATGTGCTTTGACTCTGGCACAGTGTTGTTGACTGTACGAGCTTCGGACTGCTCTCTGAAGTCCCTTTGGTGTGGAGCATACTGGCTCCCTTCTGGCTGCTGGCCTTGTTGCAGCGGAGGTGGAGGCGGAGGTTGTTGCCAGGAAGCTTGAGGTTGACTTGCCGAAGCAACAGAAACTGCAGGGTGGTTGCCCACATATTCTGGGATGTAAGGTGAATGATACGAAGCAGTATGCATGACCTGCTTCGGCTGGGCTTGCTGTGCTGCGGCTTCGGCTATTTCCTTTTGCTTCTGGATGGTAACATGGCACATCCTGGTGGTATGGCCTTTGTTCTCACCACAAAACAAGCAAAAGATTCTTCTTGGTTGATCTCCGAATCTTCCGCCGAAGCCCCTGGCGCCTCTGCCTCTTGGAGCTGGTGGTCGGAAAGAGCCTTGCTGTTGCCCCGAAGCCTGTGAGGAACACTGTGGCCTTTGCTGTTGGCTTCCTCGATCATCATTTTGGGTAGAGTTATGAATTGATCTAACGTGCCTCGGATAGAACCTTCCTCCGAAGCCCCTGGTCATTTCAGAAAACCTGAAAGCCTCCTCCCTTCTTTGGCGAAAATCATTATCGGCCCGAATGTACTCGTCCATCTTCTGGAGCAGCTTCTCCAAAGTTTGAGGAGGCTTCCTAGCAAAGTACTGAGCTGACGGTCCTGGCCGAAGCCCCTTGATCATGGCCTCAATGACAATTTCATTGGGCACCATTGGTGCCTGTGCCCTCAAACGCAAGAACCTCCGGACATACGCCTGAAGGTATTCTTCGTGATCCTGGGTGCACTGGAATAGAGCTTGAGCAGTGACCGGCTTCGTCTGAAACCCTTGGAAGCTAGTTAACAACAAGTCTTTTAGCTTCTGCCATGAAGTGATCGTTCCTGGTCGAAGGGAGGAATACCAGGTTTGAGCAACACTCCTGACAGCCATAACAAAAGATTTGGCCATGACTGCAGCATTGCCACCATACGAAGATACTGTTGCTTCGTAGCTCATCAAAAACTGCTTCGGGTCTGAGTGGCCATCGAACACGGGAAGTTGAGGCGGCTTGTAGGACGGAGGCCAAGGTGTAGCCTGCAGCTCAGCGGACAGAGGAGAAGCATCATCGAAAACAAAATTCCCATGATGGAAATTATCATACCAGTCATCTTCGTTGAGGAAACCCTCCTGATGAAGGTCTTGGTGCTGAGGCCTTCTGTGCTGCTCATCCTGAGCAAGATGACGAACTTCTTCAGAGGCTTCGTCTATCTGCCTTTGCAGTTCAGCTAGCCTGGCCATCTTTTCTTTCTTCCTCTGCACCTGTTGATGAAGCATCTCCATGTCTCTGATTTCTTGATCTATCTCGTCCTCTGGTGGTGTCGGGCTGACAGCCTTCCTTTTCTGGCTTCGGGCCTCCCGAAGGGAGACTGTCTCCTGATTGTGGTCCAGCGGTTGCAGAGCTGCAGTCCCAGTCGCTGAAGCTTTCTTCGGTGCCATAGCGAAGGTTAATGATCGCCGAAGGTGTTCAAAAAACTCAAAGAGTGGAAGTGAGTTCACCAGAGGTGGGCGCCAATGTTGGGGACTTGTTCTCAAATGCTGAGTTAAGAACAAGGCAACATAGAAAAATGTTAATCGGTAAAGTCCTTCATCCTTCGAAGCATTATTTCCCTTAGGATATAATGGTTTTCGGACGAAGGTTATGAAGGGCGTACCTTCATAAATATATTATACAATGACGAAGGATGAATTGTAAGGAATATTAAGGACAACATAAACAATTATATATCACTATTATGTATAAACAGAAATAACGTTGAATTACAAATGTACCTTCAACTTGAAGGAGATGAAAGTACAAGCGTGACGCAAAAGCGAATGCCAAATCAGCGTGAACAGTACGGGGGTACTGTTCACCTATTTATAGGCACGGGACACAGCCCATACAAAATTACATTCATGCCCTTTACATTTGATAATAATTCTGTAGTAGTCTATCGAGGTCTGAATAGCCTTTTCATCTTTAAGTCGGTTTCATTTTCTACTACCACGCCGAAGCTTTCCTGCTCACATCTTCGGCGTTGTATCGACCTTCGTATTATCCTGGTCTACTCCTGCCGCGATACCGACTTGAGTCCGAAGGTACCTGCTCACACAGTATACTTCCAGAAATACTGTTAAATCCTGTTTTTGAGGACCTTCGTAAGCCGAAGGCCCCCAACAGGCACGAGGATGTACTCTCCGTCAGCGAGGTTGCAATCTATCGAATGCAATGGATAAAAATATGTATGTTATGATATGCAGGATT
The DNA here is from genome assembly GCF_902167145.1 of Zea mays. Classification (NCBI taxonomy): domain Eukaryota; kingdom Viridiplantae; phylum Streptophyta; class Magnoliopsida; order Poales; family Poaceae; genus Zea; species Zea mays. Next base: position 46,343,203 of record NC_050099.1, on the reverse strand, counting down.
TAGTAACCATTATGCATAGTGAAGAAAAACTAAGTTAGTTAATAGCTTAGGGTTTCCTTGTTATAAGAAGTTCTTAGTGGTTTATGCTTAGCAATTTAAGTTTGAGGTTTTGCTTAGAGGCAAACACAGTGGATTAAGACTTGGATTGCCCTTAAAGGTTTTAGTAGGTAACCAAGGGTTGGCTGGGTTGGTTAGGGTAACATTAATTTCCACTTCTAATTTCCTCTTTTCATTTTCTATTTATGCTTTTAAGGTGGGTTTGAACTACAACAGTGGTTTTAAGTTTTCCAAAAAAATGTAAAATTTACAGGGGGAGGCAACGGGGAAGATGGTCGTGCACGAGGGTGGGCTTTATAGCCGTTCGCGGGCATGGTACGGGCGGGGGCACGGGGGTGGCCGACCACCCGTGGGGGCGGGGGCGCGCGCGGCAGCGGCCAGTGCGCGCTTGGTCGGTCAGACAAGGCATCGAGCACGTGGCAGCATTTGTTCTGGTCACTTTCAAGCGTCGATTGGCCCATGATCTCTTCGTATCTACCCAAAATCCTTGTATAAGATTTCTTCCTTGTAGTATACCCGTTGTATCTCATGCAGTGCTCAAGTGGATTTGACCTCGGGTTGGCAAGTTACGAGGAGGTGAAGTTGTGTCTGTCCGAGCTGTCCACACCGAGACAAAAGCCATGTCCAGTCGGGTCAAACGACTTAGGGTTGGGTTCAAACTTTTCCAGGGTGTTCTAGGGGTCTTTAGGCGCCATTTTGTCAATTGGGCCATAAGGTTTTGAGGTTGGGAACAAGGTGAACATGTTTGATCTTCGAAAGAGGGTCGGTTTTGAACTTGAGAAAAACCTGATTTTTCTTTTATGTCCTTCTCTTTGGTGACCTTTTTGGGGTTTTCTGATTTCTTTTTGGGATCATTCTCTTACTAACTTTTGTAGGGTATTAAGTGTACTAAAATTTTTATAATTAGCCCAAGCCATGACTATGTGATTTACATAGCCTTTTTGCTATAATTCCCTCTAGGGCTCCATTTGCCTAAAGGGATTTGAATTAGGGTTTGAGCCCTTATCTCCTCTTTAGGTGCATGATAAGGCCAAGGCATTACTTCTAAGATGGGTTTCACCTACTTAGGATCTTGATCCCCAAGTTTGGTGTCTTTTGCTCAAACTAAACCACATGTGATGATAGGTTCACTAGTGTAGTCTTGAGTGAAAACCCTAAGTAACACCTGGGGTGTTACAGCCCTCCCCCCTTAAAGGAATCTCGTCCCGAGATTTTGGGTAGGGTCCTTTAGAGGGGGTACCAAAAAGGTGTGCTGGGGTGTTGCATTTGCCCTTATCCAAGTTTCTCTAGTTAACTGCTCTTCGAATGTCATTCTCTTTGCAACTTTAGAAGGAAGCCCTTTTTAAAACCATTTTCAAAGTTTACACTACCTTTAACATCTAAGTTTTTCTTATATTTAGATTCAAAGGGCAGGTGGGGTGGGGTTTTGGATTACGTACCGACTCCTTTGGGCAGAAAGTCGGGGAAGCGAGAACATAGAAAATCCTCAGTCTCCCACGTAACCTCTTCTACTGAATGGTGACTCCACTGAACCTTATACATTTTGATCGACCTTGCCCGCGTTGATCTCTCCTTTTGATCCAATACCTTGACGGGGTGCTCTTGATAAGACAAGTCTGGTTCTATCTCCAATTCTGGATTAGGTAGTACTTCTGTGGGTAAGCGGACACACTTCCGTAGCTGAGAAACGTGGAACACATCATGAACTGCTGACATGTGGGTGACAAATTCAATTGATATGCTACAGGCCCACAAGTTTCTATGATCTCATAGGGTCCAATGTAGCGAGGAGCTAACTTGCCCTTGATTCCAAATCTCTGAACACCTTTGGTGGGTGACACCTTAAGATAAACATGATCTCCCACTTCAAACTGTAGAGGCTTCTTCCTCTTGTCATGATAGCTCTTTTGTCTGGCCTGAGCAGCTTCTAAGTTCTTCTTAATGACTCTGACTTTCTCCTCTGCTTCAAGTACCAGGTCAGGTCCAAATATTTCCCTCTCTCCTGCTTGTGACCAATTTAGCGGTGTCCTACACCTTCTCCCATACAAGGCCTCAAAAGGTGCCATCTTTAGGCTGGACTGGTAGCTGTTATTATAGGAGAACTCCGCCAACGAAAGACACTTGTCCCAATCCTTACCATAGTGTAGCACACATGCCCTCAACATGTCTTCCAAAATCTGATTCACCCTTTCTGTCTGACCATTTGTTTGAGGGTGGTATGCTGAGCTTCTTATTACATGGGTCCCAAGTGATTCTTGCAATTGCTCCCAGAAACGTGCTACAAATGGTGCTCCTCTGTCAGACACAATAGTCCTTGGTATCCCGTGCAGACGAATTATCTGGTCAATACAAATTTCTGCATACTTTTCTGTCCGGTGGGTGGTATGTACTGGCAAGAAATGAGCCGTCTTGGTCAACCTATCCACAATGACCCAAATGGAATCGTGGTGCCGGGAGGTATTGGGCAATACCGCAATGAAATCCATGCAAATATCCTCCCATTTCCAAGAGGGTATGGGAAGGGGCTGTAAGATGCCTGCTACCTTCAAATGACTAGCCTTGACTCTCTGGCAAGTGTCACATTCCGATATATACTTAGCAATTTTCCTTTTCATTCTGGTCCACCAGTACAAGGATCTGAGGTCATGATACATCTTGTTACTGTCGGGGTGCATGGAGAATTTCGAAAGGTGAGCTTCATCCAATATTTTATTTCTGAGCTCGGGGTTCTTGGGAACAACCAATCAGTCTCCAAACCATAGAATCCATTTGCTGTCCTGACGGAAACATTTGTATTTTTCCACCTTCTGTTCGATCATTTCCTTAATAACTTGAACACCCTTGTCACCAATCTGTGCCATAACTATTTGCTCATGTAAGGTGGGCTCCACTGAAATATAACTTAAAGCACCGGAGGAAACGACTTCTATGTTCAGCTTGCACAACTCATCACATAGGGTGGTGATTCTTGCATCCATATTCATACAGTTGCACTGGGCTTTCCTGCTTAAGGCATCTGCCACAACATTGGCTTTGCCAGGATGGTAATGTACCTCTAAATCATAGTCCTTGATTAATTCTAACCACCTTCTCTGCCTCATATTAAGATCAGCCTGGGTGAAGATATATTTGAGACTCTTATGATCAGTGTAAATATTACAATGAGCTTCCATCAAGTAATGTATCCAAATCTTGAGAGCGTGAACCACGACTGCTAACTCTAGGTCATGTGTGGGGTAGTTCTGCTCATGGGGTCTGAGTGCTCGGGAGGCATAAGCAATGACTTTGTTGTCTTGCATCAAGACACATCCCAATCCAGTACCGGAAGCATCGCAATAAACCTCAAAGGGTCTGGTGTTGTCCGGCTGAGCTAGCACGGGTGCTGTGGTCAAATGTTGCCTTAGCGTATGAAAGGCATCCTTGCACTTCTGGCTCCATTCATACTTGACTCCTTTCTTCAATAATTCAGTCATTGGCTTGGCAATTCTGGAGAAGTCCGGAATAAACAGTCGATAATACCCTGCCAATCCCAGAAAACTACGGATCTGCCATACTGTGGTAGGAGGCTTCCAATTCATCACTTCTTGTACCTTCTCAGGATCAACTGATATCCCATCCTGAAAAATTGTGTGACCCAAAAATTTAATTTCCCTCAGCTAGAAATCACATTTGGACAACTTAGCATATAGCTGATGATCACGCAGTTGCTGAAGCACGATGTGTAGATGCTCAGTATGCTCGTCTTCATTCTTGGAATAGACCAGAATATCATCAATGAAAACCACCACAAATTTGTCCAGCTCTGGCATGAATACCGAGTTCATCAAATACATGAAATAAGCCAGGGCATTGGTCAGCCCGAAAGACATCACCAAATACTCATAAAGCCCATATCTGGTAGAGAAAGTCGTCTTCGGAATATCACTGGCCTTGATCTTGATCTGATGGTAGCCCGAGCGAAGATCTATCTTGGAGAATACTTTGTCTCCCACCAACTGATCAAACAATACATCAATGCGAGGCAATGGGTACTTGTTCTTGTTGGTCACTGCATTGAGAGGGCGGTAATCGACACACAATCTCAGACTCTCATCCTTCTTCTTCACAAATAAGGCTGGACATCCCCATGGTGAAGAACTTGGGCGAATAAACCCCTTGTCCAACAACTCTTGTAGTTGCTTTTTCAATTCCGCCAATTCTGCTGGAGGCATCCTATAGGGTCTCTTGGAAATAGGTGCAGTTTCAGGTTGTAATTCAATTGCGAACTCTATGTCTCTGTCGGGTGGCATTTCTGGTAACTCATCCGGAAAAACATCTGGGTAGTCACAGACCACTGGAATTTTCTCAACAGGCGACTCTATCATGGTGAAGGCATAGGAACGGGTACACCCCTGGTCAGGTAGGTACAAGGTGATCTCGCCATCCAGTGGGGAGTGAATTTCTATGGCTCTGGCTGTGACATCAATTACTGCATGGTGTCGCGATAACCAATCAGTCCCCAGGATGATATCCACACTATCCAATCCCATGATCAGGAGAGTGGTTTTAAATATGAAGCTACCCAACTTTATTGGTACGTGTCTATTGATCTGATAGGTGGCAACCCTGCCTCCGGGTGTAGAAATTGTAATACCCCCATTGGTGTGGTGAAAAGGTAACTGGAACTTGGCACTAAATTTGGTACTGATAAAACTATGTGATGCACTAGAATCAAAAAGAATAATTGCAAGATAATTCAAAATTGAAAAGATACCAGTCAAGACGGGTGCTCCCTCTGGAATATCAGCCATGGTGGTGAAGTTCAGCATGCCCTGCCTCACTTGCACCTTCTGCCTCTTGCCTTGGTTCTGGTTGGAATTCTGCCCCTACCTCTGCTGATTTCTGGGGCAATTCTTAGCAAAATGTCCGGGGTTACCACAAGTGAAACACTTGTTGTCATTGGCCTGACGGTACTGCTGCTATTGTGGCTGATTGTTCCTCTGAAATGGGGGCTGAGAGCGGTTGGGTGCCTGCTGCTGCTGGGGTCGGATTACCCAACGTCCTTGCTGCTGCTGAGGTCCCCTGTTCTGAGTGTCAGATACAATCCGGAAGCGCTACGGTTGAGCTGATGATCCTGCCACAGGGGTCTTCCTCTTCTTTTCTGCCTAACGGGCTGTGATGCAGTCCTCCTGAGAAATGGCCATGTTGACTAACTCATTGTAACTGTTAGCCCTGACGGTGTTGAGACGGTCGCGGAGCTTAGTGCTGAGCTCCCTCCTGAACCTGTCCCTTTTCTTCTCATCGGTGTCTACATGATATCCGGCATACTGGCACAGGTCATTGAAGGCCTGAGCATACTGTAACACTGTCTGATTCCCCTGAGTGAGTGCCAGAAACTCATTGAGCTTGCGGTCCATAATGCCTGCTGGTATATGATGCCCCCTGAAAGCTGCCTTGAACTCTCTCCATTCCACCTCATGGTCAACTGGCTGCATAGCAAGGAAGTGGTCCCACCATGTCCGCGCGGGTCCGCGAAGGTGCTGGGTGGCAAACCTGACCTTAGTCACATCTGAACAAACTCTGTTGAGTAGTGGGAATTTGGATTCCACTACCCTAAGCCATACATCAGCATCCAGCGGATCCTCTACCCGAGTGAACAACGGCGGCTGGGTACTGAGGAACTCTTGATAAGTGGCTGCTGCTGGGTGATGCTGATGATCACCACCACCATAATGCTGAGGCGGCAGCTGTCGCTGAGCCAACTGTCACAGAATCTCATTCTACTGAGCCATCAGTTCTTGCAGGGTAGGAGGCGGTGGCGGAGGAATGCGTTCATTCTGTCCACGACGCGCTCTTCCTGCCATCTGAAAAATCAAGAATGCTCTCAATATCACATTTCTGATGTCAGGGTTCATATGTGGTGAAAGATTCGCAAGGGTAAAATCACTAATTTCTTGCGTAATTCATAAAAAGATTCCACATGGCATAAAACTTTCCTTCCTAAATTAAAACTGACATCATTCATCATCCATACTTCCAAAAGAGTTTGCTAAGATTACATCAGTGGCCCAAAAGACTCAACTCTGTCTAGCCTAGTACCCTAAGGGTGCAAAAGCTAAGCTAGCCTCGAGGAGTTCTACTGCCACATACTCCTAACTCTATTCCGGCGACCTAGTGAGCAAACGAGGCAACACTCAACTCGGGGGAAGGTGGTCTCCCTGAGCCAGCAGTGTCCAAGCTAGAGGCATGCTCCGGCTCCTCTCCTCCCTCGATATTGACATCCTCGTTGGCCTCCATGTCCTGGATCTCCTGGTGGTGCATATCCAAATGTTGGTTAGCTTCCGCGAGTTGTTGCTGAGTGTTGATGAGCTGATCCTCGAGAACTTCAATGGTATTCTCCCTGGTTCCCACTAGTTCCTCAAGCTCCTGGATCTCATTGGACATATGTTCCACCTGTAGGTCCTTTTCCACCATCTCAGTGGACAGGTCTACCACAAGTTCCTCTCGGTTATCCAAGGTAATCTTGGTAGCCTCCAACAATGCCATCAAATGAGACATTGCCTCTCCTCGCCTCACCTGCAGACGATACAGAGCATCCATGCATCGCACCGTTAAGTGTGTAGTCTGCCCTGTGTAAAGAGCCCATATATCCTTGGCATGCTCCACTCGGTCTTTCCACATTGGGTCGTCCTCCTTTTCAGCAGGGAATAAGCCAATGGGATGAGTAGACAGCTCCAAGGGGTGAAACCCACAGAAGGTGGTCAGCCCGTGGAGAGCAATCGCCTCGATGGTATCCTCCGCCTGGTATCCAAAAGACTCGGAGTCCAACGAACGCCAGCCTGGCTATAAGGGATGAGGCTCTAGGGCCATCATCACCCTACAGCGGGGCACTCGGTGCTTCTCGAACAGCTGCACCGCGTACTGGGGAGGTGTCGTGTAACCGGCTCCCTGAAGTACCTCCCACGAGATATGGGGAAAACCCTCCCGTGCAAGTCCGTCCGTGTGGTACTGTGTGTTCCCTTCGTCCGAGGATCCGTGAGAAGTCATCTATGTAGGGTTAAGTGTAAGTGAAAAAGAAAAAGAATTATAAAACAAAAAGGGAATTAGGGCCTGGCCTCTCGAAGGTTACGATAAGGTCACTAAGCGTACTTAATCTGTCATTATCTCGTATTAAAAATTCTTACCAAATAATCAATAGTTTAAGTAAGGATGCATGCATGCTCATCCTAAACGACCTCATTTCATCTTAGAGGGAATAGGGAGGAACTCCCATACCTTATAGTAGCCTGTAGGGCTTACTCAAATAGCCACCTAGCTACCCCTCTATCATCCTAAGGCTTCACGTCCTAAGTCTATCCTGATCGTCCTGACGATCTATCCAACATTTGTTTCTATCAGGTTTTACTTTTGAAAAGGATGGTATTTACAGTTTATTGATTCCTCTGTGGTGGTACGAGCTCCGATACCAGCTGTGGCGGAACCGCCCGAATTATTCCAACTTAAGTGCCTAAGTCCCGCCTTAGAGGCTAGACCACACTTAAATAGGAATAACACGTCAGTTCCTCGGATCTAGTCCAACGAGGCCACGAACAGGATCAAGTACCACATACTCACTCGATGGTGAGGCACAGAGCAAATACAATAAAGCATAAAACCATACATTAAGGAGTATCAAATTTATTACATCATCATCGAAGTTTTAGCAAAAGTAGTGATCATTGTTCGGAATGCAGCGGAATAAAACTAACGATAAATGGAGGGATGGGGAAGCATGTCCCATCACTCCTCATGCTCCTCCTCAGCCGAGGTAGGGTCCCACTCGACTGTCCAACCCGGTGGCAAGATGGACGGCCAAGTCACTCCAGCAACCATGTCCTCTAGAGAACCTAAAAATATATGCCACAAGCAAGGCTGAGTATACTAATACTCAGCTAGACTTACCCGGTGTGAGGAGTCTACTCCTCTACCTCTAGACATGGAGTTGTTTGGCTGAGGGGTTTGGTTTGCCAAAAGCACTAGCTGAGTCTAAAATCAGGTTTTAGCTCTTTCAAGTTTTAGTGTGACTCTCTTAAGACTAAATGTGTACCTATCTAATCATACATGATAGCAAGCAATTTAGCAATCAACATCTTTTGCCAAATCATCACATTTCCATTTGTTACTCAATGTAGCAGCATGGATCAAGCAGTCTCATTAGCTGCGAGAAGCAGACGATTCGAATCGAGTTTCAACCTTGCAAGGTAAACCTAAACACACGACGTGGTGAGGCACTCCGTCCCCACACACATCAACCGTCCCCATCGATTCCCCGTCAACAGAACAGGGCTCACTGACCCCGACTGCCATCGTGCAGTGACCGCACTTGTACCCACCATAACCGGAATGGGAGACCACGTCTCAGGTCGCGTGAGGGGCAAAGTCTGCTGCCGGGTTCAATCAGGTACTAGGCTTACCGATTTACCATATTTCTCGGCATGTGCTTAGTACGTTCAAACGCTTGACACACGGTACCACACCTTAATCCTTATTCCAATTTCCATCTCGTAGACAACCAATCCCCATGGATTGTTGACCACAGACCAACATCAGTATGATATGAAAGTGGGTACAACCAATTCCTTATCTTGCGCGAGTGTTAGAAAAATCACTCGACTTCTACCGAGATCCCTAATTAGTAAAGCAGCTACTTGACCTAGCATACTAGTATCCATCTCAAAAGGAATCCTGAGTCATGCAACTAGGGTTCCAAACAACTCCTACACTTAAGTGCACATTACAAACCTACAAACAATAGGTGTAGTAAAATAGCATAATAAGTAGGTTATGCATAAAACCTACAAACAATAGCTTTCCTTCCAAAGCTGGGGCAGGCAGATCCTCGACGACAGGCTCTGGTGCTGGATCCGGGGCTACCTCCTGAGCAACTCCTTGCTCCGGCACGAGGATGTACTCTCCGTCAGCGAGGTTGCAATCTATCGAATGCAATGGATAAGAAATATGTATGCTATGATATGCAGGATTTAGTAACCATTATGCATAGTGAAGAAAAACTAAGTTAGTTAATAGCTTAGGGTTTCCTTGTTATAAGAAGTTCTTAGTGGTTTATGTTTAGCAATTTAAGTTTGAGGTTTTGCTTAGAGGCAAACACAGTAGATTAAGACTTGGATTGCCCTTAAAGGTTTTAGTAGGTAACCAAGGGTTGGCTGGGTTGGTTAGGGTAACATTAATTTCCACTTCTAATTTCCTCTTTTCATTTTCTATTTATGCTTTTAAGGTAGGTTTGAACTACAACAGTGGTTTTAAGTTTTCCAAAAAAAATGTAAAATTTACAGTGGGTTGACATTGGTCACCCTAGTCTGTCTTATAAATTTGAGATCAAAAATAATTAAAATATGCCCTGGACAAAATAAGAAAAGTTGGGGCAGAGGGGTTACTTTGCACTACAACTCTTATCTAGGTGTGGGTTCTGTACCAAGAGTTATTTTTGTTGGTATCTATGGGTAATAACATGCTTATGTGCCAAAAATGACAGAGGGTTACTTAGTGGTTATGTAGTTATGATTTTCTAAAGTTTAATACCAAAAAGACACTTATAACTAACTTGCTATTTGAAAAAATATCAAACAACAGAACTTATATTTTTCTTAGGTTCCTCCTAGCACAAGAACAATCATTCCTAAGGTAGGGGTGTTTTCTCGTTAGGATTATTTTCTTATGACTTTTCAAGGTTTTCTCTGTTTTTTATGAATAATTGTGAGTGCAAGTTCGTTTCACTAAACTATGGTGCCATAGATTTTTGTTGTGAACTACATAACTTAGGCATGCTAGGAAAAATATGGTTGCCCTCTGGTTTTCACTTTCAATCCCTTTTCTAAATTTTCCTAAGTTTGAGCATAAATAAGCTTTAGAGAATAAACCTTCCTTAACCTTGTATACTGGGGTGTTTATTAATTTTAAACAGTGTAACTACTAGGTTAGGGTCTCCACTATTTTTCTTAACCCTGGTCTAACAACATTCCTATTTTTCCCTTCATTAATGAATTTTGGGCAGTTTTCTTATTTAATTCAAAACTCTATAAAACATTTCAGGAACTATGGGGTTTATTATTTTTGCCTGAAAGTTTATATTTTACAAAGTCTAGCAAAATTGGTTTGACTAATTTTGGATGATTATTCTTCAAGTTATGCATTTATTAAGTTCTCTGAAATATTTAAAAGAAAAGAAATTTCGAAATGGAAAAGAAATACAGATTTGCGCTGAAGTCCCTAGGTTTTCTCCCCCTTTTCTCTCACAAAACAGCCCTCGGTCTACTATTTACATGAGTCACTGACCTTGCACAAAACCCCCTGGACTTAATCTAAATCTAACTCGCGATCCCTGGCTGGCTGAAATAGTAATTGTGGCGAAGATCACGGCGGCGAGGCTTACCGGCGGCAGTAGAGCTCCGGTGGGGTGGTCAGAGACGTCGGGGAGGTCACGACGGTCACGTCGGTGTGCGGGTCGGCGTCGGAGGTGGTCGGAGCTGCCCTGGCCACGAGCGCAGGCAGCGGAGGTCGTCGGTGGCTCCTACTCCGGCCAAACCACGATGGTGGGGTTCAATTAAAGTGCACGAGGAGCTCCATGGGGTGATGTAGAGGCCATGTGCGCAAGGAATTGAGAAATGGTGCATAGGGTTACCCGGTCCACGTGCTCCGGTGGGTTCACGAACTCCGGCGAGCGCAATTACACTATTCCGGTGGGGCTGGTCCTCGGCTCAAGCTCGGGCAAGCTTCACGGCCTCCTGGGGAAACTATCCGAGGGTTCGGATTGAGCGGAGGTGGGCGGGAAAGGGTTTGGCTACGGTGGTTGCCCTCGGGCGGCACTGGCGGGTCACAGGGAGGTCGCCGGAGCTGCGGGCGAGCTCGGGAGGGTTAGGCGCGGTGCGGGGGAGGCAACGGGGAAGATGGCCGTGCACGAGGGTGGGCTTTATAGCCGTTCACGGGCATGGTACGGGCGTGGGCACGGGGGTGGCTGACCACGCGCGGGGGCGCGTGCGGCAGCGGCCAGTGCGCGCTTGGCCGGTCAGACAAGGCATCGAGCATGTGGCAGCATTTGTTCTGGTCACTTTCAGGCGTCGATTGGCCCGTGATCTCTTCGTATCTACCCAAAATCTCTGTATAAGATTTCTTCCTTGTAGTATACCCGTTGTATCTCATGCAGTGCTCAAGTGGATTTGACCTCGGGTTGGCAAGTTACGAGGAGGTGAAGTTGTGTCTGTCCGAGCTGTCCACACCGAGACAAAAGCCATGTCCAGTCGGGTCAAACGACTTAGGGTTGGGTTCAAACTTTTCCAGGGTGTTCTAGGGGTCTTTAGGCGCCATTTTGTCAATTGGACCATAAGGTTTTGAGGTTGGGAACAAGGTGAACATGTTTGATCTTTGAAAGAGGGTCGGTTTTGAACTTGAGAAAAACCTGATTTTTCTTTTATGTCCTTCTCTTTGGTGACCTTTTTGGTGTTTTTCTGAATTCTTTTTGGGGTCATTCTCTTACTAACTTTTGTAGGGTATTAAGTGTACTAAATTTTTTATAATTAGCCCAAGCCATGACAATGTGATTTACATAGCCTTTTGCTATAATCCCTTCTAGGGCTCCATTTGCCTAAAGGGATTTGAATTAGGGTTTGAGCCCTTCTCTCCTCTTTAGGTGCATGATAAGGCCAAGGCATGACTTCTAAGATGGGTTACACCTACTTAGGATCTTGATCGCCAAGTTTGGTGTATTTTGCTCAAACTAAACCACTTGTGATGATAGGTTCACTAGTGTAGTCTTGAGTGAAAACCCTAAGTAACACCTGGGGTGTTACAAACTTCGAGTTTGGTTTTACGCTTTCAGGTTGGATCAGTATTTTACGCTTATAATTTCGGGTTTTTACGCTCAAAACTGAAGGTTCTTATGCTCGAACATGGAGATGCGTCCAATAGTGAACCGCATGCCAGATTTTTACGTAGTTTACCGCATTGCATAAATACCTACACCGTGTAGCATAATTAATATCAGTATATATCATAAACCGGTTCTAACGACACTAATTGCTTGGTTGTTGGAGTGATTCTATATTTATTGAGAAAATAAAGCATTTAAATAAGATCTTTTGTTTCCATGCATGTCAATCCATTACCTTTCATCACACATTCGTGTCATCCTAAATTTGTGTGCATGCAACAGAAAACAAATATTTTACGTAGTGTACCGAATTGCATATATACATATACTGTGTAGCATAATTAGTATCAGTATATGTCATAAACTGGTTGTAACGAGCCTAGCTCCATGGTTGTTGGAGCGACCATATATTTATGGAGTCATCCAATTTTGCACGCATGTATTGGAAACGAAAATGTCATCCAAAATTTGCACGCATGCAATGGAAACTCACAAGATCTGCAATAATGATTTGATCTACCATAAAAATATGATCTGCATGCATGCGCCTGCGTGTGTGGACATGGTCCAGTGGCTGGGCGGGATTTTATGCTATCTCTATGAAATATTTACGCGATTTATGTGAACTATTTACGCTATTTGTTCAAAAATAAACATAACCACAATTTATGGTGTGCGTCACACGCGGTGGGGGTGTTGGACCGAAGGACAGAATTCCATATAAATCCCACACATGCAATCAAAATAGATATCACGCATGCAGTCTGTTGCAACCTACTTAAAAAATTCCCACTAATTAAGCCCATGCACATTTGGATCGTGCGTGCGGATGACGTGGAGCTCGCGCCTATCATGGATGTGGGGGCGCGGGCGGTCGGGGCTAGTACGGGGAGGGTGGCCTAGGCGGTCGGCCAGGTACGGGGGACTGGTTAACTTAGGCTTCCTGATACTTATTTTTATAACGAGAGCATATAAAGATAAATAGTGCTTTTACATTTCAATGTATCTTATCATTACATGTTCACTTCGTAGCAAGGTATGGGCATACACCTAGTATGGCATATGCTAATGTTATAAGGTTAATTGTTGGTGCGAAGGCCGAACGACTCCTTTGATAGTTGTTTTTCTGCGCATTAATCCACTTCGTAAGAAGTTTAGCAGGGGCAGACAAACAGGGAAGGTGCGAAGACTGGGCGCGAGGACTACCGGTCTCCGCCTCCCATCCTGAAGACGAGGCCAACTGGGACTAATCGCCCGCAGTCAGTGGAGCCTTCGAGCGTCGGCCTGTAACCTAGCGGAGACGAAGGCGGTCGACTCCAACAGGACAACCATGTTTATGTCTAGTTTGTACCCTCGCCAGCAAGGGAAGGAGCAGGCGTCGGGCCCTCGCACTGACCGATTACAACGGAATAGGACTCGATCGCCCTAGGACCACCTTGTCGGCGTCTCGAGACCGGGGGGTCCCTAAGCCGACGAGTGAGTGTGCCGCGTGCCCCAGCCCAGATGGGTCGAGCGCGTGGGCGAGCGCGAAGGGGGGAAGCGAGGTGGCCGGAGACGGGCGTGAGAGAGGTGGAAATCCCGCGGCCTTCATGTTCGTCCCGCGCCCAGGTCGGGTGCGCTTGCAGTAGGGGGTTACAAGCGTCCACGCGGGTGAGGGAAGCGAGCGGCCCCAAGAGAGCGCCTGTCCCGTCCTCGTCCCCGCGCGGCCAACCTTCTCTAAGAAGGCCCTGGTCCTTCCTTTTATAGGCGTAAGGAGAGGATCCAGGTGTACAATGGGGGTGTAGCAGAGTGCTACGTGTCTAGCTGGGGGAGAGCTAGCGCCCTAAGTACATGCCAATGTGGCAGCCGGAGAGATCTTGGCACCCTGCTGGTGTGATGTCGTGGCTGTCGGAGGAGCAACGGAGCCTGGCGGAGGGACAGCTGTCGGAGCGGTTGAGTCCTTGCTGACGTCCCCTTGCTTCCGTAAGGGAGCTGAGAGCCACCGTCGTCACAGGGCTAGCGGGGCGCCATCATTGCCTATCTGGCGGAGCTAGCCAGATGGGACACCGGTCTTGTTCTCTGCGGCCCGAGTCGGCTCGGGGTAGGGTGATGATGGCGCTTCCTGTTGACGTGGCGGGCCTGTGCCCTAGGTCGGGCGACGTGGAGGCTCCTCCGAAGCCGAGGTCGAGTCTGTCTTCCATGGCCGAGGCCGAGCCCGAGCCCCTGGGTCAGGCGAGGCGGAGGTTGTTCGGTAGAGGCCAGGGCGGACTCCGAGCCCTGGGGTCGAGCGAAGCGGAGTTCGTCGTCTTCTGGGGCTTAGCCCGAGTCCGAGCCCTGGGTCGGGCGGAGCGGAGTTCGCCGTCTTCCGGGGCTTAGCCCGAGTCCGAGCCTTGGGGTCGGGCGGAGTGGAGTTCGCCGTCTTCCGGGGCTTAGCCCGAGTCCGAGCCCTGGGTCGGGCGGAGCGGAGTTTGCCGTCTTCCGGGGCTTAGCCCGAGTCCGAGCCCTGGGGTCGGGCGGAGCGGAGTTCGCCGTCTTCTCGGGGCTTAGCCCGAGTCCGAGCCCTGGGTCGGGCGGAGCGGAGTTCGCCGTCTTCCGGGGCTTAGCCCGAGTTCGAGCCCTGGGTCGGGCGGAGCGGAGTTCGCCGTCTTCCGAGGCTTAGCCCGAGTCCGAGCCCTGGGTCGGGTGGAGCGGAGTTCGCCGTCTTCCGGGGCTTAGCCCGAGTCCGAGCCCTGGGTCGGGCGGAGCGGAGTTTCCTATGGCGCCTTTGGCAGGGCCTGACTGCCTGTCAGTCTCACTCTGTCAAGTGGCACTGCAGTCGGAGTGGCGCAGGCGGCGCTGTCCTTCTGTCAGACCGGTCAGTGGAGCGGCAAAGTGACGGCGGTCACTTCGGCTCTGCCGGGGGGCGCGCGTCAGGATAAAGGTGTCAGGCTACCTTTGCGTTAAATGCTCCTGTGACTCGGTCGGTCGGCCCGGCGATTTAGTCAGGGTTGCTTCTTAGCGAAGGCAAGGCCTCGGGCGAGCCGGAGATGTGTCCGTCGTTAAAGGGGGGCCTCGGGCGAGACGGAAATCCCTCAGGGTCGGCTGCCCTTGCCCGAGGCTAGGCTCGGGCGAGGCGTGATCGAGTCGCTCGTATGGACTGATCCCTGACTTAATCGCACCCATCAGGCCTCTGCAGCTTTATGCTGATGGGGGTTACCAGCTGAGAATTAGGCGTCTTGAGGGTACCCCTAATTATGGTCCCCGACAGTAGCCCCCGAGCCTCGAAGGGAGTGTTAGCACTCGCTTGGAGGCTTTCGTCGCACTTTTTTGCAAGGGGGCCAGCCTTTCTCGGTTGCATTTTGTTCCGGTGGGTGCGCGCGAGCGCACCCGCCGGGTGTAGCCCCCGAGGCCTCGGAGGAGTGGTTTCACTCCCCCGAGGTCTTAATGCCTTGCGTAATGCTTCGGCTGGTCTGGTTGTTCCCTCATGCGAACTGGCCGTAGCCCGGGTGCATGGTCGGGGCCCAAGTTCTCGGGCTGGTATGTTGACGCTGTCAACGGTTCGGCCGGAGCCGGGTTTGCGAGAGCAGCCCCCGAGCCTCCGCACAGGGCGAGAGGGCGATCAGGGACAGACTCGGCTTTTTTACATACGCCCCTACGTCGCCTTTCCGCAAGGAGGAGGGGGGGAGAGCGCCATGTTACCCTCGATGGGCACCGAACATGGTGTCTCCGGTGAGCTGCAAGCGGGTGATCCGAGTGGACGTCCGTGCCCCGTTCGTTGGGGGTCGGCTAGGGGCCCAGAGGCACGCCCAAAAGTACCTGCGGGTGATCTGCCAGACCCGGTCCCCTGGCGACGGGGTTCGAGGGCTTGATGCCTCCCTCCGATGGGATTCCGTTACAAGATCGCTCCCGCTGGTCTCGGAAATGTCCTAGGGTACCTAGGGAGCGCAGCCCGAGCCTTGGTTATGTATCGAACGTACCCCTGGTCATCCCTCGCTCGGCGTCTGGGGCGACTGTGAACCCTTCGGGGGCCAGCCTTCGAACCCCTGATCAGTAATGGGCGCGGAGCCCGAGTAGCCTGAGGCGGCCGTGGAGCCCTTCGGGGGGCTGGCCTTCGAACCTCTGACCAGTAGTGGGTGTAGGGCCCACGCGATTTGAGGCGACTGTTGAACCCCTCGGAGGGCCAGCCTTCGAACCTCTGATCAGTAGGGGGGGCTCGGAGCCCGGTTCCTTCACAGGGAAGGATCCTTTTCGGGGTATCCCCCTTTCCCGGTCCCTGTTGCAAGAGATAGAGAAAGAGGAAAAAAGGAAAAGGATACGAAATCGAACGGCGTGGCGTACCTTTTTTGGCGCGGTTATTACGGCGAAGGCGAAGCGTCGCCCGCTTCTCCTGCCAGAAGCGCCGCCTGTCCCGCCGCGGAGTTAATGCGACGGGGTTAGTTGTTAGCAGGGCGGCCGTTGCGCGTGCGCGAGCCGTTCGAGGAACGGATCACGGGCGCCCTGTCTTCACGCCGTGAGAGGGGGTCCTCTTGCTGCCCCCGGACGGGACGTGAGTCTGGCCGACGACGTGACCGCTGCTCCCGCCCGCCTGCCACCGTCATTACTGCCGGCCCACTTTCGGCTGTATTGACCGTCGCGCCAGGCTGGCGCTGCTGGGTCGTGCGCTGGGCCGCCTCGAGTCGCGGTATTGGTTCCGCAACCGAAGAGGCGTGGTGGTGGCGCAAGTGGCGGTGCAGTTGCTTGCATGCAGCATCTGGCGCGCCGGTTGCGTGACGCGTGGGCCTGGGCCTCCATGCTGGCATGTTGGGAGTCGGAGAAGCGCGTCCACCTGGCGCGGTTGCATGCCACCTGCATGGCAGCCCGCCCCTTTCGCCCGTTGGTCTGGGCAAAAGTGGGGGGTCGCTTGTAACTGCTGGGCGGTTGTGTGCACCACGCGCGGCGGTTTGGCTTCTTCTGCTCCGAGCCGGTTGAGCGTGTTGGAGAAGACTCAGCCCGTGTCGTTTGGGGGCACGTAGGGAGAGTTGCCTTTAAAAGGAGGGCGACCCCTTTTGGAAGGCGACCATGTCTTCTCGCTCCCTTATGCATCGCGTCTTTCCACTTTCCAAGCCCCCGGATGGGGGGTACCCGCCGTCTTTTCGCCTCATCGTTGGAGGAACGCAACTCCGTGGGAGTTGGTACCTTTCAGCCATCGTTCGGCTTCAAGGATTTTCATCACACAGCCCGGTTGCTCCCCTCCGCTGGTGGTCACCCAAGACGGTGACCTCCAGCTCCTGGATGGGGAGAGGCAAGCCAGGTTGTGATCCCGCCCTCAGCATCGGGGGTGTTCGTCATCCTCGCTGGGCGGGGAGCGAGGCGAGCCGGGGCTCTACCTCCTGCGCGGGTCGGCGGACCACCTCTTCTTCCAGCTTCTGGTGGTGGCGATCATCCTCCCGCGCTGCGACAGAGACGTCCTCCAGTCATGCCGGGGAAGGCAAACTGTTGCTGCCCAGCTAGGATGCAACATTCCGTCCTTTCCCTCGCATTTGCGGCGAGGACGGCAGCGAGGATCTGCCGGTGCGCTTGGGAGCGGCCCGCTCTCTGGCTTTAATAGCTGGTTCGCGTCCCTTGAGCGGGACCGCGAACGAGAGCCCTCTGGTGGCCGCGTCCACCCGGGACCATGGCTGCTGCCGTAGAGGTCGCTGGCGAGCCTCCCGATGTTCGTCGCCCCACAGGCTCGAGGTTGCTCATACCCGTGGGGACGGAACCAGAGTTCCGTTTGTAAGGGCACTTTGAATGCCAGTGTCTTTGTTCATTGTGGCTGTCGAGGCCTGAACATGTATGTAATTTTGGCACGGAGCCGTGTTTTTTCCTCATTTTCGAGCACTAAGACTCGCCTGTTGATTATCTGAACCGCTTCACCAAGCATGAGTCGCCCCGTGTCAAGGTGATGAGTGAGGTATCCGTATCCCGGAGGCGTAGGAGTCCCTCGGCTCGATCGGCCTTGTTGTCTGAGGCTCCTCTAGCTTAGTTAAAGAGACCCCTTGGCCGCTCTTCGACGAGCCGAGGCCAGGGGTAGCGATATCAGAACGAACAGAGGCGGAGTTGGCTCGAAAATGAAAACCTGGTTGGCCGGAGCCTAGCCGGGTTGTCCGTCAGCGGGACCGATGCCGGAGTTGATCAGCCGAGGCCTCGGACTGGGCTGGCGACCTTAGAAGATGGTTGGCCGAGGCCCCTGGGGTAACCGGCCGAGCCGCCTGCTCGGGCCGGATTCCCGGAGAAGTCCCTGGACCGCGTCGCCGTCCGAGGCTGGGTCGGACCTCGCCGAAGGTGTTGTCGATGCCGAGGGTGCTACAGCCCCCTTCCAGCGTGAAGACCCGAGCCTGCAGGATCAAATTGTCTTGTAGCGTGTGCCTTCTGCGGCCGCTGAGGCCAGAAAACACACCCTCGCTGCGTTGTAAAGCTGCGTCTCCTTTCCTCTTATTTCGAGTATCTGGACTTTTTTGTCGGTAACAGGGATGTTTGTGCGAGCGAGAGTTGCTTCTCGCGGAAGGTGATGAGTGAGGTATCCGTATCCCGGAGGCGTGGGAGTCCCTCGGCTCGGTCGGCCTTGCCGCTTACGCGTACTTTCACCCGTCCATGAGGCCCTGTCACCGATTCAGTCGAGAAGGCTCGAAGGACCGCTTCGGCAGAAGAGCTTCCGAACGTAAAGACTTGTTCGGTCCGCGGAATCACTTTATCCGAACGCGAGTTACTTATCGCAGAAGGTGATGAGTGAGGTATCCGTATCCCGGAGGCGTAGGAGTCCCTCGGCTCGGTCAGCCTTGGCTGCTTACGTGTACTTCGTCGTTTTCAGGATCCGCTTTTCGAAGTAGTCAAAAAGCACGAAAGATATTCTGCTAAAAGGGATCTTTTTTCGAGGAAGATTTCGACGCAGAGGGGGTCCCCCCCGTTTTAGCCCCCGAGGGAGGGTCGGGCTTTGCCGAGGCGAGGCCGACCCTTCCTTGATGACTAAACTTTGCGTGGGTGCGAGGTATATGAACAACTTGAAAACATCTTAAGGGTAGAAGCGACGTAGCTGTTTGATGTTCCAAGCGTTGTCGTAGATCTCGCCTTGATTGTTGGCCAGCTTGTACGTTCCGGGCTTCAGAACTTTGGCGATGACGAATGGCCCCTCCCAGGGGGGCGTGAGCTTGTGCCTCCCTCGGGCGTCTTGCCGCAGCCGAAGCACCAGGTCGCCCACCTGGAGGTCTCGGGGCCGGACCCCTCGGGCGTGGTAGCGTCGCAGGGACTGCTGGTACCGCGCCGAGTGTAGTAAGGCCTTGTCCCGAGCCTCTTCCAGCTGGTCCAGCGATTCTTCTCGGCTAGCTTGGTTGCTTTGATCGTTGTAGGCCCTCGTCCTCGGAGAGCCGTATTCCAGGTCAGTGGGCAAGATGGCCTCGGCCCCATAGACCAGGAAGAACGGCGTGAAACCCGTGGCTCGGCTCGGCGTTGTCCTCAGGCTCCAGACCACCGAGGGGAGTTCCTTCATCCATCGCTTGCCGAACTTGTTGAGGTTGTTGTAAATCCGGGGCTTGAGCCCTTGTAGAATCATGCCGTTGGCACGCTCTACTTGCCCATTCGACATGGGATGAGCCACGGCGGCCCAGTCCACCCGGATGTGGTGATCCTCGCAAAAATCCAAGAATTTTCTGCCGGTGAACTGGGTACCGTTGTCGGTGATGATGGAGTTTGGGACCCCGAAGCGATGGATGATGTTGGTGAAGAACGCCACCGCCTGCTCGGACCTGATGCTGTTCAGGGGTCGGACCTCGATCCACTTGGAGAATTTGTCGATGGCGACCAGCAGGTGCGTGTAGCCCCCGGGCGCCCTCTGCAAGGGACCGACGAGGTCCAGACCCCACACAGCAAAGGGCCAGGTGATGGGTATCGTCTGCAGAGCCTGAGCGGGCAGGTGGGTCTGCTTCGCATAGAATTGGCACCCTTCGTAGGTGCGGACAATTCTAGTGGCGTCAGCCACCGCCGTTGGCCAGTAGAAGCCTTGCCGGAAAGCATTCCCGACAAGGGCTCGAGGCGCTGCATGATGGCCGCAAGCCCCCCAGTGTATTTCTTGCAGGAGTTCCTGACCTTCGGCGATGGAGATGCATCGCTGGAGGATGCCTGAGGGGCTGCGGTGGTAGAGCTCCTCCTCATCGCCCAGCAAGACGAACGACTTGGCGCGTCGCGCTACCCGCCGAGCCTCGGCTTGGTCGAGGGGTAGCTCTCGTTGGCGGAGATATTGCAGGTACGGGGTCTGCCAATTTCAATCAGGCGTGGCCCCGTTCTGCTCCTCCTCGACGTGCAGTGCCTCGCCCTCGGGGGCCGAGGGTACCTCGGGCTGAACCGAGGACGCCTCGGGCTGAGCCGAGGGTACCTCGGGCTGGACCGAGGGTGCCTTGGGCTCGGGCGTGTCGTTGATCTTGACGGAGGGTTGATGCAGATCCTGGGAGAAGACGTCCGGGGGAACCGTCGTTCGCCCTGAGGCTATTTTCGCCAGCTCGTCCGCAGTCTCGTTGTAGCGCCGAGCGATGTGGTTAAGCTCGAGCCCGTAGAACTTGTCTTCCAGGCGCCGAACCTCATCGCAGTAGGCCTCCATCTTCGGGTCGCGGCAGTGGGAGTTCTTCATGACTTGGTCGATGACGAGCTGCGAGTCACCGCGGGCGTCGAGGCGTCTGACCCCTAGCTCGATGGCGATCCGCAACCCGTTGACCAGAGCCTCGTACTCAGCCACATTGTTGGACGCCAGGAAATGGAGGCGTAGTACGTAGCGTAGGTGTTTCCCGAGGGGCGAGATGAAGAGCAGGCCCGCGCCGGCTCCCGTCTTCATCAGCGACCCGTCGAAAAACATGGTCCAGAGCTCCGGTTGGATCGGAGCCGTCGGCAGCTGGGTGTCGACCCATTCGGCTACGAAGTTCGCCAATACCTGGGACTTGATGCCCTTCCGAGGGGCGAACAAGATTGTCTCGCCCATGATTTCCACCGCCCACTTTGCGATCCTGCCCGAGGCCTCTCGGCACTGGATGATCTCCCCCAGGGGGAAGGATGACACCACAGTTACCGGATGAGACTCGAAGTAATGTCGCAACTTTCGCCTCGTCAGGATCACTGCATACAGCAGCTTCTGAACTTGTGGGTAGCGGATCTTGGTTTCGGACAGTACCTCGCTGACGAAGTAAACTGGCCTCTGAACGGGCAATGCATGCCCCTCTTCTTGCCTCTCGACCACAATCGCGGCGCTAACCACCTGAGTGGTCGCGGCGACGTAGACCAAGAGGGCTTCTCCATCAGCTGGGGGCACCAAGATAGGCGCCTTTGTAAGGAGCGCCTTCAGGTTCCCGAGAACTTCCTCGGCCTCAGGGGTCCAAGCAAAACACTCGGCCTTCCTTAAGAGGCGGTACAGAGGCAGACCTCTTTCGCCGAGGCGTGAGATGAAACGGCTCAGGGCCGCGAGACATCCCATGACCCTCTGTACGCCTTTTAAGTCCTTGATGGGCCCCATGCTGGTGATAGCTGCGATCTTCTCCGGGTTGGCTTCGATGCCTCGCTCGGAGACGATGAACCCCAAGAGCATGCCCCGGGGCACCCCGAAGACACACTTCTCGGGATTGAGCTTGACGCCTTTCGCTTTGAGACATCGGAATGTCACTTCAAGGTCGGAGAGGAGGTCGGAAGCCTTCCTTGTCTTGACTACGATGTCATCGACGTAGGCCTCGACTGTGCGACCGATGTGTTCGCCGAACACATGGTTCATGCACCGCTGGTACGTCGCGCCCGCATTCCTCAAACCGAACGGCATGGTGACATAGCAGTACATGTCGAAGGGCGTGATGAAAGAAGTCGCGAGCTGGTCAGACTCTTTCATCCGGATTTGGTGATACCCTGAGTAGGCATCGAGGAAGGACAGGGTTTCGCACCCAGCAGTGGAATCCATGATTTGATCGATGCGAGGCAGAGGGTAGGGAACCTTCGGACATGCTTTGTTGAGACTAGTGTAGTCTACACACATCCGCCATTTCCCCCCTTTCTTTCTCACAAGCACAGGGTTGGCAAGCCATTCGGGATGGAATACCTCTTTGATGAACCCTGCTGCCATTAGCTTGTGGATCTCCTCGCCTATCACTCTGCGCTTCTCCTCGTCGAATCGGCGCAGAGGCTGCCTGACGGGTCGGGCTCCGGCCCGAATATCCAGCGAGTGCTCGGCGACATCCCTCGGTATGCCGGGCATGTCCGAGGGACTCCACGCAAAGACGTCGGCATTTGCGCAGAGAAAGTCGACGAGCACTTGAAAGGGAATTAGGCTTACACCTAGTTTCTAAATAATTTTGGTGGTTGAATTGCACAACACAAATAATTGGACTAACTAGTTTGCTCTAGATTATATGTTCTACAGGTGCCAAAGGTTCATCTATAACTATACTAAATCAACTGTCCGGAATACCGTAGATTATTCCGGACAGGAGAAGCTTTTTGGAAAAACAGGCCAAGCGCGGACCGTCCGGGCCCTTGCGGCGGACCGTCCGCGACACAAGGATGACCCTCGGACAGAACCAATGCAAAAACACAAGTTTCCACTACAGACTGTCCGGAGGAAAAGCAAAGACCGTCCGAGCCCTCGCGCGGACCGTCCGGCCTCAGGCGCGGACCGTCCGGTCGGTAAGAAACCGAAAAACCCGAAGGTGACGGGTTCGGAGAAATGAATTTTAGCGGCCTCGCGGACCGTCCGGGCCAGGCGGGCGGACCGTCCGCGACTGGCTCTGTTAGACATCTGACGTCGCATTAAATGCAATATAGCCGTTGATATAGCCGTTACTGCTGACCGTTGCATCTTCAGCCGTTGATCTACAGGGGCGGACCGTCCGCACCAGGAGGGCGGACCGTCCGCGCTCAGCAGAAAGGCCCAACGGCTAGGAAGTGGTTGGTGGCTATAAATACAACCCCAACCACCTCCATTCACTACATCCAAGCATTCCAACCTTCAACATTCAATACAAGAGCTAGCAATCCATTCCAAGACACATTCAAAGCCTCCATCTCTCCAAGTTTCACAATTGAGAAAAGAGATCATTAGTGATTAGTGACTTGAGAGAGAAAGTGATCCGTGTGTTATTTGTCGCTCTTGTCGCTTGGCTTTTTCAATCGTGCTTTCTTGATTCTTTCATTGCAATCAAACTCACTTGTAATTGAGGCAAGAGACACCAAACTTGTGGTGGTCCTTGTGGGAACTTTGTGTTCCAAGTGATTGAGAAGAGAAAGCTCACTCGATCCGTGGATCGTTTGAGAGAGGGAAGGGTTGAAAGAGACCCGGCCTTTGTGGCCTCCTCAACGGGGAGTAGGTTTGAGAGAACCGAACCTCGGTAAAACAAATCTCCGTGTCTCACTTGCTTATTTGCTTGGGATTTGTTTTTCACCCTCTCTCGCGGACTCGTTTCTATATTACTAACGCTAACCCGGCTTGTAGTTGTGTTTATATTTGTGAATTTCAGTTTCGCCCTATTCACCCCCCCCCCTCTAGGCGACTTTCAATTGGTATCGGAGCCATGGTGCTTCATTAGAGCCTAACCGCTCGAAGTGATGTCGGGAGATCACGCCAAGAAGGAGATGGAGACCGGCGAAAAGCCCACTACAAGCTACGGGAGCACCTCATCGGAAGAGTCCCGCACCAAAAGGAGGGAGAAGAAGAAGAGCTCCTCCAACAAAGGGAAGGAGAAGAAATCTTCTTCTCACCACAAAGAGAAGAAGGAAAAATCTTCTTCCCACAAGCCGCATCGGAAAGGCGACAAGCACAAGAGGATGAGGAAGGTGGTCTACTACGAGACCGACACTTCATCAACATCGACCTCCGACTCCGATGCGCCCTCCGTCACTTCTAAGCGCCAAGAGCGCAAGAAGTATAGTAAGATCCCTCTACGCTATCCTCGTGTTCCTAAACATACACCTCTACTTTCCGTCCCATTAGGTAAACCACCAACTTTTAATGGTGAAGATTATGCTATGTGGAGTAATTTAATGCGATTTCATCTAACCTCTCTCCACAAGAGTATATGGGATGTTGTTGAGTATGGTGTACAGGTACCATCTATAGGGGATGAGGACTATGACACAGACGAAGTGGCCCAAATCGAGCACTTCAACTCCCAAGCCGCAACCATCCTCCTTGCCTCCCTAAGCAAGGAGGAATACAACAAAGTACAAGGGTTGAAGAACGCCAAAGAGATTTGGGATCTTCTCAAGACGGCGCACGAAGGTGATGAACTCACCAAGATCACCAAGCGGGAAACGATCGAGGGGGAGCTCGGTCGCTTCCGTCTTCGCCAAGGGGAGGAGCCACAAGACATGTACAACCGGCTCAAGACCTTGGTGAACCAAGTGCGCAACCTCGGGAGTACAAAGTGGGATGACCACGAAGTGGTTAAGGTTATTCTAAGAGCTCTCATTTTCCTTAACCCCACACAAGTTCAATTAATTCGTGGTAATCCAAGATATCCACTAATGACCCCCGAGGAAGTTATCGGGAATTTTGTGAGTTTTGAATGCATGATTAAGGGCTCCAAAAAGATCAACGAGCTTGACGAGCCTTCCACCTCCGAGGCGCAACCGGTGGCCTTCAAGGCAACGGAGGAGAAGAAGGAGGAGTCTACACCAAGTAGACAACCAATTGACGCCTCCAAGCTCGACAACGAGGAGATGGCCCTAATCATCAAAAGCTTTCGGCAAATTCTCAAGCAACGGAAGGGGAAGGACTACAAACCCCGTTCCAAGAAGGTTTGCTACAAGTGTGGTAAGCCCGGTCACTTTATTGCAAAATGTCCTATGTCTAGTGACAGTGACAGGGGCGACGACAAGAAGGGAAGAAGAAAGGAGAAGAAGAAGTATTACAAGAAGAAGGGCGGCGATGCTCATGTTTGTCGGGAGTGGGACTCCGACGAAAGCTCAAGCGACTCCTCCTCCGACGAGGACGCCGCCAACATCGCCGTCACCAAGGGCCTTCTCTTCCCCAACGTCGGCCACAAGTGTCTCATGGCCAAGGACGGCAAAAAGAAGGTAAAATCAAGGTCCTCCACTAAATATGAAACATCTAGTGATGAGGATGATGATAAAAATGAGGAGGATAACTTACGTATTCTTTTTGCTAACCTTAACATGGAACAAAAGGAAAAATTAAATGAACTAATTAGTGCCATCCATGAAAAGGATGATCTCTTGGACTCCCAAGAGGACTTCCTAATTAAAGAGAACAAGAAACATGTTAAGGTTAAAAATGCTTATGCTCTAGAAGTAGAAAAATGTAACAAATTATCTAGTGAAGTAAGCATGTGCCATGACACTATTGCCAACCTTAGAAATGAAAATGCTAAATTAATTGCTAAGGTAGATTCTCATGTTTGCATTGATCCTAGAAATGATAATGTTGATTTGCTTGCTAGGATTGATGAGTTAAACGTTTCCATTGCTAGCCTTAGAAATGAGAATGAGAAACTAATTGCTAAGGCTAAGGATTTTGATGTTTGCAATGCTACTATTTCCGACCTTAGAACTAAAAATGATATGTTGCATGCTAAGGTTGTTGAACTAAAATCTTGCAAACCCTCTACATCTAATGTTGAGCATATTTCCATTTGTACTAGATGTAGAGATATTAATGTTGATGCTATCCATGATCACCTAGCCTTAATTAAAAAACAAAATGATCACATAGCTCAACTAAATGCTAAGATTAGAGAGCATGACTTAGAAAATGAAAAATTTAAATTGGCTAGAAGCATGCTCTACAATGGGAGACGCCCTGGCATCAAGGATGGCATTGGCTTCCAAAGGGGAGACAATGTCAAACTTAATGCCACACCTAAAAATTTGTCTAACTTTGTTAAGGGCAAGGCTCCCATGCCTCAGGATAACGAAGGTTACATTTTGTACCCTGCCGGTTATCCCGAGAGCAAAATTAGGAGAATTCACTCTAGGAAGTCTCACTCTGGCCCTAACCATGCTTTTATGTATAAGGGTGAGACATCTAGCTCTAGGCAACCAACCCGTGCCAAGTTGCCTAGAAAGAAAACTCCTGATGCATCAAATGATCATGCCATTTCATTTAAAACTTGTGATGCATCTTATGTGCTTACTAGCAAATCCGGCAAGGTAGTTGCCAAATTTGTTGGGGGCAAACACAAGGGTTCCAAGACTTGTGTTTGGGTACCCAAAGTTCTTGTTTCTAATGCCAAAGGACCCAAAACCGTTTGGGTACCTAAAGTCAAGAACTAAAATTGTTTTGTAGGTTTATGCATTCGGGGGCTCAAGTTGGATACTCGATAGCGGGTGCACAAACCACATGACCGGGGAGAAAAGAATGTTCTCCTCACATGAGAAAAACAAAGATCCCCAACGAGCTATCACATTCGGGGATGGAAATCAAGGGTTGGTCAAAGGTTTGGGTAAAATTGCTATTTCACCTGACCATTCCATTTCCAATGTTTTTCTTGTTGATTCATTAGATTACAACTTGCTTTCTGTTTCCCAATTATGTCAAATGGGCTACAACTGTCTTTTTACTGATATAGGTGTCACTGTCTTTAGAAGAAGTGATGATTCAATAGCATTTAAGGGAGTGTTGGAGGGTCAGCTATACCTGGTAGATTTTGATAGAGCTGAACTCGACACTTGCTTAATTGCTAAGACTAACATGGGTTGGCTCTGGCACCGCCGACTAGCCCATGTTGGGATGAAGAATCTTCACAAGCTTCTAAAGGGAGAGCACATTTTAGGATTAACAAATGTTCATTTTGAGAAAGACAGGATTTGCAGCGCATGCCAGGCGGGGAAGCAAGTTGGAGTCCATCATCCACACAAGAACATCATGACGACCGACAGGCCGCTTGAGCTACTCCACATGGATCTATTCGGCCCGATTGCTTACATAAGCATCGGCGGGAGTAAGTATTGTCTTGTAATAGTGGATGATTATTCTCGCTTCACTTGGGTACTCTTTTTGCAGGAAAAATCTCAAACCCAAGAGACCTTAAAGGGATTCTTGAGACGGGCTCAAAATGAGTTCGGCTTGAGGATCAAGAAAATTAGAAGCGACAACGGGACGGAGTTCAAGAACTCTCAAATTGAAGGCTTCCTTGAGGAGGAGGGCATCAAGCATGAGTTCTCCTCTCCCTACACGCCACAACAAAATGGTGTAGTGGAGAGGAAGAATCGAACTCTATTGGACATGGCAAGAACCATGCTTGATGAGTACAAGACACCGGACCGGTTTTGGGCCGAAGCGGTCAACACCGCCTGCTACGCCATCAACCGGTTATATCTTC
The DNA here is from genome assembly GCF_902167145.1 of Zea mays. Taxonomy (NCBI): domain Eukaryota; kingdom Viridiplantae; phylum Streptophyta; class Magnoliopsida; order Poales; family Poaceae; genus Zea; species Zea mays. Next base: position 46,315,969 of record NC_050099.1, on the reverse strand, counting down.
ACCGAATCCTCAAGAAGACATCATATGAACTCCTAACCGGTAAAAAGCCCAACATTTCATATTTTAGAGTTTTTGGTAGCAAATGCTTCATTCTTATTAAAAGAGGTAGAAAATCTAAATTTGCTCCTAAAACTGTAGAAGGCTTTTTACTTGGTTATGACTCAAACACAAGGGCATATAGGGTCTTTAACAAGTCCACTGGACTAGTTGAAGTCTCTTGTGACGTTGTGTTTGATGAAACTAACGGCTCTCAAGTAGAGCAAGTTGATCTTGATGAGATAGGTGAAGAACAGGCTCCATGCATCGCGCTAAGGAACATGTCCATCGGGGATGTGTGTCCTAAGGAATCCGAAGAGCCTCCAAGTACACAAGATCAACCATCCTCCTCCACGCAAGCATCTCCACCAACTCAAAATGAGGATGAGGCTCAAAATGATGAAGAGCAAAATCAAGAAGACGAGCCACCTCAAGATGATAGCAATGATCAAGGGGGAGATACAAATGATCAAGAAAAGGAGGATAAGGAAGAACCAAGACCGCCACACCCAAGAGTCCACCAAGCAATCCAACGAGATCACCCCGTCGACACCATCCTCGGCGACATTCATAAGGGGGTAACTACTCGATCTCGGGTTGCACATTTTTGTGAACATTACTCGTTTGTTTCCTCTATTGAGCCACACAGGGTAGAGGAAGCTCTCCAAGATTCGGATTGGGTGGTGGCGATGCAAGAGGAGCTCAACAATTTCACGAGGAACGAGGTATGGCATTTAGTTCCACGTCCTAACCAAAATGTTGTAGGAACCAAATGGGTCTTCCGCAACAAGCAAGATGAGCATGGTGTGGTGACAAGGAACAAAGCTCGACTCGTGGCCAAAGGGTATTCACAAGTCGAAGGTTTGGATTTTGGTGAAACCTATGCACCCGTAGCTAGGCTTGAGTCAATTCGCATATTATTAGCCTATGCTACTTACCATGGCTTCAAGCTTTATCAAATGGACGTGAAGAGTGCCTTCCTCAATGGACCAATCAAGGAAGAGGTCTATGTTGAGCAACCTCCCGGCTTTGAAGACAGTGAGTATCCTAACCATGTTTATAGGCTCTCTAAGGCGCTTTATGGGCTCAAGCAAGCCCCAAGAGCATGGTATGAATGCCTTAGAGATTTCCTTATTGCAAATGGCTTCAAAGTCGGCAAGGCCGATCCTACACTCTTTACTAAAACTCTTAAAAATGACTTGTTTGTATGCCAAATTTATGTTGATGATATTATATTTGGGTCTACTAACGAGTCTACATGTGAAGAGTTTAGTAGGATCATGACACAGAAATTCGAGATGTCGATGATGGGGGAGTTGAAGTATTTTCTAGGATTCCAAGTCAAGCAACTCCAAGAGGGCACCTTCATTAGCCAAACGAAGTACACTCAAGACATTCTTGCTAAGTTTGGGATGAAGGATGCCAAACCCATCAAGACACCCATGGGAACTAATGGGCATCTCGACCTCGACACGGGAGGTAAGTCCGTGGATCAAAAGGTATACCGGTCGATGATTGGTTCATTGCTTTATTTATGTGCATCTCGACCGGACATCATGCTTTCCGTTTGCATGTGTGCAAGATTCCAATCCGACCCTAAGGAATCCCACCTTACGGCCGTAAAACGAATCTTGAGATATTTGGCTTATACCCCTAAGTTTGGGCTTTGGTACCCTCGGGGATCCACATTTGATTTACTTGGTTATTCGGATGCCGATTGGGCGGGGTGCAAAATCAATAGGAAGAGCACATCGGGGACTTGCCAGTTCTTGGGAAGATCCTTGGTGTCTTGGGGCTCAAAGAAGCAAAATTCGGTCGCTCTTTCCACCGCCGAAGCCGAGTACATTGCCGCAGGACATTGTTGCGCGCAATTGCTTTGGATGAGGCAAACCCTGCGGGACTACGGTTACAAATTAACCAAAGTCCCTTTGCTATGTGATAATGAGAGTGCAATTAAAATGGCCGACAATCCCGTCGAGCATAGCCGCACTAAGCACATAGCCATTCGGTATCATTTTCTTAGGGATCACCAACAAAAGGGGGATATCGAGATTTCTTACATTAATACTAAAGATCAATTAGCCGATATCTTTACCAAGCCACTTGATGAACAATCTTTTACCAGACTTAGGCATGAGCTCAATATTCTTGATTCTAGAAATTTCTTTTGCTAAGCTTGCACACATAGCTCTTTTGAATACCTTTGATCATATCTCTTTTATATGCTATGACTAATGTGTTTTCAAGTTTATTTCAAACCAAGTCATAGGTATATTGAAAGGGAATTGGAGTCTTCGGCGAAGACAAAGGCTTCCACTCCGTAACTCATACTTCGCCAACACTCCGAGCAACTCTCTCTTCTTTGGGGGAGAAATGAGCATCAAAGAAAAGAACTTCATCCCTGGGGAAGAGAGTAAAAGCTCAAAAAAAAAAAACTTCGCTTTTTGGTATAATCTTAACTCATTTATTTTATGACCAAAGGGGAAGATAGCACTTAGAGGGCTCTAATGATTCCGTTTTTGGCGATTCATGCCAAAAAGGGGGAGAAATGAGCCCAAAGCAAAAGGACCGCACCACCACCACCAAATTCAAAAACTTAGTGCTTTCCAAAAGTCTTTATCATTTGGTATCCTATTGTGTTCAAAAGGGGGAGAAAGTAGTATTTCAGAAATGGTATATCAAAACCCTCTTGAACACTAAGAGGTGGATTTCTTTTAGGGGGAGTTTCGTTTAGTCAAAGGAAAAGCATTTGAAATAGGGGGAGACAATTTCAAATCTTGAAAATGCTTTGCAAACTTTTATTCATGTACCTTTGACTATTTGCAAAAGATCTTTGAAATGGATTTACAAAAAGAATTTGCAAAAACAAAACATGTGGTGCAAACGTGGTCCAAAATGTTATATAAGAAAGAAACATTCCTTGCATATCTTGTAAGTAGTTATATTGGCTCAATTCCAAGTAACCTTTTCACTTACATTATGCAAACTAGTTCAATTATGCACTTCTACATTTGCTTTGGTTTGTGTTGGCATCAATCACCAAAAAGGGGGAGATTGAAAGGGAATTAGGCTTACACCTAGTTTCTAAATAATTTTGGTGGTTGAATTGCACAACACAAATAATTGGACTAACTAGTTTGCTCTAGATTATATGTTCTACAGGTGCCAAAGGTTCATCTATAACTATACTAAATCAACTGTCCGGAATACCGTAGATTATTCCGGACAGGAGAAGCTTTTTGGAAAAACAGGCCAAGCGCGGACCGTCCGGGCCCTTGCGGCGGACCGTCCGCGACACAAGGATGACCCTCGGACAGAACCAATGCAAAAACACAAGTTTCCACTACAGACTGTCCGGAGGAAAAGCAAAGACCGTCCGAGCCCTCGCGCGGACCGTCCGGCCTCAGGCGCGGACCGTCCGGTCGGTAAGAAACCGAAAAAACCCGAAGGTGACGGGTTCGGAGAAATGAATTTTAGCGGCCTCGCGGACCGTCCGGGCCAGGCGGGCGGACCGTCCGCGACTGGCTCTGTCAGACATCTGACGTCGCATTAAATGCAATATAGCCGTTGATATAGCCGTTACTGCTGACCGTTGCATCTTCAGCCGTTGATCTACAGGGGCGGACCGTCCGCACCAGGAGGGCGGACCGTCCGCGCTCAGCAGAAAGGCCCAACGGCTAGGAAGTGGTTGGTGGCTATAAATACAACCCCAACCACCTCCATTCACTACATCCAAGCATTCCAACCTTCAACATTCAATACAAGAGCTAGCAATCCATTCCAAGACACATTCAAAGCCTCCATCTCTCCAAGTTTCACAATTGAGAAAAGAGATCATTAGTGATTAGTGACTTGAGAGAGAAAGTGATCCGTGTGTTATTTGTCGCTCTTGTCGCTTGGCTTTTTCAATCGTGCTTTCTTGATTCTTTCATTGCAATCAAACTCACTTGTAATTGAGGCAAGAGACACCAAACTTGTGGTGGTCCTTGTGGGAACTTTGTGTTCCAAGTGATTGAGAAGAGAAAGCTCACTCGATCCGTGGATCGTTTGAGAGAGGGAAGGGTTGAAAGAGACCCGGCCTTTGTGGCCTCCTCAACGGGGAGTAGGTTTGAGAGAACCGAACCTCGGTAAAACAAATCTCCGTGTCTCACTTGCTTATTTGCTTGGGATTTGTTTTTCACCCTCTCTCGCGGACTCGTTTCTATATTACTAACGCTAACCCGGCTTGTAGTTGTGTTTATATTTGTGAATTTCAGTTTCGCCCTATTCACCCCCCCCCCCTCTAGGCGACTTTCAGCACTTCTTCCTATTTGGGGTCGAGCCCGAAACCGATCCGGATCTGCTTGGAGGCGTCGCCACTGGGGTCGAGAGGGACGGCCTTAACCGTCTCCGCTGGCTCGAAGTTGCCGGCATGACGCTTCACGTCTGGCACCTCTTTGGAGAGGTTCTCCAGGTCGGCGATGAGGGCCTCGGACTCGGCGAGGGCCTCGGCGTACTCCACGCACTCCACGTCGCATTCGAACGCGTGTTTGTACGTGGGGCCGACGGTGATGACCCCGTTGGGGCCCGGCATCTTGAGCTTCAGGTAGGTGTAGTTGGGGACGGCCATGAACTTCGCATAGCATGGCCTCCCCAGTACCGCGTGGTAGGTTCCTCGGAACCCGACCACCTCAAACGTCAAAGTCTCCCTTCGGAAGTTGGAGGGCGTTCCGAAGCAGACGGGAAGGTCGAGTCGTCCGAGGGGCTGGACGCGCTTCCCAGGAATGATCCCGTGGAAGGGCGTAGCGCCTGCCCGGACGGAGGACAGATCGACGCGCAGGAGCCTGAGGGTCTCGGCGTAGATGATGTTGAGGCAGCTGCCCCCGTCCATCAGGACCTTGGTGAGCCTGACGTCGCCGACGATGGGGTCGACGACGAGCGGGTATTTCCCCGGGCTCGGCACGTGGTCGGGGTGGTCAGCTTGGTCGAAGGTGATGGGCTTGTCGGACCAGTCTAGGTAGACTGGCGCCGCCACCTTCACCGAGCAGACCCCCCGGCGCTCTTGCTTGCGATGCCGAGCCGAGGCATTCGCCGCATGCCCACCGTAGATCATGAAGCAGTCACGGACCTCGGGGAACTCTCCTGCTTGGTGATCTTCCTTTTTATCGTCGTCGCGGGCCCTGCCACCCTCCGCGGGTGGCCCGGCCCTATGGAAGTGGCGCCAAAGCATGACACACTCCTCAAGGGTGTGCTTGACGGGCCCCTGATGGTAGGGGCACGGCTCCTCGAGCATCTTGTCGAAGAGGTTAGCACCTCTGGGGGGCTTACGAGGGTTCTTGTACTCGGCGGCGGCGACAAGGTCCGCGTCGGCGGCGTCGCGTTTCGCTTGCGACTTCTTCTTGCCTTTCTTCTTGGCGCCGCGCGGAGTAGACACCTCGGGAGCCTCTTCCGATGGGCGGCCCTGGGGCTGCTTGTCCTTTCGGAAGATAGCCTCGACCGCCTCCTGGCCAGAGGCGAACTTGGTGGCGATGTCCATCAGCTCGCTCGCCCTGGTGGGGGTCTTGCGACCCAACTTACTCACCAGGTCGCGGCAGGTGGTGCCGGCAAGGAACGCGCCGATGACATCCGAGTCGGTGATGTTGGGCAGCTCGGTGCGCTGCTTCGAGAATCGCCGGATGTAGTCCCGAAGAGACTCTCCTGGCTGTTGTCGGCAGCTTCGGAGGTCCCAGGAATTCCCGGGGCGCACGTACGTGCCCTGGAAATTGCCGGCGAAGGCTTGGACCAAGTCATCCCAGTTGGAGATCTGCCCCGGAGGCAGGTGCTCCAACCAGGCGCGAGCAGTGTCGGAGAGGAACAGGGGGAGGTTGCGGATGATGAGGTTGTCGTCGTCCGTTCCACCCAGTTGGCAGGCCAGGCGGTAGTCTGCGAGCCACAGTTCCGGTCTCGTTTCCCCCGAGTACTTTGTGATAGTAGTCGGGGGTCAGAACGGGGTCGGGAACGGCGCCCGTCGGATGGCCCGACTGAAGGCCTGCGGACCGGGTGGTTCGGGCGAGGGACTCCGATCCTCCCCGCTGTCGTAGCGTCCCCCACGCCTAGGGTGGTAGCCTCGGCGCACCCTTTCGTCGAGGTGGGCCCGACGGTCGCGACGATGGTGCTCGTTGCCGAGGTGGCCCGGGGCCGCAGGCGCGGTGTTGCGCGTACGCCCGGTGTAGACCGAGGCTTCCCGCATGAATCGGGAAGTCGCGGCATGAGGTTCCGAGGGGTATCCCTGCCTTCGGGAGGCAGAGCTCTCGGCCCGTCGGACCGCAGCGCCTTCCAGGAGATTCTTGAGCTCTCCCTGGATTCGCCGACCCTCGGTGGCTGATGGCTCCGGCATCGCGCAGAGGAGCATCGCTACGGCTGCCAGGTTCTGACCGACCCCACTGGATGCGGGTGGCGGCCTGACCCTGACGTCGTTGGCGACGCGGTGCTGGAAACCCTGGGGCAGGTGACGTATTTCTCCGGCCGGGGGTTGGCCCGCCCATACCTGCCCGACGTCCCGGCGGATCGACTCAAGCGCTCCTGCTCCCTCGTCTAGCCTAGCCTGCGCCCCGCGGAATTGCTCGAGCTGTGGGTCGTGACCCCCCGCCGGAACGGGGACCACAGCTAGCTCCCGCGGGATGTCAGCGCGAGGCACCGGCCTAGGGAGATCACCGTCCTCCGGCATGCCGAGATGGTTGCCTTCGGAGGGATCCCCTAGCTCAACGTGGAAACATTCGCGGCTTGGGTCGCAGTCCTCGTCGTCAAGGCTGCGGCTACCGTCGGAACAGTCGGAGAGGCAGTAGTCACATGCGGTCATAAAGTCCCGCATGGCACTGGGGTTGCCAAATCCAGAGAAATCCCAACAGATGCTGGGATCGTCATCTTCCTCGGACCCAGAGGGCCCGTAGGTCGAGACGTCCGTCAAGCGGTCCCAAGGCGACCGCATACGAAACCCCAGAGGGGTTGCACTCGCCTCAACGAGAGCGCCCGCCAAAGCGAGGTCGCTAGGCGGGTTGAGGCCGAGTCGAAATGACGTAGGATGGGAATCAGTCAGTACCTTTTGGTCGACGAGGAGCGACATAGTCACGTCGGGGACTGATTGCACCGTCGTCTTAGGTACGAGGGCGACGTCCTGCAAGCCCTCCGCGAGCGCGCTGGCGTCGTCCACTTGCTCGGGATTGGTGTGTCGCGGGGGGACGGCGCTCGCCTTCGTCTCAAACGCGAGGTCGACACCCGGCGCGCCCCCCCGTTGGGGCGTTGGGGACATCGATTCGCTCGACAGCCGACGAAGCACGGCCTCCCGCTTGGCCTTGGTTGCCCCGCCTCCTCCTTCGTTGGCGGGGGAGAGGACGGGGCGAGCTCGAATGTTGTTCTTCCACCACGCGGGGAAGATGTCGTCGATTCCGCCGCCGGCGGGCGGGTTGTCGGCCGCCATTGTCGTTGCCGCGCGGCGGTGGAAGGAGTACCATGTCGTAGCTGCCGTCGAAGGACATGAACTCAAGACTCCCGAAACGGAGCACCGTCCCGGGCCGGAGAGGTTGCTGGAGACTGCCCATCTGGAGCTTGACGGGAAGCTGTTCGTCAGCACGCAGCAGGCCCCTACCTGGCACGCCAACTGTCGGCGTCTCGAGACCGGGGGGTCCCTAAGCCGACGAGTGAGTGTGTCGCGTGCCCCAGCCCAGATGGGTCGAGCGCGTGAGAGAGGTGGAAATCCCGCGGCCTTCGTGTTCGTCCCGCGCCCAGGTCGGGTGCGCTTGCAGTAGGGGGTTACAAGCGTCCACGCAGGTGAGGGAAGCGAGCGGCCCCAAGAGAGCGCCTGTCCCGTCCTCGTCCCCGCGTGGCCAACCTTCTCTAAGAAGGCCCTGGTCCTTCCTTTTATAGGCGTAAGGAGAGGATCCAAGTGTACAATGGGGGTGTAGCAGAGTGCTACGTGTCTAGCGGGGGGAGAGCTAGCGCCCTAAGTACATGCCAATGTGGCAGCCGGAGAGATCTTGGCACCCTGCTGGTGTGATGTCGTGGCTGTCGGAGGAGCAACGGAGCCTGGCGGAGGGACAGCTGTCGGAGCGGTTGAGTCCTTGCTGACGTCCCCTGCTTCCGTAATGGAGCTGAGAGCCGCCGTCGTCACAGGGCTAGCGGGGCGCCATCATTGCCTATCTGGCGGAGCTAGCCAGATGGGACACCGGTCTTGTTCTCTGCGGCCCGAGTCGGCTCGGGGTAGGGTGATGATGGCGCTTCCTGTTGACGTGGCGGGCCTGTGCCCTAGGTCGGGCGACGTGGAGGCTCCTCCGAAGCCGAGGTCGAGTCTGTCTTCCATGGCCGAGGCCGAGCCCGAGCCCCTGGGTCGGGCGAGGCGGAGGTTGTTCGGCAGAGGCCAGGGCGGAGTCCGAGCCCTGGGGTCGGGCGAAGCGGAGTTCGTCGTCTTCTGGGGCTTAGCCCGAGTCCGAGCCCTGGGTCGGGCGGAGCGGAGTTCGCCGTCTTCCGGGGCTTAGCCCGAGTCCGAGCCCTGGGTCGGGCGGAGCGGAGTTCGCCGTCTTCCGGGGCTTAGCCCGAGTCCGAGCCCTGGGGTCGGGCGGAGCGGAGTTCGCCGTCTTCCGGGGCTTAGCCCGAGTCCGAGCCCTGGGTCGGGCGCAGCGGAGTTCACCGTCTTCCGGGGCTTAGCCCGAGTCCAAGCCCTCGGGTCAGGCGGAGCGGAGTTCGCCGTCTTCCGGGGCTTAGCCCGAGTCCGAGCCTTGGGTCGGGCGGAGCGGAGTTCGCCGTCTTCCGGGGCTTAGCCCGAGTCCGAGCCCTGGGTCGGGCGGAGCGGAGTTCGCCGTCTTCCGGGGCTTAGCCCGAGTCCGAGCCCTGGGTCGGGTGGAGCGGAGTTCGCCGTCTTCCGGGGCTTAGCCCGAGTCCGAGCCCTGGGTCGGGCGGAGCGGAGTTTCCTATGGCGCCTTTGGCAGGGCCTGACTGCCTGTCAGTCTCACTCTGTCAAGTGGCACTGCAGTCGGAGTGGCGCAGGCGGCGCTGTCCTTCTGTCAGACCGGTTAGTGGAGCGGCGAAGTGACGGCGGTCACTTCGGCTCTGCCGGGGGGCGCGTGTCAGGATAAAGGTGTCAGGCTACCTTTGCGTTAAATGCTCCTGCGACTCGGTCGGTCGGCGCGGCGATTTAGTCAGGGTTGCTTCTTAGCGAAGGCAAGGCATCGGGCGAGCCGGAGATGTGTCCGCCGTTAAAGGGGGGCCTCGGGCGAGACGGAAATCCCTCGGGGTCGGCTGCCCTTGCCCGAGGCTAGGCTCGGGCGAGGCGTGATCGAGTCGCTCGTATGGAGTGATCCCTGACTTAATCGCACCCATCAGGCCTCTGCAGCTTTATGCTGATGGGGGTTACCAGCTGAGAATTAGGCGTCTTGAGGGTACCCCTAATTATGGTCCCCGACAGACCTGTTAGCGACCGACCAGGGTATTAATTCAGAAGTAATAGGAGAACTCGTGATTATCACCCTATGATTACCCCATTGTACGGTGCATGTCAGGAATATAGTTGGTGTCGAAGGGCATAACAATATTTAGGTTTACCAACCCCTGGTTACCCCTATAATGTACCACGGTCATGTAGCCATCCAGGACACGCTTAACAAAGCATTTGAGCTCTCAGCCTACTGTTTTGTTATGCCACCTATTTTCCCGCTCCTGAGTGTTTGGCTCATGCTTTTCTGTACCAACATCAATGACGGCAACAACGTGAGTGAAGGGAAGGGAAAGGCAAGATTGACAGGGTCACGAGGAGAGGGATAATAGATGCTTGAAATAACATTGACTACTAGATTGAGTAAGACAGAGTGAGTTATCCAATGATTTGAACCATTGGTTTTGATGGTATGTTATGTCTGGGTGTAATTTGTTTGGTAGATTTAATGGAGGTTATGGGTGTGGGGGTGATTTGGTAGGTTGAATTTTGCAAAGTTTGAACTGGTGAATTATATAGTGGTACAGATAATATCAAAACCAACTAAATCATATTTTATAATGAATACAATAAAATTTTTAACACAGCCCCAAATTTAAATAGTAAGAGCATCTTCAAGAGTCTTTCTAAATTTCACTCTCTAGATTATCACTTGGAGAGTCATTTACATAAAAACCACTTTTTTATCTTTTCAATCTCCAACATCTTTTCTCTGTCTTATTTACACTCTAGAGAGTCATTTATGTTTTCTATCTTTGGCTTGCGAGAAACCGATAATAGAAAATTGCTATACTAGGATAACCATTTAAATAAGTTGTTGGAAGGCATTGTTTGTGCAAAAATCTCTATTCATATCAATTAGAAATAGTATAAAGAGTTTGTTGGAGTTGCTCTAAGGAAGTCGGCACAATCATAGACCAATAGGCTACAACACATAAAAACAACATATTCGCTTTAAGTACTACAAAAATTCAATAATGACAAGCATTGCTAGCAATATTATATAATGTGATAATCCATAGGAATTTGATTATCAATCAGTTATATGACATGGCTAGAATTTATTATTACCTAATGATGCATTCTTGCAACTCCGAATACTGACTGAAATCTAATCTGCATCTAGGTCATGAAAGTAATCTCATTACATAAATACCTAAACAACACAATTTACAAAATTGTAGATTAAAGATGATAGGTTAGGGCAAATGATCGATACATATAAAGAGTGATTGTCAGGTACCCAGGAACCGGGTGCCCAAAGTAGGCCCAATACTCTCGACGGCCCACTCGCCGACCAAGCCTCTATCGAGCAACCCTATGAGATGAAGCGGACGAACAAGTCTCTATAGAGCAACCCTGTGAGGCAGAGCGGGAGACCAAGCCACTAATGAGCAACCCTGCAAGGCGGAGCAGTCAAGCCTGTGCTGAGCAACCCTGCGAGGCGGAGTGGACGACCAAGTCCTCACCGAGCAACTTAAAGGGAAATGTGCCCTTGGGCCATTTCTAGTTGTTTTGGTGATTAAATGCCCAACACCCACTTTATACTAACTCTCTTAATATTAGCATGACACGGGTGTAGCACAGGCAAATTGAAGGTAGCAAGTCCATATGAGCTGATTTGGAAGACTAAAAGTGCAACTTTAATAAAACCATCAAAAACACAAGATTCAAGTGTTTAGATAAGTTGCATACACCCTACTCTATGTTTCTAGCACTTTGTTTTGGCCATTAACTCAGTTTTGCGAAGAAAGTGCTTTTTTGTACTTAGTTATAGACATATTGCAAATCCTTGTGAAAAGAAGTGAAAAAGGTATGGTTCTACCACTTAGTAAATTGTTTTAGTTGCTAATTATGTTTGTCTAAGTGCTAGGGAACCTCTCAAGAACAACCAAAAGGAGTTGGAGAAGTTTGGCTCAAAAGAGCCAAACTTGAGCCAGACTAGGACCCACCGGACTATCAGGTATGCACCAGACTATCAGGTGCTGTGTATGGTTGAACTCACTGGTCTCGAGAATTTTAATTATAAAATTCACTGGATAGTGAATAGTGCACTGTCTGGTGCACCAGACATCGGCTCCAACGGCTCTCTCCCCTCGCGCTAATGGATAGCTGACGCGGTAGTTGTCCGGTGTGCACCAGACTGTCTGGTGCCGTGCTCGAAAAAGGAAACCGGTCAATCAGATCGGCAGCCGACTGTTGTTACCGGACTGTCCGGTGCGCCCGCAGACAGGGCAACTTTTGGGCTTCCTTGTAGAGAAGCCAACGACTTCTAGGCCCCTTGGGGTTATAAAAGAAGCCCCTAGGCGCCTTGTTGCAGCAACCAAACATCTCAAGTGCACACTAAAACTCCGAGACTCCGCGACCATGTCCTCTTGTGATTTGAGAAAGATTTGAGCATTGTTTCTGAGCTGTAACTCTATTGCTTTGGTCATGTGCTCTTGTCTTTGTTTTTTGTGCGTGTGTTGTTGCGTTGTGCTCTTGTGTGCATGTTCTTACTCCCTCCCTTAATCTGAGTTTGATTGTGATCTTTGTGTAAGGTGTGGGAGATTCCAAACTTGTGGAGATTCCTCACAAATGGGGAGATATAAGGAAGATAATCGTGGCACTCAAGTTTGATCTTTGGATCACTTGAGAGGGGTTGAGTGCAACCCTTGACCAAAGGAGGTCACCACAACATGGAGGTAGGCTTTGGCCGAACCATGGGAAAAATCACCGTGTCTCTTGTCTACTTTCTTTATTGCGATTGTTGTCTTCCTTAGTGCTCATATTCACTTGTGATATTGTTCCTAGTTTTATACTCATCTTAAGAGAGCAATCAAGTGAAGAGTTTATCTTTCTCTCCTCTTCTCATCCAAACTTAGTTTAAGTTTTCACTAACACTTTTATTAGACCAAGTTTGTGTTGTTTGAAGTATTTTTTGTAGGATCACCTATTCACCCCCTCTATGTGCCCTCAACAACCCAGCGAGGTGGAGCCCTAATCATATACTATTGACCCATGTCAGCCACAATTGGACGCGTCATCACCAAATGACATCCGGACTAGTGGCACGACATATGGCCGGGGTCATCGATGCTGGAGTACTTATACAATGGGTTCCGACGGGCCATCAAGGGTTGAACTCGTCGCTACATGATCGTACATACCAACCGCACACCGGTGAGCCCCTGCTGTTTCAACGTAGCGACCACCTTCAAAAGGTGCATGACCTTGCTCTTGAAGCGTGCCTCCACATCGTAGTGCCGCTCGTCGATCAACACCAGTTCTCAATCAGTGAACATAGTGCCACCCGTTGTCTTCTTTAGTGCTCATATTCACTTGCGATATTGTGAGAGCTCCTAGAGGAGGATGAATAGGTGATCTTGCAAAACTTAACTCAAACCACACAAACTTGGCCTAAAATATGAGTTAGAGAGAATTAATTAACACCAAGTTTGAGAGTAGCAATATGAGAGAAGTTCCTTTCACTTGATTGCTCTATTAAGATTTAATTTAGACATAGAGCAATATCGCAAGTGAAGAATTCGAACGAGGAAAAGATAAAAATTGCAATGAAGTAAATGTCACAAGAGACAATAAATTTTATCTCGTGGTTCGGTCAAGCGTAATATGATTGTATACTCCATGTTGTGGTGTCCCAATGGACGAGGTTGCACTCAACCTCTCTCATGTGATCCAAAGATCAAACTTGAGTCTCACTGTTCTTCCTTATGTCTCACAATATCCCAGTTGTGAGGAATCTCCATAAGTTGGAGTCTCTCACGCCTTACACAAGTGAACACAATCAAAACCAAAGTAAGGGAGGGAATAGAGTACGCACACAAGAGCACAATAGAGCAACAACACGCGAAAATGCAAAGAAGAGAGCACAACAACAAAACGATAGAGTAACGACTCAAAAAATGTGCTTAAATCTCTCTAGAACATTTTAGAGGCATGGTCGCAGAGTCTCAGAGTTGTAGTGTTCTACAAAATATGCTTGTTGTGCTGCTCCATGCGCCTAGTGGTCCCTTTTATAGCCCCAAGGGGCCTAGAAGTCGTTGAAGTCCCATTTATGATGAAGGTGTGGGTTAGGTTTTTCTTTGTAATTTGAGATATTTGCACATTATTTACTATGCTTTCAGCATCACTCACTTTTCAATCCTTGCGTATGCAGAATCTCCTAGCCATTTATGTGTGTCTATACGTGACTACTACTGCTACAAATTCCAGATTCATCTCGGGGTATTCAATCCAATACTTCATTGAAAGCGGCTTTTCCAGTAGTTCACGATCGACATGTACATAAAGATTGAGAGCTCTCGTTTAAAATTTCATACACAAGAATCAAGATCGGTTAAGAGCAGATCTATACTAGGGCTTGGTGGATATCATGCTATATGGAGATATTAGAGCAGGGAAGGTTGGCAAGCGAACTGTGTTGTCGACGTCGTTTATTGGTGGTCGTTGTGACATGAGACGTCGGTATATGGATGTTATGGCTCTGGTGCGGAAGTTTGGTAAACCAGACATATTTCTTACCATGACATGTAACCCTAACTGGGATGATACAAGGAGGGAGCTTCTCTCTGGGCAGACACTGCAAGATCGTCCGGATCTTGTAGTGTGTGTCTTTCATGCAAAGCTACAAGAGTTAAAGCATAGGCTGACTAAACAGGATATTCTTGGTAAGGTCCGAGCCTACATCTATGTCGTGGAGTTTCAGAAGAGGGGTTTGCCGCATGCCCATTTTCTACTCATAATGAAGAGGAAGTACAAGCTCACATGTCTTGAGAAGTATGACCTTTTGATCTCAGCCGAGATCCCAAGCAACAAGTATCCTGAACTACGAAAGATGGTTATCAAGCATATGATGCACGACCCGTGTGGGTCGCTAAACCCTAACTGCCCATGCACTAAGGGTCGTAAATCATGCAAGAATCATTACCCTTGGCCTTTTAGTGACACAACCTTGCAAGGGAAGGATTCATACCCTATTTACAGACGTCATGACGATGACCGTAAAGAAAAGGTCTGAGGGTGTGAATTGGACAATAGATGGGTTGTCCTTTACAACCCATACCTCCTTCGTCTCTTCAACTATCACATCAATGTTGAGGCATGTGGGAGCATCAAGGCGATTAAATACCTATTCAAATACATATACCAAGGCTATGATTGTGCGTTTGTTGTTATGAGAGATGCGAGCAAGGCATATGATGATGTAGATGAGATCAAGCAGTACAAAGATGCAAGGTGGGTGACTCCTCTAGAAGCCTTATGGAGGATATACGGCTTTGAGCTTAGTCAGATATCTCCATCTGTGATGCAGCTGCAACTCCATCTTCCAAACATGCACATGGTGGCGTTTCACGCGCGGCAAATGGTCGAGCGAGTCGTCAACCGTCCAGGTGTTGATAGGTCGATGCTCACAGCATATTTTGAGGCGAATAGGCTACACGAGGAGGCTTGCAGCATCCTATATCGTGACTTCCCTGAGTGGTACACTTGGCAGAGTTGTAAGGGCAAAGTATGACAACAGAGGAAACGAGATACGGGTGGACAAGTCGGTAGAATAGTCTCTACTCATCCGGTCGAGGGGAGCACTACTATCTTCGTGTTCTCCTAAACCACGTGACTGGTGCCACCTCCTATGTGAATCTAAGGACAGTTGATGGTGTCACCCTACCGACTTTTCGTGAGACAACAGAGAGAAGAGGACTGCTTGAGTCAGACAACACACTGTATGAGTGTCTCACTGAATGTGCTCTTTTCCAGATGCCATCAGTGCTACGACGACTTTTTGCCACAATACTGGTGTATTGTGAGCCAAGCAATGTGGTTGTACTCTAGCAGAAACGCCTATATTCTATGTCTGAGGACTACCAACACAGGAGTCAGAACAAAACTCTTGTTGAACAGATGGTATTGATTGACATTAGGAACATGTTGCAGTCAATGGGAAAGGACAGAAAGTCATCCCCTCTTCCTCCTATCATCGACGCGTATGACGATGCTATTGGTACTGCTAGGGAGGTTTACGAGGAGGAAAGTATCGAACCGACAACGAGAGATGTGGCTCTCAAAGACTCTCTTAATGAGGAACAAAGGGCTGCCTATGATAAGATTATGTCTGTCGTTGACACTGATCAGGGCAGATTGTTCTTTGTGGATAGACTTGGTGGCACCGGGAAGACTTATCTATACAAAGTGCTGCTCGCGATGCTACGCAAACAGGGCAAGATTGCAGTGGCAACATCTACATCTAGCGTTGCGTCTTCCATAATGCCTGGAGGAAGAGCCGCCCATTCACATTTCAATATACCACTCACTAT
The DNA here is from genome assembly GCF_902167145.1 of Zea mays. Classification (NCBI taxonomy): domain Eukaryota; kingdom Viridiplantae; phylum Streptophyta; class Magnoliopsida; order Poales; family Poaceae; genus Zea; species Zea mays. The sequence continues at coordinate 46,300,174 of NC_050099.1, read as the reverse complement.
TGACGATGGCGTTGTATGTAGCTTCACGAAGCAGAGTGGAACCGCAGAGTTGCTACGGAAAGCGTCTCTCATTATCTGGGACGAGGCTTCTATGACTAAGAGACAAGTTGTGGAGGCACTGGACAATAGCATGCACGATATAATGGGTCGGCTCGGACTGCCATTTGGTGGTAAAACCATTGTCTTCGGTGGAGATTCCAGACAGGTCTTGCCTATTGTTCGTAAAGGGTCAAGGGCTCAAGTGGCCGTTTCTTCACTACAAATGTCTTACCTATGGGAGTCCATGTCCCACTTAAAGCTTGTTAGCAATATGAGGGCAAAAACGACCCTTGATTTGCGGAGTTTTTGTTGTGTGTAGGCGGTGGAACTGAGGACACAAAAAGTGACGGCGACATTCGTCTTCCTGACGATGTATGTAGGCCTTATAGTGGGAGTGACAACAACCTTGACAACCTAATAGACTTCGCTTTCCCAAATCTCAATGAAAATCTATCTGATTCCACCTACATCACTTAAAGGGCGATACTGTCAACACAGAACGACTAGGTGGATATGATAAATTTTAAGATGATTGATCGTTTTCAAGGGGAGCATATGATGTACCAGAGTTTCGATAGCGCCATGGATGATCCCCATAACTACTACCCACCTGAGTTCCTAAACACACTGACGCCTAATGGGCTGCCACCACATGTTTTTAAGCTTAAGATTGGATGTCCTATTATATTGATTCAGAATATAGACCCTACAAATGGACTTTGCAATGGCACTAGGTTGGTCGTTTGTGGCTTCCAAAGAAATAGCATTGACACATAAATTATACTGGGTTAACACATTGGAAAACGGATTTTCCTACCGCATATACCTCTGTGTCCCTCCGATGAAGAGATGTTCCCTTCCCTGTTCAAAAGAAAGCAGTTTCCTGTATGGCTTAGCTTTGCAATGATGGTTAACAAAGCACAAGGTCAGTCTATTCCCAATGTTGGTGTATACTTGCCTGAACCAGTGTTCTCTCATGACCAACTATATGTTGCTCTATCTAGAGCGACAACCTGATCGAACATAAAGATTCTTGTCATCCCAGCCATCGATGGGAGGAAAAAGTCGAGGAAGGGTGTAAAAAAGAACCCCACCGTAGATTATGGTACATATACCAAGAACATCGTCTATAAGGAGGTCCTAACAAACTAGACATGTGGTAAGTCTGTTAAACTCAATTGTTTGTTTCAACCAAAAGGTATCGAAACAAGACTAACTTGTGGAATTGTGTGTCTTCTATGGAACATAAATATCTCGATAGTTTCGATGGCAACATGAGTTCTGGTATGCTTCAAAGTTTTATTGAATAATATGTGTTTTGTTTTTATGTAATCTTTGTGCTCTAATATACTGCTCTGATTGATATGTTGGCCTGCTAAAGCTATCATTTTCAGTTTGCTTGCATGGAACTTATTATTTTTATTGGTTCTGTTTTATTTCTACCATAGGTTGAACACATCATAAGGGAAGAGAAGTTCATGCAAGCATATAACTTGATTGAAGTATACTTTGAACTTATAGTAGCACATCTGTCCATTATTGACTCACGGAAATAAGGCAACCTTTTCTTTCTATTATGCAAACCTACATTTGTTGTTATGTGATTTTAGTTGTATATTATTGTTTCTTGATAGTTCTTATTTACATCAGTTAGATGTTTTGTAGGTTATGTTGGGATTCTTTCAAAAGTGAAATCTATTTTCCTCTATTGCTGCCACTATTGAAATTTTTGCATAATCTACAGCTCATGCCAATTTCAGAATACTCTAGATTTAGGATTATTCCAAACAGCAAAGATGTCACTGTAATCTTTGAGATACTATGGTATTGGACTTCAGAATGGAAACTATACAATAACACTTCACTTTTTAGAGTTTGACTTTGAAAATTCACAGAGTTGGAAGAGTGTTGGGAGAAGGGTCTTTGGTATATATCTAGGTGTACATGAGATACCATGATCACAAGTTGCAATGTACTATGAATGATCTAAGGAATTTTGTTTATAAAGATATCTTTTGTCAAAAACTATAATTGGTTTGGTTCAACTGATTAATGATTGGATGGTATCAAGGCCATACATTGATTCTAACTGGACTTTGCACCTATCATACATCTGTGGATTTTGCAGACACCATAAATGTGTGATGGGCGCAATTGATTGGTCCTGCTATAAAATTTAGTGATAGTTTTTTTGTGCATCCCAGTTATTTAGGTTTGAGACCGTATCTGCATAATGTCATGATACGTGGACACGGATGAAATTATAATGCTCTCACCAGTTGTGCTTGTTCCTGTATCTTTCTTAAGCCGCCACTTGTCATACTTGTTCCGAGGAGCTTGATTACCAATGTTTTCTTAATAAAATGTCATTTTCGATCACAAATTTGTGCACAAGGCCATTCTAACAGGAAATGCCAGCATATATATATTACAGGGCTAACACTGAACTTAGAGATGGATCTAGATGTTTATTTGAATGCTATTTTTGGTCTTTTTTCTTCAATTATGGATACATTAGGTGTGTGCCCGTGCGTTGCAACGGGAGTACGCTGGGATGAGCATCGACACATATCTGATTGAATTTTATATTTCCTTGAGGGTCTGGAGAAAGTTTGTTTGGAAGCCAAACATGTTAGGATTCTGAGCATGTGTTACCCTTGTGCCCCATCAGCACACTGTTCCACGCTTGTATGAGTCTTGTTAATTTGCATGCCTCGTGCATAGTTTTTCACTGCATCGTGCTACTACCGAAGTGGTAGAGATCAAATTTTCAAAGTTGTTTGTGTTGTTCGTCGAGTGAACAAACCGTTGTTCTTGTTGTGACCTCTGTTGCCTGTGCCTGTTCGACTGTTCCTCTGAACGCTTCCCATTTTACCGCCGACGTCTCCTTCCATGTTGTAGTTTAGAGTGATCTCTGTTTAGTTGCCTTCAGCACAAAACATCATATCATTTTATTGTTTTTAGATTGTTGAGTTATTGCATATATTCCATTTAAATAAGGTTTAACTATGTGATATATAGATACGGTACCAACATATGGGCACATAACTATTGATGAATAGGACATCAACGAGAGAGATCAAAGTCGACTTAGCAGAGGAGGCAAAGGAGTACCTTCGAATAACCCTCGTTGTTGTTTTTTTGTCTCCTTTCTGTCCTGCCACGACCATGTATTTATAATAATATTATATATTTATATCGTCAATATAATATTAGTGTTACAGTGATATTTTATCACATGGATTTTGCATATTATAGTGATGCTTGTCGTTTCGTTTATATGTTTCATACTATTTTTTACTTCCGTGGCAACACACGGACACATATCTAGTGAACATATAAAACTAAAAAAGACAGAGCAACACAATATCCCACTCCCTCGCAAGTACAAACAGACCAATTTCCCATAGGAAAAGCAATTTAGAATATTCCCAAGTAGTTGAACTTGGTCATGTCAGCCTTGGAAACAACAACTGTCTTGTAAATGAGGTCACGATCACAAAGCAACAACATCATCGGCTCATCCTATATAATCCCGAAAGCTAAACATCTATCGTATTGTGGCATCTTTGTTCAGTTAGGTGGCGAATAGGTGCCCCGTGCCTACATGGGAAGGGTCAGACATGGCAATATTTTGATCGGGCCAGACAAGGCACGCCAACCTCGCCGTGGCAGACTACGAGCTGCTAGCTCGGCTTGTCGGAGGCACAGCAGGCAATACAGTGGCGTGCTGCTCACCAACCCAACACCTATCTAACATACGTATCTATGTCGAGAACTCCAGATTCATATACGTATCTTACATGTCCAGAACTCCTGATTCACCCAAGTGAGCTTAACGTACTGTGACATGTATAGGCAGTGCTGTTGGACAACTTAACTTTAACGTCAGAACAACGCAAAATTCAGTTCAACCAGACACCAAATTCCAAATTTCTAGGGGCGGATCCCAGTCGCAGAGTGCACCCAGAAAATTGCCTGGGAATCTCGGGCATGAAACCATGCGCATAGACAGATCAAACAATTGGGGAGTAAAAGGTGTTGGAACACTGACCTGGCGCTCGGCACGGGGCGAGGCACGTCGGGCTCGAGGTCAACGGGGAGGCCGAGGAAGCCAACGAAGCGGTCGAAGCCTCAAAGGTGACGTGCGAGACGTGCCGCACATCCGTTGGCCCCCCTATCTGCATACCACCCGGGGGAGTCGCCCCGTCCTCCTCCTGCTCCGGCTCGCGCACGCCGGCGCTGCTGCTGCACAGCATGAGCGACCTCCGAAGCGCCCCATCACCATCTCGACCACAGACACCCCTCCCCTGGCCTCCGTTGCCGACAACATCAGCGGAGACGAAACCGTCACCTCATCCATCTCCTCCGCCCTCCACCCCCTCGAACTCCTCCTCCTCGTCTTCCTCTTCCTCCTCTTCCTCCTCCTCATAGGAGTCAGTGTCGTAGTGGGATAAGGGATTTGGTGGCCGAAGCGGATCTCAGACGATAGCGCCATGGGATTCTAACCCCGCAACAGGCAAAAGAGTGGAGGGGAGGTGGGAGAGAAGTGGGCGGCGACAAAAGCTTGGCTGGACGTTGTGTCCGGTTAGTGGATAGTGCCATAGCGGCGGGCGGGTGGCCGGATCGCGACGGTCGCCGCGTTCGCGGCGTGGTTTGCGGCTGGATTGCGGGCGAGCGGGCGTAGGAGTCGGGGTCAGTCTACGACGGTCCGCGGCTGGATTGCGGGTTTGCAGGCGGACGTAAGGAGGCGGGAACAATTTACATTAGACTCTTAATAGTTAGTAGAAATAAGGTACTGTAGCAACGCACAAGTATCTAACTATCATAGTAATATTTGTTATTCTATATCTAAGTTTTATATTAATTTTTAACTTTGGTGACAACACATATTCGCTGCTGGTATGGTCGAGCCCCCGCAGCACAAATCCTCAAGCACCCCAAAACGGCAAAACCCATCAGGTCCCCGCCACACCTCGATACTCTAACTTCGGCCGCCGCCGCCGCCGCCGCCGCCGCGAATGCCGGAGCCCCAGGCCATCCTCCCGCTGCGCGCTCTCCCGCCGGACGCGCCGCTGCCCTTCCCCGTCCCCGCGCCGTTCCACCCCCAAGCCCCCGGCCCCGGTGGGACCGCCCCGGCCACGCCCCCGAACCCGACCCCTCCGCAACCGTTAACCCCCGCCGCGCCGCCTTCCTCCTCTTCGACGCGGCCGCCGCACCCATGGGAGATCTCCGCGCGAGCATGGCTAGAGTCCTTCCCCGACGGACGGCCGCCCACCGAGCCCGAGGTCGACGCCTACATCGACGTGCACCGCCCCGAGCTCCCTTCCCTCCCCCGCTCCCAGCTACACCAGCGCCTCCTCGCCCTCCGCGGCGACCAGGTAACCCAAGTACACCTTGCTTGTTTACGAATTATCACGTGACTCCTCCGGTTGTCGAATTGGTGAAATTAATCGACTTGCGTTCTTTATCTGTTTTTTTCTTCATCAAATGTGGTAATTTGGGATGTGGTTTATTCCTGAATCAATCCAATGGCTACTGATGTGGGATTGCTCTTGCTCAGTCGTGGAGAATTGAATGTTTACTATGGGTACTTTCCAGCCCTCGGAATTTGTAGTTGTATAATGGCTAGTTTAGTTTCATGATTAGTTTCTATGAATGTTAAACTAATGTGTCAATTAGTTCAATTTGGAGCTCTCTACTTCAAGTAGTCTGCTGATTCTCCATGATAGCACTGATGGAACTGTTCTTGTACATATATGTTTGATACATGGCTGTCTTCAAGCCCCACAAGGCCATAATTGATCAGCAAAACTGAGTCAGGGTTACTTCTATTTTATTCTTTATGACAGGTTCTGGATGCAGACCAGAGCGCATTCCCGTACAGGTTCCAGCGTACTGATCTATGGAAGCCTGTGTACCAGTGGTTGGAATCTCTTGAGCTGGACTCACTAGTTGCTACACAGCAGATATCAGACTGGCTTACATCGAACCCAAAGATAATGGACAGAATGGTTGAGAAACATTCAAAATACCATTTGATTCACTACACCCAGAGGATGCACTTGAAGATGCTAAAAAAGAAGGGAAAGTTGCCAAAGGTACACAGGGTTTTCTTGACCATTTGACGGTTGCTGCAAGACCCCCCCCCCTATTATTTATTTATGAGTGCTAAACTGTAGCTTGACATCCTGGCAAGGGATTACACAAGCTGATTCTTAATTTTCAGACTCTGCAACTTTCTGCGGCTAGAGCCACAGTTCGACCAATTGCTGCTCCGTTCACTCCAGAAGAAAACATTGTGCCGTTACAGAAAACTATAACTCCAGTGACAGGTTTACTTTCTATGTATTACATATTTTACAGAAGTGCTACTAGTGTCGTTCATGAAAGTAAGATGACATTCTGGAAATTGCAGGTAGACTTCCCAGTGCCAGTTCAGGGAGACAACAGAGCGGTACCACAGGCAGATTTTCCAGTGCCAGTTCAGGGAGACAACAGAGCTGTACCCCAGGCAGATTTCAAGGTGGAAATGCAACTCTTAGGGACAAGAAGACGTCATTGTCCAAAAAGAAAGAAGCTTTGCTCAAATACGAACTGTATGTGGTTAACTCTGAACTATTTATCTGCTAACATGTGAATAGTTAATGCTCACATGTTCTTTGCTATGTTTCAGTTTGACAGACTTACAGAACCAATTGACTGCTGTGCTGTTAAAGCAATGCCGTACTGTTGCCATTAAAGAAACAGATTCATCATATGTGGAATCTCCAAATCCAGAGACTAACATGAGTATACAAGGGACCACTACTGCAAATGCTTCAGCCCCTTCAGAGGCAAAGAATGTGTTTATCAATGAACAGTCAGTTCCAGCAGGAGCCACAGAAAGTGAACCTGGGCATAAGAGGAAGAGAAACCCTATCATCGTTACACCTGCATGGTGTTATAGTGAAGCATCAGCAGGTTTGTCATTTTACCTAATATAGGATTAATCATCTTTTATTATAGCTGCTACCAGTTGATCAGGGATACATCCTTTTTATTTGGCTCATATGTGCTATTTTTATTCTAAAAATAGTTATCTTTTTATGTACAAGCCTTTAAGCAGTACCTTTTCAGCTTTCTGCTAAATTTTAGTAAAGAATATTTAATAAACAGTGGTTTGGAAGTATAAGGTACTAACAATCTCCATGCCATAAATGTGAATCGTCGTTGATGTTAGCCTTTGTTTTGCAAGTTTGACTGCTCACACCACAAAATTACATTGGTTTTGTAAGGGGATCATTATTCTTGTCATGCTGGGATGCACCCAGGAAAGCTGGTGTGTAACTTGTTTTTTTATTTTAAAATGGTGATGTTGACCCATAACTATTTGTTTTTAATGAAACGTTGCTTTTTAAGCTATTATAAAATCAAAAATATGTTTCAACAGATCTGTATCAACTGACTAAGTGTGGTGACACCATGCAGGAACCTTGCAGAATGAAATAAATCCTAGCTCAAATAGTGATGTTTCAAGAAATTTCAATATTTGGAGAGGACATGCTAATCCACTAGTTTCACATAGAGATACTAAGAAAAATATATTATTCTGTCTTGAGGGACGCGAAACTGGTGTCAGCTGCTCTCAAGCTGCTTCTTATGGAGGTTATGCTGGACGAAATTGTGAAAGATGGACTCCATTTCTTGAAGGCACGTTTGTTTGTAGTTTTTTCTTAAAAAGTTATTGCTCAGTTGTTTTTTCCCTTTCGAAGTTCTGTCTACCTTTTTCATTTTCCTAAAATCATAATGAGTTATTCTTGATTTTCAATTATTAGGATGGAATTCACCTGCATTCCAGTTTGAAGGGCCTGCTGTACATGTTGTTAGAAAAAGTTACCTATCTTGGTGTCCAACATCATGTGCTTATACGTCAAGTGCACCTTCTGCTCAGCCTCATGGCAGGGTAAGGATCTCTTATGCATTTGGCAGTGGAATTTTGTGGAAGTTTGAACCTTTAATATTTAACACTTTGCTTTGACTGTTTTCTCTTTATGCAAATATTAAGCAATCTTCTCTTGTTCATTTTTATTAAGTGCATGCTTGTTTCTGCTTGTAAATTAAAAAAGACTAAATTTGGTTCCTGTGTTGAAGTGGTTTATCTTGGGTAGCTTCAATCAGAAAAAACGAGAAGGATATATCCTATAAATAGTCTGGTGACCTCCCTGGCTATTAGTTTGCTGTATTGACAGTGACCCTGACTGTTCCGAGGCTAGAAGTCTCAGAGGAAAATGATTTCTTCTTTTTTAATATAACAACACAGAGGCCCCTAAAGACTTTTTTATATTTTGAAAAAAATAAAGGTGTATACATGGGTCGTAAACCTAAAAAAGACCCTAACCAGCTCACCACTGTTCTAACAACAACGTTGGAGTGTGCAATATTTGAGCTAAATCAGGCTGTGCCATGTTTGTTGTAGGAAAAGGTCGCGTAGTCTAACAAAGGAGGGTGTGTGGGTGTGTGTTTGACCTTTTTTCTTCTTAATATAAAGATACACAACTCTCCTATGTGTTCGAGGAAAAAAAGGTTAGAGCCAAATCCTCTTTGAACCGGAGATCTAGCTAAAAAATTCATTCCAGATTGAAAAAATGATGGCATTGCGGTGACACCAGATGGTCCAACAGGAAACCATGACTATTTCTCTAAATGTTCTTCATAAAAAATTCTTCAACTTGGAGCATGTCAACACTTTTTTTCTTATTGGTGGCTCATTTTGGTTGTCATCTTTAGTCTACTCAATTTGCTTGGACAGTAAAGTTATGTTGTGTTGTCTTGTTGTATCTATATCAGGGGCGGAGCTTCGTTGAGGCCACCGTGGGCCATGGTCCCCCCTGGACCAGTAACACTAATATAGGCTTAGAGGTCACTCTATGTTTTCTAGACCAATGTTTTCAAGTCGGACGACTTGTTGGTCGTTCTGGCTGACCGACTAGGGTGATTAATCGCGATTAATCACGATTAGTCGGACGACTTGGATGATTAATCGTGATTGGTCCAAATTGACTTGGATGATTAATCACGACTAATCACGATTAATCGGACGACTTGAAAACTAGACTTTCGCTCTTTGCTGCTGCCCAAGCTCCACCACTTATATCTATACATTCATATCTAATTTTTTAATGTTACTCTGCCTCAGCAAGGTATCCGCAAAGTTCTTGATGTAAAATTTCATCCAGAAGGGTTGCCTCAGCTTGTTTCTAGCTCTAATGAGGTTGGTGCCATTTATGATTCATGTATCGCTTACTGTTCAAGAATACCTTGTATTTCTTACTATTGTAAAAATCACTATTGCACGGTCCTAAAGTAGCTTTGTCTTTGTTCTTAATTATATATTGCTTTTCTTTATGTTGCACTGGGGCCAACTTTCGTGACCTTTCTCGGGCTCCGATTGAGCTTCTTCTTAATATAATACTGTGGGGGTTGTTAGACTCCTGTTTTAGGTTAGGTTATGGTTCTCCTGCATTTACCCAATTACCCCTATTGTAATGAGCTTGGTCCACCTAACTCTCTACATAATATACTCCCAACCCTGGATTAGAGTTAGGTTTTCACACATTATAACTTGGTATATAGCTAGTTTTTTCCCTCCCTCCCACCTCACAGCCACCGTTGGTCCCCTACCCAGTCGCCGGCCGCCCCTCCCCCTCCCCTTCTTCCTCCCACCCGCGGGCCTCTGCCCACGCCACGCTGCCTCAGGCCCGCGTCACCCTGTCGTTTGCCCGCCTAGGCTTCGTCGCTGGGCCCTCTCCCCCCCGTCCAGGCCGTCGCCGGGTGCCTCCCCCCATCCGGATTCGTGCCGCCGGCCGGGGCCGCTCTGTCGTCGCCTGCGACCCAATTATTTCATATCATTCGACTAATCTCGATTAGTCGGTCTGATCGGTTCTAAGCACTCGATTACAAGAGTCGATTCAATCAGAGGAGCTGATCGTCCTTATCATCCGACTAATCGTCGATATGGTGCGATTAATCGCCTTAATGGGTGATCAACTATTTAACATAGTTTCAGTCAGGGACTCAGGGTAGTCCAACAGGCGCCTGGAGCCAATATTAATTAGCTGCCCAGACTCTTTAGATTCCTGGTCGCCTCTTCTGCTTCCCAGTACGCCGACTATATTTCCATTCTCTTCTCTCTTCTCTGCTTAGTCAGCTCACCCCCCTCCATTCTTTGCTTAGTTTGCTCTATCCTCGGATGCTTGGACACTCCTGTGACCTGTCTCACTGGCGGCTACCCAGGGGTCGGAGATGAGCACCTCTTCTGAAGGTACCTAACTCTCAGTCTCATGTCATTTTGTGTTCAGTACAATACTTCAATTTAGAGTTTCAGACTGAACACTGAAGAGATCCATGGTGATGGATGAGTTACAGAGTTTCAAACTTTCATATGGACTTGCTAAGTTGCTGGTGATTTGGCCACCAGGACCCTTCTCGATCGATGTGATAGCTCGGGGTCCCTCTACACGCTGGCCTCCACCACCACTTGGCATCGTCATCTTGGCCATCCAAGACCCGACGTCATGACCAAGTTCACTAGTAGTTTAGATATTTCTTGTAGCAGGGGACATTTTGAGGGTCTGTGTCATATGATTGTCAGCTAGTCCGCCATACTTGTCTTCCTTTTGCTACCTCTTCTAGGGCTGAGCAGGCTTTTGATCTTATACATTGTGGTCTATGGACATCTTCTGTACTCAGTCTTTCTGGCTATTAATGCTACTTGGTGATTTTGGATGATTTTTTCATTTTCTTTAGACTTATCCTCTGCGGTTGAAGTCCGACACATTTCCCACCCTCATACACTTCACCTGGGTCTCCACTCAATTTCGTCGCCCGGTCTGTGCCCTTCGGTGCAATAACGACCATGAGTTCGACAACTCCGCCTCTTGCTCCTTTCTCTCCCATAGCGTTTAGTTCCGACTCTCGTGTCCCTACACTTCTCCTTAGAACGACCGGTCCGAACAGATCATTCGCACCACCACTAACATGATCCGCTACCTCTTTTTCAGACGTCTCTTCATGCCATCTATTGGACAGAGGCCCTGAACACTGCTACCCATCTTCTCAACCGCCTTCCCTCGAAGGCGGTGAGTCACCCACCCCCACTTCACCCTGTATAGCACAACCCCCTCCTATGCCCACCTTTGATTCTTTGACTGTGCCTGTTATCCCAACACCTCCGCCACTAGGCCTAGACAAAAAACCCGTAACCCGTATTACCCAAACCCGAACCCATATTACTCGAAAGTGGATTTTTATATGATATTTTCGGGTGCCAACTTAAAAAACCCGATGGTACCCGAATTACCCATACCCGAACTACTGTCCCCACCGGCGGACCGGTCCACCGGCCAGGCGGCCACCTCTCGCGGGCCACGACCCATGAGGCCATGAGACATGACCTCGAGCTCAGGTGCCCAGCCAAGCAACTCCAACCGCTTGCCTACCTTAGCCGCCTGCCATCCTCCTGGTAGCTGGCTTCTTGGACATCGTCCGTCGCTGGCCGCCCAGTGCCGCACTGCCGTAGTCTCTCCCTCACTCCCTTCCCTCGCCGGTTGACGCCCATTGCTGCCCGCCCTAGTCATGCAGATGATGCTATGCGCATGTGCCTATAATCATGTAATAAGGTTATGTAAGGACTGATGTATTAGCACTAAGTAAATTGTTTATTTTACTCTGCTTTATTCTATTTCTACAAGTTGCCCATTACTATAAGTATGTTGTATTGTATGGCCACATGGCCCATGGGTATAGTCGACCGTGGCCCGTATGGTTGGCTGTAAGGACTAATGGTTGCATGACTTATTCAGATTTTAGAACCAGTTGGCTGTTGGTTGGCCGTATGGCCCTATTGGCTGGCGTCTGGCAGGTGGCAGCAGAACCACTTCGGGTATTTCGGGAAAACCCGGAACTCGTACCCAAATTTTCGGGTACCCGAATTTTTGGGTAATATAAAACCCAGTATGATTTCGGGTATCGATTCTCAAAACACGAAATTTAAATAACCCGAATTACCTGACCCAAATTTTTTAGGTAACCCGAATGCTCAGGCCTACCGGCCACTGCTCCTCACAAGCCCCCCCTGCTCCAATCGCTCTCTTCCTCGGTTACTCCCCTGACCACAAGGGATACCACTGTCTTTACCACCTCACCCACCGCATCATCTTTCACCATGTTTTCGATGAGGATGTCTTTACCCTTGCTGGATCATCCTCACCTACCGACCTTGACACACTTCTCGATTTTGACCCCATCCTCATTCCACCCAGGTCGACCCTGCCCGCACCACGCCCGGCTTCGTCGACGTGTGTGGCCCCACCGCTTCCGCTTGCGCCATGTGCGGCCCTGTCGACGAACACAACCCCGCTGCTTCCGCCTGCGCCATGCACACCCCTGTCGCCTGCGCCATGCGCACCCCTGTCGCCGGCGCCCCATCCGACACGCTTTGCTGACCTCGCCTGCTTCTACCATCGTCGCGGGCGGACCGATCTATCGGTCCCTCTTGCCTCGTCGGCTCGTTCCCGTCCGAGCCACCGGTGTACCACGCGGTTGCCATCCACTTTGACCCTGACCCTGTTCACCCGATGGTGACGCATCGCTCGGCCGGAGTTCTCCGCCTTGTCGACTAACTGGTTTTCACGACTGACGTTGATTCGACTCTCTCGCCGGTCCGCTCCTCCGTTTGTGCCGCTCTCACCGATCCCCACTAGCGTCGAGCCATGGAAGAGGAATACGTGACCCTGCTGGCCAACCACACTTGGGGCCTGGTGCCGCATCCACTGAGCACCAACGTGGTTAACGACAAGTGGATCTTCAGGCACAAGCTCACCTCGGATGGCTCGCTCGACCGCTACAAGGCTCGTTGGGTCCTTTGAGGCTTCACTCAGCGCCCTAGAGTAGACTACAATGAGACCTTCACCACCGTCATCAAGTTCGCTACTGTTCGGGCCATCCTCTCCCTCGCCCTCCATCAGCTGGATGTGAAGAATGCCTTTCTTCATGGCACTCTGATCGAGATGGTCTATTGCAGCCAGCCTACCGTCGACTTCGTTCGCCCGGACATGGTCTGTCATCTGAACCACTCTCTGACAATTTGTACGACCTCAAGCTGGCGCTGAGGGCTTGGTACAGTCGCTTCGCCTCCTACTTGGTCTCCCTTGGCTTCATCGAGGCCAAGTCAGACACGTCCTTGTTCATCCATCGGCATGACGACGACACCGTCTACCTCCTCTATGTCGACGACATCGTGCTCACGACGTCCAGTGATGCCCTCCTTCAGCGCACGATCACCGTCTTTCAGCTCGAGTTCGCGATGAAGGACCTGGGCCCTCTCCACCACTTCCTTGGGAAGCTGGGATCACCATGGAGCGACAGCCCTAGGGCCTCTTCCTTCACCAGCCCCAGTACATACTCGACATTCTGGAGCGGGCTATGTCCGACTGCAAGTCCTGCTCCACACTTGTCGACAACCAGGCAAAACTCTCCTAGGACGACGAGCCCCTGGTCATCGACGCGATAGCCTATCGGAGCCTCACTGACGCTCTCCAGTACCTAACTTTCTCCAGGCCCAACATCACCTACGTCGTTCAGCAGATGTGCCTTCACATGCACACCCCACGGGAGCTCCACCTCACTGCTCTCAAATGGATTCTTCGCTACCTCCACGGCTCCATCGACCACAACCTTCTCCTTCGACCCTCCCCGACTTCGGAGCTGGTGGTCTACACCGACATCGACTGGAGTGGTTGTATCGACACGCGCCGGCATCACCTACGCTGTTCAGCAAATGTGCCTTCACATGCACACCCCACGGGGGCTCCACCTCACCGCTCTCAAATGGATTCTTCGCTACCTCCACGGCTCCATCGACCACGACCTTCTCCTTCGACCCTCCCCGACTTCAGAGCTGGTGGTCTACACCAGCACCGACTGGAGTGGCTGCCCCGACACGCGCCGGTCCACATCCGGCTACGCCATGTTCCTGGGTGCCAACCTCGTCTCCTGGGCCTCGAGCGGCAGCCCGTCGTCTCTCGCTCCAGCGCCGAGGCCTTGTATCGCACTGTGGCCAACAGCGTGGCCGAGGCCTCCTGTCTCCACCAGCTTCTCCCCTCGAGCGCTCTACTACCCTCGTCTACTGCAACAACGTCAGCACGATCTACCTCTCCACCAATCCCGTGCGCCATCAGCGCACGAAGCACGTGGAGCTCGACCTTCACTTCGTTCGCGAACGTGTCGCTGTCGGTGATGTTCACGTTCTCTGCGTCTCGACCACCTCGCAGTTCGTTGACATCTTCAACAAGGGGCTGCCGTCGAGTATATTCACTAAGTTCTGATCTAGTCTCAACATCTGTACATGATAGAGTTGAGATTGCGGGGGTGTTAGACTCCTGTTTAGGGTTAGGTTAGGATTCTCCTGTATTTACCCAATTACCCCTATTGTAATGGGCTTGGCCCACCTAACTCTATATAATACACTCACAACCCTGAATTAGGGTTAGGGCTTCACACATTCTAACTGTGGGACAGTCTTTCTCTTACCGGTCGAGTTTTATATATTTTGTTTTCCTTATTTTAAATCATTTGAATGTTGTAGCTTGTGTGGGAGCTTTTGATTATTAGTCACACCCTTTATTCTCTTGGTTTATTTAATATTTCGTTGATTTCAGGCACCCAATGAATTACTGCTATTCAATCTGCTTTCTGGAAGGGCAATTCAGCTTAGAGGCCACAATACTAAGGTATTCCCAATAAGTTTTCTTGTCGCATTAACACATTCCGTATGTTCCGAGATAGTGCATCCTTATTTTTTCATCCCTTTTGTTGCTTGTATTATACCCCATAATTCCAAATTATAAGTTGTTCTGTTTTTTTTTCGAATTGAGATACATAGATTTTGCTATGCACCAAGATATACAATATGTTTTTCTCGAATACACACGAGAGCTGCGCATCATTATATTAAGAAGGGAAGGTCTAAAATAGACCGAGCACAAAAAAACTGTCCCTTATAGAGGCAGCCTCAAAACCTAGATTTTCTTCTTATTACAAATATGAGACAGCAACCAACTAATGGGGCCAAAAAACACGCAACCCTGCTGCACCAGCTTTGCACCAGATAGCAGCCTCTTCCTTAATAAGCTGGAGACATGTAGGGACACTAGGGGGGGTGCCATAAAAAATGCAAGCATTGCTATGTTTCCAGATGCACCAAGCTACTAAAATCACAAGGGAGTTGAAACCCTTTTTATGCTGTTTTTGGACTCTTTTCTCAGCCCTGCTCCACCAGTCCTGCAGCTTGTAATCTTGGAAATCTGGAGCCAAGGAATGAAGATTCACCGAGCTAAGCACCGCAAACCATACACTTCTAGCAAAGACACAATTGACCAATAAGTGGTTAATATTTTCTTCCTCCTGATCACAAAGTGAACATAGCTCCAGATGATCCAAACCCTTGTGGGCCAGTCTGTCCGCCGTCCAACATCTGTTCCACGCAGCCAACCACATGAAAAACTTGCATCTAGGTGGGGCCCAGCTGTGCCAAATCCGATCAGCAGGCTCAAAAAGGACTGCCCCCATGAAGAAAGCATTGTAGGCTGATTTAGATGAATAAACACCAGAAGCTTTCAAGGTCCAAGAATGCTGACCAGGAACCCCCGGCATGAGATGGAATCCATCCAACAAGTCCCACAGCCACCAAAAGTCTCTCAGAACTTGAACTGATAACTGACCCTCTATGTCCCAGACCCATTGGAGGTTTGCAAGGGCCTCCTGCACAGTTCTCTTCCCAACTGAACGCTTGGATACCGCAGCCACCAGGTCTGTTGCCAAAGCAGAAATAGAATTCCCGTCTAGCCACCTGTCCGCATCATTATGTCGAAATACATAGTAAAACTGTAAAAGCGATGTATCTAGAAAAACCATAACGACTTACATGTTGGAATGGAGGGAGGGCCTGGACCTTGTGGAAACACAGGAATGATATTATCTTCAACGGTGCAACTCCCCATCTCTCTACTGCTCTCTCCAATGCTGGAGAGGAGGCCTGGTGTTGGCGCAAGGCTGGTGCTAAAGGCATCCAGCTCCAGTTGGCGCAGGATGTGGATGATGTAGGTTTTTTACCTCATAGTCGTCAGGTTGCTGGCTGCTGTTACTGGTTTTTCCTAACCGGCTCTATGTAGTCCAACCTAGTGGGTAGTGTGTGTGTCTGTGTGCCTTAGCCTTTGGCCGGGCGTGTGTAATTTCTTTCTTTTCGTCCTCCTTTTAATGAACTGATATGCAGCTCTCCTGCGTATTCGAGAAAAAAGTAGTGTTAGACTGTTAGTATCCTTTCCTATATCTGGATAAAAGCACACGAGTTAAGACCGCAGCCCTGAAAAATAATGATAAAGGTGGTCATGCGACTATATGACATGCTTGAACCTTTCACTTGTAATATTCGTGTTTCGTGCTTCATTCTCAATTTTTTGTCACATTGCTTCTAAACGTGCCCTATACAATGAGAAACTGACTGTTTCATAAGCATATCTAGTTCCTGGATGTGATACAACCAGATAAGAGTATCTGTTGTGCAAGTGCCAACGTCCAACCAATCTGAATTTCACTTATATTAGAATTATTTTATTTTTGGATTTCGTTATCTTTGGTCATAGAGTTTTTGACATGCTGACGCTTACTTTTACAATGTTGACTAGCGTTGTTACTTAGTTCTACTTATTGTTCTCAGATCCAGTCTATCGCCTTTGCAGTCAAAGGAGCAAGTGTAGTGTCTTGTGCTTCTAATTTATTAAAGGTAACTAGATTTTGTTCATTGCCAATCACTGCAACTGATGTTGGAATAAGCTGCTTATTGTTTCTCTTCCTGTACTGGAGAATAGGTATGGGACTGCATTACTGGGTCTTGCCTCTATACGCTGGGTGGCGATGATCAAAATTCAGTGGGGCATACTCAGAAAATAAATGCTATGGCAGTGAATAAATGGCAATCCTGTATGTATGCTCTTCATCAACCTTATCTCTTTATCCCACAAACTCCTACATCTTGTATCTTTTATTTACATTTGTTTAGTTGGTAGCTTTCTCCTTTTTATGTTTGTAGTTTTCTTAGGCAATTGATGCTGAGTTGGCAGCTTTTCCATGGGAAAGAACATACTCCTTATGTTGGTTTCCGTTTTTATGCTGATTGACTCCCTATGTCTTATGTCTCAATAGAATAGTGATTTTGTTGGGTGATGCCTGCAACATCTATGGAAGATAAGGATATATTAACAGCAGATAATGAGGATAACTCTCTGTGTAGCTAGAAGGATACCCCGTGCGTTGTCACGGGAATCACTGATGTTTTTAAATGGAATTATACTACTTATATAGTTATATTTACTTACATCAGCAGATAAATATCATAGTACATGTTAGTGGATGATGTGACTTGCTTTGAATGAAGACATGATTGCATGTGCTAGTGGATGCTGATGTGGACAGCTTGCATGGTGAGATAGAATGCTAGTGTGGATTGAAAATATAAGATCAAGATATATAGATATAGATAGATATATAGGCCCTGTTTGGGAGTTGGGACTGCTTCAGCTTCACAAAATTTAGGCCGTCTCCAGCAGCTCCCCTATCCCATCCCCAATTTCAAACTTCACTCTGTAAACAATGTCATCTACAGTGTCGCGTCCCTTATTTTACATGATCCATCGAAGACAACCTTAGTGAAGTTGATGAAGCAGGGCATTAGGAGCTTCAGAAAATCGTAAAGCCTTTTTTTTCTCGAACACTACTTATCATTATATTAAGAAGAAGAAAAAAGGGCAAGGAACCCCAAACAACATCACACCCCACACACACCACACAATAAAGCTGAAGTTGCAAACTTTTAGAAGACATTTAGATAAGTCATTTAGTTTTTTATTTAGATTTAAAATATTTTTTTAAAACCGTTTAAATTTATATTATACACCACAACTTCATGTTGAAGCTGGACCAGAGCAGTGCCAAACACCTCCATAGATATAGATATAGGTGTAGATAGATATAGATATAAATATAGATTGTGTTAGCTCTACTGCTTTGCTCATTTGTCTTCTGTTTCTCTTTTGAATCGTAATTATTTATATTTTATTCCATTTTTTTAAATTTTGGTACCAACATGGTGTACATTTTCAGGTCTTGTTGTCACCAGTGGAGCAAAAGGTGATGGGAAGCTTCTACTATGGAATGCTTTAAGAGGTGAACTTGCTTCTGATCTAAATTCGAACTTGAGGTAACACGTGAATTTGTCCTTGTCCATCGCAATTTGTTTTCTTTTTTCTCCTTATAAGTACTTGTTCTGCCTTAGTTCACAAGTATCATATCTTAAGTTATTATGTTATAATGTAATATCAACGTTTTCTTTATAAAATTTGTTGAATTATAAATTGTTAATGCTTACAACAGTATTTAGTTATTCTCCCTTCAGATGAATGATTTGAAAAGTTAACAGGACCCAGATGGTTGCTTTTAGAATTTATGGACCTAGATGAGATGCTGGAAAAGTTTAGAGATCCATGATGTTTTTTTACTTTATTTTGAACGTTGAACATTGGTGCTTGTTTTTTTAGGGGAAATACAGTCCCCTACTGTGCATTTTATTAAAGAGAATGTTGATGATTGTTACCGTTTCTTTTTCCCCTTAACCCCTCTTCTCCCCTAATTGAGATAGAGTGGCTGCTTTATGAGGGACATTTTTCTTATTCTCTCTTTAATACGAAGACACACACCTCTCCTGTGTTTTTGAGGAAAAAAGATAAAATATGTTGATACAGTTATTGAAAGTAGAAACTATATGTGTGCATTTTGCATGGAAAGTTTCTTAAGCTGCGGACTAAATTGCTTTATGTAGCCTCAGTTTCCAGAGAGGAAAAGTGGAAATGGAAATACCATCTTTGTGATATTGATTTTCTTGTTGAAGTGATGTAGTGTAGCTGATAAAAAATAATTGAAAGGAATTTAATAATGGCTTATTATGCTAAAGATAGATTTGGCAGATTTAGATGTCCTAATGATTCATTTACCATTGTTTACTATTCCATCCAGAATTTATGCTGAGGGAGATGATGGGAAAATGAAAAGTAAAAAGTTTTTTTTGCCATTGTATTTTTTATATGTTTGTGGTATCGGTCTATGTTTAAACCTGTGTGAAGTGTGAACCATGCAATCTGTTGATTTGTAGGATCTAGGTGCAAGCTTATTTGTGTTAATGGTTCACAATTTCACATCTATTTTATATTGTCAATTAAGCCTGCAAAATCTGAATATTCTTAAGCGGTTAAACCATACTTAAACCCTGTGAATCTGTGTTAATCTAGGTCTCAGGATATGATCTATCCCTCAGTTGATACAATGGAGTTCTATAGTGAGAATCATCTGGCATGTGGAAGTGATTGTGACTATGGTGGCTCAGCTGTGGTACAATTATGGGATATTGATTCTCCAGAGTCTTATTTATCTTTCTCTGCAAGTGACTCTGTATGTACCTTCTCATTTTGTTTCTATGAATGCATGCTTTTAGAGGTTAATGGAGGACTAACATATCTTTGTCACAGTACATTACTTCCCTTAAAGTCAACCCTGCTGGCAACACTCTCATTACTGGTACTTTATTTTTTCTGTCACATGGGATCTCCTCTATTGCAGCCATGAGCCCATGATGAACTGCATTTTTATCTTTACTTCCAATATGCAGGTTCTGGCGATGGGACTATTGGCTTATTTGACATCCGTACTTGTTCTGCAATTAGCCACTTGTCAGTGGGATCTAGTTGTGAGGTATTGTTGCATAGAAGTTGGAATTGAGAGTTGTATAGTTTGAATTGATAATGTGGAAATTATTTCATTGCTATTGTAGATTATCATCTACTCCCTCCGTTTTAAATTATAAGACGTTTTGACCTTTCTAGATATATTATTTTTATTATGTATTAGACATAGTGTATCTAAGTGTATTGCAAAAGCTATGTATCTAGAAAAGCCAAAATGTCTTGTAATTTTGAATGGAGTAAGAATGAAGGGCGTACTGTATTTATGACACTGAAATATTTATTATTGCGCTCTTAGTTACTAATATATTTCTTCTCTGAGAACTGATAAGAAATATATTGCTTCTCAACAGGTTACATCTGTTTCATTTAGCAACTGTGGCACCTATTTTTCTGCTTCTAGCACATCAAATAATACTTTGGTATGGGATACAAGACTTGTCCCAATAAATCAAAGCAAGGATGTTTTGCGAAGCAGAGACATGCGATTTTTTCGGCCTTTACATTGCTTTAGCCATGGAAGTCAGATGCCTACTGCAGAATACACAAGTCAACTGCCAGGGTATGTAAATGTGGCACTAATCATTATTGCATCTAGTGATTAGCTATGCCTGAAAAGTTGGTGACAATTTGTATGAACTTCAATTGTGAATCTAGTAGAGGTCATCTATACTATTACTATGAATTGCAGTTTCTAGTAATCTGATGTAGACTGTTGCCATCTGATAGAATCTGGAATCCTACCACGGCTGTGTAAGTTGTATGGATAGGAGATTGATGCCTAGGGCATGTACCCCTGGCAAGCCGTGGTCAGACACAAGGAGTAGGCGTTCGAGAAAGAGATGTGTGAGATGGCTCTTAAGGCCAAGCAAGATAATTGTCTTGCTTACCTTAAAATGGTTACATTGCCCCTATATTTATAGCCCTTAGAGGACTTGGCTTCGAAGCAAACTAGAGAAGGAATCCTTATAGGTTTATACTCTCTTTTCATAACAAACCAATCCTATTTCCTAAGACTGTCTTCAGCAGTTCACCCATATGGTCACCCAAAACACTGTTTTGCACTGTAGACTGCACTGTTTACATAGTAGAGTTTGAAATGGGTAATGAGGATGGGTAAGTTGCTGGAGATAGCCTAAAACCAACTCAATCTTAGCTTCTAAGTGATCTCTATTTCAACTCCTTCCTAAATTGGATACATGTGCTACAGTACCATGATGTCTAGGCCGTGCCCGCGAGGTGGTAGGAAGCGAGCCAAACTCAATCTAAGACGAGTGTACGCTGCCCATGGAAGAGCTGATCACAATGGTTGAGCCAGTTAAGGGGTTCCTGCCGTCATAGGTGGAGAAGTCGTGCTTGCTGAAGCGGAGAACACTCAAACCGGTGGGCGCGCGGGCAACGTCTACACTGGAGGACGTCTGTGCAAATGAGAAAGTGGCCCTCGCGGAAACGTTGGTAGCGGGGATGGCGAGGAGGGAAAGTTGATTTGGTGGACGGGCAAGGGACAAATGGGACAACTGTGTCTGTTGCGGTGTGCATGATGGTGGTGGGCAGGGGGGGGTGAGTTGTGGAGGGTGGTATAGTGGTAGCAGTGGAGAAGGATGGGAACGTCATTACCCCGTACCCTGGCATCCCATAGGAAAAATCTTGGTGCATGGCACCCACGGAGGAGGACACCTGCTGGTGCTCTAATGATGACATGCAGGTGGAGAGATTGGCAGCTAATGGCGATGTCCGCCAAGGCCTTCGCGGTGGCGTCACTTTCTACCGTGGCTGCTGGTGGGATGGACAACTGCTTCTCTGAGTCATCGTCACTCGGCATCTAGATACCAGATTGATAGGATTTGAAATGCTACCGTGGCTGCGTAAGTTGTATGGATAGGAGATCGATGGTGGGGGGTGTGCACCCCCGACGGTGCACAAGAGCTGTGGTTAGACACAAGGAGCAGGCTAGCGAGAAAGAGACATGGGAGATGGCCCTTGAGGCCAAACAAGATAATTGTCTTGCTTACCTTAGAACGGTTACATTGCCCCTATATTTATAGTCCCTAGAGGACTTGGCTCCCAAAAATTAGAGGATGAATTTTTCAAGACCTTGCTGTGCTGCAGAATATGTTGCCTTGTGAGTTAGCGGAATTCCCTTGTCGTTATCTGGGTTTACCGCTTGCCATTAAAAAGATTTCAAAAATCCAAGTTCAACCCATTATTGATAAAATTGCAAATCAACTCTCTAGATGGAAGGCTGAGTTATTGACTAAAGTTGGTCGAAAAGTGCAAGTCCAGGATGTTCTCATAGGGATGGTCATCTACTTGGCTATGGTTGTCGATCTTCCAGCTTGGGCCCTTAAAGCCATTGATAAGATTCGTCGAGGTTTTCTGTGGAGAGGCCGTAGAGATGCAAAAGGTGGTCACTATCATGTGGCTTGGGGAATTGTTTGTAGGCCTCGTGAGTTGGGTGTGTTGGATAGCGTGTGTCGCCAAATGTTTCATATATTGACAGGCCTTGGAAGGCCAATATATATAGGCGTACAAGAGGAGGAAACCCTATGGCTGGGAAGGAAAGGCCAAGAGGGAAGCCTTCTAGGAGGAAAGGCTCCATAAGGAAACCGCCTAGAAGGAAGGGCATCCACTCTAGAAGGCAGGGTAGCAGCACAGGGAAAACCTCCTATAGAGGGGGATGGCGCAACATCCCTGGGCCGGGTCTGTGCATAAGCATATGACAGTCCGACCCCACTCACACCAAAGGCCTAATACAAGAATTCTAACGCCCCCTGCAGTTCCAACTCTAGCTGCGGCAGACGTCGAGACTAGACCGAAAATCAGAGAAAACCGAAGTAGGAAGGCCTTTAGTGAAAATATCAGCGAATTGTGATGTCGTTGGAACATGAAGAACACTGACATCACCAATGACCACCTTGTATCGAACAAGTGCAGGTCAATCTCAATGTGCTTTGTACGCTGATGCTGAACTGGATTGGATGACATGTAGACGGCACTGACGTTATCACAATAAACTAGGCAACTGTGGGTCAATGGTGAATGCAGTTCTAGGAGCAGCTAGCGCAACCAAGAAGCCTCTGCAACACCATTTGCAATAGCACGATACTCTGCCTCAGCACTGGAGCGGGAGACTGTGTTCTGACGCTTGGATGACCAAGATATGAGGTCACCAAGAAAGACGACATTACCAGAAGTGGACCGACGGGTGTCAGGACAACCTGCCCAATCAGCATCAGTATACACCACCAGTCCAACAGTAGTGGACCGTTGAAGAAGGCCAAAATCCGGAGTACCCTGGAGGTAACGAAGAATACGTTTGAGAGCATTCATGTGGGGCTCCCGAGGGTCATGCATATGAAGGCACACTTGCTGGAGTGCATATGTGATGTCAGGGCGAGTGAATGTAATGTACTGCAATGCTCCAGCCAAACTTCTGTAACGAGTAGGGTTACTGAGTGGTGTACCAGAGGTACCAGAAATCTTGGCAGGTGTGTCGATCGGAGTGTTGCAGGGTTTGCAACCTGCCAAGCCCGCCCGACTAATGATCTCCTATGTATACTGACGTTAATGCAAGAGAAGTCCAGTGGAGTTCCTCTGAACAGTGATGGCCAAGAAATGATGAAGCTGACCTGGATCCTTCATAGCAAATTCCCGTTGTAAAGCAGAGATGGTACACAATATTAACTCAGAACTAGAAGCAGTAGAACAATGTCATCAACATAAAGGAGCATATAAGTTGTCTCAGCACCACAACGATATATAAAGAGGGAGGTATCTGACTTGGCCTCCAGAAAACCCATTGAGAGCAAATAAGTAGCAAACCGACTGTACCAGGCATGGGGTGCCTGCTTGAGGCCATAGAGAGACTTGTTGAGGCGACATACCAAGTTTGGCTGAGTAGGATTAAAGAACCCAGTAGGCTGCGAGCAGTAGACGGTCTCTGTCAATGTACCATGAAGAAATGCATTCTTGACATCCAGCTGACGAAGAGGCCAATTCTAGGCAAGGGCCACAGAGAGTACCGTGCGTACTGTAGCATGTTTAATTACTGGACTGAAAGTCTCATCGTAATCAATGCCTGACCGCTGGGTGGAGCCACGTAGAACCCAACGGGCCTTATACCGACTAATAGCCATCTGTATGAAATTTGTGCGTGAAAATACATTTCCAGTGACAATATTAGCACTAGGGGGACGAGGAACCAAGTCCCACGTGCCGTTGGCCTTCAAAGAAGAGTATTCTTCCTCCATTGCCACCCTCCAATGTGGGTCAGCAAGGGCAGTACAGACTGAAGTTGGAATCGACGAAATCGTAGTGGCGAGGTACTGAGCCGGCTGGCGAAAACCATCAGTGCCTCGAGTGAACATCAAGTGAGGATGGACCACCGGGGCAATCGGAACAACACCTGCAGGGAGAACCCGAGGCACCGAGCAGGCACCGTGTGGGAGCTCTGGTGGTGCAGGAGAGAGCTCGGAAGTGCCCGGTACAGCAGGTATCTGGGACGGAGAGGTAGCTGATGTAGTGGTCGTAGAGCGCCGTTGATACACCCGGATTGGCGTCGGGGCATCTAATGAAGTGTCCGCAGGGCGAGGCCCTGACTCGGTTGAGCAAACCGCGTACAGGGTTGCGCCCCTGAAGGTGCCAGAGGCACTGCAGGGGCGACAGCTGGTGCCACAGAATAAGGTGGCAGCGCCGTGGAGGGTGTCGGGGCAGATGCTGAGACAACCGGGAGAGGCACCTCAGTGTCAACAACAATGGACACATGGGGGCGGTGTGGCCATTGCTGTAGCGGGCACACGAGAATACTTGCAAGGAGACGTATACCATGGGTGAAAGCACCGGTTCCATCTCAAATAAAAAATCAAAGTCATTAGTTAGAGGGGGAGAGGCTGCAAAGGGGAAATAGTCCTCATAAAAAATGACGTGTTGGGAGATCACGACGCGATTTGTGGAAAGATGAAGGCAACGATATCCCTTGTGTTTATGGGAGTATCCTATAAACACACATCGAGCAGAACGGGGAGCAAGTTTATGTGGGGCAGTAGCAGAGAGGTTTGGATAGAATGCACACCCGAAACACGAAGTTGGTCATAATTTGGTGTTTTGTTGTGAAGGGCAACAAAAGGGCATGAAGCACGAACGATTTTAGTGGGAAGGCAGTTCAGTAAGTAAGTAGCAGTATGAAGGGCCTTGACCCAGTACCGAGGAGCCATGGAGGCTTGAAACGACAAAGTGTGAATACTGTTGTTTGTGGTGCGCAACATACGTTCTACTTTACCGTTCTGTGGTGAGGTGTAAGGACAAGACATGCGAAGGTAGACACCATGGTTGAAAAAGAACGTGCAAGTGGAGGAGTTGTCGAATTCTCGACCATTGTCGCACTGAACACTCTTAACCGTGCACCCAAACTGTGTAAGAACATAAGAGAAAAATGAGTGATAGTGGAGAAGGTGTCAGACTTTAAGCGCAACGGAAAGGTCCAAGAGTAGTGCGAAAAATCATCAAGAATGAGAAGATAGTATTTGAATCCCGAAATGCTAGCCACAGGAGATGTCCACAAATCACAATGAACTAAATCGAAACACTAAGTAGCACGAGAGGATGACTGAGTAAAGGGAAGCCTAGTGTTTTTGCCTAATTGACATGCATGATAAACATGACTATTGGTAGGCTTATTACAACGAACAACAAAAATGCTATATAGCTTGGATAAAACATCAGGGCTAGGGTGACCAAGACGCCGGTGCCAAAGAGACACAAGAGCAGTAACAGTAGCAAGAGCGTAGTGTGTAGTGGCGGAGGAGCACGAACAACATGGAGACTGATGGTGTAGAGCGGCCCAGAGCTATTGCACCTGATGATCTCTTTTATGGAAATGAGATCCTTAACAGAGAGGCCAAACGGGTCAAACTCCATGGAACAATTATTGTCAGTGGTAAACTAACGAACAAATAACAAATTCTTAGTGATATTAGGAGTAACAAGAACATTATGAAGATAAAATGGGCCGGGAAGAACCACGTCGCCTACTGAGGTGACCGACAGACTGGACCCATTTCCAATAATGATAGATGAAGGGATAGAAGAAGTTGGAATTCGAAAATGCGAGATGTTACCGAGATATGGCGTTGTGTGATTCGAGGCGCCGGAGTCAGCGACCCATTCAGTGATCGACAGAGGCTGCTGAAGGGTCATCGTGTTGAAGGATTGGGCCAGGGACTGCTGATCCTAGGCTCCCTGCCACAGAGTCCATGGAAATGAGGCAGCTGGCTGCTGTTGTTGGGCTCCAAAGGTCTGCGCTGGAGCAGGGATAGGGGCCAGCGAGGGTGGGAGCTGAGGCACCCCCATGGGCGATCCAGGGCAGCGACGAAGGCCTGCTGTCTAGGGTCGACGATGAAGGCTTGCTGCTGCGGGGCACGATGTTGCTGTTGTGGTTGCCACGGAGTCGGACCGGGATACATTGATATTGTCCCAGTCCAGGGATTGTAAAACGAGGGCCATGAGGACTGAGCACCAATAGTAGAGGTACTGCCATGGCCCTGGTTCCTTGTCGATCCAGGAGCACGGTGGTCGTGCCCCTGATAGTGCCCACTAGACCCCTTGCCGCCTTTCTCACGGCCACGCCCATGGCCGTGTCCCTGTCCCTGACCACGGGGCCTCGACGAGGCAGAGGGGTGTGGGGGCTAGGACTGGTTGTTGGAGTAGAAGGCCTGATGTGGTGCCGACGGCGAATCAGGTCCTAGTTGTAGTTCCTCCAGAACAAGGTCGTCCCGGACTTTGTGGAAAGTCGGGAAGGGGATGCTTCGTGTGATGATGGCGCGAAGGTGTTCGTACCGCTTGTTCAAACCTCGCAGAACGTTGAGGATGAGGTTGCGGTCGGAGACCTTGCAGCCGAGATCGCGGAGGGAGTCCGCCATAGCCTTTATCTTGCGGCAGTAGTCGTTCATCGAGAGATCGCCTTGGACGAAGTTGCGAACATGGCGTCGAGGTGGAGCGTGTGTCTCGCTTTCGATGAACTGATGTTCAAGGGTCAGCCAGGCCTGCCGAGCAGTGACACCCCACTCCTCCCGAGCGAGGTCCTGCAGTTCGGTGCTGATGGTCCCGAAGATCCAGGAGACGACAACACTGTCCATCCGCGCCCAGGCCAGATTCGTGGAGGTAGCGTTGTTGGAGAGGACGTGATCGTTGAGGGTGTAGCGCTTGAGGGTGAGTAGCACCTGATCTCGCTAGCGAGCATAACCTGTTGACGAGGGGTCTAGAGTCGTAGTTACTAGCGAGCGGATGTTTTGAAGCCCGCAGGCCTGCATGTGTAGGTTGATGATGATGGCTGCCTCGTCGGCGGCGAGGTGGAAGACGACGGTGCGAGCAGCCTGGCCACGGCAGCTGCCTTGGCGTCCAGGGCTGCAGAGGCGGCCTGCTCTTTTTCCAGGAGAAGGGCGATGGCCCGGACCCAAGCACGAGCAGCGACCACATCCTTCTCAGCGGTCTGCAGGGGGACCATCTTCTCCGCGATCAGCTGCTGGATCACAACAGCGTCGTCGGCCATGGGTGAGATGGGGAAGTAGAACTAGCGACCCAGGGAAGGAGGGTGGCTACGACCCTTATAGAGGAAAGAGGGCGGCGACAACCCTAGATAGGAGCGGAATCGAGAAAAAAATCAATGGATAGTGTGTGTCACTAAATGTTTCATAAATTGACAGGCCTTGGAAGGCCAATATATATAGGCTTACAAGAGGAGGAAACCCTATGGCTGGTAAGGGAAGGCCCCAGAGGGAAACCTTCTAGGAGGAAAGGCTCCATAAGGAAACCGCCTAGAAGGAAGGGCAGCCACTCTAGAAGGCAGGCTAGCAGCACAGGGAAAACCTCCTATAGAGGGGGATGGCGCAGCATCCCTAGGCCGGGTCTGTGCATAAGCATATGACAGCCCGGCCCCACTCACACCAAAGGCCTAATACAAGAATTCTAACAGGGTGGTCTGGGCATTTCCAGCATAAAAGAACTTGCTGGGGTTTAACAGTATCATCATCTTGGGGGCTTGGTGTTTATGGCTTCATCGTAATAAGGCGGTTTTTGATGGTGTCAGACCTTCAATTAATGGAATAAAGACAGTTTTTTTTGGATGAAGTTGAGTGCTGGAGGCTTGCCGGTGCTAGACATCTTGAGGCTTTGGGTCCTGGTGCTGTAATTTTTAGGTCAAGGGTTCTTTTGGGTGATTAGTGAAGAGGAGGTGTGTGTGGTCTGCTGGCACTTTTTGCTGTTTGGTTTCCTTTTGTGTGCAGTTTTCATGCGCATAAGGAGGCTGCAGTTCTGTGCGCAACAGGAGTTGGTGGTTTTGTGTTTTGCCTATTTTGGCATTGTACTTTGGTCCATTTTGGACTGTTTTCTTCTCTTAATTTAATGATGCACAACTCTCCTGCGCGTTCACGAAAAAAAAAAGAATGCGATGGCTATGGCTGGCTAAAACTGAGCCAACTTGCCATGGGCCTCTCTTGCTTTGCAAGTCCCTAAAAAGGTGATATATTTCTTCTCAATGGCTATGCAAACTGAGCTTGGTAATGGGGCTACAACTTTTTTCTGGACTGATAGGTGGCTATTGGGTCACAGAATTGCAGACTTAGCCCCTCGATTATTTGGGATCATTCCTAAGAGAAGGGTTAACAAGAGAACAGTGGTGGATGCTATCTCTAATCAGCTGGATTTCTGACATTCATGGAGCTCTTTCTGTTGGAATTATCAATGAGTTTCTCATCTTGTGGGATTTAATCGACCCAATTGTTCTAAGACCTCAAGTTGAAGACAAGCATTTTTTTCGCCTAGCTGCAAACGGAAAGTTCTTCTCAAAGGAAGCATATAGGGGTTTCTTTATTGGATCTTCTGAGTTTGAGCCTTTTCATAGAATATGGAAAACTTGGGCTCCTCCAAAAACCAAGTTTTTTATGTGGTTGGTCGCACACAGGAAGGTTTGGACAACAGATAGGCTGCATGAAAGAGGCATGCACCATCCAGAGAGATGTCCATTATGTGATCAGGATCAAGAAACCTTGGACCATATCATTGGATGTGTTTTTGCTCGAGAATTTTGGTTCAAACTACTTCAAGTGAACCTTCAACTTCTTGCCCCCCAATCTGAGGATAGTGCCTTCCTTGAATGGTGGAGAATGTTATGCACTAAGGTCTCTAGAATCGCAAGGCATGGCCTCAATTCTCTAGTCATTCTGGGAGTTTGGACCTTATGGAAGCCACGCAATGGCTTTGTTTTTGACAATAAGAGCCCCAATATTGCTGATGCTATTAGAAGAGTTGGTGGGTTGGAGGTTGACCATCGGGAGATGGTTGGTGCAAAGAAGTTGTCTTTGCTCACCGCCCCCATTCTGGTCCTCCCTGCTAGTTAGCTAGCATTGTGGTAGTTTTTGTTAGTTGTTTAGTCATGGATGGGTTTCTGTATGCCTGTTATTGGCCGCTGTAGCCCCCCCCCCCCCCCCCCCCCCCCCCAGTTTGTTCTTGTATCTAAAACTCGACCCGCGGGGGGTAAGACAACCCGAGTATTGTATTAAGAAGAAGGCCTTCTCACACAGGTCGAGAAAACCCTCGAACCCCTGCCCCACCCATACACAGCGGCATCGAAGCCCATGTGAGAACGACCGCGACCGGGCCGAGCCTTAGTCCTGTGCTTTGCCGTGGGACAGACGAGAGGATTTTTTTTAACCACAACCTGAAATTCGCTCCCATGGGGAGTCGAGCCCAGGACATGAGGAGTGCTACTCAGACCACCTAACCAATTCGGCTGGAGGCCCTTTCGCGTTTGTTTTTGTATCTGTCCTAGGGTCTTAATTCTGTCCCTCTTCTTTAATATATTATCGCGCAGTTCTCCTGCGCTTTCAAGAAAAAAAAGAAAAGTATAGAACTTGTACATACTGTAAAGCTGCTTCTACACAGAATTAAGTTCTCACATAGCAATAGTCTCCTTTGCTGAATAGGCTTTTGTAGACATTTCTGTTGTATTTTTACCAGGGCCTTTCCCTACTGTATTCTTCTAAAAAAAGAAAAATAGAGAACACAATAAGTTAATAACCACAGTAAAAGTTTTACTCGTGTATTTAAACTTCCATTTACGAAGAGATTCATTCATGCTATGTTACTCACTGCTGAAATTGCAAAACTATACAAAATAGAGGAAACGTTTAATACAGCATTGTAGCTGGTCATTGGTACGCTAATGATGGTTCCATTCTGTCAGATGTTCGTTATGTGCTCAGAGTTTGTACTTTAAGTATGTAATACATTTATAAAGTCTACTTCATCTATCGGAAATATAAAATCAAGTCTGGCCTTCTAAGGCCTTCCTTTTTTTCCTTCTTAATATAATGATGCGCAGTTCTCCTGCGCTTTCGAGATATATATATAAGATAAGATTAGCGATACTAGATTTTTTCTGAAACATAAGATTAGCATTACTAGATTCATTATGAACCATACTCTCATAATATATGTATTTTAATATAAGATGGTATATTTTTATAGATATTGCTAGTCAAAGTTGTGTTGGGAACTATAAATTTAGCTTTGTTGCAAGTCAAACTTCCTCTAGGTTATTCCTTTCCGTAGACCCCATTTATGTGTGAACCTCCGACACTGGGTCTGGCAAGTAAAACTTCTCTAACTTTGACCAAGTTTTTCAAAAAATAAAGTAACATCTACAAGTTCAAGTTGATGCACTATCAAGATATATTTCATTGAGAATTTAATTCAATTTTATATTGTAGATGTTGGTGCATTTTTTCTGTAAACTTGGTCGAAGTTAGATAAGTTTGGCTTAGGACAATGCTAAAGTAAACTTAAGACATGTTATATAGATATTTACTTTTGCTATGTTTTATAAATTTTGAACCAAAAGTGCTAAATTTGCGTTTTGAAGATTGCCAATATCCAAACTCCAAAACGTTACTCGATTATGACATGGTGGTATAAACTTGTAATGCAAAAGGTATTTTTCAAGACAAAAAACAATGTTGTTTTCGCAGGTGAAATCTGAATATTTTGAAGGAAAAAAATCACTAGGCAAAGCCTA
Organism: Zea mays; assembly: GCF_902167145.1. Taxonomy (NCBI): domain Eukaryota; kingdom Viridiplantae; phylum Streptophyta; class Magnoliopsida; order Poales; family Poaceae; genus Zea; species Zea mays. The sequence continues at coordinate 46,269,238 of NC_050099.1, read as the reverse complement.
TGGTCCTGTGCGCGTATCCTCTTTTGGCCTTTTACTATGATGACTATTGCTAGCTTTAGTTTTATACCTTCTTTGTTGGTGGCTTTTTTTGGGCTTCACCTCTAGCCTACTCCACCTGCTTGGGACTACAAGTCTCTGTTTTTTTTGAAGGGAACAAGTCTCTTTTGTTGTTTGGCCATTAGGTAAACCCTGCTAACACCCTGGTTGATACTAAATGTGTTGTTGTTCGGCCACTTGATAACCCTGGCTAATATTACAGACATGTCCTGTGTTCATTGTTTCCTATCATATGGTTTGTGGATTGTGGGTATAAAATCTGAATAGTACTCTGTTCATTGTCTTCCAACACAGCATTCTTTTCTTTTGTTATCCAACTCTGTATAAACTTCGAGTATCTTCTCTGTTGTCTGTTCCAGTCATGTTGACGAGGGTGATCAGGGGGTAAATGCCACACAGTGGCTGCATAACGAACCTGTACTTGTTACTGTAAGTGGTGATGGCAGGTGAGTAATTAGCCCAATGACGTACACATTCTGTCATCAATCAATCTGCATTTAAGTTATGAAAAATGCTTAACTAATTTACTATGCTTTTAGTGTTGGAATGTGGGACGTTACTTTAGGTCAACCTTGTGTCAGACATATCGTTGCCCATACTCGATGTGCTAATGCGGTGAGCCTATATTGTGATATTCTACCGTGTGATATTCTACCTGTGGCACCCTTCAGCTTACCTCTTCTGATATTGATTTTCATTATATAAATTCCAGGTTGCTGTGGCCCCTAATGACAAATACCTCTGCACAGGAGGAAGCGATCAGAAAGTTGTGAGTTGCTTATTTGTCCTTTTAGTTTCTTATGTGGCTTATGTTATGTCGTACTGGAAAAGGTATGTTTGGATTGTTTTGTTGGTTAACAACTGAAATCAGTAGAAATGCAATACATCTTATTGATGTAGTTATTTTTTTTTCTCAAACACGTAGGAGAGTTGTGTATCTTTATATTATAGAGAGAGAAAAAAGGGATATAAACCTATACAAGGCAACTGGCAACCTTTATGCCTCAACTATGAGACAACAGAAGGTTGCAATGAAAAAAATACTACACAGCACTCAAACCTTTTTTACAAGGAAGAAAGTTGCGACCTTTCTAGCCTGTACATGACAAAAAATAGCTCCTGAAGTTTTTGAGCATCAGTGAAGCACCAAGACTCAGCCTCAGTTTCTCTTTGAAGGAATGCTGTTGCTGTGCCCTTACTAGGGAAGGGACACAACTGTCAAAAATTCCTCTTTTCCTGTGAAGCCATGAGGCTCATGCTCCCAGGATCACCATACTGTTCAAACATTTTCTTTGGGTAGCTTGGCTAGTGGTTACATGAAATGGGCATGGTTTAAAAATACTATTGGCATACTTGTATTCATTATACATATGTATGGTTCTTGCCTTGATGTGCATAACTGACTAATGTGGCCCTTGAAGAGGGAGTTATTGTAACTGATGTATGATATTATTTCCATTTATGGCTTTGGGCAGAACCACGAGTGTTTGCTTTGTTTTTATGTTTAGCTGGTCCTCTCATTGACTATTGGCTTGGCAGGTTTTATATCATAACAGAAGTGGGCGTACACATCTTAATTGGCGTCTTTCACATCCTCTGCAAGGAAATGATTGATATGCTGCCAGAAATCATAGAATTGTTCCGCTAACATGGTAAATCACATTTCCTTTCTGTGACTTTGATTCGGTGATCTCTGTTAGTACTTCAGCACTGTAACAACTAAAATGACATTTTTACTGAATCATACATCAATAAATATATGAATATGGTATAAACTGCATGCGAACATACTTCTCTTCACTTTTCTAATAGCTTAAGGGGTTGTTACAACTTCACGTCAGGCAGACTTCTGTTTTATCCTCATTGGAGATTGAACAGCTTCTGTTATTTCCCAACACGCCCTGCATACCTCTGTTCCTAACTCTTTTTGTGTGCATATCTTTTTCAGCAGGGAAGTTCTCTAAGGCAGGCAGTTGAACTTTGGCAGAAACTTGGTTGCTCCAGATGGATGTGGAGCCAGGACTTGTATTGAAGCTTCTGCTTGATGGACGGCTGAAGCTTGTGTTGGCCCTTGACATTATTGAATTCTCGTGCCTCTTTACAAGTAGAGTCTGTATCTTTTTGTTCTCCTATAAAGAAATGTTCATGAAATCAATGTCATTCTGACTGGTAGTAGGTCTCTATTCTTAGATTCTGTTTGGATAAGGGGGATGGAATCCAAATCCTTAGGATTTAGTTCAACTTTGAACTAAATTTCTAGAGCAACCCCCTTATTTGAGCACCCATGTATGAGCCAGATTATGTGATTCCCTGTACCATCAACCAGTTGACTAATAAATACTCACCTGTTGCCTGTATTTCTCTTCTTTTTCTTTGAGTTTGAACATGTAGTCTTTCAACATTGCCAGAAGCGGGAGCTGTAAAAGCTTATGTTAGTAGTTTTGTTCAAGAAATTAAGACTTTCTATCATTTGGAATCAGCACTTGATAGTCAATCTAGCTGACTTCCATGTCTATTTGGTTTTTTAATGAAATATTTCAGTTTATGGTTCCAATACAAGAAATTTGCTGCAAAGGTTGTTTTTACAGGTACAGACTAAATAGTTAACCATGCAAATACAGACATCAGTATTTTTTTGTTAGGCCGTTTGTGCAATGTTTACTTATGAATTTAAACTGCATATGTTAATTTATTTACCAGTACTACTTCGTGGTGTCTCGTGTGATTATTTGTAGAATATTAATTTTCTGAATTAGTTATTGGTTTATGGTAATATATGATCTTTTTGGTAATGCTAGTGCAGTATTTTCCATTTTTTTCTTTGAGAATCACAATCATTTTTGTTTATTGCTTCTTTATAGATTAAGCTGAGTGTAGTAGTACACTCTTATCCATTTTGATTTGCAGTGGCAACATGTATTCTTCGTATGGTCCTCCGAGAATTTCTAACCCTTTTTTTATATCACTACATTTTAATGCTAAGGAATAGGTTTGTGCTAGTAATCTGCCTATTGCTTGTTTTTCTATGTACCGGAATGGAATAGCTGGTTTGAACATGTTAGCATTTCTTCCATGCCTTGCTGTCTGCAAAATATACTTCTACTTAGCATCAGCCTAGAAGTATGTTCGCTTCACTGTTTTTTTTTCCGAACACACTGGAAAGCTGTGTATCGTTATATTAAGAGAAAGGGGGTTTAGAAACCCTGGGAACAACACACACCAGTACGCCACACACATGAGAGCATACCCACCAAATGTATCCCTCACTGAAGACAGGAAGCGACACTCAACCAAACCTACAATCTAGAACAGCTATTCTAGAACAGTGTCACTTTGCTTTCATGAACAGCTATTCTAAGCCCTCTGTTCCAAACTAGTTTTATCCTGTGTTCCCTACATTCCACTGCAGCTTGGAGGTCTTGGCATAAATGAATGGAACTTGTTGATGTTAATGCGTTTGTCTAAAAAGATCTATAACATCAAATTAATTTCATTAAATTCTCCATGAAACATGCCTTGATAGTGCATTTATTTGAACTTGTTGATGTTAATGCGTTTGTCTATAGAAAAATGCACCTAACATCTATAACATCAAATTAATTTCATTAAATTCTCCATGAAACATGCCTTGATTGTGCATTTATTTGAACTTGTTGATGTTAATGCGTTTGTCTAAAAACTTCACCAAAGGTAGAAAATTTGATTTAGGACAAAGGTATAATGAACTAATTTGGAATGTAGGGAACATTCATTTATTGTACTTAATACCCCTCAAATGATGGCCTTGGAAGAATGCTCTTGTCAACGATGATGTAGCATAATTACAAACTATAAGGAATGATCATATAGCTTTTCTTCAGGTTCTTAGTGGCCTATCTTTTTTCTTTTGGAGACGCTGTTTTGTGTACCACTTTCTACTCTTTAGTTTTTATTTTTACTTGATTACCTCTATTCAATGTTGCATACATAATTTATTCTGTTATTCAGTTTTCCGTTGCAAGTAAGCATATTCACAAGGTTGCTTTACAGGAGAAGGTTGAATCGATGAAGCTAACATTTACTTGCGGCCACCTCTTTATCGATAAATCATAAAGTGCTAATTTAAAATGCTTCTATGCTCCACTACAGTACCAAAATTGTTACATTTATTCAGTACTTTGGCATCGCTGAAGTATGAAAGTTTAATTCTTTGTAGAGCAATATAAAATCATGTTTATGATTAGTTCAAAAATGGGTTGAAGCCAGAAAAGGAGTTACTAGTTACAGTTTTTGAAAAGAAAACATGGGGAGATCTAAGGTCATTCTATGGCTCCAGGAAATATTTATGCCAAGTTAAAGTTCATGATGGTCTCCTCTTTTGCTTTGTATATATATTCATTCATTGTCTTTAATAGATCATCATGGTCCACATATCCTGCTCATTATATTCCCCAAATAGTTATACTAGTCAATGCAGCGGAGACTGGTAAATATTCCTCAGCACTGAAACTGAGATAATGGCATATAACTGTGCCGAACACACATGACATTATCAGATTCATTATTCTTTCTATTTCTGTTTGATAAGGCACGTCCATGTGAGATTTCTTGCAAACTTCGTCGACTTCTGCTCTCTTTTTTTAGGAATAAGCTCTTTCATTTTGCTTGCCTTCAACTGGTTCAGCCGCTGAACTTCAGATTCAATCTATTTCATTCAATACGGTAATACTAATAACCTATCAGCTTCAAGACAGTTACTCGTCTGCCATAATTTATAATTGCTTTCAAGTTTAATATCTGGTCTTTACCTGTTGAATTGTTTCAAGTGTGAGGCTTCCAGGACCTAACATTCCATTTACTGAAGTCTGCAAGTACCTTAATTTTCCCATATGGTTGACGCTCCTCCATAGTAATAAGTTTGTTAATGATTTTACAAGGTATTGGCTACAAAATAATACCTATATTAGTAATAATATTAATTAAGTGCAAGACTTCCTCAGTTACGAGTGTTGGAATATAATATAAGTGAATAGTCCACCTCTTCCTACCAGTTTAAGCTTTTGGATTGGACTGGTTGGTGCATACAACTTAATATAGTATTAGAGCCAGAGGTTTCGAGTTCGAATCCTGGTTAGCATAATTAAATAAAATAATTGTTGCTCGCTCCTATATTTCACGTCAGAGACCTAAGAGAGGCTCGACGTGAGAGAGAGTGTTGGAATATAATATAAGTGTATGTTGGTCTACCTTGCTATGGCAGTTGACATTCCAAAATGGGGTCTGGATGCAATTGATAAAATTCGCAGGGGCTTTCTTTGGAGGGGCTGGAAGGAGGCGAGAGGAGGTCATTGTCTTGTAGCCTGGGGTCGTGTTTGCCGACCACTGCAGCTTGGAGGTCTTGGCATATCTAGTTTTCAAGAATTATGTTGGGCCCTTCGAATGTGTTGGCTCTGGCTACAGAAGACTGATCCTACTCGACCTTGGTCTGATCTCCACATAAAAGTACCTGGAAAAGCTAGAGCTTTCTTCATGGAGGTGGTCATTACTGAGGTGGGGGATGGCACAAATACAAAGTTTTGGAGGGATAAGTGGTTATATGGTAAGCGAATTAAAGATCTTACTCCAAGTTTATATAATATTATACCCAAGAGGATTATCAATAGCAGGACAGTCTATGAGGCAATTACAGACAGAAAATGGATCTCTGATATTAAAGGTCCTCTGACAGTGGGAGTCTTAACAGAGTATCTTCAGTTGTGGGACATGACTTCAGATTGGCAGCTGCAGCCTGAGGTTGAGGATAAACATGTTTTCAGTATTGCTCCTAATGGCATCTACTCAGCAAAGATTGCTTACGAGGGCTTCTTTTTCGGGTCTGTAATTTTCCCTCATTACAAGAAAATTTGGAAAACTTGGGCCTTGCCAAAATGTCGTTTCTTCATCTGGCTGGTTGCACAAAATCGTCTCTGGACAACGGATAGACTTGCTAAAAGAGGGCTGAGTCATCCTGAGAAGTGTCCCTTTTGTGATCAAGAAGATGAAACTATTGATCATCTCCTTGTTACCTGTTCCTTCTCCAGGGAATTCTGGTACCTGTTGTTACGGAATTTTGGCCTGCATTCTTTGGCTCCTCAACTTGATGTTGGATCATATCTAGGCTGGTGGGAGTCGGTGGAGAATATTGCTGCTGGGCTCACTAGAAAAGGGCTTGATTCCCTTATCATTCTAGGAGCCTGGACCTTGTGGAAGCATAGAAACAAATGCGTTTTTGATGGCTGCAGTCCCAGTGTTGCCATGAGTCTTAGAGCTGCTAATGAGGAAAGGATGCAATGGGAGATTGCTGGTGTCAAGGGGCTCTGCCATCTAGCTGTACCGTTAGCTGAGAGCTAAGTAGAGTCTAATGGATTTTTTTTTGTATGCTTCTTACTAGCCTCCGTAAGGAGGTTGTTTTGTACTGGCCTTTCTTGGCCCCCCTTTTTACCTTTTCTTAATATATTATGAGGCACAGTTCTCCTACGCTTTCGAGAAAAAAAATTTGTCTACTTCTTCCTATTAGCTTAAGCTTTTGAGTTTGACTGATTGGTGCATGCAACTTGATAAGAAAAAAAAGAGACTTCACCAGTTTCTTGAATATTCACATGGTATATTTCCTGGTAGGTAGAACTAGCAACAGGAATAAGTTGGTAATGCTAACATTATTAATGAGTTCAAAGGTGATTTTTTTGTAAGAAGGCCAATGCAGTATCTTCTAGATGCATTGTGCCATTTTGCTTTATGATATTCTTGAACTAAGTATGCTATTAGGTTGTTTTATTTATGTACCTTTCTGAGAACCTGAATGTACCATCTTTTCTTTATGCTGCCACTGTGAGAATGACCGGATCATGTGAAATGTGGCTACCGGCTACAGTGTTGGTACCAGAAGGATGACAAATCACCTTTTCCCTTCTATTGCTCCTCTTCTTTTAGCTGCTGAACAGTCATATTGAGCTTGCTGAGGATGTCATCATTGATATTCATCGTCTGCTGCTCATTTGGTCCATCTAGCTACCTGGGGTGAACATTAGCAAGTATATTTGAAGGCTCCATTACCATTACTTTTGCAAAATTGTCAACTAGAGCTTTGTATTCTTCCACTTTGCAGAGGCGATCACTCTGGAGGAAATAGAATTCTGAAATCAGATCCAGGAGTGCTATAATATGTTCATGGCAGTTCATGTTCCTCATCAAGTGAACGAGGCACACATATACCTTTTCTCTTTTCAGTCTTTGCAGTTCGCTTTGGAACTCCTGGAGTCTCTTTAGTGACAGATCTTCTTCATCCACAGCGACAGCTTCGTTCCCTAAGCGTCCTGCAATTTCAGAAGCAATCCTGTGTATTTCAGTTCGAACCTCCATGAACTGCTTCACTGGCCTCCTTCCTCATCTGCATTTCTTGTAGGGCGGGTGTAATGGAATTTAGGTCTGGTCCTTCAGAGTGCCTGCCATTTTCTCGGGCTGCAGAAATTGTTTTCAGGTTAGTTTCCCACTATTTCCTGCTAGATATGGCGAGACCCGCAAGATCAGGATGTTTACTCGTGCTGGGAATGATCTTTCCCCAAGGGACAGCAGCAGGTTGGTAAATTCAGCCTCAGATTCAGCTAACGCTTGGTGCAGCTGAATCCGAGACATGTTGGCGCTATTTACTTTGCTTCTGTAAACTTCCTGGCATTCTTGCTCGAGCTCTCCCAGTATCCTTTCCCTTTCACTTTGGTCTTGCCCAACTTCATCCCATATCATCTGAAGCATCACGCAGAGTTCAGTAAGCATTTCAGCTAGAACGGAACAGATACATATTCTTTTGTTGGAAAAAAAAAACTTTGTGTACCTTTAGTTCTTGAAGCAAGTAGGCACATGAGGACTCTGGCAGCGCAGCAGCACCGGGTGCTTTTCCAGCCATCTTGAGTGATCCCATCTCAAGGACCTGACAAACTCTCATAGCACGGAATTCAGCTTGGCACGGTACATTACATGCTTAGAGGTGGCCGTGGAGGGCGCAGATTTTAGCAAGTGTATGACAGAAAGGCTGCGAAATGCAGCGGTGGCTGCTGCGAGCGGGCTTTAGATGCTGGTTTTGCTTGCAAGACACGTTGCATATTTGTGGTGTGGTTGGTGCCGCCATGAGAGCTGCAACGGAGGCCGAAGCTTTGTGAAGAAGGGTCTCTCTCTACCTCTGAAACTTTTAATCAATAACAATTATATTGGCCTTGGCGATGATCATTAGTTCTGGAGAAGTTGAGAAGGTCTTGTCTCTTCAGACGTTTCTCCTTTCCACTCATTTCATGTGCTACCAATGAAACAAAAAGATGAGTGTGCTATATCATGTTGATGGCTGCGCTGCATCTTCAGCGGATTGAAATTCTGGAGTCTGGACGTGAGCTGAGCTTCCAGGTGAAGCCGCACGCTACTTGAGTAATGGCCAGATGCTTTATTATTGGACATGTAAACCCTCTGGAGAGCGATGTGCCACTTTTTTTTGGTCACTACTGGTACTAGATCTGAAAGTAACGGTACAATTGCTTACTTGCCCTGACGGTTGGGTTGGCTGCAGGCTTCTGCTAACTGAAACCTTTATTGTGTTCTTGTTTGTCCCTAACGGAACGCGAAGTGGGAGTCTTTGGGTACAGCGGATGTCCGGTCCGGTGCATCTAGAGTTCTGATGGCTAGTTTGGGTCTTTGGGGCATTTTATACCCCTCATGTTAGCTTTACAAGGTGCCTTGTTTGTTCTAATAGTTGGAGCAACCTTGTGAGGGAAAGGAAGACCTTTTGGATAGTGAGGAGATTAGAGAAATGCTGATCTTGCGATTAGTAACCTTATTAGTGCATAGAGAGAGACTTATGTGCATCTATTACCCACATTTGACTTGTCTTTGTCAAGTGAAAGTCTTGCTTGATTAGTATCATCTAGACAGTTTGGCTATTGGAGCTGGAGATCATCGGGAGTGTGGTGACCTGACTTAGGTGTATGTACACGATTGTGAACGTCGAAGCGGCAAAGAACCAAGTCATAGAGTGCTTAGACTAGCTCTAACAAGGAGCTCTAAAGGGTCCTGTACCCTAAATTTAGAGGACGAGGATGTCCTCTACTCTCTCCAGCAACGTCCTCTAAATGGTCCTCTAAATTTAGAGAACGCTGCTAGATCCTCTATATGTAGAGTTTCTCTAAACGGTTCTCTGTCTATTTGAATACTTTAAACAACCGGTTTAATAAAACTAAAATATATACAATACATTTGATAGTATGACAAATACGTATGTACAAAAATTAAAAAAATTAAAAATATCTTTAATATAGGTATTTACATATAGAGGACGTGATTTAAAGGACGTTGTTGGAGAGAATGTAGATATAGGAGATGGAATCTTTTAGAGAAGACGGTAAATGACGGATATAGAGGATGTATATAGAGGACGTTGCTGGAGACAGTCTAAGTCCTTGAGAGCAATACATGTGCTCCAACGAGTACTAGTGGAGAGTGTTAACTCTTCTATATCCAGGTAAAAATTGGAAGTCTTCTAAGCCATTGATTTACTTTTCGCTATTACCTTTGAGCAATCTACTTTAAGTATTTTTATTTTAAGTATTGCTATGATAGCATAGATTTTGAACTAATGCACTTATACACATTAGGCATTTGGTTGAAGTTGAGTTGTTCTTAGATTTAGTTATTGTATGAAATTTTAGAAAAGCCTAGTTCACCTTTCTTTTAGACATTGCGATTTTTTCAATTGGTATTAGAGTCTCGTGCTCATTAGTTGAGCTTAACCGCTTGAGTTACTATGCTCCTGTTTGTTTCGGCTTTTCGCAGCTTCTGGCCACCAAAAGCCGCTGCGGACTACCAAACACTCAGCTTTTCAGCCAGCTTCTATAAAATTCGTTTGGGTAAAAAACATTCAAAATCAACATAAACATATAATCGGTTGAGTCGTCGCAATAGTAGTAATCCGTCACTTTATAGATCCTGAGCTACATGGACAACTTTATCTTCCTCCGCACGTAATCCTAATGATACTTAGATTCTCTACACAGCCAGATTCTCCCCACAGCTAGATTCTCGGAAAAGCTGGTCAGAAAAAAGCTGAACCAAACAGGCCCTATGTTTGTTGGGAATGTACCTCTTCTATTTGAGTGTGACTTTTCTTATTGAAAATTTTGTATGGAAGCCTACCTTTAGGCAATAGACATTGGTGTTTATAGAGTTTTCACTTAAGGTATTCCAAAACCTATGTTGCTAATCTTGTCATTTTACCCATAAAAACAAGGCTGTCAGGGTAAAAGAAATTACGTCTGAGTAATATAGAAGGGATTAGGATCGATGACAAAAAAAGGTAAATAAGACACTCGATAAAATTGCAGTTGATACAAAGAATTTTCCCTTAATAATTATTAAAACATTTAGTTTGAGAACACTAAGAACACACGTATAGTCTATAGATTTGTCTTCAGAAGTGCATACAAAACTATAAAGCGTTTTATTATACACATAATTTCCAACATCCGAAATGATAATCAAAATTATAGACGTAGCGCTGTACTAGAGTTGGACCATTAAATTAGATATTTAAAACATAAACCCAATATCTTGTCTGCACCTGAGGATCGTACCGACCATAAGGAATGCGATTTGTACGTAGCAATTCCTTTAGAACAGATAAATTGTATAGGAACTAGACCAGGTGGCGCCCTTTCGGGCGCCCTATCCAGAACAAGAAAAAATCAATAGTAAATAATTGTTGATGAACTATTTAGCACAATTACTGCTTCAAAGATGGAATCTCTCACAAAACCGTTTAATAGCTAGCAGCCTAGCAGCAACAAGTGTAGCGGAGGAAAACAGTTTGCATTGAATACAGTTATGTGCAAGACGTTTCACAACAAAAAGACCTTTCACCATGGTAGCAAGTTTGCATTTGTTACAGACAAATAGACAATCTTGTCCCAGCATAGCCTCTTGATCCTTCTGCAGAAATAAAAATTGTCTTTGAGGAAATACAATGCACTACAAATCCTCCATATTCATCATGAATTGTCAATATATTTCTGAGTGAATAGTACGAATAATCTCGTTTTACTACAAGATTAAGAGGTACCAGCGGAAAGAACTGGAACATAGATTACCCCTTAAACTTGCTAGACCAACATTTTATGATCTTTACTGAATCTTGGATTTGTAAAACCAGGACATATAAATCTAGAGCAAGATCTTTAATTTTTTGAAGCAACACTGAATCCTATCTTTGCCTCTTGGACCTTGTAATGTCTCATATTTCCAAGTTTTTTTTGCAGCATTGAGTTTAGAAAACATAAACAGAAATGACAAGTGCTGAGGATAAGCATTATGGGGACATTAAAAAACCTCAAGTCTGAACATGATCAGTTCTGAGCATTGCAATTAACCTGTGTGTTGTGTAGGCTGGCAACTGGCATCACGCGCACAATTATTCCACACTAATTCAATGTCGGGTAAATTGGAGTTTGCAGAACACATTTTCCCCATCCCAAACATGTATTATCTTCTTGCCCTCTTCAAGCTGTGACTATTTGTTTATCAACCTTTTTTCTCATCTTGGTTGGACAACCGAGAAGCAACAGCCTGCATGCTTACATAAAAATTATGGAGGTCTACTACAGGATCATCCGTTGGGACTTGAATTGTACACACAAAAAAAACAGAACAGTTCCGCGTTTTCAGCAGCTCGTCGAAATCTCCTCGTGTTTTCCACACTAATTCAATGTCGGGTAAATTGGAGTTTGCAGAACACATTTTTCCCCATCCCAAACATGTATTATCTTCTTGCCCTCTTCAAGCTGTGACTATTTGTTTATCAGCCTTTTTTCTCATCTTGGTTGGACAACCGAGAAGCAACAACCTGCATGCTTACATAAAAATTATGGAGGTCTACTACAGGATCGTCCGTTGGGACTTGAATTTTACACACAAAAAAACAGAACAATTCCGCGTTTTCAGCAGCTCGCCGAAATCTCCTCGTGTTTTTCCAGGATAGTAAGGGATTAGTAACATAGGAAGGAAAACAAAGAAAACAGTAAAGACAATAGAGAGATTGATATTGAGGTGAGATGAAGTCTTTACATTGACTGTTACAGGTTCTTTGTTTTTTTATCCTAAACAATTGGTAAAAGGATTCAGCCATGTAGTCGTCTCACTGCACTCTACGCTCTGGATGCCACTGTAAGCATATTTGTGGATGTTTGCATGACAGATGGAAGGGTCTATCGATGGTAACTGTAATAGGTTGAATACAAGTCAAGCAGTACAAGTAGTACATCTTCTAAGCCTGAACTAACGTAACTTGATGACCTGTCAATAACTTCTACAAGGCAAGCTCAGACCACTGATGTTAACTCCAAAATAGAAGGTCAAATGTTAAGACGTGAGCAAAATTTACCAATCTAACTGCAATTAAGATGATAAAAATGACCAAGACATAACACCCACCATAATCTAATACCCCAAAGGCACAAGTAACTGGTGATCTCAATTCTCAACCCACATTCCCCATGTGCACACATCTATTCCACAAACAAATACCCCATTAATGTTAGTATTTAAAAAATAAGAGAGATCTAGAAACTATAGCTGAAACGGAAAACTGGAATTTGGTGAGAGACAATAAATCATTTGAATAGAACAAAACTAAGTTAAGATTCAATAGCAACTTATATATATATATATATATATATATATATAAGTGGTAGAGACCAGATAATAATATTTCAAAACTAACCACACGTATAGTCAATATACATAGCTAAGGGTCTGATACATCAAGACAAAGCAGCAACTTCCTGATAGCATTCACACAAGGTTGGCATAAATCAGATCAAACTAATAACAAAATGTATACATCCATAAATAACAGCATCAAGGCATGGACATACAATGCTAGAATGTGTAAATCTCACCGCAAAATATATTACTAATCCAAGGTATTAGAGTGTGACGTTGAATCAAACTAATATAATACTGATGGGAGCTGTAAAAGTCTCAGATCTAGCTTCTTTTCATTTAAGAATAGACTCACGCCTTGGCTCCTTGTTACTTGTTTTAAGTTTAGCTATAAACATGCTATTCTTCCCTAAAAAAGGTACTTCTAGTGGCTGTAACAGCCTAGGATACTTAGCTTGACGCCCAGGATACTTAGCTCGATCAAGCTTGGCTTGTTGAAAAACTGCACAAAACTGGACACAAGAATGCTAAATTTTCTTAAGAGACGGCCAAGCAAACAACTGTTACAAGACAACTCAGATCTAAGGAATTAATGGACTAAAAGACTGTTCACTGTTGACGGCATCACTGGGAAGACCAGGTGTGCAGTTCAGCAGTACCTGCAACATAATCGACATAACCTTTCATCATTCATTTTCTCTTTGGATAACTCAACCTTCAATAAAACATGTATTTCGACAACTTTAACAGAGGGACATGCAAATAGGTAGAGAACTCATCCCAGTAACTAAAAATTACAGATAACTTAAATATTGTTTTGGACCACTTTGTAGACAATATATGTTTTTTCTTAATGGACAATACATTTCAAACAAGCAGTGGAAATCTAAATGAATATCTCAGAGTTAACTAAGTAAAATCAGAATGAAAGTGGACACTATATAAATGCAATACATGCGAGAAGCGGACACTTTTATTTAAGAATCTTAAGTTGAGCGCAAGGAAACCCTCCACCATCATCTTGTTTTTTCAAAAGCTAGAGGCTCAATTTGCTTTAACCCCAAACAACAAAAGAAAGTGGTAGGGCAACCAATACAGTATGAGAGTTCTGTAGTGTAGGTAGATGATCTATCCTGTTCATGGTTCTATGTGTTGGTCGTAGTCTGATCACTTAGACCTAGTAGTCTAATCACTTAGAAATTTCATCTTGGGTGATGCTTAGTCAATAGTTCCTAGAGTTTTGTCTATTGGGATGGGACAACCTTCGTCGAAAAATGATGGATGACATTACTGGAACGCTCCCTAAAATGGATCTTCACTGAAGTTGTAACATTAAGATTGGTTTAGCAGCCAATGGCATACCTTGACTCAGAACATTCGACTTCTATTATAAAGTGTTCTTCAAAGGGTGCTTCATATTGCTTGTTCTACAATGGCACACCAAGATTTCAATCCGAAAAGGCAAAGGGAGCAAACAAGATCACCACGATGATAATAACATAATGCCTTACTACAAGGGGATAGTATTTATTCACACAAATGGTTTTTGGTTACCAGTGAAGTGTATTTGAGTTTCTAGGGAAAACATTGTCTAGTGTTATTTTCATACTGAGCAAATAATAAGTCTCAAACATCGTAACTATCTAGTGATAGATCTAAAAAATATATATTCCCTGCACATGCTTCATCTGTATAGAACCATCAATACATGTATTTCAGTTAGGCGTGAAAAGGCTAAGCTCACTTTTTGGTGACCATGGTGTTCAAATTGTAATTTCTGGAGAACAAAGAAACACTAAGCCTTGCCTATTTTTAAAATCAGGTGAGGTTTTAACAAAAGAGATGCTTGACTTTGGCTTTCTCTCTCTTTTCTTTAATATAATGATACGTAACTCATAGAAGTAGTGGATGAACATTACAATTCAATTTGGTATAGAATATATTAAAATGAACAGCTTTGCTTCAGTTGAATGCCTAAACTGACAGATGCCCTTTCAAATTTGAATTAACTTTCCTCCCAAATAAAATACTAAAGCATCGAGTCTTTGGTCAAATGTATATGTGGCCATTTTGAATAAAGTTGAAGAAAAATATGGTAGGCTCAAATGTTAACCTGTAATGACATTTAAAAGAAAACTGTTCGTAAAGCAATTAAAAAAATTTGACTCACGATTAAAGCTCATTTTCAGAGGTATTCTTTGAGCACCCAAGCCATAAAGGGACCAAAATACATGTGTCAATGAACACTATTAAGGGTGCCCTCGCTCAAGAGAAATTTTATTACTGGCAACTCGCATTGATAATAAAAAAACAAATCCTTTAAGTCTGAAGCAAGTTGGATGGGGTTAAGTGTAGGAACAACCACAATACATCAATCTCAACAGTTCAACTAATGCCATGATAAAGGTCTAACATATTACCTTAATGGGTCAATCATCAACATCCAAAACATCAAGAGAATAGCCCTCATGAGTAGAGAAAACATGCACTTCTCTGATATTAAATAGCAATGAAGATAGCTGGCAAGAAGTGTTTAGTTAGATGTCATACTATGAATAAAAGGTCCAATTATGTGCAACGTAAAGTGTACAATCGAATACATTATTGACTGCAGAATATCCTTTAGCAAGTTAGAAATTAACCAGCAGTGCTCAAATTGGACTACATGATATCAAATATAAAAACTCGAGCATGACAACATTAGTGGTAAATCTTTGTATACTGATAAAAAATGTTGTAACATCTTGGTACCAACCCGAGGATTATCTAAAAGGTACATAAAATTGCTGACCTGACTAAGGAGCTTTGCCTTGTCGATTGTGGAGAAAACTATCTCATGTATGGGCTTTATTTTGTATTTCTCCCATTATGGTGTTCTTGGGGCTTCCTTTGTCTTGTATTGACTTTCTTCTACAAGATATATCCAAATTGTTAGTAATATTAATATCAAATAAAATGAGCAAAACAGGTAAGATGGACAGAAAATGCACATCCAAGTAAAGACGGATTGGTGCAGAAATTATATGTTATTTAGCTAGTTATACTTCTGATGGAACTTCAAAATAAAATAAAATGAATAGTTCATCATATACATCAAATGAAATAGTTATCACACATTTGTACCATAGTTGTGAAGGTTGGCTTATTTTAGACGTATACCTGTTGTAGCTAACAAACATAATGAACAAAAAGGTGGAATACTGCCAACAAAGAAATGGGTGTGCTTTGCCATGAAATAAGGTCATGTTGTCTTTTGATAGACCTTTCTTTTTCTTCAGATTTACAAATCAAAAGCGATAGAATAATATACCAAAATGGTACAATGATTGCCAACTCAGGTCTCACTATGATCATGGTCCAAATGCTCGAATCTAATGGATTAAAAACAAAGTCGTCTATCATTCATGCTAGCGATAGTATATGCGCACATGGTTAGTGGAATTCTATTCAGATCAACTTTCAGAAACAATATAAGTTTTGCATGGCAAGTCAAAAAATAGATCAAGAAAGGAACTATGTACGTGTATACCTAAGGAAGTGATTAATATTTATGAACATTTTTGCACGATTTGAATATATCCAGTGTTCTTACACATTATGCATCTGACGTGGATAATATCCTCGTAGTCAGAATGATCGTTTTTTAAAGAAGAAATACCATTATACAATATCATGTAGGGGCTGTAGACTGCTTACCCCTACCCACTGGCACCTCATTGCGACATCTCTTACTGTCATGTTCGGTATCAATGCTGCTATCTTGATATACTTCATGCCTTGTTCTTGAACATATCTGAGAGTTTTTCATGATTGTACACAAAAGAAAACAAAGGGAAATATTTTAGCAGTGAGTTAAATGGATCCAAACTTCAACAAGTGATAGAAAAACTATGTGGCAGCATCGTTCAGATAATTTGTATCCATTGAACATAGCACTAAGACAAAAAATTGATAATAAAGGAAATTTTTTTGAAAGGAACATAATTACAAAACAATATGTATGCATATGATAGTTGAGATAGCTTACTTCTCCATGCCATCGCTCATAATTTCAATGCAACTTGTGTCTAGTCAGTAGCCAGCGGTCCACCATATTTGAGGTTCTGCTAAGAATTTGTTGCCATATTAGATGAACCAGTGGAAACAACCACTGAAGGTGTGCCGTGGAGGTGGCAGCGGCAAGCGTATCAGGGGGACAGGGGAGTGCCGTGGCGCAGGAGCTCCTGGAAGAACCTCAAGAGGCTGGTCAGGATCCAAGTTAAGCACTGGAACACCTCTTCCTCTTCCTCCCCTTCCCCGTCCTGCTCCTCTCCCTCCACCCCTCCCACCCCTTCCTCTACCACGCCTTCCTGCCACCGTAGGTGCCGCCACAACCAAGTTTTTAGTAGGGTCCTAAACCACAAGATCCTCAACCTTCTTTGCCCTCAACCGAGACTGCCGGACTCCACTACGCAACTCTGGCATCCTTTCTCCCCATGCACTTCCTAACGCATTCAAATCTCGGGGAAGGAGACTGTGCGGCGGCGGCGGCGAGGTGGGGATGGGTCGAGGGTGGGGGGAGGTTGGTGTTTGGTCTCTGGCGCAGACACACACCCACACAGGGTGGGACGAATGCGAGCTGGGAGATGGGATCAGAGAGGAGGAGAAGGTGGATGTTTGAGGCAAAGGGGATAGAGGTGGGGTCGTGGACGACGACGGCGAGGAGAAAGGGAGCCAGCGAACAAGGTTAACGGAGGAGGCGAACGGCGCCCGACCACGGCGGTGGAGAAGGAGGGGGTCTAGCGAGCGCGTAGGGGGAGACAGAAATAGAGTTGACCACGATGGCCGCAGACACGTTGCTGCCAAGCGGCGGCGGCACGGAGACAGGGAGCATACGAGGGAGTCGCCCTCTCACTCGCGAATGAGAGCGGGACAGAGGCAAGCTGGAAAATAGGGTCGAAGAAGGGGAGAAGGTGGATGTGGGAGACGAAGGGGCTGGAGGTGGGGTCGTGGCTAACGGCGACGACGGCGAGGAGTAATGGAGCCAGTGGACGAGGTCGACGGAGGAGGCGAGCGGGGCTCGACCACGGTGGTGGAGACAGAGGAGGGGTCTGGCGAGCATGTATGGGGAGACGGAGATAGAGAATCGACACGTCGAGCCTCCGGCTCCGTGAAACGCGGGGAAGGCGGACGCAACGAACGTTCCGCTCTGCCGAGATGAATGGAAAATTTCAGAACCAACAGGTTCGTACACGTGTCATGCCAGGATGGGCAAAGCTCCGTGAAACGCGGACATGGCTCCAATTCCTAGCGGCTTTTAACAAGAAGTAATTTGTAACACTACCAAAACCATCAACTAAAAATAATACATTTAGTTTATAAATGGTAAAAATGGTAATGAATTTTTCATTCAAGTGTTTGATCTATTTTTGCATTTTGAATAATTTTGTTTGCCCCTATTTTATTTATTTATGGTAGAATTTCTTTCATATTGAAAATCCAATTAATTAATATAGAAATATTGGCCAAAAATAAATATTTTAGTTACAAATAATTTTGAAATAATTATTATGACTTTTGAATTATTTATATATATATATATATATTTAAAAGAAAAAAACCACGGAGCTTGGTCAGGCCAAATTCGGCCCAGTCGAGACCTAACCCTAGCCATTTTTTGGCTCACCAGGGGCCCAGTCGCACGCCCCCTTGTTTCCCCCTCTCTCGCTTACATGCGGGCCCCACTCGCGGGGCTTCTTCCTCCCCTAGCCGTCGCTCGGGCACAGGTGTGCTCAGGCGCGTGCGGGCGCGCTGCCTAGTGCCGCTGCTGCCCGGCTCGGCCCGGCCTTTCGCCCCATCGCCCCGGCGCCGCCTCGCCTCCCTAGCGCCGCCCGGCCACCCGAAATGGCTCTCCCCTCCCCCATTTCCTCCCCCACTTCTCTCTCTATTAATGGTGGTAACGTCGCCATTAATGGTCGATTGAAGACGCTGTCGCGTCGCTCTCTCCCCTCGACGCCTCTCTCTCTCTCTCCCTCCCCCTCTATAAAAGGTCACGGACGAGCTCTTCCCTCACTCCCTCCCCTGTCCAAGCTTTTCCTCATCTCTTCCTCGCTCGCACGTGTCCGTCGGCCGCCGTCCGCCGTTTGCCGGAGCTCTGCCCGTGCCTGCGCGCCGTTCGCTGTTCGCCGTCCGCGCTCCCGGCCGAGCCCCCTGTCCCGCTCCCTGCTCGACCGACCACTCCCCTCGCCGAGCTCCTTCCCTGCACGTGATTAGCCCAAGGTAGAAGACAACTTCTAATTTTGCGAGCTACCCCTCGATGTCTATAGTTAATATCGCGTAGATCCTCTGGCGTTTGTATTTTAACTGAATATTTGTTTTTCAAATGAATTAAGAATAGTTTTATTAGCTTCAAAAAATTATGTGATGTGCAGTTTGAATTAGTGTTTGCTGCAATTTTTATATTCTTGTATTTTGATTTAAATTATGGTTAATTTAGTTGCTTTGAATATAATTTTTCTAAATAAGAAATCAAAAGAAAAGTAGACCACACTTTTCTTAGTTAAAAATAGTACAAAGACATTTATTTAGTTATCTTCATGATTTAGTTTTATAATCAAAGTTTTATATGATTATATGCATAAATATATTGTTATTCACACTAAGAAAGAATAGAATTTACTAATAATGTTAAAATGACTTAATTAGGTGCTCATACCTACATAACTAAAATGATAGTTTAAATATTGTTGAACATAGTTCCTTATTAAAGAATTAGATCAATTGTTCCTAATTTGAACTAAAGATACTTAATAGATTAATTATCTATTCCTATAATTTATTAATCAAACCTATAGTCAAATTGTTCATAACTAGATATATGGGCATGACTAATCATTTCATCGAATTTAGTCCATGTTATATGTATATCAATTAGTTTACATATTGTTTTGTATATAACTTTCTTAATAAAGAATATAGACCATGTACTTTCTAATAAAAA
Organism: Zea mays; assembly: GCF_902167145.1. Lineage (NCBI taxonomy): Eukaryota > Viridiplantae > Streptophyta > Magnoliopsida > Poales > Poaceae > Zea > Zea mays. The sequence continues at coordinate 46,249,494 of NC_050099.1, read as the reverse complement.
TAAAAAAATAGTTATTTGTTCATTATCTTTTGCATGAAAATCCACTTAAGGCTTATAACCTAACTCTTCATGAATAGGTGTTTAATAATATGATTATGATCTTTTCACATAAATTTTTAAGTTATTTATTAGCTTTTCATATAATTAATATTTAATAATGTATTTTATAACTCATTAAATTTAATATATATATATAACATATATAACATATATATCTTTTCTAAAAGGTTAAATAAGATTATGATGTGTTTTATCATTTTATGAACCCTTAATTTTGGACATACCACATATGGCTTTTAGAAAAGATTAAAATGGCAAACCTAATATTTGTATATTTGTAATTAAGATATTTTCAAGCTTAGGTCTTGTTTTATAAAATATGAACCAAACCTTTTTCAAAAGAGTGTCTTCTTGTTATAACCTGTTGGGGACTTGTTCTCAAATGCTATGAATTAAGAACAAGGCAACACAGAATGTTAAATATTAATGTCCTTCGTCGTTCGAAGCATTATTTCCCTTAGGATATAATGATCTTCAGACGAAGGTCATGAAGGATATACATTCATCATCGCGATATATGTTAATAAAAAAAGAAGCATATAAAATATAAGAGACAACATAAACAATCATATAACATTATTAATTCATTCTTATTATATTATCATGGAAAGACATAAAAAACATTGAATTACAAATGTACCTTCGGCTTGATAGAATGTAAAAGTACAAGCGAGTACAAAACAGTGTGAACAGTACAGGGGTATTGTTCATCTATTTATAGGCACATGACACAGCCTGTGAGAAATTACATTTATGCCCTTCATATTTACTATTGACTTATAGACAACCCAATGGGGACTAGATAGCCTTTTCCCCTTTAAGTCGGTTCCTTTTTCCGCCATTGAGCCGAAGCTCCCTTGCGCGTAGCTTCGGAGCAACACCAGCCTTCGTCATGACCATGCTCTTCACATTGTATATATGCTTTTAACCCGAGTCCGAAGGTACCTGTTCATATATCACACTTGGAAGATGTTGGGAAAACATTGTTAATCATGTTTTTGAGGACCTTCGGAAGACGAAGGCTCCCAACAGCAGCCCCTCGCAGTATTAATTTGTTAAGATAACGAGTTCAGACTGCGACATGGACGAAGGCCTTAAGCCGAAGGTCCGAAAAAACACCTTCCCTTTGCTAGAATAGCAACAGTCAATGACAGACGGGGCCCTCCAATTTGGAGCGTACTGGGCGTATAAATAGGGACTTACACCGACTGCACTTGATACACTGCTTGTGCCATTTGCCTTATTTTCTCAATTTTATAGCTCTTGTACTGGAGGGCCTGTCCGAAAATACTGGTGACAGCGATAGCTTTGATGTAGAAAGTGGAGACAAAGATTCTGAGGATCGGCCCTGGAGGCCAAGTCATTTAATCTTCGAAAAATCGACCATCAAACAGAGTCATCTTGAGAATATGAGAGGAAGGTACTTTTGGGATATGTCTATTGTGAGGGTTGGCGGAGACAACAACGTCCCTGCCCCTGAGGAGAACGAAGTTGTGATTTTTCGAAGCTTCTTCAAGGCTGGGCTTCGGTTTCCTTTGAGTAAATTTGTAGTTGAAGTGCTGAAGACCTACCAAATCTTTCTTCATCAGATCACCCCCGAAGCCATAATAAGGATGGGGATTTTTGTCTGGGCAGTAAGGAGTCAGGGGTTAGAACCAAGCGCAAAGTGCTTTTGCAATATGCACGAATTGCTATACGAGACGAAGGCCATGGGTGAAGAACAGTACCACAACAACTTCAATTGTTATGGGTTTATTGCCCGTCCCAACGCAAGCCATCCAATACCAACATTTCGGAAGAGATGGCCTGGAGCTTGGATGGAAGAATGGTTTTATGTGAAAAATGATTTGAAAGCAAGAGAAGATATTAAGGAAGTCATTATGCGCCCTATCTGGTCCCGCTTCGGCCTCCGAAGGCCGAAGGTTGAAATTGATGATGCTGCCGAAGCGTGCCAGAGGGCCTTCAGTACTGTTTGCTCTTTCATTGGGACGAGGGATTTAATTCAAGAACATATAGCCTTCAGGGTGTGACCGCTTGTAGAAAACTAGGAAATGCCGAAGGAAACCATCACTAACTCTAGCGAACGTGATTTGGTCCGGCTGAAGTATACATTCAGGTTTGGGGATAAGTTTGATGAACCAAATGATGATTGGCTGAAGTGTATCGAAGCTACAAGTGATGAACTGCTTGGAGCGTACTCCAAAAAGGAAGACAATGCCTTGTCCGCAGCCTTCGGGGGTCGGAATAAGAAAAGGTTAAACAGGCTATTTGATGCTATTGGCTTCGTATACCCTGACTATTGTTACCCGCTATGAGGGCAAGGGGTAAAAAGGAAGATTGCTGCTGCTGGAAAGGTTGCTGCTTCGGCCATCATGGCTGAGCCGAAGAGGAAGAAGATGAAGGTTCTGACTCACCGGTCACGTTACATCGAACTGGCTGCGATACCTGAATTTGGCGAAGGGGCCTCCTCAGCCGCCAAGACAAAAGAAACTGTTCCTCCTGCGCAGAGGGTTGAAGATCCAGCTATAATGCCGAAGCTACCTTCAGCTGAGCTAGTTGAGATGAAGGCTGGTAAGGGTAAAGCTGAAGAGTCAAATATTGAAGAAATAAAAGTGCCAGAAATTTTGAGCCCTTCATCGGAGGTAACAGTGCCAAAGGCACAAAAGAGTTCTGCCACAACTCCTAGGAGGAGAAGGATGACAAATGTGCTAGATGTAGTGCTGGAGACAGCAAAGACCTTGAGCTCTACTCCTTCAAGAAAACTTGTCGAAGCTTCGAAAGCGCAACCCGAAGCTGAAACAAAGCAGGCAGAAGTCGAAGCTGTAGTAATTCAATCTGAAACCGAAGCTGGGTCTTCAGAGCCCACTGGGATAGAGCCTGTCGTAGTTGAAGAAAAGGCGACAGAGCAAGTTGCGCCTGAAAAAGTTGAAGCTCCTGCCTCCGAAGCTTCAAAAGAAAGCACTGATTACATCATTCGCCATGCTTCGGGGAAGAGACTTTCTCAAGAAGAAAAGTTAGAAGCACTACACTATGCCAAAAAATTTAAATACCTGAAGGGGGCATTAGTGTTTAATAGCAGTGGGGAAGAAGATTTTTTGTACTGTCTCCCGGATAATAAAGAAATATCCGTTTGCTGAGAGATAGGTAGAAACATCGAATTCCCGAAGCTAGAAGACGGTCTTTCGATCTTATCGAAAGATGAGCTTGCTGATAGCTTAGCGTATAATAGCATAAAGGTATAAAAGTTATATTTTAAAGTTAAAAATGAGGTATTTTATTTGTCATACTTATTATTTCCTCCATTTGCAGGGCCTGTTTCTTAGCAATGCACTAAGGGCCCAGAAAAACATTGAAGATGAAGGATATACAATAGCTCTAAACACCTTCGTTCAGAGATAATCGAACTAAGGAACGAAGGTCTTGAAAAAGACAAAATCTTGATTTCATTGGTAAACAAAGTGAAAGAAGATGAAGCTAGTTTCAAGGCTCAAGCTGAAATCCAAAAGAATGAGATCGAAGACCTTCGGAAACAGTTGGCCGAAGCCAAAGAAAAATGCGGTCTCGCAGAAGCTAACCGAGATATTAGTGAATATTGGAAAAACTATTTAGAAAAAACAGTTGAAGAATTTCACGCATCCAAAGAAAGATGCTTTGAAAAATCATTGGGCTGCGTGGTAAAAATAAAGGCTAGCTTCGCCAACGTGGGTGCCTATTCTAACGAAGATAACTTTATAGAGGCGACCCTGAAGGTGTTATTGAATGGATAAGTGGAGAGGCCGAAGCTTTTGAAGAGATTTTAAGTGATCGCGGGGATGTGTGCGCGTTCTCTGGTGCAAGAGGAATTTCAGCCATCCTGGAGAAGGCGGGGTGCGACCATGTCAAGACTCTGGCCCAGGCCGAAGCTGCCTTCTCCGTGGATGATACAAAGGATCCCTCAGCTGAAGCAAGTTTAATGGGTGGAAAATTTTACAATGACATCTGGGTAAATGGTGGTCGAGAAATGGCTCACGAAATTATGAAGAAAAGTGAAAAAGATATTCATGACGCCCGAGTGGAAGCAAAACAAGCTGAGGAAGCTGCAGAATGTGAAAGACGTTTAGGTATTGTTTCAGGGTATTTAGCTTCGACATTTGTTTTTGTGGCTTCAGACTGATTAGTTTTTTTCCACTGTAGCTAAATTATCTCCGCCACCGGAACCGTTTGATCCCCTGGCCGATCCAAAAACGAAGGAAGCACTAGAAATCATTAATATGGCCGAATCCGTTGTTGACGAAGTCGTTAACAAATTGCTGAATGAAGTTGCGGAGAAGGTCCTGAAGGAAGACTAGTACTTATTGTGAAAACATTTTTAGACGATCAATGTAACTTTGCTGCAACAAGACTATAATATTGATGTGTATAGTTTTGAATCTAATATGTATTTTATTTGTAATTCACTTCTTTGCGATGCATGAAACTTTTACATACCGTTTTTGAGCCTTCGACGAAAAAACACCTTCCCATCTTTTCATGCTTCGTAAAGAAAAAAATCCATGCTTCGTGAAAATATCCATACTTCGTAAAAACATCCATGCTTTGTAAAAACAACCATGCTTCGAAAACAAGGGATCCCTTCTTTTGCAACAGAACTGATGAAACTGCATTGCTCAGCTTACTTTGTGCCTTGGAACATTTTCATTTTCACAAAGCATTCTCCGAAGATCGACTTTGTATTCAATTTGTGTCATTAGTGCGATATGATGTATGATGTGATGCTATGCAGGATGATGTGATGATATGATGCAAAATATGATGCTAATGCCGAAGACACACACCCACACGCCCACACTGAAACACACAATCTCTGCGTCCCCTTAGGAACGATCGAAATCTCTTTGCCGTTTATTTTTCGGTTTCACCGCTTATTTTTCGGTGTAAGTTCTGCATCCCCTTAGGAACGTCTTTTGAACTTCTTCGCCTTCTATTTTGGCAGTATAAGTTCTGCATCCCCTTAGGAATGTCTTTTGAACTTCTTCGCCTTATATTTCGGCGGTATTTGGCTCTGCATTCCCTTTGGAACGACTTTTGAGCAGAAAACTTACACTGCGCTCCCTTAGTAACGACTTTTTGTAGCTTCGTCAAGACTTACACTGCGCTCCTTTAGGAACGACTTTTTGTAGTTTCGGCGAATTTTAGCTCTGCATTCCCTTGGGAACGACTTTTGAGCTTCGGCAGTTTTTGAGCTTCGTAAGTCTGTGAAGAAGATATATTTCATTCTGATAGAAACGAAACTATTACAAGGAATTAAAACTAGATTTACATTGATTATTCCTTATTAAAAAAACAAAATGACATAGAACATAAAAGTATTTCGGGGGTAGGATATCGCTCAATAAATGTGCTTTGATTCTGGCACAGTACTGTTGACTGTGCGAGCTTCGGATTCCTCCCTGAACTCCTGTTGTTGTTGAGTGTGCTGGTGCTCTTCTGGCTGCTGGCTTCGGGAATAGGTCGGTTGCAGTGGTGGTGGGGATGGGAGTTGTGGCCAGGAAGCCTGTGAATGGCTAGCCGAAGCAACGGAAGCTGCAGGATGATTGCCTACATACTCTGGTATGTAGGGAGAGTGGCACGAAGCAGTATGCAAGACCTGCTTCGGCTGATTCTGCCGAGCTTCGGCTTCCACAATTTCCTTCTGCTTCTGAATGGTGATTTGGCACATTCTTGTAGTATGGCACTTGTTCTCACCACAGAATAAACAATAAATCTTCCTGGGCTGATCGACGTATCTTCCCCCGAAGCCCCTAGCGCCTCTGCCCCTTGGAGCTGGCGGCCTGAAAGAGCTTTGTTGTTGCCCCGAAGATTGTGAGGTGTATTGTGGCCTCTAAAGCTGGCTTCCTTTGTCGTCATTCTGGCTGGAATTGTGAATTGACCTGACATGTCTTGGGTGGATTCTTCCTCCAAAGCCCCTGGTCATCTCTGAGAATCTGTAAGCTTCCTCCCTTCTTTGGCGGAAGTCATTGTCAGCCCGAATGTATTCATCCATCTTCTGGAGCAGCTTCTCTAGAGTCTGTGGGGGCTTTCTGGCGAAATATTGAGCAGTAGGTCCTGGCCAAAGACCCTTGATCATGGCTTCAATGACAATTTCATTGGGCACTGTAGGCGCTTGTGCCCTCAGTCGCAAGAACCTTCGGACATATGCCTGAAGGTATTTCTCATGGTCTTGCGTGCACTGGAACAAGGCTTGAGGTGTGACTGGCTTCGTTTGAAAGCCTTGGAAACTAGTAACCAACATGTCTTTGAGCTTCTACCACGACGTGATAGTCCCTGGCCGAAGAGAAGAATACCATGTCTGGGCTACGTTCCGGACTGCCATGACGAAGGACTTCGCCATGACTGCGGTATTGCCCCCGTACAAAGATATAGTTGCTTTGTAACTCATCAGAAACTGCTTTAGATCTGAGTGCCCATCATACATGGGAAGCTGGGGTGGCTTGTATGATGGGGGCCATGGGGTAGCCTGCAGTTCTACTGCCAAGGGAGAAGCATCATCAAAAGTAAAGGTATCATGATTAAAATCATCATATCATCCATCTTCGTTGAATAAACCTTCTTGACGAAGCTCCCTATGTTGAGGCCTTCGGTCTTGTTCATCTTGAGCAAGATAACGCATTTCTTCAGTAGCTTCGTCGATCTTCCTTTGAAGATCGGTCAGCCACGCCATCTTCTCCTTCTTCCTTTGTACTTGTTGATGGATGATTTCCATGTCCCTGATCTCTTGGTCGAACTCGTCCTCCTAGAGTGTTGGACTGGTGGCCTTCCTTTTCTGGCTTCGAGCCTCTCGGAGAGAGAGGGTTTCCTGATTTGTGTCCAGTGGCTGCAGCGCAGCAGCCCCTGGCACTGAAGCTTTCTTCGGCGGCATGACGAAGGTCAGTGCTTGCCGAAGGTGGTCGAATGAGTTCACCAGAGGTGGGTGCCAATGTTGGGGACTTGTTCTCAAATGCTATGAATTAAGAACAATGCAACACAGAATGTTAAATGTTAATGTCCTTCGTCCTTTGAAGCATTATTTCCCTTAGGATATAATGATCTTCAGACGAAGGTCATGAAGGACATACCTTCATCATCGCGATATATGTTAATAAAAGAAGAAGCATATAAAATATAAGAGACAACATAAACAATCATATAACATTATTAATTCATTCTCATTATATTATCATGCAAAGACAGAAAAAATATTGAATTACAAATGTACCTTCGGCTTGATAGAATGTAAAAGTACAAGCGTGATGCACAAGCGAGTACAAATCAGCATGAACAGTACGGGGTACTGTTCATCTATTTATATGCACAGGACACAGCCTGTGAGAAATTACATTTATGCCCTTCATATTTACTATTGACTTATAGACAACCCAATGAGGACTAGATAGCCTTTTCCCCTTTAAGTCGGTTCCTTTTTCCGCCATTGAGCCGAAGCTCCCTTGCGCGTAGCTTCGGAGCAACACCAGCCTTCGTCATGACCATGCTCTTCACATTGTATATATGCTTTTAACCCGAGTCCGAAGGTACCTGTTCATATGTCACACTTGGAAGATGTTGGGGAAACATTGTTAATCATGTTTTTGAGGACCTTCGGAAGATGAAGGCCCCCAACATAACTGTTGCTTATGATGTTTTCATAAAGTAAATAATATTTTCTTATGTTTTCTTTTTAGTTTTGTCTCTGATGATTGATATATGTTATTGAGTGGTGTATGTTCCTTCTTGTTTGTTTATGTGATGTTCAGTGATTGATCCCGTAGTTGAGAATCAGGATCTATTTCATGGAAGAATCTAAAGTTTTCTGTAAGCAAGGCAAGTGGACTTCTCCCTCTGCATACTTTGTTTGATCCCAAACAATACATATAATAAAGTTTACTTTTTGATATGTGCATAATTTGATGGGTTACCTTTTCAAATACACCTAACCTTTTCAACCTTATTCCTTGATCAAATCGGGGTATTGTACTTTACTTTAGTAGCTATGCTATGGCTACAATTTTAACTTTATGCAGTCACTCCTATTTATGATATTAATGTTCCAAATGGTAAGTTTACTTTATTGTGGTTAATCCAATGATTAAGCAAGATCATATGATTTAATTAGAACATGGAGTGACCACCCAGGAAAACAGTGCTACCATGAGGGTGGTATGGGACGCCCTTGGCTAAATAACTAGGGAAGTCTATGTTGGGTGTTGGTCTTGGTTGACCGGAACAGGGGCATCTGCCAAGCGCTTATATTTTCGACTCACGCAGATTGGATACGGGCATAGTTCCCAAGCTTTACCTTGCAGACTGGACTATAAGTTGGGTTACGTCAGATTTGCTCTATGCAGTTTGACCATTTCCAACATCTGCATAGTGAGAACTCTAGGGAAAAGCCTCGTAGTGAGACCCTAGCCATTCACCTCGGAAGTGAATACGGGTCTAGCTAACCCGGGCTAGAAGGGAATTGTGACTCATGGGTAAAGATGCGCCACCTCTACGAGTGTAAAATTGATATATCTGCCGTGCTCACGGTTAAGAGCAGCCTAGACCCTCACATGATAATTGAACTTGAAGATGTGAAAGGGAAATAGGGTTTAACCTTTTCCTATAAACAATTTTGGTGGTTTAATGCCCAACACAAATAATTGGACTAACTAGTTTGCTCTAGATTATATATTCTGCAGGTGCATAAAGGTTCAACACAAACTAATAAAAGATCAAAGTTAGGGTTCAAAAGAAAGGAGCAAAAGAAACCGAAGTGTGCCCTGGTCTGGCGCACCGGACTGTTCGGTGTGCCACCGGACAGTGTCCGGTGCACCAAGACCGTACAACTCCGAACTCTTCACCTTCGGTTTTTTCCAGCGCCGCTCCCCTATAATTCACCGGACTGTCTGGTGTGACAGCGGAGCAACGACTCTTCGGCGCAACGGTCGACTACACAATGCACCTGCAAACGCTACAGTGCGCAGACAGTTCGCGCAGAAGTCAGAGCAGCCGCCAGAGGCGCACTGGACAGTGAACAGTATCTGTCCGGTGCGGCACCAGACTGTCCGGTGCCACCAGAAGTCAGCGCTCCAACGGTCGACTGCGGCAGAACCCTAACGGTTGGGTGACGTGGTTGGCGCATCGAACAGTGTCCGGTGGCGCACCGGACTGTCCGGTGCGCACATCGACAATAGCCCGCCCCAACAGTTTTTTTGGTGGGTGAGGGCTATAAATACCCCTCAACCACCTCCACTCCAACCATCCAAGCATTCAACACTCTCCATTCAATACAAGAGCAAAGTGCAACACTCCAAGACACAAATCAAAGCCTCTGATCCGATCAAGTCCCCAATCCAATTCTAGTGCATTAGGACTTGTGAGAGGATCACTCGTGTTTCTTTGTTGCTCTTGTTTGCTTGGCTTGGCTTTCTTTTCTTTCTCACTTCTTAATCTCAAGTGCTTTGTAAGCGAGGCAAGAGACACCAATTGTGTGGTGATCATTGCAGGGTCTAAGTGACCCGTGAGATTAAGGAAGAAGCCCCACTTGGTCTAAGTGACCATTTGAGAGAGAGAAAGGGTTGAAAGAGACCTGGTCTTTGTGACCACCTCAACGGGGACTAGGTTCTTTGGAACCGAACCTCGGTATAACAAATCACCGTGTCATCGGCTTTATTTTATTGGTTGATTTGTTTTCCCCTCTCTCCCTGACTTGGATTTTATTCTAACTCTAACCCCGGCGTGTAGTGTGTTTAAAGTTGTAAATTTCAGTTTCTGCCTATCCACCCCCCTCTAGGCGACTTTCAATTGGTATCGGAGCCCGGTACTTCATTAGAGTCTAACCACTTGAAGTGATGTCGGGAGGATCCGCCAAGAGGGAGATGGAAACGGCCATAAGCCACGAGAAGGCTCCATCAAGGGAGTCTGGCGCCAAAGGAAGGGAGGAATCACCTCCGCGTGCCAAGTCGCATCGGAGTGGCGGCGAAAAGAAAAAGATGAAGAAGGTGGTCTACTACGAGACCGATTCTTCGTCGCCCTTCACCTCCGACTCCAACGCCGCGTCCATCACTTCTAAACGCCATGACCGCAAGAAGTTTAGTAAGATCCCCCTACGCTATCCTCGCATTTCTAAACGCGCTCCTTTACTTTCCGTTCTATTAGGCAAACCACCTGTTGGGGACTTGTTCTCAAATGCTATGAGTTAAGAACAAGGCAACACAAAATGTTAAATGTTAATGTCCTTCGTCTTTCGAAGCATTATTTCCCTTAGGATATAATGATCTTCAGACGAAGGTTATGAATGTCATACCTTCATCATTGCAGTATATGTCAAATAAAAGAAGAGGCATATAACATATAGGAGACAACATAAACAATCGTATAACATTATTAACTCATTCTTAATTATATAATCATGGAAAGACAGAAACAATACTGAATTACAACAGTACCTTCGGCTTGACAGAAGGCAAGAAAGTACAAGTGTGACGCAAAAAGTAAGTATCAGTCAGCGTGAACAGTACGGGGGTAATGTTCACCTATTTATAAACACAGGGCGCAGCCTATGAGAAATTACAGTCATGCCCTTTACATTTGCTATTGGCTTATAGAAAAATCTATGAGGACTAGATAGCCTTTTCCCCTTTAAGTCGGTTCCTTTTCCCGTGATTGAGCCGAAGCTTCTTTGCGCATAGCTTCGAAGCTGCGTCATCCTTCGTCTCGACCATGCCCTTCATCGTATATGCCTTTAATCCTGAATCCGAAGGTGCCTGTATATAAACCATGCTTGGAAGACACTGTTAAATTACGTTTTTGAGGACCTTCGGAGGACGAAGGCCCCCAACACCACCAGTTTTTGATGGTGAAGATTATTCTATGTGGAGTGTTAAAATGAAAGGTCATCTAACCTCACTCCACGAAAGCATATGGGATGTTATTGAGTATGGAGTGCATGTACCACAGGTGGGGGATAAGGACTATGACTCGGACGAAGTCGCCCAAATACGACACTTTAACTCCCAAGCAATTGCTATACTCCTCGCCTCTTTAAGTCGAGAGGAGTATAACAAAGTGCATGGGTTAGAGACCGCCAAAGAAATTTGGGACATCCTCAAGACCGCACACGAAGGAGATGAGGTGACCAAGATCACCAAAAGGGAGACGATCGAGGGAGAGCTCGGTCGATTCGTCCTCAACCATGGGGAAGAGCCACAAGCCATGTACAACCGGCTAAAGACCATGGTAAACCAAGTGCGCAACCTCGGGAGCACCAAATGGGATGACCATGAAATGGTCAAGGTTATTCTAAGATCACTCGTTTTTCGCAATCCTACGCAAGTTCAATTAATACGTGGTGATCCTAGATATAAGCTAATGTCTCCCGAGGAGGTTATAGGAAAGTTTGTGAGCTTTGAATTGATGATCAAAGGCTCCAAACAAATCATCAACTTGGAGCAAGGCGGCACCTCCACACCCGAGGTGCAACCCATCGCATTCAAAGCGATGGAGGAGAAGAAAGAAGAGTCTACATCAAGTAGGCTCCCCATCGATGCCTCCAAGCTCGACAACGAGGAAATGGCGCTCATCATCAAGAGCTTCCGCCAAATCATTAAGCAAAGGAGGGGGAAAGATTACAAACCCCGCTCCAAGAGGGTGTGCTACAAGTGTCGTAAGCCCGGTCATTTTATTGCAAAATGTCCTATGTCTAGTGATAGTGACAGGGGCGACGACAAGAGGGGAAAGAAGAAGGAGAAGAAGAGGTACTACAAGAAGAAGGGCGGCGATGCCCATGTGTGTCGGGAATGGGACTCTAATGAGAGCTCCACCGACTCTTCCTCCGACGAGGATGCCGCCAAAATCGCCGTCAACAAAGGACTTCTCTTCCCCAACGTCGGCCACAAGTGCCTCATGGCAAAGGACGACAAAAGGAAGAAGGTAAAATCTAGAGCCTCCACCAAATATACAACATCTAGTGATGAGGGTAGCTCTAGTGAGGATGAGGATAATTTTCTTACCCTTTTTGCCAACCTTAACATGCAATAGAAAGAAAAATTGAATAAATTGATAGGTGCTATTCATGAGAAGGATGAACTCTTGGATAGTCAAGAGGAATTCCTTATTAAAGAAAACAAGAAGCATGTTAAAGTTAAAAATGCTTATGCTCAGGAGATAGAAAAATGTGAAAACTTGACTAAAGAGCTTAGCATTTGCCATGACACTATTTCTAACCTTAGAACTGAGAATTCTAGTTTAAATGCTAAGGTTGAGAAATTAAATGCTTGTAATGATTCAATTGCCAATCTTAGAAAAGAAAATGCTAATTTAATAACTAAGATTGATAAATTGAATAAATCAATTTCTAGCCTTAAAAATGAAAATGCTAGTTTAATTTCAAAGGCTAAAGATTTGAATGTTTGCAATGATTTTATTTCTTATCTTAGAGATGAAAATGCCATGCTAAAATCTAAGGTAGATGAATTAAATGCTTGCAAACCCTCTACATCTACTGTTGATCATGTCACTATTTGTACTAGATGTAGAGATATTAATGTTGATGCTATTCATGATCACCTTGCTTTAATTAAACAACAAAATGATCATATAGCTCAATTAACTACTAAAATCAATGAGCATGAGATAGAAAATGAAAAATTCAAATTTGCTAGAAACATGCTCTATAATGGGAGACATCTTGGCATCAAGGATGACATTGGTTTCCAACAGGGAAGCAATGTCAAACTTAATGCCCCTAACAGATTGTCAAATTTTGTTAAGGGCAAGACTCCCATGGTTCAGGATAACGAGGGCTATATTCTATATCCTGCCGGTTATCCCGAACACAAAATTAGGAGAATTAATGCTAAGAAGTCTCATTCTGTTTCTCACCATGCATTTATGTATAAGAATGAGGCATCTAGCTCTAGGCATTCTACACATGTTAAAATGCCTAAAAAGAAAAGTCCTACTGCATCAAATGAACCTAACATCTCATTTAAGACTTTTGATGCTTCATATGTTTTAACTAACAAATCAGGCAAAGTATTTGCCAAATATATTGGGGGGCAAACACAAGGGCTCCAAGACTTGTGTTTGGGTACCCAAGGTGCTTGTTTCTAATGTGAAAGGACCCAAGACCATTTGGGTACCTAAGAATAAGTCCTAAATTTGTTTTGCAGGTTTATGCATCCGGGGGCTCAAGTTGGATTATTGATAGCGGATGCACAAACCACATGACTGGGGAGAAAATGATGTTCTCCTCCTACGAGAAAAACGAAGATCCCCAAAGAGCTATCACATTCGGGGATGGAATTCAAGGTTTAGTCAAAGGACTTGGTAAAATTGCTATATCACCTGACCATTCTGTTTCCAATGTTTTTCTTGTAGTTTCTTTATATTACAATTTGTTTTCAGTTTCTCAATTATGCAAAATGGGCTACAACTATTTATTTACAGATGTAGGTGTTACTGTCTTAAGAAGAAGTGATGATTCAGTAGCATTTAAGGGAGTATTAGAGGGTCAGCTATACTTAGTTGATTTTAACAAAGCTGAACTCGATACTTGCTTAATTGCTAAGACTAATATGGGTTGGCTCTGGCATCGTCAACTAGCCCATGTTGGGATGAAGAATATCCACAAGCTTCTAAAGGGAGAACACATTTTGGGATTAACAAATGTTCATTTTGAGAAAGACAGGGTTTGTAGCGCATGCCAAGCAGGAAAGCAAATTGGCACTCATCATCCACACAAGAACATAATGACTACGGACAGGCCACTGGAACTACTCCACATGGATCTATTTGGCCCGATAGCTTACATAAGCATCGACGGGAGTAAGTACTGTCTAGTAATTGTGGATGACTATTCTCGCTTCACTTGAGTGTTCTTTTTGCAGGAAAATTCACAAACCCAAGAAACTTTAAAGGGATTCTTGAGACGGGCTCAAAATGAGTTTGGATTAAGGATCAAGAAAATAAGAAGCGATAATGGGACGGAGTTCAAAAACTCACAAATCGAAGGCTTTCTTGAGGATGAGGGGATCAAGCATGAGTTCTCTTCTCCCTACACACCTCAACAAAATGGTGTAGTGGAGAGGAAGAATAGAACTCTACTGGACATGGCGAGGACCATGCTTGATGAGTACAAGACTCCGGACCGGTTTTGGGCGGAAGCAATCAACACTGCTTGCTACTCCATCAACCGGTTATACCTTCACCGAATCCTCAAGAAGACATCATATGAACTCCTCACCGGTAAAAAGCCCAATGTTTCATATTTTAGAGTCTTTGGTAGCAAATGCTTTATTCTTGTTAAAAGAGGTAGAAAATCTAAATTTGTTCCTAAGGCTGTATAAGGCTTTTTACTTGGTTATGACTCAAACACAAGGGCATATAGAGTCTTCAACAAATCCACTGGATTAGTTGAGGTTTCTTGTGACATTGTGTTTGATGAGACTAATGGCTCTCAAGTAGAGCAAGTTGATCTTGATGAATTAGATGATGAAGAGGCTCCGTGCATCGCGCTAAGGAACATGTCCATTGGGGATGTGTGTCCTAAGGAATTCGAAGAGCCTCCACAAGCACAAGATCAACTGTCATCTTCCATGCAAGCATCTCCACCAACTCAAGATGAGGAACAGGCTCAAGATGATGGAAATAAAGATCGAAAGGATGAGCCACCTCAAGAGGAGGACAATGATCAAGGGGGAGATGAAGTTGATCAAGACAAGGAAGATGATCAGGAAATTCAGGGTCAAAGACCGCCACACCCAATAGTCCACAAAGTGATTCAAAGAGATCACCCCGTGAACTCCATTCTCGGTGACATTCATAAGGAGGTAACTACTCGATCTTGAGTCGCTCATTTTTGTGAACATTACTCTTATGTGTCCTCTATTGAGCCATACAGGGTGGAGGATGCACTAAAAGATTCGGATTGGGTGTTGGTAATGCAAGAGGAACTCAACAACTTCACGAGGTATGACATTTAGTTCCACGTCCTAACCAAAATGTTGTAGGTACCAAATGGGTATTTCGCAACAAGCAAGATGAGCATGGTGGTGTGACAAAGAACAAAGCCCGACTTGTTGCCAAAGAATATTCATAAGTCGAAGGTTTGGATTTCGGTGAAACCTATGCACCTATAGCTAGGCTTGAGTCAATTCGCATATTACTTGCCTATGCTACTTACCATGGCTTTAAGCTTTATCAAATGGACGTGAAAAGTGCCTTCCTCAATGGACCAATCAAGGAAGAGGTCTATGTTGAGCAACCTCCCGGCTTTGAAGATAGTGAGTACCCTAATCACGTCTATAAACTCTCAAAGGCGCTTTATGGGCTCAAGCAAGCCCCAAGAGCATGGTATGAATGCCTGCGAGATTTTCTTATCACTAATGGCTTCAAAGTCGGAAAAGTCGATCCTACACTCTTTACTAAAACCATTGCAAATGATTTGTTTGTATGCCAAATTTATGTTGATGATATCATATTTGGGTCTACTAACAAATCTACTTGTGAAGAGTTTAGTAGGATCATGATACAGAAATTCGAGATGTCTATGATGGGTGAGTTGAAGTATTTTCTAGGATTTCAAGTCAAACAACTCCAAGACGGCACCTTCATCAGTCAAACAAAGTACATTCAAGACATACTTACCAAGTTTGGAATGAAGGATGTCAAGCCCATCAAGACACCCATGGGAACCAATGGGCATCTCGACCTCGATACGGGAGGTAAGTCCGATCAAAAGGTATACCGGTCGATGATAGGATCTTTACTCTATTTATGTGCATCACGACCGGGCATTATGCTTTCCATATGCATGTGTGCAAGGTTTCAAGCCGATCCTAAGGAAGTTCACCTTAGGGCCCTGAAAAGAATCATGAGATACTTAGTTTACACTCCTAAGTTTGGACTTTGGTACCCCAAGGGATCCACTTTTGATTTGATAGGATATTCCGATGCCGATTGGGCAGGGTGCAAAATTGATAGGAATAGCACACCAGAGACTTGTCAGTTTTTGGGGAGATCCCTGGTGTCTTGGGCTTCAAGAAACAAAATTCAGTAGCTCTTTCTACCGCCGAAGTCGAGTACATTGCCGCAGGCCATTGTTGCACGCAATTACTTTGGATGAGGCAAACCCTCAGGGACTATGGCTACAAATTGAGCAAAGTCCCTCTCCTATGTGATAATAAGAGTGCAATCCGCGTGGCGGATAATTCCATTGAACACAGCCGCACTAAGCACATAGACATTCAGTATCACTTTCTGAGGGATCACCAACAAAGGGGGATACCGAGATAGCTTATGTTAGCACCAAAGAACAATTAGCTGATATCTTTACCAAATCATTAGATGAGAAAACCTTTAGCAAACTTAGGAATGAGCTAAATATACTTGATTCTCGGAACTTTGATTGAAACTTTGCATACATAGCTCATTTATATACCTTTGATCATATCTCTTACATGGCTACGACTAATGTGTGGTCAAGTGTATTTTTATGCTAAGTTGTAGATTGAAAGGAAAATGGAGTCTTCGGCGAAGACAAGGCTTCCACTCCACTCTAACGGTATCATTTACCCTTCACCGTCACTCCACATCACTCTCCAAATTGGTATAATCTTCACTCATATTTCTTTTACCAATGGGGAGAAAGTAAGAAGGGCTCACAAAGTCTACGTTTTTGGCGATTAATGCCAAAGGGGAAGAGAGTATTAGCCCAAAGCAAAAGGACCGCACCACCCCTTCGAAAAACTTTGTAAATTGGTATATTTCAAATTGGTATGTTGATTTTCAATTGGTATATTTTCAAAAGCATCTCAATATATTTCCAATTGGTTTCTAATAAAACCCTCTTGAAAACTAAGAGGAGAATTTCATTCAGGGGGAGTTTTGTTTTAGTCAAAGGAAAATCATTTGAAACAGGGGGAGAAAATTTCAAATCTTGAAAATGATTCTCGCAATCTTATTCATATACCTTTGACTATTTGCAAAAGTTTTTGAAAATATTTTCCAAAAGAATTTGCAAAAACAAACAAGTGGTGCAAGCGTGGTCCAAAATGTTAAAATAAAAGAAAACAACCATGCATATCTAATAAAATTATAAATTGGTTTAATTCTAAGTAACCTATGCACTTACATTATGCAAACTAGTTCAATTCTGCACTTATATACTTGCTTTGGTTTGTGTTGGCATCAACCATCAAAAAGGGGGAGATTGAAAGGGAAATAGGGTTTAACCTTTTCCTATTGAAAGGATCACGATGCCCAAGAGGGGGGGGTGAATTGGGCTTTTCTAAAAATCAACACTAATTAAAAGCTAAGCAAGAGCCCAACTTCACCCCAACAACTAGCACTAAGATAATAATACTAGAAATACAATAATGCTAAGACAATACTTCAAATACTTGCTAAACAAATACACAATGTGAAGTGCTTGAATTAAGTGCGGAATGTAAAGCAAGGTTTAGAAGACTCCTCCAATTTTTCCCGAGGTATCGAAGAGTCGGCACTCTCCACTAGTCCTCGTTGGAGCACCCGCGCAAGGGTATCGCTCCCCCTTGGTCCTCGCAAAAACCAAGTGCTCACTACAAGATGATCCTTTGCCACTCCGGCGTGGTGGATCCCTCGAGACCGCTTACAAACTTGAGTCGGGTCACCAACAAGATCTTCACGGTGATCACAGAGCTCCCAACGCCACCAAGCCGTCTAGGTGATGCCGATCACCAAGAGTAACAAGCCGTAGACTTTCGCTTGACCAAGAGAAGCCTAATGCAAGTGGTGTGTGCTCTAGGTGGCTCTCGCTAGCGCTAATGAGGAACAAATGCGGGATTAAGATTCTCTAATCTCCTCACTAGGCTTTTGGTGCTTGCAATGCTCTAGCAATGTGCTTGAATAAATATGGGGTGCAAGACATTGAATATTGTGGGTGGAGGGGGTATAAATATCCCTCACCCACTAACTAGTCGTTACAGGCATTTCACTGCGCACGGGCGCACCAGACAGTCCGGTGTGCCACCGGTGCGCCAACAGTGCGCCAATGGTCATTTCCAACGGCTAGTTCTGACAGTTAGCCGTTGGACTCATGGCACACCGGACAGTGAACAGTCACTGTCCGGTGCACACCGGACTGTCCGGTGCACTGTCCGGTGCACTGTCCGGTGTGCCACTATAATTCACTTCTGAAACAGGCGCGCTCGGGTTTTGCTGCCCGGGGAGGCCTTCCCCTGGGCCAGCCTGGCCCACCTGGCAGATGGTGCACCGGACAGTCCGGTGCACACCAGACAGTCCGGTGCCCCAGGGCCAGAAACCCTACCTCTTGTTTTTCAGCTGATTTTCAAATCGGTTTTCGTTCTAACTTGTGAGTGAGTTCTAGAGTGACACCTAGCATTGTATGTGAGTGTGATTGTGCACCAACACTACACTAGAACTCTCTTGGTCAAACTACTCATCGACAACCCCTATTTATAGTACGGCTAAAAGAGAATAAAAGACCTAACTAAATCATGATTGTCCACATCTCCTTGACACTCGGACTCCATAGTCCTTCACCTTTTGTTTCATCGTTTTAGCCGTCGCTTCGAGTTCTTATCTCCGGGATTGTTTACACCGTTGTAGTACTTCTACCTGTAATGCGACCTAACTTACCATTTGTCTCTGCAAAACACACGTTAGTCACATATAACATTACGTTGTCATTAATCACTAAAACCAACCAGGGGCCTAGATGCTTTCAATCTCCCCCTTTTTGGTGATTGATGACAACCCTACAAGATTTGTGAGAGTAGTTTGTTTTGAAGTTTCTGTCAATAGAAAGGATGGTTAGTTATACTCAGTAATCTTTGACAGAAAGAATGTGTACCATAATGATAAGAATGAGCGCATACACATCGTAAGATTCTTGTTCATATAAAAGTGAAATTAAATCAATGAATCAATAACTAGAAGACTGGTGATAAAATATAAGGTGAAAACATAATACACACAGTCAATCATAAGCATCGAGAGTATATATAGAGTTTGTGAGCCAAAAGCACCAAGCTAGTATAGAGAGTAACAAGCACATATATTACATCAAAATGACTCTCAACTAACTCTCTAACTCCCCCTAGCTCTCACAACTCATATCTCTCCCCCTTTGGCGTCAAACACCAAAAGGGTACCCGAACCTACACATCTGAAGCGGGAGGAGGCGGCGGGGGCGCATCCGGTCGCGGTCGAGGCAGCAGAGCGAACGCCGGCTGGGGGTCAGAGTCAGTCTCGAATCCAGGATCTGCTGTAGAAGTTGGAGCTGGTACTAACTCGGACTGAGGCCGCGCTGCAGAAGCTGTCGGAACTGAAGTGGTCACAGATACTGCCACAACAGTAGTGGTAACAGCAGAAGCTGGTGACACTGGCGGCTGAGGGCAGACAGAGCTGAGAACCGGTGACGTGAAAGCCAGGGTGACCGACCGGAGCGGAGAGGAAGAAGGACCAACAGAAGGAAAAGGGGGTCCTGACTGAATCGCAGGCACAACAGGAGCCTGAAGTGGAGGAGGTGGTGCAGACTGAACCGGGGGAACCGAGACACCAGAATGTTGTAGCATAAGAGCCATGAATGCCTTGCTCTCAGCCCGATCCTGGAGAAGCTGCTGTAGAAGAGAATCCTGCCTGTCCTGTATGGTCTGAAACATCGAGAGCATCCTCTCGAATAACTGCTGATGAGCTGCTGCCTGGCGGGTCTGCTCGGCTGCCAAGTGAGCCTGCTGCTGAGTGAGTGTCTAAAGAATCAAAGCAAGTGCGGGGTCAATAGCAGGAGGGGCAGCAGGGGTAGCACTAGAACTCCCAGCCTCATGATCATGTGAGCATGGAGGCATAGGAGGCGGAGGCGGAATCCCAAAAACATCATCATCATCATCATCATCATCAACAACAACATCATCAACTGTTGCATCCTGAGCTTCGAACTGATGAAGAGCAGCATCCTCGGCCTGAGTGTCAAAAACTGGAGCAGAAGCTGGTACAGGAGCCTCAGGCGCAGGACGTTAGGACCCAAAGACAAGGCGTGAGGCCTCAAGTGTGCACTGGAACTGTGGAGGCCGAATCAGCTGAGCAAAAATGTGGCACAAGTAGTGAGCATATGGCAGCTGACGACGAGCACGCATACCATCCAATACGGTTTCCTCGATCTCACAAATAAGGAAATCAACAACGTCAAACTCAGAGTGAGAGACCAGGGTGTAAGGAAAATGTACCCCGGGCCATTTGGCTTAATAGATTTTGGTGTTTGATGATTAACACAACTTGTGAACTAATGTATTTTCCAAGTGTTTGTGTGTTGTAGTCCACAGGATGCAAAGTGGATTGGACTGAGGCTCTGAGGATGCAACACCTCAAAGAAGACATTATAATACCCATATAAGACATTACAAAGTCATATTGAAGACAATTTATATATGCTAAGAGTCCAACACATCAAGAAGTAGAAGTGAGATACAAAGATGCAAAACAAAAGTGAACTTGACAAAGTTGAGAGGAAGGGTTGACTGAATTGGAAGTGTTTCACAAAATCAAATCTACTCAAACTGACATGTCTTCAACTCTGAGATGTAGATAATTTTATAAGCTTTCCAAAAAGTCCAAGATCATCAAAATCGGAGTTTGGAGCTAAAAGTTATGCCCACAATACGAAGTCGGAATTGCTGAAAAAACAAGAGCAGCATATGGGATGTCCGGTGCACACCGGACTGTCCGGTGTACCAAATTTGCTCAAACTGGTATGGCTTCAACTCTGGGATGTAGAGAATTTCATAAGCTTTCCAAAAAGTAGAAGATCATCAAAATCGGAGTTCGGAGCTAAAAGTTACGGCCAAAATACGACAAGCGGACATGGACTATCCGGTGCACACCGGACCGTCCGGTGCGCCATGTCCGGTGCGCCATCTTCGGAAGCTCAAACGGCTACTTTTAACGGCTAGTACATGTGGCATGTCTGGTGCACCACCGGACAGTCCGGTGCACCTGTCCGGTGCGCCACAGAAAACTGCAGAACTGCTTTCCAACGACTATATTTGAGTTGGGGCCTATATATACTTCACCCAACTGGCCATTTGGAGGTGTGGGAGCCCAAGCAACATACCAAGGCATGTTGTAGACATTTCCAAGTGCTCAAACACCCAAGTGCTTAATAGAATCACTCGGTGATTAGCGTAGGTGCTTTGCGAAGTGCTTAGGTTAGTTAGACCGCTTTAGCGCTTGCTCTAGGTGAACCCTAGATTATTGAGTGAGTTTAGATAAACCTCACAACCCCTTGGCTCTTGCGTGAGCCATTGTAATTGTACCGAGTGAGGCGAGAGTCTTGCGAGACCTTGACAACCGCGTTTGTGTCACGGCCGCCACCGTGTACCGGAGGGAACGAGGCCCACGGCGTTTCGGCCGGAAGCTCGATAGTGGAGACGGCGGGGAGCGTCCGAGAGGAGCCGGAAGCGGAGCACCACTTGCGTGTGGAGAAGGCCCGCGGCTCTCTACGGAGTTACTCGACCGAGGTGCTTGGCCCTCGCGTGGGCTTCCCTTCGCGTAGGGGCACCAACGAGGATTAGTCGGGACCTTGCACGGTTCCGGATACCTCGGTAAAAATACCGGCGTCATCCACGAGAGTTTGCTTCTGTACTTTGCTCTTTAAGTTTCCGCATTAATATTAAGCATTTAAGTTTCAATCTTGTATTCATACATATCTAGTGTAGATTGAAACTTAGCCTTTGCGGTAGAGATAGCAACACTTAGACAAAACCTAGTTTGCACATTCTAGTTTGACTATTTGCATAGGTTTTGCTCTAGGGATTTAATTGTGGCCTAGTTTAGCGAAAGTTTTAGAAGTCCTAATTCACCCCCCCCCCCTCTTAGGCGTCACCCGTTTCCTACAAGTGGTATCAGAGCCTGGTTTGGCTCATTTAAAACGTTTTAGCTTCACCGCTAAAAGAGCCGACACTTTTTAGAGGAAGGGATGGATACCCATAGGCCACCACACTTCGACGGCACTAACTTCCCATATTATAGTGCTAGAATGGCTTGCTACCTAGAGGCCGTTGATCTAGGTGTTTGGAGAGTCACTCGTGACGGGATGAAACCCCTCAGGAATCCCGAGAAACCAACCACGAGTGAGGAAAAAGAAATTCACTTAAATGCTAGAGCCAAAAATTGCTTGTATGAATCTCTTAGCATGGATATTTTTAATCAAGTATTTACCTTGAAAACTGCTAATGAGATTTGGCTAAAATTGCATGAGCTCCATGACGGCACATCCAATGTCCGTGAGCAAAAACATTGCCTAGTCTTAAATGAGTATAATTCTTTTGCTATGAAAGATGATGAGCTTGTTAGAGACATGTATTCTCGTTTGAATCTAATTATCAATGAGCTCAATTCTATTGGCATTAATAAGCTAGGTGATGCGGACATTGTGAGGAAGATTATCTCCCTACTACCACAACGAAGATATGGGAGCATCATCACTATCCTTCACAACATGGAGGACTTGGGTAACATGACCCCAACCATTGTAATTGGAAAAATCGCGGCTTTTGAGATGTCGTGAAAAATGTGTCGGGGAGAGGAGCCAACTTCCTCAAGGCCATATGCTTTTGCATGTGATGAAAGGAAGGGCAAAAAGAAGGCTCCCACTCCAAGTTCCTCAAGTGAAGAAGAGGAAGAAGAAGAAATTGATGATGATGAAGATAATCAACCATGCACATCATCCTCCGAGGACGAAGAAACAATCCGACGCGTCGGAAAGGTAATGGGGATGATCCGCAAGATTAATCTAATGGGTGTGCCCCTGCAGGTCAAAGATCTTCTCTTTAACATTGACAGGAAAAAGCAAAGGAAGAGAGGATGCTTCGGATGTGGGGAGAAGGGCCACTTCAGGGACAACTGTCCAACTATGGCCGAACCCAAAAAGGAGAGGAGCAAAGGCAAGGCGCTAACAAGTGTTAGAACTTGGGATGACTCTTCAAGTGAAGATGAACCTCCAAGGACGCGCAGCCACCGGTCCTCATCACGCTCATCACGGTCATCACACAAATGCCTTATGGCAAGAGGTAACAAAAGCATTCCATACTCTAGTGATGAAAGTGGTAGTGATGATGAAGGTGAGGGAAAGCCCTCTGTAGATGAGCTTGCGAATGCCGTTGAATTTTTTCAAGATGTTTGCACTAAACAAAAAGCTCAACTTAAAACCTTGAAAAATAAGTTGATTAGCTCCCAAAATGATTACAAAGGTTTGCTAGAAAAATTTGAAACTTTTGCAAACTTAAATAGTGAGCTGTCAACCAAAATTGAGCTATTAGAATCTAGTGCTCCATCCACTGCTACCGATGATGGCCTTATTAAGAAGAATGAAAAACTCAAGGCTAAGTTAGCTAGCTCCCAAAATACTATTGAAAATTTGCTAGAGAAAATGGAAATTCTTAGCATACACAACAATGAGCTAACTACTAAGCTAGAAAACATTGGTAGCACCCCAGAAGCATCTTTAGTTGAAATTCCTGAAATTATTAAAAAAGATGCTTCTACTTCTTGCTTTGATTTAATTGATGATTCTAACCCATGCAACCAAGTTCGTGTTGAGAATATTGTTGCAGAAACATGTTCGGATGAGGTTGCAAAGGAAAATGAACAATTAAGGCAAGAAGTGGCTCGCCTTGGCAAGGCTTTGTATGACAAGAAAGGCAAAGCCAAACAAATCCGACCTCCACAGGATAACACCACTACGGGAGTGAACAAGCCTATGGAGGGAGAAATTGTGATTTGTCGGCTATGTCACATGGAAGGCCATAAGTCTTTCCAATGCAAGGCGATGACCGGGGACAAACAAAGGCAAAAGCTCAAGCAAAAGCCATCAAGCAAAATCTCCAACACCTACATCAAAAAGGTGGACAAAAAGGCTGCTACACCATATTTGATCAAAAAGAAAAAGAATGGAAAGGTGATAGCAATCAAGGCCAACAAGCAAGCCAACAAAGGAAAGGGGGCCAAACGCATCTGGGTGCCAAAGGAAATAATTACAACCATGAAAAGCACCAAGAAGGTTTGGATCCCGAAAGGGAAGTGAGTAGACCAAAGGAGGAACGGGAAATTTGGAGACTTGGCAAAGTTAGGATGTATATCATGGGATACATCACATTGGATCAAGTTTATTGCCAAGAGGGTTAGTAGATACTTTGGACCCAAATTTCCCCACCCATGACTAAGGTAACTAGATTTATTGTATTCCTTATTTTTAGATATGCGTATCTATTTTCTTGTATCTAGTTTTACCTCTCATGCCTAGTATTACAATTTGTACTTACTTTTTCTTAAACGCATGCATACTAGGTAAATCACATGGTAGGACTGCTTGTTTTCAATTCATACACTTAAGCAAATCTACACGGTTTAAAATGTGTATTTAAGCACGGCACATAGCTTCTTTATCACTCCATAGTAAATGATACATCAATTAATAATTTTAAATGCTACAGGTAAAACACTCATATTCTACAAGTTGTATCATTTAACTTATATGTGCCAAAGTTTGGATTATAGATAATTTTCCCCTCTTGATATCAAATCAAAGTGCATGTCTCCTACAAGTATTCAAAACTTGTATGCACAAATCCAGGGGGAGGTTACTCTATAATCTAAGTCTTTGAGACTAATACCTGTTTTCAAGTCTATTTCATGTAGTAGTCTCATTGTAAGGAAAATGAAGTCCCCGGAGAAAGACAACAAGCTTCCACTGCAAATCTACAAGAATTCTTATGTCTGCAAGCCTGCCATTGGTATTCAATTGGTCCGCAATTGACTTTCAATTGGTATCTTTGAGACTACACTTAGTAACATTTACATGTCTTCTCCATTATTTGATTAGACTATATTTCATATCTTATACTTCCCATGTTGCTATAAATGCATATATTGTTAACTCATATTTTGTTACCTATGCATAAGGGAAGTTAGTTTATTCAAATCATGACTTGCACCTCCATTTCTCACATGCTTTTTCCTAAGTAGAAGATCTCTGTCAGGGGGAGTATTTCTTTGTCCCTACAGGGGGAGAAAATTCTTTCTAAAGGAGAACACTCATTTAGGGGGAGTATCAATTTAGTGTTTCAATTGGTATTATTTTACAAATCCTTTTTGAGGGCAAGTCTTATTTGCTTCCTATATGCTTTTAATGTCTTCCTTTTCGGTGGTTGATGCCAAAGGGGGAGAAGTTGTAGGGACCAAAGCAATGAAAATGTTATCAAACACCAAACACCACCAAATTAAAATTTTGATCTTTCAAGTAGTTTTTGCATTTTGGTCTAAAATAGGAAGTAAGTGAATTATGGAGTTAGGGGGAGGCTTAAGTCCATAATCTCACATTACGGGGACAAACATGCATCCTAGCAAGTAGATTGTATATTTATATTCAAATGTTTGTAATATTTGCTTGCTTTGGTTGTGTTGTCATCAATCACCAAAAAGGGGGAGATTGTAAGGAAAATGTACCCTGGGCCATTTGGCTTAATAGATTTTGGTGTTTGATGATTAACACAACTTGTGAACTAATGTATTTTCCAAGTGTTTGTGTGTTGTAGTCCACAAGATGCAAAGTGGATTGGACTGAGGCTCTGAGGATGCAACACCTCAAAGAAGACATTATAATACCCATATAAGACACTACAAAGTCATATTGAAGACAATTTATATATGCTAAGAGTCCAACACATCAAGAAGTAGAAGTGAGATACAAAGATGCAAAACAAAAGTGAACTTGACAAAGTTGAGAGGAAGGGCTGACTGAATTGGAAGTGTTTCACAAAATCAAATCTACTCAAACTGACATGTCTTCAACTCTGAGATGTAGATAATTTTATAAGCTTTCCAAAAAGTCCAAGATCATCAAAATCGGAGTTCGGAGCTAAAAGTTATGCCCACAATACGAAGTCGGAATTGCTAAAAAAACAAGAGCAACATATGGGATGTCCGGTGCACACCGGACTGTCCGGTGTGCCAAATTTGCTCAAACTGGTATGGCTTCAACTCTGAGATGTAGAGAATTTCATAAGCTTTCCAAAAAGTACAAGATCATCGAAATCGGAGTTCGGAGCTAAAAGTTACGGCCAAAATACGACAAGCGGACATGGGCTGTCCGGTGCACACCGGACCGTCCGATGCGCCATGTCCGGTGCGCCATCTTCGGAAGCTCAAACGGCTACTTTTAACGGCTAGTACATGTGGCATGTCCGGTGCACCACCGGACAGTCCGGTGCACCTGTCCGGTGCACCGCAGAAAGCTGCAGAACTGCTTTCCAACGACTATATTTGAGTTGGGGCCTATATATACTTCACCCAACCGGCCATTTGGAGGTGTGGGAGCCCAAGCAACATATCAAGGCATGTTGTAGACATTTCCAAGTGCTCAAACACCCAAGTGCTTAATAGAATCACTCGGTGATTAGCGTAGGTGCTTTGCGAAGTGCTTAGGTTAGTTAGACCGCTTTAGCGCTTGCTCTAGGTGAACCCTAGATTGTTGAGTGAGTTTAGATAAACCTCACAACCCCTCGGCTCTTGCGTGAGCCATTGTAATTGTACCGAGTGGGGCGAGAGTCTTGCGAGACCGTGACAACCGCGTTTGTGTCACGGCCGCCACCGTGTACCGGAGGGAACGAGGCCCGCGGCGTTTTGGCCGGAAGCTCGATAGTGGAGACGGCGGGGAGCGTCCGAGAGGAGCCGGAAGTGGAGCACCACTTGCGTGTGGAGAAGGCCCGCGGCTCTCTACGGAGTTACTCGACCGAGGTGCTTGGCCCTCGCGTGGGCTTCCCTTCGCGTAGGGGCACCAACGAGGATTAGTCGGGACCTTGCACGGTTCCGGATACCTCGGTAAAAATACCGGCGTCATCCACGAGAGTTTGCTTCTCTACTTTGCTCTTTAAGTTTCCGCATTAATATTAAGCATTTAAGTTTCAATCTTGTATTCATACATATCTAGTGTAGATTGAAACTTAGCCTTTGCGGTAGAGATAGCAACACTTAGACAAAACCTAGTTTGCACATTCTAGTTTGACTATTTGCATAGGTTTTGCTCTAGGGATTTAATTATGGCCTAGTTTAGCGAAAGTTTTAGAAGTCCTAATTCACCCCCCCCCCTCTTAGGCGTCACCCGTTTCCTACACAGGGCACCAAGGAGCCAGAGCTGGATATGTGTGGTAGCCTCCTTGTATCCCATCCACGGCAGAAGTGTCCATCTCATAAGCTGAAATAGGAACTTG
This sequence comes from Zea mays, assembly GCF_902167145.1. NCBI lineage: Eukaryota > Viridiplantae > Streptophyta > Magnoliopsida > Poales > Poaceae > Zea > Zea mays. The sequence goes on along the minus strand of NC_050099.1, from coordinate 46,222,171 downwards.
GCTGCTGTAGTAAAATCTACCGGTGAGCGTCGCGACCCATCTGAGAAGGGCGGGCGGAACAGAGCCGCGACATGAGCTGTACCCGGAGCCACACCGCCGTGAGGACGACGAGGAGGGTCAGAGGTGCCGTAGCATAAGCTATGAAGTCGAGTCGACGACTCGTGAAAACCAAAGAGCTAGCGAATCTGGCTGGTAGTAATAGTGACATCCTCTCGCTCAAAACGAAACCTCATCCAGTGATGATCTGGGTCTATCCATACAGTCGCGTAAAAAACTCGGACCCACTCCTCAACATACCTGCCGCTGGTAGTCAAAAGAGTCAGAAGGCCAGGCAAATATGTGAGGTGCACCTCAGAGTCAGCACTGGCGGCTAGCAGAAAAGCTGGAAGGTCCAAAAGCCGGTGCACTCGCAGAGCAATCTGTGCAGACATCTGTGCCCTGAAGAAGGATTCCTGAATCCTGGTGCTGAAGAGGTCAACTGCAGCAGGGTCCCTCTGAGCCGGTAACCAAGACTCCACGGGTATGTATCTGAACCTACGTACCCGTGCCGCTGTAGCACGCTGAAGGTCAAACAACCTAGGATCTGCAGCCAGAGGTCGCACCTCAGTCTCATCGCGCTCCCGGAAGCGAGCAAATGGGATAGGTGGAGCGGAAACAGGAGCGGGAGGAGGAGCAGTGGAAGCTGGTGTAGAGGAGGTGGTGGATGGCGCAACAGGGGTGACAGGAGCAGGCAAAGTGGGTGGAGGAGTGGAGGCTGAAGCAGTGGTGGTAGTGGAGGAGCGAGGCCGGGAGGCGAGACGACGAACACGGTACACAATCTGATCAGAAGGAGTCTGAGGCTGATCTTCTAGCTCGACCTGCTCAGCGGCTGCTGCTGTTGCTGCCGCTGCTCGGGCTGCCCTGTCCATACGCCGCTTCTTGCGGCCTTCCTGCTGCTCTAAGTATACTGTCTTGCCCTTGACCTGCCTGAAGGGGCGATGAGGATCCTCATCATCGCCTCCCCCTGGCGTCGACACATTCTTCGTGCGCGGCATCCTGACCTGACGACTGCAAAGGAGAGAGAGAGGCTAAGCATAGGTCGATAATATCCGATAGAATATCCAAGGATGAGATGACTACCTGGAAAGCTCACACGAGAGGTGACGATCCAGGCAGGACAGGAGACGGCACACGGGCAGTCAAGGTCACTGAAATGACAGAAGAGGTGAGCACGTATTAGTCACATAGTCATAAGTATATGAAATGTGAATAAATACATACACAGAGAAATATGGCACAGAAAACGAGAGATAAGGCGATCGAGAGGTCAAACGACGTGAAAACGGCGTTTGAACGATAAATAGAGCCATAGGAGGTTTGGAATTTGAATTGAGGCACAAAATGACATGGAATTGAGCCGATACTTCACGAATAGGCTTATATGGGTGAATAGGAGTGAAGTGTGTGCTTGGTTTGAATTTAGGCGAAGAAAATGAAATTTGGGCACTCGGCTCGGAAACGATCGCTCGAAATAGGGAATTTGGTGAAATGGAGGCTTGGAATATTGGATTGGCGTGAAATTTGGCGAATATGTTACTGGAGGTATTGTGAAGGTGCCTGAAAAATTTGGGTTCAATTGGAGCATTTTTGGCTGGTTTGGGCATTTCATCGAGCATGTGGTGTGCGAGGATTTAGGGTTACGGTGAAACGGCTATTTAAGGCTTTGAAACCCTCCCTAAGGAGCTGAGAACCTACAAGAATGTTCAAGGCACATAGAGGAACACATACCACAACTTGGTTTCATAGGATTTCACAAGAATTTGAAATTGACACACAAGGGGAGAGAAGGGGGGTGCACTGATCAAAGGAATAGAGAGGGAGGTGCACCAAGAACTAGAGCTGCTCACCTGAGGGAGGGGAAGCACGCGCACTGGAGATCGCCGGAGAGATCACCGCCGGCAAGAGAGATCGCCGGCGAGGGTGGCAAGCTGCCAGAGCGCAGAGACAGACAGGGAGCAGAGAAGCAGAAAAGCATCTGGCTCGGCTTCGGGCTGGAGGCGATTTTTTAAAACGTGATATGGGCGCACCGGACAGTCTACAGTGCATGTCCGGTGCACACTGGACAGCGCACAGTAGATGTCCGGTGAACCACCGGACAGCGCACAGGAGAAGGAAGATCTGGCGCGCGCGCGGCCGGTGCACCGAACAGTGCACAATGCAGTGTCCGGTGCACACCAGACTGTCCGGTGAGCCCAGACAGAGGGAAGTTTTGAATTTTTTTTGAATTTCTCTATCTAATTTCCAACCAAACCAAATCCCAACTTATAAACACACAAAATAACACTTGTTGGGACAGGTATTGGCACCCTCATATATTCTCTCATATTTTTCAAAATATTTTGCCATAGGCTAGATAATTTTTAGAGAAAATAGGCAAATGGTGAAATTTGCATTTTGGCTTGCACTAGGGGTTTTCAGAGTGATTTGAGTTTTGAATACTCCCCCTAAGTGCAGAACCTCATGCATATTTCAAGAACCAACAATTGCATAAAAAGCAAGAATTCAAGTGCTAAAAGCTTAAAACTAAGACTTGTCAAGTTTGATCTGAGTTAAGCTTTTTCACTCGCTTTGTTGGCGGTTATCTCAACTAGGTTAGACAAGCCCTAGATGCAATACAAGAAATTTAAACATGCAATGCAAGCTTGACAACACCATTTGACATCTTACATAAAATTTCTGAGATCAAGAATATTTAGTTCATTCCTCAACATGCAAAAGCGGGTCTTATCAAGTGGCTTAGTGAAAACATCCGCTAATTGATCTTCCGACCTCACTCCTTCTAAAATGATATCTCCTTTAGCAACATGATCTCTAAGGAAGTGATGACGGATATCAATGTGCTTGGTGCGAGAGTGTTGTACAGGATTATTAGCAATTTTAACAGCACTCTCATTATCACACAACAAAGGTACCTTTTCTAGAACTACGCCATAGTCTAGAAGAGTTTGTTTCATATATAAAATTTGTGTGCAACAAGCACCTGCGGCAATGTATTCCGCTTCGGCAGTTGACAAGGCAACACTATTTTGCTTTTTGGATGTCCATAAAACTAGTGATCTACCAAGCAGATGGCATCCCCCAAAAGTACTTTTCCTATCAATTTTGCAACTGGCATAATCCGAATCGGAATAGCCAATTAAATCAAAAGTAGCTCCTTTGGGATACCATAGACCAACACTTGTGGTGTGCCTGAGATACCTAAGAATTCTCTTAACAGCGCGAAGATGAGCTTTCTTAGGATTAGATTGAAATCTAGCACACATGCAGACACTAAACATAATATCGGGCCTAGATGCGGTAAGGTACAATAAACTACCAATCATAGAACGGTAGAGAGTTTGATTAACCGGGTTACCTCCCTCATCTAAGTCGAGATGTCCATTTGTTCGCATGGGGGTCTTGATTGGTTTGCACTTCTCCATGTTGAACCTTTTCAACAAGTCTTTGGTATACTTCTCTTGTGAGAGAAAGTTACCATCTTTCATTTGCTTGACTTGAAAGCCGAGGAAGTACGTTAGCTCACCAATCATTGACATCTCGAACTCCTTCGACATCAACTCACCAAATTCCTTGCAATGATAGTCATTTGTCGAGCCAAAGATTAAATCATCAACATATACTTGACAAATGAAAATATCACCGTTATGTTTCTTTGTGAATAGAGTTGTGTCGACGGTCCCGATCTTGAAGCCCTTTTCGATGAGGAAGTCGCGAAGGCGCTCATACCAAGCCCTTGGAGCTTGCTTTAGCCCATATAGCGCCTTGGACAACCTGTAAGCATGGTTAGGATATCTAGGGTCTTCAAATCCAGGTGGTTGCTCAACATATACAAGTTCATTTATGAAGCCATTTAAAAATGCACTTTTTACATCCATTTGATAAAGTTTTATATCATAGCATGATGCATATGCAAGTAGGATACGGATGGCTTCCAGTCGAGCAACCGGTGCAAAGGTCTCTCCAAAATCTAAGCCTTCAACTTGAGAGAATCCCTTTGCAACTAGTCTTGCCTTGTTCCTTACAATCACACCTTGATCATCTTGTTTGTTTCTGAACACCCACTTTGTTCCAATGATGCTTGCATCTTGTGGGGGCTTCTCCAGGGTCCAAACTTCGTTATGGGTGAAGTTGTTAAGTTCTTCATGCATGGCATTCACCCAGTCCGGATCCTGTAGTGCCTAATCTATACAAGTAGGCTCAACACAAGAAACAAAGGAGTGATGTTCAATAAAAGAAGCATGTCTATGTGATCGAGTAATAACCCCTTGTGAAGGACTCCCGATGATTTGGTTTTGAGGATGAGCTTGAAGTAGTGATGAGTTTCTCCTGTCAACCACTTGGGAAGAAGATCCTGGAGCATCAACATCTTCGGCTTGTACCCTTGCTTGTTCATGAGAGACAAATGTATCCTCATTTGCATGCCTCTCATCTTTATCATCATCTTGTGGTACATTTGATGAAGAAGGCCTGTCAATGTTTTGCACCTCTTCTTCATCTTCTTTTGGTTTGATAGCTCCAATTGGCATGTTCTTCATTGCTTCCCTAAGTGGCTCATCACCTACATCATCAAGATTTTCATGTGCTCCTTGGGAGCCATTAGTCTCATCAAATTCCACATCATATGTTTCTTCTACCACGCCAGTGGCATGGTTGAATACTCGATATGCGTTGGACTTTAATGAATAACCCAAAAGAAAACCAATATCACAACGTCTTTGAAACTTCCCTAGGTGATGGCGTTTCTTGTAGATGTAGCATTTGCACCCAAACACCCGGAAGAAGGAGAAGTCTGGCTTTTTCCCATTTAGCAGTTCATAGGGAGTCTTCGCAAGTAGCCGGTGAGGAAATAGCCTGTTTGATGCATAACATGCAGTGTTGACAGCTTCGGCCCAAAACCTCTCTGGTGTGTTATACTCATCAATCATTGTTCTTGCAAGTGTGATCAAGGTCCTGTTTTTCCTTTCAACCACTCCATTTTGTTGAGGTGTGTATGTTGCAAATACTTCATGCTTGATCCCAATTTCATCACAGTACTCATGAATGTTGGTGTTGTCAAATTCTTTGCCATTATCACTTCTAATCTTCTTGATCTTGCAATCAAATTCATTTTGTGCTTTCCTGGCAAACTTCTTGAATATAGATGCAACTTCAGATTTGTCATGGAGAAAGAACACCCAAGTGTATCTTGAGAAGTCATCAACAATCACTAGACAGTAGAGGTTGCCACCAGCACTTACATAGTTTGTAGGTCCAAATAAATCCATATGAAGTAGTTCCAGTGGCCTTGATGTTGACATGAAAGCTTTAGTAGGATGTGTATTAGCAACTTGCTTTCCAGCTTGACATGCACTACATGGCTTGTCTTTTTCAAACACCACATCCTTTAATCCTCTAACCATGTCTTTCTTTAATACCTTCTTGAGTGTGCTCATCCCAACATGTGCAATCCTCCTATGCCAAAGCCATCCAAGTGAAGCTTTGGTGAAGAGGCAAGTTCTTAAGTCTGCATCTTCTGAAGTGAAATCCACTAAGTACAGGTTGTTGTATCTAAATCCCTTGAACACCATTGATTCATCATCCATCTTTGTTACAATAACCTCTGTTGGAGTGAATAAGCATTGAAGTCCAAGATCATAGAGTTGACCCACTGATAATAAATTGAAGCTCAAAGGTGCAACCAAGAGAACATTTGATATTGATAAATCATTTGAAATTGCCACCTTGCCAAGTCCTTGCAGTTTTCCTTTTGAATTGTCTCCAAATGTGATTTTATCTTGTCCATCAACATCCTCATCAAGTGAGGTGAATATCCGTGGGTTGCCTATCATATGTTGTGTGCATCCACTGTCAATAACCCAATGGCTCCCACCGGTCTTGTAGTTCACCTACATCCATAGACAAATCAAGCTTGAGTTTTGAGGGCCCTATATTCCATAGGACCAGTGACTCTCTCAATCAAGGACTTTGCAACCCAAATTTGTCTAGGTCTACTCTTGTTTGGTGGACCTAGGAATGTAACTTTGACCTTTCCATTTGCAACCTTTCTTAGAACATAATGAGCATTGAAAGCAAATGGTCTTGAGTGCTTAGGCAAGGGAGTTGGTGGTTTGGCTTTGCAGTTGTGGGCAAAATGACCTTCATTTCCACACTCAAAGCATTTAATAGGCTTGTGAGTCTGCTTTGGCTTGTATTGAGTGGTAGCTTTCTTTTGCACAAAAGCATTATATCCAATACCACTCTTGTTGTTTTTTATGACAGTGTTCATAAGCAGCTCATTTTGGAGGTATTGACCCTTGTTGAACTTTTGCACACTTGTTGCAAGATGTTCATTTTCACTCTTTAGTTTCTTGACCTCATTTTTAAGCCTTTCATTATCCATTGCCAACTCATTGTTGAAATCATTGTTCTCAATAGCAACCTTTCCTCTAGTAGTTGCATCAGTCAAGTATTTCTTCAATTTTTGGTTGTCTAAAGTCAAGACTTCAACTTTTTCAGTCAATTCAGCATGTAGACTAGTTTGCTCTCCTTGACTCAAATCATCACATGAGGTTGCTACATCAATCTTAACAACAGGGTTAATAGCCTCATGTGTTTTGCAAGATAAAAGTTCATTTTCAACAAGAAGATTGTCATGATCAAATTTAATTTGAGTATAGTCTTCCTTGATTTTTACTAGTCTATCTTACAAATCCCTATTAGCTTCATTTAGCTTGTCACATTTATCCTTAGCATCTTTTAGGGAGATTGTGAGCTCATTTACAGTTGATGACATAGTTTTGTTTTCTTCTTTCATTTCATCACTAGCTTTCATAACTATGTCATATTTGGCATTTAAAGATTCATTTTCATTTTTCAACCTATCACATTTAGCTTTTGACTTTCTAATGATTTGAGTATATTCTTTAAGCAAGTCAGCTAGCTCATCATATGAAGGTGAAGCAAATTCCTCATCACTATCACTATCATCAGTAATATCGATATCATTTTGTACCTTTCGTTCACCTCTAGCCATGAGGCATAGGTGAGAAGTCGATGATGGCGATGGTGGTGGTGAAGAGAAGTCCCCGGCGATGGCGGCAACTTTTTCATCATTCTCTTCTTCACTTGAAGAAGATCCACTTGATGACTCAATGTCAGTGAGCCAGTCACCAACTATATATGCCTTTCCATTTTTCTTCTTGTGGAGCCTCTTTTGCTTCCCATCCTTCCTCTTGAAGAATTTATTTTCCTTCTTTTCATCATCGCTGTCATCTTCTTTCTTGCCCTTGAACTTGTTCTACTTGGGCTTGTTACATTGATGAGCAAGATGACCGAGCTCTCCACAGTTGTAGCAATCCATCTCAGAAATGGGTTTTCTTTTGTTGGAAAAGAATTTCTTCTTTCTTGAATCAAATTTGATGCCTTCTCTGTTGAGCTTCTTCAACATCTTGGTGGTCTTCCTTACCATCAAGGCAATGTTAGCATCAAGGTCATCATCACTTGAAGATTCTTCCTCAACTTGTATTTTTGCTTTTCCTTTTCTTTCTTGATTTGCTTTGAGAGCCAAATCCTTTCTTTTGGAAGATGACTCATCTTTGTTGTTGATGTGCATGTACATCTCATGAGCATTGATCTTTCCCAAAATCTGTGTAGGTGTGGTAACTAAAAGATCCATTTGATGTAGCACAGTGACAATGTGTCCATATTTGTCTATTGGGAGGACACTGAGAATCTTCCTCACAACATCCGGTTGTGAGATTTGAGTAAGCCCCAATCCATTTACTTCCTCTACAAGAATATTGAGACGTGAGTACATAGCATTAGCATTTTCATTAGCAAGCATTTAAAAAGAATTTAACTTTCTCATAGCAATGTGATATCTCTCCTCACGATTACTTCTAGTTCCTTCATGTAGAGCACAAATATCCATCCACAAATCATCAGCATTTTTATGATTTCTTACTCTATTGAACACATCTTTGCAAAGGCCTCTAAAAAGGGTGTTTTTGGCCTTGGCATTCCATTTTTCATAATTAAACTCATCACCTACAAGATTTGTGCAATCTCTAGGTTCAGGGAATCCTTGTGTGGCGGCTTTATAGACACCAATGTCTATAGCCTCTAAATATGCTTCCATACGAATTTTCCAATAAGGAAAATCGTCACCATAAAAAACGTGAGGAGGTCCATCCCCACCGGACATCGTAACTCTTAGCGGTTAAGCTAATCTAAGAGCAACAAGGCTCTGATACCAATTGAAAGGATCACGATGCCCAAGAGGGGGGTGAATTGGGCTTTTCTAAAAATCAACACTAATTAAAAGCTAAGCAAGAGCCCAACTTCACCCCCAACAACTAGCACTAAGATAATAATACTAGAAATACAATAATGCTAAGACAATACTTCAAATACTTGCTAAACAAATACACAATGTAAAGTGCTTGAATTAAGTGCGGAATGTAAAGCAAGGTTTAGAAGACTCCTCCAATTTTTCCCGAGGTATCGAAGAGTCGGCACTCTCGACTAGTCCTCGTTGGAGCACCCGTGCAAGGGTATCGCTCCCCCTTGGTCCTCGCAAGAACCAAGTGCTCACTACGAGATGATCCTTTGCCACTCCGGCACGGTGGATCCCTCGAGACCGCTTACAAACTTGAGTCGGGTCACCAACAAGATCTTCACGGTGATCACCGAGCTCCCAACGCCACCAAGCCGTCTAGGTGATGTCGATCACCAAGAGTAACAAGCCGTAGACTTTCGCTTGACCAAGAGAAGCCTAATGCAAGTGGTGTGTGCTCTAGGTGGCTCTCGCTAGCGCTAATGAGGAACAAATGCGGGATTAAGATTCTCTAATCTCCTCACTAGGCTTTTGGTGCTTGCAATGCTCTAGCAATGTGCTGGAATAAATGTGGGGTGCAAGACATTGAATATGGTGGGTGGAGGGGGTATAAATAGCCCTCACCCACCAACTAGCCGTTACAGGCATTTCACTGCGCACGGGCGCACCGGACAGTCCAGTGCGCCACCGGTGCGCCAACGGTCGTTTCCAACGGCTAGTTCTGATAGTTAGCCGTTGGACTCATGGCACACCGGACAGTCCGGTGCACTATCCGGTGCGCCACTATAATTCACTTCTGAAACAGGCGCGCTCGGGTTTTGCTGCCCGGGGAGGCCTTCCTCTGGGCCAGCCTGGCCCACCTGGCAGATGGTGCACCGGACAGTCCGGTGCCCCAGGGCCAGAAACCCTACCTCTTGTTTTTCAGCTGATTTTCAAATCGGTTTTCGTTCTAACTTGTGAGTGAGTTCTAGAGTGACACCTAACACTGTATGTGAGCGTGATTGTGCACCAACACTACACTAGAACTCTCTTGGTCAAACTACTCATCGACAACCCCTCTTTATAGTACGGCTAAAAGAGAATAAAAGACCTAACTAAATCACGAGTGTCCACATCTCCTTGACACTAGGACTCTGTAGTCCTTCACCTTTTGTTTCGTCGTTTTAGCCGTCGCTTCGAGTTCTTATTGAAAGGGAAATGTGCCCTTGGGCCATTTCTAAGTATTTTGGTGATTAAGTGCCCAACACAAATAGTTATGTGTTAAACTATGCCAAATGGTGGACAAAGTGCAAATCAATACAAAGGTATGGTTCTATACTTAGTACATTGGTTTTTGTGTACTAACATATTTGTCTAAGTGATAGAATCAGAGAAAAGACAAATGGAAAAGACTTGGCTCAAGCAGCCAAGACTCTGCTCAGTCTGGGTGCACTAGACTGTCCTGTGGTGCACCGGACAGTGTCCGGTGCGCCAGGCTGGCGCTGATCAACTGACCGCTCTCGGGAACAGAACGACGGTGTACGTCTATAAATCACCGGACTGTCCGGTGGTGCACCGGACTGTCCGGTGAGCCAATGGTCGGCCGAGCCAACGGTCGGCCGCGCAATCCGCGCGTGTCGCGTGGCCGGGCCAACGGTCTGAAGGGGGCACCGGACTGTCCGGTGCGCCAACGGCTCCAAACCTTCAATGGTCGGCTGCGCCAGAATAGGAAAGAAATCCGCACCGGACAGTGTCCGGTGGTGCACCGGACTGTCCGGTGCGCCAGTCGACAGAAGGAAAGAATTGCCTTCCTGGAATGCTCTCAACGACTCCTAGCTGCCTTGGGGCTATAAAACGGACCCCTAGGCGCATGGAGGATGAACCAAGCACACTCTAAGCATTCTTGATCATTCACACTTCATCTTTGCGCACTCGTTTGACATTCTTAGTGATTTGAGCTCCGTTCTAGTGAGAACTTTGTGATATTCATTTGAGCTCAAGTCGTGGCCGTGTGTGTGTGCGTATTGTTGTGAACTTGTGTGTGTTGCTCATCCCATCCTTACTTCCGTGTTCATTTGTGATCATCTTTTGTAAGGGCGAGAGACTCCAAGTTGTGGAGATTCCTCGCAAACGGGATATAGTGAAAGGAAGAGAAACACTTTGGTATTCAAGTGGGTCTTTGGACCACTTGAAAGGGGTTGAGTGCAACCCTCGTCCGTTGGGACGCCACAACGTGGAGTAGGCAAGTGTTGGACTTGGCCGAACCACGAGATAAACCAATGTGCCTCTCTGTGTTGATCTTTTTGTGGTTGTTGTGTTTCGCAAGAACTCCTCTCTAGCCACTTAGCTTTATTGCTCTAATACTTAATCAAGTTTGTGGCTTTAAGTTTTAAGATTTTACAGGATCACCTATTCACCCCCCCCCCTCTAGGTGCTCTCAATTGGTATCAGAGCCGTTCTCTTCAAGAAAGGGACTAATCGCCCGAAGAGATGGATCCTAAGGGAAAGGGGATGGTGGTCAACGACAATGAGAAGGAGTCCATCTTCAATGAGCCAAGGGACGACAAAGTCAATGACTCCGGCTCGAGTCAAAAGAAGAAAGATGGAAAGAAGAAGAGGCGCATCAGGAAGGTTGTCTACTACGACAGCGACAAATCCTCCTCTTCTCAAAAGGACGACGAATACGAGGAGAAAAAGAAAACGGTTAACTCGAACTTTTCTTTTGATTACTCTCATATTCCGCATAATTCCAATGCTCATTTGCTTTCTATTCCACTTGGTAAACCTCCTCACTTTGATGGAGAGGACTACGGGTTTTGGAGTCACAAAATGCGTACTCATTTGTTCTCTCTTCATCCAAGTATATGGGAGATAGTAGAAAACGGAATGCAATTTGATAGTTCGGATAATTCTATGTTTATCAATGAACAAATCCATAAGAATGCACAAGCTACTACTGTTCTTCTAGCATCCTTGTGCAGGGAAGAATACAATAAGGTGAGTGGCTTGGACAATGCCAAGCAGATTTGGGACACCCTCAAGATCTCACATGAAGGGAACGGCGTCACCATGCTCACCAAGATGGAGTTGGTGGAAGGCGAACTAGGAAGGTTCGCGATGATCAGGGGGGAGGAGCCAACCCAAACATACAATAGGCTTAAGACCCTCGTCAACAAAATAAGGAGCTATGGAAGCACGCGATGGACGGACCACGACGTCGTCCGACTTATGCTAAGGTCTTTCACCGTCCTTGATCCTCATCTTGTTAACTCTATTTGTGAGAATCCTAGGTACACCAAGATGACGCCCGAGGAAATATTTGGAAAGTTTGTAAGCGGGCGGATGATGATCAAGGAGGCAAGATACGTTGATGATGTGTTAAATGGCCCAATCCACGAGCCTCAAACTGTTGCTCTCAAGGCAACAAGGAGCAGGGAGGCGCTACCTAGCAAGGTGGCGCAAGTTGAGGCGGCCAGGCTTAACGAAGAAGAAATGGCCCTCATCATCAAGCGTTTCAAGACGGCGCTCAAAGGTCGCAAGGAGCATCCCAACAAGAGCAAGACGAAGGGAAAGCGCTCCTGCTTCAAGTGTGGTAAGATTGGTCATTTTATTGCTAATTGCCCCGATAATGATAGTGACCAGGATCAAGAAAAGAAGAAGGAAAAGAAGAAGACCTACAAGAAGGCTAAGGGCGAGGCACACCTTGGCAAGGAGTGGAACTCGGATTGTTCATCGTCCGACTCCGACGACGAAGGACTCGCCGCCTCTGCCTTCAACAAATCGTCCCTCTTCCCCAACGAGCATCACACATGCCTCATCGCAAAGGAGAAGAAGGTAAGCACTCGAAATAATACTACGTATGCTTCTTCAAGTGATGATGAATCTAGTGATGATGAAATAGACTATGCATGCTTATTCAAAGGATTAGATAGAACTAAAATTGATAAGATCAATGAATTGATTAATGCTTTGAATGAGAAGAATAGACTTTTAGAAAAGCAAGAAGATCTTTTATATGAAGAGCATGATAAATTTGTAAGTGCGCAAAATTCTCTTGCTTTAGAGGTTAAAAGAAATGAAATGCTTTCATATGAATTATCTACGTGCCATGAATATATTTCTAGCTTAAGAAGTATCAATGACGACTTGAATGCTAAGTTAGAAATAGCTAATAAATCAACCTCTTGTGTAGAACATGTTATGATTTGCAATAGGTGTAAGGACTTTAATATTGATGCTTGTGTTGAGCACCTTACCTCTATTGCAAAATTAAATGGTGAAGTGGCTAGTCTTAATGCCCAACTTAAGACTAGCAAATGTGAATTTGATAAACTAAAATTTGCAAGGGATGCCTACACTATTGGTAGACACCCCTCAATTAAGGATGGGCTTGGCTTTAAGAGAGAAGCCAAGAACTTAACGAGTCATAAGGCTCCCATTCCCGCCAAGGAAAAAGGGAAGGCTCCTATGACTAATAGTGCTCAAAAGAACCATGCTTTCATGTACCATGATAGAAGATATTCTAGAAATGTTCATCATGATAGGAGTTGTAATGCTTATGATTCAAATGCAATGTTTGCTTCAAGTTCTTCCTATGTGCATGGTAGAGATATGCCTAAGAAAAATGCCATTAATAATATGCCTAGGAGAAATATTTCTCATGCTCCTAAGAAAATTAATGAACCTTCTACAATTTATCATGCTTGCAATGCTTCCTTTGCGATTTGTATAAAGGATAAGAAGGTGATTGCTAGGAAATTAGGGGCAAAATGCAAGGGAGATAAAACTTGCATTTGGGTCCCTAAGATCATTGTTACTAACCTTGTAGGACCCAACAAGAGTTGGGTACCTAAGACCCAAGCCTAAATTTGCCTTGCAGGTTTATGCATCCGGAGGCTCAAGCTGGATTATCGACAGCGGATGCACAAACCACATGACGGGGGAGAAGAAGATGTTCACCTCCTACGTCAAGAACAAGGATTCCCAAGATTCAATCATATTCGGTGACGGGAATCAAGGCAAGGTTAAAGGACTAGGAAAGATTGCTATTTCATTCGAGCACTCTATTTCTAATGTGTTTTTAGTTGAGTCGCTCGGGTATAACTTGTTGTCCGTTAGTCAACTTTGTAATATGGGTTATAATTGCTTATTCACAAATGTAGATGTGTCTATCTTTAGAAGAAATGATGGTTCATTAGCTTTTAAGGGTGTACTAGACGGCAAACTTTATTTAGTTGATTTTGCAAAAGAGGAGGCCGGTCTAGATGCATGCTTAATTGCTAAGACTAGCATGGGCTGGCTGTGGCATCGCCGGTTAGCACATGTGGGGATGAAGAACCTTCACAAACTTCTAAAGGGAGAACATGTGTTAGGTCTAACAAATGTAACTTTCGAAAAAGATAGACCTTGTGCAGCTTGTCAAGCAGGTAAACAAGTGGGAAATGCTCATCACAGCAAGAACGTGATGACAACATCAAGACCCCTGGAGCTGCTGCAATGGACCTCTTCGGACCCGTCGCCTATCTTAGCATCGGGGGAAGTAAGTATGGTTTAGTAATTGTTGATGATTTTTCCCGCTTCACTTGGGTATTCTTTTTGCAGGATAAATCTGAAACCCAAGGGACCCTCAAGCGCTTCCTAAGGAGAGCTCAAAATGAATTTGAGCTCAAGGTGAAAAAGATAAGGAGCGACAACGGGTCCGAGTTCAAGAACGTTCAAGTGGAGGAGTACCTTGAGGAGGAAGGAATCAAGCACGAGTTCTCCGCTCCCTACACACCACAGCAAAACGGTGTGGTAGAGAGGAAGAACATGACACTCATCGACATGGCAAGGACGATGCTTGGAGAGTTCAAGACGCCCGAGCGGTTTTGGTCGGAAGCCGTGAACACGGTTTGCCACACCATAAACTGGGTCTACCTTCATCGCCTCCTCAAGAAGACTTCGTACGAGCTTCTAACCGGTAACAAACCCAATGTGTCATACTTTCATGTTTTTGGGAGCAAATGTTATATTCTAGTAAAGAAAGGTAGAAATTCTAAGTTTGCTCCCAAAGTTGTAGAAGGGTTTTTGTTAAGTTATGACTCAAATACAAAGGCGTATAGGGTCTTCAACAAATCATCGGGTTTGGTTGAAGTCTCTAGCGACGTTGTATTTGATGAGACTAATGGCTCTCCAAGAGAGCAAGTTGTTGATCTTGATGATGTAGATGAAGAAGACGTTCCAACAACCGCAATACGCACCATGGCAATTGGAGATGTGCGGCCACAGGAACAAAAGGAGCAAGATCAACCTTCTTCCTCAACAATGGTGCAACCCCCAACTCAAGACGATGAACAGGTTCATCAAGAAGAGGCGTGTGATCAAGGGGGAGCACAAGACGATCATGTTATGGAGGAAGAAGCACAACATGCCCCTCCAACTCAAGTTTGAGCGACGATTCAAAGGAATCATCCCGTCGACCAGATATTGGGTGATATTAGCAAGGGAGTAACTACTCGCTCTAGATTAGTTAATTTTTGTGAGCATTACTCTTTTGTCTCTTCTATTGAGCCTTTCAGGGTAGAAGAGGCCTTGCTAGATCCGGACTGAGTGTTGGCCATGCAGGAGGAGCTCAACAACTTCAAGAGAAATGAAGTTTGGACACTGGTGCCACGACCCAAGCAAAACATTGTGGGAACCAAGTGGGTGTTCCGCAACAAACAGGATGAGCTCGGGGTGGTAACAAGGAACAAGGCACGACTTGTGGCAAAAGGTTATGCCCAAGTCGCAGGTTTGGACTTTGAGGAGACGTTTGCTCCTGTGGCTAGGCTAGAGTCAATTCGCATATTGTTAGCCTATGCCGCTCACCATTCTTTCAGGTTGTTCCAAATGGATGTGAAGAGCGCCTTCCTCAACGGGCCAATCAAGGAGGAGGTGTACGTAGAGCAACCCCCTGGCTTTGAGGATGAACGGTACCCCGACCACGTATGTAAGCTCTCTAAGGCGCTCTATGGACTTAAGCAAGCCCCAAGAGCATGGTATGAATGCCTTAGAGACTTTCTAATTGCTAATGCTTTCAAGGTTGGGAAAGCCGATCCAACTCTTTTCACTAAGACATGTGATGGTGACTTATTTGTGTGCCAAATTTATGTTGATGACATAATATTTGGTTCTACTAACCAAAAGTCTTGTGAAGAGTTTAGCAGGGTGATGACGCAGAAATTCGAGATGTCAATGATGGGCGAGTTGAACTACTTCCTTGGGTTCCAAGTGAAGCAACTCAAGGACGGCACCTTCATCTCTCAAACGAAGTACACGCAAGACTTGATCAAGCGGTTTGGGATGAAGGACGCCAAGCCCGCAAAGACTCCAATGGGAACTGACGGACACGTCGACCTCAACAAAGGAGGTAAGTCCGTTGATCAAAAAGCATACCGGTCTAAGATAGGTTCCTTACTTTACTTATGTGCAAGTAGACCGGATATTATGCTTAGTGTATGCATGTGTGCTAGATTTCAATCCGATCCAAGGGAGTGTCACTTAGTGGCCGTGAAGCGAATTCTTAGATATTTAGTCGCTACGCCTTGCTTCGGAATCTGGTATCCAAAGGGGTCTACCTTTGACTTGATTGGATATTCAGACTCCGATTATGCTGGATGTAAGGTTGATAGGAAGAGTACATCAGGGACGTGCCAATTCTTAGGAAGGTCCCTGGTGTCTTGGAGTTCTAAGAAACAAACTTCCGTTGCCCTATCCACCGCTGAGGCCGAGTACGTTGCCGCAGGACAGTGTTGCGCGCAACTACTTTGGATGAGGCAAACCCTCAGAGAATTTGGCTACAATCTGAGCAAAGTCCCACTCCTATGTGATAATGAGAGTGCTATCCGCATGGCGGATAATCCTGTTGAACACAGCCGCACTAAGCACATAGACATCCGGCATCACTTTTTGAGAGACCACCAGCAAAAGGAAGATATCGAAGTGTTTTATGTTAGCACCGAAAACCAGCTAGCCGATATCTTTACCAAGCCTCTAGATGAGAAGACCTTTTGCAGGCTGCGTACTGAGCTAAATGTCTTAGATTCGCGGAATCTGGATTGATTTATAGCATACATGTGTCCTATGCCTTTGATCATGTCCCGTCTATACATTTTGTTGTTTATTTATGGTGCTCAAGTTGTACAAGCACTCCCCGGACCTCACAAGTCCATTTGCATGTGATGCACATATTTAGGGGGAGATGTGTTACAACTTGACCCTTTGAGACTAACCATATGTTTGAGCTTGCTTGATTTAGTCTCAAAGGTGGATTGAAAGGGAAAGGTGGACTTGGACCATGAAAGACTTCCACTGCACTCCGATGAGAGGGTAACTTACTCCAAGTTCATCTCCACACTCTTATTGCCTTTTGCTCTTAATTGACACTTTTGGTGAGGCAATGAGGTTAAAAGGGCCAAGATCGATCCCGTTTTGGTGCTTGATGCCAAAGGGGGAGAAAATAAGGCCAAAGCAAGAAATGGATCAGCTACCACTTGAGAATTTTGAAAAAGTAGAATTAGAGTTTTCATTTTGTCAAAATTCTCTTAATGTCTCTTCTTGTCAAAAGTTGGTCTCTTGTGGGGAGAATGTTTGATTATGGGAAAAGGGGGAGTTTTTTGAATCCTTGATCAATTTCTCTTGGAATACCTTTCTCTATGCCTCAACAGGTGAATTTGACTTAGGGATAGAAAATTGAGTTTGATTTGCAAAAACAAACCAAGTGGTGGCAAAGAATGATCCAAATATGCCAAATTTGAATCAAAACAAATTCTTGTTCTCATTTGCATTGATGTTGCACTTCTATATGTTGCTTTTTGTTGTGTTGGCATAAATCACCAAAAAGGGGGAGATTGAAAGGGAAATGTGCCCTTGGGCCATTTCTAAGTATTTTGGTGATTAAGTGCCCAACACAAATAGTTATGTGTTAAACTATGCCAAATGGTGGACAAAGTGCAAATCAATACAAAGGTATGATTCTAGACTTAGTACATTGGTTTTTGTGTACTAACATATTTGTCTAAGTGATAGAATCAGAGAAAAGACAAATGGAAAAGACTTGGCTCGAGCAGCCAAGACTCTGCTCAATCTGGGTGCACCGGACTGTCCGGTGGTGCACCGGACAGTGTCCGGTGCGCCAGGCTGGCGCTGATCAATTGGCCGCTCTCGGGAACAGAACGGCGGCGTACGGCTATAAATCACCGGACTGTCCGGTGGTGCACCGGACTGTCCGGTGAGCCAATGGTCGGCCGAGCCAACGGTCGGCCTCGCAATCCACGCGTGTCACGTGGCCGGGCGAACGGTCTGAAGGGGGCACCGGACTGTCCGGTGTGCACCGGACAGTGTCCGGTGCGCCAATGGCTCCAAACCTTCAACGGTCGGCTGCACCAGAATAAGAAAGAAATCCGCACCGGACAGTGTCCGGTGGTGCACCGGACTGTCCGGTGCGCCAGTCGACAGAAGGAAAGAATTGCCTTCCTGGAATGCTCTCAACGACTCCTAGCTGCCTTGGGGCTATAAAAGGGACCCCTAGGCGCATGGAGGATGAACCAAGCACACTCTAAGCATTCTTGATCATTCACACTTCATCTTTGCGCACTCGTTTGACATTCTTAGTGATTTGAGCTCCGTTCTAGTGAGAACTTTGTGATATTCATTTGAGCTCAAGTCATGGCCGTGTGTGTGTGCGTATTGCTATGGACTTGTGTGTGTTGCTCATCCCATCCTTACTTCCGTGTTCATTTGTGATCATCTTTTGTAAGGACGAGAGACTCCAAGTTGTGGAGATTCCTCGCAAACAGGATATAGTGAAAGGAAGAGAAACACTGTGGTATTCAAGTGGGTCTTTGGACCACTTGAAAGGGGTTGAGTGCAACCCTCGTCCGTTGGGACGCCACAACGTGGAGTAGGCAAGTGTTGGACTTGGCCAAACCACGGGATAAACCGCTGTGCCTCTCTGTGTTGATCTTTTTGTGGTTGTTGTGTTTCGCAAGAACTCCTCTCTAGCCACTTAGCTTTATTGCTCTAATACTTAATCAAGTTTGTGGCTTTAAGTTTTAAGATTTTACAGGATCACCTATTCACCCCCCTCTAGGTGCTCTCACTTATCTCCGGGATTGTTTTCACCGTTGTAGTACTTCTACCTATAATGCGACCTAACTTACCATTTGTCTCTGCAAAACACACGTTAGTCACATATAACATTACATTATCATTAATCACTAAAACCAACCAGGGGCCTAGATGCTTTCACCTATAAATAATTTTGGTGGTTTAATGCCCAACACAAATAATTGGACTAACTAGTTTGCTCTAGATTATATATTCTATAGGTGCATAAAGGTTCAACACAAACCAATAAAAGATCAAAGTTAGGGTTCAAAAGAAAGGAGCAAAAGAAACCGAAGTGTGCCCTGGTCTGGCGCACCGGACTATCCGGTATGCCACCGGACAGTATCCGGTGCACCAGGACCGTACAACTCCGAACTTTTCACCTTCGGGTTTTTCCAGCGCCGCTCCGCTATAATTCACCGGACTATCCGGTGTGACAGCGGAGCAACGGCTCTTCGACGCAACGGTCGACTGCACAGTGCACCAATAAACGCTACAGTGCGCGGACAGTTCGCGCAGAAGTCAGAGCAGCCGCCAGAGGCGCACCGGACAGTAAACAGTACCTGTCCGGTGCCACTAGAAGTCAGTGCTCCAACGGTCGACTGTGTTAGAATCCTAACGGTTGGGTGACGTGGCTGGCGCACCGGACTGTCCGGTACGCCCATCGACAGCAGCCCGCCCCAACAGTTGTTTTGGTGGGTGAGGGCTATAAATACCCCTCAACCACCTCCACTCCAACCATCTAAGCATTCAACACTCTCCATTCAATACAAGAGCAAAGTGCAACACTCCAAGACACAAATCAAAGCCTCCGATCCGATCAAAGTCCCCAATCCAATTCTAGCGCATTAGGACTTGTGAGAGGATCACTCGTGTTTCTTTGTTGCTCTTATTTGCTTGGCTTGGCTTTCTTTTCTTTCTCACTTCTTACTCAAGTGCTTTGTAAGTGAGGCAAGAGACACCAATTGTGTGGTGATTCTTGCGGGGTCTAAGTGACCTGTGAGATTAAGGAAGAAGCCTCACTCGGTCTAAGTGACCGTTTGAGAGAGGGAAAGGGTTGAAAGAGACCCGGTCTTTGTGACTACCTCAACGGGGACTAGGTTCATTGGAACCGAACCTCGGTAAAACAAATCACCGTGTCATCCACTTTATTTTCTTGGTTGATTTGTTTTCCCCTCTCTCCCGGACTCGGATTTTATTCTAACGCTAACCCCGGCTTGTAGTATGTTTAAAGTTGTAAATTTCAGTTTCCGCCTATCCACCCCCTCTAGGCGATTTTCAAGATGGAAATAAATCGTGATCGGTTTTGTTTAAGCGGTATGCTTAAGTGGTTCGCTCAAGAGGTTGAGCTTCATGTTGATGGTATTTGTTCAAATGGTTTAAGTGCATGCCGGTTATGAATTATGCTTAATTGGGTTTGGTATATACTTATACCTAGTAATCAGGTGTTGATAATAAAATGTTGACCAACTAAAATGCCAATCGCATTAAACTTTAGCCTTACCGTGTTACCTTGCATTTTCCCCTACTTGCTGAGCCCCGACCATAAGTGATCTCACCCTTGCTTAATTTTGATCATAAATTTGAAGATGAAGTTATGATACTGAACTCCATGGATGCTAGTCTAGTGATACCCCCGGTCATCTTCCTGTGGAAGGATGTCCATGTTTCGCTGTACTTTGATGAATAAAGGTTAAGACATTATGTCTGTTCGAAGTGTACTATGTTAATATAATCTTTATTTACGCTTTTATGCATTGTTCTTTTGATATATTACCCTTGTGATGTCGACATATGTGTGGAAATAGATCCTAACACACATATGTTATGCATGTGGTTTTGCCCCCTAAAACCTGATGTGATAGAATTTCATAGGTATTAATTTATTTTTCATAGAAAATATAGGAACAGGAAAAAATTAGGTTCCAGAGGAGGTATAAGATCCCTTTTGCAACATAGGAATTTTACAGAAACCATACATATTCCCCAGAAATTAAATCATTTAAAAAACAGGAAAAGTTGCTGCGTTGCAAAGAGCCCTGAGTTGTGGACACTGGGCAGGGTGTTTTGCGCCGGATCATACATGGCCTTCTGAGCCACAAGGGCCGTGCACACTTCAGCCCATTAGATCAGCAAGCCCATCCGGGCCCCTCTAGAGCGCATTAGCACTAGGGTTTCCCATCTCTTAAGGCTGCCACCGCCAGCGCCGCCCCCTCGGTGCATCCTCAGTGCGTACTGTCTGTGCGAAGGCGACCATTCCTTCTTCGCTCCTTCGCCGCCGCTATGGTCAGCCCACCCCCTCCGCCAACATGGCGCCATGCTTCGATGCGTTTTTCTAACTGACATCTCGTTGTTGCGTCGCAGGTTAAGTACTCGCAGGAGCCGGGCAACCCTACCAAATGTAAGATCTCGCCTATCTTTGTTCCTGTAGTGCGTTGGTCTTGCGTTTGAGGTCCTTCCATCTATCTGTAGTGCTTATTTTGGGTTGTTTGGCGTTGTCTGTGCAGCGGCCAAGGCCATGGGAAGGGACCTGAGGGTCCACTTCAAGGTGCGTTGCGTTTCTTCATGCTGATTTGATAGGTTCTTCAACATGCTGGTTTGAGGTGCAAAGTAGTGTGTCAACATAAGTGTGATGTCATGCATGGATGGATTAGATTGTCGAAACCTAAAGAGTAAAAGGTTCTGCTATGTTATTCATATGAGCAGTTCCCGCGTTACTTTAGTGACATAAACACATTGTTGATTATTACCTATGGACCATTGTGTTGTTTTCCATGACTAATGGTTTGTAGACAATGTGACATCTTTAGACATTTATTTTTTGTTTCTGGAGACGTGCCTGAATGATGCTGGTGTTTCATTAAACTTGTACATGCTATGCCTTCAAATACTTTTTGTGTGTGTGATGACTTCAAATACTGAGTTGACATGCTAGTTACACCTCAAACAAAATCGTTGATTCAAAGTGAAATTTTGATTCCAAATTAAGTTTCGGGGAACCCAGGATTACTGATTTTATTGTGAGCTATCTCATGAGACATAATAAGTCTCATGTCCATGGGGACTGATAAATTGACAGTTTTTTTTCTTGTTCTTTTAAAACATTGCCCTGAGTCTCTTTAAGTTGATTTTAAAGCATTGCTCTGTCAGTGTCCTCTACTTGATCTTGTAACTTTGTTAGTCACAAGTCGCACAGGTATACCATGCAGTGGTCATTAGAAAGTACAGAATATTCTAGGTGAATTCTCTCTAATTATAGTTAGAAGCTTTGGCACATAGGGCTTTCCTATGAACCTGCAACTGGGTTTTTGCGATCTGTATAAGCTTGAAATCCTTTTTGTGCTTTCCCACATTCAACTTAGGCATACTGTGATACTCAGTTCAGTGATTAGTTGATATCAGATTTCAGATGGCGACTCTGAGATTGATTATCTTTCTGTTATCTCTTATTAAACTCGTAAAATTACTGCAGAACACAAGGGAGACAGCTTTTGCGCTTCGCAAGCTGCCTTTGACCAAGGCTAAGCGATACCTTGAGGATGTTATTGCTCACAAGCAGGCAATTCCCTTCCGGAGATACTGTGGAGGTGTTGGTCGCACCGCACAAGCAAAGTCTCGCCACTCCAATGGGCAGGGTCGCTGGCCTGTTAAGTCAGCCAGGTTCATATTGGATTTGCTGAAGAATGCTGAGAGTAACGCTGATGTATGCCCTCTTGTCTCTTCCTTTTCATTTTAAGCGTGCACTCACATTTCCTACTGTCTGGTTTGACTTAACATGTCTGTTATTTCCAGGTGAAAGGCTTGGACGTGGACAACCTCTATGTTTCACACATCCAGGTGAACCAAGCCCAGAAGCAGAGGCGCCGCACCTACCGTGCTCACGGACGCATTAACCGTATGTATCGAAGGATGGTCTTTCATTCTTGCGACACTGTTGAATGGTATATTTAATGTTGCTGTTCTGCAGCTTACATGTCCTCCCCTTGCCACATTGAGCTGATTCTGTCAGAGAAGGAAGAGCCTGTGAAGAAAGAGGTATTTAACATGCTCATAAAAATGCCAACTAGATATTTTCTGAGTATCTTGCATTGATCTAATTTCAGAGCTGTATTGTTCTTCTGGTACAGAAGTATCCTTCCATTTTATGTTCTTTCCATTTGAATAGTATCTGTCTGTAATATATGTCATCTTTATTTTGTAGGCTGACAACATTGTCGCGGCAAGGAAGCAGTGAAGTATGTTAGCCTGCTGATAATGGCATCCTTTCGAAGCATTATAGCCGTAGCTCTTTTATGTACCTTTTCAGGCTGGTACCGATACCGTGGATCTGGATTTGCTATGTTTTGTACTGTGCTCGAGTGTAAGGTCAGTTCGTAATACAATCAATCTGCGTGGAACAATTTGATATCCTTGAATATGTTAGTGAGATCATTTCGACAATGAAAGTTGAGAACAGAAGTTACAATGTCAGTGCCCATTTTTTTTTGTTTTGTTATTAGATGCTAACGCCGTGCCACAAATCAGCTCGTGAATTTGAACCCAGATTTTCAAATACAGAAATTTAAGTGATTTTGAGAGGCATGCTGTGTGGACTCCAGGTTAGCTGCTAATATTCGTGTATTATGTTAGATATATATGACAAGTCCCCATGACGACTTGTATAATAAGAGCAACTCCAATAGTTCTCTAATAGACTTCCTAAATCATCAATTTAAGTAGTTAACACAAAAACTTATCTTCTACGGTTCTCTAAATGAACTTTCTAAATTTAACAACTTCTCATCTAACCTTATTTCCTCTCTACATTTGACAACCATTTAGCAACTCACTAAACAAAAATGTTTACTGCATTATGTAGATAATGAAGGTAATTGATGACATTTGTGACTTTATTTTTTTATGTGGATAGATACAAAACAAAACTACAACCTATATTTAGAGAACTATTGGAGAACTCACATTTTTTTACTCCCAAAGTTATTTAGTAATTTCTTAAATCTGTGATTTAGAGAGCTAAAATTTACATAACTATTGGAGTTGCTCTAATAATACACCATCAAAACGCATCATATGATACTCTTAACACAAAGAAACTCGGCATCATAAACCTCACGTAAGTCTTGTAACAACCTTTGACTTCCATTCCAATCACAGTTGAGATCGCACGGCAACTGTTAGGTGCCGGGAAACAGGGTGGTTTAGTCATACATTTCACAGGCATGTAATGACGAGGAGCAGGCCTCGAAATGCAAAACCCATTTTGTTTCACAACCAACGGGAACAACACCACAAACTGTAAAAAAAAAAGACAGAAGAAACCATTCCTTTTTCAAGGAAACGGATAAAAATGCGACAAAAGCTTACACCACTGGGATGAAACAGAATTTTGCCAATTTTTATCCCCTCAACAAGCGCGCGGTGCATTCTCCATGCTTTCACCACTGCAGTCTGCAGAAAACCCTTGATGTCTTGAGTAGAACACTTAGGCTGGCTCTAGCAAAAGTCTCTAAAGCCTCTTTTGCTCTAAATATAGATGACCAAACGGTTCTCTATGCTCTCCAGCAGCGTCCTCTAAATGATCATCTAAATTTAGAGGATACTGCTGGATTCTCTATATATAGAGTTTCTCTAAACGGTCCTTTATCCATTTGAATACTTTAAATAACCGGTTTAGCAAAACTAAAATATGTATAATACATTTAAAAGTATGACAAATACGTATGTACAAAAAATAAAAAATGTCTTCAATATAGGTATTTGCATATAGATGACGTGATTTAGAGGACGTTGTTGGAGAGAAAGGGGATATAGAGGATAAAATCTTTTAGAGAATACTGTAAATGACAGATATAGAGGATTGATATAGAGTACGTTGCTGGAGACAGCCTTAGGCTCCCACCCACTAGTCAACTTGACTCATGTTGGATTATATTCAACTCCAACTATGATATCTAGGTAATGAGGTAATTGATGCTTAGTTTTTCATTTGGTAACCCTGGTATGTATATTTTTTTACCCACCCTGTAATTTTTAACAACAACTTACACACTTGCGGATGATAGACTATTGCATAAATTTAATAAAATCTCAAGATCATCTAAAGTGTCGATCTGGAGGTCGTGTCCACACAAAAAAATGCTTTTCAGTTCAACTTTCTAAAGCGAGACGGTGATGTTGAAACTAAAACAGATGAGCTATATCCAATTAAAGACATGTCACAAATATGTAGTGCAGAATGAAGGGCTTTACTTTACCTAGACCATGACACGGTAATATGAGTTTGAAATTTACACGGTTATTGTTTGCATGTATTTATTTTTTATGCAATATTTATAATTGTTTTGTAGGTGTATCCAATTAAAGACATGTCACAAATATGTAGTGCCTCATTGTCTCCCTCTCCTCCTCCGGTGACAGCTTCCTCGAGGAGATGAGCGCGCCGCCCCCACGATCGGCCTACCTCCGCTGCCCCCGCGTGCACCACCACCATCGGGTGAGAGAGGCAGTAACAACTCGCCCGAGGCCAACCCCCAGTGGGAGGGGCAGTTATGACTCGCCCGAGGCAAAGCCAAAATGGGACAGGCAGCCACGACTCTTCCTAGGCTAATCTCGGGCGGGAGACACAGTCACGACTCGTCCGAGGCCAAGCCCAGGTGGGACAGGCAGTAACGACTCACTTGATGTCATCCACGGGCGGGACAGACAGTCACTACTCGCCCGAGGCCAACCCACCGGGTGGGATACACAGTTATGACTCGCCCAAGGCCAACCCCAGTGGGATACAAAGTTACAACTCGCCCGAGGCCAAGCCAACACAGAATAGGCAGTCCGCCCGAGGCAACCCTCGTGTCAGAGAGGCAGTCACGACTCGCCCTAGGCTAAGCCCAGGCAGGACAGGCAGCCACGACTAGCCCGAGGCCATCCTCTAGCGAGACAGGCAGTCACGACTCGCTAGAAGCCAACCCCCAATGGGAGACACAGTCACGACTCACCCGAGACCAAGCCCTGGCTGGACAGTCAACCACGACTCGCTTGAGGCCATCCTCGAGTGGGATAGGCAGTCATGACTCGCTCGAGGACAACCCCGGGTGGGAGTAGTCACGACTCGCCCGTGTCCATACTCAGGCAGGACAGGTAGTCACCACTCGCCCGAGGCCAACCCCCAGCGGGATACATAGTCACGACTCGCTTGAGGCCATTCTCGGGTGGGAGAGGCTGTCGAGAATCGCCAATGGCCAAGCCCGGACAGGAGATACAGTCACAACTCGCCCGAGGCCAACCTCGGGCAGGAGACACAATCATGACTCGTCCGAGGCCAAGCCCAAGCAGGAGACACAGTCATGACTCGCCCGAGGCCACCTTTGGGCGTGAGACGCAGTCATGATTCGCTCGAGGCCATGCCCAGATGGGACAGGCAGTCACGAGTCGCCCGAGGCCAAGCCTAGGCGAGAGACACAATCATGACTTGCCCGAGGCCACTCTCGGGTGGGAGAGGCAGTGACGACTCGCTTGAGGCCAAGCCTACACGGGACAAACAGTCACGACTTGTCCTAGGACACTCTTGGGCAGGAGACACAGGTTCGACTCACCCGAGGCCATGCCTAGGTGGGACAAGCAGCCACGACTCTCTCGTGGCCACCCTTATGCAGGACAACAGACACGACTCACCCGAGGACAACCTCGGGTGGTACTGGCAGTAACGACTCGCCCGAGGCAACCCCAGGCGAGAAAGGCAGCAATGATTCGCCGAGGGCAACCCTAGGTGGGAGAGGCAGTCATGATTCGCTCGAGGCTATCCTCGGGGGGAGAGGCAGTCACGACTTGCCCAAGGCCATCCTCGGGTGGGAGAGGCAGTCATGACTCGCCCGAGGCCACCCTCAGGAGGGAGACACAATCACGACTCGTCCGTGGCCATTCTCGGGTGAGACAGACAGTCACGACTCGCCCGAGGCCAACCCCCAGTGGGAGACGCAGTCACGACTGAACAGAGGCCAAGCCCTAGCTGGACAGTCAGTCACGACTCGCCTAAGGCCATCCTCAGGTGGGACAGGCAGTCACAACTCGCCTGAGGCCATCCACGGGCGGGACATGCAGTAATGACTTGCCCGGGGCCATTCGCGGACAGGATAGACAGTCATGGCTGGCCCGAGGCCAACCTCCGGCAAGACATGCAGTCACGACTTGCCCGAGGCCATCCTCCGGTACGGTGGGATACATAGTCATGATTCGCTCGAGACCACTCTCGAGCGAGAGAGGCTGTCAAGAATCACCCAAGGCCAAGCCCGACGGGAGACACAACCACGACTCGCCCGAGGACACCCTCGAGCGGGAGACATAATAACGACTCGTCTGAGGCCAAGCCCAAGCGGGACAGGCAGTCACAACTCATCCAAGGCCAAGCCCGGGTAGCAGACGCAGTCACGACTCATCCGAGGCCAAGCCCGGGTAGCAGGCGCAGTCACGACTCGCCTAAGGCCACTTTGGCAGAACTGTCCGCATCCGGCATCCTCCACCTCCTCCCGCCTCTTACTCTAACCGCGCCACGTTCCACATGTCGCGGCCTCCATCCACCTAACGCCCTCCAATCTACCTCCCGATGTAATTCACGGTCCCACACACCCGACGCCCCGCCCCCTCGAGCCTGCCTCCCAATGTCACCTCTCTCGCATATCGACCCAACACGTGAAGTTTGGTTGATAACATCACTAAACAGTGATCTATACATACAAAAGTGTCACCCTGCTGGTTGATTACTGTCGGCGTTTCGAGACCGGGGGGTCCCTGGGCCGACGAGTGAAATGTCGCTGCGTGCCCCAGCCTAGATGGGTCGACGCGAGGCCGAGCGCGAAGGGGGGAGAAAGGTGGCCGGAGACGGGCGTGAGAGAGGTGGGAATCCCGCGGCCTTCGTGTTCGTCCCGCGCCCAGGTCGGGTGCGCTTGCAGTAGGGGGTTACAAGCGTCCACGCGGGTGAGGGAGCGAGCGGCCTTACGCGAGCACCTGTCTCGTCCTCGTCCCCGCGCGGCCAACCCTCTGTAAGAGGGCCCTGGTCCTTCCTTTTATAGGCGTAAGGAGAGGATCCAGGTGTACAATGGGGGGTGTAGCAGAGTGCTACGTGTCTAGCGGAGGAGAGCTAGCGCCCTAAGTACACGCCATCGTGGCGACCGGAGAGGTTTTGGCACCCGGTTCGTGTGATGTCGTGGCCGTCGGAGGAGCGCCGGAGCTTGGCGGAAGGACAGCTGTCGGGGCTATCGAGTCCTTGCTGATGTCCTCTTGCTTCCGTAAGGGGCGGAGAGTTGCCGTCATCAGGGAGCGTGCGGGGCGCCATCATTGCCTATCTGGCGGAGCGAGCCAGATGGGACACCGGTCTCGTTTCCCGTAGCCTGAGTCAGCTTGGGGTAGGGTAATGATGGCGCCTCCCGTCGATGTGGCCGGTCCACGCCCTAGGTTGGGTGATGTGGAGGCTCCTCCGAAGTCGAGGTCGAGTCTGTCTTCCGTGGCCGAGGTCGAGTCCGAGCCCCTGGGTCGGGCGAGGCGGAGACCGTCGGCTGAGGCCAGGGCGGAGTCCGAGCCCTGGGGTCGGGCGAAGCGGAGTTCGTTGTCTTCCGGGGCTGAGCCCAAGTCCGAGCCCTGGGTCGGGCGGAGCGGAGTTCGCCGTCTTCCGGGGCTGAGCCCAAGTCCGAGCCCTGGGTCGGGCGGAGCGGAGTTCGCCGTCTTCCGGGGCTTAGCCCGAGTCCGAGCCCTGGGTCGGGCGGAGCGGAGTTCGCGGTCTTCCGGGGCTTAGCCCGAGCCCTGGGTCGGGCGGAGCGGAGTTCGCGGTCTTCCGGGGCTTAGCCCGAGTCCGAGCCCTGGGTCGGGCGAAGCGGAGCTTCCTATGGTGCCTGTGGCCAGGCCTGACTGTCTGTCAGCCTCACTCTGTCAAGTGGCACTGCAGTCGGAGCGGCGCAGGCGGCGCTGTCTTTCTGTCAGGCCGGTCAGCGGAGCGGCAAAGTGACGGCGGTCACTTCGGCTCTGTCGACTGAAGGGCGCGCGTCAGGATAAAGGTGTCAGGCCACCTTTGCATTAAATGCTCCTGCGATTTGGTCGGTCGGCGCGGCGATTTGGTCAGGGTTGCTTCTTGGCGAAGACAGGGCCTCGGGCGAGCCAGAAGTATGTTCGTCGCTGGAGGGGGGCCTCGGGCGAGACGGAGATCCTCCGGGGTCGGCTGCCCTTGTCCGAGGCTAGGCTCGGGCGAGGCGTGATCGAGTCCCTCGAATGGACCGATCCCTGACTTAATCGCACCCATCAGGCCTTTGCAGCTTTATGCTGATGGGGGTTACCAGCTGAGAATTAGGAGACTTGAGGGTACCCCTAATTATGGTCCCCGACAGTAGCCCCCGAGCCTCGAAGGGAGTGTTAGCACTCGCTTGGAGGCTTTCGTCGCACTTTTTTGCAAGGGGACCAGCCTTTCCCGGTTGCGTTTTGTTCCGGTGGGTGCGCGCGAGCGCACCCGCCGGGTGTAGCCCCCGAGGCCTCGGAGGAGTGGTTTGACTCCTCCGTGGTCTTACTGCCTCGCGCAATGCTTTGGCTGGTCTGGTCGTTCCCTCATGCGAACTGGCCGTAGCCCGGGTGCACGGTCGGGTCCCAAGTTCTCGGGCTGGTATGTTGACGCTGTCAACGGATTGGCCGGAGCCGGGTTTGCGAGAGCAGCCCCCGAGCCTCTGCACAGGGCGAGAGGACGATCAGGACAGACTCGACATTTTTACATACGCCCCTGCGTCGCCTTTCCGCAAGGAGGAGGGGGGGGGGGGGAAGCGCCATGTTGCCCTCGGTGGGCGCCGAACATGGTGTCTCCGGTGAGCTGCTGGCGGGTAATCCGAGCGGACGTCCGTGCCCCATTCGCTAGGGGTCGGCTAGAGGCCCAGAGGCGCGCCCAAAAGTACCTACGGGTGATCTGCCGGACCCGGTCCCCTGTCGATGGGGTCCGAGGGCTCGATGCCTCCCTCTGATGGGATTCCGTTACAAGATCGTTCCCGCTGGTCTCGGAAATGTCCTAGGGTACCTCGGGAGCGCAGCCCGAGCCTTGGTTATGTATCGAACGTACCCATGGTCATCCCTCGCTCTGTGTCTGAGGCGGCTGTGAACCCTTCGAGGGTCAGCCTTCGAACCCCTGATCAGTAGTGGGCGCGGAGCCTGAGTAGCCTGAGGCGGTCGTTGAACCCTTCCGAGGGGCCGGCCTTCGAACCTCTGACCAGTAGTGGGTGTGGAGCCCACGCGCTCTGAGGCGGCTGTTGAACCCTTCGAGGGGCCAGCCTTCGAACCTCTGATTAGTAGGGAGGCTCGGAGCCTGGTTCCTTCACAAAGAAGGATCCTTTTCGGGGTATCCCCCTTTCCCGGTCCCTGTTGTAAGAGAGAGAAAGAGGAAAAGGAAAAGGATACGAAATTGAACGACGCGGCGTACCTTTTTTGACGCGGTCATTATGGCGAAGGCGAAACATCGCTCGCTTCCCCTGCCAGAGGCGCCACCTTTCCCGCCGTGGAGTTAATGCAACGGGGCGCGCGGTTCACGGGGCGACCGTTGCGCGTGCGCGAGCCGTTCGAGGAACGGAACACGGGCGCGTCGTCTTCACGCCGTGAGAGAGGGTTCTCTCGCTGCCCCCGGATGGGACGTAAGCTTGGCTGACGACGTGACCGCTGCTCCTGCCCGCCTGCCACCGCCATTACTGCCGGCCCATTTTTGGCCGCATTGACCGTCGCGCCAGGCTGGCGCTGCTGGGTCGTGCGTAGGGTTGCCTCGAGTCGCGGTACTGGTTCCGCAGTCGAGGAGGCGTGGCAGTGGCGCGAGTGGCGGTGCAGTTGCTCGCACGTAGCATCCGGCGCGCCGGTTGCATGACGCGTGGGCCTGGGCCTCCATGCTGGGCGCGCTGGAAGTCGGAGAGGTGCGCCCACTTGGCGTGGTTGCATGCCGCCTGCATGGCTGCCCGCCCTCTCGCCCGCTGGTCTGGGCAAAAGTGGAGGGCCGCTTGTAACCGCTGGGCGGTTGCATGCACCGCGCGCGGCGGTTTGGCTTCTTCTGCTCTGGGCCGGCTTGCATGACGTGTGGGACCCAGCCCCCGCGCCGTAGGGGGAGGACCTTGGAGCGTGTTGGAGAAGACTCAGCCCACGACGGTTGGGGACGCGAGTAGGGAGAGTCGCCTTTAAAAGGAGGGCGACCCCTTTGAAAGGCGACCACGTCTTCGTGCTCCCTTATGCATCGTGTCTTTCCACCTTCCGAGCCCCCGGATGGGGGATGTCCGCGATCCTTCCGCCTTGCCGTTGGAGGAACGCAACTCCGTAGGAGTTGTAGGAGTTGGTACCTTTCAGCCATCGTTCGGCTTCAAGGATTTTCATCATGCAGCCCGGCTGCACCCCCCCGCCGGTGGTCACCCAAGACGGTGACCTCCAGTTTGATGGCGGGGGAAAGCAAACCGGGCTGCGGCCTCTGCCCCTCCCTCAGCCTCAAGGATTTTCATCACCAGTGCTGGGGAGGGGAGTGTGCCGAGTTGGGGTCGGCCCCCGCGTGGGCGGTGGCCCGCTCCTTCCCTCAGTGATCGGGGGGAAGGGCGGTTGTTGTCCGTGGCGCTGGCAGCTACCGCGTGCCTGGCTCTCGGACCCGAGTGGCTTCGGAGCCGCTCTCGGCGCCGGCTTCCGCCACGACAGCTGGAAGAGGTTCTTCCGCCGACGAGATAGCCGGGGTCGCCTACGGACCGACCTCCAACTCTACGGCCTTCTTCCCGTCCTTGCCTCACGAGTTTGGGCATGGACGGGGGCCTCCTGGCAGCAGCATCCGCCCTGAGGTCATTGCTGCCGCTGTTCGGCCCCCCGGAGTAGAAGTCGTCGTCGTCGCCGCTGCTGGAGCGGGTGACGGTGTGCCGTTCGTCGGTCTTCTGTTGCTCCGCAGGCCCCCCATCGAGTGGGGTTGTTCGTACCTGCGGAGGTGGAACCGGAGTTCCGTTTGTAATGGCACTTTGAATGCCAGTGTTTTTGTTCATTGTGGCTATCGGGGCCTGAACATGTATGTATTTTTTCCTCATTTTCGAGCACTAAGACTCGCCTGTTGGTTGTCTGAACCGCTTCACCAAGCGTGAGTTGCCCTGTGCAAAGGTGACAAGTGAGGTGTCCGTATCCCGGAGGCGTAGGAGTCCCTCGGCTCGGTCGGCCTTGCTGCCCGAGGCTTCTCTTGCTTAGTTAAAGGAACCCCTCGGCCGCTCTTCGATGAGCCGAGGCCAGGGGTAGCGGTGTCAGCATGGACAGAGGCGGAGTTGGCTCGAGAAAGAAGACTTGATCGGCCGGAGCCTGGCCGGGTCGTCCGTTAGCGGGTCCGACGCCGGAATTGATCTGCCGGGGCCTCGGGCCGGGCTGATGTCCTCGGAGGACAACTAGCCGAGGCCTCGGGGTGATCAGCCGAGCCGCCTGCTCGGGCCGGACTCTCGGAGAAGACCCTGGCGATGATGGCCTGGGCGTGGTGATGACGTCGTCCTTCAGTGGGGAGATCCTCGGACCGTGTCGCCGCCCGAGGCTAGGTCGGACCTCGCCGAAGGTGTAGCCGACGCCGAGGGTGCTGCGGCTCCCTTCAACTGTCCAGATCCGAGCCTGCAGGATCGGATTATCTTGTAGCGTGTGTTTTCTGCGGCCGCCGAGGCCCAAACACACCCTCGCCGTGTTGTAAAGCTGCGTCTCTCTTCCTCTTGTTTCGAGTATCTGGACTTTTTCGTCGGTAACAGAATTGTCTGTGCGAGCGAGAGTTGCTTCTCGCGGAAGGTGATGAGTGAGGTATCCGTATCCCGGAGGCGTAGGAGTCCCTCGGCTCGGTCGGCCTTGCCGCTTACGCGCACTCTTACCCGTCCATAGGGTTCTGTCACCAACGTAGTCGAGAAGGCTCGAAGAATCGCTTCGGCAGAGGAGCTTTCGAACGTGAAGACTTGTTCGGTCCGCGAAATCACTTATCCGAACGTGAGTTACTTATCGCAGAAGGTGATGAGTGAGGTATCCGTATCCCGGAGGCGTAGGAGTCCCTCGGCTCGGTCAGCCTTGGCTGCTTACGTGTACTCCGTCGTTTTCAGGATCCACTTTCGAAGTAGTCGAAAAGCACGAAAGACATTCTGGCAGAAAAGATCTTTTTTTTTCGAGGAAAATTTCGACGCAGAGGGGGTTCCCCCCTTTTAGCCCCCGAGGGAGGGTCGGGCTTTGCCGAGGCAAGGCTAACCCTTCCTTGATGACTAAACTTTGCGCGGGAGCGAGGTATATGAACAACTTGAAAGCATCTTAAGGGTAGAAGCGACATAGCTGTTGGATGTTCCAAGCGTTGCTGTAGACCTCACCTTGACTGTTGGCCAGCTTGTACGTTCCGGGCTTCAGAACTTCGGCGATGACGAACGGCCCCTCCCAGGGGGGCGTGAGCTTGTGCCGCCCTCGGGCGTCTTGTCGCAGCTGAAGCACCAGGTCGCCCACCTAGAGGTCTCGGGACCGGACCCCTCGGGCGTGGTAGCGTCGCAGGGACTGCTGGTACCGCGCCGAGTGTAGTAAGGCCTTGTCCCGAGCCTCTTCCAGCTGGTCCAGCGAGTCTTCTCGATTAGCTTGGTTGCTTTGGTTAGCATAGGCTTTCGTCCTCGGGGAACCGTATTCTAAGTCTGTGGGCAAGATGGCCTCGGCCCCATAGACTAGAAAGAACGGCGTGAAGCCCGTGGCTCGACTCGGCGTTGTCCTCAGGCTCCAGACCACCGAGGGGAGTTCCTTCATCCATCATTTGCCGAACTTGTTGAGGTCGTTGTAGATCCGAGGCTTGAGTCCTTGTAGAATCATGCCGTTGGCACGCTCTACTTGCCCATTCGTCATGGGGTGAGCCACGGCAGCCCAGTCCACCCGGATATGGTGATCCTCGCAGAAGTCCAGGAACTTCCTGCCGGTGAACTGGGTGCCGTTGTCGGTGATGATGGAGTTCGGGACCCCGAAGCGATGGATGATGTTGGTGAAGAACACCACCGCCTGCTCGGACCTGATGCTGCTTAGGGGTCAGACCTCGATCCACTTGGAGAATTTGTCGATGGCGACCAACAGGTGCGTGTAGCCCCCGGGTGCCTTCTGCAAGGGGCCGACGAGGTCCAGACCCCACACAGCAAAAGGCCAGGTGATGGGTATCGTCTACAGAGCCTGAGCGGGCAGGTGGGTCTGCCTTGCGTAGAAGTGACACCCTTCGCAGGTGCGGACAATTCTAGTGGCGTCGGCCACCGCCGTCGGCCAGTAGAAACCTTGTCGGAAAGCATTCCCGACAAGGGCTCGAGGTGCTGCGTGATGACCGCAAGCCCCCGAGTATATCTCTCGTAGGAGTTCCTGACCTTCGGTGATGGAGATGCATCGCTGGAGGATGCCTGAGGGGCTGCAGTGGTAGAGCTCCTTCCCATCTCCCAGCAAGACGAACGACTTGGCGTGCCGCGCCAACCGCCGAGCTTCGGCTCGGTCGAGGGGTAGCTCTCCTCGGTGGAGATATTGCAGGTACGGGGTCTGCCAGTTTTGATTAGGCGTGACCCCGCTTCGCTCCCCCTCGACGTGCAGCGTCTCGCCCTCGAGGGCCGAGGGTACCTCGGGTCGAACCGAGGGTGCCTCGGGCCGAGCCGAGGGTGACTCGGACCGAGCCGAGGGTGACTCGGACCGAGTCGGGGGTGCCTCGGGCTGGGCCGACGGTGCCTCGGGCTCGGGCGTGTCGTCGATCTTGACGGAGGGTTGATGCAGGTCTCGGGAGAAGACGTCCGGGGGAACCGTTGTTCGCCCCGAGGCTATTTTAGCCAGCTCGTCCACAGTCTCGTTGTAGCGCTGGGCGATGTGGTTGAGCTCGAGCCCGTAGAACTTGTCTTCCAGGCGCCGAACCTCATCGCAGTAAGCCTCCATCTTCGGGTCGCGGCAGTGGGAGTTCTTCATGACCTGGTCGATGACGAGCTGCGAGTCACCGCGAGCGTCGAGGCGTCGGACCCTAGCTCGTTAGCGATCCGCAACCCGTTGACCAGAGCCTCATACTCGGCCACATTGTTGGACGCCGGGAAATGGAGGCGTAGCACATAGCGTAGGTGCTTCCCGAGGGGCGAGATGAAGAGTAGGCCTGCGCCGGCTCCTGTCTTCATCAGCGACCCGTCGAAGAACATGGTCCAGAGCTCCGGCTAGATCGGAGCTGTTGGGAGCTGGGTGTCGACCCATTCAGCCACGAAGCATGACGCACTCCTCAAGGGTGTGCTTGACGGGCCCCTGGTGATAGGGGCATGGCTCCTTGAGCATCTTGTCGAAGAGGTTGGCACCTCCGGGGGGGTTTCCGAGGGTTCTTATACTCGGCGGCGGCGACAAGGTCCGCGTCGGCGGCGTCGCGTTTCGCTTGCGACTTCTTCTTGCCCTTCTTCTTGGTGCCGCGCTGAGTTGACGCCTCGGGGGCATCTTCCGGTGGGTGGCCCTGGGGCTGCTTGTCCTTCTGGAAGATAGCCTCGACCGCCTCCTGGCCAGAGGCGAACTTGGTGGCGATGTCCATCAGCTCGCTCGCCCTGGTGGGGGTCTTGCGACCCAGCTTGCTCACCAGGTCGCGGCAAGTGGTGCCGGCGAGGAACGCGCCGATGACATCCGAGTCGGTGATGTTGGGCAGCTCGGTGCGCTGCTTCGAGAATCGCCGGATGTAGTCCCGAAGAGACTCTCCCGGCTGTTGCCGGCAGCTCTGGAGGTCCCAGGAGTTTCCAGGGCGCACGTACGTGCCCTGGAAATTGCCGGCGAAGGCTTGGACCAGGTCGTCCCAGTTGGAGATCTGCCCCGGAGGCAGGTGCTCCAACCAGGCGCGAGCGGTGTCGGAGAGGAAAAGGGGGAGGTTGCGGATGATGAGGTTGTCATCGTCCATTCCGCCCAGTTGGCAGGCCAGCCGGTAGTCCGCGAGCCACAACTCCGGTCTCGTCTCCCCCGAGTACTTTGTGATAGTAGTCGGGGGTCGGAACCGGGTCGGGAACGGCGCCCGTCGTATGGCCTGGCTGAAGGCCTGCGGACCGGGTGGTTCGGGCGAGGGACTCCGATCCTCCCCGCTGTCGTAGCGTCCTCCACGCCTGGGGTGGTAGCCTCGGCGCACCCTCTCGTCGAGGTGGGCCCGACGGTCGCGGTGATGGTGCTCGTTGCCGAGGCGTCCCGGGGCCGCAGGCGCTGTGTTGCGCGTGCGCCCGGTGTAGACGGAGGCTTCCCGCATGAATCGGGAAGTCGCGGCATGATGTTCCGAGGGGTACCCCTGCCTTCGGGAGGCGGAGCTCTCGGCCCGTCGGACCGCGACGCCTTCCAGGAGATTCTTGAGCTCTCCGTGGATTCGCTGCCCCTCGGTGGTTGATGGCTCTGGCATCGCACGGAGAAGCATTGCTGCTGCAGCCAGGTTCTGGCCGACCCCACTGGATGCGGGTGGCGGCCTGACCCTGACATCGTCGGCGATGCGGTGCTGGAAGCCCTGGGGTAGATGATGCATTTCTCCGGCCGGAGGTTGGCCCGCCCATGCCTGTCCGACGTCCCGGTGGATTGGCTCAAGCGCTCCTGCTCCCTCGTCGAGCCTGGCCTGCACCCCACGGATTTGCTCGAGCTGTGGGTCATGGCCCCCCGCCTGAACGGGGACCACAGCTAGCTCCCGTGGGATGTCAACGCGAGGCACCGGCCTAGGGAGATCACCGTCCTCCGGCATGCCGAGATGGTTGCCTTCGGAGGGACCCCCTAGATCGACGTGGAAACATTCGCGGCTTGGGCCGCAGTCCTCGTCGCCGAGGCTGCGGCAACCGTCGGAACAGTCGGAAAGGCAGTAGCCGCATGCGGTCATGAAGTCTCGCATGGCACTGGGGTCACCAAGTCCAGAGAAATCCCAACAGAAGTTGGGCTCGTCATCTTCCTCGGACCCCGAGGGCCCGTAGGTCGAGACGTCCGTCAGCCGGTCCCAGGGTGACCGCACACGAAACCCCAGAGGGTTTGGACTCGCCTCTACGAGAGCGTCCGCCAAAGCGAAGCCGCTTGGCGGGTCGAGGCTGAATCCGAAAGGCGTGAAATGGGAATCGGTTGGTACCTCTTGGTCGACGGGCGGTGATGAAGTCACGTCGGGGACTGACTGCACCGTCGTCTCAGGTACGAGGGTGACGTCCAGCAAGCCTTTCGCGAGCGTGCTGGCGTCGTCCGTTTGCTCGGGATTGGCGTGTCGCGGGGAGACGACGCTCGTCTTCGTCTCAAACGCGAGGTCGATGCCCGACGTGCCCCCCGTTGGGGCGCTGGCGCCGTCGACTCGATCGACAGCCGACGAGGCGCTGCCTCCTGCTTGGCCTTGATTGCCCCGCCTCCTCCTCCGTCGGCGGGGGAGAGGACGGGGTGAGCTCGAATGTTGTTCTTCCACCACGCGGGGAAGACGTCGTCGATTCCGCCGCCGGCGGGCGGGCTGTCGGCCATCATTATCGCTGTCGCACGGCGGTGGAAGGAGTATCATGTCGTAGCTGCCGTCGAGAGACATGAACTCGAGACTCCCGAAACGGAGCGCCGTCCCGGGCTGGAAAGGTTGCTGGAGACTGCCCATCTGGAGCTTGACTGGAAGCTGTTCGTCAACACGCAGCAGGACCCTACCTGGCGCGCCAACTGTCGGCGTTTCGAGACCGGGGGGTCCCTGGGCCAATGAGTGAAATGTCGCTGCGTGCCCCAGCCCAGATGGGTCGACGTGAGGCCGAGCGCGAAGGGGGGAGAAAGGTGGCC
Source organism: Zea mays (assembly GCF_902167145.1). NCBI lineage: Eukaryota > Viridiplantae > Streptophyta > Magnoliopsida > Poales > Poaceae > Zea > Zea mays. Next base: position 46,184,976 of record NC_050099.1, on the reverse strand, counting down.
GGAGACGGGCGTGAGAGAGGTGGGAATCCCGCGGCCTTCGTGTTCGTCCCGCGCCCAGGTCGGGTGCGCTTGCAGTAGGGGGTTACAAGCGTCCACGCGGGTGAGGGAGCGAGCGGCCTTACGCGAGCGCCTGTCTCGTCCTCGTCCCCGCGCGGCCAACCCTCTGTAAGAGGGCCCATGTCCTTCCTTTTATAGGCGTAAGGAGATGATCCAGGTGTACAATGGGGGGTGTAGCAGAGTGCTACGTGTCTAGCGGAGGAGAGCTAGCGCCCTAAGTACACGCCATCGTGGCGGCCGGAGAGGTTTTGGCACCCGGTTCGTGTGATGTCGTGGCCGTCGGAGGAGCGTCGGAGCCTGGCGGAAGGACAGCTGTCGGGGCTGTCGAGTCCTTGTTGACGTCCTCTTGCTTCCGTTAGGGGGCGGAGAGCTGTCGTCGTCAGGGAACGTGCGGGGCGCCATCATTGCTTATCTAGCGGAGCGAGCCAGATGGGACGCCGGTCTCGTTTTCCGTAGCCTGAGTCAGCTTGGGGTAGGGTAATGATGGCGCCTCCCGTCGATGTGGCCGGTCCGCGCCCTAGGTTGGGCGATGTGGAGGCTCCTCCGAAGTCGAGGTCGAGTCTGTCTTCCGTGGCCGAGGTCGAGTCCGAGCCCCTGGGTCGGGCGAGGCGGAGATCGTCGGCTGAGGCCAGGGCGGAGTTCGAGCCCTGGGGTCGGGCGAAGCGGAGTTCGTCGTCTTCCGGGGCTGAGCCCAAGTCCGAGCCCTGGGTCGGGCGGAGCGGAGTTCGCCGTCTTCCGGGGCTGAGCCCAAGTCTGAGCCTTGGGTCGGGCGGAGCGGAGTTCGCCGTCTTCCGGGGCTTAGCCCGAGTCCGAGCCCTGGGTCGGGCGGAGCGGAGTTCGTCGTCTTCCGGGGCTTAGCCCGAGTCCGAGCCCTGGGTCGGGCGAAGCGGAGCTTCCTATGGTGCCTGCGGCCAGGCCTGACTGCCTGTCAGCCTCACTCTGTCAAGTGGCACTGCAGTCGGAGCGGCGCAGGCGGCGCTGTCTTTCTGTCAGGCCGGTCAGCGGAGCGGCGAAGTGACGGCGGTCACTTCGGCTCTGTCGACTGAAGGGCGCGCGTCAGGATAAAGGTGTCAGGCCACCTTTGCATTAAATGCTCCTGCGATTTGGTCGGTCGGCGCGGCGATTTGGTCAGGGTTGCTTCTTGGCGAAGACAGGGCCTCGGGCGAGCCGGAAGTATGTTCGTCGCTGGAGGGGGGCCTCGGGCGAGACGGAGATCCTCCGGGGTCGGCTTCCCTTGTCTGAGGCTAGACTCGGGCGAGGCGTGATCGAGTCCCTCGAATGGACCGATCCCTGACTTAATCGCACCCATCAGGCCTTTGCAGCTTTATGCTGATGGGGGTTACCAGCTGAGAATTAGGAGACTTGAGGGTACCCCTAATTATGGTCCCCGACAATTACCTCACTAAACAATGACATATGCCTGCATAAGTATTACCCGTTGCAACGCACGGGCATATACCTAGTTTTGATTGATGTACATAATTTAAGGGAGGAAGGTACATCAAAAGCAATTTCATTGGAACTACACAACTAGGAAAAACAACAAAAAACGAAAAGGTAGCAAAAACACGATCGTAAGTATAATTACATACTGGTCTGCTGATCTAACCGCTAAGGCATAGTAGTAGGTAATAATAGCAGATGCTATAGCTTCGTATACAGGACCAGAAAAATGAACTTTGTTTGAGCTCAGAATGCAAGAAAGCAAAGAAATACAAGGGCCCATGAATACAATCCATAAAGGGCGTGCTAAACCAGACACACATAAAATAGCGGAAAACAAAATTCGCCGTTCAGCATCGATACCTGCGCATGAGCGCGCAGGCTCCTCAGAGGTGGCCGTGTGTATACGCCAGTTTTGGGCGTTCACGCGGATGCAGTGAAATGGCTTATGTTGTTTTTGTTCATGTAGGCCACGTCTTCCGCGTACATGTAATTAAAGAGTAGCCTATGTAAAGTCAACTTACACGATGGTACAGATTAAAATGATGTGGACAACCAATCAAACAGTATGTAAATAACTAAACGCCTCTACAACAAAAAAAAATTCAGTTTCTTGCATCCCCCAATTGCCAGTTTGCTTCGTCTCGATCGGGAGAAGAAGCAAAGCACTCCTGCTATGCTATACTACGTGACTTCCGGATAAGCCCGTCAAACGGAGCACCATCCTGCCCATTCCTCTTTCCGATCCCTTAACTTGTCTGTTTGGCAGCTGAGAGCCTGAGACGGCCCAGGTCTGTGTCAACTGCTTGTGACTTGTGAGGTATGAACAGCTCAGTTGTTGTCCTGCAGCAGCTTCGTGCAAGGAGAACGCACGCACGTCGTTCGTTCGTTACTTGCACTGCTCAACTGCTGCCGGACGTCAGGAGTATGCATGATCCGACGACACTGACCACTTGTTGCGTTCGAAGTCTGAACAGCTCAGTTGTCAAGCTTTCAGGAAGCTGGCAACGAGCTTGGGCACCTCGGCGTCATTCCGTTTGGACGACGGCAACGACGTAAGAACCACCACCATCACGTTCCCTGTCTATATACCAACGCATCGCCTTGCCAACTGTTGGACACCAAATTGAGCGCCGGACGGTCCGCGCGCGAAGAACATATTAGGGTTCTAAGTTTCTAACTGTGTTTATTGACGAAAATCACGAAATTAGCTCGGGAGTTTGTTTATAACTGGTCCAGCCCTCTCCTCTATAAAAACAGAGGAATACGGCCGATTTAGAATCATCAATCGAATCAATAACCAATTCATCTCGCATTTATTTCTTGTACAATTAGGAGTAGTTCTAGTCTAGTTCTAGTTTAGCTTTCCAATCCCCAAATTCTCCGCTTCTCTTCGGCTCTACGTCGATTAGAGGAGTCTAGGTCGGCCTGCCGAGCCTAGACAACATCTAGGATCTCTCTTCCCCGATGGGGTCCCTCCCGGGAGCGAAATCCAGGTGCCGCCGGCGACTTTCGCCGCCCCTGCGCACGCGCGGACCGTCCGGCCGTCAGGCAGGAAACTCTAGCCCTGCGCCAGGTCACGGACCGCTCGTCCCTGTGCAGAGAGCACCGCCGCGGTTCTTGTGTAGTGATTGGCGCTCGAAAAAGGCACCAACATACTTTTGGCGACTCCGCTGGGGAAAACACATATAGACCCATCAAATCGGCCCTCAATGGCCGGTTCAAGGGATAATACTGAAGTCTCCCCAGCAATATCATAGAGCCGACTTGGGAAACCTTGCCGGCCGACGAACAACTCCAGTTTGAGGAGCACAAGGAGCAGCTGATCCAAGAGGCAAAGACAAAATTCCTGGCTAACTTCAAAGTGGACAGGAACAACAAGGTCGTTCGGCAACGGGCGACGGATCTGGCTTCGCTTCGACCTACTACGACTACCCTCGAGGTAAGCAACACAAACGAGCTACAATCTTTTAAAAATTATGTAGATGAACAACGAGAACAAATGCAAAATATCATAGGGGGTATGCAAAATGATTATAGGAGGCTAGTACATGCGTTCGATAAATCTACTGTTGCAAATTTTCCTTCGCACGAGGTTGAATTGGGGGAAAACACGCGTAATTCATCAGCTACAAGTTGTCACGACCAATTACAACCCCTTTATGGTATGCCGATAGACACATGCCCTAGGCAACCACAACCTCCTAAGCACATCGGCAATAAATTAACCGATATGCACATGACCGGACCGTCCGCACGTGAGCGCGGACCGTCCAAGCCAGCAACAGCTGGGCCCATTTTTAATGAATTGCCAAGATATGCGCCCGAGCTACAACGTACTGAGCAGAATCTGAATTACCCAATCGGACCATCCGCATACGGCGACAGACGATCCGCGTACAATCACGGACGGTCCGGACACATACCCGGATAGTCCGCGCATACCGCCGGACGGTCCCACGCAGAGTTTTTTGAGGAGGATTGTTACCTGAATCCTCATCTGTCTCAGCAACAACTCCCCTAACATTATACAATGCACCAGCCCATTAATACGGAGTATCAGGCCCTTGAGAGCGAGTACTTTCCGGCACCACCTAGAAGGCCGGAAAGGAACGGTCAATCCCATAAACCATATAGGGAGAATAGTAATGTACCACTTAACACAAACCAATGGGGGGAGACAAAACACTAATATTCAGCCAAACCCACCTATGTTTGACTAGAGGGCAGGTGGTCTCGCACCGGCTGCTATTGATATAGTGAGAGAAGAAATAGCTGGGGTGTTCTGAGATAAGCTCGGAGTGAGCATGATCCCTGGGGGGCAATCATATCGGAAACCTTATGACAGCCGATTTGGTCATCACCCATACCCACAGGGAACCAGGATGCCCGAATTCGCAAAATTTTCGGGTGACCAAGGAAAAAGCACACGTGAACACATAGGTCAGTTTTTAGCACAATTAGGAGAATTGAACGACACAGAGGTGTTCCGCATACGTTTATTTTCGTTATCATTGACAGGAACGACGTTCGCATGGTACGCCACATTACCTTCTAATTCTATTATGTCATGGAGAGATTTAGAACAAAAATTCCATGATCACTTTTTCTCCTATGACTATGAGTTAGATTTAGTAGACTTAGTGTCCCTGCGACAGGGGAAAGACGAATCGGTTAATGAATACATCCGGAGGTTCCGGGATACAAGAAATCGATGCTTTCAAATTCATTTAGCAGAAAAACAGCTAGCAGGGTTAACCTTCAACGGACTAGGATATTATTTAAAGGAAAGATTAGAAGGTATACTATTTTTTACGCTAGCACAATTACATCAAAAAGGTTTGGCTTGTGAAAGCCGAAGCAAAGAAACTGCTAAAACAATTCGTCACAACGTGCATATAGTAGAATGCGAACAAAGCAGCTCGGATGACGAATCAACAGAAATATACGCGACTGAAATGGTTTGGTCAAAGCAGGCCAAATCCTCGGCTTGTTCCTCCTTACAGCCGGTTCCAAAGAAACAACAAGAGGAGGTTAAATTTACATTTAATGTTGGCAAATGTGACAAGATATTCGATGAATTACTCAAAAATGGCAACATTAAAATAAATCGTAGTGTTCCATCCACTGACGAACTAAAACGTCGTGCATACTGCAAGTGGCATAACTCATTTTCTCATGCCACTAATGATTGTAATGTATTCCGTCGACAGATTCAATCGGCCATTAACGAAGGACGATTGAAATTTCAGGAAATGCAGGTAGACACAGAGCCCTTTCCAATGAACATGATTGACTTCAAGGGCAAAAATGTCCTAATTCGACCCAACACAGCCGATAAGGAAAAGGGCAAAGAAGTCATCATCGGCAATACACGAGAGGCCGATGAAAGAAATAAAGTTTCTTGCAGGAAAGTAGTGGCAGAAAAGACTCCTGATGGAGGGGAGACCCTGAAGGTGATCATCACAACCTCCGGCACTGGGGGCCAAGCGCAGACCAAGGGGCGAGTGCAGGAGCCCGTACTACGCATCTCAGACGGTCCGACGCATAGGCGCAGACGGTCCGGGACTACACCAGACGGTCCGGAGAATTCCAGTGGACGGTCCGACAACACTCAGGACCTGCAACGACCACATACCTTCAAACCACAACGTCCAGCTGGTCGGCTGGTCAAATCTGGCCCGACCTTCAATCAATTATTGACCAAATATGTAAAAAAGAAAGCCGACCCAAGTGATCGGCCAGCAAAGCGACCTCGCTCACCCATTTAGGAGCATCAACAGGTAAGACCGATTGGACCACCTCACCAATCGGAAAAAACGAAAGGTCATACTGTCCAGTTGAGACCTAACATACCTGCACGGACACCTCCACCCCCATATCTACCTATGTCATATCCATATACATACATACCACCACCATATACCCCGAATCAAATGTGGAGCATGCCACCATATCCATTTGGGATGCCACAGTACCCCGCTTGGGGGGCACCCTAAACATCCGTATTCAATAGGTTGGCACCTCCAGTACAAGACCGATTGAGCACCACTCAATCCGGTCACCAGGCACAAGCCCAACAAGATTGCCGAACCACTCGGCCTCAAAGGTCGACCAATCCGGCAGGGGGGCATATACCTACAACAACTGAAAGAACGACAAAAAAGGACATCATCAAAATAGGTACAACATATGTCGTCATACAGGAAGATAATGAAGGGCCGATGAGTTTTAGTGAATCGGCCAACATAAACAAAATAGAAGACACGTCTGCCATCAAAATAGCCGACCCAAAATACTCCATGCCCCGATGGTGCCCATCGGGATTGACACGGTCCCAAAAGCGAAAATTACAGCGCCTAAGAGCAAAAGAGAACCAGGAAAAGGAGGCGTAAAAGATATTCAATGACACACAGCCACAGTACCCGCCACCGCAAAAGAAATGGAGACCAAAGGCCGTTGAGGAAAAGCAAACGACCACAAAAATGGAAAATAAAACAACAATTGTGCAGCACCCTGCAGGTATGGCAGACAGCCCGGCTGGAAAGGCCGGACCATCTGCACAAGGCGCGGACCGTCCGACCCCTGAGTCTGGACCGTCCGACGCCTCGAATGACATGTCGACACCAATGGAGGAGGACGACCTACTGGGGAAGACCTGGTCGACTACGAAGCTTCTCCAGAGCACCCAGGTATGGATATAAATGTGATTACATTTTTCGCCGATTGTACTATTATCGGCAATGATGAACCTATCGTCGCTCCGTTTGACTTTGGTCCTAAAGAAGCCGCCTTCACTAAACCAAAGGAATCAGTAAATCATTTGAAGCCGCTCTTCGTGCGCGGTCACATTGATGGGATACCGATTGCTAAAATGTTGGTAGACGGGGGGCGGCTGTAAATCTAATGCCTTATTCATTTTACAGAAAATTAGTGTTGGGGACTTGTTCTCAAATGCTTTGCCTTAAGAACAAGGCAACATAAAATGTTAAATGTTAATGTCCTTCGTCCGCTGAAGCATTATATCCCTTAGGATATAATGAATTTCGAACGAAGACCATAAGCAAAATATCACGAAGGTCTTACCTTCGTGATCAACTCTATAAAACAATATGAGCAATAACAAAACATGAAACATTAAAGAAATTTATATCAAAGATAAATATTATTATACATATATTTTATTATACAAACCTAAATATTAAAACATAATATTTAGGTACATTTATACCTTTGCCTTGGCAAAGAGCAATAATTCCAGTGTAATGCGTCGATGATTACAGGATTGCGTGAACAATAAAGGAGTACTGTTCATCTATTTATAGGCACAGGACGCAGCCTGTGAGAAATTACAATCATGCCCCTTACAAAATATTACAATTATGACTCAAACCCTTATGGACTAAGAGGTCATTTCATCTTTAAGTCGGTTCGAACCTTCGTCTTCATATACGTTATAGTACCGAAGCTTCATGAGTGGCAGCTTCGGCACTGCGTTTAAACGGACTTGCCGAAGGTGTTTGTTTTTGCAGGACCTTCGGCGACGAAGCATGGCCCCAACAGCAGCCCCTTCGCGGTGCTGGATCGTTTTTCGTAACGAGCTTGATCCGTGAAAAAGTCTCTTAGGCTTCGGGAAGCCGAAGGTCCGAAAACACCTTCCCTGAGCTCGTTGCCGAGAAACGATAAAATTTCCGAGTGTAGAATGGTCCCACCATGCAGATTCACCTTCTCGGGTTTTGTGGCCCACCGTTCAGTGGGTGCGGGCAACTGTTTGTCCGGTGTAGGAGACTTGACGATTCACCTTCTTACCTGTAGCACTATATAAACAGACGAGTAGGTGTGAAGTTACCACAGCATTCATTGCTATTGCACTGTTTTGCTACCAGGAATTTAACCATAGTCGAAGCTTGACCCTTGCACTTCAAACGAAGCACCACTTCAGATTCTGCTTCGTCACAAGAAGAGCTTCGGAAAAAAGGTCGTTAATTTCAAAAAACTTCTAGAAATTCATAATCAAATGGCTAGAGTGCGTTCCACTGCCAGGGTTGAGCGTGAGGAAGATGAGACCGAAGCCACTGAAACTGTTCCGATCTCCGAAGCAATGAGGCGTTCTGGGCTGGTAACATCAGAGGACACACCTGCTGCCGAAGCAACACAAGCTGACGTTGAAGAAGATGAATTTGAAGATGAGTATGGTGCAATGCCATCTAAACCCAGCCACTTAGAGTTTGGGAAGTCTACTATTACCGAAGGTGATATGGCTAAGTTACTGAAGCTAGGCTATTTTAGCGAAGACAAAAGGGAGCTAATTCGCTTCGGGGGAGAGGAGGTTACCCCGAAGCCCGAAAAAGATGAGGTGGTGGTTTTTAAAAGCTTCTTCAAAGCAGGGTTAAGGTTTCCCCTGCATGGGATGATTGTAGATGTTTTAGAGAGATTTGGGATTCACCTTCATCAGTTAACTCCTAACGCCATTATTAGGCTTAGTGTTTATATATGGGCACTCCGAAGCCAGGAGGCAGAGCCACTTGCCGAAGGTTTTTGCCGGGCACACGAGCTTCATTACCAGACAAAAGCTAGAGAAGATGGGCTGCATGATAATTTCGGCTGTTACAATTTTGCATATCGGAAAGATGCCAAGTATCCAGTTATCAGCTATCGTACAAAATGGCCAGCTGGCTAGAAGAGTGAATGGTTTTATGTCAAAGTGGATGAGAAGAAGGAAAAGCTGGTTCAGAGCCCTTTAAGTTTAACCTTCGGAGAAACTAGGCCCCGATGCGTCATGGATCCAGATAGTCCATGCCAGATTGCACTGGGCGAATTTCGGGTTGTTGCAGAGCACATTGGCACCAGGGATCTGGTCCAAGAATTCTTAGCCTTCAGAGTATTCCCAACTTTGAAGGAATGGGACATGCCGAAGCTGAAAGGGGAGAAGAAGAAGAAAGAGCTTGTTCGACTACCTTATTATTTCAAGTTTAAAAAACATTTTAAAGCACCTTGCCAAGAATGGTTGGACACAATTGAGGTTATGTGCAACGAGATCCTCGGCAATTATTCTAAGAAAGAAGATCAGTTAATGACTGCGGCCTTTGGTACTCGTCCGAAGCGAAGAATGAATCAGGTGATGGATGCTTTGAATTTTGATTATCCTGACTATGAGCAATTGGGCAAAGTTGCTGAAGGCCAGAAAAGAAAAAGAGTTGCCAGCGCCCTTGACAAAGAAGCTACTACTAAATTGGCTAAAAAGGACAAAGAAATTTTTGAGAAAAGAAAACTGAGTCCTGAGCCGAAAATAGCTACTTCAAAGAAAAGGAAAGCTACGGCCCCAAAACCAAAAACGTCGGGCCATGAGGAAGAAGCTCCTGCGACGCCTTCTGCTGCCGATGTGGAAGAAATTCTAAAGGTAATGACTGAACCTTTGCCTATCAAGCTAAGTCCGCTGGCGCCACAACTGACGAAGCTTTTTCAGAAGGAAAAGGAGCCTTCGGCAACGGAAAGTCCTGCTAAGATGAAAAAACGGAGAATTATCCAAGTGGCCGATGTTATTCATCAGACATCACCGCCGGCATCAGTGTCAAAAATACCAATTACTGAAGACGCTGGCGCTGCCGAAGCTGAAGCCGCCGAAGCCGAAATCGCCGAAGCTTCTGATCTGGAAACCACTCTTGGTGATATTGATAACATGCTTCTAAAAATGGCTGAGGAAGAAGCTGCTGCGGCCGTAGTGGACACAACAATTGAGAAAGGAAAAGAGCAAATTGAAGATACTTCGGAAGAGGAAAACTTCAATTTTCAAGATATACTAGGGCAAGAGCTATCAGAAACTGAAAAGGAAGAACTGAAGAAATATGCTGTATCCTGTGGGTACAAACCAGGGGCTTTGCTGTTTGGCGGAGTCAATGAAGGGAAATTGAGGTGCCTTCGGAATCGAACCGAGGCAAAGGTCGTTAGAACTTTCTCAAAGAATGTTGGCCTGCCGAAGATTGAGGCGGACCTCTGCAGATACCGGCGACAGCATATCGCCGGTAGCCTGTTCTATGCTAATTTTAAGGTAAAACTCTTAACTTTTTATTATTTTTTAAATTAAGATGTTTTCTGACGAAGGTTGTTTTGGCAGAGTATATTACTAAGTAAAGTGCTGAGGATGCAACAAGATCTCGAAGACAAGAAAAACGAAGCTACCATTAAAGATCTAGAAAATAAAGTCAAAGATCACGAAGCTGCTTTGGAGAAAAAGGACTTCGTCATCCACTCTATGGAGGGTTCGCTGGCAGAAGCTCAAGCCGAAATTGACAGATTAAACAGCGAATTACTCATGAAATCAGAAAAATCTGAGCAAGAAAAGAAAAATCTTGAAACGAATCTCAAAACCGAAATTGAGAAGAGTTCAAATTTGCAGAAATCATTGAAGGAGCTTCAGGACAAATGTTTAGACTTTAGCAACCGATGCGTGCAGCGGCTGAAGGATGTCTTTCATTCAATTGGAGCCAGCTCTGATAAGTTTACACCTTCAGTTGAGAACCTGCCGAGCACCTTTGAATATATTGAGGGCGAAGTTGATGCACTTGACGAAGTTGTCGCTGGACATGCTGATTTCTGCGCCTTGTTAGCTTCTCGAGGCACAGCTACTGCTTTCCTGAAGGCTGGCTGCACGCACAGGAAAATTGTTAATAGGCCAAACTTCAGTTTGTCACCAGCAGATTTGATTGACATCCCCAGCCTAGCTCGAAGCATAGGAAACAGGTTTATGACTCAAATTTGGATAAACGGTGGGCGAAAAATGGCTGGTGACGAAGCTCGAAGCCACCTTAAGCCAGTGAGAAACTTATACTTGTTACTTTTACCTTCTCCTTGAACTCTGCACTTTTCTCATTTTGTTTCAATATGTACAGGATGATGAAGCTAAAGAATGATGAGCTGAAGCCTTAACATAGAAAGACTTTGCTGCAGAAGATTCTAGAGAAAATTTTGTAATATGATTGTAAAGAATTTTATGTAAATTTGTGCGTACCTTGTAATATATCTTTACCTCTTTGTCCGTGTATGATGTGCTTTGCTGTGGACGAAATTTTCTTTTTGAGCCGAAGGCGAAAAACACCTTCCCTTCTTTTTGTACACAACGAAGCATGAAAATTTCTTCTTTCTGTTTTTCCCGAAGCTTTATCCTTATAGCCGAAGCATCTGCCTTCTCTGTATGATATGATGATGATGATCCTAAATATGTCTAAATGAATGTTTATGAATGCAAATGTCATGATGTAATGTATCGTGCAAATGAATGTCCAAATACATATTCGAAGCTATAACCAAAACCTTCATTCCCTTGGGAATGACTCAAATCTTCTTTGCCGCTTATTTTTCGGCTTCACCGTTTATTTTTCGGTGTATCAGCGCTGACTTTTCGCTGTAAGCCTCCCTTGGGAGCTTCTTCGCCTTCTATTTCGGCGGAATCAGCGTTTATTTTTCGCTGTAAGCCTACCTTAGGAGCTTCTTCGCCTTCTATTTCGGCGGAATCAGCGTTTATTTTTCGCTGTAAGCTCTGCATTCCCTTAGGAACGACTTTTGAGCTTCTCCCTGTTTTTCTTTTCTTTTTTGTTTGCACTCGATGGTGCGTTCTCAGCTTTTACATTTACATCTTTGGGGGATATTGCTCTTATAGAGCTGAAAATAAGAAAAAGAGAAATTACATACTATGGCCCCATTAAAAACCTTTCTCCCCCTTTGGAAAGGAAAAGGGTGCCATAAGAAAGAATAGAAAAAATTACATCAAGCTAGACATAATATCGTCGAAGCTCATCCGCATTCCATGATCTAGGAATGTCGTTGCCGTCCATATCCTTTAATCTGTAAGAACCGGGTCTTGACGAAGATACTACCAGAAAAGGTCCTTCCCACTTCAGCTGTAGCTTGCCTACTGTGTCTGGTTGGCCACTCTCCGAAGCACCAGATGTCCTGGCTTAATATTCTTTAGCCGAACCTTTCTATCTCGCCATTTTATTGTTTCGGCTTGGTATTTATTGATGTTTTCCACAGCCTGAAGCCTGATCCCTTCTATGGCATCTTTGTCCACAGAGTAATCAGCTTTGTCTTCTGCCGAAGCCACTGTTCTTATTGATCCTGCTTTTGCTTCTTCCGGAGTTATTGCTTCGTCACCGAATAATAACTTGAATGGTGTAAAGCCTGTTGACCTTGATGCCGTTGTATTGTGGCTCCATACTACCTTAATTAATTCATCTGGCCATTTTCCTCTGGGCTGGTTGAAGATTAATTTCATTATTCCCATCATTATGATGCCATTAGCTCTTTCGACAAGTCCATTTGATTCTGGATGCCTAACCGATGCAAAGTGGATCTTCGTGCCAATTTGTCCACAGAACTCTTTAAAAGCTTCGGCATCAAACTGTGTTCTGTTATCCACAGTAATGGCCTTCGGCACTCCGAAGCGACAAACGATATTCTGCTAGAAAAATTTCTGAATGGTAACCGAAGTTATTGTGGCTAAAGGCTTTGCCTCAATCCACTTGGAAAAATATTCTACTGCTACTACAACATATTTTAAATTTCCTTGTGCTGGTGGTAGCGGACCTAACAAATCAAGGCCCCACCTTTGCAATGGCCAAGTGGGTTGTATTAACTGAGTCAGAGACGAAAGCTATTTTTGATCTCTTGCGCATTTCTGACAGCCTTCGCACTTTTGGACTAGTTCCGCTGCATCCGAAGCTGCCTTTGGCCAATAAAATCCTTGACGAAAAACTTTTCCCAGCAAAGGCCTAGATCCAATGTGAGATCCACACAGGCCTGCGTGTATTTCCTTCATCAATTCTATACCTTCGGCTCTGGATAAACATTTGAGTAGTGGAGAACAGACTCCATGCTTGTACAACTCCCCTTCTATTATAACATATGGTCGAGCTTTTGCCTCTATTATCTTGTTATAAGCTTCGTCATCTGAAAGGAAATTACCCTGAAGGAAAGAAATGATCTCAGTTCTCCAATCTTCACTATGAACAGGAGAAATATTGAGGACTGCTCTTTCAAGAAGTTCAACCGAAGGTGCTTTTATTGTTTCAAAAAATACTTCCGAAGGTAAGGGCAGCCCCTGTGCTGCTGACTTGGCTAGCAAATCAGCATGTTCATTTTCTCCTCGAGGGATATTTTTGACAGAAAACCCTTCAAAGGAAGCTTCAATCCTTCGGACCGTGTCTAAATATTTCTCAAGCTTCGGGTCTCTTGCTTTACAACCTTTGTCAATATGACCAGAAATAACCTGGGAATCGGTTTTAAGAACCGCCCTTCTAATCCCCATTGCCTTTAACTTCCGAAGACCCAAAAGCAAAGCTTCGTACTCAGCAATATTATTTATGCAACTAAAATCAAGTCTTGCTACGTAGCAAGTTTTAACTTTGGAGGGTGCAACCAACACAGCAGCTGCTCCTGCCCCGAAGGTTCCCCAAGAACCGTCACAAAATACTGTCCATACTTCAGTATCTTTAGTTGTTTCTTCTCCTTGAGCCCCTGGCGTCCAATCGGCAATGAAGTCTGCTAACGCCTGGGATTGTATTGAGGATCTGTGCACATAATCAATGCTGAACTCATTGAGCTCCGCAGCCCACTTTCCAATTCTTCTAGTAGCTTCTCTGTTCCTCATGACATCCTTCAAAGGTTGTGACGAAGGAACAATTATATGATATGCTTGAAAATAATGTCGAAGCTTCCTGGATGCCATTAAGACGGCATATAAGACCTTCTCCAATTCTGTATAATTCTTCTTTGATAGACTAAGGACTTCGGAGACGAAGTATATTGGGGCTTGCTTTTTGGTTTGTCCCTCAAGTTTTTCTTGAACAAGTGCTGCACTCACTGCTGAATGCGAAGCTGCCATGTACAGCAACAGAGGAGCCCCTGGCGTTGGTGGAGTTAACGTCGTTAGATCTATCAAATATTGCTTCAGCTCTTCGAAGGCTCTCTGCTGAGCTGATCCCCATTGAAAGACTTCGGCTGACTTCAACACTTCGAAGAATGGTAAATTTCTCTCTGCTGATCTAGATATGAATCGATTGAGAGATGCCAGTCTTCCTGTCAGTCGTTGAGCCCCCTTCTTTGTGCTTGGCGGCTCCATCCGAAGAATAACTTCGATCTTATTTGGATTAGCTTCGATTCCCTTTGTTGAGACCAGACAACCAAGGAATTTCCCCTTCTTTACTCCAAAGACACACTTCTCTGGATTCAACTTCAGACCAGCCTGTCTGAAATTAGCGAATGTCTCCTGCAGATCAGCAATGTGATTTTCTTTCTTGGTGCTTTTTACTATAATATCATCAACATAGGTTAGCACATTTCTGCCTATCTGAGAATGGAGAACCTTCGCTGTCATTCTGCTGAAGCTTCCTCCAGCGTTCTTGAGCCCCTCAGGCATCCAAAGATAAAAATATGTTCCACTAGGGGTTATGAAGCTGGTTTTTGGCTCATCCTCTTTCTTCATCCAAATTTGATGGTAGCCTGAATAACAATCTAGCAGACTCATAAGTTCTGACGAAGCTGCTGCGTCAACTAGGGAATCTATTCTTGGCAATGGAAACTCATCCTTCAGGCAAGCCTTGTTGAGATCAGTAAAATCAATACACATCCTCCATTTGCCATTGGCCTTTTTTACCATAGCAGTGTTGGCTAGCCATTCTGGATACTTCACTTCTCTGATGACTCCGGCGCTGAGAAGTCTTTTTACTTCGTTTCGAGCACCTTCGTCTTTGTCGTCAGACATCTTCCGAAGCCTCTGCTTTCTGGGTCTGAAGGATGGATCAACATTGAGCGAGTGTTCAATAACATCCCTGTTAACACCACAAAGATCGTTAGCTGACCATGCAAAGACATCTTTGTTGTTGAACAGAAACCTTATCAAGTTTTTCTCCCGTTCCTCAGATAATTGGGATCCCAGCAGCACCTTCTACTCTGCGATATCTTCACATAAAAGCATAGGTTTCGGCTAATCGGTCGAAGCAGCCTTCTCCCTTCTGTACTTGTACTGTTCATAAGCTTCGACTTCATCTATGTTGTGGATTGCCTTTGAATCTGTCCAATTCCCCTCAGCCTTTATGGCAGCTTCCTGACTCCCATGAATAGCAATAGGTCCTTGATCCGAAGGTATATTCATACAAATATATGCTGGATGAAGAATTGCTTCGAATGCATTGAGTGTTCCGCGACCAATGATTGCATTGTAAGGATACTCCATATCGACAATGTCAAACACAACTTGCTTAGTCCTTGTATTGTTGACAAATCCGAAGGTTACTGGCATGGTAATCTTGCCAAGCGCTACAATTTGTCTTCCTCCGAAGCCACAAAGAGGGTGCGTAGCATCATGAATCTTGTGTTCTGGCTCTTGCATCTGTCTGAAGGCCTTAGCAAATATAATATCCGCTGCACTGCCTGTGTCAACCAAAACATTGTGGACCAGAAATCCTTTGATAACACAAGAGATAACCATAGCGTCATTGTGAGGGTAATCCTTGAGCTAAAGATCCTCTTGGGAGAAGGTAATCGGGATGTGAGACCATCTTGACTTGATGAAGGGTCCTTGCACCCCTACATGCTGTACCTTTCTCTGTGCCTCCTTCTTCTGCTTCTTGTTAGCCGGCTCTGAGCATGAACCGCCTGTTATCGGGAGTACGAGCGTCGGAGCCGAAGAAACTCCAGCTTTGAACGAAGCCATCAGCTCAAAAAGTGGAAGTGAGTTCACCGGAGGTGGGCGCCAATGTTGGGGACTTGTTCTCAAATGCTTTGCCTTAAGAACAAGGCAACATAAAATGTTAAATGTTAATATCCTTCGTCCGATGAAGCATTATATCCCTTAGGATATAATGAATTTCGGACGAAGACCATAAGCAAAATATCACAAAGGTCTTACCTTCGTGATCAACTCTATAAAACAATATGAGCAATAACAAAACATGAAACATTAAAGAAATTTATATCAAAGATAAATATTATTATACATATATTTTATTATACAAACCTAAATATTAAAACATAATATTTAGGTACATTTATACCTTTGCCTTGGCAAAGAGCAATAATTCCAGTGTAATGCGTCGATGATTACAGGATTGCGTGAACAGTAAAGGAGTACTGTTCATCTATTTATAGGCACAAGACGCGTCCTGTGAGAAATTACAATCATGCCCCTTACAAAATATTACAATTATGACTCAAACCCTTATGGACTAAGAGGTCATTTCATCTTTAAGTCGGTTCGAACCTTCGTCTTCATATACGTTATAGTACCGAAGCTTCATGAGTGGCAGCTTCGACACTGCGTTTAAACGGACTTGCCGAAGGTGTTTGTTCCTGCAGGACCTTCGGCGATGAAGCATGGCCCCAACAATTAGGTAAACAAGATAACAAACTCGTCAAAACCAACATGACCCTCAGCGGCGTTGGAACTGATAGTTCGATCAAAGCCAAGGGAGTCACGTCCGTTGAGTTAACCATCGGGACTAAGACCCTTGCTGCTGCATTCTTCATTGCTGATGTAGTAGGAAATTATAGTCTAATCCTAGGTAGAGATTGGATTCATGCTAATCAATGTGTACCTTCTACGCTACATCAAATGTTACTACAATGGGTAGGCGACGATGTAGAACAAGTACATGCTGATGCATCGGCCTGTATCGCTGTGGCTGATGTCCCTGTACATTGGACCTATGAGACTGCTACATGTCTCACAAGAGTAGATTTTTCTGATTATCAGTTCATAAGTATAGATAAAAAGGGTTTCATTCCTATAATGCTAGAGCCGATGGAGAATCGGCTGAATCCTAAATAAAGTTTAAATGATGAGTACACAAAAAAAATGAGTCCCTGGTCATGGATAGTTCGGCTTCTAAAACCGGATGGTCTGGTTTGTCACAAAACAGTTCGGTCTTTAAGACCGAACATCTACCACAACATAAAATCAATATCACGGATGATCCGGCCCCTGAGACCGGAGAGTCCGCCATCACACAAAGATCATCTAATTTCTCTGTGGGGGACATGATAGAGGAATTCAGAGATCTCGACAAATTAGGACAGGGGTTTACATCGGCCGATCCGTTGGAGGAGATCGACATAGGAGATGGCAGAACTCCAAGGCCAACTTTTGTGAACAAGACCCTGGAGACCGATCCTAAAAATGAAATGATCGGTCTATTGAAAGAATATTCGGATTGCTTTGCTTGGAGCTACACTGAGATGCCGGGATTAAGCCGTGAGATCGTAGAGCATCGGCTGCCCATTAAGTCCGATTTCAGATCTTTCAAGCAGAAAGCTAGAATATTTCATCTAGACCTTCTCCCATGAATCAAGGATGAAATTCACCGGCTGCTAGAAGCTAATTTTATTAGACCTTGCAGATACGTAGAGTGGGTCTCCAATATTGTGCTGGTGGAGAAGAAGGAGCCAGGTAAGCTCAGAGTATGCATTGATTTTCGCAATTTAAATAAAGCAACTCCTAAAGATGAATATCCCATTCCCATAGCCGACACATTGATCAATAATGCATCGGGAAATAGAATTATTAGCTTCCTTGATGGTAATGCCGAATATAATAAGATTTTCATGACCGAAGAAGATGCGTCTAAAACGACCTTTATATGTCCAAGTTTATTGGTTTATTTGAGTGGGTTGTTATGACATTTGGTCTAAAGAATGCTGGTGCTACTTATCAAAGGGCTATGAATTTGATCTTTCACGAGCTATTGGGAAACACTGTGGAGGTCTACATTGATGATATTGTAGTTAAATTGGCTGAGTTTAGCTCTCATATAGCTGATTTACGCAAAGCTTTTGATAAAATGCGTCGGTATGGTCTGAAAATGAACCCACGTAAATGTGCTTTTGGAGTGTCGACTGGTAAGTTTTTAGGATTTATCATTCATGAACATGGTATAGAGATAGACCCTGACCGAATCAAATCCATTCGGAATGTGGGACCTCCAACCTATAAGGTCGAGGTGCAGAAGTTTCTCGGCAAGATAAATTATTTGCGGAGGTTTATTTCTATCCTAGCCGGGAAGATTGATGCCTTCACCCCTATCCTTCGGCTTAAGAATGACGCCGAATTCACTTAGGGGGCAGAACAACAGGAAGCATTTGATCTCATCAGAAAGTATTTGTCTTTGGCTCCCGTATTAAAAGCACCACAAGCAGGAGTACCGTTCAAATTGTACATTGCAGCTGACGATAAGGTTATTGGGGCTGTTCTGACGCAAGTGACTAGGGGAAAGGAGCATGTGGTGACCTACCTAAGTCGGAGGCTGGTGGATGCTAAAACAAGGTACACTTTTATTGAAAAGTTATGCTTATGCCTATTTTATGCATGTACCAAGTGTAGATGTTATTTACTGTCTAGTCATTGCACTGTTGCCAGTCAAACCGATGTGATTAAATACATTTTGCAAAACCCGATTATGAGTGGTAGGATTGGTAAATGGGTTTATGCACTTATAGAGTATGACTTGGCCTATGAACCATTGAAATCTATGAAAGGCCAGGTCGTAGCAGATTTTATTGTGGAACATCGGATCAATGATTCTCATAAACTAGACATATCATACCCCACTGTTACTCCTTGGACTTTATATTTTGATGGATCGGTTTGCAATGAAGGGCAAGGAATTGACATCGTGATTGTTTCACCGAGTAATGTCTCCTTCGACTTCTCTAGCCGATTGAAAACTTATTACACTAACAATCAAGCCGAATATAAGACCCTTTTGTTTGGCTTGGAGCTTTTAAATTGTATGGGACTAAAACATGTGAAAGCATTTGGTGATTCTCAGCTGGTTGTCCAATAGGTATTAGAAGAATATCAGTGTTTTGATGGTACTCTAAATAGTTACCTTGAAAAGTGTTGGGGCATAATTCATTCTTTTGACGAATTCAGTATCCGGCACATCTCTAGAGTTGAGAATCACAGGGCTAACAATTTGGCACAAGATGCATCAGGTTATCGGATACAGCGAGGGAGATTTCATAACACTGAAAATCTAATAACCGGTACATGGCCAATCCCCCATGTCACGGACTGTCCGAGTAAAGACTCCAGACTGTGCGGGGTTACTAGGAAAGTTCTCCTAATTGATTCGGCTGATGATGAAGCCAATGCAAGTGATTGGAGGACACCCATAATTAATTATTTACGAAATCCCAATATTAGGACGAATAAGAACATTCGGCGTACAACTTCCAAGTATGTTTTAATGAGTGATGAGCTCTACCGCCGAACAGTCAACGATGTCCTACTTAAGTGCTTGAACCCAGATGATGCTATACTAGCCATGGTCGAAGTACATGAAGGGATTTGTGGTACCCATCAATCGACTCCAAAGATGAAAGTTGTTGCGAAGGTCTGGATTCTATTGGCCTAACATGATAGCTGATTGTTTCAAGTACTACAAAGGATGCCAAGTATGTCAAAAATTCTGCGACTTACAGTTGGTCCCTGTAGCCGAATTACATCCTATCATCAAGCCTTGGCCTTTCAGAGGATGGGGATTGGACTTTATATGAGAGATTCATCCTTCATCATCAAAAGGGCATCGATTCGTGTTAGTTGCCACTGACTACTTTACCAAGTGGACTGAAGTCGTTGCTCTAAAGAACATGACACACATGGAGGTAATTGAGTCCATAACTGAACATATTATTCATAGATTCAGCATTCCCCAGACCTTGACTATAGATTAAGGGACTTCTTTTATGTCAAAGGAGGTACGTGAGTTTGCTGAATTATATAGAATTAAACTGCTCAATTCGCTCCATATTATGCTCAGGCCAATGGACAGGCCGAGTCTAGTAATAGAACATTGATTAACTTGATAAAAAAGAAGATATATGATAATCCTAAGCATTGTCATAGGATTTTGTCCGAAGCTTTGTGGGCTCACAGAATATCTAAACACAGTGCTACTAAAGTATCTCCTTTTGAGCTTGTCTATGGGCAGGAAGCAGTGTTTCCTATGGAAATAAGTTTAAATGCTGTTAGGTTCGCCAGGCAAAATGATCTAATTGTCGATGATTATTATAATTCAATGATGGACAATATTGATGAAGTAACCGACAAGAGGGTGACAACCTTAGGAGAAATAAAAAAGGACAAAATCATGGTAGCCAAGGCCTACAATAAGAACGTCAAAGTTAAGTCATTTCAGGTAGGGGACCTGGTGTGGAAGACCATCCTGCCTCTAAGAAACAAAGACCGAAAGTTTGGGAAATGGTCGCCAAGCTGGGAGGGTCCATACAAAGTAAAACATGTAATATCTGGTAACGCCTATTTATTGCAAACATTACAAGGCAAAGATTTGCCCAAAGCTTTGAATGGGCGTTTCCTCAAGCAGTACCATCCTATTATGTGCCAGGATGCTTAAGAAAACCGATGTAATCACATCGAGTTAGTTGCTTTTGGTTTGCTCAGCTCCACCAAAGGCAGGGGCATATGTTGGGCACCAAATTGAGCGCCGGACGGTCCGGCCCTAGGGCCTGACGGTCCGCGGTCCAGACGGTCCGCGCCTGTGGGTCGGACGGTCCGCGCGTAGAACAGATTAAGGTTCCGAGTTTCTTGCTGTGTTTGTTGAAGAAAACCACAGAATTAGCTCGGGAGTTTGTTTGTAACGGGTCCAGCCCCCTCCTCTATAAAAACAGAGGAATACAGCCGATTTGGAATCATCAATCGAATCAATAACCAGTTCATCTCGCATTTATTTCTTGTACAATTAGGAATAGTTCTAGTCTAGTTCTAGTTTAGCTTTCCAATCCCCAAATTCTCCGCTTCTCTTCAGCTCTACGTCGATTAGTGCAGTCTAGGTCGGCCTGCTGAGCCTAGACAACACCTAGGATCTCTCTTCCCTGACGGGGTCCCTCCCAGGAGCGAAATCCAGGTGCCGCCGACGACTTTCGCCGCCCCTAGGCACGTGCGGACCGTCCGGCCCCAGTGCACGGACCGTCCGGCCGTCAGGCAGGAAACTCTAGCCCTACGCCAGGTCACAGACCGTCCGCCCCTGTGCAGAGAGCACCACCACGGTTCTTGTGTAGTGATTGGCGCTCGAAAAAGGCACCAACACCAACGTAAACATTAGGGTAGTACGTACGCATGAATAATGCTAGCTCCAGGCAGACAGGGAGGAGAGGAGATGCATATATTTGCCGATCTACAAGGGCTTTTCGAGAGCAAGAAGATATTCAAAATTGAGTAACAAATGGATTTTATCCCATACAGTTCCCTCCAGTATTCTTGCTCCCAATAAGCCCTAAGTAATATATAGTATGCATGATGGATCCAGTGCACTAACCAATGGTAATGGATTACATGTTTTACTCAACAGACCCGATGCACCGCACTAGACAATGAGATCCTCTGCCGTAACTTGGGCGGACGTACGTAGCCGCGGGCCACCAGATCCTCGGACCTCGGCTATAGCCCGCGAGCAGTGGCTGGTTACGTCCCTAGACGTACTACATGTTAGAGAACCGAAAGTGGCATGTAGACTGTCCGGTCCTGACGCCGGATGATCCCCGATCCGAACGGTACGCCATAGTAGCGCGAATCGTCCACACGTGCGCATAATTAGTTAGGGTTCTAGTTTTTTACGGGATTTGTTATCTAAACCCGCGGGATTAATACGAGAACCGACTTGTAATGGGTCTAGAGCTCCTCCCTTTATATAGATGAAGGGCTACAACCGATTGAACCCCCTAAAATCGATCAAATCAAATCTACTTATCGTTTTTACTTTATGCATTTGGAGTAGTTCTAGTTTAGCACTAGTTTAGCCTCCCTCTACCTCAAATTTTCATCTCTCTTCGGCTCTACGTCGACTAGAGGTGTCTTAGGTGGCCTGCCGACGCCAAGACACACCCTAGGATCTCTCCTCCCCGACGGGGTCCCTCCTGGGAGGCGAGATCTAAGTCTGCTGCGAAGAAGAAGACCCTCTATGCCATCACAGACCGTTCGAGCCCTAGACACGGACCGTTCGGACATACATAGAGCAGCAACCACTCTTGTGCCAGGTTGCGGACCGTCCGTGCCTCCGTAGAGAGCACCGACAGGTGGTCCGTTCCAGAGTTTGGCGCTCAGATCAGCATCAACACACTTTTTGGCGACTCTATTGGGGACCATGTGCCTAGATCTACTAAAAATTAGGCCCTCAAATGGCCGGTTCTAAAGATCACACCGATATTTCATTGGACAATATCTTGAAGCCGGCTGTTGAAAGTCTAACGGTCGAGGGGCAACAACATTACGAAGACTACATGCGTCAAACAAAGGAGAAATTCTTGTCACAATACACAGTGGATTGCCACTAGAAGTTTGTCAAACATGGAGAGACCGACGTCGCATCTCTTCTATCTTCGCTTCAAGTCCCCAACATAAGTAAACCCGACGACATTCGATCTATTAAACATTATGTAGATCAACAACAAGATTGTAGGAAACGGTGACGCCTAAGAGGGGGTGAATTAGGATTTCTAAAAGCTATCTCTAAACTAGGCCACAAATAAATCCCTAGGCCAAACCCTAAGCAAATAAACAATCTAGAATGTGTAAACTAGGTTTAGTTTATGTGTTTCTATCTCTGCCGCAAAACCTAAGTTTCAATCCTAAATATTCTAACTAGAGAATAGAGATTGAAACTTAAGTACTTAATGTAAATGCAGAAGGTAAAGAGCAAGGGTAGAAATGCAAACTCCCATGGACAACGCCAGTATTTTTACCGAGGTATCCGGAACCATACAAGGTTTCGACTAATCCTCGTTGGTGCCCCTACGCAAAAGGTAGCCCATGTGAGGGCCAAGCACCTCGGTCGAGTAACTCTGTAGAGAGCCGCGTGCCTTCTCCACACGCAGGTGTTGCTCCGCTTCCGGCCCCTCTCAGATGCTCCCCGTCGTCTCCACTATCGAGCTTCTAGCCAAAATGCCACGGGCCTCGTTCCCTCCGGTACATGGTGGCGGCCGTGACACAAAGTCGGTTGTCACGGTCTCGCAAGACTCTCGCCCAACTCGGTACAATTACAACAGCTCGCGTAAGGGCCAAGGGGTTGTGTGATTTTTCTAAACTCACTCAACTAACTAGGATTCACCTAGAGCAAGCGCATAAGCGGTTTAACTAACCTAAGCACTTCGCAAAGCACCTACGCTAATCACCGAGTGGTTCTATTAAGCATTTGGGTGTATGAGCACTTGGAAATGTCTACAACATGTGTTGGTATGTTGCTTGGGCTCCCACACCTTCAAATGGCCGGTAGGGTGAAATATATATGAGCCCCAACTCAAATATAGCCATTGGAGAAAAGCTGCTGCTCTATGCGGTCACCAGACAGTCCGGTGGTAGGCACCAAACACTCCGGTGCTATGTCCGGTGCGCCACTGGCCGTTGGATCTGGCAGGTGACCGTTGACGCTGTCAACCTTGCACCAGACAGTCCAGGGTCACACCGTACAGTACGATGGCTCTCCTCCACAGTGCCACCAGGAACTATCCTTTAGGCTACTGTTCCCTGGTGCACCGGACATTCCGGCGGTGTGGCACCGAACAATGTGGTGCTCTCAGGCGGACGGTCCGCTAGTGGAAACTCTTTTCTTCATGTCTTGGACTTTGCTTGATACTTGTTGATCTTCACTTATTGTCTTCATGATGTCTTCTTTTCAGGTGTTGCTTCCTCAATGCCTTAGTACAAGTCCCTTTAGTATCCTGTGAACTACAAACTTAAACACTAGCAAACACTTTAGTCCACAGGTTATGTTGATCATCAAACACCAAAATCATATAGAGAAATGGGCCGGGTTCCATTTTACTTACAAAGATCAAATGAAACAATAGATTAGAGGGTTAGAAGAATCAATTATAAAATTAACACGTGCATTGGAGAAATCTGTTGCTCATAGTTTTTCATCATATGAAACTAGTAACATGATATCTATGTCTAATACATTGGCAACAAATGGGGATTTGCAGCCCCAACCATTATATGGTATGGAGATGAACTCATATCCAAGACAAACACCACCACCGCCGTCCCTGTTTGGCAGATCGGCACCCTAGGACATGGTCGAACCGTCCGAACTTTTGTCCGGACAGTCCGACCCTTACGTGGACCGTCCGGTTTTCCCTGCCGGACAGTTTGGGGCTGCACCAGGACCACCACGTGGCGCCCCAATAGTAGCGAACACAACCGGGCAGTTCAGGTTTACCACCGGACAGACCGGATACGCATACGCAGAACCTACTATTGCACACTATGCACCAAATTACTACACACCATAGTTGTTGGGACCATGCTTCGTCGCCGAAGGTCCTGCAAAAAGAAACAGCTTCAGCTGAAGCTGCTTGAACATGATGCCGAAGACACCGTTCACGAAGCTCCGGAACTACAACATATCCAAAGCTGTAGGGTCGAATCGACTTAAAGATAGAATGACCTTTTAGTCCATAAGGGTCTGAGTCAATGTTGTAAACTTTTATGAGGGGCATGCTTGTAATTCCTCACGGGTTGTGTCATGTGCCTATAAATAGTGAACAATATTCCTTTACTGTTCACGCATTCCTGTAATTGCTAACGCATCACTCGGGAATTATTTGTCAAGGCAAAGGTATAAATGTACTTAACTGTTGTATTCAAATATCTTAAATTCATATAATAAAATACGCGAATGGGGTCATTTGTTTTTAATATATTTATCTTTAATGTTCCATGTTCTAATTTCACTTTGTATTATCTTTATATGTTTAATTACGAAGGTAAAACCTTCGTAACATTTATGCTCGTGACCTTCGTCCGAAGTTCATTAAATCCTTATGGAGATAATGTTTCGGCGAACGAAGGGCATTGATATTTAACATTTTATGTTGCCTTGTTCTTAATTCATAGCATTTGAGAACAAATCCCCAACATTGGCGCCCACCTCCGGTGAATTCACTTCCACTTTTTTGAGCTGATGGCTTCGTTCAACATTCAACCTGGAGCTGCTTCGGCTCCGAAGCTGGTACTCCCGATAACAGGCGGTTCATGCTCAGAGCCAGCCAACAAGAAGCATAAGAAGGAGGCACAGAGAAGGGTACAGCACGTCGGGGTGCAAGGACCCTTCATCAAGTCAAGATGGTCTCACATTCCTATTACCTTCTCCCAAGAGGATCTTCAACTCAAGGATTACCCACACAACGATGCTATGATTATCTCTTGTGTGATCAAAGGATTTCTGGTCCATAATGTTTTGGTTGATACAAGCAGTGCAGCTGATATCATATTTGCTAAGGCCTTCAGACAGATGCAAGAGCCCAAAGACAAAATTCTTGATGCCACACATCCCCTTTGCGGCTTCGGAGGAAGGCAGATTGTAGCATTCGACAAAATCTCAATGCTAGTGACCTTCAGATTTATCAACAATACAAGGACTGAACAAGTTGTGTTTGATATTGTTGACATGGAATACCCTTACAATGCAATCATTGGTCGTGGTACTCTCAATGCCTTCGAAGCAATTCTTCATCCAGCTTATCTTTGCATGAAGATACCTTCGGACCAAGGGCCCATTGCTATTCATGGAAGTCAGGAAGCTGCCAGAAGGGCCGAAGGAAATTGGACAGACTCAAAAGTA
Source organism: Zea mays (assembly GCF_902167145.1). Lineage (NCBI taxonomy): Eukaryota > Viridiplantae > Streptophyta > Magnoliopsida > Poales > Poaceae > Zea > Zea mays. The sequence goes on along the minus strand of NC_050099.1, from coordinate 46,159,348 downwards.
ATCCATAATATAGATGGAGCTGAAGCTTGTGAGCAATACAAGTTCAGAAGGGAAAAAGCTGCTTGGGCTGATCAGCCGAAGCCCATGCTCTTATGTGAGGATATAGCAGAGCAGAAGGTGCTATTGGGATCTCAATTGTCCGAAGAGCAGGAGAAAACATTGATAAGGTTTTTGTTCAACAATAAAGATGTTTTTGCTTGGTCAGCTAATGATCTTTGTGGAGTTAACAGGGATGTTATTGAGCACTCGCTCAATGTTGATCCATCCTTCAGACCCAGAAAGCAGAGGCTTCAGAAGATGTCTGATGACAAGGCCGAAGGTGCTCGGAATGAAGTGAAAAGACTCCTCAGTGCCGGAGTTATTAGAGAGGTAAAATACCCAGAATGGTTGGCTAACACTGTTATGGTGAAGAAGGCCAATGGTAAATGGAGAATGTGTATCGATTTTACTGATCTCAATAAGGCTTGTCCGAAGGACGAGTTTCCATTGCCAAGGATAGATTCCTTAGTCGATGCAGCAGCTTCATCAGAGCTTATGAGTCTGCTGGATTGCTATTCAGGCTATCATCAAATCTGGATGAAGAAGGAGGATGAACCAAAAACCAGCTTCATAACCCCTAGTGGGACATATTGTTACCTTCAGATGCCTGAGGGGCTTAAAAATGCTGGAGGAAGCTTCAGCAGAATGACAGCGAAGGTTCTCCATTCTCAGATAGGCAGGAATGTGCTAACTTATGTTGATGATATCATTGTAAAAAGCACAAAGCAAGATAATCACATTGCTGATCTGCAGGAGACTTTCGCTAATTTTAGACAGGCTGGTTTAAAGTTGAATCCAGAAAAATGTGTCTTCGGAGTGAAGAAGGGAAAATTTCTTGGTTGTCTAGTTTCAACAAAAGGAATTGAGGCTAATCCAAGCAAAATCGAAGCTATACTTCGAATGGAACCACCAAGTACGAAGAAGGGGGCTCAAAGATTCATATCTAGATCAGCAGAGAGAAATTTACCATTCTTCGAAGTGCTGAAATCAGCCGAAGTTTTTCAATGGGGACCAGTCCAGCAGAAAGCCTTCGAAGAACTGAAGCAATATTTGATAGATCTAACAACACTAACTCCACCTACGCCAGGGGCTCCTTTGTTGTTATATGTGGCAGCTTCGCACTCAGCGGTAAGTGCAGCACTTGTCCAGGAGAAGCTTGAAGGCCAAGTCAAGAAGCAGGCCCCAATATATTTTGTATCCGAAGTTCTTAATTTATCAAAGAAAAATTATACAGAATTGGAGAAAGTACTGTATGCTGTTTTGATGGCCTCCAGGAAGCTTCGGCATTATTTTCAAGCTTACAACATAATTGTTCCTTCTTCACAACCTTTGAAGGATATTATGAGAAACCGAGAAGCTACTGGAAGGATTGGAAAATGGGATGCAGAGCTCAATGAATTTTGTATTGATTATGTCCATAGATCTTCGATTCAGTCCCAAGCGTTGGCAGACTTCATTGCTGATTGGACGCCAAGGGCTCAGGAGGATGAAACGAATAAAGATGTCGAAGCATGGACAGTGTTTTGTGATGGGTCTTGGGGAACCTTCGGAGCAGGAGCAGCTGCTGTGTTGGTTTCACCTTCCAAAGTTAAAACTTGTTATGCGGCAAGACTTGATTTCAGTTGTACAAACAATATTGCTGAATACGAAGCTCTGCTCTTGGGTCTTCGGAAGTTAAAGGCAATGGGGATCAGAAGGGCCATTCTTAAAACTGACTCCCAAGTTATTTCTGGTCATGTTGACAAAAGCTATAAAGCAAGAGATTCGAAGCTTGAAAAATATCTAGATACAGTCCGAAGGATCGAGGCTTCCTTTGAAGGATTCTCTGTTAAAAATATTCCTCGTGGAGAAAATGAATATGCTGATCTATTGGCCAAGTCAGCAGCACAGGGGCTGCCTTTACCTTCGGAAGTATTTTTCGAAACAATAAAAGCACCTTCGGTCGAGCTTCTTGAAAGAGCGGTCCTCAATATATCCCCTGTCTATAGTGAAGATTGGAGAACTGAAATCATCTCTTTTCTTCAGGGTAATTTTCTTTCAGACGATGAAGCTTACAACAAAAGAATAGAAGCAAGAGCTCGACCATATGTCATAATAGAAGGGGAGTTGTACAAGCGTGGGGTCTGTTCCCCATTGCTCAAGTGTTTATCCAGATCCGAAGGTATAGAATTAATGAAGGAAATACACGCAGGTCTGTGTGGGTCTCACATTGGATCTAGGCCTTTACTTGGGAAAGTTTTTCGTCAAGGATTTTATTGGCCAAAGGCAGCTTCGGATGCAGCGGATTTAGTCCAAAAGTGCGAAGGTTGTCAGAAATGTGCAAGAGATAAAAAAACAACCTTCGTCTTTAACTCAATTAATACAACCCACTTGGCCGTTGCAAAGGTGGGGCCTTGATTTACTAGGTCCATTACCACCAGCACAGGGAAACTTAAGATATGTTGTAGTGGCAGTGGAATATTTTTCCAAGTGGATTGAGGCAAAGCCCCTAGCCACAATAACTTCGGTCACTATTCAAAAGTTTTTCTGGCAAAATATTGTTTGTCGCTTCAGAGTGCCGACACAGTTTGATTCTGAAGCTTTCAGAGATTTTTGTGATCAAATTGTCATGAAGATCCATTTTGCATCAGTTCGACATCCGGAGTCGAACGAACTTGTCGAAAGAGCTAACGGGATCATAATGACAGGAATAATGAAGTCAATCTTCAATCAGCCCAGGGGAAAGTGGCCAGACGAGTTAATCAAAGTGGTGTGGAGCCATAATACAACCATGTCAAGATCAACATGCTTTACGCCTTTCAAACTATTGTTTGGGGATGAAGCAATAACCCCGGAAGAGGCCAAAGCAGGATCAATAAGAACGGTAGCTTCGGCAGAAGGTGAAGACGAAGCTGATTGCTCTGTGGAAAAAGATGCTATAGAAGGGATCAGACTTCAGGCTGTGGAAAACATCAATAAATATCAAGCCGAAACAATAAAATGGCGTGACAGAAAGGTTAAGCTGAAGAACATTGAACCAGGACATCTGGTGCTTCGAAGGGTAGCTAACCCTGAGACAGTGGGCAAACTACAGCTGAAGTGGGAAGGACCTTTTTTAGTAGTATCTTCGTCAAGACCCGGTTCCTATAGATTGAAGGATATGGACGGCAACGACATCCCTAGGTCATGGAATGCGGATGAGATTCGACGATATTATGTTTAATTTGATGTAATTTTTCTATTCTTCTTTGTGGCACCCTTTTCCTTTCCAAAGGGGGAAAAGGTTTTTAATGGGGCCACAACATGTAATTTTTCTTTTCTTTATTTCCATTCTATAAAAGTGATATCCCCCAAAATATGTAAATGTAAATGCCAAGGGAAAAGAAAAGAAAACAGGGAGATGCTCAAAAGTCGTTCCTTAGGGAATGCAGAGCTTACAGCGAAAAGTCAACGCTGATTCCGCTGAAAGTAAAAGGCGAAGAAGCTCCTAAGGGAGGCTTACAGCGAAAAGTCAACGCTGATTCTGCTGAAAGTAAAAGGCGAAGAAGCTCCTAAGGGAGGCTTACAGCGAAAAGTCAACGCTGATATACCAAAAAGTAAAAGATTTGAATCATTCCTAACGGGATGAAGGGCTATGATTATGGATTTTAAGCATGTGTCCCAATATTCATCTACACAATACATTTCATCATGTCATTTGCATTCATAAATATTCATTTTAGACATATATAGAATCATCATCATATCACACAAAAAGATAGGAGCTTCGACAATGAGGAAAGATTTCGAAAAGGGAAATTTTTTTATGCTTCGTTGTGTACGAAAAGAAGGGAAGGTGTTTTTCGCCTTCGGCTCAAAAAAGAATTTTCGTCCACAGCAAAGCAGATTATACACAGATGGTGGAAACAAAATATATTACAAGGTATGTACAAATTTACATGAGTTTTTCCATAATGATATTACAAAAGTCTCTCCAGAATTTTTGCAGGAAAGAATATTGTAGCAACTATCAAGCTTCAGGTCGTCATACTTTAGCTTTGTCAAACTTCAGCTTCGTCATCCTATGTATTTTAAAGAACAGAATAAGAAAGGTGCAAATTTCAAAAGAGAAGGTAAAAGTAATAAATACAAGTCTCTTACCGGCTTAAGATGACTTCGAGCTTCGTCACCCGCCGCTTTCCGCCCGCCATTTACCCAAATCTGGGTCATAAATCTATTCCCGATGCTTCGGGCTAGGCTTGGAATATCTATCAGATCTGACGATGATAAGCTGAAGTTTGGTCTGTTCACAATTTTTCCATGCGTGCAGCCAGCCTTCAGAAAAGCGGTAGTTGTGCCCCGAGAAGCTACCAGGGCGCAGAAGTCAGCATGGCCACCAATAACTTCGTCAAGAGCGTCAACCTCGCCTTCAATATATTCTAATGTGCTAGGCAAGTTTTCAGCTGAAGGTGTAAATTTTTCAGAGCTGGCTCCGATAGAATGAAACACATCCTTCAGCCGCTGCACGCATCGGCTGCCGAAGCTTAGACATTTCTCTTGAAGCTCCTTCAAGGATTTTTGCAAATTTAAGTTCTTCTCCATCTCGGTTTTATGACTTGCTTCAAAATGTTTCTTTTCCTGCTCAGATTTTTCTGATTGTTTGAGCAATTCATTCTTTAAATTTTCATTCTCGGCTTGGACCTCAGCTAAGGAGCCTTCCATAGACTGAATAACAAAGTCCTTCTTTTCTAATGCACCTTCGTGTTCTTTTGCCATGATTTCAAGGTCCTGAATGGTGAAGTCCTTCTGTTTCAGAGCAGCTTCGTAATTTTCAACTTTTTCTTCCAAATCTTTGATGATAGTTTTATTCTTCTCCTCTTCGAGATCTTGTTGCATTTTTAGAACCTTACTCAATAGTATACTCTGCCAAAACAATCTTCGTCAAAAAACGACCTAAAAATATATAATAATAATAATAATAAAATTTGTCACCTTAAAATTAGCATAGAGCAGGCTTCCGGCGATATGGTGTCGCTGGTATCTGCACAGGTCCGCTTCTAGCTTCGGCAGGCCAACGTTTTTGGAGAGGGTTCTAACAATTTTGGCCTCGGTGCGGTTCCGAAGGCATCTTAGCCTCCCTTCGTTGACTCCACCAAATAGCGTAGCCCCTGGCTTGTATCCGCAAGATATGGCATATTTTTTCAACTCTTCTTTTTCGGCACCTGTTAGCTCTTGTCCAAGCAAATCTTGAAAGTTAAAATTTTCTTTTTCTAAAGTGTCATCGGTCTTCTTCTTTCCCTTTTTAGTTGCCGTGTTTATTGCAGCCACAGCAGCTTCTTCTTCAGCCATTTTCAGGAGAATATTGTCAATAACTTCAAGGGTGGCTTCAGATTCGAACCTTCCGTGGTTCCGGCTTCGGCCCCAGCAGCTTCGGCGTCACCGGTTTCAGCTTCGGTGGTTTCCGCTCTGGAAGCTTCGGCGGTGGCGCCTTCGCCTTCAGCGGTCTTGGCAAAAACAATTTTTGACACTGTTGCCGGTGGCGGTGTCTGATGAATCACATCTGCTATTTGAATAATTCTTCGTTTTTTCGGCAGTGCAGGGCTCTCTGCTGCCGAAGCTTCTTTGTCCTTCTGAAAAAACTTTGTCAGTTCCGGCGCCAGCGGACTTAGCTTGACAGGCAAGGGTTCAGTCATTACCTTCAGAATTTCTTCTACTTCGGCAGCAGAAGGTGTCGCAGGAGTGTCTTCTTCTTGAACCAATGTTTTTGGTTCTGGGGATGCAGTTTTCCTTTTTCTTGCAACAGCCACCTTCGGCTCAGGGTTCAACCTTTCAGGGCTCAGCTTTTCAGAAATCTCCTTTTTCTTTTTGGTCACTTTGGTACTTTCTTCGTCAATGGCGCTGGCAATTCTTTTTTCTCTTCGGGCCTCCAGCATCTCCGCCCAATCGCCCATAATCAGGATATTCAAAGCCTATAGCATCAAGTACTCTGTTTAGCCTTCGTTTCGGCCGGGTGCCGAAGGCTGCTGTCATCAATTGGTCCTCTTTTTTAGAGTAATTTCCAAGAATTTCTGTACTCATTATTTCGATTGTTTCGAGCCATTCTTGGCAGGGTGCCTTGAAATATTTCTTGAATTTATAATGATAGGGCAGTCGGACAAGCTCCCCCTCTTTCTTCTCTCTTTTAAGCTTCGGCATAGTCCATTCCTTCATAGTTGGAAAGACTTTGAAGGCCAAAAATTCATGCACCAAATCCCTGGTGCCAATGTGCTTTGCAATAATTCTGAATTTAGCCAACGTCGTTTGGGTTGGACCTTCTGGTGTCATACTGCAATGTGGTCGGGTTTCTCCGAAGATTAGTTAAAGCGGGCTCTGCACAAGCTTCTCCTTGTCGTCATCGACTTTGACGTAGAACCATTCCGATTTCCAGCCTGCCGGCCATTTGCTTCGATAGCTGATCACAGGAAATTTTGTAGTTTTCCGATATGCAAAATTATAACAACCAAAATTCTCATGTAGCCCATCCTTTCTGGCCTTAGTTTGGTAGTGTAGCTCGTGTACTCGGCAGAAACCTTCGGCAAATGGCTCCACCCCCTGGCTTCGGAGAGCCCAAATATAAACACTAAGCCTAACAATAGCGTTAGGGGTTAGTTGATGAAAATAGATTCCAAACTTTTGTAGCACATCAGCAATCATCCTATTCAAAGGAAATCTCAAACCAGCTTTGAGGAAACTCTTAAAAATCACTATTTCATCTTTTTCTGGCTTCGGGGTAATCTCTTCTCCACCAAAGCGAATCATCTTTTTCTCATCTTCACTGAAGTAGTCCGACTTCACCATCTTTGGGAAATCAGCCTTCGAGATAGTTGACTTCCCGAAGTCCAGATGACTAGGCTTGCTCGGTACTGCGATATTGTAATCATCGTCAGTACCAGCCTCCTCAATATCTGCTTGTTCTGCTTCAGTAGCAGCGATGTCTTCTGATGTCATCAATCTGGATCGCTTCATTGCTTCAGAGATAGGAACAGTTTCCGCACCTTCGGTTTCGTCTCCCTCGCGCTCAACTCTAGCAGTAGAGCGCACTCTGGCCATTTAAGTTTGAATTTCTTGAAAAATTTCTTGGAAAATAATAACCTTTCCTTCCGAAGCTCTTCTTTTGACGAAGCAAACACCAAATTGGAGCTTCGTTTGAATGCGGAAGTCAAGCTTCGGCTATGGTTAAAAATTTTGGCAGCGAAACAGTGCAATAGCAATGAATGCTGTGGTAACTTCACACCTACCCGTCTGTTTATATAGTGCTGCAGGTAAGAAGGTGAATCGTCAGGATTTTTACACCAGGCAAACAGTTCCTCGCACCCGCTGAAACGGTGGGCCGCAAAAACCAGAATAGTGAACCTGCACGGTGGGACCGCTACGCGCTCGAAAGCTGTACCGTTTCTCGACAACGAGCTCAGGGAAGGTGTTTTTCGGACCTTCGGCTTCCTGAAGCCTAAGAGACTTTTTTCACGGATCAAGCTCGTTACGAAAAACGATCTAGCACCGCAAAGGGGCTACTGTTGGGACCATGCTTCGTCGCCGAAGGTCCTGCAAAAAGAAACAGCTTCAGCTGAAGCTGCTTGAACATGATGCCGAAGACACCGTTCACGAAGCTCCGGAACTACAACATATCCGAAGCTGTAGGGTCGAACCGACTTAAAGATAGAATGACCTTTTAGTCCATAAGGGTCTGAGTCAATGTTGTAAACTTTTATGAGGGGCATGCTTGTAATTCCTCACGGGCTGTGTCCTGTGCCTATAAATAGTGAACAGTATTCCTTTACTGTTCACGCATTCCTGTAATTGCTAACGCATCACTCGGGAATTATTTGTCAAGGCAAAGGTATAAATGTACTTAACTGTTGTATTCAAATATCTTAAATTCATATAATAAAATACGCGAATGAGGTCATTTGTTTTTAATATATTTATCTTTAATGTTCCATGTTCTAATTTCACTTTATATTATCTTTATATGTTTAATTACGAAGGTAAAACATTCATAACATTTATGCTCGTGATCTTCGTCCGAAGTTCATTAAATCCTTATGGAGATAATGTTTCGGCGGACGAAGGGCATTGATATTTAACATTTTATGTTGCCTTGTTCTTAATTCATAGCATTTGAGAACAAGTCCCCAACAATAGCAGTAGTACTTTCCGCCCCCTACATATTTAAACCACATCGCACCATACGATCACAAGCCAATCAACATTATCGATCGGTCACGCAAGAAGGTCGACATAGCAATGCCTGACCGAATGAGCCCCATAGCCCAGGGTCCGGTGGTCTGCTACCGGGCACAATGGAGAAAATTAGGGAAGAGATGGCTGGATTATTTTGAGATAGGCTCGAAGTTAGTGTAGCCAGAGTAGGACAGTCATATCAAAAGTCATATGATCATCGGTTTGACACTTTCCCATGTCCACAAGGGGCAAGGATACCAGAGTTTTCTAAATTTTTTGATGAAAATGGTAGAAGCACACATGAACATATAGGCTAGTTTCTAGCACATCTAGGCGAATTGTCTGATGGGGAAGCTTTTCATGTTCGTTTATTTTCTTTATCCCTTACTGGTACCACTTTTGCATGGTACGTCACCCTGCCTCCTAATTCCATTAATTACTGGAATGATTTAGACAGTAAATTTCATGACCATTTCTTTTCCGGGGAATATGAATTAGGGTTAGCTGATTCAGCTTCAGTCCGACAGGGACATGAAGAATCGGTTAATGATTATATTCGGAGGTTCTGAGACACTAGAAACCGATGCTTTCGGATCCATGTCGCAGACAAAGAGCTAGCAGGGCTGGCTTTTAATGGGTTGCTATCCTACATAAGAGACAAATTAGATAGTGCCTAATTCTTTTTAATAACTCAGCTACATCAGCGGGCTTTGGCCTATGAAAGCCAATTTAAAGAGACATCAAATCCGACCGCTGTACTATACATCTAGTAATAGTTCAGATGATGAATCCGCAGATGTATATACCACTTAGCTTGTCTGGCCAACAAAGGCTAAATCTTCTGCATGTTCTTCTTTACAGCCGGTTCAAAAGAATCGATAAGAAGAGGTTAAATTTACCTTCAATGTTGCCAAATGCGATAAAATATTTGACGAGCTACTAAAAAATAGCAACATTAAATTAACTCATACTATTCCTCCTATGGATGAAATAAAGAGACATGCTTATTGTAAGTGGCATAATTCTTTTTCCCATGCCACCAATGATTGTAATGTTTTTCGTTGACATGTACAATCGGACATAAATGAGGGCCGATTGTCTTTTCAAGAGATACAGGTGGAACACAACCATTTCCTGTCAATACAATAGAACCCCAAGTAAAAGGGTCTTGGATCGACCCGAAGTGGCCGATAAAGACAAAGACAAAAACATCGTCATTGGCGATCCTCACACGTCGAATATATCACAAGAAGAGATTGCTCGAAAAGCTCCGCATAGAAGAACTAACAAGTCTGGAGGCGCCAGGGGGCATGCTCAATCGAGCAGCCAAGCAAAGCTCCCTGACTCGAGCATCGCGGACTATCCGACACCTTTGTGCGGAAGGTTCGGTGCTCATACGGACGGTCCGGCTGACTCAGCGGGACAGTCCGCCCATGGCCAGAGGCGTCAACCTCCACACAAAGCAAGGAAAGAGACGCAAGGGCAAAGCACACATAGCCGGCTGGTCAAAGCCGACCCTAGTTTTGATCAATTGCTCTGAAAATATGCTAGCAAGAAGGTCGTTCTATGTGATCAGCCAACAAAGAAACCCCGGTCACCCGCTAAAACAAAACGACCGAATAAAATGGCCCGAACGCTGACGCAACATGCATCGCCTATTCATCCAATAATGCCAACATACTTTAGACCCACCTATTCATCATTGATGCATTATCCTACTCAGATGTTGTCGGGGACCATAATTAGGGGTACCCTCAAGACTCCTAATTCTCAGCTGGTAACCCCCATCAGCACAGAGCTGCAAAGGCCTGGTGGGTGCGACTAAGTCAGGGATCGGTCCACTCGAGGGACTCGATCACGCCTCGCCCGAGCCCAGCCTCGGGCAAGGGCAGCCGACCCCGGAGGATCTACGTCTCGCCCGAGGCCCCCCTCTAGCGACGAACATACTTCTGGCTCGCCCGAGGCCCAGTCTTCGCCAAGAAGCAACCCTGGCCAAATCGCCACGCCAACCGACCAAATCGCAGGGGCATTTAATGCAAAGGTGGCCTGACACCTTTATCCTGACGCACGTCCCCCAGTCGACAGAGCCGAAGTGACCGCAGTCACTTCGCCGCTCCACTGACCGACCTGACAGAAGGACAGCGCCGCCTGCGCCGCTCCGACTGCTGTGCCACTCGACAGAGTGAGGCTGACAGGCAGCCAGGCCCGGACTCAGGCACTGTAGGAAACTCCGCTTCGCCCGACCCAGGGCTCGGACTCGGGCTCAGCCCCGGAAGACGGCGAACTCCGCTCCGCCCGACCCAGGGCTCGGACTCGGGCTCAGCCCCGGAAGACGGCGAACTCCGCTTCGCCCGACCTAGGGCTCGGACTCGGGCTCAGTCCCGGAAGACGGCGAACTCCGCTCCGCCCGACCCAGGGCTCGGACTCGGGCTCAGCCCCAGAAGACGGCGAACTCCGCTCCGCCCGACCCAGGGCTCGGACTCGGGCTCAGCCCCGGAAGACGACGAACTCCGTTTCGCCCGACCCCAGGGCTCGGACTCAGCCCTGGCCTCAGCCGACGGTCTCCGCCTCGCCCGACCCAGGGGCTCGGACTCAACCTCGGCCTCGGAAGACAGACTCGACCTCGACCTCGGAGGAGCCTCCACATCGCCCAACCTAGGGCACGGACCGACCACGTCAACAGGAGGCGCCATCATTACCCTACCCCAAGCTGACTCAGGCTACGGGGAACAAGACCGGCGTCCCATCTGGCTCGCTCCGCCAGATAAGTAATGATGGCGCCCCGCACGCTCTATGACGACGGAAGCAAGAGGACGTCAGCAAGGACGCGACCGCCCCGACAGCTGTCCTTCCGCCAGGCTCCAGCGCTCCTCCGACGGCCACGACACCACACGAACCAGGTGCCAAGACCTCTCCGGCTGCCACGATGGCATGTACTTAGGGCGCTAGCTCTCCTCCGCTAGACACGTTAGCACACTGCTACACCCCCATTGTACACCTGGATCCTCTCCTTGCGCCTATAAAAGGAAGGACCAGGGCCCTCTTACAGAGGGTTGGCCGCGCGGGGAAGAGGACGAGACAGGCGCTCGCGTGAGGCCGCTCGCTCCCTCCCGCGTGGACGCTTGTAACCCCCTACTGCAAGCGCACCCGACCTGGGCGCGGGACAAACACGAAGGCCGCGGGATTCCACCTCTCACGCCCGTCTCCTCCCCCCTTCGCGCTCTGCCTCGCGCCGACCCATCTGGGCTAGGGCACGCGGTGACATTTCACTCATCGGCCCAGGGACCCCCCGGTCTCGAAACGCCGACAGTTGGCGCGCCAGGTAGGGGCCTGCTGCGTGTTGACGAACAGCTTCCCGTCAAGCTCCAGATGGGAAGTCTCCAGCAACCTTTCCAGCCCGGGACGGTGCTCCGTTTCGGGAGTCTTGAGTTAATGTCCCTCGACGGTAGCTACGACATGATACTCCTTCGCCCACCGTGCGACAGCGACAATGGCGGCCGACAGCCCGCCCGCCGGCGGCGGAATCGACGACATCTTCCCCACGTGGTGGAAGAACAACTTTCGAGCTCACCCTGTCCCCTCCCCCGCCGACGGAGGAGGAGGCGGGGCGACCAAGGCCAAGCAGGAGGCGGCACCTCGTCGGCTGTCGAGCGAGTCGACGGCGCCGGCGCCCCAACGGGGGGCATGTCGGGCATCGACCTCGCGTCTGATACGAAGACGAGCGCCGTCTCCCCGCAACACGCCAATCCCGAGCAAACGGACGACGCCAGCACGCTCGCGAAAGGCTTGCTGGGCGTCACCCTCGTACCTGAGATGACGGCGCAGTCAGTCCCTGACGTAACTTCGTCACCGCCCGTCGACCAAGAGGTACCCACCGATCCCCATCTCACGCCTCTTGGATTCAACCTCGACCCGCCAAGCGACTTCGCTTTGGCGGACGCTCTCGTAGAGGCGAGTCCAAACCCTCTGGGGTATCGTATGCGGTCACCCTGGGACCGGCTGACGGACGTCTCGACCTACGGGCCCTCGGGGTCCGAGGAAGATGACGAGCCCGACTTCTGTTGGGATTTCTCCGGACTTGGTAACCCCAGTGCCATGCGGGACTTCATAACCGCATGCGACTACTGCCTTTTCGACTGTTCTGACGGTAGCCGCAGCCTCGGCGACGAGGACTGTGGCCCAAGTCGTGAATGTTTCCACGTCGATCTAGGGAGTCCCTCCGAAGGCAACCATCTTGGTATGCCGGAGAACGGTGATCTCCCTAGGCCTGTGCCTCGCGTTGACATCCTACGGGAGCTAGCTGTGGTCCCCGTTCCGGCGGGGGTCATGACCCACAGCTCGAGCAAATCCGCGGGGTGCAGGCCAGGCTCGACGAGGGAGCAGGAACACTTGAGCCGATTCGCCGGGACGTCGGGCAGGAATGGGCGGGCCAACCTCCGGCCGGAGAAGTGCGTCATCTACCCCAGGGTATCCAGCACTGCATTGCCGGCGATGTCAGGGTGAGGCCGCCACCCACTTCCAGTGGAGTCGGTCAGAACCTGGCTGCAGCAGCAATGCTCCTCCGCGTGATGCCGGAGCCATCAACCACCGAGGGGCAGCGAATCCAGGGAGAGCTCAAGAATCTCCTGGAGGACGCCGCGGTTCGACAGGCCGAAAGCTCCGCCTCCCGAAGGAAGGGGTACCCCTCAGAACATCGTGCCGCGACTTCCCGATTCATGCGGGAAGCCTCGGTCCACACCGGGCGCACGCGCAACACAGCGCCTGCGGCCCCGGGTCGCCTCGGCAACGAGCACCATCACCGCAACCGTCGGGCCCACCTCGACGAAAGGGTGCGCCGAGGCTACCACCCCAGGCGTGGGGGACGCTACGACAGCGGGGAGGATCGGAGTCCCTCGCCTGAACCACCCGGTCCGCAGGCTTTCAGACGCGCCATACGACGGACGCCGTTCCCGACCCGGTTCCGAACCCCGACTACTATCACAAAGTACTCGGGGGAGACGAGACCGGAACTGTGGCTCACGGACTACCGGCTGGCTTGCCGGCTGGGTGGAACGGACGATGACAACGTCATCATCCGCAACCTCCCCCTGTTCCTCTCCGACACCACTCGCGCCTGGTTGGAGCACCTGCCTCCAGGGCAGATCTCCAACTGGGATGACCTGGTCCAAGCCTTCGCCGGCAATTTCCAGGGCACATACGTGCGCCCTAGAAACTCCTGGGACCTCCGAAGCTGCCGACAGCAGCCGGGAGAGTCTCTCCGGGACTACATCTGGCGATTCTCGAAGCAGCGCACCGAGCTGCCCAACATCACCGGTTCAGATGTCATCGGCGCATTCCTCGCCGGCACCACTTGCCGCGACCTGGTGAGCAAGCTGGGTCGCAAGACCCCCACCAGGGCGAGCGAGCTAATGGACATCGCCACCAAGTTCGCCTCTGGCCAGGAGGCGGTTGAGGCTATCTTCCAGAAGGACAAGCAGCCCCAGGGCCGCCCACCGGAAGATGCCCCCGAGGCGTCAACTCAGCGCGGCGCCAAGAAGAAAGGCAAGAAGAAGTCGCAAGCGAAACGCGACGCTGCCGATGCGGACCTTGTCGCCGCCGCCGAGTACAAGAACCCTCGGAAACCCCCCGGAGGTGCCAACCTCTTCGACAAGATGCTCAAGGAGCCGTGCCCCTATCATCAGGGGCCCGTTAAGCACACCCTTGAGGAGTGCGCCATGCTTCGGCGTCACTTTCACAAGGTTGGGCCACCCGCGGAGGGTGGCAGGGCTCGCGACGACGATAAGAAGGAAGATCACCAGGCAGGAGAGTTCCTCGAGGTCCGCGACTACTTCAAGATCTACGGTGGGCAAGCGGCGAACACCTCGGCTCAGCACCGCAAGCAAGAGCGTCGGGAGGTCTGTTCGGTAAAGGTGGCGGCGCCAGTCTACCTAGACTGGTCCGACCAGCCCATCACCTTCGACCAAGCCGACCACCCCGACCGCGTGCCGAGCCCGGGGAAATACCCGCTCGTTGTCGACCCCGTCATCGGCGATGTCAGGCTCACCAAGGTCCTCATGGACGGAGGCAGCAGCCTCAACATCATCTACGCCGAGACCCTCGGGCTCCTGCGCGTCGATCTGTCCTCGGTCCGGGCAGGCGCTGCGCCTTTCCACTGGATCATCCCCGGGAAGCGCGTCCAGCCCCTCGGACAACTCGATCTTCCCGTCTGCTTTGGGACGCCCTCCAACTTCCGAAGGGAGACCCTCACGTTCGAGGTGGTCGGGTTCCGAGGAACCTACCACACAGTACTGGGGAGGCCATGCTACGCGAAGTTCATGGCCGTCCCCAACTACACCTACCTCAAGCTCAAGATGCCGGGCCCCAACGGGGTCATCACCGTCGGCCCCACGTACCGACACGCGTTCGAATGCGATGTGGAGTGCGTGGAGTACGCCGAGGCCCTCATTGCCGACCTGGAGAGCCTCTCTAAGGAGGTGCCAGACGTGAAGCGCCACGCCGGCAGCTTCGAGCCAGCGGGACGGTTAAGTCCGTCCCCCTCGACCCCAGCAGCGACGCCTCCAAGCAGATCCGGATCGGCTCCGAGCTCGATCCCAAATAGGAAGCAGTGCTCGTCGACTTCCTCCGCGCGAACGCCGACGTTTTCGCGTGGAGTCCCTCGGACATGCCCAGCATACCGAGGGATGTCGCCGAGCACTCGCTGGATATCCGGGCTGGAGCCCGACCCGTGAAGCAGCCTCTGCGCCGATTCGACGAAGAAAAGCGCAGAGCCATAGGCGAGGAAATCCACAAGCTAATGGCGGCAGGGTTCATCAAAGAGGTATTCCATCCCGAATGGCTTGCCAATCCTGTGCTTGTGAGAAAGAAAGGAGGGAAATGGCGGATGTGTGTAGACTACACTGGTCTAAACAAAGCATGTCCGAAGGTTCCCTACCCTTTACCTCGCATCGACCAAATTGTGGACTCCACTGCTGGGTGCGAAACCCTGTCTTTCCTCGATGCCTACTCAGGGTATCACCAAATCAGGATGAAAGAGTCCGACCAGCTCGCGACTTCTTTCATCACACCCTTCGGCATGTACTGCTATGTCACCATGCCGTTCGGCTTGAGGAATGCTGGTGCGACGTACCAAAAGTGCATGAACCATGTGTTCGGCGAACACATTGGCCGGACGGTCGAGGCCTACGTCAATGACATCGTAGTCAAGACGAGGAAAGCCTCCGACCTCCTTTCTGACCTTGAAGTGACATTCCGATGTCTCAAGGCGAAAGGCGTGAAGTTTAATCCTGAGAAGTGTGTCTTCGGGGTTCCCCGAGGCATGCTCTTGGGATTCATCGTCTCCGAGCGGGGCATCGAGGCCAACCCGGAGAAGATCGCGGCCATCACCAGCATGGGGCCCATCAAGGACTTGAAAGGCGTACAGAGAGTCATGGGATGCCTTGCGGCTCTGAGCCGCTTCATCTCACGCCTCGGCGAAAGAGGCCTGCCTCTGTACCGCCTCTTAAGGAAGGCCGAGTGCTTCACTTGGACCCCTGAGGCCGAGAAAGCCCTCGAGAACCTGAAGGCGCTCCTTACAAACGCGCCCATCTTGGTGCACCCCGCTGCCGGAGAAGCCCTCTTGATCTACGTCGCCGCGACCACTCAGGTGGTTAGCGCCGCGATTGTGGTTGAGAGACGTGAAGAGGGGCATGCATTGCCCGTCCAGAGGCCAGTCTACTTCATCAGCGAGGTACTGTCTGAAACCAAGATCCGCTACCCACAAATTCAGAAGCTGCTGTACGCGGTGATCCTGACGTGACGGAAGTTGCGACACTACTTCGAGTCTCATCCAGTAACCGTGGTATCATCCTTCCCCCTGGGGGAGATCATCTAGTGCCGAGAGGCCTCGGGTAGAATCGCAAAGTGGGCGGTGGAAATTATGGG
This sequence comes from Zea mays, assembly GCF_902167145.1. NCBI lineage: Eukaryota > Viridiplantae > Streptophyta > Magnoliopsida > Poales > Poaceae > Zea > Zea mays. Next base: position 46,143,211 of record NC_050099.1, on the reverse strand, counting down.
CGAAACGATCTCGTTCGCCCCTCGGAAGGCCATCAAATCCCAGGTCTTGGCGTACTTCGTGGCTGAATGGGTCGACACCCAGCTCCCAACAGTTCCGATCCAACCGGAACTCTGGACCATGTTCTTCGACGGGTCGCTGATGAAGACAGGAGTAGGCGCAGGCCTGCTCTCCATCTCGCCCCTCGGAAAGCATCTACGCTACGTGCTACACCTCCACTTCCCGGCGTCCAACAATGTGGCTGAGTACGAGGCTCTGGTCAATGGGTTGCGCATCGCCATCGAGCTAGGGGTCCGACGCCTCGACGCTCGCGGTGACTCGCAACTCGTCATCGACCAAGTCATGAAGAAGTCCCACTGCCGTGACCCGAAGATGGAAGCCTACTGCGATGAGGTTCGGCGCCTGGAAGACAAGTTCTACGGGCTCGAGCTCAACCACATCGCCCGACGCTACAACGAGACTGCGGACGAGCTGGCTAAAATAGCCTCGGGGCGAACAACGATTCCCCCAGACGTCTTCTCCCGAGACCTGCATCAACCCTCCGTCAAGACCGACGACACACCTGAGCCCGAGAAGGCCTCGGCACAGCCCGAGACACCCTCGGCTCAGTCCGAGGTACCCTCGGCCCAGTCTGAGGTACCCTCGGCACAGCCCGAGGTACCCTCGGTACAGTCCGAGGTACCCTCGGCTCGGCCCAAGGCACCCTCGGCTCAACCCGAGGCACCCTCAGCTCAGCCCGAGGTACCCTCGGCCCCCGAGGGTGAGGCACTGCGCATCGAGGAGGAGCGAAGCGGGGTCACGCCTAATCGAAACTGGCAGACCCCGTACCTGCAATATCTGCACCGAGGAGAGCTACCCCTCGACCGAGCCGAAGCTCGGCGGTTGGCGCGGCGCGCTAAGTCGTTCGTCTTGCTGGGAGATGGGAAGGAGCTCTACCACCGCAGCCCCTCAGGCATCCTCCAACGATGCATCCCCATCGCCGAAGGTCAGAAGCTCCTACAAGAGATACACTCGGGGGCTTGCGGCCATCACGCAGCACCTCGAGCCCTTGTCGGAAACGCCTTCCGACAAGGTTTCTACTGCCGACGCCACTAGAATTGTCCGCAGCTGCGAAGGGTGTCAGTACTACACAAGGCAGACCCACCTGCCTGCTCAGGCCCTACAGACGATACCCATCACCTGGCCTTTTGCTGTGTGGGGTCTGGACCTCGTCAGCCCCTTGCAGAAGGCACCCAGGGGCTATACGCACCTGTTGGTCGCCATCGACAAATTCTCCAAGTGGATCGAGGTCGGACCCCTAAACAGCATCAGGTCCGAACAGGCGGTGGCGTTCTTCACCAACATCATCCATCGCTTTGGGGTTCCGAACTCCATCATCACCGACAGCGGCACCCAGTTCATCGGCAGAAAGTTCCTGGACTTCTGCGAGGATCACCACATCCGGGTGGACTGGGCCGCCGTGGCTCACCCCATGACGAATGGGCAAGTAGAGCGTGCCAACGGCATGATTCTACAAGGACTCAAGCCTCGGATCTACAACGACCTCAACAAGTTCGGCAAGCGATGGATGAAGGAACTCCCCTCGGTGGTCTGGAGTCTGAGGACAACGCCGAGGGAGCCACGGGCTTCACGCCGTTCTTTCTAGTCTATGGGGCCGAGGCCGTCTTGCCCATAGACTTAGAATACGGTTCCCCGAGGACGAGGGCCTACGCCGACCAAAGCAACCAAGCTAATCGAGAAGACTCGCTGGACCAGCTGGAAGAGGCTCGGGACATGGCCTTACTGCACTCGGCGCGGTACCAGCAGTCCCTGCGACGCTACCACGCCCGAGGGGTCCGGTCCCGAGACCTCCAGGTGGGCGACCTGGTGCTTCGGCTGCGACAGGACGCCCGAGGGCGGCACAAGCTCACACCTCCCTGGGAAGGGTCGTGTAACACCCTGAATTTGGGGGTATAAAATTTCTTTGCTCATATTCACAAATTCAGGTGTTACTTTCTTTTCTCATCCTTCCTCATTCTTTTCTTTCTCATTTCTATAGGAGCTAAGTGCTTATTTTATTTGTAATTATAGTTTATTATGTTAAACCCTAAGGGAGTATGAATTGTTGCATCATGTTGAACCCTAGATTTCACTTTTGCTTGGTGCATAATTCTTGGAAGGTTTGGTTTGAATTTGTGGCTTGTTTGAATTTGAATCAAATAGGGAAAGTAAAAAGAAAAGGGGAAAACAATTCAGAATAAAAGAAAAAGGCAAAGCAGCCCACGTCCCCGCCCCCTCGGCCTTTTGGCCCAGTCGGCCCACCTCGCGCGCGCGCCTCTCCCCCCCCCCTTCTCTCTCTGCTCGCCCGGCCCCACCTGTCGGCGCTGCCGCTTCCCCGCGCGCGCCCGCTCCCTCGCTCTCTCTCTGCCCGTGGGCCCGGCCCGTCAGCCCCGCTTCCCTCGCGCCCGCACCCGCTTTCTTCTCTCTCTCTGCGCCGCGGGCCCGGCTTGTCAGCTTCCCCGTCTTCGCGTAACCGCCGCCGTGCGTGCCGCGGTCTCCGCGCCCACGTCGCGCGTGGGGCTCGCCCCACCTCGCCCTCAGCCACTTGAGCCCCGAGCCTTGCTCGCCATCTCCCCCTCCCTCATTTGCGCACCAACCGGCCCCCCCTCTTCCACCTCTCCCTCGCTGTACGCACGCCAGAGCGCCGCCGCCGTAAACCCCGCCGTTCCGAGCTCGGTTCCCGGCCGCCGTTGGCGCTCCGCCGTGTCCATTGCCACGGTGAGCTTCGCCCCGACGTCCGCAACCCGGAACGCTCACCGATTTCCCCTTCCCCTCCCTATTTCTCTCTGCCCGCGCTCACCCGCCGTCCGCCGTGCAGCCGCCACCGTCGACCCGGGCCACCGTCGCGTCTCCGTCGCCGCCGAGGAGTCCCCGGAGCCCGCCTTGAGGTAAGGGACCTCTCCCGCCCCTATCGCCCTTTGTTTTGCTCTCTGCCGCGTGTAATTCCTCGCCGGAGTAGAGTAATCCCGCCGCCGAGCCGCTCCGCCGTGAATCGCCCCCCTCCGGTGCCTCTGCCCCGACCCAGACCCCACCAGAGAACTCCCCGCGCCCTCCCCGACCTCCCCGACCACTCAGGTCGCCCCAGAGCCCCGCCAATCGCCCGCGCCCCTCGTCTCCGGCGAGCCCTCCGCCGCGGGGACGAGCGCCGCCGCCCCAGCTAGCCGTAGGAAAGACCCAGGCCGCCCACCCGATCTCCGCCGTTCAACCCAGATCGGGCGGCCCTGATTCAACTCGCCCGGACCTAATCCTGGCCGTCCGCCGGAGATCCAGCGGCCCAGGCCCACTGCCCCCTCACCCCGTCTCTCTGCCCGTTAGGCCCCGCTTGTCAGCTCGCCCGCGCGCTCGCCCTGCCCGCCGGCCCCGCCTGTCAGTCCGCCCGCGCGCTCTGCCCGCCCGGTCCCGCCTGCCAGTCGCCCCGCGCGCTCTGCCCGCCCGGTCCCGCCTGCCAGTCGCCCGCGCCCGCGCTGTCCGCCCGTCCCCGCCTGCCAGTCGCCCGCGCCCGCGCTGTCCGCCCGGCCCCGCCTGTCAGCCGCTCACGCCGCCGCGCGCCCGCGCGCCCGCCGCGGGATCTAATCCTGGCCGTCGATCTGAGATCCAACGGCTGTAGGCGCCCGATACCCCTTCGCCCGCGCGTTTTCTTAAAGAACCCCCCTGTTTTCTGGAAATTGCGCCCGCCGTCCCTGGTTTCTCGCAGTTAGGTCCTCGGACCTTTTATTTAATTCAAAATAGGTATTTAGGGTATATTTTAAACCCCTAAACTTGTAAAATTCATAACTTTGTCATATGAACTCCAAATTAGGTGCTTCAAATTGCAAAATGTTCATAATATTATTATCTATCTGTTTATGCAATGTTTCCCTGCTGTTTCCATGTCCCAATTAATGGTTAATCATTAGGATAAAGTTAATGTTATGGGAACCCTATTTGAGATAAATAAAAGATAGTAGACTTTAATAAAAGTTGGAGCACTTAAGTTTATGGACTCAAACACTTAAGTTTAGGAACTTAAACCAGATAATTATTTAATCCCACCACTGACTTGAACCTGATTAGTGGATAATGAATCACTTTGTATAGTCCTCTACCCCAGACCTAGGGAACACTAGAGTGCCTATCCCTTTTCTGTTATGAGCATGTGACCTCTCTCTGCTGCATATGTTTGGTATATTGTTTTTGTTTGTTATTTTCCCAAGTGCACAGTGTGAATGATTGCTTCACGTAGACAACGAGCAGTCTGTGTTTCCCGAGGCAGTTGCAGAGGAAGTCCCTGAGCAGCAGTTTGGTGAAGGCAAGTGTCCTCTGTCCCATTATGTCCTATTCATTTATAACTTACTACCCCGCATTACTTACTTGAGACCTAAGGATTGACTAGCTTTACATTTTACTTTATCCTTGATGACCTTATGGGCTATTATGGTTAGCACTTTGCTATTGCTTTAACATAATCAATGAACATGATGTGACTATTTATGATACTGTTATCCTGATGATGTTGATGATCCTGTGATACTCTAGGGGGCTCAGGCTGTTTCCTGAGTACCTCTCCGTAAGGACTGGTTCGTTGAGAGACCACCCGGGATAACAGTGCAACCATGAGGGTGAAATGGGATGCCCTTAGCTGATTAATTAGATGAACTAGAGGTGTAGTTGCTTAGCCGTCGTGCCGTCAATGGGGTCCAGGCACAGTGCTTGCTCTGCCGAGGCTGAGTGCCGAGGTTCTTTCGTTTTGCTCTTTGTTAGTCACTCTCCTGCGGGGAGGGGTACTGTGTTTATCAAACTGGAGAAACCTAACGGGCAGCTATGATCTCTAGGGAATCTTTGTAAAAGCTACGTAGTGATGCCCTGCCGGACCACCTAGGTAGTGGTCAATGGGGATTAGCTCTCCCCGGGTAGAAAGGGAATCATGACTCATGGGTAAAGTGTGCAACCTCTGCAGAGGGTAGTGAAACTGGTATATCAGCCGTGCTCACGGTTAAGAGCAGCCTTGGGATCCTCTTTGATTAGAGATACAGATGGTTCGAGATACAAGGATTATGTTATGGTTTCGGTTCGACTATGATGATGTTGTTCCTCGATGAGGAAAGGGTTTACGGGTTGGTTAATGTTAAAATCTGGCTTCTACTAATGATAAATACCTGACCAACTAAAAGCAACTGCTTGAGCCTAACCCCACATAAAGCTAGTCCACTACAGCCAAACAGGACATTTGCTGAGTACGTTGATGTGTACTCATCCTTGCTTTACCACAAAACACCAGGTTGTCCGCATTGTAATCACTGCTCAGGAGAAGGCGAAGCCGTGGAAGGAGACTTCCAGGAGTTCCAAGACTACGATGAATTCTAGGTGTGGGTTGGCGGCAACCCCCAGTCAGCTGCCTGTGAAGGCCTTATCTTTACTGCGTTTCGCTTAGCACTTTGATTCACCTGTTAAGACAATGACTATGTGGATGTCTATGACTCTATGATGTAATAAGTACTCTTTTATGTTATTATTCGAGCATTGTGTGATGATGTTCATTTATGTAATCGCTGTGTACGTGAGTTCTGATCCTGGCACGTACATAGTTCGCATTCGGTTTGCCTTCCAAAACCGGGTGTGACATAAGTGGTATCAAAGCCCATGCTGACTGTAGGACCGCTGACCTAGAGTAGCACTGGTCGTACTAAGGACTATTGACCCTCCCCCTCACCTTGACATCTGATGTTACTTCAAAAAGTCGGTCACCTCGACCAACCCTATATTTTACTATCTATCTATACAATACCTTGTTAAAATTTTTATCTTATTCTGTCTTTGGTTTATTCATTTGTCATATTAGTTCTGCTCTTACTCTTATGCTTACGGTGTCTTTTGTAGATGGCTCGTCTTAGACACACTGCACGTAAGTCGGTGATTCCTTTCCTGCCGTCTCGACTTGCGGAGCGTCCTCTGCACCGCACCGTGTCCGGTCAGTCGAGTCACCTGGAGAGGCTGCACCACCGCCTGCGTGAGGAGCAGGAACGCCGGCGCCAGCACGGAGAGCAGCAGGGCTCTTCCTCCTCACCCCAGCAGGAGGTGGAGACCGTGAGGCCCCGTTCCTCTGTGGCCCAGCTGGAGGCGCCCCTTGTACCACCGCGGGACGTCCCGGCTGTTGGAGGAGCTACTGGAGGAGATCCCGACGACGACGACTCAGACCACAGCACGGAGTCTTCTGAGCCGCAGGAGGCGGAAGGATGGGTCGCCCGACCCATCACCCGTGACGCCGCTCGCGGTTGTCACTTCCACGACGCACTCGACACCTTGCTGCGCCAGGCTTTCGACCGGCACACCTGGTCGATCGAGTATCGTTGTGTAGTCTACCAGCACAGTCGCGGGAGGTACCCGGACCGCTGGGAGGCTACCTGCCTAGTTCGCCGTCCGGAGGATGACCTCCGGGGTGCGGAGGCCGTTTCGGAGCACTATTCCATCTCCGAGAGGGACACTGCAGAGGCGGCTATGCAGGATGGAGCACGTCGTGCACTCTCCCAGTACTGTTCTTTGTTCGGTGGGGTGGCCGACGGTCTTAACCTTCGGTACTACCCCCGCCGCCCTACTGGAAGCACCGAGAGTGTGGTTGTCTCACCCGTTGGTGAGGCTAACCCTAGGTTGAGCAGCACAGTCAACCTAGTCGCAGTACTTAACACGGAGCTGGACCACTCTCTGGACGAGCTAAGCAGGGCTCGAACGGAGATTGCGGAGTTGCGTGCTGAGCTGGCAGAGCGCCATCACCAGGAGGGTGGTTCCCCCGCACCTGTTGGGACTCAGCACCCATACCGCTCACCGCCACGTGGTCACCACACTTATGGTTCCCCTGTCTGTAAGACCAGGATAGATTTGGATCCTTAGATCGTTAGCGTCGAAGTTTGTAATAATTCTTAAGTCAGGTATCTCAGTCTTAGGTAGTTAGTTTAGTTTGCTTATCAGTTGCTTCCATTTAGTTTAGTTTGCTTATCAGTTGCTTTCATGCTTGTTATGATGAACTTGTACTGGATTTGAATCTTTGTAATGACTGTTGCCAACCTGCGGGTTTTCCCTGCAGTTTGGCTTAGCTAGTAATATTAATGAAGTCAGTTGTTTAGTTGGGAAGCCATTTACTCTTACTTTCCTTTCTTATCTGAGAAGCTGTGTTGAATCATGAATGAGGATCAGTGAAGCCCTTTGCTCACTCAGTGTCATGAAGAATTCTGTATTCTCTTTTCTTATGCTGAAAGATTGTAAGATCAATGCTGATGTATGAATGCCTTCCACAGATGTCTGACAACAGGCGCCGATGCAACAGGCGTGCTCAGCTGGAGCAGCATGACCAGCAGGAGGAACAACAGAGGCAGCCTCCCCCACCACCCTCGATGTCAGTGGAGCAGATGTTCTTGATGCAGACCCAGGCAGTGCAGGCCATTGGGCAGACTCTGGCAGCCATGCAGCAGGCTCAACAGCAACCCCAACCCCAATTGCAAGTGCAGATGCCCCAGATGCCACGAGATAAGCGTGGTGAGTTCATGAGAGGGCACCCTCCTACCTTCGCCCATTCTGCTGACCCCATGGATGCAGAAGACTGGCTGCGCGCAGTGGAGAGGGAGCTGCGCACCGCCCAATGCGACGACAGGGAGAAGGTTCTGTATGGTCCCCGCCAGCTGAGGGGAGCAGCCCAGTCCTGGTGGGAGTCCTACCTCGCCACACATGCTGACCCCGAAGCCATCACTTGGGAAGAATTCAGCGAGAGTTTCCGCAGGTACCATGTGCCAGAGGGACTGATGATCGTGAAGAAGGAGGAGTTTCTGGCTCTGAAGCAGGGACCCCTGTCTGTTAGTGAGTACAGAGACAAGTTTCTGCAGCTGTCTCGTTACGCACCTGAGGATGTCAACACTGATGCTAAGAGGCAGTACAGGTTCATGAGAGGTTTGGTGGATCCCCTGCATTACCAGCTGATGAATCATACCTTCCCAACCTTCCAGCACCTGATCGATAGGGCAGTCATGACTGAGAAGAAGCGTAAAGATATGGAAGATCGGAAGCGCAAGATGAGTGGACCCCAGTCCGGAGGCATCAGCCGTCCACGTTTCTCAGGCAGTTCATCTCAGCAAGGCAGACCTGGTCACCCACCGGGATATCAGAATCAGAATCAGCGTCCGCATCAGCAGCAGTTTCAGAGGCAGTACCCGCAGCAGCAGCAGCAGTATCGTCAGCACAGCCAGCAGGGAGGTAATCAGTATCAGAAGCAGAACAACCAGGCACCTCGCCTTCCTGCCCCAGCAGCGAATCAGAGCAACCAAGCAGCCCCAGCACAAGGAGGAGGCAGAGGATGTTTCCACTGTGGAGATCAAGGCCACTGGGCGATGCAGTGCCCAAAGAAGACGGCTCAGCAGCAGACCAACCCCAATGCTCCAGCAAGGCAAGGTGTACTGCAGCCGGCAGCAGGCAATCGTAACCAAGCGTACAACCGTGGAAAGGTGAACCACTTGGAGGCCGAAGCGATCCAGGATGCACCCGATGTGGCAGTAGGTATGTTCTCAGTCGAATCTCATCCCGCGAAAGTGCTATTTGATACTGGTGCAACTCATTCATTTGTCACTGCAACATGGGTAGAATTGCATAACATCTCAGTAGAGGCAATGATGCCACCCATGAGGATTAATTCGGTTGGTGGCAAGGTGCAAACAGATAAAATATGTTCAAACATAATGGTGGAAATAAGGGGGATAGGATTCCCCAGTGACTTAATAGTAATAGGCACCCCTGGGATAGATGTCATTCTAGGGATGAACTGGTTAATGAAGTATGAAGCAAATGTTAGTTGTGACAAGAGGACCATAACATTGAAGTCCCCGTCAGGAGAAGAGGTAGTGGCCGAGCTAAGGATGCCTAAGTCAGAAGAGGGAGTCTGTCACCAGATTTCTGTTGATAGTAAGGAGCCCAACCCGCTCGAGGCTATCAAGGTTGTGTCGGACTTTCCGGATGTGTTTCCCGAGGAGCTAACGGGCATGCCACCCGAAAGAAAAGTCGAATTTGCCATAGAGCTTATCCCTGGTACCGCCCCCATTTCCAAAAGAGCCTATCGAGTGTCTGGACCAGAATTGGTGGAGCTCAAGAAGCAGATAGATGAGATGTTAGAGAAGGGTTACATCAGGCCAAGTACCTCGCCTTGGGCCGCTCCAGTGTTGTTTGTAGAGAAGAAAGATGGTACCAAAAGGATGTGCATAGACTACAGAGCCCTGAATGAAGTCACTGTCAAGAACAAGTACCCCCTGCCAAGGATAGAAGATTTGTTCGACCAGCTCAGAGGTGCCAGCGTATTCTCGAAGATAGATCTGAGATCTGGTTATCATCAACTCAGAATCCGACCCTCGGATATACCGAAGACGGCATTCATCACCAAGTACGGGTTATATGAGTTCACAGTTATGTCCTTTGGTTTGACAAATGCGCCAGCCTTCTTTATGTACCTGATGAACAGTGTGTTCATGGACTATCTAGACAAGTTTGTGGTAGTGTTCATCGACGACATTCTCATATACTCTCAAAGTGAGGAAGATCATGTAGAGCATTTGAAGATGGTATTGCAAAGGCTTCGAGAACATCAGTTGTATGCCAAGCTGGGCAAATGCGAGTTCTGGATTCACGAAGTCTTGTTTCTGGGTCACATCATAAATCAAGATGGGTTGGCAGTAGATCCAAAGAAAGTAGCAGATATCCTGAACTGGAAAGCACCGAAGGATGTTCGCGGGATCAAGAGCTTCATCGGAATGGCTGGATATTACAGGCGTTTCATTGAAGGCTTTTCAAAGATTGCTAGACCGATGACAGCGTTACTAGCGAAGAAAGTTGAGTTTAAGTGGACCCAAAAGTGTCAGGAAGCATTTGAAGAACTGAAGAATAGATTGACTACAGCTCCTGTGTTAGTCCTGCCTGATGTTCACAGGTCATTCTCAGTGTATTGCGACGCTTCTTACACCGGATTGGGATGTGTGCTAATGCAAGAAGGGAGAGTTGTAGCATACTCGTCTCGACAGCTGAAGATCCATGAGAAAAACTATCCCACACATGACCTGGAGTTGGCAGCAGTGGTTCATGCTTTAAAGACCTGGAGACATTACCTGTATGGGCAGAAGTGCGACATCTACACAGATCATAAGAGTCTGAAGTACATATTCACCCAGTCAGAGTTAAACATGAGGCAGCGAAGATGGTTGGAATTGATCAAAGACTATGAGTTGGAGATACATTACCATCCGGGCAAAGCCAATGTTGTTGCAGATGCTCTGAGCAGGAAAAGTCAAGTTAATATGTTGGCCTCGTACCCAATGCCATATGAGTTAGCCAAGGAATTTGACAGACTGAGCCTCAGTTTCCTGAACAGTACGCAAGGAGTAACAGTGGAATTAGAGCCCACCCTAGAGCGGGAGATCAAAGAAGGGCAGAAGGATGATGAAAACATCAACAAGATCCGGCAGCTGATCCTAGAAGGAAGAGGCAAAGACTTTCGAGAGGATGAAGATGGAGTAATATGGTTCAAGGACCGATTGTGTGTTCCCGACCTCAAACCTATCCGGGAACTGATCCTCAAGGAAGCTCATGAGACAGCCTACTCGATACACCCAGGGAGTGAGAAAATGTACCAGGATTTAAAAAGGAGGTTTTGGTGGTATGGTATGAAAAGAGAGATCGCAGAATATGTCGCCATCTGTGATAGCTGTCAGAGAACCAAAGCAGAGCATCAGAGGCCTGCCGGATTGTTGCAACCATTGCGGATTCCTCAGTGGAAGTGGGATGAGATCGGGATGGATTTCATAGTTGGCCTACCTCGTACCCAGGCCGGCTACGATTCCATCTGGGTGGTTGTGGACCGCTTAACAAAGGTGGCCCATTTCATACCTGTGAAGACGACATACACCGGAGCAACGTTAGCTGAGTTATACATGTCACGGATAGTCTGCCTTCATGGTGTGCCGAAGAAGATAGTGTCAGATCGAGGAACGCAGTTCACGTCTCATTTTTGGCAGCAGCTACAAGAAGCTTTGGGCACACATTTGAACTTCAGCTCAGCTTATCACCCGCAGACAGACGGTCAGACTGAAAGAACTAATCAGATCCTAGAAGATATGTTGAGAGCCTGTGCGTTGCAAGACAAGTCAGGATGGGACAAAAGGTTACCTTATGCAGAATTCTCCTACAACAATAGTTACCAGGCCAGCTTGAAGATGTCACCGTTTCAGGCGCTCTATGGGCGGAGTTGTAGGACTCCGCTGCATTGGGACCAGCCTGGAGAGAGACAGGTGTTTGGCCCCGACATCTTGCTTGAAGCCGAAGAGAATATCAAAATGGTTCGGGAGAACCTGAAGACAGCCCAATCAAGACAGCGAAGCTATGCGGACAGAAGGAGAAGGGAACTGAGTTTTGAAGTGGGAGACTACGTCTATCTGAAGGTGTCACCTATCCGAGGAGTCAGAAGGTTCGGAGTTAAAGGCAAGTTAGCACCTCGGTACGTTGGACCATATCAGATTCAAGCAAAGCGTGGAGAAGTGGCTTACCAGCTTGACCTACCAGAGAGTTTGTCAGCAGTGCACAATGTGTTCCATGTGTCGCAATTGAAGAAGTGTCTGCGAGTACCAGAAGAACAGTTGCCAGTGGAGGGTTTGGAAGTCCAGGAGGATCTAACATACATAGAGAAGCCAACGCAGATTTTGGAGTTTGCAGACAGAGTCACCCGGAGAAACACCATCAGAATGTGCAAAGTCAGATGGGGTCACCACTCGGAGGAAGAAGCAACCTGGGAACGAGAAGATGACCTGAAGGCCAAATACCCTGAACTCTTTGTTGACCAACCTTGAATCTCGGGGCGAGATTCTTTTAAGGGGGATAGGTTTGTAACACCCTGAATTTGGGGGTATAAAATTTCTTTGCTCATATTCACAAATTCAGGTGTTACTTTCTTTTCTCATCCTTCCTCATTCTTTTCTTTCTCATTTCTATAGGAGCTAAGTGCTTATTTTATTTGTAATTATAGTTTATTATGTTAAACCCTAAGGGAGTATGAATTGTTGCATCATGTTGAACCCTAGATTTCACTTTTCCTTGGTGCATAATTCTTGGAAGGTTTGGTTTGAATTTGTGGCTTGTTTGAATTTGAATCAAATAGGGAAAGTAAAAAGAAAAGGGGAAAACAATTCAGAATAAAAGAAAAAGGCAAAGCAGCCCACGTCCCCGCCCCCTCGGCCTTTCGGCCCAGTCGGCCCACCTCGCGCGCGCGCCTCTCCCCCCCCCCTTCTCTCTCTGCTCGCCCGGCCCCACCTGTCGGCGCTGCCGCTTCCCCGCGCGCGCCCGCTCCCTCGCTCTCTCTCTGCCCGTGGGCCCGGCCCGTCAGCCCCGCTTCCCTCGCGCCCGCACCCGCTTTCTTCTCTCTCTCTGCGCCGCGGGCCCGGCTTGTCAGCTTCCCCGTCTTCGCGTAACCGCCGCCGTGCGTGCCGCGGTCTCCGCGCCCACGTCGCGCGTGGGGCTCGCCCCACCTCGCCCTCAGCCACTTGAGCCCCGAGCCTTGCTCGCCATCTCCCCCTCCCTCATTTGCGCACCAACCGGCCCCCCTCTTCCACCTCTCCCTCGCTGTACGCATGCCAGAGCGCCGCCGCCGTAAACCCCGCCGTTCCGAGCTCGGTTCCCGGCCGCCGTTGGCGCTCCGCCGTGTCCATTGCCACGGTGAGCTTCGCCCCGACGTCCGCAACCCGGAACGCGCACCGATTTCCCCTTCCCCTCCCTATTTCTCTCTGCCCGCGCTCACCCGCCGTCCGCCGTGCAGCCGCCACCGTCGACCTGGGCCACCGTCGCGTCTCCGTCGCCGCCGAGGAGTCCCCGGAGCCCGCCTTGAGGTAAGGGACCTCTCCCGCCCCTATCGCCCTTTGTTTTGCTCTCTGCCGCGTGTAATTCCTCGCCGGAGTAGAGTAATCCCGCCGCCGAGCCGCTCCGCCGTGAATCGCCCCCCTCCGGTGCCTCTGCCCCGACCCAGACCCCACCAGAGAACTCCCCGCGCCCTCCCCGACCTCCCCGACCACTCAGGTCGCCCCAGAGCCCCGCCAATCGCCCGCGCCCCTCGTCTCCGGCGAGCCCTCCGCCGCGGGGACGAGCGCCGCCGCCCCAGCTAGCCGTAGGAAAGACCCAGGCCGCCCACCCGATCTCCGCCGTTCAACCCAGATCGGGCGGCCCTGATTCAACTCGCCCGGACCTAATCCTGGCCGTCCGCCGGAGATCCAGCGGCCCAGGCCCACTGCCCCCTCACCCCGTCTCTCTGCCCGTTAGGCCCCGCTTGTCAGCTCGCCCGCGCGCTCGCCCTGCCCGCCGGCCCCGCCTGTCAGTCCGCCCGCGCGCTCTGCCCGCCCGGTCCCGCCTGCCAGTCGCCCGCGCGCTCTGCCCGCCCGGTCCCGCCTGCCAGTCGCCCGCGCCCGCGCTGTCCGCCCGTCCCCGCCTGCCAGTCGCCCGCGCCCGCGCTGTCCGCCCGGCCCCGCCTGTCAGCCGCTCACGCCGCCGCGCGCCCGCGCGCCCGCCGCGGGATCTAATCCTGGCCGTCGATCTGAGATCCAACGGCTGTAGGCGCCCGATACCCCTTCGCCCGCGCGTTTTCTTAAAGAACCCCCCTGTTTTCTGGAAATTGCGCCCGCCGTCCCTGGTTTCTCGCAGTTAGGTCCTCGGACCTTTTATTTAATTCAAAATAGGTATTTAGGGTATATTTTAAACCCCTAAACTTGTAAAATTCATAACTTTGTCATATGAACTCCAAATTAGGTGCTTCAAATTGCAAAATGTTCATAATATTATTATCTATCTGTTTATGCAATGTTTCCCTGCTGTTTCCATGTCCCAATTAATGGTTAATCATTAGGATAAAGTTAATGTTATGGGAACCCTATTTGAGATAAATAAAAGATAGTAGACTTTAATAAAAGTTGGAGCACTTAAGTTTATGGACTCAAACACTTAAGTTTAGGAACTTAAACCAGAAAATTATTTAATCCCACCACTGACTTGAACCTGATTAGTGGATAATGAATCACTTTGTATAGTCCTCTACCCCAGACCTAGGGAACACTAGAGTGCCTATCCCTTTTCTGTTATGAGCATGTGACCTCTCTCTGCTGCATATGTTTGGTATATTGTTTTTGTTTGTTATTTTCCCAAGTGCACAGTGTGAATGATTGCTTCACGTAGACAACGAGCAGTCTGTGTTTCCCGAGGCAGTTGCAGAGGAAGTCCCTGAGTAGCAGTTTGGTGAAGGCAAGTGTCCTCTGTCCCATTATGTCCTATTCATTTATAACTTACTACCCCGCATTACTTACTTGAGACCTAAGGATTGACTAGCTTTACATTTTACTTTATCCTTGATGACCTTATGGGCTATTATGGTTAGCACTTTGCTATTGCTTTAACATAATCAATGAACATGATGTGACTATTTATGATACTGTTATCCTGATGATGTTGATGATCCTGTGATACTCTAGGGGGCTCAGGCTGTTTCCTGAGTACCTCTCCGTAAGGACTGGTTCGTTGAGAGACCACCCGGGATAACAGTGCAACCATGAGGGTGAAATGGGATGCCCTTAGCTGATTAATTAGATGAACTAGAGGTGTAGTTGCTTAGCCGTCGTGCCGTCAATGGGGTCCAGGCACAGTGCTTGCTCTGCCGAGGCTGAGTGCCGAGGTTCTTTCGTTTTGCTCTTTGTTAGTCACTCTCCTGCGGGGAGGGGTACTGTGTTTATCAAACTGGAGAAACCTAACGGGCAGCTATGATCTCTAGGGAATCTTTGTAAAAGCTACGTAGTGATGCCCTGCCGGACCACCTAGGTAGTGGTCAATGGGGATTAGCTCTCCCCGGGTAGAAAGGGAATCATGACTCATGGGTAAAGTGTGCAACCTCTGCAGAGGGTAGTGAAACTGGTATATCAGCCGTGCTCACGGTTAAGAGCAGCCTTGGGATCCTCTTTGATTAGAGATACAGATGGTTCGAGATACAAGGATTATGTTATGGTTTCGGTTCGACTATGATGATGTTGTTCCTCGATGAGGAAAGGGTTTACGGGTTGGTTAATGTTAAAATCTGGCTTCTACTAATGATAAATACCTGACCAACTAAAAGCAACTGCTTGAGCCTAACCCCACATAAAGCTAGTCCACTACAGCCAAACGGGACATTTGCTGAGTACGTTGATGTGTACTCATCCTTGCTTTACCACAAAACACCAGGTTGTCCGCATTGTAATCACTGCTCAGGAGAAGGCGAAGCCGTGGAAGGAGACTTCCAGGAGTTCCAAGACTACGATGAATTCTAGGTGTGGGTTGGCGGCAACCCCTAGTCAGCTGCCTGTGAAGGCCTTATCTTTACTGCGTTTCGCTTAGCACTTTGATTCACCTGTTAAGACAATGACTATGTGGATGTCTATGACTCTATGATGTAATAAGTACTCTTTTATGTTATTATTCGAGCATTGTGTGATGATGTTCATTTATGTAATCGCTGTGTACGTGAGTTCTGATCCTGGCACGTACATAGTTCGCATTCGGTTTGCCTTCCAAAACCGGGTGTGACAGGCCGTTCGTCATGGCCAAAGTTCTGAAGCCCGGAACGTACAAGCTGGCCAACAGTCAAGGCGAGGTCTACAACAACGCTTGGAACATCCAACAGCTACGTCGCTTCTACCCTTAAGATGCTTTCAAGTTGTTCATATACCTCGTTCCCACGCAAAGTTTAGTCATCAAGGAAGGGTCAGCCTTGCCTCGGCAAAGCCCGACCCTCCCTTGGGGGCTAAAAGGGGGGGAACCCCCTCTGCGTCGAAATTTTCCTCGAAAAAAGATCCTTTCTGCCAGAATGTCTTTCGTGCTTTTTGACTACTTCGAAAGTGGACCCTGAAAACGGCGGAGTACACGTAAGCAGCCAAGGCTGACCGAGCCGAGGGACTCCTACGCCTCCGGGATACGGATACCTCAATCATCACCTTCTACGATGAATAACTCGCGTTCGGATAAGTGATTCCGCGGACCGAACAAGTCTTCACGCTCGAAAGCTCCTCTACCGAAGCGATTCTTCGGGCCTTCTCGACTGCGTCGGTGACATAACCCTATGGACGGGCAAGAGTGCGCGTAAGCAGCAAGGCCGACCGAGCCGAGGGATTCCTACGCCTCCGGGATACGGATACCTCACTCATCACCTTCCGTGAAAAGCAACTCTCGCTCGCACAGACTATTCTGTTACCGACGAAAAAGTCCAGATACTCGAAACAAGAGGAAAAGAAGCACAGCTTTACAACACGACGATGGCGTGTTTGGGCCTCGGCGGCCGCAGAAAACACACGCTACAAGATAATCCGATCCTGCAGGCTCGGATCTCGATAGTTGAAGGGAGCAGCAGCACCCTCGGCGTCGACTACACCTTCGGCGAGGCCCGACCTAGCCTCAGACGGCGACACCGTCCGACGATCTCCACTCTGAAGGACGACGTCATCATCACACTCAGGCCATCGCCGCCAGGGTCTTCTCCAAGAATCCGGCTCGAGCAGGCGGCTCGGCTGGTCACCCCGAGGCCTCGGCCAGCTGTCCCCCGAAGACATCAGCCCGGCCCGAGGCCTCGGCAGATCAACTCCGGCGTCGGTCCCGCTAACGGACGACCCGACCAGGCTCCGGCCGACCAAGTCTTCTTTTCGAGCCAACTCTGCCTCTATCCGTGCTGACACCGCTACCCCTGGCTTCGGCTCGTCGAAGAGCAGCCGAGGGGTTCCTTTAACTAAGCAAGAGAAGCCTCGGACAGCAAGGCCGACCGAGCCGAGGGACTCCTACGCCTCCGGGATACGGATACCTCACTCGTCACCTTTGCACGGGGCGACTCACGCTTGGTGAAGCGGTTCAGATAACCAATAGGCGAGTCTTAGTGCTCGAAAATGAGGAAAAAACACGGCTCCGCGCCAAAAATACATACATGTTCTGGCCCCGACAGCCACAATGAACAAAAGACCGGCATTCAAGATGCCATTACAAACGGAACTCCGGTTCCACCTCCGCAGGTACGAACAACCCCACACGATCGGGGGGCCTGCGGAGCAACAGAAGACCGACGAGTGGCTCGCCGTCACCCGCTCCGGCAGCAGCGACAACGACCCCCGCTCCGGGTGGCCGAAATGCAGCAGCGATGGCCTCAGGGCGGACGCCGCTGCAACCTTGCCCTCGCCCACGCCGACGCTCGAGGGGCGAGGACAAGTACAAAGAGCCGGAGGCCCGGAGCGCGGACGGTGGCGGTGATCCCGTCGGCGACGGGGACTTCTCGAACCGCCTCCGCCTCGGCGCCGACGACAGGGGCTATCAGCCCCTCGGCAGATCCCCACTCAGATCCTCCCGGACGAGTGGAGCACCGACCCCCGCGCGAAGGCGCCGTACCGGTGCAAAGGCAGGATTGCCCCAGAACACGAACGCCGACCTGGCAGCGCGCGACGTCTTGGGCGGTCCTCCCGTGCGCGCGGCGCGACAACCGCCCTTGCGGCAGGAGGGGGCACCGGGAGCCAAGCCGGCGAGCCCAACACGCTGAAGCTGACGACGCCCGCCGTCGAGCAGCCCCACGTTGTCGAAGTCCGCCCCTCTCGCAGGGCCAGTGAGCGCCCTCTCCCTCGAATGCTGAAGGAGAGGCTGACCCATGAACCCGCGCGGGAGGTAGAGCTCCGGCTCAGCCCGGCCTCCGCCCCAGCGAGGATGATGAACATCCTTGAAGCTGAGGGCGGGACCAAGATCGCAGCCCGGCTTGCTTCTCCCCATCCAGAGGCTGGTGGTTACCGTCTCGGGTGACCACCGGCGAGGGGATGCAGCCGGGCTGCATGATGAAAATCCTTGAAGCCGAACGATGGCTGAAAGGTACCAACTCCCACAGAGTTGCGTTCCTCCAACGACAAGGCGGAAGCATTGCGGGTGTCCCCCATCCGGGGGCTCGGAAGGTGGAAAGACACGATGCATAAGGGAGCGCGAAGACATGGTCGCCTTTCAAGGGGGTCACCCTCCTTTTAAAGGCGACTCTCCCTACTTGCGTCCCCAGTCGTCGTGGGCTGAGTCTTCTCCAACACGCTCCAAGGTCCTCCCCCCTACGGCGCGGGGGCTGGGTCCCACGCGTCATGCAAGCTGGCCCAGAGCAGAAGAAGCCAAACCGCCGCGCGCGGTGCATGCAACCGCCCAGCAGTTACGAGCATTCCTCCACTTTCGCCCAGACCAACGGGCGAAAGGGCGGGCAGCCATGCAGGCGGCATGCAACCGCGCCAAGTGGGCGCGCCCCTCCGACTACCAACGCACCCAGCATGGGGGCCCACGCCCACGCGTCATGCAACTGGTGCGCCGGTCGCTACGTGCAAGCAACTGCACCACCACTCGCACCACTACCACGCCTCCTCGACTACGGAACCAGTACCGCGACTCGAGGCGACCCTGCGTATGACCCAGCAGTACCAGCCTGGCGCGACGGTCAATACGACCAAAAATGGGCCGGCAGTAATGGCGGTGGCAGGCGGGTAGGAGCAGCGGTCACGTCGTCAGCCAAGCTTACGTCCCATCCAGGGACAGCGAGAGAAACCTCTCTCACGGCGTGAAGAAGGCGCGCCCGTGTTCCGTTCCTCGAACGGCTCGCGCACGCGCAACAGCCGCCCCGCGAACCACTTGCCCCGTCGCATTAACTCCACGGCGGGACAGGCGGCGCCTCTGGCAGGGGAAGCGAGCGACGCCTCGCCTTCGCCATAATGACCGCGTCAAAAAAGGTACCCCGAAAAGGATCATTCGATTTCGTATCCTTTTCCTTTTCCTCTTTCTCTCTCTTACAACAGGGACCGGGAAAGGGGGATACCCCGAAAAGGATCCTTCTCCGTGAAGGAAACAGGCTCCGAGCCTCCCTATTGATCAGAGGTTCAAAGGCTGGCCCCTCGGAGGGGTTTAACAGCCGCCTCAGAGCGCGTGGGATCCACACCCACTACTGGTCAGAGGTTCGAAGGCCGGCCCCTCGGAAGGGTTCAACGGCCGCCTCAGGCCACTCGGGCTCTGCGCCCACTACTGATCAGGGGTTCGTAGGCTGGCCCTCGAAGGGTTCACAGCCGCCTCAGACACAGAGCGAGGGATGACCCTGGGTACGTTCGATACATAACCAAGGCTCGGGCTATGCTCCCGAGGTACCCTAGGACATTTCCGAGACCAGCGGGAACGATCTTGTAACGGAATCCCATCAGAGGGAGGCATCGAGCCCTCGGACCCCGTCGACAGGGGACCGGGTCCGGCAGATCACCCGCAGGTACTTTTGAGCGCGCCTCCGGGCCTCTAGCCGACCCCTAACAAATGGGGCACGGGCGTCCACTCGGATTACCCACCAGCAGCTCATCGGAGACACCATGTTCGGCGCCCTCCGAGGGCAACATGGCCCCCCTCCTCCTTGCGGAAAGGCGACGCAGGGGCGTATGTAAAAAAGTCGAGTCTGTCCTTGACCGTCCTCTCGCCCTGTGCAGAGGCTTGGGGGCTGCTCTCGCAAACCCGGCTCTGGCCAAACCGTTGACAGCGTCAACATACCAGCCCAAGAACTTGGGACCCGACCGTGCACCCGGGCTACGGCTAGTTCGCATGAGGGAACGACCAGACCAGCCGAAGCATTGCGCGAGGCATTAAGACCTCGGAGGAGTCAAACCACTCCTCTGAGGCATCAGGGGCTACACCCGGCGGGTGCGCTCGCGCGCACCCACCGGAACAAAACGCAACCGAGAAAGGCTGGTCCCCTTGCAAAAAAGTGCGACAAAAGCCTCCAAGCGAGTGTTAACACTCCCTTCGAGGCTCGAGGGCTACTGTCGGGGACCATAATTAGGGGTACCCTCAAGACTCCTAATTCTCAGCTGGTAACCCCCATCAGCACAAAGCTGCAAAGGCCTGATGGGTGCGACTAAGTCAGGGATCGGTCCACTCGAGGGACTCGATCACGCCTCGCCCGAGCCCAGCCTCGGGCAAGGGCAGCCGACCCCGGAGGATCTACGTCTCGCCCGAGGCCCCCCTCCAGCGACGAACATACTTCCGGCTCGCCCGAGGCCCAGTCTTCGCCAAGAAGCAACCCTGGCCAAATCGCCACGCCAACTGACCAAATCGTAGGGGCATTTAATGCAAAGGTGGCCTGACACCTTTATCCTGATGCACGTGCCCCAGTCGACAGAGCCGAAGTGACCGCAGTCACTTCGCCGCTCCACTGACCAACCTGACAGAAGGACAGCGCCGCCTGCGCTGCTCCGACTGCTGTGCCACTCGACAGAGTGAGGCTGACAGGCAGCCAGGCCCAGCCTCAGGCACCATAGGAAACTCCGCTTCGCCCGACCCAGGGCTCGGACTCGAGCTCAGCCCCGGAAGACGGCGAACTCCGCTCCGCCCGACCCAGGGCTCGGACTCGGGCTCAGCCCCGGAAGACGGCAAACTCCGCTCCGCCCGACCCATGGCTCGAACTCGGGCTCAGCCCCTGAAAACGGCGAACTCTGCTCCGCCTGACCCAGGGCTCGGACTCGGGCTCAGCCCCGGAAGACGGTGAACTCCGCTCCGCCCGACCCAGGGCTCGGACTCGGACTCAGCCCCAGAAGACGACGAACTCCGTTTCGCCCGACCCCAGGGCTCGGACTCAGCCCTGGCCTCAGCCGACGGTCTCCGCCTCGCCCGACCCAGGGGCTCGGACTCGACCTCGGCCTCGGAAGACAGACTCGACCTCGACCTCGGAGGAGCCTCCACATCGCCCAACCTAGGGCACGGACCGACCACGTCAACAGGAGGCGCCATCATTACCCTACCCCAAGCTGACTCAGGCTATGGGGAACAAGACCGGCGTCCCATCTGGCTCGCTCCGCCAGATAAGTAATGATGGCGCCCCACACGCTCTATGACGACGGCGGCTCTCATCCCCTTACGGAAGCAAGAGGACGTCAGCAAGGACGCGACCGCCCCGACAGCTGTCCTTCCGCCAGGCTCCAGCGCTCCTCCGACGGCCACGACACCACACGAACCGGGTGCCAAGACCTCTCCGGCTGCCACGATGGCATGTACTTAGGGCGCTAGCTCTCCTCCGCTAGACACGTTAGCACACTGCTACACCCCCATTGTACACCTGGATCCTCTCCTTGCGCCTATAAAAGGAAGGACCAGGGCCCTCTTACAGAGGGTTGGCCGCGCGGGGAAGAGGACGGGACAGGCGCTCGCGTGAGGCCGCTCGCTCCCTCCCACGTGGATGCTTGTAACCCCTACTGCAAGCGCACCCGACCTGGGCGCGGGACAAACACGAAGGCCGCGGGATTTCCACCTCTCACGCCTGTCTCCTCCCCCCTTCGCGCTCCGTCTCGCGCCGACCCATCTGGGCTGGGGCACGCGGCGACATTTCACTTGTCGGCCCAGGGACCCCCCGGTCTCGAAACGCCGACAGATGTGGAATGGTACGACGATGAACCCTTGGTACATGCATAGTCTCTTTACCTATTCTGGCTAGGGGCACCTTCATTTTATACCTTTTGATCCATTGATCAGATTGTCATGGCCGAGAAAGATGCAAACCAAAACGGCCTTTATGCATTAGAACTCTATTGAATAATCACCCAATTAGGATTGAAAAGCCGGTGACTTGTGTCAGGCTTAGCTCTTACTTCGAGAATAAAGTGACTTGTGAGATCTAATATTTCCCGAAGGATCCTAGCGGTATATATGCTTTTGTTTCGTCAACCTCCACTAAAAGGCAGGGTGGCATATGTTGAGAACCGAAAGTGGCATGCGGACTGTCCGGCCCTGAGGCCGGACGGTCCGCCGTAGTGGCGCGGACCATCCGCGCGTGCGCAGAGTCAGTTAGCGTTCCGGTTTTCTTGCGGGATTTGTTAGCTAAACCTGTGGGATTAACTTGAGAACCAACTTGTAATGGGTCCAGGCCTCCTCCCTTTATATAGATGAAGGGCTATTGAATCTCCCACAATCGATCAAATCAAATCTACTTATCATCTTTACCTTATGCATTAGGAGTAGTTCTAGTTTAACCCTAGTTTAGCCTCCCTCTACCTTAAATCTTCACCTCTTTTCGGCTCGACGTCGACTAGAGGCGTCTTGGATGGTCTGCCGATGCCAAGACGCACCCTATGATCTCTCCTCTTGATGGGGTCTCTCCCGAGAGGCGAGATCTAGGTCTGCTGCTGCGAAGATCCTCTGCGCCATCGCGGACCATCCGAGCACTAGACGCGGACCGTTCGGACGTACGTAGAGGAGAAGCCGCTCTTGCGCCAGGTCACATACTGTCTGGCCCTGTACCGCGGACCGTCTGCGCCTCCGTAGAGAGCACCGCTAGGTAATCTGTTCCAGTGTTTAGCACCTAGATTGATGCCAACACTGTAGAGGATCTGTTTCCCCATAGTAGTAGTGCTGCAGCAACTACAGCAGCAACGAGAAAGGAGCCACCTCCAGTCGCCAGCACAGCGGGGCACTGAAACCACTAGTGACACAAGCATCTATGTGACGACGCACCATAAGAATGCATAGAATACAGCACATACCCATAGCATTGTAGTTAGGGCTGGACGAAATACTCGTGGCTCGATAACTCGCTCGACTCGGCTCATTAGTAGCTCGGCTCGACTCGGCTCGTTTTAATTTTGTAGCGAGCCAAGCTAGCATTCTAGCTCGGTTCTCTAATGAGCCAGCTCGGGTTAGCTCGTGAGCTAGCTCGCGAGCCAAACGAGCTAAGCCACAACACAAGTTTGTCTAGTCATTGGTGTTGTCTCATCTCTCATAGTCTTGTTTTCTCGTTGTTATGATCTGTGATATGGACATGTGTGGATGTGTCATGTGCTTAGATATTTGTATTATTGCATGACTACATGTTTGTAGTGTTAAACACTTAAAATATGATTTTTCGATTATACATATATTTATGTACATAGATCTTTATATTTAGTTGTGTGGCTCGCGAGCCTAACGAGCTGGCTCGAGCTTCCTAACGAGCCGAGCCGAGCCAGCTGTTTAGCTCGTTAGTATAACGAGCCGAGCCGAGCTGGCTCGTTACAATAACGAGCTATAACGAGCCGAGCCATAACGAGCCGAGCTGGCTCGATATCCACCCCTAATTGTAGTATAGCAGATGTGAACACTTAGCTGAGGAGAAGGCGTTCAGTTGCTGAGGCATCGAGGACGCACATGCATCCCAGCCAGCCCCATGCCTGCCGCCCGCGCGCCTTGGGTGGGTTACCGAGACGGCACATGCAGCGGCGCTACTCGAAGCCTTGTTCTCGCAAGAAAAGACGCGACCGACCGATCAGAAAGACAACGGCTCCTCGACGATCGAGCATGGTGGAGTGGAGCCATGGATTGGATAGCATGTCCGTTTCTCACCTCTGTCTTGGTGGAGCTGGCTGCAACTGCAACCGGGGCCTTCCGGCATCATCGGCGGTGTGCGTCTGAACACAAGAAAGGCTGTGCCTGCCATGTTCCAGCTGAAGCCGTGTGGGTCGCCTAGCTAGATGTGCAGAGCAGTGGAGAGGATCGATGCTGACAAGCAAAGCCCACAACGGAAGCCTGACGAAATTAGTACCAGATGGTCACGCCATCGTCCTCCTCCCATTGCTACGTACGACACGTTGACTGATGGCTGAAGAACTTGTTTCTGCATGTGCGGTGCGCCCATATATCATCAGCTCGCAGCAGGCGAACACTACCTTGTCGAGTCCTGAACAAGCTACTCGGGTCTCCGTCCCCGTCCACGTATACTGTATACTTGTCCACATTCTGCTTACCGACACTGCAATGGTGGCCATATCGATACCACACTTCTACCTGTTGGTTTTATGGGCTAGACTCAATTGTAAAATTCAGTTAAATCCTAGAAAATCTCAAAAGCTAATGTATAGATATGGCAAGGGAATAATAGAACAAATAGTTCCTATATTACTAAGATAAGTAGAGTGAAACTAGTTTAAATATGTAGAACCACACGTGCGCTCGCTGCTTGGCTTGGATGGGACGAAAGGCGCGGGCGCACGACATACGCGTGAATAGTCCGCCAAAATCCGCCCCTCCCCTTGCGGGGGCGCAACTTACTTTTGCCGTTTTATTTTTTGGTTGCTTGATTGTTAAGTCTAGAGCCTTATCCGATCGAGACAAGGACCTGAACCGTTATCGAAGCGCGAGTCTATCAGTTCGTGGATAACATGCATATTGGATTGCGGGTGCTTATCGGTTCGTGGCCACGACCCTGTATAAGGCGCCTTACAACTAGCGCCAAATCCATCCCAACACAAGTTAGGTTTTCGCCTCTGCTCACATCTGCGCCGCCATCATACTTCTTTTTATCCCGACCGCTGACATGCATCTACGATCGAGAAAGCAGGTCTCCAGAACCCGTCGCTCTACGAGATCCTGCATCGGGAGAGGGCGAATAAGGTTTTTGGGAAGCGTCCTCACGCGACTGCTCGCGACCGCATTATCGTCGACCCTGCTACTTCGACGTCGTCGAAACTACTGCTTCCACCAGCGTCGTCTACCAGTATGTCTGATCAGTACACATCATCTGATTTGACCTCATACTTCAGTTTATATGTTATGGTAGAGGTGTGCTGCATTTATATAACTGATGTTAGATAGTGTTAGGTTACTTGTTGTGAAACAAACACCTAGACTATTTATTGTTAGTCATGATTTATATTCGGAATTTAATCTAGAAAATGTCTAATTTCTCAACACTAGCTGCTACCAACACAAGGTTTAACGTATATCCAGAATCTTCAAGTGTGATAAACGATTGTCAAGAAGATGATCAGCTATATATAGTTGAGTTCATAGGGTAACCTTAGCGTGAGTACGGTGTTACACGACATGTTTCTTGGCTCGTGGTACGCAGGTGTGAAGTTTGACGGTGATCGACAACGAGGGTGAAGATTCGTACCTATTGAGAATGAGAGCGATGGTGAACGGACATCTAAGTTTGGACTCGGAGATAGGAGAAACCGGAAGACTGGTCGTAGTGGTTGACATACAAGGACATCGACAAGGACAACAATATATGCAAGAGTATTGGTTAGGTTAATACTACGGTGGACCAAGTCAAGTGGAGGCGCTAGAAAACTTAGTGATCAGACGGTCAAGCACTGGATGTGACATATGTTGAGATCGTGCGACGAGTGTACCAGATACGCTAATCACAAGGTTTTATTTTATGGTTTGGACCTTAAAACCACCAGTGCACGATTTTCGGGTTTAGACTTCAAAATACAACAAGGCGACATGTGGCGTCATTGTGAAGTTTGCATTGAGACGATACAAAGTTGTGAACAGCTCGTGGCTATGAGATGCACCGATCTAATGTTGGACCATTTTACTCCTAGATTGAATGGTCCATCTGAGATATTTAAAGACATGTTAGAAAAATGTAATATGCCTAATAAATAAGATAAGAGACTACCGCAACTAACCATCTCTGTCACTATTTTATGCCACACTTGTATCTATAGGCGCTTCATAGTAGAGTTGATTTAGTTTTCGAGTCCGAAAGAGAGACCCACATAGCATAAGTTGTTATAATCTTTCATCAATGCAATTTGGCAAAGTGTGCAACGTGCCTCACTCGAAATGGTAATAAATAAATCTTTGTTTTGAAATCCGTGGTCGACAAGTTTTTCGCTCGTCTCTTCTCTCGATTTCACTTGCTTTTGGCGTTTCAGTGATCCTTATACTTTGTGTGTGTGTGGTTAAATATATTTCTTGGACATCACCATATGTTATGACTCACTAAGAACATATACCTACAACTTTGTCTAAGTAGATTTCTCATGAGTATACGTGTCCAACTAGGCGTGTCGGGATAGCCTGGCCCCGAGCACGCATTGGCCCGGCCTAACAATGGCGTGCCCAGGCACGACACGGTTAGACCATCGTGCCGGGCCGAGCTGGCCCGTGGGCTGTTGAGGTTGCCTAGTGAGAGCACCTAGAAGGGGGGTGAATAGGTGATCCTACAAAAATCAACTCTAAACAACACAAATTTGGTTTATAATGAGTGTTAGTGAAAGCTAAAATCAAGTTGGTATGAGTAGAGATGGAGAGATGAAAACTCTTCACTTGATTGCTCCTTTGAAATGTGTATCAAACTTAGGAGCAATAATACAAGTGAATATGAGAACTCAAGAAGACGATAATCACAATAAAGTAAATGGACAAGAGACACAACAATTTTATCCCGTGGTTCGGCCAATGGCTACTCCACGTTGTGGTGACCTCCTTCGGTCAAGGGTTGCATTCATCCCCTCTCAAGTGATCCAAAGATCAAACTTGAGTACCACGGTTGTCTTCTTTATATCCACTATAGGAAAACACTTAATTCCCGTCGGCCAGGAACCGACGGGAATAAGCCTTAAACCGACGGGAATTAGTAATTCCTGTCGGTTTAGGGCTTATTCCCGTCGGTTGTAAGCCGATAGGCGTCAGATGTCGGGGATAAGATTATTTCCGTCGGCCGCTGACGGGAATAATTAATCCCCATCGGCCACTTACAAGCCGACGGGAGTTATTGTTAATTACCGTCGGCGAGGCCAACCGACGGGAGTTATTGTTAATCCCCGTCGGCCCTACATAGCTGACGGGAGTTACTAATTAATCCCCATCGGCCCTACCTGGCCGACGGGAGTTACTAGGCAGACGAGAATTAATTGTTAATTCCCGTCGGTTTGACCATAGCCGACGAGAATTAACTGGGTCGACGAGAATTACCCTATACTGCTACAAAACCAGCACTAAATTAGGTCACTATTTCTGCACAATTGCACACATAACATATATATCACACAGAACAGACACATTACAAACACATGCATTCATAATCAATTCACGCATTACAAACATAACATCCACCAACATAGTTTACACAAACATTTCAAATAGAAAGTACGACATAAGTTCAAGTGTTTAGTTCGCGAAAAATATAGAGTCAACGAGTTAAGAAACATAGTGTGCACGAGTTCAAGTGTTTAGAGATAACCACCGCTTGGGTGGTTAGAGCTTTGACCGCTGCCGCCACCACCACCAGGAGGAGAGAACGCGAAGAGGGAGTCAACAAATCCAGTCTCTGCTGTGGGATCAGACCCACTACCACCCGCTTCGGGCGTAATCTATGCAAGTTAGCAAATATCAACACGTTAAATGCAAATATCAAAAAGTATACAAGTGTATAAATTCATCGAGAGTTATCAAACGTACCCTATCTCTAGGTGCAGGTATGTGTCGGAAGGGTGTTGAACTGTGGTGGCGGAGCTGGTGTGGATGCAAACTGGCTCCATTGTGGTGGCGGTGGAATATTTGGTGTCATGCCCTGTTGCTGCATTAACTATTAAACATATGTGTTACTATTGAAGATGTTGTATTGAAATATAACAATTTAGAGTTCGGATTATGTGTACTCACTTGATACATCGCTTGGTTATGTGCATTGCAAGCCTCCATAAATTCGTGTTGTTGTCTCATCTCTTCACGCATCCTCATAATCTCCAACGCCTGCTCGTTCGGTCGATGAGAGCATGAGCTACGGGAAGACAAACCCGTCCTCTGAGATCTCACCATGACGAGTCAATGAATCCGTCGAAGAGTGCGTATCTATAAGTGATTCAAAAATTGTGATTACTGCATAATCAATTTAGTGTCAACCATATAATTTCATAAGTTAGAGCTTACCGTCCATGCGCTTTGCCACCACCACTTGCGTACACCACCGAGGGATCCACCGGTTCATGGCGCCAGTCGAAGTCAGGGCCATGGCGACGGACCATCGCCTCCCCATATGCCGCCTATACATCATTCACAACCTTACAAATGCAGGAATTTCTATACTTTGAACGTTTGTACTTTTGGGCCAAAACTCACCAGCCGATCCGTGGCTGTCTGGCTGCAGAGCTGGTCAGGGTTGTTAGGGTCTGGTCCTTTGTGGCCCTCCTGGTAGACCTCAATGTCACTAGGCTTTTGGCCACTCGTAGCTTCCTGTATAAACAAAAACATTCATAAGCAATCGTACTATTTGCTGATCGACATAGCTAGATCAAACTTATCATTCTTTTAGCTTTTCATAGCATGTCGTCACCACCAAACTTGTGGTTAGGATTGGTTCCTTGACATTGCCTGTGATGCGCTGACGCTTTCTGGAAGCCTTCGGAAGCCCAATATCGACACCAAGCATAGTACACATTAGGAACGAGTGCCATCCATGGAACCATCACCTGCACACACAATGTTACATATTATATCAATCACAACAATCAATAAAAAGGGTAAAACAAATTGAATACTAACCTCATGATATTGATCCTCAATCAAATATATCTTTGAGGACCATTCCTTTTTATTCAAGGGGCCTGCTTCTTCCGGATGATTTTGAAAATACAGGTTTGTAGCGTGAATTCTCGCATAGTATATGGCATCCTTCACCAGCTTCTTTGTATTGTTTTGGAACACACGTTCAGCGTGCCCCATGTAATCCTCTCCGTCAGGCAACCGATATCGAAGCTACAACATAAAGAATACAAATACAATGGTATAAGTCATAGAATTACAATATTAAGAAACATAACAAAAACAATAAAGAATTCATACCCAAAAGTCATTACGCACAAGTCCCTGTCTGTCGGTGTGGTTTCGTTCCTTTTTAAACTTGTACTCGTCCCAGGTACTGACGAGCACCTCATCCTCGGTATCACCGTTTGACACCTTCACTATACCAGGGTAGTGAAGGCGGCAAAGAGAACCCAACTTAAGGTTAACCTGAGTGTGGTGTCCCTTGCTGTCAAAGGACAGGTCCTCCCAATTTCTGCATTACACAAAAACATTAACAATACACATAATAGTTATATGAGATAAGTTAATATATTACACTCACCGATCTCCATGTGGCATGATTAAGATCCTATCAGCCTCTCGTTCTATCGGGTGGTGAGGCTTTACTGAGTGGCGGTGTGGGCGTGGGCACGGGCGGTCGTCGCAGGGGCGCGACGGCTGTGGTGGCCGGCGGGGACCGGCGGGCCGGCGTGTAAGGCGGCGACGACGGCGGTTTGAGAGGAAAGAGAGAAGGGAGAAATGAGAACGCATGGGGTCCCGACGGTGTTCATAAACCTTTAATCCCCGTCGGCTAGAGCATAGGCCGACGGGAATAAGCTAATCCTTGTCGGCTTTTGTCAGGGCCGACGGGAGTTAACTTAAGGCCCGTCGGCTGGAAGATAGCCGACGAGAGTTAAATAACTCCCGTCGGCTTTTTCTCTAGCCGACGGGAGTTAAGCCGACCGACGGGAATCTTCAGGATTCCTGTAGTGATCAATTCCCGGTTGTGAGGAATCTCAACAAAAGTCTCTCACACCTTACATAAATGTTTACAATCAAAACCAGAGTAAGGATGGGAGTAGAAACACACACAAGAACATAATCGCAGCAACAACATGCACATAAGCCAAGAAGAGAGCACAATAATCAAAACAGCAGAGTCACAACTCAAGAATGCGCTCAAATCTCTATCTAATGAATCGACAGCGTGGTCGCGGAGTCTAGGAATTGTATATTGCTCAAAGTGTCCTTGTGTTCTGCTCCATGGCGCCTAGGGTCCTTTTATAGCCCCAAGGTACCTAGGAGCCATTAGA
The DNA here is from genome assembly GCF_902167145.1 of Zea mays. NCBI lineage: Eukaryota > Viridiplantae > Streptophyta > Magnoliopsida > Poales > Poaceae > Zea > Zea mays. The sequence goes on along the minus strand of NC_050099.1, from coordinate 46,113,514 downwards.
ACTTCATTTGGAAGGCCCTGGCTGGCTTCTGTCCGCACATGCACTGAACTGTCCGGTGCACACCGAACACTTCATAGTAGACGATTGCTTTCCTTCCCTGGCAAAGCCGACCGTTGCCGACTGTTGATCACTTGGCACACCGGACAGTTTGGTGGCGCACCGGATAGTCCAGTGCGACCTGGTGACCGTTGGCCAGACCGACGTGTCTTGCGCAGATTGTGCGGACGATCGTTGGCCAGGCGCGTGGCTGGCACACCGGACAGTCCGGTGAATTATAGCTGCGACGTCCTAACGAATCCCAGAGAGCGACCTGTTCGCCAGCTGACCAGCCTAGGCACCGGACACTATCTGGTGCACACCGGACAATCCGGTGCTCCTAGACTAGCACAAGTTTGGCTAATCTTAGCCAAACACCATTTCTCCAAAATGGTTCGACTTGAGAAGTTTCCTAGCACTTAGATAAACATAGTTAGCAACTAAAACAATTTACTAAGTGATAGAATCATACCTTGTTCTTTTAATGTAATAGGATTTGCAATATAAACCAAATGCACTTTTCCTATGTTTCTCAATTTGACTTTCAAATATTTGTGCCTATGCTCATACATCAAGATGTTAGTCCAAGACAATGTGTTGAGCATTTAATCACCAAAACAAAATAGAAATGGTCCAAGGGCACATTTCCCTTTCACCTAGACCCTGCACGCCAGATGTTAGATGGGTCGGGCCGGGATTGGAGCATGGTAAGCCGATCAGTTCATGCCGGGCATGTGCTAGAAACTTCTCATTTATACATAGAATACACAAAAATGTATCATATAAATACACATAAACTTTACGTTGGAATACACATAAGTACATCTTAATTCAGCTCTCCAATATACCAGAATAGTATACATAATATTAGAACAACCATATAAAAATCTCAAACCATCACAAAACTCAAAACATCACATAAGACAAATAGGTAATATAAAATTAAATTGGAGCCTTAGTGCAATGCTGCATCATTAAAAACCTTCCTAGGTAAAAACTCACACCTCGTGAGAAAACCATAGGAAGGAAAAGAGTACAACCAGTTCCTTATAAAGTTTATAGTCCAATTCATAGTCCATGTTCATGGTTATTATAAAACAACATACATAGATATAAATCCAGAAGAAGTTCAAGCTTTTTCCTTCCTTCTTCCCCATTGCTCATCTTTGCTTCCTTCTTGATCCTTTCTCTTGCTCCCAGGTGATAATTGCTTCTCATCATCGAGATACATAGCTTCAAAAGCTACCTCAAGGTCCTTGGTTTCCTTCTCCACAGTATGTTGCTTGTGTTGGCTAGCCAATTCCTAGTCCTTGATGCATGAAAGCACCTCCACTATATCCATTGTCAGTCGTCGTCACCGCTCCTCGAGCACCCTGCTAGCTAGACTGAAAGTGGATTATAAAGATATAGTAGAGACAAGGACAATCAAAATATCTCTAGCAAGTATAGAAAGAATTGGATAGGTCTGATTATGGCGTTGGCACCAGCTAAGCATGTTAAAATCTGGACCAAACTTAGTTTCAGTGTCACTATCTAGGTAAGAAGTGAGCTCAGATAGAGAAGATGAACTACCAGGTGTACCTACATAAGGTATACTACCAGTACAAGTACCAGAACTAGTATTGTAAGTTTCATCATCACCATATATCATCCCAAGCCTCTGTGGCCTTACCCGAACCAGCAATTGGCATTGGTTGAATACTCAAACAAACTCCACCAAATTTGGTTTCATAAATCTGAAACATCTTAGTTAGTTTGGTATGAATAGATGATGGGAATCTACTATAATTTGTACCATTTAGAGTAGATAACCTCTGAAGAACTTTATGAAACCCTCTCATCTTAGCTCTAGGATCAAGAATGAAAGCAAATGCATAGAGAATCAGTATTTATCTCCAATATTTCAGAAACATTGATTTCATAGGAACAACTGCATCTCTTAACAATTCATGGTTCTCATATGCATTAAGATGCCTAGCAATTTTTAGAATATGATGCAGCATCAAGGGTGAAGTAGGGTAATAAACACCAGACAATGCCAAAGTTGAATCATAGAATAACTGAAGAAAAGATAAAAACTTTTCTGCAATAGACCAGTGATTATCACGCAGTAAAAATGACCCACCAACTTTGCAAGGATGGTTGGTTCTGATCCAAACAGAGAAAGTACTTTGATAAGGAACCAAATGCTTGAGCATAAGAAAAGTGAAATTCCATCTAACATCCATGTCCATTCCAAATTTACGAGGGCGGACACCAACACTAAGGCAATATTGTTTATAAGAAGCCATACATTGATTTAAAGCATTCAAGAATGTTATTGCAATTCTAAAATCTTTAAGATATGGTTGCAAACGTTTCAAACAACTATTAATAATAAAATTAATTATGTGGCAACCACAACGCTGATGCAAGAAAATAACACTCAAATCATATTCATTTCTACTAGGCATAGGAATCAAATGGCCAATATAACCAGAAAACACTAGTTTTAGAACTTCCATAGCAGTTTTGTTAGATGAGGAATTATCAAGCACAATAGCAAAGATTTTATCAGTAATTCCATAATCATTAGCAACCAGTTCAACACGCTCAGCAATGTCATAACCTGTATGAGCTACCTCAATTGCTCTAAGACCGAGCAAACTCTTTTCTAAACACCAATCAAAGTTCACAAAATGAACAACAACACTGATGTAATCCTCTTTTGCCTTTCCAGACCAAATATCTGATGTAAGTGCAACAAATGAAACAGATTTGAGTACATTAATGAGGTGTTCAGCATGATCATTAAAAAGACTAATCAAGTCTCTAGCAGTAGTTTGCCTAGAGAACTTATCAAACCGAGGATTATGAGCATGAGTAATGTAATCTTGAAATGCACTAGATTCACCAAAACAAAGAGGTAGGTCTAGTCTAGCAATCATACAAGAAAGCTCAGTCCTTGCAATAGATGGAGTGTACTCCCAGTCCACAACAGATCCATCAGCATTAAACTTAAGCAGGGATTGAGATCTACCAGTTCTTTCTTTTTCTTTCTTAGCAGGGCAAAGTTCTAGGTGACAGATCAAATGTCTGAAAAAGATTTAGCACACATGGTGTGCTTGCAGTGAGGGAAAATGGTGGAAATCCTTACCTCCCTACTTCTTAGTAACTTCCTCAAAATGCAACCAAACCTTGGAGGTCATTCCCCTCCTCCTGGAGCGCTTACCAGAGGCAGTGGTAGATGTGCTAGCATCCACCGTCGGGCTGGTGGATCCGGTGCGCATATCCACCGTGCCTGGTCCTGTCTCCGTTCCCGCATCGTCACCAATGCCATCAACCTCGATGGCAGCAGCTGAACTGCTACCAAGGAGGAAACACCGATCATCATCTTGCTCATTCTGAGCTTCAAGTAGCAGTTCCTCGGCCTCTGCGGCTTTAACAAACTCGTCATCCATGGAATCATCATCCATGGACATTGCCGCTAGCACCAGACCACCCACACAGTCGGTGTCTTCGGCTACCTCACGGCAAGTGCCGAGATGAGATCTTCATCCAAAGACCAAATCAAAGCAAAACATATGAGTAACGGAGACAGGGGTAAAGGTACCAGATCTAGAAGGTTAGGGTATCAAACGTTTACTTGCGTTGTCAGAGCACCAGATCCACCTACTATGGGACACTGGAGTACCGAACCAAGGATGGTGTCATGGCACAACACTTGAGCTTGAGCAGATCGAGAGACGAGGGGAGTCGGGAGCAGACTATCGATTACGGAAACGACTGGGAGAGCCACAGAGGAAACAATGAGAGAGAAGGAGCAGCAGATCCACCGACTACGGCCATGAGACTGAGTCACCGGAGTACCAGACCAAGCCACCAAGGATGGCACAACACTTGAGCTTGAGCAGATTGAGAGATGAGGGGAGTGGACGAGCAGGAAATGATAGGGAGAGGAAAGAATGAGGCATAGAGCAGTACAACGATGAAGACTCGCCGGCAACCGTCAACGCCGAGATTAGAGGCGAGGCGAAGGCGGCGGCGATGGAGCAGACGAAGACGACCAGTGGAGGCGCCAGGCGATGGCGTATGCGAGGGGAGAGCTGCTAGGGTTTCGCGAACCAGTGAGGCGAGGGCGGCGTTTGCGAGGGGGCGACTGGGCGGGGTCTAGGAAACTAGGAAATATCCCATCGCCGCGACACCGCCTTAACCCGCCGAGTCGGGCCCTTGTCGAGCTTGCCTTTTACCGGGCCCGTGCTCGTGCCATCACTGTGCCAACGCGTGCCGGGCCAGGTGTCGCCCAACGGGCCGGCCCACTGTGGACATGTATACTCACGAGTGACAAGTTTGGTAATTCTGCTGGTTGTTAAGAAAACCCCAATTTCGAAACTGATTTGTTGAATTTTCATCGACTCAATGGATGGGACGGTTCGAAATTCTCTTCAGATATGTTTATGGCCTCGCCTACGGTCCTACCGAAGCTTTCTAGGTCAGTGGCGGATCCAGGATTGATCCAAGAGGGGGGCTGACTACTAAGTTAAAACTATAACAAGACGATACATTAAACTGAAATTATTAGCTAGCCTCAGCCCAATTTGGTATCAATTAAAAAAATGCATCGGGTTTGGATTCAGAACTAGCAACTAGGTAAGCCGCGTGAGGCGTGACTGCCATTCCAAGCCAGAGCGGGAGCAAATTAGCAGGACTTGTTACTTGCAATTTTCTTATTTGCTCGCAGGAGATTTAGGCGCGCGAGCAGCACGCAAAAAACGAAGCCAAAGTCGGAGATTTCCGCGGGGCACGCTCACCATGGGATGGAAGCAGGCGCCGAAGTCGTGGGACGCGACGAAGACGTGGTCGGCCCCCGCGAAGCGGTTCCAGTACGGCATCCGGGCCCGGACGAGGTCGACGGCGTCGGCGAGCAGACCTCGGGCGTGCGACAGCAAGGGAAGCCGTTGGGCGTGGAGAAGTTGCAGGAGACGTAGACGGGGACGAAGAAGAGGTCGGCATCCTCGGGGCGCGCTGCGCGGCCGACGTAGGCCAGCAGCGCCTCGTGCACCGCCACCTCGGCCGCGAAGAGGTGGCGCGAGCACCGCGCGTCGGCGGCCGCCCATTCGCGGTTGAAGCGGGCGGGGAGGTCGTAGACGTAGATCCGGACGCGGGGTGCCACGGCGGCTGCGTCGGTGGTGGTGGCGGCGAGGGCGCGGGGCTTGGAGCGGAGGAAGGAGGAGGAGCGGCGGAGCGGCGCGGTGGAAGGCGGCATGGCGGAGAGGAAGAGGGCAAGGGAGAGGGCGAACCAGAGCAGGAGGAGAAGCAAGGAGAGCAGGCGAGGTGCGGCCGTGCGGCCTGCTCCTGGGCGGGCGGACGGTGGCGCGGTGCCGTGGGCCTGCAGCCTGCTCCTGGGCGCTGGGCGGGCGGACGGGGACGGCCGGATGGCCGGACGGGCGGTGTCGTGGTGGCCGCCGGTGCCGCGGTGCGTCTGTGCGCGGGCGCCCTGGCGGCTGCTTCTCCTTAGGTTAGGGGCTGGCGGTGGCGCTGTGCTGGGGCTGGTCCGTATGGGCCTATTCCTCTCCCTACTCCCTGTTCCTCTCGTTGTTGGGCCGCGACCGGGGCTGCAGCCCAGGCAGCCCCGGTCGCAAATCCGCCCCTGTTCTAGGTTATTGGGCAGCACCAAGATATATTTACTAGCTTCAGAAACTTGTATTGTTGCTTGGTAGGATAACCAGATAAGCCATAATAATAAGTGTATTGCTCCACCATCAATTACATGCGGCCACTCGTTAATGCCTATGCAGCCTCGGGTGGGGGGTTAGGTTAATGGCTATGGTTCTTTTGTGGCAACAATCGCTGCCTTTTGATCCAAACACTCCAGACGTGCATACACACTCAAAAAAGATTTTAATTTAGGAAACATATCTGATGCAAACCAATTCCTCTATACAACCGTGCAAATTTTTAATCTGGGTCACATTTGCAAAAGTGTTATTAGGAGCGTGTGGTTAAGTGCAAAATTATCCACTTCCGCGCCTCCCCTTGATCAACATCATGTGGTCTAGATTAAAAGTTTACACGGTTGCACAGAAAATTTGATTTGCACCAGATATGTTCCCTTTAATAATTTATTCGTTTGACTTTAATTCATCATACCAGATTCTACTGCTTTTATAATATTTTTGTTTTTATAGATTACAAATACAGCAGTCTTAACAGACGACTTTAATTCGAATGGAACAGTCAAGCAACCTACTTTAAACCGTTAGTATTTTAGTACCGTGCTACTAGCATTTACTGTAGACACTGCTACAGCAGGCTTCCCCGGTTGACTCGACCGACCGTGTTGCATGTCTCGAGTGGAAGGAACAGGAACACACGAACAGAACGAGAACGGGAAAGACTTTTCAACAGTAAAGTAGCATTATTTTCTGTTTCAGTTATGCATGCATGTATGCAGCGCAGTTTGAGGAGTGATGAGGAAATGAGGCGGTAATAATGGAGTGATTATTACGAGCCAGATTCTTTTTTCTCGCTCTCTCGTATAGAATCAATCAAGTGCGTGTGGGGGGTGGACGCCGAGATGCCATGCGTGATGCGGTGATGCCAAAAGCTGTGTCGAACGAATTGCAATTGAAGGTGTCACGTCACGTTGAACGGAAAGCGAAGCACACCACGGTCTGTCACGTTCACATGTACGCGCACACACGCGTTCGCGTGCACCCCACTGTGATCCTGATCCGAGCTAGCTAGCGAGTAGTGCTTCTGATGACCCATCCATATCCATGCCGGCTCGCGCGCGCACTTTATATACTGCTCGTCACGATCGCGCACTACGCTGCACACAGCCACCCAGCTACGTACCGCGTGCACCTGCACCATCGGCCGCCGGCGACCGCCACCGCCACCGTACGTACTAGCAGCTAGCTGCGCCATGGGCACTACTGCCGCGCATCGTCGTCGACCGGGCAGTATCGTCGTCCTCTCACCATCCGCCGTCGCGCTCGCGCTGCTGTTCTTGTCGACGACCCTTCGCCTCGCCGCCGCCGTCCAGCCGTACGGCGGCGGCGGACCCTGCGCGCTGGCCGTGGCGCCGCTCGGCTACCCTTGTGAAGAGCACCAGGTCCGCCCTCCTTGTTTTGTTTTGCTTGCTTTGACCCTTGACATGACGATTATTATTGACGACCGACGACCGTGCATGGTGCACCGCGCGCGTACGTCAGCGGTCGCGAAGCGTGCGTGTCGTACGATGCGAACAAACGTACGTTCGCATGCATCATGCTCTCTCTTTCTCTCTCTCCCTAGCTATCTGGCGTGGTGGAAGAGAAGGATAGAAAGCTTTCGCGTGCATATATTGTATTGTATCCATGCATGTCTTGTTGTACAAATTAATGGATGTGCATGTATCTACGCAGGTGACGACGGCGGACGGGTACATCCTGAGCCTGCAAAGGATCCCGAGTGGCGGGCGTGGCGGGCACGGCGGCGGTGCCGGTGCCGGTGCCTCGTCCTCGCGCGCGGGGCAGCCGGTGCTCCTGCAGCACGGGGTCCTCGTGGTACGTCTCTGTTCGTCATGTGCCTGGCACCCTACGTACGTACATACTGGTTCTATGGCCCAACCGTTTCATGTGCCGGAGGTCCTGCAGGACAGCAGGACGGCATGTCATGGTTGCTGGCCTCGCCGGAGGAGTCGCTGCCGTTCATCCTCGCCGACCGCGGCTTCGACGTCTGGATCGCCAACAACAGGGGCACGCGCTGGAGCCGCCGCCACGTCTCGCTCGACCCCTCCAGCCGGGTAAGTAAACTAAACCTAAACCCTCGCTCGCTCGCTCTGGCACTCATCTCACTTCATCAGAACTAGCTATTAGCCGCTTCCTCCTGCACGCTTCGTTTTCAGCTCTACTGGAACTGGTCCTGGGATGACCTGGTAGTCAACGACCTGCCGGCCATGGTCGACTTCGTCGTCAAACAGACCGGCCAGAAGCCTCACTACGTCGGACACTCCATGGTCCCTTCCCTCTCCCAGTGATTCGATCTCCACAGAGGGGGATCGAGTAGTGTCTGATCGCCGACTCCTGGTGGTTTCAGGGGACGCTGGTGGCGCTGGCGGCCTTCTCGGAGGGCCGGGTGGTGAGCCAGCTGAAATCCGCGGCGCTGCTCACGCCGGTGGCCTACCTCGCCCACATCACCACCCCCATCGGCATCCTGCTGGCCAAGGCGTTCGTCGGCGAGGTAATAACAAACATGACGCACCCTGCAGCCCTGCTCGTCTGACGCAGCGAGCCGTTCTCGTTTTCGTTTCTCCCTGCGGCCGGCGACTCTCTGCTCTTCATCTGCATCTGCTCTGCTCTGCTCTGACCGACTCAGTCACTCACAGGTGCTCTCGGACTTCCTCGGCATGGCCGAGTTCGACCCGCTAGCGTACGTAACGTACCGCGCTCTCGTACACCCCCCACTGCAGATGGATGCAGGCATGCAGCTGAGCTGAGCTGACCTGACCTGACCTGACCTGACCTGCTCTGCTCGCCGCGCAGGCCGCCGGTGACGAACCTCATCAGGGCGTTCTGCCGCCGCCCGGGCATGAGCTGCTACGACCTCGTCGGCTCCATCACCGGCAAGAACTACTGCCTCAACAGCTCCGCCGTCGACGTCTTCCTCAAGTACGAGCCCCAGCCGACCTCCACCAAAACCATGGTCCACTTCGCTCAAAGTACGCGCCGTCAATTCCTTCCTTACCCTTCAAATCGCGCGCACGTTCGTAATATATATAGCAAATTTCAACAAGAGACTTACTTGCACCGCCGGCCGGCATGCATGCACCGCGCGCAGCCGTGCGCGACGGCGTGCTGACCAAGTACGACTACGTGCTGCCGGAGCGGAACATCGCCAGCTACGGCCAGGCCGAGCCGCCGGTGTACCGGATGTCCGGCATCCCGCCGAGCTTCCCGCTCTTCCTCAGCTACGGCGGCCGGGACTCGCTCGCCGACCCCGCCGACGTGCGCCTCCTCCTGCAGGACCTCCGGGGCCACGACCAGGACAAGCTCACGGTGCAGTACCTGGACAAGTTCGCGCACCTCGACTTCATCATCGGCGTCTGCGCCAAGGACTACGTCTACAAGGACATGATCGACTTCCTAAACCGCTTCAACTAGTACTAGCATATATATTTGCTTCAATCGGTGTCGTCTTCAGCCCCAGCAGGATTAGACAAAAAAAGGGGGGGACACTGCAGCTCGTAAACGTTGTCCATACAGATTATCAGAGGTGAAAACCATACATGATGTAATTTAGCATTAGATAGTTAAAACATGGAGCTGCCTCAGTATGGAGGATTGTCAACTACTCTCCATCACAGCAGTAGGTGTGATGTAGAAGAGTGATTGTCACACTGTGTGTGTTGCAAATTTGCAACACAGTGATTACTAATATAAAAAATACTCTTGAGTTAACCTTTGACAAAAAACTCTCTGTGGCTGAGGTGCTCCGGGCAAACTTTTCAAATTTAAGGTTTCGAAGGAGATTATTTGGAGACACAGCCAGCATGTTTGAGGATCGAAAACTGTCTTGTGATGCTATTATTTTGTCAAATAATAGAGACAATGTCAATTGGTCGATAGGGTGTCACACCCGGTTTTAGAAGGCAAACCGAATGCGAACCATGTACGTGCCAGGATCAGTTATTCACGTACACAGCAGTTACATAATATGAACATCATCACACAGTGCTCAAAATAGTATTAATAAGGGAAAATAGTCGATTACATCATACGTCTGAGACGTCCATATAGTCCTTACAATAAATCAAAGTGCGGAAACGAAACGTAGATAACGCGGCCTTCACAGGCAGCCGACTGGGGGTTGCCGCTAACCCACGCCTAGAACTCGTCGTAATCTTGGAACTCCTGGAAGTCTCCTTCCACAGCTTCATCTTCGCCTGAGCAGTGGTTGCAATGCTGACAACCTGGGGGGGGGGGTTTGGTGTGTAGAGCAAGGGTGAGTACACATCAACATACTCAGCAAGTATCCTGTTTGGCTATAGTGGACTAGCTTTATGTGGGGATAAGTCAAGCAGTTGCTTTTAGTTGGTCAGATTATTACTTACTAGTAGAAAGCCAAGTTTTAGCATTAACCCAAGTTATTAACCCAAATGTACTCCTTTCCAAACGGAAAGAGTACCACTTACCAGCATCATAATCATAACCAGAATCAACAATCTCATAACCACCTGTACCAAAGTATCTCTGATCAAGTACCACTAATCACTGGAGCTCCCTTGGCCGCTCATAACCGTGAGCACGGCTGATATATCAGTTTCATAACACTATGCAGAGGTTGTGCACTTTACCCACAAGCCGTGATTCCCTCTCTGGCCCGGGCTTGCAAGACCCTTATTCACTCCCGAGGTGAATGGCCAAGGATTCACTACGAAGCCTTTACAAAGATTCCCCGGGACTGTAGCCACCCGTTAGGTTTCCTAAATGCACCGCACTCCTCCCCAAGGGGCGAACCCAAACTTGGCAGAGCGAGCCGCATACACCGAGCCCCATTGACGGCACGACGGCTAAGTGAACTACACCCCGGATCCTCTAATTATTCAGCTAAGGGCACCCCATTCCACCCTTATGGTTGCACTGTTTTCCCGGGCGGTCATCCATAGAACAGGTCCTTACGGAGAGGCACTCGAGAAACCGCTCGAGCCCCCTTGAAGATCACAAGTACCACATCATCATAAGAGAAGGGAAAACAGCGTATCATAGATAATCTCATCATGTTCATTGATTAGAGTTTGAGCAATAGCATAAAGCTAAACAGTAATAATCCAACCCAGATAGGTAAACAAGGACATGGATAACAAAAGCTAGTCAATCCTTAGGCATAAATGTGTAAGCGGGAGGTGAATTAAATAATGAATAGGACAGAGATAGGTCAAAGGACACTTGCCTCCACCAAACGACTGCTGCTCAGGGGCTTCTCCTGCGAGTTCCTCGGGCTCTTCAACCGGATCGTTCTCTATGCGAGCGCAAACATACATACATCCACATATTTTAATACAAAAGAACAATACACCATACAAGGAAACAAATAAAGCGAGTATGCATCAAGTATGACATTTGACATTGCATTTGTTATGGTTAGAAAGAAACGGGAAAGGGTCTCGCAGGGGGTTAAATCTTATGCACTAACGATCAATTACAATTGGTTCTTGACAAAAGAATTCTGTTATATGCACTAGTGGGAACCTAATCATTTTAAGTTGATCAACATTGCACGAGATAAACAATTAACTACATGAATCAATTAGCATAACGGAGTTTTAAATTAAGCTTCATATTTCAATAACATTAACGATGATTAGCCTACCTAAAATAAAATAGCTATGATCACAGAAAGTAAATAAAATAAATAAAAAAAATAAAAAAAACAGAGGGGGGGCGGTTGAACCGGCCGGGGGCAGGGCGAGCAGGGGCGGCCGAGCCGGGGCGGCTGAGCCGGCCGAGCGGCCAGGGGGCGCGGCCAGGGGGCGCGGCCAGGCGGGCGGCCGGGCGGGCAGCCGGGGGCGCGCAGGCGGGCGGCCGGGCGGCCAGGGCGCGACTGGGGCGAGCCGGGCGGCCAGGGCGCGGCCAAGGCGGGCGGCCGGGGCGCGCAGGGGCCGGCCGAGCCGGCCATGGCGGCGGGCGGCGAGGGGAAAGGGGAGGGGGGATGGGGGAGGGAGGAGAGGGGGAGGGGGCTCACCGGCGACGGGGATGGGGCGGCCGAGCGGGGCGGCCGATCGGCGACGGGGAGGGGCGGCGCTAGGGCAGGGGGTAGGGGCGGCGGCGGCTTAGGGTGAGGGAGAGAAAATGAGAGAAAATGAGAGGGAGGGAGAAAGAATTGGGGGAAAAAGGGGAGGTGGGGGGGGGCGGCATGGGCCAATTGGGCCCAAGGGAGGGGCGCCAGGGGCGGCTGGGCCGGCCGGGGTCGGCCCACGGCGCGGGAGAGAGAGAAAAAGAGGAGAGAGAAAGAGAGAGAAAAAAGAAAGAAAAGATCTTCTCCTCATTTTCGAAATCCGATCTTTCTACATGAATGCATTTGCACTTTCAAAGCAATCAAAAGAAATGCAAGGTTCGGCATGGTGCATCAGACAACACAAAGTACTTAGGGTTTTCTTACACGGGAAATCCAAACCGAATCCCGCTAGAACTTTGGAAAAGGTCAAGGTTTAGCGAGGGGAAAAAGAAAAAGAAAAGGTAACGCCCGAATTTGGCGAGTAAAGAAAAGAAAAAATTCAACTGCAAAATTCGGGGCGTTACAAACCTATCCCCCTTAAAAGAATCTCGCCCTCGAGATTCAGGGCTGGCTAGCAAAGAGCTCTGGGTACTTAGCCACTAGATCATCTTCACGCTCCCAGGTTGCTTCCTCCTCAGAGTGGTGATTCCATCTGACTTTGCACATTCTGATGGTCTTCCTTCGGGTGACTCTATCTGCAACCTCAAGGATCTGAGCTGGCTTCTCGACATAGGTCAAGTCCTCCTGGACTTCCAGACCTTCCACTGGCAACTGCTCTTCTGGCACACGCAAGCACTTCTTCAACTGAGACACATGAAAGACATTATGCACAGCAGACAAATTCTCGGGCAAACTGAGCTGATAGGCCACTTCTCCTCGTCTGGCAAGAATCTGATACGGACCGATGTAGCGGGGTGCTAGCTTGCCTTTCACTCCGAATCTTCTGACTCCTCTGATCGGTGACACTTTCAGATAGACAAAGTCTCCGACTTCGAAACTCAGCTCTCTTCTTCTTGTGTCTGCATAGCTTCGCTGCCTCGATTGCGCTATCTTCAGGTTCTCTCGAACCATCTTGATGTTCTCTTCGGCTTCAAGCAAAATGTCTGGCCCAAACACTTGCTTTTCCCCAGGCTGATCCCATTGCAACGGAGTTCTACAACTCCTTCCATAGAGCGCCTGGAATGGTGACATCTTCAAACTGGCCTGATAACTGTTGTTATAGGAAAACTCTGCATAAGGCAATCGCTTGTCCCATCCGGACTGATCTTGCAACGCACAGGCTCTCAACATGTCTTCAAGAATTTGATTGGTCCTTTCGGTCTGGCCATCTGTCTGCGGGTGATAAGCTGAACTGAAATTCAGATGCGTGCCCAAAGCTTCATGCAACTGCTGCCAGAAATGAGAGGTGAACTGCGTTCCTCTGTCTGACACTATCTTCTTTGGCACACCATGAAGACAAACGATCCGAGACATATACAATTCTGCCAATACTGCACTGTTGTAGTTGGTCTTGACAGGTATGAAGTGGGCTGACTTGGTCAAACGGTCCACTACTACCCAAATAGAATCGTAGCCGGCTCGAGTACGAGGCAATCCGACTATGAAATCCATACCAATTTCATCCCATTTCCACTGAGGGATCTGCAACGGTTGCAACAATCCAGCGGGTCTCTGGTGCTCTGCCTTAATTCTTCGACAACTATCGCACATAGCCACGTGCTCTGCGATTTCCCTCTTCATTCCGTACCACCAGAATTTCTTCTTCAGATCCTGATACATCTTCTCACTGCCAGGGTGAATCGAATAAGCGGTCTCATGAGCTTCCTTGAGAATCAATTCCCGAATGGACTGGACATTGGGAACACACAAGCGGTCTTTGAACCATATCACGCCTTCTGCATCTTCTCGAAAATCTTTGCCTTTGCCTTCTAGAATCAGTCGCCTGATCTCACTGATCTTTTCATCATTCTTCTGCGCTTCTTTGATTTCGCGCTCCAAGGTAGGTTCCAATTCAACTGTGACTCCTCGCGAATTGTTCAGAAATCCGAGACTCAACCTGTCAAACTCCTTGGCCAACTCATAAGGCATCGGACGAGCGACCATCAGATTGACTTGACTCTTTCTGCTCAAAGCATCTGCCACTACGTTTGCTTTGCCTGGATGGTAATGAATCTCCAACTCATAGTCTTTGATCAACTCTAACCATCTTCGCTGCCTCATGTTCAACTCTGACTGAGTGAATATGTACTTCAGACTCTTGTGGTCTGTGTAAACATCGCATTTCTGTCCATACAGATAGTGCCTCCATGTCTTCAGTGCGTGAACCACTGCTGCCAACTCTAGATCGTGGATTGGGTAGTTCTTCTCATGAACCTTCAACTGTCGGGACGAGTAAGCCACAACTCTTCCCTCTTGCATCAACACACATCCCAAACCTGTGTAACAAGCATCGCAATACACCGAGAAGGGCTTGTGCACATCAGGCAAGACTAGGACAGGCGCTGTAGTCAACTTCTCTTTCAGCGCTTCAAAGGCCTCTTGGCATTTCTGGGTCCACTTGAACTCAACTTTGTTGCCTAGCAACGCTGTCATTGGTTTCGCAATCTTCGAAAACCCTTCAATGAATCGCCGATAGTATCCGGCCATTCCAATGAAGCTCTTGATTCCTCTAGCATCTGTTGGCGCTTTCCAGTTCAGAATGTCTGCCACTTTCTTCGGATCCACAGCCAATCCTTCCTTGTTGATTATGTGACCCAAGAACAGGACTTCACTGATCCAGAACTCACACTTGCTCAACTTTGCATACAACTGGTGCTCTCGCAATCTCTGCAATACCATCCTCAAATGATCTGCGTGCTCTTCTTCGCTTTGAGAATAAACCAGAATGTCATCAATGAATACCACCACAAACTTATCAAGGTAATCCATGAATACACTGTTCATCAAGTTCATGAAGAATGCTGGCGCATTGGTCAAACCAAAAGACATCACTGTGAACTCATACAAACCATACTTGGAAATGAATGCCGTCTTCGGAATGTCCGAAGGTCGGATCCTGAGCTGATGATAACCTGACCTCAGATCAATCTTGGAGAACACACTGGCTCCTCTCAACTGGTCGAACAGATCTTCTATTCTGGGCAAAGGATACTTGTTCTTGATCGTGACCTCATTCAAAGCTCGATAATCAATACACATCCTTTTGGTGCCATCTTTCTTCTCCACAAATAGGACAGGGGCGGCCCAAGGCGAGGTGCTTGGCCGGATGTAACCTTTCTCTGACAGCTCATCAATTTGCTTCTTAAGTTCATCCAACTCTGGTCCAGATATTCTGTAAGCTCTCTTGAAGATAGGGGCGGTTCCAGGAAGAAGCTCTATGGCAAACTCAACTTTCCGCTCTGGTGGCATACCCGGTAAATCCTTTGGAAACACATCCGGGAACTCAGACACAACCTTGATACTCTCAATTGGATCTGCTTCACTGCTATCGACAGCCATCTGATAACAACTTCCTTTCTTCGGCTCAGGCGGGACTAACTCGGTCACCACTTCCTCTCCTAGTGGGGACACCAACTTGATTGTCCTTTTATCACAACTGATAACTGCCTGATACTTATCTAGCCAATTCATCCCTAGGATGACATCTATTCCCTGAGTACCCATTACTATAAGGTTGGCGGGAAAAGCTATCCCCCTTATTTTCACACTTATATTCAAACAAATGCTATCGGCTCGAATTCTACCA
The DNA here is from genome assembly GCF_902167145.1 of Zea mays. Classification (NCBI taxonomy): domain Eukaryota; kingdom Viridiplantae; phylum Streptophyta; class Magnoliopsida; order Poales; family Poaceae; genus Zea; species Zea mays. The sequence continues at coordinate 46,097,994 of NC_050099.1, read as the reverse complement.
CCGGCTGAGTCAATTTGAATAGGGGTTGACATGGTAGTAATTGGAAGATTATGTGCTTCTACCCATGATGCAGTAATGAAAGAATGCGTTGCTCCAGTATCAAATAACACTTCTGCAATATGGGAGTCGACTGGGAACATACCTACTATCATGCCGGGGGTCTCCTGAACTGCTTCAGCCTCCAAGTGATTCAATCTTCCATGATTATAGCGCTGTTGAGGGCGGTTGCCTGCTCCAGGCTGAGACACATTCTGCTTCACTGGGGCATTGGGGCCTGACTGCTGCTGGGCTGCCTTCTTCGGACATTGCATCACCCAATGGCCCTGCTCTCCACAGTGGAAACATGCCCTGTTTCCAACCTGAGCTGGTGCTGCCTGACTGTTCTGCTGGCTTGCTGGGGCAGGAAGACGAGGTGCCTGCTGATTCTGCCTCGGAAATTGACCTCCTGACTGGTTGCTCTAACGGTTCTGGTACTGATTCTGAGGATACTGCCTTTGAAACTGCTGATGCTGCTGAGGTGGACGCTGGTTCTGCCTGAACTGCTGAGGTTGATTGCCTGAGAAACGAGGACGGCTGCTGCTTCCAGGTTGGGGTCCACTGATCTTGCGCTTACGATCTTCCATCTCCTTGCGCTTCCTTTCTGTCATGATTGCTCTGTCAATCAGGTGCTGGAATGTCGGGAAGGTGTGATTCATCAGTTGGTATTGCAGAGGGTCAACCAAGCCTCTCAGGAAACGGTATTGTCGCTTGGCATCGGTGTTGACATCTTCAGGAGCATAGCGAGATAATTGCAGAAACTTGTCTCGGTACTCACTGACAGACAATGGCCCTTGCTTGAGAGCTAGGAACTCCTCCTTCTTCACTGTCATCAGACCTGCAGGCACATGGTACTGACGAAAGCTACCTCTGAACTCTTCCCAAGTGATGGCGTCAGGGTGGGCATGGGTGGCGAGGTAAGACTCCCACCATGATTGGGCTGCTCCTCTCAACAGACGGGGACCATACAGAACTTTCTCTCTGTCATCGCACTGAGCGGTATGCAACTCCCGCTCCACAGTGCGCAGCCAATCTTCAGCATCCATAGGGTCAGAAGAGTGAGCGAACGTCGGTGGATGACCTCTCATGAATTCAGCACGCTTGTCTCTGGGCATCTGAGGCATCTGAGGCTGAGGTGGTGCTTGCTGCTGCTGCTGCTGCTGAATGGCGGCCAAAGTCTGACCGATGGCTTGAACTGCCTGAGTCTGCATCAGAAACATCTGCTCGATGGACATCGGGGGCGGGGGCGGCAGGTGCTGCTGCTGAGGCACCTCCTCCTGTTGAGCGGCTCGCTCCTGCTGAGCACGCCTTCCTCCTCTGCACCTGTTCTCTGACATCTGCAGAATGCAACCACACATCAGAACTGATCCGGCAGATCTTGCAGCATAAGAAAAGAGAATAGAATTCTTCAACAGCACTGAACAGATGAGCATCTTCACTGATCTCCAACACAGACCACACAGCTTCTCAGATAGAAAGGAAAGTGGAATAAAAGGGGTTTCCCAACTATATAACTAACTTCATTAACATAATATGTAAACCAAAATGCAGGGGATACCCACACTCTGGTGACAATCATTACAAAGATCCAAACCAAACATAGTTCATCATGACAAACATAGATGCACAGGATATAGCAAACTACCCTGTCTAACTAAAACTAACTAAGACTGAGACTAACGCTAAGACTGAAGCTTCTATGTATATATATTTCGTATTAATTACAAGATCCAACTCTAACGATCTATGGCTCTAGAGTTATCTTGGTCTTGCAGTCGGGATTGCCATAAGACTGGTGTCCACGCTGAGGTGAGCGGTACGGGTGCTGAGTCCCGACGGGAGCGGGGGAACCACCATCCAAGTGACGACGTTCCGCGCGCTCAGCCCGCAGCAGGGCGATCTCAGCACGAGCCCTACTCAGCTCATCTAATGCATGGTCCAGCTCCGTGTTTAGCACGGCGGCTAGGTTGACTGTGCTGCTCAACCTAGGATTGCCCTCACCGACAGGTGAGACAATCACGCCTCCTGTGCTGCCAGATGGACGGCGGGGGTAATACTTCAGGTCAAGACCATCAGCTGCCCCACCGAAAACCGAGCAGTAGTGCGAAAGCGCACGCCGTGCAGCATCTTGCATGGCTGCCTCAGCTGAGTCCCGTTCAGAGATAGAATAGTGCTCTGAACAGGCCTCTGCACCCTGGAGACTGTTCTCCGGGCAGCGCACCAAGCAGGTTGCCTCCCAGCGGTCCGGGTAGACCCCGCGACTATGCTGGTAGACCACACAGCGATACTCGATGGACCAAGTATGCCGGTCGAATGCCCGACGTAGCAGGGTGTCGAGCGCATCGTGGAAGTGACACCCGCGAGCAGCGTCGCGAGTGATGGGTCGAGCAACCCATCCTTCCGGCTCAGGATTAGCAGAGAAGTCGGTGTCATGGCTCGAGCTGTCGTCGCCATCTCCGTCGTCTGGGTCTCCTCCAGCAGCTACTCCAGAAGCTGGGACGCCCAGTGGTGGTGCAGGGGGCGGCTCCAGAGGAAGCACAGGGGAGCAGCTCCTCACAGACTCTATCTCCTGTTGGAGCGAGAAGGAAGAGCTCTGCTGCTCCTGTCGTCGACGTTCCTGCTCCTCACGCAGGCGGTGGTGTAGTCTCTCCAAGTGGCTGGACTGTCCGGCCACGGGACGGCGAAGCGGACGCTCAGCAAGGCGGGAGGGTAAGAAGGGGATGACTGACTTTCGTGCAGTGTGTCTAAGTCGAGCCATCTACAAAAGACATCGCAAGCAAAAGGGTAAGAACAGAATTAATATGACCAGCAAATAATGAATCATAAGTAAATGAAGGATTAGAATAAAACATGATTTTCAGCAAGGTATTATATATATAGTAGAACATAGGTTTGGTCGGTATGACCAACTTTTGAAGGGATATCAAAGTCAAGGTAGAGACAGAGGTCTATAGTCCTTAGAACGACCATTCTACTCTAGGTTAGCGGTCCTACAGTCAGCACGGCTTTGATACCACTTATGTCACACCCGGTTTTAGAAGGCAAACCGAATGCGAACCATGTACGTGCCAGGATCAGTTATTCACGTACACAGCAGTTACATAATATGGACATCATCACACAGTGCTCAAAATAGTATTAATAAGGGAAAATAGTCGATTACATCATACGTCTGAGACGTCCATATAGTCCTTACAATAAATCAAAGTGCGGAAACGAAACGTAGATAACGCGGCCTTCACAGGCAGCCGACTGGGGGTTGCCGCTAACCCACGCCTAAAACTCGTCGTAATCTTGGAACTCCTGGAAGTCTCCTTCCACAGCTTCATCTTCGCCTGAGCAGTGGTTGCAATGCTGACAACCTGGGGGGGGGGTTTGGTGTGTAGAGCAAGGGTGAGTACACATCAACATACTCAGCAAGTATCCTGTTTGGCTGTAGTGGACTAGCTTTATGTGGGGATAAGTCAAGCAGTTGCTTTTAGTTGGTCAGATTATTACTTACTAGTAGAAAGCCAAGTTTTAGCATTAACCCAAGTTATTAACCCAAATGTACTCCTTTCCAAACGGAAAGAGTACCACTTACCAGCATCATAATCATAACCAGAATCAACAATCTCATAACCACCTGTACCAAAGTATCTCTGATCAAGTACCACTAATCACTGGAGCTCCCTTGGCCGCTCATAACCGTGAGCACGGCTGATATATCAGTTTCATAACACTCTGCAGAGGTTGTGCACTTTACCCACAAGCCGTGATTCCCTCTCTGGCCCGGGCTTGCAAGACCCTTATTCACTCCCGAGGTGAATGGCCAAGGATTCACTACGAAGCCTTTACAAAGATTCCCCGGGACTGTAGCCACCCGTTAGGTTTCCTAAATGCACCGCACTCCTCCCCAAGGGGCGAACCCAAACTTGGCAGAGCGAGCCGCATACACCGAGCCCCATTGACGGCACGACGGCTAAGTGAACTACACCCCGGATCCTCTAATTATTCAGCTAAGGGCACCCCATTCCACCCTTATGGTTGCACTGTTTTCCCGGGCGGTCATCCATAGAACAGGTCCTTACGGAGAGGCACTCGAGAAACCGCTCGAGCCCCCTTGAAGATCACAAGTACCACATCATCATAAGAGAAGGGAAAACAGCGTATCATAGATAATCTCATCATGTTCATTGATTAGAGTTTGAGCAATAGCATAAAGCTAAACAGTAATAATCCAACCCAGATAGGTAAACAAGGACATGGATAACAAAAGCTAGTCAATCCTTAGGCATAAATGTGTAAGCGGGAGGTGAATTAAATAATGAATAGGACAGAGATAGGTCAAAGGACACTTGCCTCCACCAAACGACTGCTGCTCAGGGGCTTCTCCTGCGAGTTCCTCGGGCTCTTCAACCGGATCGTTCTCTATGCGAGCGCAAACATACATACATCCACATATTTTAATACAAAAGAACAATACACCATACAAGGAAACAAATAAAGCGAGTATGCATCAAGTATGACATTTGACATTGCATTTGTTATGGTTAGAAAGAAACGGGAAAGGGTCTCGCAGGGGGTTAAATCTTATGCACTAACGATCAATTACAATTGGTTCTTGACAAAAGAATTCTGTTATATGCACTAGTGGGAACCTAATCATTTTAAGTTGATCAACATTGCACGAGATAAACAATTAACTACATGAATCAATTAGCATAACAGAGTTTTAAATTAAGCTTCATATTTCAATAACATTAACGATGATTAGCCTACCTAAAATAAAATAGCTATGATCACAGAAAGTAAATAAAATAAATAAAAAAAAATAAAAAAAAACAGAGGGGGGGGGGGCGGTTGAACCGGCCGGGGGCAGGGCGAGCAGGGGCGGCCGAGCCGGGGCGGCTGAGCCGGCCGAGCGGCCAGGGGGCGCGGCCAGGGCGCGGCCAGGCGGGCGGCCGAGGGCGCGCGGCCAGGGGGCGCGGCCAGGCGGGCGGCCGGGCGGGCAGCCGGGGGCGCGCAGGCGGGCGGCCGGGCGGCCAGGGCGCGGCCGGGGCGAGCCGGGCGGCCAGGGCGCGGCCAAGGCGGGCGGCCGGGGCGCGCAGGGGCCGGCCGAGCCGGCCATGGCGGCGGGCGGCGAGGGGAAAGGGGAGGGGGGATGGGGGAGGGAGGAGAGGGGGAGGGGGCTCACCGGCGACGGGGATGGGGCGGCCGAGCGGGGCGGCCGATCGGCGACGGGGAGGGGCGGCGCTAGGGCAGGGGGTAGGGGCGGCGGCGGCTTAGGGTGAGGGAGAGAAAATGAGAGAAAATGAGAGGGAGGGAGAAAGAATTGGGGGAAAAAGGGGAGGTGGGGGGGCGGCATGGGCCAATTGGGCCCAAGGGAGGGGCGCCAGGGGCGGCTGGGCCGGCCGGGGTCGGCCCACGGCGCGGGAGAGAGAGAAAAAGAGGAGAGAGAAAGAGAGAGAAAAAAGAAAGAAAAGATCTTCTCCTCATTTTCGAAATCCGATCTTTCTACATGAATGCATTTGCACTTTCAAAGCAATCAAAAGAAATGAAAGGTTCGGCATGGTGCATCAGACAACACAAAGTACTTAGGGTTTTCTTACACGGGAAATCCAAACCGAATCCCGCTAGAACTTTGGAAAAGGTCAAGGTTTAGCGAGGGGAAAAAGAAAAAGAAAAGGTAACGCCCGAATTTGGCGAGTAAAGAAAAGAAAAAATTCAACTGCAAAATTCGGGGCGTTACATAGGGACCGAGGGTTTCTGAGTCAAGTCGATGTACCAAACTTTGAGAAGGATTTCCAGAAAAGTTCCCTTCAGGTTCATGTGGAAAAGCCAAACTCCCTAGCAAGATTAAGATTTTTCTCTAGCTTTTGTTGAAAAGCATAATATTAACTAAAAAGAATTTGAGAAAAAGAGGGTGAATTGGCTCAGCGGATTGCAGTTTTTGTGGTATTGATGAATCTTCAAATCATCTCTGTCAAAGTTTATCTGGAAAACTGTTCACATTGCCTTTAACCTCCCTAACATTACTGATAACATCCACCAATTGTTTAATGTCTGGATTTTTACGTTTAAGAAAAATATCAGGAATTTAGTGTTAGTAGGGTGCAGTGCTGTTCTGTGGGGTGATTTGGAAAATAAGAAATAAAGCTTGTTTTGATAACAAGTTGTTTCTGGACCCCTCTGAAGTGACTTACTTCTGTTGTTTTTGTTTGGATTATGGGCTTCTTTGCTGATAGAGAAAGCAAAAAAGATTAACTTTTAAGTTAGCGACAATAGTGCTATTATTTGTTTGTAAATTTGCTGATGTAAACACTTTGTCTGTGTAATAAAGCTGATGAATCTGTGTGAGTTAGTATAACCTTTGCATGCCCCCCTCCCCGTCAAAACTCTGATATGTTTCTATTTTATAATGAAATAGGGGTATCCCTTCTCGTAAAAAAATGTAAAACATACTCATTTCAACGACAACACGATGAGCTATTGCATATGGATTTATTTTGACCTCCTACGTATAAATTATTGTATTTTTCTCGAATACGCAAGAAAGCTGCACATCATTATATTAATTAGAGATAAAAAAACAACATATCAGGTACAAACCAAGTTTTCGTGCAAATCAACTAACAAAAGTCACATAAAAATTCAAATTAATTATGCATGTACTTATTTGCCCACTCTACCACTATAAAAAATTTCAAATTCAAGTTCATCATATATTAAAAGATACAAAAAAGAGAAAATTCTGAGATAATTCTAGCTTTTTTGTATCTCAAAATTTTCTCTTTTTTGTATCTCTTAACATATGATGAATTTGAAATTTATACAGTGGTACAGTAGGCAATGAAGTACATTTATATTTTTTTAAAAAATTTTATGACTTTTTTAGTTGGTTTGAACGTAGTTTACACGGAAACTTGGTTTGAACCTGATACATTTGCCGAGAAAAAAGACATCAGGCGCAAAACAAAACAACAAACACACTCACATACACACCCAACGCACAACCTATGCCGCACACCGGCATGCAGAACCAAGACAATAACCCTTCCTTTAGCCCTTGGATGACAATACTATTGAAGCAGTTCCTCCCTAAATCCATCCTCTAGGTTCGAATGTTCTTGATGCCTGCCAAAGTCCATAGATGCAGTTCCTCCCTAAATCCATCCTCTAGGGAAGATAGGCAAGGTTGTGCTCTATCAAAAACACATTTGTTTCTATGCTTCCAAATGCTCCATGCTCCTTGGATGACAATCTCTACTACTCTATATGAGGCCAGTGTAGGCGTGCACAGCTCCTGTGTTCTGCCTCCCGCGATCGGCTGCCGCCGCGCCAGCTCCGCAAAACTGCCGCGCCGCTCCCGCAAATCCCGCCGCCGTCCTCGCGGCCGCATCGCCCCCGGACCTCGCGCCAGCCACGCCCGCGGATGGAAGGTTGCCAGTCCACCAAATCGCGCGGATGGAAGGCCCACCTGCTCCTCGCCGCTCCCGCAAATCAGCCGCGCAGGTCCAGCTCGGCCCGCATCGCAGCCGCCGTCCTCGCGGCCGCATCGCCCCCGCACCCCGCGCCACCAACGCCCGCGGATGGAAGGTTGCGCCACCAAATCACGCGGATGGAAGGTCCACCACCTCCTCCTCCTCTCCCCAAATCGTGCATCCACCGTGCCCTCAAATCCCGCTGGCGTTCAACTCTATCTCGGCAGTGGATGCGCCCGCGGATGGAAGGTACCAGATCTCTTCTCGCCATTACCGCGCCTGCCCCGTCAATTCCCATATCTCTTCTCGCCATTCTCTCGGAGCGTCCACTGCCATTCATGGACGGCAGCCGATTCCATCCTCTCGGTTCATGGACATCAAACTTGTATCTATTTAAAAACCCCTAATCGATCCATACGCCATATGCCAGTGAAGCCACGCGTCTCTAAGGACACGGTGCTGAAGGTCAGTGTTTGCTGTTGATGAACAACTACTCAACATTTCTTGTGTTGTACCAGTTCCTATGATTAGTTTAAGAACTTGTATCTTGGTTCAAGTATTCTCGGTTCATAGTTTGTTATAGTTTGATAGTTTGCGGAATTTGATTTAGAACTACCAGGGTTTCATCATAACTTGTACTACCAGGGTTTCATCATAACTTGTAGTAATCCTGATAACAACAACATGGACCAAATATATCTAACTTGTTGACCAACTATATAGGTTCTGGCAGAAAGAAGACCCACGACATCTTCAACGACAAACACTGACCTGGTAAGTGTTATCTGCTTTCACGTTACAATTGCTGATTTTTTCCCATATCTTGTTTTGCTTTGAATTGCTAATCCAATACTTCATGTCTGTTAGCAAGTAGTACGCATTAGTTCATTGGCTGCAGTCCTTCCTCAAATCTGTTGATTTACTGGTTGACCTCATGTCTGTTAGCAAGTAGTACCCATTAGTTCATTGGGTGTAGTTGACCTCAAATCTGTTCATTGGCTGTAGTTGACCTCAAATCTGTTGATTTACTGGTTGTATATTTTTAGATTATCTGTATATGATCCTGTTACCACTGCAGAGTTTGATTTTGTTTGATCTGTATTGTTCGTGGTCCTGTTAGCACTGCAGTGTTTGATTTTTGTTTGATCTGTATATGACTTGGGCTGTCTGCATCAATTGTGAAACTGGACAGATATTCGGAATTTGATTTTTGTTTGATCTGTATATGACTTGTAGTCCTTGCTGTCCTTTTATATAATTTGGATTGAGCTGAATAAGGCAGTTGAACAGATTTGAGGATGCCATTGACTTGTAATTCGCTGCAATGCGAAATGCTTTTCTAGCTGCGAATTGCTTCCACGAAACAGATCTTGGTTTCTGACCAAGACTGCTGTAGTCCTTGGTTTCTGGCATTGGCTATAGTCCTTGCTGTTTTTTAGGGGAGCTCTTAAGTTATTTGTTCATGTAATAAAAGTTATAATATGTGTGGTAGATCTCATAAGAGAATTTGATTTACTTATTTTGGGCTGATCAAATAAAACTTGAAGCAAAAGAGAATATATTAGCTGCAACTACTCTGCTAGATGACTGTCACTACATTTTCTAGGACCAATGGTGTTCCCAAAAGAGTTTTAAGAGAGCGGACTATAGCTTAGCTGCTTGACAGCCGAGCTTGGATAAAAATCATAAGCTGCATAGTAACAGTACATCTGTAGATGTTTTAGTCAACTATTTGCAATAATTATTTATGATTTTGCACCATGCGTCTGACTAGCACAAGTGGTGTTGTTTCTTATTGTACTAGCTACATGCAATGTTTTTTGTTTGGATTCATCAGAGTTTGCATCCTGTTGGAGGAGAAATCCAAGAATAACGATCTTTATAGGATGGAGTAATTTTTTGCTTGCTTTTACTGACTATCACATCTCAGTTTGGATTCGTGAGTGTTGTAATGGACCTAACATAGGCCAATTTAGATTCGTTGTTACATTCTAGAGAATCTTAATACGTTATAGTTTTACTCCAGTGACATCTTTGGAATGGCATGTGATAGTCAGTAAACAAAATTAAAATGTAAACTCTGATTTGGAATTCGGGAAGTGAACAAAATCTTTTGTTCAGTCACAAGGTGCACATGGATTTGTTTCACCTATTTTTGTACAGAATCAAACATGGAGGCTCGTACTTGAACTAATGACTCCATGAGCAGAGTGGTGGATCGTTACAGTTTTCGTTTGCCAATTTTTCTCTACTAATTATTCTTCAGACTGTGTAGAAATTTAAGACAGTGTTCCTGTATTTGAGAGTGTTTACTGAAATAATGTATGGTGATTTCATTGTAATAGTTTGTTGTTTCGGCTAGCGAGGGGTGTGGAAGAAGAAAGGGATAAGGCGCTTGTTTGACCCGGACCGGACGGCAGGACACCGTCGGGGGTTCACTGCAACGCATCGACGGCTTCCGCAGCTTCTCAGGCCTAGGTAAGCTTTCAAGCGAATTTGTTGCTGCAACTGTTCTCTAAGTTGAATTTTTTTGATCATGTTTCAGTTGAATTATCCATACAAAATTCTCGCTTTAATGCCGTGTATGCTTGTGTGTATTGGGGACTGGTATTGGGGTATATAAAGTTTATATGCATTCTTCCGGTATATATATCGGTTGATGCTAATCTCTACTGTCTGGGGTCTCAAGGCTATATATCCTTGCTCTCCCTCCTTTAAAATAAAATATTTGTGCCGGAACACCCGTACTAGCAGTTGAATTTTCCATACAAACAATGTTGTTAATGCCGTGTATGCTTGTGTATATTGGGGACTGATATTGGGGTATAAAGTTTATATGCATTCTTCCGGTATATATCGGTTGATGCTAAACTCTACTGTATGGGGTCTCAAGGCTATAATACAACCAGAAAAAGTTTTAGACTTTAACCAAATCCTGGCTCCAAAGCTGATGTGAAACCATGCCCCTCTAACCCCGTACAGATATAATGTTATACAACCAGAAAAAGTATGATATGTGTTCCATTTAAATTTAAATTTTAAATTATGTCAAATGCTACAAGGTTTTGATGGAACCGGTCGTATTGAACCGTGAAAGAGTCGCAGCGGACCGCCTAAAACGGATGCCTATGTAAGTTATTATATAAATATATATTTACATAAAATTGATCTATCAAAGTTATGACCGATATTTAGTCGTGTGTTTAATATAGCTTCAGGTTGTTCGACGACTACCGTGATGAAGATTTTTATGGGCTACCGCGGAAATACAGTATTGTCGCTCGGGTAGAAGTTAAATTCCCGATTGAACCACGTTTTCGAGAAAGACAACATTTCGTTTTATCTGACATCAATGTAAGCCAACAATTCTCTAAGTTTCATTTTCAAAGTTACACGCTCTTCATACCATTGCCTCTTCTCCTACTAAAATACTATTAGGGAGCCAAGATCGAGGCCATAACATATATGTATGAGACAGTCAAACATTTCGACAATTTGCTCCATGAAAAGCATGTTTACAAGATGCATAATGTAAAGTTCAATCTTCATCCGGGTGAATTTAATTTTCGTCATCTAAATGGTCCCATGGAATTGTGTCTTGACCAACAAGCTATCGTGGAGCCATACACTGTTCCAATTCAGATGGCGCCATTCCCAAAACAAATACTATTGAACCTTGCTGATATTGCTGAGTTGCCAAACAGGACTTTAGTCGGTAAGAATATATCGACCTCTTAATATTATTAATATATCGTTTACACAAAATTCAGTATTAATCCATTTATAAACTGTTATTTTTGTAGACATCATGGCTGTTGTAGTCCACTTGGATACAATACATCGCACAATGTGGGGCCCTTTCAGAAAGATTGTTATAATGGATGCTAGGTATATTCTGTTAATTGTCGAGTTATATATCCAAGTCTAAATATTACTAACCTATTCTTACCAAAATCAATGTCGTAGGGGATATTTACATATCATTAAAGTTTGGGGTGACCTACTAAACAAAAATGCACTCCGCTGGGCGTTGGCTAAGGAGGATTATGGCATAATAATTGGGACTATGTTTAGACGGTTCAGAAGACAAGGTACAACATGTCTTTACGTCTTTCAAAACATCTGTCACTAAGTTTTGCTTTATAATGATTCGTAACGGAGATTTAAATGTGTAATTCTAGAGTGCCTCGAGTCTTCGGATCATACCGCAATACACTTCAATCCGTTCCATCACAACACCCATCATTTTCGACGTAAGTATATTCTAAAAAATTAGTTACATTTAATTTGTGATTGTTTTCATTATATCATGAACTACGTGTAGATGTGATTAACTGTGGCATTCATTGCAGCAATCCAAAAAGCTTTGGTGGCGCTGAACAACCGTCAGTTTGCTGTGACATTTCTTGAAGAAGAAAGGCGTAGATAGATTCTACAAATTCGCAAAGAGCAATAATTGGGACTATGTTTAGGCGTAGAGAGATTCTATAATGATAGAATACGTGTCGTACTGTTATTGATCAACCAAACGCAACAAGAGGCAAACTTGTATGTCTATGAATCTTGTTTGTAATACCTATGACATGGGTTTAATAAGAGATATTTTGTGAAGTTTTTGACCGTGCAAATGATTAATAAATATTTTGTGCGAAAATTTGAATTCCCGTAATAATCTGTATGGGTTATACATTTAGATAGTGCAAACAGTCTCCAAATCTGTAGGTAATCCTGATCACCCCTATCTGTTCTTTAAGCTTTCAGTTTATTTACTGACTAAACCACATCCCTTTGTTTAATTCTCTTGAAACATTCTAACCACAGCCCTATCTGAGAGTGTTGTAAAATCAGTATATAAAAAATGTGAACAGATGACTCCGAGGGTGGCAAAATTAGTTAGAGGGGAGAAACTGAGAAGTACACACGGTAATGTGTATTCACCCTTGCGTCCTTTGCTGTAAATAAAAGGTCACTCTTTACAGACTACAGATGTAACTCAAAAAACAAAAAGATCAGAGGTCACTCAAAAACGAAAAGATCAGATGTAACTCCAGAAACAAAGAGAGAAAAGTGAATATATAAACTCTTGTTTTTTCTCTGATTCTGTGTTCCTTTGTTCTTGCTGTTCTTTATGCTTGTGTGCCATTAAGAACTCAAATTATTCTCAGTTTGTCGTCGGTGAGACATACCACAGAGCGTGCTTTGTTTGGGGGCGGGTGCCAAAAGGCTTTGCATTAGTACCTTGTAAGATCCCAGGAGCCTGTCACGGGCCAACACCTGTAGTTCAAGATTGGTATTGTTGCTCGCCTGCAAAGACAGCTGAAGACTGTTGCATGTATAGCAGCCACACTCTGGTCAACATTGGTATTGTTGATCTTCGGCACAAGATGCTTGTCAGCTCGGTTGCATAGGTATTCCTGGATAGCTCTAATATTTCGAATGTATTTGATGTATCTGTTCTTTGCTGGATCTAGAGTCATGTACTTTGCACGTACAGCAAATCGTTCCATGTGTTAATCCTCATTTGTAATGTATACCATAAATGGTATTATGGAAGGATGTTTCTTCATTAATCCCATCTGTTGATTAACATCAGAATAAGACTTTAATCAGTGGCTACGAGAAATGAGATATAACTAAATAACGGAAAACAACATAAACTAAACAATTTTATGAAATACCCCTCACCCCTGCACTGTTTCTTGCCACATCCACTTGTCCCACACAAGAGTATTGCCACTGATTCCTTTCTCTCTTTAATTCTGATCGGAAAAGTTGGAAAACAAAGAAGGAAATGTTACCAAAAGAAAACATTATCAATTACTGTCAGGTTGCTTTGGAGTGGCTGTGATAAATTGTCGCTTTGAAGTGGCTATGATAAATTGTTGAGGGTTAAATACATCGATTCTATTATGCAAATATCCTTCACTTAAAGAGGGATGCCAAACATGCATGGAAATATCTTTCACTTAAAGAGGGATGCCAAACATTGACTTGTAATTCGCTGCAATGCAAAATGCTTTTCTAGCTACGAATTGCTTCCACGAAACAGATCTTGGTTTCTGACGAAGACTGCTGTAGTCCTTGGTTTTTGGCATTGGCTATAGTCCTTGCTGTTTTTTAGGGGAGCAGAAAAAGTTATTTGTTTTGAGCAAACATGTAGCCCTTTGTTTAATTCTCTTGAAACATTCTAACACTTAATTCTCTGGGTTGAATTTTTAGCATCACTTTCCACTCTTGCTCCTGCTGCCACTGCACCATTACATTTGCACATAGCTGGTCTGCTTACTCACTAGCAGTAAGAATCCATGGACAACATTGTATGCCAGCCCGGCCTTCAAGGCTACAATCCCCTTGCTTAGCAGCATCCAGATCCAGATCACCCAGTGTCATTAGCTAGACTGGCACTTGGAAGCAGGCCAGTGTCATTAGCTGGCTCGCACTGGAGGGCTCTGTCCTTGGCTCCTTGATGCCAAATATGGTGGACATGAGGAGATCACCAAGTGCTAGATGAGGACACCAAACAAAAACAATCCAAACAAAAATAGTGGTACAGGAAGACCCCTTCGGCAGGAGTGCTATGAGAATAATCTTGTATGCAACTGGATCTAAGTGAGTGGATAAAGGTGCCTATGTTTTGCAGAATCAGGCAGAATATTTGAATTGGGTGAAGGAACAAATCACAACCAGATCAAATGCACTATTACACTTTGTTGCTTGTAAAATGTGGTCAGGTAGACACAGGTCAATACCGTTCAGATTATATAAGCACTCGGCTCGCCTGAGGATGGATGTATGTGAGACCTGAATTTGTATGGTAGCAACAGCGTGCTGATTGATTTAGTGCTGTGAATCCCTTGCTTTTCAAATCCATGTGTGAGGAATCTCCTTGCTATTTGAATGGCAAGCGGAATTCCTCTCCATGGATCCCCTCAGGATCCCTGATCACCAAATCAGACCTTACTCAAGTACTGTGTGAAAACTTAACTAAGCCATTCCACTGTCCATGATAGGGTTTCTTTATGGAGAACGGAGAACCAACAGAAACAGATCAGATGGAACATAATGATGGACGCACACCATTGACAAACATCTCAAACACCATTACTATGGGTAAAGGTTATTACACGCGTGCCGATTAATGTTTGAAACATAGTATTTAGGGTAACACTAATACACAAGTTTATATTGTAGCTGATGAAAATGGATCGAAAAGGCTTGGTCCAAATGTCGATGCTAAGGAACGTAAGAGGCAAAGGGAAAGGGAAAGATATGCCGCGATGACCGTTGAACAAAAAAAACGAGAAAAGTAGAAAACATCGTGAAGCAAGCCAACGAAATAAAGGACCTCCTATACAGACAGAGGCATCTAGTGGTGATGAAAAAGTTAAATTCCTAATTATTTTAATAGATCCTCTTGTGGATTAGTGAATGTCTATTAATCTTATTTTGGTTTTCATTTTGTTTCACAGTTAGTCTTTCAGATGGCTGTAGCACAATTGATTTCACAAACTTTGCAACACAAGGTATTGCGGATATACCTATCACAATTTTTTCCACCGATCGTTTTATAAATACAGAAATACAGATTTGTAGCCATGAAAATCATTTTGCCACTGTTGATTTGGTAGTTCCAAATGTGAATCGAGATGATGATAGCGATTGGTTGCATAGGAATGAGACATTCAAGTCAGACGATGTTTTCACAACAAGAGACCTTATGACACCAGGTACATGACTGTTCACTCAACTAATTTTGCAAAACAACTGATTTCAGGCGGTTTAACGTATACATGTCTTATTCCAGGCGGTGTGCATGAAACTGTTGGTAACACGCCTAACCATAATTTGGGAAGGGCTGCCTACTTTAGAGAGCGGTACAAAAACTTAACTCCAGCCGAGAGGGAGCTTAATCGTGAACGCCTTAGGTTGTATAATAATACACCAAAGCGGAAAGGGTCAAAGATAGAGTACATAAGAAAACGTAGAGCACTGTTGGCTGACACATTAAGTCAGGAGTCCATCGCCATGGAGTCCCCAACATATACGCCTGAGGTTGTACACCCTACAACAGATGCAATTGAACCTAATGGATCCGCTCTTACCCCCTGCGACTGGGTTATCCCTGATATCGCCAGTAACCCGTTCCTACCAGCTTCAACACAGACCGAGGATGCCGATTCACTGCGTATGTCTACTAGACCACTAAGACGTAAACAACATGTGCCACGTGGTGAAAGACAAGCTATCTTAGCCCGTCGAAACCGGCAATTTGAAGCATCCATTTCAAGGAACATGGCTACTGTGGCTGAGGATATCATTAGTGACGCTGAGGAAGGGGATGATTGGACACAACCCCATATGTCTGCAAAGATCAACAACAATGGTAATTACTATCATTTTTATCCCCCCCTTTTATCCTGAATGCCCAGGTATTTTTATGTGGCTTGTATTTTCACCCTCCAGTTGATGGCGATGACAGTGTCGTATTTGAAGATGATGCTGATGAGAACGAGGGATACCTATTCGCTGGGAAATGTACTAATTTCAATCTTTTTATGATATGATACAAATGCTTATATAAATACATATATGTCTTACTCATTGTTTCCAAAAAAATATCAGATGAGGATACCGATGAGGATATAGAGATCGATGGTAGTCAAGATGAATCGAGTGCCATTGATGTTCCTGACCCGTACGACAAGGTGTATAGCAACATCCCTGAAGAAACCCATATGCTAAAGACTGTTCCCAACTGCGGTTATTGCACCACGAAGAAGTTTGAGTATGAGACACCTGGTTTTTGTTGTCGTGGTGGGAAGGTTGAGCTAGCCCCACTGGAGACCCCTCCCCAACTCAAGAGGTTGTGGGATAGTGCAGACTCTGATGCTAGGCACTTTCGTGATAACATTAGGTTTTTTAATGGCCATTTCTCTTTCACTTCCCTATACTGTTGCCTCGATAGTATGACAACTAATGTAAGGGATTCTGGTATATACACGTTCCGAGCACAGGGCATGATGTATCACAATATCAAGTCATTTGGTAGGGATGGTGGGGCAGATCATAAACACCTTGAGCTTTACTTTTATGATGATGATCCCACTCTCGAGCATCGGTACCGTAAGTGTCGCGAAGAGCATCAACAGAAAGACAAAGAGGTTATTCGACAGATAGTCGACATACTACGTGGAAACCCGTACTCCGAGCACCTTAGGACCATGGGTCACGTTGAGAACCTTGATGACTATCGTATCGCGTTGAACCTAGACCAGACGTTGAACCAGAAGACATAACACACCTCTCACTTCGGAGGTGGCCACTGTCTGGATCGAAGGGAGCGAAGGGCGAGGCCAGTTCAGCAAGAGTGTTATGCTCCATGGGAAGGACAGTTCAAGCCACTGCATCCGCTCATACCATGGATGCTACGATGCACTATCATATCCATTGTTCTTCCCTAGAGGCGAACTTGGCTGGCACGCAAATATCCCAAAGGTTGGAGTATCCATGGACGAAGTGGATGCATACCGTGCGACACATAGGGCAAGTAATGCAAATGATGAAGATGCGGGTTAGTTGTTTGTTTATATTTTGAAATATTTGCGCATTATTAACTATTTTTTCATCATCACTCACTTTATAATCCTTGCATATGCAGAATCTCCTAGCCATTTATGTGTGTCTGTACGTGACTACTACTGCTACAAATTCCAGATTCGCCCCGAGGTATTCAATCCTATACTTCATGGAAAGCGGCTTTTTCAGCAGTTCGCGGTCGACACGTACATAAAGATTGAGAACTCTCGTTTAGATTACATACGCAAGAATCAGGATCGGTTAAGGGCAGACCTGTACCAGGGCTTGGTGGATAGCATGCTAGATGGAGATATTAGAGGAGAGAAGGTTGGCAAGCGAACTGTGCTGTCGACGTCGTTTATTGGCGGTCCTCGTGACATGAGACGTCGGTATATGGATGCTATGGCTCTGGTGCGGAAGTTTGGTAAACCAGACATATTTCTTACCATGACATGTAACCCTAACTGGGATGAGATAAGGAGGGAGCTTCTCCCTGGGCAGACACCGCAAGATCGTCCGGATCTTGTAGTGCGTGTCTTTCATGCGAAGCTACAAGAGTTAAAGCATCGGCTGACTAAACAGTATATTCTTGGTAAGGTCCGAGCCTACATCTATGTCGTGGAGTTTCAGAAGCGGGGTTTGCCGCATGCCCATTTTCTACTCATAATGCAAGGGAAGTACAAGCTCACATGTCCTGAGCAGTACGACCTTTTGATCTCAGCCGAGATCCCAAGCAACAAGTACCCTGAACTACGAAAGATGGTTATCAAGCATATGATGCATGGCCCGTGTGGGTCGCTAAACCCTAACTGCCCATGCACTAAGGGTCGTAAATCATGCAAGAATCATTACCCTCGGCCTTTCAGTGACACAACCTTGCAAGGGAAGGGTTCATACCCTATTTATAAACGTTGTGACGATGATCGTAAAGAAAAGGTCCGAGGGTGCGAACTGGACAATAGATGGGTTGTCCCTTATAACCCATACCTTCTTCGTCTCTTCAACTGCCACATCAATGTCGAGGCATGTGGGAGCATCAAGGCTGTTAAATACCTGTTCAAATACATATACAAAGGCCATGATCGTGCGTCTGTTGTTATGAGAGATGCGAGCAAGGCAGATGATGATGTTGATGAGATCAAGCGGTATAGAGATGCAAGGTGGGTGACTCCTCCGGAAGCCTTGTGGAGGATATACGGCTTTGAGCTTAGTCAGATATCTCCACCTATTATGCAACTTCAACTCCATCTTCCAAACATGCACATGGTGGCGTTTCACGAGCGGCAAATGGTCGAGCGAGTCATCAACCGTCCAGGTGTTGATAGGTCGATGCTCACATCATATTTTGAGGCGAATAGGCTACACGAGGAGGCTCGTGGCATCCTATATCGTGACTTCCCTGAGTGGTACACTTGGCAGAGTGGTAAGGGAAAAGTATGGCAACGGAGGAAACGAGATACAAGTGGACAAGTCGGTAGGATAGTCTCTGCTCATCCGGCTGAGGGGGAGCGCTACTATCTTCGTGTTCTCCTAAACCACGTGACTGGCGCCGCCTCCTATGTGGATCTAAGGACAGTTGATGGTGTCACCCTACCGACCTTTCGTGAGGCAGCAGAGAGAAGGGGACTACTTGAGTCGGACAACACACTGGATGAGTGTCTCACTGAACGTGCTCTTTTCCAGATGCCATCATCGCTGCGACGGCTTTTTGCCACAATACTGGTTTACTGTGAGCCAAGCGATGTGGCTGTACTCTGGCAGAAACACAAAGATTCTATGTCCGAGGACTATCAACACAAGAGTCAGAACAAAACTCATGTTGAGCAGATGGTATTGATTGACATTAGGAACATGCTGCAGTCAATGGGAAAGGACATAAAGACATTCCCTCTACCTCCTATGATCGACGCGTATGACGATGCTATTGGTACTGCTCGGGAGGTTTACGAGGAGGAAAGTATCCAACCGACAGTGGAAGATGTGGCTCTTAAAGACTCTCTTAACGAGGAACAGAGGGCCGCCTATGATAAGATTATGTCTGTCGTTGACACCGATCAGGGCGGATTATTCTTTGTGGATGGACCTGGTGGCACCGGGAAGACTTATCTATACAGAGTGCTGCTCGCGACGCTACGCAACCAGGGCAAGATTGCAGTGGCAACAGCTACATCTGGCGTTGCGGCTTCCATAATGCCTGGAGGAAGAACCGCCCATTCACGCTTCAAGATACCACTCACTATTGACGATGGCGCTGTATGTAGCTTCACGAAGCAGAGTGGAACAGCAGAGTTGCTATGGAAAGCATCTCTCATTATCTGGGACGAGGCTTCTATGACTAAGAGACAAGCCGTGGAGGCACTGGACAATAGCATGCGCGATATAATGGGTCGCCCTGCACTACCATTTGGTGGTAAAACCATTGTCTTCGGTGGAGATTTTAGACAGGTCTTGCCTGTTGTTCGTAAAGGGTCAAGGGCTCAAGTGGTCGCGTCTTCGCTACGAATGTCTTACCTATGGGAGTCCATGTCCCACTTAAAGCTTGTTAGCAACATGAGAGCAAAAAACGACCCTTGGTTTGCAGAGTTTTTGCTGCGCGTAGGCGGTGGAACTGAGGAAACAAATAGTGACGGCGACATTCGTCTTCCTGATGATGTGTGTGTGCCTTACAGTGGGAGTGACAACGATCTTGACAACCTAATAGACTTTGCTTTCCGAAATCTCAATGAAAATATGTCTGATTCCACCTACATCACTTCAAGGGAGATACTGTCAACACGGAACGACTGGGTTGATATGATAAATGTTAAGATGATTGATCGTTTTCAAGGGGAGCATATGGTGTATCATAGTTTCGATAGCGCCATGGATGATCCCCACAACTACTACCCACCCGAGTTCCTAAACACATTGACGCCTAATGGGCTACCACCTCATGTTTTGAAGCTCAAGATTGGATGTCCTGTTATATTGCTCCGGAATATAGACCCTGCAAATGGACTTTGCAATGGCACCAGGCTGGTCGTTCATGGCTTCCAAAGAAATAGCATTGACGCAGAGATTGTACTGGGTCAACACATTGGAAAACGGATTTTCCTACCGCGTATACCGTTGTGTCCCTCCGATGAAGAGATGTTCCCTTTCCAGTTCAAAAGAAAGCAGTTTCCTGTACGGCTTAGCTTTGCAATGACGGTTAACAAAGCACAGGGTCAGACTATTCCCAATGTTGGTGTATACTTGCCTGAACTAGTGTTCTCTCATGGCCAACTATATGTTGCTCTATCTAGAGCGACAGCCCGATCGAACATAAAGATTCTTGTCATCCCAGCTGTCGATGGGAGGAAAAAGTCAAGGAAGGGTGTAAAGAAAACCCCCACCGTAGATTGTGGGACATATACCAAGAACATTGTCTACAAAGAGGTCCTAACAAATTAGACCCATGGTAAGAGTTGCATGTTTAGCTAACAAACTAATAGGATGATGTTTGTCTTATGTTTGATTGGTCTGGTGTATTATCAAGTCATGTTTGCATGCTACAATTGTTTTTATTAGAGCCGCACATGTTTGTGTATTATTAGAGCATGCATACTATCTTAAAGTATTGTTGAGTTTTGGATCATTTGTGAAATTAGCAATAATAATTTTTATGCATCTAACAATTTGTTATGAATGTAGGTTTTTGTCCCGCGAGAATGGAATCTCTATTTGTAGGCTTGTCTCATAACAAGCCAAAAAAATCGGTGGCAACCGCAATAGTTCGAGAAGGTATTAAAATTTTCATAGTTCTGTATGGATCAATTTGTATTTTTTGTAATAACTAATTTTAGTTTTATCTCATGACTGGTTGCTCCTAGACTATATTTGCACGCAAGGTGATCTTGCTCTCATCGGTTTTATCAAGGAAATCCCTTGTGAACCAAGGGTAGAAGTCGTTCTTATTGATGATGCCTTTGTTGAAAGGAAGTGGATGGAGTGTTTATTTTAGCCGAGCGCATATTTAGGCGACGAGGTAATCCATGCTTAGTTTTTATATTTGGCGACGTTGTTATGTATAAGTTGTTTTACTCATCCTGGTATTTTTAACCACAACTTACACACTTGCAGGTTATAGACTGTTACATAAATTTGATAAAAGCTCAAAAGCATCTAAAGTGCCGATCTGGAGGTCGCGTTCACATAGAAAATGCTTTCCAGTTCAATTTCCTGAAGCGAGATGGTGATCTTGAAATTAAAACAGAGGAGCTATATCCAATTAAAGACATGACACACATATGTAGCGCTGAACGAAGGGTGTTACTTTACCTAGACCATGACATGGTACATATGAGTTTGCAATCTGAACAGTTAGTGTTTATATGTATTTTATTCTTATGCAAGTATTTATAATTGTTTTGTAGGTGTTTATTCCGATAAACATCCGAGAGACGCATTGGTATCTTGCTGTGATCCATGCAAGAAATATGAAGATACAAGTGCTCGATTCACTTGGTACTTCACAAGACCGCAAAGACCTCACTGACTCTGTGAGTATGCACAAACTAAACAATTATGAATTCAATATTAACTTATCCCAATCTCTAATTTTATTTTACCATATATAAAGATTAAAGGACTGCAAAGACAAATAGATATGATATCTCAACGTAAGGAGTTAAAAGACCACAGGTGGCCAGACCTCCAAGTTGCTTCTTGGCCGCTCAGAGAAATAGACATGGGATATGCAAAGCAGACAGATAGGTACGTCCTAAGATCTTCTTTACCAATTTCTTCATTCATACTAATCTTTATGTTGGTATTAATGTATATTGTAGCTCTTCATGTGGCCTCTTTCTTTTGAACTATATCGAATACTGGACAGGGGATGAACTGTCTGACAGTTTTACCCAGGTATATTATTACTACTACGACATATATGGACATCTACAGTCAGTGTTACATATATAATGCTAAATAATTGTTTCTTATTTGTAGGATGCCATGTCACACTTTAGGAAAAAAATGGCTGCTATATTACTATCTTCAGACCTGAATAAGAGAAGGGGGTGTCTGTTATACAAAAATGAAAAAGAAGTTGACTCTGGAAGCCCATCTGATGTTGAGATATTAGAAAACCCAACAGATTCTAATAAGAGGAAACTACTCCACGTGCTTGATGATAGAGAAGTAGTGTATGAAGATGAGGAAGGCCCTATTACTCAAGCAGACTTGCAAAGGTGGTTTGTTGATGATTGGGATAAAAGAGCTCCTGTAAAAGTCTCTAACGATGGTTGCACCAATGACTTTTTAATGGTTGGTCTTTCCACAAAGGACATGCCAGTGACCAAAGCCGATTCAATAGATGTTTTATGTGATTATATCATGGCAATAGAAGACGATACGACACTAGAGTAAGTGCTCATTGATTTATTTATTTTATGTATATCGACTACTTAGATTCTTGATATAGAGTTTCATCATGCTACATTACAGGAGAACATGGGTGCGAAGTTTCAATCCTTTTAAGATAGAAATATCTGTCAAAGACCTGCAAAACATATTAACGACAACTCAAGATATGATTCTAAGATGTTTTGATATGGCTGTTCGGCTGCTTGCCAATAAAGAGTCACGTAGACCGAAAGAAGAAATCATAAATAATAGAAAGCATTATATGGACATGCGTTTTTGGGTAAGTTTGTTTCCAATCATTAATGTATTAATATATAGTATCTACATCTAATCATCATGTGTACATGTATATATACTGTCTAGAGAATGGTTGGTTTTGGTAAACTTCCAAAGTACCATCAGGATCCTACAACAGAAGAGTTAGCCAAAACACTCGATTGTTGGCCATCAATGAATTATTATATCACGGGTTGTAGATATGTAAGTATGTGTTCATTTTGAATGTATTTATAAAGGACACTTCTGTTGTAGGATCCTAATGACTGATATTTTGCAGGTTCTCATGCCATGGAAATTCAATGGATGTCACGCCCTTTTCGTAATAGATCATGTTAAAAAGCATGTGACTTTTATCAATTTTACACCGACTCAAGATTGGTGTAAACACATGCCATACAAGAGGTTCGCGGAAGCGATTATCATGGCCTCAAAAAAATATAAGATTGCTTACAGCAAGAAACGTTCTGGATGGGCGGAGGATATCTTTAAGTGGGAACATACAATTCAGACTGGTGTTCCAATTGACTTAAGAGGGTATTTTCTTCATACCACCTTCTCAGCAGTTTAAATTTTTTCTATGATAATCATTGTATAAAACATAGTTGCCCAAATATTATTCTATAGGTTTAATACCAGCTACCTCGTTCTACAAGCTATGGCCATGTGGGGGGATGACAGACGACTGAAATTTGTTGGGGTGAGTGTAGTACGTTTGTTTTATGTTCAAAACTTACATTCTAGCTATCTCGTTCTACAAGATAATATGTTTTATTCTCTTATCTCTTTGTCTGTAGGATGCAAAGACTCTTCGAAGAAACTTTGTGATTGATCTTTTAAGTTATGAGGACAATTCGTGCCGATATGCCATCCCTGCAAACATACAACAAAGACTTGTCGATATCGCTAAAAAGGATTAGCTGATTAGTGAACAGTTGTCGACACATTTGTCTGTAACTAATTTGTGTGATATTGATAATGTTTTCCACACGTATTTTGCATATTATAGTGATGTGTGTTGCTCCGTATCAATGTTTCATACAAATCTTTTACTTCCATCGCAACGCACGGGCACATATCTAGAATATATATTGTTATCGTGTTATTGTACGGTTCCGTTGCATATTATAGTGATGATAGTGCAAAGTTTGTTAAAAGGTAAGGGCAGCCATAATGTACAGTGCTGTAGTTGTATGTTTCATTTCTTTCTCTAATAAGTATTATATCATTTGATCAAGATCAAGTCAGTTTATGTTTGGGCAGGTTATAATGTTTTTGCCTTTTTATCTATTGTAGAGACACTTTCTACACGAAGCAAGCTTTCTATTGGTGTTGTGTGTCCATACAATGCTCAAGTTAGAGCAATACAGGAAAAGGTTGGGAAGGCCTGCATGAGGAATGATTATTTCTCAGTGAAAGTAAAATCTGTGGATGGTTTCCAAGGCGCGGAGGAAGATATAATTATCATATCAACAGTCAGGAGTAATGGAGCTGGTACAGTTGGGTTTCTATCAAACTTACAGAGGACTAACGTGGCTCTAACAAGGGCCAAGTAAGTTCTGCACCGAGCATTTAAATTTCACTTCAATTACTTCATAATCTTTTATCTGGTGCATGATAATAAAAACTGTTTGTAAACCTTTGTTGTACATGCCCAGATTGGGGAAGACTTTACATTCGACAACTTTACTATATACCCTTCTTTGTCAAGGATTTGATGATAAGCCAATGGTTAAAAGGGTTGTCATTGTAACCCCCACAAGCTTAGTTAGCAACTGGGAATCTGAGATAATTAAGTGGTTGAAAGGCAGAGTGCAGGTGCTGGCCCTCTGTGAAAGCACACATGCTGATGTTCTTTCCAGAATTGAAAGTTTCTTAAAACCCTTGAGCCGTCTCCAGGTTTTCTTTTGCTTACTAATTATTTGTTAATATACACTATAATAAATGAAAATGTAGCTGCAAGTTAATGACAATTTCTGTGGTGCATGAATAATCTTTAGGTACTTATCATATCTTATATATGAGACTTTCTGCATGCATTCTTCAAAATTTCAATCTATTCATGTATGCGTTTCTGAACTTTCGATGCTTCAATTCATTT
The DNA here is from genome assembly GCF_902167145.1 of Zea mays. NCBI lineage: Eukaryota > Viridiplantae > Streptophyta > Magnoliopsida > Poales > Poaceae > Zea > Zea mays. The sequence goes on along the minus strand of NC_050099.1, from coordinate 46,073,157 downwards.
GCGGGAATAAGTTTGGCTTAATCTAGAATACTGTTTGGTCTTGCTTATATGCTTACTTGTGATCTTTCTTTTTCGCCAAGTGAACAGGACCCGCATATCGGCATCTGCGCGACTGCGTTAAGATCGCACACCATGTGCCTGCTTATCTCTATCTGTGAGTCAAGACTGTTATTGAAGCTCCTCTGGCTACTTACAGAGACCACTGTCCGCTGTTCAAGGGTCTTGAACCGTGTCCAGGTTCACGGAAGTCCTTGAGAATCTGAACCTGTTTCCCCCAGTCAGCTTACACTGGCTCCTACTCCTTGGTTTGAATATTGCGGAGCGTTTCCCAGACCGGGCGATACGGCGACGGGGAAACGCACAATGGCACAGTCCCTCCCAGCCCAAGAAAATAAACCACGTGCTTTGCTGTCAGTTCTGTTGAGGAAATAGGATTTCATTTGAGCAGATACATGATGTCAAGCTAAACATCGAAGCACATGGTTTATTTTCTGGAGGGCGGCGTCAAACCAGGCGCTGGGCGTGCTCGGCCGCGACGCCTTCTGGCTCCGTTTTCTGGAGAAGAAGCAGCAAACACGTGGAGGACTAGCTAGCACTACGGGAAGATGCCGCCCTTCCTGGAGCAACCATTCAGCTAACGCAAGTGAAGAACTTCATGCTCCTGTGGCTCAGCCATCGCCGGCGCTGCCAAGCCAGCTGCTGGCTTAACTAGGATCAATCAGTGGGCAGGTTTAATATTTGAAATATCGCTCGGATGTGCAGAGTAAACAGCAGCAGATCGTGGGCTCGAAACATCTGGTCAGTGACAATTTGCTTGAGAGACTAATTAATTGTCTTCTGTTTGGCTCTATTCAGGTTGGTCTTGTAACGTCTCTCTTTAAGTAACAGCTCGTTGTCAAGCTAAACATCGAAGCAACTAGGTCATCCCCTTGGACCCTCGCTCGCTCTTCTCGCGTTAAGCTTAATCCTCAGCTGCCTCTGGCCTAGCTTGAGTTGTAATTAACCAGTTCATTAGATTAATGAATTTGCTTTACTTTGTTTGCTTCGATGTTTAGCTTTACTCCCCTCCTCAATCAGGTTGTCCAGGTGTATCATTCATGTTACTTAGTGGACCTCTGACAGAACATAATACCCTCCCCTTACCTTAGTTCTTTTTTTTTCTACCATCAACATGTCATGACTCTGTTAGTTCTGTTTCTCTTAAGCATGCATTGGAAACAAACTCTGTCAGTTCTGTTTCTCTGTCAGTTCTGTATCATTGGAAACAAACTCTGTTTAAGGTAGTGGAGCATGGTGTATCATGCATGCATACCTCTGTCAGTTCTGTTTCTCTTAAGCATAAGTCTGTTTTCCTGGAAACCAAACCACTGTTTAACAGCTTGAATCTGCATGCCATGACAATGCAGAGGTATCGCTTGAGGGTTGTTATATACTCCTATATATAATGCAGAGGTATCGCCTGAGGGTCCAGTTTCCAGCCGTTCTCGAGATCGAATCTGCATGCCATGACGTCCCAGGGCCCAGCGTCGAACGAGGTCTTGGTGATCGTCTTCCAGCGGCTGTCGCCCAGGTCCGTCACCGTCTGCCGCGCCGTGTGCCTCAGGTTGTCCGAGCTGCTCTCTTCGCTTCGTCTCGAGTTTCTCGCCGACGTCGACGACGGCAACGCCGACTCGTCCGCATGCTTCGCTGGCCTCGGCGGTGCCAGCGCGGGCTGCGCCCGGCGCAGACGCAGGCGCAGGTGCGGCGACGCCATTCCAGCAACAACTTGGTTTCCGCCGCTGCCCAAACTTCAGCAGAGGCGATCTAAGAAGAAGCAAGCGTACCGGCTCATGTTCTGACGGCCGTGTTCACGTGGTGTAAGATCTGCATTGTGGAATCCTTCGCCCGGATAAGAGGTGATAGGCACTGCTTCTCCTACGACTTTTGATGACAGAATATATTATGATTCACACACGCTCTTATGCCTTTTACTGTACTTTCTTTTAGATTGAATTTGACATACTTGAGCTACTTGGCTGCAGAGATTGGATCCTCCCGTCCAGACAACCTGATAGAACGACAGTGTATAAGAACAGGGCTCTTAGGACGCCTTTTGTCAAGGTCAGTCCTTTTGCATCAAGGATCTTTCTGTTACCACGGAACAGTAGTTACTAATGTCCATAACTGTGCAGTTGGGTCATAACTCTACCCTGAGAATTGAGATAGATGATCATGTGGTGCAAGATATTGAGTCCCTCATCTTTGATGACACACATAACAAATGGTAATGCCGCTGTTTGGATTATTGTGTACCACTGCTTGTTTATTTCAATGCACAAGATATCAACCATTTGAACCCTACTTTGGACAGTTTTAAAAACAATGGCCAGAATTTTTAGATTCAGCTCCAGTTGAGAAAATAATGTGGTGCACGCTATATTAAGGGCACCATGCTTACCATGGTACTGTTGGGTATCATATATTAATCACTGTGTCTGATCACTTCACAGGTAAGCGTCTCCGTGGATGGAGCCTGAAGTATATTCAAATTCAAGGCATGCCACAAAGCATCTCGCGTGTGGGATGCTCCGGCGTGTGGAAAGTAGAAAAGCCAAATAAATGGGTACATGCACAGCAGGCGTGAGTTCTTAAATACTCAGATTCCTTGTCCATAGGCAAATGCATAGTTCATACGAATCAGAGTGCACGATGCACGCAACTTGACGTCTCTATCGTTGTTTTCAACATGATGAACATGCGAATTTCGTGGTATTAATTGGGACCGTCTGATTTCTCATGGATCCATAGTTCTATTCTACAAGCAATTGAGATAAAGGGATCATGCAAACTGAAAAATGGGAGATGACATTACTGTACAACTTAGTATAATTCATAAACGGGATGTTTGGCTGGCATAACTCCGGTGTTGACTCTGGATTTTTTGAGAGCCGTAGTATATTTTTGTTTTTGTTTTGGAATACCTCATATACTGCTTCGGCAATCTTGGTATTCAATCTTGAAATACCTCATATATTCTGGAGAAATGGTTTCGGTTCGCCGTGCGTACGTTTGGGGTTGTTTCTCCCTCGCTTCTTCCTGGCGGCGGAAGATATAGAAGGGCGAGTGGCCGCGCGGAACATCGACGACCGAGAAACCCCCTCGTCAGCAACTCCATCTGCTATTCTCCCTGACGGTGTTCCTGGCAGCAAGATACCTGATGCTTTTGCCTTCATTCTTCTCACTAGGTGAGTGCCCATGCGTTGCAAGAGGGACTTATGTATTATATGTCTCCGTTGCAACGCACAGGCATATACCTAGTACTATTGAAGCCCTTTCTTTTGTCCTTGGGGTCTAGATGAGAAGCTTTCCTCCACCATTCCGCGAAACAATTATCTCCTCTCTTTATGACTCTATATGCCCTTGTGTTTGAATCATAACCGAGTAAAAACTCTTCAATTGCTTTGGCAGCAAACATGGAATTCATACATTTCTTTACCAATATGTAACATTTGCTCCCAAATACTCAAAAATATGAAACATTTGGTTTGTTACCATAGAGGACTTCGTATGAAGTCTTCTTGAGGAGGTGGTGTAGGTACAACCGATTTATGGCATGACATGATGTGTTGATAGCTTCTGCCCAAAATTGGTCTGATGTCTTATATTCTTCAAGCATCGCCCTCGCCATGTTGATCAGTGTCCTGTTCTTCCTTGCCATTCTGTTGTGGTGTATAAGGAGCAAGGAATTCATGTTTCATGCATTCTTCCTCAAGATACTCTTCTACTTGCAAGTTCTTGAACTCTATGCCATTATCGTTTCTGATCTTCTTGATCCTTAAGTCAAACTCATTTTAAGCTCTCCTTAAGAACCGCTTCAGAGTCCCTTGGGTTTCACTTTTATCTTGCAAGAAAAATACCAAAGTGAAATATGTATAGTCATCAATAATTACAAGACCATACTTACTCCCGTCAGTGCTAAGATAAGCAACAGGGCCAAAGAGAGATCCATATGTAGAAGCTCTAGTGGTCTTAATGTTGTCATTATATTCTTCATGTGATGACTCGAGCCAACTTGCTTTCCTGCTTGACAAGCTGCATAAGGCCTGTCTTTCTCAAAACAAACATTCGTTAGTCCTAACACATGTTTGCCCTTTTGAAGTTTATGAAGGTTCTTTATCCCAACATGTGCTAAGCGATGATGCCATAGCCTACCCATGTTAGTCTTTGCAAATAAACATGCATCATGTTCAACATTATCATTCAAAAAAATCTACTAGATAAAGTTTTCCATTCAATACACCTTTAAATATAATTGAACCATCACTTCTTTGAAAGACTGTAAGATCGACATCAGTAAATAAAATGTTATTTCTAATAGAGCATTGTCGTGGTTTCGGAACTGAGGACAATAAGGTTTGTGTTCGGAGGTGGATGCTAGCGCGAACTCACATTGAATGGTTAATATTTAGGACTCGAACGAAGAGCTTGGGACACAGGGTTTATACTGGCCGGAGCCCTAGTCCAGTGTAGTGCTAATCATAGTATTGCAATGGAGTGTGTTACATTTCATGTGCTCACGTGTAAGAGGAAGGAGAGCTTGTCCTTTTATAGCTCAAGGAGAAGACCTCACAGAGGCGACTTGTTCTCTACGGGCATATGGGCGATTTGTTATCTCGGTCTGGCGTAGCGCTCCTAACATAGTCCGTAGGGTCGTGCTTAGCCGTACTCCTGGTATGTCATATTGCCTTGCTTGTTCATCATAAGGGTCCCTGTAGCGAGTCCTCTGCTGACATATTTGTGGTAGTGCATGGCGGGTCCCGTGAGTCAGCCCCATGGCGTGGCCATGCATAGCGCAGCCTCGCCCACCATCATGGACCCGTGCCACTTACCATTTTGCGTAGGTGTACACCAACATGGTGTATCTGTTGCGTCCTTTCCGGTATGTGGGTCACTATAAAGGCTCTGATGCTGAGTGAAAGGGAAATGGGCCTAAAACATTTCCTATATTTGATTTTGGTGGTTGACGTCCATCACAAACCATGTGAACTAACTAGTTTGCCTAGTTGTTATTTATCTCAGGTGCATAAAGTTCAACATAAACCAACAAAGAATATAAGTTGCAAACTCTACAAAGTTTGGAGCAAAGGCTAATAGAAGTACTGCCAGTTGTGCACCAGACACTATCCGGTGCCCAGGCCGAGCACTCCACGAACTAGCCACTCTCGGGTTTTTCTGGGAGATGCTCCGCTATAATTTGCCGGACTGTCCGGTGTGCACTGGACATGTCTGGTGAGCCAACGGAGCAACGGTCAGATATGCCAACGGTCGACTGCGGTGAACAGTAAAAAGGTGAACAATGCACAAGTCAGAAGTCAGAACGCACCGGACATGTCCGGTGTGCCACCGAATTGTCCAGTGCCGCAAGAGAACAAAGGACTTCAATGGTCAACTGTTCCAAACCCCAACGGTCTGATGACGTGACAGGCACCAGATAGTGAACAATACCATGTCCGGTGCACCATCGACAACAACGGCTAGAATAGTGGTTGGGGTTATAAATACCTCCCAACCACCACCATTCAATCCATCCAAGCCTCCTACACTTCACATTCAATACAAGAGCAAAGACAAACACTCCAAAGACACAATCAAAGCATTCAATCCACTCCAAGCTCCAAAATCAACTCAATTGCTTAGAGACTTGAGAGATGATCATTTGTGTTATTTTGTTGCTCTTGTTGCTTGGATTGCTTTCTCCTTCTCATTCTAATTCTTCTAAGTGCTTTGTAAAGCTAGCAAGAGACACCTAAGTGTGTGATGATCTTTGCGGGGTCTTAGTGACCCAAGTGATTAAGGAGAAGGACTCAACCGATCTGTGTGACCGATTGGGAGAGGGAAAGGGTTAGAATAGACCCGGCCTTTGTGGCCTCCTCAACGGGGACTAGGTTCTTTGGAACCAAACCTCAGTAAACAAATCATCGTGTTCATTTGTGTTGGTCTCCATTTGATTTGTATTTCCTTCTTTCCTCTCTCTAAAAGTTCCCTTGCTCATATTGATTTGAGTCTGCTCCCAAGGTGATCCGCATTGATTGAGCAACTCTTGGCAAGGAGAAATATCTTCCACACTCCGATTTATTTCTAACACTAAACTTGGGCATAGTGCGTGTTCAAAGTTTATAATTTTCAGGTTTCGCCTATTCACCCCCTCTAGGCGACTTTCAATTGGTATCAAAGCCCGATACTTCATTAGAGTCTAACAACTCGAAGTGATGTCAGGAGAACACGCCAAGAGGAAGATGGTCACCGACGAAAAGCCTGAAGGATCGGGAAGGAAGAATGAGGAACGAACTCCATCGAAGGAGACCAGCAATGAACACAAGGAGGAATCCGCTTCCGCCATCAAGTCAGATAGGAAGGGTGCCAAGAAGAAAAAGAAAATGAAGAAGGTGGTCTACTACGAGACCGACTGTTCATCACCTTCCACATTTGGTGCCAAGTCTACCACTTCAAAGCGCCAAGAGCGCAAGAAGTATAGTAAGATGCCTCTACTCTATCCTCACATTCCAAAACACGCTCCTTTACTTTTGGTACCCCTAGGCAAACCACCATATTTTGATGGTGAAGATTATTGCATGTGGAGTGATAAAATGAGGCACCATCTAACCTCACTCCACGAAAGCATATGGGATATTGTTGAGTTTGGAGCGCAGGCACCACACTGGGCGATGAGGACTACGACTCCGATGAGGCCGCCCAAATAAGGCATTTTAATTCCTAAGCAACTTCTATACTCCTTGCCTCCTTGTGCCAAGAGGAGTATAATAAGGTGCAAGGGTTGAAAAAGGCCAAAGAAATTTGGGATGTCCTCAAAATGGCGCATGAAGGGGACGAGGTGACCAAAATCACCAAGCGTGAAACAATCGAGGGAGAACTCGATCGATTTGTCCTCAACAAAGGAGAGGAGCCACAAGCAATGTACAAGTGGCTCAAAACAATGGTCAACTAAGTGCGCAACCTCGGGAGCACCAAGTGGGATGACCATGAAATGGTCAAGGTTATTCTTAGATCTCTTGTTTTTCATAATCCCACTCAAGTGCAACTAATCCGTGGAGATCCTAGATATAAACAGATGTCTCCCGATGAAGTAATTGGCAAGTTTGTGAGCTTTGAACTAATGATCAAAGACTCCAAACACATTGTCAACTTAGAGCAAGGCGCCACCTCTACACCCGAGGTGCAACCCGTTGCATTCAAAGCATCGGAAGAGAAGAAGGAAGAGTCTACACCAAGTAGACTCCCAATCGACGCTTCCAAGCTTGACAACGAGGAGATGGCTCTTGTCATTAAGAGCTTTCGACAAATCCTCAAACAAAGGAAGGGGAAGGACCACAAGCCCCGTTCCAAGAGGGTGTGTTATAGGTGTGGTAAGTTTGGTCACTTTATTGCTAAATGTCCATATACAAGTGATAGTGACAGGACGACGACATAAAAGGGAAGAAGAAGATGGAGAAGAAGAGATACTACAAGAAGAAGGGTGGCGAGGCACATGTAGGATGGGAATGGGACTCCAATGTGAGCTCCACCGACTCCTCCTCCGACGAGGACACCACCAACATCGCCATCAACAAGGGTCTTCTCTTCCCCAATGTCGGGCACTACTGCCTCATGGCTAAGGATGGAAAGAAGAAGGTACATTCTAGAGATACCCCCAAATACACTACTTCCGGTGATGAGGGTAGTTCTAGTGATGAAAATGATGATTTAACTTCTCTTTTTGCTAACCTTACTAAGGATCAAAAGAAAAAAATAAATGAATTGATAGAAACCATTAACGAAAAGGATTATCTCTTGGAATGCCAAGAGGATTTGCTCGTTAAGGAAAATAAAAAATTTGTTAAGTTAGAAAATGCTTATGCTCTAGAGGTAGAAAAATGTGAAAATTTTCTAAAGAGCTCAACATTTGTAATGATTTAATTTCCTATCTTAGAAATGAGAATGCTAGTTTAAATGCTAAGATAGAAGAATTGAGTGTTTGCAATATTTCTACATCTACGGTTGAGCATGTCACCATTTGCACTAGATGTAGAGATGTTAATGTTGATGCTATGAATGATCACATTGCTATGATTAAAGAACAAAACGATCACATAGCTAAATTAAATGTTAAAATTGTCGAGCATGAGTTAGAGAACGAAAAATTTAAATTTGCTCGAAGCATGCTTTATAATGGGAGACATCCTGACATTAAGAATGACATTGGTTTCCAACAAGAGAGCCAAAGAAACATCAAGCTTAATGCCCCCAAGAACAAACTATCTAATTTTGTTAAGGGTAAGGCTCCCATGGTTCAGGATAGAGAAGGTTACATTTTATATCCTAAAAACTATCCTGAGCACAAAATTAGGAAAATTCATGCTAGAAAACCTCATTATGTTTCTCATCATGCTTACATGTATAGTAATGAGGCATCTAGCTCTAGGCATTCAACCCATATCAAAATGCCTAAAAGGAAAATTGCAAATGCATCAAATGAGCATAACATTTCATTTAATACTTTTGATGCATCTTATGTGATAACTAACAAATCAGGCAAGGTAGTTGCCAAATATGTTGGGGGCAAACACAAGAGTCCCAAGACTTGTGTTTGGGTACCCAAGGTGCTTGTTTCTAATGTGAAAGAACCCAAGACCATTTGGGTACCTAAGGACAAGGCCTAAATTTGTTTTGTAGGTTTATGCATCCGATGGATCAAGTTGGATAATCGATAGAGGGTGCACAAACCACATGACAGGGGAGAAAAGGATGTCCTCATATAAGAAAAACGAAGATCCCCAAAGAACTATCACATTCGGGGATGAAAATCAAGGTTTGGTCAACAAAATGGTGTAGTGGAGAGGAAGAATAGAACTCTATTGGACATGGCAAGGACCATGCTTGGTGAGTACAAGACACCGAATCAGTTTTGGGTGAAGGCGATTAACACCACTTGCTACTCCATCAACCGACTCTATCTTCACCGAATCCTCAAGAAAACATCGTATGAACTCCTCACCGGTAAAAGCCCAATGTTTCTTATTTTAGAGTTTTTGGGAGCAAATGTTTTATTCTTATTAAAAGAGGTAGAAATTCTAAATTTTCTCCTAAAGTAGTAGAAGGCTTTTTACTTGGTTATTACTCAAACACAAGGGCATATAGAGTCTTCAACAAGTCCACTGGATTAGTTGAAGTTTCTTGTGACATTGTGTTTGATGAGACTAATGGATCCCAAGTGGAGCAAGTTGATCTTGATGAATTAGATGATGAAGAGGCTCCATGTGTCGCATTAAGGAACATGTTCATTGGGGATGTGTGTCCAAAAGAATCCGAAGAGCCTCCATAAGCACAAGATCAACTATCATCTTCCATACAAGCATCTCCACCAACCCAAGATGAGGAACTGGCTCAAGAAGAATAGGATGAAGATCAAGACGATGAATCACCTCAAGAGGAGGACATTGATCAAGTGGGAGATGAAGAGGATCAAGACAAGGAAGATGATCAAGAGATCCAGGATCAAAGACTGCCACACCCAAGAGTCCATCAAGCAATTCAAAGAGATCACCCCGTCAACTCCATACTTGGTGACATTCACAAGGAAGTAACCACTAGATCTCGAGTTGCTCATTTTTGTGAACATTACTCTTTTGTGTTCTCAATTGAGCCATACATGATAGAGGATGCACTAAGAGATCCGGATTGGGTGATGGTAATGCAAGAGGAGCTCAACACTTTCACGAGGAATGAGGTATGGCATTTAGTTCCACGTCCTAACCAAAATGTTGTAGGTACCAAGTGGGTATTCCAGAACAAGCAAGATGAGAATGGTGTGGTGACTAGGAACAAAGCCCAACTTGTTGCCAAAGGTTATTCACAAGTCGAAGGTTTGGATTTTGATGAAACCTATGCACCCGTAGCTAAATTGAGTCAATTCATATATTACTTGCCTATGCTACTTACCATGGCTTTAAGTTGTATCAAATGGACGTGAAGAGTGCCTTCCTCAATGGTCCTATCAAGGAAGAGGTATATATTGAGCAACCTCCCGGCTTTGAAGATAGTGAGTATCCTAACCATGTATATAAGCTCTCAAAAGCGCTTTATGGGCTCAAGCAAGCCCCCAAGAGCATGGTATGAATGCCTGAGAGACTTTCTTATCACTAATGGCTTCAAAGTTGGAAAAGCTAAACCTACTCTCTTCACTAAAACACTTGCTAAAGACTTGTTTATATGCCAAATTTATGTTGATGATATTATATTTGGGTCTACTAACAAGTCATCTTGTGAAGAGTTTAGTAGAATAATGATACATAAATTCGAGATGTCTATGATGGGGGACTTGAAGTATTTCCTTGGATTTCAAATCAAACAACTCCAAGAGGGCACCTTCATCAGCCAAACTAAGTACATCAAGATATTCTAAAGAAGTTTAGAATGAAGAATGCCAAACCCATCAAGACACCCATGGGAACAAATGGGCATATCGACCTCGACACGTGAGGTAAATCCGTAGATCAAAAGGTATACCGGCCAATGATATGTTCTTTACTCCGTTTTTGTGCTTTACGACCGGATATTATGCTTTCCGTATGCATGTGTGCAAGGTTCCAGGCAAATCCTAAGGAAGTTCATCTTAGGGTCGTGAAAAGAATAATGAGATATTTAGTTTACACTCCTAAGTTTGGGCTTTGGTACCCCAAGGGATCTACCTTTGATTAAATTGGGTATTCCGATGCCGATTATGCCGGATGTAAAATTGATAGAAAGAGCACATCAAGGACTTGTCAGTTTCTGGGAAGATCCCTGGTGTCTTGGGCTTCAAAGAAACAAAACTCAGTAGCACTATCCACCGCAGAGGCTGAGTATATTGCTACAAGACATTGTTGTGCACAACTACTCTAGATGCGGCAAACCCTTAGGGACTATGGCTACAAGTTGAGCAAAGTTCCTCTCCTATGTGTTAATTAGAGTGCAATCCACATGGCGGATAATCCCATTGAACACAGCTGCACTAAGCACATAGACATCCGGTATCACTTTTTGAGAGATCACCAACAAAAGGGGGCTATCGAAATTGCTTATGTTAGCACCCACAACCAAGTAGCTAATATCTTTACCAAGCCACTAGATGAAAAAACTTTTAGCAAACTTAGGAATGAGCTAAACATCTTAGATTCTCAGAACTTTGATTGAAACATTGCACTCATAGCTCATTTATATACCTTTGATCATGTCTCTTTCATTTGGTATAAATACATATTTCTTATTCTTCTTGTGCCAAGGCTAAGACTAATATACTTCCATGAGTATCTCTATGATTACTCTTAGATTGTAAGGGAAATGGAGTATTCGGCAAAGGCAAGGCTTCCACTCCAACTCTATCGGTATCATTTATCCTTTGCCTTACTCATAAACTTCCAATTAGTATGTACTTTCACTCATATCCTTACCCAAGGAGGAGAAAATCGGCCCCAAAGGGGGAGAATTTAATGGCCTCTCATGTTTCTTCGTTTTTGGCGATTAATGCCAAAGGGGAGAAAGTAATTAGGCCCAAAGCAAAAGGACTGCACCACCACCGTTTTCAAACCACCATCTGTCACACCTGGTTTTGGAAGGTAAACCGAATGCGAACCATATACGTGCTAGAATCAGAAACTCACGTACACAGCGATTACATAATTGGACATCATCATACAATGCTCGAAATAAATAGCGGAAAGGTACTTGATTACATCAAGATGTCAGAGACATCCATAGAGTCTATTACATAACCATTGTCTTTAACATAACTATCAAAGTGCGGAGAAATGAAATGTAGATGACAAGCCTACACAGGCAGCTGACTGGGGGTTTGCCACTAAAGTAAACTAAAACTCGTCGTATTCCTGGAACTCCTCGAAGTCCTCCATGTTGCAAGCATCACCTCCTGAGCACTGGGTACAATGAGGACAATCTAGGGTGGGGTGGTTTGTAAAGCAAGGGTGAGTACACATCAACGTACTCAGCAAATGTCCCATTTGGCTAAAGTGGACTAGTTGTATGTGGGGTTGAAGTTAAGCAGTTGCTTTTAGTTGGTCAAGTATTTATTATTATTAGTAGAGCCAAGTTTTAGCAATAAACCCAGTTATTACCCAAAAGTACTTCCTCAAAAGAGGAAATACTAGAGATCAGACTTATAACAACATTATTAACCATCAAAATAAAAGTAACTAGAATTCTTCTAATCAAAGAGGATCCCAAGGCTGCTCTTAACCGTGAGCTCGGCTGATATACCAGTTTCTAACACTCTGCAGAGGTTGCACACTTTACCCACGAGTCGTGATCCCTTTCCAGCCTAGGTTGTACAGACCCGGTCTTCACTACCAAGGTGAATGACCAGGGATACACTACGTAGCCTTTACAAAGACTCCCCTGGTGCATAGCTGCTCGTTAGGTTTCGCCAGTCGTACAAAACGCAGTACACCTCCCCAAGGTGGGTGACTAACAAAACCAAATCGAATGAACCTCTGCACCCACCCTTGGCAGAGCGAGCACTACGCCCTGGCCCCCATTGACAGCCCTCCGGCAAAGCCAACTACACCCCCAGGTTCATCTAATTAATCAGCTAAGGGCGTCCCATTCCACCCTCATGGTTGCACTGTTATCCCAGGTGGTCACTCCACGAACAGGTCCTTACGGAGAGGTACTCAGGAAAAAGGCCTGAGCCCCGTAGAGTACCACAAGGTCATCAACATAATCAGGATAACAATATCCTATCATAAATGTTCACATCATGTTCATTGATTAAAGTAAAACAAAAGCAAGATGCTAACCCAAAAGGTAATTCAAAGACAGGGTAGATACAAAGCTAGTCAATCCTTAGGTTTCATAAAGTAATGCGGGACAGTGAATTATAGAGTATGTAGGACATAATAAGTCAGATGACACTTGCCTTCACTAGGTTGTTGCTCAGGGAGGTCTTCACAAACACACTCAGGAACCTCGGACTGCTCGTTGTCTAAATAAAGCGGGCATGCATTCAATACATTTGGAAAGTACAACTGAACAGCACACCAAACATGTACAAACATAGGAATACATTTTAAAGAGACACACTACTAAATAAGGGTTAATGAGATCAAAGTATAACATGAGTTATAAAAGAAACTAACTTCATTTAGAAATAGATTATTATTCCTTTAAGTATTGCCCACAATTATATAACCTAGTTCAATTTATTTTATTGTGACCTAAAAGTTAGACCAGGGATGAAATTCATGTAATACACATTATTAATCTCACAAGATTAAACATGCTTTAATCTCTAGGGTTTTCCCTTTTATTTTATTAAATAAACAAATCTACACATATATTAGTTCATAGTTAACCATAAAATTAGAAAGAACAGAATTTAAATGGAACTAATTTATTTAAACAGAGAATAATACTATGAACATTTTGCAATTTGAATCACTAAATTTGGAGTTCATATGAAAAAGATATGAAATAAACAAGTTTAGGGGTTTGGAATACAAAATTAAACCCTAATCTATAATTATTTAAAAGGATAGGGTCTGTTTGTAATAACTCAGGGACCTGTGCGTAAAGTCTAAGGATGATGGGTTCTATTCACAGAAAACCGAGGGGGTCTTAAGCAAATCGACCACCGCAAAAGGGTATCATGGCTTCTCGGCCATCCGATCAGGAACGGACGCCCGAGATTAGAAGCGGGCGCGCGGGATCGGACGTGAGGGCTGACCGGCGGGTCCCACGCGTCAGTGGCCCAGGTGTCTCTGGTGCGAGATGCGAGCACAGACGAGGCCCACGGGTCAGCGACTCCGACCATCGGGAGGGGGAAACGACAGGAGTCTGACAAACGGGGCCACGGGGAGGTCGGGCCCGCTAGTCAACGGTGGAGGGCACGCGCAGGCGCGACATCACGGGCGCGTGCTGATAGACGGGGCCCTCCAGGAAGTGACCAAGAATGGGGAAAGAAAGGGGGAGGCTGACGGGCGGGTTCTCCTTGTCAGGACCGCCAACTACCTCGGTAGCGCGCACGGCGCGAGCGCCATGGCCGGAGCCGGCGACTCCGTGCGGGCGAAGAAGGCACGGGGCGGCCGCGGTTGGCAGGGCGGTCTTAGTTTGACGGCGTGGGACTGGTACCGACGATGACCGGTGACTAATCGACGGAACCGAGAAAATGGGGGAGAGAGAAGAGAAGGTCTGGCGGGGAAATACACCTTGGGTGGGGCAGGGACGATGGCGTGGCTGGGCCTGACGGTGGCGGAGCACGACCGCGGACTGTGACCGGAGCACGACCGCGGACTGTGACCGAGCTCTACCGGCGACGAGTTCAGGTGCAGGGGGTCTGGCGACGGGGAAGCTCCGGCGAGCTTGAAGAACGGGCGCGCGCAGCTCGGGTGAGTGGGCAGAGGCGAAATGAGAGAGGCAGGGGGAAGTGGGGTGTGCGGGGACTTGTAGAGGGGGTCGGGTGCCGGTTTGGAGCTGGATGGCGACGTGGACGCGGCGATCTCGGCGTGCGTGTGCGCGGTTCGCGCATGTGAGCGGTTGAAGGAGGGGGAGGGACTGGCGAGCGGGGCCCACGGGACAGCGGCATAGACGCGCGAGCGCACAACAGGCTGAAGCGCCGACAGGGCGACCCCACTGAACAGCGAGAGGGAGAAAGGGAAGAGGGGCGCGGGTCGGCGCCGATTGGCGGGGCTCGCCTGTCAGAGACCGAAGGCGCGTTGGCGCGGCTGGGCTTAGTGGGCCGACTGGGCTGCTTTGCCCTTTTCTTTTTCTTTGAATTTTCTAATTCCTTTTCTATTTCTTTTCTCTAGGGTTTCCAATTCCAAATTCAAATTAGGTTTCAAATTCAAATAAATTCAAACATGTGCAACACCTCAAAGAATAAATAAGCTCAACATGATGCAACATATCATGCCTCAAAATGTTTTGGTAAAAATAAATAATTAAATCTCCCTAACTTTAAGCTAATTCTACTTAAAAGGAAAAAAGAAGAGAGGATCTAGAGAGAGATAAAACCTAGAGTGAGAGAGAGAAGAGTAACACATGAATTTGGGTGATCATTAGAAAGAAATTTTATACCCCCAAATTCAGGGTGTTACACCATCGTTTTCAAAAATTAGGGAAGAAATCATTTCAATCGCAAAAACCCTCTTGATAGCTAAGGGGAGAACCTCTTCAGGGGGCTTTTATTTAGTCAAAGGAAAATCATTTGAAACAGGGGGAGAATTTTCAAAATCTTGAAAGTGTTTTTTGAAATCATATTCTTAGACCTTTGGCTATTTGCAAAAGAATTTGAAAGAACTATTCCAAAGGATTTGCAAAAAGCATCAAGTGATGCAAATGTGGTCCAAAATGTTAAAAATAAGAAAGCAATCATATATACCTAGACATACTTTCAGTTGGTTTAAATTCAAAGTAACTTATGCACATCTGTCAAATTTGCAAACTAGTTACATTTCTACTTTTCATATTTGCTTTGGTTTGTGTTGGCATCAATCACCAAAAAGGGAGAGATTGAAAGGGAAATGGGCCTAAAACATTTCCTATAATCGATTTTGGTGGTTGACATCCATCACAAACCATGTGGACTAATTAGTTTGCCTAGTTGTCATTTATCTCAGATGCATAAAGTTCAACATAAACCAACAAAGAATATAAGTTGGGAACTCTACAAAGTTTGGAGCAAAGTCTAATAGAAGTGCTTCCAGTGGCGCACCAGACACTCCACAAACTGACCACTATCTGGTTTTCTGGGAGACGCTCCATTATAATTCATCGGACTGTCCGGTGTGCACCGAACATGTCCGGTGAGCCAACGCAACAACGGTCAGATGCGCCAAATGTTGACTGCGGTGAAAAGTAAAAAGGTGAACAGTTCGGTGCCACAAGAGGACAAAGAACTTAAATGGTCAACCGCTCCAAACCCCAACGGTCTATTGACGTGGCAGGCACCGGACAGTGAACAGTACCATGTCCGGTGCACCATCGGACTGTCTGGTGTGCCATCGACAACAACAGCTAGAATAGTGGTTGGGGCTATAAATACCTCCCAACCACCACCATTCAAGCCATCCAAGCCTCCTACACTTCACATTCAATACAAGAGCAAAGACAAACACTCCAAAGAAACAATCAAAGCATTCAATCCACTCTAAGCTCCAAAACCAACTCAATTGCTTAGGGACTTGAAAGAGGATCATTTGCGTTATTTTGTTGCTCTTGTTGCTTGGATTGCTTTCTCCTTATTATTCTAATTCTTCTAAGTGCTTTGTAAAGCTAGTAAGAGACACCTAAGTGTGTGGTGATCCTTGCGGGGTCTTAGTGACCCAAGTGATTAAGGAGAAGCACTCAACCGGTCTGTGTGACCGATTGAGAGAGGGAAAGGGTTGGAATAGACCCGGCCTTTGTGGCCTCCTCAATAGGGACTAGGTTCTTTGGAACCGAACCTCGGTAAACAAATCACCGCGTTCATTTGTGTTGATCTCCATTTGATTTGTTTCCCCTTCTTTCCTCTTTCTAAAAGTTCCCTTGCTCATATTGATTTGAGTCTGCTCCCAAGGTGATCCGCATTGATTGAGCAACTCTTGGCAAGGAGAAATATCTTTCGCACTTTGATTTATTTCTAACGCTAATCCTGGGCATAATGCGTCTTCAAAGTTTATAATTTTCAGGTTTCGCCTATTCACTCCCTCTAGGCGACTTTCACTGAGGTCCCTATGACCGAGGCTGACTGGCCCCAATCATCAGTGGGGGTTTGCCTGAGACAATATGTGGTGACATCCCGTTTGACATTCGATGGGGACCTTTCAACACTGTACCCGAGGCCCAGCCATGGTTTGGTGATGGTGTGTCTTGTGATGCTAACGTGGGCCCGTAGCATTGGGTCGACCCTTCTCTTATGTCGGTCAGATTGACACATAACCTGCCTGCTCGCCCTGCCCCGCGGGGTTGCTCAATATAAAGTTGGTTGTCTGCTCCGCCTCGCGGGGTTGCTCGACAAGAACTTGGTCATCCGCTCCACCTCACAAGGTTGCTCGGCAGGGACTTGGTCGTTCGCTTCGCTTCGCAAGGTTGTGAAAAGGGAATGGCCTCAACATTTCCTATAATCGATTTTGGTGTTTGACGTCCATCACAAACCATGTGGACTAACTAGTTTGCCTAGTCAATATTTTTCTCAGGTGCATAAAGTTCATATACACATACAAATAAAATGACCGCGGGACAATTCTACAAGTTTGGAGCATAATAGTCTCACAACCAGTGGTGCACCAAAATGTCCCATGCCCTGGCTGGAGCACTCCGCGAACTGGCCACTCTCGAGAATTCACGACGCTCATCCACTAAAAATCACCGGACTGTCTAGTGTGCCACCGGATTGTTCGGTGAGACAACGAGCAACGGTCAACTTCGCCCAACGGTCAACTGCGCAACTGCGCGTGCAGTTTGAAGAGTTAGAAGTCAGAAGACAGTCTGCGACGACAGGTCGCACCTGACTGTCCGTTGTGCTATCGGATTGTCCGGTGCAACAAAAGGACAGAAGACTTCAACGGTCAACAGATTCAAACCCCAACGGTTAGCTGGCGCGGTACGCACTGGACAGTGAACAGTGTTGTGTCCGGTGCACCACCAGACTGTCCGGTGTCTCCATCGACAGAGCAGTCAGCCAATAGCTAGAATTGTGGTTTGGGGCTATAAATACCCCCAACCACCACCATTCAAGCCATCCAAGCATCCCACTATCCTCATTCAATACAAGAGCAAAGAATACACTCTAAAGACACAATCAAAGCATTCAATCCTCTCCAAGTTCCAAAATCAAGTCAAGTGATCAAAAGCGTTTAGTAACTTGAGAGAGGGTGACTTGTGTTTCTTTTGTTGCTCTTGTTGCTTGGTTGCTTTCTTCTTCTCACTCTAATCTTTCCAAGTATTTTGTAAAGCTAGCAAGAGACACCTAATTGTGTGGTGATCCTTGCGGGGTCTTAGTGACCCATGTGATTAAGAAGAAGCACTCAACCAGTCTAGGTGACCAATTGAGAGAGGGAAAGGGTTGAAATAGACCCGACCTTTGTGGCCTCCTCAACGGGGAGTAGGTTCTTTAGAACCGAACCGAACCTCGGTAAACAAATCACCGTGTCCACTTGTGTTGATCTTCACTATTTGATTTGTTTCTTCCCTCTCCTCTCTATCTAGAAGTTCTCTTGCTCACATTGTTTTGAGTTTGCTCCCAAAGTTATCCACATTGATTGAGCAACTCATAGCAAGAGGAACTATCTTCCACACACAGATTTTTTTACACTAAACATGGGTATAGTGTGTGTTCAAAGTTCATTAATTTCAGGTTTCGCCTATTCACCCCCCTCTAGGCGACTTTTAGGTTGCTCGGCAAGGACTTGGTTGTCCGCTTTGCCTCACAAGGTTGCTTGGCAGGGACTTGGTCGTCCACTCCGCCTTGAGAGGTTGATCGACAGGGACTTGATCGGTGGGTCGTTTTTAAGGAGCTTCTTGTGTTTTCTTTGGGCATCCTGTTCCTGGGTGCCCGACAAACATAATTGACTAACGGAAAGCAGATTGTAATCTAATTAATCGACCAAAAATACATTAGAAATCAAATGCTCAGTGGTGATTCCAATGTTACGTAAACCCTTTAACTTTCCTTGATGATAATCGCATCTTAGGAATCCTTATTCTTGACATAGAATGAGAACATGCGTTTCTCACGCGTCATGTGGTTCGTGCATCCACTATCAATAACCCAGCTTGTGCCCTAGATGCATAAACCTACAAAACAAGTATAGGTCAGGGTTACCCAAACATAGTTTGGTTCTTTAAGGTTAGTAACATAAGACTTTGGCACACAAACACTAGTTTTTACCATTCTTGTGCCTAGGACCAAGATGACTAGCCACTACCTTACCAGATTTGTAATGAAGAACATATGCTACATAAAATGTACGATATGAAATGGAAGGACCAATTGGTTCATATTTCTTCATAGTCACATTAATGGATTTAGCATTATGAATATTATGCATATTCCTACCATGAGGCTTTAGTAGATGAAGATCTAGATGAACTAGCAACCATGGCATGTGGAACATAAGTAACATGAACATGATGAGCATTATGAGTAAGATGAACATTCTTCCTATGCACACTATGAGAAATATAAGCATGATCATCATGAGCACAAGAAGAATGAACAGTTTGGATCATAGGAGCCTTTCCCTTTTTCTTGACAAATTTGGGATCCTCATGGCTCATGTTGGATTTGTCTTTGGCTCCCTTTTTGGAAGCCAAGACCATGCTTGATCCAGGGATTCCTACCATTTACAAAAGCTCTCCTGGCAAATTTAATCTTTTCTAGCTCATCATTGCAAATTTTAGTTTGAGCATTTAATTTTGCAGTTTCATCATTCAAACCAGCAATAATAGCAACATGAGAATGATAAGCATAAATATCTACATCCTTACATCTAGTAAAAATAGAAACATGCTCAAGAGAGGATGTAGATGCATGACATTCATTCAATTTCACTATATTAACATTTAATTCATCATTAGTAGTTTTAAGATAGGAAATGGAGGAATGACAATCATCAAGCTCTTTAGACAAAATTTTATTCTTTTCATTTTCAAGAGCAAGGGTCTTTTCTACACGAACAAAATTATCATGTTCCTCATAAATGAGACCTTCTTGTTTTTCCAAAAGTCTATCCTTCTCATTTAGACAATCAATTAATTCATTAATTTTATCAATCTTATATCTATCTACTAGGCCCTTAAATAATTTTTTATATAATCTTTGTCATCATCACTAGAGGAAGTATACTTAAGTGAGGTTCTAGGATATACCTTCTTCTCCTTCGCCATTAAGCACATGTGTCGTTTGTTGGGGAAGAGTGATGACTTATAAAAGGTGATGGTGGTGAGTCCTTCATTGTTGGAGTTGGATGAGCTGCAGTCTGAGTCCCACTCCTTTCCAATATGCGCATTGCCCTTCTTTTTCTTGTAGAACTTCTTCTTTCCCACCTTTTTCGCCTTCTTTCCCTTTTCCTAGTCATCACTTCCATTTTCTAGATAGTTAGCAATGAAATGACTAGTATTATAACATTTGAAGCAGGCACGCTTTCCCTTTGACTTGTCGTTGTTGCTCTTGCACCCCTTCAATGCACTCTTGTTAGGGCCATCTCCTCGTCGCTGGGGCCGACCGCCTGAACTTGTGCCACCATGTTGGGGATTGCCTCCTTGTCATTCATTGTGTTGAAGGCAATGGATTGCAGTTCGTTGGAGGGAGTGCCCCATTGGTGACATTGTTGATATACTTGGCATCTTTAACTATCATTTGATGGCTAACAAATTTGCCAAACACCACCTCAGGAAACATCTTAGTGTACCTGGGGTTCTCGAGGATTAAAGAAATAAAGTAGGATCTATAACAGTAAATGATCTCAACATGAGTCAGATGACTTCATGATCAGTACATCTCTTGCTTCCGTAATTCCGCACTTGGTTCATGAAGGACTTGAGTCTGTTGTACATTTCATGTGGCCCTTCGCCCCTCTTCGTGGCGAACCTCCCAAGTTCACCCTCGATGAGCTCCATCTTAATGACTTTGGTCATTGAGTTGCCTTCGTGTGCGATCTTCGATGTATCATAAATTTCTTTTGCATTCTCCAAGTCATTAACCTTGTTGTATTCTTCCCTGCATAGATAGGCTAGCAAAACAATGGTAGCTTTGGAATTTCTATGAATTAATTCTTCTACTTCTATAGCATCAAAATGATCATCATCACTATCCGATATTTGCATTCCATTTTCTACTAAACCCCAAATTATAGGGTGGAGAGAAAAATGATGACTACACATTTTATGCCTCCACCAAGAATAATCCTCCCCATCAAAGTGAGGAGGCTTGCTTAGAGGAATAGAAAGTAGTTTCGGCAATCAAATTTCTAGAAATGCGAGAATAATTAAAAGGAATACGATTGAATTTAGATTTAACCGATTTATTTTCATGACATCTGGAAGAGGTTTCCTGTTCGCTCGAAGGAGACGGCGATGTAGAAGAATCTACCTCGTAGTAGACTATCTTTTTGAGGCGCTCTTTCTTGCCCTCCTTCTTTGTTCCTGAGTAAACAGACTTCTCGCCTTTAAGCTTGTCGTCGATGGGTGTCTTCTCCTTCTCCTTTGCGTTGTCGACCACCTTCCCCTTCCCTTTAGGATCTTCTCTTGACTTCACTTCAAGTGGTTAAACTCAACAAGAAGTATCGAGATCTGATACCAATTGATAGTCACCTAGAGGGGGTGAATAGGTGACACCTGAAAATAAAAACTTAAACAAAAACTTGATCCAAATAAAGTGTTAGTGTATAACTAGATCAATTCAGAGTGAGAAGGATGGGATATTCTTTTACTTGATTTCTCTCACAAGATTGCAGAATATTACTTAAGCAATATCACAAGTGAAGAACTAGACCACCCCGACCGCCCTAGGACCCCCGGAACCCCCGCTTCCTTCGTCTCCTGTGACTTCCCCACCACGGTCACGGGCAGCGCCACCTCGGGTGGCCGTAGGAGAATGCAGGAGCCGGCCACCTCGATCCTCGCCATTCACCCTAGATCCAAAAGTTGGATTTTAATTAACCCGAGCCTTATCAAAACCGTTCGCTCGAGATGTGACGACCCAGGAACCACGCTCGCACCGTGCCTCTACCCCTAGGCCCCGTCTGTTAGCCGTCTGAGCCCCATGTCGTGGCCTCGGTCAAGGCGAAGAATCCGCCAGCCATCAGAGCCCCGTGCCGTGCCCTCGTTGAGGCGAGAATCCGTCAGCCATCCGAGCGCCGCGCCGCACCCTCGGCCGAGGTGGGAATCCCCATCGTATTACCCCCATCTCCCTTTGTTCTCTATGCTCGGCACGTTGTGCCCGCCCTCATCGCAGATGTTGTTGCACGCTAGTGGATCTCTTCGCCTAGAATCATTTGTGCCCACTAAGAGGCATATGTAAACCGATTATTTATGTGATCAATGTAACACCCCTGGTGTTACTATCACTAAAACTTGAGCATAACATCATGAGCATTAGCATATCATGTGTTGTTACACTTAGAGTGCATTCACTAGGCAAAAATTTCAAACAAGTTGTATTGATGTGACTGGTCATGGGTGAAACCCTAAGGTAGGGTACTTAACCCTAAACTAGGCTTAGGAGTGTCAATAAAGCCCAAATGAGAGAAAACTTCAAAACTCATGAGAAATAATCATAAGATATCATATTTAATGGACTTAAGTGGCACCCAAACCCTAGAAGTGCCAAAAACCCTAAAAGACCCCTGGAAAACCCAAGTTGAAACCCTAGGGGGTTATATGTAAATTTTGCACACTTGTGGACCCAAGTGCATAGGTATTAGGGTACCCCAAAGCATAAGGTTCACACATTTGAGGATTTCCAAGTCAAAAGATGAGGTTTGGGCTTATTTGCAAAAAGCCACTCTACACCCCTCATGTGACTAAGTCTGAAAACCAGTGAACAGGGCTGACTTTGGAGCCATGTAGTTCTAAAAAATATTAGGAATTTGCCTAGGGTCAACACATCAAACTTATAGAGCTACTATAGGAGTACAAATTTGATTAAGTGCTTAAGCCTTGGTATTGTACAAGATAAAGAGTTAAAAGGGTCTGAAGTCTGGCTGTCAAATAATGCAGAGACTGAATATTGTATAACAGTGTAATTGGGCAACCTTTGAGCTGGGATTCGACTATGATCCAGTAAATGTTTGGCTATGGTTGCTATATCAAGGTTATAGCTGGATCATAGGGCTACAAATTTGTTAAAGACGGATTAGCATGTTCTTACACGAAAATTCGAGATCTGGGCACCACAAATCTGTCTTTTAGGCGCTCTGAACAACTTCCCAATGGTACAGTATCCGGATCAGAACGCTAGGTTCAGATGTCTCACCGCCGGCGACCGTGCGCCCGGATTCATGCCCGCCACGGTGATTCGTGCCCAGCGCAGATGGATAACGGCGAAGGGGTAAGAAATATCGCACCGTGGATGAACTCCGGCCACTATTCTACTCCGGCCGCCGTACCCGCCTGAGTCACGGCCGCTTCGGATAGACTCACCGGAGTTAGCCACCTCACGACCTTGCGCCACGTGCCTGGGTGCTTTAACGATGCCACCGTGAGTCACCTTAGCCCATCCAGTGATCGCCGGTGAGCTTTCCACGGTAAACGCCACCAATTGCTTGCGCCAGTGCACCCCCTTCTCTCCGACCGCCACCGCGCGATCTCAAATTCACGGGCCACCGCTGAAGGGCCCTATAAATTGAGCACACCCTCGGCTCCGCTATGTAATTGTGCACTCAACACACCCACCCGTGCCTCCAATTACTCACCAGAGCCCCCGAATTGCTCAGTTCCCCCAAATCAGTTTTCCGCCACCGTGAACAAGCTCTCACCGTGGCCCGTGCACTCCAGGTCCGATCTTGTCCTCTGCTCTCTTGTTTCAGCACCCTTACATGCCCCTGATGCTTCTCGAACCGACCGATTAGGCTAGAACCCCTTAGATCCCCGGAAACACTTCATGATGTCCATTGTGCCCGCCGTCACCGTGGACAGGGTGATGTAGAGCTCAAATCTAGCAATTAAGTGAGGGGAAATAGTCGCGTAGGGTTGAATTCGGTGTCCAGCAAAGTGGAGGGCTAGCCGTTGCTTAGTTTGGCCAGTACAAGCTTGCCGGAGCTCGGCCTAGCGCCGTTCGCCGTCGAGGACTGCAGGCTGTGAAGAAATAGAAGTGCGAGGGCTTATTTGCATTTGTAAGTGACCCAAGCAAATAGTGCGCGGGGTTCTTCGCTAGATTTTCAAACCGCCGAGGGCCTCGGTGCAAAACCATCACGCGGGCGTGCGCACGCGTTCTGCCTATATTGGGCTGGCTCGGGCCAGATTCAGCCCAATACCGTTGACTCTTTTTCTTCCAGGATTAGAGAATTCATAGAAAATTTTAGAAAATGCTAAAAATATCAGACCAATTTTGTTATATTGCTAAATTCCTATAGTATTTAATAAAAATAGTTTTATGATTTTTAGTCCAAATAAGAAATTATGGAGTATTTAAAATAGCCAAAACCGACATTCCTAGAATTTTAGAAATTGATTAATAACTCCAAAAATCACTAAACTTTTTTGGATAAGCCTTAAATGTTATTTAGAAACCTTGGGTAAAGCTTGGCATATTTTGGACAATGTTTGGTGCCTAAACCCCAAAACCCTAATCTTTTAGTGATGCCTGCCCTATGAGCTGCAGTACTGACTCCAAAAACCCTAGTTTCCTGGAGTACGGTGAAGGAAAATTATATTCAAGACCTAAGATAATGTATCTTTATTATATTTGCATTTCAATAAGCATTACATGAGCATTCATGATTATATATGGTTTTATATAGAAAACGAAGAAGAAATAGAGGTTGAAGAAGGAAGAGCTACACCACCACTTGAAGACCCACCTGCCGGGAACTGCTTTTTATTTTGACATTTGTGGAGCAGAGCCCGACTCTCCTATAACACAAGGAAAGCCCCGGTGCATTTGCCACCTCCTTGCTATTTTAAAACCTTTCTCACTTGCTTGATGCATTAAGTGATAGAAATTATGTGCTAAACAAATTGATGCCTTTCCTTCCTTGAGAATTTGATTACCTTTCCTTGATCACCTGTTTTATAAAAAGGTTTTTCTTGTGCTTAGTCTTGCTCTAGAAAAACAAAATGTTTTGTTTTGACAAAAGATGATGCTTTAAGTGGGATGGGATGTTTTTCAAAAAAATAAAACTGGATGGTGAATCCATCATGGCCGTGATGGGTTGAACATCAGAAAAGATGTACCTCTATCAGGTACCAAACTTTGGGTTAAAATGATAAAGCTGAGAATGGGCGGGTGACTTGCACGAGAAGAGAGTCTCGATGTAGTGTCTCCGCCTGAGTCGATTAAGGACCATCTCGATGTAGGCTTGATGATCGAGGACCTTTTAACTGGTCACATGCCTCAACATGGGTAAGCTTTGCCTTGGGCAGACTAATACCAAAATAAGATAACACGCAATGGGAGTGGAGAGATGACGAGAGTAGCGTGTACCTCCGTGGCAAGAGGCTGGACGGTGGTGTATCTATGCTCTCGGTTGGCGTGAACCTGATCTGGTCTTAAGAACCCCGGTGGTGAGTTGACATATGCAAGGATTAAGTGCTACATATGTCGTGTGATTGGAGATCCCTAGCTGGGTATTAATCGATTTGGATCGCCATTACTTCTCGGACATGAAGACTTGGTCATTGAACTACACGTAGCATTCCAGTGACCAAGAAGGGTTGATAAGAAAATGGCTAGTATAGGACAAGTGCTTGAACTAGGGCAGAAAGAACTATAGAATTCAGGTAATGACTTAACTTCCTAATAAAACTGGATTTTTAAGGATCCACTATTAGTAAGCATTTTTGCAAACAGAGTCTTGATTATTGATTAAGCCTTACCTTGACTCCCTCAAGCCAGCATATCCTTGAGAGTCTTTTATTTTGACGGGTAAGACTTGCGAAAGTACACTTCGTAATCAGGGTTTTTGAACCCACGTTGTTGTAGGTGAGGGAGCAGCAAATTTTTGTTGCTTTTGTTCCAAGGTGGTGCCAAAGGAAGAAAACCAGGATTGAAGCCTCGGGAGGAAGTGTCCTCCTTTAAAAACTTTTTACTTTTAAGCGGGAGGGTTTTTGCCTCCCAGGGTTGTAATAATATTACTCCTGCACTCATATATATTACTGGCCTGTAATAATAATACTCTTTCTTCACTTTAATATAAAATAAGTTGTTGTAACTGCTTCCGCATATTTGTTCCTCCGATGTGTTGTAATATCTGTGTGACGGGTGAAACGCTCTTGGGAGAGGTAAAGAATTCAGATACCGAACTTGTCAAGTGATAAGGTGTATCTACAGGGTTGTCCAAGGTCCGATGGACAAGAACAACTGTAGGTGGGCCTAATGACTTGGGAGGTTCCATCACAGCTAGTATCGGAGCAAAGCCCATCTCTTCAGATATTATGAGGCATTTTCAAAAAGAATTTGCAAATCCTTATCTAAAGAAAATTTCTTTCATTCTTATCTTACTACCTTCTGAAGTACTTATTCTAAGACCAGGTAGTAGAGTGCAATGTATAGACTGTGAATCAACTAAGGTTGATTCTGTAATTATGCATGCATCATGTTAAAATACTAATAAAGTTTTCCCCCTTATGGAGATATGCCGCCGCGCACGAGGAAAACCGCGCGTAAGTCCACTAGACCGATTGGTGTGCCTCGGCATCAGCTGGCTCCAAGGCATGAGGAGAGCAGCAGCGACAGTAATGACCCCATTGGAGACCTAGAATCCTAGGTGGAGCAGCTTCGAACGGAGAAATAGGGTGTGCGTAGAGGATGGTCAGCGTATAAATGAGTTGAGAGCTGGCATCCGACATCTGCAAGACGAGCTTGCCGAATGGGATTTGGCAATCGATTGGGCTGTCAATTCACGTTCAATTGCTTGGGACCGGGAAGCCAAAGCTCCAGCCCGTGTGGAGGAGCTTAGCACGGCCGTTGACAACTTGCAGGTGTACTGCAATACATTACATGAGGGGGTTCATGAATTGTATTCGCGACTGCACCCAGACGTACCTGCTGACCCTGTTGGAATGGGAGCCGGACCTTCTGGAACAGCAGGTGAAGCCCTTGGTGGGGAACTAGACCTTTTCAAACCCCCTCCTTCTATGAACCTGGCTGACGAACGGTCCCCTACAATCGACAGTGAAGCAACTAAAGATGACAAATACTAGAGTAGTATAGTTTAGAAATAATGCTAATGTAAAATAGGTAATGAAGTCATGTTGTACATTGAGTCTGTATCATTACATCTTAGTAATGTAAAGTGATGGTGAATATCAGCATGTTATATTTTCCCAAATATTTATTTGCTCCAGATGCCATCCCGAACTCATGCACATGACGACGAGGGAATGTCCCGTGGTTAAGAAGATACACCCAATCCACTGCCGGTACCGCCCACGTTGGCCGAGGCTATCGCTGCCTTGGTCACTACGACCGCTGACAACACCCGCTTTCTGCGTGAAATGGCGGGAAACCAATTTCAACAACAAGGCAAAAGGGCTTATCCGCAGGGACCCCGTGAAACTTCGTATTTGGATTTCTCGGAAACTCGTCCCCCACTTTTCATCAAAGCTGAAGACCCTCTCGAAGCCAATGAATGGTTATGGTCATTGAGCAGAAATTTGGGCTCATTCGCTGCACGGAGACCCAAAAGTCGTTGTTTGCGGCTCAGCAATTAAGAGGCCCTGCCAGCACCTGGTGGGGAAATTATGTGGCCATTCAGCTTGCCGGACATCAGGTCACATGGGACGAATTTAAATTGGCGTTTCGTGAGCACTACATTCCAGAAGGAGTGCTGCACATGAAGGAGGAATTCATGAGACTCAAGCAAGGAGGAGATACTGTCATGCAGTATCTCAACAAATTCAATCATTTGTCCCAGTATGCAATTGATCAGGTCAATACTGACCTGAAAAAGAAGAACTGCTTCATGCGAGGCCTCAATGACCAGCTACAAAGAAAGATGGCCACTTGCCTCGATCTCTCCTATAGCAGGGCTATCAGCATAGCGCTGGCAGTTGAGGCTAAGCATGCAGGCCCAGGAAAGTCGAAGGGTTTCGAAGGACCAACCAGGGGCCTGAGAAGCGACAAAGGTTGGTAATCCGACCTTTCAATCAAAACCGTTCTTCACCTCGTCCACCCTCCTACCCCTTCAAACAGCCTGTTTTCATCCGCCCTGCCACTGCCCCCACTTCAACAACTCAGCCGAGTGCCCCTGGTGCTCGTTTCCCGCCTTCCCGAACTCTTCAACTGGCTGCTTCAATTGTGGGAAGTCGGGACATTTTATCAAGGACTGCCCATATCCGAGGCAGAACAAATCCAATAATCAGCAAAACCCAGGGAGTTCAAGCCAAGGCAAGGGAAATACGACAAATAATGCAGCGGGCAAAAATATAAAGAAGACTGGGCGAATATACTACACACAAGTGGCCACTACACCGGAGGGAGAGCCGGTTATGATGGGTACGTTCCTCGTGGCCAATCACCCTGCAGTCATTCTTTTTGATTCTGGTGCTTCGCATACATTCATAAGCAAGAAGTTTGTGGAGAAATATTGCATTCCTTGCATTGAATCAAGGGAAGGGTTTATTATTCATTCGCCTGGGGGACAAATATTCACTAAAGAAGTGGCTTTCCATGTGCCCGTAACATTGGCTGAACATGACTTTCCCACAAATATGATTGTTCTAAAAGGCCAAGATATAAATGTAATTCTGGGCATGAATTGGTTAGCCCAGCACAAAGCTATCCTCAACACTGATTTGAGAACCATCAGGTTGAGCTATGGCCAGGAAGAGGTTCTCTTGTCCATCCCTGTAGCTATTCCAGCTAAACCATTTGGCAGAATCTATGAAGCCATCATATCGGACATCCAAGATATTCCGGTAGTATGTGAATTCCCGGACGTCTTTCCGGAAGATCTGCCTAGATTGCCTCCAGAGAGAGATGTATAATTTGTGATTGAATTGAAGCCTGGTACGACTCCTGTTTCTAGAAGGTCGTACCGAATGCCTCCGAATGAGTTGGCAGAGCTCAAGACACAATTACAAGATCTACTAGAGAAGGGATTTATCCGACCTAGCTCGTCACCTTGGGGTTGTCCAGCAATCTTTGTCAAGAAGAAGGATCAAACGCTTCGGATGTGCGTGGATTATAGACCCCTTAATGAGATCACAATCAAGAATAAGTACCCTCTTCCCCGGATTGATATCTTATTTGATCAGTTTACCGGAGCTTGGGTATTTTCCAAGATTGACCTCAGGTCGGGCTATCATCAGATCCGTATCTGACCTGAAGATATACCCAAGACCGCATTTACTACGCTGTATGGATTATTCGAATATCTGGTTATGTCTTTCGGATTAACAAATGCTCCTGCCCACTTCACATATTTGATGAACTCGGTATTCATGCCCAAGTTGGACAAATTTGTAGTGGTCTTCATTGATGATATCTTGATTTATTCCAAGAATGAAGAGGAGCATGCTCGGCATTTGCGGATCGTATTAACACGCTTAAGGGAACATCAACTATATGCTAAATTCAGCAAGTGCGCATTTTGGCTGGAGGAAATCCAATTTCTGGGACACGTGTTGTCTGCCAAGGGGATTGCGGTTGATCCCAGCAAGGTCAAGGATATTCTAGAGTGGAAACCGCCAACCATTGTACATCAAGTCCGAAGTTTCCTTGGACTGGCTGGTTTTTACTGCCGATTTATCCCAGATTTTTCCAAGCTTGTGAATCCAATCACAAGTTTATTGAAAAACGATGCAAAATTTAACTGGTCATCAAGATGCAATGAAGCCTTCGAGCAGCTGAAGGTGTTATTGACCACTGCTCCGGTATTAGCTCAACTGGACATTGAAAAGCCTTTTGATGTGTATTGTGATGCATCAGGCAGTGGTTTAGGTTGTGTCTTGATGCAAGAGGGCCGAGTTATAGTGTATGCCTCAAGACAGTTGCGTCGTCATGAGGAACATTTTCCAACTCATGACTTAGAATTATCTGTTGTGGTTCATGCCCTAAAAATATGGCGTCATTATCTGCTGGGGAATATCTGTCACATATATACAGATCATAAAAGCTTGAAGTACATTTTTACCCAGTCAGAACTAAATATGAGACAGAGAAGATGGCTTGAGCTGATTAAGGATTATGAATTGGAAATTCATTATCACCCAGGCAAGGCCAACATGGTGGCAGATGCACTAAGTCGCAAGGCTTCCTGCCATTGTGTTACAATGAAAACCTCTGACATCACATTATGCCAAGAAATGGAGAAGTTAAACCTATGAATGATTCAACATGGAACATTAAATCAATTGAAGCTTGAGTCGGTTCTTCTGCAAAGAATAATTGATGCACAAAGAAGTGATGAGGGTATGAAACACATTCATGAGAAAATGAAAGCCGGTAAAGCAAACTGTTTCAGAAAAGATGATCAAGGTATTGTATGGTTTAATAACCGCATAGTTGTGCCCAAGAATGTTGAGGTCCACCAGCAAATTTTGGATGAAGCTCATCTTAGTCGCTATTCCATTCATCCCGAAAGCACTAAGATGTATCATGATTTAAAACAACATTATTGGTGGACGAAGATGAAGATTGAAATTGCACGCTATGTGGCGAGATGCGACACTTGTAGACGTGTCAAAGCCATACATATGAAAACTGCTGGTCCATTGCAATCGTTACCTATCCCAACTTGGAAATGAGAGACATAAGCATGGACTTTATTGTGGGATTACCCAGGACAGCAAAAGGATTTTACTCTATTTGGGTTATAATTGAACGACTTCCGAAAATAGCTCATTTTCTGCCAGTCAAGACATACTACCCGGTCATCACTTATGCCCAGATGTATATTGCTCGTATTCTCAGTCTGCACAGGATTCCAAAAACTATAGTGTCGGACCGCGAACCACAATTTGTATCCAAATTCTGGGAAGAACTCCACAAATCTTTGGGTACTAAGTTGCTTCACAGTTCGACCTATCATCCCCAAACCAGTGGGCAGACTGAGAGGGTGAACCAGATACTTGAAGACATGTTACGAGCATGTGTTCTGGAATTCCCACAAAAATGGGATGATTGTTTACCATCGGCGGAGTTTTCATACAACAACAACTATCAAGAGAGCATCAAGATGGCACCTTTCGAAGCTTTGTATGGACGACGGTGTCGTACTCCGTTAAACTGGTCTGAACCAGGAGAAAGATGGTTTTCAGGCCTGATATGGTGAAAGAAATGGAAGAGAAGGTTCAACGAATTATACATAATTTGAAGGAAGCCCAAGCTCGCCAAAAGAGTTATGCAGACAAATGACGCCAACCCTTGTACTTTCAAGTTGAAGATTATGTCTACCTGAAAGTCTCACCAATGAAGGGTGTATCTCGTTTCGGGGTAAAAGGGAAGCTTGCACCCCGGTACATTGGTCCTTTTCCTATCCTTGAAAGATGTGGATTAGTGGCATACCGACTCCAGCTACCCGAAACATTGTCTGCAGTGCACAATGTGTTCCATGTGTCCCAATTGAAGAAGTGTCTTCGGGTTCCAGATCGAACCGTTGAAGTAACGGATGTTGCCTTAGAACCAGACTTAACATATTCAGAACATCTTATTCAAGCCCTGGATCAAAAGGACAGGGTTACCCGAAGAAGAACTCTCAAGTTTTATAAGATACAATGGAACCAACACACTGAAGATGAAGCTACTTGGGAAACCCAAGACTTTTTAGAAAAGAATTTCCCAGGCTTTTTAGCTTCATGTAAATTGTGAGATATGTACAAATGTTGTAAAAGAGGAGTAGACCCCATACCACCCCCTGCCTTGTACAAGAAATAAGGAAATAAAAATATGACGTGTTTCATTTTCCATTACTTGCCCTAGGACTTTTAAATCTCGGGACGAGATTCTTTTATGGGGGGAAGGATGTAACACCCCTAGTGTTACTGTCACTAAAACTTGAGCATAACATCATGAGCATTAGCATATCATGTGTTGTTACACTTAGAGTGCATTCACTAGGCAAAAATTTCAAACAAGTTGTATTGATGTGAATGGTCATGGGTGAAACCCTAGGGTAGGGTACTTAACCCTAAACTAGGCTTAGGAGTGTCAATAAAGCCCAAATGAGAGAAAACTTCAAAACTCATGAGAAATAATCATAAGATATCATATTTAATGGACTTAAGTGGCACCCAAACCCTTGAAGTGCCAAAACCCTAAACGACCCCTGGAAAACCCAAGTTGAAACCCTAGGGGGTTATATGTAAATTTTGCACACTTTTGGACCCAAGTGCAAAAACCAAGGTATTAGGGTACCCCAAAGCATAAGGTTCACACATTTGAGGATTTCCAAGTCAAAAGATGAGGTTTGGGCTTATTTGCAAAAAGCCACTCTACACCCCTCATGTGACTAAGTGTGAAAACTAGTGAACAGGACTGACTTTGGAGCCCTGTAGTTCTAAAAATATTAGGAATTTGCCTAGGGTCAACACATCAAACTTATAGAGCTACTATAGGAGTACAAATTTGATTAAGTGCTTAAGCCTTGGAATTGTACAAGATTAAGAGTTAAAAGGGTCTGAAGTCTAGCTGTCAGATAATGCAGAGACTGAATATTGTATAACAGTGTAATTGGGCAACCTTTGAGCTAGGATTCGACTATGATCCAGTAAATGTTTGGCTATGGTTGCTATAGCAAGGTTATAGCTGGATCATAGGGCTACAAATTTGTTAAAGACGTATTAGCAAGTTCTTACACGAAAATCCGAGATCTGGGCACCACAAATCTGTCTATCAGGCGCTCTGAACAACTTCCCAATGGTACAGTATTCGGATCAGAACACCAGGTTCAGATGTCTCATCGCTGGCGACTGTGCGCCCAAATTCGTGCCCGCCGCGGTGATTTGTGCCCAGCGCAGATGGATAACGACGAAGGGGTAAGAAATATTGCACTGTGCATGAACTCCAACCACTATTCTACTCCAGCCGCCGTACACGCCTGAGTCATGGCCGCTTCAGATAGACTCACCGGAGTTAGCCACCTTGCGACCTTGCTCCACGTGCCTGGGTGCTTTAACCACGCCACCGTGAGTCACCTTAGCCCATCTGGTGATCGCCGGTGAGCTTACCATGGTAAACGCCACCAATTGCTTGCGCCAGTGCACCCCCTTTTCTCCGACCGCCACCGCGTGATCTCAAATTCACGGGCCACCGCTCAAGGGCCCTATAAATTGAGCACACCCTCGGCTCCGCTATGTAATTGTGCACTCAACACACCCACCCGTGCCTCCAATTACTCACCAGAGCCCCCAAATTGCTCAGTTCCCCCAAATTAGTTTTCCGCCGCCGTGAACAAGCTCTCACCATGGCTCATGCACTCTAGGTCCGATCTTGTCCTCTGCTCTCTTGTTTCAGCACCCTTACATGCCCCTGATGCTTCTCGACCCGACCGATTAGGCTAAAATCCCTTAGACCGCCGGGAACACTTTATGCTGTCCATTGTGCCCGCCGTCATCGTGGACAGGGTGATGTAGAGATCAAATCTAGCAATTAAGTGAGGGGAAATAGTTGCGTAGGGTTGAATTTGGTGTCCAGCAAAGGGGAGGGCTAGTCGTTGCTTAGTCTGGCTAGTACAAGATCGTTGGAGCTCGGCCTGGCGTCGTTCGCCGTCGAGGACTGCGGGCTGTGAAGAAATAGAAGTGCGAGGGCTTATTTGCATTTGTCAGTGACCAAGCAAATATTGAGCGGGGTTCTTCGCTAGATTTTCAAACTGCCGAAGGCCTCGGTGCAAAACCGTCATGCCGCGTGCGCGGGCGCGTTCTGCCTATGCTGGGTTGGCTCGGGCCAGATTCAGCCCAATACTGTTGACTCTTTTTTCCTTTTCTTCCAGGATTAGAGAATTCATAGAAAATTGTAGATAAATGCTAAAAATATCAGACCAATTTTGTAATATTCCTAAATTCCTATAGTATTTAATAAAAATAGTTTTATGATTTTTAGTCCAAATAAGGAATTATGGAGTATTTAAAATAGCCAAAACCGATATTCCTGGAATTTTAGAAATTGATTAATAACTCCAAAAATCACTAAACTTTTTGGATAAGCCTTAAATGTTATTTAGAAACCTTGGGTAAAGTTTGGCATGATTTGGACAATGTTTGGTGCCTAAACCCCAAAACCCCTAATCTTTTAGTGATGCGTGCCCTATGAGCTACCGTATTGACTCCAAAAACCTCATCATGGGTAAGCTTTGCCTCGGGCAAACTAATACCAGAATAATATAACACAATGGGAGTGGAGAGATGGTGAGAGTAGTGTATACCCTCCGTGGCAAGAGGCTGGACGGTGGTGTATCTGTGCTCTCGGTTGGCGTGAACCTAATCTGGTCTTAAGAACCCCGGTGGTGAGTTGACATATGCAAGGGTTAAGTGCTACATATGTCGTGTGATTGGAGATCTTGAGCTGGGTATTAATCGATTTTGATCGCCATTACTTCTCGGACATGAAGACTTGGTCACTGACCTACATGTAGCATTCCAGTGAACAAGAAGGGTTGATAAGAAATGGCTAGTATAGGCCAAGTGCTTGAACTAGGGTAGAAAGAACTCTAGAATTCAGGTAATGACTTAACTTGCTAATAAAACTGGATTTTTAAGGATCCACTATTAGTAAGCATTTTTTGCAAACATAGTCTTGATTATTGATTAAGCCTTACCTTGACTCCCTCAAGCCAGCATATCCTTGAGAGTCTTTTATTTTGACGGGTAAGACTTGCGAAAGTACACTTCGTACTCAGGGTTTTCGAACCCACGTTGTTGTAGGTGAGGAAGCAGCAAATTTTTGTTGCTTGTGTTCCAAGGTGGTGCCAAAGGAAGAAAACCAGGATTGAAGCCTCGGGAGGAAGTGTCCTCCTTTAAAAACTTTTTACTGTTAAGCGGGAGGGGTTTTGCGTCCCAGGGTTGTAATAATATTACTCCTGCACTCCTATATATTACTGGTCTGTAATAATAATACTCTTTCTACACTTTAATATATAATAAGTTGCTGTAACTGCTTCCGCATATTCGTTCCTCCGATATGTTGTCATATCTGTGTGACGGGTGAAACGCTCTTGGGAGAGGTAAAGAATTCAGATACCGAACTTGTCAAGTGATCAGGTGCATCTACAAGGTTGTCCGAGGTCCGATGGACAAGGACAACTGTAGGTGGGCCTAATGACTTGGGAGGTTCCGTCACAATCAATTAGTTGGAACTAAATGCTAAATCTATTTAAGCATAATATAATTACCGGTTAATATGATTAGGTCGAACAAAAATATTGTGGTTAAGATTCTCGAAGCATATACGCAGTAACACCACGACCGTAGCTCCAACTATTGTGTTTCTTTTCCTTGTGTGACCGTAGAAGCGAGCTCTATTTTATATTGCACATTTTTACAATGTTTTCCCATGTATGTTGTGATGTTCTTATGCATTTATATGTTTATTTGCTTCGCTGCGTGTCGCAAATAGAACGCGATCGGTTCCCAAGCTTCAGTGAATCGACGATCAAGATTGGGTGATCCTGAGATCAAACTCTTCGAGTTCTACAAGATTGAAGACCCTAGGCATCTTTTTGGTGAAGGTAAGTGTCATCTGACCTATTTAGGTCATATTTACTTAATAATTCACTCTCCCGTATACTATGATCAACCTAAGGATTTACTAGTTTATGCTTATCCTGTCCTTGATTACCTTTCTGGGATTTGGCTATTATGATCAACATTATGCTAGCACCGTACTTTAATCAAGGAACATGATGAGACTAATTTATGATACGATAATTTATTCTGGATATGATGATGAATTGGTGACACTAAAGGGGGCTCGAGTTGTTTTTTGAGTACCCCTCCGTAAGGACCTGTTCGTTGAGAGATCACCCGAGAAAATAGTACAACCAAGAGGGGTGGTATGGGACACCCTTAGCTAATTAACTGGAGGAATCTAAGGGTGTAGTTTGCTTCACCGTTGTGCCGTCAATTGGGGCTGGGGCATAGTGCTTGCTCTGCTAAGGGTGGGGTGTCGGGGTTCATTCAATTTGGGTTTGTTAGTCACCCCCTTTGGGAGGAGTACTATGTTTGTATGACCAACAAAACCTAACGAGCAACTATACACTAGGGGAATCTTTGTAAATGCTACATAGTGAAACCTTGCCGACTCACCTTGGTAGTGTTTACGTGTCTGGACAACCTGAGGCAAAAGGGATCATGGCTCATGGGTAAAGTATGCGACCTCTGCAGAGGAATGAAACTTATATATCAGTCATGCTCACTACTAAGAGCGGCCTTGGGATCCTCTTTGATTAGAGACACAGATGGTTCGAGATACTATGGTTCTATTTTTGGGTTTTGTTACGATGATGATAATGATATTCTTTGGTGAGGAAATGATCCACATGTTAGTTATTGTTAAAACTTGGCTTCTACTAATAATAAATACCTAACAAACTAAAAGCAATAGCTTTGAGCCTCACCCCATATAGAGCTAGTCCACTTCAGCCAAATGGGGCATTTGCTGTGTACGTTGATGTGTACTTACCCTCGCTTTTACAAAACACCAGGTTGCCTTTGATGCAACGTATGCTCAGGTAAAGAAGAACAAGAAGGCGTCAAGACGGATCTATAGGAGTTCTAGGACGTTGATGAGTTCGAGGATTATGTTAGCTACCTCCCCTAGTAAGCTGGCTGTGGTGGTTTTATTTACGTTGGCTACATTTCTATTATGTACACTTTGATATAAATGATGTAAATGACTCTAGTCTGTAACATTATTACTTACTCTTTATTATTATTCAAAGCATTGTGCTATGATGAGTCATTTATATAATCGTTGGATACGTGAGTTCTGATCCTGACACGTACATGGTTCACATTTAGTCTGCCTTCTAAAACCGGGTGTGACAGCATCAGGCCTTCTGAAGCTTGAGTCTGGATTCTCTATGTACGTGGTCCGATGAGGTCCAGAACAACCCCAGTTAAGCTCTTTTGAGCCTAACTTCTTCCTTTTGATTTGGGCTTTCTATGGGCTTCCCTATGACTTAGACAAACATTGTTAGAACATAATCAATTGAACTAAGTCTAGGAAACTCGCCTCTTTATCAGTTTTTTTAGAGTTCCTGTTTTGTCCCAAACCATGTCCAAAAAGCACTTTTCTTCTTTTAGCACACAATTGCATTTCTATGCCTCCATTTAGCTCATGTTGGTCTTGCACTCATATTCTTAGCAACCAAGTTAGTACATAATGTTGTGTTGGACATTTAATCATCAGAACTTATAGAAATGGCTTATTAGCCCATTTCCCTTTCAGTTTGCCAGAGGCTAACAATTAGTTGACAAATAATTAGTTGCCAAACAATTAGCCAGAGTATGTTTAGAGTCATGGCTAATATATTTGTAAAACATAGTAATAGGCCTTGTTTGGACCCCCAAGGAAATAATTAACCAGCTAATTTCAGCACCTGGTCTCCAAACGGAATGGGCAAACAAATTGGCTAATTATTAATAAAGGGCTGGCAAATTGTTTGCCTATTTGTCATTTGATCTTGATAATAGGTCCTAAGAGATCATCAAAACAAGAAATAAGAATCCCTACCCCTGCCTATTTTCTCTCTCTTCCATCCATCTTTCGTATGAACACAGCCGCCACCAGTGCCCAATTCTAGCCATCTCCCAGGCCACCGCCGCCTAGGCCGCCCTCGCCTAGGTAGCCATTACCCTCGTCCAGTCCACCGTCGCCCTCATCTGGCCACCATTGTCATCGTCCAGGCCGCCATCGCCCTCTCCTAGGTCGTCGCCGCCCTCGTCCAGGCCACCCTCCCCACGCCGCCATCAGTCTTGCCCTGGTAACTATCTCCCTCGCCTATGCCACCTTCGGCCTCACCTAGATCATGCATCGCCGTCACCTAGACAGCCATCATTCAGGCCGCCATCGCCCAGGTTGCTGAGATCATCTCTTCTATTTATTATTCTCTGGTAATTCTTGTTTCTCTGCTATTTGTCATGAGTTTATTATTTCGTTTGACAACGCATGAACATCAACGGACGGTTCGAGTCAGCAGGACATACAACCTAGAATGTTCTTCTCGTGGACGAATAACTCCAGTTTTCAAGGCGGAATTGACTTGAATGCGGAGGTGGATGAGTTTCCCCACATTAGTTCACACCAACAAATCCTTCAAGGAAGCATGGTAGATGTGGCTGGTGGGAGCCGACTTGCTGGTCGTGGCTAAGGTGGTGATCCTATTCGTGCTGGTGTTGTGAGATGCACCAAGGCATCGGAGTTGCGCACTAGTAAATAGAAGCTCTATAGTGGCGGTCCTAGAGATATTTTCACTGACACTTTTTAGTCTCGTCGGTGTTAGGGGTCAGTGGAAATCGATATTTTCACTAACGGTTATTTTGGAACTGCCAGTGGAAACGTTATTTCCACTGGCGATGGAAATAACGTTTCCACTAGCCGGTTTCTTAACTAACCGCCAGTGGAAATGCTATATTCATTGGCGGTTTTCTTAATAAACCATCAGTTAAAAATACCATTTTCACTAGCTATTTTCCTAACTAACCGTCAGTGGGAAATGAACTTTGCACTAGCGGTTTTCTTTATTAGGCCGCGAGTGGTAGTTTTCCTGCCCTTTTTTAGATTTGAATTTTACTTATATTTACACACACAAATATATATATATTGATATTCATATTGAAAGCAACATGAAATTAAATTATATCATACATTTACATACATCAAAGCCTTGTGTTTTGTCGGCGTTTCGACCCCGGGGGGGTCCCTGGACCGACGAGTAAATTGTCACTGCGTGTCCCAGCCCAGATGGGTCGGCGCGAGGCGGAGCACGAAGGGGGGGAAACAGGGAGACAGGCGTAAAGGGGAAACCCGCGGCCTTCGTGTTTGTCCTGCGCCCAGGTCGGGTGCGCTTGCAGTAGGGGGTTACAAGCGTCTGCGTGGGAGGGAGCGAGAGGCCTGCATGCGCCGTCCCGTCCTCCCCGCGCGGCCAACCCTCCGTACGAGTGCCCTGGGCCTTCCTTTTATAGGCATAAGGAGAGGGCTCAGGTGTACAATAGGAGATGTAGCAGGGTGCTAACGTGTCTAGCAGAGAGGAGCTAGTGCCCTAAGTACATGCCGTCGTGGCAGCCGGAGAGGTTTTGGCACCCTGTTCATGTGATTTTGTGGCCGTCGGAGGAGCGCTGGAGCCTTGCGGAAGGACAGCTGTCGGGGCTATCGAGTCCTTGCTGACGTCTCCTTGCTTCCGTAAGGGGCTAAGAGCCGCCGTCGTCATGGAGCACGCGGGGCGCCATCATTATTTGTTTACCGGGGCGAGCCAGATGGGACGCCAGTCTTGTTCCCCGTAGCCTGAGCTAGCTAGGGGTAGGATAATGATGGCCCCCCCGTGACGTGGTCGGTCCGAGCCCTGGGTCGGGCGAGGCGGAGGCTCCTCCGAGGTCGAGGTCGAGTCTGTCTTCCGAGGTCGAGGTCGAGTCTGAGCCCCGGGTCGGGCGGGGCGGAGACCATCGTCTGAGGCCAAGGCTGAGTCCGAGCCCTGGGGTCGGGCGAGGCGGAGTTCGCCGTCTTCCGGAGCCGAGGCCGAGTCCGAGCCCCGGGGTCGGGCGAGGCGGAGTTCGTCGTCTTCCGGGGCCGAGGCCGAGTCCGAGCCCTGGGTCGGGCGAGGCGGAGTTCGTCGTCTTCCGGAGCCGAGGCGGAGTCCGAGCCCTGGGTCGGGCGAGGCGGAGTTCGTCGTCCGAAGCCGAGACGGGGGCCGAGCCCTGGGGTCGGGCGAGGCGGAGCTTCCTATGGCGCCCGAAGCCGGACTTGAATGCTGCCAGCCTCACTCTGTCGAGCGGCACAGCAGTCGGAGCGACGCAGGCGGCGCTGTCCTCTTGTCAGGCCGGTCAGTGGAGCGGCAAAGTGACTGCGGTCACTTCGGCTCTGTCGACTAAGGGGCGCGCGTCAGGATAAGGTGTCAGGCCATCCTTGCATTAAATGTTTCTGCGATACGGTCGGTCGGTGTGGCGATCCGGCCAAGGTTGCTTCTTGGCGAAGACTAGGCCTCGGGCGAGCCGAAGGTGTGTCCGTTGCTTGAGGGGGCCCTCGGGCGAGACGTGAACCTCTGGGGTCGGCTGCCCTTGCCCGAGGCTGGGCTCAGGCGATGCGAGATCGTGTCCCTTGAGTGGACCGAGCCTTGACTTAATCGCACCCATCAGGCCTTTGCAGCTTTGTGCTGATGGGGGTTACCAGCTGAGATTAGGAGTCTTGGGGGTACCCCTAATTATGGTCCCCGACAGTAGCCCCCGAGCCTCAAAGGGAGTGTTAATACTCGCTTGGAGGCTTTTGTCGCACTTTTTTGCAAGGGGACCGACCTTTCTCGATTGCGTTTCGTTCCGGTGGGTGCTTCGGCCGGTCTGGTTGTTCCCTCATGCGAACTGGCCGTAGCCTGGGTGCACAGTCGAGTCCCAAGTTCTCGGGCTGGTATGTTGACGTTGTCAACGGTTTGGCCGGAGCCGGGTTTGCGAGAGCAGCCCCCGAGCCTCCGCACAGAGCGAGAGGACGGTCAAGGACAGACTCGACTTTTTTACATACGCCCCTGTGTCGCCTTTCCGCAAGGAGGAGGGGGGGAAAGCGCCATGTTGCCCTCGGAGGGCGCCGAACATGGTGTCTCCAGTGAGTTGCTAATGGGTAATCCGAGTGGACGCCCGTGCCCCATTCGTTAGGGGTCGGCTAGTGGCCCGGAGGCGCACTCCAAAAGTACCTGCGGGTGATTTGCCGGACCCGGTCCCCTTTTGACAGGGTCCGAGGGCTCGATGCCTCCCTCTGGTGGGATTCCGTTACAAAATCGTTCCCGTTGGTCTCGGAAATGTCCTAGGGTACCTCTGAAAGTCGCCTAGAGGGGGGTGAATAGGGCGAAACTGAAATTTACAAAGTTAATCACAACTACAAGCCGGGTTAGCGTTAGAAATATAATCAAGTCCGCGAGAGAGGGTTCAAAACAAATCACAAGCAAATAAAGAGTGTGACACGTGGATTTGTTTTACCAAGGTTCGGTTCTTGCAAACCTACTCCCGGTTGAGGAGGCCACAAAGGCCGGGTCTTTTTCAACCCTTTCCCTCTCTCAAACGGTCCCTCGGACCGAGTGAGCTTTCTCTTCTCAAATCAACCGGGAACAAAACTTCCCCGCAAGGACCACCACACAATTGGTGTCTCTTGCCTTGGTTACAATTGAGTATTGATCTTAAGAAAGAATGAGAAAGAAGAAAGCAATCCTAGCGCAAGAGCTCAAAAGAACACGACAAATCACTCTCACTAGTCACTAACGCTTTTGTGGAATTGGGAGAGGATTTGATCACTTGGGTGTGCCTTGTATTGAATGCCTAGCTCTTGTAAGTGGTTGGAAGTGTGAAAACTTGGATGTCTTGAATGTGGGGTGGTTGGGGTATTTATAGCCCCAACCACCAAACTAGTCGTTTGGTGAGGCTGTCTGTCGCATGGTGCACCGGACAGTCCGGTGCACACCGGACAGTGTCCGGTGCGCCAGCCACGTCACCAGGCCGTTGGGTTCCGACCGTTGGAGCTCTGACTTCTGGGCCCGCCTGGATGTCCGGTGGCACACCGGACATGCACTGTAGAGTGTCCGGTGCGCCACTTCGCGCGTGCCTGACTTCTGCGTGCTCTGGCGCGCATTTAATGCTGTAGCAGGTGACCGTTGGCGCCGAATAGCCGTTGCTCCGCTAGCTCACCGGACAGTCCGGTGCACACCGGACATGTCCGGTGAATTATAGCGGAGCAAATTCCCGAAGCTGGCGAGTTCCAGAGTTGCTCTTTCCTGGGGCATCGGACATTGTCCGGTGTACACCGGACAGTCCGGTGAATTATAGCGGAGCGCCTCTGGATTTTCTAGAAGGTGAAGAGTTCAGCGTGAAGTCCCCTGGTGCAACGGACACTGTCCGGTGGCACACCGGACAGTCCGGTGCGCCAGACCAGGGCACACTTCGGTTATCCCTTGCTCTCTTTGTTGAACCCGATTCTTGGTCTTTTTATTGGCTAAGTGTGAACCTTTGGCACCTGTATAACTTATACACTAGATCAAACTAGTTAGTCCAATTATTTGTGTTGGGCAATTTCAACCACGAAAATCAATTAGGAAAATAGGTGTAAGCCTAATTCCCTTTCAATCTCCCCCTTTTTGGTGATTGATGCCAACACAAACCAAAGCAAATATGAAGGTGCATAATTGAACTAGTTTGCATAATGTAGGTGCAAAGGTTGCTTGGAATTGAGCCAATATAAATACTTATAAGATACGCATGGATTGTTTCTTCAATTTTTGACATTTTGGACCACGCTTGCACCACTTGTTTTGTTTTTGCAAATTCTTTTGTAAATCCTTTTGAAAGTTCTTTTGCAAATAGTCAAAGGTAAATGAATAAGATTTTGCGAAGCATTTTCAAGATTTGAAATTTTGTCCCCCTGTTTCAAATGCTTTTCCTTTGACTAAACAAAACTCCCCCTAAATGAAATCCTCCTCTTAGTGTTCAAGAGGGTTTTGATATATCAATTTTGAAATACTAGTTTCTCCCCCTTTGGAACATAATAAGATACCAATTTGAAATTTCCAATTGAAAAATCATTGAAAATTAGGTGGTGGTGCGGTCCTTTTGCTTTGGGCTCATGCTCTCTCCCCTTTGGCATAAATCACCAAAAACGGAATCATTAGAGCCCTTTTACTTTTCTCCCCTTTGGAAAATAAAACATATGAGTGAAGATTATACCAAAGTAGGAGAGATGCTCTCTCCCCCAAATATGGAGAGTTGCTTGGAGCGACGGTGAAGGATGAGTTACGGAGTGGAAGCCTTTGTCTTCGCCGAAGACTCCAATTCCCTTTCAATATACCTATGACTTGATTTTGAAATTCACTTGAAAACACATTAGTCATAGCACATGAAAGAGATATGATCAAAGGTATATGAATGTGCAAATTAACAAAAGAAGTTCCTAGAATCAAGAATATTTAGTTCATGCCTAAGTTTGTTAAATGTTTGTTCATCAAGAGGCTTGGTAAAGATATCGGCTAATTGATCTTTAGTGTTAATATATGAAATCTCGATATCTCCCTTTTGTTGGTGATCCCTTAAAAAGTGATACTGTATGGCTATGTGCTTAGTGCGGCTATGTTCAACGGGATTATCCGCCATGCGGATTGCACTCTCGTTATCACATAGAAGAGGAACTTTGGTTAATTTGTAACCATAGTCCCTAAGGGTTTGCCTCATCCAAAGTAGTTGCGTGCAACAATGGCCTGCGGCAATATACTCGGCCTCGGCGGTAGAAAGAGCGACCGAATTTTGCTTCTTTGAAGCCCAAGACACCAAGGATCTTCCCAAGAACTGGCAAGTCCCCGATGTGCTCTTTCTATTGATTTTACACCCTGCCCAATCGGCATCCGAATAACCAATCAAATCAAAAGTGGATCCCCTAGGATACCAAAGCCCAAACTTAGGAGTATAAACTAAATATCTCAAGATTTGTTTTACGGTCGTAAGGTGAGCTTCCTTAGGGTCGGCTTGGAATCTTGCACACATGCATATGGAAAGCATTATGTCCGGTCGTGATGCACAAAGATAGAGTAAAGATCCTATCATCGACCAGTATACCTTTTGATCCACGGACTTACCTTCCGTGTCGAGGTCGAGATGCCCATTGGTTCCCATGGGTGTCTTGATGGGTTTGGCATCCTTCATCCCAAACTTGCTTAGAATATCTTGAGTATACTTTGTTTGGCTTAGGAAGGTGCCCTCTTGGAGTTGCTTCACTTGAAATCCTAAGAAATACTTCAACTCCCCCATCATAGACATCTCGAATTTTTGTGTCATGATCCTACTAAATTCTTCACATGTAGACTCGTTAGTAGACCCAAATATAATATCATCAACATAAATTTGGCATACAAACAAGTCATTTTCAAGAGTTTTAGTGAAGAGTGTAGGATCGGCCTTTCCGACTTTGAATCCATTAGTGATAAGGAAATCTCTAAGGCATTCGTACCATGGTCTTGGGGCTTGCTTGAGCCCATAAAGCGCCTTAGAGATTTTATAGACATGGTTAGGATACTCACTGTCTTCAAAGCCGGGAGGTTGCTCAACATAGACCTCTTCCTTGATTGGTCCATTGAGGAAGGCACTCTTCACGTCCATTTGGTAAAGCTTGAAGCCATGGTAAGTAGCATAGGCTAATAATATGCGATTTGACTCAAGCCTAGCTACGGGTGCATAGGTTTCACCGAAATCCAAACCTTCGACTTGGGAGTATCCTTTGGCCACAAGTCGGGCTTTGTTCCTTGTCACCACACCATGCTCGTCTTGCTTGTTGCGGAACACCCATTTGGTTCCTACAACATTTTGATTAGGACGTGGAACCAAATGCCATACCTCATTCCTAGTGAAGTTGTTGAGCTCCTCTTGCATCGCCACCACCCAATCCGAATCTTGTAGTGCTTCCTCTACCCTGTGTGGCTCAATAGAGGAAACAAAAGAGTAATGCTCACAAAAATGTGCAACACGAGATCTAGTGGTTACCCCCTTATGAATGTCGCCAAGGATGGTGTCGATGGGGTGATCTCGTTGGATTGCTTGGTGGACTCTTGGGTGTGGCGGCCTTTGTTCTTCATCCTCCTTATCTTGATCATTTGCATCTACCCCTTGATCGTTGCCGTCATCTTGAAGTGACTCATTCGCTTGATCTTCTCCTTCATCAACTTGAGCCTCATCTTCATTTTGAGTTGGTGGAGATGCTTGCGTGGAGGAGGATGGTTGATCTTGTGCATTTGGAGGCTCTTTGGATTCCTCTGGACACACATCCCCAATGGACATGTTCCTAAGCGCGATGCACGGAGCCTCTTCATCACCTATCTCATCAAGATCAACTTGCTCTACTTGAGAGTCGTTAGTCTCATCAAACACAACGTCACAAGAAACTTCAACTTGTCCAGAGGACTTGTTGAAGACTCTATATGCCCTTGTGTTTGAATCATATCCTAGTAAAAAGCCTTCTATAGTCTTAGGAGCAAATTTAGATTTTCTACCTCTTTTAACAAGTATAAAGCATTTGCTACCAAAGACTCTAAAATATGAAATATTGGGCTTTTTACCGGTAAGGAGTT
The DNA here is from genome assembly GCF_902167145.1 of Zea mays. Classification (NCBI taxonomy): domain Eukaryota; kingdom Viridiplantae; phylum Streptophyta; class Magnoliopsida; order Poales; family Poaceae; genus Zea; species Zea mays. The sequence continues at coordinate 46,028,254 of NC_050099.1, read as the reverse complement.
CATATGATGTCTTCTTGAGGATTCGGTGTAGATATAACCGGTTGATGGCGTAGCAAGCGGTGTTGACCGCCTCCGCACAAAACCGATCCGAGGTCTTGTACTCATCAAGCATGATTCTTGCCATGTCCAATAGAGTTCTATTCTTCCTCTCCACTACACCGTTTTGTTGCGGCGTGTAGGGAGAAGAGAACTCATGCTTGATGCCCTCCTCCTCAAGGAAGCCTTCAATTTGAGAGTTCTTGAACTCCGTCCCGTTGTCGCTTCTTATTTTCTTGATCCTTAAGCCGAACTCATTTTGAGCTCGTCTCAAGAATCCCTTTAAGGTTTCTTGGGTATGAGATTTTTCCTGCAAAAATAACACCCAAGTGAAGCGAGAATAATCATCCACAATAACTAGACAGTACTTACTCCCGTCGATGCTTATGTAAGCTATCGGGCCGAATAGATCCATGTGTAGGAGCTCCAGTGGCCTGTCGGTCGTCATGATGTTCTTGTGTGGATGGCGAGCACCAACTTGCTTTCCTGCTTGGCATGCGCTACAAATCTTGTCTTTCTCAAAATGAACATTTGTTAGTCCTAAAATGTGCTCTCCCCTTAGAAGCTTGTGAAGATTCTTCATCCCAACATGGGCTAGTCGGCGGTGCCAGAGCCAACCCATGTTAGTCTTAGCAATTCAGCATGTGTCGAGTTCAGCTCTATCAAAATCTACCAACTATAGCTGACCCTCTAACACACCCTTAAATGCTATTGAATCATCACTTCTTCTAAAGACAGTGACACCTACATCAGTAAATAGACAGTTGTAGCCCATTTGACATAATTGAGAAACAGAAAGCAAATTGTAATCTAGGGAATCTACAAGAAAAACATTGGAAATTGAGTGGTCAGGAGATATAGCAATTTTACCCAATCCTTTGACCAAACATTGGTTTCCATCCCCGAATGTGATAGCTCTTTGGGGATCTTGGTTTTTCTCATAGGAGGAGAACATTTTCTTCTCCCCTGTCATGTGGTTTGTGCACCCACTGTCGATGATCCAACTTGAGCCCCCGGATGAATAAACCTACAAAACAAGTTTAGTTCTTGACTTTAGGTACCCAAATGGTTTTGGGTCCTTTGGCATTAGACACAAGAACTTTGGGTACCCAAACACAAGTCTTTGATCCCTTGTGCTTGCCCCCAACATACTTGGCAACTACCTTGCCGGATTTATTAGTTAAGACATATGATGCATCAAAAGTTTTAAATGAAATGTCATGATCATTTGATGCACTAGGAGTTTTCTTCTTAGGCAACTTAGCATGGGTTGGTTGCCTAGAACTAGATGTCTCACTCTTATACATAAATCCATGGTTAGGGCCAGAGTGAGACTTCCTAGAATGAATTCTCCTAATTTTGCTCTCAGGATAACAGGCAGGGTACAAAATCTAACCCTCGTTATCTTGAGGCATGGGAGCCTTGCCCTTAACAAAGTTGGATAATTTCTTAGGAGGGGCATTAAGTTTGACATTGTCCCCCTTTTGGAAGCCAATGCCATCCTTGATGCCAGTGCGTCTCCCACTATAGAGCATGCTTCTAGCAAATTTAAACTTTTCATTTTCAAGTTCATGCTCGGCAATTTTTGCATCTAGTTTAGCTATCTGATCATTTTGTTGTTTAATTAAAGCCATGTGATCATGTATAGCATTAATATCAACATCTCTACATCTAGTGCAAATAGTAGTGTGCTGAACGGTAGATGTAGATGGTTTGCAAGATTTTAATTCTACAACCTTAGCATGCAATATATCATTTTTACTTCTAAGGTCGGAAATGGTAGCATTGCAAACATCAAAAATTTTAGCCTTAGCAAGCAATTTTTCATTTTCATCTCTAAGGCTAGCAAGAGAAATGTTCAATTCTTCAATCTTAGCAAGCAAATCATCATTATCATTTCTAAGATTGGGAATTGAAACATTACAAGCAATAGAATCAACCTTAGCTAACAAAATAGCATTCTCATTTCTAAGGTTGTCTATAGTCTCATGGCAAGTGCTTAGTTCACTAGATAATTTTTCACATTTTTCAACTTCCAGAGAATAAGCATTTTTAACTTTAACATGCTTTTTGTTTTCCTTGATTAGGAAGTCCTCTTGGGAGTCCAAGAGATCATCCTTCTCATGGATGGCACTAATTAATTCATTTAATTTCTCTTTTTGTTGCATGTTTAAGTTGGCAAAAAGGGTACGCAAATTATCTTCCTCATCACTAGCATTATCATCACTAGAGGACTCGTATCTAGTGGAGGATTTGGATTTAACCTTCTTATTTTTGCCGTCCTTTGCCATGAGGCACTTGTGGCCGACGTTGGGGAAGAGAAGTCCCTTGGTGACGGCGATGTTGGCGGCGTCCTCGTCGTCGGAGGAGTCGCTAGAGCTTTCGTCGGAGTCTCACTCGCGACAAACATGGGCATCGCCGCCCTTCTTCTTGTAGTACCTCTTCTTCTCCTTTCTTCTCCCCTTCTTGTCATCGCCCCTGTCACTGTCACTAGAAATAGGACATTTTGCAATAAAGTGACCGGGCTTACCACACTTGTAGCAAACCTTCTTGGAGCGGGGCTTGTAATCTTTCCCCCTCCTTTGCTTGAGGATTTGGCGAAAGCTTTTGATGACGAGTGCCATTTCCTCGTTGTCGAGCTTGGAGGCGTCGATGGGAGTTCTACTCGGTGTAGACTCCTCCTTCTTCTCCTCCGTCGCCTTAAATGCGACCGGTTGTGCTTCGGACGTGGAGGGACCGTCAAGCTCGTTGATCTTCCGTGAGCCCTTGATCATAAATTCAAAGCTCACAAAATTCCCGATTACTTCCTCGGGAGTCATTAGTGTATATCTTGGATTGCCACGAATTAATTGTACTTGAGTAGGGTTAAGGAAAATAAGTGATTTTAGAATAACCTTAACCACCTCGTGGTCATCCCATTTCTTGCTCCCGAGGTTGCGCACTTGATTCACCAAGGTTTTGAGCCGGTTGTACATGTCTTGTGGCTCCTCCCCTTGGCGAAGACGGAAGCGACCGAGCTCCCCCTCGATCGTTTCCCGCTTGGTGATCTTGGTTAGTTCATCACCCTCGTGCGCGGTCTTGAGCACGTCTCAAACTTCCTTGGCATTCTTTAATCCTTGCACCTTGTTGTACTCCTCCCTACTTAGAGAGGCGAGGAGTATGGTTGTGGCTTGGGAGTTGAAGTGCTCGATTTGGGCCACCTCGTCCTCATCATAATCCTCATCCCCTACAGATGGTACCTATGCTCCAAACTCAACAACATTCCATATACTTTTGTGGAGTGAGGTTAGATGAAACTTCATTAAATCACTCCACCTAGCATAATCTTCACCGTCAAAGGTTGGCGGTTTGCCTAATGGAACGGAAAGTAATGGAGTATGTCTAGAAATGCGAGGGTAGTGTAAGGGGATCTTACTAAACTTCTTGCGCTCATGGCGCTTAGAAGTTACGGAGGGCGCATCGGAGCCGGAGGTAGATGGTGATGAAGTGTCGGTCTCGTAGTAGACCACCTTCCTCATCTTCTTTATCTTGTCGCCACTCCGATGCGACTTGTGGGAAGAAGCTTTCTTCTCCTTCCCCTTTCCCTTTTTGCGGGACTCTTCCGATGAGGCCTTCCCGTGGCTTGTAGTGGGCTTTTCGCTGGTCTCCATCTCCTTCTTGGCGTGATCTCCCGATATCACTTTGAGCGGTTAGGCTCTAATGAAGCACTGGGCTCTGATACCAATTGAAAGTCGCCTAGAGGGGGGTGAATAGGGCGAAACTGAAATTTACAAAGTTAATCACAACTACAAGCCGGGTTAGCGTTAGAAATATAATCAAGTCCGCGAGAGAGGGTTCAAAACAAATCACAAGCAAATAAAGAGTGTAACACGCGGATTTGTTTTACCGAGGTTCGGTTCTTGCAAACCTACTCCCCATTGAGGAGGCCACAAAGGCCGGGTCTTTTTCAACCCTTTCCCTCACTCAAACGGTCCCTCGGACCGAGTGAGCTTTCTCTTCTCAAATCAACCGGGAACAAAACTTCCCCGCAAGGACCACCACACAATTGGTGTCTCTTGCCTTGGTTACAATTGAGTATTGATCTTAAGAAAGAATGAGAAAGAAGAAAGCAATCCAAGCGCAAGAGCTCAAAAGAACACGACAAATCACTCTCACTAGTCACTAATGCTTTTGTGGAATTGGGAGAGGATTTGATCACTTGGGTGTGTCTTGTATTGAATGCCTAGCTCTTGTAAGTGGTTGGAAGTGTGAAAACTTGGATGTCTTGAATGTGGGGTGGTTGGGGTATTTATAGCCCCAACCACCAAACTAGCCGTTTGGTGGGGCTGTCTGTCGCATGGTGCACCGGACAATGTCCGGTGCGCCAGCCACGTCACCAGGCCGTTGGGTTCCGACCGTTGGAGCTCTGACTTCTGGGCCCGCCTGGATGTCCGGTGGCACACCGGACATGCACTGTAGAGTGTCCGGTGCGCCACTTCGCGCGTGCCTGACTTCTGCACGCTCTGGCGCGCATTTAATGTTGTAGCAGGTGACCGTTGGCGCCGAATAGCCGTTGCTCCGCTGGCTCACCGGACAGTCCGGTGCACACCGGACATGTCCGGTGAATTATAGCGGAGCAAATTCCCGAAGCTGGCGAGTTCCAGAGTTGCTCTTTCCTGGGGAACCGGACACTGTCCGGTGTACACCGGACAGTCCGGTGAATTATAGCGGAGCGCCTCTAGATTTTCCCGAAGGTGAAGAGTTCAGCGTGAAGTCCCCTGGTGCACCGGACACTGTCCGGTGGCACACCGGACAGTCCGGTGCGCCAGACCAGGGCACACTTCGGTTATCCCTTGCTCTCTTTGTTGAACCCGATTCTTGGTCTTTTTATTGGCTAAGTGTGAACCTTTGGCACCTGTATAACTTATACACTAGATCAAACTAGTTAGTCCAATTATTTGTGTTGGGCAATTTCAACCACCAAAATCAATTAGGAAAATAGGTGTAAGCCTAATTCCCTTTCAACCTCGGGAGCGTAGCCCGAGCCTTGGTTATGTATCGAACGTATCCAGGGTCATCCCTCGCTCTGCGTCTGAGGCGGCTGTCGAACCCTTCGGGGGCCAGCCTACGAACCCTTGATCAGTAATGGGCGCGGAGCCCAAGTGGTCTGAGGCGGCCGTTGAACCCTTTCGAGGGGCCGACCTTTGAACCTCTGACCAGAAGTGGGCGCGGAGCCCGAGTGCTCTGAGGCGGCTGTTGAACCCTTCCGAGGGGCCAGCCTTCGAACCTCTGATCAGTAGGGGGGCTCGGGGCCCGTTTCCTTCGCGGAGAAGGATCCCTTTCGGGATATCCCCTTTCCTAGTCCCTGTTGTAAGAGAGAGAAAGAGGAAAAGGGAAAGGATACGAAATCGAACGATGTGGCGCACCTTTTTTGACACGGTCATTATGGCGGAAGCGAAGCGTCGCCTGCTTCGCTTGCCAAAGGTGCCGCCATTCCTGCCGCAGAGTTAATGCGACGGGACGAGTGGTTCGCGGGGCAGCCGTTGCGCGCGCGTGAGCCGTTCGAGGAACGGAACACGGGCGCGTCGTCTTCACGCCGTGGGAGAGGGTTCTCTCGCTGTCCCAGGAGGGGACGTGAGCTTGGCTGACGACTTGACCGCTGCTTCCGCTCGCCTGCCACCGCCATTACTGCCGGCCCATTTTTGGCCGTATCGACCATCGCGCCTTTTCCCGTGGCTGACTGACTTGTGACCGATGTGCTCGGTTGGCACTGTCAGGTCATGCGCATGGTCGCCTCGAGTCGCGGTACTGGTTCCGCAGTCAAGGAGGCACGGTAGTGGCGTGAGTGGCGGTGTAGTTTCTTGTATGCAGTAACCGGCGCGCTGGTTACATGACGTGTGGGCCTGGGCCTCCATGCTGGATGCGTCGAAGTCGAAAGGGTGCACCCCCTTCGTGCGGTTGCATGCCGCCTGCATGGCGGTCCGCCCTTTCGCCCGCTGGCCTAGGCGGAAGTGGAGGAATGCTCGTAACCGCTGGGCAATTGTGCGCACCGCGCGCGGCGGTTTGGCTTTTTTCTGCCCTGGGCCATCTTGCACGACGCGTGGGACCCAGCCCCCGTGTCGTAGGGGGAGGACCTTGGAGCGTGTTGGAGGAGACTCAGCCCGCGACGGCTGAGGACGCAAGTGGGGAGAGTTGCCTTTAAAAGGAGGGTGACCCCCTTGAAAGGCAACCATGTCTTTGCGCTCCCCTCATGCATCGCGTCTTTCCACCTTCCGAGCCCCCGGGTGGGGGGCGCCCGCAGTTCTTCCGCCTTGTCGTCGTTGGAGGAACACAACTTCGCGGAAGTTGGTACCTTTCAGCCATCGTTCGGCTTCAAGGATTTTCATCAGGCAGCCCGGCTGCGTCCCCTCGCTGGTGGTCACCCAAGACGGTGACCACCAGTTCCAGGGTGGGAAGAAGCAAGCCGGGCTGTGGCCTTCGCCCCTCCCTCAGCTTCAAGGATGTTCATCATCAGTGCTGGGGAGGGGAGTGCACCGAGTTGGGGCCTGTCTCCGCGCGGGCAGCGGCCCTCTCCTTCCCTTAGTGATCGGGGGGAAGGGCATTCGCCGTTCGTGGCGCTGGCATCTGCCGCGTGTCTGGCTCTCCGGCCCGAGCGGCTCTGGCGCCGCTTCCGGTGCCACCTACCGCCGAGGCAGCCAGAAGAGGTTTCTCCGCCGACGAGATAGTCGGTGCCGCCCGCGCACTGACCTCCAACTCGACGGCCTTCTGCTTGTCCTCGCCCCTCGAGTGGGGACATGGGCGAGGGCCTTGTGGCAGCAGCATCCGCCCTGAGGTCATCGCTGCTGCTGTTCGGCCGCTCAGAGCAGGAGTCGTTGTTGCCGCTGCTCTTCGGGCGGCGGTGAGCCATCCGTCGGCCTTCTGTTGCTCCGCAGGCCCTCCAACCGTGGGGGGTTGTTCGTACCTGCGGAGGTGGAACCGGAGTTCCGTTTGTAATGGCACCTTGAGTGCCGGTGTCTGTTCATTGTGGCTGTCGGGGCCTGAACATGTATGTATTTTTGGCACGGAGCCGTGTTTTTTCCTCATTTCGAGCACCAGGACTCGCCTGTCGGCTAACTGAACCGCTTAACCAAGTGTGAGTTGCCTCGTGCGAAGGTGACGAGTGAGGTATTCGTATCCTGGAGGCGTAGGAGTCCCTCGGCTCGGTCGGCCTTGCCGCCCGAGGCCTCTCTTACTTAGTTAAGGGAACCCTCGGCTGCTCTTCGATGAGCTGAAGCCGGAGGCAGCGGTGTTAGCATGGACAGAGGTAGAGTTGGCTCGAAAAGAAGACTTCGTCGGCGGGAGCCTGGCCGGGCCGTCCACTGGCGGGAACAACGCCGGAGTCGAGTTGCCGAGGCCACGAGCCGGGCTGGTGTCCTCGGGGGACAGCTAGCTGAGGCTTCGGGGCGGCCGGCCGAGCCGTCTGCTCGGGTCGGATTCCTGGAGAAGACCCTGGCGGCGATGGCCCGGGCGCAGTGCCGATGTCGTCCTTCGGAGTGGAGATCCTCCGACCGCGTTGCCGTCCGAGGCTCGGTCGGACTTCGCCGAAGGTGGAGTTGACGCCGAGGGTGCTGCTGCTCCCCTTCCGTCGATGTCTGAGCCTGCAGGATTGGTTCATCTTGTAGTGTGCGTATGTTTTCTACGGCCGCCGAGGCCCAAACATACTGTCGTCGTGTTGTAAAGCTGTGTTTCTTTTCCTCCTATTTCGAGTATCTGGACTCATTTGTCGGTAACAGAATTGTTTGTCCGAGCGAGAGTTACTTTTCATGGAAGGTGATGAGTGAGGTATCCGTATCCTAGAGGCGTAGGAGTCCCTCGGCTCGGTCGGCCTTGCCGCTTACGTGTACTCTTACTCGTCCGTAGGATTCTGCTATCGATATAGTCGAGAAGGCCCGAAAATCGTTTCGGCAGAAGAGTTTTCGAGCGTGAAGACTTGTTCGGTCCGCGGAATCGCTTATCCGAGCGTGAGTTACTTATCGCAGAAGGTGATGAGTGAGGTATCCGTATCCCGGAGGCGTAGGAGTCCCTCGGCTCGGTCAGCCTTGGTTGCTTACATGTACTCCGTCGTTTTCAGGATCCCACTTTCGAAGTAGTCGAAAAGCACGAAAGACGTTCTGGCAGAAAAGATCTTTTTCGAGGAAAATTTTGACGCAGAGGGGGTTCCCCCTTCTAGCCCCCGAGGGAGGGTCGGGCTTTGCCGAGGCAAGGCTGACCCTTCCTTGATGGTTAGACTTTGTGTGTGAACGAGGTGTACGAACGACTTGAAAGCATCTTAAGGGTAGAAGCGATGTAGCTGTCGGATGTTCCAAGCGTTGCTGTAGACCTCGCCTTGACTGTTGGCCAGCTCGTACGTCCCAGGCTTCAGAACCTTGGCGATGACGAACGACCCTTCCCAGGGAGGCGTGAGCTTGTGCCGCCCTCGGGCGTCTTGTCGCAGCCGAAGCACCAAGTCGCCCACCTGGAGGTCTCGGGACCAAACCCCTCGGGCGTGGTAGCGTCGCAGGGACTGCTGATACCGCATCGAGTGTAGTAAGGCCATGTCCCGAGCCTCTTCTAGCTGGTCCAGTGAGTCTTCTCGGTTAGCTCGATTGCTTTGGTCGTCGTAGGCCCTCACCCTCGGGGAACCGTATTCTAAGTCTATGGGCAAGATGGCCTCGGCCCCATAGACTAGAAAGAACGATGTGAAGCCCGTGGCTCGGCTCGACGTTGTCCTCAGACTCCAGAACACCGAGGGGAGCTCCTTCATCCATCGCTTGCCGAACTTGTTGAGGTCGTTGTAGATCCGTGGCTTGAGTCCTTGCAGAATCATGCTGTTGGCACGCTCTACTTGCCCATTCGTCATGGGGTGAACCACGGCGGCCCAGTCCACCCGGATGTGATGATCCTCGCAGAAGTCCAGGAACTTTCTGCCGGTGAACTGGGTGTCGTTATCGGTGATGATGGAGTTCGGGACCCCAAAGCGATGGATGATATTGGTGAAGAACGCCACCGCCTGTTCGGACCTGATGCTGTTTAGGGGTCGGACCTCGATCCACTTGGAGAATTTGTCGATGGCGACTAGCAGGTGCGTGTAGCCCTCGGGTGCCTTCTGCAAGGGACCGACGAGGTCCAGACCCCACACAGCAAACGGCCAGGTGATGGGTATCGTCTGCAGAGCCTGAGCGGGCAAGTGGGTCTGCCTTGCATAGAATTGACACCCTTGGCAGGTGCGGACAATTCTAGTGGCGTCGGCCATTGCGGTCGGCCAGTAGAAACCTTGTCGGAAGGCATTTCCAACAAGGGCTCGAGGCACTGCGTGATGATCGCAAGCCCTCGAGTGTATTTCTTGTAAGAGCTCCTGGCCTTCGGCGACGGATATGCATCGCTAGAGGATGCCTGAGGGGCTGCGGTGGTAGAGCTCCTTCCCGTCCCCCAGCAAGACGAACGACTTGGCGCGCCGCACCAATCGCCGAGCTTTGGCTCGGTCGAGGGGTAGCTCTCCTCGGTGGAGATATTGCAGGTACGGGGTCTGCTAGTTTCGATTAGGCGTGACCCCGCTCCGCTCTTCCTCGACGCGCAGTGCCTCACCCTCGGGGGCCGAGGGTGCCTCGGGCTGGGCCGAGGCCTACTCGGGCTCGGGCGTGTCGTCGGTCTTGACTGAGGGTTGATGTAGGTCTCGGGAGAAGATGTCCGGGGGAACCGTTGTTCGCCCCGAGGCTATCTTAGCCAGCTCGTCCGCAGTCTCGTTGTATCGTCGGGCGACGTGGTTGAGCTCGAGCCCGTAGAACTTGTCTTCAAGGCGTCGAACCTCGTCGCAATAGGCTTCCATCTTCGGGTCGCGGCAGTGGGAGTTCTTCATGACTTGGTCAATGACAAGCTGCGAGTCGCCATGAGCGTCGAGGCGTCGGACCCCTAGCTCGATGGCGATGCGCAACCCGTTAACCAGAGCCTCGTACTCGGCCACGTTGTTGGACGCCGGGAAATGGAGGCGCAGCACGTAGCGGAGGTGTTTCCCGAGGGGTGAGATGAAGAGCAGGCCCACGCCTGCTCCTGTTTTCATCAGCGACCCGTCGAAAAACATGGTCCAGAGTTCCGGTTGGATCGGAGCCGCTGGAAGCTAGGTGTCGACCCATTCAGCCACAAAGTCCGCCAAGACTTGGGACTTGATGGCCTTCCGAGGGGCGAACGAGATTGTCTCACCCATGATTTCCACCGCCCACTTTGCAATCCTACCCGAGGCCTCTCGGCACTGGATGATCTCCCCCAGGGGGAAGGATGACACCACAGTTACCGGATGAGACTCGAAGTAGTGTCGCAACTTCCGCCGCGTAAGAATCACCGTGTATAGTAGCTTCTGAATTTGTGGGTAGCGGATCTTGGTCTCGGACAGTACCTCACTGATGAAGTAGACCGGCCTCTGGACGGGCAATGCATGCCCCTCTTCTCGTCTCTCAACCACAATCGCGGCGCTGACCACCTGAGTGGTAGCGGCGACGTAGATCAAGAGGGCTTCTCCGGCAGCGGGTGGCACCAAGATGGGCGCGTTCGTGAGGAGCGCCTTCAGGTTCCCGAGGGCTTCCTCGGCCTCGGGGGTCCAAGTGAAGCACTCGGCCTTCCTCAAGAGGCGGTACAGAGGTAGGCCTCTTTCACCGAGGCACGAGATGAAGCGGCTTAGAGCCGCAAGGCATCCCATGACCCTCTGTACGCCTTTCAAGTCCTTGATGGGGCCCATGTTGGTGATGGCCGTAATTTTCTCCGGGTTGGCCTCGATGCCCCGCTCGGAGACGATGAACCCCAAGAGCATGCCTCGGGGGACTCCGAAGACGCACTTCTCGGGATTGAGTTTTACACCTTTCGCCTTGAGACACCGGAATGTCGTTTCAAGGTCGGAAAGGAGGTCGGAGGCTTTCCTCGTCTTGACTACGATGTCATCGACGTAAGCCTCGACCGTTCGACCGATGTGTCGGCCGAACACGTGGTTCATGCACCTTTGGTATGTCGCACCCGCATTCCTCAAACCAAACGGCATAGTAACGTAGCAGTACATGCCGAAAGGTATGATGAAAGAAGTCACGAGCTGGTTGGACTCTTTCATCCTGATTTGGTCATACCCTGAGTAGGCATCGAGGAAAGACAGGGTTTCGCACCCAGCAGTGGAATCCACGATTTGATCGATGCGAGGCAGAGGATAGGGAACTTTCGGACATGCTTTGTTCAGACCAGTGTAGTCTACACACATCCGCCATTTCCCTCCTTTCTTTCTCACAAGCACAGGGTTGGCAAGCCATTCGGGATGGAATACCTCTTTGATGAACCCTGCTGCCATCAGCTTGTGGATCTCCTCGCCTATGGCTCTGCGCTTTTCTTCGTCGAATCGGCGCAGAGGCTGCTTCACGGGTCGGGCTCCAGCTCGGATATGCAGTGAGTGCTCGGCGACCTCTCTCGGTATGCCAGGCATGTCCGAGGGACTCCACGCAAAGACTTTGGCGTTTGCGCGGAGTAAGTCGACGAGCACCGCTTCCTATTTGGGGTCGAGCTCGGAGCCGATCCGTATCTGCTTGGAGGTGTCGTTGCTGGGGTCGAGAGGGACGGATTTGACCGTCTCTGCTGGCTCGAAATTTCCGGCATGGCGCTTCACATCTGGCGCCTCCTTGGAGAGGCTCTCCAGGTCGGCGATGAGGGCCTCGGATTCGGCGAGGGCCTCGGCGTACTCCACGCACTCCACGTCGCATTCGTACGCGTGCCGGTACGTGGGGCCGATGATGATGACCCTATTGGGGCCCGATATCTTGAGCTTGAGGTAGGTGTAGTTGGGGACGACCATGAACTTGGCGTAGCATGGCCTCCCCAGCACTGCGTGGTAGGTTCCTCGGAACCCGACCACCTCGAATGTGAGGGTTTCCCTTCGGAAGTTGGAGGGAGTCCCAAAGCAGACGGGTAGATCGAGTTGTCCGAGGGGCTGGACGCGTTTCCCGGGGATGATCCCGTGAAAAGGCGCCGCGCCCGCCCGGACCGAGGACAGATCGATTCGCAGGAGCCCGAGGGTCTCGGCGTAGATGATGTTGAGGCTGCTGCCTCCGTCCATGAGGACCTTGGTGAGCCTGACGTTGCCGATGACGGGGTCGACAACGAGCGGGTATTTCCCCGGGCTTGGCACGCGGTCGGGATGGTCGCCCTGGTCGAAGGTGATGGGCTTGTCGGACCAGTCTAGGTAGACTGTCGCCGCCACCTTTACCGAGCAGACCTCCCGACGCTCTTGCTTGCGGTGCCGAGCCAAGGCGTTCGCCACTTGCCCACCGTAGATCATGAAGCAGTCGTGGACCTCGGGGAACTCTCCTGCCTTGTGATCCTCCTTCTTATCGTCGTTGCGGGCCCTGCCACCTTCCGCAGGTGGCTCGGCCTTGTGAAAGTGGCGCTGAAGCATGGCGCACTCCTCAAGGGTGTGCTTGACGGGCCCCTGATGATAGGGGCACAGCTCCTTGAGCATCTTGTCGAAGAGATTGGCACCTCCGGGAGGTTTCCGAGGGTTCTTGTACTCAGCGGCGGCGACAAGGTCCGCGTCGGCGGTGTCGCGTTTTGCTTGCGACTTCTTCTTGCCTTTCTTCTTGGTGCCGCGCTGAGTGGACGCCTCGGGGACATCTTCCGGCTGGCGGCCCTGGGGCTGCTTGTCCTTCCGGAAGATGGCCTCAACCGCCTCCTGGCCAGAGGCAAACTTGGTGGCGATGTCCATCAGCTCGCTCGCCCTGGTGGGGGTCTTGCGACCCAGCTTGCTCACCAGGTCGCGACAGGTGGTGCCGGCGAGGAACGCGCCGATGACATCCGAGTTGGTGACGTTGGGTAGCTCAGTGCGTTGCTTCGAGAATCGCCGGATGTAGTCCCGGAGAGACTCTCCCGGCTGCTGGCGGCAGCTTCGGAGATCCCAGGAGTTCCCACGGCGCACGTACATGCCCTGGAAGTTGCCGGCGAAGGCTTGGACCAGGTCATCCCAGTTGGAGATCTGCCCCGGAGGCAGATGCTCCAGCCAGGCTCAAGCGGTGTCGGAGAGAAACAGGGGGAGGTTGCGGATGATGAGGTTGTCATCGTCCGTTCCACCCAGTTGGCAGGCCAGCCGGTAGTCCGCGAGCCATAGTTCCGGCCTTGTCTCCCCCGAGTACTTGGTGATAGTAGTCGGGGTTCGGAACCGGGTCGGGAACGGCGCCCGTCGTATGGCCCGGCTGAAAGCCTGCGGACCGGGTGGTTCGAGCGAGGGACTCCGATCCTCCCCGCTGTCGTAGCGTCCCCCACGCCTGGGGTGGTAGCCTCGGCGCACCCTCTCATCGAGGTGGGTTCGACGGTTGCGGTGACGGTGCTCGTTGCCGAGGCGACCCGGGGCCGCAGGCGCTGTGTTGCGCGTGCGCCCGGTGTGGACCGAGGCTTCCCGCATGAATCGGGAAGTCGCGGCACGATGCTCCAAGGGGTATCCCTGCCTTCGGGAGGCAGAGCTTTCGGCTCGTCGGACCGTGGCATCCTCCAGGAGATTGTTGAGCTCTCCCTGGATACGCCGCCCTTCGGTGGTTGATGGCTCCGGCATCGCGCGGAGAAGTATTGCCGCTGCAGCCAGGTTCTGGCCGACCCCACTGGAAGCCGGTGGCGGCCTTGCCCTGACATCATCGGCGATGCGGTGCTGGATGCCCTGGGGTGGATGACGCGCTTCTCCGGCCGGAGCTTGGTCTGCCCATTCCTGCCCGATGTTCCGGTGGAACGGCTCAAGGGTTCCTGTTCCCTCGTCGAGCCTGGCCTGCATCTCGCGGATTTGCTCGAGCTATGTGTCCTGACCCCCCGCAGGGACTGGGACCACAGCTAGCTCCCAAAGGATGTCAACGCGAGGCGCAGGCCTAGGGGGATCACCGTTTTCCGGTATACCAAGATGGTTGCCTTTGCCGGGACCCCCTAGATCGACGTGGAAACATTCACGACTTGGGCCGCAGTCTTCGTCGCCGAAGCTGCGGCTACCGTCGGAACAGTCGAAAAGGCAGTAGTCACATGCGGTCATGAAGTCCCGCATGGCACTGGGGTTGCCAAGTCCGGAGAAATCCCAACAAAAGTCGGGCTCGTCATCTTCCTCGGAACCCGAAGCCCGTAGGTCGAGACGGCTATCAGCCGGTCCCAGGGTGACCGCATACCGTACCCCGGAGGGTTTGGACATGCCTCTATGAAGGCTTCCACCGAAGCGAAGTCACTTGGTGGGTCGAGGCTGAATCCAAAAAGCACGAGATGGGAATCGGTCGGTACCTCTTGGTCGACGAGCGGTGACGAAGTCGCGTCAGGGGCATACTGCACCGTCGTCTCAGGTATGAGGGTGACGCCCAGCAAGTCCTTTGCGAGCGTGCTGGCGTCGTCCGTCCGCTTGGAGTTGGCGTGTTGCGGGGAAACGGCACTCGTCTTCGTCTCAGACGCGAGGGCGACGCTCGACGTGTCCCCCGTTGGGGCGTCGGCACCGTCGACTCGCTCGACAGCCGACGAGGTGCCGCCTCCTGCTTGGCCTTGGTTGCCCTGCCTCCTCCTCCGTCAGCGGGGGAGGCGACGGGACAAACCCGAATGTTGTTTTTCCGCCACGTGGGTAAGACGTCGTTGATTCCGCCGCCGGCGGGCGGGTTGTCGGCCGCCATTGTCGCTGTCGCGCGGCGGGCGAAGGAGTATCATGTCGTAGCCGCCGTCGAGGGACATGAACTCAAGACTCCCGAAACGGAGCACCGTCCCGGGCTGGAAAGGTTGCTGGAGACTACCCATCTGGAGCTTGACAGGAAGCTGTTCGTCAACACGCAGCAGGCCCCTACCTGGCGCGCCAACTATCGGCGTTTCGACCCCGGGGGGTCCCTGGACCGACGAGTAAATTGTCGCCGCGTGTCCCAGCCCAGATGGGTCGGCGCGAGACGGAGCACGAAGGGGGGAAAACAGGGAGACATGCGTAAAGGGGAAACCCACGGCATTCGTGTTATTCCTGCGCCCAGGTCGGGTGCGCTTGCAGTAGGGGGTTACAAGCGTCCGCGTGGGAGGGAGCGAGAGGCCTGCACGCGCCGTCCCGTCCTCCCCGCGCGGCCACCCCTCCGTACAAGTGCCCTGGGCCTTCCTTTTATAGGCGTAAGGAGAGGGCCCAGGTGTACAATAGGAGATGTAGCAGGGTGCTAACGTGTCTAGCAGAGAGGAGCTAGTGCCCTAAGTACATGCCGTCGTGGCAGCCGGAGAGGTTTTGGCACCCTGTTCATGTGATGTCGTGGCCGTCGGAGTGCTGGAGCCTTGCGGAAGGACAGCTGTCGGGGCTGTCGAGTCCTTGCTGACGTCTCCTTGCTTCCGTAAGGGGCTGAGAGCCGCCGTCGTCATGGAGCACGCGGGGCGCCATCATTATTTGTTTACCGGGGCGAGCCAGATGGGACGCCGGTCTTGTTCCCCGTAGCCTGAGCTAGCTAGGGGTAGGATAATGATGGCCCCCCCTGTGACGTGGTCGGTCCGAGCCCTGGGTCGGGCGAGGCGGAGGCTCCTCCGAGGTCGAGGTCGAGTCTGTCTTCCGAGGTCGAGGTCGAGTCCGAGCCCCGGGTCGGGCGGGGCGGAGACCATCGTCTGAGGCCAAGGCTGAGTCCGAGCCCTGGGGTCGGGCGAGGCGGAGTTCGTCGTCTTCCGGAGCCGAGGCCGAGTCCGAGCCCTGGGGTCGGGCGAGGCGGAGTTCGTCGTCTTCCGGGGCCGAGGCCGAGTCCGAGCCCTGCGAGGCGGAGTTCGTCATCTTCCGGGGCCGAGGCCGAGTCCGAGCCCTGGGTCGGGCGAGGCGGAGTTCGTCGTCTTCCGGAGCCGAAGCTGAGTCCGAGCCCTGGGTCGGGCGAGGCGGTGTTCATCGTCCGAGGCCGAGACGGGGGCCGAGCCCTGGGGTCGGGCAAGGCGGAGCTTCCTATGGCGCCCGAAGCCGGACTTGGCTGCTGTCAGCCTCACTCTGTCGAGCGGCACAGCAGTCGGAGCGACGCAGGCGGCGCTGTCCTCTTGTCAGGCTGGTCAGTGGAGCGGCGAAGTGACTGCGGTCACTTCGGCTCTGTCGACTGAGGGGCGTGCGTCAGGATTAGGTGTCAGGCCATCCTTGCATTAAATGCTTCTGCGATACAGTCGGTCGGTGTGGCGATCCGGCCAAGGTTGCTTCTTGGCGAAGACTGGGCCTCGGGCGAGCCGAAGGTGTGTCCGTTGCTTGAGGGGGCCCTCGGGCGAGACGTGAATCCTCCGGGGTCGGCTTCCCTTGCCCGAGGCTGGGCTCGGGTGAGGCGAGATCGTGTCCCTTGAGTGGATCGAGCCTTGACTTAATCGCACCCATCAGGCCTTTGCAGCTTTGTGCTGATGGGGGTTACCAGCTGAGATTAGGAGTCTTGGGAGTACCCCTAATTATGGTCCCCGACATGTTTACAACCATCACACATTTTATACATCAAAGTTTTCACCTAAGCTCTAATAACTATCTCGGCTAAGAGATAGTCTACTAAATTCTGTGAGTATTCTAAACTCTGACGTAGCTAATGTACATGTAGGATCGTTATATTTCCTTTCAATGGGAATGACATCTTTCAATATGAATATGCATAGGTCCTCAACTATGCCGTACAATGCATCTTCGATCAAGTTCTTCAGCTTTCCTCGTCGAAATTCCTGTAAAGTTTATAAACATCATCTATTTACACTCGATAACGCATTTGCATTTTTAATGGCATACTAAGATTAGAACATATAATATCATACTAAGATTAGAACATATATAGTAATTTCTACTTTTCTACTTCTCCTCGTCTATCAGTGTCGTCTAATCGATCTTCTCATCTTCATCGTCGGAGATGATGGTGATGACTGGCGCCGCCGACTCCACATGCACGGCGATGCAAACTTGAATGGTGGCCTCGGTGGTGACGGGCGCGGAGACAACCTCGTGTGCAGTCGTCGGAGCTGAGGAGCCCACCTCATGGTAGTGAGTACATGGGCCCGCAGCGGCGACACATTGACAGCGATGATTCGAGAGAACTCTGTAGGCGACTTGATTATTGAGCCTCGACCGGTGTCGGAGCTCGAGGCGGCGACGATGCATGAGCCACGCTGTTGCCAGCTGCCCCACCAGGGTACGTGCCTTGAGGCATGCTACAAGGGCATCCACTGAGTCCATTGAGGTTACAACAACGGAAGAGGCCAGAGAGATAGAGGAGAGGTTAATTATTTATTATTTATATTGATTACACACTTGGTTTACAGAGGTAGTTCCAAAGAAGGTATTGGAGACAATGAAGGTTAAACATTTGACAAGATAACAAGTTGCAAACCACCTGCAGGTAATTATCATATGTATTATAATATATATGTTCTTGTAAAACACATTGGTGCCAGATGAATGCCTCATAGGGTTTGTCTATGTGACTATAAGACTATGTATAGAAAAAGAAGGAACCACATGTGTGCATAATAGATATCTCCATCATTAACATTCATCCTATTTTGATCAAGATAGGTGCCTGGAGAGGAATGAGCGCCCTAGCCCTCTCTCCTTTCCTCTCCCTCCCTCTCTCTCGCTCTCTCTCTCTCTCTCGCTACAGAGAGGGTGCGGGCACGTGAGCTCCCTAGACCTAGGGATTCTTCACGGCGGCGACACAACTGATGGCGGCGGTGGCAGAGGGGAAAAGAGAGAGAGAAAGGGAGCACCTAACGGCAACAGAGAGGGCGCTCATCTCCCTCTCTCCTCTCCTTTCCTCTCCCTCTCCCTCTCTCTCTCTGCTGAGACGGTGCGCACGTGAGCTCCCTAGCCCTAGGGTTTCTTCATGGCGATGATGGCGCGGCTGACGGCGAAGGTGGCAGAGGGTTGAAGGGAGAGAGAGGGAGCACCGGACGGTGGTGAGGTGGCGCGGGGACAGCGGCGCAGGGACGATTGCCGGCGAAGATTCCCGGGGATGAAATCGCGCAGCCTGACGGCATGGTTGAAATGAACTAGCGCCTGGGACTTGGAAATATTTCGGCCTCCCATGCGCCAGCCATTTATATAGGCACATTTTTACTAGCGGTTGACATTAACAACTGTCAGGTTGACAATGACAACCGCCAGTAGAAAAGAATTTCTATTGGCGGTTCTCTATGACAACCACCAGTAGAAATATTTTTTATATATTGAATTTAATATAGTTTTTATATTATTTAGTATACTTTTTTATATGTTGTTTAGTATACTTTTTATATATTACATTAAGTATACTTTTTATATATCGTTTAGTATACTTTTTATATGTTACATTAAGTATACTTTTATATATTATTTAGTATATTTTTTATACATTACATTTAATATATTTTTATATATTATTTAGTATACTTTTTATATATTATATAGTATTTAGTATACCTCTCTCCTCTCTCCCTATCACTCCTCTCTGTCTCCTCTCTCCCTCCTCTCTCTCTCTCTCTCTCTATCTTCCTCTCCATCGCTAGTGGAATTAAACTTCTTTTCTTGGCCACAAAATTGAATGAAGACAATGAAGAAAATATATTGATCTCAAACTTAGTAGACAAGTCCTAACAATAATCAATTACATGACAAGTATATAATCTAGGGAGCTATTATTTTGCCTTGTCCATCGTGGCATACCCAGGGTAACAAATTGTGTGGGATGCTTTGGTCAACGTTACTTATCTTGGTTGGATGGTCTATGAAAAGAGACATGTCGTTGAACTGGTTAAAATCCTCTAAATCAGATACACCATAAACTCCTATAGCTTGTTGTTTTCTAGAAAAATGTCATGCTTCGGTTTGTCGGTGCTTTTCTTCTCATTGTTTGAAATGACCTGTTCGACATAAAAGACATGTGCAACACAATTAGCAAGGATCCATAGGTCATCTTTGTAACCTACTTTACTTAGATCAAGAACTATGACTCCATAGTTTTCCACTGTGACATGTTTGTCTTCAACCCATTGACATCGGAAAAACGAGATCTAGAATGTACCATAATCTAGTTCCCATATGTCCTCGATAAAGCCAAATATATAATAAGCTCACCAGTTTCATCGTCTATGGCCTCGCATCGAACACCACTGTTTTGTGACATGCTCTGTTTGTCCTTGGACTTGGTACAAAATATGAATCCACTAATTTCATAGGTTTGCCAAGTCGTGATGGTCTAGATGCCAAACCCCTTGTTGGTTTGTTCTTCTATTGTTTCCCCATGTGTGGAATGTCCTTCACCATTAGCCATGTGATGAACCGCTGCTTGTGTTGCTTCATTACCCAGTCATTCGTATGCCCATTATTTTGCTTGCGAAGCTCATTGATGTGTTGTTGGATAAATGACTCCATTATCGCTAGCTAATGTAGTATATTGTGATATGCCTCAAGTACTGTATTGTAATCCAGTGGGATGAAAGATTTTCGTCCTATCCTCCCGCTTCCATATAGTCTACCCTTGTGTCATGACAGAGGCAAACCTATTGAAACTTGGTATTTTAGGATACTATTGTAGAATGGACCTCCGGAATCAATGGCCTCTTCGATACAGTACCCCTTTATCATGGATGCTTCAAGACGAGCACAGGTTGATACATAGCCATTCAGTACTGACATGAAACGCTTGTAAGGAAAATGGACCCCGGGCCATTTTTGCTAAAGGGATTTTGGTATTTGATGATCAACATAACTTGTGGACTAATGCGCTTGCTAGCGTTTGTATTTATAGTTCACAGCATGCGAAGAGGATTGGACTGAGACACTGAGGATGCAATACCTCAAAAGAAGACATAAAAGATGTGTAGAAGTCCAAGACTCAAGAACAAAAGAAGCCCAAAAGAAAAACCGAAGAAATCCATGAAGTGGGCAGTCAGCCAGCGCACTAGTGGCTCATCGGACAGTGAACAGTAACATGTTCGGTGTACATCGGACTGTCTGGTGGGACACCAGGAAGTCTGCATAGAGGGGCCCGCAACCAGACGCCCTTGGGTTGTAGGTCGGCTGACATGGCCAGGGCACCGAACAGTGAACAGTGCATGTCTGGTGTGCACTGGACTGTCCGGGGCACCCGTCGACAGAAAGCTTCTGCTTCTGTCCAACGACTATAATTGAGGGTTAGGCTATAAATACCCCCAACCAGCCATTTGAAGGTGTGGGAGCCCAAGAAACATACCAAGGCATATTGTAGACATTTCCAAGTGCTTAAACACCCAAGTGCTTAATAGAATCACTCGGTGATTAGCATAGGTGCTTTGTGAAGTGCTTAGGTTAGTTAGACTACATTAGTGCTTGCTCTAAGCGAATCCTAGTTAGTTGAGTGAGTTTAGAAAAACCACATAACTCCTCGGCTCTTGCGCGAGCCATTGTATTGTACCAAGTGAGTCGAGAGTCTTGCAAGACCGTGACAATCGTGTTTGTGTCACGGCCGCCACCGTGTACTGGAGAGAACGAGGCCCACGACATTTCGGTCGGAAGCTCGATAGTAGAGACGACAGGGAGCGCCCAAGAGGAGCCGAAAGCGGTGTAGCACTTGCGTCTAGAGAAGGCCCGTGGCTCTCTACGGAGTTACTCGACCGAGGTGCTTGGCCCTCACGTGGGCTTCCCTTTGCGTAGGGACACCAACGAGGAATAGTCGGGACCTTGCGTGGTTCGGGATACCTCGATAAAAATACAGGCGTCGTCCACGAGAGTTTGCATCTCTACCTCGCTCTTTGACTTCCGCATTTACATTAAGTATTTAAGTTTCAATCTTGTCTTGTTGGTTAGATTACTTAGATTGAAACTTAGCCTTTGCGGTAGAAATAGCAACACTTATACAAAACCTAGTTTGCACATTCTAGATTATTTACTTGCATAGGTTTTGCTCTAGGGATTTACTTGTGGCCGAGTTTAGAGAGAATTTTTAGAAGTTTTAATTCACCCCCTCTTAGGCGTAATTGTTTCCTTCAACACTCATACGTCCACATTTCATGTAAGTACATAGGATCCAGTGCCTCTATTTGTGGAACCAAGTGCACCATAAGGTGCACCATAATATTAAATATGATGGAGAGAAACACATCTCAAACTGTGATATTGTCTCCACTTCGAATTCCTCAAGAGATGCCAACTCATCACGATTAATTACCTTTATTAAAATTCTATTGAAAAGGTAGCACAACCATATGATTACCATCTTTAAGAACAAAGGATTTATAACCCTAATGGCAACAGGTAGGAATGTAGTCAGTTGGTGACTGTCAGATCTTTCATTGACAAATACTCTGTATGGTAGAGCAGAATTCGGATGGGACTTTCAAATTCTTGAGCCAAACACACATCGCATGTTTCTCATCTACATTAAGACTGTAGCTTGCTGCTGGGAGATGGTACTTCCCATTTTCTTGAAGAATAGGATGTAGTTCTTTTTTATGCCTAAATTTACCAAGTCCATGTGTGAATTGAGCCCTTCTTTTGTTTTGCCCTTTATGTCTAGCAATGTGCCAATTATGCTTTCAAACACGTTCTTCTGAACGTGCATACCATCGATTGCGTGCCGCACATCTAACTCTTTCCAGTAAGGCAAATACTCGAAGGAAATAGACTTCTTCTTGAATGTAGCCCTCGGAGATGGTTGTGCCCTTCCTTGTGTTTTTGTCTTTTGTCTTCTTCCCAAAAACAAATATGATATTCCTAATTATTTCAAAATCTCTTTGACATTTATTAATGTTACCCAATGGAGTAGTAGAATGTGGTTCATCACTATTATTGAAGTACTTATCCATCTTTCGTATGTGGTGCCTGTGTACTTTCAATAAAAAGTGTCTGTGCCTCAGATGTAGAAAGGGACATGTAAGCAGTTTCATCAATGCATACTATGCAACCAAACTTTCCTTAGGGGGTGTTTGAATGCACTAGAACTAATAGTTAGCTACTAAAATTAGCCGAGATATATCCAAACAGTCTAGCTAATATTTCAGCTATTAGCTACTTTTAGCAAATTAGTTAATAGTTAGCTAGTTATTTGTTAGCTAGCTAATTTAATTAGCAATTTTTAGTTAACTAACTATTATCTCTAGTGCATTCAAACACCCCCTTAAACTGGCCTGATAATGTGAAGAGAGAAGGGTAATCGTTGATCGTAACAAAAATAATTGCTCACAACGTGAATGAACCTTTATGATACTTGTCCAACATTTGAACACCCGTTTCCCATAGTATTTTCATATCCTCCATTAAGGGCTCCAAAAATACATCCATGTCAACTCCAGGTTGTGTAGGTCCAGAAATAAAGATGGTTAGCAAAATGTACTTTCGTTTCTTCATCAACCATGGTGGAAGATTGTAGATAGTGAGGATCACAGGCCATGTGTTATGCTTGCTGCTCCTCTCAGCAAATGGATTCATTCCTCTCAGTAAATGGATTCATTCCATTAGTACTCAGTGCGAACCTAATATTTCTAGGTTCATCGGCAAAGTCTCGGTGGTTGTCATTGAAATCTTGCCACTGCTTCCTGTCGGCTCGATGTCGAAGCTTTCCATCGTTTTTGTGCTCATCAGAAGCATGTTAGGTCATAAGGTTGGCATCCTTAGGGTTAGCGAACAAACACCTCAATCGATCAATGATGGGAAGGTACCACATCACCAAAACTGTAATCTTTTTTAGCACATAATAATCTACTTCTTCTTTTTCTTTGCTCATAGAGTTTTGAACTTTGTTAGGTCTTCTTTTGGGCTTTCTTTTGCTTCTTCCCTTTAGACAAAGATGCAACACACTCTTCCTCTCGATAGTCTTTATTCATATTGTACCTACTTGCACTGCACTTTGGGCAGCTCTGCAAGTCTTTATAATCATCACCTCGATAAAGGATACAATGATTTCTTCACGCGTGGATCTTCTCCACACCCACAGTGAGCAGACTAATTATTTTTTTTGCATATTATGTGTTAGCAGGCACTTTGTCTTCCTTTGGAAGCATGTCTACGATAATACTCAAGAACGCATTGAAGCCAGCATCAAACAAACCATATCTAGCTTTTAACATCAACAACTTTAGCACAAAACATAGCGTTGTGAACTCTTTGGTACAACCCTTAGGGACTCCATATCTTTCATGAAGAACATCGTCGTACAAAGGCTCTTCTGTTGCCTACATCAGGGACTCCATATCTTTCATGAAGAACATCGATGGATCTGTATGACGACACAATATTGCCTCTAACAACTCTGCATCTTCCTCATCCATAATATTTGGCAGAACATGGGTTCTATCATGTTCATTTCCTCCAGTGTAACCATGATCAGTAACATTTGGCACTACATGTTCGCTCCGTGGAAGAGGTTGTTGTGTCTCGTGAATGAATTGAAATCTGTCGTCGATGTTCGCAAGGTTTCCATCTATATAAGGCGAAGAGCAACCCTTTCCATGCTTTGTACAAATTATGTAATCCTTCATAAATCCTCGGTATACCAGATGAGATATGGTTTTTTCTCTGTCATCAAATACAACATCATTTTTGTAGTCCATACATGGACAATATATGTGCTTTGTCTTTATTCTCCAAGCATGGTTCGTAGCAACATCAATAAACCTATGGACCTTAGATATGTATGATGGGTCTAGCCTTGATAAGTTATACATCTAGGATGTCCTCTCCATCATCACCTATAAAAAAGTAACATAAACACACAAGAACACAAACTGGCAAGAGAAACATAAACCAACATTTCCTAACAACTAAATATATCATGGATAAACAAATTTTGGCAAAAGAAACTTGGCAAAAATCTTAATTACCAAACTTATCTTCCACTTTCTCCATACAAATTAACACATGCATCATTCATTAACCAACTAAATATGTCTCATGGATAAACTGATTTGACAACTAAACATGAAAAAGGAGAGAGGATAGACAAAATCTAACCATCTTAAGCAACCTCATTTGAGGAAATAGAGAAAATAACCTAACTATATTCTTCTCTCTCACATGTTGAAACCCTAGATCCAAAATGTGGCTAAAATTGAGCAAGAATGAACAAAAATTGACAAGAGAAACATAAACCAACCTTTTTTAGCAACCTTCTTCCAAAAAATGAAGATAAAAACCCCCTTGTATTTTGTGAAATCTGGATCTTCAAAATCGCCTCCAATGGAAGTTGGCTACGAGCTATAGCTCTTGTCGAGGGGAGGATGAAGGGGTATTTACACTACTAAGGTCACTTGCAGTTGTGTTAAGGAACTGCCAGTGGCTATTTCCACTGGCGGCTCTCTTAACACAATCGCCAGTGGAAAGGGGTGATTTCCACTGGTGGTTAGCTTAAGGAACCGCTAGAGGAAATGTTATTTCCACTCGTGGCTCTGTTAATGTAATACCCAACTTGTAGATAATAAAAGAGAAGATTTAATCTCCTTATATGTATTGCCCTCTATTCATTAGAACATATGCATAATCATATTTAAAGTGAATAAATTAACTAATGAAACCTAAATAATTTAAGCATCATGTTGGAGGTTATTTGTTTGTGCACTTAATAACAAAAATAATAAAAAATATACTAATGCTAAAATTGGAGTTTAATCCAAATTGAAATCGAGAATTTGAGAATGAAATAGAAAAGAAGAGAAGAGAAAAAGGAAAAAACAATATAAACTATAAAGAAAAATGTGTAGTATACGAAAAATGGTTCCTCATGCTGGTATTTCTATTTGTGCATTTAATCTAGGTATGAGGCTTACAAACAAATTTGAAATTCAAAGACTAGACATTCAAATGGAGAAAGTATGACAGAACCTCCCAAGTCATTAGGCCCACCTATAGTTGTCCTTGTCCATCGGAACTCAGACAACCCTGCAGGTGCACCTGATCACTTGACAAGTTCGGTATCTGTATTCTTTACCTTGCTCAAGAGCGTTTCACCCATCACGCAGATATTGCAACACATCGGAGGTACGAGTATGCAGAAGCAGTTACAACAACTTATTTTATATTAAAGTATTGAAAGAGTAGTATTATTACAGACCAATAAGATATAAGAGTGCTGGAGTAATATTATTACAACCCTGGGAGGCAAAACCCCCTCCCGATTAACAGTAAACAGTTTTTAAAGGAGGACACTTCCTCCCGAGGCTTCAGTCTTGGTTTTCTTCCTTAGGCACCACCTTGGAACAAAAGCAACAAAACTTTGTTGCTTCCTCACCTACAAAACATGGGTTCAAAAATCCTGAGTATGGAGTGTACTTTCGCAAGTCTTACCCGTCAAAATAAAAGACTCTCAAGGATATACTGGCTTTTGGGAATCAAGGTATGGTTTATCAAGAATCAAGACTCTGTTTGCAAAAATGCTTACTAATAATGGGTCCTTAAAAATCCAGTTTTACTTGTCAGGTTAAGTAAAGTTACCTGCATCTAGAGTTCTTTCTACCCTAGTTCAAGCACTTGGCCTATACTAGCCGTCTTTTCATCATCCCTTTAGTTCACTGGATTGCTACGTGTAGGTCAGTGACCAAGTCTTCATGTCCGAGAAGTAGCGGCGATCCGAATCGATTAATACCCAGCTAGGGATCTCCGATCACATGATATATGTAGCACTTAACCCTTGCATATGTCAACTTGCCACCGGGGTTCTTAAGACCAATCAGGTTCACGCCAACCGAGAGCACAGATACACCACCGTCCAGCCTCTTGCCACGGAGGGTACACGCTACTCTCACCATCTCTCCACTCCCATTGCATGTTATCTTATTATGGTATTAGTCTGCCCGAGGCAAAGCTTACCCATGATGAGGCATGTGACTAGTTAAAAGGTCCTCGATCATCAAGCCTACATCGAGACGGTCCTTAATCGACTCAGACAGAGACACTACACCGAGAGTCCCTTCTCGTGCAAGTCAACCGCCTGGTCTCAGCTTTACTATTTTCAACCCAAAGTTTGGTACCTGGCAGAGGTACATCTTTTCCGATGTTGAACCCATCATGGCCATGATGGATCCACCATCAAATTTTATTTTGAAAACATCCCACCCACTTGAAGCATCATCTTTTGTCAAAACAAAACAGTTTGTTTTTCTAGAGCAAGGCTAAGCATAAGAAATACCTTTTTATAAAACAGGGGATCAAGGTAAGGTAATTGAATTCTCAAGGAAGGAAATGCAACAATTTGTTTAGCACACAATTCCTATCACCTAATGCATCAAGCAAGTGAGAAAGATTTAAAATAGCAAGGAGGCGGCAAATGCACCGGGGCTTGCCTTGTGTTATAGGTGAGTCGAGCTCTGCTCCACAGTTGTCAAAATAAAAGCAGTTCCCGGTCGGAGGTTCTTCAGGTGGTGGTGGTGTAGCTCTTGCTTCTTCAACTTCTACTTCTTCGTTTTCTATAACCATATATATAATCATGAATGCTCATGTAATGCTTATGAAAATGCAAAGATAATAAAAGTATACTATCTTAAGTCTTGAATACAATTTTCCTTCACGGGACTCTAGGAATCTAGGGTTTTTGGAGTTAGTAGTGTAGTTCATAGGACATGCATCACTAGAAGACTAGGGTTTTGAGGTTTAGGCATCAAACATTGTCCAACTCATACCCAACTTTACCCAAGGCTTCTAATTATCATCTTAAGCTTATCCCAATAGTTTAGTGATTTTTGGAGTTAGTAATTAATTTCTAAAATTCCAGATGTATGGGTTTTGGCTATTTTAAATACTCCATAATTTCCTATTTGGAATAAAAATCATAAAATTATTTTTATTAAATACTATAGAAAATTAGGAACCTAGCAAAATTGGTCTTGCATTTTTAGCATTTTTCTACAATTTCCTAGAAATTCTTTAATCCAGACAGAAAAAGAAAAAGAAAAAGAAAAACTAGGAATAGTGTTGGGCTGAATTCAGCCCAACCGGCCTGCAGAAGGGGAAAAGCACGCACGCGCCCGCGCCCGTGGTGTCGACTTTGCGAAAAGGCACCTGGTGTTTTAAATAACTTGGAAAGCGTTCCCGGGACTATTCCTAGAGTCACTGACATCATACAAAAATACCCCTCTAGTTCTATTTCTTCTCCAAATAGATCCAAGTCCACGGTGCGCTCATCGTCGACCACACTGCTGCTCGGACCGGCCAAGATTAGCGATGGCTACCCAAATTAACTACTAGGCAAGTATTACTGACCCGAGGTGAACCTAGAACATGCTTTAATTGTGTTAATCTGGCCCTGGATTTGCCTGCCCACGATGACGGCGATCACCGAGACCAAATCAAGGCATTCCCAATGAGTGGATGCTGTCAAGCTTATTTAGTTGAGTCAACAAGCATCACAAGTATACGAGGGTGCTAAAATACGAACACGGAGGGTGAGTGCGGACCTGGGAGCAGCTAGCCGCGATGGGGTGATTCACGGCGGCGCAATCAACCAATTTGGGGGAAAACCCAAATTCAACGGTTGTAGTGGCTAATCGAGGGCAGGGATGGATGCTCTGGCTTGGTGATAACATAGCGGAGCAGACCGTGCTGTCAATTTATAAGGGCGCTAAGCGGTGGTGCCGAATTTTGAAAGGGGGAGACCGGCGGTCGAGGGGAGAGGTGAGTCACCGGCGTGAACTATCGTGGCGTTCCCCGGGGTAATGCCTCCAGCGACGAACAGACCTCATACGAATATCTACTGCGACGTGGTAGTTCTTCTAAGCACGTGGCGCGGCTATGATTGACGGCAAACTCCGGCGAGGACACCTCTGTCCAATGCGCGGCAAGTGTCACAGTGAATAGTCTAGTGATAAGTCTCTACTCCTTTCCTGAGTTGAGATCTTTCATTGCCCACGGTTATCCGCAAGTCACGGCACACGAATCGTGACGATCGACGTCAATCGCGGCGTAGGGTCACCGGCGGTGAGATTCACTGAATCCGCAAATCTTTTGCCACTGTACCATCAGAGGCTTCGTCAATTGTTCTGACCGAGGATCTACAGAGACATTTTTCTTAAATTTTTGTGTGACAACTTGCTAATCTGTTTGTAGTAAACTTGTAGCCCTACATACAAACTACAATTCTGCTATAGAAATCATGCTTAGTTGCTTACTCCTTTGAGCATGAATCATGCCTAAAGTTCTTCAAAACTCACTGACAGTCCATATTCAATCTCTGTATTATCTGACAGCCAGACTTTAGGGCCAATTATCTCCATTTTTTTGTATAACACAATGCTTAATCCCTTAAGCAAAGTTGTACTCATATAGTAGCTCTAGACTTTTGATGTGTTTACCCTAGGCAAAATCTTTGTATTTTTGGATCTACACAGTTCCAAAGTCAGCCTGGCTCATCAGTTTTCAGACTTAGTCATGTGACACGAATTGAGTGGTTTTTTGCAAATAAGCCCAATTCACATCTTTTGACTTGCAAATCTTCAAATATGTGAACCATATGACTTGAGGTACCCTAACACCTTGGTTTTTGCACTTAGGTCCAAAAGTGTGCAACATTTACATATAACCCCCTAGGGTTTCAACTTAGGGTTTTCAGTGGTCCTTTTTAGGGTTCTGGCACTTCTAGGGTTTGAGTGTCACTTAAGGCCATTAATGGTGATATCTTATGAGTATTTCTCATGAGTTTTGAATTTTTCTCATGCTTGGGCTTCATTATCCCTCCTAAGCCTAGTTTAGGGTTAGGTACCCTACTCTAGGGTTTCACCCATAACTAGTCACATCAATACAACTTGTTTGAAATTTTTGCCTAGTTAATGCACTTTAAGTGTATCAAGCACATGATATGCTAATGCTCATGATGTTATGCTCAAGTTTTAGTGACAGTAACACCAGGGGTGTTACATCCTTCCCCCCATAAAAGAATCTCGTCCCTAGATTTAAAAGTCCTAGGGCAAGTAATGAAAAAGGAAATGTGTCATATTTTTATTTCCTTATTTCTTGTACAAAGCAGGGGTGGTATGGGGTCTATTCCTCTATTACAACAAGTGTACATATTTCACAATTTACATGAAGCTAAAAAGCCTTGGAAATTCTTTTCTAAAAAGTCTTGAGTTTCCCAAGTAGCTTCATCTTCCGTGTGTTGGTTCCATTGTATCTTATAAAACTTGAGAGTTCTCCTTCAGGTAATCCTGTCCTTTTTATCCAAGACTCGAATAGGATGTTCTGAATACGTCAAGTCTGGTTCTAAGGCAACATCCGTCACTTCAACGGTTCGATCTGGAACCCGAAGACACTTCTTCAATTGGGATACATGGAACACATTGTGCACTGCAGACAATGTTTCGAGTAATTGGAGTCGGTATGCCACTGGTCCATATCTTTCAAGGATAGGAAAAGGACCAATGTACCGGGGTGCAAGTTTTCCTTTTACCCCGAAACGAGATACACCCTTCATAGGTGAGACTTTCAGGTAGACATAATCTTCAACTTGAAAGTTCAAGGGTTGGCGTCGTTTGTCTGCATAACTCTTTTGGCAAGCTTGGGCCTCTTTCCAATTATGCATTATTCGTTGAACCTTCTCTTTCGTTTCTTTTACCATATCAGGCCTGAAAAATCATATTTCTCCTGGTTCAGACTAGTTTAACGGAGTTCGACACCGTCGTCCATACAAAGCTTCAAAGGGTGCCATTTTGATGCTCTCCTGATAGTTGTTATTGTATGAGAACTCCGCTAATGGTAAGCAGTCATCCCATTTCTGTGGGAATTCCAGAACACATGCTCGCAACATATCTTCAAGTATTTGATTTACTCTCTCAGTCTGCCCACTAGTTTGAGGATGATAGGCCGAACTGTGGAGCAACTTAGTACCCAAGGATTTGTGAAGTTCTTCCCAGAATTTGGATACAAATTGAGGTCCACGATCCGACATTATTGTCTTGGGAACACCGTGCAAACTAAGGATGCAATCAATATACATCTGGGCATAAGTGATGACCGGGTAATATGTCTTGACTGGCAGAAAATGAGCGATTTTCGTAAGCCGATCAATTATAACCCAAATAGAGTCAAATCCTTTTGCTGTCCTGGGTAATCCCACAATAAAGTCCATGCTTATGTCCTCCCATTTCCAAGTCGGGATCGGTAAAGATTGCAATGGACCAGCAGTTTTCATATGTATGGCCTTGACACGTCTGCAAGTGTTGCATCTCACCACATAGCGTGCAATTTCAATCTTCATCTTCGTCCACCAATAATGTTGCTTTAGATCATGATACATCTTAGTGCTTCCGGGATGAATAGAATAGCGACTAAGATGTGCTTCATCCAAAATTTGCTGGTGGACTTTATCATTCTTGGGCACAACTATGCGGTTGTTAAACCATACAATGCCTTGATCATCTTTTCTAAAACAGTTTGCCTTACTGGCCTCTATTTTCTCATGAATGTGTTTCATACCCTCATCATTTCTTTGTGCATCAATTATTCTTTGCAGAAGAACCGACTCAAGCTTCAAGTGATTTAAAGTTCCATGTTGAATCATTCCCAGGTTCAACTTCTCCATTTCTTGGCATAATGTAATGTCAGAAGTCTTCATCGTAAGACAACGACAGGAAGCTTTACGACTTAGTGCATCTGCCACTACATTGGCCTTGCCTGGCTAATAGTGAATTTCCAATTCATAATCCTTAATCAGCTCAAGCCATCTCCTCTGCCTCATATTCAGCTCTGACTGGGTAAAAATGTACTTCAAGCTTTTATGATCTGTATAAATATGACAGATATTCCCCAGCAGATAATGACGCCATATTTTCAGGGCATGAACCACAGCAGCTAACTCCAGGTCATGAGTTGGATAATGTTCCTCATGCCGGTGCAACTGTCTTGAGGCATACGCTATAACTCGGCCTTCTTGCATCAAGACACAACCTAAGCCACTACCTGATGTGTCACAATACACATCAAAAGGCTTGTCAATGTCCGGTTGAGCTAATACCGGAGCAGTGGTTAATAACACCTTCAGCTGCTCGAAGGCTTCATTACATCTTGAAGACCAGTTAAATTTCGTATCGTTCTTCAATAAACTTGTGATTGCCTTCACAAGCTTGGAAAAATTTGGAATAAATCGGCGGTAATAACCAGCCAGTCCAAGGAAACATTGGACTTGATGTACAGTGGTTGGTGGTTCCACTTTAAGATATCCTTGACCTTGCTGGGATCAACCGCAATCCCCTTAGCAGACAATATGTGTCCCAGAAATTGGATTTCCTCCAGCCAAAATGCGCACTTGCTGAATTTAGCATATAATTGATGCTCTCTTAAGCGTGTTAATACGATCCGCAAATGCCGAGCATGCTCCTCTTCATTCTTGGAATATATCAAGATACCATCAATGAAGACTACCATGAATTTATCCAACTCGGGCATAAATATCGAGTTCATAAGATATGTGAAGTGGGCAGGAGCATTTGTTAATCCAAAAGATATAACCAGATATTCAAATAATCCATACCACGTAGTGAATGCGGTCTTGGGTATATCTTCGGGTCGGATACGGATCTGATGGTAACCCGACCTAAGGTCAATCTTGGAAAATACCCGAGCTCCGGTAAGCTGATCAAATAAGATATCAATCCAGGGAAGAGGGTACTTATTCTTAATTGTGACCTCATTAAGGGGTCTATAATCCACGCACATCTGAAGCGTTTGGTCCTTCTTCTTGACAAAGATGGCTGGACAACCCCAAGGCGATGAACTAGGTCGGATGAATCCCTTTTCTAGCAGATCTTGTAACTAAGTCTTGAGTTCTGCCAACTCATTCGGAGGCATTCGGTATGACCTTCTAGAAATAGGAGCCGTACTGGGCTTCAATTCTATCACAAATTCTACATCTCTCTTTGGAGGCAATCCAAGCAGATCTTCCGGAAAGACGTCCGGGAATTCACATACTACCGGAATATCTTGGATCTCCGGTATGATGGCTTCATAAACTCTGCCAAATGGTTTAGCTGTAGTAGCTACGGGAATGGACAAGAGAACCTCTTCCTGGCCATAGCTCAACCTGATGGTTCTCAAATTAGTGTTGAGGATAGCTTTGTGCTGGGATAACCAATTCATGCACAGAATTACATCTATATCTTGGCCTTTCAGAACAATCATATTTGTGGGGAAGTCTCGTTCAGCCAATGTTACGGGCACATGGAAAGCCACTTCTTTAGTGAATATTTGTCCCCCAGGCGAATGAATAATAAACCCTTCCCTTGATTCAATGCAAGGAATGCAATATTTCTCCACAAACTTCTTACTTATGAATGTATGTGAAGCACCAGAATCAAAGAGAATGACTGCAGGGTGATTGGCCACGAGGAACGTACCCATCATAACCGGCTCTCCCTCCGGTGTAGTGGACACTTGTGTATAGTAGATTCGCCCAGTCTTCTTCATATTCTTGCCCGCTGCATTATTTGTCGTGTTTCCCTTACCTTGCCTGGAACTCCCCGGGTTCTGCCGATTATTGGAGTTGTTCCGCCTCGGATATGGGCAGTCTTTGATGAAATATCCAGACTTCCCACAATTGAAGCAGCCAGTTGATGAACTCGGGAGTGTAGGGAAACGAGCACCAGGGGCACTCGGCTGAGTTGTTGAAGTGGGGGCAGTGGCAGGGCGGATGAATACAGGCTGTTTGAAGGGGTAGGAGGGTGGACGAGGTGAAGAACGGTTTTGATTGAAAGGTCGGATTACCAACCTTTGTCGCTTTTCAGGCCCTTGGTTGGACCTGTCACCTCCAAAGCCCTTTGATTTTTTCCTGGGCCTGCATACTTAGCTTCAACTGCCAGCGCTGTGCTGACAGCCCTGCTGTAGGAGAGGTCGAGGCAGGTGGCCATCTTTCGTTGTAGCCGGTCATTAAGGCCTCTCATAAAACAGTTCCTCTTTTTCAGGTCAATATTGACCTGGTCAATTGCGTACTGGGACAAATGATTGAATTTGTTGAGATACTTGTTTGAGTTTCATGAATTCTTCTTGCTTCATATGGAGCTCTCCTTCTGGAATGTAGTGCTCCCGAAATGCCAATTTAAATTCGTCCTAGGTGACTTGATGTCCGGCAGGCTGAATGGCCACATAATTTCCCCACCAGGTGCTGGCAGGGCCTCTTAACTGCTGAGTCGCAAATAATGGCTTCTGGGTCTCCGTGCATCGGATGAGTCCAAATTTCTGCTCAATGACCCAAACCCATTCATCTGTTTCAAGGGGATCTTCAGCTTTGACGAATATTGGGGGACGGGTTTCCGAGAAATCCAAATACGATGTTTCGTGGGGTCCCTGTGGATAAGCCTTCCCGCCTTGTTGCTGAAGTTGCTATCCCGCCATTTCACGTAGGAAGCGGGTGTTGTCAGCAGTCGCGGTGACCAAGGCAGTGATAGCCTCGGCCAGCGTGGGCGGTACCGGTGGTGGATTGGGTGTATCATCTTGACCACGGGATGTTCCCGCGCCGTCATGTGCACGAGTTCGAGATAGCATCTGAAGCAAAGAAATATTTGGAAAATATCACATGCTGATACATACCAACAATTTACATTACTTAAGATGTAATGTTACAAACTCAATGTACAACATGACTTCACTTCCTATTTTACATTAGTATTATTTCTAAACTATACTACTGCTACTATTTATCATCCTTAGTAGCTTCGTTGTCGGGTGTAGGGGACCATTCATCAGCCAGGTTCATTGAAGGAGGGGGCTTGAAAAGATCTAGTTCCCCACCAAGTGCTTCACCTGCTGTTCTAGAAGGTCCAGCTCCCATTCCGACAGGGTTGGCAGGTACGTCGGGGTGCAGTCGTGAATACAATTCATGAACTTCATCATGCAATGTATTGCAGTACACCTGCAAGTTATCAACGACCGTGCTAAGCTCCTCTACACGGGCTCGAGCTTTAGCTTCTCGGTCCCACCTACAGTTGTCCTTGTCCATAGGACCTCAGACAACCCTGTAGGTGCACCTGATCACTTGACAAGTTCGGTATCTGTATTCTTTACCTTGCTCAAGAGCGTTTCACCCATCACGTAGATATTGCAACACATCGGAGGTACGAGTATGCGGAAGCAGTTACATCAACTTATTTTATATTAAAGTATAGAAAGAGTAGTATTATTACAGACTAGTAAAATATAAGAGTGCTGGAGTAATATTATTACAACCCTGGGAGGCAAAAACCCCTCCCGATTAACAGTAAACAGTTTTTAAAGGAGGACACTTCCTCCCGAGGCTTCAGTCTTGGTTTTCTTCCTTAGGCACCACCTTGGAACAAAAGCAACAAAAAATTGCTGCTTCCTCACATACAACAACATGGGTTCGAAAACCCTGAGTACGGAGTGTACTTTCGCAAGTCTTACCCGTCAAAATAAAAGACTCTCAAGGATATGCTGGCTTTTGGGAATCAAGGTATGGTTTATCAAGAATCAAGACTCTGTTTGCAAAAATGCTTACTAATAATGGGTCCTTAAAAATCTAGTTTTACTTGTCAGGTTAAGTAAAGTTACCTGCATCTAGAGTTCTTTATACCCTAGTTCAAGCACTTGGCCTATACTAGCCGTCTTTTCATCATCCCTTTAGTTCACTAGATTGCTACGTGTAGGTCAGTGACCAAGTCTTCATGTTCGAGAAGTAACGGTGATCCGAATCGATTAATACCCAACTGGGGATCTCCGATCACACGACATATGTAGCACTTAACCCTTGCATATGTCAACTCGCCACCGGGGTTCTTAAGACCAGATCAGGTTCACGCCAACCGAGAGCATAGATACACTACCGTTCAGCCTCTTGCCACGGAGGGTACACGCTACTCTCATCATCTCTCCACTCCCATTGCGTGTTATCTTATTCTGGTATTAGTCTGCCCGAGGCAAAGCTTACCCATGATGAGGCATGTGACCATTTAAAAGGTCCTCAATCATCAAGCCTACATCGAGACGGTCCTTAATCGACTCAGACGGAGACACTACACCGAGACTCCCTTCTCGTGCAAGTCAACCGCCCGGTCTTAGCTTTATTATTTTCAACCCAAAGTTTGGTACCTGACAGAGGTACATCTTTTCTGATGTTGAACCCATCATGGCCATGATGGATCCACCATCAAATTTTATTTTGAAAACATCTGATCCACTTGAAGCATCATCTTTTGTCAAAACAAAACAGTTTGTTTTTCTAGAGCAAGGCTAAGCATAAGAAATACCTTTTTATAAAACAGGGGATCAAGGTAAGGTAATTGAATTCTCAAGGAAGGAAATGCAGCAATTTGTTTAGCACACAATTCCTATCACCTAATGCATCAAGCAAGTGAGAAAGATTTAAAATAGCAAGGAGGCGGCAAATGCACCGGGGCTTGCCTTGTGTTATAGGTGAGTCGGGCTCTGCTCCACAGATGTCAAAATAAAAGCAGTTCCCGGCCAGAGGTTCTTCAGGAGGTGGTGGTGTAGCTCTTGATTCTTCAATTCTACTTCTTCTTCGTTTTCTATAACAATATATATAATCATGAATGCTCATGTAATGCTTATGAAAATGCAAAGATAATAAAAGTATACTATCTTAAGTCTTGAATACAATTTTCCTTCATGGGACTCCAGGAATCTAGGGTTGTTGGAGTTAGTAGTGTAGTTCATAGGGCAGGCATCACTAGAAGACTAGGGTTTTGAGGTTTAGGCATCAAACATTGTCCAACTCATACCCAACTTTACCCAAGGCTTCTATTATCATCTTAAGCTTATTCCAACAGTTTAGTGATTTTGGAGTTAGTAATTAATTTCTAAAATTCCAGAAGTATGGGTTTTGGCTATTTTAAATACTCCATAATTTCCTATTTGGAATAAAAATCATAAAATTATTTTTATTAAATAATATAAAAAATTGGGAACCTAGCAAAATTGGTCTTGCATTTTTAGCATTTTTCTACAATTTCCTAGAAATTCTTTAATCCAGGCAGAAAAAGAAAAAGAAAAACTAGGAATAGT
Source organism: Zea mays (assembly GCF_902167145.1). Taxonomy (NCBI): domain Eukaryota; kingdom Viridiplantae; phylum Streptophyta; class Magnoliopsida; order Poales; family Poaceae; genus Zea; species Zea mays. The sequence continues at coordinate 45,992,337 of NC_050099.1, read as the reverse complement.
GTTGGGCTGAATTCAGCCCAACCGGCCTGCAGAAGAGGAAAAGCACGCGCGCGCCCGCGTCCGCGGTGCTGACTTTGCGAAAAGGCCCCCGGTGTTTTAAATAACTTGAAAAGCGTTCTCGGGACTATTCCTAGAGTCACTGACATCATACAAAAATACCCCTCTAGTTCTATTTCTTCTCCAAATAGATCCAAGTCCACGGCGCGCTCATCGTTGACCACACTGCTGCTCGGACCGGCCAAGATTGGCGATGGATGCCCAAATTAACTACTGGGCAAGTATTACTGACCCGAGGTGAACCTAGTACAGGCTTTAATTGGGTTAATCCGGCCCTGGATTTGCCTGCCCACGATGACGGCGATCACCGAGACCAAATCAAGGCGTTCCCATTAAGTGGATGCCGTCAAGCTTATTTAGTTGATTCAACAAGCATCACAAGTATACGAGGGTGCTAAAACACGAACACGGAGGGTGAGTGCGGACCTGGGAGCAGCTAGCTGCGATGGGGTGATTCACGGCGGTGCAGTCGACCAATTTGGGGGGAAACCCAAATTCAACGGCTGTAGTAGCTAATCGAGGGCAGGGATGGATGCTCTGGCTTGGTGATAACATAGCGGAGCAGACCGTGCTGTCAATTTATAAGGGCGCTAAGCGGTGGTGCCGAATTTTGAAAGGGGGAGACCGGCGGTCGAGGGGAGAGGTGAGTCACCGGCGTGAACTATCGTGGCGTTCCCCGGGGTAATGCCTCCGACGATGAATAGACCTCATACGGATATCTACTTCGACGTGGTAGTTCTTCTAAGCACATGGCGTGGCTACGATCGACGGCGAACTCCGACGAGGACACCTCTGTCCAATGCGCTGCAAGAGTCACAGTGAATAGTCCGGTGATAAGTCTCTACTCCTTTCCTGAGTTGAGATCTTTCATTTCCCATGGTTATCCGCAAGTCACGGCGCACGAATCGCGACGATCGATGTCAATCGCGGCGTAGGGTCACCGACGGCGAGATTCACTGAATCCGTAGATCTTTTGCCACTGTACCATCAGAGGCTTCGTTAGTTGTTCTGACCGAGGATCTTCAGAGACATTTTTCTTAAATTTTTGCGTGACAACTTGCTAATATGTCTGTAGTAAACTTGTAGCCCTACATACAAACTACAATTCTGCTATAGAAATCATGCTCAGTTGCTTACACCTTTAAGCATGAATCAAGCCTAAAGTTCTTCAAAACTCACCGACAGTCCATATTCAATCTGTATTATCTGACAGCCAGACTTTAGGGCCAATTATCTCCATTTTTTGTATAACACAATGCTTAATCCCTTAAGCAAAGTTGTACTCCTATAGTAGCTCTAGACTTTTGATGTGTTGACCCTAGGCAAAATCTTTGTATTTTTGGATCTACAGAGTTCCAAATTCAGCCTGGCTCATCAGTTTTCAGACTTAGTCATGTGAGAGGAACTGAGTGGCTTTTTGCAAATATGCCCAATTCACATCTTTTGACTTGCAAATATTCAAATATGTGAACCATATGACTTGAGGTACCCTAACACCTTGGTTTTTGCACTTAGGTCCAAAAGTGTGCAACATTTACATATAACCCCCTAGGGTTTCAACTTAGGGTTTTCAGTGGTCCTTTTTAGGGTTCTGGCACTTCTAGGGTTTGAGTGTCACTTAAGGCCATTAATGGTGATATCTTATGAGTATTTCTCATGAGTTTTGAATTTTTCTCATGCTTGGGCTTCATTATCCCTCCTAAGCCTAGTTTAGGGTTAGGTACCCTACTCTAGGGTTTCACCCATAACTAGTCACATCAATACAACTTGTTTGAAATTTTTGCCTAGTTAATGCACTCTAAGTGTAACAAGCACATGATATGCTAATGCTCATGATGTTATGCTCAAGTTTTAGTGACAGTAACACCTGGGGTGCTACAGAAAGAAATTCAAAATAAAATAGTGAAACAAAAGAAAACCCCGGCTGGGCCAACATCCTGAATTTGGCCCACCACCGCTTTTCAACAGCTCGGCCAAACTTGGTTGTGTGCTGCGCCAATAGGCGGGCCATGCTTGTTAGAGGCTGTCACGCGTGCCACTGGGCAGATTGCCTCACCGAGGCGCCGGACCCACTTGCCAGTGACCATATCACGCGCGCCTCATCACCTCTGATTCCGACCGGTGGGTCCTACTGGCAGCCACTCGCGTTCTCGCGCCAACGCTGATCAGCGGGCCCCTGTCGTCTGTCCCTGCATGGTGTAACTCCGACAGAAACCTTGCGCGCGGCGAAGCTCAGCCCGATCCAGTCCCAGGAATCTCAGTGGCAGTTTCAACTTACCGCTCCGCCTACTGGTGGCTCGATGACCCAGCCATTAAGACCGTGACCCCCGACACCTGCGTAGGATCGTTGTTCCTGGATGTGCTCGCCAGAAAAAGAGGAAAGGAGAGCAGAGCGCCGCCTTGAGGGAAATTCCATCCGACCACCGATTTGACCCTGTAAACCAGACCAAAAAGGGAGCGTAGGGAGCGGGGGAAGGGGTGCGTTGGAGTCCCTCACCGTGGGAGGCCCCAGATCAACATCAATTTCTCGTCGAGTTGTTCATCGTCGCAGAGCCGCCTCGCGTCGTTGGCCAACTTGACTTCGCTTCAATCGCGGGTGAGGACCTCCTTCTCGGATCCGCTATCATCTAGGCTTCAATTAGCGCTTAGAATAAATTAGGATTGTGCGCCGTGTGCCGGGCATGCCGTGTGCCTGTGGTAACGCCGCCGCGGGGCCATGTTCTCGTCATCCGGTCGGCTAGGGTGAGGGATGAGCTGGGGACCGTGGATCCCCGATTTGACGGCTAAGATTAGCGCGACCTTACCCTTTATTTCACCCGCGCCATGGTCGTTGATCTAGTGATCCTCGGCCAATAGTGGGTCGCCAGTGTTTTAAATCGCTGCTGCCGATCTCCTATCGGTTGGTCCAGGAGCGGTTTCTGTTACTTAAAAGCCTTGTCGTAGATCTCAGATCCGACGACCAGTTTTGCATACCGGTTCGGATTGTTGTGAGCTAATCTCAACCGGAAGATCTCGATCCAACAGCGTCGATTTGATTCTGGTACAGTTTTCGCTTGATCTGTCCTGGGCCGTTCAAATCTAATCTAACGACCCAGCCATTCCCATACCCCTTCGGCCAGTCAGTTTTGCATACGAGTCCCTAGGAAACTGTAAAATCAACACGTCGTCCTCTCCTAATATAGAGTAATTATGGTTGAGCCCTGGTTTCTTATAAAACAACCCCTAGCCTTTTATGTTTTTGTGCACGCAGTCCAAAAAATCACAGATTTAATAAAACTAACCAGAAAATGGTTTTTAGTATAAAAATAATTCCAGAAACTTGTTTAATTCATAAATAATTCATTTTAACTCTTTTTGATCCATTCTAGTTGCATTAAATTCATAATATTATTGTTTATCATCTGGCATCTTTATTTTGTCATGAAACATAGATTAAAATTATGCACTTAATTTATTCTATATCAAACACTTAAAACTTTGGAAAATCATAATTCTTTAATCGTAACTCCGAATTTAGTGATTCTCGAACCTACGATCTTGTTATGATGCGTAGAATATTATCATGCATTCTATTTTGATGTTTGGTGTGATGTTAATTTCTCTTATACCATGTTTGTTTGTAATGTGGCGAGTAGACGAGAAAGCAACCGAGGACCCCGGTACTCAGCAGGTGGAAAATATTGAGCAGGAGCTCATTGAAGGCAAGTTGTGCCCTTGACCACTTTTATTTACCCAATAATGTTCCCTATAATCACTTTGGCATGTTTAGGCTTAATTTTGATGGGACCCAATAGGTCACCCTAGTCTGCTTTACCTTATGCCTTGATCACGACTGAACTTTTGGGTAGTCCTGCTATTGCTATATGTGGTTTTGGGTGTTAAGATAATTATTATTCATCATGTTTGATTATTGTTGTTCTATTTTGTTCATGATAAGACTATTGTGTTAATTGGAACATGGAGGTTAACTTGAGATAAACGTGCCACCACAAGGGTGGAATGGGACGCCCTTGGCTGACTAATTAGGAAAGCTAGTGGAGATCTACCTTACCCAAAAGGGGCAAGGGTGGTAGGAGAGTTGTTAGTGTAGGGAGGTTTTCGGGTTGATTGTGTTGCGATGGCTTTTTAGACGGGGGATTCCTATATCGCTATCCTCAGAAACCGTAGCGGGTTTTCTGAAGCTAGTGGAACTTTGTAAAGGCCTCGTAGTGTTACCCTGCCTCGTCTCCTCGGTAGAGATGAATGAGACTTCTAGACCCCTTGGCAACTGGGTAACATGACTTGTGGGTAAAGGGTACAACCTCTGCAGAGTATAAAACTGGTATAATAGTCGTGCTCGCAGTCATGAGCAGGTCAGGACTCTCGCATGATTAACTTATGAAATTAACCTCAATTTGTCATTTGCATTGCATTATGGTTTTATTATTAATTTTGATCTATTATTACTCTGGTTTGGTATACACTTACATTTAGTAACTGCTAATAAAATTTGACCAACTTATTAAAAGCAATGCTCAGCGTTAACCATTATTTGTTTATCAGCCTTACACTGCACATGGGCTCTCACCTTTGGTGAGTTCATGCACATTATTCCCCACAACTTGTTGAGCTATGATTTTTTGTGAGCTCACCCTTGCGATATATAAACCCCCCACCCACAGGTGAAGAGCAGGTAGCCAGGAGGAGGTCTACTACGAGGAGTACGAGCTAGTCTAGGTGGCATCTCCCAGTCAGCTTTATAGTGCCAAGGAATAATTATTAGTTCACTCTATTGTTATCATTTGTTTTTGTAAGACACTACCACGATGTAATAATATTTGTGACATTTATCTATATATACTTGGTCATTATATGTGTTGTTCTTCTTTGGCGCACATATGAGACGCACCCGGGTTTACCCCTTAAATCCGGGTGTGACACTTAACACAACCGTCAGTTGAAATGGAGCATTTCCACAGGCGGTTCGTTTAAGGAACCACCAATAAAATCATTTCTAGTGTCCGTCCTCTATGAGAACCGCTAGTGGAAACGATTTATACTGGTGGTCCTATATGATAACGGACAGTACAAATGATTTTAGTATATTTTATATATTACAAATTATCTTAGACGTTGCACGCCTCACTCCGCCTGCTAGCTCGTGTCTCCTTGCAGTCCGTCACTCCCGATGCCCTACCACACCCAACTCATCCGCTGCCTCGAACTCGTCTCGCTCCTCATCGCCGACGCGCCACCTCATGCATCCCTTCATCGTTGTTGCCATATCCGGTCTCCCTCCGTCATCCTAGCCAAAGTGAAGAAGGCGGGCTCGATCGTCGACCATCGCCACACACCAAGACACAGATCCTCCAACTCGTGCCTCCCCATCCTTGTAGCCGGATTCACTTCGTCGTCGCCACCCATGTGAAGGAGGACGATGTGGTCGCGACCGTTTCCACATGGTAACACGCGGATCTAGGTCAACTGCTTAGTACCTTCATTGTTTCATGTACATGCTAGCTTTTTTACTTGTTGCTCTCTGCCCTCATGCCATCTTTATTTTTAATCTGTCGTACTATGTTTGAATCATCAATGAGCTAGCTTATACCTTACTTTGCGACATAACAAATTTGTCGTAGTATGTTTCAATCATTAATAATTTGTCCTACTATGTTTGCTTATACCTATTAGCTAAAGGTTTCTTAGTATACATATTAGTAATCCATTTTGCATATTGCAAACAATATATACATACTCCATACCATTAATGTCTTATTCACTCTACATTTTTAGCAGTTCCTACATAAGGTTGCCTAACCTGGCACCTTCATTCACTGATTCTTGCTCCCCAAACAAACCTACTCCGTACAACCTATGCCAGAAGCATGCCAAGACAACTGCCATGGCAAGTTCTTATATGCATAACTTATCTATGTTGCTTCTTTTACTACATGACCTCCATTTCAGAAATTGTTAAATGATATTTGTATACGTACCAATTAGTTACGTGCATGTGCAACTTGTCCACAAATGAGTCCAAACCGTGCCAACTGGGATAACACGACAACTAAAATATTCCTTGACCTATGCATCATTCAGAACATTGATAAATTTAAGCTTGGGCTTAACTAAGCATGGATGGCAACAAGTGTATCACAATTTCAAAGAGAAGACTGGTCTTAATTATGAAACAAAAAATGCAAAAACAAACTTAGCACGCTTCGAAGGTCTTTCCAGCATTGGCAATCCTTGCAGACCCATACTGGGCTTGGTCGTGACTCAAGGACTGGTTCTATAGCGACTGATGATTCGTACTGGGGGACCCAGGAGGCCAGGAAGGGGTACATTGAATCACAAAACCATTATTTAGGTAGCTCATGAATTGATTACAATATATTTCTTTTGTGGACCAACACTAAATCTGCACTATGTTCAAACGCAGGATCCTAGTACTCAATAGACCAGTCAAGGAAAACCACCACCCTTTATTGATGAGTTGTACACTATGTTGGGTCGAACCACACACGACAGATGCAACCTGATTAGTGCTGGAGGTGTCCGTGAGCCCTCTCCCAACTATGGCAGCGAGGATTCTCCATACTTATCTAACGACCATGTAGGTTGCTCCAATATTAGATCATCGTCCAAAAGGCCAATCAGGGAAGACACAGTGGATAGCCCTCCTAAGAAAAAGATGAGTTTGGAAGATCACATTGCTAATATTTCTGGGTCCATTTCCATCAGAAACCGGAGAACTCTGAGTCGGGCACAACAAGAACTTGATGAAGTTGTGTGACTCTTAAAGCAAGATGGACTTGGAGAAGACTCTGATTTGTACTGCATGGGACTTATGTTGTGCAACAATGACCTGGATAGGAGAGCTTACCTTTCTATACAAACTAAAGAGGGACGCCTCCATTGGATTAGGTTCAACTGGGCTAACAAATAAAGGTTGCGAGACATATTTCAATGTAGTTTGTCTGTGTGGTCTTGTAATAACGCTTTGATGTATGTACACACTGTTAAGTTTTTCAGTTTAGTTTTGAATGTGTGTGTTGTTGTTGTAATCAAACCGCAGACCTCCGGTGTTGTAATATTTCAGTTTAGTCTGATTTCTGTACTTGTGCACTTCAGTTTTATAACACTTGTGTTAAGTATTGCATTTTTGTTTTGAAAGATTTGTTTTGACTATATGTTTTTGTATACTCGTAGGTCCATTTGGATTAACACAAGACCCAGGATTGTATATCTGGTATCTAGATACTCGGTGATCTAAACCCTGAGGTAAAGTTCAATTATTTTGAACTTTGGTTTATGGATTGCATTTGATGAGACGTAGCTAAAGTGTATTTGAATGTAATTGAATGTTGTAAATGTAGGCAACTTCGAGATGAGGAGTGTAGAAGACTTAGGCCACAGCGATACGACAAGTGATGATAGCTCCATCATACAACAAAAGTTCTAGCTGCTTTCGCTTCTCGTTCGTGTACTGCTTCTCTTATGATTAATCCTCCTCCTCCATTGTCGCATGTGATAGGACGACAATGGGTGGAACATAATTTGAGTGACTTTAGGAAGTGTCAAGACAACTTTCGTATGACTCTGGATGCTTTTATAGAATTGCATGATACTTTAGTGAGGTATCATGAGTTAAGGTCAACACAAGAGGTGGAGTCATGTGAGGTATTAGGGATGTTCTTATGGGCTTGTGGGATACAACAGGCGACACACCAAATTAGACATAGTTTCGAAAGGTCTTTGGATACTATTAGTAGGAAAATGACTCATGTGGCAGATGCTATGTATGGTTTTGCACAAACCAATATATGTCCAAAGGATCCAACATATTCTAAAGTGCATAACAAGCTCAGACCTTATGCCTTTTCTTTGATGGTTGCATAGGAGCCTTAGATGGTACACACATTCTAGCTCACATATGTCATGAGTCAACACTACAGGAATCCTAATGATTCCCGTCGGCCTGGGGAACCGACGGGAATTAATAAGTGACGCCCGTCGGCCAGAAAAACCGACGGGAATTAACCTTAATTCCCGTCGGCCACTAACTAGCCGACGAGAATTAATTATTCCCGTCAGCCGCCGACGGGGATAACGTTATCCCCAACAAGGGACGCCTGGCGGCTAACAACCGACGGGAATAAGCCCTAAACTGACGGTAATTACTTATTCCCGTCGGTTTAATGCTTATTCCCGTCGGTTCCTGGCCGACGGGAATTAACTGTTTTCCTGTAGTGCAAGGTTGGACTTAAAAGTCACCTAAAGGGGGGTGAATAGGCAAAACCTAAAAATTATAAACTTTGAACATGAACTTCACCCAGGGTTAGGATTAGAAATAAGTAATAACAAAATCGGAATGCAGAAGAGAGTTCTTCTTGCTATAAGTCGCTCAATCAATGCGAATGACTTTGGGAGCTAACTCAAAAAGATTGTAAGCAAGAGACCCTAGAGAGAGGGGAGAGGAAGAATCAAATCGTAAGGTAATGATCAACACAAATGAACACAACGATTTGTTTCCCGAGGTTCAGTTTCAAAGAACCTACTCCCCGTTGAGGAGGCCACGTAGGCCGGGTCTCTTTCAACCATTTCCCTGTCTCAAAGAGTCACTTAGACAAGTTAAGTGCTTCTCCTTAATCTTAAGGGTCACATAAACCCCACAAGGATCACCACACACTTAGGTGTCTCTTGCTAGCTTTACAAGTCACGTGAGAGTTTAGAAGGAGATGAACAAAGCACGATTAAGAAAACAAGCAACAAGAGCAACAAATGAAACACCGGATCACACTCTCTCTAGACGTTCTAGGGCACTAAACACTAACGATCACTAGTAACAATTATGGCATATGGAGAGACTTGGAAGCTTTGAATGTGTCTTGGGATGGAGTACTTGCTCTTGTATTGAATGTGAGTGAATGGGATGCTTGGGATGGATTGAATGGAGGTGGTTGGGGTTGTATTTATAGCCACCAACCACTTCCTGGTCATTGCCTCCTTTCTGCCAACTGCGGACGGTCCGTGCCCTTGGTCCGGACGGTCCGCCCCTGCACATCAACGGCTGATATCGCAACGGTCAGTAGTAACGGCTATATGAATGGCTACAAGTGCATTAAATGCATCGTTAGATGTCAAATAAAGAAGTCACAGACGGTCCAGTCGTGCACCCCGGACGGTCCGTGAGGACGCTAAAAACGCATTTCACCGAACCCTTCACCTTCAGGGTTTTCTGGTTTTTCAACGAGCGGACGGTCCGCGCATGAGGCTGGATGGTCTGAGCTTGGTCCCGGACGGTGCTCTCTTCTCCTTCGGATAGTCCGTAGTGAATGCGAGTTTTGCATAGTTTCTGTCCGAGGCACGTCTTGGTGTCGCAGACGGTCCGCCGGAAGGGCTCGGACGGTCCGTGCATAGGTGAATTTTCCAAAAACTTTTCCTATCCGGAATAATCTACGGTATTCCGAACAATCGACTTAGAATTGATATAGATGGACTTATGCACCTAAGAAATAATCAACTAGGCAAACTAGTTAGTCCATAAGATTTGTGATGGTCGTCAAGCACCAAAATCGATTATAGGAAATGGTTAAGGCCATTTCCCTTTCAGGACTACATAAACAGAAAAGGATGGCCTAGCTACAATGTATTAGGGATAGTGGACATGTATATGCGGTTCACTTTTGTAGGTGCGGGGCTGGCTGATTCTTGTCATGATATGTCAATGCTCAGGGATTGCATGGGAGAAGCGAATTATCCACACCCACCAACAGGTATGGTGGCATGTTATGTTGGCATTGCATACATTGTCTTCATTATGTTCTAGTAAATGTTTTTCTGAGTATGTTTGTTTATGTACGGGGAGGTATTATCTAGTGGATGTTGGTTATGCAATTCGCGAAGGTTACTTGCCACCATATCGGAATTAGAGATATCACTTAGAAGATTTTCATCGAAGAGGAGCAGAAACTGTGGTGGAAAATTTCAATTTCCACCACTCGAGTCTGCGAAATATAGTTGAACAGGCTTTTAGACTTCTCAAATCAAGGTGGCATGTGTTACGAGGACTCCCAATATATGAAAGAAGCAAGCAAGTGAAGATTATAATTGCTTGTTTTGCTTTGCACAGCTATTTGTTGGACCGAGCCCACATAGGAGGATTAGGGAGTAGTTCCCATGGTCAAGCTGATTACGATGTGTCAGGTTGGGTGAGTGCTAGTGCAATCAAGAAATGACATTAGTGAGAGATTGCATCGCTGCTGGAGTATCGTTGATGTAGTCAACAGGTACTAGTTTAGTGAAGTTAAGTTTGTTTTGTTTTGTTTTCGTATTTGGTGGATTTGCACATATTACTAACAGTTTTGTAATCGTACACAGATTATTGAGAAAGGAATCCGGAATAGAGCTATTTTGGAATTTGTGATTCAACAAGTGTGGGTAAGTGTGATGTTCCTCATTGGGTGTAATGAAGTAGTTAGATGAATCTGATTTTTGTTGTAATGTATTGTGGTACTGAGTACTCTCTGGTACGGACTAGCTTTGCAGTAGTTAGATGAATGTGTATATGTAATGTACTATGCCCATAGGTATTTTGCACTGTTCGACGGCTGTGTTGGTAATTCAACTGAATTATGGCACATGCCCCTTTGTATTTTGTGAAATCTAGACCTCCAAAATCGCCTCCAATGCAAGTTGGCTGCGACCTACAGTTCCTATCGTGAGGAAGGTGTATTTATAACACAAAGTTCATTGGCGGCTGTGTTAAGGAACCGCCAGTGGAAACTTATTTATAGTACCCGTTCACTTAACACAACCGTCAGTGGAAATGTGTTATTTCCACCTGCGGTTGGCTTAAGAAACCGTCGGTGGAAATGCTATTTTCACAGGCGGTTATTTTATACCAACCGCTAGTGAAAATAACTTCTTTCCACTGGCGGATGTGTTAATTGAACCGTGAGTAGAAATATGTTTCAACTGGAGGTTCCTTAAGCCGACCCCACTTGTTTATTTTCACTGGCGCACATTAACAGAAACCTCCAGTAAAAATTTGTGCATACCACCAGCTTAGAGCTTTTTTCTACTAGTGGCGGCTTTCAACCTAGGCATGCCCTTTGGTCCTCCTCGAACGACCACAGTGCTTTCGAGGGGGAAGAACAACACCTGCATCTGGTGGCACCCTAGTTGATGGAGGGAATGGACATCCTCAAGCACCTAAGAGATAATGAAACACATGAAGATGAAGATGAACTTTCGATGAGACATAATTATCATACGTTTTCATTGAAATGCCTCAATTTTCAACGTTTCCTGTATAATTTATTTTAGCGGTTCTCTGCTAGAATCATAAGTCAAAATATGTTTTTTGCTCGCCTATATTCATTGTCGATTCTGGTCTAGATGGATGAGGGCTACCTGTTGGAGACCAAAAAGAGCAGCGCGGACAATCCGGCCCTGAGGCCGGACGGTCCGCGGTCCGGACAGTCCGCGGTGATGGCGTGGACGGTCCGCGCGTGCGCAGAGTCAGTTAGGGTTCCTATTTTCTCGTGGGATTTGTTACCTAAAACCGCGGGATTAACTCGGAAATTAGTTGGAAGCGGATCCAGACCTCCCCTTTATATAGATGAAGGGCTACGGCCGATTGAACCCCCAACAATCGAACCAATACCACTTCTATTTCACATTTATTTCCAGCACAATTAGGAGTAGTTCTAGTCTAGTTCTAGTTTAGCCTCTCGATCCCCAAATTCTTCGCCTCTCTTTGACTCTACGCCGATTAGAGGAGTCTAGGTCGGCCGGCCCGAGCCTAGACACAACCTAGGATCTCTCCTCCCCGACGGGGTCCCTCCCGGGAGCGAGATCCAGGCGCCGCCGGCGACCTTCGCCGCCCCCTGCGCACGCGCGGACCGTCCGGCCCCAAGGCGCGGACCGTCCGACCGTCAGGCAGGGAACCTTTGCCCCTGCTCCAGGTCGCGGACCGTCCGGCCCTGTGCCGCGGACCGTCCGCGCCTAACCAGGGAGCACCGTCGCCGGTTCTTGTTGAGTGATTGGCGCTCCGAAAAGGCGTCAACATACTTTTTAGCGACTCCGCTGGGGAAGGTGTTTAGATCTACTAAAAATCAGGCCCTCAAATGGCCGGTTCTAAAGATCACACCGATATCTCCCCGGACAATATCCTGAAGCCGGCTGTTGAAAGTTTGACGGCCGATGAGCAACAGCAATACGAGGACTACATGCGTCAAGCGAGGGAGAAATTCTTATCACAATACACAGTGGATCGCCACCAGAAAGTTGTCAAACATGGAGAGACCGACGTCGCATCTCTTCTATCTTCGCTTCAAGTCCCCAACGTAAGTAAACCCGACGACATCCAATTTATTAAACAGTATGTAGATCATCAGCAGAATCAAATGAAACAACAGATTGGAGGGTTAGAAGAGTCAATTAGAAAATTAACGCATACGTTGGAGAAGTCTGTTGCTCCTAGTTTTCCATCATATGAGACTAGTAACAGGATATCTATGTCTAATACATCGGCAACAAATGGGGATTTGGAGACCCGACCATTATATGGTATGCCGATGAACTCATATCCAGGGCAAGTACCACCGCCGCCATCCCTGCTTGGCAGATCGGCGCCCCTGAATACGGTCGGACCGTCCGAGCTTCTGCCCGGACCATCCGGCCCATACGCGGACCGTCCGGCTTGCTCTACCGGACAGTCCGGGGCCGCCCTAGGACCGCCGCCGTCCCTGTTTGGCAGATCAGCGACCCTGGACGCGGTCGGACCGTCCGAGATGCTACCTGGACCGTCCGACCCTTACGCGGACCGTCCGGCTTTCTATGTCGGACAGTCCGGGGCCGTACCGGGACTACCGCGTGGCGCCCCAATAATGGCAAACATGACTGGCCAGTTCGGATGTACCACCGTACAAACCGGATACACATATGCGGAACCTGCTGTTGCACACCATGCACCAAATTATTACACACCACAACAGCAGTATATTTCGCGTTCTACATATTTAAACCATAATGCACCATATAATCACAGACCGATCAACACTATCGATCGGTCATGGCAAGAAGGTCGGTATACTAATACCCGACCAAATGAGCCCCACAGCCCAGGATCCGGTGGTCTACCACCGGGTGCAATGGAAAAAATTAGGGAAGAGATGACTGAACTATTTCGAGATAAGTTCGGAGTTAATGTAGCCAGAGTAGGGCAATCATACCAAAAGCCATATAATCACCGGTTTGACACTGTCCCATATCCACAAGGGGCAAGGATACCGGAATTTTTCTAAGTTTTCTGGTGAGAATGGGAGAAGCACATACGAACACATAGGCCAGTTCCTAGCACACCTAGGCGAATTGGCTGATGGAGAAGCATTTCGTGTTCGGTTATTTTCTTTATCGCTTACTGGTACTGCTTTTGCATGGTATGCCGCCTTGCCTCCTAATTCCATTAATTCCTGGAATGAGTTAGAAAATAAATTTCATGAACATTTCTTTACCGGGGAATATGAATTAGGATTAGCTGACTTAGCTTCAGTCCGACAAGGACGCGAAGAATCGGTTAATGATTATATCCGGAGGTTCCGGGACACTAGAAACCGATGCTTTCGGATCCATGTTGCAGACAAAGAGCTAGCAGGGCTAGCTTTTAATGGGTTGCTATCCTACTTAAGAGACAAATTAGATGAAACCCAGTTCTTTTCGATAGCCCAGCTACATCAGCGGGCTTTAGCCTGTGAAAGTCGATTTAAAGAGACATCAAAATCGGCCGCCCGTACTATACATCTAATAGAGCGTGATAGTTCAGATGATGAATCTGCAGATGTATATACCGCTGAGTTTATTTGGCCAACAAAGGCCAAATCTTCAGCATGTTCTTCCTTACAGCCGGTTCAAAAGAATCGGCAAGAAGAGATTAAATTTACCTTTAATGTTGCCAAATGCGATAAGATATTTGATGAGCTACTTAAAAATGGCAACATTAAATTAACTCATAATATCCCTCCTATAGATGAATTAAAGAGGCGTGCTTATTGTAAGTGGCATAATTCTTTCTCTCATGCCACCAATGACTGTAATGTTTTTCGTCGACAGGTACAATCGGCCATAAATGAGGGTCGGTTGGCTTTTCAGGAAATGCAAGTGGACACACAACCATTTCCTGTTAATACAATAGATGTCGCATGCGAAAAGATCTTAGTTCGGCCCGAAATGGCCGATAAAAGCAAAAGCAAAGACATCATCATTGACGATCCTCGCACGTCAAATATATCGCAAAAGGAGATTGCTCGAAAGGCTCCGGACGATAAGGCTAAAAAGTCCGGAGGCACCGGGGGGCAGGCACAATTAATGAGCCAAGCACGACAGCCTGGCCTGAGCATCACAGACGGTATGACACCTATGTGCGGACGGTCCGGTGCTCAGACAGATGGTTCGGCTAACTCTGCCGGACAATCCGCCTATGGCCAAAGGCGTCAGCCTCCACACAAAGCCTTAAAAGGGAAAGAGACGCAACGGCAAAGCACATATGGTCGGTTGATCAAAACTGACTCTACTTTTGATCAGTTGCTCTCCAAGAATACTAGCAAGAAGACTGTTCTACGTGATCGGTCAACGAAGAAACCTTGGTCACCTGCTAAAACAAAACGGGTAAACAAAACGGCTTGAAAGGCGACACAACAAGCATCGCCTATTCATCCTATGAGACCAAGGTACTTTCCACCCGTTTACTCATCGTCGGTATATTATCTTGTTCAAACATGGAATGGTACGATGATGAATCCATGGTATATGTATAGTCCCTTTGTCTATCCAGGCTGGGGGGCACCTCCATTCTATTCCTTTTGATCCATTGATCAAACGGTCATGGCCGTGAAAGATAAAATCCGAAACGGCCTTTATATTGGTGCTTTATTGAATGATCTCCATATTGAAAAGCCGGTGACTTACATCAGGTTTAGTTCATATGCTTTTAGTTCGTCAACCTTCACCAAAAGGCAGGGGGCATTGAGAGCACCTAGAGGGGGGGGTGAATAGGTGGTCCTATAGAACTTTAAACTTAAGCCACAAAACTTGGTTAGACGTTAGCACAGTGATCGCCAAGTGGCTAGAGAGAAGTCTTAGCAAAACACAATAACCACAAGAGAACAATCACAGAGATGACACAGTGGTTTATCCCGTGGTTCGGCCAAGACCAACGCTTGCCTACTCCACGTTGTGGCGTCCCAACGGACGAGAGTTGCACTCAACTCCTCTCAAGTGATCCAATGATCAACTTGAATACCACGGTGTTTTGCTTTTCTTTTTTTATCCCGTTCGCGAGGAATCTCCACAACTTGGAGCCTCTCGCCCTTACACTTTTGATGTTCACAAAGAATCACGGAGTAAGGGAGGGATGAGCAACTCACACAAGACACAAAGATCACAGCAACGCACACACAAGACCCAGACTTGAGCTCAAAAGACTAGCACACTAGAACGGGGCTCAAATCACTAGAATGGCAAACAAGTGCGCAAGAATGATGTGTGAGTGATCAATAGTGCTCAAAGGATGCTTGGTGTGCTCCTCCATGCGCCTAGGGATAGCCCCAAGGCAGCTAGGAGCCGTTGAGAGCAATCTGGGAAGGCAATTCTTGCCTTCTGTCGCGTGGCGCACCGGACAGTCCGGTGCACACCGGACACTGTCCGGTGCCCGATTTCTTTCCTTAACTGGCACAGCCGACCGTTGGCAGCCAGAGAGCCGTTGGCGCACCGGACATGTCCGGTGCACACCAGACAGTCCGGTGCCCCCTTCTAGCCGTTGGCTCGGCCACGTGTCCCGCGCAGATCGCGCGGCCGACCGTTGGCCCGGCCGACCGTTGGCTCACCGGACAGTCCGGTGCACACCGGACAGTCCGGTGAATTATAGTCGTATGTCACCGGTGAATTCCCGAGAGCGGCCAGTTCGCTCAAGCCAGCCTGGCACACCGGACAGTCCGGTGCTCCCAGACTGAGCAGAGTCTTGGCTGCTCGAGCCAAGACAGTTCCAATTCGATTTTTCCTGTTTCCAGCACTTAGACACAATACATTAGTCTCTAAAACAATGTACTAAGTCTGAGAAACATACCTTTATCCTTGATTTGTACTTTGTCCACCATTTTTCACTTAGGCACTTGTGTTGGACACTAAATCACCAAAATACTTAGAAATGGCCCAAAGGCACATTTCCCTTTCAATCTCCCCCTTTTTGGTGATTTATGCCAACACAATATAAAGCAAGTAGAACAAATACAAAATCAATTCAAATTAGAACTCAAATTGTTTTGATTCAAATTTGACATATATGGATCACTCTTTGCCACCACTTGGTTTGTTTTTGCAAATCAAACTCAAATTTCTATCTCTAAGTCACATACACATGTTAAGACATAAAGAGAGTCATTCCAAGAGAAATTGATTCAAGATTTCAAAAACTCCCCTTTTCCCATAATCAACACTTCTCCCCACAAGAAGCCAACTTTTGACAAGAGAGACAATAAAAGAGTTTTGACAAACCAAAAGCTCTATTCTACTATTTTCAAAAAAATTTAAAATTTCTCAAGTGGTAGCTGATCCATTTATTGCTTTGGCCTTTATTTTCTCCCCCTTTGGCATCAAGCACCAAAACGGGATCAATCTTGGCCCTTGAACCCCATTGCCTCACCAAAATCTTCAATAAGAATACAAAGGCAATAAGAGTACATGAGATGAACTTGGAATAAGTTACCCTCTCATCGGAGTGCAGTGGAAGTCTTTCTTGATCCAAGTCCACCTTTTCCCTTTCAATCCTTCTCCGAGACTAAGTCATCAAACTCAAGCACATGGTTAGTCTCAAATGGTCAAGTTGTAACACATCTCCCCCTAAACATGTGCATCACTTTGCAACGGACTTGTGAGGTCCAGGGAGTGTTTGTACAACTTGAGCACCATTATTTAGCAACAATATGCATAAGGAACATGATCAAAGGCATAAACACATGTATGCTATAAATCAATCCAAGTTCCGCGAATCTAAGACATTTAGCTCACTACACAACCTGCAAAAGGTCTTCTCATCTAGAGGCTTGGTAAAGATATCGGCTAGCTGGTTCTCGGTGCTAACATGAAACACTTCGATATCTCCCTTTTGCTGGTGGTCTCTCAAAAAGTGATGCCGGATGTCTATGTGCTTTGTGCGGCTGTGTTCAACAGGATTTTCCGCCATGCGGATAGCACTCTCATTATCACATAGGAGTGGGACTTTGCTCAGATTGTAGCCAAAGTCCCTGAGGGTTTGCCTCATCCAAAGTAGTTGCGCGCAACACTGTCCTATGGCAACATACTCGGCCTCAGTGATGGATAGGGCAACGGAAGTTTGTTTCTTAGAGTTCCATGACACTAGGGACCTTCCTAAGAATTGGCACGTCCCCGATGTACTCTTTCTATCGACCTTACATCCAGCATAGTCGGAATCTGAATATCCAATTAGGTCAAAGGTAGACCCCTTAGGATACCAGATCTCGAAGCAAGGCGTAGCGACTAAATATCTAAGGATTCGCTTCACTGCCACTAAGTGACACTCCTTAGGATCAGATTGAAATCTAGCACATATGCATACGCTAAGCATAATATCCGGTCTACTAGCACATAAGTAAAGTAATGACCCTATCATTGACCGGTATGCCTTTTGATCAATGGACTTACCTCCTTTGTTGAGGTCAGTGTGTCCGTCGGTCCACATCGGAGTCTTTGCGGGCTTGGCGTCCTTCATCCCAAACCGCTTCAGCAAGTCTTGCGTGTACTTCGTTTGAGAGATGAAGGTGCCGTCCTTGAGTTGCTTCACTTGGAACCCAAGGAAGTAGTTCAACTCGCCCATCATTGACATCTCGAATTTCTGCGTCATCACCCTGCTAAACTCTTCACAAGACTTTTTATTAGTAGAACCAAATATTATGTCGTCGACATAAATTTGGCACACAAAAAGATCACCATCACAAGTCTTAGTAAAGAGAGTTGGATCGGCTTTCCCAACCTTGAAAGCATTAGCAATTAGAAAGTCTCTAAGGCATTCATATCATGCTCTTGGGGCTTGCTTAAGTCCATAGAGCGCCTTAGAGAGCTTACACACGTGGTCGGGGTACCGTTCATCTTCGAAGCCAGGGGGTTGCTCTACGTACACCTCCTCCTTGATTGGCCCGTTGAGAAAAGCGCTCTTCACATCCATTTGGAACAACCTGAAAGAATGGTGAGCGGCATATGCTAGCAAAATACGAATGGACTCTAACCTAGCCACAGGAGCAAAAGTCTCCTCAAAGTCCAAACCTGCGACTTGGGCATAACCTTTTGCCACAAGTCGAGCCTTGTTCCTTGTCACCACCCCGTGCTCGTCTTGTTTGTTGCGGAACACCCACTTGGTTCCCACAATGTTTTGCTTGGGACGAGGCACCAGTGTCCAGACTTCATTGCGCTTGAAGTTGTTGAGCTCCTCTTGCATGGCCAACACCCAGTCCGGATCTAGCAAGGCCTCTTCTACCCTGAAAGGCTCAATAGAAGAGACAAAGGAGTAATGCTCACAAAAATTAACTAATCGAGACCGAGTAGTTACTCCCTTGCTTATGTCACCCAAAATCTGGTCGACGGGATGATCCCTTTGAATCATCGCTCGGACTTGAGTTGGAGGTGTCGGTTGTGCTTCTTCCTCCATCACATGATCATCTTGTGCTCCCCCTTGATCACACGCCTCCTGTTGATGAACCTGTTCATCGTCTTGAGTTGGGGGATGCACCATAGTTGAGGAAGAAGGCTGATCTCGCTCCTTTTGTTCCTGTGGTCGTATATCACCAATCGCCATGGTTCGTATAGCGGCCGTCGAAACATCTTCTTCATCTACATCATCAAGATCAACAACTTGCTCTCTTGGAGAGCCATTAGTCTCATCAAATACAACGTCGCTAGAGACTTCAACCAATCCCGATGATTTGTTGAAGACCCTATACGCCTTTGTATTTGAGTCATAACCTAACAAAAACCCTTCTACAGCTTTGGGAGCAAACTTAGAATTTCTACCCTTCTTCACTAGAATGTAGCATTTGCTCCCAAATACACGAAAGTAAGATACATTGGGTTTGTTACCGGTTAGAAGCTCATACGACGTCTTCTTGAGGAGGCGGTGAAGGTAGACCCTGTTGATGGCGTGGCAAGCTGTGTTCACAGCTTCCGACCAAAAACGCTCGGGGGTCTTGAATTCTCCAAGCATCGTCCTCGCCATATCGATTAGCGTCCTGTTCTTCCTCTCTACCACACCATTTTGTTGTGGTGTGTAGGGAGCGGAGAACTCGTGCTTGATCCCTTCCTCCTCAAGGTACTCCTCCACTTGAAGGTTCTTGAACTCGGACCCGTTGTCGCTCCTTATCTTCTTCACCTTGAGCTCAAACTCGTTTTGAGCTCTCCTTAGGAAGCGCTTGAGGGTTCCTTGGGTCTCAGACTTATCCTGCAAAAAGAATACCCAAGTGAAGCGGGAAAAGTCATCCACAATAACTAAACCATACTTACTTCCCCCTATGCTTAGATAGGCGACGGGTCCGAAGAGGTCCATATGTAGCAGCTCCAGGGGTCTTGATGTGGTCATCACATTCTTGCTGTGATGTGCTCCTCCCACTTGTTTACCTGCCTGACAAGCTGCACAAGGTCTAACCCTTTTACCTTGCCTTGGTTCCCATCACCGAATATTATTGAATCTTGGGAGCCCTTGTTCTTGACGTAGGAGGTGAACATCTTCTTCTCCCCCGTCATATGGTTTGTGCATCCGCTGTCGATAATCCAGCTTGAACCCCCGGATGCATAAACCTGCAAGGCAAATTTAGGCTTGGGACTTAGGTACCCAACTCTTGTTGGGTCCTACAAGGTTAGTCACAATTGTCTTAGGGACCCAAATGCAAGTTTTATCTCCCTTGCATTTTGCCCCTAATTTCCTAGCAATCACCTTTCTATCCTTTCTACAAATTGCAAATGAAGCATCACAGGCATGATAAATTGTAGAAGGTTCATTAACTTTCCTAGGAGTATTGACAACATTTCTCCTAGGCATATGATGAACAACATTTCTTCTAAAGACATTTCTACCATGCATATAGGAAGAACTAGAAGCAAACATGGCATGAGAGTCAAAAGCATTATAAGCATTACAACTCCTATCATCATGAACATTTCTAGAAAATTTTCTATCACGGTACATGAAGGCATGGTTCCTTTTAGCATTACTCGCCATAGGGGCCTTCCCTTTCTCCTTTGTGGAGATGGAAGCCTTATGGCTTGTTAAGTTCTTGACTTCCCTCTTGAAGCCAAGACCATCCTTAATTGAGGGGTGTCTACCAATTGTGTAGGCATCCCTTGCAAATTTTAATTTGTCAAATTCACTTTTGCTAGTCTTAAGTTGGGCATTAAGACTAGCAACTTCATCATTTAATTTTGCAATAGAGGCTATGTGTTCACTACAAGCATCAATATCAAAATCTTTACACCTATTGCAAATAACATCATTTTCTACACAAGATGTTGATTTACTAGCTATTTCTAACTTAGCATTCAAATCATCATTAATGCTCCTTAAGTTAGAAATTGTCTCATGGCAAGAAGATAATTCACAAGAAAGCATTTCATTTCTTTTAACTTCTAGAGCATGAGATTTTTGTGCTTCTACAAATTTGTCATGTTCTTCATACAACAAATCCTCTTGCTTTTCTAAAAGCCTATTCTTATCATTCAAGGCATCAATCAATTCATTAATTTTATCTACCTTGGATCTATCTAGGCCCTTAAATAAACATGAATAGTCTATTTCATCCTCATCACTAGATTCGTCCTCACTTGAAGAAGCATAAGTAGAGTTTCGAGTACATACCTTCTTCTCCCTTGCCATAAGGCATGTGTGACGCTCGTTGGGGAAGAGGGATGACTTGTTGAAGGCGGTGGCGGCGAGTCCCTCATTGTCGGAGTCGGAAGAGGAGCAATCCGAATCCCACTCCTTGCCTAGATGCGCCTCGCCCTTTGCCTTCTTATAGTTCTTCTTCTTCCCCCTCTTGTTCCCTTGATCCTGATCACTATCATTGTCGGGACAGTTAGCAATAAAATGACCAAGCTTACCACATTTGAAGCATGAGCGCTTCCCCTTTGTCTTGGTCTTACTTGGCTGCCCTTTGCGACCTTTTAGCGTCGTCTTGAATCTCTTGATGATGAGAGCCATCTCTTCATCATTAAGTTCGGCCGCCTCAATTTGTGCCACCTTGCTAGGTAGCGTCTCCTTGCTTCTTGTTGCCTTGAGAGCAAGAGGTTGAGGCTCATTGATTGGACCATTCAATGCGTCGTCCACGTATCTTGCTTCCTTGATCATCATTCGCCCGCTCACGAACTTTCCAAGTATCTCCTCGGGCGTCATCTTGGTGTACCTAGGATTCTCACGAATATTGTTTACAAGATGAGGATCAAGGACAGTAAAGGACCTTAGCATTAGGCGGACGACGTCGTGGTCCGTCCATCGCGTGCTTCCATAGCTTCTTATCTTGTTGACAAGGGTCTTGAGCCGGTTGTACGTTTGAGTTGGCTCTTCTCCCCTTATCATAGCGAATCTCCCGAGTTCGCCCTCCACCAACTCCATCTTGGTGAGCATTGTGACGTCATTCCCCTCATGAGAGATCTTGAGGGTGTCCCAAATTTGCTTGGCGTTATCCAAGCCGCTCACTTCGTGGTATTCATCCCTGCACAATGAAGCTAGAAGAACAGTAGTAGCTTGTGCATTTTTATGAATTTGCTCATTAATAAACATGGGACTATCCGTACTATCAAAGTGCATTCCACTCTCTACAATCTCCCATATACTAGGATGGAGAGAGAACAAGTGACTACGCATTTTGTGACTCCAAAATCCGTAGTCCTCTCCATCAAAATGAGGAGGTTTACCAAGTGGAATAGATAATAAATGAGCATTTGTACTTTGAGGAATACGAGAGTAATCAAAAGAAAAGTTCGAATTGACCATTTTCTTTTTCTCGTAGTCGTCGTCATCCTTTTGGGAAGAGGAAGATTCATCGCTGTCGTAGTAGACGATCTCCTTGATGCGCCTCGTCTTCTTCTTCTTCCCGTCTTTGCGCTTGTGGCCCGAGCCCGAGTCGGTAGGCTTGTCATCCTTCGGCTCGTTGAAGATAGACTCCTTCTCGTTGTTGTTGACCACCATCCCCTTTCCCTTAGGATCCATCTCTTCGGGCGATTAGTCCCTTCTTGAAGAGAACGACTCTGATACCAATTGAGAGCACCTAGAGGGGGGGTGAATAGGTGATCCTATAAAACTTTAAACTTAAGCCACAAAACTTGGTTAGACGTTAGCACAATGATCGCCAAGTGGCTAGAGAGAAGTCTTAGCAAAACACAATAACCACAAGAGAACAATCACAGAGATGACACAGTGGTTTATCCCGTGGTTTGGCCAAGACCAACGCTTGCCTACTCCACGTTGTGGCGTCCCAACGGACGAGAGTTGCACTCAACTCCTCTCAAGTGATCCAATGATCAACTTGAATACCACGGTGTTTTGCTTTTCTTTTCTTATCCCGTTCGCGAGGAATCTCCACAACTTGGAGCCTCTCGCCCTTACACTTTTGATGTTCACAAAGAATCACGGAGTAAGGGAGGGATGAGCAACTCACACAAGACACAAAGATCACAGCAAATACGCACACACAAGACTCAGACTTGAGCTCAAAAGACTAGCACACTAGAACGGGGCTCAAATCACTAGAATGGCAAACAAGTGCGCAAGAATGATGTGTGAGTGATCAATAGTGCTCAAAGGATGCTTGGTGTGCTCCTCCATGCGCCTAGGGGTCCCTTTTATAGCCCCAAGGCAGCTAGGAGCCGTTGAGAGCAATCTGGGAAGGCAATTCTTGCCTTCTGTCGCGTGGTGCACCGGACAGTCCGGTGCACACCGGACACTGTCCGGTGCCCGATTTCTTTCCTTAACTGGCGCAGCCGATCGTTGGCAGCCAGAGAGCCGTTGGCGCACCGGACAGTCTGGTGCCCCCTTCTAGCCGTTGGCTCGGCCACGTGTCCCGCGCAGATCGCGCGGCCGACCGTTGGCCCGGCCGACCGTTGGCTTACCGGACAGTCCGGTGCACACCGGACAGTCCGGTGAATTATAGCCGTACGTCGCCGGTGAATTCCCGAGAGCGGCCAGTTCGCTCAAGCCAGCCTGGCACACCGGACACTGTCCGGTGCACCACCGGACAGTCCGGTGCTCCCAGACTGAGCAGAGTCTTGGCTGCTCGAGCCAAGACAGTTCCAATTCGATTTTTCCTGTTTCCAGCACTTAGACACAATACATTAGTCTCTAAAACAATGTACTAAGTCTAAGAAACATACCTTTATCCTTGATTTGTACTTTGTCCACCATTTTTCACTTAGGCACTTGTGTTGGACACTAAATCACCAAAATACTTAGAAATGGCCCAAAGACACATTTCCCTTTCAGGCATATGTTGGAGACAAAAAAGAGCAGCGCGGACAGTCCGGCCCTGAGGCCGGACGGTCCGCGGTCCGGACAGTCCGCGGTGATGGCGCGGACGGTCCGCGCGTGCGCAGAGTCAGTTAGGGTTCCTAGTTTCTCGCGGGATTTGTTACCTAAAACCGCGGGATTAACTCGGAAATCAGTTGGAAGCGGATCGAGACCTCCCCTTTATATAGATGAAGGGCTACGGCCGATTGAACCCCTCAACAATCGAACCAATACCACTTCTATTTCGCATTTATTTCCAGCACAATTAGAAGTAGTTCTAGTCTAGTTCTAGTTTAGCCTCTCGATCCCCAAATTCTTCGCCTCTCTTCGACTCTACGCCGATTAGAGGAGTCTAGGTCGGCCGGCCCGAGCCTAGACACCACCTAGGATCTCTCCTCCCCGACGGGGTCCCTCCCGGGAGCGAGATCCAGGCGCCGCCGGCGACCTTCGCCGCCCCCTGCGCACGCGCGGACCGTCCGGCCCCAGGGCGCGGACCGTCCGGCCGTCAGGCAGGGAACCTTTGCCCCTGCTCCAGGTCGCGGACCGTCCGCGCCTAACCAGGGAGCACCGCCGCCGGTTCTTGTTGAGTGATTGGCGCTCCGAAAAGGCGTCAACACTACCACAAGGCAAATTGGAATTCAAAGAACAACTTCATTTTTTTGTGAAATTTTGTCTTAGAGAAATGAGGGCAGGGGATAGCAAATTAGCAACAATGGTACTTTGACCAATAGAGCATACAAAAACATAGCAGAAAAGTATTTTATAAGCACAAATTTGCACCACTCCAAAAAAACAACTTAGAAACAGATGGGGTCAGTTCAAGGGATTGTATCAGTTTTGGTCATGCTGAATAAGCAGACCGGACTTGGATGCGCTAACGACACAGTTGTGGCACCAGATTCTTTTTGGAAAGAGCACACAAAGGTAGTCTCTGCAGATAAGGTTACATTAAAATATTTTTTCTGTTGCTTTGTAATTGTAAGTATCATTAAATTCTTGTGTATTGCGTGTAGTGTAAATCAAAGTGGAGGAAGCTTAGCAACTTCTACTCGGAGTCAGCCTCATCTCAGCATAGTAGTTTAAACAATCGGTTGAGAGATGACAATCAAGACATGATGCTTTTCATGATAGTATTGCAAACAATTTGATTGCTAGGCGACCATGAACAATGTAAGTTTTCATGATAGTATTGCAAACAATTTGATTGCTAGGCGACCATGAACAATGTAAACATTATATTTGCACGTTGTGCTTTGCTTAAGATGATGCATGTATATGCATGTTTGTTGATGATAAAACAATTTGAACATTCTGTTGTATGCAAAAATTTGTATGCTTCCGATTTTAATATAGACTTTATACATGGATTTGTCATAGACAACGTTGTAGTAGACTGCTATATGGTGACGTGGAAAAAATCAATTAGATGATGACAAGCGGATGTAACGGTTGGTCATACTCATACCGATGAGTGAACCTATTAGTCCAAAGCCTCCAAACATACCATGGCTAATTGTTTGCCATGCAGGGGTAGAATAGACTAAAGGACAAGCTACACAAGAAGATTTAAGAGTAGAGTCTTACTTGCATAAGTTAATAAGTCGACAAAATAAGCCTTGGTTACTGTAAAGGATATATGCCAAATATATCCACATATAACTCCATGAAGACGACCATGATATGTGGGTCCATGAGCTCGGACAAGTGCACTAGGACTCAGCCCACATAGTCAGAGGAAGATTTCACCAGCAAGAAAGTTATAGAAAGATAAAGATGGCAAAGATCCTAAAGAATTAGGAGATAAGATCGATATCCATATAGACGTGGCAAAGTCCTAGCGGACGAGGAAGAAACGTGTAAAAGGATAAGATACATATTATACACGGTTCGGGACTAACTCGGTCACGACTCGTGTTATGTTACCAACTTAATATTGATCTTGTATCCGATCCAAATGCATACCTCGTAAACATTTCCCCTCCTTAGACTATAAAAGGAGGATCAGAAAGCCTAAAATGATAGATCGTTTCATAGACACCGTCAGCGCATTGCGAGCCATAATCTGTGTAAGTCTTCTATACATTTACCTTCAGTTATTGGTCAAATCATTACCAAATAATCCTTGACAAGAAAAACTACGATGATAAACATACATAGTTTTCTACTAGTCTTCTATGGAGCAATTAGAGCTTTTTAGTTAAATAATAAATCTAAAAATAATGCAGTTAAGATAGAGCCCATCATTATCAAATTATAAGATATTTTAGGACTAAACGTTTAGTTCGTGTCAGATCAAACGTATGAATATCAATTAGAATTATGAAATATAGACTTAATTAAATTTAATAAATTTGTCTCGTCTTTTAGTCTTCATCTATAAAATTAATTTTATAATTAGACTATATTTAATATCCGTAATTATTATTTAAACATCGGCCCTGTTTGGGATAGATCTAGTTTCAAAAAATTCGGTGAAGTTAGTGGAGCAGATCATTAGGTGCTCCAAAAAATCGTATAGCTAGAACGGTAAGTCTTTAGAAGACATTTAGATAAGTTATTTCGTTTATTATTTAGATTAAAAATATTTTTAAAATTATTTAAATTAATATTATAAATTATAGCATCATACTAGAGCTGTAATCTAGAGCCATTCCAAACACCTCTGGATATCGCAGAGATTAAACTTTAGCAAGGTCACACGGTGGAGTATCGCATTTCAGTCCTCAAAATAGAAACCAGGGGTCAATCAAGGTGGCAGCAATAATCACACAGGACATTGACAAATGACATGAGCACAAGCACACTGTGTCACGTTCGGTGTGTGAGGCCACGACTCCCGTCCCCTTCGAGATTCCGCACGAAACGAGTCCACTTCGTATCGCCGCCCGGTGGTCCGCCGCCGCTCGCCGGAGTAGCAGCAGCAGCCGTAGCAAGGAGTAGGCAAGAGACACCGGATGGGGATCCTGGGCAAAGGCTCGGGGTGGTGCTTCTGCTCCCGCGGGGCCAAGCTGGAGCGGATCAAGTCCAGCCTCCTCGCCGCAAAGGGCGCCGCCATAGCTGCCGTATCCTTCCCCAGTGGCGGCGGCGGAGGAGGAGCTGGAGGCAAAGGCGGGAGCGGGTTCCTCATCCACCGCAGCCTCCTGCTCACCACGCACGGCACCATCCCTTCGGCCGCCGCGGCGGGCGCCGCCGAGGTTCGGCTCAGCCACGGCCGCCTCCTAGCTCGCCTGGTGCCGCAAAGGTATTAGAACCCAGCGCATTTCTTGGTATCCCCTGTTTAGCTTCCGACTGTGTTTGTTTGAAATTGCAACTTGGTGTCTGGCGATTCGATTTTTGGAGGATGAGCTCATCGCCTCGGGGAATCTCTAGATAGTACGGTGCGGCATGAAAATAATGTATTTTGGGTTGGAATGTGCGTTTCGGAAATTTATTTGTGCTGCACTCTCTTGGACCTTGAGTCCTTGGCCTTGGTTTTAAAGGATCTATTTTTACAGCGAATTGAAAGCTGGTAGTCGTAATTCCCTGGTGCAACACTGCTGTAAATAATTAGTTTTTTGGGGTGAATTTTCCGCCAATGCCATGCCCTCCTTTCTGCATTTGAGAAAAGAGGTTTTGTTTGTGTGGAAGCTTGAGATTTGGGGCCATTTCGCTGGGGTTGACTTCCATAAGACCATATGACCCAGAAGATTATTTGTGGCTTGTGGTCATGGACTTAGATAATCTTCATGTCGTTGTTCCGCTTAGTCATTGCGGCAACAGTACATGCGAGTATTGATTCTAAAAAAACAGTACATGCCGGTGGGGATAGGATTTCCATTTTGTTTGGTTGGTGAGGAACAGATAGCGCGAATATAAATGCATTCTGGCATTCTGCTGCCTTGTTGATGGGATCTTGTGAGATTGGAGATCTATCAGTAGCAGATATATAGACCAATGTAACAAGAAGAGATGTATGCTCACTATCGCATGCTCTCAGCTTGACTGCATGACATGTAAATCAGAAAGCTTTGCTGGCATTTTGTAAGGGATGGGGGACTAAAGCTGGTTTGTAGAAACTGGCATAAATTATTTTCAAATTTAGGTTGTCCAGCATTGGAATGTCTTTCTGTTTCTGTACAATCTCGCATAAATTCTTTTCAAGTCTAGGTTGCAGATTGGCTACTGGGTACATAAATTACCTGTGGCAAATAATGTCTCCTGAAAAGTGGTCCTGGGATCTGTTTGTCCACTTAATTGATGAGCACAGGACATGTTTTAATGCAGTCTTAATTAAACAAGGGATAACCTAAATTTTTCTCTGGAACACTTTATTGACATTCAAGGATCAGTTGTATGAAATGATGAAAGGATATGAAATACTTAAAAGAAAATAATGCGGAAAATATACTATAATGTACATTCTCCTTGACGTAAATAGTGGCTGAGTAAGCTAAATAAGTGTAAGAGCTCTGAGCTCACATGGGGCTTTGTTTTGCATGCCTTTGCCAAGTTATTTACTCTCCACATTGTATTTCTTCATTTCAGGTTCTTTATTACCAGTTCTATACTTGACCTTACAATAGTTGGCCTTGATGTCGTGGATGATGACCTGAGTTCACATGGGCAACAGCCTCATTTTTTGAAAACTTGCTTGAACCCCAGCTTGGACCTTGGCAGTACGGTTTTGCTACTGGGCCACAACAGAAATGATTTGGCTGTAGGTGAGGGGAAGGTTGTAATAGCTACAGACAACCTTATAAAGTTCTCGATTGATGAAGTCTTGTGGCATCCTGGATCTGCTGGGTTTGATATGCACGGCAACCTAGCTTTTATGGTCTGTGATCCCATGAAGATTGCACCTTCTACACCCAATGGGTATGCTTCTGCATCATCAACTGCCATTTGTACATCAAAAAAGGATGTGCCCACACAGT
This sequence comes from Zea mays, assembly GCF_902167145.1. Lineage (NCBI taxonomy): Eukaryota > Viridiplantae > Streptophyta > Magnoliopsida > Poales > Poaceae > Zea > Zea mays. The sequence continues at coordinate 45,963,825 of NC_050099.1, read as the reverse complement.
TTGGGATCCCTATCCCTGCAGTATGTGAATGGTTAAAACAACATTGGAATGGTTGCTTGGAAGATGCTAGCAAGCCGATGATGACTCCTGCACGATTGACAACCTGTGGAGAACGAAGTGGGTGTTCTTCCCTTGGTCGTCTTCGTTATATTAAGACTGCAGAGGTTGAAGGTGGTGATGTCTTGTCATCATCACAGATGCCACCAAGACCAACATGGCAGCATGGAGCATGCAGTTCAGCATCTGCCAAGATTTCACATGGCGAAAATGATTCGATTGGCTCACATTCTTTCCATGGGCAACATGAGCAGAGCTCAAAAATTTGCAAACCTCATAAAGAGCAAGCTACTTCACTTGTGGATCATTCAAGATCTATTCGCCTACCCCTTCCCTTAAAGCAAATGCTGCCTGATGATAACAAGGATGAGGCGAACAGTCAAGCTCCGCACAGAACAGAACCATCTAATGTGCAAATGAACTGTGGCACTCTTCACAATGTTGCTTACCATGAAAATTGCTGGAGTGAGGTGCAGTCCAGTTCTTCTCCAGTTGTGATATCGGAAATAGGAGATGGGAGGGACGGTTTTAGCAGCGGTGAGGAGACAATGTACTCTGCTGAAACAAGGGAAAGCCGGAACATTCCAAGTCCAAAGGAAAAGAAAACCGGGATGGTTGGTAGATCACAGAGTCTTGTGAACCGTAGCAAATGGGACTCGCCTAAAAGCGTTGAATCTTCGAGAGGGTTTCCCTCGAAGTCACAGACCTTCATTCCGTTAAGGAAACCGCACCTGCAGGCCGCATCCATTTCACAGAAGAGCCAAGATTATTTCAGCCCGACCGTCTCGTCGAACATGAAGAAGAGGAACCTGTCCCAAACTCCCATGAAACCCAGGCAGCGTGCTCAAGTCACCTCAAAGTGGATTACTTGATGCATTCGCCTGCCCCAGGAATCATACAAAGATAACATGTTCTTGGGTTCACCCGGTCCCATGCTGCATTTCTTTTTCTTTTCATTTATCCCTTTTAGATGCATTTGTAAATGCATTCTAGTCATGGACTATTCTAGTCATTCTTTATTTAGGGTACGTTAGGAAATGCTGCTCTTTACCCTGCAATTCTCTACTGAAGGGTTAGACAGGTTGCCATCACAAAATACAACGTTTTCCCTCCTCCTGACTCCCGCAGCTGGGCGGATACAAGCCTGGGCCAACCTGTCCATGTCCCGGGATATGATTCATATATCTCTAGTTATATTTATTATTTCTAGATCAAAATATATTAGAAGAATATTATATCCAATAGACCGATCCGGGCGTGATCGGATCCTAAATTGGCCTCTAAGGAGAGGTGAGAAGTGTGGGACCTGGTCTTCTCCAGTCTTCACTCCCAAGTGTCAGCTCAAGGGATAATTCACAGGAATGGTTTGCCCTTGCTGGATTGCTCCTGAGTCCTGAAGCTCTCTGCAAGGCTGTGCTGCCCTTTTGTTGAGGTGAATAAGGTGACAGCTCTGCAACTGTGTTGTTTCCCTTTCTGTGTTGGAAGGTGAATAAGGTGGCGTCTTATGCTTTAACAACCATCACCAGTCCAAGTCGGAGACCTCCACCCCTGGGCCCTGGCGGCGGAGCCACAGGACGAGGAGAGCTAGCACCGGACGGTCATCAGGAAGACGACAAACCGCTGAGGCGCAGTCGATGCCGACGGTACAGGTGGTCTCTCAGGTAGGCCAAGCCGCCAGGGCTTCGCATGCAGTATCCCAGAAGGCTAGAAACATAGTTTTTCACTTGATCGTGCAGCGATGCAGGTGTAAAATGTAAGCATGAAACAGTTGGTTCAAAAAAAATTAAGTGATAGAGCCCTCCTAACATGTCAAACTAACAACACTTAAAGATAGGAGTGTTACAATCTCTCTATGCAGTGTGGATGAAGTCTTTCCATGGGAAATTTCAAAACCCAAGTGATGGCCATTGCTTTGAAAGACAATAATAACTACTATGTTTAGGGTACAAGTTTTACTTATAATTGGTAAACTGTAAGCTGATGTATGCAAGAACAGTTGTACCTTTGTTCCTGAATATTTATCATCTGGTTCATATTTGAACTAAAACACGACAAATAAAAAACGGAGAGAGTATATTGGAATAGATTACAAAACCAATAAAAACTCGGGACAAAAATGCCATTGTATGAAGAAGAAATCTAAGTAAGAACATCGTTATTTTGTTAAGTCATAGAAGAAGTAAAATTTGTATAGCTCTTCCCAATTCCCATAACATACGTTTGTAGCTGCCCTGAACCAACAAGTAAAATAACATTCGCAATACTAGAAAAATATAATATCAAAATTACACAATTAAGATATACCCGTACCCATGATCATGTTTGAGAAATAAAAGAGATACATGTAAGAGGCATACGATCATTGCACCATCCTAAGCTCACGACACCTTTAATACTATTCTTATTTATACTAAAATATTGTGTGCCTTGAATTTATTATCATTTGTGGTTTATTTGCTTATAGAAAAAAGCAACATACATTCTCATTGTCTCTTTGGGACGTAGTGCGCCTAATTTTCTAGTACGATCAATGCACCATCTAGAAAGATCGATGAAAAGATACCTGGATAAAATGGAACCATTCATCTAGAATTATTGGAAGTGTAGCACCATCTAGAAAGATCCATGAAATGATGCCCGGATAAAAAAGAACCACTCATCTAGAATTGTTAGAAGTGTAGCATCTATGTATGATGGACTATTAATTTATCTTTATGTTTTTTATTTAATGAGATACGACATTGACAAGAGTTTGAATGAATTAATGATGAATGTTAGAAGTCGTTATGGTAATCTCTTCTCCTAAACCATATGGGCTATCCAGTCATCTCATCTTCAAAACCTTGTGGCCCCGTTGTTCCATGGCAACGTACTATAACATAATAAAACATGAATTGAATAGCAAAACGTGGGATAATCACAAATTTAAGTGTTGATTACCTAATGTATTTTTTGCCCAACACGTTCGAGCCTCCATGGTCTCTAAGTTGTCCATGCTTTTTCCACACTATATTGTGATGGTTGCATTTTTTTATAATGGAAACAAGAGTTCCGGCTTTAGCATGATAATGCGTACAACCAATACAAGTCGATTATTACAATTAAAAACTGTTGCATGAATAGTGATACTAACTCAAAGGAACTAAATTACAAGACTATGACTAACACTAGCCATACTCAATTCTTGTATTTGAGCGCCATCCATGGTTTGCGAAGACTTCCATCGCCACCACTTCCAAAACGTGCGAAGCAACAAGGATTTGTTGTTGCGATTCCTCCTTTTGTAGCAGTCTCCAGAATCTTAACCAGTGAGTACATCTGAAAATAACCTGCACAATTGATGGAATTGGTTTATGATTAAAAGCCACCTCATTTCGACTGAGCCAAATAGCCCAAAATAAAGCTGCTATTCCAGAGAGTAAATTTTTTTTATACCCCGGACCCCTATTAGTTCCCCAAGACCCGATAATATAATTAATGCTAACGGGCATTTCTAATTTTAAGGCAAAGTAAATTATTCTCCATATGCTTTTGGCCATATAACAGTCAAAAAAGAGATGATGAATACTTTCATTTCGATTGCAAAAGCTACATGTCAAGCTACCATTCCATCGCCTTTTGGCTAAATTATCTTTAGTAAGGATTGCTCCACGACATAAATTCCACAAAAAAACTTTTATTTTCAAGGGGAGCTTAAGTTTCCAAAGCTTCTTGTTCCGTTCGTTGTTGGGAATATTCATCAACAAATGGTACATAGATTGGACCGAGAAGATTCCATTCCTTTGACCGTCCCAAACAAATTTATCTCTAGACAGAGACAGCGTAACCTCAGTTAGCAAGTTTAGCATGTTGTGCCATTCCACTAATTTATTCCCCATGATTGTACGTCGAAAAGACAAATTAAGGTTCGTATCAGAAAAAACGTATGCAACCAAGGCAGATTTGTTACGCACTATATTAAAGAGATTCGGAAATTGCTCACTAAGAGGTCGACTGGTTACCCATTTGTCCTTCCATAATCTGGTGGCTTGACCATTCCCCACTTTGAAGTGCCCCCCTCTAAGGAACTGGTCCTTAATATTCATTAGACCCGACCAGAATTGAGAATCCCCCTGTCTTCTAGATATTTGAGAAAGAGATTTCTCGCCTAGATATTTATTTTTAAGTAATTGTTGCCACATCCCATCCTCATTGAGTAATTTAAAGAGCCATTTGCTGGGTAAGCTTGTGTTTTTTACAGCTAGATTAGAGACACCTAAACCCCCTAGCTCCTTGGGTAGACAAACGATATTCCATCTGGCCAGCCTATACTTCCTTTTACTACCTCCTCCCTGCCAAAAGAATCTAGACCGAATAGCATCCAATTTCTTCAAGACGCCTGCCGGTATCTCAAAGAACGACATCATAAAGATTGGCAGGCTAATTAACACAGAATTAAGTAGGACTAGCCGTCCACCCGAAGATAGAAATTTGGCCTTCCAAGTACTAAGCCTCTTTTCAAACCGGTCTATAACCCCCTGCCAGTCGCTATTTCTCAATCTTCGATGAGACATAGGAATTCCGAGATATTTGAAAGGTGTTGTCCCAATTCCACAACCAAATAAGTGTGAGTATTGCAATTCATATTCCTTAGCCAACCCATAGCAAAATAACTCACTTTTATGGAAATTAATTTTTAGTCCAGACATTTGCTCAAAAAGTGTCAACAAAAGTTTAATGTTCCGAGCATGCTCCAGGTTATGATCTAAGAACACCACCGTATCATCAGCATACTGAAGGATAGACAAACCCTCCGGAATCAAATGCGGAACAATACCATTGAATTGATTTTCCTCTTTCGCCCTTGCGAAAAGAATTGCTAACATATCAGCAGCAATATTGAATAATATTAGCGACAAAGGGTCCCCTTGACGAAGGCCCTTAAAAGTACTAAAAATGGACCTACGTCATCATTCACTTTAACTCTAACATGGCCTCCAGAGACTATTGTATGGATCCAAGCACACCAGGAGGGAGAGAAACCCTTCATACGCATCGCTTGTTGGAGAAACTTCCAGTTGACTTTATCATAGGCCTTCTCGAAGTCTAGCTTAAGAATAATTCCATCTAATTTTTTACTCTGTAATTCGTGGATGGATTCATGAAGAATAATAACCCCTTCAAGAATATTTCGACCGCGCATAAAAGCTGTCTGAGAAGGACAGACAATTCTATCAGCCACAAGACCTATTCTATTTGAAAGGACTTTAGTTATGATTTTGAACGAGACATTAAGTAAGCAAATAGGCCTATAATCCTGGATTTTAAATGCGTTGTCCTTCTTTGGAATTAGAGTAATTACTCCAAAATTTAAGCTATGAACCGAAAGGGAATTTTGATGAAAGTCCACAAACAACGCAAATAGATCATCCTTAATCACTTCCCAAAAAGCTTGATAAAATTCTACTGGAAAGCCATCCGGCCCAGGAGCTTTGTTATGCTCCAAAGAAAAAACCACCTTTTTAACTTCATCTATAGTAAAATTAGCAGTTAAAATTTCATTCTCAGTATCAAAGACTTGAGAAATGTCTTGGATAAAGGATTCATCCAGATCAACCGATGTTATGTCAGGCTTCCCAAAGAGATTCTTGTAATAACTCGTTATATGTGATTTAAGTTCTTCCTCATCCGTTATGCATGCACCATCCTCATCCTCTAACGAAAAAATTTGTTGCCTCCGGTGCTTGCCGTTAGCCACTAAATGGAAATATTTTGTATTATCGTCACCTTCGAGGAGATGTTTGACCTTGGCCCTCTGGAAGAGACATACATACATTGTCACTAATAGGAAACTATACAAGACATCATGAAAATGTACAATCAATAAGCTATTTACCATCTTGAAAGTTGTCAATGGCATCTAAACAGCAATTGTAAATAGAAAATATAATATCTCGCAACCACTACTGCATAAATTGAGAATAATCTGTTGTGCCTGAACCAAGATTAGGACTAGGAGGTTATGTATTCGGCAGGTCGAGGAAGGAAATTTTTTCCTATGCTTGAGATACACATCCTACCAACACACTATCTTTAATGACAAATATTAGATTGTTGGTGCTAATGTTATTGTTGATATTTTTTACCAACATTTTTTCTATATCAGGAGTTCATTTAATCTAAAAAAGTATATTGGTTTGCTATTTTAAAGTGGCTGCAAACAACGCCATGCACTGGATCGGGAGTAACGGCGAGAGGAAAGAAGCGCCGGTTCATCGCTCCCTACAGGCTGTAAGCGGACGGTATAGATAATTAGGACTATAGACCAAGGTTAAAAGATGAGACAAATTTATTAAACATAATTAGGATTATATTTAATACTTATAATTGATATTAGGTATGTGCCCGTGCATTGCACGGGAGATATAGATACGGAATGATAAACATAACATTATGACTCAAATAGAATGAACTGACATCGAACAAACATTATAATATTGTACAAACTATTTATAAAGAATTTTCAAATAGTTTGTCTGTCGCACCCAAAAATAGATCTAAGCCAAGAGAAATGTCAGACTGTGAAGCAGAGATGGTCACATGCTCAAACAATTCTTTTGGTGATGCCGAGCAACCTTACCAGCAGTGGTGACAGGCCAGAGGCTTTCACAATGACCGAAAGCACTACAAACTGTGGTGATGAATTGTTGACAAATGTCGAAGAACCTGTGGCCAGTACAGCAAAAGAACAATTATCGGAAGACATTGAGACTGTGCTAAATAATAATAAGGGTGAGGGGGCTCTATTCTATTAATCTCCTCGATTCCCTGGTTTGGATGCCCCGTTTATTAGTTGCGATCTTGTAACTTCTATTGATATGCAAGAATTTAGTCCCCTTGAAATTAGGCAGTGGATATGGTCGACCATGAATGTCCCAACTCCTTTAAGGTTATGGGGCTCTCCGACACATGATGAAAGCCCAGATGCATTGCTGTCAAGCTTCAAGACAGAAAAACCTTTCTTCCGTTGTCACTTGGACTCCCATTGGTAGCTTCTAGGTGTAAAACTTTAGCAGAAGCAGCAACAAAATACCCATACAGCTACTTCGTCTCTTTGGGGATGTGCATGGCAAAGCCACGTTTCATTTTATAGTTTCTAAGAAATTAAATGTCCAAAAATGTTTAGTATATGAGATTCCAACCAAATTAAGAAACCTTATCAAGATACAGTTGGTGATCAGGTATTTTTAATGTTCCAGTACAGTGCGGGAAGATCCTTAATAGGAAAGAAGTGATAAGCTTACGTGGTGATTGTGACATTAGAGTAATACAGGAACTAAATGTGAGGATTAGTGACCCTTTCTATGCTTATAGTTTATACTAATCCTCATTGGTAAACAAATGGTTAATGCCTTTTTAGTTTTGCTATATATTGTAGCATTAGTGTTGGGGTGAAGGCGAAGACGCTACCCTTCGCTCCAGGCCTTCGTCACCTCGCTGCACCAACAGAGGCAAGATGACTGGCGTGGCCCACCCTTCGTCCTCCTCACTGCAAGACGAAGGCCTACGACGAAGTCTCTTCATTCCACGTCCCCACCCGACCTGGAGGCCCATGTGGGATTCAGCCCATTGTAACAGGCCCCGCATGGAGAAGCGTGTTACGGGCCTGATTTGTAATAGCTTTTCTGTAATGACAGTCTGTAACCCTCCCTTATAGGAATATTCTGGGGATAGTCCAGGTGCCTGAGGGCATAAACGTCCTTACATCGGGACGTTGGGTACTTAGGCACCTATAAATACCCCCGTACAGTTCCCTTGAGAGGCTGGATTAACAGAGCAATTGCCATCTCGAGTTAAACCTTGCTTTCACTTTTTCCACTCCCCCGTTGGATCAACTTGCCCAAGAGAGCAAGTTCCAACATTTGGCGCCCACCGTTCGTGCTACGAACAAACCACCCGCGATGGCACCCAAGAGAGCTAGTTAGAAGGCAACCCCATCCGTCGACGAAGCAGCGAAGGCAGCACTGCTAGCTGAGAAAAAGGGCAAGGCCCTCGCAGACAACACCCACCAAGAAGCCTGCGAAGACGAAGCACTCAGCAAGAGACAACGCAACAATCAACCCACTCCCGAAGGCACCCTCCGCACCTGCAGCTCCGGAGGACAACCACAAGCACCACCCCCAGGCTTCGCTCCACTAGAGGGCGAGGACGCAACAGAGGACAGCGAAGTCATCGGCGTCTCAGCAGAAGAACAACTACAGCTACGGGCCCTACGCATCAAGAACCACAATCTCCAAAAGCAGAAAGAAATCCTCGAGGCCAAGCGCCAACGTGTCTCCGCGCAAGCCAAGGTGCGCCAGATGATACGAGACGAGGAGCAGAGGGCTCGGGAACTCGAGCAAGAGATTGCGCTCATGCAGCGCGAAGGCCAACACGATCTGCAGCACGGCCCGCCCCTCCAACAGCGCGCGCCAGCCGGAGACTTATTCATTCCGCAGCGTGGACCCTTCATCCCGCACGCCACAGCTTTCCAAGACGACGTACCTTCACGCCAGTCGTATCATCGACCACGCTTCTTGATATCTCAATAGAATAAGACTTTCCAGGCATTCTAGGGAGCCCTCTCCCTACAAGCAAATCAAAATCTTTCTAGTGGAGCTCTCTCCCATTTACAAAGACTCTAGTGCTACCACCAGCGCAATTCTTGGGCATCGGATAGTTGAATTATTTTATAAATGGCTGCAAGGAACGAACAATTGTGTGATGACCGAAAATAGACAGCGCTCGAGAAAATATGAACATGTAGAAAGTTTGACTTACTAGTATGATGCCTCTACATTCTTGTCCAAAGACACCCCAAAATCCAGCACGATAGTCATACCTAAATTACAAAAAGTATGTGTTACTTTGCTTTTAACAATTCGGAATGCACTGTGAACTGAAGTTCCCAATAAACCATCACTGGTGCTGAGAAGTGAAGATCTAGTAGAATTTATTTTAAAAGATGAAGAAAAACAAGTGATACACTTGTCATACTAACTTAAGGTCCAAATAATGGTAAGTGTTTCTCTGCACATTGTCGGTCTCCAAAATGTACTCATACTACTCATATGTCAACCCAGATATGTACAAAGATATCGTCATCAACATCAAAATAGTTTGACAACAAGTTCTAGGGTAAATTTATTCTTTGTCCATAGGCAGATCCTTGTCAAAGTTGCACCTTCAACTCAAGTGAAAATGCCATTATTCAGCATAAATTTTGATATGGGAAAAAACAGTGTTAGAGGAAATCTTGGTAGACTTCCATTCAAGGTCAAAGGAGAATGGTTAAAAACATACTTAGTGTGATCACTACAACAGTATGCTTCGGTCCTTTAGATATTGTGTAAACAACTACACAAAATGTCTTGAGAGCTCTGCCCTTTTATGCTAAAATAAAAATGACTAGGAAAAGTGTTGTAGTTATAACCTTCTTTACTCTTATGTATGCATTTCCTACTGAGACTTTCACCTCTAACAGTGGCTTCATAACCTGATTTGGTATTTATGTCACATTCTTTTCTCTATTTTCATTGACTGGAGAATGGATCCATTTGTTTGTCCACTAAAATTGAACCTTGTGGACTGATTGTACATTGTCCTGAAGCTTCCAATTGACCTCCTGTATCTCCTTGACATAATATATCCTTTAGGTCATTTGAAAATCTAGACCTATCGACAGGCACCGATTTTAACCGAATGCTCCTGTTTGACCCATGCTCAATATCTATTCTACCATAGTTGAAGGTAGAAGACGGTGACACATTGTCAGCAAAATCCTTCTGTCGGCGGACGTCGTGTGCTTGCAGCTTATAGAAATTAAAGTTGTCTTCATCCTAATGCTGATACCACTCGGAACTCTTGGCGCCCCGGTGACTGGAACCTCTACTTCTGACACCTTTTGATACAGGGAAAGACGATGGCGGGATCACCGGATGAACTTTCACTTGCTTAGGCTTGAGAGTAATGATCTCTAAACAAGAACCGCATTGGACCTGATTCTTCTTCTGGCCTGTGAATTTCCCATGAGGCAGCTACAGGAGATGCACACGAGTAAAGGTGTAGCGCCCCTCATCGGCCGGTAGAACTTCTCCGCTTTCTTCCTGAAATACCCCACCCTCCTCTTGGACACAAAAGGGTGTGAGTAGAGAGACGAAGCCACAGACCTTCGGTCAAGCTCCAACGAGATTGGATGGGATCTGTCGAACCGAAAGGAGCCCTTCCCCTATTGTCCTGCGAAGTACCTGGCCATCGGGACGTGGTCATCCGGCAGCGGCACCACCGCCCGCTGGCTCTAGAGGCAGTGCGCGCATTGGCAGGCGCTGTGGTGGCGCCTTACGTGGCCCTCCTGCTGCCCCTCATGGTAGTACTGCTGTCGGAACGGCTGCCTGGCGTACGCGTCGTCAGATACGAAGCCCTGCGACCGATCATATGAGCTCGGCGGCAAGCTAGTCCTGTGCCGGCCAGCGTAGCGCGAGCGGTAGTGGTCGAGGCCCAGGCATGCGATGTACGTTGGAGGCGGCTCGGCGTGCGTGGGGCGCAGCGAGACTGTGCGGCGGACCGGCGGCTCACCGCGCGGTGGCAGTCCGCCACGAGCTCGCAGGAGCGGGTGATCTGGTCTCGTACATCATGACAGGGTCGTTCCTGACTTTTTAGGGGCCTGGTGCGAAATCCGAAATGGAGGCCCCATCCACACATAATATATATAATATTCAACGTTTATAAGATGGCAAATATAAAATATAGCAAAAACACATACTTGTTATCCGATGTCACTAAAAATATCTTCTAACATTTTGTGATACAAATCATCGCTTATACCATTAAGATCAATCTCATTCAACAACTTCTTTTAGATACATATAATCGCCAAACCATTTAACCTCTCTTAAGTCATTGTTGACCTTAAATAGTTCAAAAAATATTTCAATTTTAAAAATCTTCTCTCCGTCGATGCAACCATCATGTGTATAGTAAATAATACTATCTCTGTATCAAAATAAAATTTATTTTGCTTCTCTAGTTGATTCCTCATCATCTAGTTGAATATAGACATAAAAATCAAGAGTTAAAACAAATACTATTTTGGAATGAAGTGAATATTAGATAAGTAATTGAGACATTAGTTTAACAATCTAAACAAAACTGATCGATAGTGCATCGCTCTTGCGTATTTATGTCTAGGGTAGATATACTTAGCGGGAAAAAAGTGCTAACGTCAAGTGACCCGAGGGCCCCTCTGTTTTTGGGGGCCCGGTGCGGCCGTACCTGTCGGGGACCATAATTAGGGGTACCCCCAAGACTCCTAATCTTAGCTGGTAACCCCCATCAGCACAAAGCTGCAAAGGCCTGATGGGCGCGATTCCGGTCAAGGCTTCGTCCACTCAAGGGACACGATCTCGCCTCGCCCGAGCCTAGCCTCGGGCAAAGACAGCCGACCCAGGAGGATTCATGTCTCGCCCGAGGGTCCCCTCAAGCGACGGGCACTCCTTCGACTCGCTCGAGGCTCAGCTCGGGCAGGCTTCACGGAGACGCAACCTTGGCCAGATCGCCTCGCCAGCCGACCGGATCGCAGGAGCATTCAATGCAAGGATCGCCTGACATCTTATCCTGACACGCGCTCTTCAGTCGACAGAGCCGAAATGACCGCGGTCACTTCGCCCCTCCACTGACTGACCTGACAGGAAAACAGCGCCGCCTGCCCTGCTCCGACTGCTGTGCCACTCGCCAGAGTGAGGCCGACAGCTGCTAAGTCCAGCCTCGGGCGCCATAGGAAGCTCTGCCTCGCCCGACCCAGGGCTCGGACTCGACCTCGACTTCGGAAGACGGACTCCGCCTCGCCCGACCCCCGGGCTCGGACTCAACCTCGACCTCGGAAGACGATCTCCGCCTCGCCCGACCCCAGGGCTCGGACTCGACCTCGACTCCAGAAGACGGTCTCTGCCTCGCCCGACCATAGGGCTCGGACTCGACCTCGACTTCGGAAGACGGACTCCGCCTCGCCCGACCCCAGGGCTCGGACTCAACCTCGACTCCGGAAGACGGTCTCCGCCTCGCCCGACCCCAGGGCTCGGACTCAACCTCGACCTCGGACGACGGTCTCCGCCTCGCCTGACCCCAGGGCTCGGACTCAACCTCGACCTCGGACGACGGTCTCCGCCTCGCCCGACCCCAGAGCTCGGACTCAGCCTCGACCTCGGAGGAGCCTCTGCCTCGCCCGACCTTGGGCTCGGACCGACCACGTCGCAGGGGGGCCATCATTACCCTTCCCCTAGCTAGCTCAGGCTCCGGGGAACAAGACCAGCGTCCCATCTGGCTCGCCCCGGTAAAACAGGTAATGATGGCACCCCGCGTGCTCCATGACGACGGCGGTTCTCAGCCCCTTACGGAAGCAAGGAGACGTCAGCAAGGATCCGACAGCTCCGACAACTGTGCTCCTACAGGGCTCAAGCGCTCCTCTGACGGCCACGACATCACATGAACAGGGCGCCAAAACCTCTCCGACAGCCACGACGGCATGTACATAGGGCTCTGGCTCCCCTCTGCTAGACACATTAGCACATTGCTACACCCCCATTGTACACCTGGGCCCTCTCCTTACATCTATAAAAAGAAGGTCCAGGGCTCTCATACGAGAAGGTGGCCGCGCGGGAGAACAGGCCGACGCACAGGCTCACGCTCTCTCTCTCTATCTCTCCCACGCGAACGCTTGTAACCCCCTACTGCAAGCGCATCCACCCTGGGCGTAGGACAACATGAGGCCGCGGTTTCCCCTTACTGTCTTCCCCCCTTGTGTTCCGTCTCGCGCCGACCCATCTGGGCTGGGACACGCAGCGACAGTTTACTCGTCGGTCCAGGGACCCCCCGGGGTCGAAACACCGACAGTTGGTGTGCCAGGTAGGGGCCTGCTGCGTGTTGACGAGCAGCTTCCCGTCAAGCTTCAGATGGGTAGTCTCCAGCAACCTCTCCAACCCGGGACGGTGCTCCGTTTCGGGAGCCTTGAGTTCATGTCCCTCGACGGCAGCTACGACATGATACTCCTTCCTCTGCCGCGCGACAACGACAATGGCGGTCGTCAGCCCGCCCGCCAGCGGCGGAACCGACGACGTCTTCCCCACGTGGTAGAAGAGCAACATCCGGGTCTGTCCCGTCACCTTCCCCGCCGACGGAGGAGGAGGCGGGGCAACCGTGGCCAAGCAGGAGGCGGCACCTCATCGGCTGTCGAGCGAGTCGACGGCGCCGGCACCCCAGCGGGGGACACGTCGGGCGTTGACCTCGCGTCTGAGATGAAGACGAGCGTCGTTTCCCCGCAACACGCCAACCCCAAGCAGATGGACGACGCTAGCACACTCGCGAAGGACTTTCTGGGTGTTAGCCTCGTACCTGAGATAACGGTGTAGTCCGTCCCCGACGCGACTTCGTCACCATTCGTCGATCAGGAGGTACCGTCCGTCTCCCATCCTGTGCCTTTTAGATTCAGCTTCGACCCACCAAGCGACCCCGCTTCGGTGGATGCTTTCATAAAGGCACATCCAAACCTTCCGGGGTATCATATGCGGTCAACCTGGGACCGACTGATGGCCGTCTCGACCTGCGGGCCCCTGGGTTCCGAGGAAGATGACGAGCCCGACTCTGGTTGGGATTTCTCCAGGCTCGGTGACCCTAGTGCCATGCGGGACTTCATGGCCGCATGTGACTACTGCCTCTCTGATTGCTCCGATAGTAGCCACAGCCTCAGCGACGAGGACTGTGGCCCAAGTCGCGAATGTTTCCACGTCGATCTAGGGGGTCTCGACGAAGGCAACCACCTTGGTATGCCGGAGGACGGCGATCCCCCTAGGCCTGCGCCTCGCGTTGACATCCTTCGGGAGCTAGCTGTGGTCCCAGTCCCTGCGGGGGGTCAGGACGCACAGCTCGAGCAAATCCATGAGATATAGGCCAGGCTCGACGAGGAAGCAGGACAACTTGTGCAGCTTCGGCAAAATATCGGGCAGGAGTGGGCAGGCCGAGCACCGGCCGGAGAAGCGCGTCATCTGGCCCAGGACATCCAGCACCGCATCGCCGACGATGCCAGGGCAAGGCTGCCCCCGGCTTCCAGTGGGGTCGGCCAGAACCTGGCCGCAGCAGCAATGCTACTCCGAGCGATGCCGGAACCATCCACCACCGAGGGACGGCGTATCCAGGGAGAGCTCAAGAATCTCCTGGAGGATGCCGCGGTCCGACGGGCCGAAAGCTCTGCCTCTCGAAGGCAGGGATACCCCCCGAAGCATCGCGCCGCGACTTCCCAATTCATGCGGGAAGCTGTAACACCCTGAATTTGGGGGTATAAATTTTTTTTCTCTAATATCCATCAAATTCAGGTATTACCCTCTCTTGTCCTTGCTTTTCTTTTCATTTTCCTAAATATTGTAGAGTTATTTTGTTATGTATATAGGCGTAAGCCTAGTAAATAAAACCCTAAAGGAAATAATGATTATTGCATCATGCCAGAATACATCTATTTTTGTACGATGATTTGTTTTGGTGTGCATCTATTTAAACTCGTAGAGCGTGGTTGAACTTGAATTCAAAACTTAAAACAATATTCAAATAGAGAAAAGGGAGAAAAATAAAAAGAGAAAATAAACCCAATACCCCCTCCCATGCTCCCCACCCAGGCCTGCCCCGCCGGCCCGTTCGGCCTCGCGCGTCCCAGTGCTCGAGCTGAGCACCGCACGCTCTAGCCAGGGAGCCACCCAGCGCTGCCGCCTGCGTGTGGGCCCCACCCACCAGGTCGCCCCATCTCCTATTCATCTTCTCCAAACCGCCTTCTCCCACCCATCTCGCCCACGATGCCAACCACCCCGCCCAGCGCCTTTGCTCCTTCCCCTCCTCTTCCCCTCCTCACATGCGCAACAACCATCACCTGGGACCCAGAGCACCATCCACAGCTCGCGTGACGTCGACGCCCAGGTAAGCCATGTGCCCATCCTCTCCCTAGTCCCTCGACGCGAGCGCCTCCCCTCCTCCTTTCCCTTGTGGCAAGCCGTTCCAGTCGCTGCTCCACCATGGCCATGCCCACCCGGCATAGCTTCGCACCCCCCCGCACGCCAGCTCTAGCCATGGCCGCGAGCATCCCTGCGCCTCCGCTCTGCCCACGGCGTGCGCGCTCGCGTGGCCCAGTGGCGGCCTAGCCGGGAGCGCCCCCTCGCTAGCCCCACTCTGGGTCACCACGCTCCAGCGCGTGCAGTGCGCGCGTGTGGTTCAGACACCATCGTCGCTGCCCAGTGGGGCCTGTGCGCCAGAGCCACGCCCAGGGCACGTCTGCTTCTCCAACCGTTCGAGTACCTTGCGCTCACGTCGCCAAAAGCCGCCCACGCCGGTTCTTGTGCCCACTCGCCCCTCTCCCCCTTCTCCTTGGCCACGGGCATGGCCTAGCCGTGCCAGCACCCCGCGCCGAGCACCTGCTCTGGTCGCGCCGATGGTGCCATCCAGTCGCCGGTAGTCCTCGCCTCACCTCGACCTGCGCCTGCTCATCACCGTCCGCATCTTGTCGTACGTCGCTGACTCGCCTTGTCGTCGTGTGGCCGTCGAGCTGGGAGCCGCACCTCGCCACGGTCGTCACACCCAGCGTAACTCGTCCGCGCGGCCTGCGTAGTTTGGCCCGGCCCTTTGCGCGACCCCGGCGCAATAGTCTCGCCGCCGTCATACCTCGCCGCGAGCTCGCCTAGACATCTGTCATCGTTGCGAGGTAAGCTTCGTCTACATGTTAGTATCCTTGTTTCACCATGTCGCACGTTATAAATAATTAATTATATTTTTGTCTAACCAACATTAATTAATTAGACTTTTCAATTAAAAACTAATTTATAAATAGTTGACTTGCGCTTTATAAATACTGGTCGACATAATTAATAGTAACTCAAATGTTTTGCTCTAATATTTGTTTGATATAAATGCGACGACTATTTAGTTTTATCGCGTTTCGCGCGCGTCGTTCGCGTATGTCGCGCGTGCTACTCGCCTGCTTCGTCGCGCATCGTTCGCGTCTTGCGCAGCGACCCACACTTCTTGCGAGTTATCGCGCGTACCGCTCGTGTTGTTGTTGCCGTTTGCGTGCGCCGTCACCATCCGCGCGTATCGTGCGCGCGATCCGCGCACTTTGGTTAATCGTTCACTATAATCGTTCATGCATAGTAATTAATTCTTATCATTGACCAATTGATGATTTAATTTATCTAAAATATCTTACGCTAATAATTTACACTAACAAAAATCAACTTAGAAATATAGTTTTGCACATTTAACCATAGCCTTGTGGTATTTGCATGTCGCGTCGTGTTTAGCCACGAATTGTTAATTGTTCAATACGTTATGCATCGCAAACCTGTGTCAGCTCGTTTTAGTTGTGTCAACTTCGTAACAACATCGATTCTGTATTAGTAATGTTATCTAGTCATGTCGCAAGTTTAATTGATTAATTAATTATCTATTCTTTTGGTATTCTATAGTTATTACCTTCTATTTAAAACTAGGTTGTAGTTTTAACTCAGACTTCTACGATTATAAATGTTAATTAACTTGATTAATACCAGCTTAAATACTTTTAATTAATTATTTATTTGTTGTTGTTCACGCACGACATCGTTTGCGCGTCATCGTGTTGTTCACGCGCGTAGTCGCGTTGCCTCACGCGTGTCGTGCGGTGTCGTGCGCATTGTCTCGCGTGACGATCATGAGTGTCGCACAACGTCTGCTCATGATAATAAATTGTTTTCGCTTACGAACACTCACGTTAATAATGTTAATCTGTCGGGTCATATATTTTAGATACTTAACTTAAGGCTCGCTCGATTAATATTTATTAGATTAATATTCTAATCAGATTAAATGTGTAGTGTTCAACTTTGGCTAACCTGGATAATATTAATTTAACTACTTTCTATTTATTTAACATTCGTTTAGTATAAACTTGTCACCTGTTCAGTTATTCTCGTCTATCACGGGTACTGTTCTGAGCGCGGTGGCGTGCTGCTTCACGCGTCGTTCACGTGCTGTCTGCGCGTTGTTCGTGCGTGATGTGCTCGCGGTGGCGTGCGGGTTCGCACGTCGTTCGCCCTGGTCGCGCGCACTGTTTTTGTGTGCCGTCAGCGTGCTATGTTGCGCGAGTTCGCGCGTCGTCTGCACTCTGTCGTGTTGTGGCGCTCGTCGTCATCGTGTTGTTCGCACGCGTTGTCGCGCGTCGTTCACGTGTGTCGCGCCTTGCCACGTGCCGTTCGCGCGTATCGCGCGTTGTCTGCACGCTAAGTCGTTTGTGTCCGCGCGTCACGCACATCGTGTTTGCACGTCGTGCGTCGTTAATTCGTCTCGCTTAGAATCGCTCATATTAATTAAGTTACTTGCTTAACTGTCAAATATTAAAATAGTAAGTTAGTCAAAACTAAGTAGTAGTATTAATTTATATTTGATTAATATCCATTAATATAATTATGTCGAATTGGATGTTCTAATTAATACTTGTTTAGCGTAAACGTGCTAACCCCTCGACCATAGCTTCGTCTATCGTGGTTCTTTTCCTCGCGTAACCGTAGAGGCGCTCTCTATTTTATATTGTTCGCATTTATAATATTTTATCTTGTATAGTGTAATGTTCTTATGCATATACATATGTTTGTTTGCTTGTGCTTGTTCGTCTTCGCTTCGCGTTGCGATTAGATCACGATTCGTTTCCAAGCTTCGAGGAATTGACGGTCAAGCTTCGACGACCAAGTGATCAAACTCTACAAGTTCTACGAGATTGAAGACCCTGAGCATCTGTTTGTTGTAGGCAAGTGTCCTCTGACCCATTATGTCCCTTTCACTTATAATACACTGTCCCGCATTACTTAATTGAAACCTAAGGATTGACTAGCTTTGTATTTACCTTATACTTAATTACCTATTGGGTTACTATGATTAGCTTTATGCTATTGCTTTAACTTAATCAACGAACATGATGTGAATATTTATGATACGATGATGTTGTCCCGATGATCTTGTGATATTTTAGGGGACTCGGTCTGTTTCCCGAGTACCTCTCCGTAAGGACCTGTTCGCTGAGAGACCACCCGGGATAACAGTGCAACCATGAGGGTGAAATGGGGCGCCCTTAGCTAATTAATTAGAGGAACTAGAGGTGTAGTTGCTTCGCCGTCGTGCCGTCAATGGGGTCCAGGCACAGTGCTTGCTCTGCCGAGGCTGAGTGCCGAGGTTCTTTCGTTTTGCTTTTGTTAGTCACCCTCCTGCAGGGAGAGGTACTGTGTTTATCAAACTGGAGAAACCTAATGGGCGACTATGACCTCTAGGGAATCTTTGTAAAGGCTACGTAGTGATACCCTGCCGGACCACCTAGGAAGTGATCAATGGAGAGTCATGATCCCCGGGCAAAACGGGAATCACGGCTCATGGGTAAAGTGTGCGACCTCTGCAGAGGGTAATGAAACTGATATATCAGGCGTGCTCACGGTTATGAGCAGCCTTGGGATCCTCTTTGATTAGAGATACTCAGGATACACCTCAGATGATGACTTTAACGATGATGGTTAATGATGGTGACTTTAATTATGAATTCTAGCATTTCCTCTCTGAGGAGGTACTTTTTGGGATTATAACTTGGGTTTTATGATAAAATCTGGCTTCTACTAATAATAAATACCTGACCAACTAAAAGCAATTGCTTGAGCCTAACCCCACATAAAAGCTAGTCCACTTCAGCCAAACGGGACATTTGCTGAGTACGTTGATGTGTACTCATCCTTGCTTTACCACAAAACACCAGGTTGTCCACATTGCAACCACTGCTCAGGAGAAGATGAAGCCGTGGAAGGAGACTTCCAGGAGTTCCAAGACTACGACGAGTTCTAGGTGTGGGTTGGCGGCAACCCCCAGTCAGCTGCCTGTGAAGGCCCTATCTTTACTGCGTTTCGCTTAGCACTTTGATTTACCCGTTGAGTTGATGACTATGTGGATGTCTTTGACATCGTGATGTAATAAGTTAATACTCTTTTATGTTATTATTCGAGCACTATGCGATGATGTTCATTTATGTAATCGCTGTGTACATGAATTCTGATCCTGGCACGTACATGGTTCGCATTCGGTTTACCTTCCAAAAACCGGGTGTGGCATAAGTGGTATCAAAGCCTTGCTGACTGTAGGACCGCTGACCTAGAGTAGCATTGGCCGTTTTAAGGACTTTTTGATTATTACTCCACCTCATCCTTGATTCTGCTTCAAAATATTAGTCACCTCGACTAATTCTATGTTGTGCTCCTATATGCCCCTTGCCAAAAGTATTTTATTCTAGTATGGTCTATACTTCTCTCAACCTATTAGATCTGATCTCACCCTTGTGCTTGCGACATCTTTGTAGATGCCCCATGACCATAACCTTCTTGTCTTGTTGGGATTCTTTCCTCTTTTGTCATTAAATTGCTACGATCTAGCGAACTCTAGTTCTTTGGTATTGACATGCTTATATCCCTTTAATACTCTTGTTTCAAATACCTGCCTCTAAATTTCTACTGCCTACTTAAACATTTCAGTTTATATGTCCGTGACCTTCCTGTCTTTTGAGACCCTTTCATCTTTTGTTGTTTAGTCGCTATCTTTCGACAATTTCTTGTCTCTTGGTATTGGTATGCTCATCTCCTTGAAATCTCTCATACTATCATATATTTTTATGCCTACCTTTATACCCTAATGACTGTTCAAGCCATTTCAGTTAACATGCCCTTGATCACCCTTGTTTCTTAATGATCCATGAATGGTCATTTTATCTCGCACATGATTGGTGATCTCGTTGCTTCCTTATAACTTCCGTCGGTAATGAATTCTTACTTCAACCATTCTATTGAAACATAACCTATCCTACCTTGATTGTTTTCTCCACTCTGCCATTTCGCGAGTCTTGCCTTAACTCTATCCTTTGTTATGCCTTTCGTTATTATCACCTTCGCCTTTGACACCTCTATATCTTACCTTGATGCCTATATTACACTTGTGCTCCAAAACCTTCTCTCTTTCGTCTCAATTTTAAAAGTTGAAGGTCACCTATTTTCCCTTAGTTGTACCCTATTCCTTGTCGCTTGCGAGTTTTTAGCTCCACCCTTTGTTGTCTGTTACTACCTATACCTTCGTCGTCTCTCCATCTTACCTTGATGACTATCTTACGTCTGTTATTTAAAATTCCCTCTCCCATCTTGATTCGAAGGAAGTGTCTTACTTATCCTGCCCTTGGTCGGAACCTCGTCTTTGCTAGGTGTGAGTCTTATCTTAACTCCATTCTTTGTTGTACTCATACCACTGGCACTTCTATGCCTTCATCTTTTCTCTTATACCCTTTGTTGTTATCGCCTTTGACCCTTGCGATATTTATGTCTTATACTTAAATGCTCACCTTGAACTTATCCTTAAAAGCCCCCTTTTTCTTTCGACCAAGTTTGTGAGTTGCGAGTTACCTATCTCTCCCTTGATTTCTTTTCACTTCTTGTCACCTTACAAGTTTTGTGTTAATTCCATCCCTTGTTGTGTTTTTATTTGCTATCACCCTCACCTTGTCGTCCATCGATCTTGCCTTGATACTCATCTTTATTCCTACTCTTTAAAAATCCCGTCTCTTCCACCTCAATTTGAGAGTGGCAATTTACCTATCTGGCCCTTGGACGTACCCTGTCCTTTTCCATTTACAGGTCCTATCTTAACTCCATCCTTTATGGTACTCATATCCTTTGTCTTATGCCTATTTACCTCCTCTCCTACATCCTTTTCCGTTAATACCTTTAAAAAACCCTTGTAATATCTATTCCCTTGCCTTCTTGCTTACCTTGAACCTACCCTTTGAAGCCTTCTCTTGTCCATCCCTATTCGAGGATAGTGCCTCACCTACTTCACCATTGATGGATCCCCCCTTCTTCGACGCCTTGCAAGTTTTGTCTAAAATACATCCTTGGTTGTGTGTTTGACTGTTATCACCTTAACCCTTGTCATCCCTTGATCTTTACCTTGATGCTTATCATGTACCCATATTTTAAAGCCGCCTCTCCCATTTTATTCCAAGAGTGATGTCTTACCCATCCCGCTCTTATTCGTTCCCTTTTCCTCTGTCGTGTTGCAGGTCTTGGCTTTTGCTCGATATCACCCTTACCGTCCTAATATGTAGATTTTTCCATGATGCTTATCCTATGCCTACCTTTGGAGATTTCATCTTTCCCATCTCAATTTGAGAATGGTGTGTTACTTATCTTGACCTTGGTTGCATTCTCTCCCCTATCGGTTACAATCCTTGCTTTAGCTCCATCCTTTATAGTGCTCATGCCCCTATTCTGTATGTCTTATTATTCCCCTTCCCTTTTGATGGCCTTAGAATAGTTTCCCCTTGGTAAGGAAAGACCACCATTTAATTAAAAGTTACGTGTAGTAACGAGATGTTTGTTGTTGTATGCTTGTGCTGTTTGTCTTTGTGTTATGACTGATTTGCTTCTTTGTGATGAGTGTTGATGTGTTGTGGCCATTGGTCCGCAATGGCATCAGTTTACTAGCTGAGTGCAATAGAGTTAGGTAATTGGGTGATCTCCCTTTTCTCTTTTAATCCATATATGCTTTCCTTTTCTATCTATACCTTTTCCTCTTGCACCTGTCCGGTTGGCAACCTCCAACCTATCTTAGTCAATGAAGATCAGAGTCGAAAGCATCTTCACCAAGTGCGTATCGACGCTCCTGTTAAGGGGATTAGTCGCTAACCCCAGTGAAGACAATGCGATCAATGTCAACCAATAAGATCAGAGTGGCACTGCTGAAGCGTGTGTGGGTCCTAACTCACAAGTCCAAGAGACCCTCAAGAATTGCATCAGTAGTCGTGAATATCTGAAGGTCAAAACAACCGGTCCGCAAGTTAAGCTTGCCAAGTCCAACTCAAGAAAGTCGTGGACAACCTATGAACCGACCTCGTTTTCTTGCTAGCCTCTTCTTGAATCTCGGGGGCGAGATTCCTGTTAAGGGGGTTAGATCTGTAACACCCTGAATTTGGGGGGTATAATTTTTTTCTCTAATATCCATCAAATTCAGGTATTACCCTCTCTTGTCCTTGCTTTTCTTTTCATTTTCCTAAATATTGTAGAGTTATTTTGTTATGTATATAGGCGTAAGCCTAGTAAATAAAACCCTAAAGGAAATAATGATTATTGCATCATGCCAGAATACATCTATTTTTGTATGATGATTTGTTTTGGTGTGCATCTATTTAAACTCGTAGAGCATGCTTGAACTTGAATTCAAAACTTAAAACAATATTCAAATAGAGAAAAGGGAGAAAAATAAAAAGAGAAAATAAACCCAATACCCCCTCCCATGCTCCCCACCCAGGCCTGCCCCGCCGGCCCGTTCGGCCTCGCGCGACCCAGTGCTCGAGCTGAGCACCGCACGCTCTAGCCAGGGAGCCACCCAGCGCCGCCGCCTGCGTGTGGGCCCCACCCACCAGGTCGCCCCATCTCCTATTCATCTTCTCCAAACCGCCTTCCCCCACCCATCTCGCCCACGTTGCCAACCACCCCGCCCAGCGCCTTTGCTCCTTCCCCTCCTCACACGCGCAACAACCATCACCTGGGACCCGGAGCACCATCCACAGCTCGCGCGACATCGACGCCCAGGTAAGCCATGCGCCCATCCTCTCCCTAGTCCCTCGACGCGGGCGCCTCCCCTCCTCCTTTCCCTTGTGGCAAGTCGTTCCAGTCGCTACTCCACCATGGCCATGTCCACCCGGCATAGCTTCGCACTCCCCCCCCCCGCACGCCAGCTCTAGCCATGGCCGCGAGCATCCCTGTGCCTCCGTTCTGCCCATGGCGTGCGCGCTCGCGTGGCCCAGTGGCGGCCTAGCCGGGAGCGCCCCCTCGCTAGCCCCACTCTGGGTCACCACGCTCCGGCGCGTGCAGTGCGTGCGTGTGGTTCAGACGCCGTCGTCGCTGCCCAGTGGGGCCTGTGCGCCAGAGCCACGCCCAGGGCACGTCTGCTTCTCCAACCGTTTGAGTTCCTTGCGCTCACGTCGCCAAAAGCCGCCCACGCCGGTTCTTGTGCCCACTCGCCCCTCTCCCCCTTCTCCTTGGCCACGGGCATGGCCTAGCCGTGCCAGCACCCCGCGCCGAGCACCTGCTCTGGTCGCGCCGATGGTGCCAGCCAGTCGCCGGTAGTCATCGCCTCACCTCGACCTGCGCCTGCTCATCACCGTCCGCATCTTGTCGTACGTCGCTGACTCGCCTTGTCGTCGTGTGACCGTCGAGCTGGGAGCCGCACCTCGCCACGGTCGTCACACCCAGCGTAACTCGTCCGCGCGGCCTGCGTAGTTTGGCCCGGCCCTTTGCGCGACCCCGGCGCAATAGTCTCGCCGCCGTCATACCTCTCCGTGAGCTCGCCTAGACATCTGTCATCGTTGCGAGGTAAGCTTCGTCTACATGTTAGTATCCTTGTTTCACCATGTCGCACGTTATAAATAATTAATTATATTTTTGTCTAACCAACGTTAATTAATTAGACTTTTCAATTAAAAACTAATTTATAAATAGTTGACTTGCGCTTTATAAATACTGGTCGACATAATTAATAGTAACTCAAATGTTTTGCTCTAATATTTGTTTGATATAAATGCGACGACTATTTAGTTTTATCGCGTTTCGCGCGCGTCGTTCGCGTATGTCGAGCGTGCTACTCGCCTGCTTCGTCGCGCATCGTTCGCGTCTTGCGCAGCGACCCACACTGCTTGCGAGTTATCGCGCGTAACACTCGTGTTTTTGTTGCCGTTTGCGTGCGCCGTCACCATCCGCGCGTATCGCGCGCGCGATCCGCACACTTTGGTTAATCGTTCGCTATAATCGTTCATGCATAGTAATTAATTCTTATCATTGACCAATTGATGATTTAATTTATCTAAAATATCTTACGCTAATAATTTACACTAACAAAAATCAACTTAGAAATATAGTTTTGCACATTTAACCATAGCCTTGTGGTATTTGCATGTCGCGTCGTGTTTAGCCACGAATTGTTAATTGTTCAATACGTTATGCGTCGCAAACCTGTGTCAGCTCGTTTTAGTTGTGTCAACTTCATAACAACATCGATTCTGTATTAGTAATGTTATCTAGTCATGTCGCAAGTTTAATTGATTAATTAATTATCTATCTTTTTGGTATTCTATAGTTATTACCTTCTATTTAAAACTAGGTTGTAGTTTTAACTCAGGCTTCTACGATTATAAATGTTAATTAACTTGATTAATACCAGCTTAAATACTTTTAATTAATTATTTATTTGTTGTTGTTCACGCACGACATCGTTTGCGCGTCATCGTGTTGTTCACGCGCGTAGTCGTGTTGCCTCACGTGTGTCGTGCGGTGTCGTGCGCATTGTCTCGCGTGACGATCTTGAGTGTCGCACAACGTCTGCTCATGATAATAAATTGTTTTCTCTTACGAACACTCACGTTAATAATGTTAATCTGTCGGGTCATATATTTTAGATACTTAACTTAAGGCTCGCTCGATTAATATTTATTAGATTAATATTCTAATCAGATTAAATGTGTAGTGTTCAACTTGGGCTAACCTGGATAATACTAATTTAACTACTTTCTATTTATTTAACATTCGTTTAGTATAAACTTGTCACCTGTTCAGTTATTCTCGTCTGTCGCGGGTACTGTTCCGAGCGCGGTGGCGTGCTGCTTCACGTGTCGTTCACATGTTGTCTGCGCGTTGTTCGTGCGTGATGTGCTCGCGGTGGCGTGCGGGTTCGCACGTCGTTCGCCCTGGTCGCGTGCACTGTTTTCGTGTGCCGTCAGCGTGCTATGTCGCGCGTGTTCGCGCGTCGTCTGCACTCTGTCGTGTTGTGGCGCTCGTCGTCGTCGTGTTGTTCGCACGCGTTGTCGCGCGTCGTTCACGTGTGTCGCGCCTTGCCACGTGCCGTTCGCGCGTATCGCGCGTTGTCTACACGCTAAGTCGTTTGTGTCCGCGCGTCGCGCACATCGTGTTTGCACGCCGTGCGTCGTTAATTCGTCTCGCTTAGAATCGCTCATATTAATTAAGTTACTTGCTTAACTATCAAATATTAAAATAGTAAGTTAGTCAAAACTAAGTAGTAGTATTAATTTATATTTGATTAATATCCATTAATATAATTATATTGAATTGGATGTTCTAATTAATACTTGTTTAGCGTAAACGTGCTAACCCCTCGACCATAGCTTCGTCTATCGTGGTTCTTTTCCTTGCGTAATCGTAGAGGCGCTCTCTATTTTATATTGTTCGCATTTATAATATTTTATCTTGTATAGTGTTGTTGGGGACTTGTTCTCAAACGCTATGAGTTAAGAACAAGGCAACACAAGAAATGTTAATCGGTAAAGTCCTTCGTCGTTCGAAGCATTATTTCTCTTAGGATATAATGATTTTCGGACGAAGGTTATGAAGGGCGTACCTTCATGAACTCAGCATATAATGACGAAGGATGAATCATAAGGAATATAAAGGATAACATAAACAATTATATATTATTATTAACTTATCTTTGCATTATTATTATGTAGAAACAGGGATAATCATCGAATTACAAAAGTACCTTCAGCTTGAGGGAGATGAAAGTACAGGTGTGACGCAAAAGCAAATGCCAAGTCAGCGTGAACAGTACGGGGGTACTGTTCTCCTATTTATAGGCACGGGACGCAGCCCATACAAAATTACATTCATGCCCTTTACACTTGATAATAATTCTATAGTAATCCACCGAGGTCTGAATAGCCTTTTCATCTTTAAGTCGGTTTCATTTTCTGCGACCATGCCAAAGCTTTCCCGCTCACATCTTCGGCGCTGTATCAACCTTCGTATTATTTTGGGCTTCTCCTACTGTGATACCGAGTTGAGTCCGAAGATACCTGTTCACACATTATACTCCAGAAATACTGTTAAATCCTGTTTTTGAGGACCTTCGTAAGCCGAAGGCCCCCAACAGTAGCCCCTCGCAATATAAATTTGTTTTAAAATAATAAATTTAGATTGCGACATGAACGAAGGCTTTAAGCCGAAGGTCCGAAAAAACACCTTCCCTTTGCTAGAATAGCAACATTCACTGACAGGTGGGGTCTTTCAATTTTCAACGCACTGGGCGTATAAATAAGATCATACTGCAAGCTCATTTGGCACGCTCTCTTGCCATCTGCTCCCGCTCACTCAATTTTTAGCTCTTGCGCACCAAGATTTGCTTAGCTTTAAGTTTTGAAGCTTCGGCTTTGAAAACAGTTTTTTAGTGTTTCCGAAGATGTCTGAAGAGAAGAAGGCCGCTGCTGAGATGAAGCTGAGTCTTGACGAAGAGAAGAACTTGGGGTTTCTTGTAGCAATGTCGAAGACCAACATAGAAAAAATCACCAAAGAGATTTTAGAAGGTTTGTCTGAAGATACTGATGACAGCGATAGTTATGATGCGGATAGTGGTGGTGAAGACTCCGAAGATCGCCCCTGGCGACCAAGCCATTCAGTTTTTGGCAAATCAAGTATCAAAGAAAATCATCTTGTCAACATGAGGGGAAGATACTTCCGGGATTTATCCATTGTGAGGGTCGACGAAGGAGAGAAAACTTGCCCGACTCCTGAGGAAAATGAAGTGGTAGTGTTCCGAAGCTTTTTGAAAGCTGGACTACGATTTCCCCTGAGCAGCTTCGTCGTAGAGGTGCTGAAAATGTTTGAAGTCTATCTTCATCAACTTACCCCCGAAGCAATTATAAGGCTGAATATCTTCGTATGGGCCGTGATAAGCCAAGGTCTGGAACCTGATGCGAAAAGTTTCTGTAACATACACGAATTATCATACGAGACAAAACCTTGGGGTAAAGAACAATATCACAATAATTTTGGCTGCTACAATTTCGTTTCTCGGTCTGGGTCAAGCTGTCCCGTGCCAACCTTTCGGAAGAGATGGCCCGGCGACTGGATGACAGAATGGTTTTATGTGAAGAATGACCTGAAAGAACGAGAAGATATCAAAGGTATAGTTATGCGCCCTATTTGGCAAAGCTTCGGCTTGCGGAGGCCGAAGGTTGAAATGAACGAAGCTGCCGAAGAATGCCAGAGAGCCTTCAGAGTTATTTGTTCTTTTATTGGAACGAGAGATTTAGTCCAAGAGCATATTGCCTTCAGAGTATGGCCGCTTGCGGAAAAATGGGAAATGCCGCAAGAGACCATAAAGGAGGCTGACGAAGGTGGCCTTATCAGGCTAAAGTATACTTTCAAGTTTGGAGATAAATTCGTTGAGCCAGATGATGACTGGCTAAAAAGCATTGAAAATTTGAGTGATGAGCTACTTGGGGTTTACTCGAAGGCTGAAGATACTGCATTGTCAGCAGCCTTCGGAGGCCGAAAAAAGAAAAGACTGAACCGAGTTTTTGACGCCATCGGGTTTGTCTATCCCGACTATCGTTATCCCATTCGAGGGCAAAAAAGAAAGAATATAACTTCTGCGAAAGAAGAAGCTGCAACTGCTCCTAGCGAGCCAGAACCGGAAAGAAAAAGGATAAAGGTCCTCACACATCGGCCACGCTATATTGAACCAGCTTCGGTACCTGAGTTCACCGGAGAGACTTCTTCGGCCACCGAAGCTAAAAAGCCAACCGAGCCAACCTCGCTGCCGGAAGTCGCAGGAATGGCCGAAGTGCCAACAAGGATAGAATCGGAAGAACCAAGGATTTTGTCACCGGAAACCAAAGAGATGGCCGAAGCGCCACTGATAGAAAAAATGGAAGAAGTAAAAGGACCAACTGAGGGATCAAAAACATCAGAAGTTTTAAGTCCTGCAGCAAATGTTGAGACAGTAAAAAATCAAAAGGTGCCAGCAGTGACTCCGAAAAGAAAGAGAATGGTCAATGTGCTAGATGTTCTGGAAACAATTAAATCCTCAAGCACGCCTCCGAAGAAGACTCTTGCCATCCCCGAAGCAAAAACTGAAATTTCTGATACTAAGGCTCCAGAGCAAGAAACTAAAGCTGAAGCTGGGCCCTCAGAGCCCACGAAGGTAAAATCCTTGGAAACCGAGGAAGAAAAAATAACAGAGCCAACTGAAGAAATCAGTGCTATTGCCCCCGAAGCATCCCCCAAAGTCCTTGATTATGTTGTTCGTCATGCTTCGGGGAAAAAATTATCAGAAAAAGAAAAGCAAGAGGCCCAGCGCTACGCCCAAAAACTGAAGTATCCAAAGGGGGCGTTAATATTCAATGGCAGTGGAGAAGAAGACTTTTTGTATTGTCTCCCTGACAGCAAGGAGATTTCTGTCTGTCGGGAGATGTTGGGGACCTTCGGCATCCGAAGGTCCTCAAAAACAGGATTTAACAGTATCTCTGGAGTACAATGTGTGAACAGGTATCCTCGGACTAAAGTTGGCATTGCGGTAGACCAGAATAATACGAAGGTTGATACGGAGCCGAAGGTGCGAGCAGGAAAGCTTCGGCGTGACAGCAAAGAGTGGAACCGACTTAAAGATGAAAAGGCTATTCAGACCTCGATAGACCACTATAGAATTATTATCAAATGTAAAGGGCATGAATGTAATTTTGTAAGGGCTGTGTCCCGTGCCTATAAATAGGTGAACAGTATCCCTGTACTGTTCACGCTGACTTGGCATTCACTTTTTGCGTCACGCTTGTACTGTCATCTCCTTCCGATTGAAGGTACACTTGTGATTCAACAATGTTTTTTATTCGTATCCAATAATAATATATGATCATTTATGTCGTCTTTAGTATTCTTTACATTTTATTCTTCGCTGTTATTTAATGAATGTATGAAGGTATGTCCTTCATAACCTTCGTCCGCAAGACATTACATCCTAAGGGAAATAATGCTTCGGAGGACGAAGGACTTTAACGATTAACATTTTCTATGTTGCCTTGTTCTTAACTCTTAGCACTTGAGAACAAGTCCCCAACATTGGCGCCCACCTCCGGTGAACTCACTTCCATTTCTTGAGCTTCTCAACACCTTCGGCAAGCATCACCTTCGTCATGCCGCCGAAGAAGGCTTCAGCAGCAGGGGCTGGCACGCTGCAGCCGCTGGACCCCAA
The DNA here is from genome assembly GCF_902167145.1 of Zea mays. Taxonomy (NCBI): domain Eukaryota; kingdom Viridiplantae; phylum Streptophyta; class Magnoliopsida; order Poales; family Poaceae; genus Zea; species Zea mays. The sequence continues at coordinate 45,934,638 of NC_050099.1, read as the reverse complement.
TCAAGACGTCCTTTCTCTCAGAGAGGCACGAAGCCAGAAGAGGAAGGCTACCAGTCCAACACCTCCGGAGGATGATCTAGATGAGGAGATTCAAAATCTGGAAATCCTTCAGCAGCAGGTTCAACGCAAGAAGGAGAAGATGGCCAGGCTAGCTGAACTGCAGAGGCAGATAGACGAAGCCTCTGAAGAAGTTCGTCATCTTGCTCAGGATGAGCAACACCGAAGGCCTCAGCATCAAGACCTTCATCAGGAGGGCTTTCCCAACGAAGATGACTGGTATGACAATTTCCATCATGGGAATTTTGTTTTTGATGATGCTTCTCCCCTGTCCGCTGAGCTGCAGGCTACACCTTGGCCTCCGTCCTACAAGCCGCCTCAGCTCCCCGTATTTGATGGCCACTCAGACCCGAAGCAGTTTTTGATGAGCTACGAAGCAACAGTGTCTTCGTACGGTGGCAATGCTTCAGTCATGGCTAAATCTTTCGTTATGGCTGTCAGAAGCGTTGCTCAAACCTGGTATTCCTCCCTTCGACCAGGAACGATCACTTCATGGCAGAAGCTGAAGGACTTGTTGTTAACTAGCTTTCAAGGGTTTCAGACGAAGCCGGTCACTGCTCAGGCTCTCTTCCAATGTACCCAGGACCATGAAGAATACCTTCAGGCATATGTCCGAAGGTTTCTACGATTGAGGGCACAGGCGCCAACAGTGCCCAATGAGATTGTCATTGAGGCTATGATCAAGGGGCTTCGGCCAGGGCCGTCAGCACAGTATTTTGCCAGGAAGCCACCACAAACGCTGGAAAAGCTGCTCCAGAAGATGGACGAATACATTCGAGCTGACAATGATTTTCGTCAAAGAAGGGAGGAGGCTTTCAGGTTTTCTGAAATGACCAGGGGCTTCGGAGGAAGGTTTTACCCGAGGCATGTCAGGTCAATTCACAATTCTACTCAGAATGATGATAAAGGGAGTCAGCAACAAAGGCCACAATACTCCTCACAGGCTTCAGGGCAACAACAAAGCTCCTTCCGACCTCCAGCTCCAAGAGGCAGAGGCGCCAGGGGCTTCGGAGGAAGATTTGGCGATCAACCGAGAAGAATCTTTTGCTTATTCTGCGGTGAGAACAAAGGCCATACTACCAGGATGTGCCATGTTACTATTCAGAAGCAAAAGGAAATAGCTGAAGCAGCAGCACAACAGGCTCAGCCGAAGCAGGTCATGCATACAGCTTCGTATCATTCGCCCTACATCCCAGAATATGTGGGTAATCATCCTGCAGTTTCTGTTGCTTCGGCGAGTCAGCCTCAAGCTTCCTGGCAACAGCCTCCGCCTCCACCTCCGTTGCAACAAGGCCAGCAGCCAGAAGGGAGCCAGTATACTCCACACCAGAGGGACTTCAGAGAGCAGTCCGAAGCTCGTACAGTCAATAGCACTGTGCCAGAGTCAAAGCACATCTATTGACGAATATCCTACCTTAATAGCAATCTTTTTCATTCAGTTTTATTTTCTGTAATAAAGGACATTGTTTAGGTTTCGTGTAATTAGTTTCGTTAATTCCTACAAAAAAAATATGTTGTTTTCTCCACAGGCTTAAATTGATCGAAATTCAAAGACTTGTGATAATAAGAAGGACCTTCGAACTATCAGAAATTTTTCGAAGCAACAAAAAGTCGTTCTAACGAACGCAGAGTAAGTTTGACGAAGTCACAAAAAGCCGCTCCGAAGGGAGCGCAGTGTAAGTTTTCTGCTCCAAAGTCGTTCCAAAAGGAATGCAGAGCATACAGCGAAAAGTCAACGCTGATACCGCCTAAGTAAAAGGCGAAGAAGCTCCAAAGTCGTTCCTAAGGGAATGCAGAGCTTACAGCGAAAAGTCAACGCTGATACCGCCTAAGTAAAAGGCGAAGAAGCTCCAAAGTCGTTCCTAAGGGAATGCAGAGCTTACAGCGAAAAGTCAACGCTGATTCCGCTGAAGTAAAAGACGAAGAAGCTCCTAAGGGAGGCATACAGCGAAAAGTTAACGCTGATTCACAAAAAGACTATGTGTTTTATCGCAGACATGCGCGTACCTTCGGAATATCACCTTACATGTCATAACATCATCACATCATCTTTGCATAACATAAGCATCATACATCATAATGCATGTGGCATAAGAAAGAGATATGATATCAATCTTCGGGAAAGCGCTTTGAAAATGGGGCAAATCATGCCAAGTCACAAGGAGAAACAATATTGATTTCTGAAGTATAGCCTTGAAGCATGTTTCTACGAAGCTTCAACACTTTTTCAGGATACTTCGGATATTGTTGTGATAAACGGTAATTCTTCTTCACGAAGCATGAAAAGAAGGGAAGGTGTTTTTTCGCCAAAGACTCAAAAACGGTACGTGTGTAAAGTTTCATGCATCGTAAAGGATTGAGTAACAAAAATAGATATATTACGTTTGGGATTACAAAATGTTACATTATATTACATTTCAGAAGTTTTTTTTTACAAAAATGCTTAATCCTCTCTCAAAACGACTTCTGCAGCCTCATTTAGGAGCCGATTGACGACTTCGTCCATAATATCTTCGGCCATCTTTTTAATTTCGTCGTCCCCCTTCGGCTGAGGGCCCGAAGGCGCTTTAGTCGGATCTGAAGCAAGATACGGCTACATTGCTATCACAAATCGCAAACAAATCTTAAAACCTAAGATTACAACATGATAAAAATCATTAGTTAATACCTAATTGACCTTCGGTCTCTGCGCTCTTTTCAGCAGCCTCAGCTACTTCTCTAGCATCATGAATGCCCTTTTCACTTTTTCGAATAATTTCTCCGGCCATTTCTCGGCCACCATTATCCCAGATATCGGTAAAAAATTTTCCACCAATTATACTAGCTTCGGCCGAAGGATCCCTTGCATCTTCGAAGGACAAAGTAGCTTCGGTTTGTGCTAAAATTTTTACGTGTTCGCAGCCCTTCTTCTCTAAGATGGAGGCAATCCCTCTGGCACCAGAGAAGGCACATATATCTCCTCGGCTATTTAAAATCTCTTCGAAGGCTTCAGCTTCGTGGTCAATCCATTCAATGACACCTTCGGGGTTGCCTCTCGAAAAGTTTTCCTCACTTGAAAATGCGCCGACCTTGGCGAAGCTAGCTTTTAACTTCTTAACACAATCTATAGATTTGTTGTAGCATCTCTTTTTGGACGAACGAAGCTCTTCAACAGTCACTTCTAGGTGATCTGCCCATTGATCGCTGAGTTCACGCTTTGTTTCTTCAAGTACGCGTTCTTCCTTGGCTCGGGCCAGTTGTTTCCGAAGGTCTTCAATTTCACGCTTCTGAGCTTCAGCTTGACTTTTAGAAGCAGCTTCGTCTTCCTTTATTTTATTTATCAATGAGTATAATATTTTATCTTTTTCAAGACCTTCGTTCCTCAGTTCAATTACTTCGGAACGAAGGTTGCTCAGGGCTATAGTACATCCTTCGTCCTCAGCATCTTTCTGTGCCCTGAGGGCATTGCTGAGTATCAGGCCCTGCAAACGGGAATATGTCTGTGTCAATAGGTTTACACAAACGAAAAATTTTGAACTCAACAAAAAATACAAGAATTTCATTTGTCGCACCTTTAAGCTGTTGTAAGCTAGGCTGTCAGCCAGATCGTTCTTTGACAGCACCGAAAGTCCGTCTTCTAAAGTTGGGAATCCGAAGCTTCTTCTCATCTCCCGACAGACAGAAATTTCCTTGCTGTCGGGGAGGCAATACAAGAAGTCTTCTTCTCCACTACCATTAAATATTAACGCCCCCTTTGGATATTTCAGTTTTTGGGCATAGTGCTGGGCCTCTTGTTCTTCTTTTTCTGATAATTTTTTCCCCGAAGCATGACGAAAAATATAATCACGAATTTTGGGGGATGCTTCGGGGACAACAACACCGGTTTTTTCAACAAAAGTTGGCTTTGTTATTTTTTCTGCCTCACTTTCCAAGGGTTTTACCTTTGCGGGCTCTGAGGGCCCAGCTTCGGCTTCAGCCTCTTGCTCTGGAACTTTAGAACCAAAAGTTTCAACTGTTGTTTCAGGAGTGACAGCAGCCTTCTTCGGAGGTGTGCTTGAAGATTTGATCGTTTCCAGTACATCTAGCACATTAGCCATTCTCTTTCTCTTCGGAGTTACGGCTGGCGCTTTTTCATTTTTTGCTATCCCAATGATTGCTGCAGGACTCAAAACTTCTGATGTTTTGGAGCCCTCAGTTGCTTCCTTTACCTTTTCCATTTTTTCTGTGAATGGCGCTTCGGCCTCCTCTTTCGTTTCTGGTAACAAAATCTTTGATTGCTCCAATTTTGTCTTTGTTGGCACTTCGGCCGTTTCTGCGACTTCTGGCAGCAAAGTTGGCTCGGCTGGTTTTTCAGCTTCGGTGGCCGAAGGAGTTTCTCCGGCAAACTCAGGCACCGAAGCTGGTTCAATATAACGCGGCCGATGCGTAAGGACCTTTATTTTCTTCCTTTTCGGTTCTGGCTCGCTAGGAGCAGCCACAGATTCTTCTTTTGCAGAGGTTGTGTTTTTTCTCTTCTGCCTTCGAATGGGATAGCAATAGTCAGGGTAGACAAACCCGATGGCATCAAATACCCGATTCAGCCTTTTCTTTTTTCGGCCTCCGAAGGCTGCTGACATTGCAGTGTCTTCGGCCTTCGAATAAGCCCCAAGCAGTTCATCGCTTAAATTTTCAATACTTTTCAACCAGTCATCATCTGGCTCAACGAATTTATCTCCAAATTTAAAAGTGTACTTCAATCTGATAAGTCCACCTTCGTCGGTTTCTTTTACGGTTTCTTGTGGCATTTCCCATTTCTCCGCAAGTGGCCATACCCTGAAGGCAATATGCTCTTGAACTAAGTCTCTTGTTCCAATGAAAGAGCACACTGCGCCGAAGGCCCTCTGGCATTCTTCGGCAGCTTCATTCATTTCAACCTTCGGCCTCCGAAGGCCGAAGCTTTGCCAAATAGGGCGCATGATTATACCCTTGATATCTTCTCGTATTGTCAGATCATTCTTCACATAGAACCATTCTGTCATCCAGTCTCCGGGCCATCTCTTCCGAAAGGTCGGCACGGGGCAGCTTGACCCGGACCGAGAAACAAAACTGTAGCAGCCAAAATTGTTGTGATACTGTTCCTTACCCCAAGGTTTTGTTTCATATAATAATTCATGTATATTGCAAAAGCTTTTCGCGTCAGGTTTCAGACCTTGGCTTCTCACGGCCCACACGAAGATATTTAGCTTTATAATTGCCTCGGGGGTAAGTTGATGGAGATAGACTTCGAATATTTTCAGTACCTCCACAACGAAGCTGCTCAAAGGAAATCGCAGTCCAGCTTTCAAAAAGCTTCGGTACACTACGACCTCATTCTCTTCAGGGTGTGGGCAAGTTTTTTCCCCTTCGTCAGCCCTCACAATGGACAAATCTCGGAAATACCTCCCTCTCATATTGACAAGATGATTCTCTTTGATAGTTGATTTACCATAAACTGAATGGCTTGGTCGCCATGGACGATCTTCGGAGTCCTCGCCACCACTGTCCGCATCATAGCTGTCACTGTCACCAGTATCTTCGGACAAACCTTCCAGAATCTCCTTGGTAATCTTTTCCGTGTTGGTCTTTGACATCGCTATAAGAAACCCCAAATTTTTCTCTTCGTCGAGGCTCAGCTTCGTCTCAGCAGCAGTCTTCTTATCCTCGGACATCTTCGGAGACACTAAAAAAACTGTTTTCAAAGCCGAAGCTTCAAAACTAAAAGCTCAGCAAATCTTAGTGCACAAAAGCTAAAAATTGAGTGAGCGGGAGTGGTTGGCCAGAAAGCGTGCCAAATGAGTTTGCGGTATGACTGTATTTATACGCTCGGTGCGTTGAAAATTGAAAGACCCCACTTGTCAGTGAATGTTGCTATTCTAGCAAAGGGAAGGTGTTTTTTCGGACCTTCGGCGTGGAGCCTTCGTCCATATCGCAATCTAAATTTATTATTTCGAACAAATTAATATTGCGAGGGGCTACTGTTGGGGACCTTCGGCATCCGAAGGTCCTCAAAAACAGGATTTAACAGTATCTCTGGAGTACAATGTGTGAACAGGTATCCTCGGACTAAAGTTGGCATTGCGGTAGACCAGAATAATACGAAGGTTGATACGGAGCCGAAGGTGCGAGCAGGAAAGCTTCGGCGTGACAGCAAAGAGTGGAACCGACTTAAAGATGAAAAGGCTATTCAGACCTCGATAGACCACTATAGAATTATTATCAAATGTAAAGGGCATGAATGTAATTTTGTAAGGGCTGTGTCCCGTGCCTATAAATAGGTGAACAGTATCCCTGTACTGTTCACGCTGACTTGGCATTCACTTTTTGCGTCACGCTTGTACTGTCATCTCCTTCCGATTGAAGGTACACTTGTGATTCAACAATGTTTTTTATTCGTATCCAATAATAATATATGATCATTTATGTCGTCTTTAGTATTCTTTACATTTTATTCTTCGCTGTTATTTAATGAATGTATGAAGGTATGTCCTTCATAACCTTCGTCCGCAAGACATTACATCCTAAGGGAAATAATGCTTCGGAGGACGAAGGACTTTAACGATTAACATTTTCTATGTTGCCTTGTTCTTAACTCTTAGCACTTGAGAACAAGTCCCCAACAGGAGATGAGCAAGAGCTTCAGATTCCCAACACTGGAAGACGGGCTCTCGGTGCTGTCGAAAAACGATCTGGCCGATAGCCTGGCATATAATAGCTTAAAGGTACAACAAATGGGATCTTTGCAATTTTTGTTGAGACTAAAATTTTCGTTTGCTTAAGTCTATTGACGCACACACATTTTTCTTTGCAGGGTCTGATACTTAGCAATGCTCTCAGGGCCCAAAAAGATGCTGAAGACGAAGGGTGCACTATAGCCCTGAGCAACCTTCGTTCCGAAGTAATTGAACTGAGGAACGAAGGTCTCGAAAAAGATAAAATATTACATTCATTAATAAATAGAATAAAAGAAGACAAAGCTACTTTTAAAGGTCAAGCTGAGGCTCGGAAGCGCGAAATTGAAGATCTTCGGAAACAGCTGGCCAGAGCCAAAGAGGAACGCATACTTGAAGAAACGAAGCGAGAACTCAACGACCAATGGGCAAACCATTTAGAGGGAACTGTTGAAGAGCTTCGCTCGTCCAAGAAAAGATGCTATAACAAATCCATGGAGTGTGTCAAGAAGTTGAGAACTAGCTTCGCCAGCGTCGGCGCATTCTCGAGCGAAGAAAACTTTGCAAGAGGCAACCCCGAAGGTCCTATCGAATGGATTAATCACGAAGCTGAGGCCTTCGAGGAAATTTTAAATAGCCACGGAGACATATGTGCTTTCTCGGGTGCCAGAGGAATTGCCAGCATTTTGGAGAAAAAGTGCTGTGAACATGTAAAACTTTTAGCGCAATCCGAAGCTACCTTGTCCTTCGAGGATGCGAGAGATCCTTCAGCCGAAGCTAGCATGGTTGGTGGAAAATTTTTCACCGATATCTGGGATAATGGTGGTCGAGAAATGGCTCGAGAAATTATCCAAAAAAGCGAGAAGGGCATTCACGATGCTAGAGAAGTAGCTAAGGCTGCTGAAAAAAGCTCAGAGCCCGAAGGGCAAATAGGTATTAACTAATGGTTTTTGTTGTGTTGTAATTTTTGGTTTTGAATTTCATTCGCAATTTGTAATAGCAATGTAGCCGTATCCTGTCCTCCTTCAGATCCTACTAAAGCGTCTCCGGGCCCTCACCCGAAAGGAGATGACGAAATTAAAAAGATGGCTGAAGCCATTATGGATGAAGTTGTTAATCGGCTCCTGAACGAAGCTGCAGAAGTTGTTCTGAGAGAAGATTAAGTACTATTGTAAAAACTTCTGAAATGTAACATGTGTAACATCTTGTAGCCCTGTATATAATATACCTGTTTTTATTGTTCAATTCTTTACGATGCATGAAATTTTACATACGTACCGTTTTTGAGTCTCTGACGAAAAAACACCTTCCCTTCTTTTCATGCTTCGTGAAGAAGACTTTTTATCTATTGCGACAATATCCGTAGTGTTTTGATGAATAATATCCAAGCTTCATGAAGATTTTCTCCGAAGCTACACCTCCGAAGATCAATAGTGTAACTCCTTACAACTTAGTATGATTTTCTCCTTTTCCAAAACATTCTTCTGGAGTTCGATATTGTGCCCCCTTCTTGTGCCATATGCAGCATGATGTATGATGCTTATGGTATGCGAAATGGTGTGATGATGTTATGCTATGCAAGATGATATTTATTCCAAAGACATACATCCCTGCGATAAGATACATAATCTTTTTGAATCAGAGGTGACTTTTTGTTATAAGCCTCCCTTAGGAGCTTCTTCGCCTTTTACTTCAGCGGAATCAGCGTTTATTTTTCGCCGTAAGCCTCCCTTAGGAGCTTCTTCGCCTTTTACTTTCAGCGGTATTCGCGTTGACTTTTCGCGCTTCGCCTTTTACTTAGGCGGTATCAGCGTTGACTTTTCACTGTATGCTCTGCATTCCCTTTGGAACGACTTTGGAGCAGAAAACTTACACTGCGCTCCCTTTGGAACGGCTTTTTGTGACTTCGACAAACTTACTCTGCGTTCCTCAGAACGACTTTTTGTTGCTTCGAAGAATTTTTGATAATTCGAAGGTCCTCTTTGTTATCACAAATCTTTAAACTTCAATAACTTAAGCCTGTGAAGAAAATATATTTTCCTTGTGGCAAACAACGAAACTATTACATGAAATCTAAACAACGTCCTTTATTACACAGAAAATAAAACTGAATGAAAAATACTGCTATTAAGGTAGGATATTTGTCAATAGATGTGCTTTGACTCTGGCACAGTGCTGTTGACTGTGCGAGCTTCGGACTGTTCTCTGAAGTCCCTTTGGTGTGGAGCATATTGGCTCCCTTCTGGCTGCTGGCCTTGTTGCAGCGGTGGTGGAGGCGGAGGCTGTTGCCAGGAAGCTTGAGGTTGACTCGCCGAAGCAACAGAAACTGCAGGGTGATTTCCTACATACTCTGGGATGTACGGCGAATGATACGAAGCAGTGTGCATGACCTGCTTCGGTTGAGTTTGTTGTGCTGCAGCTTCGGCTATTTCCTTTTGCTTCTGGATGGTAACATGGCACATCCTGGTAGTATGGCCTTTGTTCTCACCACAGAATAAGCAGAAAATTCTTCTTGGTTGATCTCCAAATCTTCCTCCGAAGCCCCTGGCGCCTCTGCCTCTTGGAGCTGGTGGTCGGAAGGAGCCTTGCTGTTGCCCCGAAGCCTGTGAGGAGCATTGTGGCCTTTGCTGCTGGCTTCCCCTATCATCATTTTGAGTAGAGTTATGGATTGACCTAACATGCCTCGGATAAAACCTTCCTCCGAAGCCCCTGGTCATTTCAGAAAACCTGAAAGCCTCCTCCCTTCTTTGACGAAAATCATTATCGGCCCGAATATACTCGTCCATCTTCTGGAGCAGCTTCTCCAAAGTTTGAGGAGGTTTCCTAGCAAAGTACTGAGCTGAAGGTCCTGGCCGAAGCCCCTTGATCATGGCCTCAATGACAATTTCGTTGGGCACAGTTGGTGCCTGTGCCCTCAAGCGCAAGAACCTCCGGACATACGCCTGAAGGTATTCTTCGTGATCCTGGGTGCACTGAAATAGAGCTTGAGCAGTGACTGGCTTCGTCTGAAACCCTTGGAAGCTGGTTAGCAACAAGTCCTTCAGCTTTTGCCATGAAGTGATCGTTCCTGGTCGAAGGGAGGAATACCAGGTTTGAGCAACACTCCTGACAGCCATAACAAAAGATTTGGCCATGACTGCAGCATTGCCACCATATGAAGATACTGTTGCTTCGTAGCTCATCAAAAACTGCTTCGGGTCTGAGTGGCCATCGAATATGGGAAGCTGAGGCGGCTTGTAAGACGGAGGCCAAGGTGTAGCCTGCAGCTCAGCGGACAGAGGAGAAGCATCATCAAAAACAAAATTCCCATGATGGAAATTGTCATACCAGTCATCTTCGTTGGGAAAACCCTCCTGATGAAGGTCTTGGTGCTGAGGCCTTCGGTGTTGCTCATCCTGAGTAAGATGACAAACTTCTTCAGAGGCTTCGTCTATCTGCCTTTGCAGTTCAGCTAGCCTGGCCATCTTTTCTTTCTTCCTCTGTACTTGTTGATGAAGCATCTCCATGTCTCTGATTTCTTGATCTATCTCATCCTCTGGTGGTGTCGGGCTAACAGCCTTCCTCTTCTGGCTTCGGGCCTCCCGAAGAGAGACTGTCTCCTGGTTATGGTCCAGAGGCTGCAGAGCTGCAGCCCCAGTTGCTGAAGCTTTCTTCGGCGCCATAGCGAAGGTTTATGATCACCGAAGATGTTCAAAAACTCAAAGAGTGGAAGTGAGTTCACCGGAGGTGGGCGCCAATGTTGGGGACTTGTTCTCAAACACTATGAGTTAAGAACAAGGCAACACAAGAAATGTTAATCGGTAAAGTCCTTCGTCCTTCGAAGCATTATTTCCCTTAGGATATAATGATTTTCGGACGAAGGTTATGAAGGGCGTACCTTCATGAACTCAGCATATAATGACGAAGGATGAATCATAAGGAATATAAAGGATAACATAAACAATTATATATTATTATTAACTTATCTTTGCATTATTATTATGTAGAAACAGGGATAATCATCGAATTACAAAAGTACCTTCAGCTTGAGGGAGATGAAAGTACAGGTGTGACGCAAAAGCAAATGCCAAGTCAGCGTGAACAGTACGGGGGTACTGTTCTCCTATTTATAGGCACGGGACGCAGCCCATACAAAATTACATTCATGCCCTTTACACTTGATAATAATTCTATAGTAATCCACCGAGGTCTGAATAGCCTTTTCATCTTTAAGTCGGTTTCATTTTCTGCGACCATGCCGAAGCTTTCCCGCTCACATCTTCGGCGCTGTATCAACCTTCGTATTATTTTGGGCTTCTCCTACTGTGATACCGAGTTGAGTCCGAAGATACCTGTTCACACATTATACTCCAGAAATACTGTTAAATCCTGTTTTTGAGGACCTTCGTAAGCCGAAGGCCCCCAACAAGTGTAATGTTCTTATGCATATACATATGTTTGTTTGCTTGTGCTTGTTCGTCTTCGCTTCGCGTTGCGATTAGATCACGATTTGTTTCCAAGCTTCGAGGAATCGACGATCAAGCTTCGACGACCAAGTGATCAAACTCTACAAGTTCTACGAGATTGAAGACCCTGAGCATCTGTTTGTTGAAGGCAAGTGTCCTCTGACCCATTATGTCCCTTTCACTTATAATACACTGTCCCACATTACTTAATTGAAACCTAAGGATTGACTAGCTTTGTATTTACCTTATACTTAATTACCTATTGGGTTACTATGATTAGCTTTATGCTATTGCTTTAACTTAATCAACGAACATGATGTGAATATTTATGATACGATGATGTTGTCCCGATGATCTTGTGATATTTTAGGGGACTCGGGCTGTTTCCCGAGTACCTCTCCGTAAGGACCTGTTCATTGAGAGACCACCCGGGATAACAGTGCAACTATGAGGGTGAAATGGGGCGCCCTTAGCTAATTAATTAGAGGAACTAGAGGTGTAGTTGCTTCGCCGTCGTGCCGTCAATGGGGTCGAGGCACAGTGCTTGCTCTGCCGAGGCTGAGTGCCGAGGTTCTTTTGTTTTGCTTTTGTTAGTCACTCTCCTGCGGGGATAGGTACTGTGTTTATCAAACTGGAGAAACCTAACGGGCGGCTATGACCTCTAGGGAATCTTTGTAAAGGCTACATAGTGATACCCTGCCGGACCACCTAGGAAGTGATCAATGGGGAGTCATGATCCCCGGGCAAAACGGGAATCACGGCTCATGGGTAAAGTGTGCGACCTCTGCAGAGGGTAATGAAACTGATATATTAGCCGTGCTCATGGTTAAGAGCAGCCTTGGGATCCTCTTTGATTAGAGATACTCCGGATACACCTCAGATGATGACTTTAACGATGATGGTTAATGATGGTGACTTTAATTATGAATTCTAGCATTTCCTCTCTGAGGAGGTACTTTTTGGGATTATAACTTGGGTTTTATGATAAAATCTGGCTTCTACTAATAGCAATTGCTTGAGCCTAACCCCACATAAAAGCTAGTCCACTTCAGCCAAATGAGACATTTGCTGAGTACGTTGATGTGTACTCATCCTTGCTTTACCACAAAACACCAGGTTGTCCACATTGCAACCACTGCTCAAGAGAAGATGAAGCCGTGGAAGGAGACTTCCAGGAGTTCCAAGACTACGACGAGTTCTAGGTGTGGGTTGGCGGCAACCCCCAGTCAGCTGCCTGTGAAGGCCCTATCTTTACTGCGTTTCGCTTAGCACTTTGATTTACCCGTTGAGTTGATGACTATGTGGATGTCTTTGACATCGTGATGTAATAAGTTAATACTCTTTTATGTTATTATTCGAGCACTATGCGATGATGTTCATTTATGTAATCGCTGTGTACGTGAATTCTGATCCTGGCACGTACATGGTTCGTATTCGGTTTACCTTCCAAAAACCGGGTGTGACAGAAGCCTCGGTCCACACCGGGCGCACGCAGAACACAGCGCCTACAGCCCCGGGTCGCCTCAGCAACGAGCACCATCGCCACGACCGTCGATCCCACCTCGACGATAAGGTACGCCGAGGCTACCACCCTAGGCGTGGGGGACGCTACGGCAGCGGGGAGGATCGGAGCCCTTCGCCCGAACCACCCGGTCCGCAAGCTTTTAGTCGGGCCATACGACGGGCGCCATTTCCGACCCGGTTCCGAACCCCGACTACCATCACCAAGTACTCGGGGGAGACAAGGCCAGAACTGTGGCTCGCGGACTACCGGCTGGCCTGCCAGCTGGGTGGAATGGACGATGACAACCTCATCATCCGCAACCTCCCCCTGTTCCTCTCTGATGCCGCCCGAGCCTGGCTAGAGCATCTGCCACCCGCGCAGATCTCCAACTGGGACGACCTGGTCAAAGCTTTCGCCGGCAACTTCCAGGGCACATACGTGCGCCCTGGGAACTCCAAGGATCTCCAAAGCTATCGCCAGCAGTCGGGAGAATCCCTGCGGGACTACATCCCACGATTTTCGAAGCAGCGCACCGAGCTGCCCAACATCACCGACTCGGATGTCATCGGCGCGTTCCTCGCCGGCACCACTTGCCGCGACCTGGTGAGCAAGATGGGTCGCAAGAATCCCACCAGGGCGAGCGAGCTGATGGACATGCCACCAAGTTCGCCTCTGGTTAGGAGGCGGTCGAGGCCATCTTCCGGAAGGACAAGCAGCCTCAGGGGAGCCAGCCGGAAGACGTCCCCGAAGCGTCCGCTCAGCGCGGCACCAAGAAGAAGGGCAAGAAGAAGTCGCAAGCGAAACACGACGCCGTCGATGCAGACCTTGTCGCCGCCGCCGAGCACAGGAACCCACGGAAGCCTCCTGGAGGCGCCAACCTGTTCGACAAGATGCTCAAGGAGTCGTGCCCCTATCATCAGGGTCCCGTCAAGCACACCCTTGAGGAGTGTGTTATACTTCGGCGCTACTTCCACAAGGCCGGGCCACCGGCGGAAGGTGGCAGAGCCCGCGACAACGACAAGAAGGAGGATCACAAGGCAGAGGAGTTCCTCGAGGTCCACGACTGCTTCATGATCTACGGTGGGCAAGTGGCAAACGCCTCGGCTCGGCACTGCAAGCAAGAGCGCCGGGAGGTCTGCTCGGTGAAGGTGGCGGCGCCAGTCTACCTAGACTAGTCCGACAAGCCCATCACCTTTGACCAGGGCGACCACCCCGACCGCGTGCCGAGCCCGGGGAAGTACCCGCTCGTTGTCGATCTCGTCATCAGCAACGTCCGGCTTACCAAGGTCCTCATGGACGGAGGCAGCAGCCTCAACATCATCTACGCCGAGACCCTCGGGCTCCTGCAGATCGATCTGTCCTCGATCCGGGCCGGCGCGACGCCTTTTCTCGGGATCATCCCCGGGAAACGCGTCCAACCCCTTGGGCAACTCGAACTGCCCGTCTGCTTCGGGACTCCCTCCAACTTCCGAAAGGAAACCCTCACGTTCGAGGTGGTCGGGTTCCGAGGAACCTACCACGCAGTGCTGGGGAGACCATGCTACGCCAAGTTCATGGCCGTCCCCAACTACACCTACATCAACCCTCAGTCAAGACCGACGACACGCCCGAGCCCGAGAAGGTCTCGGCCCTGCCCGAGGCACCCTCGGCTCAGCCCGAGCCACCCTCGGCCCCCGAGGGTGAGGCACTGCGCGTCGAGAAAGAGCGGAATGGGGTCCCGCCTAATAAAAACTGGCAGACCCCGTACCTGCAATACCTCCACTGAGGAGAGCTACCCCTCGACAGAGCCGAAGCTCGGTGACTGGCGCGGCGCGCCAAGTCGTTCGTCTTGTTGGGTGACGGAAAGGAGCTCTACCACCGCAGCCCCTTAGGCATCCTCCAGCGATGCATATCCATCACCGAAGGTCAGGAACTATTGCAAGAAATACACTCGGGGGCTTGCGGTCACCACGCAGCGCCTCGAGCCCTCGTTGGAAACGCCTTCCGACAGGGTTTCTACTGGCCAACCGCGGTGGCCGATGCCACTAGGATTGTACGCACCTGCCAAGGGTGTCAATTCTACGCAAGGCAGATGCACCTGCCCGCTCAGGCTTTGCAAACAATACCCATCACCTGGTCGTTCGCTGTGTGGGGTCTGGACCTCGTCGGTCCCTTGCAGAAGGCACCCGGGGGCTACACGCACCTGCTGGTCGCCATTGACAAATTCTCCAAGTGGATCGAGGTCAGACCGCTAAACAGCATCAGGTCCGAACAGGTGGTGGCATTCTTCACCAACATCATCCATCGCTTTGGGGTCCCGAACTCCATCATCACCGACAACGGCACCCAGTTCACTCGCAGAAAGTTCCTGGACTTCTATGAGGACCACCACATCCGGGTGGACTGGGCCGCCGTAGCTCACCCCATGACGAATGGGCAGGTAGAGCGTGCCAATGGCATGATTCTGCAAGGACTCAAGCCAAGGATCTACAACGACCTCAACAAATTCGGCAGGCGATGGATGAAGGAACTCCCCTCGGTGGTCTGGAGTCTGAGAACGACGCCAAGCCGAGCCACAGGCTTCACGCCGTTCTTTCTAGTCTATGGGGCCGAGGTTATCTTGCCCACAGACTTAGAATACGGATCCCCAAGGACGAGGGTGTATGACGACCGAAGCAACCGGACCAGCCGAGAAGACTCGCTGGACCAGCTGGAAGAGGCTCGGGACATGGCCTTACTACACTCGGCAAGGTATCAGCAGTCCCTGCGACGCTACCACGCCCGAGGGGTTCGGTCCCGAGACCTCTAGGTGGGTGACTTGGTGCTTTGGCTACGATAAGACGCCCAAGGGCGTCACAAGCTCACGCCTCCCTGGGAAGGGTCGTTCATCATCGCCAAGATTTTGAAGCCTGGAACGTACAAGCTGGCCAACAGTCAAGGTGAGGTCTACAACAACGCTTGGAACATTCGACAGCTACGTCGCTTCTACCCTTAAGATGTTTTCAAGTCGTTCATATACCTCGTTCACATACACAAATAAATTCTAACCATCAAGGAAGGGTCAGCCTTGCCTCGGCAAAGCCCAACCCTCCCTCGGGGGCTAGAAGGGGGGAACCCCCTCTTCATCAAAATTTTCCTCGAAAAAAGTCTTCCACCAAAACGACTTTCGTGTTTCCCGGCTGAAAGGGAAATGTGTCCTTGGGCCATTTCTAAGTATTTTGGGGATTGAGTGCCAACACAAGTGCTTAAATGTGAATCTATACCCATGGATGGACAAAGTGCAAATCAAGAGTAAAGGTATGTTTCTAAGCCTTAGTACATTGTTTTGAAGACTAATGTATTATGTCTAAGTGCTTGAAACAGGAGAAATCGAGTCAGAGAAAAGTTGGCTGTGTACAGCCAAAAGGCTGTTCGGTCCGGAGCACCGGACTGTCCGGTGGTGCACCGGACAGTGTCCGGTGAGCCAACGGTCGGCCGCGCGATCTGCGCGGGACACGTGGCCGAGCCAACGGCTAGAAGGGGGCACCGGACTGTCCGGTGTGCACCGGACATGTCCGGTGCACCAACGGCTCTCTGGCGGCCAACGGTCGGCTGCGCCGTTTAAGGAAAGAAATCGGGCACCGGACAGTGTCTGGTGTGCACCGGACTGTCCGGTGCACCAGTCGACAGAAGGCAAGATCATCCTTCCAGATTTGCTCTGAACGGCTCCTAGCTGCCTTGGGACTATAAAAGGGACCCCTAGGCGCATGGAGGAGCACACCAAGCATTCCTACAACATTCCTAAGCACCAAGACATCGATTCCGCGCGTTTGGTTCATTGTGATAGCATCTAGAGCTCTTGTTGAGTTGTGAACTCATTGAGTTGTGTTGCGAGCTCTTGTTGCGACTTGTGTGCGTGCTGTTGCTCTGATTTTGAGTCTTGTGTGCGTTGCTAGTTTCTCCCTTACTCCGTATTTCTTTGTGAATCTCAAGTGTAAGGGCGAGAGGCTCCAAGTTGTGGAGATTCCTCGCAAACGGGATATTGAAAGGCAAAGCAAAACACCGTGGTATTCAAGTTGGTCTTTGGACCGCTTGAGAGGGGTTGATTGCAACCCTCGTCTGTTGGGACGCCACAACGTGGAGTAGGCAAGCGTTGGTCTTGGCCGAACCACGGGATAAACCACTGTGTCATCTCTGCGTCTGATCTCTTGTGGTATTGTGTTTTGTTGAGACTCCTCTCTAGCCACTTGGCGATTATTGTGCTAACACTTAACAAGTTTTTGTGACTATAAGTTTAAGTTTCACAGGATCACCTATTCACCCCCCCCCTCTAGGTGCTCTCAATTGGTATCGGAGCCGTTCTCTTCACAAAGGGACTAACCGCCCGAAGAGATGGATCCTAAAGGGAAGGGAATCGTGATCAACGACAAGGATAAGGAGTCCTTCGTCAACGAGCCAAGGGATGACAAGTCCAACGACTCGGGCTCGGGCCACAGACGCAAAGATGGGAAGAAGAAGAAAACAAGACGCATCAAGGAGATCGTCTACTACGACAGCGATGAGTCTACTTCCTCCCAAAAGGACGACGACCACAACGAATACGAGAGAAAGAAACCGGTCAATTCGAACTTTTCTTTTGATTACTCTCGTATTCCTCAAAGTACTAATGCTCATTTGTTATCTATTCCACTTGGTAAACCTCCTCATTTTGATGGAGAGGACTACGGATTTTGGAGTCACAAAATGCGTAGTCACTTGTTCTCTCTCCATCCTAGCATATGGGAGATTGTAGAAGGTGGAATGCACTTTGATAGTACGGATAGTCCCATGTTTATTAATGAACAGATTCATAAAAATGCACAAGCTACTACTGTGTTGCTAGCCTCTTTGTGCAGGGACGAGTACCATAAGGTGAGCGGCTTGGACAATGCCAAGCAGATCTGGGACACCCTCAAGATCTCTCATGAGGGGAATGATGTCACCTTGCTCACCAAGATGGAGTTGGTGGAGGGCGAGCTTGGACGGTTCGCAATGATAAGGGGCGAGGAGCCAACTCAAACATACAACCGGCTCAAGACCCTTATCAACAAAATAAGGAGCTACGGAAGCACGCGATGGACGGATCACGACGTCGTCCGCCTAATGCTAAGGTCCTTTACCGTTCTTGATCCTCATTTGGTGAACAATATTCGTGAAAATCCTAGGTACACCAAGATGTCGCCCGAAGAAGTTCTGGGGAAGTTCGTAAGCGGGCGAATGATGATCAAGGAGGCAAGATATGTGGACGACGCGTTGAACGGTCCTATTCATGAGCCTCAACCCATTGCTCTCAAGGCAACGAGGAGCAAGGAGGCGCTACCGAGCAAGGTGGCGCAAGTTGAGGCGGCCGGGCTAAATAATGAGGAGATGGCTCTCATCATTAAGCGCTTCAAGACGGCGCTTAAAGGTCGCAAGGGACAGCCAAGCAAGACCAAGACAAAGGAGAAGTGCTCGTGCTTCAAATGTGGTAAGATTGGTCATTTCATTGCTAACTGTCCCGATAATGAAAGTGACCAGGAAAAGGGGAACAAAAGGGAGAAGAAGAAGCATTACAAGAAGGCCAAGGGCGAGGCACATATCGGAAAAGAGTGGGATTCGGATTGCTCCTCCTCCGACTCCGACAATGAAGGACTCGCCGCCACCGCCTTCAACAAGTCATCTCTCTTCCCCAACGAGCATCACACTTGCCTCATGGCAAGGGAGAAGAAAGTAAGCACTCATGATACTAGCACTTATGCTTCTTCAAGTGAGGATGAGTCTAGTGATGATGATGAGATAGATTACTCATGCTTATTCAAGGGATTAGATAGATCTAAAATTAATAAGATTAATGAGTTAATTGATGCTTTGAATGACAAGAATAGATTACTAGAAAAACAAGAAGATCTTTTATATGAGGAGCATGATAAATTTGTTAGTGCACAAAATTCTCTTGCTCTAGAAATTAAAAGGAATGAAATGCTCTCTGGTGAATTATCCACTTGTCATGAAACCATTTCTACTTTACAAGGTATTAACAATGATTTAAATGCTAAATTAGAAGTAGCAAATAAATCTAATTCTTGTGTAGAACATGTTATAATTTGTACTAGGTGTAAAGATTTTGACATTGATGCTTGTAGTGAACACCTAGTTTCAATTTCCAAACTTAATGATGAATTGGCTAGTCTTAATGCTCAACTTAAGACTAGCAAGAATGATTTCGATAAGCTAAAATTTGCAAGGGATGCCTACACGATTGGTAGACACCCCTCAATTAAGGATGGACTTGGCTTCAAGAGGGAAGCCAAGAACTTAACAAGCCATAAGGCTCTCATCTCCGCCAAGGAGAAAGGGAAGGCCCCTATGGCAAGTAGTGCTAAAAAGAACCATGCTTTTATGTACCATGATAAGAGACAAACTAGAAATGCTTATAAGAGTTACAATGCTTATGATGACTTTGATTCTCATGACATGTTTGCTTCTAGTTCTTTCTATGTGCATGATAGAAATGTTGGTAGGAGAAATGTTGTTCATAATATGCCTAGGAAAAATATTGTTAATGTTCCTAGGAAAGTTAATGAACCTTCTACAATATATCATGCTTTGAATGCTTCCTTTGCAATTTGTAGAAAGGATAGAAAGGTGATTGCTAGGAAATTAGGGGCAAAATGCAAGGGAGATAAAACTTGCATTTGGGTCCCTAAGACAATTGTGACTAACCTTGTAGGACCCAACAAGAGTTGGGTACCTAAGTCCCAAGCCTAAATTTGCCTTGCAGGTTTATGCATCCGGGGGTTCAAGCTGGATTATAGACAGCGGATGCACAAACCATATGACGGGGGAGAAGAAGATGTTCACCTCCTACATCAAGAATAAGGATTCCCAAGATTCAATTATATTCGGTGATGGGAATCAAGGCAAGGTAAAAGGGTTAGGTAAAATTGCAATTTCTAATGAGCACTCTATCTCTAATGTGTTTTTAGTAGAGTCTCTTGGATATAATTTGCTATCGGTTAGTCAATTATGCAATATGGGATATAACTGTCTATTTACAAATGTAGATGTGTCTGTCTTTAGAAGAAGTGATGGTTCACTAGCCTTTAAGGGTGTATTAGACGGCAAGCTTTATTTAGTTGATTTTGCAAAAGAAGAGGCCGGTCTAGATGCATGCTTAATAGCTAAGACTAGCATGGGCTGGCTGTGGCATCGTCGCTTAGCACATGTAGGGATGAAGAACCTTCACAAGCTTCTAAAGGGAGAACACGTGATAGGTTTGACTAACGTACAATTCGAAAAAGATAGACCTTGTGCAGCTTGTCAGGCAGGTAAACAGGTGGGAGGAGCGCATCACAGCAAGAATGTGATGACCACATCAAGACCCCTGGAGCTGCTACATATGGACCTCTTCGGACCCGTCGCCTATCTGAGCATAGGAGGAAGTAAGTATGGTTTAGTTATTGTTGATGACTTTTCCCGCTTCACTTGGGTGTTCTTTTTGCAGGATAAGTCTGAAACCCAAGGGACCCTCAGGCGCTTCCTCAGGAGAGCTCAAAATGAGTTTGAGCTCAAGGTGAAGAAGATAAGGAGCGACAACGGGTCCGAGTTCAAGAACCTTCAAGTGGAGGAGTTCCTTGAGGAGGAAGGGATCAAGCACGAGTTCTCCGCTCCCTACACACCACAGCAAAATGGTGTGGTAGAGAGGAAGAACAGGACGCTAATCGATATGGCGAGGACGATGCTTGGAGAATTCAAGACCCCCGAGCGGTTTTGGTCGGAAGCTGTGAACACGGCTTGCCACGCCATCAACAGGGTCTACCTTCACCGCCTCCTCAAGAAGACTTTGTATGAGCTTCTAATCGGTAACAAACCCAATGTATCTTACTTTCGTGTATTTGGGAGCAAATGCTACATTCTAGTGAAGAAGGGTAGAAATTCTAAGTTTGCTCCCAAAGCTGTAGAAGGGTTTTTGTTAGGTTATGATTCAAATACAAAGGCATATAGGGTCTTCAACAAATCATCGGGTCTGGTTGAAATCTCTAGCGACGTTGTATTTGATGAGACTAATGGCTCTCCAAGAGAGCAAGTTGTTGATCTTGATGATGTAGATGAAGAAGATGTTCCAACGGCTGCGATACGCACCATGACGATTGGAGATGTACAGCCTCGGGAACAATTGGAGCAAGATCAACCGTCTTCCTCAACTATGGTGAATCCCCCAACCCAAGATGACGAACAGGTACCTCAAGTGGAGGCGCATGATCAAGGGGGAGCACAAGATGTTCAAGTTGAAGAGGAAGAAGCACCTCAGGCACCTCCAACCCAAGTTCGAGCGGTGATTCAAAGGGATCATCCCGTCGACCAAATTTTGGGTGACATTAGCAAGGGAGTAACTACTCGTTCAAGATTAGTTAATTTTTGTGAGCATTACTCCTTTGTCTCTTCTATTGAGCCTTTCAGGGTAGAAGAGGCCTTGCTAGATCCGGACTGGGTGTTGGCCATGCAGGAGGAGCTCAACAACTTCAAGAGAAATGAAGTTTGGACGCTGGTGCCTCGTCCTAAGCAAAATGTTGTGGGAACCAAGTGGGTGTTCCGCAACAAACAGGACGAGCACGGGGTGGTGACGAGGAACAAGGCTCGACTTGTGGCAAAAGGTTATGCCCAAGTCGCAGGTTTGGACTTTGAGGAGACGTTTGCTCCTGTGGCTAGGCTAGAATCAATTCGTATCTTGCTAGCATATGCCGCTCACCATTCTTTCAGGTTGTACCAAATGGACGTGAAGAGCGCTTTCCTCAATGGGCCGATCAAGGAGGAGGTGTACGTAGAGCAACCCCCTGGCTTCGAGGATGAACGGTACCCCGACCATGTGTGTAAGCTCTCTAAGGCGCTCTATGGACTTAAGCAAGCCCCAAGAGCATGGTATGAATGCCTTAGAGATTTCTTAATTGCTAATGCTTTCAAGGTTGGGAAAGCCGATCCAACTCTTTTTACTAAGACTTGCGATGGTGATCTTTTTGTGTGCCAAATTTATGTTGATGACATAATATTTGGTTCTACTAACCAAAAGTCTTGTGAAGAGTTTAGCAGGGTTATGACGCAGAAATTCGAGATGTCGATGATGGGCGAGTTGAACTACTTTCTTGGGTTCCAAGTGAAGCAACTCAAGGAGGGCACCTTCATCTCCCAAACAAAGTACACGGAAGATCTGCTAAAGCGGTTTGGGATGAAGGATGCCAAGCCCGCAAGAACGCCGATGGGAACCGACGGACACACCGACCTCAACAAAGGTGGTAAGTCCGTTGATCAAAAAGCATACCGGTCCATGATAGGTTCTTTGCTTTATTTATGTGCTAGTAGACCGGATATTATGCTTAGCGTATGCATGTGTGCTAGATTTCAATCTGATCCTAAGGAGTGTCACTTAGTGGCTGTGAAGCGAATTTTGAGATATTTAGTTGCTACGCCTTGCTTCGGGCTCTGGTATCCTAATGGGTCTAACTTTGACTTAATTGGATACTCAGATTCCGACTATGCTGGATGTAAGGTCAATAGGAAGAGTACATCGGGGACGTGCCAGTTCTTAGGAAGGTCCCTGGTGTCATGGAACTCTAAGAAACAAACATCCGTTGCCCTATCCACCGCTGAAGCCGAGTACGTTGCCGCAGGACAGTGTTGCGCGCAACTACTTTGGATGAGGCAAACCCTCCGGGACTTTGGCTACAATCTGAGCAAAGTCCCACTCCTATGTGATAATGAGAGTGCTATCCGCATGGCGGAAAATCCTGTTGAACACAGCCGCACAAAGCACATTGACATCCGGCATCACTTTTTGAGAGACCACCAGCAAAAGGGAGATATCGAAGTGTTTCATGTTAGCACCGAGAACCAGCTAGCCGATATCTTTACCAAGCCTCTAGATGAGAAGACCTTTTGCAGGCTGCGTAGTGAGCTAAATGTCTTAGATTCGCGGAACTTGGATTGAATTGTAGCATACATGTGTTTATGCCTTTGATCATGTTCATTCTGCATTTTGTTGCTTATTTATGGTGCTCAAGTTGTACAAGCACTCCCCGGACCTCACAAGTCCTTGTGCGAGTGATGCACATGTTTAGGGGTAGTTGTGTTACAACTTGACCCTTTGAGAGTAACCATATGCTTGAGTTTGCTTGATTTAGTCTCGAAGGAGAATTGAAAGGGAAAAGGTGGACTTGGACCATGCAAGACTTCCACTGCACTCTGATGAAAAGAGTAACTTTTCCAAGTTCATCTTTAAACTCTTATTGCCTATTTGTTCTTAATTGAAGATTTTGGTGAGGCAATGGGGTTACAGGGCCAAGATTAATCCCGTTTTGGTGTTTGATGCCAAAGGGGGAGAAGATAAAGGCCAAAGCAATAAATGGATCAGCTACCACTTGAGGAATTTTGAAAAAGTAGAGTTAGAGTTTTGTTTGTCAAAGTACTCTTGTTTGTCTCTTACTCTCAAAAGTTGGCCTCTTGTGGGGAGAAGTGTTGATTATGGGAAAAAGGGGGAGTTTTTGAAATCCTTGATCAATTTCTTTTGGAATACCTATCTTTATGTCTTTACAAGTGTGTTTGACTTAGAGATAGGAATTTAAAGTTGATTTGCAAAAACAAACCAAGTGGTGGCAAAGAATGATCCATATATGCCAAATCTGATTCAAAACAAGTTTGAGTTTTATTTGAAGTGATATTGCACTTGTTCTAGTTGCTTTATGTTGTGTTGGCATAAATCACCAAAAAGGGGGAGATTGAAAGGGAAATGTGTCCTTGGGCCATTTCTAAGTATTTTGGGGATTGAGTGCCAACACAAGTGCTTAAATGTGAATCTATACCCATGGATGGACAAAGTGCAAATCAAGAGTAAAGGTATGTTTCTAAGCCTTAGTACATTGTTTTGAAGACTAATGTATTATGTCTAAGTGCTTGAAACAGGAGAAATCGAGTCAGAGAAAAGTTGGTTGTGTACAGCCAAAAGGTTGTTCGGTCCGGAGCACCGGACTGTCCGGTGGTGCACCGGACAGTGTCCGGTGCGCCAGACTGACTCGGGCGAACTGGCCGCTCTCGGGAATTTACCGGCGACGTACGGCTATAATTCACCGGACTGTCCGGTGAGCCAACGGTCGGCCGGGCCAATGGTCGGCCGCGCGATCTGCGCGGGACACGTGGCCGAGCCAACGGCTAGAAGGGGGCACCGGACTGTCCGGTGTGCACCGGACATGTCCGGTGCACCAACGGCTCTCTGGCGGCCAACGGTCGGCTGCGCCGTTTAAGGAAAGAAATCGGGCACCGGACAGTGTCCGGTGTGCACCGGACTGTCCGGTGCACCAGTCGACAAAAGGCAAGATCAGCCTTCCAGATTTGCTCTCAACGGCTCCTAGCTGCCTTGGGACTATAAAAGGGACCCCTAGGCGCATGGAGGAGCACACCAAGCATTCCTACAACATTCCTAAGCACCAAGACATCGATTCCGCGCGTTTGGTTCATTGTGATAGCATCTAGAGCTCTTGTTGAGTTGTGAACTCATTGAGTTGTGTTGCGAGCTCTTGTTGCGACTTGTGTGTGTGCTGTTGCTCTGATTTTGAGTCTTGTGTGCGTTGCTAGTTTCTCCCTTACTCCGTATTTCTTTGTGAATCTCAAGTGTAAGGGCGAGAGGCTCCAAGCTGTGGAGATTCCTCGCAAATGGGATATTGAAAGGCAAAGCAAAACACCGTGGTATTCAAGTTGGTCTTTGGACCGCTTGAGAGGGGTTGATTGCAACCCTCGTCCGTTGGGACGCCACAACGTGGAGTAGGCAAGCGTTGGTCTTGGCCGAACCACGGGATAAACCACTGTGTCATCTCTGCGTCTGATCTCTTGTGGTATTGTGTTTTGTTGAGACTCCTCTCTAGCCACTTGGCGATTATTGTGCTAACACTTAACAAGTTTTTGTGACTATAAGTTTAAGTTTCACAAGATCACCTATTCACCCCCCCCTCTAGGTGCTCTCACCGGCTATATCAGTAACAGAACCCCGAGAAACGAATAAGAGTGCATGTAAGTGGCAAGGCCGACCGAGCCGAGGGATTCCTACGCCTCCGGGATACGGATACCTCACTCGTCACCTACCACGAAAAATAACTCTTACTTGGGTAAGCAATCCTGCTACTGACGAACGAGTCCGGATACGCAAAACAAGAGGAAAAGAGACACAGCTTTATATCATGACGACAAAGTGTTCAGGCCTCGGCGGCCACGAAAGACACATACATATCCAAAATAAACTGCTCTGGCAGAATCAGGCATCGCCCGGGGGAGGATCCGCCCCGCCCTCGGATGATGGCGCGAGCGGAAGAATCTCTGCCTCGAAGGTGGACGCCAGCACCGCACCCAGGCCCGCGGCGGCCGCGTCAAGCCTCTGAACTTTAGCCAGGGCAGCTTCGTCTTCATCAGGGAGGCAGTACCCCTCGCTGACCCGCTCCAGATTCACATCGTAGTGGGAAGCGAGCACGGCGAAGGTCCGCCTAACACCGTGATGTAGCGCCTCGCGGATTCTGTCGCGCACGTGGTCACCCAAGGCCCGCAGGCGACTCTGGGGGAGCTTCCCGAGGGGACGTCGTCAAGACCGAAGATCTGGCAGAAGGCCGAGATAGCCTCGGACATGGCCACGCGGTCGGCCTCCTTCTGCTCAGCCGCCTGGGCAAGTGCCTTAGCGGACTCGTCAAGGGCAGACTCGAGCTCTGCAAACAGCCAAAACAGAATTCTTCAAACGCAAGTTGAAGAACGAGGCTAAATCAAAATCTCAAAAATAGCCAAGACATACCTTGGCCCGGGCACGCTGCTCCGAGGCTGCGGCTTGGGCGGACTGAGCAGACCCGACGGCCACGGCTAGGTCCGCCGCAAGGGCTCCGGCCCGAGAAGACACCTCGGCTAGCTGGCCTCCAAGGGCCTCAGCCCGGCTTTCGGCCTCGGCGGCCCGGCCCCGAGATTGGTCCCGCTCGCCGATGACCTGGCCAAGCTCCGACTGCCGCCGTTGCGCCTCTGTGCGCGCCGCCGCCGCCTCTGCCCCCAGCTCGTCATAGAGCAACTGAAGGTCCGTCGCCTCGGCGCTCCGTTGGGAGAGGCGCTCGGTGGTCTCGGCAATCGTCTGCAAGCTCACGTCCCCTCCTGGAGCAGCAGGAGAGCCCTCTCCCACGGCGTGAAGACGACGCGCTCGTGTTCCGTTCCTCGAACGGCCCGTGCACGCACAATGGCTGCCCCGCGAACCACTCGTCCCGTCGCATTAACTCTGCGGCAGGGCAGGCGACACCTTTGGCAGGCGATGCTTCACCTCTGCCATAATGACCGCGTCAAAAAAGGTGTGCCACGTCGTTCAATTTCGCATCCTTTTCCTCTTCCCCTTTCTCTCTCTTGCTACAGGGACCGGGAAAGGGGATACTCCGAAAGGGATCCTTCTCCACGAAGGAAGCGGGCCCCGAGCCCTACTACTGATCAGAGGTTCGAAGGCTGGTCCCTCGGTAGGGTTCGGCAGCCGCCTCAGAGCACTCGGGCTCCGCGCCCACTACTGGTCAGGGGTTCGAAGGCTGGCCCCTCAGAAGGGTTCGACAGCCGCCTCAGGCCACTCGGGCTCCGCGCCCACTACTGATCAGGGGTTCGTAGGCTGGCCCCCAAAGGGTTCGACAGCCGCCTCAGAACACGCAGAGCGAGGGATGACTCTAGGTACGTCCGATACATGGCCGAGGCTCGGGCTATGCTCCCGAGGTACCCTAGGACATTTCCAAGACCAGCAGGAGCGATTTTGTAATGGAATCCCATCAGAGGGAGGCATCGAGCCCTCGGACCCTATCAAACGGGACCGGGTCTGGCAAATCACCTGCAGGTACTTTTGGAGCGCGCCGCTGGGCCACTAGCCAACCCTTATCGAACGAGGCACGGGCGTCCACTCGGATCACCCGTCAGCAACTCACTGGAGACACCATGTTCGGCGCCCTCCGAGGGCAACATGGCGCTTTTCCCCCCTCCTCCTTGCGAAAAGGCGACGAAGGGGCGTATGAAAAAAACCGAGTCAGTCCTTGACCGTCCTCTTGCTCTGTGCGGAGGCTCGGGGGCTGCTCTCGCAAACCCGGCTCCGGCCAAACCGTTGACGGCGTCAACATACCAGCCCGAGAACTTGGAACCTGACTATGCACCCGGGCAACGACTAGTTCGCATGAGGGAACAACCAGACCGGCCGAGGCATCACGAAACACGCTAAGACCTCGGAGGAGTCAAACCACTCCTTCGAGGCCTCGGGGGCTACACCGGGCGGGTGCGCTCGCGCGCACCCACCAGAACGAAATGCAGCCGAGAAAGGCCGGTCCCCTTGCAAAAAAGTGCAACAAAAGCCTCCAAGCGAGTACTAACACTCCCTTCGAGGCTCGAGGGCTACTGTCGGGGACCATAATTAGGGGTACCCCCAAGACTCCTAATCTCAGCTGGTAACCCCCATCAGCACAAAAGCTGCAAAGGCCTGATGGGCGCGATTTCGGTCAAGGCTCCGTCCACTCAAGGGACACGATCTCGCCTCACCAGAGCCCAGCCTCGGGCAAAGACAACCGACCCAGGAGGATTCACGTCTCGCCCGAGGGTCCCCTCAAGCGACGGGCACTCCTTCGACTCGCCCGAGGCCCAGCTCGGGCAGGCTTCACGAAGAAGCAACCTTGGCCAGATCGCCTCGCCAGCCGACCGGATCGTAGGAGCATTCAATGCAAGGATCGACTGACATCTTATCCTGACGCGCGCTCTTCAGTCGACAGAGCTGAAGTGACCGCGGTCACTTCGCCCCTCCACTGGCTGACCTGACAGGAAAACAGCGCCGCCTGCCCTGCTCCGACTGCTGTGCCACTCGCCAGAGTGAGGCCGACATCTGCTAAGTCCAGCCTCGGGCGCCATAGGAAGCTCCGCCTCACCCGACCCAGGGCTCGGACTCGACCTCGACTTCGAAAGACGGACTCCGCCTCGCCCGACCCCTGGGCTCGGACTCCACCTCGACCTCGGAAGACGATCTCCGCCTCGCCCGACCCCAGGGCTCGGACTCGACCTCGACTCCGGAAGACGGTCTCCGCCTCGCCCGACCCTAGGGCTCGGACTCGACCTCGAGTTCGGAAGACGGACTCCGCCTCGCCCGACCCCAGGGCTCGGACTCGACCTCGACTCCGGAAGACGTTCTCCGCCTCGCCCAACCCCAGGGCTCGGACTCGACCTCGACTCCGGAAGACGTTCTCCGCCTCGCCCGACCCCAGGGCTCGGACTCAACCTCGACCTCGGACGACGGTCTCCGCCTCGCCCGACCCCAGGTCTCGGACTCAACCTCGACCTCGGACGACGGTCTCCGCCTCGCCCGACCCTAGAGCTCGGACTCAGCCTTGACCTCGGAGGAGCCTCCGCCTCGCCCTACCTCGGGCTCGGACCGACCACGTCGTAGGGGGGGCCATCATTACCCTACCCCTAGCTAGCTCAGGCTACGGGGAACAAGACCGGCGTCCCATCTGGCTCGCCCCGGTAAAACAGGTAATGATGGCACCCCGCGTGCTCCATGACGACGGCGGTTCTCAGCCCCTTACGGAAGCAAGGAGACGTCAGCAAGGATCCGACAGCTGTGCTCCTACAGGGCTCAAGCGCTCCTCCGACGACCACGACATCACATGAACAGGGCGCCAAAACCTCTCCGACAGCCACGACGGCATGTACATAGGGCTCTGGCTCCCCTCTGCTAGACACGTTAGCACATTGCTACACCCCCCATTGTACACCTGGGCCATCTCCTTACATCTATAAAAGGAAGGTCCAGGGCTCTCATACGAGAAGGTGGCCGCGCGGGAGAACGGGCCGACGCATAGGCTCACGCTCTCTTTCTCTCTCTCCCACGCGAACGCTTGTAACCCCCTACTACAAGCGCATCCACCCTGGGCGCAGGACAACACGAGGCCGCGGTTTCCCCTTACTGTCTTCCCCCTTGTGTTTCGTCTCGCGCCGACCCATCTGGGTTGGGACACGCAGCGACAATTTACTCGTCGGTCCAGGGACCCCCCCCGGGGTCGAAACGCCGACAGTACCCGTCGCACCCCCTCAGGGCCGGCCGTGCATCCTGACGCTTCCGCCGCATGATGTGGGGAGATGGTTGGCAGGCGGAGAGGTTGCGGTCGTGTGCACGACAGCGGTGAAAACGGGTCGGGTACCGGATACAGATAGTGCAAATAACCGTTTTTATACGGATTCAGGTATTTTTATATTCGGGACGGATACTGATTATACCTGGATAGTTCAACTTCAGATTCAGGTCGGATACGAAACAAGAACTACATGGTAAATATCCGGATATTCGGGTCGGATACGGGTATCCGTTTTTTCTTTTCTGCATGATATAGTTATAAAATCATAACTTGTATATATAAAATCGGATGAAGATAAAGTTTATATGAAAATTGTAGAGCACGAAGAGATCTATAACTTTGTAGTACATCAATTTTTGTTTAAAC
Source organism: Zea mays (assembly GCF_902167145.1). Classification (NCBI taxonomy): domain Eukaryota; kingdom Viridiplantae; phylum Streptophyta; class Magnoliopsida; order Poales; family Poaceae; genus Zea; species Zea mays. Next base: position 45,905,477 of record NC_050099.1, on the reverse strand, counting down.
ACATCTTTAGACAAAAATCATTGAAATAATGTCTAAATTTATATCTAATTAATAGACTTTATCATTTTTATGTGGGAATTTTATGTTATATTTTTATAGGCTATTTATTAGTAATGATAACTTATTTGTAATTTTCGATGGACGCTACTATATTTTATGGATTTAATTGTATTTTTATGATTTTCTACAACAAGAAATTAATAATACATAAATAGCCTAAAAAATCGTGAAATTTTACAGAGGCACAACATATGTCCATATATAACCATAAAAAATGTTTGAACCATAAGATCTATAAGATGTCCACGTTTCTTTTATTTCACTTTGACTTATTTGTATGAGTTACATGTGAAATCACTGTAAGTATCTAAGTTTCAACATAATCAATACTTTACTTTATCATTTTCATACGAGGACTTTAGTTATCTTCGTATAAAATATTTATTAGTTTTGTAACTTATTTGCAATTTTTGCGTGAAACTAGAATATTTTATGAATTTTTTATATTATGGTGTTGGTTCCACAATGTTCTTGTGATTAGTAACTTTAAACTTCAAGATGCCAATTTTATCGATTTTCTTTCCTACATTTGATCTATCATATACATGATTATGTATTGCTTAATTTATCTATTCGTTGGATAGTTGGACAATTAATACCATCTAGACGAACTACACGATAACTATTTGGTACCTACCCGAGAAGTATTTATTATCTGTTTCTTATCCGTCCGGATTATTACCTAATCCTGTCCTATATCTGTATTAAATCTTAACTACGCGTATCTAGTCTTATATCTGAGAGAAATATATTATGATAGGATATGAGATGATTATGTATTCGACTGTATCCGTTCCGTTTTTATCCCTGGTGCAGGGGTCTGTTGGCGTGTGCGCGGAGAGGGAGATGGAGGCACATAAAGTGGTCTACAATATTAGCTTAATAAGTAGTAGAGAGTTAAATAATTAATGTGACCAAACTTTAGTTCAGAAGAATTTTGGTTGGAGGCGACGACGATTTGTTTCTTGCTCTCGTGGTTTCGGACTTCTGGTCTGGAGGTCCCCCAGCAGCCCAGGCTCCACCTCTCCACGGCAGCACCAACGCTCCATTCTGTCAGCCACAGCCCACGCCGCTGAACGGCCGGAGATCGCCCCCCACTCCCTCTCGCCGGACGGTTGCAGATCAGGTCTACCAGATCCGTCTCAGATTAGGTGGCAGGAGAGGAGGAATTCGGGTCTGAATCTGATCGATATGCGGCAGCAGCGGGGCGGGGCCGGGGCCGGGAGGAGGGCGGACGACCCGGGGCTCCTCAAGAGGGCCTTCGACAGGGTGTTCCGCTTCGTCCGCCTCGCCGAGTTCGAGATCTTCTTCGTCCTCTTCTTCCTCATCGCCTTCTTCCTCTTCAAGGACCTCGTAAGCACCCACATCGACCTCGCACTTCTCTCCCCTGAGCGTTTCGGCTTTCGCTGGGATCGGGATAGGATCGCGTACGCTTGGCGCGTCTGTTCAGTTTCGTGACATGTGGCATTGGTTGTTGAAGGACTCCGCAGAGCTTTTCAGTGAATTAAGACGCTCTTCATATAGAGAGATTAGAATTTTCCCCTAGTGTAAATAATTGGCTACGGATGGTGATGCTTTCATCAACCTGTTAGATCTTTGAACCATGTTTAACAAACGATACAATTGGAAATTTGTCACCGAAAAAGTTTGCACCCTGATTATGACTGAGACTGAGTGTAATGGATTGTTTGAGTGTTTAGCAGAAACCACTACTTTTGACTCCATATGCATTGATGATGTGATGCGGCCATCCACATGATACGATTCGGAGACCTAGCTATTATCTTGAAGTGTATTATTAAGAATTCAGCTGACATCATAGAACATATAGTAGCTTACTGAATGCAAATATACTCTCCTTCAAACAACTCAGGAGAAATTTCAGTGTTGATTGAATGGCTGGCAGGATGCGTTTCTGCGGAACAGGTAGAAATGCTAGTATTTTTTTGGGGTCCACGGTAGGCCTTTCGACATATGAATTATGTTTTTTTGAGTACAGGACAGCATTTGGGATGCAGATATAATCGTCATGTTTATTCCCATGGCTCAGTCACCCAAATCGCTTGGTTTCGAGGCCTAGCTATTACACTGACATGAGCTATTAGGGCATGTACAATGAGTGTCTTAAGTTGTGTCTTAGAGTGTGTCTAGGGGGGGTGAATGTAAAAAAACTCAAGACATGTATCTTGACGAAGACACAGTGTCTTAGCTCTATGTTCGAGACAGGAGGCTAGCTGATTGGTCACTTTAATTTATTGAATGCTCTGATTGGTACAATGAATATGGTAAGACACACGTTTTAGACACGACCACTGTATTATGTTGTGTTTTAGCTGTGTCTTATACTTGGAGTACCGTGCAGCCGTATCTGGGTTGTACATGCCCTTACATTGACATGGCTCAGTAGGAAATCATGTCTTATGCGATTTAGTTACCTCAGTATGGAGGAACGTAGTTCGATTTTGCGGATTGTTTCATATGGTATTTTGGAATCCATGTCTTACAAACCTGTTGTTGGATGAACTTTGCTGCAGATGGCACGGCCTCAATACAATCAGCTGTTTGTCAAGAAGCCTGATCTAGATGATTCCTGGCCTTAGTACCCAAATAACCTGGTATTTTTCTTTGAGCTGTGTTGCCAGTACATTCTTTGAAGGCCTGCGTGGCCGGCTGGTCACCCCCCTTTGTTGTCAGGAGCATGTTTTATGATTACCTAGAGTATTCTCTTCAGTGACGATGAATATATTTAGCCAGTCATTTTCTTCAGTTAAAGAGGAAGATTTTCATGTCAATACTGGTATGCGGCGGCGATACTGTGGTTGGTGCCAGCCGTTATTGTTTGCACTGTTTATGTGTTGTGAAGCCCCATGAGTTCGAGGTGAGATGACCATATGATTAAGTGCAGTTCTTTTTAATGGCATCTAGTGTTTCTAATAATTGACAGATAATGCTTGCTGGAAGACAAGGTCACTGGTATAACTTAAGAGAACATTGCCAGAAGTTCAGGTTGGCAGATCTGGTATCCATGTAGGACATTTTGTCACTGTACTGTACTGGGTTCCTGATGTTGACCACCCAGGGATCAGCCAACTAGAACTAAGCACTAGCCACCAAGCAAAACACCTGGAAAGCGTTCACAGCCACGCAGCTATCAGCTACATGGCCCATGGCCATCACGACTCGCAGGCTGGAACTCCCGCCAAGAAACTAGACCAGACTTGACCCCGCTCGTTTCGCGCCTGCTTATCCAGGTCCTGCTTCTCAGAGCGTAGAGCGACCGTCTTGGTGGTTTTTGCTCCTTGAATTGTATGCACTTCCAACTCAGGGTCTGCGTTTGGTTTGCTACCACACCTAAAGGTAAAGGTTATGCGTGCTACCATGCCTAAGGGGTTAGACACGCCCGTAAATGTGTTAGCTGCTGCAGCTGCTTGGACTGCTGCAGCTGCAATCCATATAAACATAATAATGTAGAAGCCGCAGCCAGATTAAAGCCACAGTATAACATATTTTGGTGTTGTGGGTGTTGTGGGCGCCTGAATCGGACGCCATAGGTGTGGCATATTTTTGTGTGGCAAGCTCAGAGAATCTTGTTAAACTTGTGTGGTTGTCAAAGGTTTGTCGGGAACCAAATGTCTACCTATAGATCTACGACGCACCTAAATTTTTTGTGTGGTTGTCTAAGGTTAGTCAGGAACCGAACGTCTACCTATGAAACTGCGGTGCGTGCCTTAGGCTGTGGCAGTTGGGGCAGTGAACCAAACACGACATAGTCATTACTACATGTTTGAAAGTCGTAGAGTGAGATGAATTGGTGAAACCTAAAATTTATAACTTAAATCACAAACTCAAACCTCGGCTAGGCGTTAGAACGAGAATTAAATCAATCAGAGTGAGGAGAGCTGTTCTTCTTGCTAGAGTTGCTAAAATGATCGTGGAATAACTTTGGGAGTAACTCAAATGATATAGAATCAAGCGCAAGCAAGAGAACTTAGTGAGAAGGGAGGAAGAAACAAATCACAAACAAGAATCAAACACAAAGAACACAAGCAATTTGTTTCTTGAGGTTCGGCTCTGAAGAACTTACGTCCTCATTGAGAAGTCCACTAAGGACGAGTCTTTTTTAACCCTTTCCCTCTCTCAATCGATCATTTAGACCGGTTGAGTGTTTCTTCACAATCTCAAAGGACACAAAATCCCCACAAGTACCACCACAAAATTTGATGTCTCTTGCTAGCTTTACATGGTGAAAAAATGAGGTTAGGAAGGAGAGTGAAACATAATCAAGAGCACAACAACTTTGCAACAACTCAAGAACAAATCTCTCGCAAGGCGCTAACCCTTCTCTAGCTCAATTCAGTCGGATGTGGCACTTGAAGGTTATTGAATGCTTGGGAGTAATTGCACTAGGTGTAGAGATGTTTGGTGTAGCTCTTATGCCTTCAATATGCTGGTTGGAGTGTATTTATAGCCCCAACCACCCCATATAGCCGTTGGAATAAAGTGGGAAAATATGCACTATTTTGTGTCGCACCGGACCATGAACAATGAAGGTATGTTGTGCACCAGGCCCCTGTTGGTCTGCCACGACATGGAGCTGTTCTGCTGGGCACAGGTCTTGTTAGAGGCACCGGATCGGGTCCATGCATATGGACCACTTTGCCATGATAGCCGACCGTTGGAATCTGAAGATAGCCGTTGAGTCCTAACATGGTCTGTTGAGCCTAGCAACCAAAGTCATCTGATGTCTTATATGCGCAAGTGGACCGATGGTCATTAGACCGTAGTCCGTTGTGCTGGGTCGAAGTCCCTTTGTAAACCATCTCTGGTAGACCGGTCCGATGGTCACCGGACCATGGTCCGGTGCACCCAGAGCAACTAAGTCTTTGCAACTTTTGGCATATCTTCTTTTGTTTGTTTTGGCTACTATTGAGAGTGTTCCTATGACTTAGACAAGCATGTTTATAGACTATCCAACTAGTCTAAGTCATGAAACATGGTTGTTTTATTTCCTTCAACTCATAATCTTTTCTAGCTCAAATTGGCTACAAATGAATGATATTTTGAAACTGAGTTCTCCAACCTTTCTAGATGTACCAAATAAGTTCCTAAGGGTATTTAGAATGTATCCAAAGTGTTGAACTATTGCTAGTTTCTCTTTTCCAAGTTTTATCCCATGATAGGCTAGATCTTGAGATGTCTTCTGACTTAGAAGCATATTGGTCGATCTTATAAACATGTGAACATACACTTGGCAAACTAATTAGTACAAGTGGTTGTGATGGTCATAAGCACCAAAATTAATATAGAAATGGTTTTGAGACCATTTTTCCCTTTCAATGTCTTTTCCCTATATAACAGGGATCTCATCTGGCACCATTCCAGTAGCACCACGATTAGGGCATCGTTCCCTTTTGCGGACACTATTTCTATCATTAGCGTTCGGGGAAGGTCATTCCTCATGTAAAGAAAATGGACCTCTTCCCATATGTCTAAATGATTTTGGTGTTTCATGATCAACATAACCTGTGGACTAATGTGTTTGCTAGTGTTTATGTTTGTAGTTCACAGGATGCGAAGTGGTTTTGGACTAAGGCATTGAGTGACTAACACCTAAAATAAGACATTATAAGACTCTTTGAAGGCCTACCAACATCAAGCGAAGTCCAAGACACAAGTCAAGAAAGCCCAAAGTGAAGAAACTTTGAAGATAAGAAGATGGGTTGCTTCTAGGTGCACCAGACCTTGGGCCAGACTGAGTGCACAGAGCACTTAGTCTACACCATGTGCCAGCTAGTGCACCAGACTAGTTCGGTTTTACACCAGAGGCTATCTGGACCAGAGCTCAATGGTCGGCAATGATTAGCTTCTAATGGCTACCTGATCGTCGTGTGCACCGGACCAGTTCGGTGGTGCACCAGACCTCTAGCGAGGAGTAGAGAATCTATTATATGACTAACAGCTAGCTGACGTGGAGGAGCACCGCACCAGTCTGGTGTAACTCTAGAGGCGCACCAGACCTGCCTGGTGTGACACAGAATAGCCAGATTCCTCCAATGACTCTTTTGGGAGTGGAGCTCTGTATATACCCCTCCAACTGGTCATTCTCAAGTGTGGAAGCCTAAAGAACATTGCTAGAGAGTCGAAACACATTTCCATAGCTCCATACACCCAAGTGCTTGATAGAATCACTTGGTGATTAGCGTAGGTGCTTTACAAAGTGCTTAGGTTAGTTAGACCACTATTGCACTTGCTTTAGATTTGTTCCTAATTGATTGATTGAGGTTATAAAACCCACAAAACCCCTCGGCTCTTGCATGAGCCATTGTATTTGTACCGAGTGGGGTGTCGTCTTGTGAGACCATAGCAACTGTGATTGTGGTGTGGTCACCATCGTGTACTAGAGGGAATGAGGCCCATGAGGTTTCGGTCGGAAGCTTGATAGTGAAGACGGTGGGGAGCATTTAGGAGAAGCTGGAAGGAGAGCACCACTTGCACGTGGAGAAGGCTTGCAATTCTCTATGGAGTTACCCATCCAAGGTGCTTGGCCCTCACGTGGGCTTTCATTTGCGTAGGGGCACCAACGATGATTAGTAAGAACCTTACTTGGTTCTTGTTACCTCGATAAAAATACATGCGCGTCTACTGGAGTTTGTAGTCTCTACAATTCTTAAACTTCTGCTTTTATTGCTTACTTAAGTTGTGCTCTTTACCATTCTTAGCTTAGAATATAGGCTAGTTGGTAGGACTAGAACTTAGGTTGCAAAACCGCGATTGCGGTATATATAGCAACAAAGACAAATACTTAGTGCACATAAAACCATTAGTAATAAGAAAGTCTCTCAGGCATTCATACCAAGCTCTTGGGGCTTGTTTGAGCCCATAAAGCGCCTTGGGGAGCTTATAAACATGTGAAGGATACTCACTATCTTCAAAGCCAAGAGGTTGCTCAACATACACCTCTTCCTTGATAGGACCATTGAGAAAGGCACTTTTCACATCCATTTGAAATAACTTAAAGCCATGGTAAGTAGCATAGACAAATAATATTCGAATTGACTAAAGCCTGGCTACTGGTGCATATGTTTCGGTGCATATGTTGCATCGAAATCCAAACATTTGACTTGTGAATACCCTTTTGTGACAAGTCAGGCTTTGTTCCTAGTCACCACACCATGCTCATCTTGTTTGTTGCAGAATACCCACTTGGTACCTACAACATTTTGGTTAAGACTTGGAACTAAATGTCATACCTCATTCCTCGTGAAGTTGTTGAGCTCCTCTTGCATTGTCAACACTCAGTCTGGATCTCCAAGTGCATCCTCTATCTTGTATGGCTCAATAGAATACACAAAAGAGTAATGTTCATAGAAATAAGCAACCCGAGAGCGAGTGGTTACCCCCTTTTGAATGTCACCAAGTATGGAGTTAATGGGGTAATCTCGTTGAATTGCTTGGTGTACTCTTAGGTGAGGTGGTATTTGATCTTGAATCTCTTGTTCATCCTTCTTTTCTTGATCAACTTCATCTCCCCCTTGATTGATGCCTTCTTCTTGAGGTGGCTCATTGTCTTGAACTTGATCTTCTTCTTCTTGAGCCAGTTCTTCATCTTGAGTCGGTGGAGATTCTTGTATGGAGGATGATGGTTGATCTTGTGCTTGTGAAGGCTCTTCAGATTCTTGTGGACACACATCTTCAATGGACATGTTCCTTAGCGCGATGCACGAAGCCTCTTCATCATCTAACTCATCAAGATCAACTTGCTCTACTTGAGAGCCATTAGTCTCATCAAACATAATGTCACAAGAAACTTCAACTAATCCAGTGGACTTGTTGAAGACTCTATATGCCTTTGTGTTTGAGTCATAACCAAGTAAAAAGCCTTCTACTGCTTTAGGAGCAAATTTTGAATTTCTACCTCTCTTAACAAGAATAAAGCACTTGCTCCCAAAACCTCTAAAATAAGAATCATTGGGTTTTTTACCGATGAGGAGTTCATATGATATTTTCTTGAGGATTCGGTGAAGGTAGAGTTCGTTGATGGAGTAGCAAGTGGTGTTAATCGCCTATGCCCAAAACCGATCCGATGTCTTGTATTCTTCAAGCATGGTCCTCGCCATATCCATAAGAATTATATTCTTTCTACAACACCATTTTGTTGAGGTGTGTAGGGAGAAGAGAACTCATGCTTGATGCCCTCCTCCTCAAGAAATCCTTCAATTTAAGAGTTCTTGAATTCCGTTCCATTGTCGCTTCTAATCTTCTTCATTCTCAATCCGAACTCATTTTGAGCCCGTCTCAAGAATTTCTTTAAGGTTTCTTGTGTTTGTGATTTTTCCTACAAAAAGAACACCCAAGTGAAGCGAGAATAATCATCCACAATTACAAGACAATACTTACCCCCGTCGATGCTTATGTAAGCAATCGGGCCGAATAGATCCATGTGGAGTAGCTCAAGCGGCCTTTCGGTCGTCATGGTGTTCTTGTGTGGATGATGAACTCCAACCTGCTTTCCTGCTTGACATGCACTACAAAACATGTCTTTCTCAAAATGAACATTGGTTAGTCATAAAATGTGTTCTCCCTTTATAAGTTTGTGAAGATTCTTCATCCCAACATGAACAAATCGGTGATGCAAGAGCCAGCACATATTAGTCTTAGCAATCAGGCAAATGTCTAGTTCAACATTATTGTCAGTGAAATCAACTAAATATAGCTGACCATCTAACACTCCCTTAAAAGCTAGTGAATCATCATTTCTTCTAAAGACGGTAACATCAACATTAGTAAATAAACAGTTGTAGCCCATTTTGCATAATTGAGACACAGAAAGCATATTGTAGCTTAGAGATTCTACAAGAAATACATTATAAATGGAATAGTGAGGAGATATAGCAATTTTACCCAATCCTTTGACCAAACTTTGATTTTCATTTTTCTCATATGAGGATTGCTCTTTAGGGATCATCATTTTTCTCATATGAGGAGAACATTATTTTCTCCCCTGTCATGTGGTTTGTGCACCCACTTTCGATTATCCAACCTGTTCCACCGGATGCATAAACCTACAACACAAATTTAGGCCTTGTTCTTAGGTGTCATAACGGCCTTGGGTCCTTTCACATTAGAAACAAGCACCTTGTGTACCCAAACACAAGTCTTTGGACTCTTGTGCTTGCCCCCAACATATTTGGCAACTACTTTGCAGGATTTGTTAGTAAGAACAAAGGAAGCATCAAAGGTCTTAAATGAAATGCTATGTTCATTTGGGGCATCAACAATCTTTTTCTTAGGCATCTTAATATGAGTTGTATGCCTAGAACTAAAAGCCTCATTTCTATACATATAAGCATGATGAGCAACAGAATGAGATTTCTTAGCATGTGTGGCGGAACTGCCCGAATTATTCCAACTTAAGTGCCTAAGCCCCGCCTTAGAGGCTAGACCACACTTAAATGGGAATAACCCGTCAATCCCTCGGATCTAGTCCGACACGGCCATTGACAGGATCAAGTACCACAATCTCACTCGATGGTGAGTCACAGAGCAAATACAATAAAGCATAAAACCATACGGGTCAGAGTATTAAATTATTACATCATCATCATCATCATCATCGGAGTTTTTGCAAAAGTAAACATCATTGTTCGAAGTGCAGCGGAAATAAACTAACGGTAAATAAATAGAGAGACGGGGAAGCCTGTCCCATCACTCCTCATGCTCCTCCTCAGCCGAGGCAGGGTCCCACTCGACAGTCCAACCCGGTGGCAAGGTGGACGGCCAAGTTATTCCAGCAACCATTTCCTCCAGAGAACCTGTAAAAAATTATGCCACAAGCAAGGCTGAGTATACTAATACTCAGCTAGACTTACCCGGTGTGAGGAGTCTACTCCTCTACCTCTAGACATGCAGCTGTTTGGCTGTGGGGTTTGGTTGCCAAAAGCACTAGCTGAGTTTCTAAATCAAGATTTTAACTTGGTCAAAATTAAGTGTGACTCTCTTAAGGCTAAAAGTGGACTATCTATTCATACATGGTAGCAAGCATTATTAGCAATCAACATCTTATATCAACTCATCATATTTCCACTTGTTACTCAATGCAGTACAATGGATCAAGCAGTCTCATTAGCTGCGAGAAGCAGACGATTCAAATCGAGTTTTTATCCTTGCAAGGTAAACCTAAACACACGACATGCAGGGGCACTCCGTCCCCACACACATCAACCGTCCCCATCGATTCCCCGTCAGCAGAGAGGGGCTCACCGCCTTGGCGTACAATGCCTCACTGACCCCGACTGGCCGTCGTGCAGTGACCGCACTTGTACCCACCATAACCGGAATGGGAGACCTCGTCTCAGGTCGCGTGAGGAGGGCAATCTGCTGCCAGGTTCAATCAGGTACTAGGCTTACCGATTTACCATATTTCTCGGCATGTGCTTAGTACGTTCAAACGCTTGACACAGGTATCCACACGTTAATCCTTATCCCATTTTCCCATCTCGTAAACAACCAATCCCCATGGATTGTTGTCCACCAACTAGTATCATGATAGTGTGAAAGTGGGTACAATCAATTTCCTGATCTCGCGCGAGTGCTAGAAAAATCACTCGTCTTCTACCGAGATCCTAATTAAATAAAGCAACTACTCGACCTATCATACTAGTATTCATCTCAAAAGGATTCCTGAGATCATGCAACTAGGGTTTCAAACAATTCCTACACCTAAGTGCACAATCAATCCTACAATCATTAAGTGAAGTAAAATAGCATAAATAACAGGTTATGCATAAAACCGGGGCTTGCCTTCCAAAGCAGTGGCAGGCTGTAACACCCTAATCTAGCAAATGCAAACAAACCTATTCGAATTATTAAATTTCAGTAGAAAGGAAAAATATTTATGTTTTCAAATAAGGAAAACCTGGGTATATATAATCTAAAGAATTTCTTGAATAGATAAAATTTAATCAAGTGTTTGATGCATTCATGTTGAAGCATATATTTTGTTTGATTTGAAATTCAAATCCAATTTTGGATTTAATTGTGTGAGAATGATCCTATTTTATAAAACAATAATGAGTGTTCAAAATATTATTCTTGGAGTATACATTTTTTTATATGTTGTTAACTTTTGTTTGAAATTATTTGCAAGAAACTCATTTTATCAATTGATCTCTTTTTGTAAAGTCCATTTTTGTCTAATTATTGGAATTATCCTAAAATAATTTAAGTATTTACATAATAGATATTTTTTTAGTTTTAAAATTTTATTAGAATTTATTAATATTTCTGAAATATTTAAATATATATGTACATGCAGATATATATATATATATGTATAAAGAAAATAAAAAAAACAAACGCACGCTTATGGTCACGGCTAGAAAACACAACCCAATCAGCCACGTACAGCCTCCTCTCTCTTTTTGTTTAATTTTCATGTGGACCCCTCCTATCATTTCTCTATGGCTGGTGGGCCCCACAACCACATCTCTTTTTCATCTGCTTTATGCACGCACGAATCGCAGTCGCCGTTTCCTGGTGAGCACTGAGCAGCCGCGTCGCCAGAAGCCGAAGCGTCGCGCCCAGGCAACCGCCAGCAGCCCTGTGCCCTCTGCGCACCGCGCCCAGGCGTGACCCCGCCGCCAACCCGACGTCCCGCCGAGCAGCGCCCGCCCCGCACCGCGCGCGCTGTCCCGCGCCAGGTCGACCGCGGCCGAGCCCCAGCCCGCGCCACGACAACGCCGACGCTCCGGCTGGACCCAAAACCGAAGCTGTCGTTCCTCTTTCCTCCTCATTTCCTCTCCCTCGTTAAAGCTCCATTGATAGCCATCAATGGAATTCATGGCCGCCGTTTCTTCTTCCTTTCCGGCACCCTCTCATCTCCCCTCTCCTCCTCTATAAATTGGACAACTGCGCCACGGAACTCTCCCTCCCACAGCCGAGCTCGCCCCTCTCTCACCCTCTGCTCGCCTCTGCTTATTCACCGCTTCGTGCTGCTGCTGCCAGTCCTGCGTCGCCGAACACTAGCACCTCGCCAGCCCATGCCACCGGAGAACCTTCGCTCTGCTTGCTGCTATCTCGTTGCCAAGTTCTCTGCTAGCTCGTCGATTGCCGCGCCCTGCTGGTTTCTGTTCTGCGCATCGGCCTCACCAGAGACGTGCCTAAACCCCGTCCAAGCCTCGCCGATCCCGCAGTGCCAAGCCTTCGCCATCGCGCGCTCAAGCCCGTTCGTCGTCGTTCATTTACCCAAGGTTGAAGATAACTCATTGATTTATTTTATAATCATGTTTTGAATATTGCGATTTATCGTTGTAATATTGATGCGATTTAGCGATTTACGTGTATGATCTTAGAGATTCGATATATACGTATAACCAAAATCAGACCCCGCGACAATGTTTTTAATATGTGTATGATTTTATAATTCTAAAAATGAACACTGTCACTATTCACTACTTCAGTGATTTTCATACTAGAAATGTTTATAATTAATTTCGTTTTAGTATGGAGCGATAATCGGTTAGTATTGATATAAGTGATATAAGAAATTGAAATAGGTATTAAGCCATGTATTTCCGGGCGAATGAAAAATGTATTGATTTTACTGTTCATAATAAATGTATAAATGTATTCATAAGTATAGCACTTAATTACTTAAGAATAGTAAAATTCCCATTTATGTTATAATAACCATGAATAGGTTATTAAAAGTCCCATTTAGTAATTTATAATTAATTCTTAGTATATTAATGTTAGAGGAATTAAATAAACAATTTTTAGTTATACGTATAAATTCTATTTAGAAAAAGAAAGGAGAAATCGAAAGAGTAGAATTTATAATAATGACTTAACTAGGCGCTTATGATTTTCTAATAAAGAGATTGATAGTTATGTTGTTAAACATAGGTTTCTTACTAATAAGAGATAATTTGTTCTAATTTAAAAATGACCTTTTTAATAGATATCATATTTAACAAGGTTCGTTATAGATATTTAAGAATAGTCGTATTAAATAGAAACTTAAAAGTAATATGTCATATAACTTTTCTAATAATGGTATAATGGCTTAATTAAGTACTCGCACTGTCATAACTAAAACAATAGTTAATAACATACCAATAAATATAATATCTAGGTCATATGTTTCTAAACTAAATGTAAAGATAAATAATAGAGTAATTATGTCCTCTCATAACCTAGTTAATTAGATTTATATTTGTTTACAACTGGATATATAGGCTTAATTAATCATTTAATCAAAATTAGTTCATATTATTCATATATGTGTCACTTAGTTTTTCCTAAAGAATAAACTAAGGAAATTAGTGTTCATGTTCTTTAATAATAATGTTAGTTTGTATACTGTTTCGTATATAGCTTTCTTAATAAAATATAGGACATGTACTTTCTAATAAAAATAAAATATAATTGTTTGTTCATTGTATTTTACATAAAAGTTCATTAAAGCATATATATCATAACTTTTCATAAAATAGGTATTTAATAATAATGATCTTTTCATATAAAACCTATTTAGACTAATATCTTAATTTGTCATAAGTGATTGGTTAACAATAGTTATAATATGCTCCATAATGCTTCTAAAATTAATAACGTGATTAGTAGCCCATTAACCCTAGATATATAACTTATATCTATTCTAAAAGGTTAAAAAATGTTTAATATCGTTATAACGTGTTTTATCGTTTTATAAATCCTTTATCTTAGACGTATCACTTATGAAGTTTTATAAAAGATTAATTTGGTGAATCTAATATTTATATAGTTTAATTAAGACATTTTAAGTTCATGTCTTGTTTTATAAAGTATAGATCACACATTTTTAAAAGAATACCCTCTTATTATAACCATGACTTGCGACGTATTTGAAAAGCGGACGCTCTTTTCGTTAGGCTTTCTTTTAGCTTTACATATGGTGAATGTTGTATGTTATTGAGTGGTGTTTGTTCTTCTTGTTTGTTTGTGTGATATTCAGTGGTTGATCTAGTAGTTAAGAATCAAGATCTATTCAGATCAGTGGAAGAGTCTCAAGTTTTCAATAAGCAAGGCAAGTGGACTTCTCCCTCTGCATACTCTATTTGATCCCAAACAATACATTTAATAAAGTTTATTCTTTTGGATATATATGCATAATTTGACGGGTTACCTATTTAGATAACCTTTCCAACCTTATTCCTTGATGAAACCTGGGAATTATACTTTACCTTTGTAGCTATGCTATTGCTACAACTTAACTTTATGCAGTCACTCCCGCTTATGATATTAATGTTCCAAATGGTAAGATTTCTTTATTGTTGTTAACCCGATGGTTAAACAAGATTATTGCATATTAATTGGAACATGGAGTGACCACCCGGGAAAACAGTGCTACCATGAGAACTATCATGGCTCTGGTCTTGGCTAAATAACTAGGGAAGTCTTATGTTGGGTGCTGGTCATGGTTGACAGGAACGGGGGCACCTGGCAAGCTCTTATAGTTCCGGTTCAGGCAGATTGGATACGGGCATAGTTCCCAAAGCTTTACCCTGTAGTCTGGGCTATAAGTTGGTTACGTTAGGTGTGCTTTATGCAGTTTGACCATTTCCAGCATTTGCGTAATGAGGACTCTAGGGAGAAGCCTCGTAGTGAGACCTTGGCCATTCACCTCGAAAGTGAATACGGGTCTAGCTAACCCGGGCTAGAAGGAAATCGCGACTCATGGGTAAAGATGCGCCACCTCTGCAGAGTGTAAAACTGATATATCAGCCGTGCTCACGGTTATGAGCAGCCTGGACTCCTCACATGATAATTGAACTTGAAGATGGAAATAAATCGAGATCCGATGATCTGCCAATGGCTTGCTTAAGTGGTTTCACTTAAGTGTTTTTGATATAATCTTGTATCTTTGCTTAATGGGAATACTTGGGATTCACACTTATTAGTAAGACAGGTGTTGTTAATAAAATGTTGACCAACTAAAATGCTTACTGCTCAACCTCACCCTCACCTTGTTAGATTTGCATTAGTTTTTCCCCCACTTGCTGAGCCCCGACCATAAGTGAGCTCACCCTTGCTTAATTTTGATCAGAAGTTGCAGATGAAGATATGATGCTGAACTCCATGGATGCTAGTCTAGTGATACCCCCGGTCATCTTCCTGTGGATGGATGTCCATGTTCGCTGTACTTTGATGAATAAAGGTTAAGACATTATGTCTGTTCGAAGTGTAATATGTTAATATAATCGTTATTTACGCTCTTATGCATTGTTCTTTTGATATATTACACTTGTGACGTCAACATATGTGTGGAAATAGATCCTGGCACACATATGCTATGCACCCGGCTCTGCCCTTGGGAAACGGGTGTGACAGAAGTGGTATCAAAGCAATGTGACCGTAGGTCACTAGATTAGTTAGAAATGGAAAGCCCAGTCAGTCGTTCAAAACTTGACTTAATTGTCTCTATAAAAACTTACTTTATATCAAAACTCGTCTTTTTTATCTTCAACCCTTCTTGTCTGATTCTTCGTCTATGAGAAGGTTCTAATGAGAAGCATTGCAAGATGATCAAGCTAGAATTGTGGAACTTAAAGCAAAGTTTGCCAGAAGAAACCTTTTCGAAGCTATCAACGATGCCCTATTCTCTATCTTATCCCCACTCCGCAAGAAGTTTTGTAATGGATCCCCTGGATCTATTATTTGACTTCTTGGCTAGGTTGATAGGATTGTTCTTTAGTATTAAGATTTTCGACTAGATCGGTAATGGCGATATTATATTATATTATGTTATAAGTGGTTTTCTAATCCCTAATATTGCTATATAACCCTTGACTCCTTATACTTTGGTTTTCTTGCCATTGTATTGCCACCCTTGCACAATATCTATCTTGATATATTAAACCTATGCCTCTCTATTTTGTCTCCTTGATAAAGTTTTCTCCCTAACTCACTTCATATCCTTGGTTGTATCATTTATCCTCACTTTAATAATTCATGCTTATCTTATTTCACTCTTGGCCACCAACAAATATGTCTTGTCTAACTCCTTGGTAATTCTTACCCAACTCCTTGATATTATAATATCTTTCTTATTCCAAATCTTGTCTCACCTTTTGTTTTGGTTGAATGAGTAGAATTGGATTGTGTTGTGCTGGTATGCTTGAGTTCATTGTCCTTTGTGTTCATGTTTGATTTGCTTCTTTGAAATGATTGTTGGTGTATTGTGTGACTTTTGTCCACAATGGCATCAATTAGCTAGGAAAAACCTTAGATAAATGGGTTTCTCTGCTCTCTATACCTTATCTTTGTTTTTCCCCTCCATCCTTCCATACCCATGCAAATGTCAGACTTGGAATGAGGAACAACAAAAGGAACAAAGGAATGTTTGGATATATGAGTAGTCCACCTCAACCACAAGCAAAAGCCCCAAAACACATTGATACCCAAACAGAGGAATCGAGTCAGGCTCAGCTATATGAGGTACAGACACCCAATCAACCCTCACCCCCGGTTGGTCAAACAAAGTTGACTCGCAAAGAACTCAAAGCAAGAGGTGCTTGTTTCTACTGCAAGAATGAGGAACATATTATTCGCGAATGCCCCAAGAAGCGTCTAGACCGACTAGAGAAGAAAGCTGCCAAGCAAGACCCAAACAATAATCCAGAAGACCAACCAGTTATAAGTACGATGATGAAGATCGCTTGATTAGTAGTCATTGCAGAGCGAAGAAATGAAGAAGTTCCTTAAGTTTAGAAGAGTTCAATGTGAACCAAGAATCTACGAGTAACCATATATCACCATTGTTTTTCTTGCTAGCCTTCCCTAATCTCGAGGACGAGATTCTTTTTAAGGGGGTAGATTTTGTAACACCCTAATCTAGCAAATGCAAACAAACCTATTCGAATTATTAAATTTCAGTAGAAAGGAAAAATATTTATGTTTTCAAATAAGGAAAACCTGGGTATATATAATCTAAAGAATTTCTTGAATAGATAAAATTTAATCAAGTGTTTGATGCATTCATGTTGAAGCATATATTTTGTTTGATTTGAAATTCAAATCCAATTTTGGATTTAATTGTGTGAGAATGATCCTATTTTATAAAACAATAATGAGTGTTTGAAATATTATTCTTGGAGTATACATTTTTTTATATGTTGTTAACTTTTGTTTGAAATTATTTGCAAGAAACTCATTTTATCAATTGATCTCTTTTTGTAAAGTCCATTTTTGTCTAATTATTGGAATTATCCTAAAATAATTTAAGTATTTACATAATAGATATTTTTTTTAGTTTTAAAATTTTATTAGAATTTATTAATATTTCTGAAATATTTAAATATATATGTACATGCATATATATATATATATATATATATATATATATATATATATATATATATATAAAGAAAATAAAAAAAACAAAACGCACGCTTATGGTCACGGCTAGAAAACACAACCCAATCAGCCACGTACAGCCTCCTCTCTCTTTTTGTTTAATTTTCATGTGGACCCCTCCTATCATTTCTCTATGGCTGGTGGGCCCCACAACCACATCTCTTTTTCATCTGCTTTATGCACGCACGAATCGCAGTCGCCGTTTCCTGGTGAGCACTGAGCAGCCGCGTCGCCAGAAGCCGAAGCGTCGCGCCCAGGCAACCGCCAGCAGCCCTGTGCCCTCTGCGCACCGCGCCCAGGCGTGACCCCGCCGCCAACCCGACGTCCCGCCGAGCAGCGCCCGCCCCGCACCGCGCGCGCTGTCCCGCGCCAGGTCGACCGCGGCCGAGCCCCAGCCCGCGCCGCGACAACGCCGACGCTCCGGCTGGACCCAAAACCGAAGCTGCCGTTCCTCTTTCCTCCTCATTTCCTCTCCCTCGTTAAAGCTCCATTGATAGCCATCAATGGAATTCATGGCCGCCGTTTCTTCTTCCTTTCCGGCACCCTCTCATCTCCCCTCTCCTCCTCTATAAATTGGACAACTGCGCCACGGAACTCTCCCTCCCACAGCCGAGCTCGCCCCTCTCTCACCCTCTGCTCGCCTCTGCTTATTCACCGCTTCGTGCTGCTGCTGCCAGTGCTGCGTCGCCGAACACTAGCACCTCGCCAGCCCATGCCACCGGAGAACCTTCGCTCTGCTTGCTGCTATCTCGTTGCCAAGTTCTCTGCTAGCTCGTCGATTGCCGCGCCCTGCTGGTTTCTGTTCTGCGCATCGGCCTCACCGGAGACGTGCCTAAACCCCGTCCAAGCCTCGCCGATCCCGCAGTGCCAAGCCTTCGCCATCGCGCGCTCGAGCCCGTTCGCCGTCGTCCATTTACCCAAGGTTGAAGACAACTCATTGATTTATTTTATAATCATGTTTTGAATATTGCGATTTATCGTTGTAATATTGATGCGATTTGGCGATTTACGTGTATGATCTTAGAGATTCGATATATACGTATAACCAAAATCAGACCCCGCGACAATGTTTTTAATATGCGTATGATTTTATAATTCTAAAAATGAACACTGTCACTATTCACTACTTCAGTGATTTTCATACTAGAAATGTTTATAATTAATTTCGTTTTAGTATGGAGCGATAATCGGTTAGTATTGATATAAGTGATATAAGAAATTGAAATAGGTATTAAGCCATGTATTTCCAGGCGAATGAAAAATGTATTGATTTTACTGTTCATAATAAATGTATAAATGTATTCATAAGTATAGCACTTAATTACTTAAGAATAGTAAAATTCCCATTTATGTTATAATAACCATGAATAGGTTATTAAAAGTCCCATTTAGTAATTTATAATTAATTCTTAGTATATTAATGTTAGAGGAATTAAATAAACAATTTTTAGTTATACGTATAAATTCTATTTAGAAAAAGAAAGGAGAAATCGAAAGAGTAGAATTTATAATAATGACTTAACTAGGCGCTTATGATTTTCTAATAAAGAGATTGATAGTTATGTTGTTAAACATAGGTTTCTTACTAATAAGAGATAATTTGTTCTAATTTAAAAATGACCTTTTTAATAGATATCATATTTAACAAGGTTCGTTATAGATATTTAAGAATAGTCGTATTAAATAGAAACTTAAAAGTAATATGTCATATAACTTTTCTAATAATGGTATAATGGCTTAATTAAGTACTCGCACTGTCATAACTAAAACAATAGTTAATAACATACCAATAAATATAATATCTAGGTCATATGTTTCTAAACTAAATGTAAAGATAAATAATAGAGTAATTATGTCCTCTCATAACCTAGTTAATTAGATTTATATTTGTTTACAACTGGATATATAGGCTTAATTAATCATTTAATCAAAATTAGTTCATATTATTCATATATGTGTCACTTAGTTTTTCCTAAAGAATAAACTAAGGAAATTAGTGTTCATGTTCTTTAATAATAATGTTAGTTTGTATACTGTTTCGTATATAGCTTTCTTAATAAAATATAGGACATGTACTTTCTAATAAAAATAAAATATAATTGTTTGTTCATTGTATTTTACATAAAAGTTCATTAAAGCATATATATCATAACTTTTCATAAAATAGGTATTTAATAATAATGATCTTTTCATATAAAACCTATTTAGACTAATATCTTAATTTGTCATAAGTGATTGGTTAACAATAGTTATAATATGCTCCATAATGCTTCTAAAATTAATAACGTGATTAGTAGCCCATTAACCCTAGATATATAACTTATATCTATTCTAAAAGGTTAAAAAATGTTTAATATCGTTATAACGTGTTTTATCGTTTTATAAATCCTTTATCTTAGACGTATCACTTATGAAGTTTTATAAAAGATTAATTTGGTGAATCTAATATTTATATAGTTTAATTAAGACATTTTAAGTTCATGTCTTGTTTTATAAAGTATAGATCACACATTTTTAAAAGAATACCCTCTTATTATAACCATGACTTGCGACGTATTTGAAAAGCGGACGCTCTTTTCGTTAGGCTTTCTTTTAGCTTTACATATGGTGAATGTTGTATGTTATTGAGTGGTGTTTGTTCTTCTTGTTTGTTTGTGTGATATTCAGTGGTTGATCTAGTAGTTAAGAATCAAGATCTATTCAGATCAGTGGAAGAGTCTCAAGTTTTCAATAAGCAAGGCAAGTGGACTTCTCCCTCTGCATACTCTGTTTGATCCCAAACAATACATTTAATAAAGTTTATTCTTTTGGATATATATGCATAATTTGACGGGTTACCTATTTAGATAACCTTTCCAACCTTATTCCTTGATGAAACCTGGGAATTATACTTTACCTTTGTAGCTATGCTATTGCTACAACTTAACTTTATGCAGTCACTCCCGCTTATGATATTAATGTTCCAAATGGTAAGATTTCTTTATTGTTGTTAACCCGATGGTTAAACAAGATTATTGCATATTAATTGGAACATGGAGTGACCACCCGGGAAAACAGTGCTACCATGAGAACTATCATGGCTCTGGTCTTGGCTAAATAACTAGGGAAGTCTTATGTTGGGTGCTGGTCGTGGTTGACAGGAACGGGGGCACCTGGCAAGCTCTTATAGTTCCGGTTCAGGCAGATTGGATACGGGCATAGTTCCCAAAGCTTTACCCTGCAGTCTGGGCTATAAGTTGGTTACGTTAGGTGTGCTTTATGCAGTTTGACCATTTCCAGCATTTGCGTAATGAGGACTCTAGGGAGAAGCCTCGTAGTGAGACCTTGGCCATTCACCTCGGAAGTGAATACGGGTCTAGCTAACCCGGGCTAGAAGGGAATCGCGACTCATGGGTAAAGATGCGCCACCTCTGCAGAGTGTAAAACTGATATATCAGCCGTGCTCACGGTTATGAGCAGCCTGGACTCCTCACATGATAATTGAACTTGAAGATAGAAATAAATCGAGATCCGATGATCTGCCAATGGCTTGCTTAAGTGGTTTCACTTAAGTGTTTTTGATATAATCTTGTATCTTTGCTTAATGGGAATACTTGGGATTCACACTTATTAGTAAGACAGGTGTTGTTAATAAAATGTTGACCAACTAAAATGCTTACTGCTCAACCTCACCCTCACCTTGTTAGATTTGCATTAGTTTTTCCCCCACTTGCTGAGCCCCGACCATAAGTGAGCTCACCCTTGCTTAATTTTGATCAGAAGTTGCAGATGAAGATATGATGCTGAACTCCATGGATGCTAGTCTAGTGATACCCCCGGTCATCTTCCTGTGGATGGATGTCCATGTTCGCTGTACTTTGATGAATAAAGGTTAAGACATTATGTCTGTTCGAAGTGTAATATGTTAATATAATCGTTATTTACGCTCTTATGCATTGTTCTTTTGATATATTACACTTGTGACGTCAACATATGTGTGGAAATAGATCCTGGCACACATATGCTATGCACCCGGCTCTGCCCTTGGGAAACGGGTGTGACACAGGCAGGTCCTCTGGTGCAGGCTCGGGTGCTGGATCCGGGGCTACCTCCTGAGCAGCTCCTTGCTCCGGCACGAGGATGTACTCTCCGTCAGCAAGGTTACAGTCTATCGAATGCAATGAACAAGTATGTCATAATTATGCAAGATTTAATAACATTATGCTAACAAAAGAACTACGTCAAGAAGTGACTTAGGGTTTCTTAGTCAGGCGAGGCTTCTAGTGGTATATATACTTATTACCTTTTAGGCTTAGGTTTTCATTTAGGATAACATAGTGGATTTGCATTGTCTTTATAGATTTCAGTGGACAATTTACAAGGGTTTTAGGATGACATTAATTATCATTATTCATTTTCCTTTTCTTAATTTCTACTTATGGTCTCTAGTGTAGGTTTGAACTACGACAATGGTTTAATATTTTCCAAAAATTTTGTAAAAATTACAGTGGGTTGTCATTTGCTATTCTAGCCTGTTTTAAGAATTTGAGGCTCAACATATAAAGGCTATGTTTAAGACAAAAAGAATAAAAGTTGGGTAAATGAGCCACTTTGTACTGCAACTCTTAATTAGAGGTGGGGTCTGTCCTAAGAGTTATTTTTATTGGCATCTACCAGTAATAATAGGCTTCTGTGCCAAAAATCACAGAAAGCCAAGGGGTGGTTATTTAGTTATGATTTTCTTAAGTTTAATGTCAAAAAGGCACTTTCTACTACATTATTATTTGAAAAATGTCAAACAGCAGATTTTATATTTTTCCTAAGTTCTCATTAATAAAACATTAGTTATCCCAAGGGTGGGGGTGTTTTTACCTTGGGGTTATTTTTGTAGGGTTTTTCTAAGTTATCCTTATTTTATTAAAATAAAAGGTATCCTACTTATTTTATACTAAACCAGGTATGATATATTTTTCCAGTGAACTACATTAAATAAGCATCCTAACAAAAATAGGGGTGCTCTCTGGTTCATTGTTTAAATTACATTTTCTATTTTTCTTATCCTTAAGCATATTATGGAATAAGGGGTAAAAACTAACTTAATGGAGTGGACAGAGAGGTTTAACATTTTTATTTGGGTTAGCAGGTAGATATAAACTTCTCAAAATTTTTCTAACCCCAGTCAAATAGTGCAACTAATTTTTGCCCTATTATTGAGCTTTTGGTCAAAACTATAATTAAATCAGAGCTTTAAAGTTTTCTATAGTACATAGGGGGTTCTATATTTTTCTTAAGTAGGTTACATTATTTAGAGTCTGACAAAATTGGTTTGACCAAATTTGGATGAACTAAACAGAAGTTATGAATTTTCAAAGTTTCTGTTCAAATTTAAAATCAGGTTTAATAAGGTTTTCTGAAAAAGCAGTTTACACCGAGGTCCCTGGGTTTAAACTAAATCAACCTTCACAACTCTACCCTTGCGCCACTATTCCCCTGTGTCTCTGACATTTCACAAAACCCCCCGACCTTCTCTCCCTCTCACCCGCAGTCCTTCCCCCAATGTAAACAGTAACCGCGGGAAAGAAAAGGGTGGCGCGGCTTACCGGCGGCGAGGGAGGTCCGGCGAAGGGTGGGGTTGGCTCGGGGAGACTCTGGCGGTCACGTCGAGGTACGGCTTGACGTCGGGGATGGCCGGAATCGCCCGGTCCACGCGCGCAGGCGGGTGTTCTCGTCGGCGGCGAGTGTACCGGCCAAACCACGGCGAACTGGGTCAATCCAAGGGCACAGTGAGCTTCACGGGGTGACGTAGGGACCGTGTGCACAAGGAATCGAAGGATGGTTGAGTGGATTACCCGGTCCACGTATTCCGGCGGGGTTGAGAGCTCCGGCGAGTGTGGACTGGCCTCTCCGGCGAAGCAAACTCCGATTCCTCGCTCGGGGAGCTTCACGGAGATGTGCACAGTCTTCTCCGAGGGCTGGACGGGGTTGGGAATGGCTCTATTGGCCGGTCTACGGTGACAGAGGGATTGGGCGGCCGCGGACACGCTGCGCACGGGCAAACGGCGGCGAGCTAAACTCCGGTGAGGTTTGAGGGTGCGCGGAAGAGTGCAGTCGAAGCCTGGGAGGGCTTTATAGGCGCGGGCGCGGGCCACGGCGCTGGCTTGGCTCGGGCGCGGCGCTGGGCATGCGGGGGCGCGCGTGAGCGTGCTCTGGCGTGGGCAGGAAGCGTCGAACACGTGGAGGTGTGTTTCTTCCATTGTTCAAACGTCTCCAGAGATCGCAAACGTGCGAATCTTGCCATGAATCCGGCGCAGACCTCTTCCTGGCACCTAGGGCTATCTCACATGTGTGAGTTCCAATGGAGGATACGCCCTAGATCAGGAGATAGACGGGCGCCAAATCTGGCTTGTCTCACTGCCCACCTCGCGACAAAATTGATGCCAATACCTGTCAAACGTCCAAGTCTCGGTTTCCACTTTTTCCAGGGGGTGCCTTAGGTGGTATACCACATTTTTGGTATAGAACCTAAGTGGTTTTGGTGCCATCTTCAAGGTGAACACGGTTGGTCTTTGGATTAGGGTTAGAATTTGACTTAGAGAGAAATAGAGAGCTCTAGCTCTCTCTCCACTTGGAGATTTGAATTGGGGTTTCTCTAGGGGTCTTTTTGCAATATTTCTCTCCCCTAATTGCTGGTTATAAGGTTACTTAAGGTTTGGGTAAAAGTTACTCATGCTTTGCACACTTGCTCACTCTCTTTCCCTTCTTACCTAGGGTTTTGGAAGATAGGGTTTAAAAAGAGGTCTAGGGTTCTTCTCCCCTCTTATCCAAGGTAGTAAGTGAGCAAGGATTAGAGTAATGCTTCTTAGGTCATTGGCAACTTGATTAGCACATGATCTCCAAAGTTCTTATGTGTTGCCCTAAGCCTGTTCCACATATAATTCACAGTTCTTAGTGCCAAGGTGTGCTCTAGCCATGGTAACACCTGGGGTGTTACAACCCTCCCCCCATTAAAGGAATCTCGTCCCGAGATTCTAGGTAGAGTCCCTTAGAGGGTGCTTGAAGGTGTGCTGGTGTTATTTTTCCTTTATACTTAAGTTTCTCTTATTAACTGCTCTTCGAATGTCATCCTCTTTGCAACTTCAGAAGGAAGCCCTTCTTAAGTTAAATCCACAACTTAGACTATCCTTGTTATCTAAGTTTTTCTTATAATTGAATTCAAAGGGCAGGTGGGGGTGGGGTTTTGGGGTTACGTACCGACTCCTTTGGGCAGAAAGTCGGGGAAGCGAGAGCGTAGAAAATCCTCAGTCTCCCATGTAGCTTCTTCTGCTGAATGGTGACTCCACTGAACTTTATACATTCTGACCGACCTTGCCCGAGTTGATCTTTCCTTTTGATCTAATACCTTGACGGGGTACTCTTGGTAGGGCAAGTCTGGTTCTATCTCAATGTCTGGTTCCGGTAGCACTTCAGTGGGTAGGCGAACACATTTCCGCAGCTGAGATACATGGAACACATTATGAACTGCTGACATGCGAGGTGGCAATTCCAATTGGTAGGCTACGGGTCCACAACTTGCCTTGATCTCATAGGGTCCAATGTAGCGAGGGGCTAACTTGCCCTTGATCCCGAATCTCTGGACACCCCTGGTGGGTGATACCTTAAGATAGACATGATCTCCCACCTCAAACTGTAGAGGCTTCCGCCTCTTATCATGATAGCTCCTTTACCTGGCCTGAGCAGCTTCTAAGTTCTTGGTAATAACCCTGACCTTTGCCTCTGCCTCGAGTACCAAGTCTGGCCCAAAAATTTCCCTTTCTCTTGCTTGAGACCAATTTAGTGGGGTCCTACACCTTCTCCCATATAATGCCTCAAAAGGTGCCATCTTCAGACTGGACTGATAGCTGTTATTGTAAGAAAACTCTGCCAAAGACAGACACTTGTCCCAATCCTTCCCATAATGTAGTGCACATGCTCGCAACATGTCTTCCAAAATCTGATTCACCCTTTCTGTCTGGCCATCTGTTTGAGGGTGATATGCTGAGCTTCGGATTACTTGGGTCCCAAGTGATTCTTGCAGCTTCTCCCAAAAGCGTGCCACAAACAGTGCTCCTCTGTCAGATATAATGGTCTTTGGAATACCATGCAATCTTACTATCTGATCAACATAAATTTCAGCGTACTTCTCTGTCTTGTGGGTGGTGTGCACTAGCAAGAAATGAGCAGTCTTGGTCAACCTGTCCACGATAACCCAAATAGAATCATGGTGCCTGGAGGTATTGGGTAATCCCACTATGAAGTCCATGCAAATGTCCTCCCATTTCCAAGATGGTATGGGAAGGGGTTGCAAAGGGCCGGCTGCCTTCAAGTGACTAGCCTTTATCCTCTGGCAAGTGTCACACTCGGATATGTACTTGGCAATTTCCCTTTTCATTCTAGTCCACCAATAAAGAGATCTGAGATCATGGTACATCTTGTTGCTACCAGGGTGCATGGAGAATTTGGAAAGGTGAGCTTCATCCAGTATCTTCTTTCTGAGCTCAGGGTCCTTGGGAACAACCAATCGATCTCCAAACCATAGAATTCCCTTGCTGTCCTGTCGAAAACACTTGTATTTTTCTGCCTTTTGCTTGATCATATCTTTGATAACCTGAACACCCTTATCCTCAACCTTTGCCCTGACTATCTGTTCTTGCAATGTGGGCTCCACCGAGATATAGCTTAGGTCACCCGAAGAAACAACTTCCAGGTTCAGCTTGCACAACTCATCACACAGGGTGGTGACTCTTGCGTCCATGCTCATACAATTGCACTGGGCCTTTCTGCTCAAGGCATCTACCACAACATTTGCTTTGCCCGAATGGTAATGCACTTCCAAATCGTAGTCCTTGATTAACTCCAACCATCTCCTTTGCCTCATGTTCAGATCTGCCTGAGTGAAGATGTACTTGAGACTCTTGTGATCAATGTAGATGTTACAGTGAGCTCCCATCAAGTAGTGCCTCCATATCTTAAGAGCATGAACCACAGCTGCCAATTCCAGATCATGTGTAGGGTAGTTCTGCTCATGGGGCCTGAGTGCTCGGGAAGCGTAAGCAATGACCCTGTTCTCTTGCATCAAGACACATCCCAATCCGGTACCAGAAGCATCACAATAAACTTCAAATGGCTTGGTGTTGTCAGGTTGAGCCAACACTGGGGCGGTTGTCAAATGCTGTCTCAAAGTGTGAAAGGCATCTTCACACTTTTGGCTCCACTCAAATTTGACTCCCTTCTTCAACAGTTCAGTCATTGGTTTGGCAATTCTGGAGAAATCCGGAATAAATCGTCGATAATACCCTGCTAATCCCAGAAAACTCCGAATCTGCCTCACTGTAGTCGGGGGTTTCCAATCCATTACCTCTTGTACCTTCTCAGGATCAACTGATATCCCATCCTGAGAAATCGTGTGACCCAAGAATTTAATCTCCTTCAGCCAGAACTCACATTTAGACAACTTAGCATAAAGATGATGATCGCGCAGTCGCTAAAGCACGAGGTGCAGGTGCTCAGTATGTTCGTCTTCATTCTTGGAATAGACCAGAATATCATCAATGAAAACGACCACGAACTTATCCAATTCTGGCATAAACACTGAGTTCATCAGGTACATAAAATAAGCCGGGGCATTGGTCAGCCCAAAAGACATCACCAAAAACTCATACAACCCATATCTGGTAGAGAAAGCCGTCTTGGGAATATCGTTGGCACGGATCTTGATCTGATGGTACCCTGAGCGAAGATCTATCTTGGAGAACACCTTGGCTCCTACCAACTGATCAAACAGAACATCAATACAGGGCAGTGGGTACTTGTTCTTGATAGTCACTGCATTAAGAGGGCGGTAGTCAACACACATCCTCAAACTCTCATCCTTTTTCTTCACAAATAATGCTGGACATCCCCAGGGTGAAGTGCTTGGACGAATAAACCCCTTGTCCAACAACTCTTGCAATTGCTTCTTCAATTCTGCCAATTCCGCGGGAGGCATCCTATAGGGTCTCTTAGAGATAGGAGCAGTCCCGGGTTGCAATTCGATGGCGAACTCAATATCTCGGTCAGGTGGCATCCCTGGCAATTCGTCTGGAAAAACGTCCGGGTAGTCACGGACCACTGGGATCCTTTCCACTGGGGACTCTATCATAACAAAGGCACAAGAACGGGTGCATCCCTGATCGGGTAAATACAAAACAGTCTCGCCATAAGCAGGGGAATGAATTTCAATGGCCCTGGCTGCAATATCCAATACTGCCTGATGCCTGGTCAACCAGTCAGCTCCCAAAATAATATCCACGCTATCCAATCCTAAGATGAGAAGGGTGGTTCTAATCACAAGACTACCAAATTTTATAGGCACTTGCCTGTTGATTTGATAAGTGGCAACTCTGCCTCCTGGTGTTGAAATTGTAATGCCCCCATTGGTATGGTGAAAGGGCAACTGGCATTTGGCACTAAACTTGGCACTGATAAAACTATGTGAAGCACCGGAATCAAAAAGAACAATAGCGGGATAATTTAAAACTGTAAAGATACCAGTCATGACGGGTGCTCCCTCTGGAATATCAGCCATGGTGGTGAAGTTCAGCCTGCCCTGCCTCACTTGCACCTTCTGCCTCTTGCCTTGGTTCTGATTAACATTCTGCCCCTGCCTCTGCTGGTTCCTAGGGCAATTCTTGGCGTAATGCCCGGTGTTGCCACATGTGAAACACCTGTTGTCATTTGCCTCGCGGTACTGCTGCTGCTGATTGTTCCTCTGAGCTGGAAACTGGGTGCGGTTGGGCGCCTGCTGCTGCTGCTGCTGAGGTCGGATCACCCATCGCCCTTGCTGCTGCTAGGGTCCCCTGCCCTGGGTGTCGAACACAATCCTGAAGCGCTGTGGCTGAGCTGAGGGTCCTGCCACAGGGGTCTTTCTCTTCTTCTCTGCCTGTCTAGCTGTAATGCAGTCCTCTTGGGAGATAGCCATGTTGACCAACTCATTGTAACTGTTGGCCCTGACGGTGTTGAGACGGTCACGGAGCTTAGTGCTGAGCCCCCTCCTGAACCTGTCTCTCTTTTTCTCATCCGTATCTGCGTGATACCCAGCATACTGGCACAAGTCATTAAAGGCCTGGGCATACTGCAATACTGTCCTGTTGCCCTGAGTGAGTGCCAAAAACTCATTGAGCTTCCGGTCCATGATCCCGGCTGGTATATGGTGTCCTCTGAAAGCTGCCTTGAACTCCCTCCATTCCACCTCTCGGTTCTCTGGCTGCATAGCAAGAAAATGATCCCACCAAGTCCTTGCGGGCCCGCGAAGCTGCTGGGTGGCGAACCTGACTTTGGTGACCTCTGAGCAAGCTTAATGGAGTAGTGGGAATTTGGATTCCACCACTCGCAACCATACATCTGCATCAAGTGGGTCCTCTGCCCTTGTGAACAATGGTGGCTGGGTGCTAAGGAATTCCTGGTATGTAGCCGCCGCGGGGTGACGCTGATGGTCCCCACCACCATAGTGCTGAGGTGGTGGCTGACGCTGAGCTAGCTGCCTCAAAATCTCGTTCTGCTGAGCCATGAGCTCCTGCAGAGTGGGAGGCGGTGGCGGCGGTGGAGGAACGCGCTCGTTCTGGCCATGACGCTGCCTCCCGGCCATCTGAAAAACCACATACATACTTAACACCACATTCCCAAGTTCAAGAATTTTATCGCGAAGAAAAAGTTAAAACAACATGATAGACTCCGACTTCAACAAAAGGATTTTAAAAGGCACAAATTTTTCCTTCCAAATTTAAACTGATGATAGCATCCATCAAGAAGCTTCCAAGAGAGTTTAGCACGATTACATCAATTGTCCCAAAATGACTCAACTCTATCTAGCCTAGTACCCCAAGGGTGCAAAAGCTAAGCTAGCTGCGAGGAGTCCGACTATCCAACTTCTAAGCCTATCCTGAACACCTAGTGAGCGAACGAAGCAACACTCGACTCGGGGGAAGGTGGTCTTCCCGAGCCAGCAGTGTCCACACTGGAGGCAGGCTCATCTCCTCCCTCGATGTCGACGTCCTCGTTGGCCTCCAGGTCCTGGATCTCCTGGTGATGCATATCCAGGTGCTCGTTAGCCTCAGCAAGCTGCTGCTGAGTGTTAATGAGCTGATCCTCTAGAACCTCGATGGTGTTTTCCCTGGTGCCCACTAGCTCCTCCAACTCTTGGATATCAGTGGATAGCTGCTCCACCTGCAAGTCCTTCTCCACCATTTCTTGAGACAAATCAACTACGAGTTCCTCTCTGTTGTCCAACGTAATCTTTGTGGCCTCCAGCAGTGCCATCAGATGGGACATCGCCTCACCGCGCATCACCTGCAGACGGTACAGAGCATTCATGCACCGTACGGTCAAGTGCGCGGTCTGTCCTGGGTAGATGGCCCAGATATCCTTGGCATGCTCCACCCGATCCTTCCACATTGGGTCGTCCTCCCTCTCAGCGGGGAACAAGCCAATGGGGTGGGTAGCCAGCTCCAAAGGATGGAATCCGCAGAAAGTAGTCAATCCATGCAGAGCGATCGCCTCGATCGTGTCCTCCGCTCGGTATCCGAAAGACTCGGAGTCCAAAGAGCGCCAGCCTGGCTGCAGGGGATGAGGCTCCAAAATCATCCTCACTCTACAGCGAGGCACTCGGTGCTTCTCGAACTGCTGCACCGTGTACTGAGGGGGTGTCGCGTATCCGGCCCCCTGAAGTACCTCCCACAAAATGCGGGGAAAGCCCTCTCGTGCAAGTCCGTCAGTGTGGGTCAGTGCATTTCCGTCATCGGAGGATCCGTGGGAAGTCATCTGTGTACGGTTAAGCGTAAGTAAAAGAAAAAGAATTATAAAAAGAACAAGGAAAATAAAACTCAGCATTTCTCTAGTTAAATGAAAAGGCACTGGGTTGTTATCTTGTTTTTAAGTCCTTACTCAGTTATCCATTTGCTTAATTAAGAATGCATGCATGCTCGTCCTGAACGACCTCACAACAAGATAAAAGGAATAGGGAAGAACTCCCATCCTGTAAATGTGGCCTGTAGGGCCTAGTTACTTAGCCACCTAGCTACCCTTCTATCATCCTAAGGCTTCACGTCCTAGGTCTATCCTGCTCGTCCTAGTATCTATCCAACATTGTTTCTATCAAGTTTTACTAAAAGGATGGCATTCATGTTTTATTGATTCCTCTGTGGTGGTACAAGCTCCGATACCAGCTGTGGCGGAACTGCCCGAATTATTCCAACTTAAGTGCCTAAGCCCCGCCTTAGAGGCTAGACCACACTTAAATGGGAATAACCCGTCAATCCCTCGGATCTAGTCCGACACGACCACTGACAGGATCAAGTACCACAATCTCACTCGATGGTGAGTCACAGAGCAAATACAATAAAGCATAAAACCATACGGGTCAGAGTATTAAATTATTACATCATCATCATCATCATCGGAGTTTTTGCAAAAGTAAACATCATTGTTCGAAGTGCAGCGGAAATAAACTAACAATAAATAAATAGAGAGACGGGGAAGCCTGTCCCATCACTCCTCATGCTCCTCCTCAGCCGAGGCAGGGTCCCACTCGACAGTCCAACCCAGTGGCAAGGTGGACGACCAAGTTATTCCAGCAACCATTTCCTCCAGAGAACCTGTAAAAAATTATGCCACAAGCAAGGCTGAGTATACTAATACTCAGCTAGACTTACCCGGTGTGAGGAGTCTACTCCTCTACCTCTAGACATGCAGCTGTTTGGCTGTGGGGTTTGGTTGCCAAAAGCACTAGCTGAGTTTCTAAATCAAGATTTTAACTTGGTCAAAATTAAGTGTGACTCTCTTAAGGCTAAAAGTGGACTATCTATTCATACATGGTAGCAAGCATTATTAGCAATCAACATCTTATATCAACTCATCATATTTCCACTTGTTACTCAATGCAGTACAATGGATCAAGCAGTCTCATTAGCTGCGAGAAGCAGACGATTCAAATCGAGTTTTTATCCTTGCAAGGTAAACCTAAACACACGACATGCAGGGGCACTCCGTCCCCACACACATCAACCGTCCCCATCGATTCCCCGTCAGCAGAGAGGGGCTCACCGCCTTGGCGTACAATGCCTCACTGACCCTGACTGGCCGTCGTGCAGTGACCGCACTTGTACCCACCATAACCGGAATGGGAGACCTCGTCTCAGGTCGCGTGAGGAGGGCAATCTGCTGCCAGGTTCAATCAGGTACTAGGCTTACCGATTTACCATATTTCTCGGCATGTGCTTAGTACGTTCAAACGCTTGACACAGGTATCCACACGTTAATCCTTATCCCATTTTCCCATCTCGTAAACAACCAATCCCCATGGATTGTTGTCCACCAACTAGTATCATGATAGTGTGAAAGTGGGTACAATCAATTTCCTGATCTCGCGCGAGTGCTAGAAAAATCACTCGTCTTCTACCGAGATCCTAATTAAATAAAGCAACTACTCGACCTATCATACTAGTATTCATCTCAAAAGGATTCCTGAGATCATGCAACTAGGGTTTCAAACAATTCCTACACCTAAGTGCACAATCAATCCTACAATCATTAAGTGAAGTAAAATAGCATAAATAACATGTTATGCATAAAACCGGGGCTTGCCTTCCAAAGCAGTGGCAGGCAGGTCCTCTGGTGCAGGCTCGGGTGCTGGATCCAGGGCTACCTCCTGAGCAGCTCCTTGCTCCGGCACGAGGATGTACTCTCCGTCAGCAAGGTTACAGTCTATCGAATGCAATGAACATGTATGTCAAGATTATGCAAGATTTAATAACATTATGCTAACAAAAGAACTACGTCAAGAAGTGACTTAGGGTTTCTTAGTCAGGCGAGGCTTCTAGTGGTATATATACTTATTACCTTTTAGGCTTAGGTTTTCATTTAGGATAACATAGTGGATTTGCATTGTCTTTATAGATTTCAGTGGACAATTTACAGGGGTTTTAGGATGACATTAATTATCATTATTCATTTTCCTTTTCTTAATTTCTACTTATGGTCTCTAGTGTAGGTTTGAACTACGACAATGGTTTAATATTTTCCAAAAATTTTGTAAAAATTACAGTGGGTTGTCATTTGCTATTCTAGCCTGTTTTAAGAATTTGAGGCTCAACATATAAAGGCTATGTTTAAGACAAAAAGAATAAAAGTTGGGTAAATGAGCCACTTTGTACTGCAACTCTTAATTAGAGGTGGGGTCTGTCCTAAGGGTTATTTTTATTGGCATCTACCAGTAATAATAGGCTTCTGTGCCAAAAATCACAGAAAGCCAAGGGGTGGTTATTTAGTTATGATTTTCTTAAGTTTAATGTCAAAAAGGCACTTTCTACTACATTATTATTTGAAAAATGTCAAACAGCAGATTTTATATTTTTCCTAAGTTCTCATTAATAAAACATTAGTTATCCCAAGGGTGGGGGTGTTTTTACCTTGGGGTTATTTTTGTAGGGTTTTTCTAAGTTATCCTTATTTTATTAAAATAAAAGGTATCCTACTTATTTTATACTAAACCAGGTATGATATATTTTTCCAGTGAACTACATTAAATAAGCATCCTAACAAAAATAGGGGTGCTCTCTGGTTTATTGTTTAAATTACATTTTCTATTTTTCTTATCCTTAAGCATATTATGAAATAAGGGGTAAAAACTAACTTAATGGAGTGGACAGAGAGGTTTAACATTTTTATTTGGGTTAGCAGGTAGATATAAACTTCTCAAAATTTTTCTAACCCCAGTCAAATAGTGCAACTAATTTTTGCCCTATTATTGAGCTTTTGGTCAAAACTATAATTAAATCAGAGCTTTAAAGTTTTCTATAGTACATAGGGGGTTCTATATTTTTCTTAAGTAGGTTACATTATTTAGAGTCTGACAAAATTGGTTTGACCAAATTTGGATGAACTAAACAGAAGTTATGGATTTTCAAAGTTTCTGTTCAAATTTAAAATCAGGTTTAATAAGGTTTTCTGAAAAAGCAGTTTACACCGAGGTCCCTGGGTTTAAACTAAATCAACCTTCGCAACTCTACCCTTGCGCCACTATTCCCCTGTGTCTCTGACATTTCACAAAACCCCCCGACCTTCTCTCCCTCTCACCCGTAGTCCTTCCCCCAATGTAAACAGTAACCGCGGGAAAGAAAAGGGTGGCGCGGCTTACCGGCGGCGAGGGAGGTCCGGCGAAGGGTGGGGTTGGCTCGGGGAGACTCTGGCGGTCACGTCGAGGTACGGCTTGACGTCGGGGATGGCCGGAATCGCCCGGTCCACGCGCGCAGGCGGGTGTTCTCGTCGGCGGCGAGTGTACCGGCCAAACCACGGAGAACTGGGTCAATCCAAGGGCACGGTGAGCTTCACGGGGTGACGTAGGGACCGTGTGCACAAGGAATCGAAGGATGGTTGAGTGGATTACCCGGTCCACGTATTCCGGCGGGGTTGAGAGCTCCGGTGAGTGTGGACTGGCCTCTCCGGCGAAGCAAACTCCGATTCCTCGCTCGGGGAGCTTCACGGAGATGTGCACAGTCTTCTCCGAGGGCTGGACGGGGTTGGGAATGGCTCTATTGGCCGGTCTACGGTGACAGAGGGATTGGGCGGCCGCGGACACGCTGCGCACGGGCAAACGGCGGCGAGCTAAACTCCGGTGAGGTTTGAGGGTGCGCGGAAGAGTGCAGTCGAAGCTTGGGAGGGCTTTATAGGCGCGGGCGCGGGCCACGGCGCTGGCTTGGCTCGGGCGCGGCGCTGGGCATGCGGGGGCGCACGTGAGCGTGCTCTGGCGCGGGCAGGAAGCGTCGAACACGTGGAGGTGTGTTTCTTCCATTGTTCAAACGTCTCCAGAGATCGCAAACGTGCAAATCTTGCCATGAATCCGGCGCAGACCTCTTCCTGGCACCTAGGGCTATCTCACATGTGTGAGTTCCAATGGAGGATACGCCCTAGATCAGGAGATAGACGGGCACCAAATTTGGCTTGTCTCACTGCCCACCTCGCGACAAAACTGATGCCAATACCTGTCAAACGTCCAAGTCTCGGTTTCCACTTTTTCTAGGGGGTGCCTTAGGTGGTATACCACATTTTTGGTATAGAACCTAAGTGGTTTTGGTGCCATCTTCAAGGTGAACACGGTTGGTCTTTGGATTAGGGTTAGAATTTGACTTAGAGAGAAATAGAGAGCTCTAGCTCTCTCTCCACTTGGAGATTTGAATTGGGGTTTCTCCAGGGGTCTTTTTGCAATATTTCTCTCCCCTAATTGCTGGTTATAAGGTTACTTAAGGTTTGGGTAAAAGTTACTCATGCTTTGCACACTTGCTCACTCTCTTTCCCTTCTTACCTAGGGTTTTGGAAGATAGGGTTTAAAAAGAGGTCTAGGGTTCTTCTCCCCTCTTATCCAAGGTAGTAAGTGAGCAAGGATTAGAGTAATGCTTCTTAGGTCATTGGCAACTTGATTAGCACATGATCTCCAAAGTTCTTATGTGTTGCCCTAAGCCTCTTCCACATATAATTCACAGTTCTTAGTGCCAAGGTGTGCTCTAGCCATGGTAACACCTGGGGTGTTACAGCATGAATTCTTCTAATCTTATGCTCAAGATAGTTTTCGGGATATAAAATATTGAGAGCACCTAGAGGGGGGTGAATAGGTGATCCTGTAAAATCAAACACTAAATAGCTACAAACTTGATTATAAAGATGTTAGTGCGAGTTAATCAAGTTTATGAAGCGAGCTCTTGCGAACACAAACAATCACAGAGAGGAGCATCACAAGAGACACACGATTTTTATCCCGTGGTTCGGCCAAGTAACACTTGCCTACTTCCACGTTGTGGTGTCCCAATTGTAACACCCGGCTTTAAGGAACAAAGCCAGGTGTATCTCATACATGCGCCAAGAAGACAACATATATAATAACAGAGTGTATAGAGATAAATGTCATAAAACATCAGAGTAATTATTACATAGCGGAAGACTTATTACAAAATAAAAGTATAACCATAAAACGAACTAAGGATCGTCGGCGCCAATGTCGACTGAGAAACGCCACCTAGATCAGATCGAACTCCTCAGTGTTAGGCGGCTCCTCTTCGACCACCTGTTCTTCTCCTGTGGGGGGGGTGTGAGACAGCAAGAGTGAGCTCACATACGTTCATAGCTCAACAAGTCGTGGGGAATAATGTGGCATGAACTCACCAAAGGTGGGAGTTCATGTAATGTAAGGCTGATCAATGAAATAAAGGCTGAGGCTGAGCATTGCTTTTATAAGTTGGTCAAAATTTTATTAGCAATTACTAAGTGTAAGTAAATACCAAACCTTAATAATAATAAAGAACAGTAATAGTAAAATAATCCCAAATGCGATGCAAATGTCAAATTGAATTTAAGTTCCATAATTAACCATGTGAGGGTCCGAGCCGCTCATGACCGTGAGCACGGCTAGTATACTAGTTTTACACTCTGCAGAGGTTGCGCATCTTTACCCACAAGCCGTGTTACCCATCTGCCAAGGGGTCATGAATTCCATACACCTCTACCAAGGAAGCGAGGCAGGGTAACACTACGAGGCCTTTACAAAGTTCCACTAGCTTCAGACTACCCGCTACAGTTTATAGGAAGTTCCAATGCAGGGTTCCTGGCTGACCGCCATCGCAGCAAAATCAACCAGGGACCTCCCTACACTGACCACTCCCCTACTGCCCTTGCCCCTTTCAGGTAAGGTAGCCCTCCACTAGCTTTCCTAGTTAATCAGCCAAGGGCGTCCCATTAAACCCTTGTGGTAGCACTGTTTTCCCGGGTGGTCGCTCCATGTTCCCATTAATTTAATGATCTTAACATGAACAGTAATAATAACAAGATAATAACAGAATATTCATGAATAGTGTATCTCCATACCCAATCCACATAAAGCAATAGCAAGTACTACCCAAAAGTATTTCAGGGGTGAACAAGGTATAGAGGTAATCAAAACTGGGGTAACATAAAGGCTCCCATCAAAATTAACCTATGCAGATCATTAAAATTAATAAGAACATGGCTGGGAAAAGTAAGTGATCAAGGGCACAACTTGCCTTCAATGAGCTCCTGCTCAGCTACTTCTACTTGTTGAACCTCAGTTTCCACAGTGGCTTGCTCGTCTACTCGCATCAACACAATACATACATAGTATAGCAAAAAATTAACATTGCACCAAACATGTAAATAAAATACACAGTAAAAATCTACACATTAAAATGAGATCATAGGAACTGGAATCACTGAATTTGGAGTTATAGAATTCAAGTTATGAATTTCCTAAGGTTTAATGTGATTAAAATAAGATTAAATGATAAATAATTTTTCTTACTGTTTTCATGCCAAAACAGAGCCACTATATGATAGAGAACATTATTACAAAATTTTAGAAACTGGAATGGTTCAATTTGGACTAAAAATGGATTTTCTATGCATTTTACAAGTTTCTAGATTTGTTTTTGTATTAAAAAATGAATTCTTATAATTATTTCTCTGTTTTAATCTCCTCTGGACTAGGCCTCTATTTTTAGAAAGCGCGGGGGTCTCTGCGCAAGAGATACTAGGCACAGTGAATAGTAATAGGTGGACGGCGGGTTCTAAATCCTAAAAACGTAAGGTTTCTTTCATAAAGTGTACCCGCGAAGGGGTATCAGTTGATCTGCATCGTTGGACACGAGATCGACGGTGCAGGATAGATCCATCCATGCCCGAACCGGTATGCAATAACTGCCCTTGGATCCGAGATCCACGGCGTAGATTTAAAATAACCGAATTATTTTCTATGCGCCCGATCTAGATCGAACGGCGCGGATGAATCCTATGAATAGGTATGCAACCATCTAATCCCAGCCGACCCCCGGCCATCCAACGGCACACGTCTGTTTTCCCTGAGATCTAATCGTAGCCGTTGACAACGAATCCGACGGCGCGCATCACCTTTCCCCAATCCCCGTCGGTGAGCGCGGCGGCGCAGAGCTGTGGCACGGCGGCGCCATTGCCGGCGCAAGCAAAGCAGTCCAAACGAGCCCTAATCTCTAGTTCAATTGACCCTAAACGATTCGGAAGCAACAGTGAATTGATCTAGGGTTCTCTTACCAGCTATCGTGGGGTAGTCGTGGCCGTCGACGAGCAGAGGCGGATGCCGAGCGCCGGCGTGGAATTCCGGTGCTGCCCAAAGTCCTTCCTCCAATCCGGGTCTTCGGTCACCACCGTAGAGACCCGCAGAAGCTTTTCCGGTCGGCACTAGGGTCCGCGGCAACCAGGATGGGGCACGACGTCGACGGTCGCGGCGGCAATCTCTCTCGCCGCGCGCAGGCGTTCTGGTGACGGTGCAGAGGAAGAATCGAGTGGAAAGGTGAGGAGGGAGTCTGAGGCCTCGTACTTATACTCCAGTAACGCCCCACGGTCGTTGCACGGACGCCGAGATCACCGGCGAGGAAGACGCGGGGTGGGCGCGGTCCGCGCGGAGAGGTTTGCTTCTGACAGCTAAGGCCCAGCGGCAGTGGTCGATTGCACGGTGTCTGGTACGCGGGGCCCACACGCAGTGAGAGGGAAGTCGGCCGCGCGCGTGTGGAGGAGGCGGGCGAGGCTGACAGAAGGTCCCCACCTGTTGGCGCGGTCGAGCACTCCCCCGATGGGCTGGTGCGGTGTGTTATTCTGCTGGGCCAAAATGAGTAGAGGTCGGCCCATGAGGCTTTTATTCTTTTTCTTTTTATTTTTCTATCTATTTTCTTCATTTCTAAGGTTATTTTAGTTTGAATTCAAATTTAGTTTCAAACCTTGTACAAATTTGTTATCAAATCATATTATGAAATGAAAAGTACAAATCCTAGAAATATATTTATATTATTTTTATTTTCATATCATTTCTCTTCTTACTTTTAAATCCTAGTTTTCAATGTAGGGCTTAATCAAATTTCTAGTCATTTTTATATTATTATTATTTTTATTTAATGCACAAACATAAAAACTCCAACAAATGCACTTTTTTTATTTTAGAATAATTGTTTTATTTAGTCACTCTCAATTACATAGGTGCTCTTTTTATGATGCAAATATGACACACAAAATGAGGAGCTCTCTCTATTACTCTTTGTATACAACTTTGAGTATTACAAATCCTACCCCCCTTAAAAATAATCTCGTCCTCGAGATTTAAGAAGATCTAGAAAAAAAGGTGGGGAAAATCTATGCGAAGCTCTTCTTCTCTTTCCCAAGTTGCTTCATCTTCACCGTGGTGGCTCCATTGCACTTTGCACATCTTTATAACCTTATTCCTCGTAACTCGAGTCAAAGTATCCAAAATCTTGATGGGGTACTCAGCATAAGTCAAATCTTCTTGAACACTAAGGTCTTCCATTGGTAATTGTTCTTCAGGTACCCTGAGACATTTCTTCAGCTGGGATACATGAAATACATCATGAACATCCGCAAGATGATCCGGTAACTCCAATTGGTATGCAACCTCACCCACTCGCTTTAAGATTAAGAAGGGTCCAATAAAGCGAGGGGACAACTTTCCTTTGACTTTGAATCTCCTCATACCCCGGAGTGGTGACACCTTCAAATAGACATGATCACCTCCTTAAACTCAAGCAGTCTTCTCCGGGTATCAGCATAACTTTTCTGTCTTGACTGCGCAGTTCTCAAATTCTCCCTTATTTGCTGAACTTGTTCTTCTGCTTCCTGTATAATCTCAGGTCCAAACAACTGCCTTTCACCAGTTTGGTCCCAGTAGAGTGGAGTCCTGCACTTTCTGCCATATAAAGCCTCAAACGGTGACATCTTCAAACTGGCCTGATAACTATTATTATAAGAGAACTCTGCATACGGCAAACTCTTATCCCAACTTCCACCATGTTTAAGAGCACAAGCTCTTAACATATCTTCAAGCACTTGGTTAGTCCTCTCAGTCTGCCCATCAGTCTGGGGATGGTAAGCCGAACTAAAATTCAATCTTGTATCCAAGGATTCGTGCAACTTCTTCCAATATCGAGAGGTAAACTGTGATCCTCGATCAGACACGATCTTCTTTGGCACACCATGCAGGCATACAATCCGTGCCATGTACAACTCTGCCAACTTGGCTCCTGAATACGTGGTCTTCACTGGAATAAAGTGGGCTACTTTAGTTAGCCTGTCCACAATCACCCATATAGAATCATATCCAGCAGACGTGCGGGGTAATCCAACAATGAAGTCCATGCCAATCTCTTCCCATTTCCACTCAGGTATCTTCAGTGGATGCAGTAGTCCGGCTGGCCTCTGGTGTTCAGCCTTAACTCTTTGGCACACATCGCACATAGCCACATGTGCAGCCACATCTCTCTTCAATCCATACCACCAATACTTTTGCTTCAAATCCTGATACATCTTAGTACTCCCAGGGTGAATAGAATAAACTGAATCATGTGCCTCCTTCAATATGGTTTCCCGAAGACTATCAATATCGGGAACACAGATCCGATTCTTGAACCATATCGTGCCTTGCTCATCCTCTGTGAACTCCGGGCCTCTACCCTCTGTTATCAGATCCTTGATCTCCTGGATTTTGGCATCACCAATCTGACCTTTACGAATTTCTTGCTCCAAGGTAGGTTCCAATTCAATAGTCACCCCTTCCGTATGTGTAACAATTCCCAGGTTGAGTCTCTCAAAATCTTTTGCTAATTCATCAGGTAGCTGGACAACGAAAGTGGAGTGAACATGCTCCTTCTGACTCAAGGCATCTGCAACCAAATTTGCCTTGCCTGGGTGGTAGTGAATCTCCAAATCATAATCCTTAATGAGCTCCAACCAACGACGTTGCCTAAGGTTGAGATCCTTCTGAGTGAATATGTACTTCAAGCTCTTATGATCCGTATATACTTGGCACTTAGTTCCCATGATGTAGTGTCTCCAAATCTTAAGTGCATGCACAACTGCTGCCAATTCCAAGTCATGAGTGGGGTAGTTCAATTCATGCTTCCGCAACTGACGAGATGCATAGGCAATCACATGTCCTTCTTGCATGAGCACACATCCAAGTCCTTGGCCACATGCATCACAATAAATGTCAAATCCCTTCTGCAGATCTGGCATAATCAATACTGGGGGTGACATCAATCTCTCCTTCAATTGATCAAAGCTCTCTTGGCATTTCTCATCCCACTTGAATTCTCTTCCTTTCTCCAAAAGCGAGGTCATAGGCTTGGCAATCTTAGAGAACCCTTCAATAAATCTCCGATAATATCCTGCGAGTCCCAAGAAACTCCGAATCTCAGTAACTGTAGTGGGCACTCTCCACTCCATTATCTCCTTCACTTTAGCAGGATCCACTGCTATTCCTCCATTGGAAATAATATGACCAAGGAATGGCACCTTGTCAATCCAAAACTCGCACTTGTTGAACTTAGCGTAGAGTTGATTATCTCGCAACTTTTGTAGCACCAACCTTAGATGTTGTTCATGATCACCTTCATTCTTAGAATAGATAAGAATATCGTCGATGAACACCACGACGAATCTGTCCAAATACTCCATAAACACCTTATTCATCAAATTCATGAAGTAAGCTGGTGCATTGGTCAATCCAAATGACATAACAGTAAACTCATATAATCCATATCGAGTCGAGAATGTTGTCTTGGGAATATCCGATGGTCTAATCCTCATCTGATGGTAACCGGATCGGAGATCAATCTTCGAGAATACTCTAGCACCTCGCATCTGATCAAATAAATCCTCAATACGGGGCAACGGATACTTGTTCTTCACCGTAACATCATTAAGAGATCTATAATCCACACACATCCGTTGTGATCCATCCTTCTTCTGTACAAACAAGACCGGTGCTCCCCAAGGTGAGGAACTCGGACGAATGTAACCAGCCTCTTGTAACTCCGTCAACTGCTTCTTAAGTTCCTTCAACTCCTCTACGGACATTCTATAGGGCCGTTTAGAAATAGGGGCGGTTCCAGGTAAGAGATCAATAACAAACTCAACTTCTCTATCAGGTGGCATCCCTGGTAACTCCTCTGGAAAGACATCCGGAAAATCTCTAACCACCCGGATGTTGTCTCCAACAAACTCCTCTGGCATGAAGAACATTGCACGCATGGATGAGGAGGTTACTGCAATATTAACTTGAAACCTTTCTCCTTTAGTGGTAGTGAGTTCCACGGTACCTCTACCACATGCTATAACGGCCTTTGCCTTTCTTAGCCATGACATACCAAGGATCAGATCTATACTGCTTGACTCTAATATTATAGCAGTAGCTCCAAATTCTCTACCCATAATGGTCAAGGTCAATCTACGTGTCATTTGATTCGCCTCAACAGGCCCTTTAGGTGTAATTACTATCATGGGTTTTCTCATATTTAGCAGTGGTATTTCATTTGTGTTGGCATATCTAGCAGACATGAATGAATGTGTAGCACCAGAATCAAATAATAGGGTTGCAGGAATTGCATTAACATAAAACATACCAATTACGAGGTCCCCACCATCAGGAGTATCATCAACGCTGACTTGATTCACCCTGGCTATAGAATATCCCTTGCCAGGGGTCTGTTGCTTGTTCTGAACTGGAGTAGTAGCAATCCTCTGGGGGCAGACATTTGCATAATGACCAGTTTTCCCACACTTGAAACAATTAGTGCCTGGACTCTGTCCTGAAAACTTCGTCGGGGTGCCAGTGGGGGTAGCCTGTCGAGGAGGTGGAGTCCTCAGTGGTGATTGCTGAACTGGGCGCGGTCCTCCTGGTCGAGTCGGTGTACCCTGTGGTGGAACGTAGCGAGGATGAACACTGCAGCTACCCTGTCCTTGTGAGATAGCCTTCCTCTTCAAATCACCCAGTTGAACATGCTTGTGTTCAATAGCAAGAGCCTTATCCAGTAGCCTCTGAAATGATGGAAATGTATGCGCCACTAGAGCATACTGCAGTGGTCCATTAAGTCCTTCAATAAAATGCTCCTGCTTTCTTTCATCCTCAGCAACTTCCTCCGGAGCATACCTCGACAACTGAATAAATTTGTCCATGTACTCGCTGACCGACATGTTGCCTTGCTTTAATGATAGAAACTCCTTCTTCTTGATCTTTATCATCCCAGCTGGAATATGGTAGTTCCTGAACCGCGTACTGAACTCTGCCCAAGTAATAGTATCAGCAGCATCATGGGCAGCAGTATAAGAATCCCACCAGTCAGCAGCAGGACCAGTCAGACGTCCAGAAGCATATAAAACCTTCTCCCGGTCAGTGCATTGTGCAATATTCAGCATCTTCTCAATTGACTTCAACCAATCGTCTGCATCAAGTGGATCTGGCGAACTGGCGAAGGTCGGTGGCTTATGACTCATAAATTCCCGGTGCTTATCACGAGGTGGAACTGGTGGTGGTGGTGGAGGCAGTGGTACTTGTTGCTGCTGTTGCTGTTGTTGAAGTTGCTGTTGCAGCTGCTGTTGTTGCGCCCTCCTTTCTTGGCGTATCTCATCTCTCTCCTGGCGCAACTCCTGGCGTATATCTTCTCTTTCCTGACGCATTTCCTGGCGTTCTTGCTGCATCTGGGCACGCATATCAGCCATAGTGTCTGCCATTTGCTGCATCACCGCCATCTGAGCAGCAACCAGTGGGTCAACTCCGCCTGGTGGAGGATTAGGAGGATTCATCCCTGCAGGCTGTGGCTGAGGTTGTCTATATATCCTTCGAGTGTGTTGGTTAGGAGGCAAATCAATTCCACCACCCCTCCTGGTATTGACCATCTGAGTTAGATACATATGGTAAGAAAGAGCAGTAGACAAGGCAGTAATTACAATCATGTTACTTTGGGGGATTTATTAG
Organism: Zea mays; assembly: GCF_902167145.1. Classification (NCBI taxonomy): domain Eukaryota; kingdom Viridiplantae; phylum Streptophyta; class Magnoliopsida; order Poales; family Poaceae; genus Zea; species Zea mays. Next base: position 45,862,180 of record NC_050099.1, on the reverse strand, counting down.
CTAAGCAGTTTAATGTTTTAGCTACCATAGCTAATTTATTACCTTACGCTGGCACATGCTAAGATGTCCATCTATATAATATCTCAATCAATCAAAGAAGCAAATCAGACATTTTTCATCATAACAATCAAACAACATTTTTAAATATAGAAAATAGTTTTGATTTGGTCTTAGGCCTCATATCTCTTAAAATGTCATAGGGGTAGGGATTCCAAGGTGTGAAATCCATCTTGTCTCAGAGTAGAAAAGGTAAGAATGATCAGAGTAGAACAGTAGAAGGTGAGACATGATCAAGATAAGTGTAGAAAGAATCAGAGTAAGGTAAGTAGGTAGGGGTTTTATCCATTTCTATCTAGGTTTCGTCCTACAGTCAACATTTCCTCTGATACCACTTCTGTAACACCCGGCTTTAAGGAACAAAGCCAGGTGCATCTCATACATGCGCCAAGAAGACAACATATATAATAACAGAGTGTATAGAGATAAATGTCATAAAACATCAGAGTAATTATTACATAGCGGAAGACTTATTACAAAATAAAAGTATAACCATAAAACGAACTAAGGATCGTCGGCGCCAATGTCGACTGAGAAACGCCACCTAGATCAGATCGAACTCCTTAGTGTTAGGCGGCTCCTCTTCGACCACCTGTTCTTCTCCTGTGGGGGGGTGTGAGACAGCAAGAGTGAGCTCACATACGTTCATAGCTCAACAAGTCGTGGGGAATAATGTGGCATGAACTCACCAAAGGTGGGAGTTCATGTAGTGTAAGGCTGATCAATGAAATAAAGGCTGAGGCTGAGCATTGCTTTTATAAGTTGGTCAAAATTTTATTAGCAATTACTAAGTGTAAGTAAATACCAAACCTTAATAATAATAAAGAACAGTAATAGTAAAATAATCCCAAATGCGATGCAAATGTCAAATTGAATTTAAGTTCCATAATTAACCATGTGAGGGTCCGAGCCGCTCATGACCGTGAGCACGGCTAGTATACTAGTTTTACACTCTGCAGAGGTTGCGCATCTTTACCCACAAGCCGTGTTACCCATCTGCCAAGGGGTCATGAATTCCATACACCTCTACCAAGGAAGCGAGGCAGGGTAACACTACGAGGCCTTTACAAAGTTCCACTAGCTTCAGACTACCCGCTACAGTTTATAGGAAGTTCCAATGCAGGGTTCCTGGCTGACCGCCATCGCAGCAAAATCAACTAGGGACCTCCCTACACTGACCACTCCCCTACTGCCCTTGCCCCTTTCAGGTAAGGTAGCCCTCCACTAGCTTTCCTAGTTAATCAGCCAAGGGCGTCCCATTAAACCCTTGTGGTAGCACTGTTTTCCCGGGTGGTCGCTCCATGTTCCCATTAATTTAATGATCTTAACATGAACAGTAATAATAACAAGATAATAACAGAATATTCATGAATAGTGTATCTCCATACCCAATCCACATAAAGCAATAGCAAGTACTACCCAAAAGTATTTCAGGGGTGAACAAGGTATAGAGGTAATCAAAACTGGGGTAACATAAAGGCTCCCATCAAAATTAACCTATGCAGATCATTAAAATTAATAAGAACATGGCTGGGAAAAGTAAGTGATCAAGGGCACAACTTGCCTTCAATGAGCTCCTGCTCAGCTACTTCTACTTGTTGAACCTCAGTTTCCACAGTGGCTTGCTCGTCTACTCGCATCAACACAATACATACATAGTATAGCAAAAAATTAACATTGCACCAAACATGTAAATAAAATACACAGTAAAAATCTACACATTAAAATGAGATCATAGGAACTGGAATCACTGAATTTGGAGTTATAGAATTCAAGGTATGAATTTCCTAAGGTTTAATGTGATTAAAATAAGATTAAATGATAAATAATTTTTCTTACTGTTTTCATGCCAAAACAGAGCCACTATATGATAGAGAACATTATTACAAAATTTTAGAAACTGGAATGGTTCAATTTGGACTAAAAATGGATTTTCTATGCATTTTACAAGTTTCTAGATTTGTTTTTGTATTAAAAAATGAATTCTTATAATTATTTCTCTGTTTTAATCTCCTCTGGACTAGGCCTCTATTTTTAGAAAGCGCGGGGGTCTCTGCGCAAGAGATACTAGGCACAGTGAATAGTAATAGGTGGACGGCGGGTTCTAAATCCTAAAAACGTAAGGTTTCTTTCATAAAGTGTACCCGCGAAGGGGTATCAGTTGATCTGCATCGTTGGACACGAGATCGACGGTGCAGGATAGATCCATCCATGCCCGAACCGGTATGCAATAACTGCCCTTGGATCCGAGATCCACGGCGTAGATTTAAAATAACCGAATTATTTTCTATGCGCCCGATCTAGATCGAACGGCGCGGATGAATCCTATGAATAGGTATGCAACCATCTAATCCCAGCCGACCCCCGACCATCCAACGGCACACGTCTGTTTTCCCTGAGATCTAATCATAGCCGTTGACAACGAATCCGACGGCGCGCATCACCTTTCCCCAATCCCCGTCGGTGAGCGCGGCGGCGCAGAGCTGTGGCACGGCGGCGCCATTGCCGGCGCAAGCAAAGCAGTCCAAACGAGCCCTAATCTCTAGTTCAATTGACCCTAAACGATTCGGAAGCAACAGTGAATTGATCTAGGGTTCTCTTACCAGCTATCGTGGGGTAGTCGTGGCCGTCGACGAGCAGAGGCGGATGCCGAGCGCCGGCGTGGAATTCCGGTGCTGCCCAAAGTCCTTCCTCCAATCCGGGTCTTCGGTCACCACCGTAGAGACTCGCAGAAGCTTTTCCGGTCGGCACTAGGGTCCGCGGCAACCAGGTTGGGGCACGACGTCGACGGTCGCGGCGGCAATCTCTCTCGCCGCGCGCAGGCGTTCTGGTGACGGTGCAGAGGGAAGAATCGAGTGGAAAGGTGAGGAGGGAGTCTGAGGCCTCGTACTTATACTCCAGTAACGCCCCACGGTCGTTGCACGGACGCCGAGATCACCGGCGAGGAAGACGCGGAGTGGGCGCGGTCCGCGCGGAGAGGTTTGCTTCTGACAGCTAAGGCCCAGCGGCAGTGGTCGATTGCACGGTGTCTGGTACGCGGGGCCCACACGCAGTGAGAGGGAAGTCGGCCGCGCGCGTGTGGAGGAGGCGGGCGAGGCTGACAGAAGGTCCCCACCTGTCGGCGCGGTCGAGCACTCCCCCGATGGGCTGGTGCGGTGTGTTATTCTGCTGGGCCAAAATGAGTAGAGGTCGGCCCATGAGGCTTTTATTCTTTTTCTTTTTATTTTTCTTTCTATTTTCTTCATTTCTAAGGTTATTTTAGTTTGAATTCAAATTTAGTTTCAAACCTTGTACAAATTTGTTATCAAATCATATTATGAAATGAAAAGTACAAATCCTAGAAATATATTTATATTATTTTTATTTTCATATCATTTCTCTTCTTACTTTTAAATCCTAGTTTTCAATGTAGGGCTTAATCAAATTTCTAGTCATTTTTATATTATTATTATTTTTATTTAATGCACAAACATAAAAACTCCAACAAATGCACTTTTTTTATTTTAGAATAATTGTTTTATTTAGTCACTCTCAATTACATAGGTGCTCTTTTTATGATGCAAATATGACACACAAAATGAGGAGCTCTCTCTATTACTCTTTGTATACAACTTTGAGTATTACACCAATGGACGAGGGTTACACTCAACCCCTTTCAAGTGATCCGATGATCAACTTGAATACCACGGTCTTTTCCTTTGAGATCTTTTCCCGTTTGTGAGGAATCTCCACAAGTTGGAGCCTCTCGCCCTTACAAAGTTTTGATCACAAGAAGCACAAGAGTAAGGGAGGGAAAGCAACACACACAAGATTCAATCCGCAGCACACACATGCACACAAGCCAATACTTGAGCTCAAAGCACAGCACAGGGAGTTCACAACTCGAACGGAGCTCAAATCACTAACACAACGAATCAAATGCATGGGGGCGGAGTTTGGATGTCTTAGTATGCTTAGAGAATGCTTGGTATACTGCTCCATGCGCCTAGGGGTCACTTTTATAGCCCCAAGGCACCTAGGAGCCGCTGGACATCAATTTGGTAGGCAATTTTTGCCTTCTGTCGAGTGGTGCACCGGACAGTCCGGTGTACCACCGGATAGCCACTGTAGCAGTCCGGTGCTCGATTTCCTTCCATAAGGGGCGCAGCCGACCGTTGGTCCTCAGGATCGTTGGCGCACCGGACACTGTCCGGTGCCCACCGGACAGTCCGGTGTGCCCAACCGACCGTTGGCGCGGGCCATGTGTCGCGCGTTGATCGCGCGGCCGACCATTGGCCGCTGGCGCCGTTGCACCACCGGACAGTCCGGTGCACCACCGGACAGTCCGGTAATTTATAGCCATGCCACCTTTCTCTTTTCCCGAGAGCGCCCAGTTGACGCCGAGCCAGCCTGGGGCATCGGACAGTCCGGTGTGCCAGGCTAGAGCTGGTGTTGGCTAAACTTTGCCAACTTTTCTCCAATTCAAATCTTCTTTTCTTGGCACTGTTTCTAGCACTTAGATAACCAAGTTAGTATCCAAAAAACAATTCACTAAGTCTAGAAACATACCTTGTTCTTGATTTCACACTTCTCACTCATTTGGCACATGAGAACTCACTCAATATGTGTTGGACATTTAATCACCAAAATACTTATAGAGATGGCCCAAGGGCACATTTCCCTTTCAATCTGCCCCTTTTTTGTGATTTATGCCAACACATAAAAAAGCAACGAAAGAAGTGCAACATCAATGCAAATGAAGACCAATTCCCTTTTTTACTTGATATTTGGCATATTTGGATCACTCTTTGCCACCACTTGGGTTGTTTTTGCAAATCAAATTCTTTTTCCTATCTCTATGTCAAACACCCTTGTTTGGGCAAATCGAGAGATATTCCAAGAGTAAAATTGATCAAGTGGCAAAAACTCCCCCTTTTCCCATAATCAAAATTCTCCCCCATAAGAGACCAAATTTTGCAATAAGAGTATTTTGACAAAAAAACAAATTCTAACTCCTCTATTTTCAAAATTTACAAGTGGTTGGTTGATCCATTGCTTTGCTTTGACCTTAATTTCTCCCCCTTTGGCATTAAGCACCAAAACGGGATCATTCTTGGCCCTTTAACCCCATTGCCTCACCAAAATATTAATTACGAGCAAAAAGGCAATGAGAATACAAGTATGAACTTGGCATGAAATACACTAATACCGGAGTGTAGTGGAAGTCTTTTAGCCATCCAAGTTCACTTTCCCTTTCAATGTACCTTTGAGACTACATCAAGTGTACTCAACCAAACAGGTTAGTCTCAAAAGGGTCAAGTTGTAGCACATCTCCTCCTAAATATGTGCATCATGTGCATACGGACTTGTGATGTCTGGGGATGACTTGTACAACTTGAGCACCATAAATATATAATGAATAGTGTAAATGCTCAAAGTAACATGATCAAAGGCATGGACTACATGTATGCTATAGATCAATCCAAGTTACGCGAATCTAAGACATTTAGCTCACTTCGCAACCTGCAAAAAGTTTTCTCATCCAACGGCTTGGTGAAGATATTGGCTAGCTAGTATTCGGTGCTAATATGATAGATATCGATATCTCCCTTTTGCTGGTGGTCTCTGAGGAAGTGATGCCGGATGTCTATGTGCTTAGTGCGGCTGTGTTCAACAGGATTATCCGCCAAGCGGATTGCACTCTCATTGTCACATAGGAGTGGGACTTTGCTTAAATTGTAGCCAAAGTCCCGGAGGGTTTGCCTCATCCAAAGTAGTTGCGTGCAACACTGTCCTGCGGCAACGTACTCGACCTCAGCGGTGGATAGGGCAACGAATGTTTGTTTCTTGGAACTCCAGGACACCAGGAACCTTCCTAGAAATTGGCACGTCCTTGATGTGCTCTTCCTATCAACCTTGCACCTGGCATAATCGGAGTCTGTGTATCCAATTAAGTCAAAGGTAGACCCCTTTGGATACCAGATCCCGAAGCAAGGCGTAGAAACTAAATACTTAAGAATTCGCTTAACGGCCACAAGGTGACATTCCTTGGGGTCGGATTGAAATCTAGCACACATGCATATACTAAGTATAATGTCCGGTCTACTAGCACAAAGATAAAGTAATGAACCTATCATTGACTGGTATGCCTTTTGATCAACGGACTTACCTCCTTTGTTGAGGTCGAGATGCCCGTCAGTTCCCATCGGTGTCTTTGCGGGCTTGGCGTCCTTCATCCCAAACCTCTTGAGAAGATCTTGAGTGTACTTCGTTTGGGAGATGAAAGTGCCTTCCTTGAGTTGCTTCACTTGGAATCCAAGGAAGTAGGTCAACTCTTCCATCATCGACATCTCGAACTTTTGCATCATTACCCTGCTAAACTACTCACAAGACTTTTGATTAGTAGAACCAAATATTATGTCATCGACATAAATTTGGCAAACAAAAAGATCACCATTGCATGTCTTTGTGAAAAGAGTGGGATCGGCTTTCCCAACCTTGAAAGCATTAGAAATAAGAAAATCTCTAAGGCATTCATACCATGCTCTTGGGGCTTGCTTAAGTCCATAGAGCGCCTTAGAGAGCTTATATACATGGTCGTGATACCTGTCATCCTCAAAGCCAGGGGGTTGCTCCACGTATACCTCCTCCTTGATCGGCCCATTGAGGAAAGCGCTCTTCACGTCCATTGGGAACAGCTTAAAGGAATGGTGAGCAGCATAGGCTAGTAATATCCGAATTGACTCTAGCCTAGCTACAGGAGCAAAAGTCTCCTCAAAGTCCAAACCTGCAACTTGGGCATAACCTTTTGCCACAAGTCAAGCCTTGTTTCTTGTCACCACTCCGTGCTCGTCTTGCTTGTTGCGGAACACCCACTTGGTTCCCACAACGTTTTGCTTTGGACGCGGCACCAGGCTCCAGACTTCATTTCTCTTGAAGTTGTTGAGCTCTTCCTGCATGGCCAACACCTAGTCCGGATCCTACAAGGCCTCTTCTACCCTAAAAGGCTCAATAGAAGAGACAAACGAGTAATGCTCACAAAAATTTGCTAATCGTGAGCGAGTAGTTACTCCCTTGCTGATGTCACCCAGAATTTGATCGACGGGGTGATGTCTTTGGATCGTTGCTCGTACTTGAGTTGGAGGGACTCGTGGTGCTTCTTCCTCCATGACCTGTTCTTCCTGTGCTTCCCCTTAATCACGCTCCTCTTCTTGAGGTACCTATCCATCATCTTGAGTTGGGGGATGCACCAGTGTCGAGGAAGAAGGTTGATCTTGTTCCTGTAGTTCTTGTGGTCGCACATCACCTATCTCCATCGTGCGCATTGCGGCCGTCGGAACTTCATCTTCATCTATGTCATCGAGATCAACATGCTCTCTTGAAGAGCCATTAGTCTCATCAAATACAACATCGCTAGAGACTTCAACTAATCCCGATGATTTGTTGAAGACCCTATACGCCTTTGTATTTGAGTCATATCCTAGTAAAAATCCTTTTACAGCCTTGGGAGCAAATTTAGAATGTCTACCTTTCTTCACCAGAATGTAGCATTTGCTTCCAAATACACGAAAGTAAGAGACATTGGGTTTGTTACCAGTAAGGAGTTCGTAGGAGGTCTTCTTGAGGAGACGGTGTAGATAGAGCCAGTTTATGGCGTGGCAGGCTGTGTTCACAGCTTCCGACCAAAACCACTCGGTTGTCTTGAACTCTCCAAGCATCGTTCTCACCATGTCGATTAGTGTCTTGTTCTTCCTATCTACCACACCATTTTGTTGTGGTGTGTAGGGAGCGGAGAACTCGTGCTTGATGCCTTCCTCCTCAAGAAACTCTTCGACTTGTAGATTCTTGAACTCGGACCCATTGTCGCTTCTTATCTTCTTCACCTTAAGCTCAAACTCATTTTGGGCTCTCCTTAAGAAGCGCTTTAGGGTCCCTTGGGTTTTTGATTTATCCTGTAAAAAGAACACCCAAGTGAAGCGGGAAAAATCATCAATAATTACAAGACCATACTTACTTCCCCCGATGCCGAGGTAGGCAACGGGTCCAAAGAGGTCCATGTGAAGAAGCTCCAGTGGTCTTGATGTCGTCATCACATTCTTGTTGTGATGAGTGCTTCCCACCTGTTTCCCTGCTTGACATGCTGCACAAGGTCTGTCTTTCTCAAAACAGACATTGGTTAGTCCTAAAACATGTGCTAGGCGGCGATGCCAAAGCCAGCCCATATTAGTCTTAGCTATTAAGCATGCATCTATACCGGCATTCTCTTTCGAAAAATCAACTAAATAGAGCTTGTCATCTAGTACACCTGTCGGCGTTTCGACCCCGGGGGGTCCCTGGACCGACGAGTAAATTGTCGCTGCGTGTCCCAGCCCAGATGGGTCGGCGCGAGACGGGACACAAAGGGGGGAGAACAGTAAAGGGGAAACCGCGACCTTTGTGTTGTCCTACGCCCAGGGTGGATGGATGCGCTTGCAGTAGGGGGTTACAAGCGTCCGCGTGGGAGAGAGAGAAAGCGAGAGCCTTATGCGTCGACCCGTTCTCCCGCGCGGCCAACCCTCTCGTACGAGAGCCCTGGACCTTCCTTTTATAGGCATAAGGAGAGGGTCCAGGTGTACAATGGGGGTGTAGCAGTGTGCTAACGTGTCTAGCAGAGAGGAGCTAGAGCCCTAAGTACATGCCGTCGTGGCAGTCGGAGAGGTTTTGGCACCCTGTTCATGTGATGTTGTGGCCGTCGGAGGAGCGCTTGGGCCCTGTGGAAGGACAGCTGTCGGGGCTGTCGAATCCTTGCTGACGTCTCCTTGCTTCCGTAAGGGGCTGAGAGCCGCCGTCGTCATGGAGCACGCGGGGTGCCATCATTATTTGTTTACCGGGGCAAGCCAGATGGGACGCCGGTCATGTTCCCCGTAACCTGAGCTAGCTAGGGTTAGGGTAATGATGGCTCCCCTGTGACGTGGTCGGTCCGAGCCCTAGGTCGGGTGAGGCGGAGGCTCCTCCGAGGTCGAGGTCGAGTCCGAGCCCTGGGTCGGGCGAGGCGGAGACCGTCTTCCGAGTCCGAGGCTGTGTCCGAGCCCTGGGGTCGGGCGAGGCGGAGTCCGTCATCCAGCGTCGAGGTTGAGTTCGAGCCCTGGGGTCGGGCGAGGCGGAGCTTCCTATGGCGCCCGAGGCTGGACTTAGCCATTGTCAGCCTCACTCTGTCGAGTGGCACAGCAGTCGGAGCGACGCAGGCGGCGCTATTTTCTTGTCAGGTCGGTTAGTGGAGCGGTGAAGTGACTGCGGTCACTTCGGCTCTGTCGACTCAAGAGCGCGCGTCAGGATAAGGTGTCAGGCGATCCTTGCATTAAATGCTTCTGCGATACGGTCGGTTGGCGTGGCGATCTGGCCAAGGTTGCTTCTCTGCGAAGACTGGGCCTCGGGCGAGCCGAAGGTGTGTCCGTTGCTTGAGGGGGCCCTCGGGCGAGACGTGAATCCTCCGGGGTCGGTTGCCTTTGCCCGAGGCTGGGCTCAGCGAGGCGAGATCGTGTCCTTTGAGTGGACTGAGCCTTGACCTTAATCGCGCCCATCAGGCCTTTGCAGCTTTGTGCTGATGGGGGTTACCAGCTGAGATTAGGAGTCTTGGGGGTACCCCTAATTATGGTCCCCGACAGTAGCCCTCGAGCCTCGAAGGGAGTGTTGATACTCGCTTGGAGGCTTTTGTCGCACTTTTTTGCAAGGGGACCGACCTTTCTCGGTTGCGTTTCGTTCCGGTGGGTGCGCGCGAGCGCACCCGCCGGGTGTAGCCCCCGAGGCCTCGGAGGAGCGGTTTGACTCCTTCGAGGTCTTAGCACGTTTCGTGATGCTTCGGCCGGTCTGGTTGTTCCCTCATGCGAACTGGTCGTAGCCCGGGTGCATAGTCGAGTCCCAAGTTCTCGGGCTGGTATGTTGACGCTGTCAACGGTTTGGCCGGAGCCGGGTTTGCGAGAGCAGCCCCCGAGCCTCCGCACAGAGCGAGAGGACGGTCAAGGACAGACTCGGCTTTTTTCATACGCCCCTGCGTCGCCTTTCCGCAAGGAGGAGGGAGGAAAGCGCCATGTTGCCCTCGGAGGGCGCCGAACATGGTGTCTCCAGTGAGTTGCTAATGGGTAATCCGAGTGGACGCCCGTGCCCCATTCGTTAGGGGTCGGCTAGTGGCCCGGAGGCGCGCTCCAAAAGTACCTGCGGGTGATTCGCCGGACCCGGTCTCCTTTTGACGGGGTCCGAGGGCTCGATGCCTCCCTCTGGTGGGATTCCGTTACAAAATCGTTCCTGTCAGTCTCGGAAATGTCCTAGGGTACCTCGGGAGCATAGCCCGAGCCTTGGTTATGTATCGAACGTACCCCGGGTCATCCCTCGCTCTACATGCTCTGAGGCGGCTGTCGAACCCTTCGGGGGCCAGCCTACGAACCCCTGATCAGTAGTGGGCGCGAAGCCCGAGTGGCCTAAGGCGGCCGTTGAACCCTTCCGAGGGGCCAGCCTTCGAACCTCTGACCAGTAGTGGGCGCGGAGCCCGAGTGCTCTGAGGCGGCTGTTGAACCCTTCCGAGGGGCCAGCCTTCGAACCTCTGATCAGTAGGGGGGCTCAGGGCCCGCTTCCTTCGTGGAGAAGGATCCCTTTCGGAGTATCCCCTTTCCCGGTCCCTGTAGCAAGAGAGAGAAAGAGGAAGTGGAAAAGGATATGAAATCGAACGACGTGGCGCACCTTTTTTGACGCGGTCATTATGGCGGAGGTGAAGCGTCGCCTGCTTCGCCTGCCAAAGGTGCCGCCTGTCCTGCCGCAAAGTTAATGCGACGGGACGAGTGGTTCGCGGGGCAGCCGTTGTGCGTGCACGAGCCGTTCGAGGAACGGAACACGGGCGCGTCGTCTTCACGCCGTGGGAGAGGGTTCTCCTGCTGTCCCAGGAGGGGGCGTGAGTCTGCTGACGACTTGACTGCTGCTTCCGCCCGCCTGCCACCGCCATCACTGCCGGCCCATTTCTGGCCGTATCGACCGTCGCGCCTTCTCCCGCGGCTGACTGACCCGTGACTGATGTGCTCGGTTGGCACTGTTGGGTCATGCGCAGGGTCGCCTCGAGTCGCGGCACCGGTTCCACAGTCGAGGAGGCACGGTACTTGCGCGAGTGGCGGTGCAGTTTCTTGCACGTAGTAACCGGCGCGCCGGTTACATGACGTGTGGGCCTGGACCTCCAAGCTGGACGCGTCGAAGTCGAAAGGGTGCGTCCCCTTGGTGCAGTGGCATGCCGCCTGCTTGGCAATCCGACTTTTCACCCGCTGGTCCGGGCGAAAGTGGAGGAATGCTTGTAACCGCTGGGCAGTTGTGCGCTCCGCGGGCGGCTGTTTGGCTTCTTCTGTCCTGGGCCAGCTTGCATGACGCGTGGGACCCAGCCCCCGTGTCGTAGGGGGAGGACCTTGGAGCGTGTTGGAGAAGACTCAGTCCACGACGGCTGAGGACGCAAGTGGGGAGAGTCGCCTTTAAAAGGAGGGTGACCCCCTTGGATGGCAATCATGTCTTTGCGCTCTCCTCATGCATCGCGCCCTTCCACCTTCCGAGCCCCTGGATGGGGAGCGCTCGCGTTGCTTTCGTCTTGGCGTCGTTGGAGGAACGCAACTTCGCCGAAGTTGGTACCTTTCAGCCATCGCTCGGCTTCAAGGATTTTCATCAGGCAGCCCGGCTGCATCCCCTCGCCGGTGGTCACCCAAGACGGTGACCACCAGCTCAATGGTGGGGAGAAGCGAGTCGGGCTGCGGCCTCCGCTCCGCCCTCAGCTTCAAGGATGTTCATCATCCTGGCTGGGGCGGAGGCCAGACTGAGCCGGAGCTCTACCTCCCGCACGGGTTCGTGGGTCACCTTCTCCCTCAGCATTCAGGGGAGAGGGCGCTCACCGGCCTAGCGGGAGGGTCGGACTTCGACAATGTGGGGCTGGTCGGCGGCGAGCGTCGTCAGCTTCAGCGTGTTGGGCTCGCTGGCTCAGCTGGCTCTGGCTCGGCTCCCGGTGCCCCCTCCCGCCGCGAGAGCGGTTGTCGCACCGCGCGCACCGGAGGACCGCCCAAGACGTCGCGCGCTGCTAGGGCGGCGTTCGTGTTCTTGGGCTGTCCTGCCTTTGCTCCGGTACGGCGCCTCTGCGCGGAGGTCGGTGCTCGCCCGTCCGGGAGGATCCGAGTGGGGATCTGCCGGTGGGCAGATGGCTTCCGTCGTCGGTGCTGAGGTGGTGGCGGCTGAAGAAGTCCTCGTCGCCGACGGGATCACCGCCACCATTCGCGCTCCGGGCATCTGACTCTTTGGCTTTGATAGCTTGTCCTCGCCCCTCGAGTGGGGACGTGGGCGAGGAGCTCATCGCAGCAGCGTCCGCCCTGAGGTCATCGCTGCTAGTGTTTGGCCACTCGGAGCGGAGGTCGTTGTCGCTGCTGCCGGAGCGGGCGTCAGCGAGCCACCAGGGGTTTTGTCGCCCCGCAGGCCCTCCAATGTGGGGGGTTGTTCGTACCTGCGGGGGTGGAACCAGAGTTCCGCTTGTAATGGCACCTTGAGTGCCGGTGTCTGTTCATTATGGATGTCGGGGCCTGAACATGTAGGTATTTTTGGTGTAATACCATGTTTTTTCCTCATTTTCGGGCACTGGAACTCGCCTGTCGGCTAGCCGAACCGCTTAACCAAGTGTGAGTCGCCTCGTGCGAAGGTGACGAGTGAGGTATCCGTATCCCGGAGGCGTAGGAGTCCCTTGGCTCGGTCGGCCTTGCCGCCCGAGGCTTCTCTTGCTTAGTTAAAGGAACCCTCGGCCGCTCTGCGATGAGCCGGAGCCGGAGGCAGCGGTGTCAGCATGGACAGAGGCAGAGTTGGCTCGAAAAGAAGGCTTCGTCGGCTGGAGCCTGGCCGGGCCGTCCACTAGCGGGACCAGCGCCGGAGTCGGGTTGCCGAGGCCATGAGCCGGGCTGGTGTCCTCGGGGGACAGCTGGCTGAGGCTTCGGGGCGACCGACCGAGCCGTCTGCTCGGGCCGGGTTCCTGGAGGAGACCCTGGCGGCGATGGCCCGGGCGTGGTGCTGACGTCGTCCTTCGGAGCGGAGATCCTTCGCCCGTGTTGCCGTCTGAGGCTCGGTCGGACTTCGCCGAAGGTGGAGTTGATGCCGAGGGTGCTGCTGCTCCCCCTCCATCGACGTCTGAGCCTGCAGGATCAGTTCGCCTGTAGTATGCATATGTTTTTTGCGGCCGCCGAGGCCCAAACATACTGTCGTCGCGTTGTAAAGTTGCGTTTCTTTTCCTCTTGTTTCGAGTATCAGGGCTTGCTCGTCGGCAGCAGAATCGTTTATCCGAGCTAGAGTTACTTCTCACGGAAGGTGATGAGTGAGGTATCCGTATCCCGGAGGCGTAGGAATCCCTCGGCTCGGTCGGCCTTGCCGCTTACGTGTACTCTTGCTCGCCCGCGGGATTCTACTATCGACGTAGCCGAGAAAACCCGAAAAACCGTTTCGGCAGAAAGTCTTTTGAGCGTTAAGGCTTGTTCGGTCAGCAGGATCGCTCATCCGAACGCGAGTTACTTCTCGCAGAAGGTGATGAGTGAGGTATCCGTATCCCGGAGGCGTAGGAGTCCCTCGGCTCGGTCGGCCTTGCCTGCTTACGTGTACTCCGTCGTTTTCATGATCCCACTACCGAAGTAGTCGAAAAGCACGAAAGATATTCTAGCAGAAAGACTTTTTCCGAGGAAAATTTTGACGCGGAGGGGGTTCCCCCCTTCTAGCCCCCGAGGGAGGGTCGGGCTTTGCCGAGGCAAGGCTGACCCTTCCTTGATGGTTAGACTTTATATGTAAACGAGGTATATGAACGACTTGAAAACATCTTAAGGGTTGAAGCGACATAGCTGTCGGATGTTCCAAGCGTTGTTGTAGACCTCGCCTTGACTGTTGGCCAGCTTGTACGTCCCGGGCTTCAAAACCTTGGTGATGACGAACGGCCCTTCTCAGGGAGGCGTGAGCTTGTGCCGCCCTCGGGCGTCTTGTCGTAGTCGAAGCACCAAGTCGCCCACCTGGAGGTCTCGGGACCGAACCCCTCGGGCGTGGTAGCGTCGCAGGGACTGCTGATACCGTGCCAAGTGTAGTAAGGCCATGTCCCGAGCCTCTTCCAGCTGGTCCAGTGAGTCTTCTCGGTTGGTTCGATTGCTTTGGTCGTCGTACGCCCTCGTCCTCGGGGAACCGTATTCTAAGTCTGTGGGCAAGATGGCCTCAACCCCATAGACTAGAAAGAACGGTGTGAAGCCCGTGGCTCGGCTCGGCGTTGTCCTCAGACTCCAGACCACCGAGGGGAGCTCCTTCATCCATCGCTTGTCGAACTTGTTGAGGTCGTTGTAGATCCGCGGCTTGAGTCCTTGCAGAATCATGTCGTTGGCACGTTCTACCTGCCCATTCGTCATGGGGTGAGCCACGGCGGCCCAGTCCACCCGGATGTGGTGATCCTCGCAGAAGTCCAGGAACTTTCTGCTGGTGAACTGGGTGCCGTTGTCGGTGATGATGGAGTTCGGGACCCCGAAGCGATGGATGATGTTGGTGAAGAATGCCACCGCCTGTTCGGACCTGATGTTGTTTAGGGGTCGGACCTCGATCCACTTGGAGAATTTGTCGATGGCAACCAGTAGGTGCGTGTAGCCCCCGGGTGCCTTCTGCAAGGGACCGACGAGGTCCAAACCCCACACAGCAAACGGCCAGGTGATGGGTATTGTTTGTAGAGCCTGAGCGGGTAGGTGTGTCTGCCTTGCGTAGAATTGACACCCTTGGCAGGTGCGGACAATTCTAGTGGCGTTGGCTACCGCGGTCGGCCAGTAGAAACCTTGTCGGAAAGCGTTTCCAACAAGGGCTCGAGGCGCTGCGTGATGACCGCAAGCCCCCGAGTGTATTTCTTGTAAGAGCTCCTGGCCTTCGGCGATGGATATGCATCGCTGGAGGATGCCGGAGGGGCTGCGGTGGTAGAGCTCCTTCCCGTCACCCAGCAAGACAAATGACTTGGCGCGCCACGCCAGTCGCTGAGCTTCGGCTCTGTCGAGGGGTAGCTCTCCTCGGTGGAGATATTGCAGGTACGGGGTCTGCCAGTTTCGATTAGGTGTGACCCCATTTCGCTCTTCCTCGATGCGTAGTGCCTCACCCTCGGGGGCCGAGGGTGCCTCGGGCTGAGCCGAGGAAACCTCGAGTAGGGCCGAGACCTTCTCGGTCTCGGGCGTGTCGTTTGTCTTGACTGAGGGTTGGTGTAGGTCCCGGGAGAAGACGTTCGGGGGAACCGTTGTTCGTGCCGAAGCTATCTTCGCCAGCTCATCCGCAGTCTCGTTGTACCACCGGGCGACGTGGTTGACCTCGAGCCCGTAGAACTTGTCCTCCAGGCGCCGAACCTCGTCGCAGTAGGCTTCCATCTTCGGGTCGCGGCAGTGGGAGTTCTTCATGACTTGGTCGATGACAAGCTGTGAGTCACCGCTAGCGTCGAGGCTTCGAACCCCTAGCTCGATGGCGATGCACAACCCGTTGACCAGAGCCTCGTACTCAGCCACGTTGTTGGACGCCGGGAAATGGATGCGCAACACGTAGCGGAGGTGCGTCCCGAGGGGCGAGATGAAGAGCAGGCCCGTGCCCGCTCCTGTCTTCATCAGCGATCCGTCGAAAAACATGGTCCAGGGCTCCGGCTGGATCGAAGCTGCCGGGAGCTGGGTGTCGACCCATTCAGCCACAAAGTCCGCCAAGACTTGGGACTTAATGGCCTTCCGAGGGCCGAACGAGATTGTCTCGCCCATGATTTCCACCGCCCACTTTGCAATCCTACCCGAGGCCTCTCGGCACTGGATGATCTCCCCCAGGGGGAAGGATGACACCACAGTCACCAGATGAGACTCGAAGTAGTGTCGTAACTTCCGCCGCGTCAGAATCACCGCGTACAATAGCTTCTGAATTTGTGGGTAGCGGATCTTGGTCTCGGACAGTACCTCAATGATGAAGTAGACTGGCCTCTGGACGGGCAATGCATGCCCTTCTTCTCGTCTCTCAACCACGATCGCGGCGCTGACCACCTGAGTGGTAGCGGCGACGTAGATCAAGAGGGCTTCTCCAGCAGCGGGAGGCACTAGGATGGGTGTGTTCGTAAGGAGCGCCTTCAGGTTCTCGAGGGCTTCCTCGGCTCGGGGGTCCAAGTGAAGCGCTCGGTCTTTCTTAAGAGGCGGTACAGAGGTAGGCCTCTTTCGCCGAGGCGCGAGATGAAGCGGCTCAGAGCTGCAAGGCATCCCATGACCCTCTGTACTCCTTTCAAGTCCTTGATGGGGCCCATGCTGGTGATGGCCGCGATTTTCTCTGGGTTGACCTCGATGCCCCGCTCGGAGACGATGAACCCTAGGAGCATGCCTCGGGGGACTCCGAAGACACACTTCTCAGGATTGAGTTTCACGCCTTTCGCCTTGAGACACCGGAATGTCGTTTCAAGGTCGGAGAGGAGGTCGGAGGCTTTCCTCGTCTTGACTACGATGTCATCGACGTAAGCCTCGACCGTTCGACCAATGTGCTCTCCGAACACGTGGTTCATGCACCTTTGGTACGTGGCACCCGCATTCCTCAAACCAAATGGCATAGTAACGTAGCAGTACATGCCAAAGGGCGTGATGAAAGAAGTCGCGAGCTGGTGAGACTCTTTCATCTTGATTTGGTGATACCCTGAGTAGGCATTGAGGAAAGACAGGGTTTCGCACCCAGCAGTGGAATCCACGATTTGATCGATGCAAGGCAGAGGGTAGGGAACCTTCGGACATGCTTTGTTTAGACCAGTGTAGTCTATACACATCCGCCATTTCCCTCCTTTCTTTCTCACAAGCACAGGGTTGGCAAGCCATTCGGGATGGAATACCTCTTTGATGAACCCTGCAGCCATCAGCTTGTGGATCTCCTCGCCTATGGCTCTGCGCTTTTCTTCGTCGAATCGGCGCAGAGGCTGCTTCACGGGTCGGGCTCCAGCTCGGATATCCAGCGAGTGCTCGGCGACATCCCTCGGTATGCCAGGCATGTCCGAGGGACTCCACGCAAAGACTTCGGCGTTCACGCGGAGAAAGTCGACGAGCACTGCTTCCTATTTGGGGTCGAGCTCGGAGCCGATCCGTATCTGCTTGGAGGCGTCGTTGCTGGGGTCGAGAGGGACGGACTTAACCGTCTCTGCTGGCTCGAAGTTGCCGGCGTGGCGCTTCACGTCTGGCGCCTCCTTATAGAGGCTCTCCAGGTCGGCGATGAGGGCCTCGGATTCGGCGAGGGCCTCGGCGTACTCCACGCACTCCACGTCGCATTCGTACGCGTGTCGGTACGTGGGGCCGACGGTGATGACCCCGTTGGGGCCCGACATTTTGAGCTTGAGGTAGGTGTAGTTGGGGACGGCCACCCCAGTACTGCGTGGTAGGTTCCTCGGAACCCGACCACCTCGAACGTGAGGGTTTCCCTTCGGAAGTTGGAGGGAGTCCCGAAGCAGACGGGCAGATCGAGTTGTCCGAGGGGTTGGACGCGTTTCCCGGGGATGATCCCGTGAAAAGGCGCCGCGCCTGTCCGGATCGAGGACAGATCGATCTGCAGTAGCCCGAGGGTCTCGGCACAGATGATGTTGAGGCTGCTGCCTCCGTCCATGAGGACCTTGGTGAGCCTGACGTTGCCGATGACGGGGTCGACAACGAGCGGATATTTCCCCGGGCTCGGCACGCGGTCGGGGTGGTCGTCCTGGTCGAAGGTGATGGGCTTGTCGGACCAGTCTAGGTAGACTGGCGCCGCCACCTTTACCGAGCAGACCTCTCGATGCTCTTGCTTGCGGTGCCGAGCCGAGGCGTTCGCCACTGGCCCACCGTAAATCATGAAGCAGTCGTGGACCTCGGGGAACTCCTCTGCCTTGTGATCCTCCTTCTTGTCGTTGTTGTGGGTCCTGCCACCTTCCGCCGGTGGCCCAGCCTTGTGAAAGTGGCGCCGAAGCATGACACACTCCTCAAGGGTGTGCTTGACGGGCCCCTGATGATAGGGGCACGGCTCCTTGAGCATCTTATCGAAGAGATTGGCACCTCCAGGAGGTTTCCGAGGGTTCTTGTACTTAGCGGCGGCAACAAGGTCTGCGTCGGTGGCGTCGCGTTTCGCTCGCGACTTCTTCTTGCCCTTCTTCCTGGTGCCGCGCTGAGTGGACGCCTTGGGGACGTCTTCCGGCTGGCGGCCCCGGGGCTGCTTGTCCTTCCGGAAGATGGCCTCAACCGCCTCCTGGCCAGAGGCGAACTTGGTGGCGATGTCCATCAGCTCGCTCGCCCTGGTGGGGGTCTTGCGACCCAGCTTGCTCACCAGGTCACGGCAGGTGGTGTCGGCGAGGAACGCACCGATGACGTCCAAGTCGGTGACGTTGGGCAGCTCGGTGCGCTGCTTCGAGAATCGCCGGATGTAGTCCCGGAGAGACTCTCCCGGCTGCTGGCGGCAGCTTCGGAGATCCCAGGAGTTCCCAGGGCGCACGTACGTGCCCTGGAAGTTGCCGGCGAAGGCTTGGACCAGGTCGTCCCAGTTGGAGATCTTCCCCAGAGGCAGATGCTCCAGCCAGGCTCGAGCGGTGTCGGAGAGGAACAGGGGGAGGTTGCGGATGATGAGGTTGTCATCGTCCGTTCCACCCAGCTGGCAGGTCAGTCGGTAGTCCGCGAGCCACAGTTCCAGCCTCGTCTCCCCTGAGTACTTTGTGATGGTAGTCGGGGTTCGGAACCGGGTCAGGAACGGCGCCCGTCGTATGGCTCGGCTGAAAGCCTGCGGACCGGGTGGTTGGGGCGAGGGACTCCGATCCTCCCCGCTGTCATAGCGTCCCCCACGCCTGGGGTGGTAGCCTCGGCGCACCCTCTCATCGAGGTGGGCTCGACAGTTGCGATGGTGGTGCTCGTTGCCGAGGCGACCCGGGGCCGCAGACGCCGTGTTGCGCGTGCGCCCGGTTTGGACCGAGGCTTCCCGCATAAATCGGGAAGTCGCGACGCGATGCTCCGAGGGGTACCCCTGCCTTCGGGAGGCAGAGCTTTTGGCCCGTCGGACCACGGCATCCTCCAGGAGATTCTTGAGCTCTCCCTGGATACGCCGCCCTTCGGTGGTCGATGGTTCCGGCATCACGCGGAGTAGTATTGCTGCTGCAGCCAGGTTCTGGCCGACCCCACTGGAAGCCGGTGGTGGCCTTTCCCTGATGTCGTCGCCAACGCGGTGCTGGATGCCCTGGGGTAGATGACGCGCTTCTCCGACCGGAGCTTGGTCTGCCCATTCCTGCCCGATGTTCCGCCGGAACTGCTCAAGTGTTCCTGCTCCCTCATCGAGCCTGGCCTGCATCTCGCGGATTTGCTGGAGCCGTGCGTCCTGACCCCCCGCAGGGACTGGGACCACAGCAAGCTCCCGAAGGATGTCAACGCGAGGCGCAGGCCTAGGGGGATCGCCGTTTTCCGGCATACCAAGATGGTTGCCTTCGCCGGGAACCCCTAGATCGACGTGGAAACATTCACGACGCGGGCCGCAGTCCTCGTCGCCGAAGCTGCGGCTACCATCGAAACAATCGGAGAGGCAGTAGTCGCATGCGGTCATGAAGTCCCGCATGGCACTGGGGTTACCGAGCTCGGAGAAATCCCAACAAAAGTCGAGCTCGTCATCTTCCTCGGAACCCAAGGGTCCGTAGGTCGAGACGACCGTCAGTCTGTCCCAGGGCGACCGCATATGGTACCCCGGAGGGTTGGTACATGCCTCTATGAAGGCTTCCACCGAAGCGAGGTCGCTTGGTGGGTCAAAGCTGAATCCAAAAGGCACGAGATGGGAATCGGTCGGTACCTCTTGGTCGACGGGCGGTGACAAAGTCGCGTCAGGGGCGGACTGCACCGTTGTCTCAGGTACGAGGGCGACGCCCAGCAAGTCCTTCGCGAGCGTGCTGGCGTCGTTCGTCTACTTGGGGTTGGCGTGTTGCGGGGAAACGACGCTCGTCTTCGTCTCAGACGCAAGGTCGAAGCCCGATGTGTCCCCCGCTAGGGCACCGGCGTCGTCGACTTGCTCGACAGCCGACGAGGTGCCGCCTCCTGCTTGGCCATGGTTGCCCCGCCTCCTCCTCCGTCGGCGGGGGAGGTGACGGGACAAACCCGGATGTTGTTCTTCCGCCACGTGGGGAAGACGTCGTTGATTCCGCCGCCGGCGGGCGGGCTGACGGCCGCCATTGTCACTATCGCGCGGCGGAGGAAGGAGTATCATGTCGTAGCTACCGTCGAGGGACATGAACTCAAGACTCCCGAAATGGAGCATCATCCCGGGTTGGAAAGGTTGCTGGAGACTACCCATCTGGAGCTTAACGGGAAGTTGTTCGTCAACACGCAGCAGGCCCCTACCTGACGCGCCAACTGTCGGCGTTTCGACCCCGGGGGGTCCCTGGACCGACGAGTAAATTGTCGCTGCGTGTCCTAGCCCAGATGGGTCGACGCGAGACGGGACACAAAGGGGGGAGAACAGTAAAGGGGAAACTGTGGCCTTCGTGTTGTCCTGCGCCCAGGGCGGATGGATGCGCTTGCAGTAGGGGGTTACAAGCGTCCGTGTAGGAGAGAGAGAGAGAGAGCCTTATGCGTCGGCCCGTTCTGCCGCGCGGCCAACCCTCTCGTACGAGAGCCCTGGACCTTCCTTTTATAGGCGTAAGGAGAGGGTCCAGGTGTACAATGGGGGTGTAGCAGTGTGCTAACGTGTCTAGTAGAGAGGAGCTAGAGCCCTAAGTACATGCCGTCGTGGCAGTCGGAGAGGTTTTGGCACCCTATTCATGTGATGTCGTGGCCGTCGGAGGAGCGCTTGGGCCCTGTGGAAGGACAGCTGTCGGGGCTGTCGAATCCTTGCTGACGTCTCCTTGCTGACGTCTCCTTGCTTCCGTAAGGGGCTGAGAGCTGCCGTCGTCATGGAGCACGCGGGGCACCATCATTATTTGTTTACCGGGGCGAGCCAGATGGGACGCCGGTCTTGTTCCCCGTAGCCTGAGCTAGCTATGGGTAGGGTAATGATGGCCCCCCTGTGACGTGGTCGGTCTGAGCCCTAGGTCGGGCGAGGTGGAGGCTCCTCCGAGGTCGAGGTCGAGTCCGAGCCCTGGGTCGGGCGAGGCGGAGACCGTCTTCCGAGGCCGAGGCTGTGTCCGAGCCCTGGGGTCAGGCGAGGCGGAGTCCGTCGTCCAACGTCGAGGTTGAGCCCGAGCCCTGGGGTTGGGCGAGGCGGAGCTTCCTATGGCGCCCGAGGCTAGACTTAGCCGCTGTCAGCCTCACTCTGTCGAGTGGCACAACAGTCGGAGCGACGCAGGCGGCGCTGTTTTCTTGTCAGGTCGGTCAGTGGAGCGGCGAAGTGACTGCGGTCACTACGGCTCTGTCGACTCAAGAGCGCGCGTCAGGATAAGGTGTCAGGCGATCCTTGCATTAAATGCTCCTGCGATACGGTCAGTTGGCGTGGCGATCTGGCCAAGGTTGCTTCTCTGCGAAGACTGGGCCTCGGGCGAGCCGAAGGTGTGTCCGTTGCTTGAGGGGGCCCTCGGGCGAGACGTGAATCCTCCGGGGTCGGCTGCCTTTGCCCGAGGCTGGGCTCGGGCGAGGCGAGATCGTGTCCTTTGAGTGGACTGAGCCCTGACCTTAATCGTGCCCATCAGGCCTTTGCAGCTTTGTGCTGATGGGGGTTACTAGCTGAGCTTAGGAGTCTTGGGGGTACCCCTAATTATGGTCCCCGACAACACCCTTAAAAGCTAGTGAACCATCACTCCTTCTAAAGACAGATACATCTACATTTGTGAATGAACAATTATAACCCATGTTACATAATTGACTCACAGATAGCAGATTATATTCGAGTGATTCAACTAAAAACACATTAGATATAGAATGCTCGGATGCGATGGCTATCTTTCCTAATCCTTTGACCTTGCCTTGGTTCCCATCTCCAAAGATGATCGAATCATGGGAATCCTTGTTTTTGACGTAGGAAGTGAACATTTTCTTCTCCCCCGTCATGTGGTTCATGCATCCGCTGTCGATAATCTAGCTTGAGCCCCCGGATGCATAAACCTGCAAGGCAATTTAAGCTTGGGTTTTAGGTACCCAACTCTTGTTGGGTCCTACAAGGTTAGTCACAATAACTTTTGAAACCCAAATACAAGTCTTGTCTCCCTTGCATTTGGATCCCAATTTTCTAGCAACTACTTTTGCATTCTTACATGAAAGTACAAAGGCAGTATTGCAAGTATGGTAAACAGTAGTAGGACTATTGCAAACTCTCCTAGGCGCATGAGACACAACATGATTCCGCCTAGGCCTATTTCTACCATAAGCATAGGTAGAGCTAGAAGCAACCATAGCATGAGAAGTATGATAACCAGGTAAAACAACATGATCATAGCATCTATCATTATGAGCATGCCTAGTAAATTTCCTATCATACATATAGGCA
Source organism: Zea mays (assembly GCF_902167145.1). Lineage (NCBI taxonomy): Eukaryota > Viridiplantae > Streptophyta > Magnoliopsida > Poales > Poaceae > Zea > Zea mays. Next base: position 45,839,704 of record NC_050099.1, on the reverse strand, counting down.
TGGTTCTTTTGAGAACTACTAGCCATAAGAGCCTTCCCTTTCTCCTTGTTGAGAGCGGGAGTCTTTTGGCCTGTTAAGTTTTTGGTTTCCTTTCGAAAACCAAGTCCATCCTTAATTGAGGGGTGTCTACCAATTGTGTAGGCATCCCTAGCAAATTTTAGTTTCTCAAAGTCATCTTTGCAAGTCTTAAGTTGAGAATTAAGACTTGTAACCTCATTGTTTAATTTAGCAATAATGATAGCATGTTCATCAAAATTAACATCTTTACACCTATTGCAAATAACTACATGTTCTACACATGAACTAGTTGCATTTGCTTTCTCTAGTTTAGCATCTAATTCATCATTTAAATCATTTAGACTAGAGATATATTCATGACAAGCAGACAACTCAGAGGATAGCATTTTATTTCTTTTAATTTCTAAAGCAAGAGATTTTTGAACATTAACAAATTTATCATGTTCCTCATACGAGATATCTACTTGCTTCTCTAGCAATCTATCCTTTTCATTTAGGGCATCAATTAATTCATTTATTTTGTCTATTTATTTATATCTAATCCTTTAAACAAATCAGTATAATCTACTTCATCATCAGATGATTCCTCATCGCTAGAAGAAGAGTACTTGGGGGTATCTCGTATGCGTACCTTCTTTTCCTTAGCCATAAGGCAAGTATGATGTTCGTTGGGGAAGAGCGAAGATTTGTCAAAGGCCGAGACAGCCAATCCTTCATCGTCGGAGTCGGATGAAGAGCAGTCAGAGTCCCATTCCTTTCCAAGATGCGCCTCGCCCTTCGCCTTACTGTAATTCTTCTTCTTCTCTTTCTTCCCATGCCTTTCTTGTTCCTGGTCATTATCATTATCGGGGCATTGAGCTATGAAATGACCAGTCTTACCACATTTGAAGCAGGAGCGCTTTCCCCTTGTTTTGTTCTTGTTGGGGTATTCCTTGCGTCCTTTTAGCGCGGTCTTAAAACGCTTGATGATGAGTGCCATCTCATCTTCATTGAGCCCGACTGCTTCTACTTGTGCCACCTTGCTTGGTAGCGCCTCCCTGCTGCTAGTTGTTTTTAGAGCAACAGACTGTGGCTCGTAGACGGGTAGTGGACCGTTTAAGGCATCGTCCACATATCACGCCTCCTTCACCATCATGCGCCCGCTCACGAATTTTCCAAGGATCTCCTCGGGCGTCATCTTGGTGTACTTGGGGTTTTCACGAATAAGGTTGACAAGATAAGGGTCAATAATAGTAAATGACCTGAGCATGAGTCTGACGACGTCATGATCTGTCCATCTTGTGCTCCCCGTAGCTTCGGATTTTTTTGACCAGGGTATTGAGCCTGTTGTAGGTCTACGTGGGCTCCTCTCCCCTGATCATCGTGAACCTCCCCAGTTCGCCTTCCACCAGTTCCATTTTGGTAATCATGGTGGCATCATTTCCCTCATGAGATATCTTGAGGGTGTCTCATATTTGTTTGGCGTTGTCCAAGCCGCTCACCTTATTGTATTCATCCCTGCAAAGAGATGCTAGCAAAACAGTAGTGGCTTGGGCATTTTTATGAATTTGTTCATTTATGACCACAGGGTTATCAGTACTATCAAAATGCATCCCATTCTCTACAATTTCCCAAATACTAGGGTGGAGAGAAAATAGATGACTACACATTTTATGGCTCCAAAATGAATAGTCCTCTCCATCAATGTGTGGAGGTTTTCCAAGGGGAATTGATAGTAAATGCGCATTTGAATTGTATGGCATGCGAGAATAGTCAAAAGAGTAGTTCTGATTGACCGTTTTCTTTTTCGACGAAATGTCGTCGTCGTCGTCTCTTGGTGAAGAAGAGGAGGCATCGCTGTCATAGTAGATGATATTCTTGATGCGCCTCTTCTTCTTCCCGTCCCTCTTCTTGTGACTCGAGCCTGAGTCAGTGGGCTTGTCGTCTCTTGGCTCATTGAAGATGGACTAATTTTCCTTGTCGTTGACCACCATCCCCTTTCCCTTAGGATCCATCTCTTCGGGCGGTTAGTCCCTTAGATGAAGAGTACGGCTCTGATACCAATTGAGAGCACCTAGAGGGGGGGCGAATAGGTGATCCTGTAAAATCAAACACTAAATAGCTATAAACTTGATTATAAAGATGTTAGTGCGAGTTAATCAAGTTTATGAAGCGAGCTCTTGCGAACACAAACAATCACAGAGAGGAGCAACACAAGAGACACGCGATTTTTATGCCGTGGTTCGGCCAAGTAGCACTTGCCTACTTCCACGTTGTGGTGTCCCAATGGACGAGGGTTGCACTCAACCCCTTTCAAGTGATATGATGATCAACTTGAATACCACGGTCTTTTCCTTTGAGATCTTTTCCCGTTTGCGAGGAATCTCCACAAGTTGGAGCCTCTCGCCCTTACAAAGTTTTGATCACAAGAAGCACAAGAGTAAGGGAGGGAAAGCAACACACACAAGATTCAATCCGCAGCACACACACGCACACAAGCCAGGGAGTTCACAACTCGAACGGAGTACACAACTCGAACGGAGCTCAAATCACTAACACAATGAATCAAATGCGTGGGGGCGAAGTTTGGATGTCTTAGTATGGTTAGAGAATGCTTGATATACTGCTCCATGTGCCTAGGGGTCCCTTTTATAGCCCCAAGGCAGCTAGGAGCCGTTGGACATCAATTTGGTAGGCAATTCTTGCCTTCTGTCGAGTGGTGCACCACCAGACAGCCACTGTAGTTTTCCGGTGCTCGATTTCCTTCCATAAGGGGCGTAGCCGACCGTTGGTCCTCGGGATCGGTTGGCGCACCGGACACTGTCCGATGCACACCGGACAGTCCAGTGTACCCAACCGACCGTTGGCGCGGGCCATGTGTCGCGCGTTGATCGTGCGACCGACCGTTGGACGCTGGCGCCGTTGGCTCACCGGACAGTCCGGTGCACCACCGGACAGTCCAGTGATTTTTATAGCCACATCACCTTTCTTTTTTCCCGAGAGCGCCCAGTTGACACCGAGCCAGCCTGGGGCACCGAACACTGTCCGGTTTACCACCGGAGAGTCCGGTGTGCCAGGCCAGAGCTGGTGTTGGCTGAACTTTGGCAACTTTTCTCCAATTCAAATCTTCTTTTCTTGGCACTGTTTCTAGAACTTAGATAACCAAGTTAGTATCCAAAAAAATTCACTAAGTCTAGAAACATACCTTGTTCTTGATTTCACACTTCTCACTCATTTGGCACATGAGAACTCACTCAATATGTGTTGGACATTTAATCACCAAAATACTTATAGAGATGGCCCAAGGGCACATTTCCCTTTCAAATATAACCTTCTCTATCTTGTACTATGGGAGCCTTGCCCTTAACAAAGTTGGAAATGATCCCGTCCTTAATGCCAGAGTGTCTCCCATTGTAAAGCATACTACAAGCAAATTTAAAATTTTCATTTTCAAGCTCATGCTCAACAATTTTGGCATTCAATTTAACTATGTGATCATTTTGTTCTTTAATCATAGCAAGGTGATCATTCATAGCATTAATATCAACATCTCTACATCTAGTGCAAATAGTAACATGCTCAATGGTAGATGTAGGAATATGGCAAGCATTCAATTCCTCAATCTTAGAAATTAAACTGGCATTTTCAGTTTTGAGACAAGAAATTGAATCATTGCTTATATTTAGCTCTTTAGTCAAGTTTTGGCATTTTCAACTTCAAGAGCAAAAGCATCTTTTAGCTTAACAATTTTTTTGTTTTCCTTAACGAGCAAGTCTTCTTGGCATTCCAAGATTTCATCCTTCCCGTTAATGGTTTTTATCAATTAATTGATTTTCTCCTTTTGGTCTATGGTAAGGTTTGCAAAAAGAGAAGACAAATCATCATTCTTTTCACTAGAGCTACCCTCATCATCGGTAGTAGTATATTTGGGGTGTCTCTAGAGTATACCTTCTTCTTTTTGCTCTCCTTGGCCATGAGACACTTGTGGCCGACGTTGGGGAAGAGAAGACCCTTGTTGATGGCGATGTTGGCGGCGTCCTCGTCAGAGGAGGAGTTGGTGGAGCTCTCGTCGGAGTCCCACTCCCTTCCTATCGCCTCACCACCCTTCTTCTTGTTGTAGTACTTCTTCTCCGTCTTCTTCTTCCCTTTCTTGTCGTCGTCCCTGTCACTATCACTTTCATATGGACATTTAGCAATATAGTGACCAGACTTACCGCACCGATAGCAAACCCTCTTGGAGCAGGGTTTGTAATCCTTCCCTTTCCTTTTCTTGAGAATTTACCGGAAGCACTTAATAATAAGAGCCATCTCCTCGTCGGCAAGCTTGGAGGCATCAATTGGGAGCCTATTGGTTGGTGTAGGCTCTTCTTTCTTTTCCTCCGTTGCCTTGAATGCAACGGGTTGGACCTCGAGAGTGGAGGTGGCTCCTTGCTCGAAGTTGACAATGTGTTTGGAGTCTTTGACCATAAGTTCAGAGCTCACAAACTTGCCAATCACCTCCTCGGGAGACATTTGCTTCTATATAGGATTCTCTCGAATTAATTGTACTTGAGTGGGGTTACAAAAAACAAGAGATCTTAGAATAACCTTGATCATTTGATGCTCCTGAGGTTGCGGACTTGGTTCACCATTGTCTTGAGCCGGTTGTACATGGCTTGTGGCTCTTCTCCTTTGTTGAGGACGAACCGAACGAGTTATCCCTAGATTGTTTCTTGCTTGGTGATCTTGGTCACCTTGTCTCCTTCATGCGCCATTTTGAGGACGTCCCAAATTTATTTGGCACTTTTCAACCCTTGCACCTTGTTGTACTCCTCTCTACACAAGGAAGCGAGGAGTATGGTGGTAGCTTGAGAGTTGAAGTGCCTCACTTGGGCGGCCTTATTGGAGTTGTAGTCCTCATCGCCCACTTGTGGTGGCTGTGTCCAAACTCTACAATATCCTAAATGCTTTCGTGGAGTGAGGTTAGATGGTGCCTCATTTTATCACTCCACATACAATAATCTTCACCATCAAAGTATGGTGGTTTGCCTAAGGGAACGGAAAGTAAAGGAGCACGTTTAGAAATGCGAGGATAGCGAATAGGGATCTTATTATACTTCTTACGCTCTTGGCGCTTTGAAGATGTCGGCTCGGCGCCAGAGGTTGAGGGCGTGGAAGAGTCGGTCTCGTAGTAGGCCACCTTCTTCATCTTCTTTTTCTTCTTATCGCCCTTTTTGTGTGATTTGATGGAGCCGGTGGATTCATCCTTGTCCTCCTTGTGCTTGTCGCCAGCCTCCTTTTGATACACCCAGCCCAGGTGGGGTTGGCCGAGGCCCAACAAATTAGGGTTGCCCGGAGCCCAACAGTTCATTAAGCACACCCAATGCAGGGAAAGGTCCAATCGCCCCAAAAGACTAGTCCAATGGAGGAAGGGTGGCTCTCCCTTTTAAAGTGGCTTCCTCCTCCCAAGTTAAGCGAGGTGGGATAATTTTGAGGCACACACGGTCACCATCCGACTACAATTGGGCCAACTGGGCCAATTGCGTCTTTACCAACGGGTAATAGTGGAGGATATCCTCATCACCTTTGATGGAGTATTGCCTTCATTCTTCTTTCTCGAAGATCCGGGTTTTTCCCCGGTGATCAACTCCTTTTTGGTGTGTTCTTCCGACATCACTTCGAGTTGTTAGACTCTAATGAAGTACAGAGCTTTGATACCAATTGAAAGTCACCTAGAGAGGGTTGAATAGGCGAAAAATGTAAATTATAAACTTTGAACATGAACTTCACCCGAAGTTAGGATTAGAAAGAGTAATAATGAATACAGAGTGTGGAAGAGAGTTCTTCTTGCTATGAGTTGCTCAATCAATGCGGATAACTTTGGGAGCTAACTCAAAAGATTGTGAACAAGAGAACTTTAGAGAGAGGGGAGAGGAAGAATCAAATCATAAGTTAGTGATCAACACAAATGAACACAATGATTTGTTTCCCGAGGTTCGGTTCCAATAAACCTACTCCCCGTTGAGGAGGCCACGAAGGGCCAGGTCTTTTTCAACCCTTTCTCTCTCTCAATCGATCACTCAGATCGATTGAGTGCTTCTTCTTAATCTCAAGAATCACAAACACCTCGTAAGGATCACCACACACTAAGGTGTCTCTTGCTAGCTTTACAAGTCACTAGAGAGTTTAGAAGGATGTGAAGAAAGCACGATTAAAAAGCTAAGCAACAAGAGCACCAAATGAAACACAAATCACACTCTCCCAAGTCACTAATCACTAATGATCACTTGTCTTAATTGTGACACTTGAGGAGATTGGAAGCTTTGAATGTGTCTTTGGAGTGGATTGCTAGCTCTTGTAATGAATGTGTATGAGTAGAATGCTTGGGTATCTTGAATGGAGGTGGTTGAGGTTTGAAAGGTAAATAGGCTTATACCTTTTCCTAATTGATTTTGGTGGTTGAATTGCTCAACACAAAATAATTGGACTAACTAGTTTGCTCTAGATTATAAGTTTTACAGGTTCCAAAGGTTCACAACAAACCAATAGAAAGACCAAGAAAGGGTTCAAATAAAAGGAGCAATAGACAACCAAAGTGTGCCCTAGTCTGTCGCATCGGACTGTCCGGTGCACCACCGGACAGTGTCCGGTGCACCAGGGAACCTAACTCCGAACTTCTCACCTTCGGGAATTCTGGAAGCCACTCCGCTATAATTCACCGGACTGTCCGGTGTAGCACCGGACAGTGAACAGTGACTGTCCGATGCACCACCGGACTGTCCGGTGACCCAGAAGACAGAAGCTCCACCGGTCGAACCCTAACGGTCGGGTGACGTGGCTGGCGCACCGGACAGTGTCTGGTGGCGCACCGGACTGTCTGGTGCGCCATGCGACAGCAGCCTCCACCAAACAGCTAGTTTGGTGGTTGGGGCTATAAATACCCCCAACCACCCACCATTCATGGCATCCAAGTTTTCAGCCTTCAAACACCTTACAAGAGCTATAGCATTCAATACAAGACACAATCAAAGAGATCAAATCCTCTCCCAAGTCCAAAGATCATTCCAATCAAATAGTGACTCATGAGAGAGAGACTTGTGTTCATTTGAGCTCTTGCGCTTGGATTGCTTTTCTTCTTCCTTCTTTCTTGTGTTCAACTCACTTGTAATCAAAACAAGAGACACCAAGTTGTGGTAGTCCTTGTAGTGGACTTAGTGTCCCATTTGATTGAAGAGAAAAGCTCACTCGGTCTAGGTGACCGTTTGAGAGAGGGAAAAGGGTTGAGAGAGACCCGGTCTTTGTGACCACCTCAACGGGGAGTAGGTTTGCAAGAACCGAACCTCGGTAAAACAAATCATTGTGTCATCCGCCTTATTTGCTTGTGATTTGTTTTCGCCCTCTCTTTCGGACTCGTTTACATTTCTAACGCTAACCCCGGCTTGTAGTTGTGCTTAAAGTTTGGAAATTTCAGTTTCGCCCTATTCACCCCCCTCTAGGCGACTTTCAATTGGTATCGGAGCCCGGTACTTCATTAGAGCCTAACCGCTCGAAGTGATATCGGGTGATCACGCCAAGAAGGAGATGGTGACCGGCGAAAAACCCGCCACAAGCCATGGGAAGGCTCCATCCGGGGAGTCCGGCAACAAGGTGAAGGGATCCCCTTCACACGACAAGTCGCGTCGGAGCGGTGACAAGAAGAAGAAGATGAAGAAGGTGGTCTACTACGAGATCGACTCCTCATCGCCATCCACCTCCGGCTCCGACACGCCGCCCGTCACTTCTAAGCGCCATGAGCGCAAGAAGTTTAGTAAGATCCCCTTACGTTATCCTCGCATTTTCAAACGCACCCCTTTACTTTCCGTCCCACTAGGCAAACCACCGGTTTTTGACGGTGAAGATTATTGTATGTGGAGTGATAAAATAAGGCACCATCTAACCTCACTCCACGCTAGGGGTGGATATCGAGCTGGCTCGACTCGGCTCGACTCGACTCGAATTGGCTTGTTAAGATAACGAGCTAGCTCGGCTCGACTCGTTATGTTAACGAGCTGAAGATCCAACTCGGCTCGACTCGTTTGCCAACTCGAGCTGGCTCATTTAGCTCGCGAGCCAGCTCGATAATACCATGTCTATTGTCTACGAACGGATATAAAAACATGTAGCAAAAGAAAAGAAGGAGATCTATTAAAAAAAAGAATAGAGTTTGCAACTTAAGATTCCACACTCAACAAATAACAAGATTAACTATAGTAGAGTACAAGATTAACTATTTTGGATCCGAGATTATTGTAATTTGACTAATTACTCCAACTCGTTTGGCTCGCGAGTCAGCTCGCGAGCCAGCTCGAGTTGGCTCGTTATCATAATGAGTTGAAATACAAGCTCAACTCGTTACAAATTATAAACGAGTCGAGTCGAGTCGAGCCACTATTGAGTCGAGTCAAGCGAGTTAATGAGTTACGAGTTTTTCGTCCAGCCCTACTCCACGCTAGCATTTGGGACATTGTTGAGTTTGGTGCACAGGAACCATCCGTGGGGGATGAAGTCTATGACTCGGACGAAGTAGCCCAAATCCGGCACTTCAACTCCCAAGCCACCACTATACTCCTCGCCTCTCTAAGTCGAGAGGAGTATAACAAGGTGCAAGGGTTGAAGAGCGCCAAAGAAATTTGGGATGTACTCAAGACCGCGCATGAAGGAGATGAGGTGACCAAGATCACCAAGAGGGAAACGGTCGAGGGGGAGCTCGATCGCTTCATGCTTCACCAAGGGGAGGATCCACAAGCCATGTATAACCGGCTCAAGACCTTGGTGAACCAAGTGCGCAACATCGGGAGCACCAAGTGGGATGACCATGAGATGGTCAAGGTTATTCTAAGATCACTTGTATTTCTTAATCCCACTCAAGTTCAATTAATTTGTGGCGATCCTAGATACAAGCTAATGTCTCCCGAGGAAGTAATAGGAAAATTTGTGAGCTTTGAATTAATGATCAAAGGCTCCAAGAAAATCATCGAGCAAGGCGCCTCCTCCACACCCGATGTGCAACCCGTGGCATTCAAGGCAACGGAGGAGAAAGAAGACTCTACACCGAGTAGAGTCCCCATCGACACCTCCAAGCTCGACAACAAGGAGATGGCGCTCATCATCAAGAGCTTTTGCCAAATTCTCAAGCAAAGGAGGGGGAAAGACTACAAGCTCCGCTCCAAGAAAGTTTGCTACAAGTGTGGTAAGCCCGGTCATTTTTATTGTAAAATGTTCATTATCAAGTGATAGTGACAGGGACGACGACAAGAAGGGAAAGAGAAGAGAAAAGAAGAGGTACTACAAGAAGAAGGGCGGCGATGCTCATGTTTGCCGGGAGTGGGACTCCGACGAGAGCTCCACCGACTCCTCCTCCGACGAGGACGCCGCAAACATCGCCGTCACCAAGGGCCTTCTCTTCCCCAACGTCGACCACAAGTGCCTCATGGCAAAGGATGGCAAGAAGAAGAAGAAGGTAAAGTCTAAATCCTGCACTAAGTATGCAACATCTAGTGATGAGGCTAGCTCTAGTGATGATGAGGATGATTTGTTAACTCTTTTTGCCAACCTAAACATGCAACAAAAGGAGAAATTAAATGAGTTAATTAGTGCTATTCATGAGAAGGATGAACTCTTGGACACCCAAGAGGACTTCCTAATTAAAGAAAATAAAAAGCATGTTAAGGTTAAAAATGCTTATGCTCTAGAGGTAGAAAAATGTGAAAATTTATCTAATGAGCTAAGCACTTGCCATGATATTATTTCCAACCTTAGAAATGAAAATTCCAAATTAATTGCTAAGGTTGAGAAATCAAATGTTTGTGATGATTCAATTGACAATCTTAGAAATGATAATGCTTGTTCAATTGCTAAGATTGAAAAATTGAATGCCTCTCTTGCTAGCCTTAAAAATGAGAATGAAAAATTAATTGCTAAGGCTAAGGAATTAGATGTTTGCAATATTTCCATTTTCAATCTTAGAGATGAGAATGACATTTTACATGCTAAGATTGTTGAACTAAATTCTTGCAAACCCTCTACATCTACTGTTGAACATGTTACTATTTGCACTAGATGTAGAGACATTAATGTTGATGCTATTCATGATCACCTAGCTTTAGTTAAGAAACAAAATGGTCACATAGCTCAACTTAGTGCTAAGATTGATGAGCATGACTTAGAAAATGAAAATTTTAAATTTTCCAGAAGCATGCTCTATAGTGGGAGACGCCCTGGCATTAAGGATGGCATTGGCTTCCAACAGGAAGGCAATGTCAAAATCAATGCCCCTCCTAAAAGATTATCTAACTTTGTTAAGGGCAAGGCTCCCATGCCTCAGGATAACGAGGGTTACATTTTGTACCCTACCGGTTATCCCGAGCACAAAATTAGGAGAATTCACTCTAGGAAGTCTCACTCTGGCTCTAATCATGCTTTTATGTATAAGAGTGAGGCATCTAGTTCTAGGCAATCAACCCGTGCTAAATTGCCTAAGAAGAAAACTCCTATTGCATCAAATGAATCTAATATTTCATTTAAGACTTTTGATGCATCTTATGTGCTTACTAACAAATCAGGGAAGGTAGTTGCCAAACATGTCGGGGGCAAACACAAGGGGTCAAAGACTTGTGTTTGGGTACCCAAGGTGCTTTTTTCTAATGTCAAAGGACCCAAGACCATTTGGGTACCTAAGAACAAGGCCTAAAATTGTTTTGTAGGTTTATGCATCCGGGGGCTCAAGTTGGATCATCGATAGCGGGTGCACAAACCACATGACAGGGGAGAAGAAGATGTTCTCCTCCTACGAGAAAAACCAAGATCTCCAAAGAGCGATCACATTCGGGGATGGAAATCAAGGTTTGGTCAAAGGATTGGGTAAAATTGCTATATCACCTGACCATTCTATTTCCAATGTTTTTCTTGTAAATTCTTTAGATTACAATTTGCTTTCTGTCTCTCAATTATGCAAAATGGGCTACAACTGTCTTTTTACAGATTTAGGTGTTACTGTCTTTAGAAGAAGTGATGATTCAGTAGCACTTAAGGGAGTGTTAGAGGGTCAGCTATACTTGGTAGATTTTGATAGAGCTCAACTCAACACTTGCTTAATTGCTAAGACTAACATGGGTTGGCTCTGGCATCGCCGACTAGCCCATGTTGGGATGAAGAATCTTCACAAGCTTCTAAAGGGAGAGCACATTTTGGGACTAACCAATGTTCATTTTGAGAAAGACAGGGTTTGTAGCGCATGTCAAGCAGGGAAGCAAGTTGGTGTTCATCATCCACACAAGAACATCATGACGACCGACAGGCCGCTTGAGCTACTCCACATGGACCTATTCGGCCTGATCGCTTACATAAGCATAGGCGGGAGTAAGTATTGTCTTGTACTTGTGGATGATTATTCTCGCTTCACTTGGGTGTTCTTTTTGCAGGAAAAATCTCAGACCCAAGAGACCTTAAAGGGATTCTTGAGACGGGCTCAAAATGAGTTCGGCTTAAGGATCAAAAAGATTAGAAGCGACAACGGGACAGAGTTCAAGAACTCTCAAATAGAAGGCTTTCTTGAGGAGGAGGGCATCAAGCATGAGTTCTCTTCTCCCTATACACCACAACAAAATGGTGTAGTGGAGAGGAAGAATAGAACTCCATTGGACATGGCAAAGACCATGCTTGATGAGTACAAGACTTCGGATCGGTTTTGGGCCGAGGCGGTCAACACCGCTTGCTACGCCATCAACCGGTTATATCTTCACCGAATCCTCAAGAAGACATCTTATGAACTCCTCATCGGTAAAAAGCCCAATGTTTCATATTTTAGAGTCTTTGGTAGCAAATGCTTTATTCTTGTTAAAAGAGGTAGAAAATCTAAATTTACTCCTAAGGCGGTAGAAGGCTTTTTACTAGGTTATGATTCAAACACAAGGGCATATAGAGTCTTTAACAAGTCCATTGGACTAGTTGAAGTCTCTTGTGACATTGTGTTTGATGAGACTAATGGCTCTCAAGTAGAGCAAGTTGATCTTGATGAGCTAGATGATGAAGAGGCTCCGTGCGTCGTGCTAAGGAACATGTCCATTGGGGATGTGTGTCCAAAGGAATCCGAAGAGCCTCCACAAGCACAAGATCAACCATCTTCCTCAATGCAAGCATCTTCACCAACTCAAGATGAGGATCAAGCTCAAGATGATGATGATAAAGATCAAGAGGAGCCACCTCAAGAGGAGGACAATGATCAAGGAGAAGATGCTAATGATCAAGACAAGGAAGATGATGAGGGTCCAAGACCGCCACACCCAAGAGTCCACCAAGCAATCCAACGAGATCACCCCGTGAACACCATCCTCGGCGACATTCATAAGGGGGTAACCACTCGATCTCGTGTTGCTTTTTTTGTGAACATTACTCTTTTGTTTCCTCTATTGAGCCACACAGGGTAGAGGAAGCACTTCAAGATTCGGATTGGGTGCTGGCGATGCAAGAAGAGCTCAACAACTTCACAAGGAATGAGGTATGGCATTTAGTTCCACGTCATAATCAAAATGTTGTAGGAACCAAGTGGGTCTTCCGCAACAAACAAGATGAGCATGGTGTGGTGACAAGGAACAAAGCCCGACTTGTGGCCAAGGGATATTCACAAGTCGAAGGTTTGGATTTCGGTGAAACCTATGCACCTGTAGCTAGGCTTGAGTCAATTCGCATTTTACTTGCCTATGCTACTTACCATGGCTTTAAGCTTTACCAAATGGACGTGAAAAGTGCCTTCCTCAATGGACCAATCAAGGAAGAGGTCTATGTTGAGCAACCTCTCGGCTTTGAAGATAGTGAGTACCCTAACCATGTTTATAAATTCTCTAAGGCGCTTTATGGGCTCAAGCAAGCCCCAAGAGAATGGTATGAATGCCTAAGAGATTTTCTTATTGCTAATGGCTTCAAAGTCAGAAAAGCCGATCCTACTCTCTTTACTAAAACACTTGCAAAAGATTTGTTTGTATGCCAAATTTATATGATGATATCATATTTGGGTCTACTAACGAATCTACATGTGAAGAGTTTAGTAGGATCATGACTCAAAAATTCGTGATGTCTATGATGGGGGAGTTGAAGTATTTCTTAGGATTTCAAGTCAAGCAACTCCAGGAGGGCACCTTCATTAGCCAAATGAAGTACATTCAAGACATACTCACAAAGTTTGGGATGAAGGATGCCAAGCCCATCAAGACACCCATGGGAACTAATGGGCATCTCGACCTCGACACGGGAGGTAAATCCGTAGATCAAATGGTATACCGGTCGATGATAGGTTCTTTACTCTATTTATGTGCATCTCGACCGGATATTATGCTTTCCGTATACATGTGTGCAAGATTCCAAGCCGATCCTAAGGAAGTTCACCTTAGGGCCGTGAAACGAATCTTGAGATATTTAGTTTATACTCCTAAGTTTGGCCTTTGGTACCCCAGGGGATCCATATTTGATTTAATTGGTTATTCCGATGCTGATTGGGTAGGGTGTAAAATTAATAGAAAGAGCACATCAGGGACTTGCCAGTTCTTGGGAAGATCTCTGGTGTCTTGGGCTTCAAAGAAACAAAATTATGTGGCTCTTTCTACCGCCGAAGCCGAGTATATTGTTGCAGGCCATTGTTGCGCGCAATTGCTTTGGATGAGGCAAACCCTTAGGGACTATGGTTACAAATTGACCAAAGTTCCTCTTCTATGTGATAATGAGAGTGCAATCCGCATGGCGGATAATCCCGTTGAGCATAGCCGCACTAAACACATAGCCATTCGGTATCATTTCTTAAGGGATCACCAACAAAAGGGGGATATCGAGATTGCATATGTTAACACCAAAGAACAATTAGCCGATATCTTTACCAAGCCATTAGATGAGCAAACGTTTACCAAACTTAGGCATGAGCTAAATATTCTTGATTCTAGGAATTTTGATTGATGTTTTGCACACATAGCTCATATATATACCTTTGATCATATCTCTTTGCTATGACTAATGTGGCTTTCAAGTGTATTTCAAGCTAAGTCATAGATTGAAAGGGGAAATGGAGTCTTCGGCGAAGACAAGGCTTCCACTCCACTCCATCGATTTATTCATCCTTCGCCGTCGCTCCGCACCTCTCTCCAATTTGGTATAATCTTCACTCATATATTATTTACCATAGGAGGAGAAAGTAGTCTAAGGGCTCTAATGACTCCGTTTTTGGCGATTCATGCCAAAGGGGGAGAAAGTATTAGCCCAAAGCAAAAGTGCCGCACCACCACCAACTTCAAAATTTTAGTCTCTCAATTTGTTTTTAAAGTAGTATTTTCAAATCGGTATCTTATTATTGATATAATTTCAAAGTGGCAAACCCTCTTGAACACTAAGAGGAGGATTTTCATTAAGGGGGAGTTTTGTTTAGTCAAAGGAAAAGCATTTGAAACAGGGGGAGAAAATTTCAAATCTTGAAAATGCTTCTCAAAATCCTATTCATTTACCTTTGACTACTTTGCAAAAGACTTTGAAAAGAATTTCCAAAAAATTTGCAAAACAAAACATGTGGTGCAAGCGTGGTCCAAAATTTTAAATTAGAAGAAAGCCATCCATGCATATCTAGTTGAAATAATTATTGGTTTCATTTCAAGCAACCTTTGCACTTGCATTATGCAAACTAGTTCAATTCTGCACTTTTATATTTGCTTTGGTTTGTTTTGGCATCAATCACCAAAAAGGGGGAGATTGAAAGGGAAATAGGCTTATACCTTTTCCTAATTAATTTTGGTGGTTGAATTGCCCAACACAAAATAATTGGCCTAACTAGTTTGCTCTAGATTATAAGTTTTACAGGTGCCAAAGGTTCACAACAAACCAATAGAAAGACCAAGAAAAGGTTCAAATAAAAGGAGCAATAGACAACCGAAGTGTGCCCTGGTCTAGCGCACCGGACTGTCCGGTGTGCCACCGGACAGTGTCCGGTGCACCAGGGAACCCAACTCCGAACTGCTCACCTTCAGGAAT
Source organism: Zea mays (assembly GCF_902167145.1). Classification (NCBI taxonomy): domain Eukaryota; kingdom Viridiplantae; phylum Streptophyta; class Magnoliopsida; order Poales; family Poaceae; genus Zea; species Zea mays. The sequence goes on along the minus strand of NC_050099.1, from coordinate 45,824,686 downwards.
TCTGGAAGCCGCTCCGCTATAATTCACCGGACTGTCCGGTGTGCCAGCGGAGTAACGGCTACTACAGAGCCAACGGTCGTTTGCAACATGAGTTAATGCGCTACAGTGCGCGCAGAAGTCAGAGCAGAGCCAGAAGGCGCACCGGACAGTGAACAGTGAATGTCCAGTGCACCACTGGACTGTCCGGTGACCCAGAAGACAGAAGCTCCACCGGTCGAACCCTAACGGTCGGGTGACGTGGCTGGCGCACCGGACTGTCCGGTGCGTCATGCGACAGCAACCTCCACCAAATGGCTAGTCACCATTCATGGCATCCAAGTTTTCAGCCTTCAAACACCTTACAAGAGCTATAGCATTCAATACAAGACAAAATCAAAGAGATCAAATCCTCTCCCAAGTCCAAAGATCATTCCAATCAAATAGTGACTCGTGAGAGAGAGACTTGTGTTTATTTAAGCTCTTGCGCTTGGATTGCTTTTCTTCTTCCTTCTTTCTTGTGTTCAACTCACTTGTAATCAAAACAAGAGACACCAAGTTGTGGTAGTCCTTGTAGTGGACTTAGTGTCCCATTTGATTGAAGAGAAAGGCTCACTCGGTCTAGGTGACCGTTTGAGAGAGGGAAAAGGGTTCAGAGAGACCTGGTCTTTGTGACCACCTCAATGGGGAGTAGGTTTGCAAGAACCGAACCTCGGTAAAACAAATCACCGTGTCATCCGCCTTATTTGCTTGTGATTTGTTTTCGCCCTCTCTTTTGGACTCGTTTACATTTCTAACGCTAACCCCGGCTTGTAGTTGTGCTTAAAGTTTGTAAATTTCAGTTTTGCCCTATTCACCCCCCTCTAGGCGACTTTCAAGGTTATATTTACAACAACCAACCACTTCCTAGCCGTTGGTCCTTTTCTGCCGACTGCGGACAGTCCGCGCCCTGGTCCGGACGGTCCACCCCTATACATCAACGGCTGAAATCGCAACGGTCAGCAGTAACGGCTATATCAATGGATACAAGTGCATTAAATGTGTCGTCAGATGTCAGACAGAGCAATCGTGGATGTTTTGGCCGTGCACCCCGAATGGTCCGCGAAGACGCTTGTGGCGGAACTGCCCGAATTATTCCAACTTAAGTGCCCAAGTCCCGCCTTAAAGGCTAGACCACACTTAAATGAGAATAACCCGTCAATCTCTCGGATCTAGTCCGACACGGCCACTGACAGGATCAAGTACCACAATCTCACTCAATGGTGAGTCACAGAGCAAATACAATAAAGCATAAAACCATGCATTAAAGAGTATTAAATTATTACATCATCATCGGAGTTTTGCAAAAGTAGTCATCATTGTTCGAAGTGCAGCGGAATAAAACTAACGGTAAATAAACAGAGAGATGGGGAAGCCTGTCCCATCACTCCTCATGCTCCTCCTCAGCCGAGGTAGGGTTCCACTCGACAGTCCAACCCGGTGGCAAGATGGACGGCCAAGTCACTCCAGCAACCATGTCCTCCAGAGAACCTGTAAAAATTATGCCACAAGCAAGGCTGAGTATACTAATACTCAGCTAGACTTACCCGGTGTGAGGAGTCTACTCCTCTACCTCTAGACATGCAGCTGTTTGGCTGTGGGGTTTGGTTGCCAAAAGCACTAGCTGAGTTTCTAAGTCAAGTTTTAACTTTGTCAATTTAAGTGTGACTCTCTGAAGGCTAAATGTGTACTATCTACTCATACATAGTAGCAAACATTATTAGCAATCAACATCTTATATCGACTCATCATATTTCCACTTGTTACTCAATGCAGTACAATGGATCAAGCAGTCTCATTAGCTGCGAGAAGCAGACGATTCGAATTGAGTTTTTATCCTTGCAAGGTAAACCTAAACACACGACATGTAGGGGCACTCCGTCCCCACACACATCAACCGTCCCCATCGATTCCCCGTCAGCGGATCAGGGCTCACCGCCTTGGCGTACAATGCCTCACTGACCCCGACTGCCGTCGTGCAGTGACCGCACTTGTACCCACCATAACCGGAATGGGAGACCACGTCTCAGGTCGCGTGAGGGGATATGTCCACTGCCAGGTTCACTCAGGTACTAGGCTTACCGATTTACCATATTTCTCGGTATGTGCTTAGTACGTTCAAACGCTTGACACAGGTATCCGCACGTTAATCCTTATTCCAATTTCATCTCATAGGCCACGCATCCCCATGGATCCGTGTCCACAAACCAACTATCAATATGATATAAAAAGTGGGTACGACCAATTCCTGATCTCGTGCGAGTGCTAGAAAAATCACTCGTCTTCTACCGAGATCCTAATTAAATAAAGCAACTACTCGACCTAGCATACTAGTATCCATCTCAAAAAGGATTCCTGAGATCATGCAACTAGGGTTTCAATCAACTCCTACACTTAAGTGCACAGTACAAACCTACAAACATTAAGTGTAGTAAAATAGCATAATAAATGGTTATGCATAAAACCGGGGCTTGCCTTCCAAAGCAGTGGCAGGCAGGTCCTCTGGTGCAGGCTCTGGTGCTGGATCTGGGGCTACCTCCTGAGCAGCTCCTTGCTCCGGCACGAGGACGTACTCTCTGTCAGTAAGGTTACAGTCTATCGAATGCAATGAACATGTATGTCATGATTATGCAGGATTTAATAACATTACGCTAAAGAAGAAAACTGAGTTAAGGAGTAACTTAGGGTTCCTTGGTCATGCGGGGCTTTTAGTGGGTTATGCTTATCACTTTTAGGTTTAAGTTCTTATTGAGGATAAATATAGGGAATTGGTATTGCCTTTATATACTTCAGTGGACAAGTTATAAAGAGTTTTTAGGATGACACTAATTTCCTGTTATTCACTCTTCCCTTTCTTTATTTTCTACTTATGGTTTCTAATGTAGGTTTGAACTACGACAGTGGTTTAACATTTTCCAAAAATTCTATAAAAATTACAGTGGGTTGCCATTTGCTATTTTAGCCTGTTTTAAGAATTTGAGGCTTAAAACATAAAGGCTATGTTTTAGACAAAAATAACAAGAGTTGTGTAAAATGAGCCACTTTACACTACATCTCTTAATTAGGGGTGAGTTCTGCCCTAAGGGTTATTTTTGTTGGCATCTAACAGTAATAATAGGCTTCTGTGCTAAAAATCATAGAAAGTTAAGGGATGGTCATTTAGTTATGATTTTCTAAAGTTAAATGCCAAAAAGGCACTTTCTACTACATTGTTATTTGAAAAATGTCAAACAGCAGATTTCATATTTTTCCTAAGTTCTTATTAACAAAACATTAGTTATCCCAAGGGTTGGGGTGTTTTCACCTTGGGGTTATTTTTGTAGGGTTTTTCTAAGTTTTCCTTGCTTTATTAGAATAAAATGTATCTTACTTATTTTATACTAAACCAGGGTATGATAGATTTTTCCAGTGAACTACATTGAATAAGTACCCTAACAAAAATAGGGGTGCCCTCTGGTTCATTATTTAAATCACATTTTCTATTTTTCTTAACCTTAAGCATATTGGAAAATAAGTGGTAAAAACTAACTTAATGGGGTGGACAGAGAGGTTTAGCATTTTTAATTAGGTCAGTAGGTGGACATAAACTTCTCCAAATTTTTCTAACCCTAGCCAAATAGTACAACTATTTTTCTTTCTATTATTGAGCTTTTGGCCAAAACTATATTTAAATCAGAACCTTAAAGTTTTCTATAGTACATAGGGGGTTTTATATTTTTCTTAAGTAGGTTACATTATTTAGAGTCTGACAAAATTGATTTGACCAAATTTGTATGAACTAAACAGAAGTTATGGGTTTTCAAAGTTTCTGTTCAAATTTAAAATCAGGTTTAATAAGGTTTTCTAGAAATGCAGTTTACACCGAGGTCCCCATGGTCTTTCCTAATTAATCTTCGCAGTTCTACCCTTGCGCCACTATTCCTCTGTGTGACTGACAATGCGCAAAACCCCCTGAATTTCTCTTCCTCTCCCTCGTGGTCCCTCCCAGGTGTAAACAGTATCCGCAGAGAAGAAATGGGCGGCGTGGCTTACCGGCGACGAGAGAAGTCCGGCGAGGGGTAGGGTTGGCTCGGGGAGGTTCTGGCGGTCACAACGACGTACGGCTCGCCGGCGGGGATGGCCGGAATCGCTCGGTCCACGTGCGCAGGCGGGTGTCCTCGCCGGCGGCGGGTGTGCCGGCCAAACCACGGCGACCTAGTCCAATCCAACGGCACGGTGAGCTTCCTGGGGTGATGTAGAGGCTATCTGTGCATTGAATCGAAAAATGGCTCAGTGATTTACCCGGTCCACGTACTCCGGCGACCGTGGACTGGCCTCTCCGGCGAAGCAGGCTTCGATTCCTTGCTCGGGGAGCTTCACTGGGGCGTGCACACTCGTCTCTAAGGATCGGACGGGGTTGGGAGAGGCTGGGCTGGCCGGTCTACGGCGGCAGGGGCTCAGGTGGCCGCGGACACGTCGCGCCCGGGCAAACGACGGCGAGTTTAGCTCCGGTGAGGTTTGAGCGTGCGCGAAAGAGTGTGGTCGACACTTGGGGGGGCTTTATAGGCGCGGGCGCGGGCCATGGCGTCGGCTGGCCGTTTGGCGCGACGCGGGGCACGCGGGGGCGCGCGCGGGCGTGCTCTGACGAGCTCAGAGCGCGTCGAACACGTGACTCGTTGCTTCTGCCCGTGTTCTTCCCTCTGCTGAGCGGCCAAAACGTACGAATCTTGCCCTATCGCCAGTGGGAGATCTCTTCCCTGCACCTAGAGCTACCTAGTTCATGTGAGTTCCAAGAGTAGATGTGGTCGGGTTAGAGAGATATGGGGGTGGGAAGTCGGCTGTGTCAGACATGTCCAAACCGAGACAAAAATGGTGCCAAGTCGTGTCAAACGCCCTAGGGTAGGTGTCACCTCTTTCCAGGGCATTCTAGGGTTAATTTGGTGCCACTTTGTCAATTGGGTCGAAGTGTTTTGAATTTTGGATTAGGGTGAACATGGGTGATCTTTGCCCAAGGTTAGTTTTTAGACTTAGGCAATTTCTGAAATTTTCTCTTGTGCTCAACCTTTGGTGAACTTTTTGGGGCTTTTCTGGAATCTTTTTGGGGTTACTTTCTTACTATCATTTGTAGGTTATGAAGTATATTACAAATTTTATATTTGGCCCAAGCCATGATCATAAGGTTTACATGACCTTTTGATCCTACCTACATTTAGGGTTCCTATTGCCCAAGAGGGGTTTGCTTTAGGGTTTTGGGAAAAACTCCCCTTAGATGTGCATGACAAGCTAGGGCATGATATCCAAGAGGGGTTGCACTTGCTTAGGACCTTGAATTCCAAGTTTGATGTACTTTGCCCAAACCAATCCACATGTGATAATAGGTTAAGTGGGGTAGTCCTAGGTGGCTACCCTGAGTAACACCTGGGGTGTTACAGCCCTCCCCCTTAAAGGAATCTCGTCCCGAGATTTTACGCAGAGTCCCTTGGAGGGGTGCTTGAAGGTGTGCTGGTGTGCTACTCTGTCTTTATACCCAAGTTTCTCTTGTTAACTGCTCTTCGAATGTCATTCTCTTTGCAACTTCAGAAGGAAGCCCTTTTTAAGTTAAATCCACAACTTAGACTATCCTTGTTACCTAAGGTTTTCTTATAATTGTATTCAAAGGGCAGGTGGGGGTGGGGTTTTTGGGGTACGTACCGACTCCTTTGGGCAGAAAGCCGGGGAAGCGAGAGCGTAGAAAATCCTCCGTCTCCCATGTAGCTTCTTCTGCTGAATGGTGACTCCACTGAACTTTATACATTCTGACTGACCTTGCCCGTGTTGATCTCTCCTTCTGATCTAATACCTTGACGGGGTACTCTTGATAGGACAAGTCTGGTTCTATCTCAATGTCTGGTTCTAGCAGCACTTCAGTGGGTAGGCGAACACATTTCCGCAGCTGAGATACATGGAACACATTGTGAACTGCTGTCATGTGAGGTGGCAATTCCAATTGGTAGGCCACGAGTCCACAACTTGCTTAGATTTCATAGGGTCCAATGTAGCGAGGAGCTAACTTGCCTTTAATCCTGAATCTCTGGACACCCTTGGTGGGTGACACCTTAAGATAAACATGATCTCCCACTTCAAACTGTAGAGGCTTCCGCCTCTTGTCATGATAGCTCTTTTGCCTAGCCTGAGCAGCTTCGAGGTTCTTCTTGATAATTCTGACCTTTGCCTCTGCTTCAAGTACCAAATCTGGCCCAAAAATTTTCCTCTCTCCTGCTTGAGACCAATTCAGTGGGGTCCTACACCTTCTCCCATATAAGGCTTCAAAAGGTGCCATCTTCAGACTGGACTGATAGCTGTTATTGTAAGAAAATTCTGCCAAAGAAAGACACTTGTCCCAATCCTTTCCGTAGTGTAGTGCACATGCTCGCAACATGTCTTCCAAAATCTGATTCACCCTTTCTGTCTGGCCATCTGTTTGGGCATGGTATGCTAAACTTCGTATTACTTGGGTCCCAAGGGATTCTTGTAGCTGCTCCCAAAAGCGTGCCACAAACAGTGCTCCTCGGTCAGATACAATGGTCTTTGGAATACCATGCAATCGCACTATTTGATCAACGTACATTTCTGCATACTTCTCTGTCTTGTGGGTGGTATGCACTGGTAGGAAATGAGAAGTCTTGGTCAACCTGTCCACAATAACCCAGATGGAATCATGGTGCCTGGAGGTATTGGGCAATCCCACTATGAAGTCCATGCAAATGTCCTCCCATTTCCAAGATGGTATGGGAAGGGGTTGCAAAGGGCCTGCTGCCTTCAAGTGACTAGCTTTTATCCTCTGGCAAGTGTCACACTCGGATATGTACTTGGCAATTTCCCTCTTCATTCTGGTCCACCAATATAAAGATCTGAGATCATGGTACATCTTGTTGCTACCAGGGTGCATGGAGAATTTGGAAAGATGAGCTTCATCTAGTATCTTCTTTCTGAGCTCCGGGTCCTTGGGAACAACCAATCGATCTCCAAACCATAGAATTCCCTTGTTGTCTTGCCGGAAGCACTTGTATTTTTTGGCCTTTTGCTTGATCATTTCCTTGATAACCTGAACACCCTTATCCTCAATCTGTGCCCTGACTATTAGCTCTTGCAATGTGGGCTCTACCGAGATATAACTTAAGTCACCCGAAGAAACAACTTCCAGGTTCAGCTTGCACAATTCATCGCACAAGGTGGTAACTCTTACATCCATGCTCATACAATTGCACTGGGCTTTTCTGCTCAAAGCATCTGCCACAACATTGGCTTTACCAGGATGGTAATGCACCTCTAAATCATAATCCTTGATCAACTCCAACCATCTTCTCTGCCTCATGTTCAGATCTGCCTGAGTGAAGATGTATTTGAGACTCTTGTGATCAGTGTAGATGTTACAGTGAGCCCCCATCAAGTAGTGTCTCCATATCTTAAGAGCATGAACCACAGCTGCCAATTCCAGATCATGTGTAGGGTAGTTTTGCTCATGGGGTCTGAGTGCTCTGGAAGCATAAGCAATGACTCTGTTATCTTGCATCAAGACACAACCCAAACCCGTACCAGAAGCATCACAATAGACTTCAAATGGCTTGGTGTTGTCAGGTTGAGCCAGCACTGGGGCTGTTGTCAAATGCTGCCTCAAAGTGTGAAAGGCATCTTCGCACTTTTGGCTCCAATCATACTTGACTCCCTTCTTTAACAGTTCAGTCATGGGTTTGGCAATTCTGGAGAAATCCGGAATAAATCGTCGATAATACCCTGCCAATCCCAGAAAACTCCGAATCTGCCTCACTGTAGTCGGGGGTTTCCAATCCATCACCTCTTGTACCTTCTCAGGATCAACTGATATCCCATCCTGAGAAATTGTGTGACCCAAGAATTTGATCTCCTTCAGCCAGAATTCACATTTAGACAACTTAGCATAAAGACGATGATCGCGCAGTCGCTGAAGCACGATGTGCAGGTGCTCAGTATGTTCGTCTTCATTCTTGGAATAGACCAGAATATCATCAATGAAAACGACCACAAACTTGTCCAATTCTGGCATAAACACTGAGTTCATCAGGTACATAAAATAAGCCGGGGCATTGGTCAGCCCAAAAGACATTACCAAAAACTCATAAAGCCCATATCTGGTAGAGAAAGCCGTCTTGGGAATATCGCTGGCACGGATCTTGATCTGATGGTAACCTGAGAGAAGGTCTATCTTGGAGAATACCTTGGCCCCTACCAACTGATCGAACAGAACATCAATGCGGGGCAGCGGGTATTTGTTCTTGATAGTCACCGCATTGAGAGGGCGGTAGTCAACACACATTCTCAAACTCCCATCCTTTTTCTTCACAAATAATGCTGGACATCCCCATGGTGAAGTACTTGGGCGAATAAACCCCTTGTCTAACAACTCTTGCAATTGCTTTTTCAGTTCTGCCAATTCCGCGAGAGGCATCCTATAGGGTCTCTTGGAGATAGGAGCAGTCCCGGGTTGCAATTCGATTGCGAACTCAATGTCTCGGTCAGGTGGCATCCCTGGCAATTCATCTGGGAAAACATCTGGGTAGTTACAGACCACTGGGATCTTTTCCACTGGGGATTCTATCATAACGAAGGCACAGGAACGGGTACAACCCTGGTCAGGCAAATATAGTGTGGTTTCACCACAAGTTGGTGAGTGCACCTCAATGGCCCTAGCCGCAATATCCATCACAGCCTGATTTCTGGTCAACCAATCAGTTCCCAATATGATATCCACACTATCCAACCCCAAAATGAGGAGGTTGGTTTTAATTATCAGACTACCAAACTTTATAGGCACATTCTTGTTAATTTGGTAAGTGGCAACCCTGCCTCCTGGTGTTGAAATTGTGATACCCCCATTGGTGTGGTGAAAAGGTAATTGGCACTTGGCACTAAATTTGGCACTGATAAAACTATGCGATGCACCAGAATCAAAAAGAATAATGGCAGGATAATTCAAAACTGTAAAGATACCGGTCATGACGGGTGCTCCCTCTGGAATATCAGCCATGGTGGTGAAGTTTAGCCGGCCTTGCCTCACTTGCACCTTCTGCCTCTTGCTTGGTTCTGATTAACATTCTGCCCCTGCCTCTGCTGGTTCCTGGGGCAATTTTTGGCATAATGTCCGGTGTTGCCACATGTGAAACACCTGTTATCATTTGCCTGGCGGTACTGCTGCTGCTGCTGGTTGTTCCTCTGAGCTGGAAACTGGGTGCGGTTGGGTGCCTGCTGCTGCTGCTGTGGTCGGATCACCCACCTCCCTTGCTGCTGCTGGGGTCCCCTGCTCTGAGTGTCGGACACAATCCTGAAGCGCTGTGGCTGAGCTGAGGGTCCTGCCACAGGGGTCTTCCTCTTCTTTTCTGCCTGTCGAGCTGTAATGCAGTCCTCCTGGGAGATAGCCATGTTGACCAACTCATTGTAACTGTTGGCCCTGACGGTGTTGAGACGGTCACGGAGCTTAGTGCTGAGCCCCCTCCTGAACCTGTCTCTCTTCTTCTCATCCGTATCTGCGTGATATCCAGCGTACTGGCACAGGTCATTAAAAGCCTGGGCATACTGCAACACTGTCCTGTTGCCCTGAGTGAGTGCCAGAAACTCGTTGAGCTTTCGGTCCATAATCCCGGCTGGTATGTGGTGTCCCCGGAAAGCTGCCTTGAACTCCCTCCATTCCACCTCTCGATCTTCTGGCTGCATGGCAAGGAAATGGTCCCACCAAGTCCTTGCGGGTCCGCGAAGCTGCTGGGTGGCGAACCTGACTTTAGTGACCTCTGAACAAGCTCCATGGAGTAGCGGGAATTTGGATTCCACTACTCGCAACCACACATCTGCATCAAGTGGGTCCTCTGCCCTTGTGAACAATGGTGGCTGGGTACTGAGGAACTCCTGGTAGGTAGCTGCCGCGGGGTGACGCTGATGGTCTCCACCACCATAGTGCTGAGGTGGTGGCTGACGCTGAGCTAGCTGCCTCAAGATCTCATTCTGCTGAGCTATTAGCTCCTGCAGAGTGGGAGGCGGTGGCGGCGGTGGAGGAACGCGCTCATTCTAGCCACGACGCTGCCTCCCGGCCATCTGAAAAACCACATATACTTAACACCATATCTCCAAGTTCAAGGTTTAATCGTGGCGAAAAGAGTCAAAAGCAAAATGATAGATTCCAACATAAACTAAAAAGCATAAACATTCCGTCCAGATTTAAAAACTGACATCATCCATCAACCAACTTCCGAGAGAGTTTATCACGGTTACATTAATGGTCCCAAAAAGACTCAACTCTATCTAGCCTAGTACCCCAAGGGTGCAAAAGCTAAGCTAGCTGCGAGGAGTCCTTCCATCACCGACTTCTAACTCTATCCCTGACACCTAGTGAGCGAACGAGGCAACACTCGACTCGGGGGAAGGTGGTCTCCCTGAGCCAGCAGTGTCCACACTAGAGGCAGTCTCATCTCCTCCCTCGATGTCGACGTCCTCGTTGGCCTCCATATCCTGGATCTCTTGGTGATGCATATCCAAATGCTCGTTAGCCTCAGCAAGCTGCTGCTGAGTGTTAATGAGCTGATCCTCGAGAACCTCGATGGTGTTCTCCCTGGTGCCCACTAATTCCTCCAACTCTTGGATATCAGTGGATAGCTGCTCCACCTGCAAGTCCTTTTCCACCATTTCAGTGGACAAATCAACCACGAGCTCCTCTCTATTGTGCAAAGTGATCTTGGTCGCCTCCAATAGTGCCATCAGATGGGACATCGCCTCACCGCGCATCACTTGCAGACGGTACAGAACATTCATGCACCGTACAGTCAAGTGCGCAGTCTGTCCTGGGTAGATGGCCCAGATATCCTTGGCATGCTCCACCCGATCCTTCCACATTGGGTCGTCCTCCCTTTCAGCGAGGAACAAGCCAATGGGGTGGGTAGACAGCTCCAAAGGATGGAACCCGCAGAAAGTGGTCAACCCGTGCAGAGCGATCGCCTCGATCGTGTCCTCAGCTCGGTATCCAAAAGACTCAGAGTCCAACGAGCGCCAGCCTGGCTGTAGGGGATGAGGCTCCAAGGTCATCCTCACCCTACAGCGGGGCACTCGGTGCTTCTCGAACTGCTGCACCGCGTACTGAGGGGGTGTCGCGTATCCGGCCCCCTGAAGTACCTCCCAAAAAATGCGGGGAAAGCCCTCTCGTGCAAGCCCGTCAGTGTGGGACAGTGCATTTCCGTCATCTGAGGATCCGTGGGAAGTCATCTGTGTACGATTAAGCGTAAGTAAAAGAAAAAGATAAAAAAAAGTAATAAGACTCAGCCTTTCTCTAGTTAAATAAAATGGTACTGGGGACTTAGTTGGTTATCATCTTGTTTTTTTTAAATCTTTACTCAAATATCCATTTGTTTAATTTAAGAATGCATGCATGCTCGTCCTGAACGACCTCACCAATATAAAGGGGATAGGGAAGAACTCCCATCCCTTAAGGTGGCCTGTAGGGCCTAATTACGTAGCCACCTAGCTACCCTTCTATCATCCTAAGGCTTCACGTCCTAGGTCTATCCTGTTCGTCCTACTATCTATCCAACATTGTTTCTATCAAGTTTTATTTTGGAAAAAGATGGTATTTACATTTTATTGATTCCTCTGTGGTGGTACAAGCTCCGATACCAGCTGTGGCGGAACTGCCCGAATTATTCCAACTTAAGTGCCCAAGTCCCGCCTTAAAGGCTAGACCACACTTAAATGGGAATAACCCGTCAATCCCTCGGATCTAGTCCGACACGGCCACTGACAGGATCAAGTACCACAATCTCACTCGATGGTGAGTCACAGAGCAAATACAATAAAGCATAAAACCATGCATTAAAGAGTATTAAATTATTACATCATCATCGGAGTTTTGCAAAAGTAGTCATCATTGTTCGAAGTGCAGCGGAATAAAACTAACGGTAAATAAACAGAGAGATGGGGAAGCCTGTCCCATCACTCCTCATGCTCCTCCTCAGCCGAGGTAGGGTCCCACTCGACAGTCCAACCTGGTGGCAAGATGGACGGCCAAGTCACTCCAGCAACCATGTCCTCCAGAGAACCTGTAAAAATTATGCCACAAGCAAGGCTGAGTATACTAATACTCAGCTAGACTTACCCGGTGTGAGGAGTCTACTCCTCTACCTCTAGACATGCAGCTGTTTGGCTGTGGGGTTTGGTTGCCAAAAGCACTAGCTGAGTTTCTAAGTCAAGTTTTAACTTTGTCAATTTAAGTGTGACTCTCTTAAGGCTAAATGTGTACTATCTACTCATACATAGTAGCAAACATTATTAGCAATCAACATCTTATATTGACTCATCATATTTCCACTTGTTACTCAATACAGTACAATGGATCAAGCAGTCTCATTAGCTGTGAGAAGCAGACGATTCGAATCGAGTTTTTATCCTTGCAAGGTAAACCTAAACACACGACATGTAGGGGCACTCCGTCCCCACACACATCAACCGTTCCCATCGATTCCCCGTCAGCGGATCAGGGCTCACCGCCTTGGCGTAAAATGCCTCACTGACCCCGACTGCCGTCGTGCAGTGGCCGCACTTGTACCCACCATAACCGGAATGGGAGACCACGTCTTAGGTCGCGTGAGGGGATATGTCCACTGCCAGGTTCACTCAGGTACTAGGCTTACCGATTTACCATATTTCTCGGTATGTGCTTAGTACGTTCAAACGCTTGACACAGGTATCCGCACGTTAATCCTTATTCCAATTTCATCTCATAGGCCACGCATCCCCATGGATCCGTGTCCACAAACCAACTATCAATATGATATAAAAAGTGGGTACGACCAATTCCTGATCTCGCGCGAGTGCTAGAAAAATCACTCGTCTTCTACCGAGATCCTAATTAAATAAAGCAACTACTCGACCTAGCATACTAGTATCCATCTCAAAAAGGATTCCTGAGATCATGCAATTAGGGTTTCAATCAACTCCTACACTTAAGTGCACAGTACAAACCTACAAACATTAAGTGTAGTAAAATAGCATAATAAATGGTTATGCATAAAACCGGGGCTTGCCTTCCAAAGCAGTGGCAGGCAGGTCCTCTGGTGCAGGCTCTGGTGCTGGATCTGGGGCTACCTCCTAAGCAGCTCCTTGCTCCTGCACGAGGACGTACTCTCCGTCAGCAAGGTTACAGTCTATCGAATGCAATGAACATGTATGTCATGATTATGCAGGATTTAATAACATTACGCTAAAGAAGAAAACTGAGTTAAGGAGTAACTTAGGGTTCCTTGGTCATGCGGGGCTTTTAGTGGGTTATGCTTATCACTTTTAGGTTTAAGTTCTTATTGAGGATAAATATAGGGAATTGGTATTGCCTTTATATACTTCAGTGGACAAGTTATAAAGAGTTTTTAGGATGACACTAATTTCCTGTTATTCACTCTTCCCTTTCTTTATTTTCTACTTATGGTTTCTAGTGTAGGTTTGAACTACGACAGTGGTTTAACATTTTCCAAAAATTCTGTAAAAATTACAGTGGGTTGTCATTTGCTATTCTAGCCTGTTTTAAGAATTTGAGGCTTAAAACATAAAGTCTATGTTTTAGACAAAAATAACAAGAGTTGTGTAAAATGGGCCACTTTACACTACATCTCTTAATTAGGGGTGAGTTCTGCCCTAAGGGTTATTTTTGTTGGCATCTAACAGTGATAATAGGCTTCTGTGCTAAAAATCACAGAAAGCTAAGGGATGGTCATTTAGTTATGATTTTCTAAAGTTAAATGCCAAAAAGGCACTTTCTACTACATTGTTATTTGAAAAATGTCAAACAGCAGATTTCATATTTTTCCTAGGTTCTTATTAACAAAACATTAGTTATCCCAAGGGTTGGGGTGTTTTCACCTTGGGGTTATTTTTGTAGGGTTTTTCTAAGTTTTCCTTGCTTTATTAGAATAAAATGTATCTTACTTATTTTATACTAAACCAGGGTATGATAGATTTTTCCAGTGAACTACATTTAATAAGTACCCTAACAAAAATAGGGGTGCCCTCTGGTTCATTATTTAAATCACATTTTCTATTTTTCTTAACCTTAAGCATATTGGAAAATAAGTGGTAAAAACTAACTTAATGGGGTGGACAGAGAGGTTTAGCATTTTTAATTAGGTCAGTAGGTGGACATAAACTTCTCCAAATTTTTCTAACCCTAGCCAAATAGTACAACTATTTTTCTTTCTATTATTGAGCTTTTGGCCAAAACTATATTTAAATCAGAACCTTAAAGTTTTCTATAGTACATAGGGGATTTTATATTTTTATTAAGTAGGTTACATTATTTAGAGTCTGACAAAATTGGTTTGACCAAATTTGGATGAACTAAACAGAAGTTATGGGTTTTCAAAGTTTCTGTTCAAATTTAAAATCAGGTTTAATAAGGTTTTCTAGAAATGCAGTTTACACCGAGGTCCCCAGGGTCTTTCCTAATTAATCTTCGCAGTTCTACCCTTGCGCCACTATTCCTATGTGTGACTGACAATGCGCAAAACCCCCTGACTTTCTCTTCCTCTCCCTCGCGGTCCCTCCCAGGTGTAAACAGTATCCGTAGAGAAGAAATGGGCGGCGCGGCTTACCGGCGACGAGAGAAGTCCGGCGAGGGGTAGGGTTGGCTCGGGGAGGTTCTGGCGGTCACAACGACGTACGGCTCGCCGACGGGGATGGCCGGAATCGCTCGGTCCATGTGCGCAGGCGGGTGTCCTCGTCGGCGGCGGGTGTGCCGGCCAAACCACGACGACCTAGTCCAATCCAACGGCACGGTGAGCTTCCTGGGGTGATGTAGAGGCTATCTGTGCATTGAATCGAAAAATGGCTCAGTGATTTACCCGGTCCACGTACTCCGGCGGGGTTGTGAAATCCGGCGACCGTGGACTGGCCTCTCCGGCGAAGCAGGCTTCGATTCCTTGCTCGGGGAGCTTCACTGGGGCGTGCACACTCGTCTCTAAGGATCGGACGGGGTTGGGAGAGGCTGGGCTGGCCGGTCTTGAAAGTCGCCTAGAGGGGGGTGAATAGGGCGAAACTGAAATTTACAAATATAAACACAACTACAAGCCGGGTTAGCGTTAGAAATAAAATCGAGTCCGCGAGAGAGGGCGCAAAACAAATCGCAAGCAAATGAGGAGTGTGACACGTGGATTTGTTTTACCGAGGTTCGGTTCTCGCAAACCTACTCCCCGTTGAGGAGGCCACAAAGGCCGGGTCTCTTTCAACCCTTCCCTCTCTCAAACGGTCCCTCGGACCGAGTGAGCTTCTCTTCTCAAATCAAAACCGGGAACAAAACTTCCCCGCAAGGGCCACCACACAATTGGTGCCTCTTGCCTTGATTACAATGGAGTTTTGATCTCAAGAACAAGTGAGAAAGAAAAGAAGCAATCCAAGCGCAAGAGCTCAAAAGAACACGGCAAATCTCTCTCGCTAATCACTAAAGCCTTTTGTGGAATTGGAGAGGATTTGATCTCTTTGGTGTGTCTAGAATTGAATGCCTAGCTCTTGTAAGTGGTTGAGAAGTGGAAAACTTGGATGCAATGAATGGTGGGGTGGTTGGGGTATTTATAGCCCCAACCACCAAACTTGACCGTTGGTGGAGCTGTCTGTTCGATGGCGCACCGGACAGTCCGGTGCACACCGGACATGTCCGGTGCCCCAGCCACGTCACCAGTTCCGTTGGATTCCGACCGTTGGAGCTTCTGACTTGTGGGCCCGCCATGATGTCCGGTGCACACCGGACATGTACTGTTTGCTGTCCGGTGTGCCAGTATGGGCACGACTGACTTCTGCGCGCGCTGCGCGCGCATTTAATGCGTCGCAGGTAGCCGTTGGCGCGGAGGTAGCCGTTGCTCCGGTGTTGCACCGGACAGTCCGGTGCACACCGGACATGTCCGGTGAATTATAGCGGACTAGCCGTTGGAGATTCCCGAAGCTGGCGAGTTCCTGAGGCCGCTTCTCCTTGGCGCACCGGACACTGTCCGGTGTACACCGGACAGTCCGGTGAATTATAGCGCGAGTGCCTCTGGAAATTCCCGAAGGTGGCGAGTTCGAGTTGGAGTCCTCTGGTGCACCGGACACTGTCCGGTGGCGCACCGGACACTGTCCGGTGTACACCGGACAGTCCGGTGCCTCTAGACCAGAGGTTCCCTCGGTTCCTTCTTTGCTCCTTTGTTGAATCCAAAACTTGATCTTTTTATTGGCTGAGTGTGAACCTTTTACACCTGTATAATCTATACACTTGGGCAAACTAGTTAGTCCAATTATTTGTGTTGGGCAACTCAACCACCAAAATTAATTAGGGACTAGTTGTAAGCCTAATTCCCTTTCAATCTCCCCCTTTTTGGTGATTGATGCCAACACAAACCAAAGCAAATATAGAAGTGCGTAATTGAACTAGTTTGCAAATTGTAAGTGCAAAGGTTGCTTGGAATTGAGCCAATATAAATACTTACAAGATATGCATGGATTGTTTCTTTTATTTTTAGCATTTTGGACCACGCTTGCACCACATGTTTTGTTTTTGCAAATTCTTTTGTAAATCCTTTTCAAAGTTCTTTTGCAAATAGTCAAAGGTAAATGAATAAGATTTTGCAAAGCATTTTCAAGATTTGAAATTTTCTCCCCCTGTTTCAAATGCTTCTCTTTTGACTAAACAAAAACTCCCCCTAAATGAGATCCTCCTCTTAGTGTTCAAGAGGGTTTTGATATATCATTTTTGAAATACTACTTTCTCCCCCTATTGAACACAATAGAATACCAAGTGATAAAATTCTTTGAAAACCACGAAGTTTTTGAAATTGGTGGTGGTGGTGGTGGTGCGGTCCTTTTGCTTTGGGCTCTTACTCTCTCCCCCTTTGGCATGAATCGCCAAAAACGGAATCATTAGAGCCCTTGAAGTACTTTCTTCCCCTTTGGTCATAAATGAACGAGTTAAAATTATACCAAAGATGAAGTCCTTTTGCTCTCTCCCCCAAAGATGGAGAGTGGTTTGAAGCGACGGCGAAGCATGAGTTACGGAGTGGAAGACTTTGTCTTCGCCGAAGACTCCAATTCCCTTTCAATATTCCTATGACTTGTTTGAAATTCACTTGAAAAACACATTAGTCATAGCATATGAAGGAGACATGATCAAAGGTATACAAATGAGCTATGTGTGCAATCTAGCAAAAGAAATTGCGCGAATCAAGAATATTGAGCTCATGCCTAAGTTTGGTAAAAGTTTGTTCATCAAGAGGCTTGGTAAAGATATCGGCTAATTGATCTTTAGTGTCAATGTATGAAATCTCGATATCTCCCTTTTGTTGGTGATCCCTAAGAAAATGATACCGAATGGCTATGTGTTTAGTGCGGCTATGCTCGACGGGATTATCCGCCATCTTGATTGCACTCTCATTATCACATAGCAAAGGGACTTTGGTTAATTTGTAACCGTAGTCCCGCAGGGTTTGCCTCATCCAAAGCAATTGCGCGCAACAATGGCCTGCGGCAATATACTCGGCTTCGGCGGTGGAAAGAGCGACCGAATTTTGCTTCTTTGAAGCCCAAGACACCAAGGATCTTCCCAAGAACTGGCAAGTCCCCGATGTGCTCTTCCTATTGATTTTGCACCCCGCCCAATCGGCATCCGAATAACCAATCAAATCAAATGTGGATCCCCGAGGGTACCAGAGCCCAAACTTAGGAGTGTAAGCCAAATATCTCAAGATTCGTTTTACGGCCGTAAGGTGAGCTTCCTTAGGGTCGGCTTGGAATCTTGCACACATGCATACGGAAAGCATAATATCCGGTCGAGATGCACATAAATAGAGTAAGGAACCTATCATCGACCGGTATACCTTTTGATCCACGGACTTACCTCCCGTGTCGAGGTCGAGATGCCCATTAGTTCCCATGGGTGTCTTGATGGGCTTGGCATCCTTCATCCCAAACTTGTTTAGAATGTCTTGAGTATACTTCGTTTGGCTAATGAAGGTGCCCTCTTGGAGTTGCTTCACTTGAAATCCCAAGAAGTACTTCAATTCCCCCATCATAGACATCTCGAACTTTTGTGTCATGATCCTACTAAACTCTTCACATGTAGATTCGTTAGTAGACCCAAATATAATATCATCAACATAGATTTGGCATACAAACAAATCATTCTCAAGTGTTTTGGTAAAGAGCGTAGGGTCGGCCTTTCCGACTTTGAAGCCATTAGAAATAAGGAAATCTCTAAGGCATTCATACCATGCTCTTGGGGCTTGCTTGAGCCCATAAAGCGCCTTAGAGAGCTTATAGACATGATTAGGGTACTTACTGTCTTCAAAGCCGGGAGGTTGCTCAACATAGACCTCTTCCTTGATTGGTCCATTGAGGAAGGCACTTTTCACGTCCATTTGATAGAGCTTAAAGCCATGGTAAGTAGCATAGGCTAATAATATGCGAATTGACTCAAGCCTAGCTACGGGTGCATATGTTTCACCGAAATCCAAACCTTCGACTTGGGAGTATCCCTTGGCCACAAGTCGAGCTTTGTTCCTTGTCACCACACCATGCTCATCTTGCTTGTTGCGGAAGACCCATTTGGTTCCTACAACATTTTGATTAGGACGTGGAACTAAATGCCATACCTCATTCCTAGTGAAGTTGTTGAGCTCCTCTTGCATTGCCACCACCCAATCTGAATCTTGTAGTGCTTCCTCTACCCTGTGTGGCTCAATAGAGGAAACAAAAGAGTAATGCTCACAAAAATGTGCAATACGAGATCTAGTGGTTACCCCCTTATGAATGTCGCCGAGGATGGTGTCGACGGGGTGATCTCGTTGGATTGCTTGGTGGACTCTTGGGTGTGGCGGTCTTTGCTCTTCATCCTCCTTGTCTTGATCATTTGCATCTCCCCCTTGATCTATGCTGTCATCTTGAGGTGGCTCATTTGATTGATCTTCTTCTTCATCAACTTGAGCCTCTTCCTCATTTTGAGTTGGTGGAGATGCTTGCTTGGAGGAGGACGGTTGATCTTGTGCTTTTGGAGGCTCTTCGGATTCCTTAGGACACACATCCCCAATGGACATGTTCCTTAGCGTGATGTACGGAGCCTCTTCAATACCTATCTCATCAAGATCAACTTGCTCTACTTGAGAGCCGTTAGTCTCATCAAACACAATGTCACAAGAAACTTCAACTTGTCCAGTGGACTTGTTAAAGACTCTATATCCCCTTGTGTTTGAATCATATCCTAGTAAAAAGCCTTCTACAGTCTTAGGAGCAAATTTGGATTTTCTACCTCTTTTAACAAGTATAAAGCATTTGCTACCAAAGACTCTAAAATATGAAATATTGGGCTTTTTACCGGTTAGGAGTTCATATGATGTCTTCTTGAGGATTCGGTGTAGATACAACCGGTTGATGGCGTAGCAGGCGGTGTTGACCGCCTCGGCCCAAAACCGATCCGAAGTCTTGTACTCATCAAGCATGGTTCTTGCCATGTCCAGTAGAGTTCGATTCTTCCTCTCCACTACACCATTTTGTTGTGGCGTGTAGGGAGAAGAGAACTCATGCTTGATGCCCTCCTCCTCAAGGAAGCCTTCAATTTGAGAGTTCTTGAACTCCGTCCCGTTGTCGCTTCTAATTTTCTTGATCCTTAAGCCGAACTCATTTTGAGCCCGTCTCAAGAATCCTTTTAAGGTCTCTTGGGTTTGAGATTTTTCCTGTAAAAAGAATACCCAAGTGAAGCGAGAGTAATCATCCACAATAACTAGACAGTACTTACTCCCGCCGATGCTTATGTAAGCAATCGGGCCGAATAGGTCCATGTGTAGGAGCTCTAGTGGCCTGTCGGTCGTCATGATGTTCTTGTGTGGATGATGGGCTCCAACTTGCTTTCCTGCCTGGCATGCGCTACAAATCTTGTCTTTCTCAAAATGAACATTTGTTAGTCCTAAAATGTGTTCTCCCTTTAGAAGCTTATGAAGATTCTTCATCCCAACATGGGCTAGTCGGCGGTGCCAGAGCCAACCCATGTTAGTCTTAGCAATTAAGCATGTGTCGAGTTCAGCTCTATCAAAATCTACTAAGTATAGCTGACCCTCTAACACACCCTTAAATGCTATTGAATCATCACTTCTTCTAAAGACAGTGACACCTATATCAGTGAATAGACAGTTGTAGCCCATTTTGCATAATTGAGATACAGAAAGCAAATTGTAATCTAATGAATCTACAAGAAAAACATTGGAAATGGAATGGTCAGGAGATATAGCTATTTTACCAAGACCTTTGACCAAACCTTGATTTCCATCCCCGAATGTGATAGCTCGTTGGGGATCTTGGTTTTTCTCATATGAGGAGAACATCTTTTTCTCCCCTGTCATGTGGTTTGTGCACCCGCTGTCGATGATCCAACTTGAGCCCCCGGATGCATAAACCTACAAAACAAGTTTAGTTCTTGACTTTAGGTACCCAAATGGTTTTGGGTCCTTTGGCATTAGACACAAGAACTTTGGGTACCCAAACACAAGTCTTTGACCCCTTGTGCTTGCCCCCAACATATTTGGCAACTACCTTGCCGGATTTGTTAGTTAAAACATAAGATGCATCAAAAGTTTTAAATGAAATGTTATGATCATTTGATGCACTAGGAGTTTTCTTCTTAGGCAACTTAGCATGGGTTGGTTGCCTAGAGCTAGATGTCTCACCCTTATACATGAAAGCATGATTAGGGCCAGAGTGAGACTTCCTAGAATGAATTCTCCTAATTTTGCTCTCGGGATAACCGGCAGGGTACAAAATGTAACCCTCGTTATCCTGAGTCATGGGAGCCTTGCCCTTAACAAAATTAGACAATCTTTTAGGAGGGGCACTAAGTTTGACATTGTCTCCCCTTTGGAAGCCAATGCCATCCTTGATGCCAGGGCGTCTCCCACTATAGAGCATACTTCTAGCAAATTTAAATTTTTCATTTTCTAAGTTATGCTCGGCAATTTTAGCATCTAATTTAGCTATATGATCATTTTGTTGTTTAATTAAAGTCATGTGATCATGTATAGCATCAATGTTAACATCTCTACATCTAGTACAAATAGAAGTGTGCTCAACGGTAGATGTAGAGGGTTTGCAAGATTTAAGTTCTACAACCTTAGCATGCAATATTTCATTTTTACTTCTAAGGTCGGAAATAGTAGCATTGCAAACATCAAAATCTTTAGCCTTAGCAAGTAAATTTTCATTTTCTACTTTAAGGCTAGCAAGAGATTTGTTCAATTCTTCAATCGTAGCAAGCAAATCATCATTATTATCTTTAGGATTGGGAATTGAAATATTACAAACATGTGAATCAACCTTAGCATTTAAACTAGCATTTTCATTTCTAAGGTTGTCAATCATCTCACGGCAAGTGCTTAGCTCACTAGATAGTTTTTGACATTTTTCTACTTCTAAAGCATAAGCATTTTTAACCTTAACATGTTTCTTGTTTTCTTTAATTAGAAAATCCTCTTGGGAATCCAAAAGATCATCCTTTTCATGAATAGCACTAATCAATTCATTTAATTTTTCTTTTTGCTCCATGTTAAGATTGGCAAAGAGAATACGCAAATTATCCTCCTCATCACTAGCATTATCATCACTAGAAGACTCATATTTAGTGGAGGAGTTAGATTTAACCTTCTTCCGTTTGCCGTCCTTTGCCATGAGGCACTTGTGGCCGACGTTGGGGAAGAGGAGTCCCTTGGTGACGGCGATGTTGGCGGCGTCCTCGTCGTCGGAGGAGTCGCTTGAGCTTTCGTCGGAGTCCCACTCGCGACAAACATGGGCATCGCCGCCCTTCTTCTTGTAGTACCTCTTCTTCTCCTTTCTTCTCCCCTTCTTGTCGTCGCCCCTGTCACTATCACTTGATAATGGACATTTAGCTATAAAGTGACCGGGCTTACCACACTTGTAGCAAACTTTCTTGGAGCGGGACTTGTAGTCTTTCCCTCTCCTTTGCTTGAGGATTTGGCGGAAGCTCTTGATGACGAGCGCCATTTCCTCATTGTCGAGCTTGGAGGCGTCGATTGGTTGTCTACTTGATGTAGACTCCTCCTTCTTTTCCTCCGTCGCCTTGAATGCGACGGGTTGAGCTTCGGATGTGGAGGGATCATCAAGCTCGTTGATCTTCCTCGAGCCTTCGATCATGCACTCAAAACTTACAAAATTCCCGATAACTTCCTCGGGGGTCATTTTAGTATATCTAGGATTACCATGAATTAATTGAACTTGAGTGGGGTTAAGGAAAATAAGAGATCTTAGAATAACCTTAATCACCTCGTGGTCATCCCACTTTTTGCTCCCGAGGTTGCGTACTTGGTTCACCAAGGTCTTGAGCCGGTTGTACATGTGTTGTGGCTCTTCCCCTTTGCGAAGCCGGAACCGACCGAGCTCCCCCTCGATCGTTTCCCGCTTGGTGATCTTTGTGAGCTCATCTCCCTCGTGCGCGGTTTTGAGCACATCCCAAACCTCCTTGGCGCTTTTCAACCCTTGCACTTTGTTATACTCCTCTCTACTTAGAGAGGCGAGGAGTATTGTTGTTGCTTGAGAGTTGAAGTGCTCGATTTGGGCCACCTCATCCTCATCATAATCCTTATCCCCTACGGATGGTACCTGTGCACCAAACTCAACGACATCCCATATACTTTTGTGGAGTGAGGTTAGATGAAATCGCATTAAATCACTCCACCTAGCATAATCTTCACCATCAAAAGTTGGTGGTTTGCCTAATGGGACGGAAAGTAGAGGTGCATGTTTAGAAATGCGAGGATAGTGTAGGGGGATCTTACTAAACTTCTTACGCTCTTGGCGTTTAGAAGTTACGGAGGGCGCATCGGAGCCAGAGGTCGATGTTGATGAGGTGTCGGTCTCGTAGTAGACCACTTTCCTCATCCTCTTTGGCTTGTCCTTACTCCGATGCGGCTTGTGGGAAGAAGATTTTTCCTTCTTCTCTTTGTGGTGAGAAGAAGATTTCTTCTCCTTCCCTTTGTTGGAGGAGCTCTTCTTCTCCTCCCTCCTCTTGGTGCGGGACTCTTCCGATGAAGTGCTCCCGTGGCTTATAGTGGGCTTTTCGCCGGTCTCCATCTCCTTCTTGGCGTGATCTCCCGACATCACTTCGAGCGGTTAGGCTCTAATGAAGCACCGGGCTTTGATACCAATTGAAAGTCGCCTAGAGGGGGGTGAATAGGGCGAAACTGAAATTTACAAATATAAACACAACTACAAGTCGGGTTAGCGTTAGAAATAAAATCGAGTCCGCGAGAGAGGGCGCAAAACAAATTGCAAGCAAATGAGGAGTGTGACACGTGGATTTGTTTTACCGAGGTTCGGTTCTCGCAAACCTACTCCCCGTTGAGGAGGCCACAAAGGCCGGGTCTCTTTCAACCCTTCCCTCTCTCAAACGGTCCCTCGGACCGAGTGAGCTTCTCTTCTCAAATCAAAACCGGGAACAAAACTTCCCCGCAAGGGCCACCACACAATTGGTGCCTCTTGCCTTGATTACAATGGAGTTTTGATCTCAAGAACAAGTGAGAAAGAAAAGAAGCAATCCAAGCGCAAGAGCTCAAAAGAACACGGCAAATCTCTCTCGCTAATCACTAAAGCCTTTTGTGGAATTGGAGAGGATTTGATCTCTTTGGTGTGTCTAGAATTGAATGCCTAGCTCTTGTAAGTGGTTGAGAAGTGGAAAACTTGGATGCAATGAATGGTGGGGTGGTTGGGGTATTTATAGCCCCAACCACCAAACTTGACCGTTGGTGGAGCTGTCTGTTCGATGGCGCACAAGACAGTCCGGTGCACACCGGACATGTCCGGTGCCCCAGCCACGTCACCAGTTCCGTTGGATTCTGACCGTTGGAGCTTCTGACTTGTGGGCCCGCCATGATGTCCGGTGCACACCGGACATGTACTGTTTGCTGTCCGGTGTGCCAGTATGGGCACGACTGACTTCTGCGCGCGCTGCGCGCGCATTTAATGCGCCGCAGGTAGCCGTTGGCGCGGAGGTAGCCGTTGCTCCGGTGTTGCACCGGACAGTCCGGTGCACACCGGACAGTCCGGTGCACACCGGACATGTCCGGTGAATTATAGCGGACTAGCCGTTGGAGATTCCCGAAGCTGGCGAGTTCCTGAGGCCGCTTCTCCTTGGCGCACCGGACACTGTCCGGTGTACACCGGACAGTCCGGTGAATTATAGCGCGAGTGCCTCTGGAAATTCCCGAAGGTGGCGAGTTCGAGTTGGAGTCCTCTGGTGCACCGGACACTGTCCGGTGGCGCACCGGACACTGTCCGGTGTACACCGGACAGTCCGGTGCCTCTAGACCAGAGGTGCCCTCGGTTCCTTCTTTGCTCCTTTGTTGAATCCAAAACTTGATCTTTTTATTGGCTGAGTGTGAACCTTTTACACCTGTATAATCTATACACTTGGGCAAACTAGTTAGTCCAATTATTTGTGTTGGGCAACTCAACCACCAAAATTAATTAGGGACTAGGTGTAAGCCTAATTCCCTTTCAGGTCTACGGCGGCAGGGGCTCGGGTGGCCGCGGACACGTCGCGCCCGGGCAAACGACGGCGAGTTTAGCTCCGGTGAGGTTTGAGCGTGCGCGGAAGAGTGTGGTCGACACCTGGGGGGCTTTATAGGCGCGGGCGCGGGCCATGGCACCGGCTGGCCGTTTGGCGCGACGCGGGGCACGCGGGGGCGCGCGCGGGCGTGCTCTGGCGAGCTCAGAGCGCGTCGAACACGTGACTCGTTGCTTCTGCCCGTGTTCTTCCCTCTGCTGAGCGGCCAAAACGTACGAATCTTGCCCTATCGCCAGTGGGAGATCTCTTCCCTGCACCTAGAGCTACCTAGTTCATGTGAGTTCCAAGAGTAGATGTGGTCGGGTTAGAGAGATATGGGGGTGGGAAGTCGGCTGTGTCAGACATGTCCAAACCGAGACAAAAATGGTGCCAAGTCGTGTCAAACGCCCTAGGGTAGGTGTCACCTCTTTCCAGGGCATTCTAGGGTTAATTTGGCGCCACTTTGTCAATTGGGTCGAAGTGTTTTGAATTTTGGATTAGGGTGAACATGGGTGATCTTTGCCCAAGGTTAGTTTTTAGACTTAGGCAATTTCTGAAATTTTCTCTTGTGCTCAACCTTTGGTGAACTTTTTGGGGCTTTTCTAAAATCTTTTTGGGGTTACTTTCTTACTATCATTTGTAGGTTATGAAGTATATTACAACTTTTATATTTGGCCCAAGCCATGATCATAAGGTTTACATGACCTTTTGATCCTACCTACATTTAGGGTTCCTATTGCCCAAGAGGGGTTTGCTTTAGGGTTTTGGGAAAAACTCCCCTTAGATGTGCATGACAAGCTAGGGCATGATATCCAAGAGGGGTTGCACTTGCTTAGGACCTTGAATTCCAAGTTTGATGTACTTTGCCCAAACCAATCCACATGTGATAATAGGTTAAGTGGGGTAGTCCTAGGTGGTTACCCTGAGTAACACCTGGGGTGTTACAACGCTAAAAATGTATTTTACCGAACCCGTCACCTTCGGGTTTTCTTAGTTTTTCAACGACCGGATGGTCCGTGCCTGAGGCCGGACGGTGCACGCTTGGTCTCGGACGATGCTTGCTTCTCTTTCGGACAGTCCGTAGTGTTAACGTGTGTTTTTGTAGTGTTCCTATCCGAGGCTCTCCCCGGTGTCGCAGACGGTCCGCCGCAAGGGCTTGGACGGTCCGCGCTCAGTAGAATTTCCAAAACACTTCTCCTATCTGGAAAAATCTATGATATTCCGAATAGTTGACTTGGTATTGATGTATATGAACTTTATACACCTGAGAAATGATCAACTAGGCAAACTAGTTAGTCCATAAGATTTGGGATGCTCGTCAAACACCAAAATTGATTATAGGAAATGGTTATGGTCATTTCCCTTTCAATTCCTGACCATTCAAATTAGATCCAAGAGCCCGAATTCGATCTTGAATTAGTACGCGGTCGTAGCCACCGGATCAAATATCAACGTTCGGGATTTTAAACAATGGGGTAAACTCTAGCGCGCACGATTTTTATCCAACGACGCGCGGTAATGTACCCGAACCGGTACCCCTGCTCCTAATCCAAGTTGTCCGATCATCAATCTACAGTCTCGATCCGATAGCCCGACATTCTAATCCTAGCCTTTGCCCACCGATCCAAAGGCCAGGGCTGTTTCTTCTTCCCCCGATACCGGACCACGGTGGCGCAGGACACCCGGCGGCGGCAACCCCGCCAGCGACCCCGCGAACGGCCCATCAGTGCCCAAAATACCACCCAGGTAACGCTTTACGTAACTACGAGTATGGCTAACAGTTCAAGGGAGTGCTTACCAGGATTTATGAAGGCGGGGAAGCACTCCACGCCTCGGCACGGGTTCCCGATGTCCCCGATCACTGGTGAGGAATTCCCGGAGTTCTTGGCTTTAGCTCCGGCCGTGAGGCCACGAGCACCAACCTATAGGTGCAGTGAAGCTTGCACGCTATCTGTATGGCCCGGGACGAATACAAACTTGATGGTCGATGCTAACGGGGATCCCTTCTGCCACGGTGGCAGAGCGAGCTCACGGCGGTAGACACCCAGGTGGCCGCGGAGCACGAGGTTAAATACTCCGAGACACGACGGTTGGGATCGGACCCTTTCTGTGGGGGTAGATCATGGTGTTTGTTGGAGAGAACCACGATGGTCCTCTTTTTCTGTTTAGCATTCACCATGGTGGAGGGATAGGGATGACAAGCGGCCCCAGTTTTAGTGAAACCGAGCGCTCGTGTGCGCGACGATTTTGGTCGAGTGGGCCCGCCTGCCAGGCACTGGGTGCGTGAAGGACGTGGGCCGCGCTGTTTACTAGTTAGCTGGGCCCGTGGAATGAAAACGGCCCAAGTACAGGTTTGTTCTCTCTCTCTTTCTTTTTAAGTTTTAATTTATATTTCTTTACCAGAATTCAAGCATAAAGTTGATCAAGATAATATTGTCCTCATTCTTAAATTTTAACCAAATCTAATGCCTTATCTATTCCCATAAAAGCACATTGATAAAATCTTTATTTTAAATCCTTAGAGGAAGCAAAGATAACTCTTATATGGGAGTTTGGATCCTAATCTACCATTAGAAAAACATGGTTATAAACAACTTGGGAGAATTCTTACTAATCAATATTTTATGGTTTTACATGGTGGCATGCGTTGAACATTCTCCATCCACCCGCATCTGCGAGAGTCATGCCGACTTGCCCGACGGTCAGCGAGTCTTTAGGGAATTAACATGTCCCCTGCATGCGTGGAATGCAGCCAAGAAGTCTTCACGCCCATGTAATTGCCTTCCTCGCCCGCTTCTGGTTACGCCCGGCTGATGTCCCATGAAGGCTACACTCCCAGCCCATCGGGGGCTTCTCTTGCAGCCCATAGAACATATTCGAGTTATGCTGACCCGAGGGATATCTATCCCCCACATGATCCAACTATTACTAGACCAATGTCGATAAGGTGTAGGGTCGGGAAGCAACGCCCCACAATGGCTAACTCATGGTAAGGACTAGCTCTTCCATGGTGGGTCGTCGTTTCTTGTCCTGACCCGTCCTCTCATCTACACCACCACATAGCTTGAGACAACCCTTGAGCTAAGGGTTACCAAATCTGCTTCTTAGCATGCCAAACCTCAGCGAAAGCGGGTCTGGTTGTAACACCCTAATTTTGGAACCATTAAATTTTTATTAAATTAAATTTAAGTCGATAAGGTTTGAATGATTTAGACACACACAACATGATTTTAAGTATCTTTCTTTTATTATTAAACAACTAAAATGGATCATAAGGTTGGACTGAGTGTGTTGTATTCATGTTGTTGCCTAGTGTTTTAGTTCAAAAGGTGTTTGAAACATGTTGATATATTTCACAGAAGTCTCTGGTAATTTTAGTATTTTTCTGATTATTTTTCTAATTTTTAAAAAGCAAAATCTATATAGTTGAGACACTTAAATATCTTTTTAAAAAGCTCAAAATATTTTAATTGAGTTTATTGGATGTCAAAACATTGTTAGAAAAATTTCCTAGAATTTTTTAAGCCTCTAAAATATTTTTGTGCGTTACAAATGAATTTCTAGATTTTTCAAAAATAGAAAATCTTTAAAATTGAAATTTATCCAGATTACGGATAATCTCAAACCACCAATACTACATATGCATGCTTGGCTTCTCCTCGATGAGCACATCTCAGAACACGAAACCTTTTTTCTAAATTCAATCTACAACTCCCACAATCGCTCATTGAAGTTCGAATTCATCCTCAACTCCGGCGAACAATTACTCCTTGACCCTTCATCTTCAGAGGCGCTCCAGTACATCATCGCAATCGGCTCGACAAGACCTTTATCACCGCGCTTCCGATTCGTCGATCGGATATTTAGTTCATCATTCATCTTAAAAACGAATGCTCTGATGAGAGTTGTCTTCTTCGAAGAGCGCTCCATTGTCCCATCATATTCTTTCTTCGCTTTTTCAATATGGCGCTTCTCCTTCCTCCATCTTGCAACCCTCTTCTCCCCGAGCCTACAGCCCTCTCCCCCTCTCTCCATGTCACACCCGGATTTAAGGGAGCAAACCCGGGTGCGTCTTAAATGTGTGATAGGATCAAGTCTCACACATATGATGACAGGTACAGAAATGAATGTTACCTCTTTACTATATAATAAGAGTTCTGTACAAAATAGCTAAATAATTATATCATACGAAGACGATGATCCAGCAACCATAGTTGACTGGGAGACGACGGCCTAAACCTCTCACGAACTCATCGCAGTATCCTTCATGCTCCTTATCTTGTGGTACTTGACCTTGACCTGAGGGGATGTGAGTACAACAAGGGTGAGATCACATACGTTCATCGCTCAACAAGTTGTGGGGAATAATGTGCATGAGCTCACTTATGGTGGAGCTCATGTGAAGTGTAAGGCTTACCAAAAAAGATGGCTAAAGCTGAGCATTGCTCTTTAAAGTTGGTCAAAATTTTATTAGCAGTTACTAAGTATAAGTAGATACCAACCCAATCAAATAAGAGATCACAATTAATAATAAACCCACAATGCAATGCAAATGACAAATTAAGTTTAATTCCATAAGTTAATCATGTGAGTGTCTGAGCCACTCATGACCGTGAGCACGGTTGATATACCAGTTTTACACTCTGCAGAGGTTGCACATCTTTACCCACAAGTCGTGTTACCCATTTTTCAAGTGATCGCGACTTCCCATTCATCTCTACTGAGGAGACGGGGCAGCTAGCACTATGAGGTCTTTCCAAAGTTCCAATAGTTCAAGAAAACCCGCTACGACTGATATACCGGTTTTTTGTAAAGGCATTTTGTTATGTAATTGTGACATTGGTTTCTATACACAATTAGTCGTCGTATGTGTGAAACTTGATCCTGGCACACATATGAAGGGCATCTGGATTTGTACTTAAATCTAGGCGTGACACAGGATGACGTGCAAAAGCATTGGTGACCTTGGCAGCACTCTTACAGAACCCCTAGGTCTAGCTAGTGTTCAAATTAATCCCAAAATTGCTATGGTGACACCACTATGGGTCCAGTCAAAAGTGCATTTCTCGAGTGGACGATGTTGATGTTCTCATTGTGTCCTTAAGGGCGAGTGCCCGCAGTGGCTATTTATCGTCTCACATGTTGCTGGTTCAACTCAGATGCTGTTGTGCTCTCCCAGACTACGGCTCCTGTTTTTTTCTATAATCATGGTCCGAATTTAGCCTTGGGAGATGCAGCTTCAAAAGGTTATGAACTTGATGCAGGGGCTATTGATGCCCATGTGGAGACAGAGAACGCTAATGTTAGCGCCCTTGAGAGTGCGTGTGTTGGTATGGCTGATAAAATGACAGTGGCTTTGGCGCACATGCAGGCTGCTACTCCCAATTAGAGATGTCAATGGGGACCCGATACCCGATAACCCATGGGGAATTCCCCTATTAGGGTACGGGTATGGGACAAAAATTGTCCCCATGGGTATGGATATGGGACAAAATCTCCACCCATTGGGTAAACGGGTATGGGTTTGGGAAGCAATAATCCGAACCCGATTACCCATGGGTATTTCATACGCGTACACCTGTCATATTTGTATGAATGAGTTGAGGCCGAGTCGGCCATCAAACCTGACAGACTCGATTTCTTATATTGGTCTCAAGTACTGATTTCTTTTCTGATGGATGGATGAATGGATAATGGTTCATGGATGAGTGCTTGCCGATGTGGTGATGTATGAAATCTGGATAGTTTGTGCTAGATGTTAGTACCTAGTTATTCCTTAATTGGGGATGGGGACCCATTGGGGACCCGAAACCCGAATGGGGATGGGTATGGGATGAGTTTTGTACCCATGATGGGTATGGGTATGGGTATGGGGATGTATCAAACATGATGGGGATGGGTCTGAGATGCTATAACCCGATGGGGAATTACCCATTGACATCTCTACTCCCAATGCGTTAGAGTTGGGGAGTGATCAGACTTTGGCTCAGCATTCTTTTCAGACTGCTGCAAATGTGTGTGTGGGTTTGGTCGATTTTTCCATGGGTCCTGACCACACATGTGTTGAAGGTGATGATTTTGTTAATCCTTCTCTAGGGCCCACTAAACATACTTATTCTCGTTCACTCATAAACGTGGAAGCTGATCCATTTATTTCTGAATTAAATATTTCAGGGCAGGGAGACTTAAATACAATGCCATTTTCTCTGGTCCAAAGTGGTGGCACCTCAGATACCTCTTTTTCTTTTTCAGAGGTACCTCGAGCTACATTACAACATTTATGCAAGCTGTTCAAAATTAAAGCTAATATGAAAATTGATGAAATGGTACATGCTCTACAACATTTGGCACGGACAGACAATCACGTCTTGGTTGCTCTTCAAGATTGGTTTACATCAAAGTCTCTTTCTCAAAGACCGACTGTTGTAGAAGCAGTTACTCGTGCCTCCAGCAAGAGAGTGGCTTCTGATGAGGATACTATGAGCAAGGCTCAGCGCCTAGCAGCAAAGCACAATCTGGAAATAAGTGAGTGCTCCTTTGTATCTTTTAAGTCAAAAATTATTACTACCAATTTAAATAATGTTGGGATTCGCTTAGGCAGAAATGATAATGAGGTTCTTAAATCGGTCGAAGCAATTAAGAATATGGAGGTTGATAGACTTATTGTTTCTACCAATTCATCTTCTTCTGTTCATTGTATTGACTTAGATAAAGAAGAAGAGGATGAAATTGATACTCACCTATCAAATGCTTCTAAAAGATGGGACGATAACTCTGACCAAGACGGTCTAGAGTGGGGTTATGATCTTAGTGTTGTTTCACGCCGTAAAAAGGCGAATCATTTTACTTCAGTAAGAAGGGCTTCTCGTCCTTCTAAAAAACC
This sequence comes from Zea mays, assembly GCF_902167145.1. Lineage (NCBI taxonomy): Eukaryota > Viridiplantae > Streptophyta > Magnoliopsida > Poales > Poaceae > Zea > Zea mays. Next base: position 45,793,208 of record NC_050099.1, on the reverse strand, counting down.
AGTCACCCTTTCTAAAATTAGTTTAAAATGAAGGGTATTTTTTGGAATAGCAGAGGTCTTGCATACTTGGCTAAACATAATTATCTTTCTACCTTAGCTAAAGATCATCGTCTCGACTTCTTAGCGATATTTGAGACGAGCAGGGACTTTTTCTCGGACTTCTCTTTGCGGCATATAAGTGGTGGGATTGATTTTCTCTGGCACACTATGCCACCAAGAGGTAGATCCGGAGGAATGATTTTAGGAGTAAATCCGGCAGTTTTTGACATTGGTGCTATCGATGAGGGGAATTTTTACACGAAATTTCTTCTTAGAAATAAATCAGATGATTTTAAATGGGCCTTGTATGCGGTATATGGCCCAACTCAGGATGACCTTAAGAATGTCTTCTTAGCGGAAATGGCTAGTGTAGTTGGTGCTGAGTCCCACCCTTTTATTATTGGGGGGATTTCAATATAATGAGAAGGCCCGAGGATAAAAACAAAAATAACTTCAATTTTCGTTGGCCTAATTTATTTAATGCCGTCATAGAGAGCCTTGAGATGAAAGAGATTGACTTGAAGGGTCGTCATTTTACTTGGTCCAATAATTTAGATTCGCCAACCTTTGAAAAACTTGATAGAGTTTTTATGAGTACCGATTGGGAATTACAATTCCCTAATGTCTCTGTCATAGCACTTCATAGATCTCGCTCGGACCACACTCCATTACTGCTGAACACCATGGTTTCCTCTCAGCTCAGCACCCACACCCAGTTTAAATTTGAGTTAGGATGGCTTATTAGAGATGGGTTCCATGATATGGTTGCCACGATCTTGCAGCAACAAACGAGGGGAATCACGGCAATAGAGAAATGGCAATGTAAGATAAGAGCCTTGCGTCAACACCTTCGTGGTTGGGCCAAGAACACAGCTGGATCACGTCGAAAGGAGAAGTCTCGACTCACTCAAAAACTTGTCGAGTTAGATAAAAAGGCAGAGACTTCTCAACTTTCGCCAAATGAGCTAGCACTAAAAATATATATTGATGAAAGACTTGCTACTATTCTAAGAGAAGAGGAAATCCGTTTCTTTCAGCGGGCGAAAGTTAAACATCTTCTTGAAGGGGACAATAACACTAAATACTTTCAGTCAGTTGCCAATAGTAAACATCAAAAACAAAGAATTTATAGCCTTGAGGACAATGACGGGACTCGTATTGAAGAGGTTGACCTCAAAAGCCATATCACTAATTTCTATAAAGGCCTGTTTGGGAAGCCGAATCAAAACTCAATATCGCTGGAGGAATCGATTACTCACGATATCCCCCAGGTTTCAGATATCGAAAATGTAATTTTGACGGCGCCCTTCATTGTTGATGAGGTCCGTGAGGCTATTTTTCACATGGAACATAATAAAGCTCCTGGACCAGACGGTTTTTCGGCTGAGTTTTACCAGGTGTTTTGGGAATTAATAAAAGATGATTTACTAGCCTTGTTCATGGAATTTCACAATGGCACTCTCCCTGTCTATAGTCTTAATTTTGGGATCATTACTCTTTTACCTAAGAAATGTAATGCCGTAAAAATACAAGATTATCGGCCCATTTGCTTGCTTAATGTTAGTTTTAAGATAATTACTAAAGTCCTGACGAACAAAATTGGAGTGGTTGCAGACAAGATTATTAATCCCTCGCAAACTGCTTTTATGCCTGGTCGTAATATTCTTGAAGGCGTAATTGTGCTTCACGAGACTATTCATGAACTTCATAGGAAAAAATGAATGGAGTGATTCTAAAGTTGGATTTCGAAAAAGCTTATGATAAGGTAAAATGGCCCTTCCTCCAACAAGCTATGCGAATGAAAGGTTTCTCGCAGAAATGGTGTGATTGGGTTCAGTCAATTGTCTCTGGAGGACATGTGGGGGTTAAAGTTAATGATGAAATTGGCCCTTTCTTTTCTACTCATAAGGGTCTTCGTCAAGGTGATCCTCTCTCTCCGATTCTCTTTAATATAGTTGCGGACATGTTGCCAATTCTATTTTTAAGAGCAAAGGAAAATAACCAATTCACGGGTGTGGTTCCTCATCTAGTGGATGGTGGCCTTTCTATCCTCTAGTATGCGGATGATACCGTTGTTTTTCTGGATCATAACTTGGATCAAGCACGAAATGTGAAACTTCTCCTGACCGCTTTTGAGCAGATGTCAAGTTTGAAAATCAACTTTCACAAAAGTGAGCTTTTTTGCTACGGGTTAGCTAAGGATCATGAAATGGATTATTCTTGTCTTTTTGGTTGTGGGATCGGTTCATTTCCTCTCAAATACCTTGGAATTCCTATGACCCATCGCAGGTTACGAAATAGTGAGTGGCAATGTGTTATTGATAGATTCGAAAAACGATTAGCTATGTGGAAAGGTAAATTACTTTCTTCTGGAGGTCGTCCAGTGCTCATTAATTCAGTCTTAAGCAGCCTCCCTATTTTCATGATGTCCTTTTTTGAGGTGCCTATCGGGGTGTTAAAAAAAACTAGATGCCATCCGCTCTCGGTTCTATTGGCAAAATGGCCAATTTAAAAAGAAATACAGACTTGCAAAATGGAATATTATTTGTCAACCTAAGGAGGTTGGTGGCTTGGGGGTAGCTAATCTAGCCACTAAGAACATTTGTTTACTCAGCAAGTGGCTCTTTAAGTTATTGAATCAAGACGGTACATGGCAACAACTTCTAAAAAATAAATATTTAGGATCCAAATCACTTACTCAAGCCGTGAGAAAATCAGGAGACTCTCATTTTTGGGCTGGTCTCATGAATATTAAGGAAGAATTCTTGGGGTGGGGGAGGTTTCGAGTAGGTGACGGTCACGCAACTAGGTTCTGGGATGATAGATGGATTCTGGATAGACCGCTTAAGGTCATTTATCCAAACCTTTTTAATATCGTGCGGAAAAGAAAGGCTTTAGTCAAAGATGTTATGAATGGAAATTTACCCAACCTTTCTTTTCGCAGAGCTATTGTAGGGGTGAAGCGGGTCGAGTGGCATAATTTATCAACTTTACTCGCATCTATTCCTTTGGGTCATTCGAAGGACAAATTCTTATGAGGACCTCACCGAAATGGAGTTTTCTCAGTCCAGTCAATGTACCGCCTTCTAATGAATACTCCCACTTTAACCCATAATATGTTGCTTTGGAAACTAAAAATCCCCCTCAAAATTAAAATTTTCTTGTGGTACTTAGGGAGAGGAGTTATTCTCACTAAAGAAAATTTAGCTAAACGTGGGTGGACAGGAAGTATGAAATGCTGCTTTTGTAATCAGAATGAGACTATTCAACATATTTTTTTTGATTGTTACCTTATCAGGAACATTTGGAGAATTATTTACTTTGCTTTCAACATAGAGAGACCCATCAATATTAATCATATAATTGAGAATTGGGCTACTAACAAGGGAATAGCTCATCGGAAAAAACTTTTAATTGGAGTGGCAGCAATGTTTTGGTCTATTTGGTTGTGCCGTAATGATGCGGCCTTTAATTTTAAACCAATACCATCAATTTTGCAGGTTCTTTTCAGGGGATGTATTGGCTCAGACTCTGGAGATTATTGCAGAAACAAGAAGCTCACCAAGAGATTCTTGTGGTATGTCAAGCCTTAGAGATGGTGGCAATGGAGATCCTTGCAAAACATGGTTGGAGTTCTAATGCCAGATTAAAGGACGCTTGATTCGAGAACAAGTTCTTGTTAAGGATGTTATTTTTTTAATGATGCATGTTTTATTAATTTTCAATCTGTAATGTCGTATGTAGGAAACTACAAAAGGCTGGAACATACCACACTCAAGGTAAAGGACACAGCTAATCTAGTACAATGATGATGCCAAGCATGATGTATATACACTAGCACAGGCCTGCTATTTATATCTTTTTTGCAAGATCAACACCGACTTGAGGACCTCCATCCACTTCCTGCTCCCTCGAACATGGAGAATCTTCGTAAGTTTTATCCTTGATATAATCTTGAGGAAGAGATAGTTGAGGGATGTCCAAAGGTTGGCACTTGGGAGGTTCTCATCTCATTTGCACAGCAAAGCCATTTAGCCCATGAGTAGCCGATGGGCTACTGCACGTTCTAGTTTGACAAAATGGGCCCCAGTATCAGCCCAATCGCAAATCTCCACTCCGCGTTCGCCACGCGAAATCCCTCTCCAAAACCCTTCCGGTTCCGGGCGTCGCCGCGGTCCCTCAGTTCCGGCGCCATTTTCGCCGGCAGTTTGTTTTATTTCCCTTCTCCTGTTTCTTTTCTATTCTGTCGGAGTCGGACTTGTGTCCATCTTGCTTTTGCTTCTCCCTCCCCCATGATCCAATCCCTAACCCGCAGTCTACTTGATCGTGGCTAGAATGATCGCGATCGAGTTTCTTCGGAGCTTCTTCGGTGCCACTGCCACGGCCCCGATCCAATCCCTAACCCGCAGGCCCCGATCCAATCCCTAACCCGCAGCTGGCTATTTGCTTTTGCTTTCGTAGGGTTTGTTGTTTGCTTGGTGGTTTCGGGTCCAATAATTGGGATTCATCATTCATGCGACTCTCTTATTTCTTGTGATCCCTTGTTTCCTTCCAGGCGTACGTGATGGCTGACACGAGGGCGAGGCCGTGGGAGGCGGACGAGAGCTCGCGGTCGCGGGACTCCAAAGTTCCGCGGCTGGACTTGCTGGCCGCATCGGCGGCGGAGGAGGAGGAGAAAGTGAAGCATCTGCTAGGCCAGGAGGAATGTACCGAGATGACCGGCCACGATCCATGCTGCGATCACGTCCCCACGGACAGTTATCACAATGATATTCTGATCTCGTCGTTGCTATCCGACGACGCGGGGAATTGCCAGGACTGCCGGGGCCGGCGGCGCGAGGAGGCCGATGGGCCCGGCGGCCGGCCCATGTATCGCCGGATCATGGTGTGCCTGGAATGCGGCCGGCATTCCTGCGGGGATTCGACGAGCTATATCCCGTACGGACACGCTCAGGACCACGCCAACCAGGAAAAGCATTGGGTTGCCGCGATGTTCGACGATCCACAGGCTGGATTCTGCTTCAAGTGCGAACACGAAGTGCCTGTGTATCCAGAGCCAGACGAGATGGAGATGATAACGGGCGAGATTCAGGCCGGCGGCGGCGGCGGCGGCGGTGGTCATGCGTTTGGATTCGACATGTCCCGCGATCTCGCCACCGTGTTGCTCAATCTCGGGGACGCATGGTGTGCAGCCGCCGATCTCGGGTCCGTGAATGCGCAAGGCTATGCTATCAGAGGGATGCCAAACCGCGGGAACACATGCTACATGAACGCGATGGTGCAGTGCCTCCTCGCGCTCGACAAGCTGCGGGCAAGGATGCTAGGGCCGGATACTCCGCCGGGCCACCTTGGAATGGCACTGAAGGAGCTTTTCGTGGAGGCGAGCGCTGCTGGTTCTGCGGGAGGCATGCTGAACCCAGATAAACTCTTGAGAAGTGTACGATTACATGCTGGCAAGTACGAACCTTACACGATGCACGACAGCTATGAACTGCTCGAGTCCTTGCGCAGCGCATTGCATGACGAGGAAGAGGGAATTCAAGCTCCTTACAGGGAAAGAGGTGCCCCGACAGTCATTGATGCGGTCTTCAAGGGCGAACTGTGTGATACAAGGTCCTGCAAAGATTGTCAGTCTGCTTCGGCTTTCCATGGAGAATTCTGGGAGCTTTCATTATCGCTGCCATCAAAAGAGGATCTATGTGAAAATTTTGCATCATCATCACAACGAGCAAGCAAGAATCTCAACCCTCAACCGGAGAAGGCTGCTCCTCAGTTACTTTCAGCAAATGAGAGTAACTTGTGGAAGATCGATGCCAGTAAAACTGGTGATTTTCATCTTCTTGTTTCAGAACTGAACGGTTTGATTGGGACAAAACATCAGGGCCCATGGAAGTTGGTGTGCAGAAAACTGTCGAAAACTCAAACAGTACCATTGTAGTTGTCTATTTTTATCAACCTAAAAAAGGTGTTTTTTTTCTAAGTGGGTCTCCTACACTTCCTAAATGGAGAAAATTGTTGTTTAAGAACTCTTTACACATGCTAAACTCAGAGAATTGTTAAGATTAGTATGTTCAACAATCAACATATTAACCTAAAGTGTTCATTCAAAAATATATATACTAACCTAGCATGGTTTTTTTGTTCTCGTGTACAGTAGTTAAAAATTGCACTTGACTATAGGGGATTCTCTTCATATATCATTTTTTTTGCTATAAGAGGTTGCTTAATTAATCATGTGGGGGACTAAAAATGGTGTAGAGGACAATAGTTACTTGTTGCGTGATATTTTATCGTTGTTAAAATTAACTATTACATTCTCGGTTATGCAGATTCTGGTGAAGAGCAGCGCACCTTGCAAATCAAGAATCTTATACATGTTTTGTGCACAGAGGAGCCACTAAATTCAGTTGATTTTGTTCCTCATAGCATCTATGATGCTAAAGTTGAGCAGATGATTCAGATAACAGCAGATTCCCTGCCTCCACTGATTGTTCCACAAGTTGAACACGATGCATCAACGGCGCCGGGCAGCTATGTAGATCAAAATGGCAAGGGGATAGGGGAGGATAGCAATTGTGTACTAACAATCGAGGATTGTCTTTCACTCTTTTTTAGAGAGGAGGTGGTAGAACGGAGCTGTGATTGTTCCAAGGTACCTATGGAGGAGCCAAGCACTAACCAAAGCAGAAAGGGTAAGCAGATGGAGGTAGGCACCAATGATGAGGTAGCAGCTAATGGGAGCCATAGTAAACAGTCAGACCGGACAACATGCTCAAATGGCCAATCTAGTAAACTGAATAGTTTGTCAGTAGAATACAACAGTTGTTACTGTAGGCAACAACATGGTTCTGACGAAGAGAGTGACATTACACAGATGGCAGATACACATACTGCTGGAGCAAATTCAAGGATGACTTGTGGTCTTAAGGAAACCGAGTATCATGGTGGTATTCAAGAAACTGTACGTAGTAGTTCCCTTTCGACTGAGAAACAAACCGATCTGTTGAGCACCCAGCATAGCCAAAGCCTCATCCCACAGAATCAAGACCTGAGGTTGGATCTCAGTGCACACCAGTTAGGAGACAAGCAAAATGGACAGAAAGAGAGGAGTGGACGTGCTATTCAAAGGACTAATATTACTAAGCTGCCGCCTGTGTTGACCCTTCATCTCAAGAGGTACTTCAAGAACGGCAACGAGTACCATAAAAATGAAGCCCGCGTGAGCTACAAGGAGCATCTTGATGTAGGACGGTTCATGAACTCTAGGTACTTTCCTTTCACATAGCTGAACAATTTTTCTACGCGGTTCTAACAAGATCGATCAAGATATTTTCTCTGTCACTTTTCCAAGCTGCTAGCTTGTAGAAACATGCCGTTGCTGCTAGCTACTAGTAAGTACTCTTATTTACCATGCAGGACCAAAAATGGTTTCCAACTCATCGTGGTTCAAGCTTCAGAACAAACTCAAACTGAGCTTAAGCATCTTTTTTTCTACTATCTGATTGGCCAGAACCCTGCACATTTAGCTTGTTATTGCAATCTTATCCTAGAATGAAAATCGTTATAGCGATTTATTTAATTTAGACTGTCTTAGTGAATTATTTTTCAGTAGACTTCCTTGTACGCTGGAACTACCATATCTGAAAATATGAATGTAATGGCCAAATTATCTACTACAAAGTACAAACCGCATTCACATTAACATTGTATCACTTCATTATGGCATAATATGGTTAATAACAATCTACAACAATTCTATGATCTTAACTTTTCTACTGTTTTCTCCAACATTCAGTTCCGCGGACAAAAGCAGCACCGTCTACCGTCTAGCCGGCGTCGTGGAGCACCGCGGTGGACCCTTCATGAACGCAGGACACTACGTCGCCTACGTGAGAGCAAGGAAGATCGGGAAGCAGAGCAGCCGGCCTTCGTCATGGTTCTGCGCGGACGACAGCAACGTCAGAGAAGTCGCTCTGGAAGAGGTTCTCGAGCGCAAGGCTTACGTTCTTTTCTACGAGAGGGTGGAGGACGCAAACACGCTGATTGGTTAAGAGACGTTGCAGCTCGTCGGAATAGCAGCAACAAGAGACGCTGATTGGTTAAGAGTAGCTAGCATTCTTTGCAATGGCATTGGTTAGACTGTTAGGGTAGTTGACCATATTCAGGATTATATATATAGCTTCATTCGATCCTACAGATTGATGTTTTTGGCTCGCCTAGTCAGGGTGATTGGTTATTTAATTGATTGGCAAATTTTGGCCATGAATGAAATGGGGACGCTTGGCTTGGTCGGACTGGTGAATGTGAATTTGTAAGGTTGTGCTGATGGTAGTGTTAATTAGATGCTAACCATTTAGATGCGTTGTGGACAAGTATTGAGAGGACAAGGACATGCTCCATATTTCCTTGAATAATAAATAGGTTTGAAGCACCAAAAATTGTGTACAAGTAAATCAATGTATAGAAAGAATGCTAAATGTCACAGAAGCTTGTTGTTGGCGTCACCGAAACAAAAGTTGGACGGGCAAGAGTAAAATACATTAGCGCTCTCTAAATTTAGCACATTGTGTCACTTAGTTCTTAAACTTAGAAAACTAGAAAATCGGGTCTTTAAACCTAATCGATTTAATCGATACGTTTAAAATCATCAAAAATTAGATTTGCTCAAACTGATACCGGTATAACATGCCACACTGGAGGACATTAATGAAAGTTCAAGAACCTAAGTAACATAGCATACAAAGCTTGAGGACCTAAGTGATATGACATGTCTAAGTTCCAAGACTACGTGTACCTGATGGCGTCATGCGATTTAAATAAATCCAGTTTTTTGACGATTTTATACGGGTCGGTAAAGTTTAATTTTTCTCTAGTGGCCTATATGTGAAATTTAAGAACCGCTGAGCAAATATCGGTTTCAGCTTGTCTCACCGGAGAAGTTCATCCGCTTGAGTACTGAAGCCGGCACTTGCTGTCGAACACATTTCTCCTTCAACAGCACCCGGCCGACGGGCGGCTCCGCAGTCCGGTGCGGTGCCCCTAGAGCACTGCACACTACACAACCATGCACGGCACGGCACGGCACGCCCCGCCCGACAAACGGCATCCGATTTTACCGTGGCAGATCCGATCGAGCGAAGCGAGCCCGAGCCGGCGCGGAAGAAAAGCGCTGCTGACACGCAGAAACAATCAAACAAACAAACGCCCCGCGGAAACCAAACCACGCCCATTTCCGCCCCCAAATCAGCGATCCGCCCTCCGCACGCGAGATCCAGAGAGACGAGCCGAAACGGAACCCCCACGCATAGCAAGGACCAAGGAGGCAACGATCTTCTTCGGCTGCTGCCCGCCCGTGCAGTGCTCTACTTGCTTGGGGGCGTGCGTCAGCGAGGCGGCGACCGACTTGCTTGGCGTCGGGGGTGATGGAGGGGCGGTTGCTGCGGCCTGCGGCGCAGCGCGACGCTGGCGGACCAGCTCGCCGCGGTCGCGGAAGGTCGGGCTCCGCACTGCGCTGCGCCACGTTCTGGAAGTGGGTTTCGTGAATCTGCCCGGTGCTTTCAGTTCAGCTCTACATTACAGATGGTGGTTGAAGGCAAGAGGGGAACGGATCAAATATCATCGTCCAGATTGTAGCTGTACAGTACATCATGGTTTAGCAATAAGCAGCGACAGCGGCCGTTCGCTTCACTTGGAGAGCAGGCCGAAGTAGGGGTTCTCCAAGGCCGACGCGATCTCGACGCCGGCGGCGGTGAGCAGAGCCACGTCGACCTTGTCCCTCGGCATCACCAGGTACCCGATGCCGCTGAACCTGCGGAACCCGCACAGCTCCAGGAACTCCACGCCGCCTCGCACGCTGCCCACCCTGTCCTGCTTGCATAGATGTGGGGTGAGATGGTGTAGCGCGAGTTGCGCTGCATGCCGGTCTCTGCTGCTTTACCTTGAACACAGGGTTGCTGAGCCGGATCCTCCTGAACTTCTCCTCCCCTGGGTTCTTCGCTACGTTGCCAACAATCTTGAGCAACACCTGGTACGCTCTTGCCACTGCAGCAGGGTCATCCTACAGCAGCAGCAGAAGAAGAAGAAAATGAATTACTAAGATCAAAACGAACCAGAAACAGCATCTGCGAGGGGGTTCTTCAGTTTTATTACCCTGTGGTTCTTCTTCACGGTTCGCAGGCAGTCTCTCAGCTGCTCTGACGCAACGACGGCGCGTCCAGCAGGCTTTACCTGCGCGGTCAAGAAACGCGTGCGTGTGAGCGATGCGCCTGGAGGTTTCGCTCGTCATTATCAGAAGATGCTGTAGAAACCAGGAAGAAATGCATTTCGACGACCTTTGCAGGCGTCATGGTTGCGGCGGGATCCCTAGGATCATCCTGCGGCAGACCAAGCCGTCTCCTCCTCTCTGCCTGCACAGGAGGATGTAGCATTTCATCTGACTCTCAACAGAACATAGAGTGACATTTTGCGTGTGTGTGGGGGAAATCCAAGGTAATAACAAAAAAAAAATGACAAAAATGAAGGATTTGTTACTGGATGACTTATGATCATGCTGGGAAGAAGAAGAAAATTCAGTTGCAGTAAGGAGTACATGGTTATTTTTGTATAATTAAGCAGAGTTTTTAGCATGCTGCAGCAGACAGCACAGACCTTATCGTCAGCTATACGCTGGCGTATCCTCTCCCTCGCTCTTTTCTCCTCCTCTTGATCTGCTACCCGACTCTCCATCACCCTGCAGCCAAAACAGAGCCATCGCTTCTCTTCAAGAAGCAATCTTGGGAGCTGCAAGTGAGACGCGCGTTCGAAAGAAACACACCGCTTCCTTTGATTTTCCTCGAGACTTCTCTTTGCTTCCATAAGGTCTTTAGCAGCTCGAATCCTCTCCCTCTGTACAAACAAGAAGGAGCATTCGGGAAGATCACCACAGGATACACTTAAGATGTTGGCGCGAGAAAGCACATTTTCAAAAAGAGAATGCAATACCTGATCCTCTTGTAATTGACTCCGTATCCGCCCTCTTGCCCTCCCTTCCTCGTCTCGTTTTTGCTTATATAGTGCTAATATCCTGGGAAGTACAGTACAGGTGCGTTACTGGGGGTGAATCCGTGATAAGCAACCTAATCCAAGGCAAGGTACACACCTCTTTCTATCTTCTTCCTCCTGTCCATCTGCATTTGGTTCTCGTTCCAACTGGGATGTCTCCTAGTTTAGGAGAAATTTGTAGCCCATGCCACTCAGTATGCATGGTATGAAGTTTTAAAGGAAATATTTGATACATCTAATAAGAAGAAACTAAGTACATTCTGTCTCCCAGTTTCAGTGTGTTCTTTAGGTTTCTGCTCCTGCACAGTATCCCTGCAAGACAAGTATCATCCATTACATTTTATAAATCACCGAGATTTTTTTCATAAATCAAGCAACAGAAATGCCGATCAGTACATGCATTCTGTCACCGAGATTTTTTTTTCATAAATCATTTGTTGACTACTGAGAAACACAAGCATTTAACTTGCCTTTGTAAACAGGCCGGTTGAAGGACAGGTGCCCCCCCCACCCCCAAACACACACACACACATAACCGTTTCATTAAAAAAAAAAGGGAATGTCCCTTGATAAAAAGGTTATCTGAAATCCAGAAGAAGGAAAAATAAAGTTTTTACCTTGAGGTGGCAAAGACTCAGAACTGTAAGCTATGACATCACACAGTGACACTGCATCCATACAAAATATGCTATAGATTGCTGATTCCTCAATTGAGGTAGATATTTAACAATCTTACTCAGGATTTGATTTTCCCCCCCCACTGAAATGGTACTATGACATTTCTCTAGCAAATCATCTATGAAATCATTTAAGGAACAGAAACAAACCTCATTCCTTCAACGTCATTTCTTACTTCATCTGATGTGTCACCGCATTCAATGCTTATTTCTCTTGGAATCTAGACCATACAAGGGAAGGATCAAAACAAATTGTTTCAATGTAGTGACATTACAACAGTAATGTTCACATGATTATACTACCTGATTCGGAAATATAAATGTAGTATTATAGTGTCAAGTATTATGATGGCAGTTGCTTCACAGGTTCATATTAACAACATTTGGAAGGTTCCAAGCTATAATCTCCGACCAATTTTTTTAAGGGACATTCAAATTGCATGAAGTGAAAACTTCTTATAGCCCCACCAACACCTCGAGAATAGTATCAGAACACAGAATAGTGCTCATGAGAAAGGACTTCAGCTAATAAAGAACATCCCTTGTTAAGAAATCACCTACCAGTGGTAGCCGATCAATATCTGGGTCACTTTCATGTTCCAGAAGCCAGTTTACAGCAGATTCAAGATTGGAATTACCTGAACAAGACATATTATTATCTCTCCAATTTATTGAACTACATGCTAAATAAATAATATACTGAATATCTATAATAAATATGTTGCTGGAGCTTTGTATAATTTGCATTTTTACGAAATGGCATATCTATCAACTGCAATGCCATCAGTGAATAGGGATAACACACAAACCATGGAAGGATGGGCACAAATACAAAAAAACACTTCGCAACCATAGAAGGGACCAACTGTCGTGTAGTTTCTATTTTGTGTATTATCGATCTGTCTTTGGCAAAGAAAAACATTGTAATGCAAACCTGTACCTAGCAAGTTTGTTTGAAAAGGCATACCTGAAAAATGGAGTGCCCTAACTGAACGTGCAGTTGGGAATCCCATGGCTTCAAGTTCACCAAGCATTTTCTTGTCAACTTGTGGGACAGCCATCACTAGAAGACAGATGAACAAAAATAAGAGCTCACCAATTGCTACAAATGCAAAACTAGAGGGAATAGATAATGAGGGAAACAGATAGCAATGTCAAACTATTGGCTCAATTCAAGCAGATGTTTCATACAACTAACAATTAATTAAACAAACAGTTGCGTAAGCAGAAAAAATCAAAGAGTTACCAATGATTAAATGCCCTACCCTCCCCCCAATGATCTTACATAATTTAAGCTATATTCTAGGAGCTTAATTTGCAAATCTTGATTCTATGTCTAACATAAAAGCTATAATGCTCTACAATTTAAATTAGAACTAACATATGTGTTCTGTGAAGCACCTAGGACCTGTGTGTGTGTTAATGCTAATAGTATGTTGGCTTTTATCACTATACATGGAAGAATAGGTATGCTAGAAACAAAACCTAACCTGAAATATTACAGGTTATAATGCATCGGCACAAGAACCATAAAGTGCAAGCAATGGAAAAGCACAAGATTGAGCAAGTTTGATGAAGTATTCACAAGACTTCCAGTTTGCTTTGAAATTCTGGTGACAGAACAAGTTGATGAAATTACGAATAGGAAATTTACCTTTTCAGAGCTCTTTCCTCACTTTGTAATCCTTGAGCCAAGATGATGTATGAATCCTCTTCCCATATAAGTAGAGCAAAGAGCTATAAGCTACTGCAGATGGAAATGGGAGTGCGAAAATTAGATGTAGAGGATTAGGGCTTTGCTTCTTCTGCACTTCATTCTTGTCTTTTCCTCCCAGATGGGTCTTGTGGTGTCTCAGGAGACTCGGGTGACTTCTTTCTTCCTGCAGTAACTTATGCCTTCCCTCATGCTTAGGGTTTCCCTCTTGAACCAACAGCTAGCCTACTCACAAATAGATCGATTCCTTCGTTTGGGTTACAACTTAGAAGATCAAACAAACCAAGTCACTAAGAAAATCAACAACAGAGTAATAAAGAGTAACCCTGAAGTCTTGGTGTACCTCAAGCATTAGATGACGATATTCATTCAGTATACAACTGAATTGCCTAGTCAGCATTGCCTTATACTTCATGAGTCACACAAGATACTAAGAGAGGAAAATGAAGTTGGAATTACTGTCAAGTCATAAATGCCTCCAGAGCCCTGGTTTTTTTACCACTGTCTTGCAGAAGCTCATCACATATATCATGTTAGGATGAAGAGAATGACAACTTGTATATTCTAGAGGGCTTAAAGGGCAAAAATACATGTGGTAACTTTACAGTAAGAACCCTAGATTCTATGGAGAACAAAAAGAGAACTATGCATATACACACTAACAGGTCAAACATCTTCAGTAATGCTAAACTATAGTTAGCTATAGATAATAATTTCAGTTCCTAAAATATTCTTAGAGAAGGCGGATATGGAGCAGTTTACAAGGTTACTCCTCACAATTTACTCTTGCGAATGCATTTTCTAATATTTTCTTGTAGATGTTGGTAATTAATGCAGATTTGTAGAAACGTATATGGTCAGTCATATAATTAACTATGTTCCTTTTTTCCAGGGTAAGCTACCTGATGGGAGGATAATAGCTATGAAGCAACTTTCCCAAACATCACATCAGGGGAAAAAAAGCAAGTTTGCAGAAGTGGCCACAATTTTTGCTGCGCAATGCCCACCCACAACAAATATGATTGCGTACCGTGTTAACGCACGGTACAGTCATTGTAAGACCGTGTCCAATAATTTATCTATAGTTTATTCAAAATACTGTTTGTTTAGAATACATTATTCAGAGGATGGAATTTAAATATGGATATAGATAAATGTAAGCGTTAGACTGGCCCCGCCTAACCGCTCGGCTCCCCGCTTCTGGGCACCGGCCGGCGTGATCGCAGCGGCTCAGCGTTCCCGTCGTCGGTTAATAAGCTGAGGATGTATTTGGTTTGCTTTTGGCTTTGACTTTTGTCCCATAAAAACCAATAGTCAAACCAAAGGATTGGATTCATAAAGTAGTTTTTTGTAAAAGCCGATTTTTTTCGCAGTGCAAAATTGAAAGCACTGCCGAACCTGTTTTTAGTGGTTTTCAGATAGAACTGTGAAAACATATATCGAAAAACTTTTAACGGTTTTTTATGGTTTTCACCAAACGATTTTTAACTTTTTAACAACTCACAACCTATAACAATTTTTTTCACAGCTTACAACACACAACAACTTTGTCAGCGAAGCGGAGGAAGCAGTCATCGGTGCGGCAAATGACAAAGAAGGTTTGGCTGCAACAGCAGGAGATGGGCCGTGTCGGGCCAAAAGGCTGAGGAAGCGCAACCCAAAGGTCTTTGGGCCGGCGTGGGTAAACAGCACAGAGTAATCCAGCCGATTATTAAATAAGGGTTCGACGGCGCGTAGGGTTTTTTATGCTGTAACAGAACTCTAGACTCTAGTTCTTCTTCCTTTCCAAGTACTATCTCAACTACTCTGTTCTCCGTCTCTGCATTCTCCAGATATTGTGTGTGTGTTCCAACTTATGCAAGTCGTTAACAAGTGGTATCAAAGGTTACCGATCCTTGGCTTGTGGGTGTTGACGCGCTGGATCGCGGCGACCAGCAGCATTACTTTACCCGTGCTCGCCTCCGACGTGTTCTCATGAATCCAGACACTCAACTCATCCTGGATGAGTTGTCGCGGCGTTTCTCTGAACATGACTCCAAGTGGGATCGCAGAGTGGCCGAGCAGGAGTCGCGTTGGAACGCGACCTTCTCGGAGTTCACCACTGGACAAGACCGCTGCGTGGGGGCTCTAGAACAAGCCACTGGTGTGCTGGAAGATTGGCGGATGAACATGGAAGGGATGATGGATGACCTGCGACTCGAGGTGGGCAAGATCTCCAAAAATTGGGAGCGTGCTGTAGTGGACAATTCGTCCGCTATGGCGGGCATCCTCGCTCCTTCTCCACCGGCTGTCGAGCAACAACCTGCCGGAGTTCCAGCCAACAGGCCCCATGGGCACCGCGTCGAATCGAGCCACCGGGAGGATGGTTTTGGGTCGGTCACCACCCTCCTCCATACCCCGGTCAAGGGTATGTGTTCATCATTGCCTCGTTCTCCAGCTGTGCATACTTCGGAATTCCATCAGCATGTGGGCGATCTGTCATATCCAACCATGGGGGGCGCGATGCGTGGTCGTTTGCCTAAGTTGAATTTTCCTGTGTTTGATGGCGAAAACCCCAAATTATGGATCCGTCGCAGCCATGACTACTTTGACATGTATGAAGTAGAACCGCACCTATGGATCAGGGTAGCGTCGATGCATTTTGTTGGGGGGGCTGCTCGGTGGTTTTCATCTCTGGACGAACATTCACACTTATCTAGTTGGCCTGTTTTTTGCCGCGTGCTTTTAGAGCGTTTTGGAAAAGATGAGCATGAGTTGTTTATTAGACAATTGTTTCGCATTCGTCAACATGGCACAGTAACTGAATATGTAGATCAGTTTTCTTCATTAGTAGACAAGTTGGTGTCGTACGGGCGACCTGTGGATCCTCTCTATTTTGTGCAACGTTTTGTGGATGGTCTTCGTTCAGACATTCGTGCTGCTATTATTCTTCAACGGCCTTCTTCCTTGGATTCTGCTTGCGCTCTCGCCTTGCTGCAGGAAGAGGTGGCCACGTCAGACCGACGTTTGGAGCATCGACGTCCAGAATGGGCGTCGTCAGGAAAGGGGTATGGCAAATCTTCAGTGCCTCCTTTCTTGACAGCACGACCCGACAAGACTGGAGCTGTGATCGAAGAAACAAAGCCGGCTGAACAACATCGTGCTCGTGTCTTGGATGACAAACTTGCTGCCTTGCGCGCTTATCGTCGAGCTAAAGGGTTGTGCCAGCGTTGTGCGGAGAAGTGGTCGCGTGATCATAAGTGTCCTCCCACAGTCCAGTTACATGCTCTACAGGAACTCTGGGAATTATATGAAGGGGATGAAGACACCATTCCTGAGGATGTTGTGGTCGAGGATCAGATCATAGAGACTGAATGTTTGGCCATCTCCATTGCTGCTGTTAAAGGATTGGAGTTGAACCATACTCTGAAGTTGCGGGGACTGATTCAAGGCATTGAAGTGGTGATGCTGATCGATTCAGGTAGTTCTCATTCATTCATTGCATCCCGGGTGGCATCGAGGTTATCAGGTGTAACTGATATGGCCAAGTCAGTGCTGGTTCAGGTAGCGGATGGCAATCGTTTGAAGTGTTCTTGCCAGCTAGTTGGCGCTAGATGGTCCGTTCAACACTGCGTGTTTGACACTGACTTGAGAGTTTTGGATCTGGCTTCATATGATATGATCATTGGTATGGATTGGTTGGCAGCTAATAGTCCGATGAAGGTGCATTGGTCCCAAAAGTGGATGATCATTCCATATCAACGTTCCTGGGTGCTATTACATGGATTGTCTGCTGTTTTTCCACCTGGGTCGATAGTGGAATTAGATATGATAGAATCTGAACCACCTCTGTTTGCACACTTGGATTTAACACCTGTGCTGATGGCATTGTTGGAGGAATTTAAAGCTGTGTTTGCACCACCAAATGGTCTTCCTCCAACTCGTGAGTGTGATCATACCATTCCATTAGTGCCAGGGGCTGTTCCTGTCCATGTCAGACCATATCGATATCCACCAGCTATCAAAGATGAAATAGAGCGCCAAGTTTCGGTCATGCTTCAGTCAGGAATTATACAACCCAGCACTAGTCCATTTTCTTCTTCAGTATTATTGGTCAAGAAGAAGGATAATTCATGGCGCTTCTGTGTGGATTTTCGGCACTTAAATGCTATTACTGTCAAGACATCTTTTCCGGTACCTGTCATCGAGGAGTTGTTGGATGAATTGGGGCAAGCTTCCTGGTTTACTAGTCTGGACTTGACAGCGGGATATCACCAGATTCGGCTGTTACCGGCAGATTGTCATAAGACAGCATTCCAAACACACTCGGGTCACTATGAATTTAGAGTTATGGCTTTTGGTTTGACCGGGGCACCAGCCACTTTTCAACGCGCCATGAATGCAACATTAGCACCATTACTTCGTCGTTGTGTGCTAGTTTTCTTTGATGATATTTTAATCTACAGTTCGAGCTTTGAAGACCATATTCAGCATGTTCGAGCAGTCTTCGAACTACTCATACAGTATCAATGGCAAATTAAGTTGAATAAATGTTCATTTGCCAGGCCTCAGTTATCCTATCTCGGTCATGTCATTTCAGCGGCCGGAGTAGCTACAGACCCAAGCAAGATTCAGGCTGTTTCTCAGTGGTCTTCTCCCAGGACTGTGAAGGAATTACGCAGTTTTTTGGGTTTGGCAGGGTACTACCGTCGCTTTGTTCGTCATTTTGGTCTTTTGGCTCGACCTCTGACGGGTCTACTAAAAAAGGGTGCTATATTTGTATGGACTCCCGCACACGAAGCTTCCTTTGCAGCCTTGAAACAAGCTTTAGTGTCTGCTCCTGTTTTGGCATTACCAAACTTTTCATTGCCCTTCTGTTTAGAAACAGATGCCAGCAATCATGGGGTCGGAGCGGTGTTGTTGCAGTCCGGTCACCCAATTGCGTATCTTAGCAAGGCGTTGGGACCCAGATCACAAGGGTTGTCGACTTATGAAAAGGAATTTTTGGCCATTTTGATTGCTGTCGACCATTGGCGCCATTACTTGCAACTTAAGGAATTCATCATATATACGGATCATCGCAGTCTTGCTCAGTTGGATGAACAGCGGTTGCACACACCATGGCAAAAGAAAATGTTTACTCGGTTGTTGGGACTGCAATATCGCATCGTGTATAAGAAAGGAGTAGAGAACGGGGTTGCTGATGCTTTATCGCGACATCCTATAGTGTCAGCGAGTTGCCTGGCGGTGTCGTCCTGTCAGCCACAGTGGGTCACCGAAGTTGCTGATACATATTTGGCAGATACCCATTCTTCGGATATCATTGCTAAGCTCGCTGTGGATTCGTCCGCCGTTCCACATTTTTCCTGGCAAGATGGGTTGCTCCGTTATAAGAAGCGCATTTGGGTAGGACCTTCAGCTCATCTGCATCAGAAGTTGATAGCTGCTTTTCATACATCTGCAGTGGGCGGTCACTCGGGATTTCCGGTAACATATGCCCGGTTGAAGCAACTGTTTGCTTGGCAAGGTCTGAAAACTGAAGTGCACACATATGTCACTCACTGTTTGATATGTCAGCAAGCCAAAGCTGATCGTGCTAGGCTACCTGGTCTGCTCCAACCCCTTCCGGTTCCTTCTTCTTTATGGCAGATCATTTCTATGGATTTCATTGAGGCTTTGCCTAGTTCACATTCGTATACATGCATCCTGGTGGTTGTCGATCTGTTTTCAAAATATGCCAATTTTTTACCACTGAAACACCCATTTACAGCTCTGACGGTTGCTCGCCTTTTCCACGATCAAGTGTATAAACATCATGGATTGCCTCATTCTATAGTTTCCGATCGTGACAAGGTGTTTCTCAGTAACCTGTGGAAGGAATTATTTCGGCTTGCTGATGTCCAGCTACGTATGAGCTCAGCTTATCATCCGCAATCCGATGGACAAACAGAGCGTGTAAATCAATGTTTGGAGACGTTCCTTCGTTGTTTTGTCCATGCCTGCCCTCATCAATGGAGTAAGTGACTATCAGTTGCACAATTCTGGTATAACTCGTCTCCCCATTCAGCTACGGGAAGGTCGCCATTTGAAGTGCTCTATGGGTGTCGCCCTCGACAGTTTGGTATTTCGGATTCTGCTGTCATTGCTTCCACTGATTTATCTATATGGCTGCAGGACCGGCAGGTCATGTCTGATTTAGTAAAACAGCACTTGGAAAGGGCTAAATTGCGCATGAAACGACAGGCTGACAAAGGCCGTTCTGAACGGGAATTTGCTAGTGGTGATTGGGTGTTTCTTAAGCTCCAACCATATGTTCAGTCGTCTGTTGCTGTTCGTGCTCATCAGAAATTGGCATTTAAGTTTTTTGGGCCATTTCAGGTGCTGCGACGTGTGGGAGCCGTGGCGTACGAATTATAGTTACCATCTTCGTCACGGATTCATCCTGTATTTCATGTATCCCAGCTCAAGCGTGCCTTGGGTACAGGTTTGGTGTCTTCTCCAGTGCTGCCTAATGAGCAATTTCAGTTCAGTGTGCCTGTCAAGATCTTGCAGCGTCGGACGGTGGCTCGTGGGGGGCAGTCCAGTGAACAAATTCTTGTCCAGTGGTCACACATGCCCGTGGAGTTGGCTACTTGGGAGTTTGCGCAGGACTTGCAACAGCAGTTTCCGCATGCAGCTGTTTGGGGACAACCAGCGGATTTAGCAGGGGGAATGTCAGCGAAGCGGAGGAAGCAGTCATCGGTGCGGCAAATGACAAAGAAGGTTTGGCTGCAACAGCAGGAGATGGGCCGTGTCGGGCCAAAAGGCTGAGGAAGCGCAACCCAAAGGTCTTTGGGCCGGCGTGGGTAAACAGCACAGAGTAATCCAGCCGATTATTAAATAAGGGTTTGGCGGCGCGTAGGGTTTTTTATGCTGTAACAGAACTCTAGACTCTAGTTCTTCTTCCTTTCCAAGTACTATCTCAACTACTCTGTTCTCCGTCTCTGCATTCTCCAGATATTGTGTGTGTTCCAACTTATGCAAGTCGTTAACAAACTTTCAGTCCAACCAAACACACCCTGAGCCCTAATGATGCACATGCTCTGCTGGTTGTCCCTGCTTTGCCCACCGTACCCAAATCCCTTTTTACTTCCCCCATTGCAATGAAGTGGTCAGGTCTCAAATCTCTTTTACCCAGCTTAGGGCAATTGGGCAAACGTCAATCCCAGCAAATAGCTCAAGGTTTGCCCCCTTCTTTCTCTTTTCGTTTCTTTCTTTTCTTTTTTTTCCTTCTCTCTCTTTCCTCTGTTCCCATTGCCCACATGAAAATATGCATGTTCTTTTAGTTCCAGCTCTTTCCCTCAGCAAAGGGGCCAACATGGCAACATGCATGTCGACTTCGCTCAGAAAAGCTCAGGACGCTGTGTGTGTGTCGGTGTATTGATGCTGCGACGGAACTCGATTCGATTTGATTGGACCTGTCCGGAGATGGATCGATAGCGACGGATATGTGTGGCGGAAAGTTCACTAGCTCTTCGTCGCTCAGCATCATCTTCTCCGATCCATGCATTGAGTCTGTACGCTGAAGCTTGCATTCCATCCCATGTAAAGCCATGGGAGAGCACGAGATGGGAGGGCGAGACGACCTAGTAGTGCTCACCGCGGAGCTCTCGGCCAACACCGACCAAGGCACACGCAGTCAAACCGCAGCCCCAAAGTCCCGGTTCCGGTGTAGTGGACGACGACGAACGTATCTACGCGGCATGTTCCCATGTTTTACGAATACCTAGGCATGAGTTAGTTTAACTAGTGATGCTATGGGGTTATTAGTTTACTAACCTAGCTAGGTTGGTCTCGATCGCTGGGCGGTCAGACACCCCGTGCAGCTTCGTTTTCTGCCTGCTAAATAAAGCGCGTCACCTCTGATCCTCTGCTGACCACATGTCCGTTCTAAAGTATTGTTCTTTCTATTCCACTGTTTTTCTGTTCACATCCATTCAAACAATAATGAATATAGACATACATGTAAACTACAATCATATGATATTTAATAAATATATGATTAGTGTAAAATAAATTACTATACTTTGGAACGGAGTGTGTAATAAAGCCTACTGTTTGGGCTTATAGTCTACATCTTAGTCCATCCATAGACACACTTGCTCTCTCTCGCAAGATTTTTGGTTCTTGTGTCAAGCCAATGGTAAGTTTATAGCTTCTCTTTTCTCTCCTCTTCTCTCTCATCCACGTCAGTATTTAGCTGATTTACAGTCACTTATTATACTTGCTCTAACCTAAAGACTTCGGCTCGGTTTTCTAAGTACAAGAGACAACTAAGAGAGAGTGTGATACAACCCCGAGTCTTCGTGTACGTGAAGAGCTCGTCTCTTGTATTTTTTAATTAACCCCTAGAGAACTTTCAAAAGATGTCATATTAAATGTTGTTGTACACATACCCTTAAGACACACCTCCGACTCAGTTCTCTAAGCCCAAGACACAGTTTTACTAGTACAACCCACATAAATAAGTTATACACACTCCATTGTACCTACATATATCTTAGCTATGTCTTTTACTTGAAAAAACTGAAAGAGAAATAGGGTCAAACCTTTTCCTAAATGATTTTGGTGGTTGAGTTGCCCAACATAAATAATTGGACTAACTAGTTTGCTCTAGATTATAAGTTTTACAGGTGCATAAGTTCATCTACAACTATTCTAAGTCGACTATCCGGAATACCGTAGATTATTCCGGATAGGAGAAGCTTTTTGGAAAAACAGACCACGCGCGGACCGTCCGGCCTTTGCGACGGACCGTCCGCGACACCTGGATGACCCTCGGACAGAACCAATGCAAAAATCCAAGTCTACACTACGGACCGTCTAGAGGAAAAACAAGCACCGTCTGAGACCACGCGCGGACCATCCGACCTCAAGCGCGGACCGTCCGGTAGGTGAGGAACCGAAAACCCCGAAGGTGACGGGTTCAGTAAAATGAATTATAGCGTCCTCGCGGACCGTCCGGGGTGCACGACCGGACCGTCCGCGACTGCCTTTATCTGACATCTGACAACGCATTTAATGCATTATAGCCGTTGATATAGCCGTTACTGCTGACCGTTGCGATTTCAACCGTTGATGTACAGGGGCGGACCGTCCGGACCAGGGGCGTGGACCGTCCGCGGTCGATAGAATTGGAGCAACGGCTAGGAAGTGGTTGATGGCTATAAATACAACTCCAACCACCTCCATTCACTTCACCCAAGCATTCCAACTTTCAACATTCAATACAAGAGCTAGCAATCCATTCCAAGACGCAATCAAAGCCTCCAATCTCTCCAAGTTCCACAATTGAGACAAGTGATCATTAGTGATTAGTGACTTGAGAGAGAGAGAGTGATCCATGTGTTATTTGTCGCTCTTGTCGCTTGGCTTTTGCAATTGTGCTTTCTTCTTCCCCATTCTTATTCTTAATACATTTGTAATCAAAGCAAGAGACACTAAGTTTGTAGTGGTCCTTGTGGGGTCTAAGTGACCCGTTTGATTAAGGAGAAAGCTCACTCGGTCTAGGTGACCGTTTGAGAGAGGAAAAGGGTTGGAAGAGACCCGGTCTTTGTGACCACCTCAACAGGGAGTAGGTTTGAAAGAACCAAACCTCGGTAAAACAAATCACCGTGTCATCCGCTCTTATTTTGCTTGTGATTTGTTTTCGCCCTCTCTTTCGGACTCGATTATATTTCTAACGCTAACCCCGGCTTGTAGTTGTGCTTAAACTTTATAAATTTCAGATTTGCCTATTCACCCCCCCTCTAGGCGACTTTCAATTGGTATCAGAGCACGATACTTTATTAGAGCCTAACCGCTCGAAGTTATGTCGGGAGCTCACGCCAAGAAGAAGATGGTGACCGGCGACAAGCCCGCCACAAGCCACGGGAAGGCTCCATCGGGAGAGTCCAGCAACAAGAAGAGGGAGGAATCACCTCCCCACGTCAAGTCGCACCGGAGTGGCGACAAGAAGAAGAAAATGAAGAAAGTGGTCTATTACGAGACCGATTCTTCGTCTCCTTCCACCTCCGGCTCCGACACGTCATCCGTCACTTCTAAGTGCCATGAGCGCAAGAAGTTTAGTAAGATCCCCTTACGCTATCCTCGCATTTCCAAACGCACTCCTTTACTTTCCGTCCCACTAGGGAAACCACCGGTTTTTTATGGTGAAGATTATTGTATGTGGAGTGATAAAATGAGGCACCATCTAACCTCACTCCACGCTAGTATTTGGGACATTGTTGAATTTGGTGCGCAGGAACCATCCGTGGGGGATGAAGGCTATGACTCGGACGAGGTAGCCCAAATCCGGCACTTCAACTCCCAAGCCACTACTATACTCCTCGCCTCTCTAAGTCGAGAGGAGTATAATAAGGTGCAAGGGTTGAAGAGTGCCAAAGAAATTTGGGACGTGCTCAAGACCGCGCACGAAGGAGACGAGGTGACCAAGATCACCAAGAGGGAAACGATCGAGGGGGAGCTCGATCGCTTCATGCTTCATCAAGGGGAGGAGCCACAAGTGATGTACAACCGGCTCAAGACCTTGGTGAACCAAGTGCGCAACCTCGGAAGCATAAAACGGGATGACCATGAAATGGTCAAGGTTATTCTAAGATCACTCGTTTTTCTTAATCCTATACAAGTTCAATTAATTCATGGTGATCCTAGATACAAGCTAATGTCTCCCGAGGAGGTTATAGGAAAATTTGTGAGCTTTGAATTGATGATCAAAGGCTCCAAGAAAATCATCGAGCAAGGCGCCTCCTCCACACCCGAAGTGCAACCCGTCGCATTCAAAGCGACGGAGAAGAAGAAAGAAGAGTCTACGTCAAGTAGGCTCCCCATCGACGCCTCCAAGCTCGACAATTAGGAGATGGCTTTAATCATCAATAGCTTCCGCCAAATCCTCAAGCAAAGGAGGGGAAGGACTACAAGCCCCGCTCCAAGAATGTTTGCTACAAGTGTGGTAAGCCTGGTCATTTCATTGCTAAATGTCCATTATCAAGTGATAGTGAAAGAATGTTTGCTACAAGTGTGGTAAGTCTGGTCATTTCATTGCTAAATGTCCATTATCAAGTGATAGTGACAGGGGCAACGACAAGAAGGGAAGAAAGAAGGAGAAGAGGAAGTATTACAAGAAGAAGGGTGGTGATGCCCATGTTTGTTGGGAGTGGGACTCCGATGAGAGCTCCATCGACTCCTCCTCCGACGAGGACGCCACAAACATCACCGTCAACAAGGGTCTCATCTTCCCAAACATCGGACACAAGTGGCTCATGGCAAGGGACGACAAAAAGAAGGTAAAATCTAGAGCCTCCACTAAATATGCAACATCTAGTGATGAGGATAACTCTAGTGATGATGAGGATAATTTGCTTGCTCTTTTTGCCAACCTAAACATGCAACAAAAAGAGAAATTAAATGAATTGATAGGAGCTATTCATGAGAAGGATGAACTCTTGGATAGCCAAGAGGACTTCCTTATTAAGGAAAACAAAAAGCACGTTAAGGTTAAAAATGCTTATGCTCAGGAAGTAGAAAAATGTGAAAAATTAACTAGTGAGCTAAGCACTTGCCATGATATTATTTCCAACTTTAGAGATGAGAATGCTAAATTGATTGCTAAGGTTGAGAAGTTAGATGTTTGTGATGATTCAATTGTTAATCTTAGAAATGATAATGCTAGTTTAATTACTAAGATTGACAAGTTGAATGCATCTCTCTCTAGCCTTAAAATTGAAAATGAAAAATTAATTGCTAAGGCTAAAGATTTAAATGATTGCAATGTTTCTATTTCCAGTCTTAGAAAAGAAAATGCTATTTTACATGCAAAGATTGATGAACTAAATGTTTGCAAGCCCTCTACATCTACCGTTGAGCATGTTGCTATTTGCACTAGATGTAGAGATATTAATGTTGATGCTATTCATGATCACCTTGCCTTAATTAAACAACAAAATGATCACATAGCTCAACTTAGTGCTAAAATTAATGAGCATGACTTAGAAAATGAAAAATTTAAATTTGCTAGAAGCATGCTCTATAGTGGGAAACGCCCTGGGGTTAAGGATGGCCAGTGGCGGATCTAGGATTGATCCAAGAGGGGGCTACTAAACTAATGCTATAAATTTTTTTAAACCAAATAAAAACTAATCTTGCACATACTGTTCACCGCGTGCGCGTCGGAACCAAGGCGAAGGTCGAAGGAGGGAGGGCGGAGCGGCGGCTGGACAACAGCGTGGTCGCGGGCTCACGACGGTGCTCCGAGCGGGGCGAGCGGCGCTGCGGTGGTGCTCCGGCGGTCCGGATCTGGCCTGGCGAGCGAGCCGCGAGCGCGCTGCGGTGCTGGGCGAGCACGCCTGGGCGGCTGGGCGCCTGGCGGTGGCCGGTGGCGCGTGGCGGCCTGGCGGCTGGCGCTGGCGAGCCGTGGGCGAGCGCGCCTGGGCGGCTGCGCGCCTGGCGGTGGCCGGTGGCGGCCTAGCGGCTGGCGCGGGCGAGCGCGCTGGAGAAGTGGAGTCTTGGAGAGGAGGCTGGACCGCAGGGCGCAGGACCAGGACGCAGCGAGATCGAACGCAGGAGCCAAACGGCGGCGGCTGGGGCTGGATGTAGGACGTCTGCTGCTTAGGTCATGTCGCGCGATGATGGGCCTCTACTGGGCCGCGACTACCGACCGGGGCTGCAGCCCAGGCAGCCCCGGGTGGAGATCTGCCCCTGAGGATGGCATTGGCTTCCAGAAGGAGAGACAATGTCAAGCTTAATGCCCCTAAGAAATTGTCTAATTTTGTTAAGGGTAAGGCTCCCATGGTTCAGGATAACAAGGGTTATATTTTATACCCTGCCGGTTATCCCGAACACAAGATTAGGAGAATTCACTCTAGGAAGTCTCACTCTGGCTCTCATCATGCTTTTATGTATAAGAGTGAGGCATCTAGTTCTAGGCAATCCACTCATGTTAAATTGCCTAAAAAGAAAACTCCTATTGCATCAAATGAGCCTATTATTTCATTTAAGACTTTTGATGCTTCATATGTTTTAACTAACAAATCAGGCAAAGTAGTTGCCAAATATGTTGGGGCCAAACACAAGGGCTCAAAGACTTGTGTTTGGGTACCCAAGGTGCTTGTTTCTAATATCAAAGGACCCAAGACCGTTTGGGTACCTAAGAACAAGGCCTAAATTTGTTTTGTAGGTTTATGCATCCGGGGGGCTCAAGTTGGATAATTGATAGCGGGTGCACAAACCACATGATTGGGGAGAAAAGGATGTTCTCCTCCTACGAGAAAAACCATGATCCCCAAAGAGCTATCACATTCGGGGATAGAAATCAAGGTTTGGTCAAAGCACTTGGTAAAATTGCTATATCTCCTGACCATTCTATTTCCAATGTTTTTCTTGTAGATTCTTTAGATTACAACTTGCTTTCAGTTTCTCAATTATGTAAAATGGGCTACAATTGTCTTTTTACGGATTTAGGTGTTACTGTCTTTAGAAGAAGTGATGATTCAGTAGCATTTAAGGGAATGTTAGAGGGTCAGCTATACTTAGTTGATTTTAATAGAGCTGAACTCGACACTTGCTTAATTGCTAAGACTAACATGGGTTGGCTCTGGCATCGCCAACTAGCCCACGTTGGGATGAAGAATCTTCATAAGCTTCTAAAGGGAGAGCACATTTTGGGACTAACAAATGTTCATTTTGAGAAAGACAGGATTTGTAGCGCATGTCAAGCAGGAAAGCAAGTTGGTGTTCATCATCCACACAAGAACATCATGACGACTGACATGCCACTTAAGCTACTCCACATGGACCTATTCGGCCTGATTGCTTACATAAGCATCGGCGGGAGTAAGTATTGTCTAGTTATTGTGGATGATTATTCTCGCTTCACTTGGGTGTTCTTTTTGCAGGATAAATCCCAAACCCAAGAGACCTTAAAGGGATTCTTGAGACGGGCTCAAAATGAGTTCGGCTTAAGGATCAAAAAGATTAGAAGCGACAACGGGACGAAGTTCAAGAACTCACAAATAGAAGGCTTCCTTGAGGATGAGGGCATCAAGCATGAGTTCTCTTCTCCCTACACACCACAACAAAATGGTGTAGTGGAGAGGAAGAATAGAACTCTACTTGACATGGCGAGGACCATGCTTGATGAGTACAAGACTTCGGACCGGTTTTGGGCGGAAGCAGTCAACACCGCTTGCTACGCCATCAACCGTCTCTACCTTCACCGAATCCTCAAGAAGACATCGTATGAACTCCTCACCGGTAAAAAGCCCAATGTCTCATATTTTAGAGTCTTTGGTAGCAAATGTTTTACTCTTGTTAAAAGAGGTAGAAAATCTAAATTTGCTCCTAAGGCTGTAGAAGGCTTTTTACTTGGTTATGATTCAAACACAAGGGCATATAGAGTCTTTAACAAGTCCACTGGACTAGTTGAAGTTTCTTGTGACATTGTGTTTGATGAGACTAACGGCTCTCAAGTAGAGCAAGTTGATCTTGATGAGCTAGATGATGAAGAGGCTCCATGCGTCGCACTAAGGAACATGTCCATTGGGGATGTGTGTCCTAAGGAATCCGAAGAGTCTCCACAAGCACAAGATCAACAATCATTTTCAAATCAAGCATCTCCACCAACCCAAGATGAGGATCAAGATCAAGATGATGAAAATGAAGATCACGAAGAGCCACCTCATGAGGAGGACAATGATCATGGGGGAGATGCCCATGATCAAGACAAGGAAGATGATGAGGGTTCAAGACCGCCACACCCAAGAGTCCACCAAGCGATACAACAAGATCACCCCGTGAACTCCATCCTAGGTGATATTCATAAGGGGGTAACCACTCGATCTCGTGTCGCTCATTTTTGTGAACATTACTCCTTTGTGTCTTCTATTGAGCCATACAGGGTGGAAGACGCATTAAGGGATTCAGATTGGGTGTTGGCAATGCAAGAGGAACTCAACAACTTCACAAGGAATGAGGTATGGCATCTTGTTCCACGTCCTAATCAAAATGTTGTAGGAACCAAGTGGGTCTTCCGCAACAAGCAAGATGAGCATGGTGTGGTGACAAGGAACAAAGCCTGACTTGTGGCCAAGGGATATTCACAAGTCGATGGTTTGGATTTCGGTGAAACCTATGCACCCGTAGCTAGGCTTGAGTCAATTCGTATATTACTTGCCTATGCTACTTACCATGGCTTTAAGCTCTATCAAATGGACGTGAAAAGTGCCTTCCTCAATGGATCAATCAAGGAAGAGGTCTATGTTGAGCAACCTCCCAGCTTTGAAGATAGTGAGTACCCTAACCATGTCTATAAACTCCCTAAGGCGCTTTATGGGCTCAAGCAAGCCCCAAGAGCATGGTATGAATGCCTAAGAGATTTTCTTATCGCTAATGGCTTCAAAGTCGGAAAAGCCGATCCTACTCTCTTTACTAAAACTATTGCAAATGATTTGTTTATATGCCAAATTTATGTTGATGATATCATATTTGGGTCTACTAACAAATCTACTTGTGAAGAGTTTAGTAGGATCATGATTCAAAAATTCGAGATGTCTATGATGGGGGAGTTGAAGTATTTCTTAGGATTTCAAGTGAAACAACTACAAGAGGGCACCTTCATCAGCCAAACAAAGTACATTCAAGACATACTCACCAAGTTTGGGATGAAGGATGCCAAGCCCATCAAGACACCCATGAGAACCAATGGGCATATCGACCTCGACACGAGAGGTAAGTCCGTAGATCAAAAGGTATACCGGTCGATGATAGGATCTTTACTCTATTTATGTGCATCTCGACCGGATATTATGCTTTCCGTATGCATGTGTGCAAGATTCCAAGCCGATCCTAAGGAAGTTCACCTTAGGGCCGTGAAACGAATCTTGAGATATTTAGTTCATACTCCTAAGTTTGGTCTTTGGTACCCCAAGGGATCCACTTTTGATTTAATAGGTTATTCAGATACTGATTGGGCAGGGTGTAAAATTGATAGAAAGAGCACATCAGGGACTTGTCAGTTCTTGGGAAGATCCCTGGTGTCTTGGGCTTCAAAGAAACAAAATTTTGTAGCTCTTTCTACCGCCGAAGCCGAGTACATTGCCGCAGGCCATTGTTGCGCGCAATTGCTCTAGATGAGGCAAACCCTTAGGGACTATGGTTACAAATTAACCAAAGTTCCTCTCCTATGTGATAATGAGACTGCAATCCGCATGGCGGATAATCCCGTTGAGCACAACCGCACTAAGCACATAGCCATTCGATATCACTTTTTGAGGGATTACCAACAAAGGGGGATATCAAAATTGCATATGTTAGCACCAAAGCACAATTAGCCTATATCTTCACCAAGCCATTAGATGAGAAAATTTTTACCAAATTTAGGCATGAGCTAAACATTCTTGATTCTAGGAATTTTGATTGATATTTTGCACACATAGCTCATTTAGATACCTTTGATCATCTCTCTTTCTTGTGCTATGACTAATGTGGTTTTCAAGTGTATTACATGCTAAGTCATCGATTGAAAGGGAAATGGAGTCCTCGGCGAAGACAAGGCTTTCACTCCACTCCATTCAATTATTCATCCTTCGCCGTCACTCCGCACCGCTCTTCACTTTGATATAATCCTTCACTCATATTGTCGGCGTTTTGAGACCGGGGGGGTCCCTGGGCCGACGAGTGAAATGTCGCCGCGTGCCCCAGCCCAGATGGGTCGGCGCGAGACGGAGCGCGAAGGGGGGAAAAAGGCGGCCGGAGCGAGAGAGAGGTGGAAATCCCGCGGCCTTCGTGTTTGTCCCGCGCCCAGGTCGGGTGCGCTTGCAGTAGGGGGTTACAAGCGTCCACGCGGGAGGGGAGCGAGCGGCCTCACGCGAGCGCCTGTCCCGTCCTCTTCCCTGCGTGGCCAACCCTCTCTAAGAGGGCCATGGTCCTCCCTTTTATAGGCGCAAGGAAAGGATCCAGGTGTACAGTGGGGGTGTAGCAGAGTGCTAACGTGTCTAGCGGAGGAGAGCTAGCGCCCTAAGTACATGCCATCGTGGCAGCCGGAGAGGTTTTATCACCCGGTTCGTGTGGTGTCGTGGCCATCGGAGGAGCGCTGGAGCCTGGCGGAAGGACAGCTGTCAGGGCTGTCGAGTCCTTGCTGACGTCCTCTTGCTTCCGTAAGGGGGCTGAGAGCCGCCGTCGTCATAGAGCGTGCGGGGCGCCATCATTACTTGTCTGGCGGAGCGAGCCAGATGGGACGCCGGTCTTGTTCCCCGTAGCCTGAGTCAGCTTGGGGTAGGGTAATGATGGCGCCTCCTGTTGACGTGGTCGGTCCGTGCCCTAGGTTGGGCGATATGGAGGCTCCTCCGAGGTCGAGGTAGAGTCTGAGCCCCTGGGTCGGGCGAGGCGGAGACCGTCGGCGGAGGCCAGGGCTGAGTCCGAGCCCTGGGGTCGGGCGAAGCGGAGTTCGTCGTCTTCAGGGGCTGAGCCCGAGTCCGAGCCCTGGGGTCGGGCGAAGTGGAGTTCGCCGTCTTCCAGGGCCGAGCCCGAGTCCGAGCCCTTGGTCGGGCGGAGCGGAGTTCGCCGTCTTCCGGGGCTAAGCCCGAGTCCGAGCCCTGGGGTCGGGCGAAGCGGAGTTCGTCGTCTTCAGGGGCTGAGCCTGAGTCCGAGCCCTGGGGTCGGGCGGAGCGGAGTTCGCCGTCTTCCGGGGCTGAGCCCGAGTCCGAGCCCTGGGTCGGGCGGAGCGGAGTTCGCCGTCTTCCGGGGCTGAGCCCGAGTTCGAGCCCTGGGTCTGTAACACCCCAGGTGTTACCATGGCTAGAGCACACCTTGGCACTAAGGACTGTGAATTATATGTGGTAGAGGCTTAAGGCAACACATAAGAACCTTGGAGATCATGTGCTAATCAAGTTGCCAATGACCTAAGAATCATTACTCTAATCCTTGCACACTTACTACCTTGGATAAGAGGGGAGAAGAACCCTAGACCTCTCTTAAACCCTATCTCCCAAAACCCTAGATAAGAGGGAAAAGAGAGTGAGCAAGTGTACAAAGCATGAGTAATATTTACCCAAACCTTAAGTAACCTTATAACCAGCAATTAGGGGAGGGAATTATTGCAAAAAGACCCCTGGAGAAACCCCAAATCAAAGCTCCAAGTGGATAGAGAGCTAGAGCTCTCTATTTCTCTCTAAGTTAAAAACTACACCTACACTAAAGATCAGTTGTGTTCACCTCGAAGCTGGCATCAAATCCACCTATGTCCTATACCAAAAATGTGGCATACCACCCAAGGCACCCACTGGAAAAAGCTGAGCCCGAGACTTGGACGTTTGACATGCCTTGGCATGGTTTTTGTCGCGGGGTGGGCAGTGTGACACACCCGATTTGGCGACCAGAGATCTCCCTACCTAGGCCATATCTGCCATGGCAGCTCATGGATGAGAGACAGCCCTAGGTGCCAGGAAAAGACTCGCGCCGGATTTTTGCCGAGATTCGCACGTTTGCGACTTGGGTGAGCTGTGGAACATGGGCAGATTGTAAGCTCCACGTGTTCGACGCGCCCTGAGCTTGCCAGAGCACGCCCGCGCGCGCCCCGCGTCGCGACAACGGCCAGCCGGCGCCCTGTCCCGCGCCCGCGCCTATAAAGCCCTCCCAGGCGTCGGTTACACTCTTCCGCGCACACTCAAGCCTCACCGGAGTCCAGTTCACCGTCGTTTGCCCGTGCGCGGTGTGTCCGCGGCCACCCGAGCCACTACCGCCGTAGACCGGCCAGGCCAGCTTGCCACAGCCCCATCCAACCCTCTGAGGCGAGGGTACACACCTCGGTGAAGCTCCCCGAGCGAGGAATCGAAGCCTACTTCACCGGAGAGGCCAGTCCACGGTCGCCGGAGCTCTCAACCCCGCCGGAGTACGTGGACCGGGTAATCCACTCGACCATTTTCCGATTCCTTGTGCACACGGTCACTACATTACCCCGTGAAGCTCACCGTGCCTTTGGATTGAACCAGATCGCTGTGGTTTGGCCGGTACACTCGCCGCCGACGAGAACACCCGCCTGCACTCGTGGACCGGGCGATTCCGGCCATCCCCGCCGTCAAGCCGCACCTCGCTGTGACCGCCAGAGCCTCCCCGAGCCAACCCTGCCCTTCGCCGGACCTATCTCGCCGCCGGTAAGCCGCGCCACCCTTTTCTTTCCCGCGGGTACTGTTTACATTGGGGGAAGGACTGCGGGTGAGAGGAAG
The DNA here is from genome assembly GCF_902167145.1 of Zea mays. NCBI lineage: Eukaryota > Viridiplantae > Streptophyta > Magnoliopsida > Poales > Poaceae > Zea > Zea mays. The sequence continues at coordinate 45,760,503 of NC_050099.1, read as the reverse complement.
AAAAGGTCGGGGGGCTTTTTGAACTGTCAGCGACTCAGGGGAATAGTGGCGCAAGGGTAGAACTGCAAGGGTTGATTTAGTTTTAACCCAGGGACCTCGGTGTAAACTGCTTTTTTTCAGAAAACCTTATTAAACCTGATTTTAAATTTGAACAGAAACTTTAAAAATCCACAACTTCTGTTTAGTTCATCCAAATTTGGTCAAATCAATTTTGTCAGACTCTAAATAATGTAACCTACTTAATAAAAATACAAACCCCCCTATGTACTATAGAAAACTATAAGGTTCTGATTTAATTATAGTTTTGGCCAAAAGCTCAATAATAGAAAGAAAAATAGTTGCACTGTTTGACTAGGGTTAGAAAAATTTGGAGAAATCTAGGTCCACCTACTGACCTAATTAAAAATGTTGAATCTCTCTGTCCACACCAATAAATTAGTTTTTACCCTTTATTCTACAATATGCTTAGGGTTAAGAAAAATAGAAAATTTGATTTAAATAATGAACCAGAAGGCACCCCTATTTTTGTTAGGATACTCATTCAATATGGTTCACTGGAAAAATATATCACACCCTGTTTTAGTATAAAATAAGTAGGATACCTTTTAATTGAATAAAACAGGGATAACTTAGAAAAACCCTACAAAAATAACCCCAAGGTGAAAACACCCCCACCCTTGGGATAGTAAATGTTTTGTTATTAAGAACTTAAGAAAAATATGAAATCTGCTGTTTGACATTTTTCAAATAGCAATGTAGTGGAAAGTGCCTTTTTGGCATTAAACTTTAGAAAGCCATAACTAAATAACCACCCCTTGGCTTTCTGTGATTTTTGGCACAGAAGCCTATTATTAATGTTAGATGCTAGCAAAAATAACCCTTAGGGCAGAACCCACCCTTAATTAAGAGATGTAGTGTAAAGTGGCTCATTTTACACCACTCTTGTTATTTTTGTCTAAAGCATAGCCTTATTATTTTGAGCCTCAAATTCTTAAAACAAGCTAGAAAAGCAAATAGCAACCCACTGTAATGTTTACAGAATTTTTGGAAATTATTAAACCACTGTCGTAGTTCAAACCTACACTAGAAACCCTAAGTAGAAATTAAAGAAAGGAAAATGAATAATGTAAATTAATGTCATCCTAAAACCTTTGTAAATTGTCCACTGAAATGTATCAAGACAATACAAATCCATTATGTTATCCTCACTGAAAACCTAAGCCTAAAAAGGTAATAAGCCTAACCCACTGGAAGCCTCGCATGACTAAGAAACCCTAAGTCACTTCTTGACATAGTTCTTTTTAGCATAATGTTATTAAATCTTGCATAATCATGACATACATGTTCATTGCATTTCGATAGACTGTAACCTTGCTGACGGAGAGTACGTCCTCGTGCCGGAGCAAGGAGCTGCTCAGGAGGTAGCCCCGGATCCAGCACCAGAGTCTGCACCAGAGGACCTGCCTGCCACTGCTTTGGAAGGCAAGCCCCGGTTTTATGCATAACATGTTAATTATGTTATTTTAATATACTTAATGATTGTAGGATTGATTGTGCACTTAAGTGTAGGAGTTGTTTGAAACCCTAGTTGCATGATCTCAGGGACCCCATTGAGATGAATACTAGTATGCTAAGTCGAGTAGCTGCTTTATTAATTAGGATCTCGGTAGAAGTCGAGTGATTTTTCTAGCACTCGCGCGAGGTCAGGAAATTGGTTGTATCCACTTTCTATCATAATGGTGTTGGTTTGCGGACAACAATCCATGGGGATTGGTTGTCCACGGGATAAAAATTTGAATAAGGATTAAGGTGTGGTACCGTGAGTCAAGCGTTTGAACGTACTAAGCACATGCCGAGAAATATGGTAAATCGGTAAGCCTAGTACCTGATTGAACCTGGCAGTGGACTTTACCCCTCACGCGACCTGAGACGTGGTCTCCCATTCCGGTTATGGTGGGTACAAGTGCGGTCACTGCACGACAGCAGTCGGGGTCAGTGAGGCATTGTACGCCAAGGCGGTGAGCCCTGATCTGCTGACGGGGAATCGATGGGGACGATTGATGTGTGTGGGGACGGAGTGCCCCTGCATGTCGTGTGTTTAGGTTTACCTTGCAAGGATAAAAACTCGATTCGAATCGTCTGCTTCTCGCAGCTAATGAGACTGCTTGATCCATGCTGCTACATTGAGTAACAAGTGGAAATGTGATGAGTTGATATAAGCTGTTGATTGCTAATAATGCTTGCTACTATGTATGAGTAGATAGTACACTTTTAGCCTTAAGAGAGTCACACTTAAATTGACAAAGTTAAAACTTGACTTAGAAACTCAGCTAGTGCTTTTGGCAACCAAACCCCACCGCCAAACAGCTGCATGTCTAGAGGTAGAGGAGTAGACTCCTCACACCGGGTAAGTCTAGCTGAGTATTAGTATACTCAGCCTTGCTTGTGGCATAATTTTTACAGGTTCTCTGGAGGAAATGGTTGCTGGAGTGACTTGGCCGTCCATCTTGCCACCGGGTTGGACTGTCGAGTGGGACCCTGCCTCGGCTGAGGAGGAGCATGAGGAGTGATGGGACAGGCTTCCCCATCTCTCCGTTTAATTACCGTTAGTTTTATTCCGTTGCACTTCGAACACTGATGGCTACTTTTGAAAAACTCCGATGATGATTTAATAACTTAATACTCTTTCATGCACGGTTTTATGCATTATTGTATTTGCTCTGTGACTCACCATCGAGTGAGATTGTGGTACTTGATCCTGTCAGTGGCCGTGTCGGACTAGATCCGAGGGATTGACGGGTTATTCCCATTTAAGTGTGGTCTAGCCTTTAAAGCGGGACTTAGACACTTAAGTTGGAATAATTCGGGCAGTTCCGCCACAGCTGCTATCAGAGCTTGTACCACCACAGAGGAATCAATAAAATGTGAATACCATCGTTTTTCTAAAGTAAAACTTGGTAGAAACAATGTTGGATAGATAGTAGGACGAGCAGGATAGACCTAGGTCGTGAAGCCTTAGGGTAATAGAAGGGTAGCTAGGTGGCTAAGTAACTAGGCCCTACAGGCCATTTTTACAGGATGGGAGTTCTTCCATATTCCTTTATCTTGTTGTGAGGTCGTTTAGGACGAGCATGCATGCATTCTTAATTAAGCAAATGGATAACTAAGTAAGGACTTAAAAACAAGATAACAACCAACAAAGTTCCCAGTACCATTTTATTTTAACTAGAGAAAGGGGCTGGGTTTTATTTTTCTTGTTCTTTTTATAATTCTTTTTCTTTTACTTACGCTTAACCGTACACAGATGACTTCCCACGGATCCTCCGATGACGGAAATGCACTGTCCCACACTGACGGGCTTGCACGAGAGGGCTTTCCCCGCATTTTGTGGGAGGTACTTCAGGGGGCCGGATACGCGACACCCCCTCAGTACACGGTGCAGCAGTTCGAGAAGCACCGAGTGCCTTGCTGTAGGGTGAGGATGACCTTGGAGCCTCATCCCCTGCAGCCAGGTTGGCGCTCTTTGGACTCCGAGTCTTTTGGATACCGAGCTGAGGACACGATCGAGGCAATCGCTCTACACGGGTTGACCACTTTCTGTGGATTCCATCCTTTGGAGCTGGCTACCCACCCCATTGGCTTGTTCCCCGCCGAGAGGGAGGACGACCCAATGTGGAAGGATCGGGTGGAGCATGCCAAGGATATCTGGGCCATCTACCCAGGACAGACTGCGCACTTGACTGTACGGTGCATGAATGCTCTGTACCGTCTGCAAGTGATGCGCGGTGAGGCGATGTCCCATATGATGGCACTACTGGAGGCAACAAAGATTACGTTGGACAACAAAGAGGAGCTCGTGGTTGATTTGTCCACTGAAATGGTGGAGAAGGACTTGCAGGTGGAGCATCTATCCACTGATATCCAAGAGTTGGAGGAGCTAGTGGGCACCAGAGAGAACACCATCGAGGTTCTAGAGGATCATCTCATTAACACCCAGCAGCAGCTTGCCGAGGCTAATGAGCACTTGGACATGCATCATCAGGAGATCCAGGACATGGAGGCCAACGAGGACGTCGACATCGAGGGAGGAGAAGAGCCTGCCTCTAGTGTGGACACTGCTGGCTCAGGGAGACCACCTTCCCCCGAGTCGAGTGTTGCCTCGTTCGCTCACTAGATGTCCAGGATAGAGTTAGACGTTGGTGATGGTAGGACTCCTCGCAGCTAGCTTAGCTTTTGCACCCTTGGGGTACTAGGCTAGATAGAGTTGAGTCTTTTTGAGACAATTGATGTAATCATGCTAAACTCTCTTGGGAGCTTGTTTGATGGATGTTGTTATCAGTTTAAATTGGAAGGAAGAATTTATGCCTTTTAAAAATCCTTTTGTTGAAGTCGGAGTCTATCATGTTGTTTTTTACTCTTTTCGCCGCGATAAAATCTTGAACTTGGAAATATGGTGTTAAGTATGTATGTGGTTTTTCAGATGGCCCGGGAGGCAGCGTCGTGGCCAGAATGAGCGCGTTCCTCCACCGCCGCCACCACCTCCCACTCTGCAGGAGCTCATGGCTCAGCAAAATGAGATTTTGAGGCAGCTAGCTCAGCGTCAGCCACCACCTCAGCACTATGGTGGTGGAGACCATCAGCGTCACCCCGCGGCAGCTACCTACCAGGAGTTCCTTAGTACCCAGCCTCCATTGTTCACCAGGGCAGAGGACCCACTTGATGCAGATGTGTGGTTGCGGGTGGTGGAATCCAAATTCCCACTACTCCATGGAGCTTGCTCCGAGGTCACCAAAGTCAGGTTCGCCACCCAGCAGCTTCGCGGACCCACAAGGACTTGGTGGGACCATTTTCTTGCCATGCAGCCAGAGGATCGAGAGGTGGAATGGAGGGAGTTCAAGGCAGCTTTCAGTGGACACCACATACCAGCCGGGATTATGGACCGGAAGCTCAATGAGTTTTTGGCACTCACTCAGGGCAACAGGACAGTGTTGCAGTATGCCCAGGCCTTTAATGACTTGTGCCAGTATGCTGGGTATCACGCAGATACAGATGAGAAGAAGAGAGACAGGTTCAGGAGGGGGCTCAGCACTAAGCTCCGCGACCGTCTCAACACCGTCAGGGCCAACAGTTACAACGAGCTGGTCAACATGGATATCTCCCAGGAGGACTGCATTACAGCTCGACAGGCGGAGAATAAGAGGAAGACCCCTGTGGCAGGACCCTCAGCTCAGCCACAGCGCTTCAGGATTGTATTTGACACTCAGAATAGGGGACCTCAGCAGCAGCAAGGGCGATGGGTGATCCGACCACAGTAGCACCAGCAGCAGGCACCCAACCGCACTCAGTTTCCAGCTCAGAGGAACAATCAGCAGCAACAGCAGTACCGCCAGGCAAATGACAACAGATGTTTCACTTGCGGCAACACCGGACACTATGCCAAGAATTGCCCCCGGAACCAACAGAGGCAGGGGCAAAATGTTAATCAGAACCAAGGGAAGAGGCAGAAGGTGCAAGTGAGGCAAGGCAGGCTGAACTTCACCACCATGGCTGATATTCCAGAGGGAGCACCCGTCATGACTGGTATCTTTACAGTTTTGAATTATCCTGCTATTATTCTTTTTGATTCTGGTGCGTCGCATAGTTTTATCAGTGCCAAGTTTAGTGCCAAATGCCAGTTGCCCTTTCACCACATCGATGGGGGCATTACAATTTCAACACCAGGAGGCAGGGTTGCCACCTATCAAATCAACAGACACGTGCCCATAAAGTTTGGTAGTCTAATAATTAAAACCACCCTCCTCATTTTGGGATTGGATAGTGTGGATATTATATTGGGAACTGACTGGTTAACCAGGCATCAAGCAGTTATTGATGTTGCAGCCAGGGCCATTGAGGTGCACTCACCAACCTGTGGTGAAACTACATTATATTTGCCCGATCAGGGATGCACCCGTTCTTGTGCTTTCTTTATGATAGTCCCCAGTGGAAAAGATTCCAGTGGTCTGTGACTACCCAGATGTTTTCCCAGATGAGTTGCCAGGGATGCCACCTGACCGAGACATTGAGTTCGCAATTGAGTTGCAACCCAGGACTGCTCCTATCTCCAAGAGACCCTATAGGATGCCTCCCGCGGAATTGGCAGAATTGAAGAAGCAATTGCAAGAGTTGTTGGACAAGGGGTTTATTCGCCCAAGTACTTCACCATGGGGATGTCCAGCATTATTTGTGAAGAAAAAGGATGAAAGTTTGAGGATGTGTGTTGACTACCGCCCTCTCAATGCGGTGACTATTAAGAACAAATACCCGCTGCCCCGTATTGATGTTCTGTTTGATCAGTTGGTAGGAGCCAAGGTATTCTCCAAAATAGACCTTCGCTCAGGATACCATCAAATCAAGATCCGTGCCAGCGATATTCCCAAGACGGCTTTCTCTACCAGATATGGGTTGTATGAGTTTTTGGTGATGTCTTTTAGGCTGACCAATGCCCCGGCTTATTTCATGTACTTGATGAACTCAGTGTTTATGCCAGAGTTGGATAAGTTCGTGGTCGTTTTCATTGATGATATTCTGGTCTATTCCAAAAATAAAGATGAGCATACTGAGCACCTACACATCGTGCTTCAGCGGCTGCGCGATCATCATCTTTATGCTAAGTTGTCTAAATGTGAGTTCTAGCTGAAGGAGATCAAATTCTTGGGTCACACAATTTCTCAGGATGGGATATCAGTTGATCCTGAGAAGGTGCAGGAGGTGATGGATTGGAAACCCCCGACTACCGTGAGGCAGATTCGAAGTTTTCTAGGTTTGGCAGGGTATTATCGACGATTCATTCCGGATTTTTCCAGGATTGCCAAACCAATGACCGAACTGTTAAAAAAGGGAGTCAAGTATGTTTGGAGCCAGAAGTGTGAAGATGCCTTTCATACATTGAGGCAGCATTTGACAACAGCCCCAGTGCTAGCTCAACCTGACAACACCAAGCCATTTGAAGTTTATTGTGATGCTTCTGGTACTGGATTGGGATGTGTCTTGATGCAAGAAAACAGAGTCATTGCTTATGCTTCCCGAGCACTCAGACCCCATGAGCAGAACTACCCTACACATGACCTGGAGTTGGCAGCTGTGGTTCATGCTCTCAAGATATGGAGACACTACTTGATGGGAGCTCACTGTAACATCTACACTGATCACAAGAGTCTCAAGTACATCTTCACTCAGGCAGATCTAAACATGAGGCAAAGGAGATGGTTGGAGTTAATCAAGGACTATGATTTGGAAGTGCATTACCATCCTGGCAAGGCCAATGTTGTGGCAGATGCCTTGAGCAGAAAGGCCCAATGCAATTGTATGAGCATGGATGCAAGGGTCACCACCCTGTGCGATGAGCTGTGCAAGCTGAACCTGGAAGTTGTTTCTTCAGGTAACTTGAGTTATATCTCGGTGAAACCCACATTGCAAGAGCAAATAGTGAGGGCACATATTGAGGATAAGGGTGTTCAAATGATTAAGGAAATGGTCAAACAAAAGGCAGAGAAATACAAGTGCTTCCGACAGGACAGCAAGGGAATTTTATGGTTTGGAGATAGATTGGTTGTTCCCAAGGACCCAGAGCTCAGAAAGAAGATACTAGATGAAGCTCATCTTTCCAAATTCTCCATGCACCCTGGTAGCAACAAGATGTACCATGATCTCAGAACTTTATATTGGTGGACCAGAATGAAGAGGGAAATTGCCAAGTACATATCCGAGTGTGACACTTGCCAGAGGGTAAAAGCTAGTCATTTGAAGGCAGCAGGCCCTTTGCAACCCCTTCCCATACCATCTTGGAAATGGGAGGACATTTGCATGGACTTTATCGTAGGTTTGCCCAATACACCCAGGCACCATGATTCTATTTGGGTTATTGTGGACAGATTGACTAAGACTGCTCATTTCTTGCCAGTGCACACCACCCACAGGACAGAGAAGTATGCAGAGATCTACATTGATCAGATAATTCGTCTGCATGGGATACCCAAGACTGAGAGCACCTAGAGGGGGGGGGGGTGAATAGGTGATCCTATAAAAACTTAAACTTACAGCCACAAAAACTTGTTAAGCGTTAGCACAGTTAATGCCAAGTGGCTAGAGCGAAGATCTTGCACAATATGACAATCACGAGAAGTTCAACACAGAAAAGACACAGTGATTTATCCCGTGGTTCGGCCAAGTACAAAACTTGCCTACTCCATGTTGTGGCGTCCCAACGGACGAGAGTTGCACTCAACTCCTCTCAAGTGATCCAATGATCAACTTGAATACCACAGTGTTATGCTTTTCTTCTTAATATCCCGTTTTCGAGGAATCTCCACACTTTGGAGCCTCTCGCCCTTACACTTGAGATTCACAAAGAAATACGGAGTAAGGAAGGGACTAACAACGCACACAAGACTCAAAATCAGAGCAACAACACGCACACAAATCGCAACAAGAGCTCGCAACACAACTCAATGAGTTCACAATTCAACAAGAGCTCTAGATGCTATCACAATGAATCAAATGTGCGGAATCGATGTCTTGGTGCTTAGGAATGTTGTAGGAATACTTGGTGTCCTCCTCCATGCGCCTAGGGGTCCCTTTTATAGCCCCAAGGCAGCTAGGAGCCGTTGAGAACAAATCTGGAAGGCCATCCCTGCCTTCTGTCGTCGGGTGCACCGGACAGTCCGGTGCACACCGGACACTGTCCGGTGCCCGATTTCTTTCCATAAGCGGCACAGCCGACCGTTGCTGACCGTTGCAGATCTGGGAGCCGTTGGCGCACCGAACAGTCCGGTGCACACCGGACAGTCCGGTGCCCCCTTCCGACCGTTGGCCCGGCCACGTGTAGCGCAGATCCCGCGGCCGACCGTTGGCTCGGCCAACCGTTGGCTCACCGGACAGTCCGGTGCACACCGGACAGTCCGGTGAATTTTAGCCGTACGCCGTCGGCGAATTCCCGAGAGCGGCCTTTTCACGCCGAGTCAGCCTGGCGCACCGGACACTGTCAGGTGCACCACCGGACAGTCCGGTGTGCCAGACCGAGCTGAGTCTTGGCTGTACACAGCCAAGTCTTTCTCCATCTCTTCTCTTTTCTTCTTCTCTCTGTTTCTAATACTTAGACAAGTATATTAGTACACAAAACCAATGTACTAAGGCTTAGAAACATACCTTTAATTGTGATTTGCACTTTGTTCACCCATGGGCATAGATTCACATTTGAGCACTTGTGTTTGCACTCAATCATCAAAATACTTAGAAATGGCCCAAGGGCACATTTCCCTTTCAATCTCCCCCTTTTTGGTGATTTATGCCAACACAACATAAAGCAACTAGAACAAGTGCAAAATCACTTCAAATAAACCTCAAATTTATTTTGATTCGTTTTTGGCATATATGGATCATCCTTTGCCACCACTTGGTTTGTTTTTGCAAATCAAACTCAAATCTCTATCTCTAAGTCAAACACACATGTTGAAGCATAAAGAGAGTCATTCCATAAGAGATTGATCAAAGATTTCAAAAACTCCCCCTCTTTCCCATAATCACTACTTCTCCCCACAAGAAGCCAACTTTTGACACAAAAGATATGAAAGAGTTTTGACAAACCAAAAGCTTTACTCTCCTATTTTCAAATCTCTCAAGTGGTAGCTGATCCATTTATTGCTTTGGCCTTTATTTTCTCCCCCTTTGGCATCAAGCACCAAAACGGGATCAATTTTGGCCCTTTAACCCCATTGCCTCACCAAAGTCATCAATTAAGAGCAAATGGCAATAAGAGTTCATGAGATGAACTTGGAATAAGTTACCCTCTCATCGGAGTGCAGTGGAAGTCTTTCATGGTCCAAGTCCACCTTTTCCCTTTCAATTCTCCTTCGAGACTAAATCAAGCAAACTCAAGCATATGGTTAGTCTCAAAGGGTCAAGTTGTAACACATCTCCCCCTAAACATGTGCATCACTTTGCAACGGACTTGTGAGGTCCAGGGAGTGTTTGTACAACTTGAGCACCACAATAAGCAACAAAATGCAGAATGAACATGATCAAAGGCATAAACACATGTATGCTACAGTTCAATCCAGGTTCCGCGAATCTAAGACATTTAGCTCACTACGCAGCCTGCAAAAGGTCTTCTCATCTAGAGGCTTGGTAAAGATATCGGCTAGCTGGTTCTCGGTGCTAACATGAAACACTTCGATATCCCCCTTTTGCTGGTGGTCTCTCAGAAAGTGATGCCGGATGTCTATGTGCTTTGTGCGGCTGTGCTCAACAGGATTCTCCGCCATGCGGATAGCACTCTCATTATCACATAGGAGTGGGACTTTGCTCAGATTGTAGCCAAAGTCCCTGAGGGTTTGCCTCATCCAAAGTAGTTGCGCGCAACACTGTCCTGCGGCAACATACTCGGCCTCAGCGGTGGATAGAGCAACAGAGGTTTGTTTCTTAGAATGCCATGACACCAGGGACCTTCCTAAGAATTGGCACGTCCCCGATGTACTCTTCCTATCGACCTTACATCCAGCATAATCGGAGTCTGAATATCCAATCAAGTCAAAGGTAGACCCCTTTGGATACCAGAGCCCGAAGCAAGGCGTAGCAACTAAATATCTAAGAATTCGCTTCACCGCCACTAAGTGACACTCCCTAGGATCGGATTGAAATCTAGCACACATGCATACGCTGAGCATAATATCCGGTCTACTAGCACATAAGTAAAGTAATGACCCTATCATTGACCGGTATGCTTTTTGATCAACGGACTTACCTCCTTTGTTGAGGTCGGTGTGTCCGTCGGTTCCCATCGGAGTCTTTGCGGGCTTGGCGTCCTTCATCCCAAACCGCTTCAGCAGATCTTGCGTGTACTTCGTTTGAGAGATGAAGGTGCCGTCCTTGAGTTGCTTCACTTGGAACCCAAGGAAGTAGTTCAACTCGCCCATCATTGACATCTCGAATTTCTGCGTCATCACCCTGCTAAACTCTTCACAAGACTTTTTATTAGTAGAACCAAATATTATGTCATCGACATAAATTTGGCACACAAACAAATCACCATCACATGTCTTAGTGAAAAGAGTTGGATCGGCTTTCCCAACCTTGAAAGCATTAGCAATTAAGAAATCTCTAAGGCATTCATACCATGCTCTTGGGGCTTGCTTAAGTCCATAGAGCGCCTTAGAGAGCTTACACACGTGGTCGGGGTACCGTTCATCCTCGAAGCCAGGGGGTTGCTCCACGTATACCTCCTCCTTTATTGGCCCGTTGAGGAAAGCGCTCTTCACATCCATTTGGAACAACCTGAAAGAATGGTGAGCGGCATATGCTAGCAAGATACGAATGGACTCTAGCCTAGCCACAGGAGCAAAAGTCTCCTCAAAGTCCAAACCTGCGACTTGGGCATAACCTTTTGCCACAAGTCGAGCCTTGTTCCTTGTCACCAATCCGTGCTCGTCTTGTTTGTTGCGAAACACCCACTTGGTTCCCACAACATTTTGCTTGGGACGAGGCACCAGCGTCCAAACTTCATTACGCTTGAAGTTGTTAAGTTCCTCCTGCATGGCCAACACCCAATCCGGATCTAGCAAGGCCTCTTCTACCCTGAAAGGCTCAATAGAAGAGACAAAAGAGTAATGTTCACAAAAATTAACTAATCGAGACCGAGTAGTCACTCCCTTGCTAATATCACCCAGAATTTGGTCGACGGGATGATCCCTTTGAATCACCGCTCGAACTTGGGTTGGAGGTGCCGGTTGCGCTTCTTCCTCCATCACATGATCATCTTGTGCTCCCCCTTGATCACATGCCTCCTGTTCATCGTCTTGAGTTGGGGGTTGCACCATTGTTGAGGAAGAAGGTTGATCTCGTTCATCTTGTTCCTGTGGCCGCACTTCTCCAATCGCCATGGTTCGTATAGCGGCCGTCGGAACATCTTCTTCATCTACATCATCACAATCAAAAACTTGCTCTCTTGGAGAGCCATTAGTCTCATCAAATACAACGTCGCTAGAGACTTCAACCAAACCCGATGATTTGTTGAAGACTCTATACGCCTTTGTATTTGAGTCATAACCTAACAAAAACCCTTCTACAGCTTTGGGAGCAAACTTAGAATTTCTACCCTTCTTTACTAGAATGTAGCACTTGCTCCCAAAAACACGAAAGTAAGATACATTGGGTTTGTTACCGATTAGTAGCTCATACGACGTCTTCTTGAGGAGGCGATGAAGGTAGACCCTGTTGATGGCGTGGCAAGCCGTGTTCACGGCTTCTGTCCAAAAGCACTCGGGGGTCTTGAACTCTCCTAGCATCGTCCTCGCCATATCGATGAGCGTCCTGTTCTTCCTCTCTACCACACCATTTTGCTGTGGTGTGTAGGGAGCGGAGAACTCGTGCTTGATCCCTTCCTCTTCAAGGAACTCCTCCACTTGAAGGTTCTTGAACTCGGACCCGTTGTCGCTCCTTATCTTTTTCACTTTGAGCTCAAACTCATTTTGAGCTCTCCTGAGGAAGCGCTTGAGGGTCCCTTGGGTTTCAGACTTATCCTGCAAAAAGAACACCCAAGTGAAGCGGGAAAAGTCATCAACAATAACTAGACCATACTTACTTCCTCCTATACTTAGATAGGCGACAGGTCCGAAGAGGTCCATATGCAGCAGCTCCAGGGGCCTTGATGTGGTCATCACATTCTTGCTGTGATGTGCTCCTCCCACTTGTTTACCTGCTTGACAAGCTGCACAAGGTCTATCTTTTTCGAATTGAACGTTAGTCAAACCTATCACGTGTTCTCCCTTTAGAAGCTTGTGAAGGTTCTTCATCCCCACATGTGCTAAGCGGCGATGCCACAGCCAGCCCATGCTAGTCTTAGCTATTAAGCATGCATCTAGACCGGCCTCTTCTTTTGCAAAATCAACTAAATAAAGTTTGCCGTCTAATACACCTTTAAAAGCTAGTGAACCATCACTTCTTCTAAAGACAGACACATCTACATTTGTAAATAGACAGTTATACCCCATGTTGCATAATTGACTAACAGATAGCAAATTATATCCAAGAGACTTTACTAAAAACACATTAGAGATAGAGTGCTCATTGGAAATTGCAATTTTGCCTAACCCTTTTACCTTGCCTTGATTCCCATCACCGAATATAATTGAATCTTGGGAATCCTTATTCTTGACGTAGGAGGTGAACATCTTCTTCTCCCCCGTCATATGGTTTGTGCATCCGCTATCAATAATCCAGCTTGAACCCCCGGATGCATAAACCTGCAAGGCAAATTTAGGCTTGGGTTTTAGGTACCCAACTCATGTTGGGTCCTACAAGGTTAGTGCAAATATCCTTAGGGACCCAAATGCAAGTTTTGTCTCCCTTGCATTTTGCCCCTAACTTCCTAGCAACTATTTTCTTATCCTTTCTACAAATAGCAAAGGAAGCATTTAAAGCACAATAAATTGTAGAAGGTTCATTTACTACTTTCCTAGGAGCATGAATAAAGTTCTTTCTAGGCACATGATGAGTAGCATTTCTCCTAGACATATTTCTACCATGCATATAGGAAGAACTAGAAGCAAACATGGCATGAGAGTCAAAATCATCATAAGCATTATAACTCCTATAAGCATTTCTAGTTTGTCTCCTATCATGATACAAAAAGGCATGGTTCTTTTTAGCACTAGTAGCCATAGGGGCCTTCCCTTTCTCCTTAGCGGGAATGGGAGCCTTATGGCTTGTTAAGTTCTTGGCTTCTCTCTTGAAGCCAAGTCCATCCTTAATTGAGGGGTGTCTACCAACCGTGTAGGCATCCCTAGCAAATTTTAGTTTCTCAAAATCACTTTTGCTAGTCTTAAGTTGGGCATTAAGACTAGCCAATTCATCTTTTAATTTGGAGATTGAAACTAGGTGTTCACTACAAGCATCAATATCAAAGTCTTTACACCTAGTGCAAATCATAACATGTTCTACACAAGAGTTAGATTTATTTGCTATTTCTAAGTTTGCACTCAAATCATTGTTAACACTTTTTAAATTAGAAATGGTTTCCTGACAAGTAGATAGTTCAAAAGACAGCATTTCATTTCTTTTAACTTCTAAAGCATAGGATTTTTGTGCCTCTACAAATTTATCATGTTCTTCATACAACAAATCCTCTTGTTTCTCTAAGAGTCTATCCTTCTCATTCAAGGCATCAATCAACTCATTGATTTTACTAATTTTATTTCTATCCAATCCCTTGAACAAGCTAGAGTAATCTATGTCATCATTATCACTAGACTCATTATCACTAGAGGAAGCATAAGTGGAGTCTCGAGTACTCACCTTCTTTTCTCTTGCCATGAGACAAGTGTGATGCTCGTTGGGGAAGAGGGATGACTTGTTGAAGGCAGTGGCGGCGAGTCCTTCATTGTCGGAGTCGGAGGAGGAGCAATCCGAATCCCACTCCTTTCCGATATGTGCCTCGCCCTTGGCCTTCTTGTAATGCTTCTTCTTTTCCCTCTTGCTCCCGTGTTCCTGGTCACTATCATTGTCGGGACAGTTAGCAATAAAATGACCAAGCTTACCGCATTTGAAGCATGATCGCTTTCCCTTGGTCTTAGTCTTGCTTGGCTGTCCCTTGCGACCCTTTAGTGCCGTCTTGAATCTTTTGATGATGAGGGCCATCTCTTCATCATTAAGACCGGCCGCCTCAATTTGCGCCACCTTGCTGGGTAGCGCCTCCTTGCTCCTTGTTGCCTTGAGAGCAATGGGTTGAGGCTCATGGATTGGGCCATTTAGCGCGTCGTCCACGTACCTCGCCTCCTTGATCATCATTCGCCCGCTTACAAATTTTCCAAGAATTTCTTCGGGCGACATCTTGATGTACCTAGGATTTTCACGAATATTGTTCACCAAGTGAGGATCAAGAACAGTAAATGACCTTAGCATTAGGCGGACGACGTCGTGATCCGTCCATCGCGTGCTTCCGTAGCTCCTTATTTTGTTGATAAGGATCTTGAGCCGGTTGTATGTTTGTGTCGGCTCCTCGCCCCTTATCATCGCGAATCGTCCGAGCTCGCCCTCCACCAACTCAATCTTGGTGAGTAAGGTGACATCATTCCCCTCATGAGAGATCTTGAGGGTGTCCCAAATCTGCTTGGCATTGTCCAAGCCGCTCACCTTGTGATACTCGTCCCTGCACAAAGAGGCTAGCAACACAGTAGTAGCTTGTGCATTTTTATGGATCTGTTCATTAATAAATGAAGGGCTATCCGAGCTATCAAATTTCATTCCACTTTCCACAATCTCCCAAATGCTTGGATGGAGAGAAAATAGGTGAGTACGCATTTTGTGACTCCAAAATCCGTAGTCCTCTCCATCAAAGTGAGGAGGCTTGCCAAGTGGAATGGGGAGCAAATGAGCATTTGAGCTATGCGGAATGCGCGAATAATCAAAAGAAAAGTTTGAGTTAACCGTCTTTTGTTTGTCATAGTCGTTGTCGTCGTTGTCCTTTTGGGAAGAGGAAGATTCGTCGCTGTCGTCGTAGTAGACGATCTCCTTGATGCGCCTTGTCTTCTTCTTCTTTCCTTCCTTCCGTCTACGGCCCGAGCCGGAGTCGGTAGGCTTGTCATCTTTGGGCTCGTTGACGAAGGACTCCTTCTCCTTGTCGTTGATCACGATTCCCTTCCCCTTAGGATCCATCTCTTCGGGCGGTTAGTCCCTTTCTTGAAGAGAACGGCTCTGATACCAATTGAGAGCACCTAGAGGGGGGGTGAATAGGTGATCCTGTAAAAACTTAAACTTACAGCCACAAAAACTTGTTAAGCGTTAGCACAGTTAATGCCAAGTGGCTAGAGCGAAGATCTTGCATAATATGACAATCACGAGAAGTTCAACACAGAGAAGACACAGTGATTTATCCCGTGGTTCGGCCAAGTACAAAACTTGCCTACTCCACGTTGTGGCGTCCCAACGGACGAGAGTTGCACTCAACTCCTCTCAAGTGATCCAATGATCAACTTGAATACCACAGTGTTATGCTTTTCTTCTTAATATCCCGTTTTCGAGGAATCTCCACACTTTGGAGCCTCTCGCCCTTACACTTGAGATTCACAAAGAAATACGGAGTAAGGAAGGGACTAACAACGCACACAAGACTCAAAATCAGAGCAACAACACGCACACAAATCGCAACAAGAGCTCGCAACACAACTCAATGAGTTCACAATTCAACAAGAGCTCTAGATGCTATCACAATGAATCAAATGTGCGGAATCGATGTCTTGGTGCTTAGGAATGTTGTAGGAATACTTGGTGTCCTCCTCCATGCGCCTAGGGGTCCCTTTTATAGCCCCAAGGCAGCTAGGAGCCGTTGAGAACAAATCTGGAAGGCCATCCCTGCCTTCTGTCGTCGGGTGCACCGGACAGTCCGGTGCACACCGGACACTGTCCGGTGCCCGATTTCTTTCCATAAGCGGCACAGCCGACCGTTGCTGACCGTTGCAGATATGGGAGCCGTTGGCGCACCGGACAGTCCGGTGCACACCGGACAGTCCGGTGCCCCCTTCCGACCGTTGGCCCGGCCACGTGTCGCGCGCAGATCCCGCGACCGACCGTTGGCTCACCGGACAGTCCGGTGCACACCGGACAGTCCGGTGAATTTTAGCCGTACGCCGTCGGCGAATTCCCGAGAGTGGCCTTTTCACGCCGAGTCAGCCTGGCGCACCGGACACTGTCCGGTGCACCACCGGACAGTCCGGTGTGCCAGACCGAGCTGAGTCTTGGCTGTACACAGCTAAGTCTTTCTCCATCTCTTCTATTTTCTTCTTCTCTCTGTTTCTAATACTTAGACAAGTATATTAGTACACAAAACCAATGTACTAAGGCTTAGAAACATACCTTTAATTATGATTTGCACTTTGTTCACCCATGGGCATAGATTCACATTTGAGCACTTGTGTTTGCACTCAATCATCAAAATACTTAGAAATGGCCCAAGGGCACATTTCCCTTTCAAAGACTATAGTCTCGGACAGAGGAGCACCATTCGTGGCACGATTTTGGGAACAATTGCAAGAATCACTTGGGACCCATGTCATCCGAAGCTCAGCATACCACCCCCAAACAGATGGCCAAACAGAAAGGGTGAATCAGATTCTGGAAGACATGTTGCGAGCATGTGCACTCCACTACGGAAAAGATTGGGACAAGTGTCTTTCCTTGGCAGAGTTTTCTTATAATAACAGCTACCAGTCCAGTCTAAAAATAGCACCTTTTGAAGCCTTGTATGGGAGAAGATGCAGAACCCCGCTGAATTGGTCTCAAGCAGGAGAGAGGGAAATTTTTGGGCCAGATTTGGTACTTGAAGCAGAGGCAAAGGTTAGAGTCATCAAGAAGAACCTAGAAGCTGTTCAGGCTAGGCAAAAGAGCTATCATGACAAGAGGCGGAAGCCTCTACAGTTTGAAGTGGGAAATCATGTTTATCTCAAGGTATCACCAACCAAGGGTGTCCAGAGATTCGGGATCAAGGGCAAGTTAGCTCCTCGCTACATTGGACCCTACGAGATCAAGGAAGCTTGTGGACCCGTTGCCTATCAACTGAAGTTGCCACCCAGCATGTCAGCTGTTCATGATGTATTCCATGTATCTCAATTGCGGAAATGTGTTCGCCTACCCACTGAAGTACTGCCCGAACCGAACATTGAGATAGAACCAGACTTATCCTACCAAGAGTACCCCGTCAGGGTATTGGATCAGAAGGAAAGATCAACTCGGGCAAGGTCGGTCAGAATGTATAAGGTTCAGTGGAGTCACCATTCAGCAGAAGAAGCTACATGGGAGACTGAGGACTTTCTACGCTCTCGCTTCCCCGACTTTCTGCCCAAAGGAGTCGGTACGTAACCCCAAAACCCCACCCCCACCTGCCCTTTGAATTCAATTATAAGAAAAACTTAGATAACAAGGATAGTCTAAGTTGTGGATTTAACTTAAGAAGGGTTTCCTTCTGAAGTTGCAGAGAGAATGACATTCGAAGAGCAGTTAACAAGAGAAACTCGAGTATAAAGAAAGAATAGCACCAACACACCTTCAAGCACCCCCAAGGGACTCTACCTAAAATCTCGGGACGAGATTCCTTTAAGGGGGGAGGGCTGTAACACCCGAGGTGTTACCATGGCTAGAGCACACCTTGGCACTAAGGACTGTGAATTATATGTGGTAGAGGCTTAAGGCAACACATAAGAACCTTGGAGATCATGTGCTAATCAAGTTGCCAATGACCTAAGAATCATTACTCTAATCCTTGCGCACTTACTACCTTGGATAAGAGGGGATAAGAACCCTAGACCTCTCTTAAACCCTATCTCCCAAAACCCTAGATAAGAGGGAAAAGAGAGTGAGCAAGTGTACAAAGCATGAGTAATATTTACCCAAACCTTAAGTAACCTTATAACCAGCAATTAGGGGAGGGAATTATTGCAAAAAGACCCCTGGAGAAACCCCAAATCAAAGCTCCAAGTGGATAGAGAGCTAGAGCTCTCTATTTCTCTCTAAGTTAAAAACTACACCTACACTAAAGATCAGTTGTGTTCACCTCTAAGCTGGCATCAAATCCACCTATGTCCTATACCAAAAATGTGGCATACCACCCAAGGCACCCACTGGAAAAAGCTGAGCCCGAGACTTGGACGTTTGACATGCCTTGGCATGGTTTTTGTCGCGGGGTGGGCAGTGTGACACACCCGATTTGGCGACCAGAGATCTCCCTACCTAGGCCATATCTGCCATGGCAGCTCACGGATGAGAGACAACCCTAGGTGCCAGGAAAAGACTCGCGCCAGATTTTTGCCAAGATTCGCACGTTTGCGACTTGGGTGAGCTGTGGAACACGGGAAGATTGTAAGCTCCACGTGTTCGACGCGCCCTGAGCTTGCCAGAGCACGCCCGCGCGCGCCCCGCGTCGCGCCAACGGCCAGCCGGCGCCCTGTCCCGCGCCCGCGCCTATAAAGCCCTCCCAGGCGTCGGTTACACTCTTCCGCGCACACTCAAGCCTCACCGGAGTCCAGTTCACCGTCGTTTGCCCGTGCGCGGTGTTTCCGCGGCCACCCGAGCCACTGCCGCCGTAGACCGGCCAGGCCAGCTTGCCCCAGCCCCATCCAACCCTCTGAGGCGAGGGTACACACCTCGGTGAAGCTCCCCGAGCGAGGAATCGAAGCCTACTTCACCGGAGAGGCCAGTCCACGGTCGCCGGAGCTCTCAACCCCGCCAGAGTACGTGGACCGGGTAATCCACTCGACCATTTTCCGATTCCTTGTGCACACGATCACTACGTTACCCCGTGAAGCTCACCGTGCCTTTGGATTGAACCAGATCGCCGTGGTTTGGCCGGTACACTCGCCGCCGACGAGAACACCCACCTGCGCTCGTGGACCGGGCGATTCCGGCCATCCCCGCCGTCAAGCCGCACCTCGCTGTGACCGCCAGAGCCTCCCCGAGCCAACCCTGCCCTTTGCCTGACCTATCTCGCCGCCGGTAAGCCGCGCCACCCTTTTCTTTCCCGCGGGTACTGTTTACATTGGGGGAAGGACTGCGGGTGAGAGGAAGAAAAGGTCGGGGGGCTTTTTGAACTGTCAGCGACTCAGGGGAATAGTGGCGCAAGGGTAGAACTGCAAGGGTTGATTTAGTTTTAACCCAGGGACCTCGGTGTAAACTGCTTTTTTCAGAAAACCTTATTAAACCTGATTTTAAATTTGAACAGAAACTTTAAAAATCCATAACTTCTGTTTAGTTCATCCAAATTTGGTCAAATCAATTTTGTCAGACTCTAAATAATGTAACCTATTTAAGAAAAATACAAAACCCCCTATGTACTATAGAAAACTATAAGGTTCTGATTTAATTATAGTTTTGGCCAAAAGCTCAATAATAGAAAGAAAAATAGTTGCACTTTTTGACTAGGGTTAGAAAAATTTGGAGAAATCTAGGTCCACCTACTGACCTAATTAAAAATGTTGAATCTCTCTGTCCACACCAATAAATTAGTTTTTACCCTTTATTCTACAATATGCTTAGGGTTAAGAAAAATAAAAAATGTGATTTAAATAATGAACCAGAAGGCACCCCTATTTTTGTTAGGATACTCATTCAATATGGTTCACTGGAAAAATATATCACACCCTGTTTTAGTATAAAATAAGTAGGATACCTTTTAATTGAATAAAACAGGGATAACTTAGAAAAACCCTACAAAAATAACCCCAAGGTGAAAACACCCCCACCCTTGGGATAGTAAATGTTTTGTTATTAAGAACTTAAGAAAAATATGAAATCTGCTGTTTGACATTTTTCAAATAGCAATGTAGTGGAAAGTGCTTTTTTGGCATTAAACTTTAGAAAGCCATAACTAAATAACCACCCCTTGGCTTTCTGTGATTTTTGGCACAGAAGCCTATTATTAATGTTAGATGCTAGCAAAAATAACCCTTAGGGAAGAACCCACCCTTAATTAAGAGATGTAGTGTAAAGTGGCTCATTTTACACCACTCTTGTTATTTTTGTCTAAAGCATAGCCTTATTATTTTGAGCCTCAAATTCTTAAAACAAGCTAGAAAAGCAAATAGCAACCCACTGTAATTTTTACAGAATTTTTGGAAATTATTAAACCACTGTTGTAGTTCAAACCTACACTAGAAACCCTAAGTAGAAATTAAAGAAAGGAAAATGAATAATGTAAATTAATGTCATCCTAAAACCTTTGTAAATTGTCCACTGAAATGTATCAAGACAATACAAATCCACTATGTTATCCTCACTGAAAACCTAAGCCTAAAAAGGTAATAAGCCTAACCCACTGGAAGCCTCGCATGACTAAGAAACCCTAAGTCACTTCTTGACATAGTTCTTTTTAGCATAATGTTATTAAATCTTGCATAATCATGACATACATGTTCATTGCATTTCGATAGACTGTAACCTTGCTGACGGAGAGTACGTCCTCGTGCCGGAGCAAGGAGCTGCTCAGGAGGTAGCCCCGGATCCAGCACCAGAGTCTGCACCAGAGGACCTGCCTGCCACTGCTTTGGAAGGCAAGCCACGGTTTTATGCATAACCTGTTAATTATGCTATTTTAATATACTTAATGATTGTAGGATTGATTGTGCACTTAAGTGTAGGAGTTGTTTGAAACCCTAGTTGCATGATCTCAGGGACCCCATTGAGATGAATACTAGTATGCTAAGTCGAGTAGCTGCTTTATTAATTAGGATCTCGATAGAAGTCAAGTGATTTTTCTAGCACTCGCGCGAGGTCAGGAAATTGGTTGTATCCACTTTCTATCATAATGGTGTTGGTTTGCGGACAACAATCCATGGGGATTGGTTGTCCACGGGATAAAAATTTGAATAAGGATTAAGGTGTGGTACCGTGAGTCAAGCGTTTGAACGTACTAAGCACATGCCGAGAAATATGGTAAATCGGTAAGCCTAGTACCTGATTGAACCTGGCAGTGGACTTTACCCCTCACGCGACCTGAGACGTGGTCTCCCATTCCGGTTATGGTGGGTACAAGTGCGGTCACTGCACGACGGCAGTCGGGGTCAGTGAGGCATTGTACGCCAAGGCGGTGAGCCCTGATCTGCTGACGGGGAATCGATGGGGATGGTTGATGTGTGTGGGGACGGAGTGCCCCTGCATGTCGTGTGTTTAGGTTTACCTTGCAAGGATAAAAACTCGATTCGAATCGTCTGCTTCTCGCAGCTAATGAGACTGCTTGATCCATGCTGCTACATTGAGTAACAAGTGGAAATGTGATGAGTTGATATAAGCTGTTGATTGCTAATAATGCTTGCTACTATGTATGAGTAGATAGTACACTTTTAGCCTTAAGAGAGTCACACTTAAATTGACAAAGTTAAAACTTGACTTAGAAACTCAGCTAGTGCTTTTGGCAACCAAACCCCACCGCCAAACAGCTGCATGTCTAGAGGTAGAGGAGTAGACTCCTCACACCGGGTAAGTCTAGCTGAGTATTAGTATACTCAGCCTTGCTTGTGGCATAATTTTTACAGGTTCTCTGGAGGAAATGGTTGCTGGAGTGACTTGGCCGTCCATCTTGCCACCGGGTTGGACTGTCGAGTGGGACCCTGCCTCGGCTGAGGAGGAGCATGAGGAGTGATGGGACAGACTTCCCCATCTCTCCGTTTAATTACCGTTAGTTTTATTCCGTTGCACTTCGAACACTGATGGCTACTTTTGAAAAACTCCGATGATGATGTAATAACTTAATACTCTTTCATGCACGGTTTTATGCTTTATTGTATTTGCTCTGTGACTCACCATCGAGTGAGATTGTGGTACTTGATCCTGTCAGTGGCCGTGTCGGACTAGATCCGAGGGATTGACGGGTTATTCCCATTTAAGTGTGGTCTAGCCTTTAAAGCGGGACTTAGACACTTAAGTTGGAATAATTCGGGCAGTTCCGCCACAGGGTCGGGCGGTGCCCGAGGCCGGGCCTGGCTGCCTGTCAGCCTCACTCTGTTGAGTGGCACAGCAGTCGGAGCGGCGCAGGCGATGCTGTCCTTCTGTCAGGCCGGTCAGTGGAGCGGCGAAGTGACTGCGGTCACTTCGGTTCTGTCGACTGGAGGACGTGCGTCAGGATAAAGGTGTCAGGCCGCCTTTGCATTAAATGCCCCTGCGATTTGGTCGGTTGGCGTGGCGATTTGGCCAGGGTTGCTTCTCGGCGAAGACTGGGCCTCGGGCGAGCCGGAAGTATGTTCGTCGCTGGAGGGGGGCCTCGGGCGAGACGTAGATCCTCCGGGGTCGGCTGCCCTTGCCCGAGGCTGGGCTCGGGCGAGGCGTGATCGAGTCCCTCGAATGGACCGATCCCTGACTTAGTCGCACCCATCAGGCCTTTGCAGCTTTGTGCTGATGGGGGTTACCAGCTAAGAATTAGGAGTCTTGAGGGTACCCCTAATTATGGTCCCCGACAGTAGCCCCCGAGCCTCGAAGGGAGTGTTAATACTCGCTTGGAGGCTTTTGTCACACTTTTTTGCAAGGGGACCAGCCTTTCTCGGTTGCGTTTTGTTCCGGTGGGTGCGCGCGAGCGCACCCGCCGGGTGTAGCCCCCGAGGCCTCGGAGGAGTGGTTTGACTCCTCCGAGGTCTTAATGCCTTGTGCAATGCTTCGGCTGGTCTGGTCGTTCCCTCATGCGAGCTGGCCGTAGCCCGGGTGCACGGTCGAGTCCCAAGTCCTCGGGTTGGTATGTTGACGCTGTCAACGGTTTGGCCAGAGCCGGGTTTGCGAGAGCAGCCCCCGAGCCTCTGCACAGGGCGAGAGGACGGTCAAGGGCAGACTCGACTTTTTTACATACGCCCCTGCGTCGCCTTTCCGCAAGGAGGAGGGGGGGAAAGCGCCATGTTGCCCTCGGAGGGCGCCGAACATGGTGTCTCCGGTGAGCTGCTGGCGGGTAATCCGAGTGGACGCCCGTGCCCCATTTGTTAGGGGTCGGCTAGAGGCCCAGAGGCGCGCTCAAAAGTACCTGCGGGTGATCTGCCGGACCCAGTCCCCTATCGACGGGGTCCGAGGGCTCGATGCCTCCCACTGATGGGATTCCGTTACAAGATCGTTCCCGCTAGTCTCGGAAATGTCCTAGGGTACCTCGGGAGCGTAGCCCGAGCCTCGGTTATGTATCGAACGTACCCAGGGTCATCCCTCGCTCTATGTCTGAGGCGACTATGAACCCTTCGAGGGCCAGCCTACGAACCCCTGATCAGTAGTGGGCGCGGAGCCCGAGTGGCCTGAGGCGGCCGTTGAACCCTTCCGAGGGGCCGGCCTTCGAACCTCTGACCAGTAGTGGGTGTGGAGCCCACGCGCTCTGAGGCGGCTGTTAAACCCCTCCGAGGGGCCAGCCTTTGAACCTTTGATCATTAGGGAGGCTCGGAGCCTGTTTCCTTCACGGAGAAGGATCCTTTTCGGGGTATCCCCCTTTCCCAGTCCCTGCTGTAAGAGAGAGAAAGAGGAAAAGGAAAAGGATACGAAATCGAATGACGTGGCGTACCTTTTTTGACGCGGTCATTATGGCGAAGGCGAAGCGTCGCTCGCTTCCCCTGCCAGAGGCGCCGCCTATCCCGCCGCGGAGTTAATGCGACGGGGCGAGCGGTTCGCGGGGCAGCCGTTGCGCGTGCCCGAGCCGTTCGAGGAACGGCCGTTTCACTTTGAGTTTTTGAATCCCGCGGCGGGTCCGGGCGAAACGTTGAACGGGTCTCGCCTCGGTCTTTATATACTCGGGGGAGGGTCTGGCGACGGTTCTTTGCTCTGCTTCTCGCCTCCTTCTTAGGTTTTCACAACCTGAGAGGTTTAGCCAGAGGAAAGGAAACCGCCCACCCAGTCCTTTCCGCCGCCACCCCTTTTGCTCGGTGATGGCCGACCGGGTGACCATCGTCTCGCCGCGCGACCCATGGCCTTTCTCCACAGTCATGGCGGATGACCTGGAGGATCTTGTTGCTGAGGGTTTACTTTGCCCTCTCTCTGATGAGAGGCAGCCGGAGTGGATCCCCCCGCGAGCGGAGCCGCTCCGTCCCCGCCGCTGGGGTACGTCGTGAGCTTCGTCTCCTTCCACGAGCGGGGGTTCGGTGTGCCGGCAAGCCGCTTCATGCGGGCGATCCTGCACAACTATGGGGTGGAGTTGCACAACCTCAGCCCCAACTCCATCTCGCAAGCCGCCATCTTCGTAGCGGTGTGCGAAGGATACTTAGGGATCGCCCCCCATTGGGACTTGTGGACTCATCTCTTTTCCACGGAGCTTTTTGCTTCGCCGACGGGGGAGAGAAGGGTCCGCGCGGCAGTGCGGGCCGGCGGCTGCATTCTCCAGCTGAGGCAGTCGCGGGCGTCGTTGTACATTCCCGCCATCCTTGCGTCCTCGAATAAAGGGTGGCAGCGCCGGTGGTTCTACCTCCGGAATGACGGCGAGATGCTCCCACCGTTTTCCCAGCGAGTGGTCACCGTCGCCGCCGATGCTTGGCGCTACGGGACCCCGCACGACAGACAGAAGAACCTCGAGCCTCTTCTCAAGGCCCTGGAGGCGTTGCAGAAAGGGGGACTCACCGCCACGGGAGTGATTGCCGCCATTCACCGCCGTAGGGTGCTTCCCTTGGAGGAGCGGCGGTTGCCGCTTTGGGAGATGACGCCGGAGGCTGACTTGGAGGGCTCGCGGATGTCCTCGGATCCTCTTCCCATCGACGTTCTCCACGGGCGGGTGGCCGTCGCGTTGGGAAAACCGGACGCCAGCGCCTTCTCTCAGCCCTTGATGCGTCCCGACCACGGGTGTGTGACCCTGGTGAGTGTCCGTTCCTTCTTTCTCCCTGCGTCGGATTGCCCTTGGTCCTTACGGTCGAGACTTTTCATCTGTCTCCAGGAGGTAGGGTGGCACAAGCCTTCCCGGCCACGGGTCCCGGAGGACGCAGTGGACCGAGCAGCGCGGCGGGTTGCCGCGGAGGAGAAGAAGAAGAAGAAAGACGCGGAGAAGGCTCAGGCCCGCGAGAGGACGCGGGCCCGAGATGCCTTGGAGAAGCTCCGTCGTCGGCAGGAGAGGGATGGACTCCCGAGGGAGCCGTCGCCGGAAACGCCTGACGACGACGATGATGAAGATGATGACGAGGACGACGACATGGCTGCCCACCTTGGCCTCAGCCCGGGTTTGAGGCTAGGCCAGGAGTCGTCAAGCCAGCCCCCGAGCGGGTTGGCGCCGTTAGTTCCCGGAGTCGGGACGCCGAGGTCCCGGCCCGAAGAGCGGGGGCAGACCGAGGGGGTACTTGACCCCTCGGCTGGGGAAGTTGAGGTGACCCCGGGGAGTCAGGCCGAGGCGTCTGTTCCCCGAGAGCCGTCGCCCACGCCGGCAGCGCAGGAGAGTGGCCCTCAGGTCGCCGTGGCAGCGCTTGGGCAGTCCGTCTGCCGGGCATCCAAGGTGCCCAAGGCGAGGACGGTACCGAAGCTGGCGGCGAGGCGGACCTCGGCGGTACCTTCGGGGGTCGAGATCCGAGAGACCTCTCCTCAGGCGCGGTTGATCATGGCCCGGAGCGAGTAAGTACTTTGGAACGTCTTTGTCCTGGCTCCTCATTCGTATGTCCCGACCGCGACTTTTCTTTCCTCCTCAGCAAGCGAAGCCATGGCCTGACCGATCTGGCTCCCCGGAAAGCCCTTAAGACGGCGTCGGCTTCCGCAGCCGGTGCCGCACCGGGCCTCGCTGTTCAGCTGACCTTCTCGCAAGGCGCTCCACAGCGGGGGGCTCAGGCGGCACCAGTCGCCGTGGAGCGAGTTCCCGAGGCCGACTCTTCCGCCGAGGCGGCCATCGTGCTGGAGGAGGCGGCTGGTGCGGACATGGCCTCGGGCCCACCAGACATGCCGCCGGTGCTGGCGCCTGCTGCTGCTGAAGCCGCTGCCGTCCCAGTCGGGGAGCGACCTGTTGCTACCGACGCTGAGATGGCCGAGGCGTCGGCGCTCGGTGCCTCGGAGGAGGGGGCGTGGAAACGCGATCCGTCCCGCCGAGCGGCAGCCTTGTCCCTGCGTGGCGGAGCTCCGAGAGGCGGCGCCAGTTGCTCCGGTTCAGGACCCGTGAGGCTTCGGATCCCTTCTTCGTTCTTGACGATGAGCGGGAGGAGCAGTCTTGGGACGAGCTCCGCGAGTGTGCCGAAGCAACGGTGGGGTCGCTCCGATCATCGCTGGAGGTCTTTTGCAGAGACGTCCCCAAGATCCTCCAGGTAATGGTTTCAGGCATACCTTTTTTGTGACCAAGGCGTCTTTTGTGACGCCCCGCTTCCTTCCCTCAGGATCTGACGGATCTGAGCGCCGCCAAGTCGTCGTTCATCCGCCACGAGGTCGATATCTGGGGCTCGCTGTGATCCCTGAGGACCTCGCTCGCCGGGGCTACTGCGCGCCTCTCTCAGCAGGGCGTCGAGGTGGTGGACCTTCGGTTGCTCTGCGCCGATCTGAGAGCAGAGGCGGCAGCGGCACTCGCAGAGGCGGCAGCGGCACACGCAGAGGTGCAACGACGGCAGTCGGAGTTCGACCAGGTCGCCGATGAGCGAGACCAATCTCGGGGCCAGGCTGCCGAGGCTGAAAGCCGGGCTGGAGCCCTTGCAGCAGACCTAGCCGTAGCCCAGGCCGCAGCCTCGGAGCAGCGTGCCCGAGCAGGAGGTATGTCCTGGCCATTTTCAGTTTTCGTTTCAGCTTGTTTCCTCCGCTTGTGTTTGAGGCCTTGCGCTCTGGCCGTTCGCAGAGCTCGAGTCCGCCCTTGATGAGTCCACCAGGGCGCTTGCTGGGGCGGCCGAGCAGAGGGAGGCCGACCACACGGCCATGTCCGAGGCCATCTCGGACTTCTGCCGGGTCTTTGGCTTCGGTGACGTCCCCTCAGGAAGCTCCCCTCAAAGTCGCTTGCAGGCCTTGGACGATCACGTGCGCGGCAGACTCCGCGAGGCGCTACACCACGGCGTTAGGCGGGCCTTCGCCGTGCTTGCTTCCCACTACGTCGTGGATCTAGAGCGGGTTAGCGAGGGGTATTGCCTTCCTGACGAAGATGAAGCCGCCCTGGCTGAAGTCCAGAGGCTCGACGCGGTCGCCGCGGGCCCGAGCGCAGTGCTGGCGACCACCTTCGAGGCAGAGATCCTCCCGCCTGCGCCGTCGTCCAAAGCCGGGGTTAGGCCTGGGCATTCGGTTCTTCGGTTCGGTTCGGTTCGGTTCGGTTCCTCGGTTCTTGTAGAAATTCGGTTCTTCAAAAACTAGAACCGAAATAGCAAGATAAAGAAATTAGAACCGACTAGTTCGGTTCTCGGTTCTTCGGTTCGGTTCCTCGGTTCTAACCGAACTGTAACAGCCACTCTAAAATTATGAATAACGACAACTTTTGTGAGAAATTTCAGCAACATCTCTCCACAAACAACAACAAGTGCACAATGACTATAATTTCATAGATAATACATGGATGATTAGAGGTTCAACATAAGTCAATAACACAACATCCGAAGTTACAAACACATGTAACAAATTGAATCTAATACTTTTGGGTTTTTCGGTTCTTTCGGTTCTTTCGGTTCTTTGTAGTGCATAACCGAAAATATCTCATTTATTTCGGTTCTCAAAAAACCAGAACCGAAATTCATAACGGTTCCTTCGGTTCGGTTAGTTCGGTTCCGGTTCTCGGTTATTTCGGTTCGGTTCCTCGGTTCCGGTTCTTTTTGCCCAGGCCTAGCCGGGGTGGACTTTGCCGAGGGCGGGGATGAAGCCGAAGGCGTGGCTCCTTCCCCGGGCGACACCTAACTCTGTCGGAGCAGTTTCCTTTGAATGCACGTGTGTCTTTTGCGGCCGCTGAGGCCTGAACACTTTATTATTGTAGTATAAAGTCGTGTCCCTTTTCCTTTCATTTTGCGTGTCCGGCCCCGCTCATCAGTAGCAGGGTGGCTTGCCCAAGTAGGAGTCATTTTTCGTGGTAGGTGACGAGTGAGGTATCCGTAACCCAGAGGCGTAGGAGTCCCTCGGCTCGGTCAGCCCTGCCACTTACATGCACCCGCGTTCTCTTCTTGGGGTCCTGCTACCGACATAGCCGGGGGAACGCGGAAGCCTTTTTGATTGAAAATTTTGACGTGGAGGGGGTTCCCCCCTTTTTAGCCCCCGAGGGAGGGTCGGGCTTTGCCGAGGCAAGGCTGACCCTTCCTTGATGACCAAATTTTGTGTGGGAACGAGGTATACGAACAACTTGAAAACATCTTAAGGGTAGAAGCGACGTAGCTGTTGGATGTCCCAAGTGTTGTTGTAGACCTCGCCTTGACTGTCGGCCAGCTTGTTCGTTCCGGGCTTCAGAACTTTGGCGATGGCGAACAGCCCTTCCCAGGGGTGCGTGTAGCCCCCGGGTGCCTTCTGCAAGGGGCCGACGAGGTCCAGACCCCACACAGCAAAAGGTCAGGTGATGGGTATCGTCTGTAGAGCCTGAGCGGGCAGGTGAGTCTGCCTCGCGTAGAACTGACACCCTTCACAGGTGCGAACAATTCTAGTGGCGTCGGCCACCGCCGTCGGCCAGTAGAAACCTTGTCGGAAGGCGTTTCCAACAAGGGCTCAAGGTGCTGCGTGATGGCCGCAAGCCCCCGAGTGTATCTCTCGTAGGAGCTCCTGACCTTCGGCGATGGGGATGCATCGCTGGAGGATGCCTGGGGGGCTGCGGTGGTAGAGCTCCTTCCCATCCCCCAGCAAGACGAACGACTTGGCGCGTCGCGCCAACCGCCGAGCTTCGGCTCGGTCGAGGGGTAGCTCTCCTCGGTGGAGATATCGCAGGTACGGGGTCTGCCAGTTTCGATTAGGCGTGACCCCGCTTCGCTCCTCCTCGACGCGTAGTGCCTCACCCTTGGGGGCCGAGGGTACCTCGGGCTGAACCGAGGGTGCCTCGGGCCGAGCTGAGGGTGCCTCGGGCCAAGCCGAGGGTACCTCGGGCTGGGCCGAGGGTGCCTCGGGCTCGGGCGTGTCGTTGATCTTGACGGAGGGTTGATGCAGGTCTCGGGAGAAGACGTCCGGGGGAACCGTTGTTCGCCCCGAGGCTATTTTAGCCAGCTCGTCCGCAGTCTCGTTGTAGCGCGGGGCGATGTGGTTGAGCTCGAGCCCATAGAACTTGTCTTCCAGGCGCCGAACCTCATCGCAGTAGGCCTCCATCTTCGGGTCGCGGTAGTGGGAGTTCTTCATGACTTGGTCGATGACGAGTTGCGAGTCACCGCGAGCATCGAGGCGTCGGACCCCTAGCTCGATGGCGATGCACAACCCGTTGACCAGAGCCTCGTACTCAGCCACATTGTTGGACGTCGGGAAGTGGAGGCGTAGCACGTAGCGTAGATGCTTTTCGAGGGGCGAGATGAAGAGCAGGCCTGCGCCTGCTCCTGTCTTCATCAGCGACCCGTCGAAGAACATGGTCCAGAGTTCCGGTTGGATCGGAACTGTTGGGAGCTGGGTGTCGACCCATTCAGCCACGAAATCCGCCAAGACCTAGGACTTGATGGCCTTCTGAGGGGCGAACGAGATCGCTTCGCCCATAATTTCCACCGCCCACTTTGCGATTCTACCCGAGGCCTCTCGACACTGGATGATCTCCCCCAGGGGGAAGGATGATACCACAGTTACCGGATGAGACTCGAAGTAGTGTCGCAACTTCCGCCGCGTCAGGATCACCGCGTACAAAAGCTTCTGAATTTGTGGGTAGCGGATCTTGGTCTCGGACAGTACCTCGCTGATGAAGTAGACTGGCCTCTGGACGGGCAATGCATGCCCCTCTTCTCGTCTCTCAACCACAATCGCGGCGCTAACCACCTGAGTGGTCGCGGCAACGTAGATCAAGAGGGATTCTCCGGCAGCGGGAGGCACCAAGATGGGCGCGTTGGTGAGGAGCGCCTTCAGGTTCCCGAGGGCTTCCTCGGCCTCAGGGGTCCAAGTGAAGCACTCGGCCTTCCTTAAGAGGCGGTACAGAGGCAGGCCTCTTTCGCCGAGGCGTGAGATGAAGCGGCTCAGAGCCGCAAGACATCCCATGACTCTCTGTACGCCTTTCAAGTCCTTGATGGGCCCCATGCTGGTGATGGCCGCGATCTTCTCCGGGTTGGCCTTGATGCCCCGCTCGGAGACAATGAACCCCAAGAGCATGCCTCGGGGAACCCCAAAGACACACTTCTCGGGATTAAGCTTCACGCCTTTCGCCTTGAGACATCGGAATGTCACTTCAAGGTCGGAAAGGAGGTCAGAGGCTTTCCTCGTCTTGACTATGATGTCATCGACCTAGGCCTCGACCGTTCGGCCAATGTGTTCACCGAACACATGGTTCATGCACAGCTGGTATGTCGCACCCGCATTCCTCAAGCCGAACGGCATGGTGACATAGCAGTACATGCCGAAGGGTGTGATGAAAGAAGTCGCGAGCTGGTCGGACTCTTTCATCCTGATTTGGTGATACCCTGAGTAGGCATCGAGGAAAGACAGGGTTTCGCACCCAGCAGTGGAATCCATGATTTGATCGATGCGAGGCAGAGGGTAGGGAACCTTCGGACATGCTTTGTTTAGACCAGTGTAGTCTACACACATCCGCCATTTCCCTCCTTTCTTTCTCACAAGCACAGGGTTGGCAAGCCATTCGGGATGGAATACCTCTTTGATGAACCATGCCGCCATTAGCTTGTGGATCTCCTCGCCTATGGCTCTGCGCTTTTCTTCGTCGAATCGGCGCAGAGGCTGCTTGACGGGTCGGGCTCCAGCTCGGATATCCAGCGAGTGCTCGGCGACATCCCTCGGTATGCCAGGCATGTACGAGGGACTCCACGTGAAAACGTCGGCGTTTGCGCGGAGAAAGTCGACGAGCACTGCTTCCTATTTGGGATCGAGCTCGGAGCCGATCCGGATCTGGTTGGAAGCGTCGCTGCTGGGGTCGAGGGGGACGGACTTAACCGTCTCCGCTGGCTCGAAGTTGCCGGCGTGGCGCTTCACGTCTGGCACCTCCTTAGAGAGGCTCACCAGGTCGGCGATGAGGGCCTCGGCGTACTCCACGCACTCGACGTCGCATTCGAACACGTGTCGGTACGTGGGGCCGACGGTGATGACCCCGTTGGAGCCCGGCATCTTGAGCTTGAGGTAGGTGTAGTTGGGGACGGCCATGAACTTCGCGTAGCATGGCCTCCCCAATACTGCATGGTAGGTTCCTCGGAACCCGACCACCTCGAACGTGAGGGTCTCCCTTTGGAAGTTGGAGGGTGTTCC
Source organism: Zea mays (assembly GCF_902167145.1). Lineage (NCBI taxonomy): Eukaryota > Viridiplantae > Streptophyta > Magnoliopsida > Poales > Poaceae > Zea > Zea mays. The sequence goes on along the minus strand of NC_050099.1, from coordinate 45,728,754 downwards.
GAAGCAGACGGGAAGGTCAAGTTGTCCGAGGGGCTGGACGCGCTTCCCAGGGATGATCCCGTGGAAAGGCGCAGCGCCTGCCCGGACCGAGGACAGATCAACACGCAGGAGCTCGAGGGTCTCGGCATAGATGATGTTGAGGCTACTGCCTCCGTCCATGAGGACCTTGGTGAGCCTGACGTCGTCGATGATGGAGACAACGAGAGGGTATTTCCCCGGGCTCGGCTCGTGGTCGGGGTGGTCGGCTTGGTCGAAGGTGATGGGCTTGTCGGACCAGTCTAGGTAGACTGGCGCCGCCACCTTTACCGAACAGACCTCCCAACGCTCTTGCTTGCGGTGCCGAGCCGAGGCGTTCGCCGCTTGCCCACCGTAGATCATTAAGCAGTCGCGGACCTCGGGGAACTCTCCTGCCTGGTGATCTTCCTTCTTGTCGTCGTTGCGAGCGCTGCCACCCTCCGTGGGTGGCCCGGCCCTGTGGAAGTGGCGCCGAAGCATAGCGCACTCCTTAAGGGTGTGCTTGACGGGCCCCTGATGATAGGGGCACGGCTCCTTGAGCATCTTGTCAAAGAGGTTGGCACCTCCGGGGGGTTTCCAAGGGTTCTTGTGCTCGGCGGCGGCGACAAGGTCCGCGTCGGCGGCATCGCGTTTCGCTTGCGACTTCTTCTTGCCTTTCTTCTTGGTGCCGCGCTGAGTTGACGCCTCGGGGGCATCTTCCAGTGGGCGGCCCTGGGGCTGCTTGTCCTTCCGGAAGATAGCCTCAACCGCCTCCTGGCCAGAGGCGAACTTGGTGGTGATGTCCATCAGCTCGCTCGCCCTGGTGGGGGTCTTTCGACCCAGCTTACTGACCAGGTCGCGGCAAGTGGTGCCGACGAGGAACGCGCCGATGACATCTGAATCGGTGATGTTGGGCAGCTCGGTGCGCTGCTTCGAGAATCGCCGGATGTAGTCCCGGAGAGACTCTCCCGACTGCTGTCAGCAGCTTCGGAGGTCCCAGGAGTTTCCAGGGCGCACGTACGTGCCCTAGAAATTGCCGGCGAAGGCTTGGACCAGGTCGTCCCAGATGGAAATCTGCCCCGGAGGCAGGTGCTCCAACCAGGCGCGAGCGGTGTCGGAGAGGAACAGGGGGAGGTTGCGGATGATGAGGTTGTCATCGTCCGTTCCACCCAGTTGGCAGGCCAGCCGGTAGTCTGCGAGCCACAGTTCCAGTCTCGTCTCCCCCGAGTACTTTGTGATAGTAGTTGGGGTTCAGAACCGGGTCGGGAACGGCGCCCGTCGTATGGCGCGGCTGAAAGCCTGCGGACTGGGTGGTTCGGGCGAGGGACTCTGATCCTCCCCGCTGTCGTAGCGTCCCCCACGCCTGGGGTGGTAGCCTCGGCGCACCCTTTCGTCGAGGTGGGCCCGACGGTTGCGGTGATGGTGCTCGTTGCCGAGGCGACCCGGGGCCGCAGGCGCTGTGTCGCGCGTGCGCCCGGTGTGGACCGAGGCTTCCCGCATGAATCGGGAAGTCGCGGCACGATGTTCCGAGGGGTACCCCTGCCTTCGGGAGGCGGAGCTCTCGGCCCGTCGGACCATGGCGCCCTCCAGGAGATTCTTGAGCTCTCCCTGGATTCGCCGTCCCTCGGTGGTTGATGGCTCCGGCATAGCGCGGAGAAGCATTGCCGCTGCAGCCAGGTTCTGGCCGACTCCACTAGAAGCGGGTGGCGGCCTCACCCTGACATCGTCGGCGATGCGGTGCTGGATACCCTGGGGTAGATGGCGCACTTCTCCGGCCGGAGGTTGGACCGCCCATTCCTGCCCGATGTCCCGGCGGATCGGCTCAAGTGTTCCTGCTCCCTCGTCGAGCCTGGCCTGCACCCCGCGGATTTGCTCAAGCTGTGGGTCATGACCCCCGCCTGAACGGGGACCACAGCTAGCTCCCGTAGGATGTCAACGCGAGGCACAGGCCTAGGGAGATCACCGTTCTCCGGCATACCAAGATGGTTGCCTTCGGAGGGACCCCCTAGATCGACGTGGAAACATTCACGACTTGGGCCGCAGTCCTCGTCGCCGAGGCTGCGGCTACCGTCGGAACAGTCGGAAAGGCAGTAGTCGCATGCGGTCATGAAGTCCCGCATGGCACTGGGGTTACCAAGTCCGGAGAAATCCCAACAGAAGTCGGACACGTCATCTTCCTCGGACCCCGAGGGCCCGTAGGTCGAGACGTCCGTCAGCCGGTCCCAAGGTGACCGCATATGAAACCCTAGAGGGTTTGGACTCGCCTCTACGAGAGCGTCCGCCAAAGCGAAGTCGCTTGGCGGGTCGAGGCTGAATCCAAAGGGCGTGAGATGGGAATCAGTGGGTACCTCTTGGTCGACGGGCGGTGACGAAGTCACGTCAGGGACTGACTGCATCGTCGTCTCAGGTACGAGGGTGACGCCCAGCAAGCCTTTCACGAGCGTGCTGGCGTCGTCCGTTTGCTTGGAATTGGCGTGTTGCGGGGAGACGGCGCTCGTCTTCGTCTCAAACGCGAGGTCGATGCCCGATGTGCCCCCTGTTGGGGCGCCGGCGCCGTCGACTCGCTCGACAGCCGACGAGGTGCCGCCTCCTGCTTGGCCTTGGTTGCCCCGCCTCCTCCTCCGTCGGCGGGGGAGAGGGCGGGGTGAGCTCGAATGTCGTTCTTCCACCACGCGGGGAAGACGTCGTCGATTCCGCTACCGGCGGGCGGGCTGTCGGCCGCCATTGTCGCTGTCGCACGGCGGGGGAAGGAGTATCATGTCGTAGCTGCCGTCGAGGGACATGAACTCAAGACTCCCGAAACGGAGCACCGTCCCGGGCTGGAAAGGTTGCTGGAGACTGCCCATCTGGAGCTTGACGGGAAGCTGTTCGTCAACACGCAGCAGGCCCCTACCTGGCGCGCCAACTATCGGCGTTTCGAGACTGGGGGGTCCCTGGGCCGACGAGTGAAATGTCGCCGCGTGCCCCAGCCCAGATGGGTCGGCGCGAGATGGAGCGCGAAGGGGGGAAAAAGGCGGCCGGAGCGAGAGAGAGGTGGAAATCCCGCGGCCTTCGTGTTTGTCCCGCGCCCAGGTCGGGTGCGCTTGCAGTAGGGGGTTACAAGCGTCCACGCGGGAGGGGAGCGAGCGGCCTCACGCGAGCGCCTGTCCCATCCTCTTCCCTGCGTGGCCAACCCTCTCTAAGAGGGCCCTGGTCCTCCCTTTTATAGGCGCAAGGAAAGGATCCAGGTGTACAGTGGGGGGTGTAGCAGAGTGCTAACGTGTCTAGCGGAGGAGAGCTAGCGCCCTAAGTACATGCCATCGTGGCAGCCGGAGAGGTTTTGGCACCCGGTTCGTGTGGTGTCGTGGCCGTCGGAGGAGCGCTGGAGCCTGGCGGAAGGACAGCTGTCGGGGCTGTCGAGTCCTTGCTGACGTCCTCTTGCTTCCGTAAGGGGGCTGAGAGCCGCCGTCGTCATAGAGCGTGCGGGGCGCCATCATTACTTGTCTGGCGGAGCGAGCCAGATGGGACGCCGGTCTTGTTCCCTGTAGCCTGAGTCAGCTTGGGGTAGGGTAATGATGGCGCCTCCTGTTGACGTGGTCGGTCTGTGCCCTAGGTTGGGCGATATGGAGGCTCCTCCGAGGTCGAGGTCGAGTCTGTCTTCCGAGGCCGAGGTCGAGTCCGAGCCCCTGGGTCGGGCGAGGCGGAGACCATCGGCGGAGGCCAGGGCTGAGTCCGAGCCCTAGGGTCGGGCGAAGCGGAGTTCGTCGTCTTCAGGGGCTGAGCCCGAGTCCGAGCCCTGGGGTCGGGCGGAGCGGAGTTCGCCGTCTTCCGGGGCCGAGCCCGAGTCCGAGCCCTTGGTCGGGCGGAGCGGAGTTCGCCGTCTTCCGGGGCTGAGCCCGAGTCTGAGCCCCTGGGGTCGGGCGAAGCGGAGTTCGTCGTCTTCAGGGGCTGAGCCCGAGTCCGAGCCCTGGGGTCGGGCGGAGCGGAGTTCGCCGTCTTCCGGGGCTGAGCCCGAGTCCGAGCCCTGGGTCGGGCGGAGCGGAGTTCGCCGTCTTCCGGGGCTGAGCCCGAGTCCGAGCCCTGGGTCGGGCGGAGTGGAGTTTCCTATGGTGCTCAAGGCCGGGCCTGGCTGCCTGTCAGCCTCACTCTGTCGAGTGGCACAGTAGTCGGAGCGACACAGGCGGCGCTGTCCTTCTGTCAGGCCGGTCAGTGGAGCGGCAAAGTGACTGCGGTCACTTCGGTTCTGTCGACTGGAGGACGTGCGTCAGGATAAAGGTGTCAGGCCACCTTTGCATTAAATGCCCCTGCGATTTGGTCGGTTGGCGTGGCAATTTGGCCAGGGTTGCTTCTCGGCGAAGACTGGGCCTCGGGCGAGCCAGAAGTATGTTCGTCGCTGGAGGGGGGCCTCGGGCGAGACGTAGATCCTCCGGGGTCGGCTGCCCTTGCCCGAGGCTGGGCTCGGGCGAGGCGTGATCGAGTCCCTCGAATGGACCGATCCCTGACTTAGTCGCACCCATCAGGCCTTTGCAGCTTTGTGCTCATGGGGGTTACCAGCTGAGAATTAGGAGTCTTGAGGGTACCCCTAATTATGGTCCGCGACACATATATTGTTTGCCAAAGGGGGAGAGAAAGTAAAATGGCTTATATTTCACTCACAAGTATCCGTTTTTGGCGATTCATGCCAAAGGGGGAGAAAGTATTAACCCAAAGCAAAAGGACCGCACCACCACCAATTTCAAAAATGTTCAATTTGTATTAAAGAAGTTTTTCATTTGGTATCTTATTTTTTATATAATTTCAAATTGGTATGACCTCTTTCAAAATTAATGTTTAAAACCCTCTTGAACACTAAGAGGAGAATTTCATTAAGGGGGAATTTTGTTTAGTCAAAGGAGGAGCATTTGAAACAGGGGGAAAAAATTTCAAATCTTGAAAATGCTTCTCAAAATCTTATTCATTTACCTTTGACTATTTGCAAAAGACTTTGAAAAGAATTTCCAAAATATTTTGCAAAAACAAAACAAGTGGTGCAAGCGTGGTCCAAAATGTTAAAAGAAAGAAAGCAATCCATGCATATCCTATGAATGTATAAATTGGTTTAATTCCAAGCAACCTTTGCACTTACCTTATGCAAACTAGTTCAATTCTGCACTTATATATTTGCTTTGGTTTGTGTTGGCATCAATCACTAAAAAGGGGGAGATTGAAAGGGAAATAGGGTCAAACCTTTTCCTAAATGATTTTGGTGGTTGAATTACCCAACACAAATAATTGGACTAACTAGTTTGCTCTAGATTATAAGTTTTACAGGTGCATAAATTCATCTACAAATATTCTAAGTCGACTGTCCGGAATACCGTAGATTATTCCGGACAGGAGAAGCTTTTTGGAAAAACAGACCACGTGCGGACCGTCCGGCCTTTGCGACGGACAGTCCGCGACACCTGGATGACCCTCGGACAGAACCAATGCAAAAATCCAAGTCTACACTACGGACCGTCCGGAGGAAAAGCAAGCACCGTCTGAGACCACGCGCGGACCGTCCGGCCTCATGCGCGGACCGTCCGGCCTCATGCGCGGACGGTCCGGTAGGCGAGGAACCGAAAAACCCGATGGTGACGGGTTTAGTAAAATAAATTATAACGTCCTCGCGGACCGTCTGGGGTGCATGACCGGACCGTCCGCGACTACCTTTATCTGACATCTGACGACACATTTAATGCATTATAGCCGTTGATATAGCCGTTCCTACTGACCGTTGCGATTTCAGCCGTTGATGTACAGGGGCGGATCGTCCGGACTAGGGGCGTGGACCGTTCGCGGTCGGCAGAATTGGAGCAACGGCTAGGAAGTGGTTGGTGGCTATAAATACAACCCCAACCACCTCCATTCACTTCACCCAAGCATTCCAACTTTCAACATTCAATACAAGAGCTAGCAATCCATTCCAAGACACAAACAAAGCCTCCAATCTCTCCAAGTTCCACAATTGAGACAAGTGATCATTAGTGATTAGTGACTTGAGAGAGAGAGTGATTCGTGTGTTATTTGTCGCTCTTGTCGCTTGGCTTTTGCAATCGTGCTTTCTTCTTCTCCATTCTTATTCTCAAGAAATTTGTAATCAAAGCAAGAGACACTAAGTTTGTAGTGGTCCTTGTGGGGTCTAAGTGACCCGTTTGATTAAGGAGAAAGCTCACTCGATCTAGGTGACCGTTTGTAAAGCCCTAAAATTTGTATAAGGGAAATATAATAAGATAAATGCATAAATATATTTATAAGTGGTTGTTTTGGGATTATGGAACCTTTGCAGATTATTTGGTTTTCTTTTCTTTTTGCATACTCAATTAATAGTATCAAAGTAGTCAAGTGACCAATAATAAATAAAGAAATATGCATCTCGTGCTGATGTTTTTTTTGTGATGCATTTCATTTGACTAAAGGAACCATAACTTAAATTTGATCTCAAATTATAAATGGAAATATAAAATAGAAACGAGGTAAAACGAAAAAAATGATTTCTCCCATAATTGAATAATAAGAAGAAAAAGAAATAAAAATATTATAAATAGTAGTATTGATAATCACTTTGAGATATATGTTAGAGCATTTTATTTATGGAGATCATATAATATAAAACTATTGTTCTTGAAATAAAAATGTGGGAATTACACATTTAAAAGGCAATGGTTAATAGAATAATAAATAAAATAATATCAATGTTGCATATCATGTAAAGTTGATTTCAAAATAAAATGTTGAACATGAAAACCCAAACTAGAATCTAAATCCAAATTAGAAATCTAAATTTGAATTTAAATAGATAAGAAAGAAATAAAAAAATAGAAAAAGAAAGAAAGGTTCATGGGCTCAAACCTGGCCTCAGCCCAGTTCACGCGCTCCTACCGCGCGGCCCATTGGGGTGAATCACAGGCGCCGACGCGTGGGGCCCGAATGTCATCCGCTCTGCGCTATGCACCCCTCACTGCCGCGTGGGGCCGTGCCGTCAGGTTGGTCTCCTTCCTCTGGTAGTTGAGCTCAGATCGTAACAACCAGGAGAGAAATCCGCCTGGACCTGCGCTTACCGCGTCTCGATCCGCTCGGACTTCACCGCCGGTGTATAAATCGAACCATGCTCTTTCCCCCCTTCTCGCCTGCTCTAATTGGTGCGTCGAGAACTTGCTCGTCGTCGTGTGCTGTCCGGCCGCCACCATGAGCATGCTTGTACGCCATCGCCAGACACCGATTCCTCGCCCTGGGTTGTCGCGGGTGTGCACCGCACCTGAACAGCCCAGCTAATTGCACGTTGGTGATGGGTGGGGCCGCAATTTCTCGACGGAAGTTCGCCTCACGCCCAAACCCACGGATCCCCATGGCTAGATCGCTCTGTAGCTCTCTATCATCGGTGAGTATTTCTGCCACGCTCGAATTACCCTCCCTGTTGCGAATCGCGGTCTGGATTGGTGCGGGGTGCACCGGGGCGCTGACCCGGCGTGCTCCGGTGACGGCTTCGTAGTCATTGGGGGCGCGCCGCCGCTCACCTCCGCCGTGGGAGGAAGAAAGCCCCTATGTCGTCCATCCATTGATGTGCGGTCAAGATTAGATCTGGAAACCCTTAAGCCCCGAACGTCCGATGCTAGTTGAACGTTTGGGATCGCGTCCGTGCATACCCCTTCACGTTTCTAATTCCGACCGTGGATGTTAGATCTGGCGGTCGAAAATAGTTATACGTTATTTGCTGCGTAGACATAATCTGGGCCGATGGGCAGAGATCGGACGGTCTGGATTCCCGGATACCCCTTCGCGTGGCAAACTTCATAAAGAGACCCTCTGTTTTCACATAATAAACCCGCCGTCCACGTTCACTGTGTTCTGAGTCTCGGGAAAACTTACGCGCTAGCCCCTGATTTTTCTGGAATTCGAGGCCCAGTCCAGAAGGGATTAAAAATAGAGAAATAATTATAGAAATTAGTTTTTAGGACAAAAACAATTCTAGAAACTTGAGAAATTCATATATAATTCATTTTAGCTCCAAATTGAGTTATTCCAGTTGCAATAATTTTGTATTAATATTGTCTACCAACTAGTAACACTGTTTAGCCATGAAACTTGAATTAAAATTATTCATTCGGATTAATCTATTCTAAGCACTAAATAATTTCCGAAATTCATAACTTGGTAACCGCAACTCCGAATTTAGTGGTTCTTGTTTCTACGATCTCGTAACGTCGCGTAGATCATTATTATGCAGTATATTCTTATGTTTGGTGTGATGTTAATTTTGTCTATATCATGTTTGTCTGTATTGCTACGACTAGCAGCGAGGTTACGTGTCATCTGAAAGGCAAGCTGGTAACTGGAATCTCAAGTGCCAGGCAAGTTGTGCCCTTGATCACTTCTTTTTACCCACTCATGTTCTAATTAATCATAATGATCTGCATAGGTTAATTTTGATGGGACCCAATAGGTTACCCTAGTTTGATTATCTTTATACCTTGTTTACCACTGAACTTTTTGGGTAGTACTTGCTAGTGCTTTATGTGGTTTTGGGTATGAAGACACATTATTCATGATTACACTTTTGTTATCAGTTGTTATTTACTGTTCATGATAAGATCATTATGTTAATTGGAACATGGAGCGACCACCCGGGAAAACAGTGCTACCACAAGGGTTTATGGACGCCCTTGGCTGATTAATTAGGAAAGCTAGTGGAGGACTACCTTACCCGAAAGGGGCAAGGGCAGTAGGGGAGTGGTCAGTGTAGGGAGGTCCTTGGTTGATTTTGCTGCGATGGCGGTCAGGCAAGAACCCTGCATTGGAGCTTCCTATAAACTGTAGCGGGTTTTCTGAAGCTAGTGGAACTTTGTAAAGGCCTCGTAGTGTTACCCTGCCTCGCCTCCTCGGTAGAGGTGTATGGGAAGTCGTGATCCCTTGGTAGATGGGTAACATGACTTGTGGGTAAAGATGCACAACCTCTGCAGAGTGTAAAACTGGTATACTAGCCGTGCTCACGGTCATGAGCAGCTCGGACCCTCACATGATTAATTTATGGAACTAAATTCAATTTGTCATATGCATTGCATTGCAGGTGATGTTGTTACTTTTGTTCTACTATTTAATTGGGTTGGTATTTACTTATACTTAGTAACTGCTAATAAAATTTTGACCAACTTTAAAAGCAATGCTCAGCTCTAACCATCCTCTTTGGTAAGCCTTACACTTCACGTGAGCTCCCACCTTTGGCGAGTTCATGCACATTATTCCCCACAACTTGTTGAGCGATGAACGTATGTGAGCTCACTCTTGCTGTCTCACCCCCCATAGGTCAAGAACAGGTACCGCAGGATGAGGCGCATGGAGGATGCTGCGATGTGTTCGTGAGAGGTCTAGGTCGTCGTCTCCCAATCAACTTTGGGTTGCTGGACCGTTGTCTCCTTATAATGTAATTACTTATTTATTTTGTATAGAACTCCTATTATATAGTAAAGATGTGACATTCGATCCTGTGCCATGATTCATCATATGTGTGAGACTTGGTCCCAGCACACCTGGTGATTATGTTCGCGCCCGGGCTTTGGACCCCTAAAACCCGGGTGTGGCAGAAGTGGTATCAGAGGAATGTTGACTGTAGGACGAAACCTAGATAGAACTGGACAACCATTATCTACTTACCTTTACTACTCTGATTCTTTCTAAACTTTTCTTAATCTTTTCTCATCTATTTCCGCTTACTCTGATTATTCTTACCTTTTCATTCTAAAGACAAATGTGGATTTCACACTTTGAAGTCCCGTACCTAAAGTGACTTTTAGGAATAGGAGACCTACTCTTAGGAACAAAAAAACTATTTTTAAGTATCTATGTGCTTGAATGTTTGTTCTTGTGGTACATGTCTGATTTGGATGTTTGATTGAGTGTGATGGGTTGTGGAGTAATGTCCACAATTGCATCTACATATACACCTAGACATAATGAAAAATATTTATAAAATAGACAACACAGAATATTCCCTATTAAAAATACATCAAGCCTAATGGATCCATCTTATCTTAAAAATATTCTCTTATCTTAATAGATTCATCTTATCTTGAAGGATTCATCTTATCCTAACCACTTTACTTATCCCATCTTAATATATCTAACTGACCTCAAAAGATTCTACCTTATCCTTATGGATTCATCTTGCCCTAATTAGCATATTTATCCTGCACTAGTGTAACAACCATGATCTAATCCAATGTAATTAGATATTATCTAGTCTAATCTAATTATACTGATCTAATCTATATCCCATATACTCTAATATGATCCAATCTAGTGTGAGTTACTTAACAGGATAGTTAATCTGGGGATATGGATTAGACACTGCCTCTACAAACATATCATAACCTAAATTAGTGTTTTAGAATAACTTATCCGTAAACAACAACCTAACCTACATCATAGGCTGCCTAATCCAGATATCCCAAAAGCAAAGTAAAACTCTGTTTAAACCGAACTACCTCATGTACCCCGCCTATCCTAACCATATATCCTTAGCCATATGTCCTTAACTCGGATGACAACTCCAAGAATAAAGGCCAAAGAAGACCAACCAAGTCAAAGGAGGATAAGAATCAACTCAAGTATTCAAATATCAAGTTGGATCGCCAGAAGAATCAAGGTCCAGAGTTTAGGATGAAGTCTTTCCTTATTATACCCTTGCCACAACCCCTACTTGCCATAACCGTACCTCATCTGACCTAATAGATGGCTAGACATACAATATCCATATGTTCCAAATCGTCTATTAACTGTTATGTAAAAACTTGAACAAAACTTTGATTTCCAAAACCCAATGAGAAACTAAAATTCTAAACCAAACCTATTGTATCCCTTTTCTTACCAATCTCGGGGACGAGATTTCTTTTAAGGGGTAGGATTTGTAAAGCCCTAAAATTTGTATAAGGGAAATATAATAAGATAAATAAATAAATATATTTATAAGTGGCTGTTTTGGGATTATGGAACCTTTGCAGATTATTTGGTTTTCTTTTCTTTTTGCATACTCAATTAATAGTATCAAAGTAGTCAAGTGACCAATAATAAATAAAGAAATATGCATCTCGTGCTGATGTTTTTTTTGTGATGCATTTCATTTGACTAAAGGAACCATAACTTAAATTTGATCTCAAATTATAAATGGAAATATAAAATAGAAACGAGGTAAAAAGAAAAAAAATGATTTCTCCCATAATTGAATAATAAGAAGGAAAATAAATAAAAATATTACAAATAGTAGTATTGATAATCACTTTGAGATATATGTTAGAGCATTTTATTTATGGAGATCATATAATATAAAACTATTGTTCTTGAAATAAAAATGTGGGAATTACACATTTAAAAGGCAATGGTTAATAGAATAATAAATAAAATAATATCAATGTTGCATATCATGTAAAGTTGATTTCAAAATAAAATGTTGAACATGAAAACCCAAACTAGAATCTAAATCCAAATTAGAAATCTGAATTTGAATTTAAATAGATAAGAAAGAAATAAAAAAATAGAAAAAGAAAGAAAGGTTCATGGGCTCAAACCTGGCCTCAGCCCAGTTCACGCGCTCCTACCGCGCGGCCCATTGGGGTGAATCACAGGCGCCGACGCGTGGGGCCCGAATGTCATCCGCTCTGCGCTATGCACCCCTCACTGCCACGTGGGGTCGTGCCGTCAGGTTGGTCTCCCTCCTCTGGTTGTTGAGCTCAGATCGTAACAACCGGGAGAGAAATCCGCCTGGACCCGCGCTTACCGCGTCTCGATCCGCTCGGACTTCGCCGCCGGTGTATAAATCGAACCGTGCTCTTTCCCCCCTTCTCGCCTTCTCTAATCGGTGCGTCGAGAACTTGCTCGTCGTCGTGTGTAGTCCGGCCGCCACCATGAGCATGCTCGTACGCCATCGCCAGACATCGATTCCTCGCCCTGGGTTGTCGCGGGTGTGCACCGCACCTGAACAGCCCAGCTAATTGCACGTTGGTGATGGGTGGGGCCGCAATTTCTCGACGGAAGTTCGCCTCACGCCCAAACCCACGGATCCCCATGGCTAGATCGCTCCGTAGCTCTCTATCGTCGGTGAGTATTTCTACCACGCTCGAATTACCCTCCCTGTTGCGAATCGCGGTCTGGATTGGTGCGGGGTGCACCGGGGCGCTGACCCGGCGACGGCTTCGTAGTCATTGGGGGGGCGCCGCCGCTCTCCTCCGCCGTGGGGGGAAGAAAGCCCCTATGTCGTCCATCCATTGATGTGCGGTCAAGATTAGATCTGGAAACCCTTAAGCCCCGAACGTCCGATGCTAGTTGAACGTTTGGGATCGCGTCCGTGCATACCCCTTCGCGTTTCTAATTCCGACCATGGATGTTAGATCTGGCGGTCGAAAATAGTTATACGTTATTTGCTGCGTAGACATAATCTGGGCCGATGGGCAGAGATCGGACGGTCTGGATTCCCGGATACCCCTTCGCATGGCAAACTTCATAAAGAGACCCTCTGTTTTCACATAATAAACCCGTCGTCCACGTTCACTGTGTTCTGAGTCTCGGGAAAACTTACGCGCTAGCCCCTGATTTTTCTGGAATTCGAGGCCCAGTCCAGAAGGGATTAAAAATAGAGAAATAATTATAGAAAATAGTTTTTAGTACAAAAACGATTCTAGAAACTTGAGAAATTCATATATAATTCATTTTAGCTCCAAATTGAGTCATTCCAGTTGCAATAATTTTGTATTAATATTGTCTACCAACTAGTAACACTGTTTAGCCATGAAACTTGAATTAAAATTATTTGGATTAATCTATTCTAAGCACTAAATAATTTCCGAAATTCATAACTTAGTAACCGCAACTCCGAATTTAGTGGTTCTTGTTTCTACGATCTCGTAACGTCGCGTAGATCATTATTATGCAGTATATTCTTATGTTTGGTGTGATGTTAATTTTGTCTATATCATGTTTGTCTATATTGCTACGACTAGCAGCGAGGTTATGTGTCATCTGAAAGGCAAGCTGGTAACTGGAATCTCAAGTGCCAGGCAAGTTGTGCCCTTGATCACTTCTTTTTACCCACTCATGTTCTAATTAATCATAATGATCTGCATAGGTTAATTTTGATGGGACCCAATAGGTTACCCTAGTTTGATTATCTTTATACCTTGTTTACCACTGAACTTTTTGGGTAGTACTTGCTAGTGCTTTATGTGGTTTTGGGTATGAAGACACATTATTCATGATTACACTTTTGTTATCAGTTGTTATTTACTTTTCATGATAAGATCATTATGTTAATTGGAACATGGAGCGACCACCCGGGAAAACAGTGCTACCACAAGGGTTTATGGACGCCCTTGGCTGATTAATTAGGAAAGCTAGTGGAGGACTACCTTACCCGAAAGGGGCAAGGGCAGTAGGGGAGTGGTCAGTGTAGGGAGGTCCTTGGTTGATTTTGCTGCGATGGCAGTCAGGTAAGAACCCTGCATTGGAGCTTCTTATAAACTGTAGCGGGTTTTCTGAAGCTAGTGGAACTTTATAAAGGCCTCGTAGTGTTACCCTTCCTCGCCTCCTCGGTAGAGGTGTATGGGAAGTCGCGATCCCTTGGCAGATGGGTAACATGACTTGTGGGTAAAGATGCGCAACCTCTGTAGAGTGTAAAACTGGTATACTAGCCGTGCTCACGGTCATGAGCAGCTCGGACCCTCACATGATTAATTTATGGAACTAAATTCAATTTGTCATATGCATTGCATTGCAGGTGATGTTGTTACTTTTGTTCTACTATTTAATTGGGTTGGTATTTACTTATACTTAGTAACTGCTAATAAAATTTTGACCAACTTTAAAAGCAATGCTCAGCTCTAACCATCCTCTTTGGTAAGCCTTACACTTCACGTGAGCTCCCACCTTTGGCGAGTTCATGCACATTATTCCCCACAACTTGTTGAGCAATGAACGTATGTGAGCTCACTCTTGCTGTCTCACCCCCCACGGGTCAAGAACAGGTTCCGCAGGATGAGGCGCATGGAGGATGCTGCGATGTGTTCGTGAGAGGTCTAGGTCGTCGTCTCCCAGTCAACTTTGGGTTGCTGGACCGTTGTCTCCTTATAATGTAATTACTTATTTATTTTGTATAGAACTCCTATTATATAGTAAAGATGTGACATTCGATCCTGTGCCATGATTCATCATATGTGTGAGACTTGGTCCCAGCACACCTGGTGATTATGTTCGCGCCCGGGCTTTGGACCCCTAAAACCCGGGTGTGACACCGTTTGAGAGAGGGAAAGGGTTGAAAGAGACCTGGTCTTTGTGACCACCTCAACGGGGAGTAGGTTTGAAAGAACCGAACCTCGGTAAAACAAATCACCGTGTCATCCGCTCTTATTTTGCTTGTGATTTGTTTTCGCCCTCTCTTTCGGACTCGATTATATTTCTAATGCTAACCCCGGCTTGTAGTTGTGCTTAAACTTTATAAATTTCAGATTTGCCTATTCACCCCCCTCTAGGCGACTTTCAAAAACGCACCACAGAGTCAGGGTTATATATGTTGTAAGTGCAAGTTTAATAATACACTCGACAACAGGCTGTAAGAATCCTTGTGGCCTATCATTTACCTTATCCATATAGAATTTAGCTCTTCACTATTAATGCAGGACCTCACTTGTCTCTCACAGATTTTTTTTGTTCTTATGTCTAAGCTAACTATAAGTTTACAACTCACTTCTTCTCTCATCTCTTCTCTTTATCCCATCTACCTCAGCGTTTAGCCAGCTTATAGCCTCTCATTATGTTTGATCTAATAGTTAACTATTTACTATTAATGCATGACTCCACTTGTCTTCCTCATGAAGCTTCTTGTTTTTTATGTCTAAGTTGGTTGTAAGTTTACAACTCAATTTCCCTTTATTTTATCTTCTCTCTTCTACCTCAGCATTTAGTCTGCTTACAACCAATTATTATACTTGCTCTTGCCATCGGGAGTAAATCTTTTCCATTGAGCTGGGCAAAATGGCTTGATGGGCAACAAGCTACTGTTGAGCAAGGGAAACCTTTACCCTTACTCGTAATAAAAAAACTTGGCCGGGGAGAGAACGACTGCCCTCCCAGTATTATACTAAAAAGAGACTGAAACAATGGTCAATGCTCGAGAAAATCTTTGAACCCTGACTCCCATCACTAACGAGGTGATGTCAACCATCCACTCTGCAACGACCCAACCGCAGGGTGACCACATGACATAGTAACTCGAGAGCAGATGGGGCATAACAAGAGGATTTTTTAACCAAGTCAGAAAATTCGTCTCCGATAGGAAACGAACCCGGGGACTTGGAGGTGCTACTCGGAAGTCTTTAACCACTAGCCTAGAGTCCCTTTCGCCCCTTACCCATAATAACTCATGTTAGTTTTTAGATCAATATTTGAGGGATATTTTAGTTTATTTTATAACAACAAACATAAATAGTTTAGATAGAAAATAAAGAAATTAATCTATATTATATTTTATAATGGTAGATGAGGGTAAGTTAAAATTCAATTTAGTAATTATTTTGTATTATCTTTCATAGAGATAGAGTTGGACACTTTAGATGCAAATTTACGGTTATCTTCCGTAATAGCTTAAATGGACATTTCAGATGCAAAAGTTAAGGATTACTTTATTGTTTTAATGATGGAGAGGTGGGTAGCTTTTTAAAAAAATCTGAATAGATTAAACAACTGTTATTGACGATAATGACTAGAGTCTACCAAATTTAAAACTAATTGTTGCTGGTTTATATGAGAATTCTTTGAAATTTTTCCTTTTCCCCATAGCGTGTGTTGTGAGGATTACCATGGAGTTAACCTTAACTCGTGGCCTCCAATGCAACTAGCAGTACTGGGCCTGTTTAGGTACTATGCTTTTTAAAACCACGGTTTATAATATAACGGTTTATTGTATGCCATGATGGTATGTTTTACATCAATCCAATTCAATAGCTATTTAGAGACACATTATTTCAGTTGCAGTATAGGAGAAGAGTGCAGTTGCGTGCAAACAAAAAACTTTGATCTAGACCACAATTTTTTAACCCTAGAAATACCACAGTGTTGCTAAAACCATGGTTTAAAATACATATTTTTTAATATACTCTCAAACGTATTTTAGTCTAAAATACTATGATATGCTCAAATACCACGTTATTGTCTTGGGACTAAAAAATACTATATTTCTAAACGTGCCCTAATTTTTTTCTCTAACTCATAGTGTTTGTGCATGGAGCATTAGAGTTAGAGATGGCAATGGGGATCCGATCCCCGATTCCCCCCGGGGAATTCCTCCATTAGAGGATGAGGACGGGAAAGAAACTTCTCCCGCAGGGATATAAACGGAGAAAATTTATCCCCCGACGGGTAAACTGGGATGGGAACGGGGAAGCATCCCCATCTCCATTCCCGCGGGGACCTATTAAACTTGCACGTGACTATGTTTTTTGTACTAGTCAACGACAAAAATAAATAATTGCATTATCAAGAGCATTAATTATACAAATGTATTCATAATGATTTCTTACATCTGACAATGTGTAGAAGTGACAATGTTTAACATTAATAACAAAGAACATATGTCTTGGTTATAATTTAAACGGAGATGTGGATCCCCGTTAGAGATTTATCCCGTGGGAAACAGGGATGAGAAAGAAAAATTCCCCGCAAACGTTCGTGTAAATTTTATTGGGGAAATTTTTTTATCGCAGGGACGATGATGGAGAGCTATTCCCGACGAAAAATTCCTGTTGCCATCCCTAATTGGAGTCGTATAACTGAGCGATTCATACAACGGCGGAATAACATTAGTTTAACTGTGAGTACAATGATCTTCCACTTCCCTCCTCTCTTTCCTCCACATCATAAAAAAATGACTGCAGATCGAGCACAACATAAGAGACGGTTTGTCGGACCAAACGATATTTAGCCATCTAATAAGAAAATACTGAACTTTCCGATCTGATCTTGTTGGCAATGTATGGGGACTCCGCTATACTACTGCTTTCCCTTTCCTCAAAGGGTGACCGAGAAAAGTCGTAGTGGACCTATCCATCTCCAACAATGGAGAACCTCCTAGTGGTATACAATATACATGTATCCAAGCTAATCTCCGCAGCTGCAATACGCATACTCGCTTGCAGTAGAGTAGCACAGCTTTACAAGCTGTCACGGTGAGGGCTAGAAAAAACTCGAGACTTGCGATCTTGAAAGAGTCTGAGTCGAGCCTTCTTTTGTGGCTCGTTTAAGCAGCGAGCCGAGCCAAATGATATAACGTTATGTCGTTTCTCTATTACATCATTATGTTATTGATTTATTTTCTTATATTTTATAGACTCAATGCTAGACATTTAAAATATATTGCTATATTTTTTGGTACATGTTTTATATTATATATATGATTTATACTCTAAATGAAATTTAATGTGACATCTCACGAGCCTGAACGTCCCCAAGCTGATCCACATTTCGCATCGTCGCCCAGCTCCGTACAGCAGTAGAGCGCCCATGTAGCAGTAGGGGAAAAGGGCAAGGACTCGAGAGAGAACAGGTGCGGCATTGAAAATTGAATCCTTGGTCACCTCCACCATGTTACTTTACACTAGGATGTTTAGTACCGACATTGATGCGACAGCACGATGATCGAAGATTATTGTAGTTATTTGATAACCTTTTTTTTGTTAGTGGAAACAGGAGTGCAGCATTGATCAACGGGCCAATCCTGGAGCGAAATGTTTGCTAATTCACTGTATTTTCTTTGATAAAGTATAGAAAAATGAGTACCACGTCTACTCCCGTCCGAATTTTTTGTATTTTAGCCCCTAAACCGAAGTAAATTTACGTTTAGACCTAAAAAAATTTTAAATGCAGGTTTGGACCCTTTGCTCGGCGCCATAGGCCGTGGCGCCGAGCTAACACAGCTCGGCGCCACAGCCTATGGCGCCGAGCTGTGACGTGGCCGCAACGGCTAGTTGCGTCCAGGGCTTACCTGGCTCTGACGTGGCGGCGGCGCGGCCTCGTAGCTCGGCGCCACAGATCTTGGCGCCGAGCTACGAATGCCTATAAAAACGCCCGCGCGGCTGGCCGAGAGCAGCTCATTTCATCCCATTTCCAAACTTCGTCAAAAATTGCTGGATTCAAAGATTTGAGTTGGTTCACTTCGTAGGCCAAGGTATGATTTCGAACTGATTCGTTTAGTATATTGGGTTGTTAGTTAAATAATTTGTATACACCTATTATATTATTATTTCGAATATTAGTTTGTGTAGACTTATTATAAAGCATAATAGGTACAAGTGATAATTATAATCGTTTATTAGATGAAAGACATGTACCGAGAGGCGTTGTGGCAGAAGAGAGGTCGTCCTCGTGAGTTATATCCGGACGTATCTAGTAAGGATGCTCCTGTTCCTCCGGAACTCCCCGTGCCTAACTGTGACTGTGGCAGACTGGCTTGGGTACATCAATCACAACATCCAGACACGGCTGCTCGCTGCTACTACCTTTGTGGCACTTTGGACGTACGTAGCTTATGACTTGTCACTTAACTTTGTTCGCGTTCATTATTTTGTAGATATGTAATAGTGCATCTTTCCATTATTTTAGGGACATCAGAGGTGTTTCTTTTTCCAGTGGATCGATGGTCCTGATAAATTTGACCCTCGATATCTTCTTTTCGTTAATTGGTTGAGTGGAAGGACCAGTCATGAGCGTTTTAAGCGTTGGGTACCTCCTCCCCCGAATCCTCCACCAATGACGGATGCAGAGAAGGAGGTAGCAACAGAAAGACGGATGGACTCACCGCCTCGATGCGATTGTGGA
The DNA here is from genome assembly GCF_902167145.1 of Zea mays. Lineage (NCBI taxonomy): Eukaryota > Viridiplantae > Streptophyta > Magnoliopsida > Poales > Poaceae > Zea > Zea mays. Next base: position 45,709,908 of record NC_050099.1, on the reverse strand, counting down.
GACCGTGCTGTCATCGACGAAGACTATGACAAGCAGTTCTGTTGTCCGAACATTGATTATGTGAGCCCATTGATACGCTAAATATATGAACTAGTTTTTATTTACAATAAATTACTAATTTTTTCTCCTGCAGCCATACGGGTGGCGTAAGTGTCGTTTCAGAGAGTGGTTGTATGGTCCTTTGTCCCATTGGCCAGAGCCAGAGGTAAAGGAAAAGAGATACATGGGGTGGGCGGCAGAAGAGGTCAAATTTGATCCAGTACTCTGCAAATGCGGTATTGAAGCTAAGTATGGATTAGTTCCTTCGGAGCTTGGTGTTGGATATTTTTGTGGACATATGGTCGATTACGATGAGGTTGGTATTTTTTTTTGCACCAGATGTAATGTTATAGCGGTACTTACTATTTTTTTGTAGGAGACGAGGAAATGCAGTTGGGAGAGTTACGACGACAAAGGAGAGGTGATGCGGACAATAGAGTCCAAGAGAATAATGGGACAGAAGATGCGTTGTGGATCTCAGCTCGTTGATTCGTACATTAACGATCGCATACGCGACATGCGTAGGGAAGCAAAATCTGCCTTTTATGATAGCCCGAAGCGTGCAGAGTATAGGAGGTTGAAGGCGGCAGATGAGAAGAGAGCACAGGATGCAAGGGAATGGGAAGCGGCTCAAGCCGAGAAACAGATGTTGGATAATCTTGCTGATCGCCTCAAGGGAAGTAAGTGAGATAAATGATATTATAATTATGTTAGTACAATTTATTTATCCTGACTTTGCTAACTTAATTTTCTCATTATATTTGCAGAGATTGGAAGCGGCGTAAACTATTTGGCCGATGAGGCGCATGCGAGATATGTTCAGGATAAAATGGCAACGGTTGAGCTGATGGAGGAGGAGGACGACGACACATCTAGATTGAGTGAGCTTATCGCCCTCGCAGAGGCAGGATTACATAAAGAAGAGGAGGACGACATGTCAAGGTTGAGTGAGCTCATAGCACTAGCTGAGGCAGGATTACGTGCTCAAGAGGAAGAGGATGAGTTTCTGTCACAGGCCGCCGCAGAGGTAGAGGCAGCTTATTACAAGAAGAAGTCTGATGAGGCTGAGGCTGAGGATGAGCTATTCTCCCAAGCTGCAGATGAAGCAGAAGCCAATTATTACAAAAGAACTGGTGACAAGTGTGATGCAGGACAATGCAGCAAGTGGAATGAGGTTGTTGTTGAGGATTGCGCGACGGATGACTCCGAAGATGAGTTACTCATAGATTGTGATTCAGACTGAAGAATTGTAGCCTATTCTGTAGTATTTACGTATCAAAAATAATTTAGAACTCTAAAGATGCGTTACTTATTGATTATTATGTTTTTTACAGTTCACAAAAAAATTTTGCAAGAGTTCCCCTTGTTTTATTAACAACCACAGTTCAAATAATCACATATTATAAGACATATAAGCATTTCAACATATAATACATCACAAAATCACATCGAATATAAAAACATCCACAGAACATAGTTCTTCATATAATGTCCACAAACAAAGTCCAAAATACAAGTTCCCAACACATAGTCCAAAACACAAAACATAGTTCATATTACAACCGTCTCCAGCATAAGTCCAAATCACAACGTCCATATCACAAAAGTATTCATTTCCTCCTAGTCTTACCCTTGCCCTTGGCCCCAAGAGCGTCGGTGCCTGGAGTGTAAGGGTCTCGTGGACGCCTTCTACGTGGTGTCAGCTGTGATGCCTGAGTTGTAGGAGCATCCTGCAACTGAGACGGTCCAATCTCCACCTGACCTGCGGCGCCAGCGCCAGCGCCATCGTCGTCGTCGTCGTCGTCGTCGTCATCGTCGTCGTCCTGGGCCACGTTCTCAAACGTGTCCCGCGTCGATCGCGACGAGCTGAGTCCTGCTGTAGATGGTCCAACTGCACAAATGGGAGGCTGAACGTCCTGCTGCATACGAGGCACAGGCAGCTGCACGTCAACGCCCGCTAGAGACCGGCATCCACACCGAGCCCAAAGCTCTGCCTAAGCCAGGTCAGTGGGACTCCGGTGTTGTGGCTACCTCGTAGCTCATCCGGAAGCAGTCTCCCAAGAAAGGCCTCCACCCTCTGCCTCCAACCGCCTGGTGATGCCTGACCGGTCACTGGACGACCGATAATGCTGAGACCAAGAATCTTCTGGCAATCTTCAAGCGTCACAGTCATCTCACCGCAGGGAAGGTGGAAAGTGTGAGTCTCTGGCCGCCACCTATTGGAAGACAAAAGAATACAAAAATCATTAGTATGCAAAGTAGATTTAATAATTGTAAATATTAAACAACTAGAGAAGTCTTTACCTGTCGACCAGAGCCGTCAACGCCGCTGGGTTGAAAGTGGGCAGCCCACGGCGGACCTGGTACGATAAGACGTCCAAGCCAGCCCTCTGTAGGAGAGGAGTGTACCTCTCATCGTACCTCATCTCCTCCAGAAACCGGTCGTGGGTCCGGACCCGCAGAACGGGCAACACCTAGCAATCAAAAGATTTTTCATTAGTCAAATATAGGTCGCATATATTAATTCAAATATAGGTCGCAAATATAGCAAACAAAATATTACCTCTCCCTCTGCGGTGAGACGGCCCCTGTGGTGCTCGTCGTAGTGAGGGTCCAGCAAGTGGAACTGCGCCATCCTGCAAAATAAGATATCAACATATTAGAATATAAGTTGTGTACAAAGTGTAACAAAAACATCGACATATTAGAATAAAATTTGTCTATAAAAAAATATATCACACCTGACTAAGTGTCCAAATGCATGTACGTGAGTTGTGGCCAAGTCTACCGCATTTTCCGCATTCATTCTGCTCTGGGTCCACGAGAAAGGGGGACGCTCGTCCTCTCCTACTGCGACCGGAAACCTGATCCATAACCATGTTGCACCGGCTCCTTTTCCTACTACCACGTTTGTCCCATCGATGCGCTGGATCAGCAACGTATACCGGACCGGTGTACGGTGGCCATTGTGACTCATCAAGAAATGGCTCAAAACGAGGGCTCCAGGTACGTACTAAGCTCTCTACACTGAACTCAGAAGGTATTCTGCTCTCAAATGCAAAGTTACGATGACGTGCGGCCGCAACATAATGAGAACATGGAAAATGGTATTGTCTAGGTTTACCACATCCACACCAGAATGCATCAAGTAACACGACATGTGTCCTCGAAGGTCGCACCTCACCGTCGGAAGTTATGCCGCCTAGTGTTGTTACCTCGTATTTACCCAGCTCCTCATCAAAGCATTGTACCTCATGTCTATGGGCACGTTCCTTTGCATTATTAAGGTGTGATGTTGGTTTAGGTGCCCATCTCTGCCCTCGGGTCTGCATTGCCTTGGCCTGCGCGTGTCTATCATTAAACCAAGCCACTAGCCTATAAAAAGTGAATGTTACTATAGCATTGACTGGCATGCCCCGTATACCCTTGAGCACACTGTTAAATGACTCGGCCATGTTGCTAGTCTGAAACTCGAACCGCCAGCCACCTTCGTCGTAGGCCCTTGTCCATTTGTGCGGTTCCCTCAGCAATCCAGCAATCCAGTTCTTACCTTCAGCATTTGTTGCATCTTTTAGTTCCTTCAACTTATCCTCGAAAAACGAAACCTCCAACTGACGACATACCTCCTCAAAAAGGGGGAAGTTAGCCTTGCTATGATCCTTTCGAAGAAGATTTTCTGCTAGATGTCGAGTGCACCATCTGTGGTGCATGGGTGCGTAGCCAGGAATCTGCTCTTGCACTGCATTAAGAATACCTTGGTGTCTGTCAGATATGACACCAACCTCGCGTCCAGGGCCTACGACATGGATGCGTACAAGCCGCAAGAACCAAGACCAACTATCTCTGTTCTCCCTCTCCACCAAAGCAAATGCCAAAGGAACCAGTGAGTTGTCTGCGTCGCATGATATGGCAACCAACAATGTGCCCTTATACTTCCCAAGCAGAAAAGTACCATCAATAGAGAGCACGGGACGACAATGCCTGAAGGCCTCTACGCACTGCGAGAAACACCAGAAAGCACGATAAAATATCTCTTTGCCGTTCCTCCATTCATTAGGTTTGGGGATGTACTCGTAATGCATGCCTGGGTTTTTTGCTTTCATTGCATTGAACAATGCTGGTAACTTCTCATAACCCTCCTCCCAATCCCCGTATATCATCTTCCATGCCCGCTGCTTTGCCCTCCATGCTTTCCCATATTTGATCCTGTAACCAAACAGCTCCGAAGTCATGGTCATAATTGACTTCACCTTCAAGTTTGGCTGACCCTTCAATATCCCCAATATCCTTTTCGCAATCAGGGTAGATGTCAACTGACGATGCTTAGAGCTCAGCTCTGTCTGGGCACAAGTGTGTGGACCTACAATTTTGGTGATCTTAAACTTTCCGGTGTCCTTCTGCCTTCGGGCACATACCCTCCAATTACATTCTGGCACCTCGCACACAACAGTGTAACGACGCTGTGCATACGAATGTCTCACCTTGAACGGCCTCTTCCGGTTCACAGAATATTCCTGTAGCCATCGTCTCAGTGTAGGCAGATCCTTGAAAAGTAAGCCAACCTTAATCTCAATGCTATCGGCGTTATCCGGAGCCTCTAGCAGTTCATCGTCACGTCCTTCAGCATACGCACGGGTGGAATGACTTAAACTGCTAAATTCATGTACTGCAGGGTCTCGCTCCGGACACAAACGTCTTATGAGTTCAATTTCTTGCTCGGTCATTTCTTGAACCGGACGGTCATCATCAGAATCTACGGCCCGTGCAGCCTCATATGGCTCCTCCTCATCCTCAATCTGAACATCAACACTATTGGATGCCCTGCATATGTTGTCCATATTATATGACACAGGCACATCAATCTGAACATCAGCATTATTGATATGTGGAGATCCTGCATCGGGTCGGAGCAAGAAAAACCACATTAAAAAGTCTAATCAAACGAAATAATGATGGATACGAACAATGTGTCGAAGACACTTACTAGGATGATCGTCAACTGGATCCTGGGTCAATGGGATCTCTTGGGGGGGTACCACCGCATTAGAAGCCCCACAAACGCCGGGAATAGGACGAGAAATCCCATACTCGTGCGGACCCGATTGAGCATCGGGCACAACAACGACTTCTTCATGAAGCTCTACCAAAGGAGCTTCAATACGAGATGCATTTGGCATTTGTGGAGACAACCCGACTGGACCTCCGCAATGACTAACAGGTAACTTTTGAACAACCACATCCAAACATGGTGGAACCATCGTCTTCACAATTCTTAAATATATCACCCAATCATCTTCTGAGGTAATGGAGATCAACCGTCGGACAACTGTTCCATATGTAATATGGGACAACAAACCCTGAATTGATATTCTAGGGTCGTTTATGTCGCAACTAATCTCCTCACAAGCTCGAGCCAAAAGCTGGTCAAAAGTTGGTCTTTCAACGAACAACATGGTCACGATCTTCATACCATCAAAAGTAACACTCCCATAAGCATCTATCTCCACCCTTCCTCCATGGTATAGTGTTACTAGGCTGTCCATCTATTTCAAAAATGGATTACTAACTCAATAATGGCTACATACTTAAGCCTACTAACTTACTAAGTAATAAATATATATTAACTAATAACTATACAATAAATATTAAATAAACACATCAAACGAAATTACATAATCTATAAATAATGTACGAAAACTATGTATACCTGAGAACGCGTACGACTCCAGCTAACGGTGGAGAAGGTCAAGTCGGACGAACACCTACGTACAAAAAAACTTATTGTCAGTAAAAAATTTGGCAGCACCTCCCCTGTAAAGTGATGTTTATAGAACCTGCGAATAAACGACAACACGATGGTTGCCAACACAGAAAACATGTAATATCAATGCGCTAAACAAAATGCTAACTATATAATCACTAAGAATTTACTAAACACTAACAATATGCTAAGCAACAAACTAGCTAACTATTTTAATAAACACTGACAACAAAATATCTAACTATTTACTAAACAATAAATAAGTGGATAGCTAACTAATTACTAAACACTAACAATAGCTAATAGTTTACTAAGAAATTAAAAAAAATTACCTGGCGGCAGTGGGCGGGCCGGGGGCGCGCGGCGGCCGGGGCGGGAGATGCCGGGGCGGAAGCAGGCGCGGTGGCGAGCGGGTGCGGTGGCGCGGTCGTCGGGCCGGCGGTGGCGCGGTGGCGAGCTCGGCGGAGGTCGGCGGGCGGGCGAGCAGGTCGGCGTATGTGGCGCTGGCGAGGTCGGCGGGCGGGGTGGGCGAGCTCGGCGGCCCGCCGGAAGACAAGCGCGGTCGCCGGAGCTGGGCGGGCGGGGTCGCCGGAGCTTGGAACGGCGGCGGCGATTTTCTAGCTCGGGAACGGCGGCGGCGGGTAGAAGTGAAAAGAAACAGAGAAGAAACGCAGAGAGAAAGGTGACTTGCGGTTATTTCCTAGCTCGGCGCCAAGATCTGTGGCGCCGAGCTAGGTGCCACGCGGACTTCCACGTCACATAGCTCGGCGCCATAGCCTGTGGCGCCGAGCTGTGTTAGCTCGGCGCCACAGGCTATGGCGCCGAGCTAAGGGTCCAAAACTGAGTTTAAAATTTTTTTAGGTCTAAACGTGAATTTACTTCAGTTTAGGGGCTAAAATACAAAAAATTCGGTACTCCCGTGAGTTGGATACCTGGACGGCGGTGATTGGCCGGCAGCTACCTGGCGAAAGCGGACAGGAGCTCACTCATTCCCGCGCAGCACAGGCTCGAGTCTTCACTCTTCACGCGGTGAATCCCTGACACACGGACAGTGAGTGCTGACGCATGCACCACCATTGCCCTCGAGCAAAAAGCACAGCCGTGGATAGCAGCAGCCCCGCGCGCCGGCCGGCCGGTCACCTCGGTTTATATCTTGCTGCCATCACCGCTATCACTATCAGTCTCACATTTCACACTCGCTCCCCACTTCGCATCGCCGAAGCACCACCACTTCACGCACTCCACTGTCCGCTCCAGTACTCCACTCCACCGAAGCGCACGCTCCCCGCCAGGAGCAGAGGAGGAGGGGATGCCGGGCGGCGTGGTGGACGCGGCCGCCAAGGGCGTGAGAATGGAGCGGCACGCGGCGCTGCTGCGGCGCGCGGCGGGGGCCAAGCAGCTGGTGTCGGCGTCGTCACAGCTGCTCTTCCGCGCCACCGTGCTCGCCACGCTGGCGCTAGTCGTCCTCTTCGCCGTGCACTACCCGTCCATGCTCTCCCGCTCATTCAGCCTCTCCGCAGCGCCCGCGTCCGGCGCCTCGTCCTCGCGGTCGCGGCACTCGCACCGGAGCCTGCTGGGCTCGAGGCCGGCGTCGCGCTGGAGCGCCGCGTGGGAGCGGGAGGTGCGGCGCAGCGCCGCGCCGCGGCGGGACGGGGCGCTGTCGGTGCTGGTCACGGGCGCGGCGGGCTTCGTGGGCGCGCACTGCTCGCTGGCGCTCCGCGCGCGCGGCGACGGCGTCGTCGGCCTCGACAACTTCAACGCCTACTACGACCCGTCCCTGAAGCGCGCGCGGCAGCGGCTGCTGGCGTCCCGCGGCGTGGCGGTGGTGGACGGCGACGTCAACGACGCGGCGCTGCTGGAGCGGCTGCTCGCGTCGGTGCGCTTCACGCACGTGCTGCACCTGGCCGCGCAGGCCGGCGTGCGGCACGCGATGCGGGCGCCGCAGGCGTACGTGGCCTCCAACGTGGCCGGCCTCGTCGCCCTCTTCGAGGCCGCGGCAAGGCACGCCGACCCGCAGCCGGCGGTCGTGTGGGCGTCGTCGTCGTCGGTGTACGGGCTCAACACCCAGGCGCCCTTCTCCGAGGAGCACCGCACGGACCGCCCCGCGTCGCTGTACGCGGCCACCAAGAAGGCCGGCGAGGCCATCGCGCACGCGTACAACCACATCTACGGGCTCTCCATCACCGGCCTCCGCTTCTTCACCGTGTACGGGCCGTGGGGCCGCCCCGACATGGCCTACTTCTCCTTCGCCCGCAGCATCGTCGCCGGCGAGCCCGTCACGCTGTTCCGCGCCGCCGACGGCTCCGACGCGCGCCGCGACTTCACCTACATCGACGACGTCGTCAGGGGCTGCCTCGGCGCGCTCGACACGGCCGGCAGGAGCACGGGCTCCAGGTCCGGCCGCAAGCGCGGGCCCGCGCCGCTCCGCGTGTACAACCTCGGCAACACCTCGCCGGTGCCCGTCACCCGCATGGTCGCCATCCTCGAGAAGCTCCTGGGCAAGAAGGCGATCAAGCGCGTCGTCACGATGCCAGCCAACGGGGACGTGCCGTTCACGCACGCCAATGTCAGCCACGCCGCGCGCGACTTCGGCTACCGCCCCGCCACCTCGCTCGAGGCCGGCCTCCGCCATTTCGTCGACTGGTTCGTCAGGTACTACAAGGTCGACGTCAGGGGCGGGAATGTCCTCGCCGGCAAGACCGCCAAGAGGAAATCCATGGCCATGTCCTCAGCATCGTGAGGAGCCGCCGCCGCTGTGTGTAATTTTGCTCATGGGAGCAGCAGGCTCCTTGCTCATAAGATATGGTCTCATTGTTTAAGCCTTGCTGCTTTTGCTTCTTCATGATGCTACCATACTACTACCATAGCAGTGCTTAGTGCCATGGAAAAGGGTCCATAGATAAACTAAGCTTAACTGCTTGAGAAAAAGAAAAAGGTAGAGAAAAAAAAGATGTGGGTATAGATATACAGCAGAGCAAAGCAAAGGAGCCATGTCTGAACAAAGACGTGGTCACTGCCGTCCTTATGATTCAGACCATTCTGCTTAAACTATTAATGTTTTTTTTTTTGGTCAGATAATATACTAGTACACTATCTCATTCGTGCTCACTGTGAGCCTGTGACCTATACGACTCCTGCCAGGAACTCAAAGATGCCCTGCTCATGATGCAAGTCCAAGAAGCCGCAGGCTGCCAAAACGGCATTGTTTAGGTTTCGGCAGTGGATTTGATGCATGCAGCTCCTGCATCTTCCCCACATCTATTTATTTATTTAAACCTGTGCGAAATTGGGCGATGCATTTGCCTCTTTCCGGTGGTTCTCTGAAACAGGGTATTTTAGGATGTGTTTGGCTGAATAGCAAATTGGAATGACCGGCTCTATTCTATTTTCTAATAATGAAACTATTTCATTCTGTGTTTGTTAAGTAAGATAGAACTGTTCTATTTCATGTTTGGTTAAAGAGTAAAATAGAGTGAATCCGCTCTGTTCAGTTTTTTGGTTGAGAGTCATATGAGAGTGGAGAGCGCTCGCGTCCGGTAGTTTGGTGTTGTGAAATCTTAAATATTTGCCATATATAGGTCTAAAATCCACTCCGGTCTTCTTCTGTTGCCCTGTTGGAAACCAAATTTCCAGAAAACAGAAACGAGGACACTCTATTTTCGTCAACCGAACACACCTACCGCGTGTGGGGCGATTGCGCAGTCGGTTCTGAGTTTTGTTGCAGAGCAGCGTGGTCGGTGAGAGCGGAACCACGGTGGCTTGGTTCCTTGGCCTCTTGTAGCTGTTTTTCCCGAGAGATATAATTCATGGAGCGTGATCGTCCATCCCAGCAGCAGATCCAGCAATTGGCCAATCCATGCAATCGCAACAAAAGGCCAGTAGAATGGCAGTGTGTGAAGCGAGTGTCACGAGAGGCTGCTGTGCTGTGCTACTGGTAACGCAGCATTTTGTGCAGGCTTGCAGCGGCACAGCACGTTCTACACCCGCCTTGGATTCCGACGACGGAGCTCAACTCAATGCATTCCCACGGCCATTGGCAGCATTGCTTGCCCCATGTGCCCCGCAGATCCAACCGTCATTCTCATCTCATGGCTCATGCCGTGACGGCGATTCGTCTCCGCTCGCTCACCCAGCTCCTGCCTCTTCACACCGCGGTCCACTAGCTCGTCTCTCTGATCCAGATAACCCCAGCTTCTTCATGCCGTCCGTCCTGCAAGTCAGTCGGGTGTGAGTGTGACCAGCTAGCTATACATTGAACATTGGTCTCTAGTCTACTCTCCTCTGTAGTACGACCACTTAAGCATGCATGCATACATACATACTCCGATGACAGTACTCGGCATTAGGGCCTCTGAACACTTTCTAGCGCTGCGCTGACAGTCTGAATTCCGGCCATCTTTTCCAGCACAAGGAAGGCATCTTGAAATCCGATGCTGGACTATAGGCATCTTCAGGCCTGCCCTACCCTTTACATCTTGATGTCGAGCTCGAAAGGCCAAGTGATTAATGCAGCGTTAATACAGTGAGCTACTACAGTGCAGCTTCCCAACTAATCGGTACGGTCCTTGTAGGTACAGTAAATGACTACTACAGTCTACTCGTACTACCACTTGAGCTAGTAGTAGCACAACACGAAAGTCTGCAGCGCCCAATGGCCCGCCTGGCCTGGTAGGTACTGTACAACTAGGAGTATATGCCGGGCCTGTGCCTGTGCCTGGCTGGTTTTGGTACACGGTGAGCTGGAGGAGAACGAAGGGGTGCTTTGACCTGTATCAGCGCGAGGCTAAGCAGGTGTTGACTGTTGAACCCCATGTAATGTAACTGATGACTCTGGTGGCCTTGTGTTGTGCGGTGCCTCACCAGTACTCCACTTGTAGTAGCCGCAGCGAATTCTGACCTGAGATGCCTGCCTTTTTTTTATTTCACTTTTCACCGACAGAGGAGCCATGGATGGTGGATGCAGCTGTATGCATCTGAATTTCCTGAGACTGCAAGTTTCGCGGCTTGTCTTTGTCCTGACAGTTGCATTCTGGGTGGCTGCTAATTGCTCACCCCAATGTGTGATTGTTTCCTCTAAGCTTTATGTGATTAATTGGTTAGAATGTAACTAAGGGTGTGTTTGGTTTAAGGAATTATCACATCCAAATTGAGGCAGTGTATCATGGTTTGATTCCTCAAATTTGGTGGAATGACCTTATTCCTCATATTAGTACTAACTAACTAACTATGAGAAATGAGGTGGTGATGGATCAAATCATTCCATTTCACAAACCAAACAAAAATAGTGAGGAGTGAGAAGATGATGGACTAGCTCATTCCTCAACCAAACACCCTATAAGAGTGACAATGTGCTCTAAATTTTAGACTATAATAGTTAAGGATCGAATCAGGTTAGGATTAGACCCTATTTTTATTTATTTTTAAACTAAATTTTATTTAAAATTCTAATATTTTGTGAAGAATCATTTAGATCATGATCCACTACCACCGCTACTTGTAAGTTGTAACACGTGAACAGTGGCCAGTAGCCAACCCCGACCCATATACATAATACCAAAGAATTGGTTAGTGAATTCAATTTGGATGGTACTGGGATGCTGTTGCTTATAACTTTCTGAAGGACACTAGAAGTTATGTTCTTTTTGGAGGACAAAGTACTCCACCACATATGGTTGCTGGCCTGCTGCTGCACATCCAGGCAGGACTCGTATACTAATAATAGCTGAATAACTGAACATGACACTCGTATACAAACTCTAGAAATCGAAGGACAAACCTGTTAGATTCAAAAGGGACAAATAACTCCCTCGGCTTTACAAAACCAGAAAAATAAACCGCTTAGGCCATGTTTGGTTATAAATGGTAAGTGGTTTGAGGGGGATTAAATCCCCTTCTAGTTAAAATTGAATAGGAGGGGATTTAATCCCCCTCATTCCCCTTCAATCCCCTCGCAACCGAATAAGCCCTTAGCGGTTTTTAGTTGGTAGTTTTAATGACATGACATTGATTTAAATGACACATGTTTTGTCTATTTCAGTTCTGTGACCTACTATTATCCAAAATTTATATAATTTTACACACAAATTGGTAATAAGATATTATATGTGCCACACATTTTCTAAAATTTAGGAAGATGAGCTTAATTACTAAAATCAAAAGTACATAAAAAATCTTAATATGTTTGTCCCTAGTTCATTTCTTATCGCCTGATGATAAAAACTTTTACTAGCATTACTGAATTTTTTGATGATTTTATTAAGCAAGTTTAGTGGCTTTTATTCTAATTACTAACTAAATCAATTTTAGATTTGTTTTTTAGAAACACTTAGGAAATAATAATAAAATATTTTCTATTTTTTACAAAGACATTCTTTTAGCTAAAATAACTTATACAAATATCTCTATAATTTTTTGAGGACATTAATATTTATATAGATTATGGATCCACATTTAAAGTTCTCAGAAAAATTTATGTAGATTATGGATCCACATTTAAAGTTAACATAATTTTATAAAAAAATTGTGTAAGTTATTTTAGCTAAGCGAAGGTGTCGGGTACCGAGGAACGGGGTACCCAAGGCAAGGCCCATAAGCCTCTCTCCGGCCTATTTACTGATCAAGTCCCCGCCGAGCAACTCTGCGAGGCGAGGAGGACGACCAAGTCCCCATGAGCAACTCTGCGAGGCGGGGCGGACGACCAAGTCCCCGCCAAGCGAATCTACGAGGCGGGGTGAACGACCAAGTACTCGCCATGTTGATTCACAAGGGAACCACATGTCGACGCACCTAGCCCACGACGCCTGCAATAAGACGCAACATCGCCAAGCCACATCCGAACCGTACATACGGTACCCAAAGGTCTCTAGCTGACGCGATGGAACATCCCCGCATGCGCCCATGGATATACCCCCACTGACTCATGGGGGCCAATCAACCTCGATCATAAGGGCCTTAGCGCTGGAGTCTCTACAGTGACCCGCATACCCGAAAGAACGCAACAGGTACACCATTCCGGGGTGTATGCCTACACACGTTAGGGGTGACGTAGGCCCATGACGATAGGCAGAACCGCACCACGCGTGACCGTTCCGTGGGATTGACCCGAGGGACCCCGCGCACTACTATGGAGGTGTCAGCAACGGACTAGCTACAGGAGGCCATGTGACAAACGGGCAAGACGATATGTTGTACCAAGAGTATGGCTATGCACGACCCTACGGAGGACCCACCACGACAACCCAGGAAAGTCGATCTCTCTCTCTCTTTAGTAGAAAACATATCTCCTGTAAGGTCCTACCCTTGAGATATAAAATGGCAAGGCCCCTCCTTCCCACACAAGCACACTTGCTGTAACACGCCTCAAAGCAATACTACGATCAACACTACACTGTACTTGGGCGAAAGTCTGAACCAATATAACCCCGGTGTCTAAGTTCATTGCTCGGATCCCCGTGATCCACTATTCGGAGTGAGTCCGCGCTTGCATACCCCACCGAACACAAATCTATTGTCCCCCTGGTTTCCGAAAACACCACAGAAGGGCTATGCAAAAAACTGAGATTATTTTATAATCGTTTGCAAAAAAAATGTAAAATTGGTTTTGAGAGCACCTAGAGGGGGGGTGAATAGGTGATCCTGTAAAAATCAAATACTTGTAGCCACAAAAACTTGGTTAAGAGTTAGTGCAATAGGACCAAGTGGCTGAGGACCGATCTTTTGTGAAACACAATGGTCACAAAGAAAGACAACACAAAAGACACGGTGATTTATCCCGTGGTTCGGCCAAGTATAACACTTGCCTACTCCATGTTGTGGCGTCCCAATGGACGAGGGTTGCACTCAACCCCTTTCAAGTGATCCTATGATCAACTTGAATACACGATGTTTTCCTTTCTTGTACTTTCTCCCGTTTGCAAGGAATCTCCACAACTTGGAGCCTCTTGCCCTTACAATTGATGATCACAAAGAAGCACGGAAGTAAGGGAGGGGAGAGCAACACACACAAGACTCAACACAAGAGCACAATCATGCACACAAGCCACAACTTGAGCTCACAACACAACTCGAGGAGTTCTCTACTCAAATGGAGCTCAAGTCACTATCTCAAAGAATCGAATGCGCGAGAATGGAGTCTTGGTGCTTAGGAATGATCAAGGAATGCTTGGATGCCACCTCCATGTGCCTAGGGGTCCCTTTTATAGCCCCAAGGCAGCTAGGAGTCGTTGGAGGCATTCTTGGAAGGCTAATCTTGCCTTCTGTCGGGTGGCGCACCGGACAATCCGGGGTGCCACCGGACAACCACTGTTCATGTCCGGTGCGCGATTTCCTTCCATTCCTAGCGCAACCGACCGTTGTAGATTCGCGGCAGTTGGCGCACCGAACAGTCCGGTGCCCCTGCCGACCGTTGGCGCGAGCCATGCGTTGCCCGCGGATTGCGCAGCCGACCGTTGGCGCAGTCGACCGTTGGCTCACCAGACAGTCCGGTGCACCACTGGACAGTCCGGTGAATTATAGCCGTACGCCGCCAAAAACTCCCGAGAGTAGCCAGTTCAGACTGAGCTGAGTCTTGGCTGCTTCGAGCCAAGTTCTTTTCTTCTTGTCTTTTCTCTGATTCTAGCACTTAGACAAATATATTAGTATACAAAAACTAATGTACTAAGTCTAGAATCATACCTTCTTGTTGATTTGCACTTCATTCATCATTTGGCATATAATAACCCACTTAATATGTGTTGGACACTTAATCACCAAAATATACTTGAAATGGCCCAAAGGCACATTTCCCTTTCAATCTCCCCCCTTTTTGGTGATTTATGCCAACACATCAAAAGGCAACAAATAGAAGTGCAACATCAATGCAATTGAGAACAAAAATAGTCTTTGACAAGATTTGACATATTTGGATCGTTCTTTGCTACCAATTGGTTTGTTTTTGCAAATCAAATTCATTTTCCTATCTCTAAGTCAAACACACTTGTTTGGGCACAAAGATAGATAATCCAAGAGTAAAATGATTAAGAGCCAAAAACTCCCCCTTTTCCCGTAATCAAACATTCTCCTCACAAGAGACCAAATTTTGACAAATCAAAAGTTCTAACTCTACTATTTTCAAAATTCTAAAGTGGTAGCTGATCCATTTGCTTTGGCCTTAATTTCTCCGTCTTTGGCATTAAGCACCAAAACGGGATCATTATTGGCTCTTTAACCCCATTGCCTCACCAAAATAGTCAATTAAGAGCAAAAAGGCAATAAGAGCATAGATATGAACTTGGAGTTAATTACCCTCTTATCGGAGTGTAGTGGAAGTCTTGCATGGTCCAAGTTCACTTTTCCCTTTCAATACACTTTTGAGACTATATCTAGTAACTCAAACACATGGATTAGTCTCAAAGGGTCAAGTTATAGCATTTCTCCCCCTAACTATGTGCACTATTCACATATGGACTTGTGAGGTCCGGGGATCCCTTGCACAACTTGAGCACCATAAATAAACAATAAATCTCATAAATGTACCTTCCACAAAACAGATCATATCTCTACAACCGATCCTATCCACAAAACAGATCCTATCTCTACAACCGACCCTATCCACAAAACAGATCCTATCTCTAAAACCGACCATATCCACAAAACAGATCCTATATCTAAACCGACCATATCCAGAAAACAAATCATATCTCTAAAACTGACCCTGTGCTCCATAGCTGCCGCTTCGGTTCCTGCCGATTTGTGCCTTTGAAAACCATAACTTGAGGTACCTTCCATAAAACGGGCATAACTTTTTGCTCGGTGCTCCGTTTGAGCTCAAATTTTTACAGCAGATTCCTGACTCCATTCTGGGGTGACCCAAACTCGCCTACGGCCTGTTTGGTTCGGTAAAAAAATCAAAAAAATCAGGAAGATAATTAAAAAAATTGTTTAAGTGTTTTCATGAATTTAGAGATCCTTTGTGAATTTCTCTAGGCCACAATACAAGTTTGTTTCAAGTGAAATTTTGTGTGCTTTCATACTTTGTGTTTTTGGATCAGTGATAAAAAATTCAGAATATTTCGAGCTCTTTTGATGGAACTCCTTTTGAAACGCGCCTTTGATTTCTACTAGTGCTGAAAAATCTGTCCTATTTATAGAACTGTCATTCCCACTAGATACTTGTACCTCCTTTCTTATGCTTTGGTCCAACTGTTCTATTACATTTTCTAGGCCAGCAACTAGGACGAGTGCTTGGAACACTTATTCAGCATTGCTATCTGTTACTAACTTGTGTGCCACATATTTATATTTAGTCAGCCTTCCTATAGCTCCAATTTTCTCTCGAGCAGAACAGGTACTCCATTGCAATCACACCCACGCTCGTTAGACAGTCACACCGGTCACCGTTTGCCACCTGCAGTGTTGGTAAGAACGTTGTAAGAGCGGGGTAAGACGCTTCATAATTTGTATTCCACCACCTCCACCACCACCCTGAGAGATAGTTGTAGGGTTCATATTGTTTGTTGCCTTTTTGTCTCTGTTTTGTGCTAACAATGACAGGACCAAATAATCAAATGGACAAGGACAAGGGCCTAAGCTTAACGACGATGAGTGTGTCTCTCAGATGGAATTGAAGGAGATGATGCGCGCGATGACTGAAGCTTTTAAAAAATACCAGGACTCTGCGACGACATCCTATGAGCAGCTTGATCAACGAGTTGACGAACTTGTTACATGCATGGACGTACTGGAGGCTTGCCCCCACCAACAACTCCAGCCCCATCTCACTCTCCTATGGAGGACGACGACGATGATGTTTATGCACCGCTGCCACAACGCTTCGCACGTAATCGACAAGGTATGGGAGGTAATGGTAGACGTCGTCATCATAATCCTCAACCAGACCATGATCCATTTGCTAAAATTAAGTTCTCTATTCCACCGTTCATGGGTTCTTATGATGCTGAAGCTTACTTAGACTGGGAGATGACGGTAGAACAAAAATTTAATTCCCATCTTGTTCCTGAGCAGCATAGGGTTAGACAAGCCACTAGTGAATTTAGAGATTTTGCTATCATTTGGTGGAATGAACTTGTTAACACATGTGATGCACCACAAACATGGAATGCGTTAAAAGAGGAGATGCGAGCTCGCTTTGTTCCCCCTTCTTATAGACGTGATCTTCGAAAAAATTGCAACGCTTAGATCAGGGAGACATGTCGGTACAGGAATACTACCAAGAGCTTCAGAAAGGTATGCTACGATGTGGGGTAGTTGAGGATCCGGAGGATCAAATGGTTAGGTTTTATGGGGGATTGAGGCGGGAGATTCAGGATATTGTTGATTATAAAGAATATCATTCTATACAACGCTTGTTCCATCTTTCTATGTTGGCAGAAAAAGAATTGCAGGGTCATCAACAGCGGAGGAGCAGCACTTTCGCACCACACCAGCCACCGGCGCCAGCCAAGGCGTCATCCTCTTCGGGCGTACGGATGTCCACATCTTCCTCCACTAGCGGCACACGTAGCACCGCACCTTCGGCATCACAGGGACACGACAACAGCAAGTCCTTGGTGCCTTCGGGTGTTGCAGCAAAACCTGCTACGACCACCTCTTCCACAGGCCGCTCCTCCGACATCAAGTGCCATCGCTGCCAGGGACTTGTCCATATTCAGCGAGATTGCCCCAGCAAACGGGCATACATTGCTACTGGTGATGGTGGGTATGTTAGTGCTTCTAATGTTGAAGATGAAGATACTATTGGAGCTAACATTGCAGAGAGTTATGATGGTGTTGAAGAGGTTCTTGGTACAACAGCGACCGAGACCTATAAGGCCTTGATTGTGCAATGAGCTTTGAGTGCCACGGCTAGTGACGACGACAACAGACAGCGCCACAACCTCTTCAACATGTTCCTCATCGTCAAGGACTGTCGTGTACATACCATCATTGATGGTGGTAGCTGCAACAACTTGGTGAACGTTGAGTTGGTCAAGAAGCTTGGCTTGACAACACGAGAGCATCCCCACCCTTATCACATTCAATGGTTTAACAACAACGGTAAGTTCAAGGTAACAAAAACAGCAAGGGTGCATTTTTCTATTGGCTCTTACCATGACTTTGCTGATTTCGATGTGGTGAGTATGGATGCTTGCTCTCTTTTACTGGGATGTCCTTGGGAGTTTGATACTGATGCTATTCACCATGGTAGATCTAATAAATATACTTTCATGCATAAGGGAAAGAAAATTGTGTTGCTTCCTATGACTCCCACTGAAATTGTCCACTTTGAACATGAGAAAAAGACTAATTCTAAGCAAAAAGGTGTTTTGAACTCTGAAAATCAGCAACCTATTAAGTTAAAAACTCCTACTTTGCTAGCCACTAGATCTGATCTTGATGAGTTACATGCCTCTTTTGGACTTTGCTATGGCTTACTGTGCAAAAATGCTTTCTATTCCATTGATGATAAGTCTATTACTTTGCCACCGGCTATTGCTAACCCTTCGCAACAGTATATGGATGTGGTTCCCTCTGAGATACCCCCTGAATTACCACCTGAGTTGCCTCCAGATTTTCGGGTTAGTCCCACCTCTAACATTTCAGATTTGAAGCCATATATGGGTGACGAAGATGAGATCGAGTCGAGGACGACTCCAATTCAAGAGGAGGATGATGATGAGGACATCACTTCTATACATACAATGAATGGACCGATAACACGATCACGTGCACGACAGCTAAATCTCCAGGTACATTCTACCCTAGTCAATTGTGTTTCAGAGCTTACGCTTGGGGCCATGGATGTTTTGAGGATTAGGAACCTTGGAGAGGACCAGCAAGGACTTGGGAAAGGCCTAGGTGTTGAGGAGGAGGAGCAAGGGCGTCCACAACAGGAAGGAGATCAAGTCTGAGTCGGCTGCGACTCCATCTCGGGTTCCAGGACCAGTCTGCACTAAAATGGACCGCCAAGATGCATCCGGACTTCGATTGCGATGGACTAGATATGGTTGGAAAGATAACGAGATTATCTAACCAACCCAACTAGTTCCACCCTAAAATTCATCCGGAGTCAACGGGAATCGTCGAAACAAGTCAGCGTTCAGATTCTGTTTTGATGCTGCGACACTGTCTGTTGGGCCGTTGGGTCGTGTATCGCGTCGGAGCCCATTAGGGGCGAGTCCAGGGGTCACGCACGCCCTAATACTCTATTTATTCAGCAGCCGCTGCCACATTTAGGTTTGGGTTTTGCTTAGATCAATTCTGTCTTCGAACAGTGTCGTCGTCATCGGCTTGTGAGACCCCATCCCGTAATCAATACAATTTTGGTTGCGTTTCTTTCCTGTTCTTGCTTGTGTTCTTGATTGCGCTTGCAGGGATAAGCCTTCGTGGCGAGGTCATTTGTGTGTCACGAGTGATAACCAACGGAGCCGTGGTGTAGTGATTGCGAGGAACCGTTCGCTCGAAGCCTTGGATCATCAACGTCGAGATCTCCACTCAATCAAATTATCATATCTCACAGAAGATCGGGCCGCGTCTACTATCAGACGGGATGATTCCTTTGAATCTAGAAGGGAAATAGGCTTACACCTTTTCCTAATTGATTTTGGTGGTTGAATTGCCCAACACAAATAATTGGACTAACTAGTTTGCTCTAGATTATAAGTTTTACAAGTGCCAAAGGTTCACAACAAACCAATAAAACTACCAAGAAAGGGTTCAAATAAAAAGAGCAAAAGACAACCCAAAGGCAGCCCTGGTCTGGCGTACCGGACTGTCCGGTGCACCACCGGACAGTGTCCGGTGCACCAGGGAACGCAGCTCCAAACTTGCCACCTTCGGGAATTCTGGGAGCCACTCCGCTATAATTCACCGGACTGTCCGGTGTAGCACCGGACTGTCCGGTGTGCCAGCGGAGTAACGGCTACACAACGCCAATGGTCGTCTGCAGAGGAATAGTAATAGTGAACAGTGCGCGCCTGCGCACGCAGAAGTCAGAGCAGCGCCAGAAGGCGCGCCGGACAGTGAACAGGACCTGTCTGGTGGCCCAGTTGTCAGAAGCTCCAACGGTCGGAACCCAACGGCCTGGTGACGTGGCTAGCACACCGGACAGTGTGGCGCACCGGACTGTCCGGTGCGCCATACGACAGAAGCCTTCACCAACGGTCAACTTGGTGGTTGAGGCTATAAATACCCCCCAACCACCACACTTCAATGCATCCAAGTTTTCAGCCTTCAAACCTCATACAAGAGCTCTAGACTTCATTCAAAGACACAAACAAGAGATCAAATCCTCTCCAAAGTCCAAAGATCATTCCAATCAAATAGTGACTAGTGAGAGAGACAATTGTGTTCATTTGACTTCTTGCACTTGGATTGCTTTTCTTCTTCCTTCTTTCTTGTTTCCAACTCAATTGTAATCAAGGCAAGAGACACCAATTGTGTGGTGGTCCTTGTGGGGACTTAGTGTCCCGATTGATTGAGAAGAGAAGCTCACTCGGTCTAGGTGATCGTTTGAGAGAGGGAAAGGGTTGAAAGAGACCCGGTCTTTGTGACCACCGTGTCATTCTCTCTTATTCGCTTGTGAGAACCCGATCTTTGAGAAGAGAATTGTGTTCAAGAGGAGTAGGTTTGCAAGAACCGAACCTCGGTAAAACAAATCACCGTGTCATTCTCTCTTATTCGCTTGTGATTTGTTTTCGCCCTCTCTTTCGGACTCAATTATATTTCTAGCACTAACCCTGGCTTGTAGTTGTGCTTAAACTTTATAAATTTCAGATTTGCCTATTCACCCCCCCTCTAGGCAACTTTCAGAATCATCGCTCGGACTTGAGTTGGAGGGACCCGTGGTGCTTCTTCCTCCATAACTTGATCTTCTTGTGCACCCCCTTGATCACGCGCCTCCTCTTGAAGAACCTGTTCATCATCTTGAGTTGGGGAGTGCACCATTGTTGAGGAAGAAGATTGATCCTGCACTTGGTGTTCCTGTGGTCGCACTTCTCCAATCGCCATGGTGCGAATTGCGTCCGTTGGAACATCATCTTCATCTATATCATCAAGATCAACTTGCTCTCTTGGAGAGCCATTAGTCTCATCAAATACAACGTCGCTAGAGACTTGAACCAAACCCGATGATTTGTTGAAGACTCTATATGCCTTTGTATTTGAGTCATAACCTAATAAAAACCCTTCTACAACTTTGGGAGCAAATTTGGAATTTCTACCTTTCTTCACCAAAATGTAACATTTGCTCCCAAATACACGAAAGTATGAGACGTTGGGTTTGTTACCAGTCAGAAGTTCATACGAGGTCTTCTTGAGGAGGCGATGAAGGTAGAGCCGGTTTATGGCATGGCAAGCTGTGTTCACAGCTTCCGACCAAAACCACTCGGGCGTCTTGAGTTCTCCAAGCATCGTCCTCGCCATGTCTATGAGCGTCTTGTTCTTCCTCTCTGTAGGAAACGGGTGACGCCTAAGAGGGGGGTGAATTAGGACTTCTAAAACTTTTACTAAACTAGGCCACAATTAAATCCCTAGAGCAAAACCTATGCAAATAATCAAACTAGAATGTGCAAGCTAGGTTTTGTCTAAGTGTTGCTATCTCTACCGCAAAGGCTAAGTTTCAATCTACACTAAATAAGTATGACTGCAAGATTGAAACTTAAATGCTTAATATAAATGCGGAATGTAAAGAGCTAAGTAGAGAAGCAAACTCTCGTGGATGACGCCGGTATTTTTACCGAGGTATCCGGAACCACGCAAGGTCCCGACTAATCCTCGTTGGTGCCCCTACGCAAAGGGAAGCCCACGCGAGGGCCAAGCACCACGGTCGAGTAACTCCGTAGAGAGCCACGGGCCTTCTCCACGCGCAAGTGGTGCTCCGCTTCCGGCTCCTCTCGGACGCTCCCCGCCGTCTCCACTATCGAGATTCCGGCCGAAACGCCGCGGGTCTCGTTCCCTCCGGTACACGGTGGTGGCCGTGACACAAACGCGGTTGTCACGGTCTCGCAAGACTCTCGCCCCACTCGGTACAATTACAACGACTCACGCAAGAGCCGAGGGGTTGTGTGGTTTTACAAAACTCACTCAACTAACTAGGATTCACCTAGAGCAAGCGCTAAAGCGGTCTAACTAACCTAAGCACTTCGCAAAGCACCTACGCTAATCACCGAGTGATTCTATTAAGCACTTGGGTGTTTGAGCACTTGGAAATATGCACTATGTGTCTTGGTATGTTGCTTGGGCTCTCACACTTGAGAATGGCCGGTTGGGGTGGTATTTATAGCCTCCACACCCCCAACTAGTCGTTGGACAGAAAGCAGCAGCTTTCTGTCGTCGGGTGCACCGGACAGCCCGGTGCACCACCGGACACTGAACAGTAGATGTCCGGTGCACGCCACGTCAGCCGACCGTTGGCGCCTGTAGCAGTCGACCGTTGGATCCGACCGTTGCCGTCTGCCCGTTGGCACACCGGACAGTCCGGTGCACACCGGACAGTCCGGTGCTACAGCCAGAGAGCGCCTGTCTGCGGCCTCTCTGCGCAGACTGTCCGGTGCACACCGGACACCAATGTCCGGTGCGCCACCAGGCGCTGGCTGACAGCCCTTTTATTGGATTTCTTCGCTGATTTCTTCGGGCTTCTTTGTTCTTGAGTATTGGACTCCTATGCATCTTTTTATGTCTTCTTTTGAGGTGTTGCATCCTCATTGCCTTGGTCCAATTCTCTTTGCATCCTGTGAACACAAACACTAGAAAACTTATTAGTTCACGGATTGTGTTGTTCATCAAACACCAAAACTCAATTAGCCAAAAGGCCCGGGGTTCATTTTCCTTACAATCTCCCCCTTTTTGGTGATTGATGACAACACAACCAAAGCAAGCAAATAATACAAGTATTTGAATGAAAATATGCATTTTACTTGCTAAGATGCATGATTGTCCCACAAAGTGATATTATGGACTTAAGCCTCCCCCTAACTCCATAATTCACTTACTTCCTATTTTTGGACCAAATAACCAAAACCACTTAAAAAACCATTTGTAGATATAAAATTTTAAATTGGTGGTGTTTGGTGTTTGATATAGTTTTCATTGCTTTGGTCCCTAAACTTCTCCCCCTTTGGCATCAACCACCGAAAAGGAAGACATTAAAAGCATGTAGGAAGTAAATAAAAGCTTGCCCTCATCAAGAATTGTATCAAATGATATCACTAGAAGGATATTAAATGATACCACTTGAAGGAGTTCCTCAAAAGATTACTCCCCCTAAATGAGTATTCTCCTTTAGAAAGAGTTTTTCTCCCCCTTTAGAGATGAAGAAATACTCCCCCTGACAGAGATCCTCTGCTTAGGAAAAAGCATGTGAAAATTAGAGGTGCAAGACATGATTTGAAAAGACTAACTTCCCTTATGCATAGGTAACAGAATATGAGTTAACTACTTATGCATTTTTAGCATCATGGAAGCATATGATATGAAATATAGTCTAATCAAATATTGGAGAAGACATGTAAATGATACTGAATGTAGTCTCAAAAGATACCAATTGAAGATCAATGGCGAGCTTGAGAGACATGAGAGTTCTTGGAGATTTTGCAGTGGAAGATTGTTGTCTTTCTCCGGGGACTTCATTTTCCTTACAATGAGACTATCACATAAAATAGACTTGAAAAGGTGTTAGTCTCAAAGTGTTAGATTATAGAGTAACCTCCCCTAAAGGTGTGCATACAAGTTTTGAATACTTGTAGGAGACATGCACTTTGATTTGATATCAAGAGGGGCAAATTATCCATAATCCAAACTTTGGCACAAATAAGTTAAATGATACACTTTGTAGAAATCAAAATTTTCAATTGATGCATCATTTACTATGGAGTGATATGGAAGCTATGTGCCGTGCTTAAATAAACATTTTAAGCCATGTAGGTTTGCTCAAGTATATGAATTTAAAAACAAGCAATCCTACAATATGATTTACCTAGTATGCATGATTTTGAACAAAAGTACATAACAAATGTAATACTAGGCAAGAAAGGTAAACTAGATAAAAGGTAAATAGATACGCATATCTAAAAACGAGAAATATAATACAACTAGTTACCTTAGTCATGGGTGGGAAATTTGGGTCAAAAAATTTTCACTAACCCACTTGGCAATAAACTTGATCTAATATGATGTATCCCATGATATACATCCAAATTTGCCAAGTCTCCAAATTTCCCAAAGACCTTCGGTCCACTCACTTCCCTTTCGGGATCCAAACCTTCTTGGTGCTTTTCATGGTTGAAATTATCTCCTTTGGCACCCAGATGCGTTTGGCCCCCTTTCCTTTGTTGGCTTGCTTGTTGGCCTTGATTGCTATCACCTTTCCGTTCTTTTTCTTCTTGATCAAATATGGTGTAGCATCCTTTTTGTTCACCTTTTTGATGTAGGTGTTGGAGATTTTGCTTGATGGCTTTTGCTTGAGCTTTTGCCTTTGTTTATCCCCGGTCATCGCCTTGCATTGGAAAGACTTGTGGCCTTCCTTGTGGCATAGCCTACAAATCACAGTTTCTCCCTCCATAGGCTTGTTCACTCCCGCAGTGGTGTTATCCTGTGGAGGTTGGATTTGTTTGGCTTTGCCTTTCTTGTCATACAAAGCCTTGCCAAGGCGAGCCACTTCTTGCTTTAATTGTTCATTTTCCTTTGCAACCTCATCCGTACATGTCTCTACAACAATATTCTCAACAAAGACTTGGTTGCAGGGGTTAGAATCATCAATTAAATCAAAGCAGGAAGTAGAAGCATCTTTCTTAATTATTTCAGGTATTTCAACTAAAGATGCTGCTGGGGTGCTACCAATGTTTTCTAGCTTAGTAGTTAGCTCATTGTTGTGTATGCTAAGAATTTCCATTTTCTCTAGCAAATTTTCAATAGCTTCTTGGGAGCTAGCTAACTTAGCCTTAAGTTTTTCATTCTTTTTAATAAGGCTATCATCGGTAGCAGTGGATGGAGCACTAGATTCTAATAGCTCAATTTTAGTTGATAGCTCACTATTTAAGTTTGCAAAAGTTTCAAATTTTTCTAGCAAACCTTTGTAATCATTTTGAGAGCTAACCAACTTATTTTTCAAAGTTTTAAGTTGAGCTTTTTGCTTAGTGCAAACATCCTGGAAAAATTCTACGGCTTCCGCAAGCTCATCTAGAGAGGGCTTTCCTTCACCTTCATCATCACTACTACTTTCATCACTAGAGGATGGAATGCTTTTGTTACCTCTTGCCATAAGGCATTTGTGTGATGACCGTGATGATCGTGACGAGGACCGGTGGCTGCGCGTCCTTGGAGGTTCATCTTCACTTGAAGAATCATCCCAAGTTCTAACACTTGTTAGCGCCTTGCCTTTGCTCCTCTCCTTTTTGGGCTTGGCCATATTTGGACAGTTGTCCCTGAAGTGGCCCTTCTCCCCACATGCGAAGCATCCTCTCTTCCTTTGCTTTTTCCTGTCAATGTTAAAGAGAAGATCCTCGACCTGCAGGGGCACACCCATTAGATTAATCTTGCGGATCATCCTCATTACCTTTCCGACGCGTCGGATTGTTTCTTCGTCCTCGGAGGATGATGTGCATGGTTGATTATCTTCATCATCATCACTTTCTTCTTCTTCCTCTTCTTCACTTGAGGAACTTGGAGTGGGAGCCTTCTTTTTGCCCTTCCTTTCATCACATGCAAAAGCATATGGCCTTGAGGAAGTTGGCTCCTCTCCCCGACTCATTTTTCGCGACATCTCAAAGGCTGCAATTTTCCCAATCACAATGGTCGGGGTCATGTTGCTCAAATCCTCCATGTTGTGAAGGATGGTGATGATGCTCCCATATCTTTGTTGTGGTAGCAGGGAGATAATCTTCCTCACAATGTCCGCATCACCTAGCTTATTAATGCCAATAGAATTGAGCTCATTGATAATTAGATTCAAACGAGAATACATGTCTCTAACAAGCTCATCATCTTTCATAGCAAAAGAATTATACTCATTCAAGACTAGGCAATGTTTTTGCTCACGGACATTGGATGTGCCATCATGGAGCTCATGCAATTTTAGCCAAATCTCATTAGCAGTTTTCAATGTAAATACTTGATTAAAAATATCCATGCTAAGAGATTCATACAAGCAATTTTTGGCTCTAGCATTTAAATGAATTTCTTTTTCCTCACTCGTGGTGGGTTTCTCGGGATTCTTGAGAGGTTTCATCCCGTCACGAGTGACTCTCCAAACACCTAGATCAACGGCCTCTAGGTAACAAGCCATTCTAGCACTATAATATGGGAAGTTAGTGCCGTCGAAGTGTGGTGGCCTATGGGTATCCATCCCTTCCTCTAAAAAGCGTCGGCTCTTTTTAGCTGTGAAGCTAAAGCGTTTCAAATGAGCCAAACCGGCTTTGATACCACTTGTAGGAAACGGGTGACGCCTAAGAGGGGGGGGTGAATTAGGACTTCTAAAACTTTTACTAAACTAGGCCACAATTAAATCCCTAGAGCAAAACCTATGCAAATAATCAAACTAGAATGTGCAAGCTAGGTTTTGTCTAAGTGTTGCTATCTCTACCGCAAAGGCTAAGTTTCAATCTACACTAAATAAGTATGACTGCAAGATTGAAACTTAAATGCTTAATATAAATGCGGAATGTAAAGAGCTAAGTAGAGAAGCAAACTCTCGTGGATGACGCCGGTATTTTTACCGAGGTATCCGGAACCACGCAAGGTCCCGACTAATCCTCGTTGGTGCCCCTACGCAAAGGGAAGCCCACGCGAGGGCCAAGCACCACGGTCGAGTAACTCCGTAGAGAGCCACGGGCCTTCTCCACGCGCAAGTGGTGCTCCGCTTCCGGCTCCTCTCGGACGCTCCCCGCCGTCTCCACTATCGAGCTTCCGGCCGAAACACCGCGGGTCTCGTTCCCTCCGGTACACGGTGGCGGCCGTGACACAAACGCGGTTGTCACGGTCTCGCAAGACTCTCGCCCCACTCGGTACAATTACAACGATTCACGCAAGAGCCGAGGGGTTGTGTGGTTTTACAAAACTCACTCAACTAACTAGGATTCACCTAGAGCAAGCGCTAAAGCGGTCTAACTAACCTAAGCACTTCGCAAAGCACCTACGCTAATCACCGAGTGATTCTATTAAGCACTTGGGTGTTTGAGCACTTGGAAATATGCACTATGTGTCTTGGTATGTTGCTTGGGCTCTCACACTTGAGAATGGCCGGTTGGGGTGGTATTTATAGCCTCCACACCCCCAACTAGCCGTTGGACAGAAAGCAGCAGCTTTCTGTCGTCGGGTGCACCGGACAGTCCGGTGCACCACCGGACACTGAACAGTAGATGTCCGGTGCACGCCACGTCAGCCGACCGTTGGCGCCTGTAGCAGTCGACCGTTGGATCCGACCGTTGCCGTCTGCCCGTTGGCACACCGGACAGTCCGGTGCACACCAGACAGTCCGGTGCTACAGCCAGAGAGCGCCTGTCTGCGGCCTCTCTGCGCAGACTGTCCGGTGCCTCACCGGACAGTCCGGTGCACACCGGACACCAATGTCCGGTGCGCCACCAGGCGCTGGCTGACAGCCCTTTTATTGGATTTCTTCGCTGATTTCTTCGGGCTTCTTTGTTCTTGAGTATTGGACTCCTATGCATCTTTTTATGTCTTCTTTTGAGGTGTTGCATCCTCATTGCCTTGGTCCAATTCTCTTTGCATCCTGTGAACACAAACACTAGAAAACTTATTAGTTCACGGATTGTGTTGTTCATCAAACACCAAAACTCAATTAGCCAAAAGGCCCGGGGTCCATTTTCCTTACACTCTCTACCACACCGTTTTGCTGTGGTGTGTAGGGAGTGGAGAACTCGTGCTTGATTCCTTCCTCCTCAAGGTACTCCTCCACTTGTAGGTTCTTGAACTCGGACCCGTTGTCGCTTCTTATCTTTTTCACCTTGAGCTCAAATTCATTTTGAGCTCTCCTTAGAAAGCGCTTTAGGGTCCCTTGGGTTTCTGATTTATCATGCAAAAAGAATACCCAAGTGAAGCAGGAAAAACAATCAACAATAACAAGACCATACTTACTTCCCCTGATGCTGAGGTAGGCGACGGGTCCGAAGAGGTCCATATGAAGTAACTCCAGAGGTCTTGATGTGGTCATCACATTCTTGCTGTGATGAGTACTTCCCACCTATTTACCTGCTTGACAAGCTGCACAAGGTCTATCTTTTTTGAAACATACATTTGTCAGTCCTAACACATGATCTCCCTTTAGAAGTTTGTGAAGGTTCTTCATCCCAACATGTGCTAGACAGCGATGCCACAACCAGCCCATACTAGTCTTAGCGATTAAGCATGCATCTAGATCGGCCTCCTCTTTCGAAAAATCAACTAAGTAGAGTTTGCCATCTAGTACATCCTTAAACGCTAATGAACCATCACTCCTTCTAAAGACAGATACTTCAACATTTGTAAACAAACAATTGTAGCCCATGTGGCACAATTGACTAACAGACAGGAGATTATAGCCTAGCGACTCTACTAAAAATACATTAGAGATAGAGTGCTCATTTGAGATGGCTATCTTGCCCAAGCCTTTGACCTTGCCTTGGTTCCCATCTCCAAAGATAATCATATCCTGGGAATCCTTGTTCTTGACGTAGGAGGTGAACATCTTCTTCTCCCCCGTCATGTGGTTTGTGCATCCGCTGTCGATAATCCAGCTTGAGCCCCCGGATGCATAGACCTGTAAGACAATTTACGCTTGG
Source organism: Zea mays (assembly GCF_902167145.1). Taxonomy (NCBI): domain Eukaryota; kingdom Viridiplantae; phylum Streptophyta; class Magnoliopsida; order Poales; family Poaceae; genus Zea; species Zea mays. The sequence continues at coordinate 45,681,360 of NC_050099.1, read as the reverse complement.
GTTTTAGGTACCCAACTCTTGTTGGGTCCTACGAGGTTAGTCACAATATCCTTTGGGACCGAAATGCAAGTCTTGTCTCCCTTGCATTTGGCCCCCCAACTTCCTAGCAACCACTTTCTTATTTTTGCATGAAAGTACAAAATCAGTGTTGCAGGCATGAAAAGCAGTAGCAGATTCATTATGCATTTTCCTAGGCACATGATGAATAACATTTCCCTTCCTAGGCCTATTTCTACCATGCATAAAAGTAGAACTTGAAGCCATCATAGCATGTGAATCATAAGCATCATAACTCTTATTATAATGAGCATTCCTAGAAAATTTTCTATCATAAATGAACGCACGATTCCTTTGAATGCTACTAGCCATAGGGGCCTTCCCAATTGAGAGCACCTAGAGGGGGGTGAATAGGTGATCCTGTAAAAATCAAATACTTGTAGCCACAAAAACTTGGTTAAGAGTTGGTGCAATAGGACCAAGTGGCTGAGGACCGATCTTTTGTGAAACACAATGGTCACAAAGAAAGACAACACGAAAGACACGGTGATTTATCTCGTGGTTCGACCAAGTATAACACTTGCCTACTCCACGTTGTGGCGTCCCAATGGACGAGGGTTGCACTCAACCCCTTTCAAGTGATCCAATGATCAACTTGAATACCACAGTGTTTTCCTTTCTTGTACTTTCTCCCGTTTGCAAGGAATCTCCACAACTTGGAGCCTCTTGCCCTTACAATTGATGATCACAAAGAAGCACGAAAGTAAGGGAGGGGAGAGAAACACACACAAGACTCAACACAAGAGCACAATCACGCACACAAGCCACAACTTGAGCTCACAACATGTCACACCCGGTTTTGGAAGGCAAACCGAATGCGAACTATGTACGTGCCAGGATCAGAACTCACGTACACAGCGATTACATAAATGAACATCATCACACAATGCTCGAATAATAATATAAAAGGGTACTTATTACATCATAGAGTCATAGACATCCACATAGTCATTGTCTTAACAGGTAAATCAAAGTGCTAAACGAAACACAGTAAAGATAAGGCCTTCACAGGCAGCTGACTGGGGGTTGCCGCCAACCCACACCTAAAATTCATCGTAGTCTTGAAACTCCTGGAAGTCTCCTTCCACGGCTTCGCCTTCTCCTGAGCAGTGGTTACAATGCGGACAACCTGGTGTTTTGTGGTAAAGCAAGGATGAGTACACATCAACGTACTCAGCAAATGTCCCGTTTGGCTGAAGTGGACTAGCTTTATGTGGGGTTAGGCTCAAGCAGTTTCTTTTAGTTGGTCAAGTATTTATCATTAGTAGAAGCCAGATTTTAGCATTAACCAACCCGTGAACCATTTCCTCATTGAGGAACAACACCATCATAGTCGAACCAAAACCATATCATAACCATTGTATCTCGAACCATCTGTATCTCTAATCAAAGAGGATCCCAAGGCCGCTCTTAACCGTGAGCACGGCTGATATATCAGTTTCACTACCCTCTGCAGAGGTTGCACACTTTACCCATGAGTCATGATTCCCTTTCTACCCGGGGAGAGCTAATCCCCATTGACCACTACCTAGGTGGTCCGGCAGGGCATCACTACGTAGCTTTTACAAAGATTCCCTAGAGATCATAGCTGCCCGTTAGGTTTCTCCAGTTTGATAAACACAGTACCCCTCCCCGCAGGAGAGTGACTAACAAAGAGCAAAACGAAAGAACCTCGGCACTCAGCCTCGGCAGAGCAAGCACTGTGCCTGGACCCCATTGACGGCACGACGGCTAAGCAACTACACCTCTAGTTCATCCAATTAATCAGCTAAGGGCATCCCATTTCACCCTCATGGTTGCACTGTTATCCCGGGTGGTCTCTCAACGAACCAGTCCTTACGGAGAGGTACTCAGGAAACAGCCTGAGCCCCCTAGAGTATCACAAGATCATCAACATCAACAGGATAACAGTATCATAAATAGCCACATCATGTTCATTGATTATGTTAAAGCAGTAGCAAAGTGCTAACCATAATAGCCCATAAGGTCATCAAGGATAAAGTAAAGTGCAAAGCTAGTCAATCCTTAGGTTTCAGGAAAGTAATGCGGGGTAGTAAGTTATAAATGAATAGGACATAATGGGACAGAGGACACTTGCCTTCACCAAACTGCTGATCAGGGACTTCCTCTGCAACTGCCTCGGGAAACACAGACTGCTCGGTGTCTACGCAAAGCAATCATTCACACTATGCACTTGGGAAAATAACAAACAAAAACAATATACCAAACATATGCAGCAGAGAGGGGTCACAAGTTCATAACAGAAGAGGGATAGGCACTCTAAGGTTCCCTAGGTCTGGGGGTAGAGGGTTACACAAAGTGATTCACTAACCACTAATCAGGTCTAAGTTGGTGGTGGGATTAAATAATTATCTGGTTTGAGTTTCTAAACTTAAGTGTTTAAGTCCATAAACTTAAGTAATCCAACTATTATTAAAGTCTACTCATTTCCAATTATCTTAAATAAGGTTTCAATAGTCTTAATCCTATCCTAGTGATTAGCTATTAATTAATACATGGAAACAACAGGGAAACATTGCATAAACAGATAGATAATAATATTATGAACATTTTGCAATTTGAAGCACCTAATTTGGAGTTCATATGACAAAGTTATGAATTTTACAAGTTTAGGGGTTAAAATTATACCCTAAGGACTTATTTTGAATTAAATAAAAGGGCCAGGGACTTAACTGCGAGAAACCAGGGACGGCGGGCGCAATTTCCAGAAAACAGGGGGGCTCTTTAAGAAAAGCGCGGGCGAAGGGGTATCGAGCGCCTACAGCCGTCAGATCTAAAGCGAACGATCAGGATTAGATCCTGCGGGCGGGCGCGCGGGCGCGCGGCGGCCTGGGCGGCTGACAGGCGGGGCCGGGCAGGCAGCGCGGGGCGCGGGCAGGCTGACAGGCGGGGCCGGGCGGACAGCGCGCGCGCGGGGCGGGCTGACAGGCTGGGCCTAGCGGGCAGAGAGACGGGGTGAGGGGGGTAGTGGGCCTGGGCCGCTGGATCGCTGGCGGACGGCCGGGATTAGGTCCGGGCGGGTTGAATCAGAGCCGCCCGATCTGGGTTGAACGGCGGAGATCGGATGGGCAGCCTGGGTCTTCCCTACGGCTAGTTGGGGCGGCGGCGCTCGTCCCCGCGGCAGAGGGCTCGCCGGAGACGAGGGGCGCGGGCGATTGGCGGGGCTCTGGGGTGACCTGAGTGGTCGGGGAGGTCGGGGAGGGCGCGGGGAGTTCTCCGGTAGGGTCTGGGTCGGGGCAGAGGCACTGGAGGGGGGGGTGGTTCACGGCGGGGCGGCTCGGCGGCGGGGTTATTCTACTCCGGCGAGCAATCAAGCGCAACAGAGAGCAAAGCAAGGGGCGATAGGGGCGGGAGAGGTCCGTTACCTCAAGGCGGGCTCCGGGGACTCCTCGGCGGCGACGGGGACGCGACGGGGACCCGGGTCGACGGTGGCGGCTGCACGGCGGACGACGGGTGAGCGCGGGCAGAGAGAAATAGGGAGGGGGAGAGGGAATTGAGGCGCGTTCCGGGTTGCGGACGCCAGAGCGGAGCTCACCGGGGCTAAAGGCGCGGCGGAGCTCCACCGGCGACGAGAAACCGAGCTCGGGACGGTGGGGTTATGGCGGTGGCGCTCTGCGTGCGCGCAGCGAGGGGGAGAGAGAGAGTCTACTGGGCGCAAATGGGGGGAGAGGGTGAGGGCGAGTGGGGTTCGGGGCTCAAGTGGCTAGGGGCGAGGTGGGGCGAGTTCCACGCGCGACGTGGGCGCGGGGAAGGCGGGCGCGAGCAGCTCGGCGGCGGTTACGCGAGGAAGACGGGGCTGACAGCCCGGGCCCGCGAGCAGAGAGAGAGCGAGGGAGCGAGCGCGCGCGGGGAAAGCGGGCGCCGACAGGTGGGGCCGGGCGAACAGAGAGAGAAAGGGGCGGGTACGCGGAAGGCGGCCGCGCCGACAGGCCGGGCCCGCTGCGCAGAGAGAGGAGGGGAGGGAGGCGCGCGCGCGAGAGATGGGCCGGCTGGGCCGAAAGGCCGAGGGGGCGGCTGGGTTGGGCTGCTTTACCTTTTTCTTTTATTCTGAATTGTTTCTCCCTTTTCTTTTATTTATTCTATTTGATTCAAATTCAAATGGGCCCCAAATTCAAATTAGACCTTTTGAGAATTATGCACCAAACAAAAGTGAAATCTAGGGTTCAACATGATGCAACAATTCATACTCCACTAGGGTTTAACATAATAGACTACAATTACAAGTAAAATAAGCACTTAGCTCCTATAGAAATGAGAGAGAAAAGAATTAGGAAGGATGAGAAAAGGAAGTAACACCTGAATTTGTGAATATGAGCAAAGAAATTTTATACCCCCAAATTCAGGGTGTTACAAACCTATCCCCCTTAAAAGAATCTCGCCCCGAGATTCAAGGTTGGTCAGCAAAGAGTTCAGGGTATTTGGCCTTCAGGTCATCTTCTCGTTCCCAGGTTGCTTCATCCTCCGAGTGGTGACCCCATCTGACTTTGCACATTCTGATAGTGTTCCTCCGGGTGACTCTGTCTGCAAACTCCAGAATCTGCGTTGGCTTCTCTATGTATGTCAGATCTTCTTGGACTTCCAAGCCCTCCACTGGCAACTGTTCTTCTGGTACTCGCAGACACTTCTTCAATTGTGACACATGGAACACATTGTGCACTGCTGACAAACTCTCTGGTAGGTCGAGCTGGTAGGCCACTTCTCCACGCTTGGCTTGAATCTGATATGGTCCGACGTACCGGGGTGCTAACTTGCCTTTAACTCCGAACCTTCTGACTCCCCTGATAGGTGACACCTTCAGATAGACGTAATCTCCCACTTCGAAACTCAGTTCCCTTCTCCTTCTGTCAGCATAGCTTCGCTGTCTTGACTGGGCTATCTTCAGATTCTCCCGAACCATTTTGATATTCTCTTCGGCTTCAAGCAAGATGTCGGGGCCAAACACCTGTCTCTCTCCAGGCTGGTCCCAGTGCAGCGGAGTCCTACAACTCCGTCCGTAGAGTGCCTGAAACGGCGACATCTTCAAGCTAGCCTGATAGCTATTGTTGTAGGAGAATTCTGCATAAGGTAACCTTTTGTCCCATCCTGACTTGTCTTGCAACGCACAGGCTCTCAACATATCTTCTAAGATCTGGTTAGTTCTTTCAGTCTGGCCGTCTGTCTGCGGGTGATAAGCTGAGCTGAAGTTCAAATGTGTGCCCAAAGCTTCTTGTAGCTGCTGCCAAAAATGAGATGTGAACTGCGTTCCTCGATCTGACACTATCTTCTTCGGCACACCATGAAGGCAGACTATCCGTGACATGTATAACTCAACTAACGTTGCTCCGGTGTATGTCGTCTTCACAGGTATGAAATGGGCCACCTTTGTTAAGCGGTCCACGACCACCCAGATGGAATCATAACCGGCCCGGGTACGAGGTAGGCCAACTATAAAATCCATCCCAATCTCATCCCACTTCCACTGAGGAATCCGCAAAGGCTGCAACAATCCGGCGGGCCTCTGATGCTCTACTTTGGTTCTCTGACAGCTATCACAGATGGCGACATATTCTGCGATCTCCCTTTTCATACCATACCACCAAAACCTCCTTTTTAAATCCTGGTACATTTTCTCACTCCCTGGGTGTATTGAGTAGGCTGTCTCATGAGCTTCCTTGAGGATCAGTTCCCGAATAGGTTTGAGGTCGGGAACACACAATCGGTCCTTGAACCAGATTACTCCTTCTTCATCCTCTCGAAAGTCTTTGCCTCTTCCTTCTAGGATCAGCTGCCGGATCTTGTTGATGTTTTCATCATCCTTCTGCCCTTCTTTGATCTCCCGCTCTAGGGTGGGCTCCAATTCCACTGTCACTCCTTGCGTACTATTCAGGAAACCGAGGCTCAGTCTGTCAAACTCCTTGGCTAACTCATACGACATTGGGTGCGAGGCCAACATATTGACTTGACTTTTCCTGCTCAGAGCATCTGCAACAACATTGGCTTTGCCCGGATGGTAATGTATCTCCAACTCATAGTCTTTGATCAGTTCCAACCATCTTCGCTGCCTCATGTTTAACTCTGACTGGGTGAATATGTATTTCAGACTCTTATGATCTGTGTAGATGTCGCACTTCTGCCCATACAGGCAATGTCTCCAAGTCTTTAAAGCATGAACCACTGCTGCCAATTCCAGGTCATGTGTGGGGTAATTCTTCTCATGGATCTTCAGCTGTCGAGACGAGTATGCTACAACTCTCCCTTCTTGCATCAGCACACATCCCAATCCGGTGTACGAAGCATCGCAATACACTGAGAATGACTTGTGGACATCAGGCAGGACTAGCACAGGAGCTGTAGTCAATCTATTCTTCAGTTCTTCAAATGCTTCCTGACACTTTTGGGTCCACTTAAACTCAACTTTCTTCGCTAGCAACGCTGTCATTGGTCTAGCAATCTTTGAGAAGCCTTCGATGAAACGCCTATAATATCCGGCCATTCCAATAAAGCTCTTGATCCCACGAACGTCCTTCGGTGCTTTCCAGTTCAGGATATCTGCTACTTTCTTTGGATCCACTGCCAATCCCTCTTGGTTTATGATGTGACCCAGAAACAAGACTTCATGAATCCAGAACTCGCATTTGCCCAGCTTGGCGTACAACTGATGCTCTCGAAGCCTTCGCAATACCATCTTCAAATGCTCCACATGATCTTCCTCACTTTGAGAGTATATGAGAATGTCATCGATGAACACTACCACAAACTTGTCCAGATAATCCATGAACACACTGTTCATCAGGTACATAAAGAAGGCTGGCGCATTTGTCAAACCAAAGGACATAACCGTGAACTCATATAACCCGTACTTGGTGATGAACGCCGTCTTCGGTATATCCGAGGGTCGGATTCTGAGTTGATGGTAACCTGATCTCAGATCTATCTTCGAGAATACGCTGGCACCTCTGAGCTGGTCAAACAGATCTTCTATCCTTGGCAGGGGGTACTTGTTCTTGACAGTGACTTCATTCAAGGCTCTGTAGTCTATGCACATCCTTTTGGTACCATCTTTCTTCTCTACAAACAACACTGGAGCGGCCCAAGGCGAGGTGCTTGGCCTGATGTAACCCTTCTCTAACATCTCATCTATCTGCTTCTTGAGTTCCACTAATTCTGGTCCAGACACTCGATAGGCTCTTTTTGAAATGGGGGCGGTACCAGGGATAAGCTCTATGGCAAATTCGACTTTTCTCTCGGGTGGCATACCCGTTAGCTCCTCGGGAAACACATCCGGAAAGTCCGACACGACCTTGATAGTCTCGAGCGGGTTGGGCTCCTTACTATCAACTGAAATCTGATGACAGACTCCCTCTTCTGACTTAGGCATCCTTAGCTCGGCCACTACCTCCTCTCCTGACGGGGACTTCAATGTTATGGTCCTCTTGTCACAACTAACATTTGCTTCATACTTCATCAACCAGTTCATCCCTAGTATGACATCTATCCCAGGGGTGCCTATTACTATTAAGTCACTAGGGAAACCTATCCCCCTTATTTCCACCATTATGTTTGAGCATATTTTATCTGTTTGCACCTTGCCACCAACCGAATTAATCCTCATGGGTGGCATCATTGCCTCTACTGAGATGTTATGCAATTCTACCCATGTTGCAGTGACAAAAGAATGAGTTGCACCAGTATCAAATAGCACTTTCGCGGGATGAGATTCGACTGAGAACATACCTACTGCCACATCTGGTGCATCCTGGATCGCTTCGGCTTCCAAGTGATTCACCTTTCCACGGTTGTACGCTTGGTTACGATTGCCTGCTGCCGGCTGCAGTACACCTTGCCTTACTGGAGCATTGGGGTTGGTCTGCTGCTGAGCCATCTTCTTTGGGCACTGCATCGCCCAGTGGCCTTGATCTCCACAGTGGAAACATCCTCTGCCTCCTCCTTGTGCTGGGGCTGCTTGGTTGCTCTGATTCGCTGCTGGGGCAGGAAGGCGAGGTGCCTGGTTGTTCTGCTTCTGATACTGATTACCTCCCTGCTGGCTGTGCTGGCGATACTGCTGCTGCTGCTGCGGGTACTGCCTCTGAAACTGCTGCTGATGCGGACGCTGATTCTGATTCTGATATCCCTGCGGGTGACCAGGTCTGCCTTGCTGAGACGAACTGCCTGAGAAACGTGGACGGCTGATGCCTCCGGACTGGGGTCCACTCATCTTGCGCTTCCGATCTTCCATGTCCTTACGCTTCTTCTCAGTCATGACTGCCCTATCGATCAGGTGCTGGAAGGTGGGGAAGGTGTGATTCATCAACTGGTAATGCAGGGGATCCACCAAACCTCTCATGAACCTGTACTGCCTCTTGGCATCAGTGTTGACATCCTCGGGTGCATAACGAGACAGCTGCAGAAACTTGTCTCTGTACTCACTAACAGACATGGGTCCCTGCTTCAGAGCCAGAAACTCCTCCTTCTTCACGATCATTAGTCCCTCGGGCACATGGTATCGACGGAAACTCTCGCTGAATTCCTCCCAAGTGATGGCTTCGAGGTCAGCATGGGTGGCGAGGTAGGACTCCCACCAGGACTGGGCTGCTCCCCTCAGCTGGCGGGGACCATACAGAACCTTCTCTCTGTCGTCGCATTGGGCGGTGCGCAGTTCCCTCTCCACTGCGCGCAACCAGTCTTCTGCATCCATGGGGTCGGCAGAATGGGCGAAGGTAGGAGGGTGCCCTCTCATGAATTCACCACGCTTATCTCGGGGCATCTGGGGCATTTGCACTTGCAACTGGGGTTGGGGCTGCTGTTGAGCCTGCTGCATGGCTGCCAGAGTCTGCCCAATGGCCTGCACTGCCTGGGTCTGCATCAAGAACATCTGCTCCACTGACATCGGGGGTGGCGGGGGAGGCTGCCTCTGATTTTCCTCCTGCTGGTCATGCTGCTCTAGCTGAGCACGCCTGTTGCATCGGCGCCTGTTGTCAGACATCTGTGGAAGACATTCATACATCAGCATTGTTCCTACAACCCTTCAGCATAAGAAAAGAGAATACAGAATTCTTCATGACACTGAGCGAACAAAAGAGCCTCACTGATCCTCATTCATGATTCAACACAGCTCCTCAGATAAGAAAGGAAGTTAAGAGTAAAGGGCTTCCCAACTAAACAACTGACTTCATTAATATTACTAGCTAAGCCAAACTGCAGGGGAAACCCACAGGTTGGCTACAGTCATTACAAAGATCCAAATCCAGTACAAGTTCATCATAACAAGCATGCAAGCGACTGATAAGCAAACTAAACTAAATGGAAGCAACTGATAAGCAAACTAAACTGACTACCTAAGACTGAGACATCTGACTTAGAATTATTACAAACTTCGACGCTAACGACCTAAGGATCCAAATCTATCCTGGTCTTACAGACAGGGGAACCATAAGTGTGGTGACCACGTGGCGGCGAGCGGTATGGGTGCTGAGTCTCAACAGGAGCGGGGGAACCACCCTCCTGGTGATGGCGCTCTGCCAACTCAGCACGCAACTCCGCAATCTCCGTTCGAGCCCTGCTTAGCTCGTCCAGAGAGTGATCCAGCTCCGTGTTAAGCACTGCGACTAGGTTGACTGTGCTGCTCAACCTAGGGTTAGCCTCACCAACAGGTGAAACAACCACACTCTCTGTGCTGCCAGTAGGGCGGCGGGGGTAGTACCGAAGGTTAAGACCGTCGGCCACGCCACCGAACAAAGAACAGTACTGAGAGAGTGCACGTCGTGCTGCATCCTGCATAGCCGCTCTGCAGTGTCCCTCTCGGAGATGGAATAGTGCTCCGAAACGGCCTCCGCACCCCGGAGGTCATCCTCCGGACGGCGAACTAGGCAGGTAGCCTCCCAGCGGTCCGGGTACCTCCCGCGACTGTGCTGGTAGACTACACAACGATACTCGATCGACCAGGTGTGCCGGTCGAAAGCCTGGCGCAGCAAGGTGTCGAGCGCGTCGTGGAAGTGACAACCGCGAGCGGCGTCACGGGTGATGGGTCGGGCGACCCATCCTTCCGCCTCCTGCGGCTCAGAAGACTCCGTGCTGTGGTCTGAGTCGTCGTCGTTGGGGTCTCCTCCAACAGCTCCTCCAACAGCCGGGACGTCCCGCGGTGGAACAAGGGGCGCCTCCAGCTGGGCAACAGAGGGACGGGGCCTCACGGTCTCCACCTCCTGCTGGGGTGAGGAGGAAGAGCCCTGCTGCTCTCCGTGCTGGCGCCGGCGTTCCTGCTCCTCACGCAGGCGGTGGTGCAGCCTCTCCAGGTGACTCGACTATCCGGACACGGTGCGTGCAGAGGACGCTCCGCAAGTCGAGACGGCAGGAAAGGAATCACCGACTTACGTGCAGTGTGTCTAAGACGAGCCATCTACAAAAGACACCGTAAGCATAAGAGTAAGAGCAGAACTAATATGACAAGTGAATAAACCAAAGACAGAATAAGATAAAAATTTTAACAAGGTATAGTATAGATAGATAGTAAAACATAGGGTTGGTCGAGGTGACCGACTTTTTGAAGTAACACCAGATGTCAAGGTGAGGGGAAGGTCAATAGTCCTTAGTACGACCAGTGCTACTCTAGGTCAGCGGTCCTACAGTCAGCATGGGCTTTGATACCACTTATGTCACACCCGGTTTTGGAAGGCAAACCGAATGCGAACTATGTACGTGCCAGGATCAGAACTCACGTACACAGCGATTACATAAATGAACATCATCACACAATGCTCGAATAATAATATAAAAGGGTACTTATTACATCATAGAGTCATAGACATCCACATAGTCATTGTCTTAACAGGTAAATCAAAGTGCTAAACGAAACGCAGTAAAGATAAGGCCTTCACAGGCAGCTGACTGGGGGTTGCCGCCAACCCACACCTAAAATTCATCGTAGTCTTGAAACTCCTGGAAGTCTCCTTCCACGGCTTCGCCTTCTCCTGAGCAGTGGTTACAATGCGGACAACCTGGTGTTTTGTGGTAAAGCAAGGATGAGTACACATCAACGTACTCAGCAAATGTCCCGTTTGGCTGAAGTGGACTAGCTTTATGTGGGGTTAGGCTCAAGCAGTTGCTTTTAGTTGGTCAAGTATTTATCATTAGTAGAAGCCAGATTTTAGCATTAACCAACCCGTGAACCATTTCCTCATTGAGGAACAACACCATCATAGTCGAACCAAAACCATATCATAACCATTGTATCTCGAACCATCTGTATCTCTAATCAAAGAGGATCCCAAGGCCGCTCTTAACCGTGAGCACGGCTGATATATCAGTTTCACTACCCTCTGCAGAGGTTGCACACTTTACCCATGAGTCATGATTCCCTTTCTACCCGGGGAGAGCTAATCCCCATTGACCACTACCTAGGTGGTCCGGCAGGGCATCACTATGTAGCTTTTACAAAGATTCCCTAGAGATCATAGCTGCCCGTTAGGTTTCTCCAGTTTGATAAACACAGTACCCCTCCCCGCAGGAGAGTGACTAACAAAGAGCAAAACGAAAGAACCTCAGCACTCAGCCTCGGCAGAGCAAGCACTGTGCCTGGACCCCATTGACGGCACGACGGCTAAGCAACTACACCTCTAGTTCATCCAATTAATCAGCTAAGGGCATCCCATTTCACCCTCATGGTTGCACTGTTATCCCGGGTGGTCTCTCAACGAACCAGTCCTTACGGAGAGGTACTCAGGAAACAGCCTGAGCCCCCTAGAGTATCACAAGATCATCAACATCAATAGGATAACAGTATCATAAATAGCCACATCATGTTCATTGATTATGTTAAAGCAGTAGCAAAGTGCTAACCATAATAGCCCATAAGGTCATCAAGGATAAAGTAAAGTGCAAAGCTAGTCAATCCTTAGGTTTCAGGAAAGTAATGCGGGGTAGTAAGTTATAAATGAATAGGACATAATGGGACAGAGGACACTTGCCTTCACCAAACTGCTGATCAGGGACTTCCTCTGCAACTGCCTCGGGAAACACAGACTGCTCGGTGTCTACGCAAAGCAATCATTCACACTATGCACTTGGGAAAATAACAAACAAAAACAATATACCAAACATATGCAGCAGAGAGGGGTCACAAGTTCATAACAGAAGAGGGATAGGCACTCTAAGGTTCCCTAGGTCTAGGGGTAGAGGGTTACACAAAGTGATTCACTAACCACTAATCAGGTCTAAGTTGGTGGTGGGATTAAATAATTATCTGGTTTGAGTTTCTAAACTTAAGTGTTTAAGTCCATAAACTTAAGTAATCCAACTATTATTAAAGTCTACTCATTTCCAATTATCTTAAATAAGGTTTCAATAGTCTTAATCCTATCCTAGTGATTAGCTATTAATTAATACATGGAAACAGCAGGGAAACATTGCATAAACAGATAGATAATAATATTATGAACATTTTGCAATTTGAAGCACCTAATTTGGAGTTCATATGACAAAGTTATGAATTTTACAAGTTTAGGGGTTAAAATTATACCCTAAGGACTTATTTTGAATTAAATAAAAGGGCCAGGGACTTAACTGCGAGAAACCAGGGACGGCGGGCGCAATTTCCAGAAAACAGGGGGGCTCTTTAAGAAAAGCGCGGGCGAAGGGGTATCGAGCGCCTACAGCCGTCAGATCTAAAGCGAACGATCAGGATTAGATCCTGCGGGCGGGCGCGCGGGCGCGCGGCGGCCTGGGCGGCTGACAGGCGGGGCCGGGCAGGCAGCGCGGGGCGCGGGCAGGCTGACAGGCGGGGCCGGGCGGACAGCGCGCGTGCGGGGCGGGCTGACAGGCTGGGCCTAGCGGGCAGAGAGACGGGGTGAGGGGGTAGTGGGCCTGGGCCGCTGGATCGCTGGCGGACGGCCGGGATTAGGTCCGGGCGGGTTGAATCAGAGCCGCCCGATCTGGGTTGAACGGCGGAGATCGGATGGGCGGCCTGGGTCTTCCCTACGGCTAGTTGGGGCGGCGGCGCTCGTCCCCGCGGCGGAGGGCTCGCCGGAGACGAGGGGCGCGGGCGATTGGCGGGGCTCTGGGGTGACCTGAGTGGTCGGGGAGGTCGGGGAGGGCGCGGGGAGTTCTCCGGTAGGGTCTGGGTCGGGGCAGAGGCACCGGAGGGGGGGGGCGGTTCACGGCGGGGCGGCTCGGCGGCGGGGTTATTCTACTCCGGCGAGCAATCAAGCGCAACAGAGAGCAAAGCAAGGGGCGATAGGGGCGGGAGAGGTCCGTTACCTCAAGGCGGGCTCCGGGGACTCCTCGGCGGCGACGGGGACGCGACGGGGACCCGGGTCGACGGTGGCGGCTGCACGGCGGACGACGGGTGAGCGCGGGCAGAGAGAAATAGGGAGGGGGAGAGGGAATTGAGGCGCGTTCCGGGTTGCGGACGCCAGAGCGGAGCTCACCGGGGCTAAAGGCGCGGCGGAGCTCCACCGGCGACGAGAAACCGAGCTCGGGACGGCGGGGTTATGGCGGTGGCGCTCTGCGTGCGCGCAGCGAGGGGGAGAGAGAGTCTACTGGGCGCAAATGGGGGGAGAGGGTGAGGGCGAGTGGGGTTCGGGGCTCAAGTGGCCAGGGGCGAGGTGGGGCGAGTTCCACGCGCGACGTGGGCGCGGGGAAGGCGGGCGCGAGCAGCTCGGCGGCGGTTACGCGAGGAAGACGGGGCTGACAGCCCGGGCCCGCGAGCAGAGAGAGAGCGAGGGAGCGAGCGCGCGCGGGGAAAGCGGGCGCCGACAGGTGGGGCCGGGCGAACAGAGAGAGAAAGGGGCGGGTACGCGGAAGGCGGCCGCGCCGACAGGCCGGGCCCGCTGCGCAGAGAGAGGAGGGGAGGGAGGCGCGCGCGCGAGAGATGGGCCGGCTGGGCCGAAAGGCCGAGGGGGCGGCTGGGTTGGGCTGCTTTACCTTTTTCTTTTATTCTGAATTGTTTCTCCCTTTTCTTTTATTTATTCTATTTGATTCAAATTCAAATGGGCCCCAAATTCAAATTAGACCTTTTGAGAATTATGCACCAAACAAAAGTGAAATCTAGGGTTCAACATGATGCAACAATTCATACTCCACTAGGGTTTAACATAATAGACTACAATTACAAGTAAAATAAGCACTTAGCTCCTATAGAAATGAGAGAGAAAAGAATTAGGAAGGATGAGAAAAGGAAGTAACACCTGAATTTGTGAATATGAGCAAAGAAATTTTATACCCCCAAATTCAGGGTGTTACACAACACAACTCGAGGAGTTCTCTACTCAAATGGAGATCAAGTCACTATCTCAAAGAATCGAATACGTGAGAATGGAGTCTTGGTGCTTAGGAATGATCAAGGAATGCTTGGGTGCCTCCTCCATGCGCCTAGAGGTCCCTTTTATAGCCCCAAGGCACCTAGGAGCCATTGGAGGCATTCTTGGAAGGCTAATCTTGCCTTCTGTCGGGTGGCGCACCGGACAGTCCGGTGTGCCACCGGACAACCACTGTTCATGTCCGGTGCGCGATTTCCTTCCATTCCTGGCGCAGCCGATCATTGTAGATTCGCGGCAGTTGGCGCACCGGACACTGTCCGGTGCACACCAGACAGTCCGGTGCCCCTGCCGACCGTTGGCGCGAGCCACGCGTCGCCTGCGGATTGCGTGGCCGACCGTTGGCGCAGTCGACCGTTGGCTCACTAGACAGTCCGGTGCACCACTGGACTGTCCGGTGAATTATAGCCGTACGCCGCCAAAAACTCCCGAGAGCCGCCAGTTCGCCGGAGGCCAGCCTGGCGCACCGGACACTGTCCGGTGCACCACCGTACAGTCCGGTGTGCCAGACTGAGCTGAGTCTTGGCTGCTTCGAGCCATGTTCTTTTCTTCTTGTCTTTTCTCTGATTCTAGCACTTAGACAAATATATTTGTCGGCGTTTCGACCCCGGGGGGTCTCTGGACCGACGTGTAAAATTGTTGTTGCGTGTCCCAGCCCAGATGGGTTGGCGCGAGATGGAACACAAGGGGGGAGAACCGCGGCTCGTGTTATCCTGCGCCAGGGGGGATGCGCTTGCAGTAGGGGTTACAAGCGTTCGCGAGGGAGAGAGAGAGAGAGTGAGCCTGTTCGTCAGCCCGTCCTCCCGCGCGACCACCCCTTCGCATGAGGGCCCTGGACCTTCCTTTTATAGATGCAAGGAGAGGGTCCAGGTGTACAATGGGGGTGTAGCTATACACTAACGTGTCTGGCAGAGAGGTGCCAGAGCCCTGTGTACATGCCAATGTGGCTATCGGAGAGGTTCTAGAGCCCTGTGTACGCGGTGTCGTGGCCATCGGAGGAGCGCTTGGGCCCTGTAGAAGCACAGCTGTCGGGGCTGCCGGGACCTTGCTGACGTCTCCTTGCTTCCATAGGGGGCTTGAGAACCACCGTCGTCATGGACGCACGCGGGGTGCCATCATTACTTGTTTACCGGGGCGAGCCAGATGGGACGCCGGTCTTGTTCCCCGTAGCCTGAGCTAGTCAGGGGTAGGGAAATGATGTATCCCCTATGGCGCGGTCGGTCCGAGCCCAAGGTCGGGCGAGGCGGAGACGCCTCCTGAGGCCGAGGCCGGGGTCGGGCGAGGACGCGATTCCTCCCGAGGTCGAGGTTGAGGCCGAGCCCTAGGGTTGGGCGAGGCGGAGACCACCTTCCGAGGTCGAGGTTGAGGCCGAGCCCTAGGGTCGGGCGAGGCGGAGACCACCTTCCGAGGCCGAGGCGGAGACCTCCTCCTGAGGCTGGGGCCCAAGGTCGGGCGAGGCGGAGCTTCCTGTTGCGCCTGAGGCTGGACTTAGCCATTGTCAGCCTCACCCTGGCGGGTGGCACAGCAGTCGGAGAGGGGCGAGCGGCGCTGTTTTCCTGTCAGGTCGGTCAGTGGAAGGGCGAAGTGACTGCGGTCACTTCGACCTTGCCGACTGAGGCGTGTGTGTCAGGATAAGGTGTCAGGCGATCCTCACATTGAATGCGCCTGCGACACGGTCGGTTAGTGAGGCGATTTGGCCAAGGTTGCTTCACAACGAAGCCTGCCCGAGCTGGGCTTCGGGCGAGTCGAGGGTGCGCCCATTGCTTGAGGAGGCCCTCGGGCGAGGCGTGAGATCGTCTGGGACTACTGTTCCTGCTCGAGGCTGGGCTCGGGCGAGGCGAGATCGCGTCCCTTGAGTAGACGGAGCCTTGACCTGAATTGCGCCCATCAGTCTCTGTAGCTTGCACTGATGGTGGTTACCAGCCGTGTTTAGGAGTGTTGGGGGTACCCCTAATTATGGTACCCGACAGTAGCCCCCGAGCCTCAAAGGGAGTGTTGGTACTCGCTTGGAGGCTTTGTCGCACTTTTTTGCAAGGGGACCA
The DNA here is from genome assembly GCF_902167145.1 of Zea mays. Taxonomy (NCBI): domain Eukaryota; kingdom Viridiplantae; phylum Streptophyta; class Magnoliopsida; order Poales; family Poaceae; genus Zea; species Zea mays. The sequence goes on along the minus strand of NC_050099.1, from coordinate 45,664,955 downwards.
GCCTTTCTCGGTTATATTTTCTTCCGTTGGTTGCGCGCGAGCACACCCGCCGTGTGTAGCCCCCGAGGCCTCGGAGAAGTGGTTTGACTCCTCCGAGGTCTTAATGCCTTTCGTGATGCCTCGGCCGGTCTGGTTGCTCCCTCATGCGATCTGATCGTAGCCTGGGTGTGTGGTCAGGTTTCGAGTTTTCAGGCTGGTTTGTTGACGCTGTCAACGGTTTGGCCAGAGCCGGGTTTGCGAGGGCAGCCCCCGAGCCTCTGCACGGAGCGAGAGGACGATCAAGGACTGTCTCGACTTTTATCATACGCCCCTTCGTCGCCTTTTCGCAAGGATGAAGGGGGGGAAGCGCCATGTTGCCCTTGGAGGGCGCCAAACATGGTGTCTCCAGTGAGTTGCTAACGGGTGATCCGAGTGGACGCCCGTGCCCCATTCGATAAGGGTCGGCTAGTGGCCCAGAGGCGCGCTCCAAAAGTACCTGCAGGTGATTTGCCGGACCCGGTCCCCTTCGATAGGGTCCGAGGGCTCGATGCCTCCCTCTGATGGGATTTCGTTACAAAATCGCTCCTGCTGGTCTCGGAAATGTCCTAGGGTACCTCAGGAGCGTAGCCCGAGCCTCGGCCATGTAACGGACGTACCCAGAGTCATCCCTCGCTCTGCGTGCTCTGAGGCGGCTGTCGAACCCTTCCGAGGGGCCAGCCTTCGAACCCCTGATCAGTAGTGGGCGTGGAGCCCGAGTGCTCTGAGGTGGCTGTCGAAACCTTCCAAGGGGCCAGCCTTCGAACCTCTGATCAGTAATGAGCCTGAAGCCCGAGTGCTCTGGGGTGGCTGTCGAACCCTTTCGAGGGGCCAGCCTTCGAACCCCTGATCAGTAGGAGGGCTCGAGGCCCGCTTCCTTCGCGGAGAAGGATCCCTTCCGAAATATCCCCTTTCCCGGTCCCTGTAGCAAGAGAGAGAAAGGGGAAGAGGAAAAGGATATGAATTTAAACGGTGTGGCGCACCTTTTTTGACGCGGTCATCATGGCGGAGGTGAAACGTCGCCCGCTTTGCCTGCCAAAGGTGTCGCTTGCGCTTCCGTGGAGTTAATGTGACGGGACGGGTGGTTCGCGGGGCGGTCGTTGCGCGAGCCGTTTGAGGAACGGAACACGGGCGCGTCGTCTTCACGCCGTGGGAGAGGGCTCCCCTGCTGCTCCAGGAGGGGACGTGAGCCCGCAGATGATTTGACTACTGCTTTCGCTCGCCTGCTGCCGCCATTACTGTCGGCCCACTTTTGGCCATATCGACCATCGCGCCTCCTCCCGCGGCTGACTGACCCGTGATCGATGTGGTCGATTGGCACTGTTGGGCCACGCGTAGGGTTGCCTCGAGTCGCGGCACTGGTTCCGCAGTCGAGAAGGCGCGGCATTGGCGCAAGTGGCGGTGCAGTTTCTCGCACGTAGTAACCGGCGCGCCGGTTACATGACGTGTGGGCCTAGGCCTCCATGCTGGATGTGTCGAAGTCGGAGGGGTGCATCCCCGTGGTGCGGTTGCACGCCACCTGCATGGCGGTCCGCCCTTTCAACCGCTGGTTTCGGCGAGGATGGAGGAGTGCTTGTAACGTGGGACGGTTACACGCTCCGCGCGCGGTGGTTTGGCTTCTTCTGTTCTGGGCCAGCTTGCATGACGTGTGGGACCCAGCCCCCATGTTGTAGGGGGAGGACCCTGGAGCACGTCGATGAAGACTTAGTCCGCGACGCCTGAGGACGCGAGTGGGGAGAGCCGCCTTTAAAAAGGGATCGATCCCCCGGGCGGTAGCCATGCCTTCGCATTCCCTTCATGCATCGCGCCCTTCCACCTTACGAGCCCCCGGATGGGGAGCACCCGCGTTGCCTTCGTCTTGCTGCTGTTGGAGGAGCATGACCTCGCAGGGGTTGGCACCCTTCAACCATAGCTCGGCTTCAAGAATTTTCATCAGGCAGCCCGACTGCATCCCCTCACCAATGGTCACCCATGATGGTGACCACCAGTTCGATGGTGGGCAGAAGCAAGCCGGGCTGCGGCCTCTGCCCCGCCCTCGGCTTCAAGGATCTTCATCACCCTTGCTGGGGAGGAGGGCGGGGCAAGTCGGGGCCTACCTCCGCGTGGGCCGGCGACCCGCTTCTTCCTCCGGCATCCGGGGGAGGAGACCATCCTCCAGCTCTGCGGAGGAGGCGTCCTCCAGCCATGCAAGGGAAGGCGAACTGCTGCTGCCTGGCCAGGGTGTAGCATTTCGTCCTCCGTCCGGGTGACTGTGGCCGGCTGCACCGGGGGGTCGCACAACACGTCGTACGCCGTGAGGGCGGTACTCGTGTTCTAGGATGGTCCCATTCTCGTTTTCATAGCGAGAACGGGAGTGAGGACCTGTCGGTGCGCTTTGGGGCGGCCGGCGCTCGCTGGTGCGGTGTTGGTGGGCAGGTGGCCGCTGTCGTCGGTGCTGAGGTGGTGGCAGTCGGAGAAGGTTTCTCCACCGACGACACAGTCAATGCCACCTGCGCTCCGGGCCTCCAGCTCTTTGGCTTTAATGGCTGGTTCTCATCCCCCGTGAGGGACGTGAACGAGGGCCTTCCAGCGGTAGCGTTCGCCCTGGGGCCATCGCTGCTGCTGTCTTGTCGTCCGAGATGGAGGTCGTTGTCGCTGCTGCAGTGGTCGGCGGCGAGCCACCCGGAGTCTGTCGTCCCGCAGGCCCTCCAATGTGGAGGTTGTTCATACCCGCGGGAGTGGAACCGGAGTTCTGTTTGTAATGGCACCTTGAATGCCGGTGTATGTTCATTGTGGCTGTCGGGGCCTGAACATCTGGGTATTTGGGTGTAAAGCCGTGCCTCTTCTGCATTTCGAGCACTAGGACTCGCCTGTCGGCCGGCTGAACCACTTAACCGAGCGTGAGTTGCTTTGCGCGGAAGGTGACGAGTGAGGTATCTGTATCCCGGAGGCGTAGGAGTCCCTCGGCTAGGTCGGCCTTGCCACTCAAGGCTTCTCTTGCTCAGTTACAGAACCCTCGGCTGCTCTGCGATGAGCCGGAGCCGGAGGCAGCGGTGTCAGCGTGGACAGAGGCGGAGTCGGCTCGAGAAGAGGCTTCGTCGGCCCGGGGGCACGTGGCTTCCTTGGCCGAGGGGGTGCAGTAGTGGCGGCTGGAGCTTGGCCAGGTCGTCCGCTAGCGGGACCAACCCCGGAGTCACGCTGCCGAGGCCGTGAGCCAGGCTGATGTCCTCGGGGGACAGCTGGCTGAGGCTATGGAGCAGCCAGTCGAGGTGTCTGCTCGGGCCGGGACCCTTGCGGAGACCTTGGCTATGATGGCCCGAGCGTGGTGCTGGCGTCCTCCTTCGAGGTGGAGATCCTTCTGCCCGTGTCGCTGTCCGAGGCCGGGCCAGATTCTGCCAAAGGTGGAAACAACGCCGAGGGTGCTGCTGGTCCCTCTGTTGATGTCTGAACCTGCAGGAGCAGTTTGTCTGTAGTATGCGTATGTTTTTTGCGGCTGCCGAGGCCCAAACATATTATTGTCGTGTTATAAAGCTGCGTTTCCTTTCCTCTTGTTTCGAGTATCAGGACTTGTTCGTCGGTAGCAGAATCACTTATCCGAGCAAGAGTTACTTATCGCGGAAGGTGATGAGTGAGGTATTCGTATCCCGGAGGCGTAGGAGTCTCTCGGCTCGGTCGGCCTTGCCGCTTACGTGTACTCTTACTCGTCCGCAGAATTCTGTTATCGATATAGTCGAGAAGGCATGAAAATCGTTCTGGCAGAAAAATTTTCGAGCGTTAAGACTTGTTCGTTTAGCAGAATCACTTATCCGAGCATGAGTTACTTATCACAGAAGGTCATGAGTGAGGTATCCGTATCCCGGAGGCGTAGGAGTCCCTCGGCTTGGTCGGCCTTGCCGCTTACGTGTACTCCGTCGTTTTCAGGTCCCCGCTATCGAAGCAGTCGAAAAGCGCGAAAGACGTTCTGGTGGAAAAACTTTTCCGAGGAAAATTTTGACGTAGAGGGGGTTCCCCCCTTCTAGCCCCCGAGGGAGGGTCGGGCTTTGCCGAGGCAAGGCTGACCCTTCCTTGACGGTTAGACTTTATTTTTGAATGTATAGAAAACGAGGTATATGAACGACTTGAAAACATCTTAAGGGTAAAAGCGACATAGCTGTCGGATGTTCCAAGCGTTGCTGTAGACCTCGCCTCGATCATTGGCCAGCTTGTACGTTCCGGGCTTCAAAATCTTGGCGATGATGAACGGCCCTTCCCAGGGGGGAGTAAGCTTGTGGCGCCCTCGGGCGTCTTGCCGCAGCCGAAGCACCAAGTCTCCCACCTGGAAGTCTCGGGACCAAACCCCTCGGGCGTGATAGCGTCGCAGAGACTGCTGATACCGCGCTGAGTGTAGTAAGGCCATGTCCCGAGCCTCTTCCAACTGGTCCAGTGAGTCTTCTTGGCTGGTCTTGTTGCTTTGGTCGTTGTACACCTTCGTCCTCGGGGAACCGTATTCTAAGTCTGTGGGCAAGATAGCCTCGGCCCCATAGACTAGAAAGAACAGCGAGAAGCCCGTGGCTCGGCTTGGCGTCGTCCTCAGACTCCAGACCACTGAGGGTAGTTCCTTCATCTACCGCTTGCCGAACTTGTTGAGGTCGTTATAGATCCTTGGTTTAAGTCCCTGCAGAAGCATACCGTTGGCACGCTCTACCTGCCCATTCGTCATGGGGTGAGCTACGGCGGCCCAGTCCACCCGGATGTGGTGGTCCTCGCAAAAGTCCAGGAACTTCTTCCCAGTGAACTGGGTGCCATTGTCGGTGATGATGGAGTTTGGGACCCCAAAGCGATGGATGATGTTGGTGAAGAACGCCACCGCCTGCTCGGACCTGATGCTGGTTAGGGGTCGGACCTCGATCCACTTGGAGAATTTGTCGATGGCGACCAGCAGGTGCGAGAAGCCCCCGGATGCCTTCTGCAAGGGATCGACAAGGTCCAGACCGCACACAACAAACGGCCAGGTGATGGGTATCGTCTGCAGGGCCTGAGCGGGCAGGTGCGTCTGTCTCGCGTAGAATTGACACCCTTGGCAGGAGCGTACAATCCTAGTGGCATCGGCCACCACAGTCGGCCAGTAGAAGCCTTGTCGGAAGGCGTTCCCAACAAGGGCTCGAGGTGCTGTGTGGTGACCGCAAGCCCCCGAGTGTATTTCTTGCAATAGCTCCTGACCTTCGGTGATGGATATGCATCGTTGGAGGATGCCTGAGGGGCTGCGGTGGTAGAGCTCCTTTTCTTCACCCAGTAAGACGAACGACTTGGCGCGCCGCGCTAGTCGCCGAGCTTCAGCCTTGTCTAGGGGAAGCTCTCCTCGGTGGAGATATTGCAGGTACGAGGTCTGCCAGTTTCGATTAGGCGTGATCCCATTCCACTCTCCCTCGACGCGCAGTGCCTCACCCTCGGCGGCCGAGGATACCTCGGGCTAGGCCGAGGCCTCCTCGGGCTCGGGCGTGTCGTCAGTTTTGACGGAGGGTTGATGTAGGTCTCGGGAGAAGACGTCCAGAGGAACCATTGTCCGCCCCGAGGCTATTTTAGCCAGCTCATCTACAGTCTCGTTGTACCGTCGAGCGACGTGGTTGAGATCGAGCCCGTAGAACTTGTCTTCCAGGCGCTGAACCTCGTCGCAGTAGGCCTCCATCTTCTGGTCATGGCAGTGGGAGTTCTTCATGACTTGGTCGATGACAAGCTGCGAGTCACCACGAGCGTCGAGGCGCCGAACCCCTAGCTCGATGGCGATGCGCAACCCGTTAACCAGAGTCTCGTACTCGGCCACGTTGTTTGACGCCGGGAAATGGAGGCGCAGCACGTAGCGGAGGTGCTTCCCGAGGAGTGAGATGAAGAGCAGGCCCGCGCCTGCTCCTGTTTTCATCAGCGACCCATCGAAGTACATGGTCCAGAGTTCCGGTTGGATCGGAGCCGTTGGTAGCTGGGTGTCGACCCATTCAGCCACGAAGTCCGCCAAGACTTGGGACTTGATGGCCTTCCGAGGAGCGAACGAGATTGTCTCGCCCATGATCTCCACCGCCCACTTTGCTATCCTACCCGAGGCCTCTCGGCACTGGATGATCTCCCCCAGGGGGAAGGATGACACCACAGTCACCAGATGAGACTCGAAGTAGTGTCGCAACTTTCGCCGCGTTAGAATTACTGCGTACAGTAGCTTCTGAATTTGCGGGTAGCGGATCTTGGTCTCGGATAGCACTTCGCTGATGAAGTAGACCGGCCTCTGGACGAGCAGTGCATGCCCTTCTTCTCATCTCTTGACCACGATCGCGGCGCTGACCACCTGAGTGGTTGCGGCTACGTAGATCAAGAGGGCTTCTCCCGCAGCGGGGGGCACCAAGATGGGCGTGTTTGAAAGGAGCGCCTTTAAGTTTCTGAGGGCTTCCTCGGCCTCGGGGATCCAAGTGAAGCGCTCGGTCTTCCTTAAGAGGCGGTACAAGGGTAGGCCTTTTTCGCCAAGGCGCGAGATGAAGCGGCTCAGAGCCGCAAGGCATCCCATGACCCTCTGTACTCCTTTCAAGTCTTTGATAGGCCCCATGTTGGTGATGGCCGCGATTTTCTCCGGGTTGGCCTCGATGCCCCGCCCGGAGACGATGAACCCCAGGAGCATGCCTCGGGGGACTCTGAAGACACACTTCTCGAGATTGAGTCTCACGCCCTTCGCCCTCAGACACTTGAATGTCGTTTCAAGGTCAGAGAGGAGGTCGGAGGCTTTCCTCGTCTTGACTACGATGTCATCGACGTAAGCCTCGACCATTCGGCCGATGTGCTCTCCGAACACGTGGTTCATGCACCTTTGGTATGTCGCACCCGCATTCCTCAAACCAAATGGCATAGTAATATAGCAGTACATGCCAAAAGGTGCGATGAAAGAAGTCGCGAGCTGGTCGGACTCTTTCATCTTGATTTGGTGATAACCTAAGTAGGCGTCGAGGAATGACAGGGTTTTGCACCCAGCAGTGGAATCCACAATCTGGTCAATGCGAGGCAGAGGGTAGGGAACCTTCAGACATGCTTTGTTTAGACCAGTGTAGTCTACACACATCCTCCATTTCCCACCTTTCTTTTTCACAAGCATAGGGTTGGCTAACCATTCGGGATGGAATACCTCTTTGATGAACCCTGCAGCCATCAGCTTGTGGATCTCCTCGCCTATGGCTCTGCGCTTTTCTTCGTCGAATCGGCGCAGAGGCTGCTTCACGGGTCGGGCTCCAGCTCGAATATCCAGCGAGTGCTCGGCGACATCCCTTGGTATGCCGGGCATGTCCGAGGGACTCCACGCAAACACCTCGACGTTCGCACGGAGAAAGTCGTCGAGCACTGCTTCCTATCTGGGGTCGAGCTTGGAGCCGATCCGGACTTGCTTGCAGGCGTCGTTGCTGGGGTCGAGAGGGACAGACTTAACCGCCTCAGCTGGTTCGAAGTTGCCGGCGTGGCGCTTCGCATCCGGCACCTCCTTGGAGAGGCACTCCAGGTCGGCGATGAGGGCCTCGGATTCGGCGAGGGCCTCAGCGTACTCCACGCACTCCACGTCGCATTCGTACGCGTGTCGGTACGTGGATCCGACGGTGATGACCCCGTTGGGGCCCGACATCTTGAGCTTGAGGTAGGTGTAGTTGGAGACGACCATGAACTTGGCGTAGCATGGTCTCCCCAGTACTGCGTGGTAGGTTCCTCGGAACCCGACCACCTCGAACATGAGGGTTTCCTTTCGGAAGTTGGAGGGAGTCCCGAAGCAGACGGGCAGATCAAGTTGTCCAAGGGGCTGGACGCGCTTCCCGGGGATGATCCCGTGAAAAGGCGCCGTACCGGCCCGGATCATGGACAAATCGATTTGCAAGAGCCCAAGGGTCTCGGCGTAGATGATGTTGAGGCTGCTGCCTCCGTCCATGAGGACCTTGGTGAGCCTGGTGTTGCCGATGACGGGGTCGACGACGAGCGGGTACTTTCCTGAGCTCGGCACGCGGTCGGGGTGGTCGCCTTGGTCGAAGGTGATGGGCTTGTCGGACCAGTCTAGGTAGACTGGCGCCACCACCTTTACCGAGCAGACCTCCTGTCGCTCCTGCTTGTGGTGCCGAGCTGAGGCATTCGCCACTTGCCCACCGTAGATCATGAAACAGCCGTGGACCTCGGGGAACTCCTCTGCCTTGTCGCCCTCCTTCTTGTCGTTGTCATGGCCTTTGCCACCTTCCGCCGAGGGCCCGGCCTTATGGAAGTAGCGCCGAAGCATGACACATTCTTCAAGGGTGTGCTTGACGGGGCCCTGGTGATAGGGGCACGACTCCTTGAGCATCTTGTCGAACAGGTTAGCCCCTCCGGGAGGCTTCCAAAGGTTCCTGTGCTCGGCGGCAGCGACAAGATCTGCATCGGTGACGTCGCGTTTCGCTTGCGACTTCTTTTTCGCCTTCTTCTTCGTGCTGCGCTGGGCGGACACCTCGGGGATGTCTTCCTGCTGGCGTCCCTGAGGCTGCTTGTCCTTCCGGAAGATGGCTTCGATTGCCTCCTGACCAGAGGCGAACTTGGTGGCGATGTCCATCAACTCGCTCGCCTTGGTGGGAGTCTTGCGACCCAGCTTGCTCACCAGGTCACGACAAGTGGTGCCGACGAGGAACGCCCCGATGACATCCGAGTCGGTGATGTTGGGCAGCTCAGTGCACTGCTTCGAAAATCGCCGAATGTAGTCTCACAAGGATTCCCCTGGCTGCTAGCAGCAGCTTCGGAGATCCCAAGAGTTCCCAGGGCGCACGTATGTGCCCTGGAAGTTTCCAGCGAAGGCTTTGACCAGGTCATCCCAGTTGGAGATCTGCGCGGGAGGCAGATGCTCCAGCCAGGCTTGGGCGGCGTCGGAGAGGAACAGGGGGAGGTTGCGGATGATGAGGTTGTCATTATCTGTTCCACCCAGCTGGCAGGCCAGCCGGTAGTCCGCAAGCCACAGTTCCAGCCTCGTTTCCCCCGAGTACTTAGTGATGGTAGTCGGGGCTCGGAACCGGGTTGGGAACGGCGCCCGTCGTATAGCCCGGCTGAAGGCTTGCGGACCTGGTGGTTCGGGCGAGGGACTCTGATCCTCCCCGCTGTCGTAGCGTCCCCCACGCCTGGGGTGGTAGCCTCGGTGCACCTTCTCATCGAGGCGGGCTCGACGGTCACGGCGGTGGTGCTCGTTGCCGAAGCGACCCGGGGCTACAGGCGTTGCGTCCCGCGTGCGCCCGGTGTGAACCGAGGCTTCCCGCATGAACCGGGAAGTCGCTGCGCGATGCTCCGGGGCACCCTTGCCTTCGGGAGGCAGAGCTCTCGGCCCGTCAGACCGCGACATCCTCTAGGAGATTCTTGAGTTCTCCTTGGATACGCCGTTGAAAGTCGCCTAAAGGGGGGGTGAATAGGGCGAAACTAAAATTCTCAAAATAATCACAACTACAAGCCGGGTTAGCGTTAGAAATATAATCGAGTCCACGAGAGAGGGTGCAAAACAAATCTCAAGCGAATAAGAAGTTAGACACGTGAATTTGTTTTACCGAGGTTCAGTTCTCGCAAACCTACTCCCCGTTGAGGTGGTCACAAAGACCGGGTCTCTTTCAACCCTTTCCCTCTCTCAAACGGTCCCTCGGACCGAGTGAGCTTTTCTTCTCAATCACTTGGAACACAAAGTTCCCACAAGGACCACCACAAGATTGGTGTCTCTTGCCTCAATTACAAGTGAGTTTGATCTCAATGAAGAATCAAAGAAAGAAGAAAGCAATCCAAGCGCAAGAGCTCAAAAGAACACAAGCAAATCTCTCTCACTAATCACTAGGTCGTTGTGGAGTTTGGAGAGGATTTGATCACTTGGGTGTGTCTAGAATTGAATGCTAGAGCTCTTGTAAGTAGTTGAGGTGGAAAAACTTGGATGCAATGAATGGTGGGTGGTTGGGGGTATTTATAGCCCCAACCACCAAACTAGCCGTTTGGTGGGGCTGACTGTCGTATGGTGCACCGGACAGTCCGGTGTACACCGGACATGTCCGGTGCGCCAGCCACGTCACCAAAGCCGTTGGGATTCGACCGTTGGAGCACTGTCTTCTGGGCCCGCCTGGATGTCTGGTGGCGCACCGGACATGTACTGTAGAGTGTCCGGTGCGCCAGCATGGGCGTGCCTGACTTCTGCGCGCGCTGGCGCGCATTTAATGCGCTGCAGGTAGCCGTTGGCGCCGAAGTATTCGTTGCTTCGATGCCACACCGGACAGTCCGGTGTACACCGGACATGTCCGGTGAATTATAGCGGACTAGCCATTGTGAATTCCCAAAGCTGGCGAGTTCCTGAGACGCCGTTCCTTGGAGCACCGGACACTGTCCGGTGTACATCGGACAATCCGGTGAATTATAGCGGAGCGCCTCCGGATTTTCCCGAAGGTGAGGAGTTCAGTGTGAAGTCCCCTGGTGCACCGGACACTGTTCGGTGGTGCACCGGACAGTGTTCGGTGGCACACCGGACAGTCCGGTCCGCCAGACCAGGGCACACTTCGGTTATCCCTTGCTCTCTTTGTTGAACCCAATTCTTGGTCTTTTTATTGGCTAAGTGTGAACCTTTGGCACCTGTATAACTTATACACTAGAGCAAAACTAGTTAGTCCAATTATTTGTGTTGGGCAATTCAACCACCAAAATCAATTAGGAAATAGGTGTAAGCCTAATTCCCTTTCAATCTCCCCCTTTTTAGTGATTGATGCCAACACAAACCAAAGCAAATATAGAAGTGCATAATTGAACTAGTTTGTATAATGTAAGTGCAAAGGTTGCTTGGAATTGAGCCAATATAAATACTTAAAAGATATGCATGGATTGTTTCTTCAATTTTTGACATTTTGGACCACGCTTGCACCACATGTTTTGTGTTTGCAAATTCTTTTGTAAATCTTCTTCGAAGTTCTTTTGCAAATAGTCAAAGGTAAATGAATAAGACTTTTGCGAAGCATTTTCAAAATTTGAAATTTTCTCCCCCTGTTTCAACATGCTTTTCCTTTGACTAAACAAAACTCCCCCTAAATAAAATTCTCCTCTTAGTGTTCAAGAGGGTTTTGATATATCAATTTGGAAATGCTACTTTCTCCCCCTTTTGAACACAATAAGATACCAATTTTAAATTTATCAATTGAGAATCATACCAATTGAAAAACTTTTTTTTTAAAATTAGGTGGTGGTGCGGTCTTTTTGCTTTGGGCTAATACTTTCTCCCCCTTTGGCATGAATCGCCAAAAACGGAGTCATTAGAGCCCTTGGAAATACTTCCTCCCCCTTTGGCCATAAATGAGTGAAGATTATACCAAAGACGGAGTCCTTCTTCTCTCCCCCAAAGATGGAGAGTGGCTCGGAGCGACGGCGAAGAATGAGTTACGGAGTGGAAGCCTTTGTCTTCGCCGAAGACTCCAATTCCCTTTCAATATACCTATGACTTGGTTTGAAATAGACTTGAAAACACATTAGTCATAGTACATAAAAGAGACATGATCAAAGGTATATTAATGAGCTATGTGTGCAAATCAACAAAAGAAGTTCCTAGAATCAAGAATATTTAGCTCATGCCTAAGTTTGTTAAAAGTTTGTTCATCAAGAGGCTTGGTAAAGATATCGGCTAATTGATCTTTAGTATTAATGTATGAAATCTCGATATCTCCCTTTTGTTGGTGATCCCTTAAAAAGTGATACCGAATGGCTATGTGTTTAGTGCGGCTATGCTCAACGGGAGATCCGCCATGCGGATTGCACTCTCATTATCACATAGAAGAGGAACTTTGGTTAATTTGTAACCATAGTCCCTAAGGGTTTGCCTCATCCAAAGTAGTTGCGCGCAACAATGGCCTGCGGCAATGTACTCGGCTTTGGCGGTAGAAAGAGCTACGGAATTTTGCTTCTTTGAAGCCCAAGACACCAAGGATCTTCCCAAGAACTGGCAAGTCCCCGATGTGCTCTTTCTATTGATTTTACACCCTGCCCAATCGGCATCCGAATAACCAATCAAATCAAATGTGGATCCCTTAGGATACCAAAGCCCAAACTTAGGAGTATAAACCAAATATCTCAAGATTCGTTTTACGGCCGTAAGGTGAGCTTCCTTAGGGTCGGCTTGGAATCTTGCACACATGCATACGGAAAGCATAATATCCGGTCGAGATGCACATAAGTATAGCAAAGAACCTATCATCGACCGGTATACCTTTTGATCGATGGATTTACCTCCCTCGTCGAGGTCGAGATGCCCATTGGTTCCCATGGGTGTCTTGATGGGTTTGGCATCCTTCATTCCAAACTTGGTTAGAATATCTTGAGTATACTTCGTTTGGCTTAGGAAGGTGCCTTCTTGGAGTTGCTTCACTTGAAATCCTAAGAAATACTTCAACTCCCCCATCATAGACATCTCGAATTTTTGTGTCATGATCCTACTAAATTCTTCACATGTAGACTCGTTAGTAGACCCAAATATAATATCATCAACATAAATTTGGCATACAAACAAGTCATTCTCAAGAGTTTTAGTAAATAAAGTAGGATCGGCCTTTCCGACTTTGAAGCCATTATCTAAAAGAAAATCCCTAAGGCATTCATACCATGCTCTTGGGGCTTGCTTGAGCCCATAAAGCGCCTTAGAGAGTTTATAAACATGGTTAGGGTACTCACTATCTTCAAAGCTGGGAGGTTGCTCAACATAGACCTCTTCCTTGATTGGTCCATTGAGGAAGGCACTTTTCACGTCCATTTGATAAAGCTTAAAGCCATGGTAAGTAGCATAGGCTAATAAAATTCGAATTGACTCAAGCCTAGCTACGGGTGCATAGGTTTCACCGAAATCCAAACCTTCGACTTGGGAGTATCCTTTGGCCACAAGTCGAGCTTTGTTCCTTGTCACCACACCATGCTCATCTTGCTTGTTGCGGAAAACCCATTTGGTTCCTACAACATTTTGATTAGGACGTGGAACTAAGTGACATACCTCATTCCTAGTGAAGTTGTTGAGCTCCTCTTGCATCGCCACCACCCAATCTGAATCTTGTAGTGCTTCCTCTATCCTGTGTGGCTCAATAGAGGAAACAAAAGAGTAATGCTCACAAAAATGTGCAACACGATATCTAGTGGTTACCCCCTTATGAATGTCCCCGAGGATGGTGTCGACGGGGTGATCTCGTTGGATTGCTTGGTGGACTCTTGGGTGTGGCGGCCTTGGTTCTTCATCCTCCTTATCTTGCTCATTTGCATCTCTCCCTTGATCATTGCCGTCATCTTGAGGTGGCTCATTTGCTTGATCTTCTCCTTCATCAACTTGAGCTTCTTCCTCATTTTGAGTTGGTGGAGATGCTTGCGTGGAGGAGGATGGTTGATCTTGTGCATTTGGAGGCTCTTCGGATTCCTTAGGACACACATCCCCAATGGACATGTTCCTTAGCGTGATGCACGGAGCCTCTTCATCACCTATCTCATCAAGATCAACTTGCTCTACTTGAGAGCCGTTCGTCTCATCAAACACAACGTCACAAGAAACTTCAACTTGTCCAGAGGACTTGTTAAAGACTCTATATGCCCTTGTGTTCGAATCATATCCTAGTAAAAAGCCTTCTACAGTCTTAGGAGCAAATTTAGATTTTCTACCTCTTTTAACAAGAATAAAGCATTTGCTACCAAAGACTCTAAAATATGAAATATTGGGCTTTTTACCGGTTAGGAGTTCATACGGTGTCTTCTTGAGGATTCGGTGTAGATATAACCGGTTGATGGCGTAGCAGGCGGTGTTGACCGCCTTGGCCCAAAACCGATCCGAAGTCTTGTACTCATCAAGCATGGTTCTTGCCATGTCCAATAGAGTTCTATTCTTCCTCTCCACTACACCATTTTGTTGTGGGGTGTAGGGAGAAGAGAACTCATGCTTGATGCCCTCCTCCTCAAGGAAGCCTTCAATTTGAGAGTTCTTGAACTCCGTTCCGTTGTCGCTTCTAATCTTTTTGATCCTCAAGCCGAACTCATTTTGAGCCCGTCTCAAGAATCCTTTTAAAGTCTCTTGGGTATGAGATTTTTTCTGCAAAAAGAATACCCAAGTGAAGCGAGAATAGTCATCCACAATAACTAGACAGTACTTACTCCCGCTGATGCTTATGTAAGCAATCGGGCCGAATAGATCCATGTGTAGGAGCTCCAGTGGCCTGTCAGTCGTCATGATGTTCTTATGTGGATGGTGAGCACCAACTTGCTTTCCTGCTTGACATGCGCTACAAATCCTGTCTTTCTCAAAATGAACATTTGTTAATCCTAAAATGTGCTCTCCCTTTAGAAGCTTATGAAGGTTCTTCATCCCAACATGTGCTAGTCGGCGGTGCCAGAGCCAGCCCATGTTGGTCTTAGCAATTAAGCAAGTGTCGAGTTCAGCTCTATCAAAATCTACCAAGTATAGCTGACCCTCTAACACTCCCTTAAATGCTATTGAATCATCACTTCTTCTAAAGACAGTGACACCTACATCAGTAAATAGACAGTTGTAGCCCATTTTGCATAATTGAGAAACGGAAAGCAAATTGTAGTCTAAAGAATCTACAAGAAAAACATTGGAAATAGAATGGTCAGGAGATATAGCAATTTTACCCAATCCTTTGACCAAACCTTGATTTCCATCCCCGAATGTGATAGCTCGTTGGGGATCTTGGTTTTTCTCATAGGAGGAGAACATCTTCTTCTCCCCTGTCATGTGGTTTGTGCACCCGCTATCGATGATCCAACTTGAGCCCCCGGATGCATAAACCTACAAAACATGTTTAGTTCTTGACTTTAGGTACCCAAATGGTTTTGGGTCCTTTGGCATTAGAAACAAGAACTTTGGGTACCCAAACACAAGTCTTTGACCCCTTGTGCTTGCCCCCAACATATTTGGCAACTACTTTACCGGATTTGTTAGTTAAAACATAAGATGCATCAAAAGTTTTGAATGAAAAACTATGTTCATTTGATGCATTAGGAATTTTCTTCTTAGGCAACTTAGCACGGGTTGGTTGCCTAGAGCTAGATGTCTCACCCTTATACATGAAAGCATGGTTAGGGCCAGAGTGAGACTTCCTAGAATGAATTTTCCTAATTTTGTCCTCGGGATAGCCGGCAGGGTACAAAATGTAACCCTCGTTATCCTGAGGCATGGGAGCCTTGCCCTTAACAAAATTAGACAATTTCTTAGGAGGGGCATTAAGTTTGACATTGCCTCCCTGTTGGAAGCCAATGCCATCCTTAATGCCGGGGCGTCTCCCTCTATAGAGCATGCTTCTAGCAAATTTAAATTTTTCGTTCTCTAAGTCATGCTCGGCAATTTTAGCATCTAATTTTGCTATATGATCATTTTGTTGTTTAATTAAAGCCATGTGATCATGTATAGCATTGATATCAACATCTCTACATCTAGTACAAATAGAAGTGTGCTCAACGGTAGATGTAGAGGGTTTGCAAGATTTTAATTCTACAACCTTAGCATGCAATATATCATTTTTAGTTCTAAGGTCGAAAATTGTAGCATTGCAAACTTCAAAAATTTTAGCCTTAGCAAGCAATTTTTCATTTTCATCTCTAAGGCTAGCAAGAGAAATGTTCAATTCTTCAATCTTAGCAAGCAAATCATCATTATCATTTCTAAGATTGGGAATTGAAACATTACAAGCAATAGAATCAACCTTAGCTAACAAATTAGCATTTTCATTTCTAAGGTTGTCTATAGTCTCATGGCAAGTGCTTAGCTCACTAGATAATTTTTCACATTTTTCAACTTCTAGAGCATAAGCATTTTTAACTTTAACATGCTTTTTGTTTTCCTTGATTAGGAAGTCCTCTTGGGAGTCCAAGAGGTCATCCTTCTCATGGATGTCACTAATTAATTCATTTAATTTTTCTTTTTGTTGCATGTTTAAGTTGGCAAAAAGGATTCACAAATTATCTTCCTCATCACTAGCATTATCATCACTAGAGGACTCATATCTAGTGGAGGATTTGGATTTAACCTTCTTCTTTTTGCCGTCCTTTGCCATGAGGCACTTGTGGCTGACGTTGGGGAAAAGAAGTCCCTTGGTGACGGTGATGTTGGCGGCATCCTCGTCGTCGGAGGAGTCGCTAGAGCTTTCGTCGGAGTCCCACTCCCGACAAACATGGGCATCGCCGCCCTTCTTCTTGTAGTAACTCTTCTTCTCCTTTCTTCTCCCCTTCTTGTCGTCGCCCCTGTCACTGTCACTAGAAATAGGACATTTTGCAATAAAGTGACCGGGCTTACCACACTTGTAGCAAACCTTTTGGAGCGGGGCTTGTAATCCTTCCCCCTCCTTTGCTTGAGGATTTGGCGAAAGCTTTTGATGACAAGCGCCATATCCTCGTTGTCGAGCTTGGAGGTGTCGATGGGTGTTCTACTCGGTGTAGACTCCTCCTTCTTCTCTTCCGTCGCTTTGAATGCGACCGATTGAGCTTCGAACGTAGAAGGACCATCAAGCTCGTTGATCTTCCGTGAGCCCTTGATCATAAATTCAAAGCTCACAAAATTCCCGATTACTTCCTCGGGAGTCATTAGTATATATCTTGGATTGCCACGAATTAATTGTACTTGAGTAGGGTTAAGTGATCTTAAAATAACCTTAACCACCTTGTGGTCATCCCATTTCTTGCTCCCGAGGTTGCACACTTGGTTCACCAAGGTTTTGAGCCGGTTGTACATATCTTGTGGCTCCTCCCCTTGGCGAAGACGGAAGCGATCGAGCTCCCCCTCGATCGTTTCCCGCTTGGTGATCTTGGTGAGTTCATCACCCTCGTGCGCGGTCTTGAGCACGTCCCAAACTTCCTTGGCGCTTTTTAAACCTTGCACCTTGTTGTACTCCTCCCTACTTAGAGAGGCGAGGAGTATGGTTGTGGCTTGGGAGTTGAAGTGCTCGATTTGGGCCACCTCGTCTTCATCATAATCCTCATCCCCTACGTATGGTACCTGTGCTCCAAACTCAACAACATTCCATATACTTTTGTGGAGTGAGGTTAGATGAAATTTCATTAAATCACTCCACCTAGCATAATCTTCACCGTCAAAGGTTGGCGGTTTGCCTAATGGAACGGAAAGTAATGGAGTATGTCTAGAAGTGCGAGGGTAGTGTAAGGGGATCTTACTAAACTTCTTACGCTCATGGCGCTTAGAAGTTATGGAGGGCGCGTCGGAGCCGGAGGTAGAAGGTGATGAAGTGTCGGTCTCGTAGTATACCACCTTCCTCATCTTCTTTATTTTGTCGCCACTCCGATGCGACTTGTGGGAAGAAGTCTTCTTTTCCTTCTTCTTCTCCTTCCTCTTCTCCTTGTTGCGGGACTCTCCCGATAGAGCTTTCTCGTTGCTTGTAGTGGGCTTTTCGCCAGTCTCCATCTCCTTCTTGGCGTGATCTCCCGACATCACTTCGAGCGGTTAGGCTCTAATGAAGAACCTGGTTCTGATACCAATTGAAAGTCGCCTAGAGGGGGGGTGAATAGGGTGAAACTGAAATTCTCAAAATAATCACAACTACAAGTCGGGTTAGCGTTAGAAATATAATCGAGTCCGCGAGAGAGGGTGCAAAACAAATCTCAAGCGAATAAGAAGTGAGACACGTGAATTTGTTTTACCGAGGTTCGGTTCTTGCAAACCTACTCCCCGTTGAGGTGGTCACAAAGACCGGGTCTCTTTCAACCCTTTCCCTCGGACCGAGTGAGCTTTTCTTCTCAATCACTTGGAACACAAAGTTCCCACAAGGACCACCACAAGATTGGTGTCTCTTGCCTCAATTACAAGTGAGTTTGATCTCAATGAAGAATCAAAGAAAGAAGAAAGCAATCCAAGCGCAAGAGCTCGAAAGAACACAAGCAAATCTCTCTCACTAATCACTAGGTCGTTGTGGAGTTTGGAGAGGATTTGATCACTTGGGTGTGTCTAGAATTGAATGCTAGAGCTCTTGTAAGTAGTTGAGGTGGAAAAACTTGGATGCAATGAATGGTGGGTGGTTGGGGGTATTTATAGCCCCAACCACCAAACTAGCCGTTTGGTGGGGCTGACTGTCGTATGGTGCACCGGACAGTCCAGTGTACACCGGACATGTCCGGTGCGCCAGCCACGTCACCAAAGCCGTTGGGATTCGACCGTTGGAGCACTGTCTTCTGGGCCCACCTGGATGTCCGGTGGCGCACCGGACATGTACTGTAGAGTGTCCAGTGCGCCAGCATGGGCGTGCCTGACTTCTGCGCGCACTGACGCGCATATAATGCGCTGCAGGTAGCCGTTGGCGCCGAAGTATTCGTTGCTTCGATGCCACACCGGACAGTCCGGTGTACACCGGACATGTCCGGTGAATTATAGCGGACTAGCCGTTGTGAATTCCCGAAGCTGGCGAGTTCCTGAGGCGCCATTCCTTGGAGCACCGGACACTATCCGGTGTACACCGGACAGTCCGGTGAATTATAGCGGAGCGCCTTCATATTTTTCCCGAAGGTGAGGAGTTCAGCGTGAAGTCCCCTGGTGCACCGGACACTGTCCGGTGGTGCACCGAACAGTGTCCGGTGCGCCAGACCAGGGCACACTTCGGTTATCCCTTGCTCTCTTTGTTGAACCCAATTCTTGGTCTTTTTATTGGCTAAGTGTGAACCTTTGGCACCTGTATAACTTATACACTAGAGCAAAACTAGTTAGTCCAATTATTTGTGTTGGGCAATTCAACCACCAAAATCAATTAGGAAATAGGTGTAAGCCTAATTCCCTTTCAGCCGCCCCTCGGTGGTGGATGGCTTCGGCATCGCTCCGAGTAGTATCGCCGCTGCAGCCAGATTCTGATCGACCCCGCTGGAGGCCGGGAGCAGCCTTGCCCTGGCATCGTCAGCGATACATCGCTGGACGTCCTAGGCCTGATGACGCGCTTCTCCGGCGAGTGCTCGACCTGCCCACTCCTGCTCGATGTTTTGCCGGAGCTGCACAAGTTGTCCTGCTTCCTCGTCGAGCTTGGCCTGCATCTCGCGGATTTGCTCGAGCTGTGTGTCCTGACCCCCCGCAGGGACTGGGACCACATCTAGCTCCCGCAGGATGTCAACGCGAGGCGCAGGCCTAGGGGGATCGTCATCCTTTGGCATACCAAGGTGGTTGCCTTCGTCGAGACCCCCTAGATCGACGTGGAAGCATTCGCGACTTGGGCCACAACCCTCGTTGTCAAGGCTGTGGCCATCATCGGAGCAATCGGAGAGGCAGTAGTCATATGCGGTCATGAAGTCTCGCATGGCACTAGGATTACCGAGCCTGGAGAAATCCCAACCAGAGTCGGGCTTGTCTTCCTCCTCAGAACCCGGGGGCCCGTAGGTCGAGACGGCCGTCAGTCGGTCCCAGGTTGACCACATATGGTACCCCGGAAGGTTAGGATATGCCTTTATGAAGGCGCTCACCGAAGCGCGGTCGCTTGGTGGATCGAAGCTGAATCTAAAAGGCACAGGGTGGGAAACGGACGGTACCTCTCGATCGATGGACGGTGACGAAGTCGCGTCGGGGACGGACTGCACCGTTATCTCAGGTACGAGGCTAACGCCCAACAAGTCCTTCGCGAGTGTGCTAGCGTCATCTGTCCGCTTAGGGTTGGCACGTTGCGGGGAAACGACACTCGCTGTCGTCTCAAGCACGTGGTCAACGCCCGACATGTCCCTTGCTGGGGTGCCGGCGTCGTCGACTCGCTCGACAGCCGACGAGGTGCCGCCTCCTGCTTGGCCACGGTTGCCCTGCCTCCTCCTCCTGCGGTAAGGAAGGTGGCGGGACAAACCCGGATGCTGCTCTTCCGCCACGGGGGGAAGACGTCATCGAGTTCGCCGCCGCCGGGCGGGCTGACGGCCGTTGTTGTCGCTGTCGCGCTGCGGGGGAAGGAGTACCATGTCGTAGCTGTCGTCGAGGGACATGAACTCGAGACTCCCGAAACGGAGCAGCGTCCCGGGCTGAATAGGTTGCTGGAGACTATCCATCTGGAACTCAACGGGAAGTTGTTCGTCAACACGCAGCAGGCCCCTACCTGGCGCGCCAACTGTCGGCATTTCGACCCCGGGGGGTCCCTGGACCGACGAGTAAAATTGTCGCTGTGTGTCCCAGCCCAGATGGGTTGGCGCGAGATGGAACACAAGGAGGAGAACCGCGGCTCGTGTTATCCTGCGCCAGAGGAGATGCGCTTGCAGTAGGGGTTACAAGCGTTCGCGAGGGAGAGAGAGAGCGAGCCTGTTCGTCAGCCCGTCCTCCCGCGCGACCACCCCCTCGCATGAGGGCCCTGGACCTTCCTTTTATAGATGCAAGGAGAGGGTCCAGGTGTACAATGGGGGTGTAGCTATGCGCTAACGTGTCTGGAAGAGAGGTGCCAGAGCCCTATGTACATGCCAACGTGGCTGTCGGGGAGGTGCTAGAGCCCTGTGTACGGGGTGTCGTGGCCGTCGGAGGAGCGCTTGGGTCCTGTAGAAGCACAACTATCGGGGCTACCGGGACCTTGCTGACGTCTCCTTGCTTCCGTAGGGGGCTTGAGAACCGCCGTCGTCATGGACGCACGCGGGGTGCCATCATTACTTGTTTACCAGGGTGAGCTAGATGGGACGTCGGTCTTGTTCCCCGTAGCCTGAGCTAGTCAGGGGTAGGGCAATGATGTATCCCCTATGGCGCGGTCGGTCCGAGCCCAATGTCGGGCGAGGCGGAGACTCCTCCTGAGGCCGAGGCCGAGGTCGGGCGAGGACGCGATTCCTCCCGAGGTCGAGGTTGAGGCCGAGCCCTGGGGTCGGGCGAGGCGGAGACCACCTTCCGAGGTTGAGGTTGAGGCCGAGCCCTGGGGTCGGGCGAGGCGGAGACCACCTTCCGTGGCCGAGGCGGGGGCCGAGCCCTGGGGTCGGGCGAGGCGGAGACCACCTTCCGAGGCCGAGGCAGGGGCCGAGCCCTAGGGTCGGGCGAGGCGGAGACCTCCTCCTGAGGCCGGGGCCCAAGGTCGGGCGAGGCGGAGCTTCCTGTTGCGCCTGAGGCTGGACTTAGCCGTTGTCAGCCTCACCCTGGCGGGTGGCACAACAGTCGGAGAGGGGCGAGCGACGCTATTTTCCTGTCAGGTCGGTCAGTGGAAGGACGAAGTGACTGCGGCCACTTCGACCTTGCCGACTGAGGCGCGTGTGTCAGGATAAGGTGTCAGGCGATCCTCGCATTGAATGCGCTTGCGACACGGTCGGTTGGTGAGGCGATTTGGCCAAGGTTGCTTCACAACGAGCCTGCCCGAGCTGGGCTTCGGGCGAGTCGAGGGTGCGCCCGTTGCTTGAGGAGGCCCTCGGGCGAGGCGTGAATTCGTCTGGGACTACTGTTCTTGCCCGAGGCTGGGCTCGGGCGAGGCGAGATCGCGTCCCTTGAGTAGACGGAGCCTTGACCTGAATTGCGCCCATTAGTCTCTGCAGCTTGCACTGATGGTGGTTACGAGCCGTGTTTAGGAGTGTTGGGGGTACCCCTAATTATGGTACCCGACAATATTAGTATACAAAAAACTAATGTACTAAGTCTAGAATCATACGTTCTTGTTGATTTGCACTTCATTCATCATTTGGCATATAATAACCCACTTAATATGTGTTGGACACTTAATCACCAAAATATACTTGAAATGGCCCAAAGGCACATTTCCCTTTCAGGTTTAGTTAGTAATTTGAAGAAATGTCACTTAACTTGTTTGATAAAATTTTAAAAAACAATAGTTTACTAGTAGTGTTAATTGTATCGGGTAAAATGCTTAACCTCGGAAAATAAAAATGAATTAGGGACAAAAATATTAAACTCTTTTCATTTAGTTTTTTTTAATAATTATGATGTTACTCTTAATATTCCAAAAAAAACTTAGGATACGTATAATATCTTATAAAATTGGTGTAACTTAAATCAATGACACGTTATGAAAACCACCAACTAAAGCTGTATAGGATATTATTTGTCTGATTCATTAAATCTAGAGGTTAAACAAGTAGTTTTGAAAGTGGGAGGGTAAGTAGATTATCGGCTTGTTCGCTGCGGCTTTAATCCGACTGCGGCTGCGCTTCTACAGTATTTTATCTCTAGGTTTTGCAGCTGCAACAGTATTTTGCAGCTGCAACAGTGCTCCCACATGGGCAGCCGAACAAGCTCTATACTCTTTAGTTTGAAAGTGGTAGATGGGAGCATAACTTCCATGGATCGACGTACTGCCACGGACCGATGATTGGACAAGTGGCTGGCAAGTTCTCAACTGGAAACTGAAATTGTACAGTTTATACCTCACGGTAAAAAGGTAACGGTCGATTCACTATACACACGTGCATACAGTTTTGATTTCAGTTATATATTTTGTTGTGAGTATATTTTTTTGTTACAGTTCTAAGTATATTTTCATGCAAGTTCTAAGTATATTTTTGTTACGGTTCCAAGTATATTTTTTGCTCGACGCCAAGGTTTGCCACGTCAGCTTCAGCTCGGTCAACGTACGTCCGAAAAAAATTCTGTATATACCGGATGTAAATGTTATCTTTTACAGCCCCTCACATTCACCACTCGGAGGCCCACAAACACAGATCAAAATTTATAAAATAATCTTTTAGTAATTTATTTTTCTTTTATTTATATGGACCAACAGCTGGTATATGTGATAGGCTGTAAAATAGATTCTTTACATCTGGTATGTAAAGAATTTTTTTCCTCAGCGAGGTCTAGACCTTGGCGTCATGGGCTATAGCATCGAGCAATGTTACCTTGACACCACAATATATGACATCGAACAAACGGTCCAAAAACAAAAATAATTTATCTAAATGTGATTTTTTTCCGAAAAAGTGCTAAAATAAATAAAAAAAACCGGACTACTGCTCCTAGTCCTAGATGCAACCATGTGTGTCTCATCACTTTTCACCGAGGCTTCTTCATTGCGCTGCATGCACTATACTGCTTTCTCTCTCTTCCCCTGTTTGCTCACTCATTTTTTTCTTTGCGCTGTGCTGCACAGCTGCACCTGTCGAAGGTGTTGAGGGCACCTGCCGAACGACGTCCACGGAAGGTGTTCAGGGCGGCAATCGAGGGCCTCTCTTGGTGCCCTTGGCTGCATCCATGATCATGGCCCCGCCCGCCTCCTACCTCCTCCTCCTGAGATGGGAGATGGGAAATCGAGAAGGTCAACTTCTTGGTGGAAAGTGTTGAGAAACCCTAATGAAGGGTTATGTGGGCAAATACCAAATATAGCCCTGAGGGCTATCGCGTCTCTCTATATATAGAACATGTACCCCTCATATGGAAGAGAGAAGAGAAAGAGGCCAGAGGCCCAACCCAATATCCTGTGTCTCGTGTGTTTACTCTGTCGTGCTTATGGGAAGGGAGACGGGTACTCTACAGCTTCTTGCGCCTCTACTGCTGACGGAAGGGAAGGGAGCGGATCTGGTGATCCGTGGTAACATAGTTCTCAATACGTTATCTGTCGGCGTTTCGAGACAGGGGGGTCCCTAAGCCGACGAGTGAGTGTGCTGCGTGCCCCAGCCCAGATGGGTCGAGCGCGTGGGCGAGCGCGAAGGGGGGAGAGGCGAGGTGGCCGGAGTCGAGCGTGAGAGAGGTGTAAGTCCCGCGGCCTTCGTGTTCGTCCCGCGCCCAGGTCAGGTGCGCTTGCAGTAGGGGGGTTACAAGCGTCCACGCGGGTGAGGGAAGCGAGCGGCCCCAAGAGAGCGTCTGTCCCGTCCTCGGTCCCGCGCGGCCAACCTTCTCTGAGAAGGCCCTGGTCCTTCCTTTTATAGTCATAAGGAGAGGATCCAGGTGTACAATGGGGATGTAGCAGAGTGCTACGTGTCTAGCGGAGGGAGAGCTAGCGCCCTAGGTACATGCCAATGTGGCAGCCGGAGAGATCTGGGCACCCTGCTGGCGTGATGTCGTGGCTGTCGGAGGTGCGGCGGAGCCTGATGGAGGGACAGCTGTTGGAGCGGTCGAGTCCCTGCTGACGTTGTCCTGCTTCCATAAGAGAGCCGGGGGCCGCCGTCGTCATAGAGCTTGCGGAGCGCCATCATTGCCCCTCCGGCGGAGCTGGCCGGATGGGACGCCGGTCTTGTTCTCCGTGACCCGAGTTGATTCGGGGTAGGATGATGATGGCGCCTCCTGTTGACGTGGCGGTCTATGCCCTAGGCAGGGCGACGTGGGGGTTCCTCCGAAGCCAAGGTTGAGTTTGCCTTTTGTTGCCGTGGCCGAGCCCGAGCCAAGGGGTCGGGCGAGGCGGAAGTCGTTCGGCCGAGGCCAGGGCGGAGTCCGAGCCCTGGGGTCGGGCGAAGCGGAGTTTCGTCGTCTTCCGGGTGCTAGCCCGAGTCCGAGCCCTGGGGTCGGGCGGAGCGGAGTTCGCCGTCTTCCGGGTCTTAGCCCGAGTCCGAGCCCTGGGGTCAGGCGGAGCGGAGTTCGCCGTCTTCCGGGTCTTAGCCCGAGTCCGAGCCCTGGGGTCGGGCGGAGCGGAGTTCGCCGTCTTCCGGGTCTTAGCCCGAGTCCGAGCCCTGGGGTCGGGCGGAGCGGAGTTCGCCGTCTTCCGGGTCTTAGCCCGAGTCCGAGCCCTGGGGTCGGGCGGAGCGGAGTTCGCCGTCTTCCGGGTCTTAGCCCGAGTCCGAGCCCTGGGGTCGGGCGGAGCGGAGTTCGCCGTCTTCCGGGTCTTAGCCCGAGTCCGAGCCCTGGGGTCGGGCGGAGCGGAGTTCGCCGTGGCGCCTTTGGCAAGGCCTGACTGCCTGTCAGACTCACTCTGTCGAGTGGCACTGCAGTCGGACTGGCGCAGGCGGCGCTGTCCTTCTGTCAGACTGGCCAGTGGAGCAGTGGAGTGACGGCGGTCACTTCGGCTCTGCCGGGGGCGCGTGTCAGGATAGAGGTGTCAGGCCACCTTTGCGTTAAATGCCCCCGCAATTTGGTCAGTCGGTGCGGCGATTTAGTCAAGGTTGCTTCTGAGCGAAGCCAAGGCCTCGGGCAAGCCGGTGATGTGTCCGCCATAAAAAGGGGGCCTCGGGCGAGACGGAAGTCTCTCGAGGTCGGCTGCCTTTGGCCGAGGCTAGGCTCGGGTGAAGCCCGATCGAGTCACTCGTGTGGACTGATCCCTGACTTAATCGTACTCATCAGGCCTTTGCAGCTTTATGCTGATGGGGGTTACCAGCTGAGAATTAGGCGTCTTGAGGGTACCCCTAATTATGGTCCCCGACAGTAGCCCCCGAGCCTCGAAGGGAGTGTTAGCACTCGCTTGGAGGCTTTTGTCGCACTTTTTTGCAAGGGGACCAGCCTTTCTCGGTTGCATTTCGTTCCGGTGGGTGCGCGCGAGCGCACCCGCCGGGTGTAGCCCCCGAGGCCTCGGAGGAGTGGTTACACTCCTTCGAGGTCTTAATACTTCGCTTAACGCTTCGGCTGGTCTGGTCGTTCCCTCATGCAAACTGGCCGTAGCCCGGGTGCACGGTCGGGGCCCAAGCTCTCGGGCTGGTATGTTGACGCTGTCAACGATTTGGCCGGAGCCGGTTTTTGCGAGAGCAGCCCCCGAGCCTCTGCACAGGGCGAGAGGACGATCAGGGACAGACTCGACTTTTTACATACGCCCCTACGTCGCCTTTCCGCAAGGAGGAGGGGGGGAGTGCGCCATGTTACCCTCGATGGGCACCGAACATGGTGTCTCCGGTGAGCTGCAAGCGGGTAATCCGAGTGGACGTCCGTGCCCCGTTCGTTGGGGGTCGGCTAGGGGCCCAAAGGCACGCCCAAAAGTACCTGCGGGTGATTTGCCGGACCCGGTCCCCTGGCGACGGGGTCCGAGGGCTCGATGCCTCCCTCCGATGGGATTCCGTTACAAGATCGTTCCCGCTGGTCTCGGAAATGTCCTAGGGTACCTCGGGAGCGCAGCCCGAGCCTTGGTTATGTATCGAACGTACCCCTGGTCATCCCTCGCTCGGTGTCTGAGGCGACTGTGAACCCTTCGGGGGCCAGCCTTCGAACCCCTGATCAGTAATGGGCGCGGAGCCCGAGTAGCCTGAGGCGGCCATGGAGCCCTTCGGGGGGCTGGCCTTCGAACCCCTGACCAGTAGTGGGTGTCGGGCCCACGCGATCTGAGGCGACTGTTGAACCCTTCGGAGGGCCAGCCTTCGAACCCCTGATCAGTAATGGGGGGCTCGGAGCCCGGTTCCTTCGCGGAGAAGGATCCCTTTCGGGGTATCCCCCTTTCCCGGTCCCTGTTGCAAGAGATAGAGAAAGAGGAAAACGGAAAAGGATACGAAATCGAACGACGTGGCGTACCTTTTCTGACGCGGTTATTACGGCGAAGGTGAAGCGTCGCGCGCTCCTCCTGCCAGAGGCGCCGCGTGTCCCGCCGCGGAGTTAATGCGACGGGGCGAGTGGTTGGCGAGGCGGCCGTTGCGCGCGTGCGATCCATTCGAGGAACGGGTCACGGGTGCACCGTCTCCACGCCGTGAGAGGAGGCTCTCTTGCTGTCTCAGGATGGGACGTGAGCCTGGCTGACGACGTGACCGCTGCGCCCGCCCGCCTGCCACCGCTATTACTGCCGGCCCACTTTCGGTCGCTTTGACCGACGCGCCAGGCTGGCGCTGTTGGGTCGCCTCGAGTCGCGGCATAGGCTCCGCAACCGAAGAGGCGTGATGGTGGCACAAGTGGCGGTGCGGTTGCTTGCATGCAGCAACTGACGCACCGGTTGCTCGACGCGTGGGCCTGGGTTCCCAAGCTGGCGTGTCAGAAGTCGGAGAAGCGCGTCCATCTGGCGCGGTTGCATGCCGCCTGCATGGCTGCCCGCCCCTTCTGCCCGTTGGTCTGGGCGAAAATGGGGGGTCGCCTGTAACCGCCGGACGGTCGTGCGCACCACGCGCGGCAGTTTGGCTTCTTCTGCCCTGAGCCGGCTTGCATGACATGCGGGACCCAGCCCCCGAGTCGCAGGGGAGGGCCTTGGAGCGTGTTGGAGAAGACTCAGCCCGCGGCGCCTGTGGGCGCACGTAGGGAGAGTTGCCTTTAAAAGGAGGGAGACTCCTTTCGTAAGGCAACCATGTCTTCTTTCTCCCTTAAGCGTCGTGTCTTCCCATCTTCCAAGCCCCCGGATGGGGGGTATCCGCCGCCTTTCCGCCTCCTCGTTGGAGGAACGCAACTCCATGGGAGTTGGTACCTCTCAGCCATCGTTCGGCTTCAAGGATTTTCATCACGCAGCCTGGTTGCTCCCTTCCGCCGGTGGCCACCCAAGACGGTGACCTCCAGCTCCTGGATGGGGAGAGGCAAACCAGGCTGTGATCCCGCCCTCAGCATCGGGTGTGTTCGTCATCCTCGCTGGGGCGGGGGTCGAGGCGAGCCGGGGCTCTACCTCGCGCGCGGGTCGGCGAACCACCTCCTCTTCCAACTTCTGGCGGTGGCAATCGTCCTCCCGCGCCACGACGGAGTCGTCCTCCAGTCATGCCGGGGAAGGCGAACTGTTGCTGTCCAGCTAGGATGCAACATTCCGTCTTCCCCCTCGCATTCGGGGCGAGGACGGCAGCGAGGATCTACCGGAGCGCTTGGGAGCGGCCCGCTCTTTGGCTTTGATGGCTTGTTCGCATCCCTTGAGTGGGACCGCGAACAAGAGCCTTCCGGTGACTGCGTTCACCTGGGGCCATGGCTGCCGCTGCAGAGGTCGCTGGCGAGCCTCCCGGCGTTCGTCGCCCCGCAGGCCCGAGGTCGCTCGTACCCTCGGGGATGGAACCGGAGTCCCGTTTGTGATGGCACCTTGGATGCCGGTGTGTTTGTTCATTGCGGCTGTCGGGGCCTGAACGTGTATGTAATTTCGGCACGGAGCCGTGTTTTTTCCTCATTTTCGAGCATTAAGTCTCGCCTGTCGATTATCTGAACCGCTTTACCAAGCATGAGTTGCCCCATGTCAAGGTGACGGGTGAGGTATCCGTATCCCGGAGGCGTAGGAATCCCTCGGCCCGTTCGACCTTGTTGTCTGGGGCTCCTCTAGCTTAGTTGAAGAGACCCCTCGGCCGCCCTTTGGTGGACCGAGGCCAGGGGTAGCGATATCAGTATGAACAGAGGCGGAGTTGGCTCGAAAATGGGAACTTGTCTGGCCGGAGCCTAGCCGTGTTGTCCGTCAGCGGAGCCGACGTCGAAGTCGATCAGTCGAGGCCTCGGGTCGGGCTGGCGCCCTTGGAAGCCGGTTGACCGAGGCCCCAGGGGTAACCGGTTGAGCCGCCTGCTCGGGCCGGATTCCCGGAGGAGTCCCTGGACTGCAGCGCCGCCCGAGGCTGGGTCGGGCTTTGCTGAAGACGTCGTCGATGCCGAGGGTGCTATGGCTCCCTTCAGCGTGAAGACCCGAGCCTGCAGGATCAGATCATCTTGTAGCGTGTGCTTTCTGCGGCCGCCGAGGCCAGAAGAACACACCCTCGCTGCGCTTGCAAAGCTGCGTCTTTTTTCCTCTTGTTTCGAGCATCTGGACTCTGTCGGTAACAGGGATGTTTGTGTGAGCGAGAGCTGCTTTTCGCGGAAGGGACGAGTGAGGTATCCGTATCCCAGAGGCGTGGGAATCCCTCGGCTCGGTCGGCCTTGCGGCTTACGCGTACTTTCACCCGTCCATGAGGCCCTGTCGCCGACTTAGTCGAGAAAGCTTGAAGGACTGCTTCGGTAGGAGAGCTTCCGAGCGTGATGACTCGTTCGGTCCACGGAGTCGCTTTATCCGAGCGCAAGTTACTTATCGCAGAAGGTGATGAGTGAGGTATCCGTATCCCGGAGGCGTAAGAGTCCCTCGGCTCGGTCAGCCTTGGCTGCTTACGTGTACCTCGTCGTTTCCAGGACCCGCTTTTCCGAAGTAGTCAGGAAGCACGAAAGAAATCCTGCTAAAAAGAGATCCTTTTTCGAGGAAAAATTCGACGCAGAGGGGGTCTCCCCCCTTTTAGCCCCCGAGGGAGGGTCGGGCTTTGCCGAGGCTAGGCCGACCCTTCCTTGACGACTAAACTTAGCGTAGGTGCGAGGTATATAAACAACTTGAAAACATCTTAAGGGTAGAGGCGACGTAGCTGTTTGATGTTCCAAGCGTTGCCGTAGATCTCGCCTTGATTGTTGGCCAGCTTGTATGTTCCGGGCTTCAGAACTTTGGCGATGACGAATGGCCCTTCCCAGGGGGGCGTGAGCTTGTGCCTCCCTCGGGCGTCTTGCCGCAGCCGAAGCACCAGGTCGCCCACCTGGAGTTCTCGGGACCGGACCCCTCGGGCATGGTAGCGTCGCAGGGACTGTTGGTACCGCGCCGAGTGTAGTAGGGCCCTGTCCCGAGCTTCCTCCAGCTGGTCCAGCGATTCCTCTCGGCTAGCTTGGTTGCTTTGTTCGGTGTAGGCCCTCACCCTCGGGGAGCCGTACTCCAGGTCAGTGGGCAAGATAGCTTCAGCCCCGTAGACCAGGAAAAACGGCGTGAAGCCCGTGGCACGACTCGGCGTCGTCCTTAGGCTCCAGACCACCGAGGGGAGTTCCTTCATCCATCGCTTGCCGAACTTGTTGAGGTCGTTGTAGATCCGAGGCTTGAGCCCTTGTAGAATCATGCCATTGGCACGCTCTACTTGCCCATTCGACATGGGATGAGCCACGGCGGCCCAGTCCACCCGGATATGGTGATCCTCGCAAAAATCCAAGAATTTTTTGCCGGTGAACTGGGTGCCGTTGTCGGTGATGATGGAGTTCGGGACCCTGAATCGATGGATGATGTTGGTGAAGAATGCCACCGCCTGCTCGGACCTGACGCTGTTCAGAGGTCGGACCTCGATCCACTTGGAGAATTTGTCGATGGCGACCAGCAGGTGCGTGTAGCCCCCGGGCGCCTTCTGCAAGGGACCGACGAGGTCCAGACCCCATACAGCGAAGGGCCAGGTGATGGGTATTGTCTGCAGAGCTTGAGCGGGCAGGTGTGTCCGCTTCGCATAGAATTGGCACCCTTCGCAGGTGCGGACAATTCTAGTGGCGTCAGCCACCGCCGTTGGCCAGTAGAAGCCTTGCCGGAAAGCATTTCCGACAAGGGCTCGGGGCGCTGCGTGGTGGCCGCAAGCCCCCGAGTGTACTTCTTGCAGCAGTTCCCGACCTTCGGCGATGGAGATGCACCGCTGGAGGATGCCCGAGGGGCTGCGATGGTAGAGCTCCTCTTCGTCGCCCAGCAAGACGAATGACTTGGCGCGTCGCGCTACCCGCCGAGCCTCGACTTGGTCGAGGGGTAGCTCTCCTCGACGGAGATATTGCAGGTACGGGGCCTGCCAATCTTGATCTGGTGTGGCCCCGCTCTGCCCTTCCTCGACGTTCAGTGCCCTGCCCTCGGGGGCCGAGGGTACCTCGGGCTGGGCCGAGGGTGCCTCGGGCTGAGCCGAGGGTACCTCGGGCTCGGGCGTGTCGTCGAGCTTGACGGAGGGTTGATGCAGTTCCCGGGAGAAGACGTCCGGGGGGACTGTTGTTCGCCCCGAGGCTATCTTAGCCAGCTCGTCTGCGGTTTCGTTGTAGCGTCGAGCGATGTGGTTGAGCTCGAGCCCGAAGAACTTGTCTTCCAGGCGCCGAACCTCGTCGCAGTAGGCCTCCATCTTCGGGTCGCGGCAGTGGGAGTTCTTCATGACTTGGTCGATGACGAGCTGCGAATCACCGCGAGCGTCGAGGCGTCTGACCCCTAGCTCGATGGCGATCCGCAATCCGTTGACCAGAGCTTCGTACTCGGCCACATTGTTGGACGCCGGGAAGTGGAGGCGCAGCACGTAGCGCAAGTGCTTTCCGAGGGGCGAGATGAAGAGCAGGCCCGCGCCGGCCCCCGTCTTCATCAGCGACCCGTCGAAAAACATGGTCCAGAGCTCCGGTTGGATCGGGGTCGTTGGCAGTTGGGTGTCGACCCATTCGGCCACGAAATCCGCCAACACTTGGGACTTGATGGCCTTCCGAGGGGCGAACGAGATCGTTTCGCCCATGATTTCCACCGCCCACTTCGCGATCCTGCCGGAGGCCTCTCGGCACTGGATGATCTCCCCCAGGGGGAAGGATGACACCACAGTCACCGGATGGGACTTGAAGTAGTGTCGCAGCTTCCGCCTTGTCAGGATCACAGCATACAGCAGCTTTTGAACTTGTGGGTAGCGGATCTTAGTCTCGGACAGCACTTCGCTGATGAAGTAGACTGGCCTCTGAACGGGCAATGTATGCCCTTCCTCCTGCCTTTCGACCACAATCGCGGCGCTAACCACCTAAGTGGTTGCGGCGACGTAGACCAAGAGGGCTTCTCCGTCCGCCGGCTGTACCAAGACAGGCGCTTTTGTAAGGAGCGCCTTCAGGTTGCCGAGGGCTTCCTCGACCTCAGGGGTCCAAGCGAAACATTCGGCCTTCCTTAAGAGGCGGTACAGAGGCAGACCTCTTTCGCCGAGGCGTGAGATGAAGCGGCTCAGGGCCGCGAGGCATCCCATGACCCTCTGTACCCCTTTTAAGTCCTTGATGGGTCCCATGCTGGTGATGGCCGCAATCTTCTCCGGGTTGGCTTCGATGCCTCGCTCGGAGACAATGAACCCTAGGAGCATGCCTCGGGGGACCCCGAAGACACACTTCTCAGGATTAAGCTTGACTCCTTTCGCCTTGAGACACCGGAATGTCACTTCAAGGTCGGAGAGGAGGTCGGAAGCCTTCCGCGTCTTGACTACAATGTCATCGACGTAGGCCTCGACTGTGCGACCGATGTGTTTGCCGAACACATGGTTCATGCACCGCTGGTACGTCGCGCCCGCATTCCTCAAACCGAACGACATGGTGACATAGCAGTACATGCCGAACGGCGTGATGAAAGAAGTCGCGAGCTGGTCGGACTCTTTCATCCGGATCTGGTGATACCCTGAGTAGGCATCGAGGAAGGACAGGGTTTCGCACCCAGCAGTGGAATCCACGATTTGGTCGATGCGAGGCAGAGGGTAGGGAACCTTCGGACATGCTTTGTTGAGACCAGTGTAGTCTACACACATCCGCCATTTCCCCCCTTTCTTCCTCACAAGCACAGGGTTGGCAAGCCATTCGGGATGGAATACCTCTTTGATGAACCCCGCTGCCATTAGCTTGTGGATCTCTTCGCCAATCACTCTGCGCTTCTCCTCGTCGAATCGGCGCAGAGGCTGCCTGACGGGTCGGGCTCCGGCCCGAATATCCAGCGAGTGCTCGGCGACCTCCCTCGGTATGCCGGGCATGTCCGAGGGACTCCACGCAAAAACGTTGGCGTTTGCGCGGAGAAAGTCGACGAGCACTGCTTCCTATTTGGGGTCGAGCCCGGAACCGATCCGGATCTGCTTGGTGGTGTCGCCACTGGGGTCGAGGGGGACGGCCTTGATCGTCTCCGCTGGCTCGAAGTTGCCGGCATGGCGCTTCACGTCTGGCACCTCCTTGGAGAGGTTCTCCAGGTCGGCGATGAGGGCCTCGGACTCGGCGAGGGCCTCGGCGTACTCCACGCACTCCACGTCGCATTCGAACGCGTGTTTGTACGTGGGGCCGACGGTGATGACCCCGTTGGGGCCCGACATCTTGAGCTTCAGGTAGGTGTAGTTGGGGACGGCCATGAACTTCGCGTAGCATGGCCTCCCTAGCACGGCGTGGTAGGTTCCTCGGAACCCGACCACTTCGAACGTCAGGGTCTCCCTTCGGAAGTTGGAGGGTGTCCCGAAGCAGACTGGGAGGTCAAGTCGCCCGAGGGGCTGGACGCGCTTCCCAGGGATGATCCCGTGGAAGGGCGCAGCGCCTGCTCGGACGGAGGACGGATCGACGCGCAGGAGCTTGAGGGTCTCGGCGTAGATGATGTTGAGGCAGCTGCCCCCGTCCATCAGGACCTTGGTGAGTCTGACATCGCCGACAACGGGGTCGACGACGAGCGGGTATTTCCCGGGGCTCGGCACATGGTCGGGGTGGTCGGCCCGGTCGAAAGTGATGGGCTTGTCGGACCAGTCTAGGTAGACTGGCGCCGCCACCTTCACCGAGCAGACCTCCCGGCGCTCCTGCTTGCGGTGCCGAGCCGAGGTATTCGCCGCATGCCCTCCATAGATCATGAAGCAGTCGCGGACCTCGGGGAACTCTCCTGCTGGGCGATCTTCGTTCTTGTCGTCGTCGTGGGCCCTGCCACCCTCGGCGGGTGGCCCGGCCCTGTGGAAATGACGCCGAAGCATAACGCACTCCTCGAGAGTGTGCCTGACGGGCCCCTAATGGTAGGGGCACGGCTCCTTGAGCATCTTGTCGAAGAGGTTTGCACCTCTGGGGGGCTTCCGAGGGTTCTTATACTCGGCGGCGGCGACAAGGTCCGCGTCGGCGGCGTCGCGTTTCGATTGCGACTTCTTCTTGCCTTTCTTCTTGGCGCCGCGCGGAGCAGACGCCTCGGGAGCTTCTTCCGATGGGCGGCCCTGGGGCTGCTTGTCCTTTCGGAAGATAGCCTCGACCGCCTCCTGGCTAGAGGCGAACTTGGTGGCGATGTCCATCAGCTCGCTCGCCCTGGTGGGGGTTTTGCAACCCAGCTTGCTCACCAGGTCGCGGCAAGTGGTGCCGGCGAGGAACGCGCCGATGACATCCGAGTCGGTGATGTTGGGCAGCTCGGTGCGCTGCTTCGAGAATCGTCGGATGTAGTCCCGGAGCGACTCCCCCGGCTGTTGCCGGCAGCTTCGAAGGTCCCAGGAATTCCCGGGGCGCACGTATGTGCCCTGGAAATTGCCAGCGAAGGCTTGGACCAAGCCGTCCCAGTTGGAAATCTGCCCCGGAGGCAGGTGCTCCAACCAGGCGCGAGCAGTGCCGGAGAGGAACAGGGGGAGGTTACGGATGATGAGGTTGTCGTCGTCCGTTCCACCCAGTTGGCAGGCAAGGCGGTAGTCCGCGAGCCACAGTTCTGGTCTCGTTTCCCCCGAGTACTTCGTGATAGTAGTCGGGGGTCGGAACCGGGTCGGGAATGGCGCCCGTCGGATGGCCCGACTGAAGGCCTGCAGACCGGGTGGCTCGGGCGAGGGACTCCGATCCTCCCCGCTGTCGTAGCGCCCCCACGCCTGGGGTGGTAGCCTCGGCGCACCCTTTCGTCGAGGTGAGCCCGACGGTCGCGTCGATGGTGCTCGTTGCCGAGGTGGCCCGGGGCCGCAGGCGCGGTGTTGCGCGTGCGCCCGGTGTAGACCGAGGCTTCCCGCATGAATCGGGAAGTCGCGGCATGAGGTTCCGAGGGATATCCTTGCCTTCGGGATGCAGTGCTCTCGGCCCGCCGGGCCGCAGCGCCTTCCAGGAGATTCTTGAGTTCTCCCTGGATTCGCCGACCCTCGGTGGTTGACGGCTCCGGCATCGCGCGGATGAGCATTGCTGCAGTTGCCAGGTTCTGACCGACCCCGCTGGATGCGGGCGGCGGCCTGATCCTGACATCGTTGGCGACGCGGTGCTGGAGACCTTGGGGCAGCTGACGTATTTCTCCGGCCAGGGGTTGGCCCACCCATGCCTGTCCGACGTCCCGACGAATCGGCTCAAGCGCTCCTGTTCCCTCGTTGAGCCTGGCCTGCGCCTCGCGGACTTGCTCGAGTTGTGGGTCGTAACCCCCCGCCGGAGCGGGGACCACAGCTAGCTCCCGTGGGATGTCGGCGCGAGGCACCGGCCTAGGGAGATCACCATCCTCCGGCATGCCAAGATGGTTGCCTTCGGTGGGATCCCCTAGCTCGATGTGGAAACATTCACGGCTTGGGCCACAGCTCTCGTCGCCAAGGCTGCGGCTTCCATCGGAACAGTCGGATAGGCAGTAGTCACATGCGGTCATGAAGTCCCGCACGGCACTGGGGTTGCCAAGTCCGGAGAAATCCCAACCGATGCCGGGATCGTCATCTTCCTCGGACCCAGAGGGCCCGTAGGTCGAGACGTCCGTCAGTCGGTCCCAAGGCGACCGCATACGGAACCTCAGTGGGGTTGCACTCGCCTCAATGAGAGCGCCCGCCAAAATGAAGTCGTTTGGCGGGTTGAGGCCGAGTCGAAATGACGCAAGATGGGAGTTAGTCGTTAC
Organism: Zea mays; assembly: GCF_902167145.1. Taxonomy (NCBI): domain Eukaryota; kingdom Viridiplantae; phylum Streptophyta; class Magnoliopsida; order Poales; family Poaceae; genus Zea; species Zea mays. The sequence continues at coordinate 45,629,943 of NC_050099.1, read as the reverse complement.
CTTTTGGTCGACGAGGAGCGATGTAGTCACATCGGGGACTGGTTGCGCCATCATCTCCGGTTCGAGGGCGACGTCCTGCAGGCTTTCCGCGAGCGCGCCGGCGTCGTCTTCTTGCTCGGGGTCGGCGTGGCGCGGGGGGACGGCGCTTGCCTCCGTCTTGAACGCGAGGTCGACGTCCGGCGTGCCTTCCGTCGGGGCGTCGGGGGTGTCGATTCGCTCGACGGCCGACGAAGCGCGGCCTCCCGTTCGGCCTTGACGGCCCCGCCTCCTCCTCCGTTGGCGGGGGAGGGAACGGAGCGAGCCCGAATGTTGCTCTTCCACTACGCGGGGAAGACGTCGTCGATTCCGCCGCCGGCGGGCGGGTTGTCGGCCGCCATTGTCGTAGTCGCGCGGCGGTGGAAGAAGTATCATGTCGTAGCTGCCGTCGAAGGACATGAACTCAAGAGTCCCGAAACGAAGCACCGTCCCGGGCCGGAGAGGTTGCTGGAGACTGCCCATCTGGAGCTTGACGGGGAGCTGTTCGTCAGCACGCAGCAGGCCCCTACCTGGCGCGCCAACTGTCGGCGTTTCGAGACAGGGGGGTCCCTAAGCCGACGAGTGAGTGTGCTGCGTGCCCCAGCCCAGATGGGTCGAGCGCGTGGGCGAGCGCGAAGGGGGGAGTGGCGAGGTGGCCGGAGTCGAGCGTGAGAGAGGTGTAAGTCCCGCGGCCTTCGTGTTCGTCCCGCGCCCAGGTCAGGTGCGCTTGCAGTAGGGGGGTTACAAGCGTCCACGCGGGTGAGGGAAGCGAGCGGCCCCAAGAGAGCGCCTGTCCCGTCCTCGGTCCCGCGCGGCCAACCTTCTCTGAGAAGGCCCTGGTCCTTCCTTTTATAGTCGTAAGGAGAGGATCCAGGTGTACAATGGGGATGTAGCAGAGTGCTACGTGTCTAGCGGAGGGAGAGCTAGCGCCCTAGGTACATGCCAATGTGGCAGCCGGAGAGATCTGGGCACCCTGCTGGCGTGATGTCGTGGCTGTCGGAGGTGCGGCGGAGCATGATGGAGGGACAGCTGTTGGAGCGGTCGAGTCCCTGCTGACGTTGTCCTGCTTCCGTAAGAGAGCCGGGGGCCGCCGTCGTCATAGAGCTTGCGGAGCGCCATCATTGCCCCTCCGGCGGAGCTGGCCGGATGGGACGCCGGTCTTGTTCTCCGTGACCCGAGTCGATTCGGGGTAGGATGATGATGGCGCCTCCTGTTGACGTGGCGGTCTATGCCCTAGGCAGGGCGACGTGGGGGTTCCTCCAAAGCCAAGGTTGAGTTTGCCTTTTGTTGCCGTGGCCGAGCCCGAGCCAAGGGGTCGGGCGAGGCGGAAGTCGTTCGGCCGAGGCCAGGGCGGAGTCCGAGCCCTGGGGTCGGGCGAAGCGGAGTTTCGTCGTCTTCCGGGTGCTAGCCCGAGTCCGAGCCCTGGGGTCGGGCGGAGCGGAGTTCGCCGTCTTCCGGGTCTTAGCCCGAGTCCGAGCCCTGGGGTCGGGCGGAGCGGAGTTCGCCGTCTTCCGGGTCTTAGCCCGAGTCCGAGCCCTGGGGTCGGGCGGAGCGGAGTTCGCCGTCTTCCGGGTCTTAGCCCGAGTCCGAGCCCTGGGGTCGGGCGGAGCGGAGTTCGCCGTCTTCCGGGTCTTAGCCCGAGTCCGAGCCCTGGGGTCGGGCGGAGCGGAGTTCGCCGTCTTCCGGGTCTTAGCCCGAGTCCGAGCCCTGGGGTCGGGCGGAGCGGAGTTCGCCGTCTTCCGGGTCTTAGCCCGAGTCCGAGCCCTGGGGTCGGGCGGAGCGGAGTTCGCCGTCTTCCGGGTCTTAGCCCGAGTCCGAGCCCTGGGGTCGGGCGGAGCGGAGTTCGCCGTGGCGCCTTTGGCAAGGCCTGACTGCCTGTCAGACTCACTCTGTCGAGTGGCACTGCAGTCGGAGTGGCGCAGGCGGCGCTGTCCTTCTGTCAGACTGGCCAGTGGAGCAGTGGAGTGACGGCGGTCACTTCGGCTCTGCCGGGGGCGCGTGTCAGGATAGAGGTGTCAGGCCACCTTTGCGTTAAATGCCCCCGCAATTTGGTCAGTCGGTGCGGCGATTTAGTCAAGGTTGCTTCTGAGCGAAGCCAAGGCCTCGGGCAAGCCGGTGATGTGTCCGCCATAAAAAGGGGGCCTCGGGCGAGACGGAAGTCTCTCGAGGTCGGCTGCCTTTGGCCGAGGCTAGGCTCGGGTGAAGCGCGATCGAGTCACTCGTGTGGACTGATCCCTGACTTAATCGTACCCATCAGGCCTTTGCAGCTTTATGCTGATGGGGGTTACCAGCTGAGAATTAGGCGTCTTGAGGGTACCCCTAATTATGGTCCCCGACATTATCAGCACGCTCTACCTCGACGTTGCTGCGGGATCAGGTCTGCATCAACTCTCCGTGAAACCGGCAGGTCCTCCGGCCTAGCCGAACTGTCCTACGTGATAGACTTCGATTTTCCCTCTACGCGATCGAGCGGTATGTTTACTGTTTTTTATATGCTATTATGCATAGCCTACGATCCATGCGCGACGAACTTGTTATCGCCGTCGCTGTGGTGGTGCGACGCCCGCGCCAGAAGCGCTCGCTCTAGCGGCAGCTAGCCCACATCGGCAGCACGCAGCCGCGCTGCGCTAGAAGTCGTGCCGCGCTGAGGTCACGCTCGTGCCGGAGAAGCGTGCTAGCGCGTGGCCATAGCGGAGTCTGCGCGTCCGCGAGAGGCGGCGATCAACACAAATCTGTGGTCTGGCATAGAGCCCAAGCTGCGACTCGGTCATCTGAGCCCAGGCGGCAGCAACCAGCCAACCCGTTCCTTGCTTGCATGGCGGCTCTGCTTGCTCCTGCTCTATGGTCAAGTGACGTGATATGGTCAAATGCAGCGCATGCACCGGGAAGTGGCTTGCATGTCCATTCCACCGTTCCGGTTACTTGGGATCTGGTAGTGCCTTTTTTTTGACCGTTTCCTCCCCAGAAGTGAGAAGACGTTTCTGCTGCTACTGCATGCAAGGATAAAAGACAAGCATGCATGCAGCCATCAAGTGCCCATCTGCTAAAGTTGCGGCCACTAATAAAGAAAAAATGCGGAAGCTAGCTTGTTAAAGGACGGATCTCGTTGATCTGGTTTTCTCGGGAGTGAGATTTTTTTTATAGTTTTTCCTATAATTTTTTTGCTGAATCAATAAACTTTGGTACAATATTAATTTATGTGCATACTCTATATTATTTATTCAATTTAATTGCACGTAACCAATTGAATAAAGCATATTTTATGTTGTGATTTCTATTTAAATTAATTATTTCCTGTCGCAAATAATTAATTAGAAAAAACATATGCTTAAATATGGATAGACATATTTTATATCTGATGTGTTATGTTCATGCATTAATTCTGGGTTTTTTTCTGCTTTTATTTCTCATAGTAAATAATTAGCAGAAAATTATTAAAATGCATGTAAAGACTATATAGTGTATACGTGAATCGCTCTAAATATTTATAATGTGTTGAGCTTTTGACTCACGTCGAGCGATTAAATTGTATAGTGGGTACTCAGACACGTCAATCAGACTACGTTATTAATCGATCGAGTTATGGCATTGGCTGAGCACTGGCTGCGCCCTGGCAACACGACGCAATATTTATGTCGTACGAACTTGGCTGCGTCATTTGATTGCTATGTCGCACTCTCGCTTAATCGGACCACTCTCGTTGAGTCGGACCGCCATCATCGAGTCACGTATTTTTCGCATGCCCTGTAGGCATTGTTTGTCTGTTGTGATCATCGAGCCACAATTGTGCCTATTGCGCATGTTTTATGGACTTGTCATGTACCCCGACTATTGAGTCACAATTGCGCCTGTTGCGCTTGTTACGAAAGCTTGTTGTGTTGTTGTAGCCCAGATGGCCACAAACGCGTTGACGCCAGATACGCTAGAACTTGTACTCTCGTGGATTGTGGTGGGTTGTTCAAGCCCCCTAAAGTCACATTATACGCAACCTTCGTAAATAATTTTGTTTGGCTCTATATTTTGTTTGACATGTGTTGTGTGGCTTAATATATTTATATATATCGCCAAGTGGCCATAACAACTTTGACAAGCTCTATGGTGCTTGTAAGATCTGGGAAGTTAATGAAATACCTATGAAACACAAATAAATAATTCTCTGCTCTCTCCTCATGCATAAAGTTTTACCCGAAGTAATCCGAAGATATATAATATAATGCATGAAAGCCTTTTTGGCATAAGACATCACAAATTGGGATTTTATTAGTAAGCAATATGACCTTACCAAATAATTTATGACCAAAAATCTCAGTCATACATTGCTCAACCAGATGTTAGCACATTGCTCTCTTTGTCGCTGAATGACATGAAGCAAACTATGAGATAAAAGGACATGTAGTCGCTAGCAACACGAAGTTGCGAGTATACCGAGAGGTTATTCTGAGAAGATTTTCACTGTGTTGGTGTGAAAACTATTGTGTGTTCCCGTCGAACCATTTTGCTCATCCTGTCTAGGACCTTTATGCTTATGTTGCATACATCTCTTAGAATTGTAAATACTCATAGTCACTAAATTGACTTGGCATGGTCCTTTGATTGGTATGGTATAGCTTTAAGCTAAATGGAAAGGTCAGTCCTAAATGGGCATATACCTGGAGTTTATGTAGCAGAACTACATTGAATTCCACCCTTTGAAATGCTTACCATAATATATCTCCGATCTACCAGGAGTAAGAAGAGTAGAAAATAGCCATGAAATCCCATATTACCACAGAGTTTGAAGTGAAATTGGGCATTAATATGTCTTTGGTCCTTGGCGTCGGAAGATCCATAATTCTTGACCACTAAGCTATTGGTGATGGTAATTTGTGATAGAAATATGAAGATCTTATGGAGACCAGATGTATTCTCCATTGTCTTGATGACTACTTCGTATGAGATCAGTATCATCTGTTGTTGAAGACTAGTCCCAGACGGATATTGGTATTTCTTTCGGTCTTGCCAAGCAGTTATCACCATTCGCTTAATCGAAAGCTTAGCAATCAGGTGGTTTTTCCCAGATAAAACGAATTCTTGGTCTTGTATGTTCTATTCCAAAGTTTCTCTTTTTTTTGCTGAACAATGAAGAGATCGAAATAATGCTTTATAGAACAAATTGGTGTGTAATATGAGGAGAAAAGTTTGCCCTGTTGGCAGCTTACACAACAAATATTTGACTGTTGTTATAAGTTCTCTCTCAAAATTATAATACCTAAAAATGTTGCATAAATCGATACCCAATTTCAGAATGGTATGAGTAATTGGGTAACCCATGGGCAATGATAAAAACGAGCTGGACTATACATCTCTGCATATAAAAATCTCTGCTTGGCAGCATTGGCCTGATGTCGTGCACTTTACCACCATTATATATGCGCAAATTCTCCTATGTGCTTGAAAGCACAATGCAACCAATGAATGTTCTTGTGAGCGCTAGACCTGATGTCATTGTCCTTGTTGATCTGAAGTCAACTACTTGCTCCAAACGATAAATGGTGTGCATGAGCCCTAAAGTATTTTGTTTTTATGGCTAACATATTGTTGCGCGTATCAGTCTAAATCCTGATGATTGACTGTATATTTGGTGATAATAACAGTAAGTTTGTAGAATTGTAACCACAAAGCGACTTGTTGTTGCGTGTCTTGCTGGAAGTTGAGACTAATCCTTCACGTTGAAGGACAAATATGTAGTATTCATGCCACTACATCAATCTAAGTCTAAAGCTCACTGCATAAAACCCCTATCTGTAATGTGCGTAAGATTTCCCAAATAAATCACCACAATAGCATACATTGGCCACAAACTAGATGATTGTGGTTGGGGATTTTATATGTATGCTTTTAGAACATCTCAGCATTAGGGGGAGGAATGCCCATATAGTGTAATGCCTCAATATTCTATTAAACGCACAAAAGCCAAACTGAACCCGTCGTTCGGAATGTACTCCTGTGTATATGGAGTTTGCCAGAAATCGTTGAGGAGTAACCATATTGGTTTGAATGCTTCTACCTGATGTAGATGTGGATATACCCGGGATTAATATCATATCCACATTTGACTTATTGGCATTTGATCTATTCTCGGGGACGCCTGCGAATATGATCCATCGGCCTTAGTTAAAGCATATGTTCTGATTGCAGATTCACGTGGTCTGTAATAACTCTCCTCCGATGAACTCGCCCTGCTGGTGATTTGCCTCACGAAGAAGTTCATCTTGATGATGAAATTCCTAGCAATGCGCGCAATATCATTGTGCTGGGAATACGGAACAATGAATCTTTTGTTTTGGGAAATGACGGAGATCGTTATTAAATGTGGGAGACAAATGTGTCGACACCTATCTTGCCTCTATAGATTGCAATGGGATCCAAAACAAAGTCCTAGGCATGAGTGCTTGAAGCTCTCTTATCGGGTCATTGATAAATGCAATCGAGGCTGAACCAATAATCGCAAAATGAAAGTCGTGAGCTTGAAGTTCGGACATTTATGGGCACTATTGAAATAATGTGTGGTGAATGCGATGGTTCAAGTGGTCTTGTGAGAGACCCATCCCACGTATGTGTTGAATTAACACTGTTCCGCTATGTAATATATCTGGCAAATGGCATGAATTAAAATATGCAGTTAATAGGATTCTGAAGATCCGTCATGAGATCCTAGGAGGACTCATATATTTGAATTATAAATATGCAACATATAAATCTCATACCGAATAATACATTTCTGATGAATGATCACTCTCCTATGTAGGGAGAATATCTCGTAGTTGAGACTATCGTTCCCAGATGGAACCTATCCAGAAGAAACAAAGTCTGTGTTGAACACCAAAGTTTGATAATCCCTATAAAGGGAAAAAGACCCATACAGACCCGAAAAGGAATAAGATGAGGTATCAAAGGACTTAAAGTTCACCGAATAAGCACATGTGCATTCCACGAGTTTTATTCATGGTAATTTCCACTAGATGTGGAATTACGGTATCCTCTAAAGCCCTGATGGCAGAAACCTATAAGGTTTAGGTGTTACTGGCAAAATATCCCCCATTGTGCCAGAATGACAGACTATAACGATGTATCTGATCGATGAAAAATCCCTGATGGATTACGATCTTTGATGGATTTTTGTTACACCATCATAGATGTTGCAATGGATGAACGCATGGAGCGATGTGTCATATTTAGAATATGTACTATTGCAACTATATTATCCCCTAAGTCCTATATAAGGACATGTTACTTGCTTTGCACAACTATGTATAAATTGTGGTGTAAGATAGAAAATGATAGCACCCCAATCTCGTCCATTCTCGTTATTCCAGATGAACAATGAGATATATATCTTGAAGAATATGCTTGAGTTATGAGGGATAACGACTTTGACATATGTCATCGTCAGGGGGAGTGAATGCTTATATTGATCACAATCGTGTGACAATAAATGTCATATTCTATGCCCTGAAGGCGTCAACTTGATGATTAATATGTGAACCTTTATGGAAGTTTCTATCAAATATGTAGATCTAGTCGATCGAACACCACTAGTCGAAGTGGCTTATTTATGTTGATACGTGCACTTACCTCGTGTATCCTAGAAGTGAGTTGAGGTGAAGTTCCTGAAATAATCTTTGCAAGGATATGCAATCTGTTTGCTAAATCTATATGTGCATATACTTCCAGAAGAAAATATTTTGCCATATTGATACAGTTTTGCAAGGATCAGGGGGAGCACATTTCTAAAGTTAGCCTTTGTAGAAGATTCGGTAGAATCTAGATCCCAGAGGATCGAAATCTGTCCCGATGACAGCTGTTGTACTCTTTTTCCCTTGGTGAATTTTCTTGAAGTTTCTCACATGAGGTTTTTAACGAGGCAACAAAGTGCAAATGCAATTTGTATCACCATGCACTCTTTCTCCATATTTTTCCCACTGGGTTTTTTTTGGAGTTTTAACGAGGCATGTGTTGGTCGCGGTATTCGCCCAAGGGGGAGTGTTGAGAAACCCTAATGAAGGGTTATGTGGGCAAATACCAAATATAGCCCTGAGGGCTATCGCGTCTCTCTATATATAGAACATGTACCCCTCATATGGAAGAGAGAAGAGAAAGAGGCCAGAGGCCCAACCCAATATCCTGTGTCTCGTGTGTTTACTCTGTCGTGCTTATGGGAAGGGAGACGGGTATTCTACAGCTTCTTGCGCCTCTACTGCTGACGGAAGGGAAGGGAGCGGATCTGGTGATCCGTGGTAACATAGTTCTCAATAGAAAGCATGGGACGATCACGGCGCGTGGCACTGCTCTGCTGGGAAGGGAAGATCGATCATTGATGGGTCGTTGCATCATCATCATGGGCATGGTGAGTGCCGTTAGCGCGGCGTATGTGGGCCCCCTGTTGCGCATTCGTGAAGGAACCGGACGGCCGAGGGAAGAAAATGCAACGAGTTCAAGCCGGAGGCCCGGACAGCACAGAACGAGCCTCAGCTAGGCCCATGTTTCGGTTGAAGTCCATCTGCCAAATCGAAACGAGGACGTTCTGAGATCGTTGAAAATTTGTGTGGGCTTTACCGAGCCGTATTTTCTGTGAGGATATATATAGAGGAAAATATACCAGATGTAAATTAGTTGGTGCAAGATCAGAAAAAATATAGGAAAACTATATTTCTTTATCTTTTATAATATAATAGGTATGTGCCCGTGCGTTGCCACGAGAGTTAAAAATTAATATAAAACATAGATATCACCCTTGACCAACCAACAGTTGCAGACTTCTTAGCGCTACTAAAGCATAGCCACAAGCATTTGATACGGTTTAGACATTCACAAAGAGAGCAAAACAGATTTTCCACAAGACTAAGAGACCTTATAACATCTACATGAGAATAATAGGTCGCACCATGATTGATGAAGTCTAATGATATCAAAAAGATTTAAGTTCAAGAGTTTCTCCTAGCAAAAACTACTTACTATATAAATGAATCAATTACCTTGTGTAGTACCTAAGACACAAGCTTCAAAAGCATACAAAGTTCGAAAAATTAGACAAGTGTATTAAATCAGTCAAACAAAGCAGTCGATCTAATCTACACAAGGTACCAGAGGATGTCCAGCGTGAAGTTCTCCACCACCACGCTGCCAGGCCCTCTGCTCCTGCTGGACCCGACCCTCGGCGGCATTAGCGACTGTTGCGCACCACCAGAGGTATCCTGTTCGTTCCTGTGGCGGCGCCGGCGACACCACAGGACCAGCGCGAACTGCAATGCCATGAAGAAGACGAGGTGCCACCGGCGACACCACAGGACCAGCGCGAACTGCAATGCCACGAAGAAGACGAGGAAAGCGACAGGGGCAGCCGGGAGAGGTGAGAGGCAGAACATGGTGCACGGATGGTCTACATTAGAGGCTTATAGAGTAGTAAAGATTAAAGCACTAGTTTCAATGGTCGTCTTGCGTCATATTTTTACAGAAAACCCCTTGCCATCTTTTCAAATCAACACGCACTTCAGCCCATGCACTATACCCACTACCCAACAAACCCCCGCGAGACGCGCGCAAGGGCTCGACACAACACCCGCCTTGGCTGCATCGGCCTAGGGCATCGGCGAGGAGAAGGCTAGTCGCCTCTCGTGCTTCCCCAAGAGTAGGAGAGGTAGGTTGGGGTTCGTGAGGTTCACGCCGTGCACGCTCCCGCACGTCGTTTCACAGCAGGTTGAGCGCCACACCTGCGTCTGTTTCTCTCACTGCTTCACATGTCACACCCATGCTTATCGGCATTTGCAACCCACGAAAGGCCCACAGTGACCGTCGCCAGAGCCTGTCGCACAATGATCTTGCGCGCCCGTCTCTGGCCCAGAAGATCCCAACCCCGCACACATCATCGTCTATCCGTCACGCCGTTGCGGTCTCCCGGACGGATGCCTCGTGATGCCAATCATGTGGCCTCCACGGCCATGATGGTGCTTCACCCAGGGGTCGTCGGGAAATGTCAATGTGTCCTCCGCTGCACTAGGTGGACGCCTGACCGACGACAGTCGAGGGACAGTCATGCGTGCCAAGGTGGCTAAGGCCATGCAGGTGGTGGACGAGGGTGGCAGGCAGGAAGCACCTCTCGCTGCATCCATAGTGGATATCCCCGTCACGTGCTATCAGGTGAACGGTTCGAGTTCCTGGTCCATTTTATGGATTGCAATTTCAAAAATGAGTTCGCCTTCTGTTGTCTGACCGTAGCCGCCTGATCTGATTCGTCGGTTTGTTACTCCACGACGCCATGTCAATTAATTACCTCAGTTGTAGATTGAATCGGTGTTTTCCTATAACGAGTCAAATTCATTGTGCGTACCTGTCGGGGACCATAATTAGGGGTACCCTCAAGACTCTTAATTCTCAGCTGGTAACCCCCATCAGCATAAAGCTGCAAAGGCCTGATGGGTGCAACTAAGTCAAGGATCGGTCCGTTCAAGGGACTCGATCACGCCTCGCCCGAGCCTAGCCTCGGGCAAGGGCAGCTGACCCCGGAGGATCTACGTCTCGCCCGAGGCCCCCCTCCAGCGACGGACACACCTTCGGCTCGCCCAAGGCCCAGTCTTCACCAAGAAGCAACCTTGGCCAAATCGCCACGCCAACCGACCAAATCGCAGGGGCATTTAATGCAAAGGTGGCCTGACACCTTTATCCTGACGCGCGCCCTCCAGTCGATAGAGCCAAAGTGACCGCAGTCACTTCGCCGCTAAACTAACCGGTCTGACAAGAGGACAGCGCCGCCTGTGCCGCACCGACTGCTGTGCCACTTGACAGAGTGAGGCTGACAGCCGCCAGGCCCGGCCTCAGGCACCATAGGAAACTCCGCTTCGCCCGACCCTAGGGCTCGGACTCGGGCTCAGCCCCGGAAGACGACGAACTCCGCTTCGCCTGACCCCAGGGCTCAGACTCGGGCTCAGCCCCGGAAGACGACGAACTCCGCTTCGCCCGACCGCAGGGCTCGGACTCGGGCTCAGCCCCAGAAGACGACGAACTCCGCTTCGCCCGACCCCAGGGCTCGAACTCGGGCTCAGCCCCGGAAGATGACGAACTCCGCTCCGCCCGACCCCAGGGCTCGGACTCGGGCTCAGCCCAGAAGACGACGAACTCCGCTTCGCCCGACCCCAGGGCTCGGACTCAGCCCTGGCCTCAGCCGACGGTCTCCGCCTCGCCCGACCCAGGGGCTCGGACTCGACCTCGGCCACGGAAGACAGACTCGACCTCGACCTCGGAGGAGCCTCCACATCGCTCAACCTAGGGCACCACGGACCGACCACGTCAACAGGAGGCGCCATCATTACTGTGGCAGAACCTCCCAAGTTATTGGGCCCACATGCACCTGTCCTTGTCTCAAAGACCTCAGACTGCTATGCATGTGCACCAGATAACTTAACAGGATCCGTCCGATTGCCCCAAGGACATCGGATAAACCACTTACAACCAGAACCGCGGGATTAAGTAACACAAATCACACACACCAATATTGTTGCAGCGGAAATCTTACTACCAAATTTTACAGGTTACAAAAATTTTACATTAGTTTATCGGAGTGGTTACAAAAGTATAAGTTTGAAATATATGCTAGCTCAAGGGATCATCCTCAATAAGAAGTATAGAAGGGTTACTTAGACTTATAAGAAGGCCGAGCCCACCGGCACTTAACCCCATCAACAACATCACAAAGTTAGAACCTGAAAAACAACAGGGAATAAAACCCTAAGTATGGAATTACTCAACAAGTCTTACCCGACTAAGGAAAAGACTCTCAAGGGTATGCTGGATAAATAGGAGTCAAGGAGAGGCTTTAGCAAAAATCAACTTAGATACTTTTGCAGAAATAGCTTACTAAAGTGAGTCCTTACTTTCAACATTTTAACGCCAGATTAAATATTAATAGACTCTGTTTGCCTCTAGTCTAATTTTATCATTTCATTAATACAATATCATTTTTATTCACGAAGTTCACATCCTGACTTAGGTTGTAGGGAAGTGACCAAGTCTTCATATCCGCGAAGGTACGGCGATCCGAATCGATTATACTCAGCTGAGGATCTCCAATCACACGACATATGTAGCACTAAACTCTTGCATATGTCAACCCGCCACCGAGGTTCTTAAGACCAGATCAGGTTCACGCAAACCGAGAGCACAGATACACCACCGTCCAGCCTCTTGCCACAGAGGGTACACGCTACTCTCGCCACCGCTCCACGCCCATTTCGTGTTATCTTATTCTGGCCTTAGTCTGCCCGAGGCAAGACTTACCCATGATGAGGCATGTGACCAGTTAAAGGGTCCTCGATCAGCACGCCTACATACGCATTCAATCCTTAATCAACCTGGGTAGAACATCACCTGTTCCTAACCCAAGTCTCAATTTAAGTATTTTCATCCTTAGGATTGTTTCTGTTCCTTAGGATGAAAAGAGCATCACAGGGAACTTTGCAGTAAGATCCCACCATTGCTCCAAATGAAAATATTCTTGCAGGTAGAAGTCATCCTTTCTCGAGCTAGGCTAAGGACAACCTCTATCCACAAGATCTAAGCAAGGCTAAGCATTTTTGTAAATCATATTTTGATACTTCACAGAAGTATCTATAAAGGTATGGATATCAAGGAAAGCAATGCATCAAAGGGTTCCAAGCAACTCCTATGAACCTAATGCACATTTCACTAGACTTAAAGTGTGCGAAAATTATTTAAAAACACAAGGAAAGGGTTGCATGCACCGGGGCTTGCCTGGGTAACACTAGGTTAGTGTTGTTAGACGACGTCCACTTGGCGGCCATTTTCAGGTTTGTCCATCAGCATCATCCTGCGGATTAGCCCGCGCTTGGGGTCGACTTGGCTTGTCTTCCACATCGCGCGATTAATTAACGTACCTGAATGAAATGCATTATGCATATGAATGCATATAGACATGAATATCAAAAACCCTAAATAGTGCTACGCGATGGCGAATTTAAACACCGATCGGCGAGGCGTTGTATAATTTTATACGGAAACACTAGTTACAGACGTACGACTAAGCGCAATAATTACGCTTCTCGAACCTAACACAAACATCACGAACAACAAACTATACACACGAAATACAATTAGCCTAATCATAACTTATCAGTTAATTAATTTAATTCTGAACTAATCCCTTGCCTTATAAATTATACTACATCTTTATAAGTGATTAAATTATTTCATCAACACACATGCCTACTAAAATTCTACTCGATCCACTAATTCAGCTAAGTGACCGGAATACCGAAATAATTCGCTATAGCTGAATCTGGCTCGATAATCACAAGAACTGCGAAGTCGACGAGAGTTTCGTGACTCACGCAATTTATCGAGCACCTTAATAAGCCTCGCACTAACACATTAATTTATTCAACGATCGAACTATTCTAAATAATTTATCAGCTTACCGTTTCCACAGATGAGATGAATCTACGAGATCGGTAGCGATTTTCCGATCCAAGCAATTTGTCGAGCGCTTGGGGGAATATCGCGCTGTTAACTTCGTCTTCACCCGATTCTTGGGATCTCTTGGGGATGCACGAATAACAACGAGTTGGAGACTTGCAGAGTCGAGCACGGCAAGGAGTTCCGAAAATCGACGTAGGCAGCACGCAATTGGAAAACAGATCATCAGAGTCGACAAGCATGTCGTGGATACAACGTAGGCCGACGACGAGGTCCATGACGAGCGTTAGGGATAAGCGACGGTGATGAGCTCAGCAAGACACAAGGGCCGAGCGACGGCATCCGCGACTGCGCACGGGAAAGCCGGTGAATTCCACGAATCAGGGGCAACCCGGCGCGACGGTGGTTCAGCGGATAACAGTGACTAGAACTGGACGCGACAAAAGGAGCCCAGGGAGACGAGGGACGCCATAAGGGTGAGCACCAGCATGGAGGGTGACCCCGACGAGCACAGCGAGGCAGAGAGTCAGCCTCGCGTGCGACGGGCAAGCAAGGCCGGAGACCCATGGACGCATCGACGGCCGGACCTAAATAGCTTGAACGGAGGAGCAGATACGACGACCATGGAGATGAGGAGAGGACGAGCTCGAGGGGGATGCCGAGCCAAGGACGAGTGTGCTGGGAGCGATGTCCAGGACGGAGAGCGACAAGCTGACGACCAGTTGGATACTACCGCGGGGGTGTTGCGCAATGGGAAGAAAGGAAATGCGCCTAGTAGTGAATATATCTGCGTAGGAGGAGAAGACGTTAAGGATATTTCACATGAGCGAGGGCATCAGGAGGATAAGACTGAATAAAGCGGTGGTGAGATACTTCTGGGCAGCATGGGATAAGGTCGATAAAAATAACATATTGAAATTTCTTGTTTTTGTTTTTATATAAACCTTGGTTCCACTAATTCGTATGTTTATGATGCCAAGGAAATATAACAGAGAAAGAGCGGTGGGAAGGATGAGGCTCAACCGTTCAAGGGAAAAAATCAATCTGATGAAAAATATCAGGAACGTTGTATATATCAGGAACGTTGTGGAGACTAATGGAGAGAAAATACAAGAGGGAGAGGGACGTGTGCGAGCTTCTAATGCCGAGCAAGCAGAGATTTGTGAGGGAGGACTTCATGTGCAGAAAATATCAGCTAGAGGATAGGAACGTATAGAAAATAAGAATAATAGAAGACGTGTGGAGTAATTAGAGGATGAGGCCAAGTCTACACGATAGCTGGATAGGATAGAAAGATATTTTCTGCATTTAGTTAATGTAGATATAGAGACAAATCTAATTTCTAGGGTTTAAAAGAGGCACAAATGTGTTTGATGAAAATAACATCAGCGAATTCAATATGGTGAACACTCTCGGAATCAGATGAATTTTTACTAGTTATTTATCCGAGGTTTTGGATCGGTCAAGAAACGACAGACCGAAATAAGCTGATTTCGGCAACACGGAAACGGACTGGATATCAGATACATTATTTTGAGACAATACTGATTTAGTCGATCTCGGATAAAAATTTATCCGATGTCTAAACACAGTTGATTTTATTATTTTACAGAGTGTGCCGAAGAATAAATTGGATAATAACTTTGCGCACGATTTTTCTCGGACAATGCGCGATACAAATTATTTTACCCCGAACATTTTAGTTGTTAAGTTCACACTAATTTGCTCAGGATAAAAATCATCCGAGTGGGTCGGGCTTCCGAATTCGTATTCGCGCGAGCGATGAATTTTAAATAATCACTGGACGCACCGATTTTCGGAACAGCTATGTTCCGAACATCACGAAAATTTAGGACGAGCCTAAATAGATGAAAATAAAAACGACGTCGCACTCGCGACAGACGAAACAGATGCGATCCTAAAATCGCGATGGTGAAAATAATTAGAATAAAGTATCTGTTTTATTTACTGATATTACGTGCTTAAATCCGTACTCGTTGTCGAGCGGAATATAAACACCTGCGGTGTTACAACCCTCCCCCCTTAAAAGAATCTCGTCCCGAGATTCGGAGCGAAAGACTTCTAAGAGTAGAGAAGCATGTAACCCATGTCCATATCAGCGATAATTATATGGCAGTTCCAAGCAGAGGCGAGTGTCTCGGAATGTTGCTTCTCTAGTGGGCATAACATGTATCGCCTTAGGCTAATTTAGAAATGTCCACCAATAGAGACGATATCTGCCAAAGGAACACATAAGGTTCCATGTGTGCAGTTCGCTTTTTCTGATGACACTGTACTATCTGAGTCTGTTGAGCGAGAGGTAATTATGCGATTTTATCCTAACAGAATCAGATGCAACCTCTTGGGTAAAACACACAAAAGGAGTTTACCAACAAGTGGTTACAGGAAATTCATAGCACACGAGACGGGTGTGAATGCCGAATAACATCACAGTTGACGCGTGGCTAGCCAGAAAATCCAAGTCCCTGAAAGGTGATATAGATTCGAGAGAATCACCAGCGGAGGGATCTGTAGATGTTGTCTTTGCAACCAATCCATTTTAGCAAGTACTAACCATGGCTCGACTTGATCACACATGCTGGAAAAGCACACGTGAGGCGATCGAGGCATGACTAGAGCGATAACTAGGTGGTTTCTGGTCGACTTAATCTCGATTCTTGAAAGTACTTCCTTAAGATGGGTTGAACCAAAGTGAGTTAGTAAAACCAACTTGTTGAACTACTTTTGACATTGAGCAAGCCCTCTCAGTACCATCGGTAAGCCAAGGGTTGAGAGTTCACTCTTGTTAACAGTTGATCATGCATTTGGGTAGAAATCCATTTGGTCAGGTTGTTCATCCGTTTCTTCAGGCGAGATGAATCATCCACTTGGTTAGGGAATACATGGATTAAGTAAGAGAACAACTGGACAAACTCCTGCATTTCAGCTGTAGGGAAAATCAATCTCCATTTTAGAGCTAATCAGCTGTCTTCCAACACTAAAAAGCTCCAAGGTTTCACCTTTACACAAAGGATGTAAAGGGAACTTGTACAAGTAATCACTATCAAGATCAAAGAAAAGAGACCACACACGAAAGTGGTATGCCCTTTTTGGATCCAATAAAGATGATATATGTTGCTTGATCACTTCACAAACAACATAGAATTTGTTTCAAGGGAAGGTCCACGAAAGATAACACATCAGTGTAGTTCCACAATGGATCATGACTAGGGACCTTGATACCAGCATGCGCCAAGCAGCATAACCTTGCATGTACATTCACAAGGGGCTCTCAGTTTCGCTGCGGCACCATAAGTCATTAATCGTGACACCATTACCGAACTGGCACCAATAATGAATCTCACGTGTTAAAACTAGATTGTGCCAAAATAACACATTGATATAGTCTCATAATGGATTACAACTACTAACCGTGATACCAGCGCATGCCGAGCAGCACGACCATGTGTGCGCACACACAGAAGGCCCTCGGTTTCGTCACGGCACCACCGGTTTTAGTCATAACACCATTACCAGACAAAACCAATAAGAAATCTCGCACAACACAATTAGACTGGGCAAGGGTGATAATATACAAAGAGATACTCTACCTGTAAGAACGGTTATAAGTAGAGACCAGATAGATCATGGCCCGATGAAACGGACAAGGTATGGCCATAACATAAACTTGTTGGAAGGAGTACGATGGGAAACTGTTAATTCAGCCCCAAGCATATTTCTATGTCCACCGTAGAGATCACAAGGTCAAGGATTAAGTTGATATGCCTTCGATAAACATGAGGAAACCAAGGCATCAACTGAACAAAGGAATGGTTCTAGAAGAAGACATGACTTGAGATACTTGTTTTAAGCTTAGGTACATTTTATGTCCAATAAGGAAATTGTCTACGCATTTATTTGCATGAGTTTGGTCATGGAGTGATAATGGAGAATTCAACTTTGGGGTCATAGTTCACTAAATAAGAACATGGCCTAGTTCTGGGTTTAGGCGAACAATTACCAACTTTCTATCAACACATCAAGCACAAGAGCAAACACATATAACACCTTAACAGGTTACCTAAAGAACGGAGGACAACTATTTTATCGAAGTTCACAATACAACATTACACCACATTATCTACAATCACCGGTTATTAGAATAAAGGTGAGAGAAGCATTTTGGGTGTATAGGTGACAAACATAATGCAACAATCAGGATGCATGCTCGTCCTACACGTCCTCACGAATTTTTGCCAATTTAATATGGCAATAGCGTTCTATCTCGGTGGCATACTTACGACTCTCACGGTATTTTGCTAGTCGTCAGCTACACATACGTTTTCGAGGTTAGGGTACCTGCAGAAAATTTCATCACAGCCCATTTTCCTAATGATGCAAGTCACACATGACAGTTTATCACAGTTTATACTCCATATATTGCTATATGGAGGCCAGCTCATCATTAAGCGCCGAGCCACGCATAGGCGCTGTTGCCACACTTTAACCATAGGGCAACCCATTATGGTAACTCACCTTCTTACCTGAGCGTAAGTGCGTCGTTACAAGTACATTACACTTCTCAGTATTCCCATGTCTGTATACCCATACACACACATGGGGTACTGAATTCCCAGAAAAGAAAATACTCCATATCGCAGCCTTCATATATACATATGTGGAACATGTATATAATCAAGCGCCACAATTAAGCACTCCCCTAGACCGACGGTTGTTCGGTCATGCTCTCACATCTCACCTTACCTGAGCGTCGATCCATTCAAAACTGAATGGCCTTAAAAATAACAATACACATGTATGCAATACCCACCCGGTTGTGGGTTAGTGGTTTTTAAATAAGCCACCTAATAGTCCTTAACTTAGGGCTTAACAGAGGATGTCGCTAGCATTATAGTTTTTCAAAGCTGTTTTTCAAAGCCAAAGAATGTGTTTAGTTGAAAATAGGGTTTTCAAAACCAAAACCTTTGTTTTGAAAATATGTATGTGACCGTATATACTTAATCCAGCTCCGATACCAGCTGTGGCAGAACCTCCCAAGTTATTGGGCCCACATGCACCTGTCCTTGTCTCAAAGACCTCAGACTGCTATGCATGTGCACCAGATAACTTAACAGGATCCGTCCGATTGCCCCAAGGACATCGGATAAACCACTTACAACCAGAACCGCGGGATTAAGTAACACAAATCACACACACCAATATTGTTGCAGCGGAAATCTTACTACCAAATTTTACAGGTTACAAAAATTTTACATTAGTTTATCGGAGTGGTTACAAAAGTATAAGTTTGAAATATATGCTAGCTCAAGGGATCATCCTCAATAAGAAGTATAGAAGGGTTACTTAGACTTATAAGAAGGCCGAGCCCACCGGCACTTAACCCCATCAACAACAGCACAAAGTTAGAACCTGAAAAACAACAGGGAATAAAACCCTGAGTATGGAATTACTCAGCAAGTCTTACCCGACTAAGGAAAAGACTCTCAAGGGTATGCTGGATAAATAGGAGTCAAGGAGAGGCTTTAGCAAAAATCAACTTAGATACTTTTGCAGAAATAGCTTACTAAAGTGAGTCCTTACTTTCAACATTTTAACGTCAGATTAAATATTAATAGACTCTGTTTGCCTCTAGTCTAATTTTATCATTTCATTAATACAATATCATTTTTATTCATGAAGTTCGCATCCTGACTTAGGTTGTAGGGAAGTGACCAAGTCTTCATAACCGCGAAGGTACGGCGATCCGAATCGATTATACTCAGCTGAGGATCTCCAATCACACGACATATGTAGCACTTAACCCTTGCATATGTCAACCCGCCACCGAGGTTCTTAAGACCAGATCAGGTTCACGCAAACCGAGAGCACAGATACACCACCGTCCAGCCTCTTGCCACGGAGGGTACACGCTACTCTCGCCACCGCTCCACGCCCATTTCGTGTTATCTTATTCTGGCCTTAGTCTGCCCGAGGCAAGGCTTACCCATGATGAGGCATGTGACCAGTTAAAGGGTCCTCGATCAGCACGCCTACATACGCATTCAATCCTTAATCAACCTGGGTAGAACATCACCTGTTCCTAACCCAAGTCTCAATTTAAGTATTTTCATCCTTAGGATTGTTTCTGTTCCTTAGGATGAAAAGAGCATCACAGGGAACTTTGCAGTAAGATCCCACCATTGCTCCAAATGAAAATATTCTTGCAGGTAGAAGTCATCCTTTCTCGAGCTAGGCTAAGGACAACCTCTATCCACAAGATCTAAGCAAGACTAAGCATTTTTGTAAATCATATTTTGATACTTCACAGAAGTATCTATAAAGGTATGGATATCAAGGAAAGTAATGCATCAAAGGGTTCCAAGCAACTCCTATGAACCTAATGCACATTTCACTAGACTTAAAGTGTGCGAAAATTATTTAAAAACACAAGGAAAGGGTTGCATGCACCTGGGCTTGCCTGGGTAACACTAGGTTAGTGTTGTTAGACGACGTCCACTTGGCGGCCATTTTCAGGTTTGTCCATCAGCATCATCCTGCGGATTAGCCCGCGCTTGGGGTCGACTTGGCTTGTCTTCCACATCGCGCGATTAATTAACGTACCTGAATGAAATGCATTATGCATATGAATGCATATAGACAGGAATATCAAAAACCCTAAATAGTGCTACGCGATGGCGAATTTAAACACCGATCGGCGAGGCGTTGTATAATTTTATACGGAAACACTAGTTACAGACGTACAACTAAGCGCAATAATTACGCTTCTCGAACCTAACACAAACATCACGAACAACAAACTATACACACGAAATACAATTAGCCTAATCATAACTTATCAGTTAATTAATTTAATTCTGAACTAATCCCTTGCCTTATAAATTATACTACATCTTTATAAGTGATTAAATTATTTCATCAACACACATGCCTACTAAAATTCTACTCGATCCACTAATTCAGCTAAGTGACCGGAATAGCGAAATAATTCGCTATAGCTGAATCTGGCTTGATAATCACAAGAACTGCGAAGTCGACGAGAGTTTCGTGACTCACGCAATTTATCGAGCACCTTAATAAGCCTCACACTAACACATTAATTTATTCAACGATCGAACTATTCTAAATAATTTATCAGCTTACCGTTTCCACAGATGAGATGAATCTACGAGATCGGTAGCGATTTTCCGATCCAAGCAATTTGTCGAGCGCTTGGGGGAATATCGCGCTGTTAACTTCGTCTTCACCCGATTCTTGGGATCTCTGGGGATGCACGAATAACAACGAGTTGGAGACTTGCAGAGTCGAGCACGGCAAGGAGTTCCGAAAATCGACGTAGGCAGCACGCAATTGGAAAACAGATCATCGGAGTCGACAAGCATGTCGTGGATACAACGTAGGCCGACAACGAGGTCCATGACGAGCGTTAGGGATAAGCGACGGTGATGAGCTCGGCAAGACACAAGGGCCGAGCGACGGCATCCGCGACTGCGCACGGGAAAGCCGGTGAATTCCACGAATCAGGGGCAACCCGGCGCGACGGTGGTTCAGCGGATAACAGTGACTAGAACTGGACGCGACAAAAGGAGCCCAGGGAGACGAGGGACGCCATAAGGGTGAGCACCAGCATGGAGGGTGACCCCGACGAGCACAGCGAGGCAGAGAGTCAGCCTCGCGTGCGACGGGCAAGCAAGGCCGGAGACCCATGGACGCATCGACGGCCGGACCTAAATAGCTTGAACGGAGGAGCAGATACGACGACCATGGAGATGAGGAGAGGACGAGCTCGAGGGGGATGCCGAGCCAAGGACGAGTGTGCTGGGAGCGATGTCCAGGACGGAGAGCGACAAGCTGACGACCAGTTGGATACTACCGCGGGGGTGTTGCGCAATGGGAAGAAAGGAAATGCGCCTAGTAGTGAATATATCTGCGTAGGAGGAGAAGACGTTAAGGATATTTCACATGAGCGAGGGCATCAGGAGGATAAGACTGAATAAAGCGGTGGTGAGATACTTCTGGGCAGCATGGGATAAGGTCGATAAAAATAACATATTGAAATTTCTTGTTTTTGTTTTTATATAAACCTTGGTTCCACTAATTCGTATGTTTATGATGCCAAGGAAATATAACAGAGAAAGAGCGGTGGGAAGGATGAGGCTCAACCGTTCAAGGGAAAAAATCAATCTGATGAAAAATATCAGGAACGTTGTATATATCAGGAACGTTGTGGAGACTAATGGAGAGAAAATACAAGAGGGAGAGGGACGTGTGCGAGCTTCTAATGCCGAGCAAGCAGAGATTTGTGAGGGAGGACTTCATGTGCAGAAAATATCAGCTAGAGGATAGGAACGTATAGAAAATAAGAATAATAGAAGACGTGTGGAGTAATTAGAGGATGAGGCCAAGTCTACACGATAGCTGGATAGGATAGAAAGATATTTTCTGCATTTAGTTAATGTAGATATAGAGACAAATCTAATTTCTAGGGTTTAAAAGAGGCACAAATGTGTTTGATGAAAATAACATCAGCGAATTCAATATGGTGAACACTCTCGGAATCAGATGAATTTTTACTAGTTATTTATCCGAGGTTTTGGATCGGTCAAGAAACGACAGACCGAAATAAGCTGATTTCGGCAACACGGAAACGGACTGGATATCAGATACATTATTTTGAGACAATACTGATTTAGTCGATCTCGGATAAAAATTTATCCGATGTCTAAACACAGTTGATTTTATTATTTTACAGAGTGTGCCGAAGAATAAATTGGATAATAACTTTGCGCACGATTTTTCTCGGACAATGCGCGATACAAATTATTTTACCCCGAACATTTTAGTTGTTAAGTTCACACTAATTTGCTCAGGATAAAAATCATCCGAGTGGGTCGGGCTTCCGAATTCGTATTCGCGCGAGCGATGAATTTTAAATAATCACTGGACGCACCGATTTTCGGAACAGCTATGTTCCGAACATCACGAAAATTTAGGACGAGCCCGAATAGATGAAAATAAAAACGACGTCGCACTCGCGACAGACGAAACAGATGCGATCCTAAAATCGTGATGGTGAAAATAATTAGAATAAAGCATCTGTTTTATTTACTGATATTACGTGCTTAAATCCGTACTCGTTGTCGAGCGGAATATAAACACCTGCGGTGTTACAATTACCCTACCCCAAGCTGACTCAGGCTACGGGGAACAAGACCGGCGTCCCATCTGGCTCGCTCCGCTAGACAAGTAATGATGGCACCCCGCACGCTCTATGACGACGGCAGCTCTCAGCCCCCTTACGGAAGCAAGAGGACGTCAGCAAGGACTCGACAGCCCCGACAGCTGTCCTTCCGCCAGGCTCCAGTGCTCCTCCGACGGCCACGACACCACACGAACCGGGTGCCAAAACCTCTCCGGCTGCCACGACGGCATGTACTTAGGGCGCTAGCTCTCCTCCGCTAGACACGTTAGCACACTGCTACACCCCCATTGTACATCTGGATCCTCTCCTTGCGCCTATAAAAGGAAGGACCAGGGCCCTCTTATAGAGGGTTGGCCGCGCGGGGAAAGGACGGGACGGGCGCTCGCGTGAGGCCGCTCGCTCCCTCCCGCGCGGACGCTTGTAACCCCCTACTGCAAGCGCACCCGACCTGGGCGCGGGACAAACACGAAGGCCGCGGGATTCCCACCTCTCTCTCCGGCTGCCTTTCTCCCCCCTTCGCGCTCCGTCTCGCGCCGACCCATCTAGGCTGGGGCACGCGGCGACAGTTTACTCGTCGGCCCAGGGACCCCCCGGTCTCGAAACGCCGACAGTTGGCGCGCCAGGTAGGGGCATGCTGCGTGTTGACGAACAGCTTCCCGTCAAGCTCCAGATGGGCAGTCTCCAGCAACCTTTCCAGCCCGGGACGGTGCTCCGTTTCGGGAGTCTTGAGTTCATGTCCCTCGACGGCAGCTACGACATGATACTCCTTCCCCCGCCGTGCGACAGCGACAATGGCGGCCGACAGCCCGCCTGCCGGCGGCGGAGTCGACGATGTCTTCCCCGCGTGGTGGAAGAACCACATTCGAGCTCACCTCGTCCCCTCCCCCGCTGACGGAGGAGGAGGCGGGGCAACCAAGGCCAAGCAGGAGGCGGCACCTCGTCGGCTGTCGAGCGAGTCGACGGCGCCGGTGCCCCAACGGGGGGCACGTCAGGCATCGACCTCGGGTCTGAGATGAAGACGAGCGCCGTCTCCCCGCAACACGCCAATCCCAAGCAAACGGGCGACACCAGCACGCTCGCGAAAGGCTTGCTGGGCGTCACCCTCGTACCTGAGACGACGGTGCAGTCAGTCCCTGACATGACTTCGTCACCGCCCGTCGACCAAGAGGTACCCACCGATTCCCATCTCACGCCTTTTGGATTCGGCCTCGACCCGCCAAGCGACTTCGCTTTGGTGGACGCTCTCGTAGAGGCGAGTCCAAACCCTCTGGGGTATCGTATGCGGTCACCCTGGGACCGACTGACGGACGTCTCGACCTACGGGCCCTCGGGGTCCGAGGAAGATGACGAGCCCGACTTCTGTTGGGATTTCTCCGGACTTGGTAACCCCAATGCCATGCGGGACTTTATGACTGCGTGTGACTACTGCCTTTCCGACTGTTCCGACGGTAGCCGCAGCCTCGGCGACGAGGACTGCGGCCCAAGTCGTGAATGTTTCCACGTCGATCTAGGGGGTCCCTCCGAAGGCAACCATCTTGGTATGCCGGAGAACGGTGATCTCCCTAGGCCTGTGCCTCGCGTTGACATCCTACGGGAGCTAGCTGTGGTCCCCATTCAAGCGGGGGGTCATGACCCACAGCTCGAGCAAATCCGCGGGGTGTAGGCCAGGCTCGACGAGGGAGCAGGAACACTTGAGCCGATCCGCCGGGACGTCGGGCAGGAATGGGCGGGCCAACCTCCGGCCGGAGAAGTGCGTCATCTGCCCCAGGGTATCCAGCACCGCATCGCCGACGATGTCAGGGTGAGGCCGCCACCCACTTCCAGTGGAGTTGGCCAGAACCTGGCTGCAGCAGCAATGCTTCTCCGCGTGATGCCGGAGCCATCAACCACCGAGGGGCGGCGGATTCAGGGAGAGCTCAAGAATCTCCTAGAGGACGCCGCGGTCCGACGGGCCGAAAGCTCCGCCTCCCGAAGGCAGGGGTACCGCTCGGAACATCACGCCACGACTTCCCGATTCATGCGTGAAGCCTCGGTCCACACCAGGCGCACGCGCAACACAGCGCCTGCGGCCCCGGGTCGCCTCGGCAACGAGCACCATCACCGCAACCGTTGGGCCCACCTCGACGAGAGGGTGCGCCGATGCTATCACCCCAGGCGTGGGGGACGCTACGACAACGGGGAGGATCAGAGTCCCTCGCCCGAACCACCCGGTCTGCAGGCTTTCAGCCGCGCCATACGACGGGCGCCGTTCCCGACCCGGTTCCGAACCCCGACTACTATCACAAAGTACTCGGGGGAGACGAGACCGGAACTGTGGCTCGCGGACTACCGGCTGGCCTGCCAACTGGGTGGAACGGACGATGACAACCTCATCATCCGCAACCTCCCCCTGTTCCTCTCCGACACCGCTCGCGCCTGGTTGGAGCACCTGCCTCAGGGGAAGATCTCCAACTGGGACGACCTGGTCCAAGCCTTCGCCGGCAATTTCCAGGGCACGTACGTGCGCCCTAGAAACTCCTGGGATCTCCGGAGCTGCCGACAGCAGCCGGGAGAGTCACTCCGGGACTACATCCGACGATTCTCGAAGCAGCGCACCGAGCTGCCCAACATCACCGATTCAGATGTCATCGGCGCGTTCCTCGCCGGCACCACCTGCCGCGACCTGGTGAGCAAGCTGGATCGAAAGACCCCCACCAGGGCGAGCGAGCTGATGGACATCGCCACCAAGTTCGCCTCTGGCCAGGAGGCGGTTGAGGCTATCTTCCGAAAGGACAAGCAGCCCCAGGGCCGCCCACCGGAAGATGCCCCCGAGGCGTCAAATCAGCGCGGCGCCAAGAAGAAAGGCAAGAAGAAGTCGCAAGCGAAACGCGACGCCGCCGACGCGGACCTTGTCGCCGCCGCCGAGTACAAGAACCCTCGGAAACCCCCCGGTGGTGCCAACCTCTTCGACAAGATGCTCAAGGAGCCGTGCCCCTATCATCAGAGGCCCGTTAAGCACACCCTTGAGGAGTGCGCCATGCTTTGGCGCCACTTCCACAGGGCCGGGCCACCCGTGGAGGGTGGCAGGGCTCGCGACGACGACAAGAAGGAAGATCACCAGGCGGGAGAGTTCCCCGAGGTCCGCGACTGCTTCATGATCTACGGTGGGCAAGCGGCGAACGCCTCGGCTCGGCACCGCAAGCAAGAGCGTCGGGAGGTCTGTTCGGTAAAGGTGGCAGCGCCAGTCTACCTAGACTGGTCCGACAAGCCCATCACCTTCGACCAAGCCGACCACCCCGACCGCGTGCCGAGCCCGGAGAAATACCCGCTCGTTGTCGACCCCGTCATCGGCGACGTCAGGCTCACCAAGGTCCTCATGGACGGAGGCAGCAGCCTCAACATCATCTACACCGAGACCCTCGGGCTCCTGCGTGTTGATCTGTCCTCGGTCCGGACAGGCGCTGCGCCTTTCCATGGGATCATTCCCGAGAAACGCGTCCAGCCCCTCGGACAACTCGATCTTCCCGTCTGCTTTGGGACACCCTCCAACTTCCGAAAGGAGACCCTCACGTTCGAGGTGGTCGGGTTTCGAGTCACCTACCACGCAGTATTGGGGAGGCCATGCTACGCGAAGTTCATGGCCGTCCCCAACTACACCTACCTCAAGCTCAACATGCCGGGCCCCAACGGGGTCATCACCGTCGGCCCCACGTACCGACACGCGTTCGAATGCGACGTGGAGTGCGTGGAGTACGCCGAGGCCCTCATCGCCGACCTGGAGAGCCTCTCGAAGGAGGTGCCAGACGTGAAGCGCCACACCGGCAACTTCGAGCCAGCGGAGACGGTTAAATCTGTCCCCCTCGACCCCAGCAGCGACGCCTCCAAGCAGATCCGGATCGGCTCTGAGCTCGATCCCAAATAGGAAGCAGTGCTCGTCGACTTCCTCCGCGTGAACGCCGACGTTTTCGCGTGGAGTCCCTCGGACATGCCCGGCATACCGAGGGATGTCGCCGAGCACTCGCTGGATATCCGAGCTGGAGCCCGACCCGTGAAACAGCCTCTGCGTCGATTCGACGAAGAAAAGCGCAGAGCCATAGGCGAGGAGATCCACAAGCTAATGGTGGCAGGGTTCATCAAAGAGGTATTCCATCCCGAATGGCTTGCCAACCCTATGCTTGTGAGAAAGAAAGGAGGGAAATGGCGGATGTGTGTAGACTACACTGGTCTAAACAAAGCATGTCCGAAGGTTCCCTACCCTCTGCCTCGCATCGACCAAATCGTTGATTCCACTGCTGGGTGCGAAACCCTGTCTTTCCTCGATGCCTACTCAAGGTATCACCAAATCAGGATGAAAGAGTCCGACCAGCTCGCGACTTCTTTCATCACACCCTTCGGCATGTACTGCTATGTCACCATGCCGTTCGGCTTGAGGAATGCGGGTGTTGGGGACTTGTTCTCAAATGCTATAAATTAAGAACAAGGCAACATGAAATGTTAAATATTAATGCCCTTCGTCCGCGGAAGCATTATTTCCCCAAGGATTTAATGAGCTCCGGACGAAGGCTATAAATGTAATATCACGAAGATCATACCTTCGTGGTTAAACTTGAAAAACAATATGAAGTAAAATACAGAACACAAGACATTATTGAGAGATATACCGAAAACGAATAACAATATTTTTATATATATTTTATTATATGAACCTAAATATTAAAACATAATATTTAGGTATATTTGTACCTTCGTCTTAGCAGAAAGCAGTAATCCAAGCGTAATGTGCCAATGATTACAAGATTTCGTGAACAGTACAGAGGTACTGTTCACCTATTTATAGGCACAGGGCGTAGCCTGTGAGGAATTACAATTATGCCCCTCATAAGGGATTACAACGGTGACTCAAACATATATGGACTAAAAGGTCATTCTACTTTTATGTCGGTTTGTAAATTCCGAAGCTTCATGAAGAGGAACCTTCGGTCATCTCATACGAACAGCTTCAGCCGAAAACCGCTTCTTCCTTCAAGACCTTCGGCGACGAAGCATAGTCCCAACAGTAGCCCCTTTCGCGGCGCTAGATCGTTTTTCGTAACGAGCTTGATCCGTGAAAAAAGTCTCCTAAGCTTCAGGAAGCCGAAGGTCCAAAAAACACCTTCCCTGAGCTCGTTATCGAGGAACGATTCAGTTTCCCAGCGCATAGCGGTCCCACCTTGCAGAGTTACTGTTTGGTCTCTGCGGTCCACCGCGCAGCGAGTGCAAGCGGCTGTCCGCCTGGTGTAAAAATCTTGGCGCTTCGCCTTCTTACCTGCAGTACTATATAAACAGACGAGTAGGTGTGAAGTTACCACAGCATTCATTGCTATTTGCACTGTTTTGCTGCCAAAATTTTTAGCCATAGCCGAAGCTTGACTCTCGGAATCGAACGAAGCTCCAGCTTGAAGTCTGCTTCGTCAGAAGAAAAAACTTCGGAAGAAAAAGTATTTAATTCCCACAAATTCAGAATTAAATGGCCAGAGTGCGTTCTACCGCTAGGGTTGAGCGTGAGGGTGGCGAAGCTGAAGGTTCGGAGACTATTCCCATCTCCGAAGCAATGCAACGATCCGGGCTGGTAACTTCGGAAAAAATCCCCAGTGCCGATGCAGAACAAGCAACTGCCGAAGTAGAAGAAGAAAACATTGAGGAAACTGATCCTGAAGATGATTATCGTATTGCTATGCCAAGTAAGCCCAACCACTTGGACTTCGGAAAGTCTACTGTTTCGAAGGCTGATCTCTCCAAGATGGTAAAGTCGGGTTTTTTCAGTGAAAGTCAGAAGAAGCTACTACGCTTCGGTGGGGAAGAAACTACCCCAAAACCAGAGAAGGATGAAATAATTATTTTTAAGAGCTTTCTAAAGGCTGGATTAAGATTCCCCCTTCATGGGACTATTGCAGAGGTACTGAAGAGGTTTGGTATCTACTTTCATCAGTTGACTCCTAACGCTATCGTTAGGCTTAGTGTTTATATCTGGGCCCTCCGAAGCCAAGCGGTGGAACCGTTTGCGGACAGCTTTTGCCGAGTTCACGAGCTGCACTATCAGACGAAGGCTAGAAAAGATGGATTGCATGACAATTTTGGTTGCTATAATTTTGCTTATCGGAAAACCACAAAGTTTCCTGTAATCAGCTACCGAAGCAAATGGGCAGCAGGCTGGAAGTCGGAGTGGTTCTATGTCAAGGTTGATGATGACAAGGAGAAGCTTGTGCAAAGTCCACTTGAACTAATCTTCGGAGAAACCCGACCTCGTTGCAACATGACACCAGAAGGTCCAACCCAACAAGCGTTGGATGAATTCAGAATTATTTCAGAGCATATCAGTACAAGAGACCTGGTTCAGGAGTTTTTGGCTTTCAGGGTTTTTCCTAGTTTAAAAGAATGGGAAATGCCGAAGCTAGAGGGGGAGAAAAAAGAAGGAGAACTTGTGCGATTACCTTAATATTTCAAATTTAAGAAATACTTTAAAACACCTTGCCAAGAGTGGCTGGATACAAATGAAGTAATGTGCAATGAAATACTCGGCAATTACTCCAAAAAAGAAGATCAGTTGATGACTGCGGCCTTCGGCACCCGTCCGAAGCGAAGATTGAATCGAGTGCTGGACGCCTTGAGTTTTGAATACCCTGACTACGAAAATTTGAATAAAGGTGTCGGAGGCCGGAAAAGGAAAAGGATAGCCGAAGCTTTAAATGAAGATGAGAAAGAACCATCAAAAGAGAAGAAAATTCCGAAGAAGAGGAAAGTAACATCTCCGAAGCAAAAAGTATCTGACGAAGAGGAGACTCCCGCATCACACTCTGCCACTGACGTGGAAGAAATTTTGAAGGTAATGACTGAATCCCTGCCTGCGAAGCTAAGTCCATTGGGGCCTCAACTGACAAAGTTTTTTTAGAAGGAAAAGGAGCCGGAAAAAACGAAGAAAACGACTAAAACAAAGAGACAAAGAATCATCGCCGTGACAGAAGTCATTGACAAGACACCACCGAGAGCTTCAGCTCAGAAGATACCAGCGGATGAAGAAATAACAAATATTGAAATCACACCTTCGAAGGTCGCGGCTGCCGAAGCTACCTTAATTGAAGATTTGAACTTGGAAAGCACAATCGAACACATCGACAAAATGCTGCTAGACATGGCCATAGAAGAAGCTACTACTGCCGCCGAAGAGGCCATGGCCGCAGTGCCTAGGAAAGAAAAGGAAATTGCTGACGAAGCTGATGAAGCTTCAGAGGACGAGGCCTTCATGTTTCAAAATTTAGTTGGAGAAAAATTGTCAAAATCCGAAATAGAAGAGCTTAAAGAGTATGCCAAATCTTGCGGATATAAACCAGGAGCACTCCTCTTCGGAGGTATTGACGATGAAAAATTAGACTGTATCCGGAATCAAACTGGAGCTAAGGTTATCGGTACCCTGTCAAAGAGTATCGGTTTTCCGAAGCTAGAAACGGACATTAGCCGCTACCGACGACAACATATCGTTGGTAGTTTATTTTATTCCAATTTCAAGGTGAAGTACTTTTCCTCTGACTTTTATTGTGTTGGATAATGAAGACATGTCTAACGAAGGTTGTTTTCGTGTAGAGTATGCTGTTGAGCAAAGCTTTGAAAATGCAGCAAGATCTGGAAGACAAGAAACACGAAGTTATAATTGAAAATTTAGAAGGCAAAATAAAAGAGCAATCAGCTACTATTGAAAAGAAGAACTTCGAGCTTCAAGCGACTGAAGGCTTATTGGCGGAAGCCGAAGCTAAAATAGCAGAACTGAACAAGAAGCTTCTCTGCCAATCTGAACAATTTGAACAAGAAAAGCAAGAACTTAATGCAAAACTTGAAGCCGAAGTCCAACAAAATTCAGATTTGAAAAAACTATTGGCGGGCCTTCAAGACAAATGCTTGGAATTTAGCAACAAATGTATTCAACGACTGAGAAAAATTTTCCACTAAGTCGGAGCTAGCAGTGAGAAATTCACCCCGTCAGCTGAAGATTTACCAAAGACCTTCGAACATATTGAGGGTGAAATTGATGAGCTTGACGAAGTTATAGCCGGGCATGGTGACTTCTGCGCCTGGGTAGCTTCTCGGGGCACTGCTGCAGCTTTCCTAAAAGCTGGCTGCGATCATGGGAAGATTGTCAATAGGTCCAATTTTACTTTATCACCATCAATTCTAGATGACATTCCTGATCTCGCCCGAAGCATTTCCAATAGATTTGTAAAGATGATATGGACAAAAGGCGGGCGAGAAAAGGCTGGAGACGAAGCTTGGAGTCATCTTGAACCAGTAAGAAATCATACCTTGTGCCTACCTCTTCCTTCAAGTTCGATTTTGACTTACAACAACTTAATTCATGTAGGATGACGAAGCCGAAGCCGATGCTTAAAGAGAATGACGCCGAAGCTGAGGTCCCTTGAAGATAGAAGTAGACTGTATACAGACTCAAGAAACTTTTGAGATAACTTTTGTAAATGTGACTAAACTTGTCTTTAATGAATTCTGTTCATACCTTGTAATATGCTCTTATCCTTCCATTAATGTATGAGAGGTGCTTTGATGTGGACGAAATTATCTTTTTGAGCCGAAGGCGAAAAAACACCTTCCCTTCTTTTCGTACACAGCGAAGCATAGAAAACAACATTTCTCTTTCTTCCGAAGCTCTTCTTTTCGTACACGAAGAAGTAAAGAAGACAGTTATGCTATGATGATGGTTATCCTACATATGCCTGGATGAATGTTTATGAATGCAAATGCTATGATGTAATGTGATGTGCAAATGAATGTCCAAACACATATCCGAAGCCGAAACAATCACATATCAGTGTTAACTTTTCGCTGTAAGCTCTGCATTCCCTTAGGAACGACTTTGGAGCTTCTTCGCCTTTTACTTTCGGCGGAATCAGCGTTGACTTTTCGCTGTAAGCTCTGCATTCCCTTAGGAACGACTTTGGAGCTTCTTCGCCTTTTACTTTCGGCGGAATCAGCGTTGACTTTTCGCTGTAAGCTCTGCATTCCCTTAGGAACGACTTTGGAGCTTCTTCGCTTTTGACTTTTCGGCACTCGATGGTGCGTTCTCAGCTTTTACATTTACATTTACATTCCTTGGGGGATTTTGCTCTTATCGAACTAAAAAAGGAAATTACATATGATGGCCCCATTAAAAACCTTTCTCCCCCTCTAGAAAGGAAAAGGGTGCCATGAAAAAGAAAAAACATAAAAATTACATCAAGTTACACATAATATCGCCGAAGCTCATCCGCATTCCAAGATCTAGAAATGTCGTTGCCGTCCATATCCTTCAATCTGTATGAACCGGGTCTTGACGAAGATGCTACCAAAAAAGGTCCCTCCCATTTCAACTGCAACTTGCCCACTGTATCTGGGTTAGCCACTCGCCGAAGCACCAAATGTCCTGGCTCAATATTCTTTAGCCGAACCTTTCTATCACGCCATTTGATTGTTTCGGCTTGATACTTATTGATGTTGTCCACAGCTTGAAGCCTGATCCCTTCTATAGCATCTTTTTCCACAGAATAAACAGCTTCAGAATCTGACTCTGCCGAAGCTACTACTCTTATTGATCCAGTTATGGCTTCCTCCGGAGTTATTGCTTCGTCACCAAACAATAGTTTGAATGGAGTAAAACCCGTTGACCTTGATATTGTTGTGTTGTGGCTCCATACCACTTTGATTAATTGATCTGGCCACTTTCCCCTAGGTTGATTGAAGATTAACTTCATTATCCCTGTCATTATAATGCCATTGGCTCTTTCAACGAGTCCGTTTGACTCCGGATGCCTGACTGATGCAAAATGGATCTTCGTACCAATTTGATCACAGAAATCTCTGAAAGCTTCGGAGTCGAACTGTGTTCCATTATCTACAGTGATGGCCTTTGGTACCCCGAAACGACAAACAATATTCTGCCAGAAAAACTTTTGAATGGTGGCCGAAGTTATTGTAGCTAAAGGCTTTGCCTCAATCCATTTAGAAAAATAGTCTACAGCCACTACAACATATCTTAAGTTTCCTTGGGCCGGTGGTAACGGACCTAACAAGTCAAGGCCCCACCTTTGCAATGGCCAGATGGGTTGTATGAGCTGGGTTAAGGATGAAGGTTGTTTTTGATCTCTTGCACATTTCTGACAACCTTCACACTTTTGAACTAATTCCGCTGCATCCGAAGCTGCCTTCGGCCAATAAAACCCTTGACGGAAAACTTTTCCAAGTAACGGCCTAGATCCAATGTGAGATCCGCACAGGCCTGCATGTATTTCTTTCATCAATTCTATGCCTTCGGTTCTAGATAAACACTTGAGTAATGGAGCACAAACTCCATGCTTGTACAACTCCCCTTCTATCATGACATATGGACGAGCTCTTGCCTCTATCCTCCTGTTATAAGTTTCGTCATCTGAAAGGAATTTACCCTGAAGGTAAGAGATGATCTCAGTTCTCCAATCTTCGCTATAAACAGTAGATATATTGAGGACTGCTCTTTCAAGAAGTTCCACTGAAGGTGCTTTTATTGTTTCGAAGAACACGTCCGAAGGTAAGGGCAGCCTCTGTGCTGCTGACTTAGCTAGCAAATCAGCATGCTCATTTTGTCCTCGAGGGATATTTTTGACAGAAAATCCTTCGAAGGAAGCTTCGACTCTTCGGACCATGTCTAGATATTTTTCAAGTTTCGGATCTTTAGCCCTGGAACTCTTGTCGATATGACCCGAAACAACCTGGGAATCAGTTTTAAGAATGGCCCTTCTGACTCCCATTGCTTTTAACTTCCGAAGACCCAAAAGCAGGGCTTCGTATTCAGTAATATTGTTTGTACAACTAAAATCGAGTCTTGCCGCATAACAAGTTTTAACTTTGGATGGTGAAACCAACACAGCGGCTGCTCCTACTCTGAAGGTTCCCCAAGACCCATCGCAAAACACTGTCCATACTTCGGCATCTTTTTTTGTTTCTTCATCCTGAGCCCCTGGCGTCCAATCAGCGATAAAATCTGCCAACGCTTGAGACTGGATCGAAGATCTATGTACATAATCAATGCAAAATTCATTGAGTTCTGCGGCCCATTTTCCAATGCGCCTAGTAGCTTCTGTATTTCTCATAATATCCTTCAACGGCTGCGAAGAAGGAACAACAATATTGTATGCTTGAAAGTAATGCCGAAGCTTCCTGGATGCCATCAAAACAGCATATAACACCTTCTCCAATTCTGTATAGTTTTTCTTTGATATACTGAGAACTTCAGATACAAAATACACTGGGACCTGCTTCTTGACTTGGCCATCAAGCTTCTCCTGAACAAGCGCTGCACTTACCGCTGAGTGCGAAGCTGCCACATATAACAACAAAGGAGCCCCTGGCGTTGGTGGAGTTAATGTTGTTAAATCTATCAGATATTGCTTCAGTTCCTCGAAGGCTTTTTGTTGGCTTGGTCCCCATTGAAAGACTTCGGCTGATTTCAGCACTTCGAAGAATGGTAAATTTCTTTCTGCTGATCTGGATATAAATCTATTAAGAGATGCCAACCTCCCTGTCAATCTTTGGGCCCCCTTTTTTGTAGTTGGTGGCTCCATTCGAAGTATAGCTTCAATTTTACATGGATTAGCTTCAATTCTCTTTGTTGAAACCAAGCATCCAAGAAATTTCCCCTTCTTTACTCCGAAGACACATTTTTCTGGATTCAACTTTAGGCCAGCTTGTCTGAAACTAGCGAAGGTCTCCTGCAAATCAGCAATGTGATTTTCCTGTTTTGTGCTTTTTACAATGATGTCATCAACATAAGTTAGCACATTTCTGCCTATCTGAGACTGGAGAACCTTCGCAGTCATTCTGCTGAAACTTCCTCCGGCGTTCTTGAGCCCCTCAGGCATCCGAAGGTAACAATATGTTCCACTAGGGGTTATGAAACTGGTCTTTGGCTCATCCTCCTTCTTCATCCAAATTTGATGATAGCCTGAATAACAATCGAGAAGACTCATAAGCTTTGACGAAGCTGCTGCATCAACTAAAGAGTCTATCCTTGGTAAAGGGAATTCGTCCTTCGGACAGGCCTTGTTGAGATCTGTAAAATCGATACACATTCGCCATTTGCCATTGGCCTTTTTTACCATAACAGTATTAGCTAGCCATTCTGGGTACTTTACTTCTCTGATAACTCCTGCACTGAGGAGTCTTTTGACTTCATTACGAGCACCTTCGGCCTTGTCATCAGACATTTTCCGAAGCCTCTGCTTTCTGGGTCTGAAGGATGGGTCAACATTGAGCGAGTGTTCAATAACATCCCTGTTAACCCCGCAAAGATCATTGGCTGACCATGCAAAAACATCTTTGTTGTTGAACAAAAACCTTATCAAGGTTTTCTCCTGTTCTTCGGATAATTGAGAGCCCAACAGCACCCTCTGCTCTGCTATGTCCTCACATAAGAGCATGGGCTTCGGCTGATCTGCTGAAGCTGCTTTCTCCCTTCTAAACTTGTGCTGTTCACAAGCTTCAGCTCCATCTTTGTTATGGATTGCTTTTGAGTCAGCCCAGTTTCCCTCAGCCCTTCTGGCAGCTTCCTGACTCCCATGAATAGCAATGGGTCCTTGATCCGAAGGTATCTTCATGCAGAGGTAAGCAGGATGAAGAATTGCTTCGAATGCATTGAGGGTGCCACGACCAATAATTGCATTGTAAGGGTATTCCATGTCAACAATGTCAAACACAACTTGCTCAGTTCTGGTGTTGTTGATGAATCCGAAGGTCACTGGCATGGTAATCTTGCCTAGTGCTACAATCTGTCTTCCTCCGAAGCCACAGAGAGGGTGTGTAGCATCATGAATCTTATCTTCTGGCTCTTGCATTTTCCTGAAGGCCTTAGCAAATATGATATCAGCTGCACTGCCTGTATCAACCAAGACATTGTGGACCAGAAACCCTTTGATAACGCAAGAAATAACCATAGCATCGTTATGAGGAAAGTCCTTGAGCTGAAGGTCCTCCTGGGAGAAGGTGATTGGTACGTGGGACCACCTTGACTTGATGAAGGGTCCCTGCACTCCAACATGTTGTACCCTTCTTTGCGCCTCTTTCTTTTGCTTTTTGTTGGCTGGCTCTGAGCACGAACCACCTGTTATCGGGAGCACCAGCTTCAGAGCCGAAGCAGCTCCAGCTCGATCGTTGAACGAAGCCATCAGCTCAAAAAAAAGTGGAAGTGAGTTCACCGGAGGTGGGCGCCAATGTTGGGGACTTGTTCTTAAATGCTATAAATTAAGAACAAGGCAACATGAAATGTTAAATATTAATGCCCTTCGTCCGCGGAAGCATTATTTCCCCAAGGATTTAATGAGCTCCGGACGAAGGCTATAAATGTAATATCACGAAGATCATACCTTCGTGGTTAAACTTGAAAAACAATATGAAGTAAAATACAGAACACAAGACATTATTGAGAGATATACCGAAAACGAATAACAATATTTATATATATATTTTATTATATGAACCTAAATATTAAAACATAATATTTAGGTATATTTGTACCTTCGTCTTAGCAGAAAGCAGTAATCCAAGCGTAATGTGCCAATGATTACAAGATTTCGTGAATAGTACAGAGGTACTATTCACCTACTTATAGGCACAGGGCGTAGCCTATGAGGAATTACAATTATGCCCCTCATAAGGGATTACAATGGTGACTCAAACATATATGGACTAAAAGGTCATTCTACTTTTATGTCGGTTTGTAAATTCCGAAGCTTCATGAAGAGGAACCTTCGGTCATCTCATACGAACAGCTTCAGCCGAAAACCGCTTCTTCCTTCAAGACCTTCGGCGACAAAGCATAGTCCCAACAGCGGGTGCGACGTACCAACGGTGCATGAACCATGTGTTCGGCGAACACATTGGCCGGACGGTCGAGGCCTACGTCGATGACATCGTAGTCAAGACGAGGAAAGCCTCCGACCTCCTTTCTGACCTTGAATTGACATTCCGATGTCTCAAGGCGAAAGGCGTGAAGCTCAATCCCGAGAAGTGCGTCTTCGGGGTTCCCCGAGGCATGCTCTTGGGGTTCATCGTCTCCGAGCGGGGCATCGAAGCCAACCCGGAGAAGATTGCGGCCATCACCGGCATGGGGCCCATCAAGGACTTAAAAGGCGTACAGAGAGTCATGGGATGTCTTGCGGCTCTGAGCCGCTTCATCTCACGCCTCGGCGAAAGAGGCCTGCCTCTGTACCACCTCTTAAGGAAGGCTGAGTGCTTCGCTTGGACCCCTGAGGCCGAGGAAGCCCTCGAGAACCTGAAGGCGTCCTCACGAATGCGCCCATCTTGGTGCCCCCCGCAGCCGGAGAAGCCCTCTTGATTTACGTTGCCGCGACCACTCAGGTGGTTAGCGCCGCGATCGTGGTTGAGAGACGAGAAGAGGGGCATGCATTGCCCGTCCAGAGGCCAGTCTACTTCATCAGCGAGGTACTGTCCGAGACCAAGATCCGCTACCCACAAATTCAGAAGCTGCTATATGCGGTGATCCTGACGCGGCGGAAGTTGCGACACTACTTCGAGTCTCATCCGGTAACTGTGGTGTCATCCTTCCCCCTGGGGGAGATCATCCAGTGCCGAGAGGCCTCGGGTAGAATCGCAAAGTGGGCGGTGGAAATCATGGGCGAAACGATCTCGTTCGCCCCTCGGAAGGCCATCAAGTCCCAGGTCTTGGCGGACTTCGTGGCTGAATGGGCCGACACCCAGCTCCCGACAGTTCCGATCCAACTGGAACTCTGGACCATGTTCTTCGATGGGTCGCTGATGAAGACAGGGGCAGGCGCGAGCCTGCTCTTCATCTCGCCCCTCGGGAAGCACCTACGCTATGTGCTACGCCTCCACTTCCCGGCGTCCAACAATGTGGCTGGGTACGAGGCTCTGGTCAACGGGTTGCGCATCGCCATCGAGCTAGGGGTCTGATGCCTCGACGCTCGCGGTGACTCGCAGCTCGTCATCGACCAAGTCATGAAGAACTCCCACTGCCGCGACCCAAAGATAGAAGCCTACTGCGATGAGGTTTGGCGCCTGGAAGACAAGTTCTACGGGCTCGAGCTCAACCACATCGCCCGACGCCACAATGATACTGCGGACGAGCTAGCTAAAATAGCCTCGGGGCGAACAACAGTTCCCCCGGACGTCTTCTCCCGAGACCTGCATCAACCCTCCGTCAAGACCGACGACACGCCCGAGCCTGAGAAGGCCTCGGCACAGCCCGAGGCACCCTCGGCACAGTCCGAGGTACCCTCGGCTCGGCTCGAGGCACCCTCGGCTCAACCCGAGGCACCCTTAGCTCAGCCCGAGGCACCCTCGGCCCCCGAGGGTGAGGCACTGCGCATTGGGGAGGAGCGAAGCGGGGTCACGCCTAATCGAAACTGGCAGACCCCGTACCTGCAATATCTCTACCGAGGAGAGCTACCCCTCGACCGAGCTGAAGCCCGGCGGTTGGCGCGGCGCGCCAAGTCGTTTGTCTTGCTGGGAGATGGGAAGGAGATCTACCACCGCAACCCCTCAGACATCCTCCAGCGATGCATCCCCATCGCCGAAGGCCAGGAGCTCCTACAAGAGATACACTCGGGGGCTTGCGGCCATCACGCAGCACCCCGAGCCCTTGTCGGGAATGCATTCCGGCAAGGTTTCTACTGGCCGACGGCGGTGGCCGACGCCACTAGAATTGTCCGCACCTGCGAAGGGTGTCAGTTCTACGCAAGGCAGACCCACCTGCCCGCTCAGGCCCTGCAGACGATACCCATCACCTGGCCTTTTGCTGTGTGGGGTCTGGACCTTGTCGGCCCCTTGCAGAAGGCACCCGGGGGCTACACGCACCTGTTGGTCGCCATCGACAAATTCTCCAAGTGGATCGAGGTCCGACCCCTAAACAGCATCAGATCCGAACAGGTGGTGGCGTTCTTCACCAACATCATCCATCGCTTTGGGGTCCCAAACTCCATCATCACCGACAACGGCACCCAGTTCACCGGCAGAAAGTTCCTGGACTTCTGCGAGGATCACCACATCCGGGTGGACTGGGCCGCCGTGGCTCACCCCATGACGAATGGGCAAGTAGAGCGTGCCAACGACATGATTCTACAAGGACTCAAGCCTCGGATCTACAACGACCTCAACAAGTTCGGCAAGCGATGGATGAAGCAACTGCCCTCGGTGGTCTGGAGCCTGAGGACAACGCCGAGCCGAGGCACGGGCTTCACACCGTTCTTTCTAGTCTATGGGGTCGAGGCCATCCTGCCCACAGACTTAGAATACGGTTCCCCGAGGACGAGGGCCTACGCCGACCGAAGCAATCAAGCTAATCGAGAAGACTCACTGGACCAGCTGGAGGAGGCTCGGGACATGGCCTTACTACACTCGGCACGGTACCAGCAGTCCCTGCGACGCTACCACGCCCGAGGGGTTCGGTCCCGAGACCTCCAGGTGGGTGACCTGGTGCTTCGGCTGCGACAAGACGCCCGAGGGCGGCACAAGCTCACGCCTCCCTGGGAAGGGCCGTTCGTCATCGCCAAAGTTCTGAAGCCCGGAACGTACAAGCTGGCCAACAGTCAAGGCGAGGTCTACAGCAACGCTTGGAACATCCAACAGCTACGTCGCTTCTACCCTTAAGATGCTTTCAAGTTGTTCGTATACCTCGTTCCCACGCAAAGTTTAGTCATCAAGGAAGGGTTAGCCTTGCCTCGGCAAAGCCCGACCCTCCCTCGGGGGCTAAAAGGGGGGAACCCCCTCTGCGTCGAAATTTTCCTCGAAAAAAGATCTTTTCTGCCAGAATGTCTTTCGTGCTTTTCGACTACTTCGAAAGTGGATCCTGAAAACGACGAAGTACACGTAAGCAGCCAAGGCTGACCGAGCCGAGGGACTCCTACGCCTCCAGGATACGGATACCTCACTCATCACCTTCTGCGATAAGTAACTCGCGTTCGGATAAGTGATTCCGCGGACCGAACAAGTCTTCACGCTCGAAAGCTCCTTTGCCGAAGCGATTCTTCGGGCCTTCTCGACTGCGTCGGTGACAGAACCCTATGGACGGGCAAAAGTGCGTGTAAGCGGCAAGGCCGACCGAGCCGAGGGACTCCTACGCCTCTGGGATACGGATACCTCACTCATCGCCTTCCGTGAAAAGCAACTCTCGCTCGCACAGACAATTCTGTTACCGACGATAAAGTCTAGATACTCGAAACAAGGGGAAAAGAAACGCAGCTTTACAACACGACGATGGTGTGTTTGGGCCTCGGCGGCCGCAGAAAACATACACACACTACAAGATGATCCGATCCTGCAGGCTCGGATCTTGACAGTTGAGGGGAGCAGCAGCACCCTCGGCGCCAAGTACACCTTCGGCGAGGTCCGACCTAGCCTCGGACGGCGACGCGGTCGGAGGATCTCCACTCTGAAGGACGACAACATCACCACGCCCGGGCCATCACCGCCAGGGTCTTCTCCAGGAATCCGGCTCGAGTAGACGGCTCGGCCGGTCACCCTGAGGCCTCGGCCAGCTGTCCCCCGAAGACATCAGCCCGGCCCGAGGCCTCGGCAACTCAATTCCGGCGACGGTCCCACCAGTGGACGACCCGGCCAGGCTCTGGCCGACCAAGTCTTCTTTTCGAGCCAACTCTGCCTCTGTCCGTGCTAACACCGCTACCCCTGGCTTAGGCTCATCGAAGAGCGGCCGAGGGGTTCCTTTAACTAAGCAAGAGAAGCCTCGGACAGCAAGGCCGACCGAGCCGAGGGACTCCTACGCCTCCGGGATATGGATACCTCACTCGTCACCTTTGCACGAGGCAACTCACGCTTGGTGAAGCGGTTCAGATAACCAACGGGCGAGTCTTAGTGCTCGAAAATGAGGAAAAAACACGGCTCCGCGCCAAAAATACATACGTGTTCAGGCCCCGACAGCCACAGTGAACAAAAGACCGTCATTCAAGGTGCCATTACAAACGGAACCCCGGTTCCACCTCCACAGGTATGAACAACCCCACACGATTGGGGGGCCTGCGGAGCAACAGAAGGCCGACGGACGGCTCACCGTCGCCCACTCCAGCCGCAGCGACGACGACCCCCGCTACGGGTGGCCGAACTGCAGCAGCGATGGCCTCAGGGCGGACGGCGCTGCAACCTTGTCCTCGCCCACGCCGACGCTCGAGGGGCGAGGACAAGTACAAAGAGCCGGAGGCCCGAAGCGCGGATGGTGGCGGTGATCCCATCGGCGATGGGGACTTCTTGAGCCGCCCCCACCTCGGCACCGACGACAGGAGCCATCAGCCCTCCGGCAGATCCCCACTCAGATCCTCCCGGACGAGTGGGGCACCGACCTCCGCGCGGAGGCGCCGTACCGGTGCAAAGGCAGGACCGCCCCAGAACACGAACGCCGCCCTTGCAGCGCGCGACGTCTTGGGCGGTCATCCCGTGCGCGCGGCGCGACAACCGCCCTTGCGGCAGGAGGGGGCACCGAGAGCCAAGCCGGCGAGCCCAACGCGCTGAAGCTGACGACGCCCGCCGTCGACCAGCCCTGCGTTGTCGAAGTCCGCCCCTCTCGCAGGGCCAGTGAGCGCCCTCTCCCTCGAACGCTGAAGGAGAGGCTGACCCACGAACCCGCGCGGGAGGTAGAGCTCCGGCTCAGCCCGGCCTCCGCCCCAGCGAGGATGATGAACATCCTTGAAGCTGAGGGTGGGACCAAGATTGCAGCCCGGCTTGCTTCTCCCCACCCAGGGGCTGGTGGTCACCGTCTTGGGTGACCACCGGTGAGGGGATGCAGCCGGGCTGGCTGATGAAAATCCTTGAAGCCGAACGATGGCTGAAAGGTACCAACTTCCACGAAGTTGCGTTCCTCCGACGACAAGGCGGAAGGATCGCGGGTGTCCCCCATCTGGGGGCTCGGAAGCTGGAAAGACACGATGCATAAGGGAGCGCGAAGACATGGTCGCCTTTCAAGGGGGTCACCCTCCTTTTAAAGGCGACTCTCCCTACTTGCGTCCCCAGCCGTCGTGGGCTGAGTCTTCTCCAACACACTCCAAGGTCCTCCCCCTATGGTGCGGGGGCTAGGTCCCACGCGTCATGCAAACTGGCCCAGGGCAGAAGAAGCCAAACTGCCGCACGCGGTGCATGCAACCGCCCAGCGGTTACAAGCATTCCCCCACTTTCGCCCAGACCAGCGGGTGAAAGGGAGGACAGCCATGCAGGCGGCATGCAACTGTGCCAAGTGGGCGCGCCCCTTCGACTTCCAACGCACCCAGCATGGAGGCCCAGGCCCACGCGTCATGCAACCGGCGCGCCGGTTGCTACGTGCAAGCAACTGCACCGCCACTCGCACCACTACCACGCCTCCTCGACTGCGGAACCAGTACCGCGACTCGAGGCGACCCTGCGTACGACCCAGCAGTGCCAGCCTGGCGCGACGGTCAATACGGCCAAAAATGGGCCGGCAGTAATGGCGGTGGCAGGCGGGCAGGAGCAGCGGTCACGTCGTCAGCCAAGCTTACGTCCCATCCAGGGGCAGCGAGAGAACCCTCTCTCACGGTGTGAAGATGGCGCGCCCGTGTTCCGTTCCTCGAACGGCTCGCGCACACGCAATAGCCGCCCCGCGAACCACTCGCCCCGTCGCATTAACTCCGCGGCGGGACAGGCGGCGCCTCTGGCGGGGGAAGCAAGCGACGCTTCGCCTCCGCCATAATGACCGCGTCAAAAAAGGTACGCCACGTCATTCGATTTCGTATCCTTTTCCTTTTCCTCTTTCTCTCTCTTACAACAGGGACCGGGAAAGGGGGACACCCCGAAAAGGATCCTTCTCCATGAAGGAAACAGGCTCCGAGCCTCCCTACTGATCAGGGGTTCGAAGGCTGGCCCCTCGGAGGGGTTCAACAGCCGCCTCAGAGCGCTTGGGTTCTGCGCCCACTACTGGTCAGAGGTTCGAAGGCCGGCCCCCCGGAAGGGTTCAACGGCCGCCTCAGGCCACTCGGGCTCCGCGCCCACTACTGATCAGGGGTTCGTAGGCTGGCCCTCGAAGGGTTCACAGCCGCCTCGAGCGAGGGATGACCCTGGGTACGTTCGATACATAACCAAGGCTCGGGCTATGCTCCCGAGGTACCCTAGGACATTTCCGAGACCAGCGGGAACGATCTTGTAACGGAATCCCATCAGAGGGAGGCATCGAGCCCTCGGACCCCGTCGACAGGGGACCGGGTCCGGCAGATCACCCGCAGGTACTTTTGGGCGCGCCTCCGGGCCTCTAGCCAACCCCTAACAAATGGGGCACGGGCGTCCACTCGGATTACCCGCCAGCAGCTCACCGGAGACACCATGTTCGGCGCCCTCCGAGGGCAACATGGCGCTTTCCCCCCTCCTCCTTGCGGAAAGGCGACACAGGGGCGTATGTAAAAAAGTCGAGTCTGTCCTTGACCGTCCTCTCGCCCTGTGCAGAGGCTCGGGGGCTGCTCTCGCAAACCCGGCTACGGCCAAACCGTTGACAGCGTCAACATACCAGCCCGAGAACTTGGGACCTGACCGTACACCCAGGCTACGGCCAGTTCGCATGAGGGAACGACCAGACCAGCCGAAGCATTGCGCGAGGCATTAAGACCTCGGAGGAGTCAAACCACTCCTCCGAGGCCTCAGGGGCTACACCCGGCGGGTGCGCTCGCGCGCACCCACCGGAACAAAACACAACCGAGAAAGGCTGGTCCCCTTGCAAAAAAGTGCGACAAAAGCCTCCAAGCGAGTATTAACACTCCCTTCGAGGCTCGGGGGCTACTGTCGGGGACCATAATTAGGGGTACCGTCAAGACTCTTAATTCTCAGCTGGTAACCCCCATCAGCATGAAGCTGCAAAGGCCTGATGGGTGCGACTAAGTCAAGGATCGGTCCGTTCAAGGGACTTGATCACGCCTCGCTCGAGCCTAGCCTCGGGAAAGGGCAGCCGACCCCGGAGGATCTACGTCTCGCCCGAGGCCCCCCTCCAGCGATGGACACACCTTCGGCTCGCCCAAGGCCCAGTCTTCACCAAGAAGCAACCTTGGCCAAATCGCCACGCCAACTGACCAAATCGCAGGGACATTTAATGGAAAGGTGGCCTGACACCTTTATCCTGACGTGCGCCCTCCAGTCGACAGAGCCGAAGT
Organism: Zea mays; assembly: GCF_902167145.1. NCBI lineage: Eukaryota > Viridiplantae > Streptophyta > Magnoliopsida > Poales > Poaceae > Zea > Zea mays. The sequence continues at coordinate 45,586,086 of NC_050099.1, read as the reverse complement.
GACCGCAGTCACTTCGCCGCTCCACTGACCGGTCTGACAAGAGGACAGCTCCGCCTGCGCCGCACCGACTGCTATGCCACTCGACAGAGTGAGGCTGATAGCCGCCAGGCCCGGCCTGAGGCGCCATAGGAAACTCCGCTTCGCCCGACCCCAGGGCTCGGACTCGGGCTCAGCCCCAGAAGACGACGAACTCCGCTTCGCCCGACCCCAGGGCTCAGACTCGGGCTCAGCCCCGGAAGACGACGAACTCCGCTTCGCCCGACCCCAGGGCTCGGACTCGGACTCAGCCCCGGAAGACGACGAACTCCGCTTCGCCCGACCCCAGGGCTCGGACTCGGGCTCAGCCCTGGAAGACGACGAACTCCGCTCCGCCCGACCCCAAGGCTCGGACTTGGGCTCAGCCCCAGAAGACAACGAACTCCGCTTCGCCCGACCCTAGGGCTCGAACTCAGCCCTGGCCTCAGCCGACGGTCTCCGCCTCACCCGACCCAGGGGCTCGGACTCGACCTCGGCCACGGAAGACAGACTCGACCTCGACCTCGGAGGAGCCTCCACATCGCTCAACCTAGGGCACCACGGACCGACCACGTCAACAGGAGGCGCCATCATTACCCTACCCCAAGTTGACTCAGACTACGGGGAACAAGACTGGCGTCCCATATGGCTCGCTCCGCCAGACAAGTAATGATGGCGCCCCGCACGCTCTATGACGACGGCGGCTCTCAGCCCCCTTACGGAAGCAAGAGGACGTCAGCAAGGACTCGACAGCCCCGACTGCTGTCCTTCCGCCAGGCTCCAGCGCTCCTCCGACGGCCACGACACCACACGAACCGGGTGCCAAAACCTCTCCGGCTGCCACGACGGCATGTACTTAGGGCGCTAGCTCTCCTCCGCTAGACACGTTAGCACACTGCTACACCCCCCATTGTACACCTGGATCCTCTCCTTGCGCCTATAAAAGGAAGGACCAGGGCCCTCTTACAGAGGGTTGGCCGCGCGGGGAAAGGACGGGACGGGCGCTCGTGTGAGGCCGCTCGCTCCCTCCCGCGCGGACGCTTGTAACCCCCTACTGCAAGCACACCCGACCTGGGCGCGGGACAATCACGAAGGCCGCGGGATTCCCACCTCTCTCTCCGGCTGCCTTTCTCCCCCCTTCGCGCTCCGTCTCGCGCCGACCCATCTAGGCTGGGGCACGCGGCGACAGTTTACTCGTCGGCCCAGGGACCCCCCGGTCTCGAAACGCTGACAGTACCAGTAATTTGATGTGTTTCCCTCATCTTTGGAGTAAAAAAACGTGTGACCATATTCTGAAATTTTGTTGGATCAGTTCACAATTGATTGGATTGTTTGTCTTTTTTAATTGTTTGTTGATTGACATGTTTAAGCTTAACAATCACCATATAGATGCTATGCATTACAGAGGGAGATGAGATCATGAAGGCTGCACTTGAGTTGAAAATTGCTAGGATAGAAGATGGACATAACTGAGGTGTCCACTTTCAAACAGGTTCCTGATTGATTTCTGCAATTATATCTATTTATGTACTCCATGTTTTGTTTTGTGAGGGGATGCGATAATCCTGATATTAATCATTTGCGTGCTGCCAGAGACGATTGAAGTTTTGAGCTTTGTGTTCTTTATATGCAGAACCATGATGAGATTCAGCATTTTGTGATTGAAGTAGCTTCTTAGTTTATGTTGGCCAAAGTTACTGTACACCATTTTCATAGAAATAAGGCCACCTTCACCCTTTCAGAATTATCTATTGCAAGTTATGTCTATTTTAGTCAGTTGGAGTTGTACTTGTCACCACTTTTTTAAACTAATTTTGACATTGTGAGATATTGAGATCGATGATAATATAAGTGTTGTTCGTTTTCATTTAATCATTGTGCAATAATATTTTATCGAATAATTTGTGTGCCATCACAACGTACGAGTATTGGACTAGTTTACTATATTGAAGTGTGGGTTTCTTCCTGCGTCTCTGTCACACCCGGTTTTTGAAGGTAAACCGAATGCGAACCATGTACGTGCCAGGATCAGAACTCACGTACATAGCGATTACATAAATGACTCATCATAGCACCATGCCTCGAATAACAATAAAGAGTAAGTAATAATATTAAAGATTAGAATCATTTACATAATATAAATCAAAGTACACAGAATCGAAACATAGCCAACGTAAACAAACCCACCATAGGCAGTTGAGTAGGGGAGGTCGCTAGCCTAATCCTCGAACTCGTCGAAGTCCTGGAACTCCTGGAGATCCGCCTCGACACCTTCTTCTTTACCTGAGCATAGATTGCACCAAAGGCAACCTGGTGTTTTGTGAAATTAAGGGTGAGTACACATCAACATACTCATCAAATGTCCCATTTGGCTGAGGTGGACAAGCTTTATGGGGAGTTAAGGTCAAAGCAGTTGCTTTTAGTTGGTCAAGTATTTATTATTAGTGGGAGCGAAGTTTTAGCAATAACCAACCTGTGAACCATTTCCTCATCGAGGAACATCAATATTATCATCGAACCAGGAACCATTAATAGAATCAATGCATCTCAAAACCATATGTATCTCTAATCAAAGAGGATCCCAAGGCCGCTCATAACCGTGAGCACGACTGATATATCAGTTTCATTCCTCTATAGAAGTCGCACACTTTACCCATGAGCTGTGATCCCTTTTTCCCTCGGGTCGATCAAACCCTCAAACACTACCAAAGTGAGTCAGCAAGGTTTCACTACGTAGCCTTTACAAAGACTCCCCTGGTGCATAGCTGCTCGTTAGGTTTCGCCAGTCATACAAATGCAATACACCTCCCCAAGGTGGGTGACTAACAAAACCAAATCGAATGAACCTCTACACCCCCTTAGCAGAGCGAGCACTATGCTCTGTCCCCCATTGATGGCCCTCCGACAAAGCCAACTACACCCCTAGGTTCATCTAATTATTCAGCTAAGGGCGTCCCATTCCACCCTCATGGTTGCATTGTTTTTCCGGTTGGTCACTCAACGAACAGGTCCTTATGGAGAGGTACTCAGGAAAATAGCCTGAGTCCCCTAAAGTGTCACAAGAACATCATCATAATCATAATAACAATGTCATATCATAAATGTTCACATGATGTTCATTGATTAATGTAAAGCAATAGCATGAAGCTAACCACAGTAACTCAAAAGGTAATCAAGGATAGGGTAAATAGAAAGCTAGTAAATCCTTAGGTTGATTATGTAATGCGAGACAGTGAATTATAAAGTAAATAGCACATAATGGGTCAGATGACACTTGCCTTCACCAAACAGATGCTCAGGGTCTTCAACTTTGTAGAACTCGAAGATCCAGATCACTTGGTCACCAACGCTTGACCGTCGATTCCTCGAAGCTCGGAAACGAATTGCGATCTAATCGCAACGCGAAGCAAAGACGAACAGACACAAGCAAACAAACATACATATTATATATATATATATATATATATATATATATATATATATATATATATATATATATATATATATATATGCATAAGAATATTACACCACTCCAAGAAAAACATAATAAAGCATGCAAAACAAAATAGAGCGCGTTACTATGGTCACGCGAGGAAAAAGAAACGCGACAGTCGGAGCTATGGTCGAGAAGTTATCGCGTTTACACTAAACGAGTATTAATCATAACATTTAGTTTGACTTGATTATATTAATCAATATTTATTTAAAATGAAACTAGAGCTATCACACAGTTTTAATTAGTTGACCACACTAGCAATTCTTAGTTAAATCAGTAATTTAAATAATATCAGCGACTCTAAGCGGGACGAATTAGCGGAGCGAGACCAAATACGTAACGCGTGAAACAACACGACCGCACGTGACCTAGCACGAGGGCCATGCGTGTCACGCGCAGACAACGTGACGATGACGAACCCAACACGACAGCGTGCAAACGACGCGCGGACACGCGTGACATAGCACGCTGACGACACACGAAACAGCGCGCACGACCAGTGCGAACGAGCACGCCACCACATGCGGAACAGCACGCGCGACAGGTGAGAAAACTAAATAGGTGACACGTTTATACTAAACAAATGTTAAATAAATAGAAAGTAGTTAAGTTAATATTAGCCATGTTAATATTTATTAAAAGCCCAAGTTGAACACTACACATTTAATCTAATTAGAATATTAATCTAATAAATATTAGTCGAGCGGACCTTAAGTTAATTATCTAAAATATATGACATGACAAATTAACATTATTAACATGAGTGTTTATAAGCGAAAAAACAATTTATTATCACGCGCAGACGTGGTGTGATACACGCGAACAGCGCGCGACGACGCGTGCGAACGGTACGCGCGACACTAGCTAATGACACGCGACGACATGCGCGAAACAACACTGCGGGACGCGAGACAATGCGCATGACAGCGCGCGGCACGCGTGAGTCAACGCGACTACGCGCGAACAACACGATGACACGCAAACGATGTCGTGCGCGAACAACAACAAACAAACAATTAATTAAAAGCATTTAAGTTGGTATTAATCAAGTTAATTAACATCTATATTTATAAAAGCCTGAGTTAAAAACTACAACCTAGTTTTAATTAATATGCCGGACGGTCCGCGAGCAAGCCACGCAGGGGCAAGGGAATGGACGAGGATGTGCAGACGACGAGGCTGTGGCATGGGCGCCTCTGGCGTGAACGGCAAGATGGCGGGGCGGCCTCGACACCGGCCCCCGCCGGATGGCGTGTTGGCGACTAGAGAAATGAAGTAGGGAAGGGAGGAGGATGCACAGGCGCTCGGAGTTCTCGGCGTCGTGGGCACTGGCTGTTTTAGCGATGGAGAGGCGACATGGGCACGACAAGACAAGAAAGAGATGGATTGGGAAGATGAACAGGGCTCTGGCGGCGGCTGGGCAACCTGCCCACATGGGGACATGCGCGTCGTGCGGCTGGGGCGGGGCAACATGGGGGGGCATGGGTTGGGGGCGTGTGGCGCTGGGCTGCCAGCGCTGGCGGAGCGAGCAGGTGCGGGAGGCGAGTCGCTAGCTCCTGGGCCACGCGAGGGCGAGCGGTGGGGCGCAGGGGTGGGCTGGGGAGCTGGGCTGCGTGAGGGGGAAGCATGGCGCGGGAGTGGGCCGGGAAAGGTGGGCCGCGTGCGCTGCGGGGTGGGCCGAGGGACACAGGGAAGCGGAGTTAGGCCGCCCGCGCTCGGTGGGTGAGGGGAGGAAGAATGGCTGGGCCGCGGCAGGGGGAGGGGGGAGAATGGCTGGGTTCTGTCTGGCCACGCCGCGCGCGTGGGTGCTGGGCCACGGCGCAAGAGCACTGGGGGAAGGCCAGGTGGGCCACACGAGCATGCCAGCTACGGGGAGGAGCTAGGGTGGGTTTTCCCCATTTTCTTTCCTATTTCTTTATCTTTTGTTCTTCTTTTCTATTCTCTCTACCAATTCAAATCGAATTCCTTAATAAATGCATGCTGCACAAGATCACTCATCAAACAAAATACAATATGCTTCGGCATGATGGAACAACCAAACCACCTCTAGTGTTTTAATTTACTAGGCTTACACATAGATATAAAACAAAATAATTCCTCACTCTTTAGGCAAAAGAAAAGAAAAACATGGAAAAGAGAGGGTAACACCTAAATTTGGTGGATATTAGGAACGAAATTTTATACCCCCAAATTCAGGGTGTTACAAATCTAACCCCCTTAACAGAATCTCGCCCTCGAGATTCAAGAAGAGGCTAGCAAGAAAATGAGATTGGTTCATCGGTTTTTTCATAGCTTCTTCGATTAAACATTGACTCTACCAGCTTAACCTGTGGAGTGGTTGCTTTGACCTTCAGACGCTCGAGACCAATTGATATTATTCTCGAGGATCCCTTGGACTTGTGGGTTAGGACCCACACACGCTTTCGTTGTGCCACTTCAATCTTGTTGGTTGATGTTGATCACATTGTCCTCATTGGGGTTAGCAGCTAACCCCCTTAACAGGAGCATTGATATGCACTTGGTGAGGACGCCGTCGACTCTGATCTTGATTGATTAAGAGGAGTTGGGGAATGTCAACCGGACAGGTGCAAGAGGGAAGGGTATAGATATAAAAGGTAAGCATAGATGGATTAAAGAGAGCAGGAGAGAGAGCCCAACTACCTAACTATGTGGCACTCACCTGGTAAATTGATGTCATTGCGGACTAAGGGCCACAACACATCAACACTCATCACAAAGAAGCAAATCAGTCATCACACAAAGACAAACAACACAAGCATACAACAACAAAAATTTCGTTGCTATACGTTACTTTTAATTACATGGTGGTCTTTCTTGAAAAGGGAATAGCTACTCTCTAAGGTTGTCGAAGGAGGAGGAGAAGAACAATACACATGCAGGATAGGAGCACAGACACAATAGAGGATGGAGTTGAAGCAAGCATTGTAAGCGACTAGGAAAAGGATACGACCAAGGGCATCATGGGTAGAACACCTCTCTCGAGTTGAGATAGAAAAGAGGAGATTCCAAAAAGCAGACCTAAGATAAGCATCGAGTCAGGATCTAGTGATTACAAAGGTAAGGGTGATGTCCAACAAAAGCTAAGACTTGCAATGCGACAGAGGAAAGGGAAACGACCAAGAGCGGGGATGGGTAAGATAATACACTTGAAATAAAAATGGGAGAGGAAGCTTTAAAATGCGGGTACATGATAAGCATCAAGGTAAAGATCGAGGGATGACAAGGGTTAAGGTAGTAACGGACAAACACACAACAAAGGATGTATTTGAGGAAAAACTTGCAAGGTGTCAAAGAAGGGGGAGTAGTCAATGATGAAATAGATGAGGCATTATCCCCGAAAAGGGATGGAAAAGAGGTGGCTTCAAAGGGTAGGTTCAAGGTAAGCAGGAAGGCAAGGGCATATATATCACGAGGGTTTTAAGGGTAATAATGGACAAGGATGTAGAAGCGGAGGTAAATAAGCATAAGAACAAAGATATAAGTACCATAAAGGATGGAGTTAAGATAGGACCTGCAAATGGAAAAGGAGAGGATACGTCCAAGGGCCAGATAGGTAAATTGCCACTCTCAAATTGAGGTGGAAGAGAGGAGATTTTTAAAGAGTAGGAATGAAGATGAGTATCAAGGCAAGATCGAGGGACGACAAGGTGATGGTGATAGCAAATAAAACACAGCAAGGGATGGAATTAACACAACACTTGTAAGGCGACAAGAAGTGAAAAGAAATCAATGGAGAGGTAGGTAACTCGAAACTCTCAAACTGGGTTGAAAAAGGAGGCTTTTAAAGGACAGGTTTAAGGTAAGCATTTAGGTGGAAGACATCAATATTGCAAGGGTCAAAGGCGATAATAGACAAGGGTATCAGAGAAAAGATGAAGACATAGAAGAGTCAGCTGTATAAGTACAACAAAGAATGGAGTTACGTCAAGGCTTGCACGCGGTATAGGAGAGGATATTGCCAAGGGTGAGAAAAGTAAAACACCACCCTTAAATTGGGATAGAAGATTGGAGATTTTACATAACAGACATAATGTAATCACAAGGTAGGATAGAGTGACGAGAAGGGTAAAGGAAATAACAAACAAAAACACAACAAAGGATAGAGTTAAAAACTCACAGGTGACAAAGAAGAGGATACGACTAAGGGAAAAGTAGGTAAAGTACGACTCTCAGATTGAGATGGAAAAGGGGGAGATTTTAAAGGCCGATATAAGATAAACATCAAGGTAAGATATAGAGGTGATAAGGATAAAGGTGATAATGATGAAAAGCATAGTCCATGGACAGAGTTAAGGCAAGACTTAAAAAGTCCCGAAATGGAGAAAACAATCATGTATAATATAATTGAGGTTCCGACAGAAGAGTAAAAATAAAAATCCATTACCAAAAGAAGTTACAAGGAATTAACGAGATCACCAAGGATGTGCAAAATAAAATGACCGCTCATGGATCATTAGGAAACAAGGGTGGTCAAGGACATGTTAACTGAAATGCCTTAAACAGATATTGGGATATAAAGGTAAGCATATATAAAAATAAAGTTATGCAATATTCCAATGGTACGAGCATACCAATAATAAGAGAGTACAAATTGCCAAAAGATAGCGACTTAACAATAGAATAGGAAAGGGTCTCAAAAGACAGTAAGATCATGGACATATAAACTGAAATGTTTAAATAGGCAGCAGCGTTTTTATTAGAGGTAGGTATTGAAACAAGATTATTAAAGAATCTAGGGATACGAGCATGTCAATACCAGGGGAATAAAGATTGCCAAATGATAACAACTTAATACAAAAGAGGAAAGGATCCCAAAAGACAAGAAGGTTATGGTCAGGGGGCATCTACAAAGATGTTGCAAGCACAAGAGTGAGATCAGATCTAATAGATTGAGAGAAGTATAGACCATACTAGAATAAAATACTTTTGGCAAGGGGTCATATAGGAGCACAACATAGAATTAGTCGAGGTGATTAATATTTTGAAGCAGAATCAAAGATGGGGTGAAGTAATAATCAATAAGTCCTTAAAACAGCCAATACTACTCTAGGATAGCAGTCCTACAGTCAGCAAGGCTTTGATACCACTTATGTCACACCCGGTTTTTGAAGGTAAACCGAATGCGAACCATGTACGTGCCAGGATCAGAACTCACGTACATAGCGATTACATAAATGACTCATCATAGCACAATGCCTCGAATAACAATAAAGAGTAAGTAATAATATTAAAGACTAGAGTCATTTATATAATATAAATCAAAGTACACCGAATCGAAACATAGCTAACGTAAACAAACCCACCACAGGCAGCTGACTGGGGGAGGTTGCTAGCCTAATCCTCGAACTCGCCGAAGTCCTAGAACTCCTGGAGATCCGCTGTCACACCCGATTTTGGAAGGCAAACCGAATGCGAACCATGTACGTGCCAGGATCAGAAACTCACGTACACAGTGATTACATAATTGGACATCATCACACATTGCTCGAAGTAAATATCGAAAATGTACTTTTATTACAATAAGATGTCCAAGGCATCCACAGAGTCTAATACATAGCATAGTCGTTAATATAATCAAAGTTCGGAAATACGAAACGTAGTAGATAAGGCCTACACAGGCAGCTGACTGGGGGTTTGCCACTAAGAAAACTAGAACTCGTCATAGTCCTGGAACTCCTCAAAGTCCTCTATGTTGCCAGCATCTTCTCCTGAGCATGGAGTACAGTGGGGACAACCTGGGGTGGGGGTGGTTTGTAAAGCAAGGGTGAGTACACATCAACGTACTCAACAAATTTCCCATTTGACTAAAGTAGACTAGCTGTATATGGAGTTAAGGTTAAGTAGTTGCTTTTAGTTGGTCAAGTATTTATTACTATTAGTAGAGCCAAATTTTAGTAGTAACCCAATTATTACCCAAATGTACCTCCTCCAAGAGGAAATATCAGAGATCAAAATTATAACCATCATTATTAACCATCATCATAAAAGTAACCAAAGTTCTTCTAATCAAAGAGGATCCCAAGATCGCTCTTAACCGTGAGCTCGGCTGATATACCAGTTTCTAACACTCTGCAAAGGTCACACACTTTACCCACGAGTCGTGATTCCCTTTCTGCCCGGAGAGAGCTACTCTTCATTAACCACTACCTAGGTGGCCTAGCAGGGTACCACTATGTAGCCTTTACAAAGACTCCCCTGGTGCATAACTGCTCGTTAGGTCTCGCCAGTCGTACAAATGCAGTACACCTCTCCAAGGTGGGTGACTAACAAAACCAAATCAAATGAACCTCTGCACCCCCCGTTGGCAGAGCGAGCACTACGCCTTGGCCCCCATTGACGGCCCTTAGGCAAAGCCAACTACACCCCCAGGTTCATCTAATTAATCAGCTAAGGGCGTCCCATTCCACCCTCATGGTTGCACTGTTATCCAGGGTGGTCACTACACGAACAAATCCTTACGGAGAGGTACTTAGGAAAATGGCCTGAGTCCCCTAAAGTATCACAATATCATCATCGGGATAACATCATCGTATCATTAATGTTCACATCATGTTGATTGATTAAGTTAAAGCAATAGCATAAGCTAACCATGATAAGCCAAAAAGGTAAACAAGGATAAGTAAATATAGGCTAGTCAATCCTTAGGTTTCAATAATGTGATGCGGGACCGTGAATTATAAAGTATGTAGGACATACTAGGTCAGAGGACACTTGCCTTCACCAAACAGATGCTCAGGGTCTTCAACTTTGTGGAACTCGAAGAGCCTTATCACTTGGTCGCCAACGCTTGATTGTCGATCCGTCGAAGCTCGAAAACAGATCGCAATCTAATCACAACGCAAAGCGAGGACAAACAGATACAAGCAAACAAACATATATGTGCATAAGAAATTACACCATGTCAAATAGAACATAATAAAAATATGCAATACAAAATAGAGCTCGCTACTACGGTCACACAAGAAAAAGAAACGCGATAGTCTGAGCTACGGTCGAGAGGTTATGACGTTTACGCTACGCAAGTGAGAGCACCTAGAGGGGGGGTTAATAGGTGATCCTGTAAAACTTAAAACTTAACACAACAAACTCGATTAAGAGTTAGAACAATGAAATCAAGTGAGTAGAGAGGAGAGCTCTTGTGTAGCACAATAGACACAATAAGGACAAGCACAAGAGACACGAGGATTTATCCCGTGGTTCGGCCAAGCACAAAACTTGCCTACTCCACGTTGTGGCGTCCCAACGGACGAGAGTTGCACTCAACTCCTCTCAAGTGATCCAAAGATCAACTTGAATACCACGGTGTTCTTCTTTACTTTACTCTTTCTCGTTTGTGAGGAATCTCCACAACTTGGAGTCTCTCGCCCTTACAATAAGAATCACAATGAAGCACAAGAGTAAGGAAGGGAAGCAACACACTCAAATCCACAACAAATACACACACAAGATCAAGACTTGAGCTCAAAAGAGTATCACAAGGTTCTCACTAGAACGGAGCTCAAATCACTAAGAATGTCGAACAAGTGTGCAAGAATGAAGTGTGAATGATCAACAATGCTCAAAGGTTGCTTGGTGTCTTCCTCCATGCGCCTAGGGGTCCCTTTTATAGCCCCAAGGCAGCTAGGAACCGTTGAGAGCATTACAGGAAGGCAATTCTTGCCTTCTGTCGCCTGGCGCACCGGACACTGTCCGGTGCCGATTTCTTTCCTTGTTTGGCGAAGCCGACCGTTGGCGGTTCAGAGCCGTTGGCGCACCGGACACTGTCCGGTGCACACCGGACAGTCCGGTGCCCCCTTCTGACCGTTGGCTCTGCCACGCGTCGCACACGGATTACGCGGCCGACCGTTGGCCGGGCCGACTGTTGGCTCACCGGACAGTCCGGTGCACCACCGGACAGTCCGATGAATTATAGCCGTACACCGTCGTCGAAGTCCTAAGAGCAGCCAGTTGACAAACGCCAGCCTGGCGCACCGGACACTGTCCGGTGCACCCAGACTGCGCAGAGTCTTGGCTGCTCAGCCAAGTCTTTTCCAATTTGGTCTTTTCCTGTTTCTAGCACTTAGACACAATACATTAGTCTTCAAAACAATGTACTAAGTCTTAGAAACATACCTTTACTCTTGATTTGCACTTCTTGAGTCTTTGGCACAATTTAACACTTAGGCACTTGTGTTAGACACTTAATCACCAAAATACTTAGAAATGGCCCAAGGGCACATTTTCCTTTCAATCTCCCCCTTTTTGGTGATTTATGCCAACACACTAAAAAACAACTAAAAGAAGTGCAACATCAATGCAAATGAAAACTCAAATTTGTTTTGATTCAAATTTGGCATATTTGGATCATTCTTTGCCACCACTTGGTTTGTTTTTGCAAATCAAACTCCATTTCCTATCTCTAAGTTAAACACACTTGTTGAGACATAGAGAGAGTTGTTCCAAGAGAAATTGATCAAAGATTTCAAAAACTCCCCCTTTTTCCCATAATTAACCATTCTCCCCACAAGAGGCCAACTTTTGACAAAAGAGATAATAAGAGATTCTTGACAAACCAAAAGCTCTATTCTACTATTTTCAAAATTCTCAAGTGGTAGCTGATCCATTTATTGCTTTGGCCTGCCTTATTTTCTCCACCTATGGCATCAAGCACCAAAACGGGATCAATCTTGGCCCTTTAACCCCATTGCCTCACCAAAATCTTCAACTAAGAGTAAAAAGGCAATAAGAGTACAAAGAAGAACTTGGAATCAGTTACTCTTTCATTGGAGTGCAGTGGAAGTCTTGCATGGTCCAAGTCCACCTTTTCCCTTTCAAACCTCCTTTGTGACTAAATTAAGCAAACTCAAGTACACAGTTAGTCTCAAAGGGTTAAGTTGTAGCACATCTCCCCCTAAATATGTGCATCGCTTGCAAATGGACTTGTGAGGTCCGGCGAGTGCTTGTACAACTTGAGCACCATAAATAAACAACAAAATGCATTAAGGAATATGATCAAGGCATAAAACACATGTATGCTATAAATCAATCCAGGTTCCGCGAATCTAAGACATTTAGCTCACTACGCAGCTTGCAAAAGGTCGACTCATCTAGAGGCTTGGTAAAGATATCGGCTAGCTGGTTCTCGGTGCTAACATGAAACACTTCGATATCTCCCTTTTGCTGGTGGTCCCTCAAAAAGTGATGCCGGATGTCAATGTGCTTTGTGCGACTGTGTTCAACCGGATTATCCGCCATGCGGATAGCACTCTCATTATCACATAGGAGTGGGACTTTGCTCAGATTGTAGCCAAAGTCCCTGAGGGTTTGCCTCATCCAAAGTAGTTGCGCGCACACTGTCCTGCTGCAACATACTCGGCCTCAAGGTGGATAGGGCAACAGAAGTTTGTTTCTTAGAGCTCCACGACACCAGGGACCTTCCTAAGAATTGGCACGTCCCTGATGTACTCTTCCTATCGACCTTACATCCAGCATAGTCGGAGTCTGAATATCCAATCAAGTCAAAGGTAGACCCCTTTGGATACCAGATCCCGAAGCAAGGCGTAGCGACTAAATATCTAAGAATCCGCTTCACAGCCACTAAGTGACACTCCCTTGGATCGGATTGAAATCTAGCACACATGCATACGCTAAGCATAATATCCGGTCTACTAGCACATAAATAAAGGACCCTATCATAGACCGGTATGCCTTTTGATCAACGGACTTACCTCCTTTGTTGAGGTCGATGTGTCCGTCGGTTCCCATTGGAGTCTTTGCGGGCTTGGCGTCCTTCATCCCAAACCGCTTGATCAAGTCTTGCGTGTACTTCGTTTGGGAGATGAAGGTGCCATCCTTGAGTTGCTTAACTTGGAACCCAAGGAAATAGCTTAACTCGCCCATCATCGACATCTCAAACTTCTGAGTCATTACCCTGCTAAACTCTTCACAAGACTTTTGGTTAGTAGAACCAAATATTATGTCATCAACATAAATTTGGCACACAAAAAGATCACCGTCACAAGTCTTAGTAAAAAGAGTTGGATCGGCTTTCTCAACCTTGAAAGCATTAGCAATTAAAAAGTCTCTAAGGCATTCATACCATGCTCTTGGGGCTTGCTTAAGTCCATAGAGCGCCTTAGAGAGCTTAGACACGTGGTCGGGGTACCGTTCATCCTCAAAGCCAGGGGGTTGCTCCACGTACACCTCCTCCTTGATTGGCCCGTTGAGGAAAGCGCTCTTCACATCCATTTGGAACAACCTGAAAGAATGGTGAGTAGCATAGGCTAACAATATGCGAATTGACTCTAGCCTAGCCACAGGAGCAAAAGTCTCCTCAAAGTCCAAACCTGCGACTTGGGCATAACCTTTTGCCACAAGTCGCGCCTTGTTCCTTGTCACCACCCCGTGCTCGTCTTGTTTGTTGCGGAACACCCACTTGGTTCCCACAACGTTTTGCTTGGGACGAGGCACCAGTGTCCAAACTTCATTTCTCTTGAAGTTGTTGAGCTCCTCTTGCATGGCCAACACCCAGTCCGGATCTAGCAAGGCCTCTTCTACCCTGAAAGGCTCAATAGAAGAGACAAAGGAGTAATGCTCACAAAAAATAACTAATCTAGAACGAGTAGTTACTCCCTTTCTTATGTCACCCAATATTTAGTCAACGGGATGATTCCTTTGAATCGTCGCTCGAACTTGGGTTGGAGGTGCCGGTTGTGCTTCTTCCTCCATTAAATGATCATCTTGTGCTCCCCCTTGATCACACGCCTCCTCTTGATGAACTTGTTCATCTTCTTGAGTTGGGGGATGCACCGTTGTTGAGGAAGAAGGTTGATCTTGCTCCTTTTGTTCCAATGGCCTCACATCTTCAATCGCCATGGTGCGCATTGCGGTCGTTGGAACGTCTTCTTCATCTACATCATCAAGATCAACAACTTGCTCTCTTGGAGAGCCATTAGTCTCATCAAATACAACGTTGCTAGAGACTTCAACCAAACCCGATGATTTGTTGAAGACCCTGCACGCCTTTGTATTTGAGTCATAACCTAACAAAAACCCTTCTACAGCTTTGGGAGCAAACTTAGAATTCCTATCTTTCTTCACTAGAATGTAACATTTGCTCCCAAATACACGAAAGTAAGACACATTGGGTTTGTTACCGGTTAGAAGCTCATATGAAGTCTTCTTGAGGAGGCGATGAAGGTAGACCCGGTTTATGGCGTGGCAAGCGGTGCTCACGGCTTCCGTCCAGAATCGTTCGGGCGTCTTGAATTCACCAAGCATCGTCCTCGCCATGTCTAGTAGCGTCCTGTTCTTCCTCTCTACCACACCGTTTTGTTGTGGTGTGTAGGGAGCGGAGAACTCGTGCTTGATTCCCTCCTCCTCAAGATACTCCTCCACTTGAAGGTTCTTGAACTCGGACCCATTGTCGCTCCTTATCTTCTTCACTTTGAGCTCAAACTCGTTTTAGGCTCTCCTTAGGAAGCGCTTGAGGGTCCCTTGGGTTTCAGATTTACCCTGCAAAAAGAATACCCAAGTGAAGCAGGAAAAATCATCAACTATAACAAGACCATACTTACTTCCTCCTATGCTTAGATAGGCGAGAGGTCCGAAGAGGTCCATATGAAGTAACTCCAGGGGTCTTGATGTTGTCATCACATTTTTGGCATGATGAGAGCTTCCCACCTGTTTACCTGCTTGACAAGCTGCACAAGGTCTATCTTTTTCGAAAGTTACATTAGTTAGACCTATCACGTGTTCTCCCTTTAGAAGCTTGTGAAGGTTCTTCATCCCCACATGTGCTAAACGGCGATGCCACAGCCAGCCCATGCTAGTCTTAGCAATTAAGCATGCATCTAGACCGACCTCCTCTTTTGCAAAATCAACTAAATAAAGTTTGTCGTCTAGTACACCCTTAAAAGCTAATGAACCATCACTTCTTCTAAAGACAGACACATCTACATTTGTGAATAAACAGTTATATCCCATATTACAAAGTTGACTCACAGATAACAAGTTATATCCAAGCGACTCAACTAAGAATACATTAGAAATAGAGTGCTCGGATGAAATAGCAATTTTTCCTAATCCTTTCACCTTGCCTTGGTTCCCATCACCGAATATGATTGAATCTTGGGGTCCTTGTTCTTGACGTAGGAAGAGAACATCCTATTTTCCCCCGTCATGTGGTTTGTGCATCCGCTGTCGATAATCCAGCTTGAGCCCCCGGATGCATAAACCTGCAAGGCAAATTTAGGCTTGGGTCTTAGGTACCCAACTCATGTTGGGTCCTACAAGGTTAGTTACAATAGTCTTAGGGACCCAAATGCAAGTCTTGTCTCCCTTACATTTGGCCCCTAATTTCTTAGCAATTACCTTCTTATCCTTTCTACAAATAGCAAAGGAAGCATTGCAAGCATAATAAATTGTAGAAGGTTCATTCATTACTTTCCTAGGAACATGAACAATATTTCTTCTAGGCCTATGATGAACGACATTTTTCCTAGCCAAACTTCTATCATACATCATAGAAGAACTTGGAGCAAACATTGCATTTGAATCATAAGCATGTGAAACAACATCATTGCAACTTCAATCATGATGAACATTCCTAGAATTTCTCCTATCATGATACATGAAAGCATGGTTCTTTTGAGCACTACTAGCCATAGGGGCCTTCCCTTTCTCCTTGGCGGAGATGGAAGCCTTATGGCTCGTTAAGTTCTTGACTTCCCTCTTGAAGCCAAGACCATCCTTATTAATTGAGGGGTGTCTACCAATCATGTAGGCATCCCTTGCAAATTTCAGTTTGTCAAATTCACTCTTGCTAGTCTTAAGTTGGGCATTAAGACTGGCCACTTCATCATTCAAATTAGAAATTGAAACTAGATGTTCACTACAAGCATCAACATTAAAATCTTTACACCTATTGCAAATTGCAACATGTTCTACACAAGATGTTGATTTATTAGCTATTTCTAACTTAGCATTCAAATCATCATTTATGCTCTTTAAGCTAGAAATAGAGTCATGGCATGTAGACAATTCACAAGAAAGCATTTCATTCCTTTTAATTTCTAAAGCAAGGGATTTTTGTGCCTCTACAAACTTATCATGTTCTTCATACAAAAGATCCTCTTGCTTTTCTAATAACCTATTTTTATCATTCAAGGCATCAATTAATTCATTAATTTTATCAACCTTAGTTCTATCTAGGCCCTTGAATAAACATGAATAGTCTATTTCATCATCGCTAGATTCTTCATCACTTGAGGAAGCGTAAGTACTAGTATCACGAGTGCTTACCTTCTTTTCCCTTGCCATGAGGCAGGTGTGATGCTCGTTGGGGAAGAGGGCCAACTTGTTGAAGGCGGTGGCAGCGAGTCCTTCGTTGTCAGAGTCGGACGACGAACAATCCGAGTCCCACTCCTTTCCAAGGTGTGCCTCGCCCTTGGCCTTCTTGTAAGCCTTCTTCTTTTCCCTCTTGTTCCCTTGTTCCAAGTCACTATCATTATCGGGACAGTTAGCGATAAAATGACCAATCTTACCACATTTGAAGCATGAGCGCTTCCCCTTCGTCTTGGTCTTGTTTGGATGCTCCTTGCGACCCCTTAGTGCCGTCTTGAAACGCTTAATGATGAGGGCCATCTCTTCCTCATTGAGTCCCGCCGCCTCAACTTGTGCCACCTTGCTAGGTAGCACTTCCTTGCTCCTCGTTGCTTTGAGAGCAACGGTTTGAGGCTCGTGGATTGGGCCGTTCAACGCATCGTCAACGTATCTTGCCTCCTTGATCATCATCCGCCCGCTTACGAACTTTCCAAGTATCACCTCGGGCGTCATCTTGGTGTACCTAGGATTCTCACGAATATTGTTCACAAGATGTGGATCAAAGACAGTAAAAGACCTTAGCATTAGGCGGACGACGTCGTGGTCCGTCCATTGTGTGCTTCCATAGCTCCTTATTTTGTTGACGAGGGTCTTGAGCCGGTTGTATGTTTGGGTTGGCTCCTCGCCCCTGATCATTGCAAATCTCCCAAGTTCGCCCTCCACCAACTCCATCTTGGTGAGCATGGTGACGTCGTTCCCCTCATGTGAGATTTTGAGGGTGTCCCAAATCTGCTTGGCGTTATCCAAGCTGCTCACCTTATGGTATTCATCCCTGCACAATGAAGCTAGAAGAAAAGTAGTAGCTTGTGCATTTTTGTGAATTTGCTCATTAATGAACATGGGACTATCCGTACTATCAAAGTGCATTCCATTTTCTACTATCTCCCATATACTTGGATGGAGAGAGAACAAGTGGCTATGCATTTTGTGACTCCAAAATCCGTAGTCCTCTCCATCAAAGTGGGGAGGTTTACCGAGGGGAATGGAAAGCAAATGAGCATTGGAACTTTGCGGAATACGAGAATAATCAAAGGAAAAGTTTGAATTAACCATCTTCTTTTTCTCGTAGTTGTTGTCGTCGTCCTTTTGGGAAGAGGAGGATTCGTCGCTGTCGTAGTAGACTATCTCCTTGATGCGCCTTGTTTTCTTCTTCCTCCCGTCTTTTCTTTTGTGGCCCGAGCCTGAGTCAGTAGGCTTGTCATCCTTTGGATCATTGACGAAGGACTCCTTCTCCTTATCATTGACCACCATCCCCTTGCCCTTAGGATCCATCTCTTCGGGCGATTAGTCCCTTTCTTGAAGAGAACGACTCTGATACCAATTGAGAACACCTAGAGGGGGGGTGAATAGGTGATCCTGTAAAACTTAAAACTTAACACAACAAACTTGATTAAGAGTTAGAACAATGAAATCAAGTGAGTAGAGAGGAGAGCTCTTGTGTAGCACAATAGACACAATAAGGACAAGCACAAGAGACACGAGGATTTATCCCGTGGTTCGGCCAAGCACAAAACTTGCCTACTCCACGTTGTGGCGTCCCAACGGACGAGAGTTGCACTCAACTCCTCTCAAGTGATCCAAAGATCAACTTGAATACCACGGTGTTCTTCTTTACTTTACTCTTTCCCGTTTGCGAGGAATCTCCACAACTTGGAGTCTCTCGCCCTTACAATAAGAATCACAATGAAGCACAAGAGTAAGGAAGGGAAGCAACACACACAAATCCACAGCAAATACACACACACAAGATCAAGACTTGAGCTCAAAAGAGTATCACAAGGTTCTCACTAGAACGGAGCTCAAATCACTAAGAATGTCGAACAAGTGTGCAAGAATGAAGTGTGAATGATCAACAATGCTCAAAGGTTGCTTGGTGTCTTCCTCCATGCGCCTAGGGGTCCCTTTTATAGCCCCAAGGCAGCTAGGAACCGTTGACAACATTACAGGAAGGCAATTCTTGCCTTCTGTCGCCTGGCGCACCGGACAGTCCGGTGCACCACCGGACACTGTCCGGTGCAGATTTCTTTCCTTGTTTGGCGAAGCCGCCGACCGTTGGCGGTTCAGAGCCGTTGGCGCACCGGACACTGTCCGGTGCACACCGGACAGTCTGGTGCCCCCTTCTGACCATTGGCTCCGCCACGAGTCGCGTGCGGATTACGCGGCCGACCGTTGGCCGGGCCGACTGTTGGCTCACCGGACAGTCCGGTGCACCACCGGACAGTCCGGTGAATTATAGCCGTACACCGCCGTCGAAGTCCTGAGAGCAGCCAGTTGACAGACGCCAGCCTGGTGCACCGGACACTGTCCGGTGCACCCAGACTGCGCAGAGTCTTGGCTGCTCAGCCAAGTCTTTTCCAATTTGGTCTTTTCCTGTTTCTAGCACTTAGACACAATACATTAGTCTTCAAAACAATGTACTAAGTCTTAGAAACATACCTTTACTCTTGATTTTCATTTCTTGAGTCTTTAACACAATTTAACACTTAGGCACTTATGTTAGACACTTAATCACCAAAATACTTAGAAATGGCCCAAGGGCACATTTCCCTTTCAGCAAGTAATAGTCAGGACATTTAATTCGACATTATCAAATATAAATTATAACAACTATTTAGTTTTGATTAAATTTGCTACACTAACATCTGTGAAACGAATAAGTAATATAATTAGCACGACAGATTTTAAGTGAGGTGAATTTACGACGAGCAAAACAACACGATTACGTGCAATCGACGCGTGGACACGCGCGGCATAGCGCGCTGACGATAGTCGAAACGGTGTGCGCGACCAGAGTGAACCAGCACGCCACCATGTGCGGAACAACACGCGCGACAGGCGAGAAAAACTAAACGTGTGACGCGTTTATACTAAACAAATACTAACTAAATAAAAAGTAGTTAAGTTAATAGCAGCCATGTTAATGTTTATTATAAAAGCGCAAGTTGAACACTACACATTTAATCTAATCGGAAAATTAATCTAATGAATATTAGTCGAGCAAACCTTAAGTTAATTATCCAAAATATGTGATCTGACGAATCAACGTTATTAACATAAGTGTTTATAAGTGAAAACAATTTATTATCACACACAGACGCTGCGCGACACACGTGATCGACACGTGAGACACACGCTAACGGCGCGCGGTAAGGCAAACGACACGAGTAAATGGCACACGCGACGCACGCACACGACGTGTAACGCGGGTGAACAGCACGCGCAACACGCGCGAACCAACGCGACTACGCGCGAGAAACAGCACCGCAACGCGTACACGGTACGCGCGGGCCGACATATGCGAAACTAATAAATAAATGACAACATGATTACACTAAACAATTATTAATAAGTAACATTTCAGTTAAGGTTAATGATGTTGGTGACTAATTATAAATGCACAAATCGAATTTTTAAATTAGATTTTAAAATTGAAACGTCGTTCTAGTAGCCATTGGTTAAACAAACGTTTAAATAAATTAAATAAAATATGCAACAATGGGGATAAATATTTCTAAATTAATATAATTTTAATACGAATCTAAAGCAACTTGAATGGATCGAATCGGGTTTAAAACGCAAAAGTTATCACGGTTTTAAACTAGACTGTAATTCGCGCGTACTAAATTACAGAATTGTTATCTTCTTCCTCACCTCATCTTCTTTCTCCCATCCATGGAAGAGAGAGAGGAGGGGAAGGGGAGGGGCTACGCAAGGGAGGTCGAGTCGGGCTGGCCGGGCGCGGGCGCGACCACACAGGGCGCGACCATCGCCAGGGAGGAAGAGTGAGGCCCTGCACGGACAGGAAAACGAAGAAATCCTAGGTGTAACAATGGAGGTTTCTCACAGGAAAAAATACACTCGCCGGAGCCGAGGAGAAACCCGTCGATTGCCGGAGCCGATGGTCCGATCGACGAACCGAACGCGTCCCGACGAAGCCCTCGACGAGACGAACGCAGCGGTACCCTCGGATTCCGCAGACGATGCACGAATTGGGAGTAATTGCTCGTCGGAGTTGTCGCAGGAGTTGGAACCGCTCCGAACTTCGGCGAGCAATACCGGGAGCTAGGGATCGAATTTGGAAAAACCGTTTTGTGTTCTGGAATGTGCTGGACGAGGAGAAGTCGGACATGTATATATATATCTAGGGTTCGGACAAGATGGAAATTCGGTAAAAATTTGGATTTTACCATTTTTAAAATTTAGAAAAGCCTAGAAATCCATATTTTGTTCTTAAAATATTATAGATGCTTTCAAAAATTCCAGAAAAAATTCTATAAATGTATTGGCACCTAATGAACTCAAAAAACATAATTGGAGTTTCTAAAATAAATAGATTTTGGTTTCTGGAAAATAGAAAAATATTCCAAAAAATATGAAAATTTACCGAGCGCTTGTATAAGATATGTTAACATGTTTCAAACATATTTTGCACTTAGAAACACCATGATATAGCATGAATGTAACAACCAAAGTGCCTCTAGGGCTCATTCCACTATGATTATGCCAATATAAAACAAAATAACTCTCCATTTTTAGGAAAAAGAAAAGGAAAGCAAAGAAATGAGAGAGTAACACCTGAATTTGTTGGATATTAGGAAATAAATTTTATACCCCAAATTCAGGGTGTTACATCAGCCTCGACGCCTTCTTCTTTACCTGAGCATAGATTGCACCAAAGGCAACCTGGTGTTTTGTGAAAGCAAGGGTGAGTACACATCAACGTACTCAACAAATATCCCATTTGGCTGAGGTGGACTAGCTTTATGTGAAGTTAAGGTCAAAGCAGTTGCTTTTAGTTGGTAAAGTATTTATTATTAGTGGGAGCGAAGTTTTAACAATAACCAACCCATGAACCATTTCCTCATCAAGGAACATCAATATTATCATCGAACCAGGAACCATTAATAGAATCAATGCATCTCGAACCATATGTATCTCTAATCAAAGAGGATCCCTAGGCCGCTCATAACCATGAGCACGACAGATATATCAGTTTCATTCCTCTTCAGAGGTCGCACACTTTACCTATGAGGCGTGATCCCTTTTTGCCTCGGGTCGATCAAACCCTCAAACACTACCAAGGTGAGTCGGCAAGGTTTCACTACGTAGCCTTTACAAAGACTCCCCTGGTGCATAGCTGCTCGTTAGGTTTTGCCAGTCGTACAAACGTAGTACACCTCCCCAAGGTGGGTGACTAACAAAACCAAACCGAATGAACGTCTGCACCCCCCTTAGCAGAGCGAGCACTACGCCCGGGCCCCCATTGATGGCCCTCCGGTAAAGCCAACTACACCCCTAGGTTCATCTAATTATTCAGCTAAGGGCATCTCATTCCACCCTCATGGTTGCACTATTTTCCCGGGTGGTCACTCAACGAATAAGTCCTTACAGAGAGGTACTTAGAAAAACAGCCTGAGTCCCCTAAAGTATCACAAGAACATCACCATAATCATAATAACAATATCGTATCATAAATGTTCACATCATGTTCATTGATTAAAGTAAAGCAATAGCATGAAGCTAACCATAGTAACCCAAAAGGTAATCAAGGACAAGGTAAATTGAAAGCTAGTCAATCCTTAGGTTGATTATGTTATGCGGGACAGTGAATTATAAAGTAAATAGGACATAATGGGTCAGAGGACACTTGCCTTCACCAAACAGATGCTCAGGGTCTTCAACTTTGTAGAACTCGAAGATCCAGATCACTTGGTCACCAACGCTTGACCATCGACTCCTCGAAGCTCGGAAACGAATCGCGATCTAATCACAACGCGAAGCGAAGACGAACAAGCACAAACAAACACACACATATATATACTATATTTATATATTACACGTGGGTGCATTCAATATAGAGAATGCACCCAGGCCAAACCTACGCGCCAGGAGCACCTGGTCCGAGCCAATCGCCCCACCCAGGCCGAACCGACGCTTTGTCTTCGTCCCTCTCGCATGCTCCCGACAGAACCTTTTCACTTCAGACTCAAGTTTGCAATTAGAGGATACCCCTATTTGCAATCAACAAGCAACAAATGTTGCAACTGGAGCAACAACAGAGACTCAAGTTTGCAATTAGCGGATACCCCTAGTTGCAATCAACAAGCAACAAACGTTGCAACTGGAGTAACAACACACCATGCAATGGTAATCAAGGAGTAAAAACAGAGACTAAAGTTTGCAATTAGAGGATACCCCTAGTTGCAATCAACAAGCAACAAACGTCGCAACAGAAAATCAACAAACCACGCAGTTGCAATCATTAGTTGCAACCAATATTGAACAAACGCCAGTGATGAAATGGTAATCAAGGAGTAAAAACAGAGACTCAAGTTTGCAATTAGAGGATACCCCTAGTTGCAATCAACAAGCAACAAACGTTGCAACTGGAGCAACAACAGAGACTCAAGTTTGCAAGTAGCGGATACCCCTAGTTGCAATCAACAAGCAAGAAACGTTGCAACTGGAGTAACAACACACCATGCAATGGTAATCAAGGAGTAAAAACAGAGACTCAAGTTTGCAATTAGAGGATACCCCTAGTTGCAATCAACAATCAACAAACGTCGCAACAGAAAATCAACAAACCACGCAGTTGCAATCATTAGTTGCAACGCGCGGGGACAGGGAGGCGCGCGGCGGCGGCGGGGGGCAGAGAGGCACGCGTACAGGAGGGCCGAGGGCGTGCTCTTATGGGGAGGCATGCTCGGGGTGTTAGGTGCTCTGGTCGGACATAGAGTCTTGGTGTTTGTGCATCCACAAACTAAAATACACATGGGTGCATTTTAGTGCCACCGTATATATATATATATATATATATATATATATATATATATATATATATATATATATATATATATATATATATATATATATATATATATATATATATATATATATATATATATATATATGCATAAGAACATTACACCACTCCAAGAAAAACATAATAAAGCATGCAAAACAAAATAGAGTGCATTACTATGGTCACGCGAGGAAAAAGAAACGCGACAATCGGAGCTACGGTCGAGAAGTGAAAGGGAAATGTGCTCTTAGGCAATTTCTATAAATGTTTTGGTGATTAGATGCTCAACACAAATTGATTTTAAAGGTGATGAACAAAGCAGGAATCAAGGTATGACTCTAGCCTTTGTGAATTGTTTTTGATACTAACATATTCCTCTAAGTGCTAGAAACCTTGATAAATGAACTAAGATTGGATTGAAGATAATTGGCCAAGACCAGCCAGGATGCACCAGCCCGTGATGCACCGGACTGTCCGGTGCCCAGGCCGACCCGGCGACGAACTCGTCGCTCTCGGGAAAAAGCCGAGGGTGCTATGGCTAAAAATCATCGAACTGTCCGGTGTGCACCGGACTGTCCGGTGAGCCATCAGCGCCCGCGCCAACGGTCGGCATCACGATCAGCGGGCGACATGTGGGCTGAGCCAACGGTCACCAGGACACACCGGACTGTCTGGTGTGCACCGAACGATGTCCGGTGCGCCAAGGGGACCAAAGGCTCAACGGTCGGCTTCGCCAGACGAGGAAAGAAATCGGGCACTGTTCATGTCCGGAGGTGCACCGGACTGTCCAGTGCGCCAACCGGCAGAAGGCAAGAATTGCCTACCAAATGGAGATCCAACTTCTCCTAGCTGCCTTGCGGCTATAAAAGGGACCCCTAGGCGCATGGAGCAACACACCAAGCCTCCATTGAATATTCTAAGACGCCTAGACTCCGCAAACACGCATTCGGATCATCGTGACTGAGATTTGAGCACTAGTTGTGTTGTGAACTTGTTGCACTGTTCTTGTGTGCTCTCTTCTTGACTTGTGTGTGTGTCATTGCTGCAATTCTAGCTCTTGCGTGTGTTTCTTTCCCTCCCTTACTCTTGTGCTTTTTGTTGTGATCAACATTGTAAGGGTGAGAGGCTCCAACTTGTGGAGATTCCTCACAAACGTGAAACAATTATAAGGAAGAAAACCGTGGTATTCAAGTGGATCATTGGGTCACTTGAAAGGGGTTGAGTGCAACCCTCATCCATTGGGATACCAAAAAGTGGAAGTAGGCAAGTGTTCTACTTGGCCAAACCACGGGATAAAATCACCGTGTCTCTTGTGTCTCTTTTCATTGTGATTGGTTTCTCTTCTAAAGTTATCGCTTAATCACTTGTGCTATTGTTCCAAAGTTTAATACTCATTCGAGAGGAACAATCAAGTGAAGAGTTCTCGCTATAGCAACTTGGTTTTAATCTTACTAACATTTTATAACCAAGTTTGGACTATTTAGTGTTTGTATTTTACAGGATCACCTATTCACCCCCCTCTAGGTGCTATCAATTGGTATCAGAGCCATACTCTTCATTAAGGGACTAACCGTCCGAAGTGATAGATCCTAAAGGCAAGGGGATGGTGATCAATGACAGGGAGAATGAGACCCTCTACGAGCAAAAAGACGACAAGCCCACTGACTCAGGCTCGAGTCACAAGAAGAGGGATGGAAAGAAGAAGAGGCGCATTAAGAAGATCATCTACTATGACAGCGACGCCTCCTCTTTTTCACCAAGGGATGACGACGACGAAGACTCTTCGTTGAAAAAGAAAACGGTTAATCAAAACTATTCTTTTGATTATTCTCGCATCCCTTATAACTCGAATGCCCATTTACTATCTATTCCACTTGGAAAACCCCCACACTTTGATGGAGAGGATTATTCATTTTGGAGTCATAAAATGCGTAGTCATTTATTTTCCCTCCATCCTAGTATCTCGGAGATTGTTGAAAATGGAATGCATTTCGATAGTACTGACAATCCCATATTTATTAATGAGCAAATAAATAAAAATGCCCAAGCTACTACTATTTTGCTAGCATCTCTATGCAGGGATGAATACAACAAAGTAAGTGGTTTGGACAACGCCAAGCAAATATGGGATACCCTCAAAATCTCTCATGAGGGTAATGACGCCACCATGACCACCAAGATGGAACTGGTGGAAGGCGAGCTGGGGAGATTCGCCATGATAAGGGGAGAGGAGCCAACACAAACGTATAACAGGCTCAAGACCCTTGTCAACAAAATTCGAAGCTAGAGAAGCACAAGATGGACGAATCATGATGTCGTCCGACTCATGCTAAGGTCATTCACCGTTATTGATCCTCATCTTGTAAATCTTATTCATGAAAACCCCAGGTACACCAAGACGACGCCCGAGGAAATTCTCGAAAAATTCGTGAGCAGGCGCATGATGGTGAAAGAAGCGAGGTATGTGGACGATGCCTTAAACGGACCGCTTCCTCTACACGAGCCGCAACCCATTGCTCTCAAAGCCACCAGCAGCAAGGAGGCGCTACCTAGCAAGGTAGCACAAGTGGAGGCAGCCGGGCTCAACGAAGACGAAATGGCGCTCATCATCAAGCACTTCAAGACTGCCTTGAAGGGACACAAAGAGTACCCTAACAAACACAAATCAAGGGGAAAGCGCTCCTGCTTCAAATGCGGTAAGTCTGGTCATTTCATAGCACAATGTCCAGATAATAACAATGACCATGCACAAGAAAAGTATGGGAAGAAGGAAAGGAAGAAAACTACAGGAAGGCGAAGGGTGAGGCGCACATTGGAAAAGAGTGGGACTCTGACTGTTCTTCATCCGACTCCGATGATGAAGGACTAGCTGCCTCGGCCTTCAACAAGTCTTCTCTCTTCCCCAATGAATGACACACATGCCTCATGGCTAAGGAGAAGAAGGTATGTATACGAGATACACCTAAGTACACTTCTTCTAGTGATGAGGAATTCTCTGATGATGATGAAATAGATTATAGTGATCTTTTTAAAGGATTAGATAGATCTAAGGTAGACAAAATAAATGAATTGATTGATGCTCTTAATGAAAAAGATAAGCTACTAGAAAAACAAGAAGATATTCTCTATGAGGAACATGATAAGTTTATTAGTGGTCAAAAATCTCTTGCACTAGAAGTTAAGAAAAATGAACTGTTGTCTTCTAAGTTGTCTACCTGTCATGATTCTATTTCTAGTCTAAAAATGTTGAATGCTGATTAAATACTAAACTAGAAAAAGTTAATGTGGCTAGTTCATATGTAGAGCATGTTGTAATCTGCAATAGGTGTAAAGATTTTGATATTGATGCTTGTAATGAACATGCCTCTACTATTCTTAAATTAAACAATGATGTTGCAAGTCTTAATGCTCAACTCAAGACTTGCAAGGATAACTATGAGAAACTAAAATTTGCTAGGGATGCCTACACCATTGGTAGACACCTCTTAATTAAGGATGGACTTGGTTTCCAAAAGGAGATCAAGAACTTTACAAGCCATAGGACTTCCAATCTCAACAAGGAGAAAGGGAAGGCTCCTATGGCTAGTAGTTCTCAAAAGAACCATGCCTATCTTTATAGGAAAGTTCCTAATGTCACTCATCATGATAAGTTTCATAATCATTTTGTTTTTCCTATATGTCATGATGATGTATCTAGTTCTCATGCCATGTTTGCAACTAGCTCCTCTTATGCACATGGTAGAAATAGGCCTAGGCGTAATCATGTTGTTTCTCATATGTCTAGGAAAGTATCCACTGGTCCAACTGCTATTTATCATGCATGTGATGCTTCATTTGTACTGTCATGTAAAAATGCTAAAGTAGTTGCTAGAAAGTTCGGATCTAAATGCAAGAGAGACAAAACTTGCATTTGGGTTTCAAAATCTATTGTAACTAACCTTGTAGGACCCAACAAGAGTTGGGTACCTAAAACCCAAGCTTAATTACCTTGCAGGTTTAGCATCCGTGGGCTCAACCTGGATTATTGATAGCGGATGCACAAACCACATGATGGGGGAGAATAAAATGTTCACCTCCTACGTCAAAGGATTCCCAAGACACTATCTTCTTTGGAGATGGGAACCAAGGCAAGGTCAAGGGCTTAGGCAAAATAGCCATCACAACCGAGCATTCGATCTCTAATGTGTTTCTAGTAGTATCTGAGAGCACCTAAAGGGGGGAGGGGTGAATATGTGATCCTGTAAAAACTTGATTATTATAGCC
The DNA here is from genome assembly GCF_902167145.1 of Zea mays. Lineage (NCBI taxonomy): Eukaryota > Viridiplantae > Streptophyta > Magnoliopsida > Poales > Poaceae > Zea > Zea mays. The sequence goes on along the minus strand of NC_050099.1, from coordinate 45,558,124 downwards.
ACAAAACTTGATTATGTGTTAGTAGGCTAAATAGTGAGCTCTTGTGAACACAAGTATCAAAGAAAAGCAATCACAAAAGACACACGAGTTATCCCGTGGTTCGGCCAAGTACAACACTTGCCTACTCCACGTTGTGGCATCCCAATTGACAAGGGTTGCACTCAACCCCTTTCAAGTGATCCAAGGATCCACTTGAATACCACAGTGTTTCTTTCTTTCACTATATCCCGTTTGCGAGGAATCTCCACAACTTGGAGCCTCTCGCCCTTACAAATGATGATCACAAAGAAGCACGGATGTAAGGGAGGGAAAAGCAACACACACAAGTCTCAAAAGCAACAGCTCAAACAAGCACACTAGTCACAACTTGAGCTCTAAGTTCACACACAGAGTTCTCAACTCAAGAGGAGCTCAAATTGCTATCACAAAGAATCAAACGCGCTAGAATGAAGTCTTGGTGCTTAGAGATGATCAAAGAATGCTTGGTGTACTCCTCCATGCGCCTAGGGGTCCCTTTTATAGCCCCAAGGCAGCTAGGAGCCATTGAGGGCAATCCAGGAAGGCAATTCTTGCCTTTTGTCGGGTGGTGCACCGGACAGTCCGGTGTGCCACCGGACAGGCACTGTTCACTGTCTGGTGCAGATTGCTTTCCTAATTTGGCGCAGCCGACCGTTGAAGATTTGGAGCCGTTGGCACACCGGACACTGTCCGGTGTGCACCGGACAGTCCGGTGCCCCATCTGACCGTTGGCTCAGCCACGCGTCACGCGCGGATTGCGCTGCCGACCGTTGGCTCACCGGAAAGTCCGATGAATTTTAGCCGTACTCCACTGACGAATTCCCGGGAGAGGCTAGTTGACCAAAGCCAGCCTAGCGCACCGGACAATGTCCGGTGCACCCAGACTGCGCAGAGTCTTGGCTGCACAACCAAGTCCTTTTTCCTTTTGTCTTTTCTCTGATTCTAGCACTTAGACAAATATGTTAGTACGCAAAACCAATGTACTAAGTCTAGAATCATACCTTTGTGTTGATTTGCACTTCATCCACCATTTTGCACAATTTATAGTTAAGCCATTTGTGTTGGGCACTTAATCACCAAAATACTTAGAAATGGCCCAAGGGCACATTTCCCTTTCAATCTCCCCTTTTTGGTGATTTATGCCAACACAACAAAAAGCAACACATAGAAGTGCAACATCAATGCAAATGAGAACAAGAATTGTTTTTTATTCAAATTTGGCATTTTTGGATCATCCTTTGCCACCACTTGGTTTTGTTTTTGCAAATCAACTTCAATTTCCTATCTCTAAGTCAAACACACTTGTTGAGGCATAAAGAGAGGTATTCCAAGAGAAATTGATCAAAGATTCAAAAACTCCCCTTTTCCCATAATCAAACATTCTCCCCACAAGAGACCATCTTTTGACAAAAAGAGACACTTAGAGTATTTTGACAAAACAAAAGCTCTAACTCTACTATTTTCAAAATTCTCAAGTGGGATTCAAAAACTCTCAAGTGGTAGCTGATCCATTTGCTTTAGCCTTAATTTCTCCCCCTTTGGCATCAAGCACCAAAACGGGATCATTTTTGGCCCTTAAACCCCATTGCCTCACCAAAATCTTCAATTAGGAGTAAAAAGGCAATAAGAGCATGGAGATGAACTTGGAGTAAGTTACCCTCTTATCGGAGTGCAGTGGAAGTCTTGCATGGTCCAAGTTCACCTTTCCCTTTCAATACACCTTTGAGACTAGTTTAAGAAAACTCAAGCACATGGTTAGTCTCAAAGGGTCAAGTTGTAGCACATCTCCCCCTAAATATGTGCATCACTCACACATGGACTTTTTGAGGTCCAGGGATTGCTTGTACAACTTGAGCACCATATATAAACAACAAAATGCATAAAGGAACATGATCAAAGGCATAAAACACATGTATGCTATAGATCAATCCAAGTTACGTGAATCTAAGACATTTAGCTCACTACGCAGCCTGCAAAAGATCTTCTCATCTAAAGGCTTGGTAAAGATATCGGCTAGCTGGTTCTCGGTGCTAACATAAAACACTTCGATATCGCCCTTTTGCTGGTGGTCTCTCAAAAAAGTGATGCCAGATGTCTATGTGCTTAGTGCGGCTGTGTTCAACAGGATTATCCGCCATGCGGATTGCACTCTCATTGTCACATAGGAGTGGGACTTTGCTCAGATTGTAGCCAAAGTCTCGGAGGGTTTTGCCTCATCCAAAGTAGTTGTGCGCAACATTGTCCTGCGGCAACATACTCGGCCTCAGCGATGGATAGGGCAACAGAAGTTTGTTTCTTAGAACTCCAAGACACCAGGGACATTCCTAAGAATTGGCACGTCCCTGATGTACTCTTCCTATCAACCTTGCATCCAACATAATCAAAGTCTGAGTATCCAATCAAGTCAAAGGTTGACCCCTTTAGATACCAGATCCCGAAGCAAGGTGTAGCAACTAAATATCTAAGAATTCGCTTAACGACCATAAGGTGACACTCCCTTGGATCGGAGTGAAATCTAGCACACATGCATACGCTTAACATAATATCTGGTCTACTAGCACATAAATAAAGTAAAGACCCTATCATAGACCGGTATGCCTTTTGATCAACGGACTTACCTCTTTTGTTGAGGTCGACATGTCCATCGGTTCCCATTGGAGTCTTTGCGGGCTTGGCGTCCTTCATCCCAAACCGCTTGATCAAATCTTGTGTGTACTTCGTTTGGGAGATGAAAGTGTCGTCCTTGAGTTGCTTCACTTGGAACCCAAGGAAGTAGTTCAACTCGCCCATCATCGACATCTCAAATTTTTGAGTCATCACCCTGTTAAACTCTTCACAAGACTTTTGGTTAGTGGAACCAAATATTATGTCATCAACATAAATTTGGCATACAAATAAGTCACCATCACAAGTCTTAGTGAATAAAGTTGGATCGGCTTTCCCAACCTTGAAAGCATTAGCAATCAGAAAATCTCTAAGGCATTCATACCATGCTCTTGGGGCTTGCTTAAGTCCATATAGCGCCTTAGAGAGCTTACACACGTGGCCGGGGTACCGTTCATCCTCAAAGCCAGGGGGTTGCTCTACGTACACCTCCTCCTTGATTGGCCCATTGAGGAAAGCGCTCTTCACATCCATTTGGAAAAACTTGAAAGAATGGTGAGCAGCATAGGCTAACAATATGCGAATAGACTCTAGCCTAGCCACAGGAGCAAAAGTCTCCTCAAAGTCCAAACCTGCGACTTGGGCATAACCTTTTGCCACAAGTCTAGCCTTGTTCCTTGTCACCACTCTATGCTCGTCTTGTTTGTTGCGGAACACCCACTTGGTTCCCACAATGTTTTGCTTTGGACGTGGCACCAGGGTCCAAACTTCATTTCGCTTGAAGTTATTGAGCTCTTCCTGCATGGCCAACACCCAGTCCGGATCTAGCAAGGCCTCTTCTACCCTGAAAGGCTCAATAGAAGAGACAAAATAGTAATGCTCACAAAAGTTAACTAATCTAGAGCGAGTAGTTACTCCCTTGCTTATATCACCCAAAATCTGGTTGACAGGATGATTTCTTTGAATCGTCGCTCGGACTTGAGTTGGAGGGGCTTGAGGTGCTTCTTCCTCCATAACATGATCATCTTGTGCTCCCCCTTGATCACACGCCTCTTGATGAACATGTTCATCATTTTGAGTTGGGGGATGCACTGTTGTTGAGGAAGAAGGTTGATCTTGCTCCTTTTGTTCCTGTGGTCGCACATCTCCAATCGCCATGGTGCGTATTGCGGTCGTTGGAACATCTTCTTCATCTACATCATCAATATCAACTTGCTCTCTTGGAGAGCCATTAGTCTCATCAAATACAACGTCGCTAGAGACTTCAACTAGACCCGATGATTTGTTGAAGACTCTATACGCCTTTGTATTTGAATCATAACCTAACAAAAACCCTTCTACAGCTTTGGGAGCAAATTTGGAATTCCTACCTTTCTTCACTAGAATGTAGCATTTACTCCCAAATACATGAAAATATGAAACATTGGGTTTTGTTACCGGTTAGAAGCTCATACGAAGTCTTCTTGAGGAGGCGATGAATGTAGACCCGGTTTATGGTGTGGCAAGCCGTGTTCACGGCTTCCGACCAAAACCGCTCGGGCGTCTTGAACTCTCCAAGCATCGTCCTCGCCATGTCTATGAGCGTCCTGTTCTTCCTCTCTACCACACCGTTTTGCTGTGGTGTGTAGGGAGAGGAGAACTCATGCTTGATTCCTTCCTCCTCCAGGTACTCCTCTACTTGAAGGTTCTTAAATTCGGACCCGTTGTCGCTCCTGATCTTTTTCACCTTGAGCTCAAATTCATTTTGAGCTCTCCTTAAGAAGCGCTTTAGGGTCCTTTGGGTTTCTGATTTATCCTGCAAAAAGAATACCCAAGTGAAGCGGGAAAAATCATCAACTATAACAAGACCATACTTACTTCCCCCGATGCTGAGGTAGGCGATGGGTCCGAACAGGTCCATATGCAGCAGCTCCAGGGGTCTTGATGTGGTCATCACGTTCTTGCTGTGATGAGCATTTCCCACTTGTTTACCTACTTGACAAGCTGCACAAGGTCTATCTTTTTCAAAAGTTACATTTGTTAGACCTAACACATGTTCTCCCTTTAGAAGTTTGTGAAGGTTCTTCATCCCCACATGTGCTAGACGGCAATGCCACAGCCAGCCCATGCTAGTCTTAGCAATTAAGCATGCATCTAGACCGGCCTCTTCCTTTGCAAAATCAACTAAATAGAGTTTGCCGTCTAGTACACCCTTAAAAGCTAATGAACCATCACTCCTTCTAAAGACAGACACATCTACATTAGTAAATAAGCAATTATAACCCATATTACAAAGTTGACTAACGGACAACAAGTTATACCCGAGCGATTCAACTAAAAACACATTAGAGGTGGAATGCTCGGATGAAATAGCTATTTTTCCTAGTCCTTTAACCTTGCCTTGATTCCCGTCATCGAATATGATTGAATCTTGGGAATCTTCGTTCTTGACGTAGGAGGTGAACATTTCCTTCTCCCCCGTCATATGGTTTGTGCATCCGCTGTCGATAATCCAGCTTGAGCCCCCGGATGCATAAACCTGCAAGGCAATTTAGGCTTGGGTTTTAGGTACCCAACTCTTGTTGGGTCCTACAAGGTTAGTAATAATATCCTTAGGGACCCAAATGCAAGTTTTATCTCCTTTGCATTTTGCCCCTAATTTCCTAGCAACCACTTTCTTATTTTTACATTGAAGTACAAAATCAGTGTTACAGGCATGAATAATAGTAGTATTTTCATTATGCATTTTCCTAGGCAGACAAACAACATTTCTCCTAGGCATATGGTGAATAACACTTTTCCTGGGCAAATCTCTACCATGCACAAAGGAAGAACTTGAAGCAATCATGGCATGTGAATCATAAGCATCACAACTCCTATTATGATAAGCATTTCTAGAATATTTTCTATCATAAATAAATGCATGATTCTTTTGACTACTATTAGCCATAGGAGCCTTCCCCTTTTCCTTGTTGAAAATGGGAGCTCTTTGGCTTGTTAAGTTCTTGGCTTCTCTCTTGAAGCCAAGCCCATCCTTAATTGAGGGGTGTCTACCAATGGTGTAGGCATCCCTTGCAAATTTTAGTTTATCAAAATCATTCTTGCTAGTCTTAAGTTGGGCATTAAGACTAGCCACTTCACCATTTAATTTTGAGATGGAAATTAAGTGTTCACTACAAGCATCAACATTAAAATCCTTACACCTATTGCAAATCACAACATGTTCTACGCAAGAGCTTGATTTATTAGCTATTTCTAACTTAGTATTTAAATCATCATTAATACTCTTTAAGCTAGAAATAGATTCATGGCATGTAGATAATTCACATGAAAGAATTTCATTTCTTTTAACTTCTAATGCAAGAGAATTTTGCGCACTAACAAATTTATCATGCTATTCATATAAAAGATCCTCTTGCTTCTCTAACAATCTATTTTTCTCATTCAAAGCATCAATTAATTCATTGATCTTATCAATTTTAGTTCTATCTAAACCTTTGAATAAGCTTGCGTAGTCTACTTCATCATTACTTGAAGAAGCATACGTAATAGTACTTCGAGTACTTACCTTCTTCTCCTTTGCCATGAGGCAGGTGTGATGCTCGTTGGGGAAGAGAGACGATTTGTTGAAGGCTGTGGCGGCGAGTCCTTCGTCGTCGGAGTCGGACGAAGAACAATCCGAGTCCCATTCTTTTCCAAGGTGTGCCTCGCCCTTAGCCTTCTTGTAAACCTTCTTGTTCTCTCTCTTCCCATTCTTTTCTTGTTCCTGGTCACTATCATTATCGGGACAGTTAGCAATAAAGTGACCAATCTTACCACACTTGAAGCAGGAGCGCTTTCCCTTCGTCTTGCTCTTGTTGGGATGCTCCTTGCGACCTTTGAGCGCCGTCTTGAAGCGCTTGATGATGAGGGCCATTTCATTCTCATTTAGCCCGACCGCCTCAACTTTCGCCACCTTGCTAGGTAGCGTCTCCCTGCTACTTGTTGCTTTGAGAGCAACGGTTTAAGGCTCGTGGATCAGCATTGGGCCATTCAACGCCTCATCAACATATCTTGCCTCCTTGATCATCATTCGCCCGCTTACGAACTTTCCGAGTATTTCCTCGGGCGTCATCTTGATGTACCTAGGATTCTCACGAATAGAGTTTACAAGATGAGGATCAAGGACAGTGAAGGACCTTAGCATAAGTCGGACGACGTCGTGGTCCGTCCATCTCGTGCTCCCATAGCTCCTTATCTTGTTGACCATCCTCTCCCCTGATCATCGTGAACCTTCCTAGTTCGCCTTCCACCAACTCCATCTTGGTGAGCATGGTGGCGTCGTTCCCCTCATGCGAGATCTTGAGGGTGTCCCAAATCTGCTTGGCGTTATCCAAGCCGCTCACCTTATTGTACTCTTCCCTGCACAAGGATGCTAAAAGAACAGTAGTAGCTTGTGCATTTTTATGGATTTTTTCATTGATAAACATGGAGTTATCTGAACTATCAAATTGCATTCCATTTTCTACTATCTCCCATATACTTGGATGAGGAGAGAACAAGTGGCTACACATTTTGTGACTCCAAAATCCATAGTCCTCTCCATCAAAGTGTGGAGGTTTACCAAGTGGAATGGAAAGCAAATGAGCATTGGAATTATGTGGAATACGAGAATAATCGAAAGAAAAGTTCGAGTTAACCGTTTTCTTTTTCTCCTCGTATTCGTCGTCCTTTTGAGAAGAGGAAGATTCGTTGCTGTCGTAGTAGACAATCTTCTTGAGCGCCTCTTCTTCTTTCCATCCTTCTTCTTTTGACTCGAGCCGAAGTCATTGGCTTTGTCGTCCCTTGGCTCGTTGAAGATGGACTCCTTCTCATTGTCGTTGACCACCATCCCCTTTCTCTTAGGATCCATCCCTTCAGGCGATTAGTCCCTTTCTTGAAGAGAATGGCTCTGATACCAATTGAGAGCACCTAGAGGGGGGGGTGAATAGGTGATCCTATAAAAACTTGATTATTATAGCCACAAAACTTGATTATGTGTTAGTAGGCTAAATAGCGAGCTCTTGTGAACACAAATATCACAGAAAAGCAATCACAAAAGACACGCGAGTTATCCCGTGGTTCGGCCAAGTACAACACTTGCCTACTCCACGTTGTGGCGTCCCAATCGACGAGGGTTGCACTCAACCCCTTTCAAGTGATCCAAGGATCCACTTGAATACCATAGTGTTTCTTTCTTTCACTATATCCCGTTTGCGAGGAATCTTCACAACTTGGAGCCTCTCGCCCTTACAAATGATGATCACAAAGAAGCACGAATGTAAGGGAGGGAAAAGCAACACACACAAGTCTCAAAAGCAATAGCTCAAACACGCACACTAGTCACAACTTGAGCTCTAAGTTCAAACACGGAGTTCTCAACTCAAGAGGAGCTCAAATTGCTATCACAAAGAATCAAACGCGCTAGAATGAAGTCTTGGTGCTTAGAGATGATCAAAGAATGCTTGGTGTACTCCTCCATGCGCCTAGGGGTCCCTTTTATAGCCCCAAGGCAGCTAGGAGCCGTTGAGAGCAATCCAGGAAGGCAATTCTTGCCTTTTGTCGGGTGGCGCACCGGACAGTCCGGTGTGCCACCGGACACGCACTGTTCACTGTCCGGTGTAGATTGCTTTCCTAATTTGGCGCAGCCGACCGTTGAAGATTTGGAGCCGTTGGCACACCGGACACTGTCCGGTGTGCACCGGACAGTCCGGTGCCCCCATCTGACCCTTGGCTCAGCCACGTGTCACGCGCGGATTGTGCGGCCGACCTTTGGCTCAGCCGACCGTTGGCTCACCGGACAGTTCGGTTCACCACCGGACAGTCCGGTGAATTTTAGCCGTACGCCGCCGATGAATTCCCGAGAGAGGCCAGTTGACCAAAGCCAGCCTGGCGCACCGAACACTGTCCGGTGCACCACCGGACAGTCTGGTGCACCCATACTGCGCAGAGTCTTGGCTGCACAGCCAAGTCCTTTTTCCTTTTGTCTTTTCTCTGATTCTAGCACTTAGACAAATATGTTAGTACACAAAACCAATGTACTAAGTCTAGAATCATACCTTTGTGTTGATTTGCACTTCATCCACCATTTTGCACAATTTATACTTAAGCCATTTGTGTTGGGCACTTAATCACCAAAATACTTAGAAATGGCCCAAGGGCACATTTCCCTTTCAGTATCGCGAAAGGTACAATTTGTTGTTTGTAAGTCAATTATGTCATATGGGTTATAATTGTTTATTTACAAATATTGATGTATATGTCTTTAGAAGAAGTGATGGTTCATTAGCTTTTAAGGGTGTATTAGACGACAAGCTCTACTTAGTTGACTTCTCAAAAGAGAATGCCGATCTAGATGCATGCCTGATTGCTAAAACTAATATGGGCTGGCTCTGGCACCGCCATCTAGCACATATTGGAATGGAGAACCTTCATAAGCTTCTAAAGGAAGAACATGTGTTAGGACTAACCGATGTCTGTTTTGAGAAAGACAGACCTTGTGCAGCATGCCAGGCACGAAAGCAGGTGGGAAGCACTCATCAAAGCAAGAATGTGATGACGACATCAAGACCACTGGAACTCCTACACATGGATCTCTTCGGGCCCATTGCCTATCTCAACATCGAGGGAAGTAAGTATGGTCTTGCTATAGTTGATGATTTTTCCCGCTTTACTTGGGTGTTCTTTTTGCAGGATAAAACTGAAACCCAAGGAACTCTAAAGCGCTTCTTAAGGAGATCTCAAAACGAAATTGAGCTGAAAGTGAAAAAGATAAGAAGCGACAATGGGTCTGAGTTCAAGAATCTTCAAGTCGAAGAATATCTTGAGGAGGAAGGCATCAAGCACGAGTTCTCCGCTCCCTACACACCACAACAAAACGGTGTGGTAGAGAGGAAGAACATGACGCTAATTGATATGGCAAAGACAATGCTTGGGGAATACAAGACGCCTGAGCAATTTTGGTCGAAAGCTATGAATATTGCCTGCCATGCCATAAACCGGCTCTACCTGCATCGCCTCCTCAAGAAGATGTCATATGAACTCTTAACTGGTAACAACCTAATGTTTCCTATTTTTGTGTATTTGGGAGCAAGTGCTACATCTTGGTAAAGAAAGATAGACATTCGAAGTTTGCTCCCAAAGCTGCAGAAGGTTTTTTACTAGGGTATGACTCAAATACAAAAGCGTATAGGGTCTTCAACAAATCATCAGGATTAGTTGAAGTCTCTAGCGACGTTGTATTTGATGAATCTAATGGCTCTCCAAGAGAGCAAGTTGATCTTGATGATGTAGACGAAGATGAAGTTCCTACGGCCGCAATACGTACAATGGCGATAGGTGATGTGAGACCACAGGAACCACAAGAGCAAGACCAACCTTCTTCCTCTACGTTGGTGCATCCCCCAACTCAAGACGATGAACAGGTACCTCAAGAAGGGCATGATCAAGGGGGAGCACATAAAGAAAAAGATAAGGAGGAATAAGCATCACAAGATCCTCCAACTCAAGTCTGGACGACGATTCAAAGGAATCATCTAGTGGATTAGATTCTGGGTGATATCAGCAAGGGAGTAACAACTCGCTCACGTCTAGCTATTTTTTGTGAGTATTACTCGTTTGTTTCTTTGATTGAACCTTTCAGGGTAGAAGAAGCCTTGCAGGATCCGGATTGGGTGTTGGCCATGCAGGAAGAGCTCAACAACTTCAAAAGAAATGAAGTTTGGAGCTTGGTGCCACGTCCAAAGCAAAATGTTGTGGGAACCAAGTGGGTGTTCCACAACAAGCAAGACGAACACGGTGTGGTGACAAGGAACAAGGCTCGACTTGTGGCAAAAGGTTATGACCAAGTCGTAGGTTTGGATTTTGAGGAGACTTTTGCTCCTATGGCTAGGCTAGAATCAATTCGGATTTTATTGGCCTATGCTACTCACCACTCTTTTAAGCTTTGTCAAATGGACGTGAAGAGCACTTTCCTCAATGGACCAATCAAGGAGGAGGTATACGTGGAACAACCACCTGGCTTTGAGAATGACAGGTATCCCGACCACATCTACAAGCTCTCTAAGGCGCTCTATGGACTTAAGCAAGCCCCAAGAGCATGGTATGAATGCCTTAGAGATTTCCTTATTACTAATGCTTTCAAGGTTGGGAAAGCTGATCCTAATCTCTTTACTAAGACTTGCAATGGTGATCTTTTTGTATGCCAAATATATGTCGTTGACATTATATTTGGTTCTACTAATCAAAAGTCTTGTGAGGAGTTTAGCAGGGTGATCATACAAAAGTTCGAGATGTCAATGATGGGCGATGTCAATGATGAGCGAGTTGAACTACTTCCTTGGATTTCAAGTGAAGCAACTCAAGGAAGGAACTTTCATATCCCAAACAAAGTACACTCAAGATTTGCTCAAGAGGTTTGGGATGAAGGATGCAAAGCCCGCAGAGACACCGATGGGAACAGACGGACATCTTGACCTCAATAAAGGAGGTAAGTTCGTTGATCAAAAGGCATACCGGTCTATGATAGGATCTCTTCTTTATCTTTGCGCTAGCAGACCAGATATTATGCTAAGTGTATGCATGTGTGCTAGATTTCAATCCGACCCCAAGTAGTGTCACCTTGTGGTCGTTAAGCAAATTCTTAGATATTTAGTTTCTACGCCTTGCTTCAGGATCTAGTATCCAAAGGGTTCTACCTTTGACTTAATCAGATACTCGGATTCCGACTATGCCGGTTGCAAGGTTGATAGGAAGAGCACATCAGAGACTTGTCAATTCCTGGGAAGGTCCCTGGTGTCTTGGAGCTCTAAGAAACAAACTTCTGTGGCCCTATCCACCGTTGAGGCCGAGTATGTTGCCGCAAAACAATGTTGCACACAACTACTTTGGATGAGGCAAACCCTCTGGGACTTTGGCTACAATCTGAGCAAATTCCCACTCCTATGTGACAATGAGAGTACAATCTGCTTGGCGGATAATCCTGTTGAACACAGTCGCACTAAGCACATAGACATCCGGCATCACTTCTCGAGAGACCACCAACAAAGGAGAGATATCGATATTTATCATATTAGCACCGAGAACGAGCTAGCTGATATCTTCACCAAGCCTTTAGATGAGAAAAGGTTTTGCAGGTTGCGTAGTGAGCTAAATGTCCTAGATTCATGTAACTTGGATTGATCTATAGCATACATGTGTTCTATGCCTTTGATCATGTTACTTTAAGCATTCATGTCTTTATTTGCTTATTTTTGGTGCTCAAGTTGTACAAGTCATCCCCGGACCTCACAAGTCCCTATACAAATAATGCACATGTTTAGGGGGAGGATGTGCTACAACTTGACTCCCTTGAGACTAACTTGTTTGTTAAGTACTCGTGAAATAGCCTCAAAGGGATATTGAAAGGGAAAAGTGAACTTGGACAAAGAAAGAGCTTCCACTGCACTCCGGAATAAGTGTATCTTCTCCCAAGTTCGTACTAATGTTCTCATTGCCTTTTCCTCGTATTTGACACTTTGGTGAGGCAATGGGGTTAAAGGGCCAAAAGTTCTCCTATTTTGGTGCTTAATGCCAAAGGGGGAGAAATTAAGGCCAAAGCAAATGGATCAACCAACCACTTGAGAAATTTCCAAAATTTGCTCAAAACCTTCTTATTGCAAAAATTATTCTCTTATGGGGGGAAGTTTGACTACGGGAAAAAGGGGGAGTTTGTGGCATTTGATCAAATTTACTCTTGAAAGATCTCTTGATTTACCAAAACAAGTGTTTTTGATATAGAGATAGAAAAAAGAATTTGTTTTGTGAAAATAAACCAAGTGGTGGCAAAAGTGATCCAGATATGCCAAATCCAATGTGAGATAATTTGGTCTTCAATTTGCACTCTTTAAGAATGATGTTGCACTTTTAGTTGCTTTTAAATGTGTTGGCATAAATCACCAAAAAGGGGGAGATTGAAAGGGAAATGTGCTCTTAGACAATTTCTATAAATGTTTTGGTGATTAGATGCTCAACACAAATTGATTTTAAAGGTGATGAACAAAGCAGGAATCAAGGTATGACTCTAGCATTTGTGAATTGTTTTTGATACTAACATATTCCACTAAGTGCTAGGAACCTTGATAAATGAACTAAGATTGGATTGAAGATGGTTGGCCAAGACTAGCCAGGATGCACTAGCCTGCGGTGCACCGGACTATCCGGTGTGCACCAGATAGTGTCCGGTGCCCAGGCTGGCCCGGCGACGAACTCGTCGCTCTCGAGAAAAAGCTGAGGGCACTATGGCTAAAAATCACAGGACTGTCTGGTGAGCCATCAGCGCCCACGCCAACAGTTGGCAGCGCGATCAGCGGGCGACACGTGGGCCGAGCCAACGGTCACCAGGCCGCACCGGAGTATCCGGTGTGCACAGGACAGTGTCCGCTGTGCCAAGGGGCCAAAGGCTCAACGGAAGGCTTTGCCTGAAGAGGAAAGAAATCGAGCACTGTTTATGTCCGGTGGTGCACCGGACTGTCTGGTGCGCCAACCGACAGAAGGCAAGAATTGCCTACCAAATGGAGATCCAACGGCTCCTAGCTGCCTTGGGGCTATAAAAGAGACCCCTAGGCACATGGAGCAACACACCAAGCCTCCATTGAACATTCTAAGATGCCTACACTCCGCAAACACGTATTCAGATCATCGTGACTGAGATTTGAGCACTAGTTGTGTTGTGAACTTGTTGCACTGTTCTTGTGTGCTCTCTTCTTGACTTGTGTGTGTGTGTGTCATTGCTGCGATTCTAGCTCTTGCGTGTGTTTCTTTCCCTCCCTTACTCTTGTGTTTTTTGTTTTGATCAACATTGTAACGGTGAGAGGCTCCAACTTGTGGAGATTCCTCACAAATGGGAAACAACTATAAGGAAGAAAACCGTGGTATTCAAGTGGATCATTGGGTCACTTGAAAGGGGTTGAGTGCAACCCTCGTCCAATGTGTTCTACTTGGCCGAACCACGGGATAAAATCACTATGTCTCTTGTGTCTCTTTTCATTGTGATTGGTTTCTCTTCTAAAGTTCTCGCTTAATCACTTGTGCTATTGTTCCAAAGTTCAATACTCATTCGAGAGGAACAATCAAGTGAAGAGTGCTCGCTATAGCAACTTGGTTTTAATCTTACTAACATTTCATAACCAAGTTTGGACTATTTAGTGTTTGTATTTTATAGGATCACCTATTCACCCCCTCTAGGTGCTCTCTAGAAGCTATCGCGTTTACACTAAACGAGTATTAATCATAACATTTAGTTTGACCTGATTATATTAATCGATATTTATATTAATGAAACTAGAGCTATCACACATTTTTAATTAGTTGACCACACTAACAATTCTTAGTTAAATCAGTAATTTAAATAACATCAGCGACTCTAAGCTGATGAATTAGCGGAGCGAGAACAAATACGTAACGCGTGAAACAGCACAACCACACGCGACCTAGCACGCGGACCACTCGCGACACGCATAGACAACGTGACGATGACGAACCTAATATGACAGCGTGCAAACGACGCGCGGACACGTGCGACATAGCACGCTGTCGACACACGAAACAACGCACGCGACCAGCGCGAACGAGCACGCCACCACGTGAGGAACAACATCTTCGACATGTGAGAAAACTAAATAGGTGACACGTTTATACTAAACAAATGTTAAATAAATAGAAAGTCGTTAAGTTAATATTAGCCATGTTAATATTTATTATAAAGGCGCAAGTTGAACACTACACATTTAATCTAATTAGAATATTAATCTAATAAATATTAGTCGAGCGAACCTTAAGTTAATTATCTAAAATATATGACCTGACGAATTAACGGTATTAACATGAGTGTTTATAAGCAAAAAACAATTTGTTATCACGCGCAGCCGTCTCGTGACACACGTGAACAGCACGCGACGATGCGTGCAAACGGTACGCGCGACACTTGCGAAAGACACGCGACAACATGAGCGAAACAGCCCTGCGGCACGCAAGACAACGCGCACAACGGCGTGCGACACGTGTGAGTCAACGCGACTACGCGCGCGAACAACATGATGACACGCAAACGATGTCGTGCGCAAACAAAAACAAACAAATAATTAATTAAAAGCATTTAAGTTGGTATTAATCAAGTTAATTAATATTTATATTTATAAAAGCCCGAGTTAAAAACTACAACCTAGTTTTAATTAAAAGGTCGTTTTTGATTAACTATAGAATACCGAAAATATAAATAATTAATTAATCAATTAAACTTGCAACATGGCTAGGTAACATTACTACTACAAAATCGACGTTGCTACAGAGTTGACACGACTGAAGCGAATAGAAACGGGTTTACGACACATTATATATTGAATAGCTAACAATTCGTGGCTAATAAACAATTTTCTTAAAGCGCCCGAATTGCGACTTGCGCGAACGACGACACGTGAACAACACACGCGAACATCGTGCAGATAGAACATGCGAGAATCACTAACTAAATGTTGTTTTTATACTAAACTTTAAATAGATATTAAATACAACATCTAAGTTGTTAAAATCACAATACCACGTATTTAAAATTGCATAATTAAAATCATAAATTTGACCCGATTGAGTATTCAATTTAATGACTGACAACTAAGTAGGAAATTAATTAGCGCAGGGGATAGACGCGGGATTCTCACCTAGTGACGACGGCGGACGGCGAGGCGAGTTGACGACGTGCTACGCGCACGACGTATAGCACGAGCGACGGTGAGGCTGCTGCTAGCCACGCAAACTGCGTCGGGGTTGCCGTGGGCATGTCGCGCAGGCTACGCCAGGCAAGCCGCACAAGCTGCCACGCAGGCTACCATGTCGGACGGTCCGCGAGCAAGCCACGCAGGGGCCAGGGAATGGACGAGGATGCACAGACGGTGGGGCTACGACATGGGCGCATCTGGCGTGAACGGCGCGATGGTGGGGTGGCCTCGACACCGGCCCCCGCCGGACGGCGTGCTGGCGACTGGAGAAATGAAGTAGGGAAGGGAGGAGGCTGCACAGGCGCTCGGAGTTCTTGGCGTCGTGGGCACTGACAGTTTTAGCGATGGAGAGGCGGCATGGGCACGACAAGACGAGAAAGAGATGGTTTGGGAAGATAAACAGGGCTCTGGCAATGGTTGGGCAACCCGCCCACATGGGGACGTGCACGTTGTGCGGCTAGGGCGGGGCAACGTGGGGGCATGGGTTGGGGGCGTGCTGGCCTGGCGGTCTGGGCGTGTGGCACCGGGCCGCCAGCGCTGGCGGAGCGTGCAGGTGCGGGAGGCAAGCCGCTGGCTCCTGGGCCACGCGAGGGCGAGCGGTGGGGCACGAGGGTGGGCTGGGGAGCTGGGCCGCGCGAGGGGGAAGCATGGTGCAGGAATGGGCCGGGAAAGGTGGGCCGAGCGCGCTGTGGGGTGGGCCGGGGGTCGCGGGGAAGCGGAGTTGGGCCACCGATGCTCGGTGGGTGAGGGGAGGAAGAATGGCTGGGCCACGACTGGGGGAGGGGGAGAATAGCTGGGTCACGGCTGGCCGGGCCGAGCGCGTGTATGCTGGGTCACGACGCAAGAGTGCTAGGGGAAGGCCAGGTGGGCCGCACGCGCAGGCCGGCTATGGGGAGGAGCTAGGGTGGATTTTCCCTTTTCTTTCCTATTTCTTTATCTTTAGTTCTTCTTTTCTATTCTCTCTACCAATTCAAATCGAATTCCTTAATAAATGCATGCTCCACAAGATCACTGATCAAACAAAATACAATATGCTTCGACATGATGGAACAACCAAACCGCCTCTAGTGTTTTAATTTACTAGGCTTACACATAGATATAAAACAAAATAATTCCTCACCCTTTAGGAAAAAGAAAAGAAAAGCATGGAAAAGAGAGGGTAACACCTGAATTTGGTGGATATTAGGAAAGAAATTTCATACCTAGTGAAGGCCTCACGCCATGCATGCCAAAAAATGAAAATGGAGGCATCAGCCAAGGATGAAACACCGCACCGTTATAAATGAGACAAACAACGTCTACCACTACACCGTTTACCAATGTGTGTTACAAATAGGATATGTAGGAATCGCAGCATGTATGAGCACCTACCTAGTGAGATGTAAATTAATTGGTGCAAAATGTAGAGGTGGGAGTTTTTTTAAAAAAATATTCTTTTTTAAACAACTCTCCTACAATCTCTGGATATATTTAAAAAAACTACTTCACCTCTATCCACACATGGGTGGAGCGATGGTATGGCAAGGCATGACACTCACCATACCTTAATGTTTCCATATGTGTGTATCTCTAGCTCTTCTCTGTCCTTGGTTACACTGTAACCTATGGCATCAGCTATTGCTATGTATGGACGAAAGCATCAAGCATCAAGCCTAATAGATAGAGCAAGAAAACGAGCAAATTGTTTTCTTAGGTTTGCTCCTTTATTTGTATGCGAGCTCTAGATCAAGTGTTACGACTATGAGCCATTGACTGTATTAGGAGCAAATAAGCCTTAGGACACCGAGTCGTAATCGACAAGTGATTCACAGAGGTTGGAGGCACCACCAAGCCATCTAGGTGAGTTAATCACCAAGAGTAACAATAGTAGCAAGCACAAACTCCTGATACTCTCCAAATCGTCTAGGTGATGCCAATCACCAAGAGTAACAAGCATAAACTCTTACTTAACATATCCAAGGCTAGTGAGATGGTGGATGCACCCTTACTACTCTTAATGCACTAATGAGGCTGCCAATCACACGATTAATAACTCCCACATTTCTCACTAGCCAAAGACTTTTTCTCACATTCCAAAGAGTTTCTTGAGATAATCAAATGGGCAAGAGAGATAGAATGGATGAGTTGGGGTGTATTTATACATCCCAACGACCAACTAGCCATTATAGTCAATCTAGACTAAGAACACATGTGTCATACTGTTTGACACCTAACCATTGGATCATAAACCTAGTTACAATGAGATTCGACGTTCACAGTGGTCTCACTATGTTGGACGTATTATAGTAACATGCAAGAGCATATGGTCCAATGACCCCACATTAGTCCAGTCTGACGCTCAAGAAACCACTCCACTCTGATAACATTTTAGAGGGCGTCAGATCCAGACACAATAGTCTAATAATTATCCTACTCGTAGGGTCTGACACCCATATAGAAAAATCTTAGTTGTTATAGTTGCACCACACGGTCCAACGACACCCATCGCCCATCAGAATAGTCTGACACAAGCATAACCTCTCTACTCTATTTTTGAACAACGTTAGGCTCATGCATAATGGTCTAATGAACCTATTTCTCAGGGTTTGGTTCCTCTAAACTCTCCCGAATCACTTTTAATTCAAAAACTTAATGATTGGTGTCTCTTCCAAATGACTTTTGGGTCTGATCTAAGCTACCTAGTGCTAAATACAACTAATGTGCACCACATCTATCATATTAGACTTTAAGTGTCTTTTAAGTCCAATCGACAGTTAGAACTAGTCCATCATTAACCTTGTCATCGTCATTTGAAACCCAAAATGAATTCCATACTTAGGGGGTATGAAAGCCATTGATTAGCCAAACAATTATCATTATTATGACATAACTCAAATTGCATCTGCAATATACACATTAGTCACAATAATATTATATCATCATTATTCATCAAAACCACCAAGGACCTAAAAGCTTTCAAACTTCCAAACACAAAGTCTCTAACTCACTTTTCGCCAAAACAAGAGCTTTCTTGCAAGCAATGTAGAGGTATTCTTGCCTAGAAAGTGTAGATTGAGTTATCTATAACTTATCTACCAACTTCGAGAGTTTCTAGATTTCTTATCTAGTTTACTTATCAATTTGTTAATTCTTCATTATTAGATTCATCATCACTAATGTTTAGGTTTGATTCATTATAATAGCCTCCACTAAATTCTTCCTTATGAGTAGGGGTTTGGTTTTGGGCTTTGGTTTTACCTTATCTCCTTTTCCATAAGACAAAAGACAGTGGAACTCCCTTCATCATCAATCAGAGAACTTGGGTGAAGAAGAGTGCTTCTTGATAGCAATTGTTGTAAGTTTATTTCGCTCTTCACTTGAGACACTAGCATTTGAGTCCCACTAATGACCATTGTGAGCTTGACCCAAATACTTCTTGTGTTGGGTCTTGTCATCCTTCTTGTGATGCTGCTTCCTCTTATCCTTTTTTTGTATTCGTTCTTATCAAAGGGACGATCGACAATTAAATTCTCCATGTTCCACAATTGTTGCACTTCCTCTTTTGCTTGATGGGAAACTGCATCTTTACAAAATTTTATCCACCTTTTGTAACACCCTGAATTTGGGGGTATAAAATTTCTTCTCTAATATCTACCAAATTCAGGTGTTATCTCTTTTCCTCTCTCTATAGATTTCCTTTCTCTTCCTTTTAATAGAGTTTGTTTATTTATTGAGAGATGTATTATTTCTTTAGTATATTAAAACCTAGGGGAGACATGAGTTATTGCATCATGCTGAGCTTAAACTTTGTTTTTTGTTGATACACATGTTTGAAATATTTAAATTTGAATTTGTGGTTTGGTTGCATTTGAATTCAAAAGAGAAAATAAAAAAGAAAAGGAATTAGAAATTCAAAAGAAAAAGGAAAAACTAAAGCAGCCCAGCCAACCCTCCCCGTCGGCCATTCGGCCCACCAGGCCCAGCTCGCGCCCGCGCACACCCGCCCCCTCTCTCCTTCTGCCAGGCGGGCCCGACCTATCGGCGTTGTTCGCCCTCGCGCGCGTGCCCCGCTCTCCCTCTGTACAGTGGGCCCGGCCTGTCAGCGCTGAACTGTTCCCCCTCGTGCGTGCCCATGCATCTACAATGTGGCCCCCCTGTCAACTCCGTCCTCCCCACAACTGCCGCTGACCCGCATGCACACACTCTGAAAAAGTCGGCCACATCGCCTGCCCACGTCCCTCAACTCCCTTTTGAGCCCCGCCCGCACCCGCTCTCCCTCCCTGCCCCATTTCACCCAATCTCAGTCTCTCTCGCGCTCAGCCACCGCCGCCAGAGCTCGTCGAAGAAGCGCACCCGCTGTGCCGTCCACCCGGAGCTCCAGACGCCACAGCAAGCCTCCCCGAGCGTCGTCCTGAGGTGAGGAACCTTTCCCCGTGCTCTGGTTGTCCCGATTTGGCCCTACCGTAGTGAATCACGCTCGCTGGAGCAATGCCTCGCCGGTCTGTCGCGCCCCGTTGAGAGCACCTAGAAGGTGGTGAATAGGTGATCCTGTAAAAACAGCTCAACAAAACAAACTTGGACTAATATTGGCTTAGTGAAAGCAAGATCCAAGTTCTAATGAAGAGGATGATAGGAGTGAACTTCTTCACTTAATTACTCTTCACTAAGTGAGTATGAAACTTAGAGCAATTATGTAAGTGAAGTGAATAGAGAGAAAATCGTAATAAGATAAAGACAAGTGACACGACAATTTTTATCCCATGGTTTGGTCAAGTATAGAATACTTGCCTACTCCACTTTGTGGCGTCCCAATGGATGAGGGTTGCACTCAACCCCTTCAAGTGATCCAAAGATCAACTTGAATACCACGGTTCTCTCTTTATCTCAATAATATCCTGTTGTGAGGGATCTCCACAATTTGGAGTCTCTCACGCCTTACACAAATGATCTCGAATGAACACAAGAGTAAGGGGGAATAGAAACACACACACACACACATGAGACAAAGTCACAGCAACACACGCACACAATCCATGAGAAGATCACAAAAAACGACACAACAGAGTTACAACTCAAAACACGTGCTCGAATCTTTAACTAGCAAAGCAATGGCGTGATCGCAGCGTCTTGGTGTTGTAGAATGTTCAAGGGATGCTTGGTGTGGTGCTCCATGCACCTAGGTGTCCCTTTATAGCCCCAAGGGACATAGCAGCCGTTGGAGCTCCATTTGGAAGGACCTAATTGCCTTCTATCCGTGGGAGCACCGAACTGTCCAATACACACTGGACAGTGAATAGTGCAACGGCTATAAAATCTCTGATTGGCTGGTTTCCTGTTCTGGGGGCACCGGACTGTTCGGTGCTCCTATTGACCGTTGGCCCTTAGCCGACGTGGCAGGTAGCCCTTGGCGGCTGGCACACCGGACTGTCTGGCGCCTCACGTGGACGGTCCGATGAATTATAGCCGACGAAGTCTAGAATTCCTGAGAGCAAGCAGATGGTCGAACCTTGCACCGGATTGTCCGGTGAGTGGCACCAGACTGTCTGGTGCCTTCAGTCTAGCACACTTTGTCCTTTTTCTTTCTTGTTCTCTTATGGTCCTTTTGACTTGACTTCATGAAGTCCCTAGCACTTAGACAATTATAATTAGCTCACAAAACAATTGACTAAGTGTCCAAATTCGTATTAAAATTATCTTCATGTTAAAAGTATTTTCCCCCACTGTTGCACATTTTATTTAATTTATTTAAACGTTTCAATTTTAAAATCTAATTTTGGAATTCGATTTGCGCATTTATAATTAGTCACCAAGATGATTAACCTTAACTAAAATGTTTCTTATTAATAATTGTTTAGTTTAATCATGTTGTCTATTTATTAATTTCTGCGTATCGCGTCGACCTGCGCGTCGTACGAGTGCAGCAGTGTTGTTTCCCGTGCGTCGTCGCGTGTTGTTCGAGAGTGTCGCGCGTGCTGTTCGCTTGCATTGTCGAGCGGCGTTCGCGTGTGTCGCGCGCCGTTCACACGCATCGCGTGTTTTCCTCGCGTGAGAGTAAACTGTTCGCTTATAATCACTCATGTTAGTAGATCAGTTATTTATTTAATCATCCATAATTAAAATAGTAAGTTAGTGAAAGCTAAGTAGTACTTTTGATTTACCATTAATAAATGTCAATTAATCTAACCATGTCGAACCAAACATTCTAATTAATACTTGCTTAGTGTAAACACGCTAACCTCTCGACCGTAGCTTCGACTATTGCGGTTCTTTCTCTCACGTAACCGTAGAAGTGCTCTCTATTTTATATTGCTCGCTTTTATAATATTTTATCTTGTATGGTGTACTGTTCTTATGCAAGTATATGTTTGCTTGTGCCTATTTGTATTCGTTGCGCGTTGCGAATAGACTGCGATCCATTTCTGAGCTTCGATGAATCGACGGTCAAGCTTCGACGACCAAGAGATCAAACTCTTCGAGTTCTACAAGGCTAAAGATCCTGAGCATCTATTTGGTGAAGGCAAGTGTCGGCGTTTCGACCCCGGGGGTCCCTGGACCGACGAGTAAATTGTCGCTGCGTGTCCCAGCCCAGATGGATCGACGCGAGATGGAACACAAGGGGGAAAAAGGGAACCGCGGCTCGTGTTATCCTGCGCCCAGGGCGGATGCGCTTGCAGTAGGGGGTTACAAGCGTTCGCGAGAGAGAGAGAGAGCCTGTTCGCCAGCCCGTCCTCCCGCGCGGCCACCTTCTCGTATGAGGGCCCTAGACCTTCCTTTTATAGATGTAAGGAGAGGGCCCAGGTGTACAATGGGGGGTGTAGCAATATGCTAATGTGTCTAGCAGAGAGGAGCCAGAGCCCTATGTACATGCCGACGTGGCTGTCGGAGAGGTGTTAGTGCCCTGTGCATGTGATGTCGTGGCCGTCGGAGGAGCGCTTGAGCCCTGTAGAAGCACAGCTGTTGGGTCCTTGCTGACGTCTCCTTGCTTCCGTAGGGGGCTGAGAACCGCTGTCGTCATGGGAGCACGCGGGGTGCCATCATTACTTGTTTACCAGGGCGAGCCAGATGGGACACCGGTCTTGTTCCCCGTAGCCTGAGCTAGCTAGGGTTAGGGTAATGATGTACCCCCGTGTAATGTGGTCGGTCCGAGCCCAAGGTCGGGCGAGGAGGTGACTCCTCCGGGGTCGAGGTTGAGTCCGAGCCCAGGGGTCGGGCGAGGTGGAGACCGTCTTCCGAGGTCGAGGTTGAGTCCGAGCCCTGGGTTCGGGCGAGGCGGAGACCGTCTTCCGAGGTCGAGGTTGAGTCCGAGCCCTGGGGTCGGGCGAGGTGGAGATCGTCTTCCGAGGTCGAGGTTGAGTCCGAGCCCTGGGGTCGGGCGAGGCAGAGTGTGGCGGAACTGCCCGAATTATTCCAACTTAAGTGCCTAAGCCCCGCCTTAGAGGCTAGACCACACTTAAATAGGAATAACCCGTCAATCCCTCGGATCTAGTCCGACACGGCCACTGACAGGATCAAGTACCACAGTCTCACTCGATGGTGAGTCACACAGCAAATACAATAAAGCATAAAACCATGCATTAAAGAGTATTAAATTATTACATCATCATCGGAGTTTTGCAAAAGTAGTCATCATTGTTCGAATTGCAGCGGAATCAAACTAACGGTAAACAAACGGAGAGATGGGGAAGCCTGTCCCATCACTCCTCATGCTCCTCCTCAGCCGAGGCAGGGTCCCACTCGACAGTCCAACCCGGTGGCAAGATGGACGGCCAAGTCACTCCAGCAACCATGTCCTCCAGAGAACCTGTAAAATTATGCCACAAGCAAGGCTGAGTATACTAATACTCAGCTAGACTTACCCGGTGTGAGGAGTCTACTCCTCTACCTCTAGACATGCAGCTGTTTGGTTGTGGGGTTTGGTTGCCAAAAGCACTAGCTGAGTTTCTAAGTCAAGTTTTAACTTTGTCAATTTAAGTGTGACTCTCTTAAGGCTAAAAGTGTACTATCTACTCATACATAGTAGCAAGCATTATTAGCAATCAACATCTTACATCAACTCATCATATTTCCACTTGTTACTCAATGCAGTACAATGGATCAAGCAGTCTCATTAGCTGCGAGAAGCAGACGATTCGAATCGAGTTTTTATCCTTGCAAGGTAAACCTAAACACACGACAGGTAGGGGCACTCCGGCCCCACACATATCAATCGTCCCCATCGATTCCCTGGCAACAGATCAGGGCTCACCGCCTTGGCGTACAATGCCTCACTGACCCCGACTGCCGTCGTGCAGTGACCGAACTTGTACCCACCATAACCGGAATGGGAGACCTCGTCTCAGGTCGCGTGAGGGGATATGTCTACGGGCAGGTTCACTCAGGTACTAGGCTTACCGATTTACCATATTTCTCGGTATGTGTTTAGTATGTTCAAACGCTTGACATAGGTATCCGCACGTTAATCCTTATTCCATTTTTCCCATCTCGTAGACAACCAATCCCCATGGATTGTTGTCTACCATAGTATCATAATAGTATGAAGGTGGGTACAACCAAATCCTGATCTCGCGCGAGTGCTAGAAAAATCACTCGTCTTCTATCGAGATCCTAATTAAATAAATCAACTACTCGACCTATCATACTAGTATTCATCTCAAAAGGATTCCTGAGATCATGCAACTAGGGTTTCAAACAATTCCTACACCTAAGTGCACAATCAATCCTACAATCATTAAGTGAAGTAAAATAGCATAAATAACAGGTTATACATAAACCGGGGCTTGCCTTCTAAAGCAGTGGCAGGCAGGTCCTCTGGCGCAGGCTCTGGTGCTGGGTCCGGGGCTACCTCCTGAGCAGCTCCTTGCTCCAGCACGAGGACGTACTCTCCGTCAGCAAGGTTACAGTCTATCGAAATGCAATGAACATGTATGTCATGATTATGCAGGATTTAATAACATTATGCTAAAAGAAACTAAGTCAAGAAGTAACTTAGGGTTTCTTAGTCATGCGGGGCTTTTAGTGGGTTATGCTTATCACTTTTAGGTTTAGGTTTTTGTTGAGGATAAACATAGGGAATTGGTATTGTCTTTATATACTTCAGTGGACAAGTTATAAAGAGTTTTTTAGGATGACACTAATTTCCTATTATTCACCTTTCCCCTCCTTTATCTTCTACTTATGGTTTCTAGTGTAGGTTTGAACTATGATAGGGGTTTAATATTTTCCAAAAAATTCTGTAAAAATTACAGTGGGTTGCCATTTGCTATTCTAGCCTGTTTTAAGAATTTGAGGCTCAACATATAAAGGCTATGCTTAAGACAAAAAGAATAAAAGTTGGGTAAATGGGCCACTTTGTACTACAACTCTTAATTAGAGGTGGGGTCTGTCCTAAGGGTTATTTTTGTTGGCATCTAATAGTAATAATAGGCTTCTGTGCCAAAAACCACAGAAGGCTAAGGGGTGGTTATTTAGTTATGATTTTCTAAAGTTTTAATGTCAAAAAGGCACTTTCTACTACATTGTTATTTGAAAAATGTCAAACAGCAGATTTCATATTTTTCCTAAGTTCTTAATAACAAAACATTATCTATCCCAAGGGTGGGGGTGTTTTCACCTTGGGGTTATTTTTGTAAGGTTTTTCTAAGTTTTCCTTGTTTTATTTAAATAAAAGGTATCCTACTTATTTTATACTAAAACAGGGTATGATATATTTTTCCAGTGAACTACATTGAATAAGTATCTTCACAAAAATAGGGGTGCCCTCTGGTTCATTATTTAAATCACCTTTTCTATTTTTCTTAACCTTAAGCATATTATGGAATAAGGGGTAAAAACTAACTTAATGGAGTGGACAGAGAGGTTTAACATTTTTAAACAGGTCAGTAGGTAGATATAAACTTCTCCAAATTTTGCTAACCCTAGTCAAACAATATTTCTATTTTTCCTTTTAATATTAAGTTTTTAGCTGTTTCCTTATTTAATTCAAAACTTCAGAAAAGAATACAGGAACTATGGGTTTTACTATTTTTATCTGATAGTTCATATTTCCCAGAGTCTAGCAAAATTGGTTTGACAATTTTTGGATGATTATTCTTCAAGTTATGCATTTATTAAGTTATCTGCCATATTAAAATAAATATAAATTCGAAAATGGAAAAGAAAACAGGTTTGCGCTGAGGCCCCTGGGTTTTATCTCCCTCTTCTCTCACAAAACAGTCCTCGGTCTACTATTGGCATGGGTCACTAACATTGCACAAAACCCCCTGGACCTAACCGAAATCTAACCCGCGCTCCCTGGCTGACTTAAATAGTACCCGCGGCATAGATTACGGCGGCGAGGCTTACCGGCGGCAGCAGAGCTCCGGCGGGGTGGTCGGTGACGTCCGGGAGGTCACGACGGTCACGTCGGTGTGCGGGTCGGCGTCGGAGGTGGTCGGAGCTACCCTGGCCACGAGCACAGGCGGCGGGGGTCGTCGGCGGCTCCTGTTCCGGCCAAATCACGACGGTATAGTTCAATTAAGGTGCACGAGGAGCTCCATGGGGTGATGTAGAGGCCATGCGCGCAACGAATTTGGAAATGGTGCAGAGGCTTACCCGGTCCACGTGCGCCGACGGGTTTTTGAACTCCGGCGAGCACGATTGCGCTATTCCGGTGACGCGGGTCCTCGATTCAAGCTTGAGTAAGCTTCACGGCCTCACCAGGAAGCTATCTGAGGGCTTGGATCGAACAGAGGAGGACGGGAAAGGGGCTGGCCATGGTGGTTGCTCTCGGGCGGCACTGGCGGGTCGCGGGGAGGTCGCCGGAGCTAATGGCTGGCTCAGGAAAGTCAGGCGAGGTACGGAGGAGGCAACGGGGAAGGCAGCCGAGCACTAGGGCGGGCTTTATAGCCGTGGCGCGGGCGTGGTCACGGGCGGCCGCGGGCGAGCGGGGGTTCGCGCACGGGCGTGCTCTGAGCGCGCCCCCGGTTGCCAGCCCGCGTCGAACACGTGGAAGCTCGCTTCTGCCATGGTTCAACGGCGGATTTGAGCACCATAGCGTGCGTATCTTGGCAAAGTCACTGTGTACGGTCGCTTCTCTGCTCCATATCCTACCTTTTTGCTGTGAGTTCCAAGTCAAGATATGGTCGGGGTAGGGAGATAGAGGGGTGAGAAGTTGGCTGTGTCAGCTAGGTCCAAGCCGAGACAAAAATGGTGTCAAGTCGTGTCTAACGCCCTAGGGTAGGTGTCATCTCTTTCCAGGGCATTCTAGGGTTAATTTGGCGCCACTTTGTCAATTGGGTCGAAGTGTTTTGAATTTTGGATTAAGGTGAACATGTGGGATCTTGTTCAAGGGTTAGTTTTTATACTTAGGCAAATTCTGAATTTTTCCCTTGTGCTCAACCTTTGGTGAACTTTTTGGGGCTTTTTTGAAAACTTTTTGGGGGTACTTCCTTACTATTAATTGTAGGTTATGAAGCATACTACAACTTTTATATTTGGCCCAAGCCATGATCATAAGGTTTACATGACCTTTTGATCCTAGCTTCAATTAGGGTTCCTATTGCTCAAGGAGGGTTTGCTTTAGAGTTTTGGGAAAATCCCCACTTAGATGTGCATGACAAGCTAGGGCATGATATCCAAGATGGTTTGCACTTGCTTAGGACCTTGAATTCCATGTTTGATGTACTTTGCCCAAATCAATCCTCATGTGATAATAGGTTAAAAGGGGTAGCCCTGGGTGGACACCCTGAGTAACACCTGGGGTGTTACAGCCCTCCCCCCTTAAAGGAATCTCGTCCTGAGATTTTAGGTAGAGTCCCTTGAAGGGTGCTTGAAGGTGTGTTGGTGCTACTCCTTCTTTACACTTAAGTTTCTCTTGTTAACTGCTCTTCGAATGTCATTCTCTTTGCAACTTCAGAAGAAAGCCCTTCTTAAGTTAAATCCACAACTTGGACTATCCTTGCTATCTAAGTTTTTCTTATAATTGAATTCAAAGGGCAGGTGGGGGTGGGGTTCTGGGGTTACGTACCGACTCCTTTGGGCAGAAAGTCGGGGAAGCGAGAGCGTAGAAAATCCTCAGTCTCCCATGTAGCTTCTTCTGCTGAATGGTGACTCCACTGAACCTTATACATTCTGACTGACCTTGCCCGAGTTGATCTCTCCTTTTGATCTAATACCTTGACGGGGTACTCTTGGTAGGACAAGTCTGGTTCTATTTCAATATCCGGTTCCGGTAGCACTTCAGTGGGTAGACGAACACATTTCCGCAGCTGAGATACATGGAACACATCGTGAACTGCTGACATGTGAGGTGGCAATTCCAATTGATAGGCTACGGGTCCACAAGCTTCCTTGATCTCGTAGGGTCCAATGTAGCGAGGAGCTAACTTGCCCTTGATCCCAAATCTCTGGACACCCTTGGTGGGTGACACCTTAAGATAAACATGATCTCCCACCTCAAACTGTAGAGGCTTCCGCCTCTTGTCATGATAGCTCTTTTGCCTGGCCTGAGCAGCTTCTAAGTTCTTGGTAATAACCCTGACCTTTGCCTCTGCCTCAAGTACCAAGTCTGGCCCAAAAATTTCCCTCTCTCCTGCTTGAGACCAATTCAGTGGGGTCCTACACCTTCTCCCATATAAGGCTTCAAAAGGTGCCATCTTCAGACTGGACTGATAGCTGTTATTGTAAGAAAACTCTGCCAAAGAAAGACACTTGTCCCAATCCTTCCCGTAGTGTAGTGCACATGCTCGCAACATGTCTTCCAGAATCTGATTCACCCTTTCTGTCTGACCATCTGTTTGGGGATGGTATGCTGAGCTTCGGATTACTTGGGTCCCAAGTGATTGTGGCAGCTTCTCCCAAAAGCGTGCCACAAACAGTGCTCCTCTGTCAGATATAATGGTCTTTGGAATACCATGCAATCGCACTATTTGATCAACATAAGTTTTTGCGTACTTCTTTGTCTTATGGGTGGTGTGCACTGGCAAGAAATGAGCGGTCTTGATCAACCTGTCCACAATAACCCAAATGGAATCATGGTGCCTGGAGGTATTGGGTAATCCTACGATAAAATCCATACAAATGTCCTCCCATTTCCAAGATGGTATGGGAAGGGGTTGCAAAGGGCCTGCTGCCTTCAAGTGACTAGCCTTTATCCTCTGGCAAATGTCACACTCGGATATGTACTTGGCAATTTCTCTCTTCATTCTGGTCCACCAATATAAAGTTCTGAGATCATGGTACATCTTGTTGCTACCAGGGTGCATGGAGAATTTGGAAAGGTGAGCTTCATCCAGTATCTTCTTTCTGAGCTCAGGGTCCTTGGGAACAACCAATCGGTCTCCAAACCATAAAATTCCTTTGCTGTCCTGACGGAAGCACTTGTATTTCTCTGCCTTTTGCTTGACCATTTCCTTAATCATTTGAACACCCTTATCCTCAATCTGTGTTCTCACTATTTGCTCTTGCAATGTGGGTTCCACCGAGATATAACTTAAGTCACCCGAAGAAACAACTTCTAGGTTCAGCTTGCACAACTCATTGCACAGGGTGGTAACTCTTGCATCCATGCTCATACAATTGCACTGGGCCTTTCTGCTCAAGGCATCTGCCACAACATTGGCTTTGCCAGGATGGTAATGCACTTCCAAATCATAGTCCTTGATTAACTCCAACCATCTCCTTTGCCTCATGTTCAGATCTGCCTGAGTGAAGATGTATTTGAGACTCTTGTGATCAGTGTAGATGTTACAGTGAGCTCCCATCAAGTAGTGTCTCCATATCTTAAGAGCATGAACTACAGCTGCCAACTCCAGGTCATGTGTAGGGTAGTTCTGCTCATGGGGCCTGAGTGCTCGGGAAGCATAAGCAATGACTCTGTTCTCTTGCATCAAGACACATCCCAATCCAGTACCAGAAGCATCACAATAAACTTCAAATGGCTTGGTGTTGTCAGGTTGAGCCAGCACTGTGGCTGTTGTCAAATGCTGCCTCAAAGTATGAAAGGCATCTTCACACTTTTGACTCCAATCGTACTTGACTCCTTTCTTCAACAGTTCAGTCATTGGTTTGGCAATCCTAGAGAAATCTGGAATAAATCGTCGATAATACCCTGCCAAACCCAGAAAACTTCGAATCTGCCTCACTGTAGTCGGGGGTCTCCAATCCATCACTTCTTATACCTTCTCAGGATCAACCGATATCCCATCCTGAGAAATTGTGTGACCCAAGAATTTGATCTCTTTCAGCTAGAATTCACATTTAGACAACTTGGCATACAACCGATGGTCACGTAGTCTCTGAAGCACAGTATGCAAATGTTTGGTGTGCTCAGCTTCATTCTTGGAATAGACCAGAATATCATCAATGAAAACGACCACGAACTTGTCTAACTCTGGCATAAACACTGAATTCATCAGGTACATGAAATAAGCCGGGGCATTGGTCAGCCTAAAAGACATCACCAAAAACTCATACAGCCCATATCTGGTAGAGAAAGCCGTCTTGGGAATATCGCTGGCACGGATCTTGATCTGATGGTAACCTGAGCGAAGGTCTATCTTGGAGAATACCTTGGCTCCTACCAACTGATCAAATAGAACATCAATACGGGGCAGTGGGTATTTGTTCTTGATAGTCACCGCACTGAGAGGGCGGTAGTCAACACACATCCTCAAACTCTCATCCTTTTTCTTCACAAATAATGCTGGACATCCCCATGGTGAAGTACTTGGGCGAATAAACCCCTTGTCCAACAACTCTTGCAGTTGCTTTTTCAGTTTTGCCAATTCCGCGGGAGGCATCCTATAGGGCCTCTTGGAGATAGGAGCGGTACCGGGTTGCAATTCGATGGCGAATTCAATATC
Source organism: Zea mays (assembly GCF_902167145.1). NCBI lineage: Eukaryota > Viridiplantae > Streptophyta > Magnoliopsida > Poales > Poaceae > Zea > Zea mays. The sequence goes on along the minus strand of NC_050099.1, from coordinate 45,527,937 downwards.
TCGGTCAGGTGGCATCCCTGGCAATTCATCCGGAAAAACATCCGGGTAGTCACGGACCACTGGGATCTTTTCCACTGGGGATTCTATCATAACAAAGGCACAAGAACGGGTGCATCCCTGGTCAGGCACATATAGTGTGGTTTCACCACAAGTTGGTGAGTGCACCTCAATGGCCCTAGCTGCAATATCCATCACAGCCTGATTTCTGGTCAACCAGTCAGTTCCCAATATGATATCCACACTATCCAACCCCAAAATGAGGAGGTTGGTTTTAATTATAAGGCTACCAAACTTTATAGGCACATTCTTGTTAATTTGGTAAGTGGCAACCCTGCCTCCTGGTGTTGAAATTGTAATACCCCCATTGGTGTGGTGAAAAGGCAATTGGCACTTGGCACTAAATTTGGCACTGATAAAACTATGCGATGCACCTGAATCAAAAAGAATAATAGCGGGATAATTCAAAACTGTAAAGATACCAGTCATGACGGGTGCTCCCTCTGGAATATCAGCCATGGTGGTGAAGTTCAGCCTGCCCTGCCTCACTTGCACCTTCTGCCTCTTGCCTTGGTTCTGATTGACATTCTGCCCCTGCCTCTGCTGGTTCCGGTGGCAATTCTTGGCATAGTGTCCGGTGTTGCCACACGTGAAACACCTGTTGTCATTCGCCTGGCGGTACTGCTGCTGCTGATTGTTCCTCTAAGCTGGAAACTAGGTACGGTTGGGTGCCTGCTGCTGCTGCTGCTGTGGTCGGATCACCCATCTCCCTTGCTGCTGCTGGGGTCCCCTGCTCTGAGTGTCGGACACAATCCTGAAGCGTTGTGGCTGAGCTGAAGGTCCTGCCACAGGGGTCCTTCTCTTCTTCTCCGCCTGTCGAGCTGTAATGCAGTCCTCTTGGGAGATAGCCATGTTGACCAACTCATTGTAGATGTTGGCCCTGACGGTGTTGAGACGATCACGGAGCTTAGTGCTGAGCCCCCTCCTGAACCTGTCTCTCTTCTTCTTATCCGTGTCTGCGTGATACCCTGCATACTGGCACAAGTCATTAAAAGCCTGGGCATACTGCAACACTGTCCTGTTGCCCTGAGTGAGTGCCAGAAACTCGTTGAGCTTTCGGTCCATAATCCCGGCTGGTATGTGGTGTCCCCTGAAAGCTACCTTGAACTCTCTCCACTCCACCTCTCGATCCTCTGGCTGCATGGCAAGAAAATGGTCCCACCAAGTCCTTGCGGGTCCACGAAGCTGCTAGGTGGCGAACCTGACTTTAGTGACCTCAGAACAAGCTCCATGGAGTAGTGGGAATTTGGATTCCACCACTCGCAACCACACATCTGCATCAAGTGGGTCCTCTGCCCTGGTGAATAATGGAGGCTGGGTACTAAGGAACTCCTGGTAGGTAGCTGCCGCGGGGTGATGCTGATGGTCTCCACCACCATAGTGCTGAGGCGGTGGCTGACGCTGAGCTAACTGCCTCAAGATCTCATTCTGCTGAGCCATCAGCTCCTGTAGAGTGGGAGGCGGTGGCGGCAGTGGAGGAACGCGCTCATTCTGGCCACGACGCTGCCTCCCAGTCATCTGAAAAACCACATACATATTTAACACCATATCTCCAAGTTCAAGATTTAATTGTGGCGAAAAGAGTCAAAAGCAAAAGGATAGACCCCAACTTCAACAAAAGGATTTAAAAAGGCATAACTTTTTCCTTCCAATTTAAAACTGATAACAGCATCCATCAAGCATGCTTCCAAAAGAGTTTATCATGATTACATCATTTGTCCCAAAAAGACTCAACTCTATCTAGCCTAGTACCCCAAGGGTGCAAAAGCTAAGCTAGCTGCGAGGAGTCCTACCATCACCAACGTCTAACTCTATCCCGGACACCTAGTGAGCGAACGAGGCAACACTCGACTCGGGGGAAGGTGGTCTCCCTGAGCCAGCAGTGTCCACACTAGAGGCAGGCTCATCTCCTCCCTCGATGTCGACGTCCTTGTTGGCCTCCATGTCCTGGATCTCCTGGTGATGCATATACAAGTGCTCGTTAGCCTCAGCAAGCTGCTGCTGAGTGTTAATGAGCTGATCCTCGAGAACCTCGATGGTGTTCTCCCTGGTGCCCACTAGTTCCTCCAACTCTTGGATATCAGTGGATAGCTGCTCCACCTGCAAGTCCTTCTCCACCATTTCAGTAGACAAATCAACCACGAGCTCCTCCCTGTTGTCCAAAGTAATCTTTGTCGCCTCCAATAGTGCCATCAGATGGGACATCGCCTCGCCGCGCATCACTTGCAAACGGTACAGAGCATTCATGCACCGTACGGTCAAGTGCGCAGTCTGTCCTGGCTAGATGGCCCAGATATCCTTGGCATGCTCCACCCGATCCTTCCACATTGGGTCGTCCTCCCTTTCGGCGGGGAACAAGCCAATGGGGTGGGTAGCCAGCTCCAAAGGATGGAATCCGCAGAAAGTGGTCAATCCATGCAGAGCAATCGCCTCGATCGTGTCCTCCGCTCGGTATCCAAAAGACTCGGAGTCCAAGGAGCGCCAGCCTGGCTACAGGGGATGAGGCTCCAAGGTCATCCTCACCCTACAGCGGGGTACTCGATGCTTCTCGAACTGCTGCACCGCGTACTGAGGGGGTGTCGCGTATCCGGCCCCCTAAAGTACCTCCCACAAAATGCGGGGAAAGCCCTCTCGTGCAAGCCCGTCAGTGTGGGATAGTGCATTTTCGTCCTCTAAGGATCCGTGGGAAGTCATCTGTGTACGGTTAAGCGTAAGTAAAAGAAAAAGAATTATAAAAAGAACAAGGAAAATAAAACTCAGCCTTTCTCTAGTTAAATAAAAAGGTACTGGGGACCTAATTGGTTATTATCTTGCTTTGAAGTCTTTACTCAATTATCCATTTGTTTAATTTAGAAATGCATGCATGCTCGTCCTGAACGACCTCACCAATATAAGGGGATAGGGAAAAACTCCCATCCCTTAAGGTGGCCTATAGGGCCTAATCACTTAGCCACCTAGCTACCCTTCTATCACCCTAAGGCTTCACGTCCTAGGTCTATCCTGCTCGTCCTACTATCTATCCAACATTGTTTCTATCAAGTTTTATTTTGGAAAAATGATGGTATTCACATTTTATTGATTCCTCTGTGGTGGTACAAGCTCCGATACCAGCTGTGGCGGAACTGCCCGAATTATTCCAACTTAAGTGCCTAAGCCCCGCCTTAGAGGCTAGACCACACTTAAATAGGAATAACCCGTCAATCCCTCGGATCTAGTCCGACACGGCCACTGACAGGATCAAGTACCACAGTCTCACTCGATGGTGAGTCACAGAGCAAATACAATAAAGCATAAAACCATGCATTAAAGAGTATTAAATTATTACATCATCATCGGAGTTTTGCAAAAGTAGTCATCATTGTTCGAATTGCAGCGGAATCAAACTAACGGTAAACAAACGGAGAGATGGGGAAGCCTGTCCCATCACTCCACATGCTCCTCCTCAGCCGAGGCAGGGTCCCACTCGACAGTCCAACCCGGTGGCAAGATGGACGACCAAGTCACTCCAGCAACCATGTCCTCCAGAGAACCTGTAAAATTATGCCACAAGCAAGGCTGAGTATACTAATACTCAGCTAGACTTACCCGGTGTGAGGAGTCTACTCCTCTACCTCTAGACATGCAGTTGTTTGGCTGTGGGGTTTGGTTGCCAAAAGCACTAGCTAAGTTTCTAAGTCAAGTTTTAACTTTGTCAATTTAAGTGTGACTCTCTTAAGGCTAAAAGTGTACTATCTACTCATACATAGTAGCAAGCATTATTAGCAATCAACATCTTACATCAACTCATCATATTTCCACTTGTTACTCAATGCAGTACAATGGATCAAGCAGTCTCATTAGCTGCGAGAAGCAGACGATTCGAATCGAGTTTTTATCCTTGCAAGGTAAACCTAAACACACGACAGGTAGGGGCACTCCGGCCCCACACATATCAACCGTCCCCATCGATTCCCTGGCAACAGATCAGGGCTCACCGCCTTGGCGTACAATGTCTCACTGACCCCGACTGCCGTCGTGCAGTGACCGCACTTGTACCCACCATAACCGGAATGGGAGACCTCGTCTCAGGTCGCGTGAGGGGATATGTCTGCGGGCAGGTTCACTCAGGTACTAGGCTTACCGATTTACCATATTTCTCGGCATGTGTTTAGTACGTTCAAACGCTTGACACAGGTATCCGCACGTTAATCCTTATTCCATTTTCCCATCTCGTAGACAACCAATCCCCATGGATTGTTGTCTACCATAGTATCATAATAGTATGAAGGTGGGTACAACCAAATCCTGATCTCGCGCGAGTGCTAGAAAAATCACTCGTCTTCTACCGAGATCCTAATTAAATAAAGCAACTACTCGACCTATCATACTAGTATTCATCTCAAAAGGATTCCTGAGATCATGCAACTAGGGTTTCAAACAATTCCTACACCTAAGTGCACAATCAATCCTACAATCATTAAGTGAAGTAAAATAGCATAAATAACAGGTTATGCATAAACCGGGGCTTGCCTTCTAAAGCAGTGGCAGGCAGGTCCTCTGGCGCAGGCTTTGGTGCTGGGTCCGGGGCTACCTCCTGAGCAGCTCCTTGCTCCGGCACGAGGACGTACTCTCCATCAGCAAGGTTACAGTCTACCGAAATGCAATGAACATGTATGTCATGATTATGCAGGATTTAATAACATTATGCTAAAAGAAACTAAGTCAAGAAGTAACTTAGGGTTTCTTAGTCATGCGGGGCTTTTAGTGGGTTATGCTTATCACTTTTAGGTTTAGGTTTTTGTTGAGGATAAACATAGGGAATTGGTATTGTCTTTATATACTTCAGTGGACAAGTTATAAAGAGTTTTTTAGGATGACACTAATTTCCTATTATTCACCTTTCCCCTCCTTTATCTTCTACTTATGGTTTCTAGTGTAGGTTTGAACTATGACAGTGGTTTAATATTTTCCAAAAAATTCTGTAAAAATTACAGTGGGTTGCCAATTGCTATTCTAGCCTGTTTTAAGAATTTGAGGCTCAACATATAAAGGCTATGCTTAAGACAAAAAGAATAAAAGTTGGGTAAATGGGCCACTTTGTACTACAACTCTTAATTAGAGGTGGGGTCTGTCCTAAGGGTTATTTTTGTTGGCATCTAATAGTAATAATAGGCTTCTGTGCCAAAAACCACAGAAGGCTAAGGGGTGGTTATTTAGTTATGATTTTCTAAAGTTTTAATGTCAAAAAGGCACTTTCTACTACATTGTTATTTGAAAAATGTCAAACAACAAATTTCATATTTTTCCTAAGTTCTTAACAACAAAACGTTATCTATCCCAAGGGTGGGGGTGTTTTCACCTTGGGGTTATTTTTGTAGGGTTTTTCTAAGTTTTCCTTGTTTTATTTAAATAAAAGGTATCCTACTTATTTTATACTAAAACAGGGTATGATATATTTTTCCAGTGAACTACATTGAATAAGTATCTTCACAAAAATAAAGGTGCCCTCTGGTTCATTATTTAAATCACCTTTTCTATTTTTCTTAACCTTAAGCATATTATGGAATAAGGGGTAAAAACTAACTTAATGGAGTGGACAGAGAGGTTTAACATTTTTAAACAGGTCAGTAGGTAAATATAAACTTCTCCAAATTTTGCTAACCCTAGTCAAACAATATTTCTATTTTTCCTTCTAATATTAAGTTTTTAGCAGTTTTCTTATTTAATTCAAAACTTCAGAAAAGAATACAGGAACTATGGGTTTTACTATTTTTATCTGATAGTTCATATTTCCCAGAGTCTAGCAAAATTGGTTTGACAATTTTTGGATGATTATTCTTCAAGTTATGCATTTATTAAGTTATCTGCCATATTAAAAGAAATATAAATTCGAAAATGAAAAAGAAAACAGGTTTGCGCTGAGGCCCCTGGGTTTTATCTCCCTCTTCTCTCACAAAACAGTCCTCGGTCTACTATTGGCATGGGTCACTGACATTGCACAAAACCCCCTGGACCTAACCGAAATCTAACCCGCGCTCCCTGGCTGACTTAAACAGTACCCGCGGCATAGATTACGGCGGCGAGGCTTACCGGCGGCAGCAGAGCTCCGGCGAGGTGGTCGGTGACGTCCGGGAGGTCACGACGGTCACGTCGGTGTGCGGGTCGGCGTCGGAGGTGGTCGGAGCTACCCTGGCCACGAGCACAGGCGGCGGGGGTCGTCGGCGGCTCCTGTTCCGGCCAAATCACGACGGTATAGTTCAATTAAGGTGCACGAGGAGCTCCACGGGGTGATGTAGAGGCCATGCGCGCAACGAATTTGGAAATGGTGGAGAGGCTTACCCGGTCCACGTGCGCCGGCGGGTTTTTGAACTCCGGCGAGCACGATTGCGCTATTCCGGTGACGCGGGTCCTCGATTCAAGCTTGAGTAAGCTTCACGGCCTCACCAGGAAGCTATCTGAGGGCTTGGATCGAACGGAGGAGGACGGGAAAGGGGCTGGCCACGGTGGTTGCTCTTGGGTGGCACTGGCGGGTCGCGGGGAGGTCGCCGGAGCTAATGGCTGGCTCGGGAAAGTCAGGCGAGGTACGGAGGAGGCAACGGGGAAGGCAGCCGAGCACTGGGGCGGGCTTTATAGCCGTGGCGCGGGCGTGGTCACGGGCGGCCGCGGGCGCGCGGGGGTTCGCGCACGGGCGTGCTCTGAGCGCGCCCCCGGTTGCCAGCCCGCGTCGAACACGTGGAAGCTCGCTTCTGCCATGGTTCAACGGCGGATTTGAGCACCATAGCGTGCGTATCTTGGCAAAGTCACTGTGTACGGTCGCTTCTCTGCTCCATATCCTACCTTTTTGCTGTGAGTTCCAAGTCAAGATATGGTCGGGGTAGGGAGATAGAGGGGTGAGAAGTTGGCTGTGTCAGCTAGGTCCAAGCCGAGACAAAAATGGTGTCAAGTCATGTCTAACGCCCTAGGGTAGGTGTCATCTCTTTCTAGGGCATTCTAGGGTTAATTTGGCGCCACTTTGTCAATTGGGTCGAAGTGTTTTGAATTTTGGATTAAGGTGAACATGTGGGATCTTGTTCAAGGGTTAGATTTTATACTTAGGCAAATTCTGAATTTTTCCCTTGTGCTCAACCTTTGGTGAACTTTTTGGGGCTTTTCTGAAAACTTTTTGGGGGTACTTCCTTACTATTAATTGTAGGTTATGAAGCATACTACAACTTTTATATTTGGCCCAAGCCATGATCATAAGGTTTACATGACCTTTTGATCCTAGCTTCAATTAGGGTTCCTATTGCTCAAGGAGGGTTTGCTTTAGAGTTTTGGGAAAATCCCCACTTAGATGTGCATGACAAGCTAGGGCATGATATCCAAGATGGTTTGCACTTGCTTAGGGCCTTGAATTCCAAGTTTGATGTACTTTGCCCAAATCAATCCTCATGTGATAATAGGTTAAAAGGGGTAGCCCTGGGTGGACACCCTGAGTAACACCTGGGGTGTTACACAGAGACCGTCTTCCGAGGTCGAGGTGGGGGCCAAGCCCTAGGGTCGGGCGAGGCGAAACTTCCTATGGCGCCTGAGGCTGGACTCGGCTGCTGTCAGCCTCACCCTGGCGGGTGGCACAGCAGTCGGAGCAGGGCAGGCGGCACTGTTTTCCTGTCAGGTCAGTTAGTGGAGGGGCGAAGTGACTGCGGTCACTTCGGCCCTGCTGACTGAGGAAACAAGCATTAGGATAAGGTGTCAGGCGATCCTTGCATTGAATGCTCCCGCGATGCGGTCGGTTGGCGAGGCGATCTAGCCAAGGTTGCTTCACTACGAAGCCTGCCCGAGCTGGGCCTCGGGCGAGTCGAAGGTGCGCCCGTTGCTTGAGGAGGCCCTCAGGCGAGGCGTGAATCCGCCTGGGTCTACTGTTCCTGCCCGAGGCTAGGCTCGGGTGAGGCGAGATCGTGTCCCTTGAGTGGACGGAGCCTTGACCTGAATTGCGCCCATCAGGCCTTTGCAGCTTGTGCTGATGGTGATTACCAGCCGAGTTTAGGAGTCTTGGGGGTACCCCTAATTATTGTCCCCGACAGTAGCCCCTGAGCCTCAAAGGGATTGTTGGTACTCGCTTGGAGGCTTTGTCGCACTTTTTGCAAGGGGACCGACCTTTCTCGGTTACATTTTGTTCCAGTGGGTGCGCGCGAGCGCACCCGCCGGGTGTAGCCCCGAGGCCTCGGAGGAGTGGTTTGACTCCTCCGAGGTCTTAGTGCCTTTCGTGACGCTTCGGCTGGTCTCGTTGTTCCCTCATGCGATCTGATCGCAGCCTGGGTGCATGGTCAGGTTCCGAGTTCTTGGGCTGGTTTGTTGACGCTGTCAACGGTTTGGCCAGAGCCGGGTTTGCGAGAGCAGACCCCGAGCCTCTGCATAGAGCGAGAGGATGGTCAAGGAATGACTCGGCTTTTATCATACGCCGATTCGTCGCCTTTCCGCAAGGAGGAGGGGGGGAAGCGCCATGTTGCCCTCGGAGGGCGCCGAACATGGTGTCTCCAATGAGTTGCTAACGGGTGATCCGAGTGGACGCCCGTGCCCCGTTCGATAAGGGTCGGCTAGTGGCCCAGAGGCGCGCTCCAAAAGTACCTGCAGGTGATTTGCTGGACCTGGTCCCGTTTGATAGGGTCCGAGGGCTCGATGCCTCCCTCTAATGGGATTCCGTTACAGAATCACTCCTGCTGGTCTCAGAAATGTCCTAGGGTACCTCAGGAGTGTAGCCCGAGCCTCGGCCATGTATCGGACGTACCCAGAGTCATCCCTCGCTTTGCGTGTTCTCGGGCGACTGTCGAACCCTTCGGGGGGCCAGCCTTCGAACCCCTGATCAGTAGTGGGCGTGGAGCCCGAGTGCTCTGAGGTGGCTGTCGAACCCTTCCGAGGGGCCAGCCTTCGAACCTCTGATCAGTAGTGGGCACGGAGCCCAAGTGCTCTGGGGCGGCTGTCGAACCCTTCCAAGGGGCTAGCCTTCGAATCTCTGATCAGTAGTGGGCGCGGAGCCCGAGTGCTCTGGGCGGCTGTCGAACCCTTCCGAGGGGCCAGCCTTCGAACCCCTGATCAGTAGGAGGGCTTGGGGCCCGCTTCCTTCGCGGAGAAGGATCCCTTTCGGAGTATCCCCTTTCCCGGTCCCTGTAGCAAGAGAGAGAAAGGGGAAGAGGAAAAGGATATGAAATTGAACGATGTGGCGCACCTTTTTCTTTGACGCGATCATCATGGCGGAGGTGAAGCGTCGCCCGCTTCGCCTGCCAAAGGTGTCGCCTACCCTGCCGCGGGGTTAATGCGACGGGACGAGTGGTTCGCGGGGTAGCCGTTGCGCGAGCCGTTCGAGGAACAGAACATGGGCACGTCGTCTTCACGCCGTGGGAGAAGGCTCCCTTGCTGCTCCAGGAGGGGACATGAGCCTGCAGATGATTTGACTGCTGCTTTCGCCCACCTGCTGCCGCCATTACTGTCGGCCTACTTTTGGCCATATCGACCGTCGCGCCTTCTCCCACGACTGACTGACCCGTGACCGGTGCGCTTGGTTGGCACTGTTGGGCTATGCGCAGGGTTGCCTCAAGTCGCGGCACCGGTTCCGCAGTCGAGAAGGCGCGGTACTGGCGCAAGTGGCGGTGCAGTTTTTCGCACGTAGTAACCAGCGCGCCGGTTACATGACGTGTGGGCCTGGGCCTCCACGCTGGATGCGTCAAAGTCGAAAGGGTGCATCCCCGTGGTGCAGCTGCATGCCGCCTGCATGGCGGTCCGCCTTTTCACCCGCTGGTTTAGGCAAAGATGGAGGAGTGCTTGTAACCGCTGGGCGGTTACACGCTCCGCGCGCGACGGTTTGGCTTCTTCTGTCCGGGCCAGCTTGCATGACGTGTGGGACCCAGCCCCGTGTCATAGGGGGAGGACCCTGGAGCGCGTCGGTGAAGACTTAGTCCGCGACGCCTGAGGACGCGAGTGGGGAGAGTCGCCTTTAAAAAGGGATCGACCGCCTGAGTGGTAGCCACGCCTTCGCACTCCGCTCATGCATTGCGACCTTCCACCTTCCGAGCCCCCAGATGGGGAGTGCCCGCGTTGCTTTCTTCTTGCTGCTGTTGGAGGAGCGCAACTTCGTGGAGGTTGGCACCTTTCAGCCATTGCTCGGCTTCAAGGATTTTCATCAGGCAGCCCGGCTGCATCCCCTCACCAATGGTCACGCAGGAGGGTGACCACCGGTTCGATGGTGGGGAGAAGCAAGCCGGGCTGCGACCTCTGTCCCGCCCTCAGCTTCAAGGATTTTCTTCATCCTTGCTGGGGCGGGGGGCGAGCTGAGCCGGAGCTCTACCTCCCGTACGGGCTGGCGAGCCACCTCTTCCATCAGCATTTAGGGGAGAGGGCGCTCACCGGCCTAGCGGAGGGGGCAGACTTCGACAACGCGGGGCCGATCGGCCGCAAGCGTCATCAGCTCCAGCATGTCTGGTTCGCTGGCTCAGCTGGCTCTGGCGCAGCTTCCGGTGCCACCTCCCACGGTTGGGCGGAGTGTGGCTATCTGCCCGCCGTAAGGGCGGCTGTTGCGCCGCGCGCACTGAGGGACCGCCCAAGACATCGCATGTCGCTAGGGCGGCGTTCGTGTTCTTGGGTTGTCCTGCCCTTGCTCCGGCACGACGCCTCCGCGCGGAGGTCGATGCTCGCTCGTTCGGGAGGACTTGAGTGGGGATCTGCCAGTGGGCGGGTGGCTGTCGTCGTCGGTGCTAAGGTGGTGGCAGCCGGAGAAGGCTTCTCCGCCAACGAGACTGTCAGCGCCACCCGCGGACCGACCTCCGGCTCTTTAGCTTTGATAGCTTGTCCTTGCCCCTCGAGTGGGGACGCGGGCGAGGGCCTTGTCGCAGCAGCGTCTGCCCTAAGGTCATCGCTGCTGCTGTTTAGCCGCCCGGAGCGGAGGTCGTTGTCGCTACTGACGGAGCGGGTGGCGGCGAGCCAACTGGAGTTTGTCGTCCCGCAGGCCCTTCGATGTGGAGGTTGTTCATACCCACGGGAGTGGAACCGGAGTTCCATTTTAATGGCACCTTGAGTGCCGGTGTCTGTTCACTGTGGCTGTCGAGGCCTGAACATCCAGGTATTTGAGTGCAATACCGTGTTTCTTCCTCATTTCGAGCACCAGGACTCGTCTGTCGGCTAGCTGAACCGCTTAACCAAGTGTGAGTTGCCCTGTGCGGAAGGTGACGAGTGAGGTATCCATATCCCGGAGGCGTAGGAGTCCCTCGGCTCGGTCGGCCTTGCCACCCAAGTCTTCTCTTGCTCAGTTAAAGAAACCCTCGGCCGCTCTGCGATGAGCCGGAGCCGGAGGCAGCGGTGTCAGCGTGGACAAAGACGGAGTTGGCTCGAGAAGAAGCTTCGTCGACCCAGGAGCAGAGGACTTCCTAGGCTGAGGAGGCGTAGCAGCGGCGTCTGGAACCTGGCCAGGTCGTCCACTGGCGGGACCGACCCCGGAGTGGGGCTGCCGAGGCCATGAGCCGGGCTGATGTCCTCGGGGACAGCTGGCTGAGGCTACGGAGCGGCCGGTCAAGCCGTCTGCTCGGGCCGGGTTCCTGGAGGAGACCCTAGCGGCGATGGCCCAGGCGCGGTGCAGACATCTTCCTTCAAGGTGGAGATCCTCCAACCGTGTCGCCGTCCGAGACCGGGCCAGATTCCGCCGAAGGTGGAGTCGACGCCGAGGGTGCTGCTGCTCCCCCTGTTGATGTCTGAACTTGCAGGAACAATTTGTCTGTAGTGTGCGTGTGTTTTTTGTGGCTGCCGAGGCCCAAACATATCATTGTCGTGTTCTAAAGCTGCGTTTCTTTTCCTCTTGTTTCGAGTATCAGGACTTGTTCGTCGGTAGCAGAATCGCTTATCCGAGCGAGAGTTACTTATCGCGGAAGGTGATGAGTGAGGTATCCGTATCCCGGAGGCGTAGGAGTCCCTCGGCTCGGCCGGCCTTGCCGCTTACGTATACTCTTACTCGTTCGCAGGATTCTGTTATCGATATAGTCGGGAAACACGAAAGTCGTTTTGGCAGAAAAGTTTTCGAGCGTTAAGACTTGTTCAGTCAGCAGAATCGCTTATCTGAGCGTGAGTTACTTATCGCAGAAGGTGATGAGTGAGGTATCCGTATCCCGGAGGCGTAGGAATCCCTCGGCTCGGTCGGCCTTGCCGCTTACATGTACTCCATCGTTTTTAGGATCCCACTATCGAAGTAGTCGAAAAGCGCGAAAGATGTTCTGGCAGAAAGACTTTTTCCGAGGAAAAATTTGACGCAGAGGGGGTTCCCCCCTTCTAGCCCCCGAGGGAGGGTCGGGCTTTGCCGAGGCAAGGCTGACCCTTCCTTGACAGTTAGACTCTATTTGTGTATGTAAAGAGAACGAGGCATATGAACGACTTGAAAACAACTTAAGGGTAAAAGCGACGTAGCTATCGGATGTTCCAAGCGTTGCTGTAGACCTCGCCATGACTGTTGGCCAGCTTGTATGTTCCGGGCTTCAAAATCTTGGCGATGATGAACGGCCCTTCCCAGGGAGGTGTGAGCTTGTGGCGCCCTCGGGCGTCTTGTCATAGTCGAAGCACCAAGTCCCCCGCCTGGAGGTCTCGGGACCGAACCCCTCAGGCGTGGTAGCGTCGCAGAGACTGCTGATACCTTGCCGAGTGTAGTAAGGCCATGTCCCGAGCCTCTTCCAGCTGGGCTAGTGAGTCTTCTCGGCTGGTCTGGTTGCTTCGATCGTCATACGCCCTTGTCCTCGGGGAGCCGTATTCTAAGTCTGTGGGAAAGATAGCCTCGGCCCCATAGACTAGAAAGAACAGCGTGAAGCCCGTGGCTCGGCTTGGCGTCGTCCTCAGACTCCAGACCCCCGAGGGGCGTTCCTTCATCCATCACTTGCCGAACTTGTTGAGGTCGTTGTAGATCCTCGGCTTAAGTCCCTGCAGAATCATGCCATTGGCACGCTCTACCTGCCCATTCGTCATGGGGTGAGCTACGACGGCCCAGTCCACCCGGATGTGGTGGTCCTCGCAGAAGTCCAGGAACTTCCTGCCAGTGAACTGGGGTGCTGTTGTTGGTGATGATGGAATTCGGGACCCCAAAGCGATGGATGATGTTGGTGAAGAACGCCACCACCTGTTCAGACCTGATGCTGTTTAGGGGTCGGACCTCAGTCCACTTGGAGAATTTGTCGATAGCGACCAGTAGGTGCGTGAAGCCCCCGGGTGCCTTCTGCAAGGGACCGACGAGGTCCAGACCCCACATAGCAAACGGCCAGGTGATGGGTATTGTTTGCAGGGCCTGAGCGGGCAGGTGTGTTTGCCTTGCGTAGAATTGACACCCTTGGCAGGTGTGTACAATCCTAGTGGCGTCGGCCACCTCGGTTGGCCAGTAGAAACCTTGTCGGAAGGCGTTTCCAACAAGGGCTCGAGGCGCTACGTGGTGACCGCAAGCCCCCGAGTGTATTTCTTGCAATAGCTCCTGACCTTCGGTGATGGATATGCATCGCTGAAGGATGCCTGAGGGGCTGCAGTGGTAGAGCTCCTTTTCGTCACCCAGCAAGACGAACGACTTGGCGCGCCGCGCCAGTCACCGAGCTTTGGCTCTGTCGAGGGGTAGCTCTCCTCGGTGGAGATATTGCAGGTACGGGGTCTGCTAGTTTCGATTAGGCGTGACCCCATTCCGCTCTTCCTCGACGCACAACGCCTCACCCTCGGCGGGCGAGGGTGCCTCGGGATGGACCGAGGCCTCCCCAGGCTCGGGCGTGTCGTCGGTCTTGATGGAGGGTTGATGTAGGTCTCGGGAGAAGACGTCCGGGGGAACCGTTGTCCGTCCCGAGGCTATCTTAGCCAGCTCGTCCGCAGTCTCGTTGTATCGTCGAGCGATGTGGTTGAGCTCGAGCCCGTAGAACTTGTCTTCCAGGCGCCGAACCTCGTCGCAGTAGGCCTCCATCTTCGGGTTGCGACAGTGGGAGTTCTTCATGACTTGGTCGATGACAAGTTGCGAGTCGCCACGAGCGTCGAGGCGCCGAACCCCTAGCTCGATGGTGATGCGCAACCCGTTAACTAGAGCCTCGTACTCGGCCACGTTGTTTGACGCCGGGAAATGGAGGCGCAACGCGTAGCGGAGGTGCTTCCCGAGGGGTGAGATGAAGAGCAGGCCCGCACCCGCTCTTGTTTTCATCAGCGACCCGTCGAAATACATGGTCCAGAGTTCCGGTTGGATCGGAGCTGCTGGAAGCTGGGTGTCGACCCATTCAGCCACAAAGTCCGCCAAGACTTGGGACTTGATGGCCTTCCGAGGAGCGAACGAGATTGTCTCGCCCATGATCTCCACTGCCCACTTTGCAATTCTACCCGAGGCCTCTCGGCACTGGATGATCTCCCCTAGGGGGAAGGATGACACCACAGTCACCGGATGAGACTTGAAGTAGTGTCGCAACTTTCGTCGTGTCAGAATTACCGCGTACAGTAGCTTCTGAATTTGCGGGTAGCGGACTTTGGTCTCGGACAGTACTTCACTGATGAAGTAGACCGGCCTCCGGATGGGCAATGCATGCCCTTCTTCTCGTCTCTCGACTACGATCGTGGCGCTGACCACCTGAGTGGTTGCGGCTACGTAGATCAAGAGGGCTTCTCCCACAGCGGGGGGCACTAGGATGTGCGCGCTTGTAAGGAGCGCCTTTAAGTTCCCGAGGGCTTCCTCGGCCTCGGAGGTCCAAGTGAAGCGCTCGGTCTTCCTTAAGAGGCGGTACAGGGGTAGGCCTCTTTCGTCGAGGCGCGAGATGAAGCGGCTCAGAGCCGCAAGGCATCCCATGACCCTCTGTACTCCTTTCAAGTCCTTGATAGGCCCCATGTTGGTGATGGCCGCGATTTTCTTCGGGTTGGCCTCGATGCCCCGCTCGGAGACGATGAACCCCAGGAGCATGCCTCAGGGGACTCCGAAGACACACTTCTCGGGATTGAGTTTCACGCCCTTCGCTCTCAGACACTTGAATGTCATTTCAAGGTCAGTGAGGAGGTCGGAGGCTTTCCTCGTCTTGACTACGATGTCATCGACGTAAGCCTCGACCATTCGGCCAATGTGTTCTCCGAACACGTGGTTCATGCACCTTTGGTATGTCGCGCCTGCATTCCTTAAACCGAATGGCATAGTAATATAGCAGTACATGCCAAAATGTGTGATGAAAGAGGTCGCGAGCTGGTCGGACTCTTTCATCCTGATTTGGTGATACCCTGAGTAGGCATCGAGGAAAGACAGGGTTTCGCACCCAGCAGTGGAATCCACGATTTGATCGATGCGAGGCAGAGGGTAGGCAACCTTCGGACATGCTTTGTTTAGACCAGTGTAGTCTACACACATCCTCCATTTCCCACCTTTCTTTTTCACAAGCACAGGGTTGGCTAGCCATTCGGGATGGAATACCTCTTTGATGAACCCTGCAGCCATCAGCTTGTTTATCTCCTCGCCTATGGCTCTGCGCTTTTCTTTGTCGAATCGGCGCAGAGGCTGCTTCACGGGTCGGGCTCCAGCTCGGATATCCAGCGAGTGCTCGGTGACATCCCTCGGTATGCCAGGCATGTCCGAGGGACTCCACGCAAAAACCTCGGCGTTCGTGCGGAAAAAGTCGATGAGCAGTGCTTCCTATTTGGGGTCGAGCTCGGAGTCGATCCGGACTTGCTTGGAGGCGTCGTTGCTGGGGTCGAGAAGGACGGACTTAACCGCCTCTGCTGGCTCGAAGTTGCCGGCGTGGCGCTTCGCATCTGGCACCTCCTTGGAGAGGCATTCTAGGTCGGCGATGAGGGCCTCGGATTCGGCGAGGGCCTCAGCGTACTCCACGCACTCCACGTCGCATTCGTACACGTGTCGGTACGTGGATCCGACGGTGATGACCCCGTTGGGGCCCGACATCTTGAGCTTGAGGTAGGTGTAGTTGGGGACGGCCATGAACTTGGCGTAGCATGGTCTCCCCAGCACTGCGTGGTAGGTTCCTCGGAACTCGACCACCTTGAACGTGAGGGTTTCCTTTCGGAAGTTGGAGGGAGTCCCGAAGCAGACGGGCAGATCGAGTTGCCTAAGGGGTTGGACGCGCTTCCCGGGGATGATCCCATGAAAGGGCGCCGCATCGGCCTAGATCGTGGACAGATCGATCTGCAAGAGCCCGAGGGTCTCGGCGTAGATGATGTTGAGGCTGCTGCCTCCGTCCATGAGGACCTTGGTAAGCCTGACGTTGCCGATGATGGGATTGACAACGAGCGGGTACTTCCCTGGGCTCGGCACGCGGTCGGGGTGGTCACCTTGGTCGAAGGTGATGGGCTTGTCGGACCAGTCTAGGTAGACTGGCGCCGCCACCTTCACCGAGCATACTTTCCGGTGCTCCTGCTTGTGGTGCCGAGCCGAGGCGTTTGCCACTTGCCCACCGTAGATCATGAAGCAGTCGTGGACCTTGGGGAACTCCTCTGCTTTGTGGCCTTCCTTCTTGTCGTTGTCATGGCCTTTGCCACCTTCCGCCGGGGGCCCAACCTTATGGAAGTAGCGCCGAAGCATGACGCACTCCTCAAGGGTGTGCTTGACGGGACCCTGATGATAGAGGCACGACTCCTTGAGCATCTTGTCAAACAGGTTGGCCCCTCCGGGAGGCTTCCGAGGGTTCCTGTGCTCGGCGGCGACGACAACTGCGTCGGCGGCGTCGCGTTTCGCTTGCGACTTCTTCTTGCCCTTCTTCTTCGTGTCGCGCTGAGTGGACGCCTCGGGGACGTCTTCCTGCTGGCGTCCCTGAGGCTGCTTGTCCTTCCGGAAGATGGCCTCGACTGCCTCCTGACCAGAGGCGAACTCGGTGGCGATGTCCATCAGCTCGCTTACCCTGGTGGGAGTCTTGCGACCCAGCTTGCTCATCAGGTCGCGACAAGTGGTGCCGGCGAGGAACGCGCCGATGACATCCGAGTCGGTGATGTTGGGCAGCTCGGTGTGCTGCTTCGAAAATCGCCGGATGTAGTCCCGCAGGGATTCTCCCGGCTGCTGGCGGCAGCTTCGGAGATCCCAGGAGTTCCCAGGGCGCATGTATGTGCCCTGGAAGTTTCCTGAGAAGGCTTTGGCCTAGTCGTCCCAGTTGGAGATCTGCGCAGGAGACAGATGCTCCAACCAGGCTCGGGCGGCGTCGGAGAGGAACAGGGGGAGGTTGCGAATGATGAGGTTGTCATCGTCCATTCCACCTAGCTGGCAGGCCAGCCGGTAGTCCGCGAGCCACAGTTCCGGCCTTGTTTCCCCCGAGTACTTGGTGATGGTAGTCGGGGCTCGGAACCGGGTCAAGAACGGCGCCCGTCGTATGGCCCGGTTGAAAGCTTGCGGACCGGGTGGTTCGGGTGAGGGGCTCTGATCCTCCCCGCTGTCGTAGCGTCCCCCACGCCTAGGGTGGTAGCCTCGGCACACCTTCTCGTCGAGGTGGGCTCGACGGTCGCGGCGGTGGTGCTCGTTGCCGAGGCGACCAGGGGCTGCAGGCGTTGCGTCCCGCGTGCGCCCGGTGTGGATCGAGGCTTCCCGCATGAATCGGGAAGTCGCGGCGCGAGGCTCCGGGGGGTATCCCTGCCTTCGGGAGGCAGAGCTTTCGGCCCGTCGGACCGCGGCATCCTCCAGGAGATTCTTGAGTTCTCCCTGGATACGCCGCGCCTCGGTGGTGGATGGCTCCGGCATCGCTCGGAGTAGTATTGCTGCTGCTGCAAGGTTCTGGCCGACCCCGCTGGAAGCCGGGGGCAGCCTTGCCCTGGCGTCGTCAGCGATGCGGTGCTGGACATCCTGGGCCAGATGACGCGCTACTCCGGCTGGTGCTCGGCCTGCCCACTCCTGCCCGACGTTCTGCCGGAGCTGCACAAGTTGTCCTGCTTCCTCGTCGAGCCTGGCCTGCATCTCGCGGATTTGCTCGAGCTGTGTGTCCTGACCCCCCGCAGGGACTAGGACCATAGCTAGCTCTCGAAGGATGTCAACGCGAGGTGCAGGCCTAGGGGGATCGCCGTCCTCTGGCATATCGAGGTGGTTGCCTTCGTCGAGACCCCCTAGATCATCGTGGAAACATTCGCGACTTGGGCCACAGTCCTCGTCGTCAAGGCTGTGGCCACCATCGGAGTAATCGGAGAGGCAGTAGTCACATGCGGCCATGAAGTCTCGCATGGCACTGGGGTTACCGAACCCAGAGAAATCCCAACCAGAGTCGGGCTCGACATCTTCCTCGGAACCCGGGGGTCTGTAGGTCGAGACAGCCGTCAGTCGGTCCCAAGTTGACCACATATGGTACCCCGGAAGGTTAGGATATGCCTTTATGAAAGCGGCTGTGACGGAACCTCCCAAGTAATTAGGCCCACCTACAGTTGTCCTTGTCCAACGGACTTCAGACAACCCTGTTGGTGCCCCTGAACTACTTGACAAGTTCGATATCTTTCCTTACCTTACCAGGAACGATTCACCCGTCTTGCAGACATTACAGAACATCGGAGATAAAGAATTGCGGAAGCGATTACATAACTTACATTTATTTTAAAAGCAAGCTCAAGTTGTTTTATTACAGACCAGAACTAAAAGCGAGTGCTAAGTAGTAATATTATACAAACCAAGGGAGGCACAAACTCCTCCCGATAAGTGTTAAGCAAAAGATTTCTATGTGGAGGACCAAGTCCTCCCGCACTTCAGTCTTGTTTTTCTTCTTTAGGAACCACCTTGGCACAGAAGCAACAGAAATCTGCTACTTCCTCACCTAAAAACAACGAAGGGATAAACCCTGAGTATGGAATTACTCAGCAAGTCTTACCCGACTAAAGAAAAGACTCTCAAGGGTATGCTGGTTATATGGGAGTCAAGGTAAGGCTTTTCAATATTCAAAGACTCTGTTTTGCAGAAATGCTTACTAAAGTGGATCCTTAAAAATCCAATTTTATTTGTCAGGTTAAGTACAATTACCTGCAACTAGAGTTCTTTCTACCCTAGTTCAATCACTGGTCCTGTACTAGCCAATTTCTTAACAAAAACCCATCATCTTTAGTGGAATGCTACGTGTAAGTCAGTGGCCAAGTCTC
Organism: Zea mays; assembly: GCF_902167145.1. Classification (NCBI taxonomy): domain Eukaryota; kingdom Viridiplantae; phylum Streptophyta; class Magnoliopsida; order Poales; family Poaceae; genus Zea; species Zea mays. Next base: position 45,508,851 of record NC_050099.1, on the reverse strand, counting down.
CATAACCGCGGAGGTACGGCGATCCGAATCGATTATACTCAGCTGAGGATCTCCAATCACACGACATATGTAGCACTTAACCCTTGCATATGTCAACCCGCCACCGGGGTTCTTAAGACCAGATCAGGTTCACGCAAACTAAGAGCACAGATACACCACCATCCAGCCTCTTGCCACGGAGGGTACATGCTACTCTCGCCACTGCTCCACGCCCATTTCGTGTTATCTTATTCTGGCCTTAGTCCACCCGAGGCAAGGCTTACCCATGACGAGTCATGTGACCAGTTAAAGGGTCCTCGGTCAGCAGGCCTACATCGAGACGGTCCTTAATCGACTCAGACGAAGACACTACACTGAGACTCTCTTCTCGTGCAAGTCACCCGCCTGGTCTCAGCTTAATCTTTTAACCCAAAAACTTGGTACCTGGCAGAGGTACATCTTTTCCGATGTTGAATCCATCACGGCCGTGATGGATTCACCATCAAGTTTTATTTTCGAAAACAACCCTCCCACTTTGCCAAACATCTTTTGTAAAACAAATCCTTTTGTTTTTCTAAAGCAATACTAAGCATGGTAAAACCTTTTTGTAAAAACAGGGTTTCAAGGAGGGTAATCAAGATCAAGGAAGGTAATGCAAGAATTGTTTAATCAATCAACTCCTATCACCTAATGCAGCAAGCAAGTGAGAAAGATTTTAAAAAACATCAAGGGAGGTGGCAAATGCACCGGGGCTTGCCTTCGTTAACAGGTAAGTCGGGCTCGGATCCACAAATATCGAAGTAGAAGCGGTTGCCTGCTTGAGAATCCGAGGGTGGTGGTGTCCTTTCTTCGGTGACTTCTATTTCTTCTTCACGTTGTAATCATAACCATACATATGTATAAGAATGGATGCCATGGGATGCTCATGAGGATGCAAAGACAATATAAACTTATTATCTATGTCTTGAATACAACTTTCCTTCACGGAACTCCGAGAACTTAGCGTTTCCGGAGTCGGTAAAGGAGTTCATAGGGCAGGGGGGTGGTTTTGGGTTCTAGTCATCAAACATGGTCCAAATCAACTCAAACCCTACCCAAGGCTTCTAAATATTGCTTTAAGTTCCCATAAAAAGTTTGGGCATTTTTGGACTTACCATTTATTTTCTAAAAATCCATAACTAATACTTTTAACCACTTTAAATACCCTAAAATTTCTTATTTCCACTAAAAAACACAAAACTATTTTTATTAAATTCTAGGGAAAATAAGGAGCCTAGGAAAATTGGTTTCACAATTTTATCATTTTTCTACCATTTTCTAAAATTGTTTTGGCTCTGGAATAAAAAGAAAAAGGAAACAGATGAATAGTACTGGGCTGATTTCAGCCTAGGTCGGCCCACTACCAGCAGAAGTGCGCGCGCCCGCGCCCGCGCTGGTAGACTTGCACAGAGGCCCTCGCGTTTCTGGATAACAGGAAACAAGTTCCCTTACTGTTTTTATGGGTCGCTGACTGTTTACAGAAACACCCTCCAACTTCTATTCCTTCACCCGACACGTCCTCGACGACGGCAGCGCACAGAGGAGCTCCGGCGAGCCACTGTACCGGCCGATTGAGGCGATGACCGGCGCGCCCAAGCGGCGGATACCAAATCCAAGCTACCCCGAGTAATTCCCCCAAGTTAATCACACAATTGGTGACCTATTCTAGCCTGCCCACGAGAACCGCGAAGACCATGATCGTTTGGTCGTGTTCCCGACGAGTGGTGGTCTCTTAGTTCAAATTGGAGGCTCGGTAAGCATCACAGGGTGACAAGAGTGCTCAAACAAGGGAGAGTGAGGGATGGACGGACCTAGAAAGGGCTGGCCGCGGTGAGCAGTTTCTTGCGATGGCGGAGAGTGCATTTGGGGAGAATTCCAAATTCGCGGATTCCAGTGAACAACTGCGGCTGATTCGTGGTGGCTGGACAGCTTACTACCCTACGGAGGTCGGGGAGGGGTCAATTTATAGTGCTAGCGGGCGGTGGCCGCGAATTTCTAGCAAGATGCGCGGCGGTCGGAGGTGGAGAAGAACACTGGCGCACGCGAATTAGTGTCCTACGCCGTGGCAACCTCACCGGCGTTGATTTGACAGCAGTAGCGAGTTACAGCGACGCGGTGGAAGGGTTGAGCCACGCGGCGCACGGCCGGGAGGCGGCGGTCGACGGTGAGCTTATCGGCTACAGCCGCAAAGCAGAAGGGCAGTCACGGTGAGTCACCGGAGTTATCCCCAGGGGATGGCTTTTACCTGGCGGCCTTATCGGGTCATCGGCGACGCAAATCCTACAGCGGTGGCGTGAATCACGGCGAGGGGTCACCGGCGTCGAGCTGTCCGCGCTGGCGTCCTAATCTGTGCACTGTACCATGGGGAATACCTCATCAGAGTACCTGACAGAGCTTCTTGGAGCTCAATTTACTCCTGATTTTGTGTGGAACCAATGCCAACTTTCTGCAGCAAAGTTATAGAGCTATAATCCAGTGATAACTTTGCTACAATGTGCTCCCACAAAAAGTCACTGGATCCCACTCAAAATTGAGCTCAAAGTTCATCCCATCACCCTGTTAATCTGAAATTCAGACTTCAGGCAGTCTGACAGTCCATCTTTGGTTGAAATTTTCTCCAAGTTTCTCTTAAGAACATGGCTTAAACCCTTAAACAAAGTTGTTCTCCTATGTTTGGTCTTCAACTTTGATGTGGTGACCTAATATGAATTCTCACTATTTTGAAAGCTACACAGCCCCAAAGTTGGGCCTATAACCCTATTTTTAGACTTAGCATAGGAATCAAAATTGAGGTCCTTTTTGCATTTAAGTCCAAAACTTAGGGTTTGGCTTTCAAGTCCACACATTTGTGAACCAAAGGACTTAAGAAACTTATTTGGCTTGGTTTTTGCACTTTAGTCCAAAAGTGGACTAATTTTGCACATAGGCCCCTAGGGTTTAGTTTTAGGGTTTTCCAGGGTTCCAATTAGGGTTTTTAGTATCTCAGGGGTATAAATGTGATTCAACTTTATATTTGGGGATATTTTATAACTATTACCCTAAAGTATTTAGGTTTTCTCAATTTGGGTTAGGTTTTACCCCTTTAATCCCTATTTAGGGTAAAGCTTCCTATCTAGGGTCCTATTTGCAAAACATTAAAACAATACAACTTGCTTGAAATTTTTGCCTAGTGAATGCACTCTAGGTGTATCAAACATATGCAATGCCAATGCTTATGATGCCATGCTCAAGTTTTAGTTACAGTAACACCAGGGGTGTTACATCCTTCCCCCCATAAAAGAATCTCGTCCCGAGATTAAAAGTCCTAGGGTAAGTAATGGAAAAGGAAACGCGGAATACTTTTATTTCCTTATTTCTGGTACAAGGTAGGGGTGATGTGGGGGTCACTTCTGTATTACACAGTTATACAGGCTTTACAGTTTACAAGAGGCTAAAAAGCCTGGGAAATTCTTATCTAAAAAGTCTTGAGTTTCCCATGTAGCCTCATCTTCAGAATGCTGGTTCCACTGTATCTTATAAAACTTGAGAGTTTTTCTCCGGGTAACCCTGTCCTTTTGATCCAAGACTCGAATAGGGTGCTCAGAGTATGTCAAGTCCGGTTCAAGGACAACATCTGTTACTTCAATGGTTCGATCGGGAACCTGAAGACACTTCTTTAATTGTGACACGTGGAACACATTATGCACAGCAGACAATGTTTCGGGTAGTTGGAGTCGGTATGCCACTGGCCCATATCTTTCAAGTATAGGAAATGGACCAATGTACCTAGGTGCAAGCTTCCCTTTTATCCCGAAACGCGATACTCCCTTCATTGGTGAAACCTTCAAGTAGACGTAGTCCCCTTCAAGAAAATACAAGGGCCTTCACCGTTTGTCTGCATAACCCTTCTGACGAGCTTGTGCTTTCTTCATATTATGAGTAATTTTCTGAACCTTTTCCTCGGCCTCCATCACCATATCAGGCCTAAAGAAGTACCTTTCCCCTGGTTCAGACCAATTTAGCGGAGTACGACACCGTCGTCCATATAAAGCTTCAAAGGGTGCCATCTTGATACTTTCTTGATAGCTATTATTATATGAAAACTCCGCCAAAGGCAAACATTCATCCCATTTTGGTGAGAAGTCCAGAACGCATGCTCGCAACATATCTTCGAGTATCTGATTAACTCTCTCAGTCTGTCCACTGGTTTGAGGATGATAGGCCGAACTGTGGAGCAACTTAGTACCCAAGGATTTGTGAAGCGCTTCCCAAAACTTGGCTACAAATTGAGGTCCACGATCCGACACTATGGTCTTCGGAACACCATGCAGACTAAGAATACGAGCAATGTATAATTGGGCATAGACCGTAACCGGGGAATCTGTCTTGACTGGCAGAAAGTGAGCAATCTTTGTAAGTCGATCAACAATCACCCAGATAGAGTCATACCCCTTTGCGGTCCTGGGCAATCCCACAATAAAGTCCATACTTATGTCTTCCCATTTCCATGTCGGTATTGGTAGCGACTGTAATGGACCAGCAGTTTTCATGTGTATGGCCTTGACACGTCTGCAAGTGTCACACTTAGCCACATAGCGTGCAATTTCGATCTTCATCTTTGTCCACCAGTAATGTTGCTTTAAGTCTTGGTACATCTTAGTGCTTCCGGGATGAATAGAATAACGACTAAGATGTGCTTCATCAAGAATTTGCTGGCGGAGTTCTTCGTTCTTTGGCACTACTATGCGGTTTTTAAACCATATCACCCCTTGATCGTCTTCCTTGAAACATTTGGCTAATCCAGCCCTTATCTTCTCTCGTATGTGCTTCATACCCAGATTATCCTTTTGAGCATCAATTATCCTTTGCAAAATGATTGACTCAAGCTTTAGCTGATTTAGAGTCCCTTGTTGGATTATCCCCAGGTTTAGCTTTTCCATCTCTTGACACAAAGTGTTGTCAGAGGTCTTCACCATAAGACAGTGGCAGGAAGCCTTACGGCTCAGTGCATCTGCCACCACATTGGCTTTGCCTGGGTGATAATGGATCTCCAGTTCATAGTCCTTAATAAGCTCAAGCCATCGTCTTTGCCTCATATTTAATTCTGACTGGGTGAAAATGTACTTCAAACTTTTATGATCTGTATATATGTGACAGATATTTCCCAGCAGATAGTGACGCCATAGTTTCAGGGCATGAACCACAGCAGCTAGCTCCAGATCATGAGTTGGGTAATGCTCCTCATGTCGGCGCAACTGCCTTGAAGCATATGCAATTACTCGGCCCTCTTGCATTAATACACAGCCGAGTCCACTGCCTGACGCATCACAATATACATCAAAAGGCTTAGTGATGTCTGGTTGAGCTAATACCGGAGCAGTGGTTAATAATGTCTTCAATTGCTCAAAGGCTTCATTACACTTAGAAGACCAAGTGAACTTAATGTCATTCCTCAATAAACTTGTGATTGGCTTCACAAGCTTAGAAAAATCTGGTATGAATCTGCGATAATATCCAGCTAGTCCAAGAAAACTCCGGACCTGGTGAACAGTGGTTGGGGGTTTCCATTCCAGAATATCTTTGACCTTGCTAGGATCTACCGCAATTCCTTTAGTCGATAACACGTGCCCCAAAAATTGAATTTCCTCCAGCCAGAACGCGCACTTGCTGAACTTGGCATACAACTGATGTTCCCTCAGGCGCGTCAATACAATTCGTAAATGCTGAGCATGGTCCTCTTCATTTTTAGAATATATCAAGATATCGTCGATGAAGACCACCATGAACTTGTCCAACTCGGGCATGAACACCGAGTTCATCAAATAGGTGAAGTGGGCAGGAGCATTTGTGAGCCCGAAAGACATTACCAGGTATTCAAACAATCCGTACCGCGTAGTAAACGCGGTCTTCGGTATATCCTCGGGCCGAATACGGATTTGGTGATAGCCCGACCTGAGATCAATTTTGGAAAATACCCTCGCCCCAGTCAGTTGATCAAATAAGATGTCGATCCTTGGAAGAGGGTACTTATTCTTGATGGTGACCTCATTCAGGGGTCGATAATCCACGCACATTCGCAAAGTTTGATCCTTCTTAACAAAAATGGCGGGGCAACCCCATGGAGACGAGCTTGGCCGGATGAATCCCTTATTCAGTAGATCTTGTAATTGAATCTTCAATTCCGCCAACTCATTAGGGGGCATACGGTACGATCTTCGGGAGATGGGAGCCGTACCGGGCTTTAGCTCAATTACAAATTCTACATCTCTTTCAGGGGGCAGTCCAGGCAAATCTTCCGGAAATACATCTGGAAACTCACATACTACCGGAATGTTCTTGATCTCCGGTACAATGGCTTCATATATTCTATCAGAAGCTTTGGCTGGATTGGTTACGGGGAGAGACAAAAGAATCTCTTCTTGATTATAGCTCAACCTGACGGTTTTGAGTTCAGTGTTGAGAATTGCCTTGTGTTGGGTTAACCAAATCATACCCAAAATTACATCTATATCCTGGCCTTTCAGAACAATCATGTTAGCAGGAAAGTTCCGTCCGGCCATTGTTACTGGCACTTCATAGGCCACTTCTCTAGTAAAAATGTGTCCCCCAGGTGAATGAATTTTAAATCCCTCTTTTGATTCATGGCATGCAATGTGATGTTGCTCCACAAATTTCTTGCTAATGAATGTATGCGAAGCACCAGAATCAAAAAGAATAATTGCAGGGTGACTGGCCACGGGAAACGTACCCATCATCACCGGCTCTCCTTCCGGTGTAGTGGCCACTTGGGTGTAATATACACGCCCCATCTTCTTTGTATTTTTCCCCACAGCATTTCCTTTGGGCTGAGTTGACTTCCCAGATCCTTGCTGAGCATTAGATTGATTTTGCTTGGGATATGGGCAGTCTTTGATAAAATGTCCCGACTTGCCGCAATTGAAACACCCGGTTGAAGAGCTGGGCAAGGCAGGGAATCGAGTGCCCAGGGCACTCGGCTGATTTGGGGTAGTGGGGGTATTGTTGGGGCGAATAATGATTGGCTGTTTGAAAGGGAATGAAGATGGACGAGAAAAAGTACGATTTTGGCTTGAAGGCCGGATCACAAGCCGTTGCCTCTTCGCCTGGCCCTGATTAGGCCTCTCACCACCGAATCCCTTGCTCTTCCCAGAACTTGCGTATTTTGCTTCAACAGATAAGGCTGTGCTGACAGCCCTTCCATACGTGAGATCTATACATGTGGCCATCTTTCTCTGCAACCGATCATTTAAACCCCTCATAAAGCAGTTCTTTTTCTTTAAATCAGTATTCACCTGGTCGATGGCATACTGCGACAGGTGATTAAACTTGTTGAGATACTGATTGACGGTATCTCCTCCTTGTTTTAACTTCATAAATTCTTCTTGTTTCATATGCAGCACACCTTCGGGTATGTAGTGCTCACGGAAGGCTACTTTAAACTCTTCCCAGGTGATTTGATGGTTGACAGGTTGAATAGCCACAAAATTTCCCCACCAAGTACTGGCAGGGGCACGTAGTTGTTGTGCTGCGAATAATGGCTTCTGCGTTTCGAAACAGCGGAGAAGACCAAACTTTTGTTCAATAACCCGTATCCACTCACCGGCTTCCAAAGGGTCCTCTGCCTTGACGAATAGGGGTGGACGGGTTTTAGAGAAGTCCAGATAGGTGGTTTCACGGGGGCCTTGCTGATAACCCCTTCCTGCCTGCTGCTGGAATTGCTGTTGACCCGCCATTTCCCTAAGAAAGCGGGTATTGTTTGCGGTGGCATTCACCAAGGCGGCAATCGCCTCGGCCAATGTGGGAGGAACCGGAGGTGGGTTTGGGGTAACATCCCTTCCCCCAGAAGTTCCTGCTGCGTCCTGTCCTCGAGTCCTGGTCGGCATCTGTGGCAAAGAACATTTGAAATAAATATAAAATGCCAAAGAAGCCTTCCATTTTACATTACCAAAAGTAATGTTACAGACTCAAGACTCTTACAACAGGGTACAATACTTAGTATACAATAGCATTACCTATTATACACCAGTACAACCTACAATACACTACCGTACTTTTATTACACCATTAGTCCTGCTTCCCATTACTCTTGGCGGCCTCATCGTCAGGTGTGGGAGTCCAGACGTCAACCAACCTCATGGAAGGAGGGGGCTCAAAAAGGTCTAACTCCCCACCCAGCGCGCGTCCCGCAACATGAGAGGGTCCGGCTTCCGCCTCAGCAGGGTGTGCAGGTGCACTAGGGTGTAATTGCGAGTATAGTACATGGACTTCCTCATGCAACGTATTGCAATAGACCTGTAGGTCATCGACAGTTGAGCTAAGTTCCTTAATTCAGGCCTGAGCCCTTGCTTCCTTAGCACATGCCAGCAAACGGGACTGTACTGCCCAGTCAAGTGCTAAGTCCCGATCAGCAAGCTGATCCTGCAGGTGACGGATGTCCCTTCTTAGTTCATTTATTCTATCTCCGTCTGCGACCCAAGCATCGGTCCTGTGTTGCAGCGCCGCTTGAAGTCGACTCACTCGGGCTTCAAGATCTCCTATGGGGTCATTACTCCCACTGCTACTGCTTTCATGTCGAGGGGGCAGTTGATGCCGGGGCACACCGATTGGTCCAGTTGACTTGCGTGCCGTTAGCCTTGTGCGTGGCGGCATCTTTCTAAGGGGGAAAATGTTATTAGTATAATTCTTAGCATGATGCATGTGTAAGTACAGAATCAACCTTAGTCGATTCAACCTTCTATACATTGCACTCTTCCTATCTGGTCTTTAAGATAGACTCTTCAGAATACTTACGTAAGAAGAGAAAAGAGTTTTTAGGTAAGACCTTTGAAAATCCTTTTGAAGATGCCTCATAATATCTGCAAAAAAGGGCTACGCTCCGATACCAGCTGTGACAGAACCTCCCAAGTAATTAGGCCCACCTACAGTTGTCCTTGTCCAATGGACTTCAGACAACCCTATAGGTGCCCCTGAACTACTTGACAAGTTCGGTATCTTTCCTTACCTTACCAGGAACGATTCACCCGTCTTGCAGACATTACAGAACATCGGAGATAAAGAATTGCGGAAGCGATTACATAACTTACATTTATTTTAAAAGCAAGCTCAAGTTGTTTTATTACAGACCAGAACTAAAAGCGAGTGCTAAGTAGTAATATTATACAAACCAAGGGAGGCACAAACTCCTCCCGATAAGTGTTAAGCAAAAGATTTCTATGTGGAGGACCAAGTCCTCCCGCACTTCAGTCTTGTTTTTCTTCTTTAGGAACCACCTTGGCACAGAAGCAACAGAAATCTGCTACTTCCTCACCTAAAAACAACGAAGGGATAAACCCTGAGTATGGAATTACTCAGCAAGTCTTACCCGACTAAAGAAAAGACTCTCAAGGGTATGCTGGTTATATGGGAGTCAAGGTAAGGCTTTTCAATATTCAAAGACTCTGTTTTGCAGAAATGCTTACTAAAGTGGATCCTTAAAAATCCAATTTTATTTGTCAGGTTAAGTACAATTACCTGCAACTAGAGTTCTTTCTACCCTAGTTCAATCACTGGTCCTGTACTAGCCAATTTCTTAACAAAAACCCATCATCTTTAGTGGAATGCTACGTGTAAGTCAGTGGCCAAGTCTCCATAACCGCGGAGGTACGGCGATCCGAATCGATTATACTCAGCTGAGGATCTCCAATCACACGACATATGTAGCACTTAACCCTTGCATATGTCAACCCGCCACCGGGGTTCTTAAGACCAGATCAGGTTCACGCAAACCGAGAGCACAGATACACCACCGTCCAGCCTCTTGCCACGGAGGGTACACGCTACTCTCGCCACCGCTCCACGCCCATTTCGTGTTATCTTATTCTGGCCTTAGTCCACCTGAGGCAAGGCTTACCCATGACGAGGCATGTGACCAGTTAAAGGGTCCTCGGTCAGCAGGCCTACATCGAGACGGTCCTTAATCGACTCAGACGGAGACACTACACCGAGACTCTCTTCTCGTGCAAGTCACCCGCCCGGTCTCAGCTTAATCTTTTAACCCAAAAACTTGGTATCTGGCAGAGGTACATCTTTTCCGATGTTGAATCCATCACGGCCGTGATGGATTCACCATCAAGTTTTATTTTCGAAAACAACCCTCCCACTTTGCCAAACATCTTTTGTAAAACAAATCCTTTTGTTTTTCTAAAGCAATACTAAGCATGGTAAAACCTTTTTATAAAAATAGGGTTTCAAGGAGGGTAATCAAGATCAAGGAAGGTAATGCAAGAATTGTTTGATCAATCAACTCCTATCACCTAATGCAGCAAGCAAGTGAGAAAGATTTTAAAAAACATCAAGGGAGGTGGCAAATGCACCGGGGCTTGCCTTCGTTAACAGGTGAGTCGGGCTCGGTTCCACAAATATCGAAGTAGAAGCAGTTGCCTGCTTGAGAATCCGAGGGTGGTGGTGTCCTTTCTTCGGTGACTTCTATTTCTTCTTCACGTTCTAATCATAACCATACATATGTATAAGAATGGATGCCATGGGATGCTCATGAGGATGCAAAGACAATATAAACTTATTATCTATGTCTTGAATACAACTTTCCTTCACGGAACTCCGAGAACTTAGGGTTTTCGGAGTCGGTAAAGGAGTTCATAGGGCAGGGGGGTGGTTTTGGGTTCTAGTCATCAAACATGGTCCAAATCAACTCAAACCCTACCCAAGGCTTCTAAATATTGCTTTAAGTTCCCATAAAAAGTTTGGGCATTTTTGGACTTACCATTTATTTTCTAAAAATCCATAACTAATACTTTTAACCACTTTAAATACCCTAAAATTTCTTATTTCCACTAAAAATCACAAAACTATTTTTATTAAATTCTAGGGAAAATAAGGATCCTAGGAAAATTGGTTTCACAATTTTATCATTTTTCTACCATTTTCTAAAATTGTTTTGGCTCTGGAATAAAAAGAAAAAGGAAACAGATGAATAGTACTGGGCTGGTTTCAGCCCAGGTCGGCCCACTACCAGCAGAAGTGCGCGCGCCCGCGCCCGCGCTGGTAGACTTGCACAGAGGCCCTCGCGTTTCTGGATAACAGGAAACAAATTCCCTTACTGTTTTTATGGGTCGGTGACTGTTTACAGAAACACCCTCCAACTTCTATTCCTTCACCCGACACGTCCTCGACGACGGCAGCGCACGGAGGAGCTCCGGCGAGCCACTGTACCGGCCGATTGAGGCGATGACCGGCGTGCCCAAGCGGCGGATACCAAATCCAAGCTACCCCGAGTAATTCCCCCAAGTTAATCGCACAATTGGTGACCTATTCTAGCCTGCCCACGAGAACCGCGAAGACCATGATCGTTTGGTCGTGTTCCCGACGAGTGGTGGTCTCTTAGTTCAAATTGGAGGCTCGGTAAGCATCACAGGGTGACAAGAGTGCTCAAACAAGGGAGAGTGAGGGATGGACGGACCTAGAAAGGGCTGGCCGCGGTGAGCAGTTTCTTGCGATGGCGGAGAGTGGATTTGGGGAGAATTCCAAATTCGCGGATTCCAGTGAACGACTGTGGTTGATTCGTGGTGGCTGGACAGCTTACTACCCTACGAAGGTCGGGGAGGGGTCAATTTATAGTGCTAGCGGGCGATGGCCGCGAATTTCGAGCAAGACGCGCGGCGGTCGGAGGTGGAGAAGAACACTGGCGCACGAGAATTAGTGTCCTACGCCGTGGCAACCTCACCGGCGTTGATTTGACAGCAGTAGCGAGTTACAGCGACGCGGTGGAAGGGTTGAGCCACGCGGCGCACGGCCGGGAGGCGGTGGTCGACGGTGAGCTTATCGGCTACAGCCGCAAAGCAGAAGGGCAGTCACGGTGAGTCACCGGAGTTATCCCCAGGGGATGGCTTTTACCTGGCGGCCTTATCGGGTCATCAGCGACGCGAATCCTACAGCGGTGGCGTGAATCACGGCGAGGGGTCACCGGCGTCGAGCTGTCCGCGCTGGCGTCCTAATCTGTGCACTGTACCATGGGGAATACCTCATCAGAGTACCTGACAGAGCTTCTTGGAGCTCAATTTACTCCTGATTTTGTGTGGAACCAATGCCAACTTTCTGCAGCAAAGTTATAGAGCTATAATCCAGTGATAACTTTGCTACAATGTGCTCCCACAAAAAGTCACTGGATCCCACTCAAAATCGAGCTCAAAGTTCATCCCATCACCCTGTTAATCTGAAATTCAGACTTCAGGCAGTCTGACAGTCCATCTTTGGTTGAAATTTTCTCCAAGTTTCTCTTAAGAACATGGCTTAAACCCTTAAACAAAGTTGTTCTCCTATGTTTGATCTTCAACTTTGATGTGGTGACCTAATATGAATTCTCACTATTTTGAAAGCTACACAGCCCCAAAGTTGGGCCTATAACCCTATTTTCAGACTTAGCATAGGAATCAAAATTGAGGTCCTTTTTGCATTTAAGTCCAAAACTTAGGGTTTGGCTTTCAAGTCCACACATTTGTGAACCAAAGGACTTAAGAAACTTATTTGGCTTGGTTTTTGCACTTTAGTCCAAAAGTGGACTAATTTTGCACATAGGCCCCTAGGGTTTAGTTTTAGGGTTTTCCAGGGTTCCAATTAGGGTTTTTAGTATCCCAGGGGTATAAATGTGATTCAACTTTATCTTTGGGGATATTTTATAACTATTACCCTAAAGTATTTAGGTCTTCTCAATTTGGGTTAGGTTTTACCCATTTAATCCCTATTTAGGGTAAAGCTTCCTATCCAGGGTCCTATTTGCAAAACATTAAAACAATACAACTTGCTTGAAATTTTTGCCTAGTGAATGCACTCTAGGTGTATCAAACATATGCAATGCCAATGCTTATGATGCCATGCTCAAGTTTTAGTTACAGTAACACCAGGGGTGTTACAGCGTCCACCGAAGCGGGGTCGCTTGGTGGGTCGAAGCTGAATCTAAAAGGCACAGGGTGGAAAACGGACGGTACCTCTTGATCGACGGTTGGTGACGAAGTCGCGTTGGGGACGGACTGCACCGTTATCTCAGGTACGAGGCTAACGCCCAGCAAGTCCTTCGCGAGCGTGCTGGCGTCATCCGTCCACTTGGGGTTGGCATGTTGCGGGGAAACGACGCTCGTCTTCGTCTCAGATGCGAGGTCAACGCCCTACGTGTCCCCCGCTAGGGCGCCGGCGTCGTCGACTCGCTCGACAGCCAACGAGGTGCCGCCTCCTGCTTGGCCATGGTTGCCCCGCCTCCTCCTCCTGCGGCGGGGAAGGTGACGGGACAGGCCCGGATGCTGCTCTTCCGCCATGGGGGGAAGACGTCATCGATTCCGCCACCGGCGGGCGGGCTGACGGTCGTCGTTATCGCTGTCGCGCGGCGGAGGAAGGAGTACCATGTCGTAGCTTCCGTCGAGGGACATGAACTCGATACTCCCGAAACGGAGCAGCGTCCCGGGCTGGAGAGGTTGCTGGAGACTACCCATCTGGAGCTTGACGGGAAGCTGTTCGTCAACACGCAGCAGTCCCCTACCTGGCGCGCCAACTGTCGGCGTTTCGACCCGGGGGGTCCCTGGACCGATGAGTAAATTGTCGCTGCGTGTCCCAGCCCAGATGGGTTGGCGCGAGATGGAACACAAGAGGGAAAAAGGGAACCGCGGCTCGTGTTATCTTGCGCCCAGGGCGGATGCGCTTGCAGTAGGGGGTTACAAGCGTTCACGAGAGAGGGAGAGAGCCTGTTCGCCAGCCCGTCCTCCCGTGCGGCCACCTTCTCGTATGAGGGCCCTGGACCTTCCTTTTTATAGATATAAGGAGAGAGCCCAGGTGTACAATGGGGGTGTAGCAATATGCTAACGTGTCTAGCAGAGAGGAGCCAGAGCCCTATGTGCATGCCGACGTGGTTGTCGGAGAGGTGTTAGTGCCCTGTGCATGTGATGTTGTGGCCGTCGGAGGAGCGCTTGAGCCCTGTAGAAGCACAGCTGTCGGGGCTGTCGGGTCCTTGCTGACGTCTCCTTGCTTCCGTAGGGGGCTGAGAACCGCCGTCGTCATGGGAGCACGCGGGGTGCCATCATTACTTGTTTACCGGGGCGAGCCAGATGGGACGCCGGTCTTGTTCCCCGTAGCCTGAGCTAGCTAGGGGTAGGGTAATGATGTACCCCCCTGTAATGTGGTCGGTCCGAGCCCAAGGTCGGGCGAGGCGGTGACTCCTCTGGGGTCGAGGTTGAGTCCGAGCCCTGGGGTCGGGCGAGGTGGAGACCGTCTTCCGAGGTCGAGGTTGAGTCCGAGCCCTGGGGTCGGGCGAGGCGGAGACCGTCTTCCTAGGTCGAGGTTGAGTCCGAGCCCTAGGGTCGGGCGAGGCGGAGACCGTCTTCCGAGGTTGAGGTTGAGTCCGAGCCCTGGGGTCGGGCGAGGCGGAAACCGTCTTCCGAGGTTGAGGCAGGGGCCGAGCCCTGGGGTCGGGCGAGGCGGAGCTTCCTATGGCGCCTGAGGCTGGACTCGGCTACTGTCAGCCTCACCCTAGCGAGTGGCACAGCAGTCGGAGCAGGGCAGGCGGTGTTGTTTTCCTGTCAGGTCAGTCAGTGGAGGGGCGAATTGACTGCGGTCACTTCGGCCCTACCGACTGAGGAAACACGCATTAGGATAAGGTGTCAGGCGATCCTTGCATTGAATGCTCCCGCGATACGGTCGGTTGGCGAGGCGATCTGGCCAAGGTTGCTTCACTGCGAAGCCTGCCCGAGCTGGGCCTCGGGCGAGTCGAAGGTGCACCCGTTGCTTGAGGAGGCCCTCGGGCGAGGCGTGAATCCGCCTGGGTCTACTATTCCTGCCCGAGGCTAGGCTCGGGCGAGGCGAGATCGTGTCCCTTGAGTCGATGGAGCCTTGACCTGAATTGCGCCCATCAGGCCTTTGCAGCTTGTGCTGATGGTGATTACCAGCCGAGTTTAGGAGTCTTGGGGGTACCCCTAATTATGGTCCCCGACAGCAAGTGTCCTCTGACCCATTATGTCCCATTTACTTTATAATTTACTGTCTCGCATACTATGAACAACCTAAGGATGACTAGTATTCTGTTTTCTTGTCCTTGTTTACCCTTTGGGAATTGGTTACTATGATTAGTATTGTGCTACTGTCTTACTTTAACTAATGAATATGATGAGAACATTTATGATACATTGATGATATCTTGATTATGATGTTGGATGGGTGATACTTTAGGGGGCTCGGGCGGTTTCTCGAGTGCCTCTCCGTAAGGACCTATTCGTTGGATGACCATCCAGGAAAACGGTGCAGCCATGAGGGTGGTAGGAGACACCCTTAGCTAATTAATTAGAGGAACTGATGTGTAGTTTGCTTCGCTATTGTGCTGTCAATGGGGCTTGATGTATGCGGCTCGCTCTACCGAGGGTGGTTTGCCTCTTGAGGAGGAGTGCGGTACATTTAGGAAACCTAACGGGCGGCTATAGCCTCAGGGAATCTTTGTAAAGGCTTCGTAGTGAATCCCTGGCCATTCACCTCGGGAGTGAACAAGGGTCTTGCAAGCCCAGGCTAGAGAGGGAGTCATGGCTCGTGGGTAAGTGTGCAACCTCTGCAGAGGGTTAGATACTAATATATCAGCCATGCTTTTGGTTATGAGCGGCCTTTGGAGCTCCTTTGATTAGAGACACATATGATCTGAGATACAATGGTTCTATTGACGGTTTTGGCTTCAATGATGATGGTGATGTTTCCTCGATGAGGAAATGGTTCACAGGTTGGTTATTGCTAAAACCTGGCTACTATAAATGATAAATACCTGACCAACTAAAAGCAACTGCTTTGAGCTTAACTCCACATAAAGCTAGTCCACCTCAGCCAAACGGGACATTTGCTGAGTGTGTTGATATGTACTCACCCTTGCTTTCACAAAACACCAGGTTGCCTTTGGTGCAATCTATGTTCAGGTAAAGAAGAAGAAGGTGTCGAAGCGGATCTCTAGGAGTTCCAGGACTTCGATGGGTTCGAGGATTAGGCTAGCGACCTCCCCCAGTTAGCTACCTTTGGTGGGTTAATTTACGTTGGCTACGTTTCTATTATGTGCACCTTGATTTATATTATGTAAATGACTCTAGTCTTTCATATTATTACTTACTCTTTATTGTAATTCGAAGCATTATGCTATGATGAGTCATTTATGTAATCGTTGTGTACGTGAATTTCTGATCCTAGCACGTACATGGTTCGCATTCGGTTTACCTTCAAAACCAGGTGTGACAAATGCCCAGGCTACTACTGTTTTGTTAGCATCGCTATGCAGGAATGAGTATAAGAAAGTTAGTGGCTTGGACAATGCCAAGAAAATATGGGACACCCTCAAAATCTCTCATGAGGGTAACGATGCCACCATGATCACAAAGATGGAACTGGTGGAAGGAGAGCTAGGAAGTGTGGCAGAACCTCCCAAGTTATTGGGCCCACATGCACCTGTCCTTGTCTTAAAGACCTCAGACAACTATGCATGTGCACCAGATAACTTAACAGGATCCGTCCGATTGCCCCAAGGACATCGGATAAACCACTTACAACCAGGACCGCAAGATTAAGTAACACAAATCACACACACACCAATATTTTTGCAGCGGAAATCTTATTACCAAATTTTACAAGTTACAAAAATTTTGCAATATTTTATCGGAGTGATTACAAAAGTATAAGTTTGAAATATATGCTAGCTCAAGTGACCATCCTCAATAAGAAGATAAAGACAGGGTATACTTATATAAGAAGGCCGAGCCCACCGGCATTTAACACCATCAACAGCAGCACAAAACTATAACCTGAAAAACAATAGGGAATAAAACCCTGAGTATGGAATTACTCAGCAAGACTTACCCGACTAAAGAAAAGACTCTCAAGGGTATGCTGGATTTGGGATTCAAGGAGAGGCTTTAGCAAGAATCAACTTAGATATTTTTGCAGAAATAGCTTACTAAAGTGAGTCCTTACTTTCAATATTTTAACGCCAGATTAAATATTAATAGACTCTATTTGCATCTGGTCTAATTTGACCATCTCATCAATACAACATCATTTTTATTCATGAGGTTCACATCCTGACTTAGGTTGCAGGGCAGCGATCAAGTCTCCACTCTCCGGGGATATAACGGCGATCCGAATCGATTTACTCAGCTGAGGATCTCTAACCACACGACATATGTAGCACTTAACCCTTGCATATGTCAACCGTTCCCACGGATCCTCCATTACATGAACAGGTCCACGCCACCCGAGAGCACACCACCCCTTTTAGGCGATCCTTTGCCAGGAGGGTACGTGCCACTCTCGCCATCTCTCCACTCCCAGTGCGCGATTGTCTTTTCATGTATGGAATAGCCGGGTTCAAGCTTACCCTGTCCCATATCCAGGGCATGTGGCTAGTTAAGATAGTCCTTGATCATACAGGCCTACATACGCATCCAATCCTTAACTAACTTGGGCGGAGCATCACCTGTTCCTAGCCCAAGTCCCGATTTAAGTACTTCCATCCTTAGGATTGTTTGTGTTCCTTAGGATGAAAAGAGCATCAAAGGGAACTTTGCAGTAAGATCCCACCACGCTCTCAATGAAAATATTTTTGCAGGTAGAAGCCATCTTTCCTCAGGATAACCCCTGAGCAAGGCCTTAACGCAAAAGACAACCTCTATCCACAAGATCTGAGCAGGGCTAAGCATTTTTGTAAAACATATTTTGATACTTCACCAGAAGTATCTATAAAGGTATGGATTTCAACGAAGGCAATGCATCAAAGGGTTCCAAGCAACTCCTATAAACCTAATGCACATTTCACTAGACTTAAAGTGTGCGAAAATTATTTAAAAACACAAGGAAGGGGTTGCATGCACCGGGGCTTGCCTGGGTAACACTAGGTTAGTGTTGTTAGGTGACGTCCACTTACGACCATCCTTTGTCCTGGCACGCACTCGTTCAGATTATCCATCTTCCAGTTCGTCCATCAACATCATCTTGCGGATTAGCCCGCGCTTGGGGTCGACTTGGGTTGTCTTCCACATCACGCAATTAATTAACGTACCTGAATGATATGCATTATGCACATGAATGCATATAGACATGAATATTTCAAACCTAAATAATGATACGCGATAGCGACTTAAACACCTAGCGGCGAGGCATTGTACAAGTTCATACGGAAATACTATTTATCGATATACGACTACGCCCAATAATCACAAAATAATAAATTGGCTCACCATGATCGAATCGATTTGATAACCGCGAGGGCGACGACGGTTTTCAGTTTAGACATCCGGTCGAGCTCTTGGCAAATGTTGCATCACATGGGATTTGTTGCTTTATTCAAACTCTCGGGAATTTTCGACGACGCAAAGGATGTCAACGAGTTGGAGGCTTCCAGGGTCGAGCACGACAAAGGGCTTCGGAGCTCAACGCAAGTGGCGCGCAACTGACAGATAGATCGTCAGGATCGACGGGCACGTCACGGACGCGACATGGATTGATGACGAGGAGCAAGGGGGTGTCACAACATACGAAGGGCGACACGAAGATATTGGGCACTGACTATGACGTGTGTGCAGATTCCTGGGACTCGACAAGCTGGGCAGAGCAGAGAGCTAACCCCGCGTTGCGTCAACGGCAGCGCGACTCTAGCGAGACCCTATGTTCGTACGGGTCGACAGCATGGACGAACAGACACGACACGGAGGTGCGAGTCCACCAAGGACGCGAACTTGAAGGGCGGCGCTTAGAACGAAACCTTGCTGAGCGAAGAACGACGACCGGCAAGGCGAAGCCTGACGACGAGGTCGAGCAGGGGATAGCGAGCGCGAGCGCACGCAACAGCGACGATAGTCGAACTGGTAATAGAACGTTGGCGAACTTGGCCGACGCGACCATGAACGCGTGCTGGCGCGGACAAGACAACAGTGGCGGACGAGCTCGCGACGGTGCCAAGATTGGAGGCAGAAAAGACGGCCAGGACGGAGCACAGATCGGTGCGACAGAAACGAAAACCGGGCGCAGGGACGCGCACCATTTCCCTGGGCACGACGGTGGCCTGGGCCAGAACCGTCCACGGCCAGGAGGCATGCACAGCCACCATGGCCGGCCAAGCGAGCAGAAAACCGCGGCGCCGGAGGAGCAAGGCGAGCAGGGTGATCCGGGCTGGGGAAAAATGGAGGCTGGGCGGGTTCTGCAGGGGCAAACACGCCGAACAGAGGGCCAAGCCGAGCTGGGGCAGACAGCCATGGGAGGCAGGGGAGTTCGCGGCTGCGCTCACAGGGAGAACGGAACGCGCGCGACGAGCCAGAAACTGAACCAGGGCGCGGCACAGAGACCCGAGAGAGAACGCGGCGAGCTGAGAAGCCGCGGCGCAGGAACGTTCGGCCGGACGCGGCAAGCGGAGAGAGGAACGTGTGTCGGCGAGCAGAGCAGACGCGCGACTGGGCTGGGCGAAATTTGGAGGACGGCCGAGCTGGGCGAGCTCGAAGCTAAGCCCGTCGAGCAGGAGGCCGGGAGGATACGACGACTGGAGAAACGAAGCTCCACGACGGCGACCGGTACATGAGCCAGGGAGAGCTCACGTGACGAGGCACAAGGAAGAAGAAGCAGGCTCGAGCAGAGGAGGGCGCGCCATCGGAGAAACGCCGGCTGCGCGCAGAGTGAACACGGCACGACGGCCATGGACGAGGTGGGCGAGCAGCAAGGCGCCGAGCAGAGGGAGATAGGCGGCCGAGCGCCATGGAGAAGGAAGAGAGCGCCGGGAGAGAAAAGGGGAGCTCGCGGCGGCTGAGCATATGAAGGCGAGAACATCGGCGGCCGACGGGATAACGACGGCTGAAGGATGAGAAAGAGAACGGCGGTGATATTTTTTTTTCTTTTTCGCCGGACTGGAACTCGGTCGCTGGAGAAAAAGATCAGCCGGCGACGGCAAAAAAAATCTTAGGCAGATGAGGATGAACGAGAGCTGGTGACGTACGGTAAAAATCAGAGGAAGAGTGGCTGCAGAAAAATCAACGGACAAGGCAGATGAGCGGCGTAGGAGAAGATTTTTCTCAGTTTTTTTTTTCAATTTCTATTCTTTCTTTATAATGAAAATCACAGATATTTTTGAATAGGGGTTTTTAGCGATTAAAAGCTTGACGCACTATACAATTACGTATATTATCTTCTCGGCTTTTGAAATAAGAGACCGATTTGGTTAGAAATGGTTCCAGTTTCGGTCTATTTAAACAGCCTACCCCAAGTAGCGCATTTACCGAGTTATGAAACGGAAAAATCCGAGGTTTACGGTTCGGACTACATTTCGTTTAGATAATTTTCGAGACTATTTTGGGCAACACGAAACCGTACTAAATATCGGATACATTATTTGAGACAACACTGGGTGAGTCAAAATCGGATAAAAATTTATCTGATATCCAAAACACAGTTGATTTTATTATCGTACAGAGTGGGCTAAGGAACAAATGGGATCATAACCTCGCACACTATTTTGCGCGATTTGATTTATTTTGCCCAGAACATTTTAGTCGTCGAGTTCAAACTAATTTGCTCGGAACAAAATCATCTGAGTGAGTCGGGCTTCCAAAGTCGTATTCGCGCGAGCAATGAATTTTAAATAATCACCGGACGCACCGATTTTTGGAACAGCTATGTTCCGAACATCATAAAAATTTAGGAAGAGCCCGGATAGATGAAAGTAAAAACGATGTCGCACTCGCGACAGATAAAACAGATGCGATATTAAAATCGCAATAGGCAACGATGTTTAAAATTGAACATCCGTTTTATCCACTGATTACGTGCTTAAATCCGTACTCGTTGTCGAGCGGAATATAAACACCAGGGGTGTTACAGCCCTCCCCCCTTAAAAGAATCTCGTCCCGAGATTCGGAGCGAAAGACTTTCAAGAGTAGAGAAGCATGTAACCCACGTCCATATCAGCGGTAATCATAAGGCAGTTCTGAGCGAAGGCAAGTGTCTCAGGATGAGGTTTCTCTAGTGGACATAACATGTATCGCCTTAGGCTAATTCAGAAATGTCCACCAATAGAAACAATATCTGCCAGAGAAACACATAAGGTTCCATGTGTGCAGTTTGCTTTTTCTGATGACACTGTACTACCTGAGTCTATTGGGCGAACGATAGATATGCGATCTTACCCAAACAGAACCAGATGCAACCTCTTGGGTAAAACACACAGAAAAAGGTTTACCAACAAGTGGTCGCGATAAGTTCATAGCGCACGAGACGGGTGTGAATGTCGAATAACATCACAATTGACCCGTGGCTAGTCAGAAAATCCAAGTCCAAGAAAAATGATAAAGACTCGGAAAATATCAACGAAGAGATCCGTTGATGTTGACTTCGCAACCAATCCAGTTTATCTAGCACTAGTCACGGCTCGACATGATCACACATGCTGGGAAAAGCACACGTGAGACGATTGAGGCATGACTAGAGCGATAATTAGGTGGTTATTAGTCGACTTAACTTGATTCTTGTAAGTACTTTCTCTAGATGGGTTGAACCAAAATGAGTTCAGGCAAATCGATAAAACAATCTCTAAACTCAACCTTTGTTCACAATGCAATTACAAGTTAGTAAAACCAACTTGTTGAACTACTTTTGACATTGGGCATGTCCTCTCAGTACCATCGGTAAGCTAAGGGTTGAGAGTTCACATTTACTAGCAAAAGGTCTTGCATTTGGGTAGAGATCCATTTGGTCAGGTTGTTCATCCGTTTCCATGCGAGACGAACTGACTTGGTTAGGGAATACATGGATTAAATAAGAAAGCAAATGAACAAACTCCTGCATTTCAGCAGCAGGGGACACAGATCTCTATTCTGAGAGCTAATCAGTTGTCTCTCGACACTAAAAAGCTCCAAGGCTTCACCTTTACACAAAGGATATAAAGGGAACTTGTATGAGTAGTCACTACCAAGATCAAAAGAAATAAGACCACACATGAGAGTGGTATACCCTTTCGATCCAACAAAGATGATAGATGTTACTTAATCATTTCGACAAACAACACCGAAACCATTTCAAGGAAGGAGTCCACGGAAGATCACACATCAGTGTAGTTCCATAATGGATCATGACTAGAGACCTTGATACCAGCATCCGATGAGTAGCACAGTCCTGTGTGCGCATTCACAGGAGGCTCTCAGTTTCGCTGCGGCACCATAAGTCATTAATCGTGACACCATTACCGAACAGGCACCAATAAAAAATCCCACGTAGGAAAAAAAACAGATTGTGCCAAGATAACGCATTGACATAGTCTCATAATGGATTACAACTACTAACTGTGATACCAGCGCGTGCCGAGCAGCACAACCATGTGTGCGCACACACAGAAGGCCCTCGGTTTCGTCATGGCACCACCGGTTTTAGTCATAACACCATTACCAGACATAACCAATAAGAAATCTCACGCGACACAATAGACTGAGCCAGGATGACAATATACAAAAAGACTCTACCTGTCAAAACGGTTACAAGTAGAGAGCCAAATAGATCATGGCCCGATGAAACGAACAAGGCATGGCCATAACCTAAACTTGATGAAAGGAGTATGATGGGAGACTGTTAATTCAGCCCCAAACATATTTCTATGCCCATCATAGGGATTACAAGGTCAAGGATTAGTATCTGACTAGATACGAAGGGAAAACAATCATCAAATTAAGTTGGTATGCCTTCGAGAGATATGAAGAAACCAAAGGCATCAAACTTAAGAAAATGATCGGACATGTCTTTCTTGGGTTAAGTTGATAAAATATCGACATGATCCCCAAGAAGATACAAAAGTAGAATAGAGACATCAGTTTGCACAAATCGAACAAGAGAAGGGTTTTGGAAGGAAACATGACTCGATATCCTTGTTTTAAGTCCGAGTACACTTTAGGTCCGACAAAGAAATTTTCTAAGCATTTATTTGTATGTGTTTGGTCATGGAGTGATAACAGACAAATCAACGTTGAGTCATGGTTCACTAACTAAGAACATGGCCTAGTTTTCGGTTTAAACAAACAAGTCACCAATATTCTATTGGCACATCAAGTACAAGAGCAAACATGTATAACACCTAAATAGATTACCTAAAGAACGGAGGACAGCTATTTCATTGAAGTTCACAATACAACATTACACCACATTATCTACAATCACCGGTTATTAGAATAAAGGTGAGAGAAGCATTTTGGATGTATAGGTGACAAACATGATGCAACAATCAGGTTGCATGTTCGTCCTATACGTCCTCACTGATTTTGCCAACATAATGTGGCCATAGCGTTCTATATCGGTGGCATATGTTCTCTCTCGGTATTGCTAGTCGTCAGCTACACATACGTTTTCGAGGTTAGTGTACCTGCAGAAAATTCCATCACAACCCAATTTCCCATGATGCAGTTCACACATGACAGTTTATCACAGTTTATACTCCATATATTGCTATATGGAGGCCAGCTCATCATTAAGCGCCGAGCCACGCATAGGCGCTGTTGCCACACTTTAACCATAGGGCAACTCATTATGGTAACTCACCTTCTTACCTGAGCGTAGGTGCGTCGTTACAAGTACATTACACTTCTCAGTATTCCCATGTCTGTATACCCATACAAATCCATGGGGTACTGAATTCCCGAAAAAGTAAATACTCCACATCGCAGCCTTCATATATACATATGTGGAACATGTATATAATCAAGCGCTATAATTAAGCACTTCCCTAGACCGACGGATGTTCGGTCATGCTCTCACATCTCACCTTACCTTGAGCGTCGATCCATTCAGAACTGAATGGCCTCAAAAATAACATTACACATGTATGCAATATCCACCCGATTGTGGGTTACTGGTTTTGAACTAAGCCACCTGATAGTCCTTAATTTAGGGCTTAATAGAGGATGTCGCTAGCATTATAGTTTTTCAAAACTGTTTTTCAAAGCCAAACAATGTGTTTAGTTGAAAATAGGTTTTTCGAAACCAAAACTTTTGTTTTGAAAATACGTATGTGACCGTATATACTTAATCTTGCTCCGATACCAGCTGTGGCAGAACCTCCCAAGTTATTGGGCCCACATGCACATGTCCTTGTCTTAAAGACCTCAGACAACTATGCATGTGCACCAGATAACTTAACAGGATCCGTCCGATTGCCCCAAGGACATCGGATAAACCACTTACAACCAGGACCGCAAGATTAAGTAACACAAATCACACACACACCAATATTTTTGCAGCGGAAATCTTATTACCAAATTTTACAAGTTACAAAAATTTTGCAATATTTTATCGGAGTGATTACAAAAGTATAAGTTTGAAATATATGCTAGCTCAAGTGACCATCCTCAATAAGAAGATAAAGACAGGGTATACTTATATAAGAAGGCCGAGCCCACCGGCATTTAACACCATCAACAGCAGCACAAAACTATAACCTGAAAAACAATAGGGAATAAAACCCTGAGTATGGAATTACTCAGCAAGACTTACCCGACTAAAGAAAAGACTCTCAAGGGTATGCTGGATTTGGGATTCAAGGAGAGGCTTTAGCAAGAATCAACTTAGATATTTTTGCAGAAATAGCTTACTAAAGTGAGTCCTTACTTTCAATATTTTAACGCCAGATTAAATATTAATAGACTCTATTTGCATCTGGTCTAATTTGACCATCTCATCAATACAACATCATTTTTATTCATGAGGTTCACATCCTGACTTAGGTTGCAGGGCAGCGATCAAGTCTCCACTCTCCGGGGATATAACGGCGATCCGAATCGATTTACTCAGCTGAGGATCTCTAACCACACGACATATGTAGCACTTAACCCTTGCATATGTCAACCGTTCCCACGGATCCTCCATTACATGAACAGGTCCACGCCACCCGAGAGCACACCACCCCTTTTAGGCGATCCTTTGCCAGGAGGGTACGTGCCACTCTCGCCATCTCTCCACTCCCAGTGCGCGATTGTCTTTTCATGTATGGAATAGCCGGGTTCAAGCTTACCCTGTCCCATATCCAGGGCATGTGGCTAGTTAAGATAGTCCTTGATCATACAGGCCTACATACGCATCCAATCCTTAACTAACTTGGGCGGAGCATCACCTGTTCCTAGCCCAAGTCCCGATTTAAGTACTTCCATCCTTAGGATTATTTGTGTTCCTTAGGATGAAAAGAGCATCAAAGGGAACTTTGCAGTAAGATCCCACCACGCTCTCAATGAAAATATTTTTGCAGGTAGAAGCCATCTTTCCTCAGGATAACCCCTGAGCAAGGCCTTAACGCAAAAGACAACCTCTATCCACAAGATCTGAGCAGGGCTAAGCATTTTTGTAAAACATATTTTGATACTTCACCAGAAGTATCTATAAAGGTATGGATTTCAACGAAGGCAATGCATCAAAGGGTTCCAAGCAACTCCTATAAACCTAATGCACATTTCACTAGACTTAAAGTGTGCGAAAATTATTTAAAAACACAAGGAAGGGGTTGCATGCACCGGGGCTTGCCTGGGTAACACTAGGTTAGTGTTGTTAGGTGACGTTCACTTACGACCATCCTTTGTCCTGGCACGCACTCATTCAGATTATCCATCTTCCGGTTCGTCCATCAACATCATCTTGCGGATTAGCCCGCGCTTGGGGTCGACTTGGGTTGTCTTCCACATCACGCAATTAATTAACGTACCTGAATGATATGCATTATGCACATGAATGCATATAGACATGAATATTTCAAACCTAAATAATGATACGCGATAGCGACTTAAACACCTAGCGGCGAGGCATTGTACAAGTTCATACGGAAATACTATTTATCGATATACGACTACGCCCAATAATCACAAAATAATAAATTGGCTCACCATGATCGAATCGATTTGATAACCGCGAGGGCGACGACGGTTTTCAGTTTAGACATCCGGTCGAGCTCTTGGCAAATGTTGCATCACATGGGATTTGTTGCTTTATTCAAACTCTCGGGAATTTTCGACGACGCAAAGGATGTCAACGAGTTGGAGGCTTCCAGGGTCGAGCACGACAAAGGGCTTCGGAGCTCAACGCAAGTGGCGCGCAACTGACAGATAGATCGTCAGGATCGACGGGCACGTCACGGACGCGACATGGATTGATGACGAGGAGCAAGGGGGTGTCACAACATACGAAGGGCGACACGAAGATATTGGGCACTGACTATGACGTGTGTGCAGATTCCTGGGACTCGACAAGCTGGGCAGAGCAGAGAGCTAACCCCGCGTTGCGTCAACGGCAGCGCGACTCTAGCGAGACCCTATGTTCGTACGGGTCGACAGCATGGACGAACAGACACGACACGGAGGTGCGAGTCCACCAAGGACGCGAACTTGAAGGGCGGCGCTTAGAACGAAACCTTGCTGAGCGAAGAACGACGACCGGCAAGGCGAAGCCTGACGACGAGGTCGAGCAGGGGATAGCGAGCGCGAGCGCACGCAACAGCGACGATAGTCGAACTGGTAATAGAACGTTGGCGAACTTGGCCGACGCGACCATGAACGCGTGCTGGCGCGGACAAAACAACAGTGGCGGACGAGCTCGCGACGGTGCCAAGATTGGAGGCAGAAAAGACGGCCAGGACGGAGCACAGATCGGTGCGACAGAAACGAAAACCGGGCGCAGGGACGCGCACCATTTCCCTGGGCACGACGGTGGCCTGGGCCAGAACCGTCCACGGCCAGGAGGCATGCACAGCCACCATGGCCGGCCAAGCGAGCAGAAAACCGCGGCGCCGGAGGAGCAAGGCGAGCAGGGTGATCCGGGCTGGGGAAAAATGGAGGCTGGGCGGGTTCTGCAGGGGCAAACACGCCGAACAGAGGGCCAAGCCGAGCTGGGGCAGACAGCCATGGGAGGCAGGGGAGTTCGCGGCTGCGCTCACAGGGAGAACGGAACGCGCGCGACGAGCCAGAAACTGAACCAGGGCGCGGCACAGAGACCCGAGAGAGAACGCGGCGAGCTGAGAAGCCGCGGCGCAGGAACGTTCGGCCGGACGCGGCAAGCGGAGAGAGGAACGCGTGTCGGCGAGCAGAGCAGACGCGCGACTGGGCTGGGCGAAATTTGGAGGACGGCCGAGCTGGGCGAGCTCGAAGCTAAGCCCGTCGAGCAGGAGGCCGGGAGGATACGACGACTGGAGAAACGAAGCTCCACGACGGCGACCGGTACATGAGCCAGGGAGAGCTCACGTGACGAGGCACAAGGAAGAAGAAGCAGGCTCGAGCAGAGGAGGGCGCGCCATCGGAGAAACGCCGGCTGCGCGCAGAGTGAACACGGCACGACGGCCATGGACGAGGTGGGCGAGCAGCAAGGCGCCGAGCAGAGGGAGATAGGCGGCCGAGCGCCATGGAGAAGGAAGAGAGCGCCGGGAGAGAAAAGGGGAGCTCGCGGCGGCTGAGCATATGAAGGCGAGAACATCGGCGGCCGACGGGATAACGACGGCTGAAGGATGAGAAAGAGAACGGCGGTGATATTTTTTTTTCTTTTTCGCCGGACTGGAACTCGGTCGCTGGAGAAAAAGATCAGCCGGCGACGGCAAAAAAAATCTTAGGCAGATGAGGATGAACGAGAGCTGGTGACGTACGGTAAAAATCAGAGGAAGAGTGGCTGCAGAAAAATCAACGGACAAGGCAGATGAGCGGCGTAGGAGAAGATTTTTCTCAGTTTTTTTTTCAATTTCTATTCTTTCTTTATAATGAAAATCACAGATATTTTTGAATAGGGGTTTTTAGCGATTAAAAGCTTGACGCACTATACAATTACGTATATTATCTTCTCGGCTTTTGAAATAAGAGACCGAGTTGGTTAGAAATGGTTCCAGTTTCGGTCTATTTAAATAGCCTACCCCAAGTAGCGCATTTACCGAGTTATGAAACGGAAAAATCCGAGGTTTACGGTTCGGACTACATTTCGTTTAGATAATTTTCGAGACTATTTTGGGCAACACGAAACCGTACTAAATATCGGATACATTATTTGAGACAACACTGGGTGAGTCAAAATCGGATAAAAATTTATCTGATATCCAAAACACAGTTGATTTTATTATCGTACAGAGTGGGCTAAGGAACAAATGGGATCATAACCTCGCACACTATTTTGCGCGATTTGATTTATTTTGCCCAGAACATTTTAGTCGTCGAGTTCAAACTAATTTGCTCGGAACAAAATCATCCGAGTGAGTCGGGCTTCCAAAGTCGTATTCGCGCGAGCGATGAATTTTAAATAATCACCGGACGCACCGATTTTTGGAACAGCTATGTTCCGAACATCATAAAAATTTAGGAAGAGCCCGGATAGATGAAAGTAAAAACGATGTCGCACTCGCGACAGATAAAACAGATGCGATATTAAAATCGCAATAGGCAACGATGTTTAAAATTGAACATCCGTTTTATCCACTGATTACGTGCTTAAATCCGTACTCGTTGTCGAGCGGAATATAAACACCAGGGGTGTTACAGGAAGGTTCACCATGAAATGAGGAGAGGAGCCAACTGAGACCCTAGTGAACAAGATCTGAAGCTATGGGAGTACAAGATGGATGGATCATGATGTCGTTCGACCCATGCTAAGGTCATTTACCGTTATTGATCCTCATCTTGTAAACCTTATTTGTGAGAATCCCAGGTACAACAAGATGACTCCCGAGGAAATTCTCAAAAAATTCGTAAGCGGGCGCATGATGGTGAAGGAAGCAAGGTACGTTGATGACATTGCCAACGGACCACTTCCTCTCTACGAGCCGCAACCTGTTGCTTTCAAAGCAACAACCAATAAGGAGGTTGTGATATCCTAGCCCCTGGGATGGTGATATCTTGGCCCAAGGCTTAATTGAATTAATAGAGTACTCATATCAACAAGGTGCATCTTCTTTTTTGGAAGCCTATCTCGAAGGAACCTCCAAGTTAAGCGTGCTTGGCTTGGAGCAATTTGGGATGAGTGACCGATCGGGAAGTTTTCTTGGGTGCGCATGAGTGAGGACAAAGTGCACACAAAAGACTTGTGTTGGTCTGTGGGGACGATATATGATCCTAGAGAGCTGCCAGGTGTGAGTACCGCCAGTCCAGGATTGGACGGGGTGTTACAAGTGGTATCAAAGCCAACCCTCACGGTTTCACGGGTGTGTATGGGTTAGGAGTTCGGGTATATGGTGTATGGCACATGTGGGCCCCGAGTGGTCACATGGCATGGCATATGATGTCACTAGACACATAGACGAGGACGTCGGTCTTCTAAGGGGGGTGGATTGTGATATCCTGGCCCCTGGGATGGTGATATCCTTGCCCAAGGCTTAATAGAATTAATAGAGTACTCATATCAACAAGGTTTATCTTCTTTTTTCGGAAGCCTATCTCGAAGGAACCTCCAAGTTAAGCATGCTTGGCTTGGAGAAATTTGGGATGGGTGACCGACCATGATGTTTTCTCCGGTGCGCATGAGTGAGGACAAAGTGCGCACAAAAGACCCATGTTGGTCTGTGGGAACGATATATGATCCTAGAGAGCTTCCAGGAGTGAGTACCACCGGTCCGGGATTGGACGGGGTGTTACAAGTAGCTTCTGTCACACCCGGTTTTAGGAGCAAAATCGAATGCATAGCATATGTGTGCCAGGATCCATTTTTCACACATATGTTGACGTCACAAGTGTATTATGTCAAAAGACAATGCAATAAAGGCGTAAAGAGAGTATAATAACTTTATTACATCATCCAGACATAAATGTCTTAAATAGTCTCATCACCAAAGTGAAGCGGATATAACATGGACGATCTTCCACAGGAAGATGATTGGCGCATCGTTAGACTTATTACTTATCAACATCTTCGGCAATGTCTTCTTCATCACCCTCTGATCAAAATATTAGTAAGGGGTGAGCTCACTTATGGTCAAAGCTCAGCAAGTGGGAGGAGTAATGCAAGTTTAACAAGGTAGGCTATGGATAAGCGGTAAGCATTTTAGTTGGTCAATATTTTATTAACAACTCCTAACTTACTAGTTGTAAGTGTATCCCAAAATTCCCAATTAAACATAAGTACTTGATTATATCTCAAAAACACTTAAGTGAAACTACTTAAGCAAACCATTTATAAACCATCGGATCACGATTTATTTTCCATCTTTAAGTTCAATTATCATATGAGGGTCTAGGTTGCTCGTAACCGTGAGCACGACTGACATATCAGTTTTACACTCTACAGAGGTGGTACAACTCTACCCACAAGCCATGTATCCCATCTAGCCTAGGTTGTACGGACCCATAAACACTGTCGAGGTGAATGGCTAGGGCTCCATTATGAGGCTTTCACAAAATATCCTTAGTACAAAGCCACCCGCTAAGGTTTCCACGTCAGTATTGATGGCCCTCTAGGCGAGGTAACTTAGCCAAAACTACCACCCCATGTTAACATGAGCTGCCACCAAACCACTGTCGCCCCTCTTGCCCATCTTTCAGGTAGGGTTGCTAAGCACTAAGTCTATAGAGCTATTTACCAAAGCCAGAGCCATGATAGCACTCGTGGTTGCACTGTTATCCTGGATGGTCACTCCATGTTCCATTTAATACGAAATGATCTTGTTTAACCATCGAGTTAATATCATAATACAAATTTGATTTCTGGAACAATAGTATCATTTAAAGAGTGACATCATAATTATCAAGTTGAGCAGTAGCACAAATTGCCAAGCATAGTATTTATCCCAGATAATCAAGGAATAGGGTTGGTATTTCTAGGAAATCCTATTTAGGCAAATCCCATCAAATTATGCAAATATTTGAAAAGTAAATATTATTATATGCATTACTTGGGTACAAACAGAAATGCAGAGAGATAATCCACTTGCCTTGCTCAAACATGTCATGCAGATTGTCTTCGAACGTATTCGGTTCTTCTACCACATAGTCAGTTTCTAATATAGATTCACATATCGTACATACAAAAGAAAACAGTCACCAAATAAATAAACATACACCATTACATAAATAACATTCACCATTACGTAAACAAACATATACCATTACATGTATAGACATATGCCAAACAAACCAGACTTATAATAGTGCCTAGAATAATACCTAATTCATATTCATTTTATTAATCCACTATAACTCTACTTGGATTGTTACTAGTGAGAGTTATATGGACATTTGGCTACGAAAGTATTTTACATAACATGGCTTAGATGTAATGACTTAACCAATTCTACAGAAATGAATTAATTACTTCCATTATGAATAATAATTTCCTTTTCCTTTTATCTTTCCTTTCTAAAAGAAAATATCATTATAATAATCAAAGGTCAAAGCATTTAATAATAAATCAAACCACTGATTAAACTATAATACTTGAATTTGTTAAGATCTCTATACCACTTACTACTTCCGTGTTAAGAAAGTTTCCATTAATTATTTAGTGAGCCTAAATGAACCTATGATTATAAACTTCTAGATAAATTCTAAAATTCATCATAAACAAAATAAACTATGAAATTACTTATCTAGTGTTTTTACTACTAACACATGTCTACAAAATTTTGTTTACTTCTTTCTAACCCAACATTCTAAGATCATTGTAAACAAATAACATGACTAATAACAATTCACTAACTCATCACATATATACCAAAAATCAATAATTTACGTACACATGAATTCCAAATCACAACATTCCCATATTACAACACAAAAATTACAAAATTCATAAGCTAGTTCAAAACGTGATTTCAAAGATTAATAAAATTATTTTCAGGTTGTCTTCAACCTTGCGACGAACGACGAGGAATAGCCGGGGGCACGGCGCCGCGGCTCGGGTGGTGATGGATGGTTCCGACGACCGGTGGCGGACAGAGATCGGCGCGCGAGCACCGGCAGCGCGGTCGGGAAGGCGGGGCTTGGTGGGGGCTCGGGCGGGGATGACTCCGGCGAGGCGGTTCGGCGCAAGCGAGGGAGAGGTGAGGGAGAGCTTGGACAGGGGAGGCAGAGAGAGGAGGGCTTGGCTGACCCTTTTATAGGGATACGAGAGGGAGACGGAGGGTCGGCGTCGAGGAGGGGAGAGGTCGCGGCGGTCTTCAATCACCATTTATGGTGCTGGCCATAATGGAGGAGGCATTGGGGAAGAGAGGGGGAGAGGAGAGGGCGACGATTATGGGTTCGGCGAAGGCGAGGGGGTGGCTCGGCCGGGGTCAAGGCAACTCAGCCAGGCGCAACGCGAGGAAGACAGGGGCCGCGGCAGGTCCCACATGCAAGAGAGATAGAGAGGGGATACGGGAGGTGGCGGTCGGTTGGGCCTAATGGGCCAAATTGGCCAACTCGGCTAGGGTTTCAAAATCTTTTTTTTTCTTTTATCCTTATATCCAAAAAATATAAATAAATATATTTTTATATATTTCTGAAAATTCTTAATAATTATACCAAAAATATTACCATTAAAGTATTTATTTTTGTCCAAAGTTCTCATATTAATTAATTGGGTTTTCATATAAATGAAATTTTATAAAAACAAACATCAATTAATTATGAATAAACAAAAATTATTCTAAAGATAAATAAGATCAAACACTTGATTTAAAATTCTTTACTATACTCTCTGCTATAATTTAAATGCATTATTTTTAATTGATGGTTTTGAGGTGTTACATAGGCCCTACCTAACAAGGTGGCACAAGTGGAGGTTGCTGGGCTAAATGAGGATGAAATGGCGCTTGTGATCAAGCGTTTTAAGACAACATTGAAGGAACGCAAGAATTACCCCAACAAGAGCAAATCAAGGGGAAAGCATTCCTATTTTAAGTGTGGTAAGTCCGGTCATTTTATTGCATAATGTCTCGATAATGAAAATGACCAGGGGCAAAAAAAGAAATGGAAGAAGGAGAAGAAAAAGAACTACCGAAATGCAAAGGGCGAGGCTCACATCAGCAAGGAGTGAAACTCGGACTGCTCTTCATCCCACTCTAACGATGAGGGAGCTGCCTTAGCCTTCGACAAGTCCTCCCTCTTCCCCAACGAGCATCACACATGCCTCATAGTTAAGGAGAAGAAGGTTTATGCATCCGAGGGCACAAGCTAGATTATTGACGGTGGATGCACAAACCACATGACGGGGGAGAAGATGTTCACCTCCTACGTCAAAAACAAGAATTCCTTAGATACGATTATCTTTGGAGATGAGAATCACTCAAAGGTTTGGGTAAAATAGCCATCACTACCGAGCATTCAATTTCTAATGTTTTCTTAGTAGAATCGCTTGGTTACAATCTGCTTTCTGTGAGTTAATTATGTCATATGGGCTATTGTTGGGGGCCTTCCTCTTCCGAAGGTCCTAAAAAACACGACTAACCATTTGTTTCTAGTGTACTACTGAATATTACAGGAGCTTCGTCATAAGAAAAGCTTCATGATAAGGATCTTCTTCCCTGGTAAAGGTCCTCGAGACGAAGATATTGTCTAAAAGCGATAACGATGAATGCCGAAGCTGCAGCCGAAGGACGACGACTTCGGCTTAAGGCGACAATGAAGGTCAAACATGACACCGAGCCGAAGAGGAAAAGACTAGCTAATCCCTGATGATTTATGTCACGATTATGGATATATGTTAAGGTCATAAATGTATTTTTACTCGGGCTATGTCCCATGTCTATAAATAGGTGAACAGTACCCCATACTGTTCACGCTGGATTGTAATTGCTCTTGCGTCAACACTTCAATCAAGCCGAAGGTATCAATGTAATATAAATTCTATTAATGTTCATGTATATGCATATTGTGAAATAAATATATGAAGGGATGAATGAGTAAATAACATCTATTATCTCCATGGACTCTTATTCTCATAAGTGGTGAAGGCGTGACCTTCATGACCATCGTCTAAAGATCATTATATCCGAAAGGAGATAATGCTTCGGAGGACAAATATCTTTAATCTTTAACAATTGTGTTGCCTTGAGTGACCAACATTGGCACCCACCGGTGAACTCAAACGACCACCTTCGACAACAACTCGAGCAATCACCTTCGTCATGCCGCCGAAGAAGGCAATAGCACCAGGGGCTGCCATTGCACCGTTGGACATCAACCAAAAAGGACTTCCTCTGAGAGAAGCCTGAAATCATAAAAGGAAGGCTATTAGCCCAACACCAGAGGAAGAGGAGCTAGATCAAGAGATCAGAGATCTAGAGGCCGTCCACCAGCATGTGGAAAAAGAAGGGAGAAAATGCTTCGGCTAGCTAAACTCCAAAAGAAGATTGATGAAGCTACCGAAAAATGCGCCATATCACACAAGACAACGAGCAAGGATGAAGGCCACAGTAGAGAGGCTTCATCAGGAAAGCCCAATCTATGATGATGTATGGTATGACGATTTCAATCATGGTAACTTTGCTTTTGATGATGCTTCTCCCCTAGCAGTAGAGTTGTAGGCACCCCATGGCCACCTTCGTATAAACTGCCACAACTCTCCATGTATGACGGGCATTCCGAATCGAAGCAGTTCCTTATGAGCTACGAGGCGACCATATCATCATATGGTGGCAACACTGTCGTCATGGCAAAGTCCTTCGTCATAGCAGTCAGGAGTGTGGCTTAAACGTGGTATTCTTCCCTTCGCCCGGGAATAATTATGTCATGGCAAAAGTTGAAGGATATGTTAGTAACCAGCTTCCAAGGTTTCCAGACAAAGCCAGTGACTGCTCAAGCTTTGTTCCTATCCACACAGGACCATGAGGAATATTTGCAAGCGTATGTCCGAAGGTTTCTGCGTCTCAGAGTGTAGGCGCCAACGGTGCCAAATGAGATTGTTATTGAAGCTATGATCAAGGGACTTCGACCAGGACCAACAACACAATATTTCGCTAGGAAGCCCCCACAAACTTTGGAGAAGCTTCTACAGAAGATGGACGAGTACATCAGGGCCGATAATGACTTTCGGCAGAGAAGAGAAGAAGCCTACATATACTCTGAGATGACCAGGGGCTTCGGAGGGAGACTCCACCCTAGGCATGTCAGGACGATCCAAAATCCTAGCTCAAGCGACGACAGGGGAAATCATACTCTAGGGCATCAGCACAGCGCCCAATCATCAGGGACACAACAAAGCTCCTTCAGGCCTCCAGCTCCAAGAGGCAGAGGAGGTAGAAGCTTCGGTGGAAGATTCAGCTCCCAACCAAGAAGGTTGTTTTTCCTATTCTGTGGAGAAGATAAGGGGCATACAACAAGGACATGCCAAGTCACAATTCAGAAGCAAAAGGAAATAGCTGAGACCGAAGCGCGCCAGAATCAGCCGAAGCAGGTCCTGCATACTTCTTCATGCTATTCCCCATACATCCCCAAGTATGTGGGCAACCAACAACCCACAACATCAGTTGCTTCGGCAAGCCACTCGCAAGCTGCATGAGCCCCGCTACCACCACCACTCATGGCTCCAACTTCATCTCACAATCAACAGCCAGAAGGGCACCGCCAGGTTCAAAAACAACGCGACGCACACAAAGAGTCTGAAGCTCGGACAGTCAACAACACTGTACTAGAGTCGAGACACATTTACTGAAGCAATACAGGGGCTCAATCAAAAAACTTTCATACACACTAAATGTAATCTTTATTTCTCTCACTTCTATGTTTCTACCCTAAAAGACAATATAAGAAGGTACAACCTTCGGACTGTTGTAATAAATCTGGAGTTACACCATCGAGTGTAACAGGAAAAGTCACGAAGCTCCAAAGTCGTTCCTATGGGGAAGCAGAGCTAAAATATCACCTAAGTAAAAGGTGAATAAGCTCCAAAGTCGTTCCTAAGGGGATGCAGAACTTAGCTCCAAAGTCGTTCCTATGGGGATGGAGAGCTAAAATACCACCTAAGTAAAAGGTGAAGAAGCTCCAAAGTCGTTCCTAAGGGGATGTAGAGCTTAGCTCCAAAGTCGTTCCTACGGGAATGCAGAGCTAAAATACCACCTAAGTAAAAGGTGAAGAGACTCCAAAGTCGTTCCTAAGGGGATTAAGAGTCCTACTTTTATGAAGCATTTATGCATTAACCTCAGTTGCATCATATCATCATATCATATTGCATAGCATCGCATCATTCATCATCTTGCATCATCCGAAACAGCAGAAAAAGAGGGGAAATTGCTCCTTCAAACATGCTGGCTAACCCATAAGGTTAAGTCTTTCTTTGACAAAGAGTTATGAAAGGATGTATCAACAATGCAAGATCTATGCCTTTGACAGCGGTATTCTTATGCGAGATCTATGCCTTTGGCAGCGGTATTCTTATGCAAGATCTATTCCTTCAGCAATGGTATTCTTATGCAAGATCTACGGCAAAATGTTCGAGTCTAATATGCCGCTTCGGCAGAAAAGGGGATTTATTATTTATGAAGCATGAAAAGAAGGGAAGGTGTTTTTTCGCCTGTGGCTCAAAAACGGTACGTACGAAGATTTCATGTTCCACAAAGAAATATATTACATCATCAGATATACATATAGTTGACAATTGTTCCTTACATAAGAAAATAGCATACAAGAAATTCTACAATTGTTTTAATAAACAAGGTCTAATCATCCTCTTTTAAGACTTTATCAGCAGCTTCGTTCAGAAGACTATTCACAACTTCATCAACAGATTCATTAGCTATTCTGATTATATCAAGAGCCCCCTTCAAGGCTGGATCGGCCTCAGGGCCGTACGGCTCCGGAGGGGGAGAAAGCTCGGCAGCACCACAGTATAAGTGCTCATTAGTTACGAAGCTAAATCCCGACAAATATACCTATAAGCCTTTTACGCTCTGCAGCTTCTTCAGCTTTCCTTGCCTCTTCCAAAGCAGTATGAGACTCTTTCTCATTTTTTCTAATAGCTTGGTCCCCTATTTCTTGGCCACCTTCCAACCAGACTTCGGAATAAAATTTTCCGCTCAGAGCAATGGCTTTGGCTGAAGGGTCCTTGATGTCACTCACTAAGACCGAGAATTCCGGCTGGATTACAGCCTTTGCATGCTCGCAGCCAGCCTTCTCAAGGAGTGAGACGGCTCCTCAGGCACCGGCGAAGTCACAAAAATCTCCTCTATCACTAAGAATTTCATCAAAAACTTCGGCTTCGCCAGCAATCCATTGGATAACCCCATCAGGATCACCACAGATAAAGTTCTGCTCCATAGAGAACGCGCCAACTTTAGCAAAACCATTTTCAACTTATTGCAACATTTCATAGCAACATTGTAGCATTCCACTTTTTTCTGACATAGTTCTTTAACATTTTTCTGAACTCTCAAACGCTCAGAATTAGATATCTCGCGTTTCGCTTGTTCGACATTAAAATTTTCAGTCACCTCATCAAGCCTCTTATCAAGTCCTTGCACTTTGGATCGGTGCAATCCCACTTGAATAGATAGAGCATACTCTAAATCAGCAATTCGCTTCTCATCTGCTTCTAGTTTCTTTTTAAATTTCTCCATTCTCTATTCCACTTCGGAAAGGCTAGCAAGTCTAGTTTCGCTAGACTTTAATATCTCAACTAAGGAGAGTAGGATTTTGTCCTTCTCAAGGGCCTCGTTCCGAAGCGTTATGACTTCCGAACGCAGGTTTCCAAAAGCTATCTGAGTGCTTTTATCTTCTGCATCCTTCTGAGCCTTCAAAGCTTTGCTGAGGATAAGACCCTGACAAACAAAAATATACAAATAATAATAAGAAGAAATTACCAGAAATTGTTCACTGCAAACTTGCCTAACAAAAATCACCAAATGCAAAAATAAAAACATACAAACCTTCAAGTTGTTATAAGCAAGGCTGTCTGCAAGTTGGTCCTTCGTCATTGCAGAAAGTCCAAGTTCAAGCTTCGAATAATCCATGTTGTCCATCATTTCTCGACAAACATTTATCTCCTTGTTGTCTGGTAGACAGTAAAAGAAGTCTTCTTCGTCATTTCCTCCATGAATTAGGGACCCTCGAGGGTATTTCAGATCCTTTGCGTAATGTAGCACTTCAGCAATTTGCTCTTCTGGCAGTTGTTTCTCTGAAGCATGGCAAACAATATATTCTAAACCGTCTCGAGACAATGCTTCG
This sequence comes from Zea mays, assembly GCF_902167145.1. NCBI lineage: Eukaryota > Viridiplantae > Streptophyta > Magnoliopsida > Poales > Poaceae > Zea > Zea mays. The sequence goes on along the minus strand of NC_050099.1, from coordinate 45,470,740 downwards.
GGCATAGGTGATGTCGGCTTCTCCAGAAGATCTGCCTTCTCTTGTTTCGCTGGCTTAGATCCCGAAGGTCCAGCTTCAGCGCATGTAGGAGAAGCGCTTGCAGCAGTTACCACTAATTTTTCAATATTATCCTCTGAAGCTTCAGTAGACACATGAGTTGGCACCTTCGAACATGTCAAAACAGCATCCAAAACATTGGCCATTCTCATCCTTTTCCTAGGAGTCATTGTTGCAGCAGTTGTTAACTTCGGCAACCCCATCATGGTTGGGGGGACTCAACAGTTTCGGATGCTCTTCTACCTTTGAGTCCTTTGCTTTCGTCTCTTCTACCGGACTGACACTAGTTTTGACCGTCACAACAGGAATTGTCTCCGAAGCCAAGGGGGTGGCTTCAGCATGTTCAGCAATCTCCATCTTCTCAGTAGCAAGAACTGCAGCTGTTCTCCCTAAAGAGTGTGTCTTTGGCCTACGACTCAAAACCTTAGCTCTCTATGGCTTAGGCGCGGTGGAAGAAGACGAAGTTGCCATTTTTCTTTTCAACCCTTGTTTTTGGGCGGGAAAAAAGTAGTCAGGATAAATAAATCCAATCACATCAAAAACTCTGTTCAGTCTCCTTTTGTCACGAGCGCCGAAGGCAGTGGTCATGGCCTCATCCTCTGCCTTCGTATAAGCTCCCAATAGCTCATCACTGGTAGTCTCAACAGCCTCAAACCAGTCATCATTCGGCTCGTCAAACTGACTTTTGTAGCGATAAGTGTATCTTAGATAAACCAGACCACCTTCACTAGAGCCAACAGTAGTCTCCTTCAGTATCTCCCAGTCATTAACAAGCGGCCACACCTTATAAGCAATATGCTCTTGAACCAAATCCATGGTGCCAATGTAAGTACACATTGTGTTGAAGGCCATCAAACATGCTTGCACTTCGTTCCCACTTGCGATCGAAGGCCTCTTGATGCCGAAACAAGATCGTATAGGGCGCTGGATTATACCCCTCACATCCTCCCTCTTACTCAGATCATTCTTGACGTAAAACCATTGCTTCATCGAAGAGCCCAACCATTTCTTCCGGAACGTTGGCACAAGACACCTCACATCAGAACGGTGCACAAAGCTGTAGCATCCAAAGTTGTTATGAAACTGCTCTTTCCCAATTGCATTCGTCTGGTAGGATAATTTATGAATGTTGCAGAAGCAATTGGCATCTGGCTCTAGCCCTTGTATCCTCATAGCCCAAATAAAAACTCCAACTTTAATTAAAGCTTCGGGAGTAAGCTGATGAAGGTATATTTCAAATGACTTCAGCACTTCGAACAACATCTTATGCAAGGGAAAACGAAGCCTGGCCTTCATAAAACTTTTAAATACTACCACTTCATCTGCTTCAGGAAGAGGAACAATGATTTCTCCTCTAGCCTCACTATGGATATATCATGAAAATATCTACCCTTCATCGCTTCAATTTTCCCTTACTTAACAGTGGATTTCTCGAAAACAACATGGCTTGGTTTCCATGGCCGATCTTCGACATCTTCGTTCTTGCTTTCAACATCAAAACTCTCACTGTCGCTAGAGTCCCCAGATAACCCAGCTAACATTTCATCAATGATTTTCTTAACGTTGGTCCTCTCCATGGCTTCGTAGAAACTAGTGAGCACGGGGTCTACGTTTTTCTTATCTTCGGCCATTTCGGTGATGATCACAGCAGAAAGCCGAAGCTCAAAAAATAATTGCGCTCGCAGAAGAAGAAAGCTAAAATGACAATCACAGCACAACAGCTAGATAACACGTAAAATATTCTCAGCGCAAGCCCTTGTATATATACACAAAGCACCACTAAGTGATGGGGCCCATAATACAGAATGTTTCGCTATTCTAGCGAAGGGAAGGTGTTTTTTCGGACCTTCGGCTAAAGGCCTTTGTTCATTTCGCAGACTGAATTTGTTGCAAAGAAACAAAGTAATACTGCGAGGGGCTACTGATGGGGACCTTCCTCTTCCGAAGGTCCTTAAAAACACGACTAACCATTTGTTTCTAGCGTACTACTGAATATTACAAGAGCTTCATCATAAGAAAAGCTTCGTGATAAGCATCTTCTTCCCCGCCGAAGGTCCTCGAGACGAAGATATTGTCTGAAAGCGATAGCGACGAATGCCGAAGCTGCAGCCAAAGGACGATGACTTCGGCTTAAGGCGACAATGAAGATCAAACATGACATCGAGCCAAAGAGGAAAAGACTAGCTAATCCCTAATGATTTATGTCACGATTATGGCTATATTTTAAGGTCATAAATGTATTTTTACTCGGGCTGCATCCCGTGCCTATAAATAGGTGAACAATACCCCCGTACTGTTCACGCTGGATTGTAATTACTCTTGCGTCAACACCTTCAATCAAGCCGAAGGTATCAATGTAATATAAATTCTGTTAATGTTCATGTATATGCATATTGTGAAATAAATATATGAAGGGATGAATGAATAAATACCATCTATTATCTCCATGGACTCTTATTCTCATAAGAGGTGAAGGCTTGACCCTCATGACCTTCGTCTGAAGATCATTATATCTGAAAGGAGATAATGCTTCGAAGGATGAAGGTCTTTAATCTTTAACAATTGTGTTGCCTTGTTCTTAATTCACAACATTTGAGAACAAGTGACCAACATTGCTATAATTGCTTGTTTACAAATATTGATGTATCTGTCTTTAGAAGAAGTGATGGTTCATTAGCTTTTAAAGATGTATTAGATGGCAAGCTTTATTTAGTTGATTTCACTAATGAGAATGTCGATGTTGATGCATGTTTAATCCCTAAGCCTAATATGGGCTGGCTCTGGCACCGTCGTCTAGCACATGTTGGAATGAAGAATCTTTATAAGCTTATAAAGGGAGAACATGTGTTAGGACTAACCGATGTCTGTTTTGAGAACGACAGACCTTGTGCAGCGTGCCAGGCAGGAAAACAGGTGGGAACTACTCATCCAAGCAAGAACGTGATGACAACGTCAAGAACACTAGAACTCCTCCATATGGATCTCTTTGGGCATGTTGCTTATCTTAGCATCAGGGGAAGTAAGTATGGTCTTGCAATTGTTGATGATTTTTCCCACTTCACTTGGGTATTCTTTTTGCATGATAAATTAGAAACCCAAAGTACACTAAAGCGCTTCCTAAGGAGAGCCCCAAATGAGTTTGATCTCAAGGTGAGTTCAAGAATCTTCACGTGGAAGAGTATCTTGAGGAGGAAGGCATCAAGCATGAGTTCTCCGCTCCCTACACGCCACAGCAAAATGGTGTAGTAGAAAAGAAAAATAGGACTCTCATCGATATGGCGAGGACAATGCTTGGAGACTACAAGGCGCCTGAGTGGTTTTGGTCGGAAGCTGTAAATACAGCTTGCCATGCCATAAACCGGCTCTATCTTCATCGCCTCCTCGAGAAGATGTCTTATGAGCTACTAACCAGTAACATACCAAATGTGTCATACTTTCGTGTCTTTGGAAGCAAATGCTACATCTTAGTTAAAAGAGGTAGACATTCAAAGTTTGCTCCAAAAGTTGTAGAAGCATTTTTACTAGGTTATGATTCAAATACAAAGGCATACATGGTCTTCAACAAATCTTCGGGTTTGGTTGATGTCACTAGTGATGTTGTATTTGATGAGATTAATGGCTCTCCAAGAGAGCAAGTTGATCTTGATGAAATAGATGAAGATGAAGTTCCAACAGCCACAATGAGAACTATGGCAATAGGTGATGTGCAACCTCAGGAACAACAAGAACAAGATCAACCATCTTCCTCAACACTGGTGCAACCCCCAACTCAATATGAGGAATAGGTACCTCAAGATGAAGGCATGAATCAAGAGGGAGCACATAAAGAAAAGGATAAACAAGAAGAAGTACCACATGCACCTCCAACTCAAGTCTGGGCCACCATCCAAAGGAATCATCCAGTGGATCAGATTCTGGGTGACATAAGCAAGGGAGTAACCACTCGTTCATGTTTAGCTAATTTTTGTGAATATTAATCTTTTGTTTCTTCTATTGAGCCTTTCATGGTAGAAGAAGCCTTGCAGGATCCGGACTGGGTATTGGCCATGCAGGAGGAGCTGAACAACTTCAAGAGAAATGAAGTATGGAGCCTAGTGCCACGTCCAAAGAAAAATGTTGTGGGAACCAAGTGGGTGTTCCGCAACAAACAAGATGAGCACGGGGTGGTGACAAGAAAGAGGCTCGACTTGTGGCAAAAGGTTATGCCCAAGTTACAAGTTTGGACTTTGAGGAGACTTTTGCTCCTGTAGCTAGGCTCGAGTCAATTCGCATATTATTGTCCTATGCTGCTCACCACTCTTTTAAGTTGTTTGAAATGGACGTGAAAAGCGCTTTCCTCAACGGACCAATCAAGGAGGAGGTGTACGTAGAACAACCCCTGGCTTCGAGGATGACAGGTATCCCGGCCATGTTTACAAGCTCTCTAAGGCGCTCTATGGACTTAAGCAAGCTCCAAGAGCATGGTATGAATGCCTTAGCGGTGTTGTGCCACCGCGGATGCGGGTGGCGCTGCTGTCTGGGTAGGGTGTCGGGCGATAGTCGGATTCTGGCCGCCAATGTGCATGCGAACGGCTAAGATTAGCGGCGGGCTATCGTTTCGGGGCATAGAATCGTGACTGTTGAGATCGGATCTGTGGGTTCGGGTGAGATGTTGGTGTGATCGGATCTTGGTCATGGATCTCGAATCTAGTGGCTATTAGCACAACTGTTTCAGTTATGTGTCAATCTAATCTGGGTCGCACAATTTTGATCGGACGGCCGAGACCTGTTTATACCCGTTCGTTGTGCGTGTTTTGCATAAGACACCCCTGTTTTTAGTGAATAAACCCATCGTCCGTAGACAGTGTAAAAGAATTTCATACAGACCCTAGATTCTTGTAAACCAGTCCATGAACTTCCTCATAATTGTGCGTGCAGTCCAGAGACCTAAGGAATTAGGAAAATTAATATAGAAAATACTTTTCTACTATAAAAATAATTCTAGAACTTGTTTAATTCATAAAAAATCCATTTTAATTCCTTTTTGATCCATTCCAGTTGCATTAATTTTGTTTTAATATTGTCTATCATCTGTTAACTCTGCTTTATCATGAAACACAGATTAAAATTACTCACCTATTATATTTTGTACCAAACACTTAATAACTTCGGAGAATCGTAACTCGATAACTGTAACTCTGAATTTAGTGATTCTCGAACTGACGATCTCGTTACGATGTATAGAATATTATTATGTAGTATGTTCTCATATTTGGTGTGATGTTAATTTCTCTTGTACCATGTTTGCTTATATTGTGGCGAGTAGACGAGCAACTGACTGAGGACCTAGAGGCTCAGCAGGTGGAAACTACTGAGCAAGAGCTCATTGAAGGCAAGTTGTGCCCTTGATCACTTCTATTTACCCAATAATGTTCTTGTTAATCATTATGATCTACATAGGTTAATTTTGATGGGACCCAGTAGGTCACCCCAGTTTGGCTATCTTTATACCTTGTTTACCACTGAACTTTTGGGTAGTACCTGATGGTGCTTTATGTGGTTTGGGTGTTAAGATAAACATTATTCATGATCATGCGTTTATTATCAATTTGTTATTTACTATTCATGACAAGATCATTATGTTAATTGGAACATGGAGAATGACCCGGGAAAACAGTGCTACCACAAGGGTGGTATGGACACCCTTGGTTGACTAATTAGGAAAGCTAGTGGAGGACTACCTTACCCGAAAGGGGCAAGGGCAGTAGGAGAGTGGTCGGTATAGGGAGGTTCTCGGGTTGATTTTGCTGCGATGGCTTTTCAGAAAGGGGATTCCTATGCTGCGCTCCCTAGAAGTTGTAGCAGGTTTTCTGAAACTAGTGGAACTTTGTAAAGGCTTCGTAGTGTTACCCTACCTCGCTTCCTTAGTAGAGGTGTATGGGATTCATGACCCCTTGGCAGATGGGTAACATGACTTGTGGGTAAAGATGTGCAACCTCTGCAGAGTGTAAAACTGGTATATCAGTCGTGCTCACGGTCATGATCGGCTCGGACATTCATATGAGTAACTTATGGAATTAAATTTAAATGGACATTTGCATCGCATTGTGGTTTATTATTAATTTTGATCTATTATTACTCTGGTTTGGTATATACTTATATTTAGTAACTGCTAATAAAATTTGACCAATTATTAAAAGTAATGCTCAGCTTTAAACATTATTTGTTGGTCAGTCTTACACTTCACATGAACTCCCACCTTTGGTGAGTTCATGCACATTATTCCCCACAACTAGTTGAGCTATGATCTTTTGTGAGCTCACTCTTGCGATATATAAACCCCCCACAGGAGAAGAACAGGTGGCCCAGGAGGAGGTCTACAATGAAGAGTATGAGCTAATCTAGGTGACGTCTCTCAGTCAGCTTTATGACGCCAAGGAATAATAGTAGTTCGCTTTATTGTTATCATTTATTTTTATAAGACTCTTCCGCTATGTAATAATAATATTTGTGACATTTATCTCTATACACTTTGTCATTATATGTGATGTTCTTCTTTGGCGCACATATGAGACGCACCTGGAATTATCCTTTAAATCATGGTGTGATAGAAGTGGTATCATAGGAAATGTTGACTATAGGACGAAACCTAGATAGAACTGGACAAAACCCTTACTTACTTACCTTCACTCTGATTCTTTCTATACTCTTCTTGATCCTGACTCACCTTTGGCTGTTCTACTCTGACTATTCTTATCTTTTCTACTCTAGAAACACAAGAAGGATTTCACACCTTGGAATCTTACATCTAAGACCTCTTAAAGAGATAGGAGACCTAAGACAAAAAATATATTTTCTCTATCTAAAGTGTTTGGATGTTTGTTCTAATGATAAATGCTTGATTTGCTTCTTTGATTGACTGAAATAGTATAGCAGGGCATTCTAGCATGTACCACCATAAGGTAATGTATTAGTATTAGTAGGTGACACACTAATCTACTGAGCTAATAAACCCCCAAAAGATCATGTCTCGTAATTACTCATCTTATCTACAATTCTATCTTACCTTGTGTTTCTAACTCAGATGGTCAATACCAGGAAGGGAGGTGGAATTGATATACCTGCCAACCACCATAGCAGGAGGATTGTCAACCAACCGCAACCAGATATGAGTTCTCCACCGAACCCTCCACCGGCTGGGACAGATCCAGTGGCTGCCGCTCATATGCAGCTGCTGCAGCAGATGGCAAACACGATGAATCAAATGCAAACTCAGATGAGGCAAGAACGCCAGGAGATGCGTCAGGAACGGCAGGAGATGCGACAGGAGATGAGGCAAGAACGATTGGAACGACAACAACAACCACCACTACCTCCACCACCACCACCAGCAGCTCCACCCCGGGACAAGCACCGGGAATTCATGAGTCACAAGTCACCTACATTCTCTAGCTCTCCAGATCCTCTACATGCTGATGATTGGGTGAAATCAGTGGAGAAGATGCTTAATATCACTCAATGCACTGATCGGGAGAAGGTGCTCTATGCTTCAGGTCGTCTCACTGGCCCCGCTGCAGATTGGTGGGACTCCTACATTGCTGCCCATGCTACTACTAATACTATTACGTGGGCAGAATTTTCTACACAATTCAGAAACTACCATATTCCTGCTGGCCTGATGAAAATAAAGAAGGGATTCTTATCATTGAAGCAAGGCAACATGTCAGTCAGTGAATACCGTGATAAATTTATTCAACTATCGAGATATGCTCCAGATGAGGTTGCTGATGATGAAAGGAAGCAGGAGCATTTCATGGAGGGACTAGTTGGGCCACTTCAGTATCATCTGGTTTCTCACACCTTCCCATCTTTTTAGAGGCTTCTGGACAATGCTATAGCTGTTGAACACAAACGTGCTCAGTTGGGCGAGATGAAGAGGAAGGCAATCACCTAGGGGCAGGGGAGCAGTAGCATTCGTCCTCGCTATGTTCCACCACAGGGTACACCAGCTCGTCCTGGAGGAGGGCAACGTCCTGCTCAGTATACACCACATGCGACTCCACAGACTCGACATACTCGTCAGGCTGCCCCCACTGGCACCCCAACGAGACCTATAGGATAGGGTACAGTCACCACTTGCTTCAAGTGTGATGAGGTTGGGCACTACGTCACTACTTGTCCGAAGAGGATCCCCAACACACCCGCTTGAAGCAATGTCCAAGGAAAGCAGCAAACTCAAGCTTCTGGCAAGGGATTTAGCATTGCTAGAGTCAACCAAGTCAGTGCTGATGCTACTGTTGATGGTGCTAATATTGCTATTGGTACGTTTTATATTGATTCAGTTCATGCAACTATATTATTTGATTCTGGAGCTACGCATTCATTCATTTCTGCTCGCTATGTCAACACAAATGAGTTACCACTTCAAAATATGCAAAAACCCATGATAGTAATAACCCCTAAGGGGCCTATTAAAGCAAATTATATTACCAACAGATTAACACTGACAATCATGGGAAGGGTTCTGGTCTATGCTTATAGTATTAGAGGAGAGCAGTATAGATCTGATACTTTGTATGTCATGGTTAATGTAATACCCAAAATTGTAAGGAAGAATAAAAGGAGAAAAAAATTGTTCCCCTTAATTTATATGTGTGTTGTATCTACATACCATCGTAGGTGAACATCACATTTAAAAACAAATAACTAATAAAAGACATGTTATGAAATTATGCATCATGCTGAGTTTTACTTGATTGAGAATCTGCGAATAATAAAATAAATGTGTCATTAAGCATATATTAATGAATCCATAGAAGTTAGCCCTAACTTGCAAACAAAACCATGAAATAGAGGAAAGAAGGAAATAATATCCAATATAAAATAATATTATAATTAAATAACTACACCCCCTGTTGGTATGACCCAAGTGCATAACTAGAATGAATTTAAATTTGCACTAAAGTTGGGTTCAAAATTTAGAATCAAAAGAATTAATAATAAAAGGGAAAGAAAATATAAAAAAAAGAAAAAAGGATGAACAGTCGTGTGCCTATGCCAAATCTATCTAGCCCGCCATGACTTCTCCCCTCATTCTGGCTGGGCCAGCCCATTACTATCTCCGCGCGTATTTGGCTACCGCGTGGGGCCCACTGCCCAGTCTCCCGCCGCGCACGCTACGCCGGTGTCACCCTAAGTATGGGCCCCGCTTGTCGGTGTTCTTCCCTCAACCAAAGATTGCCACGCGAAATCACTGCCGCGGCGTGAATTCCGGCCGGATTCCGTTTCTCTATGACCGGCGGCTCTGGGATAAATACTCAGGCACCTGCGACTCTTTCCCCTCCTCACATTGGGCATCCGCTAGATCACGAGGTCTGCACCGCGGAAGAATCGATCGTTGCCGAGAGCGCGGAGGAGAGAGAGCGTGAGTGCACATCGCCGATCGTAGACATCCGCTCGCCTTCAGTTCATGAGGCCACGAAGAGTCCGGGCGCGGCGTGGCTTCCTGGTGGTATACCGTTTCATGAGACCACGAAGAGTCCGGGAGACGCAACGCAATGGCGGGCGTCGGATTGGAAATCGAGGGATCCTGATGGTATACCGTTTCGACGATGCGCGATCTAATCTAGGCCCTTGCTCAGTGATCGGGCGGCCAGTTTTCGCTAATACCCCTTCGCCTCGGCACTTATTCAAAAGAGACCTTATATTTTTAGATAATAGAACCCGCTGTCCTCAAGTGCATGAGATCTGAGTCCGTGGGAGTTTAGCGTGGAAGCCCCTGCGCTTTCTAAAATTTGAGGCCCAATCCAGAGACTTGGGAAAATAGGAAATAATCACAGAAATTGATTCTTAATGTATAAATAAATGTTAAAACTTGTTTAATTTGTAGAAAATTCATATGAACTCCAAATTTGTCCATTCCAGTTCCTAAATTTTTGTAATATTTTTGTCTAGCCAGTAGTGCCTCTGTTTTGGCATGAAAGACAAATTAAAATTATTCTTTTACTTAATCTTGTATTAAATACATAAAACCTTCAGAAATTTATATCTTAAAATCTATAACTCCAAAATTAATAATTCCAGTTCCTATGATCTTATTTTAATGTCTAGATTATTATTGTGTATTTTATTTACATGTTTGGTGCGATGTTAATTTTTGCTATACTATGTATGTATTGTGTTGATGCGAGTAGACGAGTAAGCTACTGAGGATCCTAAGGTTCAGCTGGTAGAGACTGCTGAGCAGGAGCTCGTGGAAGGCAAGTTGTGCCCTTGATCACATCCTTTTACCCATTCATGTTCTTATTATTCATAATGATCTGCATAGGTTAATTTTGCTGGGACCCAATAGGTTACCCTAGATTGTGACTATCGTTATACCTTGTTTCACCACTAGTTTTACTACTAACTTTTTGGGTAGTACATGCTATTACTTTATTTGGTTTTGGGTATAGAGATATTCATCACTCATTGTTTACACTTTCTATTATTTGTTTATTATTACTGTTCATGATAAGATCATTATGTTAATGGGAACATGGAGAACCACCCGGGAAAACAGTGCTACCACAAGGGTTTAATTGGACGCCAATGGCTGATTAACTAGGAAAGCTAGTGGATGACTACCTTACCCAAAAAGGGCAAGGGCAGTAGGGGAGTGGTCAGTGTAGGGAGGTCCTTGGGTTGAATTTGCTGCGATGGCGGTCAGGCGAGGGATTCCTGCACTGGAGCTTCCTATAAACTGTAGCGGGTTTTCTGAAGCTAATGGAACTTTGTAAAGGCCTCGTAGTGGTACCCTGCCTCGCTTCCTTGGTAGAGGTGTATGGGGTGATCAACTCCATGGCAAATGGGTAACACGACTTGTGGGTAAAGATGCGCAACCTCTGCAGAGTGTAAAACTAGTATACTAGCCGTGCTCACGGTCATGAGCGGATCGGACACTCACATGATTAATTTATGGAACTTAAACTTAATATGTCATTTCATTGCATTTGGGATTATTTTATTATTACTTTTACTTATTATTACTAAGGTTTGGTATTTACCTACACTTAGTAATTGCTAATAAAATTTTGACCAACTTAAAAGCAATGCTCAGCTTCAGCCTTTATTTTATTGATCAGCCTTACACTTCACATGAACTCCCACCTTTGGTGAGTTCATGCCACATTATTCCCCACAACTTGTTGAGCGATGAACATGTGTGAGCTCACTCTTGCTGTCTCACACCCCCCACAGGAGAAGAACGGGTGGTCGAAGAGGAGCCGCCTAACACTGAGGCTTTTGACTTGATCTAGGTGGCGTCTCCCAGTCAGCTTTCTGGCGCCAAGGATGGATTTTAGATCCTGTTATATTTATCTTTTATTTTGTAAGACTTCCGCTATGTAATAAGTACTCTGATTTTATTGTGACATTTATCTCTATACACTCTGTTATTATATATGTTGTCTTCTTTGGCGCATGTATGAGATGCACCTAGCTTTGTTCCTTAAAGCCCGGGTGTGACAGAAGTGGTATCAGAGGAAATGTTGACTGTAGGACGAAACCTAGATAGCAATGGACAAAACCCTTACCTACTTACCTTATTCTGATTCTCTATATTTATCTTGATCCTGTCTCACCTTCTACTATTCTACTCTGATTACTCTTATCTTTTCTACTCCAAGACATGATGGATTTCACACCTTGGAATCCTACACTTATGATCTTTTTAAGAGATAGGAGGCCTAAGACAAAATTATAACTATTTTCTATATTTAAAAATGTTGGTTGATTTTTCTGATGATCAATGTCTGATTTGCTTCTTTGATTGAGTTAAATAGTATAGACGGGCATCTTAGCATGTACCACCATAAGGTAATGAATTAGCTTTAGTAGGTAAATTACCAATCTGCTTAGCTAATAAATCACCCAAAGTAACATGATTCGTAATTACCTACCTTGTCTACTATTCTCTCTTACCGTATGTATCTAACTCAGATGGTCAATACCAGGAGGGGTGGTGGAATTGATTTACCTCCCAGACGACACACTCGGAGGATATTTAGACAACCCCAGCCACAACCAGCAGAGATGAATCCTCCTAATCCTCCACCAGGCGGAGTTGACCCACTTGTTGCAGCTCAGATGAGGATGATGCAACAGATGGCGGACACTATGACACTGTGTGCGCAGATGCAGCAAGAACGCCAGGAGATGCGCTAGGAACGAGAAGAGATACGCCAGGAGTTGCGCCAGGAGCGAGAAGAGATATGCCAGGAGAGAAGGGTGCAACAGCAACTACAACAGCAACAACAAGTACCATAGCCTCCACCACCACCACCAGTTCCACCTCGTGATAAGCACCGGGAATTTATGAGTCACAAGCCACCGACCTTCGCCAGCTCGCCAGATCCACTAGATGTTGATGATTGGCTGAAATCAATAAAGAAGATGCTCAACATTGCCCAATGTTCTGATCAGGAGAAAGTTCTTTATGCTTCTGGTCGTCTGACAGGTCCTGCTGCTGACTGGTGGGATTCTTACGTTGCTGCCCACGATGCTGCTAATACTATTACTTGGGCAGAATTCAGTAAACAGTTTAGAAACTATCACATTCCGGTTGGATTGATGAAGATCAAGAAGAAGGAGTTTCTGTCATTGAAGCAAGGCAACATGTCTGTCAGCGAGTACCGCGATAAATTTATCCAGCTCTCCAGATATGCTCCGGATGAAGTTGCTGAGGATGAGAGAAAGCAGGAGCACTTTATTGAAGGACGTAATGGACCCCTACAGTATGCACTGGTTGCACATACATTTCCATCATTTCAGAGGCTACTGGATAAGGCTCTTGCTATTGAACACAAGCATGTTCAACTGGGAGACTTGAAGAGGAAGGCTATCTCACAGGGGCAGGGTAGCAGCAATGTTCATCCCCGCTACGTTTCGCCACAAGGTACACCTACTCGTCCAGGAGGAGGGCCACGTCCAGCTCAGTACGCTCCACAGGGGTCTCCACGGACACCTCCTACTCGTCAGGCTACTCCCACTGGCACCCCGATGAGGTCTACAGGACAGAAGACTGGCCCTACATGCTTCAAGTGCAGTCAGATTGGGCACTATGCTAATGCTTGTCCGGTTGGGAATTATGGTACACCAGCTAAGAACAAGTAAAAGACTCCTGGCAAGGGATACTCTATTGCCAGGGTTAATCAAGTCAGTGTTGATGCTACTCCTGATGGTGCTGACATCGTACTTGGTATGTTTTACATTAATGTCATTCCTGCAACCATATTATTTGATTCTGGTGCTACACATTCATTCATGTCTGCTCGATATGCCAACACAAATGAGATACCACTGCTAAATATGAGAAAACCAATGATAGTAATCATACCTAAAGGGCCTATTGAGGCAAATTAAATGACACGTAGATTGACATTAACAATTATGGGAAGAGAATTTGGAGCTACTGCTATAATATTAGAAGCAAGCAGTATAGATCTAATCCTTGGTATGTCATGGTTAAGAAAGGCAAAGGCCATTATAGCATATGGTAGGGGTACTGTATAACTCACCAGCCCTAAAGGAGAAAGATTTCAAGTTCAAATTGCAGTAACCACCTCTTCCAAACGAGCGATATACTTTATAGCTGAGGAGTTTGTTGGTGACAACATCCGTGTGGTTAGGGATTTTCCGGATGTCTTTCCAGAGGAGTTACCAGGGATGCCACTAGATAGGGAAGTTGAGTTTGTTATTGATCTCTTACCTAGAACTGCTCCTATTTCTAAGCGACCGTACATGATGTCTGTAGAAGAATTAAAGGAACTTAAGAAGCAGTTAACTGAGCTATAGGAGGCAGGGTACATTCGTCCGAGTTCCTCACCTTGGGGAGCACCGGTACTGTTTGTACAGAAGAAGGATGGATCACAGCGGATGTGTGTGGATTATAGATCACTTAATGATGTTACTGTGAAGAACAAGTATCTGTTACCCTACATTGAGGATTTATTTGATCAGATGAGAGGTGCTAGGGTATTCTCAAAGATTGATCTCTGATCGGGTTACCATCAAATGAAGATTAGACCATCGGATATTCCCAAGACGGCTTTCTCAACCCGATATGGATTATATGAGTTCACTGTTATGTCGTTTAGACTAACTAATGCACCAGCTTATTTTATGAATCTGATGAATAAGGTGTTTATGGAGTATTTGGACAGATTCGTCGTGGTGTTCATCGATGATATTCTTATCTATTCTAAGAGTGAAAGTGATCATGAAGAACATCTGAGATTGGTGCTACAGAAGCTACGAGATAATCAACTCTACGCCAAGTTCAGTAAATGTGAGTTCTGGATTGACAAGGTGCCATTCCTTGGACATATCATTTCTAATGGAGGAATATCAGTGGATCCTGCTAAAGTCAAGGAGATTATGGAGTGGAGTGTACCCACTACAGTTACGGAGATTCGGAGTTGCTTGGGACTTGCAGGATATTATCGGAGATTTATTGAACGATTCTCTAAGATTGCCAAGCCTATGACCTCACTTCTGGAGAAGGGCAGAGAATTTAAGTGGGACGAGAAGTGCCAAGACAGCTTTGATCAATTGAAGAAGAGATTAATGTCACCACCAGTGTTGGTTATGCCAAATTTACAAAAGGGATTTGACATTTATTGTGATGCATGTGGCCAAGGATTGGGATGTGTGCTCATGCAAGAAGGACATGTGATCGCCTATGCGTCTCGTCAGTTGCGGAAGCATGAATTGAACTACCCCACTCATGACTTAGAACTGGCAGCCGTTGTGCATGTGCTTAAGATTTGGAGACATTATATTATGGGAACTAAGTGCCAAGTATACACGGATCATAAGAGTTTGAAGTACATATTTACTCAGAAGGATCTCAACCTTAGGCAACGCCGTTGGTAGGAGCTTATTAAAGATTATGATTTGGAGATTCACTATCACCCGGACAAGGCAAATTTGGTTGCAGATGCCTTGAGTCGTAAGGAGCACGTTCACTCCGCTATTGTTGTCCAGCTACCCGATGAATTAGCAAAAGATTTTGAGAGACTCAACCTAGGAATTGTTACACATACGGAAGGAGTTACCATTGAATTGGAACCTACCTTGGAGCAAGAAATTCGTAAAGGTAAAGTGGGTGATGCAAAAATTCAAGAGATTAAGGATCTGATTATGGAAGGTAGATGTCCAGAATTCACGGAGGATGAGCAAGGTACTATATGGTTCAAGGGTCGGATATGTGTTCCGGAGATTGATAGCCTTCGTGAGACTATATTGAAGGAAGCCCATGATTCTGATTACTCTATACACCCTGGTAGCACTAAGATGTATCAGGATTTGAAGCAAAAGTATTGGTGGTATGGATTAAAGAGAGATATGGTTGCACATGTGGCTAAGTGTGATGTGTGTCAAAGAGTCAAGGCCGAACATCAAAGAACAGCTGGACTATTGCACCCATTGAAGATACCCGAGTGGAAATGGGAAGAAATTGGTATGGATTTCATTGTTGGACTACCCCGCACCCCTGCTGGGTATGACTCTATTTGGGTGATTGTGGACAGATTGACAAAAGTGGCTCATTTCATATCGGTGAGGACTAATTACACGGGAGCCAAGCTAGTAGAATTGTATATGACTCGGATAGTTTGTCTACATGGGGTGCCTAAGAAGATCGTGTCTAATCGAGGATCACAGTTTACTTCTCGGTTTTGGAAGAAGTTGCATGAGAGCTTGGATACAAAGTTGAATTTTAGTTCAGCCTACCATCCCCAAACTGATGGACAGACAGAGAGGACTAACCAAGTACTGGAGGATATGTTAAGAGCTTGTGCTCTTAAACATGGTGGAAGTTGGGATAAGAGCTTACCATATGCGGAGTTCTCTTATAATAATAGTTACCAGGCCAGTTTGAAGATGTCACCGTTTGAGGCTCTATATGGCAGAAAATGCAGGACTCCTTTATATTGGGATCAGACTGGAGAAAGACAGTTCTTTGGGCCTGAACTTATTCAAGAGGCAGAAGAACAAGTGCGGATGATAAGAGAGAATTTGAGAATTGCACAATCAAGGCAAAAGAGCTATGCTGATACCCGGAGAAGACTACTGGAGTTTAAGGAGGGTGATCCCGTGTATCTGAAGGTGTCACCAATTCGAGGTATGAGGAGATTTAAAGTTAAAGGAAAGGTGTCCCCTCGCTTCATTGGACCTTTCTTGATCTTAAAGCGAGTGGGAGAAGTTGCGTATCAACTGGAACTACCCGATCATCTGTCAGATGTACATGATGTCTTTCAAGTGTCTCAACTAAAGAAGTGCCTCAGGGTTCCTGAGGAGCAGCTACCAATGGATGACCTTAGTGTTCAAGATGACCTGACTTATGCGGAGTACCCTATCAAGGTTCTTGACACTTTGACTCAAGTTACAAGAAATAAGGTGATAAAGATGTGCAAAGTACAATGGAGTCACCATGGAGAAGATTAAGCTACTTGGGAAAGAGAAAAAGAGCTTCGCATAGATTTTCCCCATCGTTTCCCTATTCCTTCCTAAATCTCGAGGATGAGATTCTTGTTAATGGGGGTAGGATTTGTAATACCCAAAATTGTAAGGAAGAATAAAAGGAGAAAAAAATTGTTCCCCTTAATTGATATGTGTGTTGTATCTACATACCATCGCAGGTGAACATCACATTTAAAAACAAATAACTAATAAAAGTCATGCTATGAAATTATGCATCATGCTGAGTTTTACTTGATTGAGAATCTGTGAATAATAAAATAAATGTGTCATTAAGAATATATTAATGAATCCATAGAAGTTAGCCCTAACTTGCAAACAAAACCATGAAATAGAGGAAAGAAGGAAATAATATCCAATATAAAACAATATTATAATTAAATAACTACACCCCCTGTTGGTATGACCCAAGTTCATAACTAGAATGAATTTAAATTTGCACTAAAGTTGGGTTCAAAATTTAGAATCAAAAGAATTAAGAATAAAAGGGAAAGAAAATATAAAAAAAAGAAAAAAAGGATGAACAGCCATGTGCCTGGGCCAAATATATCCAGCCCGCCATGACTTCTCCCCTCATTCCGGCTGGGCCAGCCCATTACTGTCTCCGTGCGTATTTGGCTGCCGCGTGGGGCCCACTGCACAGTCTCCCACCGCGAACGCTACGTCGGTGTCACCCTGACTGTGGGCCCCACTTGTCGGCGTTCTTCCCTCAACCGAAGACTGCCGCGCGAAATCACCGCCGTGGTGTGAATTCCGGCCGGATTCCGTTTCTCTACGACCGGCGGCTCTGGGATAAATACTCAGGCACCTACGACTCTTTCCCCTCCTCACATTAGGCATCCGCTAGATCATGATGTCTGCACCGCGGAAGAATCGATCGTTGCCGAGAGCGCGGAGGAGAGAGAGCGTGAGTGCACATCGCCGATCGTAGCCATCCGCTCGCCTTCGGTTCGTGAGGCCACGAAGAGTCCGGGCGCGGCGTGGCTTCCTGGTGCGGCGGTGGAGGCGGCTTGGCGACGCGGCGTCTGGAACCCCGGTGCTTCCATCGCGTGCGGGCTCGAGAATCTGCGCGTCGACCTTGCCTTCATCTGGATTGGAGGTATGGTCCGGTTCCTTCTCTGTAGCAGGATGGGAAGTGTGAGAGGTTTGGTTAGAAGAGAGTTGGGTGCTGCTTGGGTTGTTCGCGGTCACGGCGGCGAGTTCGCCTTCGGCTAGCGGGCTCGGTCACCTGCGTGTCGCGGTGGGGAAGATGAGCCAGCACCCTCGATCGGTTAGCGCACGGCCAGCAGGGGCGGAGGGCCCAGTATGGCCCAGTATTGCCTGAGCAATACCTTGGCCTGGCCCAAATAGAGATTAGTTCATCAGCGATCGAGCGTCGTCCGCCTGCACCCGTAGCCGCAGACCGCTACTCCGCGTCTCCGCTCGCGCACAGTGCCGCAGCCCGCAGCCCTCACCGCGCACAGCTCCGCGCTCCGCCGCAGCGCCGCTCTGCCTCCACGGGTCCGCGCTGCAGCCTGCAGGCAGCAGTACAGGATCTGCAGGCTGGCCACGGCCGACTGCGGCTGGGTGCTTGCCGCTGGCTGCCTGGTCTAGACTCTGGTCGCGTGCCTCTACACTTCTACAGGCTGCAGCTCTGCTCGACTAATACTCTGCTGGTTTGCTGCCAGGGGCGAAGGGCCCAGTATGGCCCAGTATTGCCTGAGCAATACCTTGGCCTGGCCCAAATAGAGATTAGTTCATCAGCGATCGAGCGTCGTCCGCCTGCACCCGTAGCCGCAGACCGCTACTCCGCGTCTCCGCTTGCGCACAGCGCCGCAGCCCGCAGCCCTTACCGTGCACAGCTCCACGCTGCGCCGCAGCGCCGCTCCGCCTCCACGGGTCCGCGCTGCAGCCTGTAGGCAGCAGTACAGGATCTGCAGGCTGGCCACGACCGACTGTGGCTGGGCGCTTGCCGCTGGCTGCCTGGTCTAGACTCTGGTCGCCTGCCTCTACACTTCTACAGGCTGCAGCTCTGCTCGACTAATACTCTGCTGGTCTGCTGCCTAGTGCGGTAGTGCCTGCTCCAGCCTCCAGTGCTCCGCTAATCCGCTTGACGCTAGACACTAGCAGTAGCAGCCAGTCCCTAGTCTGCTGTCTGCGCTGCCTCTGCGTGGTCGGCTGATAGGGTATTTCAGTATTTGAATTATTGAATATAGTCTAGTGCTCTACTCGCAGTTCAATTCTAATTTATTTGATTATACGTGTCTAATCCATTAGATTTTTCAATGTGCAGATTTTTCAATTTTCTAAATAGCAGTCTTGGATAGAAACAAAAACAAGGCAAAGAATATGGCCCAAAAAAGTATTTCTCTATATTATGTGAACACTCTACTGTTGTAATGTCTTCTATTTATCTAATACATGTTATATGCTTCGTGAAATGATAGATTTAAAGAGCTATTTCAGTCAAGCTTCAAGTGGAAGTAGACCAAGCACTCGTGCTAGTGGAGTTTGCAATGACCCCATAATACAAGTTGAAGTTCAAGAGAATAATAGTGAAGATGCCAATGGTGAAGTCGAAGGTATAAATCAGTTCAATCCGGATCACATTATTTCTGATCCGGGACTTCGTATTCCAATCGATTCTTTTGCTCCTAATATTAGAGATGATGTTAGAAGGGTTTTCATAGCTAAAGGTCCGACTCAACCAATTGGTCATAACTTTCCTCAGTCACATGATAAAACAAGACCTTCAGAAAATAAAGAAGGCATTTCAAAATAAGAAAACTAGACAAATGCAATTGCCTAGATCTCCTAGAACTAGACTCAACTAAAGGTATATTCTTATTTCACTTGTTCAACAATTTTTACTTCAATTTACCATTCGTAACTTATTTTTTTCTTTTTTCCAGATTTTATTCGCTATATGGCAGTTGGTTGTAAATGGATTGTAATCAAGATGACTATTAAATAAGGTATTTACAACATCTATTACTTATTTTGTAGCTACAAGTCATTTTAAACTATGTCATAAATTTTATTCTTCGTTGCGTTGGCAACACCTAAATTTTCTGGCGTCCTCCGCCACTGACGGCCAGGATCAATTGAGGAGTGTAGTCTGAGTATTCCCACCTCGATGTCGTTGGATCCTTATCCGAGGGTGGAGACGCAACGCAATGGCGGGCGTCGGATTGGAAATCGAGGGATCCTGATGGTATACCGTTTCGACGATGCATGATCTAATCTAGGCCCTTGCTCAGTGATCGAGCGGCTAGTTTTCGCTAATACCCCTTCGCCACGGCACTTATTCAAAAGAGACCTTATATTTTTAGATAATAGAACTCGCTGTCCTCAAGTGCATGAGATCTGAGTCTGTGGGAGTTTAGCGTGGAAGCCCCTGCGCTTTCTGAAATTTGAGGCCCGATCCAGAGACTTGGGAAAATAGGAAATAATCACAGAAATTGATTCTTAATGTATAAATAAATGTTAAAACTTGTTTAATTTGTAGAAAATTCATATAAACTCCAAATTGGTTCGTTCCAATTCCTAAATTTTTGTAATATTATTGTCTAGCCAGTAGTGCCTCTGTTTTGGCATGAAAGACACATTAAAATTATTCTATTACTTAATCTTGTATTAAATACATAAAACCTTCAGAAATTCATATATTAAAATCTATAACTCCAAAATTAATAATTCCAGTTCCTACGATCTTATTTTAATGTCTAGATTATTATTGTTTATTTTACTTACATGTTTGGTGTGATGTTAATTTTTGCTATACTATGTATGTATTGTGTTGATGCGAGTAGACGAGCAAGCTACTGAGGATCCTGAGGTTCAGCTGGTAGAGACTGCTGTGCAAGAGCTCGTGGAAGGCAAGTTGTGCCCTTGATCACATCCTTTTACCCATTCATGTTATTATTATTCATAATAATCTGCATAGGTAATTTTGCTGGGACCCAATAGGTTACCCTAGATTGTGACTATCTTTATACCTTGTTTCACCACTGGTTTTACTACTAACTTTTTGGGTAGTACATGCTATTGCTTTATGTGGTTTTGGGTATAGAGATATTCATCACTCATTGTTTACACTTTCTATTATTTGTTTATTATTACTGTTCATGATAAGATCATTATGTTAATGGGAACATGGAGAACCACCTGGGAAAAACAGTGCTACCACAAGGGTTTAATGGGACGCCATTGGCTGATTAACTAGGAAAGCTAGTGGATGACTACCTTACCCGAAAGGGGCAAGGGCGGTAGGGGAGTGGTCAGTGTAGGGAGGTACTTGGGTTGATTTTGCTGCGATGGCGGTCAGACGAGGGATTCCTGGACTGGAGCTTCCTATAAACTGTAGCGGGTTTTCTGAAGCTAGTGGAACTTTGTAAAGGCCTCGTAGTGGTACCCTTGCCTCGCTTCCTTGGTAGAGGTGTATGGGGTCTGATCAACTCTATGGCAAATGGGTAACACGACTTGTGGGTAAAGATGTGCAACCTCTGCAGAGTATAAAACTGGTATACTAGTCGTGCTCACGGCCATGAGCGGCTCGGACACTCACATGATTAATTTATGGAACTTAAACTTAATCTGTCATTTCATTGCATTTGGGATTATTTTATTATTACTTTTACTTATTATTACTAAGGTTTGGTATTTACTTACACTTAGTAATTGCTAATAAAATTTTGACCAACTTAAAAGCAATGCTCCGCTTCAACCTTTATTTTATTGATCAGCCTTACACTTCACATGAGCTCCCACCTTTGGTGAGTTCATGCCACATTATTCCCCACAACTTGTTGAGCGATGAACATGTGTGAGCTCACTCTTGCTGTCTCACACCCCCCTACAGGAGAAGAACAGGTGGTCGAAGAGGAGCCACCTAACACTGAGGCTTTCGACTTGATCTAGGTGGCGTCTCCCAGTCAGCTTTCTGGCGCCAAGGATGGATTTTAGATCCTATTATATTTATCTTTTATTTTGTAAGACTTCTGCCATGTAATAAGTACTCTGATGTTATTGTGACATTTATCTCTATACACTCTGTTATTATATATGTTGTCTTCTTTGGCGCATGTATGAGATGCACCTGACTTTGTTCCTTAAAGCCCGAGTGTGACAGTTAAGGAAAGCAAAGGTCGTTATACATTGTGCTAGGGGAACCGTAGAACTCACCAGTCCAAAAGGAGAAAGATTTGAAGTAATTATTACCATAACCCCCTCTACCAGACCCACCATATATCTAGTAGATGGAAAATTTGTGGGCAGAAACATCCGTGTGGTCAGAGAGTTTCCAGATGTCTTCCTAGAGGAGTTACCTGGAATGCCACCGGATAGGGAAGTTGAATTTGTCATTGATCTCTTACCTGGAACCGCTCCTATTCTAAAAGGCCATATAGGATGTCAGTGGAAGAATTAAAAGAACTTAAGAAGCAACTAAAAGAGTTACAGGAGGCAGGGTACATTCGTCCGTGTTCCTCGCCTTGAATAGCACCGGTTCTATTTGTACAGAAGAAAGATAGTTCACAGAGGATGTGTGTTGATTATAGATCACTTAATGATGTCACAATTAAGAATAAGTATCCTTTACCTCGTATTGAAGATTTATTTGATCAAATGAGTGGTGTCAGGGTATTCTCTAAAATTGATCTCAGATCGGGTTATCATCAAATGAAGATTAAGCCTTCTAATATTCCGAATACGACTTTCTCTACCCGATATGGTCTATATGAGTTCACTGTCATGTCGTTTGGCTTAACTAATGCACCAGCCTACTTCATGAATTTGATGAACAAGGTGTCCATGGAGTATCTGGATAAGTTCGTCATGGTATTCATCGACGACATTCTGATTTAGTCCAAGAATGATAGTGATCATGAGGAACATCTACGATTGATGCTACAGAAGTTAAGGGATAATCAACTCTATGCCAAGTATAGCAAGTGTCAGTTCTATCTTGACGAAGTACCATTCCTTGGGCACATCATTTCTAATGGTGGAATATCAGTGGATCCTGCTAAGTGAGAGAGATAGTAGGATGGAAGATATCGAGTTCGGTTACTGAGATCCAGAGTTTCTTGGGACTCGCAGGCTATTACCGATGATTCATTGAGGGATTCTCTAAGATAGCGAAACCTATGACCTCCCTATTAGAGAAGGGATAGGAGTTTAAGTGGTCTTGTAAATATCAAGATAGTTTCAATCAACTAAAGTTTAGATTGATGTCACCTCCAGTGCTAGTTGTGCCAGATCTGCAGAACGGATTTGATTTATATTGTGATGCATGCGGCCAGGGCTTGGGATGTGTTCTCATGCAAGAGGGACATGTCATCGCCTACACGTCTCGCTAGTTGCGGAAACATGAGTTGAACTACCCCACTCATGACTTAGAACTGGCAGTCGTAGTGCATGCTCTCAAGATTTGGAGGCATTATATAATGGGAACTAAGTGCCAAGTCTACACTGACCATAAGAGCTTAAAGTATATGTTCACTCAGAAAGATCTCAACCTTAGGCAACGGCATTGGTTGGAGCTCATCAAAGATTATGACTTATAAATCCACTTTCATCCGGGCAAGGCAAATCTAGTTGCGGATGCCTTGAGCCGGAAGGAGCATGTCCATGCAGCTATCGTCGCCCAGTTACCCGATGAGTTAGTAGAAAACTTTGATAAGGTCAATCTGGGAATAGTTGCTCATACTGAAGGTATTACCATAGAAGTGGAACCTACCCTAGAACAAGAAATACGTAAAGGTCAGGTTGGTGATGCCAAGATTTAAGAGATCAGAGACCTTATGGCAGAAGGCAGAGGTCTAGACTTCACGGAAGATGAGCAGGGCATGATCTGGTTCAAGAATAGGATTTGTGTCCCTGATATTGATAGTCTTCGTGAAACCATATTGAAGGAAGCACATGACTCAGCCTACTCCATCCTAACAATACCAAGATGTATCAAGATCTGAAACAAAAGTATTGGTGGCATAGTCTGAAAAGGGATGTTGCTTCACATGTGGCAGTGTGTGATGTTTGCCAGATGGTAAAAACTGAACATCAGAGACCAGCTGGATTACTTCACCCACTGAAGGTACCTGAGTGGAGGTAGGAAGAAATTGGTATGGACTTCATTGTTGGTCTACCCCGCACTTCTGCTGGGTATGACTCCGTTTGGGTGATCGTGGACGGACTAACAAAAGTGGCTCACTTCATTCCTGTGAGGACTAATTACACAGGGGCCAAGCTAGCAGAGTTGTATATGGTCTGGATAGTTTGTCTACACGGAGTGCCTAAGAAGATCGTGTCAGACCGGGATCCTAGTTCACTTCTCGGTTTTGGCAGAAGTTGCACTTGTGCTTAGACACACAGTTGAATTCCAGCTTAGCCTACCATCCTCAAACAATATTAAAACAAAATTAATGCAACTAGAATGGATCAAAAAGGAGTTAAAATGGATTTTCTATGAATTAAACAAGTTCTAGAATTATTTTTATACTAGAAAAGTATTTTCTATATTAATCTTCCTAATTTCTTAGGTCTTTGGACTGCGCGCAAAATTATCAGGAAGTTCAGGGACTGGTTTACAAGAATCTAGGGTCTGTATGAAATTATTTTATAATGTCTACGAATGACAGGTTTATTCACTAAAAACAGGAGGTGTCTTATGCAAAACGCGCACAGCGAACGGGTATAAACAGGTCCCGGTCGTCCGATCAAAATCGTGCGACCCAGATTAGATTGACACATAACTAAAACGGTTTGCGCTAACAGCCACTAGATCCGAGATCCACAGCCAAGATACGACCACGCCAATATCTCACCGGAACCCACGGATCTAATCTCAACGATCACGATTCTATGCCCCGAAAACGGTAACCCGCCGCTAATCTTAGCCGTTCGCTCGCACATCGGCAGCCAGAATCCGACTACTGCCCGACACCCTACCCAGGCGGCGGCGTCACCCGCATCCGCGGCGGTGCAACACCGGCGTGCCCCACGACAACACCCAGAGGGTCCAAAACTATCGTCTAAATACGACTATCCAACCCTAGGGCCATTGCGAACATTGTAGAAGCGAATTTACCGTGGATCACGTCGCGACAATCATTGGTCATGAGCAATGGCGGGGGTGAAGTACGGTGAGCAATTCGAAGCTGCCTCGGTGGTCGAACCCGCCCGACGCTCCCACATGTGAACCCCAAGTACTACGGCGGAGCTCCTCATCACGACTTCTAGGCTTCAATGGTGACGAGATCGAGGATGGGTCGCGGCGGCGCTCTACCCAGATTTGCTTTCACTAGTGGCAAGGGAAGAGAGTGCGACGACAGGGAGAGAGGGTGCTAGGGTTTTGGCGCGCGCGTTTTATGGCCGCCAGGGAGATCGGTTGAGGCACCTGTGAGGATATGGTTGGCGAAAAGCTCGGCGAGGAGCTGTTATGGGTGGGGAGCGACGAAGTCGGCGCGTGGAAGATCTACAGGATTCCGGGTCCATCTGTTAGTGGCGCCATGGGAAGTCCATAGTCCAGTCGGGCCGTGTGACCATGCGAGCGCGCCCAACACCACCCGACTGACCCCAAGGGCCCACCTGTCGGCGCCGGGGATCCACGGTCTGCGCCCGCGGTGACTTGAGCTGAGATTGTGGGGCCGCTAGAGTGGAATTAGGCCCAAGTCCTGGTTTCGGATTTTTCTTTTCTTTTTCTTTTTCTCTTATTTTCTGTTTTCCTTTCTTTTTATTTTTGAATATCAAATTTGAATCCAAATTTTTGCTGTGAATTTTGTACCTAGATTTTAAATGTACCAATTAAGTATACCAGTATGGAAAGGGCATATCTATACTATACTTAAAGCACCAGTTTCAACGGTCGTACCGCGTCATCTTTTTACAAATAACCCCTCACAACTATTTCAAATTAATCTGATGCATGCCTATAGATGGCTAAACGGTGGCCCGGCACGGGCCAGACGCACGCGGGCCACAACTATGGCCCAGGCATGTCATGCCGGCCTGCTGACTGTGCCGGGCCAGCCTGTTAGCCCATCGGCACATTTGATTAAATCAGCGTAAAATGTTAAAAAACAAAGCAGGAGGTGGGATTCGAACACATGCCCTGATGGAAGAAGGGCGGGAGACACTAGGTGAAGCTGTCTAACCAGTAGAACATCATGCTCAAATGTTTTTAATATTAAATATAAATTGTCTATATGTATATACGTTTTTGTAAAATAAAAAAATATATAATCGTGTCTGGTCGGGCCAGCACTACAGGCCGAGGCTACAGCCAAGCACGGCACGACGTTCTTGGGTCTTGCAAGCATTAGGTCGTTTCTGAAACCATATTGGTGCAATAGACTACATGTGTTTGAGGTTGCTGAATTGGATGGAGCAACAATGATTTGTCACACTAACAGTAAAATAAAAGGTTATTTGTTGGTTTTAAACGTTAGTAATTGCTATGAAGTAGCATAATTTATATGGAGTGCATCCAGTTTTTATTGATGCCTGACTTTAGCAATCACTCCATATTTTGATCTATCTTTTTATCAGTTTGACTTCATGTGACTTATTTAGGAACTTGAGCTCACAAACTTTCTCTTATTTGGTCTCTGTATGGTGGAATTATATCATTTTATAATCTCTGTTCGTTCAGTCAGTCGTTGTGAACTCTCTTCTAATCGCTCACTTCATTGGCCGTGTTGTATCAAGACATATTGCATGGAGTAAACAATAACATCAGTTAGCCAAATAAAAAAAATATAATACAGAGAGCGGAGACAATCAATAAAAAATATTCAGATCTTTTTGGTGGATAGTTTACGTGGGTATTGTTGTAAGACGTCGTAACGCACGGGCAACCGACTAGTTTATTTATATATTTTTCTTTCTAGTGTGTATTATTTTCCTTTTCTATGTCATCTTCAAATTCTAGATTTCAAATTAGGTTTTAAATCCCAATTTTGACTTTAATATATTTTTATTACTATTGTTATTACCATTAAATGCATGAATTATTTATGTATATGCTCAAGGAAAAAGGGCAATATATGTAATGTACATCCAAAATTTCTATTTCCTTCATTTACTATGAACTGGGTATTACATTTTCTCATTTCTAATGCTTTCAAGGTTGGGAAAGCGGATCCTACCCTTTTTACTAAGACTTGTAATGGTGATTTGTTTGTGTGCCAAATATATGTTGATGACATAATATTTGGTTCTACTAATCAAAAGTCTTGTGAAGAGTTGAGCAGGGTAATGATGTAGAAATTTGAAATGTCAATGATGGGTGAATTAAACTACTTCCTTGGATTTCAAGTGAAACAACCCAAGAAAGGAACCTTCATCTCCCAAAAAAGTACACTAAAGACTTTCTCAAAAGCTTTGGGATGAAGGACACAAAGCCTGCTAAGACGCCAATGGGAACCGACGGACACTTGGAGATTCCTCACAAAGGTATATTATTGAGTTAAAGAGAACCATGGTATTCAAGTTGATCTTTGGATCATTTGAAAGGGGTTGGGTAACCCTTGTCCATTGGGACGCCAGAATGTGGAGTAGACAAGTATTCTACTTGACCGAACCACATGATAAAAATCGTTGTGTCACTTATTTTTATCTTACTGCGGTTTTCTCTCTACTCATTTCACTTACATTATTGCTCTAAGTTTAATGCTCACTTAGTGAAGAGCAATTAAAGTGAAGAAGTTTTCTCCTCTAATACTCCTCATTCGAAATTGGCTTTTGCTTGCACTAATCCAATATTAGTCCAAGTTTGTTTTGTTGAGTTGTGGCAGAACCTCCCAAGTTATTGGGCCCACATGCACCTGCCCTTGTCTCAAAGACCTCATACGGCTATGCATGTGCACCAGATAACTTAACAGGATCTGTCCGAGTGCCCCAAGGACCTCGGATAAACCACTTACAACCAGGACCACAGGATTAAGTAAACACAAATCACACACCAACAATTTGCAGCGGAAATCTTCTTATCAAATTTTACAAGTTACATCAAGTTTACATTGTACATGATCAGAGTGATTACAAAAGTGATTCAAAGGAATAACTTTGAACTGTTATAAATTATTTTTAGTTTTGAAATATATGCTAGCTCAAGTGACCATCCTCAATAAGAAGTATAGAAGGAGTACTTAGACTTATAAGAAGGCCATGCCCACCGGCGCTTAACACCATCCATAGCAGCACAATTCTAGTACCTTCAACAACATGGGTTCGAAAACCCTGAGTACGAAGTGTACTTTCGCAAGTCTTACCCGTCTAAAGAAAAAGACTCTCAAGGATATGCTGGCTATTGGGAATCAAGGTATAGCTTGTCAAGAATCAAAGACTCTTTTGCAGAAAAGCTTACTATGAGTGGATCCTTAAAAATCCATTTTTACTTGTCAGGTTAAGTAAAGTTACATGCATCTATAGTTCTTTCTACCCTAGTTCAAACACTTGGCCTATACTAGCCGTCTTTTTATCATCCCTTCAGTTCACTGGATTGCTACGTGTAGGGCAGTGACCAAGTCTTCATATCCGAGAAGTAACGGCGATCCGAATCGATTAATACCCAGCTGGGGATCTCCAATCACACGACATATGTAGCACTTAACCCTTGCATATGTCAACTCACCACCGGGGTTCTTAAGACCAGATCGGGTTCACGCCAACCAAGAGCACAGATACACCACCGTCCAGCCTCTTGCCACGGAGGGTACACGCTACTCTCGCCATCTCTCCACTCCCATTGCGTGTTGTCCTATTCTGGTATTAGTCTGCCCGAGGCAAAGCTTACCCATGATGAGGCATGTGACCAGTTAAAAGGTCCTCAATCAGCAAGACTACATCGACACGGTCCTTAATCGACTCAGACGGAGACACTACACTGAGACTCCCTTCTCGTGGAAGTCAACCGCCCGGTCTCAGCTTTATCATTTAAAAACCCAAAGTTTGGTACCTGGCAGAGGTACATCTTTTCTGATGTTGAACCCATCATGGCCATGATGGATTCACCATCAAGTTTTATTTTTGAAAACTTCCCATCCAATCTGTAGCATCACTTTTGTTTTTAAAACAAAACATTTTGTTTTTCTAAAGCAAGGCTAAGCATCATAAAAATCCTTTTTAAAAGGGTATCAAGGAAGGGTAATCAATTTTTCAAGGAAGGAAATGCATCAACGGTTTAGCACACAACTCCTATCACCTAATGCATCAAACAAGGTGATAAAGATTTTAAAACAGCAAGGAGGTGGCAAATGCACCGGGGCTTGCCTGGTAACACTAGGATAGTGTTGTTAGACGACAACCACTTGACGATCAGCCTTTGTTTCGATGCTTGCTTCGTCTATCCATCTTCAGGTTAATCCACCAACATCATCTTGCAGAGAAGCTCACACTTTCTAGCATCTTGTGGTCGACTCAGTTCTGGTTCTCCACATCACGTGGTTAATTCATGTACCTGAATGAAATGCATTATGCACATGAATGCATATAGATAGGAATATCGCAAACTTGAATAGTGCTACATGATAGCGAATTAAACACCTAACGGCGAGGCATTGTACTATTTCATACGGAAACTCTAGTTATCGATATACGACTACGCCCAATTATCACATTTTTTCTAGCGTAATCGCATCTACTTCAAACTTCAAGTAGTAATAAGCTAAGCGCAAGTCTTTTGTCAAAACACCCAATATCAAATTACTCGTCACATTTTTATTCACTATTTTTTAATACCGACAATTTAGAGTAAGGGAGCATATTAACTGACTTTCTAAATTGTGTTTCTCAATTATCTTGAATTCCACGCTAATTAGATAGGTCGATGCCATTCACTATTAATTACACGAGGTAATTTGCACATCCCTCATGACATCGAACTAAATACCAAACCTAGAATAAACTAACTAATCAAGCAGGGCATCAACTACATCAATTAACCAAATTGACATAATAACTCTAGAAAATTTATCAACTAGCTGATAGAAATACTAAGCCTATTTTTTTACGTTATCAGCTCGCCTGAATATCATATAATTTAATCTACCTTTCGCATTACTAACTCCATCGTACTTCACATATATTTAACCCTACCATAACGCGCCTGTGCTAAACATGAAGACCATCACAATTAATAAATCTAGCCAATCAAATTATCATACCAACTATCCGAAGTAACGAGTTTGCTTACCAATATTAAGTCGCTCCACTTCCACGGACACGGTGAAAAATTCTACTTTAGACTTTTCGTTGAGTAATAGGTATATGTCACCTAGGGGTCTTCTTTTCTTCAGTAATCAACTACTGAAGATCTTCTTCTGGCGAGTACTGGAGTGGCATTCGACGAAGCGTGAGCGCGAGAGTGAGGATCGCAAGTCGTCGACACAGTGTTGTGATCAAGGGTGATGGCAAGGCGGAGATCGAGGATGAGCACATGAAGGGAAATGATGATGTTGTCGCTCAAAGCACGAAGGCGAACAACAACGACATGGGTAGTGCTGGATGTGGTCGAATCCGTATAGAGCTTCACTTCGACGACCAACAGATCGATATCAAGACTCGACGGCAGCGCAACACCACCACAGGGCGGAGGCAAACTGGCTACGATGGCCTAGGACGGGTGCGGAGGCTGACAACAGGGAACTTCGCGATGGGCAGCGAGGCTCGACGGCGAACGACGCGACAGCGGGCAGGGAGAGAGCACGGACTGGGGAAGGACTCGGCGAGCAGCGACGTGAGAAGCAAAGCGAGGTCACCGTCGGGCGGGCTCGGACACAAGCACACACAATGTTTCATTGCATCTAGCGCGCACGTCACAGACTCGATGTCGCGCAGCACACGCAAGTAGGGAGAGAGGTACCACGGCAAGCGCTGGGGAGCAGCGCGGTCGGCCGAGCTGGAGCTCGCGGCTAGTCATGGAAGCAGGGGCAGGGGCGCACGCGGCAACAGAGCGGAGGGCGCGCGGGAGCTGGAGCAACAGGAGATGGGCGTGCAGGGCGAGCTCAGCTGCAGGCAGCATGGGCGAGCGCGCCTGAGAGCTCCGGTCGGCGAGCACGCGCAGAAAGCAAGCGCACAGGGGAGCTGGAGTCTGGGCATGCCATGGTGACCGAGTGCGGCATTGGGAGCAAGCAAGGCGTCGAGCAGAGAAACGCGCAGGGAACTCTAGGGCGCGACAATAGGGAGACGAAGGAAGGAGCCGAGCAGGGAGAGGAAAGGCGGCTGCGCGCTCGGCCAACCAGGATCTGGAGAGAGCGCAGCGAGGGAGGAAGCTCCATGCCTGGGTGCAGAGAACGGCGGCGCAGGGGAGCCACCGGTCAGCCATGGAAGCAGGGCAAGCCAGGAGCTCTAGCTGGGGGGAAAGCTTCGCGCTGGGAAGGAGGCCTCGGCACGGCGCCCATGGCCGGACAGAGAGCAGAGCAGGGGCGCGGGCCTGGGCGAGTTCCGGCGTGCAGAGAGAGAAGCAGAGAAGGAGATGGGAGGAGAGTAGCTCGTCTGCGCGCCATGGCGAATAGGAGCTGGGCGCGGTTGGAAAAACAGCAGAGGAGGCATGCGCAGAAGAGATGAAGAAGCCGAGGATGGCTGGAGGGAGATAGAGCGCGCTAGGGAAGAAGATAAATCTTCGCGACGGTATTTTTATAGGCCTTGAGCGGCGACCAAAAAAATCATACCACAGGGCGGCAGTAGGACAAGGAAGAGACGGCTGGGAGATTTTTTTATTTCTTTCTCTTTTTTTAAGAAATTCATAGATATTTTGGATCACAATTTTTAGCGTTGTACACTGGGCCGACACGCTACACGAATACACATTTCATTCTCCGGATTTGGCGAATCAAATTATTTAACAATTGCTTATATCCGAAGATTTGGATCCGGGCGAGAAACGACAGACCGAAATAAACTGATGTCGGCACTGATAATTTGTTCTGCGTGATTTGACCGAAATTAGCCGAAACCCGATCCGCTAATGTACACTCGTTTTTGTCACCAAAATAGCGTGTTGAAGGATAAATTGGGTCATAACCTCGCGCAAGATTTCACGCGATTTGAATTATTTTTCTCCGAACATTTTAGTCATCGAGTTCAAATTAATTTGCCCATGATAAAAACCATCCGAGTGGGTCGGGCTTCTGAATCCGTATTCGTGCGAGCGACGAATCTTAAATAATCACCGGACGCACCGATTTTCGGGACAACTATGTTCCGAACATCACGAAAATTTAGGAAGAGCCCGGGTAGATAAAAACGATGTCGAACTCGCGACAGACGAAACAGATGTGTCGGCGTTTCGACCCCGGGGGTCCCTGGACCGACGAGTACAATTGTCGCTGCGTGCCCCAGCCCAGATGGGTTGGCGCGAGATAGAACACAAAGGGGGGGAAACCGCGGCTCGTGTTATCCTGCGCCAGAGGAGGATGCGCTTGCAGTAGGGGTTACAAGCGTTCGCGAGGGAGAGAGTGTGAGCCGGTTCGTCAGCCCGTCCTCCCGCGCGACCACCTTCTCGTATGAGGGCCCTGGCCCTTCCTTTTATAGATGCAAGGAGAGGGTCCAGGTGTACAATGGGGGTGTAGCAATATGCTAACGTGTCCGGCAGAGAGGAGCCAGAGCCCTATGTACATGCCAACGTGGCTGTCGGAGAGGTGCTAGAGTCCTGTGTACGCGGTGTCGTGGCCGTCGGAGGAGAGTTTGAGCCCTGTAGAAGCACAGCTGTTGGGGCTGCTGGGACCTTGCTGACGTCTCCTTGCTTCCGTAGGGGGCTGAGAACCACCGTCATCATGAACGCACGCGGGGAGCCATCATTACTTGTTACCGGGGCGAGCCTAGATGGGACGCTGGTCTTGTTCCCCCGTAGCCTGAGCTAGCTAGGGGTAGGGTAATGATGTACCCCCTGTGGCATGGTCGGTCCGAGCCCAAAGTCGGGCGAGGCAGAGACTCCTCCTGAGGCCGAGGCCGGGGTCGGGCGAGGACGCGATTCCTCCTGAGGTCGAGGTTGAGGCCGGGCCCTGGGGTCAGGCAAGGCGGAGACCACCTTCCGAGGTCGAGGTTGAGGCCGAGCCCTGGGGTCGAGCGAGGCGGAGACCACCTTCCGAGGCCGAGGCGGGGGCCGAGCCCTGGGGTCGGGCGAGGCGGAGACTTTCTCCAGAGGCCGAGGCCCAAGGTCGGGCGAGGCGGAGCTTCCTGTTGCGCCTGAGGCTGGACTCAGCTGCTGTCAGCCTCACCCTGGCAGGTGGCACAACAGTCGGAGAGGGGCGAGCGGCGCTGTTTTCCTGTCAGGTCAGTCAGCGGGAGGGCGAAGTGACTGCGGTCACTTCGACCTTGCCGACTGAGGCACGCGTGTTAGGATAATGAGCCAGGCGGTCCTTGCATTGAATGCGCCTGCGATACGGTCGGTTGGTGAGGTGATTTGGCCAAGGTTGCTTCACAACGAAGCCTGCCCGAGCTGGGCTTCGGGCGAGTCGAGGGTGCGCCCGTTGCTTGAGGAGGCCCTCGGGCGAGGCGTGAATTCGCCTGGGACTACAGTTCCCGCCCGAGGCTGGGCTCGGGCGAGGCGAGATTGCGTCCCTTGAGTAGACGAAGCCTTGACCTGAATTGCGCCCATCAGTCTCTGCAGTTTGTGCTGATGGTGATTACCAGCCGAGTTTAGGAGTGTTGGGGGTACCCCTAATTATGGTACCCGACAGTAGCCCCCGAGCCTCAAAGGGAGTGTTGGTACTCGCTTGGAGGCTTTGTCGCACTTTTTTTGCAAGGGGACCGGCCTTTCTCGGTTATATTTTGTTCCGGTGGGTGCGCGCGAGCGCACCCGCCAGGTGTAGCCCCCGAGGCCTCGGAGGAGTGGTTTGACTCCTCCGAGGCCTTAATGCCTTTCGTGATGCCTTGGCCGGTCTGGTTGTTCCCTCATGCAATCTGATCGTAGCCCGGGTGCATGGTCAGGTTCCGAGTTTTCAGGCTGGTTTGTTGACGCTGTCAACGGTTTGGCCATAGCCGGGTTTGCGAGAGCAGCCTCCGAGCCTCTGCACGGAGCGAGAGGACGATTAAGGACTGACTCGACTTTTATCATACGCCCCTTCGTCGCCTTTCTGCAAGGAGGAAGGGGGGAAAGCGCCATGCTGCCCTCGGAGGGTGCCGAACATGGTGTCTCCAGTGAGTTGCTAACGGGTGATCCGAGTGGACGCCCGTGCCCCGTTCGATAAGGGTCGGCTAGTGGCCCAGAGGCACGCTCCAAAAGTACCTGCAGGTGATTTACTGGACCCGGTCCCGTTCGATAGGGTCCAAGGGCTCGATGCCTCCCTCTGATGGGATTCCGTTACAAAATCGCTCCTGCTGGTCTCGGAAATGTCCTAGGGTACCTCGGGAGCATAGCCTGAGCCTCGGCCATGTATCGGACGTACCCGGAGTCATCCCTTGCTCTACGTGCTCTGGGGCGACTGTCGAACCCTTCCGAGGGGCCAGCCTTCGAACCCCTGATCAGTAGTGGGCGTGGAGCCCGAGTGCTCTAAGGCGGCTATCGAACTCTTCCGAGGGGCCAGCCTTTAAACCTCTGATCCGTAATGAGCCTGAAGCCCGAGTGCTCTGGGGTGGCTGTCGAACCCTTCCAGGGCGCCAGCCTTCGAACCCCTGATCAGTAGGAGGGCTCGGGGCCCGCTTCCTTCACGAAGAAGGATCCTTTTCGAAATGTCCCCTTTCCCGGTCCCTGTAGCAAGAGAGAGAAAGGGGAAGAAGAAAAGGATATGAATTTAAATGGTGTGGCGCACCTTTTTTGACGCGGTCATCATGGTGGAGGTGAAACGACGCCCGCTTCGCCTGCCAAAGGTGTCGCTTGCCCTGCTGCGGAGTTAATGCGACAGGACGGGTGGTTCGCGGGGCGGCCGTTGCGCGTGCGCGAGTCGTTCGAGGAACGGGCGTTTCGCCTTCGAGTTTGAATTTCACTGCGGATTCGGGCGAAGTGTTGAACGGGTCTTGCTCGGGCCTTTATATACCCAGAAGAGGGGCCGACGGTGGTTCTTTACTCTGCTGCTCGCCTTCTGCTTTGGTTTCCGCAACCTGAGAGAATAGCCAGAGAAAAGGAAACCGCACACCTTTTTTGCCCGCCTCCACCCCCTTCGTTCGGCTATGGCCGACAAGGCGACCGTCGTTCCGCTGCGCGATTCGTGGCCTTTCTCCACCGTCACGGTGGGCGATCTGGAGGCCCTCATCGCCGATGGTTTGCTCCGTCCCCTCTCCGGTGACCCACAGCCAGAGTGGATGGCCCCCGTGAGCGAGGCCGACCCGGCTCCGCCGCCGGGGTATGTGGTCAGTTTCGTCTCCTTCCACGAGCGGGGGTTTGGAGTGCCAGCGAGCCACTTCATGCGGGCACTCCTGCACTACTACGGGGTGGAGCTGCATAACCTCAACCCCAACTCCATTACGCAAGCGGCCATCTTCGTGGCGGTTTGCGAGGGTTTTTTGGGGATTTGGGTGTGAAGCCGTGTTTCTCCCTCATTTCGAGCGCCGTGACTCGCCTGTCGGCTAGCTGAACCGCTTAACCGAGTGTGAGTTGCCTTGTGCGGAAGGTGACGAGTGAGGTATCCGTATCCCGGAGGCGTAGGAGTCCCTCGGCTCGGTCGGCCTTACCACTCAAGGCTTCTCTTTCTCAGTTAAGGAACCCTCGGCCGCTCTACGATGAGCCGGAGCCAGAGGCAGCGGTGTCAGCGTGGACAGAGGCGGAGTCGGCTCGAGAAGAGGCTTCGTCGGCCCGGGGGCATGTGGCTTCCCTGGCCGAGGAGGCGCAGCAGCGGCAGCTGGAGCCTGGCCAGGTCATCCGTGAGCGGGACCAACTTCGGAGTCACGCTGCCGAGGCCGTGAGCCGGGCTGATGTCCTCGGGGGACAGCTGGCTGAGGCTACGGAGCGGCCGGTCGAGATGTCTGCTCGGGCCGGGACCCTGGAGGAGACCCTGGCTGCGATGGCCCAAGCGTGGTGCTGACGTCTTCCTTCAAGGTGGAGATCCTTCCGCCCGTGTCGCCGTCCGAGGCCGGGCCAGATTCCGTCGAAGGTGGAAACAACGCCGGGGGTGCTGCTGCTCCCTCTGTCGATGTCTGAACCTGCAGGAACAGTTTGTCTGTAGTGTGCGTATGTTTTTTGCGGCCGCCGAGGCCCAAACATATTATTGTCATGTTGTAAAGCTGTGTTTCCTTTCCTCTTGTTTCGAGTATCAGGACTTGTTCGTCGGTAGCAGAATCACTTATCCGAGCGAGAGTTACTTATCGTGGAAGGTGATGAGTGAGGTATCCGTATCCCGGAGGCGTAGGAGTCCCTCGGCTCGGTCGGCCTTGCCGCTTACATGTACTCTTACTCGTCCGAAGGATCCTGTTATCGATATAGTCGAGAAGGCACGAAAATCGTTCTGGCAGAAAAGTTTTCGAGCGTTGAGACTTGTTCGGCAGCAGAATCGCTTATCTGAGCGTGAGTTACTTATCGCGGAAGGTGATGAGTGAGGTATATGTATCCCTGAGGCGTAGGAGTCCCTCGGCTCGGTCGGCCTTGCCGCTTACGTGTACTCCGTTGTTTTCAGGACCCCGCTATCGAAGCAGTCGAAAAGCGCGAAAGATGTTCTAGCAGAAAGACTTTTTCCGAGGAAAATTTTGACGCAGAGGGGGTTCCCCCCTTCTAGCCCCCGAGGGAGGGTCGGGCTTTGCCGAGGCAAGGCTGACCCTTCCTTGACGGTTAGACTCTATTTGTGTATGTAAAGAAAACGAGGCATATGAATGACTCGAAACATCTTAAGGGTAGAAGCGACGTAGCTGTCGGATGTTCCAAGCGTTCTTGTAGACCTCGCCTTGATCGTTGGCCAGCTTGTATGTCCCGGGCTTCAAAATCTTGGCGATGATGAACGGCCCTTCCCAGGGGGGAGTAAGCTTGTGGCGCCCTCGGGCGTCTTGCCGCAGCCGAAGCACCAAGTCTCCCACATGGAGGTCTCGAGGCCGAACCCCTCGGGCGTGGTAGCGTCGCAGAGACTGCTGATATCGCGCCGAGTGTAGCAAGGCCACGTCTCGAGCCTCTTCCAACTGGTCCAGCGAGTCTTCTCGGCTGGTCTGGTTGCTTTGGTCGTCGTACGCCTTTGTCCTCGGGGAACCGTATTCTAAGTCTGTGGGCAAGATAGCCTCGGCCCCATAGACTACAAAGAACGGTGAGAAACCCGTGGCTCGGCTTGGCGTCGTCCTCAGACTCTAGACCACCGAGGGTAGTTCCTTCATCCACCGCTTGCCGAACTTGTTGAGGTCATTGTAGATCCTCGGTTTAAGTCCCTGCAGAATCATGCTGTTGGCACGCTCCACTTGCCCATTTGTCATGGGGTGAGCCACGGTGGCCCAGTCCACCCTGATGTGGTGGTCCTCACAGAAGTCAAGGAACTTCTTGCTAGTGAATTGGGTGCCATTGTCGGTGATGATGGAGTTCGGGACCCCGAAGCAATGGATGATGTTGGTGAAGAACGCCACCGCCTGCTCGGACCTGATGCTGGTTAGGGGTCGAACCTCGATCCACTTGGAGAATTTGTCGATGGCGACCAGCAGGTGCGAGAAGCCCCCGGGTGCCTTCTGCAAGGGACCGACGAGGTCCAGACCCCACACAGCAAACAACCAAGTGATGGGTATTGTCTGCAGGGCCTGAGCGGGCAGGTGCGTCTGTCTCGCGTAGAATTGACACCCCTGGCAGGAGCGTACAATCCTAGTGGCGTCGACCACCACGGTTGGCCAGTAGAAGCCTTGTCGAAAGGCGTTCCCAATGAGGGCTCGAGGTGCTGCGTGGTGACCGCAAGCCCTCGAGTGTATCTCTTGCAATAGCTCCTGCCCTTCGGTGATGGATATGCATCGTTGGAGAATGCCTGAGGGGCTGCGGTGGTAGAGCTCCTTTTCATCACCCAGTAAGACGAACGACTTGGTGCACCGCGCCAGTCACCGAGCTTCGGCTTTGTCGAGGGGGAGCTCTCCTCGGTGGAGATATTGCAGGTACAGGGTCTGCCAGTTCCGATTAGGCGTGACCCCATTCCGCTCTCCCTTGACGCGTAATGCCTCACCCTCGGCGGCCGAGGATGGCTCGGGCTGGGCCGAGGCCTCCTCGGGTCGGGTCGAGGCCTCCTCGGGCTCGGGCGTGTCGTCGGTCTTGACGGAGGGTTGATGTACGTCTCTGGAGAAGACGTCCGGGGGAACCGTTGTCCGCCCCGAGGCTATTTTAGCCAGCTCATCTGCAGTCTCGTTGTAGCATCGAGCGACGTGGTTGAGCTCGAGCCCGTAGAACTTGTCTTCCAGGCGCCGAACCTCGTCGCAGTAGGCCTCCATCTTCCTATCGCGGCAGTGGGAGTTCTTCATGACTTGATCAATGACAAGCTGTGAGTCGCCACGAGTGTCGAGGCACCGAACCCCTAGCTCGATGGCGATGCGCAACCCGTTAACCAGAGCTTCGTACTCGGCCACGTTGTTTGACGCCGGGAAATGGAGGCGCAGCACGTAGCGGAGGTGCTTCCCGAGGGGTGAGATGAAGAGCAGGCCCGCGCCGGCTCCTGTTTTCATCAGCGACCCATCAAAGTACATGATCCAGAGTTCCGGTTGGATCGGAGCTGTTGGTAGCTGGGTGTCGACCCATTCAGCCACGAAGTCCACCAAGACTTGGGACTTGATGGCCTTTCGAGGAGCGAACGATATTGTCTCACCCATGATCTCCACCGCCCACTTTGCTATCCTACCCGAGGCCTCTCGGCACTGGATGATCTCCCCAGGGGGAAGGATCACACCACAGTCACCGGATGAGACTCGAAGTAGTGTCGCAACTTTCGTCGCGTCAGAATTACTGCGTACAGTAGCTTCTGAATTTGCGGGTAGCGGATCTTGGTCTCGGATAGCACTTCGCTGATGAAGTAGACCGGCCTCTAGATGAGCAGTGCATGCCCTTCTTCTCGTCTCTCGACTATGATCGCGGCGCTGACCACCTGAGTGGTCGCGGCTACGTAGATCAAGAGGGCTTCTCCTGCAGCGGGGGGCACCAAGATGGGCGCACTTGTAAGGAGTGCCTTTAGGTTCCCGAGGGCTTCCTCGACCTCGGGGGTCCAAGAGAAGCGCTCGGTCTTCCTTAAGAGGCGATACAAGGGTAGGCCCCTTTCGCCGAGGCGTGAGATGAAGCGGCTCAGAGCCGCAAGGCATCCCATGACCCTTTGTACTCCTTTCAAGTCTTTGATAGGCCCCATGTTGGTGATGACCGCGATTTTCTCTTGGTTGGCCTCGATGCCCCGCTCGGAGACGATGAACCCCAGGAGCATGCCTCGGGGGACTCCGAAGACACATTTCTCGAGGTTGAGCTTCACGCCCTTCGCCCTCAGACACTTGAATGTCGTTTCAAGGTCAGAGAGAAGGTCGGAGGCTTTCTTCGTCTTGACTACGATGTCATCGATGTAAGCCTCGACCGTTCGGCCGATGTGCCCTCCGAACACGTGGTTCATGCACCTTTGGTATGTCGCACCTGCATTCCTCAAACCAAATGGCATGGTAGTATAGCAGTACATGCCAAAAGGTGTGATGAAAGAAGTCGCGAGCTGGTCGGACTCTTTCATCTTGATTTGGTGATACCCTGAGTAGGCGTCGAGGAATGACATGGTTTCGCACCCAGCAGTGGAATCCACAATTTGATCGATGCGAGGCAGAGGGTAGGGAACCTTCGGACATGCTTTGTTTAGACCAGTGTAGTCTACACACATCCTCCACTTCCCACCTTTCTTTTTCACAAGCACAGGGTTGGCTAACCATTCAGGATGGAATACCTCTTTGATGAACCCTGCAGCCATCAGCTTGTGGATCTCCTCGCCTATGGCTCTGCGCTTTTCTTCGTCGAAACGGCGCAGAGGCTGCTTCACGGGTCGGGCACTGGCTCTGATATCCAGTGAGTACTCGGCGACATCCCTCGGTATGCCGGGCATGTCCGAAGGACTCCACACAAACACCTCGGCATTTGCGCGGAGAAAGTCGATGAGCACTGCTTCCTATTTGGGGTCGAGCTTGGAGTCGATCCGGACTTGCTTGCAGGCGTCGTTGCTGGGGTCGAGAGGGACGGACTTAACCGCCTCTGCTGGCTCGAAGTTGCCGGTGTGGCGCTTTGCATCAGGTACCTCCCTAGAGAGGCACTCCAGGTCGGCGATGAGGGCCTCGGATTCGGTGAGAGCCTCAGCGTACTCCACGCACTCCACGTCGCATTCGTACGCGTGTCGGTACGTGGATCCGACGGTGATGACCCCATTGGGGCCCGGCATCTTGAGCTTGAGGTAGGTGTAGTTGGGGACGGTCATGAACTCGGCGTAGCACGGTCTCCCTAGCACCGCATGGTAGGTTCCTCAGAACCCGACCACCTCGAACGTGAGGGTTTCCTTTCGGAAGTTGGAGGGAGTTCCGAAGCAGACGGGCAGATCGAGTTGTCCAAGGGGCTAGACGCGCTTCCCGGGGATGATCCCGTGAAAGGGCGCTGCACCGGCCCGGATCGTGGACAGATTGATCTCCAAGAGCTTGAGGGTCTCGGCGTAGATGATGTTGAGGCTGCTGCCTCCGTCCATGAGGACCTTGGTGAGCCTGACGTTGCCGATGACGGGGTCGACAACGAGCGGGTACTTTCCTGGGCTCGGCACACAGTCGGGGTGGTCGCCTTGGTCGATGGTGATGGGCTTGTCGGACCAGTCTAGGTAGACTGGCACCGCCACCTTTACCGAGTAGACCTCCCGGCGCTCCTGCTTGCGGTGCCGAGCCGTGGCGTTCGCCACTCGCCCACCGTAGATCATGAAACAGCCGTGGACCTCGAGGAACTCCTCTGCCTTGTCGCCCTCCTTCTTGTCGTTGTACTGGCCTTTGCCACCTTCCGCTGGGGGCCCGGTCTTATGGAAGTAGCGCCGAAGCATGACGCATTCCTCAAGGGTGTGCTTGACGGGACCCTGGTGGTAGGGGCATGACTCCTTGAGCATCTTGTCGAACAGGTTGGCCCTCTAGGAGGCTTCCGAAGGTTCCTGTGCTCGGCGGCAGCGACAAGATCTGGGTCGGCGGCGTCGCGTTTCGCTTGCGACTTCTTCTTGCCTTTCTTCTTCGTGTTGCGCTGGGCGGACGCCTTGGGGACGTCTTCCTACTGGCGTCCCTGAGGCTGCTTATCCTTCCGGAAGATGGCTTTGACCGCCTCCTGACCAGAGGCAATCTTGGTGGCGATGTCCATCAACTCGCTCGCCCTGGTGGGAGTCTTGCGACCCAGTTTGCTCACCAGGTCATGGCAAGTGGTGCCGGCGAGGAACGCGCCGATGACATCCGAGTCGGTGATGTTGGGAAGCTCGGTGCGCTGCTTCGAAAATCGCCGAATATACTCCCGCAGGGATTCCCCTGGCTGCTGGCGGTAGCTTCGAAGATCCCAGCAGTTCCCAGGGCGCACGTATGTGCCCTGGAAGTTTCCAGCGAAGGCTTTGACCAGATCGTCCCAGTTGGAGATCTGCGCAGGTGGCAGATGCTCCAGCCAGGCTCGGGTGGCGTCAGAGAGGAACAGGGGGAGGTTGCGGATGATGAGGTTGTCATCGTCCGTTCCACCTAGCTGGCAGGCCAGCCGGTAGTCCGCAAGCCACAGTTCCGGCCTTCTTTCCCCCGAGTACTTGGTGATGGTAGTCGGGGCTCGGAACCGGGTCGGGAACGGCGCCCGTCGTATGGCCCGGCTGAAGGCTTGCGGACCAGGTGGTTCGGGCGAGGGGCTCCGATCCTCCCCACTATCGTAGCGTCCCCCACGCTTAGGGTGGTAGCCTCGGCGCACCTTTTCGTCGAGGCGGGCTCGACGATCGTGGCGGTGGTGCTCCTCGCCGAGGCGACCCGGGGCCACAGGCGTCGCGTCCCGCGTGCGCCCGGTGTGGACCGAGGCTTCGCGCATGAATCGAGAAGTCGCGACACGATGCTCTGGGGGTACCCTTGCCTTCGGGAGGCAGAGCTCTCGGCCCGTCGGACCACGGCATCCTCTAGGAGATTCTTGAGTTCTCCCTGGATACGCTGCCCCTCGGTGGTGGATGGCTCCGGCATCGCTCGGAGTAGTATTGTTGCTGCAGCCAGGTTTTGGCCGACCCCACTGGAAGCCGAGGGCAGCCTTGCCCTGGCATTGTCAGTGATACCGCGCTGGACGTCCTGGGCCTGATGACGCGCTTCTCCGGCTAGTGCTAGGCCTGCCCACTCCTGCTCGATGTTTTGCCGGAGCTGCACAAGTTGTCCTGCATCCTCGTCGAGCTTGGCCTGCATCTCGCGGATTTGCTCGAGCTGTGTGTCCTGACCCCCCGTAGGGACTGGGACCACAGCTAGCTCCCGCAGGATGTCAATGCGAGGCACAGGCCCAAGGGGATCATCATCTTCCGGCATACCAAGGTGGTTGCCTTCGTCGTGACCCCCTAGATCAACGTGGAAACATTCGCGACTTGGGCCACAACCCTCGTTGTCAAGGCTGTGGCCATCATCGGAGCAATCGGAGAGGCAGTAGTCACATGCGGTCATGAAGTCTCGCATGGCACTAGGATTACCGAGCTCAGAGAAATCCCAACTAGAGTCGGGCTCATCGTCTTCCTCGGAACCTGGGGGCCCGTAGGTCGAGACGACCGCCAGTCGGTCCCAGGTTGACCACATATGGTACCCCGGAAGGTTAGG
This sequence comes from Zea mays, assembly GCF_902167145.1. NCBI lineage: Eukaryota > Viridiplantae > Streptophyta > Magnoliopsida > Poales > Poaceae > Zea > Zea mays. The sequence goes on along the minus strand of NC_050099.1, from coordinate 45,428,545 downwards.
ATAAGCCTTTATGAAAGCGCTCACCGAAGCGGGATCGCTTGGTGGATCGAAGCTGAATCTAAAAGGCACAGGGTGGAAAATAGACGATACCTCTCGATCGATGGACGGTGACGAGGTCGCGTCGGGGACGGACTGCACTGTTATCTCAGGTACGAGGCTAACGCCCAGCAAGTCCTCCGCAAGAGTGCTGGCGTCATCTGTCCGCTTGGGGTTGGCGTGTTGCGGGGAAACGACGCTCGTCGTCGTCCCGGGCGCGAGGGCAACACCCGACATGTCCCCCACTGGGGTGCCAGCGTCGTCGACTCGCTCGACAGCCGACGAGATGTCGCCCCCCCCCCGCCTGGCCACGTTTTCCCTGCCTCCTCCTCCTGCGGTGAGGAAGGCGGCGGGACAAACCCGGATGCTGCTCTTCCACCACGGGGGGAAGATGTCGCCAAGTCCGCCGCCGCCGGGCGGGCTGACGGCCGTTGTTGTCGCTGCCGCGCTGTGGGGGAAGGAGTACCATGTCGTAGCTGCCGTCGAGGGACATGAACTCGAGACTCCCGAAACGGAGCAGCGTCTCGGGCTGAAGAGGTTGCTGGAGACTACCCATCTGGAACTCAACATGAACTTGTTCGTCAACACGCAGCAGGCCCCTACCTAGCGCGCCAACTGTCGACGTTTCGACCCCGGGGGGTCCCTGGACCGACGAGTAAAAATTGTCGCTGCGTGCCCCAGCCTAGATGGGTTGGCGCAAGATGGAACACAAAGGGGGGAAAACCGCGGCTCGTGTTATCCTGCGCCAGAGGAGGATGCGCTTGCAGTAGGGGTTACAAGCGTTCGCGAGGGAGAGAGTGTGAGCCGGTTCGTCAGCCCGTCCTCCCGCGCGACCACCTTCTCGTATGAGGGCCCTGGCCCTTCCTTTTATAGATGCAAGGAGAGGGTCCAGGTGTACAATGGGGGTGTAGCAATATGCTAACGTGTCCGACAGAGAGGAGCCAGAGCCCTATGTACATGCCAACGTGGCTGTGGGAGAGGTGCTAGAGTCCTGTGTACGCGATGTCGTGGCCGTCGGAGGAGCGTTTGAGCCCTGTAGAAGCACAGCTATCGGGGTTGCTGGGACCTTGCTGACGTCTCCTTGCTTCCGTAGGGGGCTGAGAACCACCATCATCATGGACGCACGCGGGGAGCCATCATTACTTGTTACCGGGGCGAGCCTGGATGGGACGTCGGTCTTGTTCCCCCGTAGCCTGAGCTAGCTAGGGGTAGGGTAATGATGTACCCCCTGCAGAGTGGTCGGTCCGAGCCCAAAGTCGGGCGAGGCGGAGACTCCTCCTGAGGCTGAGGCCGGGGTCGGGCGAGGACACGATTCCTCCCGAGGTCGAGGTTGAGGCCGGCCCCTGGGGTCGGGCGAGGCGAAGACCACCTTCCAAGGTCGAGGTTGAGGCTGAGCCCTGGGGTCGGGCGAGGCGGAGACCACCTTCCAAGGCCAAGGCGGGGGCCGAGCCCTGGGGTCGGGCGAGGCGGAGACTTCCTCCTGAGGCCGAGGCCCAAGGTCGGGCGAGGCAGAGCTTCCTGTTGCGCTTGAGGCTGGACTCAGCTGTTGTAAGCCTCACCCTGGCGGGTGGCACAGCAGTCGAAGAGGGGCGAGCGGCGCTGTTTTCCTGTCAGGTCAGTCAGCGGGAGGGCGAAGTTACTGTGGTCACTTCGACCTTGCCGACTGAGGCACGCGTGTCAGGATAAGGCGCCAGGCGATCCTTGCATTGAATGCGCCTGCGATACGGTCGGTTGGTGAGGTGATTTGGCCAAGGTTGCTTCACAACGAAGCCTGCCCGAGCTGGGCTTCGGGCGAGTCGAGGGTGCACCCGTTGCTTGAGGAGGCCCTCGGGCGAGGCGTGAATTCGCCTGGGACTACAGTTCCCGCCCGAGGCTGGGCTCGGGCGAGGCGAGATCGCGTCCCTTGAGTAGACGAAGCCTTGACCTGAGTTGCGCCCATCAGTCTCTGCAGTTTGTGCTGATGGTGATTACCAAATGAGTTTAGGAGTGTTGGGGGTACCCCTAATTATGGTACCCCACAAGATGCGATATTAAAATCGTGATAGACGAAGATGATTAAAATTTAGCATTCGTTTTAGCCACTGATATTACGTGCTTAATTCCATACTCGTCAAGCATAATATAAACACCAGGGGTGTTACATGAGCTATTTTTACAGGATCACCTATTCGCCCCCTTTTAGGTGCTCTCAAGCGGGCCCCACCTGCTAGTGACTCAGTCCTGTGCACGCCCCCATTCTCTGACCCGCGCGGCCCCGCTTGTCAGCCTCACCCTACCTCCCCTCTCTCGCGGAACCGCCCCGTCGCCCGGCGCGCACTCATGCCAAGGGAGCCGGCCCACGTCGCCCCCTCGCACAACCACCACGACCTCAACTCCTTGTCCCATTTCCCTCGCTTGTAGTCCACCTCGTGCAGAACCACCACCGCTCCAAGCTCGTTGGTGACGCTCGCCCACCGAACCGCCCACGCCCAGGAGCCCCACAGTGAGTCTGCCCCGCTATTTTGACCCGAGGACCGCCACTACCGACCAAAGCCCCGCCCCAGTCGAGCTCCACCCGAGGTAAGACCATCGGCCGAACTCCTTCTCTCTCCCTCGTTCTCTCTTCTTCGTTGAGCAGTGTAACACCTCGTCCACTCCTAGATCGGCGGTACTTACTCCTAGCAGCGCTCTAGGATCATATATTGTCCCCACAGACCAACATGAGTCTTTTGTGCACACTTTATCCTCACTCATGCGCACCCGATAAAACTTTCCAATCGGTCACTGAAAGTGCAATCAACCCTAATTGAGGGTTTTGGTGATTTAATGGCAAAACAAATAAGGGTACTAACAAGTTTGCTCCTAGTGTATGCTCAGAATCTACAGAAATTAAAGGAGTTACAACTTTTGTTGAGAATTCAAATGGGAAGTTTCTAGGACAAAACAAACACATCAGTGGTTCCTTGAAATGACTCCATGCGAAAAACGTATAATTTTTATGTATATCTTGAGTCGCTAGATCTAATTCTTCCTTAGTAGTTTTTGCACAGGTAATGGTGTTTGGTATAGCTCAAGCCTCCAAATTCAAAAGCTATTTCGAAAACCAAAAATCCCTTGGAGACTCTGTGTATGACTGTTGTTAGGATTGAGAACGGAGAGTGTTCATGTTGAAAAGCAGTTGAGCTTTTTCAGCTGAGTTGAACTTCTTCAGTTGAGTTGAGCTTTTTCAACTGAGTTGAACTTCTTCAGTTGAGTTGAGCTTTTTCAGTTGAGTTGAACTTATTCAGCTGAGTTGAGCTTTTTCAGCTGAGTTGAACTTCTTCAGCTAAGTTGAGCTTTTTCATCTGAGTTGAACTTCTTGAGCTGAGTTGAGCTTTTTCAGATGAGTTGAACTTCAACTTCAACTGTGAACCTCTCTGACCATACACTAGTTGAACTTGCCTCCGGGCCAGTTGAATTGGTGTTTTCTCTCCAAAACTTTCTGGTCAAAACCAGTTGAACTGGTCCCCAGGGGCAGTTCAACTGGTCTCTCGGACATCTGCCCAGACTAACCAACAATCTGCCAGTCAGACTAGCAGACTGGCTGTCAGCTGACACCAGGGTGGTTGAACCACCCCCTAGGGCCGGTTCAACTGGTGTTAGGTCTGTTTTGACCAGACTGTCCAGCTGTCTGCCAGTCAGACTGGCAGATAGGCTGACAGATAGACATGGGTGGTTGAACCGGCCCTAGGGGCAGTTCAACCGGTCTCCCCTCAAAAAATCTAGCCCAACGTATCTTTTTGAGGAGAGTCTATATATAGCCCCCCACATCTCTCTCCTCATAACTGCTGGTCACCCACACATTCATTACACACCTAACTTGAGACAAAGGCACACTTCTTCCTCTCACACCCAAACTAGCTCTCGATTCAAATAGATTGAAGGGGCCCCTTTGGTGTGAGGTTTGTGCTTGTGCTCTTGGATTTGGTTTTCCTCTCCCATCTCGCTCTCATCCCTTGAGCTTGTTGCAAACACCTCTTGTGCGATATTGTTGTTCTTCAAACCCTGGGGTTTCAAGACGGATTGAGGTTGCTTGGGAGTCTCCAAATTTGTGGACTACCCCAAGAAGTTTGTATTCCCCACTCTTGTGAGCAAGAGGTTGCAGGAAATGAAAGACCGCCTTGTGAGGCCATCAAGAAGCTAGCATTTGGTGAAGTAAGATCGCTCGAGAAGGACGATGATGATGAAAGAGATTGGATAACCAATGAGGCCACTGTTGGGGGTACAAAGGTGGTAGATGATGAATCTTCCACTCAAGTAAACCCAACAACCTCAAGTCATCCAACTCTTGAGGAGCTTGTTCAACCACAAGATATGCCAAGCATTGTGTAAGATGAACAAGAAGCGGTAGAATGTGAAGTTCCTCTTGAAGAAGAAGATGATGATGATCAAATACAGAGACAACCCTTGGTGCCTAATCCTCGAGTACACCAGGGCATTCAAAGAGATCATCCAGTGGACAACATTCTTGGTGGCATCAGGAGAGGGGTAACAACTCGATCTCGTCTACGAAATTTTTGTGAATTTTACTCGTTTGTTTCCTCTCTTGAGCCACTTAGTGCAGAAGAAGCACTAAGTGATCGAGACTAGATTGTTGCTATGCAAGACGAGCTAAACAACTTCACTAGAAATGAGGTCTAGTCCTCGGTAGAGAGACCCAAGCAAAACATAATTGGAACCAAATGGGTCTTTCGCAACAAGCAAGATGAAAATAGCATGGTAACAAGGAACAAAGCATGATTGGTTGCTCAAGATTACACCCAAGTTGAAGGACTTGACTTCAGGGAAACCTATGCACCGGTAGCAAGGTTAGAGTCCATTAGAATATTAATTGCCTATGCTACTAATCATGATTTCAAGTTATGTCAAATGGATGTCAAGAGTCTATGTGGAGCAACCACCGGGCTTTGAAGATCCAAAGAAGTCAAACCATGTCTACCTCCTACATAAAGCACTCTATGGGCTTAAACAAGCCCCTAGAGCCTGGTATGAAAGTCTTAAAGATTTCTTGCTTAAAATGGTTTTGAAATAGGAAAGGTAGACTCAACTCTATTTACTCGCAAAGTTGATAATGAATTATTTATGTGCCAAATATATGTCGATGACATTATATTTGGTAGTACTGATGAAAAGTTTTGTGATGAATTTAGTAAGGTCATGACAAATAGTTTTGAGATGTCCATGATGGGTGAGCTCAAGTACTTCCTGGGATTCCAAGTGAAACAACTCACGGAAGGAACTTTTCTATGCCAAACCAAGTACACGCAAGACATGCTAAAGAAGTTTGGCATGGAAAAGGCAAAGCACTCTAAGACCCCAATAGCTTCAAACGGGCATCTCGACCTAAATGAAGAAGGTAAATCAGTAGATCAAAAACTTTATAGATCCATGATAGGTTCTCTACTGTATTTATGTGCATCTAGACCAGATATTATGCTTAGTGTGTGCATGTGTGTTCGCTTTCAAGCTAACTCGAAAGAGTGCCACTTAGTGATTGTTAAGAGAATCTTGAGATATTTAGTTCACACCCAAAACCTAGGGCTTTGGTATCCTAAAGGCTCCTTTTTCAACCTATTTGGCTATTCTGACTCAGATTATGTCGGTTGCAAGGTAGATCGAAAAAGCACCTTGGGGACTTGCCAATTACTTGGGTGGTCCCTGGTGTCATGGAGTTCAAAGAAACAAAATGGTGTTGCACTTTCCACTGCTGAAGTTGAATACATAGCTGAAAGGGAAATGTGCCTTTGGGCAATTTCTATTATGTTTTGGTGATTAAGTGTCCAACACATTTAAATAAGCTCTCATGTGCTAAATAAAGAGAGAAGTGATAATCAAGGCAAAGGTATGGTTATAGACTTAGTACATTGGTTTTTGTGTGTACTAATATATTTGTCTAAGTGCTAGAATCAGAGAAAAGAAGAAAAGGACTTTGCTGGAGCAGCCAAGACTCAGCTCGGTCTAGCACACCGGACTGTCCGGTGGTGCACCGGACAGTGTCTGGTGCGCCAGGCTGGTTTCCAGCGAACTGGCTGCTCTCGGGAGTTTTTGGCGGCGTACGGCTATAATTCACCGGACTGTCTGGTGGTGCACCGGACTGTCCGGTGAGCCAACGACCGCCAAATCCGCGGGCGACGCGTGGCCCGCTCCAATGGTCGGCAGGGGGCACCGGATTGTTCGGTGTGCACCGGACAGTGTCCAGTGCGCCAACTGCCAGAAGACTGCAACGGTCGTCTGCGCCAGGAATGGAAGGAAATCGCGCACCGGACATGAACAGTGGATGTCCGGTGCGCCACCCGACAGAAGGCAAGAATTTCCTTCCAAGAATGCCTCCAACGGCTCCTAGCTGCCTTGGGGCTATAAAAGGGACCCCTAGGCGCATGGAGGAGGCACCCAAGAATTCCTTGATCATTCCTAAGCACCAAGACTCCATTCTCGCGCATTCGATTCTTTGAGATAGTGACTTGAGCCCCATTTGAGTAGAGAACTCCTCGAGTTGTGTTGTGAGCTCAAGTTGTGGCTTGTGTGCATGATTGTGCTCTTGTTTTGAGTCTTGTGTGTGTTGCTCTTCCCTCCCTTACTTCCGTGCTTCTTTGTGATCATCAATTGTAAGGGCGAGAGGCTCCAAGTTGTGGAGAGTCCTCACGAACGGGAGAAAGTATAAGAAAGGAAAACACCATGGTATTCAAGTAGATCATTGGATCACTTGAAAGGGGTTGAGTGCAACCCTCGTCCATTGGGATGCCACAACGTGGAGTAGGCAAGTGTTATACTTGGTCGAACCACGGGATAAATCACCGTGTCTTTTGTGTTGTCTTTCTTTGTGATCATTGTGTTTCACAAAAGCTCGGTCCTTAGCCACTTGGTCATATTGCACTAACACTTTGCGAGTAGGCAAGTTTTTGTGGCTAGAAGTATTTGATTTTTACAGGATCACCTATTCACCCCCCTCTAGGTGCTCTCAATTGGTATCAGAGCCGTTCTCTTCATGAAAGGGACTAATCGCCCGAAGAGATGGATCCTAAGGGAAAGGGGATGGTGGTCAATGATAAGGAGAAGCAGTCCATCTTCAATGAGCCAAGGGACGACAAGCCCACTGACTCTGGCTCGAGTCATAAGAACAAGGACGAAGAAGAAGAGGCGCATCAAGAAGATCGTCTACTACGACAGCGACGAGTCTTCTTCTTCCCCAAGAGACGATGACTACGACGAGAAAAAGAAACCGGTTAACTCAAATTTTTCATTTGATTATTCTCGCATTCCGTATAATTCCAATGCCCATTTGCTTTCTATTCCTCTTGGTAAACCTCCACACTTTGATGGAGAGGACTACGCTTTTTGGAGTCACAAAATGTGTAGTCACCTTTTCTCTCTCCATCCTAGTATTTGGGAGGTAGTTGAGAATGGAATGCAATTTGATAGTACGGATAACCCTGTATTCATCAACGAACAAATTCATAAGAATGCACAAGCTACCACTGTTTTGTTAGCATCATTGTGCAGGGATGAATACAACAAGGTGAGCGGCTTGGACAATGCCAAGCAAATATGGGACACCCTCAAGATTTCACATGAGGGGAACGACGCCACCATGATCACCAAAATGGAGTTGGTGGAAGGCGAGCTAGGAAGGTTTGCCATGATCAGGGGAGAGGAGCCAACGCAAACGTACAACAGGCTCAAGACCCTGGTCAACAAGATCAGGAGCTATGGAAGCACGAGATGGACGGACCACGACTTCGTCTGACTTATGCTCAGGTCTTTTACTGTCATTGATCCTCAGATTGTGAACCTCATCCGTGAAAATCCCAGGTACACAAAGATGACTACCGAGGAGATTCTTGGGAAGTTTGTGAGTGGGCAGATGATGGTAAAGGAAGAGCGATACGTGGATGATGCTCTCAATGGCCCTCTACCTATCTACGAGCCTCAACCCATTGCTCTCAAGGCAACCAGCAGCAAGGAGGCGCTACCAAGCAAGGTGGCACAAGTTGAGGCGGTCGGGCTAAATGAAGATGAGATGGCACTCATCATCAAGCGCTTCAAGACTGCATTGAAAGGATGCAAGGACTACCCCAACAAGAACAAAACAAGGGGAAAGCGCTCATGCTTCAAGTGCGGTAAGACTGGTCACTTTATTGCTCAATGTCCCAATAATGAAAATGACCAGGGAGATGAAAGACACAAGAAGAGGGAGAAGAAGAAGGCCTACAAGAAGGCGAAAGGCGAGGCGCATCTTGGCAAAGAATGGGATTCGGATTGCTCTTCTTCCGACTCCAACGACGAAGGACTCGCCGCCTCGGCCTTCAACAAGTCATCTCTCTTCCCCAACGAGCGCCATACTTGCCTCATGGAAAAGGAGAAAAAGGTAAGCGCTTGAGAGACCCCTAAGTATACTACTTCAAGTGATGATGACTCTAGTGATGATGAAGTTGATTACACAAGTCTATTCAAAGATTTAGATAGAACCAAAGTAGATAAAATCAATGAATTGATTGATGCTTTAAATGAGAAGAATAGACTTTTAGAAAAGCAAGAGGATATTTTATATGAAGAGCATGATAAGTTTGTAAATGTGCAAAAGTCTCTTGCTTTAGAGGTTAAAAGGAATGAAATGCTTTCTTTGGAACTATCTGCTTGTCATGAAACTGTGTCTAGCTTAAGGAGTATAAATGATGATTTAAATGCTAAGCTAGAAGTAGTTAATAAATCTAGTTCTTGTGTAGAGCATGTTGTCATTTGTAATAGGTGTAAGGATTTTGATGTTGATGCATGTGTTGAGCACCTTACTTCTATTACAAAACTAAATGGTGAAGTGGCAAGTCTTAATGCCCAACTTAAGACTTGCAAAAGTGACTTTGATAAGTTAAAATTTGCTAGGGATGCCTACATGGTTAGTAGACACCCCTCAATTAAGGATGGACTTGGCTTTCGAAAGGAAGCCAAGAACTTAACAAGTCAAAGGGCTCCCATTCTCAACAAGGAGAAAGGGAAGGCCCCTATGGCCAGTAGTAGTCAAAAGAACCATGCTTTCATGTACAATGATAGAAAATATTCTAGAAATTTTCATTATGATAGGAGTTATAATGCTTTTGACTCATATGCCATGATTGCTTCCAGTTCTAATTTTAATGGTAGGCCTAGGAGAAATTTTGTGTCTCATGCTCCTAGGAATGTGTGTAATAAACCTACCACTGTCTTTCATGCTTGCAACACTAAGTATGTACTTACATGTAAAAATGAAAAAGTGGTTGCTAGAAAGATGGGGTCCAAATGCAAGGGAGACAAGACTTGCTTTTGGGTTCCAAAAGATGTTGTAACTAACCTTGTAGGACCCAACAAGAGTTGGGTACCTAAGACCCCAGCCTAATTTGTCTTGCAGGTTGATGCATCCGGGGGCTCAAGCTGGATTATCGACAGCGGATGCACAAACCACATAATGGGGGAGAAGAAGATGTTCACCTCCTACGTCAAGAGCAAAGATTCCCAAGATTCGATCATCTTTGGAGATGGGAACCAAGGCAAGGTTAAAGGTCTAGGAAAGATAGCCATTTCATCCGAGCATACCATATCTAATGTGTTCTTAGTTGAATCGCTCGGATACAACTTATTGTCCGTCAGTCAACTATGTAATATGGGTTATAATTGTTTGTTTACCAATATAGATGTGTCTGTCTTTAGAAGGAGTGATGGTTCATTAGCTTTTAAGGGTGTACTAGACGACAAACTCTATTTAGTTGATTTTTCGAAGGAGGAGGTCGATCCAGATGCATGCTTAATTGCTAAGACTAGCATGGGCTAGCTGTGGCATCGCCGATGTGGCTAGGCAGTTGAACCGGTCCTAGTCAAACGGTCAAACCTGACCGTTCTGACCAGTTGACTGTTCTTAACGCGCTGACATCTAACCGGTCAGACTGCGCTCATGGTCAGTCGTCAGTATGGCAGGACTGGCAGGGACCGGTTGAAACGGTTTTCTACAGTTTGTTTCGGGCCTATTTAATCGCGCCCCTTCCTCCTCTTCTCGTCATCCCGCATTCTCGGCAGTCCAGCATCTAGTTTGAATGCAGAAACTCTCCCACTTCATATTTTTCAACTCCAGATCCCCGCAAATCCATCCGTCCAAACTTGTTCAAACTTTGAGGATTTGTTCCTCAATTGTTTCTCCTCCATTTTCCAAAGTTTTGTGCAAGTTCTTTAGGCGAATCTTCAGATCAAGATATTTCCTTGTTTTTCACTATTTTGCCCCAATCTACGATTATAGCCATCATTTTGTAAATCCATTTGAGGTGTATGCTAAGCTATACATATGAACATTTCCCTTAAAAAGTTTAGTCTTGTTCTCCACACTTGCTGTGGTAGAGTGTGTTGGGTGTTCATGGATAGTTGAACTGTTCATATGAACAGTTGAACTGCTCGGACCACACACACCCTTTCCTAGCATTAGTTATCTACTTCCTTGCGTGAAACCATCTTATTTTATCCATTCCTTTCTTCAAGATGGTTCGACGTAGGAATCCCTCGATGGTGGAGATCAGTAGTGATGAGGATGAGATTCAGGAGGAATCTCTCATTCATTCTCCTCTGCCTGGTCATTCCCTCTCTAAGAGGGGCCATGGTACAGGAAGGATTGAGGGGGAGGGGCCCTCCATGCCCTCTCAACCCCTCGTGGGGGGAGGAAAAAGTGGCCTCCTCTCGCTCTCGCCGTAGTGGATCTTCGGCAGGGAACTTTCCCTGTCAAGAACAATACGACGCTCAAGACGATGATGTTGAGCCACCTCCGTCAGACGCTCCTTCCATTGGGGGCCTCAACATGCATCAGGCCATAGTGTCTTGGGGCCCTCAAGACACTGGCTGACTTCTCTTTGAAGGGAGTGGACTCCCTTTAGAAAATCAGGTTTACTAATCCCACCATCTTTCCCAGACACCCTGGTGTCCATGACCCAAGGTTCTGGAATCTTTTTCAAGTCAATTTTTATAACTCTGTCATCATCTCCAAGAAGCACCTAGTAGTCCGTCATAGGGTGATTGACTGGGAAGATTGTGAGAGAATGCATGATGATGACATGACTGTGGCTCTCAGGATTTGTGAGAGTAAGGGGCTAAAGAACATCATGACTTTAGAATACCCCTGGAACGACGATGTAGTGACTCAGTTCTATGCCACTCTCTGGATAAAGATGGTTGATAAAGAGGCTGATGGGTATGACTACCCAGTATGTACTTCTTCATCCAGGGAGTGTGGCATAAGGTTAGCTACCGTCGTTTTGCTCACGTCCTAGGTTTCTCAGATGAAGATATTAGAGACAGTAATCTTAAATTCCATGACATTAGACTGCCTCAATGTGAAGAACAAGAAATTCTTCACATTTCCAAAGAAAGGGAGTTTTGGGTGACCTCCAACATGCATAGGTACTATCGGTACCTTAATTCAGTTTCTAGGATGACCATTCTTCCCAAGGGAAAAAATCAAATGAACGTCCTTGAGGAGAGTCGAGTCCTCCATCTTCTACTTACTCCCAACAACACTGCCCGCCTTAATGTGTTTGACATTATCTGGGAGGAAATTCTTTGGGCGTCTTGGTCTCCTCTGAAGGGGTGTCTCCATGCACCCTATATTATGAAGATGATCAAAGTTGTTACCTAGATTCGCTTTGACAAGCCCGTCAAGCACTCCCGCTATGTGCCATACTACGTTGACTCAAATAACTAGCTGCACGTTCCAAGCGAGCTCCAGTAGGGTTAGGAGGCCCTGCTTCTTCCGATGAGCCATCTCCTCAGCCTCCACTTCATGAGACCTCATCTCGTGCTACCGTTGCCTCACGTTCGTTGGACCATAGCGGTAGAGGTGGAGGTCAGGGCCGGGGAAGGGGTCACAGTCGAGGCCTGTTTGTGCGCCTGGATAAGGGGATCGTCGTGGTCTTCGCAATGTGCCATAGTCATGCTATCGAGGAGGCTGTGCACAGGCGCGAGACTCAGGCGTTGCACGATGACATGAGAGGCTTCATGGCCTCCATGGGCCATCACATGCCAAAGCGCCCTCCTCCGCCTCTTAATGAATGGCACCAATAGGAGTATGGTGTGCCATTCGTTACTCCTGAGGATGAAGCCGAAGAGTTTGACGACTCCTTCCAGTCTCCTCCTGTTGCCGCCCCTGGACCTATTCCTGGTGACCCTAGGCCTTCCGGCTCTGGTCACCCTCCGCCTCCTCCTCCTCTGTTCCAGGGTCCATCATCTTCATCAGGTTTTCCTCCATCTAACGAGCCTCCACAGGACTCGACATACGAGGAAGAGTTGATGCATACTTTCTTTTCGGGCTATCATTCCTATCCTCCTCCTTCGAGTCACTATGGTGGTATTGAGTCCTGTGCCTCTCTCTGTTTTTGGTACTTGTTGCAAAAAAGGGGGAGAAGATCTAAGGATGTAAGGGTAGTTAGTTTTAAGCAGGAAGCAGGGTCTAGTAGTTTTTATTGCTTGGCCACTTTGTGGCTTGTATCTTTCATTTATGTAATGTTGTTGTAATAAACATTTGATATGTTCTCAATATTTTAACTCTGTGGTATGATGGTCATCCAGCCATCATCATTTGTTTTTACTCTCATCTGATCATATGATACTTGTGTTGCTGCAATGATATATGATGAGTTTTGTCAAGAAGTAGTCATATGCATCACCTTTTTATATATGACACTCTCGCACCCCTCGGATAATTATATTTAGTATGGATTTGGTCACAGTCTCTAAATGTGTAGCTAGCTTGACATATTAAGTCAACACGCTAATTCAAAAATTTATGCACACATTTAGGGGGGAGCCATCTATATACAATTATCTAAAAGAATTTTATTGTTTCAAATATTTATCTGTTTGACCTTATATGTTATGGCATCAATCACCAAAAAGGGGGAGATTGAAAGTGCAGTCAACCCTAACTGAGGGTTTTGGTGATTTAATGATAAAACAAATAAGGATACTAACAAGTTTACTCCTAGTGTATGCTCAAAATCTACAGAAATTGAAGGAGTTACAACTTTTTTTGAGAAAACAAACACATCAGTGGTGCCTTGAAAAGACTCCATGCGACGAACGCATAAAATTTTATTTATATCTTGAGTGGCAGGATCTAATTCTTCCTTAGTAGTTTTTGCACAGGTAATGGTGTTTGCTATAGCTCAAGCCTCCAAATTCAAAAGCTATTTTGAAAACCAAAATCCCTTGGACACTCTGTGTATGACTGTTGTTAGGATTGAGAAACGAAGAGTGTTCCTGTTGAAAAGCAGTTGAGCTTTTTCAGCTGAGTTGAACTTCTTCAGCTGAGTTGAGCTTTTTCAGCTGAGTTGAACTTCTTCAGCTGAGTTGCGCTTTTTTAGCTAAGTTGAACTTCTTCAGCTGAGGTGAGCTTCTTCATCTGAGTTGAACTTCTTCAGCTGAGTTGAACTTCTTCGGCCGAGTTGAACTTCTTCAAGTGAGTTGAACTTCTTCAGCTGAGTTGAGCTTTTTTAGCTGAGTTGAACTTTAACTTCAACTGTGAACCTCTCTGACCAAACACCAGTTGAACTTGCCTCCAGGCTAGTTGAACTGGTGTTTTCTCTCCTAAACTTTCTGGTCAAAACCAGTTGAACTGGTCCCCAGTGGCAGTTCAACTGGTCTCCGGGACATCTGCCCAGGCTGACTAGCAGTCTGCCAATCAGACTGGAAGACTGGCTATCAGCTGACACCAGGGCGGTTGAACCGCCCCTAGGGCCGGTTCAACCGGTGTTAGGTCTGTTTTGACCAGACTCTCCAGCAGTTTACTAGTCACACTGGCAGACAGTGGCAGTTGAACTGGCCCTAGGGGCAGTTCAACTGGTCTCCCCTCGAAAAATCCAGCCTAACGGCTCTTTTTTAGGAGAGTCTATATATAGCCCCCCACATCTCTCACCTCGTAATTGCTGCTCACCCACACATTCATTGCACACCTAACTTGAGACATAGGCACACTTCTTCTTCCTCTCACACCCAAACTAGCTCTCGATTCAAATCGATTGAAGGAGCCCCTTTGATGTGAGGTTTGTGCTTGTGCTCTCGGATTTGGTTTTCCTCTCCCGTCTCACTCTCATCCCTTGAGCTTGTTGCAAACACCTCTTGTGCGATATTGTTGTTCTTCAAACCCTGGGGTTTCAAGACTGATTGAGGTTGCTTGGCAGTCTCCAAATTTGTGGACGACCCCAAGAAGTTTGTATTCCCCGCTCTTGTGAGCAAGTTTGAGAAAAGAATCCCTTCACCTTGTGTAACACTATAAAAATCATTGAATGAAAATAATGCAGTTAGTTTATTAATGGTATTTATGGTAATGAATTTTCCTTTAAGTGTTTGTTATTTATTTCATTTGGAACAATTTTTTATTGCACATAATTGATTTTTTGGATATTTAATAGCATTTCTTCTTAATTGAAAACCCAAATAATTAATATAATAATTACTAGTCCAAAAATAAATATTTCATTTATAAATAATTTTGGTATAATTATTCTGAATTTTAGGGTTATTTAAATATATATTTTGAATTTAGAAAAGAAAATAGAAAATAAAAAGAAAATAGAAAAGAAAAATAAAAAGAAAAAGAAAAACTAACCTAACCTAACCCTAAAAGCCCACTAGGGCCCATTAGCACGCGCCCTGACCTAGCCGCTGCCGCCCCTGGCTCCTCTCTGCTCAGCCGCCACCCGACTCTCTACTCCTCCCAGCCTCTCTGCTTCACCGCGGAGCCGCCAACCTCGCCCCAGTTGAGCCGCGACCCAGACCGACGCCGAGCAGCCCATGTGACCCCGTCGTCCGTTTCTTCACCGCGTTATGAGCTGCAATGCGTCCGTTTCCTCTCCCTCCCCTATTACTCCCTCTCCCCATTGATGACGCCATCAATGGCAACCATGAAGAAGACCTGGCCCTTTGTGGGCTCCTCAACGGGGAGTAAGGTAGCTTTGTGGTGTGGCCAAATCTCGGAATAAATCTTGTGTCTTGTGTTCTTGCTTGATCTATGATTGTGATTTTATTTGGCAAGATAGACATATAGGTTTATTCGCCGTGTGGATCTTGTGGTGAATTAAATCCCGTATTTTCACCATCCACACTTAGCTTATCTCTCGTGTTTTCCACTATAAGGGATCTATCTTCTATTTTCTGCGTAGTTCATAGTCTAGATTTATTCTAACAAAAGTCTAGATTTATTATAACGGCTGAGAGAGCCTGATACCCCTTCGTCTGGCATTTTTGTTAAAGAACCCCCCGGTTACCCAAGAATAGAACTTGTCGTCCCTAATTCTTTCACCCAAGCCCCTGGGATCTTGTAGTGAGGTCCTCAGACTTTTTTTTAATCAGAAAATTGTGTTTAAAATAGGGTTTTTGAATTCTAAAACTTCCACAAATTCATAACTTTGTCATAAGAACTATAAATTATGTGATTAAAATTACAAAATGTTCATTATGATGTTGTCTATATATTAAAATAATGTTAACCCACTGTTCTCATGTCTCAATTTATAGTTGATCTCTAGGTTAGAGTTAATGCTAAAGGAATTCTAATGAAGATAAAGTAAAGGTAGGAACCCCTAGCAAATGTTCAAATACTTAACTTTATAGACCCAACCCTATTTAATGTATAGTCCCATCCCTGAACTAATTATATTTGATCAAGTGTTGTAGAAAGATAGACTTCGTTAGAGAATAATGGACCACATGTATAGTAACCTAACTCAACTTATGAAACACCTCATTGTCTTTACCTTTCTATTGAACATGTGTTTACTCTGTTGCACATGTTTGGTGTAATGTTCTTTTGTTATTCCCCAAATGTGTTGAGTGAATGATTGCTTTGCGTAGACAACGAGCAGTCTGTGGTTTCCGAGGGAGCTGCAGGTGATTTCCTTGAGCAGCAACTTGGTGAAGGCAAGTGTCCTCTGACCCATTATGTCCTACTTACTTATTAATTAATTGTCTCGCATACCATGATCAACCTAAGGATTGACTAGTTTCCTATTTATCTTGTCCTTGATTACCCTTTTGGGATTTGGCTACTATGGTTAATATCATGCTAGTGCTTTACTTTAATCAATGAACATGACGGGAATACTTTATGATACAATGATGTTCTTCTAATTATGATGATGAACTTGTGGCACTAAAGGGGACTCGGGCTATTTCCCGAGTACCTCTCCGTAAGGACCTATTCGTTGGATGACCACCCGAGAAAATAGTACAACCATGAGGGTGGTATGCGACACCCTTAGCTGATTAATTAGAGGAATATGTCAACTCTAATGTCTGATATACCAGTTTTACACTCTACAGAGGATGCATAACTTCACCCACAATTTGTGTTACCCATTTGCCATGGGGTTGTACAGACCCCATACACATCTACAGAGGAGGCGAGGCAGGATAGCACTACGAGGCCTTTCCAAAGTTCCACTAGTTCGAGAAAACCCGCTACGATTTCAGGAAGAAGGAAGCATATGAATCCCTCGTCCGAAATGCCATCGCAACAGTTCGACCCAAGAACCTCCATACACTCTGCAGCGACGTCTCCCCGCTTTCCGCTTTCGGGTAAGGTAATCTCTCCCTACCTTTCCTAATTACTTGGCCAAGGGCGTCCCATTCCACCCTTGTGGTAGCACTGTTTTCCTGGGTGGTTCTCCACATTCTAATTAACATGGTGATATTATCCTGAACAATAATTAAAACAACAACAAAATTGGAACATGATCATAATATAACATCAATTTCCCAAAACCAGGTAGAGCAATAGCAAATCTACCCAATAATTCATATGTTTGAAAGGTGTCACAGTGATTAACAGAATCATTATTAGATAAAGAGAGAAGTGATCAAGGGCACAACTTGCCTTAGACTTGAGATTCCCAGGTACTTCACCAACTTGGTCTTAAAGTGACTCGTAACCTCGCTGCTACTCGTAGCAATACAAACAAACATGGTATAGGCAAAATTAACATCACACCAATCATGAGAACATATTGTATAATAATGATCTATGCATTGTAACGAGATTGTAGGTTCGAGAACCACTAAATTCGGAGTTACGGTTAAAGAGTTATGATATTCAGAAGAATTTAGTGTTAGATATAAAACAAATTAAGTGCATAAATTTAACCATATGTTTCATACAAAATAAAGTTACTAGATGATAAACAATATTAACATGAATTTAATGCAACTAGAATCGACCAAATTGGAGTTAAAATAGATTAATTATGAATTAAACAAGTTTCTAGAATTATTTTATACTAGAAAAACATTTTTCTGAATTAATTTATCCCATTTTATTTACTATCTAGGTTGCGGACACTATTCAAGAGTTCTCTAGGGTCTATTCTGCAAAATCCAGGGCCTTCTGGTAATTATTTTGATATTGTCTTGTACTGCGGGTTGATTGCCTAAAAGTCCAGGGGCTCTTATGCTAATTTGCCACAGCGAAGGGGTACCACTTAATCTTGGCCGCACGATCAGAAATCAAAGGGTCAGATTAGATCCTGATTTACGTGAACCCGTACGCGACCCTGGCCCCTGGATCAGAGATCTACGACATGTGGCTTTATTCACTAAGATCGAACTGGTGTCGTTGATCTCAAGATCTGCTGCATGGAATTAAAACAAGAAGGGGTATGCGGGTTTCAATCACAAGCGTCCAATCTAGCATCGAACGGTCGCGGCTTCATGATTCAGGGCTCTAATCGTGACTGCCCATCCATGGATGGATGGCGCAGGGGCTTTCTCCCTCCTCCAAACCATACAACGGCGGCGCCGAGCCGAACAACAGTGGACGCCATGACCGTAGAACTCCAAACATGTAACCTCTTGCCCTACACTCACACCGGGTGTGCTCTACACGTAGCCGGGCAAAAAGACAAACTAGGACGGCTTGTGCTTACCAAGACCCGAAGCACCAAAATCGACCCACTCGTCCACAAGGGAACCATGGCAAATTGTCATGCCCCTGGCCACCGGCGATTGTCGTCGGGACGTGAGCTCGTTGCCGTACCTGAGAAAGACTCAGGATGAAAAGGATGACAATATTCTGGAAAGGTTTCTCTTATTCATTACATGACCTTCGTTGTTACATCCCGGCAGCCTATACAGGCGTCCAAACGGTCCAGCCCACTCACACCCGCAGTCGCGGCCCACTCCCAACTCACTTACAATCAATTCAAACATTACATATGCCACACACCCACATTCCGCCTCCTGTCTCCTCCGTCGTGGTTGTGCTTAGGTATTGGTTGTGACACAATTAGGCCTTGTTCGGTTACATGAGATGAAATCCCACCATGGATTTAATCCGGGTATGGATTGGGTGAATCCATATCTCACACCCAATCCCATGGTAGGATTAAATCCATCAACTAATCCATGTGTCTTTTAAAGCTAGTTATTCTTTTGATCCATGGATTCTAATGTAAACTTGTGCAATATCTCATGGATTTGTTCCATACCTAATGAGCTATGGATAGAATCCATGTCTTCCATAGTTTAAAAAATTCCCAAACCCTTGGGTTATATTCCATGATGGGTTTAACCGAATAAAATAATTTAAGTAGTCATGGATTATTTTGGGACATGGATTGTGGCATGGATTTAATTCCAATCCATGCTAATCCAGAGCTGGATTGGTGTAAACGAACAAAGCCTTACACTATGTTGGCGAGGTAATTCTCCGCGCCCCGAGACTCCCGATTCACCATGAGGGTACGGACAGCTTCCCCATGCCCAGAGGATTCTTCTTGGCGGTGCGCCGAGGACGGGATGTCGGCATGGATGGGATCCTCCAGCGGCGGCTTCTTCTCCCCCACTGCTTCTACCACGCAGCACCATGATGCTCTTGGTTGGGCGTTCTCTGGAGTTGGGAGGGGGAAAGGAGTGTCGGGCGCAAGGTTTTTATGGTCTGGCTAGGCCGGATTCACCCGGTCAGCTACATGCGCATGACCGCGGCATGCCCGGCTAGGCTATACCCTATTGTAATACCCAATTTGTAATTTGCAAGAGCTAATATCAAAGGGAGAAACAAGTTCACTTTATCTATGTGGGAGTTTGAACTTTTGTGCCATCACATGTGAACACCATATTTTAAAAACAGATAATTATAAAATATATGCCACTAAATTATTGCATCATGCTGGAGTTTATGTGATTGTGCATTTGTGGATAATAAAAATAAAAGTGTCAATAACAATATATAAATGGGTCTATAGAATTTAAACTCTATCTTGGAGAAACAAAGCATTGGCTTTAACAAAATAAATTCATAAATAAATAAATTCTACACTGGCATGTTTAAGATGAATATTTAATTTGAGTACAAAATATACTACAAGATTTGAATTCAAATTCTAGATTTGGGAATGGAATTTGGAAAGGAAATAAAAAGAAAGAAATCCTGTTGGGCTGACTATACTGCTTTCGGCCCACCTAGCCCCACTTCGAGCTCGGCCCAACTCCCCCTCGGCATCCACCCTAGCTGAATGGGCCAAACTCCCCCTGGCCGGCCCATCCCTCTTTCCCCTCTCTCTTCGCGTACAGAACCACTTACGAGTAGGGCCCGCGCGTCGACCCTTTCCGCGGCGCATTGGATGTCTTAGCCGACAGGTGGGACCCACGTCTGGGCGCTTCTTCCCCACAGATCTCGCCAACGGAAGCAAGTCCGTCCAACCTTGGCCGCCACGATTTCCGGGTCACCGGGGACGCCAGCTGGAGATGGTTTTCTCTGTTGCGTTCAGGTCTCGGGGTATATAACCCACCCTAGACACGCCCAGTTCTCCGTCGAATCAGGGCATCACCGCCTCATCCAAATCACCATTAGCGCACTGGGCGGGATGAAGGTTACCACCGCGGGCATATTGGTAGGGGCGCGGCCCTCGGGGAATCCTTGATGGCGTCCTCTATCGATGCGTGGGGGTTGGCTTGGGCCCATTGGCGACCTCGCACTGAACTGCTTGTGGCGGTGGATGGCGCGATAGTGCACTGGGGTGGCAGAATTTCATCGCCGGCGACTCGAAATCACACCTCCCCGTGAGCTGGAGTCTCTGTGCAGCGGCCCCTGGTATGGTTACCCTCTATCGCATCGCGTTCGTTTCCACACCGTTTTGCGCCTACCGATGTCGGGATTGGGGTCCAGGATCGCTAGAACCCACGGCTCCGACAAAACTCCGTCGTGAGCAGCGGCAGCAGCGGCGGCGCCACCGTCGTGTTCGTGGTCGGGATGAGAGAGAGAATGTTGACCGTTGGATCATAATCAACGGTTGCGATGAATACTCTAGATAACGCTATACACCATTGAATCTGGGGTGCTCGGTAATGATCGGACGGTTTTGGGGTCACGTGATGCTCTGACCATGGATCCCAGATCCGAGGGCTAATTGTGCATACCGGTTCAATGATGGTGGCATCTAATCTGGACGGCTGTTTTATTATCGGACGGCTCAGATGCCCTCATACCCCTTCGCGCTGAGCGTTTTGCATAAAAGCCCCTACAGTTTTTCTTATTCAACCCGCCGTCCACTCAGGTGCACCACTGTGTCTGGGACGCTTTTGCGCTTTAGCCACTGGCCTTTTATGTAATCATGCGCGCAATCCAGAAAAATGAGAAAAGCAGAGAAATAATTATAGAAATTAGTTTTTAATACAAAAATAATACTAGAAACTTATTTAGTTCATAGAAAATTCATTTTAACCCCAATTTGACCCATTCCAGTTGCATTAAATTCATATTAACATTGTTTATCACCTAGTAACTTTATTTTGATATGAAACCTAAACTAAACTTATGGACTTAGTTTCTTTTGTACCCCCCACTTCTAAATCTTTAGAAAATTCATAACCCCTTAACCGTAACTCCGTTTTGATCCATTCTAGTTGCGTTAGTCTCACAATAATAATTATTATTATCTAGTAACTTTGTTTTGTCATGAGATATAGGTTAAAATGTTGCACTTAGTCTATTATATACTTAACCACGTGGATTTTCGGAAAACCATAACTTCTTAACCGTAGCTCCAAATTTAGCGATTCTCGAATCCACGACCTCGTAGCAACGCGTAGATTATCATTAAGTAGTTTATTCTTATGTTTGGTGTGATGTTAATTTTTCCTATACCATGTTCGTTTGTATTGCTACGACTAGTGCGAGGTTACGAGCCACCTGAAGAGCAAGTTGGTACCTGGAATCTCAAGTGCCAGGCAAGTTGTGCCCTTGATCACTTCTTTTACCCACTCATGTTCTAATTAATCATAATGATCTGCATAGGTTAATTTGATGGGACCTAATAGGTTACCCTAGTTTGTCTATCTTTATGCCTTGTTTACCACTAAACTTTCTGGGTAGTACTTGCTAGTGCTATATGTGGATTTGGACATTGAGATACATATTATTCATACTTTTGTTATCAGTTGCTATTTACTGTTCATGATAAGATCATTATGTTAATTGGAACATGGAGAACCACCCGGGAAAACAGTGCTACCACAAGGGTTTAATGGGACGCCCTTGGCCGATTAATTAGGAAAGCTAGTGGAAGACTACCTTACCCGAAAGGGGCAAGGGCAGTAGGGGAGTGGTCAGTGTAGGGAGGCCCTCGGGAGGATTTTGCTGCGATGGCGGTCCTGCAAGGGATTCCTGCATTGGAGCTTCCTATAAACTGTAGCGGGTTTTCTGAAGCTAGTGGAACTTTGTAAAGGCCTCGTAGTGTTACCCTGCCTCGCCTCCTCGGTAGAGGTGTATGGGAAGTCGCGATCCCTTGGCAGATGGGTAACATGACTTGTGGGTAAAGATGCGCAACCTCTGCAGAGTGTAAAACTGGTATACTAGCCGTGCTCACGGTCATGAGCAGCTCGGACACTCACATGATTAATTTATGGAACTTAAATTCAATTTGTCATATGCATTGCATCACAGGTGATGTTGTTACTTTTGTTCTACTACTTAATTGGGTTGGTATTTACTTATACTTAGTAATTGCTAATAAAATTTTGACCAACTTTAAAAGCAATGATCAGCTCTAACCATCTCCTTTGGTAAGCCTTACACTTCACGTGAGCTCCCACCTTTGGCGAGTTCATGCACATTATTCCCCACAACTTGTTGAGCGATGAACGTATGTGAGCTCACTCTTGCTGTCTCACACCCCCCCCCACAGGTCAAGAACAGGTACCACAGGATGAGGCGCGTGGAGGATGCTGCGATGAGTTCGTGAGTGGTCTAGGTCGTCGTCTCCCAGTCAACTTTGGGTTGCTGGACCGTTGTCTCCTTATAATGTAACTAGGTAGATGCACGTGCGTTGCGACGTGAGTATTAAAATTGTATGAAATATAGAAACGGAACAACGATATGCAGGAGACGAATTCGTTGATGACGATATGCAGGAGAAGAATTTGTTGCGAGCAGCAGGGAGAGTTTACTTGCCAATCTTGATAATATCAGCAGGGCAGAGGAGCACGTCGGGGCTTCAACCACGGGGTCGCGACGACAAGCACGACAGGGAGAAGATCACAGCGCAGGCGAACTTGACGCGGAGCAACGTACGAAGAAGCGACACTCGACACAACTTCGGACGTCAGGCGCACACGGCTTGACCACGCAACAGTGAGTGATGACGACGAACTTGGACGATGGCAACGACTTTCTAGCGTCGTGAACAGAGGGCGCACACGAGCACCGAGCTCGACAAAACTTTTGACATCGCGAACAAAGGGCACACGTCGAGCTGGCATCAGGGAACAAGCGATGCAAAAAGGAGAAGCAAGCAACAGATGTGGCTCGGTTGTGGTGGGCGAAGAAGGTCGTGATCCTACAATTTATAGAGCAGAGAGAGGCGAGGGCGTCGGGGAAAGAGATCACTGCTGCCATTAATGGCGTGCAAGAGAAGAAATAAGTCAGTCGATCGGGGAAACAAATATTGGGAAGATGAAATGAATTCACGTATAAGGGAAGGAGATCGGAAGAGGGGAAATAAACCTGGCAGCTGCTAAGAGTGGGGTTAGCAATATATATTCTTCCGTGATAGTAGAAGCTATGAGTAGCTCCGCTTATCCCATGCACAGCGATCCACAGTGATCATCAAATCCTCTAAATTATTGATCTTTTCAACAATACTACCATACAAAATAATTTCTTTTCAAAAGTGCCCATAAATGTAAACAAGATACAGCGTTCTCAGTATTTCTATGATCTCCAACTTTCTGATCATTGCCCAATGAGCATATAGAGGTGCCATTCTCAAATAATCTAGAATTGAAACCATAATTCCATAATTTACATGCATCAGCAGAACCTCCAGATTATTCATATTCTCTGTAATACCTTATCTGGTTGTCCAACACGCATCCTTTTCATGAGATGTTATGAATCTGCAGATTGGTAACCAATGCCAGGTGCACTTGTAGGGGTTCAAGCCACTGGGAGCAAACAGAAATATTAGAAAGGTGAAACACTGCAGGATGCAAAGAGGGGTTGTCACTTGCCATCCAACCTGCAAGAGATGGCGACACCATAGGTTGAAATGGCAGCAAGGTCGATGCCATATAAGCAATCGATAGCCAGGATAATATAAATGGACTACTTGTGACAATACTTACAGCATGAACACCCATTGGTGGAATCAAGCTAACTTAGTGATGAATACAACGAGTGGACCATTGCGAGGTGGAGATGCTCTTGCTTCATTGGTAGGAGCAGCCCAAGAGTGAACAATGGAGTGTCTTGATGTGAGTGTTTACTCTAGGGTTCTTTTCAGAGCTGAGGTTGCTGGTTACACTGAAAGTCATTAGAAAGAAAGAAAGCCCAGTCAGACGATGAAACGGGATTAACTAAGTAACTGACGCAGGATCGGTTAACAATGAAGGCATGTACTATACATCGTTTTCAGAGATGTGCTTTATTTTGACTGATGTTCATGTTTTAAAAACTGCACTACTTTATTGCTTTGACCACAACAATGACTAAGTAACTGACGCAACAAGAACAGATCTTTCTCTATGTAATTGGACAACAAATAAGAAGAAATCAGTAACAAGACAATAGATAGCAGTATATTGGTACCTTCATTGTGATTGCATGAAAAGGTTCAGTTAACAACATGCCTATATATTCTGTCAGCTAAAATATGGTACACAATATACTGATCGAGCTAAAATATACGCACAGAATTTACTATCAGGTCAAACAGAAGCAATGAATGACTTATGTTCAGTTTGTTATCATCACTCATAATCCAATATTGAAGGGCATCAATACACAATATACTGCTACACTAAAATAACATCTACACCGAGTGTCCAAAAGCATTCCAAAATGATAGCCTATGTTAGACTCTAGAACCTCTATTGAATTTGGCCTAGAATAATCCATAGTTTCTATGCTCATCATAGAAAAGCATGTCATTAATCATCACTTAACAGAAAAAGCATGTATACTTTCTTGTGGCAAACTCTGGAACATCTTTTGTGTGGTTATGCTTGAGATAATTTAAAAGAAAAGCACAGATCACCACCCCTGACCCCAGAACATCTCCACCTACTCACAAGACACTAACATCACCATTTTAAGAGAACCGAGACGTACTAACTGAACAAGAGCCTAATAGATACACCATTTATTGAAGCACAAAGATAAGCACACATTGCAGTTTGGTACAAAAACAATCTCAATGCAGTCTAGAAAAGTTGGTTACCTCCTCAACGTTTGCTGTGATGTCAAGTTGAAGGATCCTAGAGCATAATGACCAAACAGAGACAGGTTATTTTAGCCTGTTTACAAAGATAGAGAAATCATTATGCCAAGTTGAAAAGATATGGTAGATCATCTGCAGCTCGTATCAAATTCAATTGTAACTATGGCAGAAGTGATATGTAACACATGTTTATTAAAGAAACTAAATATTTATATTTATTACACATAAGTTATTTTATACTCAAAACACTATGGCATAACTCACTTTTAATCAGAACTACTACTATCTAGAAACGAAGTGATAAAAAAATCAACAATCCAGCTTAGCGTTATATCAGGAGCAAGAATAATGTACCCTTGATTCCAAGTTCATCAGAACTGTAGATTTGATTGCCTCTTTAGCACAATCAAGTTGTTCTTGTGTAACTACAAGAGGTAAAAGATGGAGAACAAAGGAACGAACGATAATGGTCAATCCAAATTTGAAATAGGATAGTTGGCAAGAAAGAAGCCTTTTCCAAGAGGCACAATCTCCAAGAGTTCCTCTGCTGCCAAATCCATAACCTCCGTTGAAAAGTCTAGGCTCTGTTAAATGATAATATTAAAAAAACCAGTCAGCTATATTAATTGTTTGAACAAGGGCGTACACAATTTAGATTATGTACTAACATCACTTTTTTAAGAGAACCGAGACGTACTAACTGAACAAGAGCCTAATAGATACACCATTTATTGAAGCACAAAGATAAGCACACATTGCAGTTTGGTACAAAAACAATCTCAATGCAGTCTAGAAAAGTTGGTTACCTCCTCAACGATTGCTGTGATGTCAAGTTGAAGGATCCTAGAGCATAATGACCAAACAGAGACAGGTTACTTTAGCCTGTTTACAAAGATAGAGAAATCATTATGCCAAGTTGAAAAGATATGGTAGATCATCTGCAGCTCGTATCAAATTCAATTGTAACTATGGCAGAAGTGATATGTAACACATGTTTATTAAAGAAACTAAATATTTATATTTATTACACATAAGTTATTTTAGACTCAAAACACTATGGCATAACTCACTTTTAATCAGAACTACTACTATCTAGAAACGAAGTGATAAAAAAATCAACAATCCAGCTTAGTGTTATATCAGGAGCAAGAATAATGTACCCTTGATTCCAAGTTCATCAGAACTGTAGATTTGATTGCCTCTTTAGCATAATCAAGTTGTTCTTGTGTAACTACAAGAGGTAAAAGATGGAGGACAAAGGAACGCAAACGAAAATAAGCGGCTGCTGTTTTCGGCGGCGCAGTCTGGCCGCCGAAAATAATCTTTTATTTTCGGCGGCTAGCATGTTGGCCACCGAAAATAGCTTATTTTCGGCGGCTGGTACCTGACCGCCGAAAATAAAGATTTATTTTTAGCTGATTTTTTCTTGCGGCGAGAAACCACAGAAAATAAGGCTAAAACCGCCGAAAATAGATTCCGGAGGTCGGGCGGGCGGAGGCGGGGTTGGCGGGCGGTTTGCGGTGGCGAGGATTCCGGAGGTTGGGCGGGCGGAGGCGGGCGCGGTAGCGGGGGCAGTCTACACTAAGCGCTTAATAGTTAGTAGAGATTGTGTTCATGTATTCAGTAATGCACAATTAAACTGACGTGGGAAATGTCTCCATTAATCACATACTACTACTACCTGGCTAATCCTAATGTGCAACTATTAGTCACAAGACACTTGAAGGGTGAGGATATTATTAAAATCACAGTAATCCTACCATGCAGCTCTTGGTCACAGACTTACATGCCATTTAAAGAGTGAAAATATTGCTAAACAGTATAGTAGACATTTTTTCTCATCTCATCAACCCAGCAACATATTAAATCTGATTCCAGATTGAAGTAGTCATTTAGACCTCAATATCCTAAGAACACATATAATGTGATGCTCAACATTTTTACCAAATATAAATGGAGTTACTGTCATTACTCAAAAGGAAGTGCTAGCACTTTTGGCTATTCTGACAGAAGTAACTGCAGATCTTGTGAACAGAAACTTGAGTGGCAATATCATAAAGGGCAACATTCCAATCTCCCTAGGTACCATCTCTGCGGTGCAAGTAATGTAAGTGCACTTCAATGCCATAAAGTTTAGTGTGTTATATTTCTATTCTTTCAAGGGCGTCCTAATTCATAATTTGATTTTCTGACGAAACTAACTGAAAATTTTGTAAACAGTACTTCATATTGATTAAGTTTCGACCTATTTAGCGTAAAATGTCAATTGTTCCCGGATAGGTGATTGTAGGGAAAATTTATTTATTTGGCTGAATATTTCCATTTAAGTAATAGTTGGATACAGAATATAGAGCTATTAGCAAACATCTAGAATCAACTTTGATTTCTCTTGTTGTAAAATCTCTAAATGCCATAGGGCTTCTAATTCAGTTGTTGATGTATTAGCCTCATATGGAGCCAACTTTGATGCGAGTGAGTCTATTTTGATTAGAGAAAGCACCAGACTGTGCAATAAAAATGGGTCAGTCACCTTTGACAGCAAGCGTCACTGGCGTGGGTCGATCAAGTTTGGAGGCGACGATAAGGATTTTTTTAATATAATTTCAAGAATCCAAAGGGCATTTAGATAGGCTCAAAATCATGCTAGTTTATATGTTAGCAGGTAGCAGAAAACAAAACGATGTGTTCTCAGGTAGCAACAAACAAAACGACAGGAGCCCTTGCCGAATAATCAGGCACATGCGCGAGGATGGATAAGCAACAGATCAGCGACTGCGTGGGGATGGAGTCTGCTTGGAGAAGGAGAGGACACGCACCTTGATCTCTCGAAGGGAAGCACGGGAGACCGAAGACAGCTGCGGCGGTGGCGTGAGGGTTCGGGGGTGGAAGACTTGCTCCAGGACCCCGGCATTTGCAAACAGGGAAGCACAAGCAAATAAGATTATTCCTTGACATATAATAATGACAAAAATTGGGCACTGCCACATTGATCGTGCATTTGTTTGTGATGTGCTGGCATTATAGATACAGTCATATAGAAGCAAAAAGTGTCAGCTCAACACCCTAAGTAAAAACAGATTTGAAGTCACTATACCCCAAATGTTGACTCCAGCACTAAGACAAAATAACTGCTTGAAATAAATAGAGCAAGTATCACACTGACACAGATAACATCATTTTCTTCAAAGATGCTCCGTATATTAAGTTCATCAACAAAAGTTCTCCTTCTCTAGTAGAGGAGGCAGGGGGAAAAGTAGTTAATTGGATATTGGACAAGGAATTGCTAGTGTAATTAGTAATGAACTCGGGAATCAGGATAAACAAACTCTTTAATTCTTTTGATCTGATTAACATCTCATGAAACTACTGCATAAATTCTGCAACTCCAGGATAATGCACTAACCATATGGGTTGCGTAACTACAACCTACATGTGTGATAGAGATAAATTACATGAGAGAGAGATGATGCATACAGAAAGATTACACACTGGTCCATGTAGAGTGGGGCTTTGGTCTGAGCTGAGTGCAAAGCAGTCTAGGATCTAGTTTTATGGACAAACAAACTGAACTACAAATGAAATAAGAAATACTAAAAATGTAAATATAGCAGAAATGAACTATGAGACTATTAGACAGTTGTGCTGCAGGTCGGGTCATTCCATATAAAAGCACACCGGAATATCTCCAATGTTTCTCTCATGAATCGAATATTATACACATTTTAACTGCCATCATAGAGAAATGGATTAAAAACAGTTTTGCATGTATTATATGTCACATGCAAAAAAGAATTGGAAGGCGATAGTGCCCTTTTGCAGTATTAGGAATGGTATTTACTATTGATCAGGAAGTCCCAAGCTTTACTTGGCAAAGTGAGTGATTTAGTTGATAAAGTTAGAACATACTTTGTACAAACTCTTTTTATACCACGACTAAAAAATTCCCGTTCTGAATCAACCTGAGAGCTTGAAAGGAGAGGAAGATTTTCGCGCAGCAAACATCTGAGCATCTGGAAAAAAGTAAATGGACAAAATTGCAATAAGATCAACCGAAGGCTACATATCAAAGTAGACTAAAATTGAAAATTGCAGTGAGAAAAGGAGCACAATTGAAAAGGACATCTAACTTTAGTTTTTGTAGAGTTAAGCAAAATAGGTTTCTCGATTAATATTTTCAGAATATATCACATCAGGAAGTTATGATTAATCTGGATAGAATAATAGATTAGTCAATGAGCAACATGCAAAAAATATAAAACCAAGCAATAGCATTTTCCTATTTGTTATTTAATTTGACTATGAACCATATAAAATAATAAAAAATGAGCACAACAAACACAGAGCCAATATAGAACAAAAGATCAAAACACAACCCCAACGTATCACACCCTTTGTCAACGGCATAGTTGTCAAAAAGAAAGGAACAAAGACAGTTATAAACCAATAATATGTGGAGTAAACTATGACACATAAGGACAAAGTACACGAACATCCTACCAAGCCATTACTGCATGTCACATTTATACGGCCTTCAACAGCATCAGCTATGTTTGTGATCTTCAAATCAAAGTAAGTATCTTAAATATCTGAATTTAGCTCATGATTTGAAAAGAAACCATTTCTCAATTCATTAGGGAGAGTATATCTGCAGTGGCACTGCTTCCCAGACTGCATTTGACATTAAAATGAACCAGTGATTACTAATTTACATCTTGTAAAGAGAAAGACGAAAGTTGAACAGTACAACCAGAATTTGCTAGTGATGCCCTTTTTGGAGAAAATCTACATTGGAACTGTCAGAGAACTTTATAAAAAAGCAATCAAAATGCATACTATTCAATAATCAAACAATAAGGCCTGAAGTAAGAATCTTTTTACAGTATTCAAAATGAAGTTTGTACAACTTTTTAATATGAATAGAGGCTCAAGGTAGGTTAGATGCCACTCAACTCAGTTGGACTTGATAAAGCCATAAGCCACGGAGGAGGCTCTGGACACAGATCCCTTGCATAGGGAAACTTCAGGTATGTTTCTTGTTAAAAGAAAGCAATGTATTTACAACCTTCTATATAGGCTAGCCGTAACAATCTTTAATAATTAGCATAGAAGCTTATCATCATGCCCATGCTACCTGGGTAATTTGGGGCCATGGTTTCCTTCTACGTGAGAAGGTGCAACCCACAATGGTATTCCACATTTCCACGAGACTTGTAATGATTAAATCTTCAAAATTCACTTTAGACTGGGAGAGTAAGCTCCAAAAGAATTACAATATCTAAAGGTACTAATGTTTTAACTCTAAAAACTGTTTGAATTCATAATGCAATAGAAATTACTTATATCAATTTCTGGTCAAATAAAGGAATGCTTAACTGGGGCCTTTCATGTGATAAATAGTAGTGCTTGGTCGTCAAGGCCAAATAACGAAAAATAAAATTAAAATCTATACTTAATACTCTTAATAGCACGTGTCACCATATCATTTGTTCTAGATTGCTTTTTATAACGTTCACCAGAACCATCTTTGTTCTTGACAGGACTAATTGGAAGACGTTTTGTTGAATCTGGTTTGATATTGTTTCAGGTATGATGACATGCTCTGCAGCAGCACATTTATCACCTTTGTTGTCTATATTATTCGGTCGTGTTAATTTTAAATTAAATCGACAACATATGCTTCTTGCAAAATCACAAAAACAGATTAACAATATGGTCATGCATTTTGTATTCTTACTTTTCCAAAAACATTTCCAAAACTTAAATCTAATATGTATCAAGCTAACCCTAAATGCATAGAGGACTAATCGAGCCAACACAGTTAGGGTTGAAGGCTTTGATTCTAGTTGGATAACCATGCTGATTTCCAAATCGAGGATGAATGGAGCAAGATCCATACCTCAGGATAACTGAACTCTAGAAATCGTCTCGTATCTACCATGGGGAAGCCTTGCCGCTTGGACTGTGTCCTGCTGGTCGTCCCTCTCGCTATGATTGGGGATGTCGGTCTCCTGAGTCCACGGTGAGGTCTACTGCCGAGCTCCGCCACAGCGCTTCCACCGAGCGACGAACCGAACGAACGGGAGTTCAGCACGCCGCCGCTCATGGCCAAGCACGAGGGGGTGCTCAGCGAGGGACGACGTCGAGACACCATGCGGGAGATGGCTGATATGGAGGCGGCGGTGCCAGGTTGAGCAGGTTGGCGGCGTTCTCATAGAAAGGCGGGGAGGTGGAAGGAGCAGGTCGTAGGTACATCGGCACCACCTCCTCGGGGAGCGGCAGTGGTCGCATCTCGGCAGTCGGGGAAGGAAGGGCGTCGTTGGAGGCCATGGGGCGAGATCCGGCGTTGAAGGCCGCGCGGCACCTCGGCAGCCGGGGGAAGGAAGGGCACCGTTGGTGGGGGAGCCGCGCGGGATCTCGGCCGCGCGTAGCATGTAGCATGTGGGGGAGGAAGGGCGTCGTTGCCGTTGGTGGGGTAGTCGCATCCTTGCAGCCGGGGAAGGAAGGGCGTCGTTGGTGGCCATGGGGCGAGATCCGGCGTTGAAGGCCGCGCGGCATCTCGACAGCCGGGGAAGGAAGGGCGCCGTTGGTGGGGACTCGGCAGCATTTGGGGAGGAAGGGCGCCGTTGGTGGGGGGTCGTGCGCGGCATCTCGGCAGCCGGGGAAGGAAGACGCGCACGACATCTCGGCAGGCGGGGGCACGGTGGTGTGGACGCCCTCACTGCATCCTTAAGCACGGGCGAGGAGCTTCTACAAATCGACGGTGGTCGGGGGGAGGAGCGCTGATGTCGAACGGGGGCAGGGTCACGGTGTCGCCCCCTGTGGACGCCTCCAGCGCCTGCGCCACCATGAATCCGGGCATCGCCGAGGGGGGTGAGGGCAGGGGAAGGGAGGGGGAGGCCTTGAATCCTGGACGCATCCGCAGGGGTGTTCTCGGATCCTGTCACCGCGGCGCGGGACAGGGGGAGCAGGGGCGGCGGGTGCGAACAGGGGGAGCAGGGGCGGCGGCTCACGCGGGGAGGGAGAGGGGGAGGCGGGGGACGAACGTGGGCGTGGAGACGAGGACGAACGTGGGCGTAAGCAGGGGCGGACGGTGTAGATTTACAGAAGCGATTGGACGGTGTAGATTCACCGAAGGCAGAACCAGGGGAGGCAGCCTACCCCTTGCAGCCTTAATAGGTAGTATAGATATAGATTATTTATTTATTTATTTTGTATAGAACTCTTATTATATAGTAAAGATGTGACATTCGATCCTGTGCCATGATTCATCATATGTGTGAGACTTGGTCCCAGCACACCTGGTGATGATGTTCGCGCCCGGGTCTTGGTGCCCCAAAATCCGGGTGTGACACCTATACAGAGCCGTCGCTATGGGCGCGCCCGTTGTGGGAGTTCTGATAGTGGTGGGGCCCATCTATCATTCATAGAAGCTGCTATGCGTTCGCAAGGTTAGGGCTGACGAGCGGGACCCACATGCAGCGACACACTACGTACGGGTGAAGGTTGTCCAGCAACGCGGATAGGCTGGGCCGGCCGTTCGGCCCAGGTAGTTGAGGCAGAGAGGTTGCCCAATGGCCCCCACTTGCCATCCAGCGCACGGGAGCGTCCACACGCCCACAGGCGCAGGAGGCGTATCTAGGCTGAAATGGGGTAGCAGGCCCAGCTAGGTCGAGTTCTCCTTTTCTTTTTCTTATTTTCTATTTCCCTTTTATTTTAAATTCATAATTTGAATTCAAATTCAAACTAGGGTTCCTCTTTTAGATTAAATGCATCACTCAAACATATCAATATGAGATGCACATTTCTTTATTTATATATTGGTTACTTGTCTAATTTAATTCCATTAATTGAATATGCAAAAAAGAGAGGAAACCAATTAATCTCCAAAGGTTCCAAAAATCCCCAAAACACTAACATATAAGTATATTTATTTATTTATATCATTATTTTTCTCTAATACAAATTTTGGGATTTACAAATCCTACCCCCTTAAAAATAACCTTGACCCCGAGATTAGTAAGAAAAGGGATGTATCTCAATCTTGTCTCAACACATATACACATTCAAGAATCTCACCATGATGCATAACTTGTTATTAAAACATAGGTTCAAATAGACCTTATTATTATTCCTAAAATAATAAAATACTAGCTACTACCTAAGGTATTATTTAGGTCTTATAAATACTACTCCCTAAAGAAAACTAAACTGATCTTGTTGTTCATTCCCCTCTTCGCTGGCTTCTTCACCTTCAATCGGCACCTCTTCCTGGTTTTTGGGCTCTCCAGGTTCAGCTTCTACTTCCACATGGTTGACTTGTCCCAGATTGACGGATAAGGCTTGGCTTTTACCTCCTGAGACCTGACCCTGCTTCATTGGAGCTAGAGTGGTGTAAGCAGCCCTATTGGGACATTAGTTGGCATAATGACCGGCATGTCCACATTTGAAGCATGACTTGTTTGTGGATGCATTACGAGCAACAAGTACCGCTGGAGTGCTTGCTTGGGGAGGAGCAGATTGGGTCTGTTGAGTCTGTTGCCCGAAACTGCCACGAGCTGGTGCACTTTGAGGTGTACTATAATGGGGACGGGTACTACTTCAGTCTATCCCTAGTTAGTAGCCTTTCTCTTCTCTCCTAGTTCTCTCTTGTGTTCTAGAGTGATAGCCTTGTCTAGCAGTCTCTGGAAGGACGAGAATGTGTGCGACATCAGTTGGTATTGAAGTGGCCCGATCAAACCCTCCTGAAATAGTTTCTGTGTTTTCTCATCATCTCCAACTTCCCTAGGAGCATATCAAGATAGTTGGATGAATCTGTCTCTGTATTCACTTACTGACATGCCTCCCTGTTTGAGGGATAGGAACTCCTTCTTCTTGATCTTCATGAGACCAGCAGGAATGTGGTAATTCCTGAAGTTAGTAGAGAATTCTACCCAGGAGATGGTGTCAGCCGTAGCATTTGCTGCGCAATATGCATCCCACCAATCCGCAGCGGGGCCAGTGAGGCGACCCAATGCATAAAGTACTTTCTCCATGTCAGTACACTGAGCTATATTGAGCATCTTTTCCATGGACTTTAACTAGTCGTTATCTTGTAGTGGGTCTGGGGAGCAAGAGAAGGTAGGTGGCTTGTGACTCATAAACTCCCAGTGCTTATCCCTGGGCGGCGTTGGTGGTGGTGGAGGTGGTAGCTTTTGTCGTTCCTGACGCTCTTGACGGATTTCTTGACGCTCTTGATGGATTTGCGCTTGCATTTCCATCATGGAGTTAGTCATCTATTGTAGTAGTCACATTTGAGCTACAACCACGACATCTATCCCAGCAGGCGGGGGATTCTGAGGAGGATTCATTTCCGGTTCTGGATTAGATACAACCCTTCTTCAACAAATTCGTGCGGGTAGATCAACACCTCCTCCCCTCCTAGTATTAACCATTTGGGTTAGAGTCATATGGTAAGATAGTTTTGCAAGGGAAATAATTTAATAGACAGAACAGATAGCCTAGTAGCTGGTCATATACTAAAGGATTAGAATTTTGGTTAGCGGTGTTATGTCTAGGTTTGGGGTAACTATGTTTACAAGATGAATCTCCAAGGGTAAGATAGAATCTGTTAAGATGAGATGAATCTGTGACACTTGATACATTTTAATGGGGGATAATCTAGGTTGGCTAGTTATCTTATAAACACATTTTTTGCCTATATGTATATGCAGATGCAATTGTGGACATTACTCCACAACTCATCACACTCAATCAAAGAACCAAATCAGACAATTATCATAAGAACAAACATTCAAGCGTATAGATACCTACAAAAATAAAATAGTTTTGTTTTTGTTCCTGAGATTAGGTGTCCTATTCTTAAGGGTCACTTTAGACACAGGATTCCAAAGTATGAAATCCACTTTTGTCTTTAGAAGAGAAAAGGTAAGAGTAGTCAGAGTAAAGCAGCAATAAATGAGAAAAGATTAAGGAAAGTATAACAAGAATCAGAGTAAAGGTAAGTAGTAAGGGTTTTGTTCAGTTCTATCTAGGTTACGTCCTACAGTCAACATTCCTCTGATACCACTTCTATCACACCCGAATTTAAGGGACAAACCAGAGTGTGAATCAAATGTGTGCTGGGATCAAGTCTCACACATATGATGACTCATGGTACAAAAATAAATGTCACATCCTTAACATATAATAGAGTTATGTACAAAATAGTTAAATAATTACATCATACGAAGACAATGATCTAGCAACCATAGTTGACTGGAAGATGACGACCTAGACCTCTCACAAACTCATATTGACATCCTTCATGCTCCTCATCTGCGGTACCTGTTCTTGACCTAGGGGATGTGAGCACAGCAAGGGTGAGCTCACATACGTTCATCACTCAGCAAGTTATGGGGAATAATGTGCATGATCTCACTTACAGTGGAGCTCATGTGAAGTGTAAGGCTTACCAAAGGAGATGGTTAAAGCTGAGCATTGCTATTAAAGTTGGTCAAAGTTTTATTAGAAGTTACCAAGTATAAGTAGATACCAACCCAAATAAATGAGAGATCACAGTTAACAATAACACCCATAATGCAATGCAAATGACAAACTAAGTTTAGTTCCATAAGTTAATCATGTGAGTGTCCAAGCCGCTCATGACCGTGAGCACGGCTTATATACCAGTTTTACACTCTGCTGAGGTTACACATCTTCACCCACAAGTCGTGTTACCCATTTTCCACGGGGTTGTACGTACCCCATACACCTCTACCGAGGAGGCGTGGCATGGTACCACTACGAGGCCTTTCTGAAAGTCGCCTAGAGGGGGGTGAATAGGTGTAATCTGAAATTTACAACTTTAAACACACACTACAAGCCAGGGTTAGCGTTAGAACTAAAAACAAGTCCGGGAGAGAGGGGAAAACAAATCAAACGGAAATAAAGCGAATGAACATGGTGATTTGTTTTACCGAGGTTCAGTTCCAAAGAACCTAGTCCCCGTTGAGGTGGTCACAATGATCGGGTCTCTTTCAACCCTTTCCCTCTCTCAAACGGTCACTTAGACCGAGTGAGCCTTCTTCCTTAATCTCATGGGTCACTTAGACCCCGCAAGGACCACCACACAATTGGTGTATCTTGCCTTGCTTACAAAGCACTTGAGAGTAAGAATGGAAAAGAAAAAGAAGGCCAAGCCAAGCAAACAAGAGCAACAAGGGAACATAAGAGTTCCTATAACAAGTCATAATGCACTAGAGTTGATTTGGGGACTTTGAGTGGATCGATCGCTTTGATTGTGTCTTGGAGTGGAGTCTATTGCTCTTGTATTGAATGCAATGTTCAGAATGCTTGGGTGCTTGGTGTGGTGGTGGTTGGGGGTATTTATAGCCCTCAACCACCAAATGGTCGTTGGGGAAGACTGATGTCGATGGGCGCACCGGACAATCCGGTGCGCCGCCACGTCACCCAACCATTAGGGTTCGGGAGCAGTCGACTATTGGAGGCTTTGTCCTCTTGCGGCACCGGACAGTCCGGTGCCACACCGGACAAGTCCTGTTCACTGTCCGGTGCGCCTCTGACTCTGCACTCTTACTCTGCGCGCACTATTCTTCACTGTTCATCTGAGTCAGCGGCTTTTGCAGTCGACCATTGCACAAGTTAGTCGTTGCTCCGCTGGTGCACCGGACAGTCCGGTGGCACACCGGACAGTCCGGTGAATTATAGCGGAGTGCGCCTATTGAAATCCGAGAGTGGTTGGTTCATCTTTGTACAGACATGGTGCACCGGACACTGTCCCGTGCGCCGTTCCTCAACACACTTAAGTTTCCTTTGCTCCTTTGTATTTGATCCCTAACTTGAATATTTATTGGTTTGTGTTGAACCTTTTTGCACCTGTAGAACATGTATTCTAGAGCAAACTAGTTAGTCCATATATTTGTGTTGGACATTCAACCACCAAAACTAATTGTGGGAAACGGTTAACCTTATTTCCCTTTTAATCTCCCCCTTTTTGGTGATTGATGCCAACACAAACCAAAGCAAATATATAAAGTGCAGAAATGAACTAGTTTGCATATGGTAAGTGCAAAGTTTACCTAGAATCAAACTAATTTATAATCTCATTAGATATGTATGGATTGCTTTCTTCTATTTAATATTTTGAACCACATTTGCACCACTTGTTTTGTTTTGGCAAATTCTTTTAGAAAATCTTTT
Organism: Zea mays; assembly: GCF_902167145.1. Classification (NCBI taxonomy): domain Eukaryota; kingdom Viridiplantae; phylum Streptophyta; class Magnoliopsida; order Poales; family Poaceae; genus Zea; species Zea mays. The sequence continues at coordinate 45,391,586 of NC_050099.1, read as the reverse complement.
CAAAGTCTTTTGCAAATAGTCAAAGGTATATGAATGAGATTGCAAGAAGCATTTTCAAGATTTGAAATTTCTCCCCCTGTTTCAAATGCATTTCCTTTGGCTAAACAAAACTCCCCCTGAATGAAATTCTCCTCTTAGTTTTCAAGAAGGTTTTAGTAGGTATCAATTTTGAAAAACTACATTTAAATATACCAATTGAAAAGATTGTCATTACAAGATACCAATTGAAGTTTAACACAATACCAATTGAGATTTTGCTTTCTCAAGATAAGGATATCAATTGATATATTGTCATGACATAGATACCAATGAAAAATATCAATTAAAGCTTCATTCGTGATACCTATTGAAAAACAACCATTTGTGAAAACCAATTAAATCTTCATTTTGAAATTTTTGAAATTGGTGGTGCGGTCCATTTGCTTTGGGCTTAATATTTTCTCCCCCTTTGGCATTAATCGCCAAAACGGAGACTTGAGAGCCCTTAAATACTTTCTCCCCCATTGGTATAAGTAAATATGAGTGAAAAATTATACCAATTTGGAGTGAGCGGAGTAGCGACGAAGGGTAATTGATACCGTTAGAGTGGAGTGGAAGCCTTGTCTTCGTCACATACTCCATTTCCCTTTCAATCTACGACTTAGTATAGAAATATACTTGAAAACACATTAGTCGTAGCCATGGTACATAAATAATAAGAAATATGCATTTGTACCAAAACGAAAGAGATAGGATCAAAGGTATATAAATGAGCTATGTGTGCAATGTTTCAATCAAAATTCCGAGAATCAAGAATATTTAGCTCATTCCTAAGTTTGCTAAAGGTTTTCTCATCTAATGGCTTGGTAAAGATATTAGTTAATTGATTCTTGGTGTTTACATAAGCTATTTCGAGATCCCCCCTTTGTTGGTGATCCCTCAAAAAGTGATACCGAATGTCTATGTGCTTAGTGCGGTTGTGTTCAACGGGATTATCCGCCATGCGGATTGCACTCTCATTATCACATAGGAGATGGACTTTGCTCCATTTGTAGCCATAGTCTGTGAGGGTTTGCCTCATCCAAAGTCATTGCGCACAACAATGACCTGCAGCAATGTACTCGGCTTCGGCGGTGGATACAGCTATAGAGTTTTGTTTCTTTGAAGCCCATGACACCAGGGATCTCCCCAGAAACTGACAAGTCCCTGATGTGCTCTTCCTCAATTTTACACCCTGCCCAATCGGCATCGGAATATCCTATTAAGTCAAAAGTGGATCCCTTGGGGTACCAAAGCCCAAACTTAGGAGTGTAAACTAAATACCTCATGATTCTCTTCACGACCCTAAGGTGAACTTCCATAGGATCGGCTTGGAACCTTGCACACATGCATACAGAAAGCATAATATCCGGTCGAGATGCACATAAATAGAGTAAAGATCCTATCATCGACTGGTATACCTTTTGATCTATGGATTTACCTCCCGTGTCGAGGTCGAGATGCCCATTGGTTCCCATGGGTGTCTTGATGGGTTTGCCATCCTTCATCCCAAACTTCTTAAGTATGTCTTGAATGTACTTTGTTTGATAGATGAAGGTGCCCTCTTGGAGTTGCTTGATTTGAAATCCTAGGAAATACTTCAACTCCCCCATCATCGACATCTCGAATTTATGGATCATGATCCTACTAAACTCTTTACAAGTTGATTTGTTAGTAGACCCAAATATAATATCATCAACATAAATTTGGCATACAAACAAATCTTTTGCAATAGTTTTAGTAAAGAGAGTAGGATCGGCTTTACCGACTTTGAAGCCATTAGTGATAAGGAAATCTTGCATGCATTCATACCATGCTCTTGGGGCTTGCTTTAGCCCATAAAGCGCCTTTGAGAGTTTATACACATGGTTAGGATACTCACTCTCTTCAAAGCCGGGAGGTTGCTCAACATAGACCTCTTCCTTGATTGGTCCATTGAGGAAGGCACTTTTCACGTCCATTTGATAAAGCTTAAAGCCATGATAAGTAGCATAGGCAAGTAATATACAAATTGACTCAAGCCTAGCTACGGGTGCATAAGTTTCATCAAAATCCAAACCTTCGACTTGTGAATAACCTTTGGCCACAAGTCGGGCTTTGTTCCTTGTCACCACACCATGCTCATCTTGCTTGTTACGGAATACCCATTTGGTTCCTACAACATTTTGGTTAGGATGTGGAACTAAATGCCATACCTCATTACTCGTGAAGTTGTTGAGTTCCTCTTGCATTGCCAGCACCCAATCCGGATCTCTTAGTGCATCCTCAATCCTGTATGGCTCAATAGAGGATACAAAAGAGTAATGTTCACAGAAATGAGCAACTCGAGATCTAGTTGTTAACCCCTTATGAATATCACCAAGGATGGAGTTGACGGGGTGATCTCGTTGTATTGCTTGGTGAACTCTTGGGTGTGGCGGTCTTTGACCCTGTATTTCTTGATCATCTTCCTTGTCTTTATCATTATCATCTCCCCCTTGATCATTATCCTCCTCTTGAGGTGGCTCACCCTCTTGATCTTCATCTTCATCATTTTGAACATGTTCCTCATCTTGAGTTGGTGGGGATGCTTGATTGGAAGATGACGGATGATCTTGTGCTTGTGTAGCCTCTTCGGATTCCTTAGGACACACATCCCCAATGGACATGTTCCTTAGCGCGATGCACGGAGCCTCTTCGTCATCTAGTTCATCAAGATCAACTTGCTCCACTTGGGAGCCATTAGTCTCATCAAACACAATGTCACAAGAAACCTCAACTAATCCAGTGGATTTGTTAAAGACTCTATATGCCATTGTGTTTGAGTCATATCCTAGTAAAAAGCTTTCTACAACCTTAGGAGCAAATTTAGATTTTCAACCTCTTTTAACAAGAATAAAACATTTGCTACCAAAGACTCTAAAATATGAAACATTTGGCTTTTTACCGGTGAGGAGTTCATATGATGTCTTCTTGAGGATTTGGTGAAGGTAGAGCCGGTTGATGGAGTAGCAGGCGGTGTTAATCGCCTCAGCCCAAAACTGGTCCGACGTCTTGTACTCATCAAGCATGGTTCTTGCCATGTCTAGTAGAGTTCTATTCTTCCTCTCCACTACACCATTTTGTTGAGGTGTGTAGGGAGAAGAGAACTCATGCTTGATGCCCTCATCCTCAAGAAAGCCTTCGATTTGAGAGTTCTTGAACTTCGTCCCATTATCGCTTCTTATCTTCTTAATCCTTAAACCGAACTCATTTTGAGCTCGTCTTAAGAATCCCTTTAAGGTCTCTTGGGTTTGTGATTTTTTCTGCAAAAAGAATACCCAAGTGAAGCGATAATAATCATCCATAATAACTAGACAGTACTTACTCCCACTGATGCTTATGTAAGCTATCGGACCGAATAAATCCATGTGGAGTAGCTCGAGCGGCCTGTCAGTTGTCATGATGTTTTTGTGTGGATGGTGAGCACCAACTTGCTTTCCTGCTTGACATACGCTACAAACCCTGTCTTTCTCAAAATGAACATTTGTTAGTCCCAAAATGTGTTCTCCCTTTAGAAGCTTGTGAAGATTCTTCATTCCAACATGGGCTAGTCGGCGATGCCAGAGCCAACCCATATTAGTCTTAGCAATTAAGCAAGTGTTCAGTTCAGTTGTGTTCTCATTAAAATCAACTAAATATAGCTGACCCTCTAACACTCCATTAAATGCTATTGAATCATCACTTCTTCGAAAGACAGTGACACATATATCAGTAAAAAGACAGTTGTAGCCCATTTTACATAATTGAGAAAAATAAAGCAAATTGTAATCTAAAGAATCTACAAGAAAAACATTGGAAATAGAATGGTCAGGTGATATAGCAATTTTACCAAGTCCTTTGACCAAACCTTGATTTCCATCCCCGAATGTGATAGCTCGTTGGGGATCTTGGTTTTTCTCGTAGGAGGAGAACATTCTCTTCTCCCATGTCATGTGGTTTGTGCATCAGCTATCAATTATCCAACTTGAACCCCCGGATGCATAAACCTGCAAAACAATTTAGGCCTTGTTCTTAGGTACCCAAATAGTCTTGGGTCCTTTCACATTAGAAACAAGCACCTTGGGTACCCAAACACAAGTTTTGGAGCTCTTGTGTTTGCCCCCAACATATTTGGCAACTACTTTGCCTGATTTGTTAGTTAAAACATAAGATGCATCAAAAGTTTTAAATGAAATATTATGCTCATTTGATGCAGCAGGAGTTTTCTTTTTAGGCAATTTAACATGAGTTGATTGCCTAGGGCTAGTAGCCTCATTTTTATACATAAAAGCATGGTGAGAAACATTATGAGGTTTTCTAGCATGAATTCTCCTAATTTTATGCTCAGGATAGTTAGCAGGATATAAAATATAGCCTTCATTATCCTGAGCCATGGGAGCCTTGCCTTAACAAAGTTGGACAATCTATTAGGGGCATTAAGCTTGACATTGCTTCCCTGTTGGAAACCAATGCCATCCTTAATGCCAGGGTGTCTCCCATTATAGAGCATGCTTCTAGCAAATTTAAACTTTTCATTTTCAATTTCATGCTCATTGATTTTAGCAATTAATTGAGCTATATGATCATTTTGTTGTTTAATTAGAGTAAGGTGATCATTTATAGCATCAACATTAACATCTCTACATTTAGTACAAATAGAAACATGTTTGACAGTAGATGTAGAATGTTGGGGGCCTTCGGCTTCCGAAGGTCCTCAAAAACATGATCTGACAAGGTTTTCCAAGAGAAATATGTGAACAGGTACCTTCGAAGTCAGATTGCGGGTATACAAGAGCATGGTTAAGATGAAGCTTGACTGGAATGGAAGGTGATCACGACGAAGGATAAGACGATCACGAAGCTATGTGCAGAAAAGCTTCGGCATAATGGCAGAAAAGGGGAACCGACTTAAAGATGAAAAGCCAAATTAGACCTCGAAGAATTACTATAGAGTTATTGATAAATGTAATGGGCATTAATGTAATTTTGCATGGGCTGCGACCCGTGCCTATAAATAGGTGAACAGTATTCCTGTACTGTTCACGCTGACTTGGCATTTACTTTTGCGTCACGTCTGTATTCACATTCCTTCAAGCTGAAGGTACATTTGTAATTTATTATCGTTTACACAAGTAACATAAGTAAATGAAGGGAGTAATACCAATGTTTGAAGAAGATTATATTATTTTCTGTATTTTATGTATGAATGTATTTTATCTTTTGTTATGATCATGAAGGTATGCCCTTCATGACCTTCGTCCGAAATTCATTATATCCGAAGGGAAATAATGCTTCGAAGGACGAAGGTCTTTTGATATTTAACATTTTATGTTGCCTTGTTCTTAATTCATAGCATTTGAGAACAAGTCCCCAACATTGGCGCCCACCTCCGGTGAACTCACTTCCATTTCTTGAGCTTTGAACACCTTCGGCAAGCATCACCTTCGTCATGTCGCCGAAAAAAGCTTCAGCGACAGGGGCTGCTACTCTGCAGCCGTTGGACCCCAATCAGGACGTCCTTTCTCTTAGGGAGGCCCGAAGCCAGAAGAGGAAGGCTACCAGTCCAACACCTCTGGAGGACGACTTGGACCAGGAGATCCAAAACCTGGAGATGCTCCAGCAACAGGTGCAACGAAAGAAGGAGAAGATGGCTCGTCTAGCTAACCTTCAGAGGCAGATAGATGAAGCGTCAAAAGAGGTTCGCCATCTTGTTCAAGATGACCAAAACCGAAGGCCTCAGCGCAGAGAGCTACATCAGGAGGGTTTCTACAATGAGGACGACTGGTATGAAGATTTCCATCATGGAAATTTTGCTTTTGATGATGCTTCTCCTCTATCAACAGAATTGCAGGCCACACCATGGCCCCAGTCTTACAAGCCACCATAGCTCCCCATGTACGACGGTCATTCAGACCCGAAGCAATTCTTGATGAGCTATGAGGCAACCATATCTTCGTATGGTGGCAATACAGCAGTCATGGCAAAGTCTTTTGTCATAGCCGTCAAGAGTGTCGCTCAGACTTGGTACTCCTCTCTTCGGTCAGGGACAATCACCTCATGGCAGAAGCTGAAGGATATGTTGATAACCAGCTTCCAAGGATTTCAGACAAAGCCAGTCACCGCTCAAGCTCTATTCCAGTGTACCCAGGACCATGAAGAATACCTTCAGGCGTATGTCCGAAGGTTTCTGCGTCTGAGGGCACAAGCGCCAACAGTGCCCAATGAAATTGTCATTGGGTCCATGATTAAGGGACTTCGGCCGGGACCTTCAGCGCAATACTTTGCCAGGAAGCCACCACAAACTTTGGAGAAGCTGCTCCAGAAGATGGACGGGTATATCTGAGCTGACAATGACTTCCGCCAAAGAAGGGAGGAAGCATTCAGGTTCTCTGAAATGACCAGGGGCTTCGGAGGAAGATTTCACCCGAGGCATGTTAGGTCAATTCATAACTCTACTCAAAGTGATGATAAAGGGAGCCAGTAGCAAAGGCCACAATACTCTTCGCAAGCTTCGGGGCAACAGCAGAGCTCTGTTCGGCCGCCAGCGCCAAGGGGCAGAGGCGCCATGGGCTTCGGGGGAAGATTTGGGGATCAGCCAAGAAGATTTTACTGCCTATTCTGTGGTGAAGACAAGGGCCATACCACCAGGATGTGCCACGTCACCATCCAGAAGCAAAAGGAGATAGCAGAAGCTGCAGCACAACAAAATCAGCCGAAGCAGGTCATGCATACTGCTTCGTATCATTCGCCTTACATTCCAGAATATGTAGGCAATCACCCTGCAGCTTCTGTTGCTTCGGCAAGCCAACCCCAAGCATCTTGGCAACAGCCTCCACCGACACCACCAACACAAAGAGGTCAGCAGCCAGAAGGGAGTCAGTGCACTAACCTTCAGCGGGATTTCAGAGAGGAGTCCGAAGCTCGCACAGTCAATAGCACTGTGCCAGAGTCGAAGCACATTTACTGACAAATATTCTACCTCGACAGTAGCTTTTCGCATTTTTACATTCAGTATTACTTTTTTGTTAATAAGGAACAATTATGGGAAGTCTAAGTGTCTTTTATCGTTTCTTCAATTTCTTGTAACAGTTTCGCCTTTTGTCATAATGAAAATATATCTTCTCCATAGGCTTGAGTAGCCGAAGCACAAGAATTTATGGTGCCACGAAGGACCTTTGAACTATCAAAAATTTGTTCTAAGGGACACAGTGCACTTTATTCGAAGCAGTAAAAAGTCGTTCCTAAAGGAGCGCAGTGTAAGTTTTCTGGGCCTACAGCGAAAAATAAGCGCTCATTCCGCCGAAAGTAAAAGGCGAAGAAGCTCCTAAGGGAGGCTTACAGCGAAAAGTCAACGCTGATTCCGCTGAAAGTAAAAGGCGAAGAAGCTCCTAAGGGAGGCTTACAGCAAAAAGTCAACGCTGATTCCGCTGAAAGTAAAAGGTGAAGAAGCTCCTAAGGGAGGCTTACAGCGAAAAGTCAACGCTCATACAAAAAGATTGTGTGCCTTATTGCAGGGATGTGTGTATCTTCGGCACAAATATCATTTTGCATAGCATGACATCATCACATCATTATGCATAACATAAGCATCATACAGCATATTGCATGTGGAACAAGAAGGGGACACAGTATAGATCTTCGGAGAATATTTTGGAAGAGAGAAAGTCGTGCTAAGGCACAAGATAAATGGAGCAGAAGTATAGCTACATTAAAAAGACAGCATAAAACTTTTTTATAGCTTCGGAGACTGTTTTTACGAAGCTTGGATATTCTTCATCAGAGAAGTATGGAAATTCTTGTGAAATATAAAAGGTTCTCTTCACGAAGCATGAAAAGAAGGGAAGGTGTTTTTTCGCCGAAGGCTTAAAAACGGTATGTATGCAAAATTTCATGCATCGTAAAGAATTGAACCATAAATAGATTATATATTACATTCAAAGTTACAAAGTACTACACATGTTACATTCCAAATATTTTTACAATAGCATTTAATCTTCCCTAAGAACTACTTCTGCAGCTTCGTTCAGCAGCTGATCGACAACTTTGTCCATGATGGCCTCGGCCATTTGTCTAATTTCATCGTCCCCCTTTGGGTGGGGGCCCGGAGATGTCTTAGCAGGTTCTGAGGGAGGAGAAGATACGGCTATATTACTATTACAAACCGCGAGCAAAAGTTTTGAAATCAAAAATTATAACAGAATAAAAACCACTAATTAATACCTATTTGCCCTTCGGGCTCTGCGCTTTTCTCAACAGCTTCTGCTACTTTTCTAGCATCATGGATGCCTTTTTCGCTCCTTTGAATAATTTCTTGGGCCATTTCTCGACCGCCGTTGTCCCAGATATCGGTGAAAAATTTTCCACCGACCATGCTTGCTTCGGCTGAGGGGTCTTTAATGTCTTCGGAGGACAAAGTAGCTTCGGATTGCGCTAAAGATTTTATATGCTCGCAGCCCTTCTTCTCCAAAACAGTAGCAACTCCTCTAGCACCCGAAAAAGCACATATGTCTCCGCGGCTGTTTAGGATTTCCTCGAAGGCCTCAGCTTCGTGACTGATCCATTCAATTGGACCTTCGGGATTGCCCCTTGAGAAATTTTCTTCGCTAGAAAATGCGCCAACGCGGGCGAAGCTGGACTTTATTTTCTTAGCACAATCTATGGATTTGTCATAGCATCTTCTTTTGGATGTACGAAGCTCTTCAACATTTATTTCTAAATGATTTGCCCATTGATCACTAAGCTCTCGTTTTGTCTCTTCAAGTATACGTTCTTCTTTAGCTCTAGCTAGCTGTTTCTGAAGATCTTTAATTTCGCATTTTTGGGCTTCAGCTTGAGCCTTAGAGGTAGCTTCGTTTTCTTTTACTTTGTCCACCAATGTAAGCAGAATTTTATCTTTCTCCAGAGCTTCGTTCCTCAGCTTAATAACCTCTGAGCGTAGGTTGTTAAAAGCAATATCATAGATCTCGTCTTCGGCATTCTTTTGCGCTCTCAACGCGTTGCTTAGTATTAAACCCTATATGTAGAAGAGTTGGTATAAGAATAAAAGAATGATTTGAAAATTATAAATTTCCAAACACACAGTTCTCATACCTTCAGGCTATTATATGCAAGACTATCTGCAAGATCGTTCTTCGTCATAGCGCAGAGTCCAGCTTCAAGCTTCGGAAACCCCACGCTTCTAGCCATCTCCCGGCAGACAGATAATTCTTTGTTGTCCAGGAGGCAGTATAAAAAGTCATCTTCGTCTGTACCATTGAATACTAGATCCCCCTTCGGATACTTCAATTCTCGGGCATAGTGATTAGCTTCAAAAATCTCTTCTTCAGATAATCTTTTTCTTGAAGCATGTCGTATAATATAATCAAGGGCCTCGGAGGATGCTTCAGGGGCAGCAGTGTCAGTTTCTTCAACCAAAATTGGCTCTGTCATTTTTGGTTCTTCGGCTTCCAGGGGTTTCATCTTCGTGGGTTCTGAAGGCCCAGCTTCAGTTTCAGGTTGTTGCTTCGAAGCTTCAACGGCAAGGGCTTCAGTAGGCGCTTCAGGAGTTTCAACAGTTCTCTTTGGAGTTATGCTTGAAGATTTAATTGTCTCCAGAACATCTAGCACATTAACCATTTTTTTCTTTTTGGGGTCACTGTTGGACCCTTTTGACTTTTTACTACCTCGGTTTCTGCTGAAGGACTTAAAATTTCTGATATTTTTACTTCTTCAGCTGATATTTTTACTTCTCCAGTCCTTGGTTCTTCTTTCTTTTCTGTCGCTGGCACTTCGGCCAGCTCTTTAATTTTTGGCAGTACAGTTGGTTCCCTAACTTCGGTGGCCGAAGAGGTCTCACCGGCAAACTCAGGCACTGTGGCCGGTTCAATATAGTGTGGCCGGTGGGTGAGTACCTTTACTCTCTTTCTCTTTGGCGCTGGCTCGCTAGGAGCGGTTGAAGCAGTTTCTTTTGCAGAAGTTGTGCTTTTTCTTTTTTGACCCCGCGCTGGATAGCGGTAGTCGGGGTAGACAAACCCAATTGCATCAAATACTCGGTTGAGTCTTTTCTTTTTTCAGCCTCCGAAGGCCGCTGATAATGCAGTATCTTCAGCCTTCGAATATACCCCAAGCAATTCATCACTTACAGTCTCAATGCTCTTTAACCAATCATCATCTGGTTCAACGAACTTGTCTCCGTACTTGAATGTGTACTTCAGTCTGACTAGTCCACCTTCGTCAGTTTCTTTAACAGTTTCTTTTGGCATTTCCCAGTTATCTGCAAGTGGCCATACTCTGAAGGCAATGTGTTCTTGCATTAAATCCCTTGTCCCAATAAAAGAGCAGACTACGCCGAAGGCCCTCTGGCATTCTTCGGCTGCTTCATCCATTTCTACCTTCGGTTTCCGGAGTCCGAAGCGCTGCCAGATAGGGCACATGATGATATCTTTAATATCTTCTCGAACCTTCAAATCATTTTTTACATAGAACCATTCCTTCATCCATTCCCCGGGCCACCTCTTCCGAAAGGTTGGCACGGGACAGCTTGATCCAGAGCGAGCACCAAAGCTGTAACAACCAAAGTTGTTATGATATTGCTCCTTACCCCAGGGCTTCGTCTCATATACTAGCTCATGTATATTGCAAAAGCTTTTCGCACTTGGCTCCAGGCCCTGGCTCTTCACGGCCCAAACGAAGACTCCCATTCTTATTATTGCTTCAGGGGTAAATTGATGAAGATAAACCTGATATATTTTCAGAACTTCAACCACAAACCTGTTTAAAGGGAATCGTAGCCCAGCTTTAAAAAAGCTTCGGAAGATCACGACTTCATTATCTTCGGGAGTCGGCACAGTCTTCTCTCCGTCATCTGCCCTCACGATGGATATATCTCGAAAATATCTTCCCTTCATGTTTTCAAGGTGACTTTGTCCAATAGTTGATTTTCCGAAGACTGAATGGCTTGGTTGCCATGGTCGATCTTCGGAATCGTCACCTCCGCTGTCTACATCATAGCTATCATTGTCACCAGTATCTTCAGATAAGCCTTCCAAAATCTCCCTAGTAATTTTCTCTGTATTTGTTTTTGCTATCGATTCAATGAAGCCCAGATTTTTCTCCTCAGAAAGGCTCAGCTTTACTTCGGCAACAACTTTCTTTTCCTCAGACATCGCTTCGGAAATCCTTCTAAAAATGAGCTTTCAGGTCCGAAGCTTAAAATCTAGAGAGGTGGTCGAATATTTGTGGACAGAGAGCTGTTTGAGCAAGCAAAGCAAATGGCAAGAAAGCGTGTCAAATAAACTTGTGGTGAGCCCTTATTTATACACCCAGTATGTCGAAAACTGGAGGGTCCCGCTTGTCAATGAATGTTGCTATTCTAGCAAAAGGAAGGTGTTTTTTCGGACCTTCGGCTCATAGCCTTCGTCCATATCGCAATATAAATTTATCTTTACAGTAAATTAATATTGCGAGGGGCTACTGTTGGGGGCCTTCGGCTTCCAAAGGTCCTCAAAAACATGATCTGACAAGGTTTTCCAAGAGAAATATGTGAACAGGTACCTTCGAAGTCAGATTGCGGGTATACAAGAGCATGGTTAAGACGAAGCTTGACTGGAACGGAAGGTGATCACGACGAAGGATAAGACGATCACGAAGCTATGTGCAGAAAAGCTTCGGCATAATGGCAGAAAAGGGGAACCGACTTAAAGATGAAAAGCCAAATTAGACCTCAAAGAACTACTATAGAGTTATTGATAAATGTAATGGGCATTAATGTAATTTTGCATGGGCTGCGACCCGTGCCTATAAATAGGTGAACAGTATTTCTGTACTGTTCACGCTGACTTGCCATTTACTTTTGCGTCACGTCTGTATTCACATTCCTTCAAGCTGAAGGTACATTTGTAATTTATTATCGTTTACACAAGTAACATAAGTAAACGAAGGGAGTAATACCAATGTTTGAAGAAGATTATATTATTTTTTGTATTTTATGTATGAATGTATTTTATCTTTTGTTATGATCATGAAGGTATGCCCTTCATGACCTTCGTCCGAAATTCATTATATCCGAAGGGAAATAATGCTTCGAAGGACGAAGGTCTTTTGATATTTAACATTTTATGTTGCCTTGTTCTTAATTCATAGCATTTGAGAACAAGTCCCCAACATAGAAGGTTTGCAAATATTTAATTCATCTATCTTAGATTTTAACATGCCATTTTCATCTCTAAGACAGGAAATAGAATCATTGCAAACATTCAATTTTTTAATCTTAGAAACCAAACTAGCATTCTCATTTCTAAGACTAGAAATTGATTCATTACAAATATTTAAATCTTTAATCTTAGAAACTAGGCTAGCATTTTCATTTCTAAGGCTAGTAATTGAATCATGACAAATGCTAAGCTCCTTAGTCAAGTTTTCATATTTTTCTAATTCCTGAGCATAAGCATTTTTTACTTTAACATGTTTTTTTATTTTCTTTAATAAGGAATTCCTCTTGGCTATCCAAGAGTTCATCCTTCTCATGAATAGCTCCTATCAGTTCATTTAATTTTTCTTTTTATTCCATGTTAAGGTTGGCAAAAAGAGTAACTAAATCATCTTCGTCTTCACTAGAAATACCCTCATCACTAGATGTTGTATACTTGGGGGTGGTTCTAGATTGTACCTTCTTATTTTTGCTGTCCTTGGCCATGAAACATTTATGGCCGACGTTGGGGAAGAGGAGGCCCTTGTTGACGGCGATGTTGGCGGCGTCCTCGTTGGAGGAGGAGTCGGTGGAGCTCTCGTCGGAGTCCCATTCCCGACACACGTGGGCATCGCCGCCCTTTCTCTTGTAGTACCTCTTCTTCTCCTTCTTCTTCTCCTTCTTGTCGTCGCCCCTGTCACTATCACTTGAAATTGGACATTTAGCAATAAAATGACAGGGCATACCACACTTGTAGCACACCCTTTTGGAGCGGGGCTTGTAATCCTTCCCCCTCCATTGCTTGAGGATTTGGTGGAAACTCTTGATGATGAGCGCCATTTCCTCATTGTCGAGCCTGGAGGCGTCGATGGGGAGCCTACTTGATGTAGACTCCTCTTTCTTCTCTTCCGTCACTTTGAATGCGACGGGTTGCACCTCGAATGTAGAGGTGGCGCCTTGCTCCAAGTTGACAATATGTTTGGAGTCTTTGATCATAAGTTCAAAGCTCACAAACTTGCCAATTACCTCCTCGAGAGACATCTGTTTATATCTAGGGTCTCCACGGATTAGTTGCACTTGAGTGGGATTATGAAAAACAAGTGATCTAAGAATAACCTTGACCATTTCATGGTCATCCCACTTGGTGCTCCTGAGGTTGCGCACTTGGTTCACCAAGGTCTTGAATCGGTTGTACATTGCTTGTGGCTCCTCTCCCTTGTTGAGGATGAATCAACCGAGTTCTCCCTCGATCTTTTCGTGCTTGGTGATCTTGGTCACCTCGTCCCCTTCGTGCGCCGTTTTGAGGACGTCCCAAATTTCTTTGGCACTCTTTAACCCTTGCACCTTATTATACTCCTCTCGACACAAGGAGGCGAGGAGTATAGTTGTGGCTTGGGAGTTAAAGTGCCTAATTTGGGCGACCTCATCCGAGTCATAGCCTTCGTCCCCCACCTTAGGTACCTGCTCTCCAAACTCAACAATGTCCCAAATGCTTGCGTGGAGTGAGGTTAGGTGATGCCTCATTTTATCACTCCACATACAATAATCCTCACCATCAAAGTATGGTGGTTTGCCTAAGGGAACGGAAAGTAAAGGAGCGCGCTTTGAAATACGGGGATAACGAAGTGGCATCTTACTATACTTCTTGCGCTCATGGCGCTTAGAAGCGACGGACGAGTCAGAGCTTGATGACGTGGAGGGCGACGAAGAGTCGGTCTCGTAGTAGACCACTTTCTTCATCTTCTTCTTGTCACCCTTCCGATGCGTCTTGTTGGAGGAAGAGGATTCCTCCTTATGCTTGTGGCCGGACTCCCTTGAGAGGGTTCTCCCCGAGCTTGCGGGCTTGTCGCCGATCACGATCTCCCTCTTGGTGTGTTCTCCCGACATCACTTCGAGTTGTTAGACTCTTAATGAAGCACCAGGCTCCGATACCAATTGAAAGTCACCTAGAGGGAGCGGATGAATAGGCGTAATCTGAAATTTACAACTTTAAAGACACACTACAAGCCAGGGTTAGCGTTAGTACTAAAAACAAGTCCGGGAGAGAGGGGAAAACAAATCAAACGGAAATAAAGCGAATGAACATGGTGATTTGTTTTACCGAGGTTCGGTTCCAAAGAACCCAGTCCCCGTTGAGGTGGTCACAAAGACCGGGTCTCTTTCAACCCTTTCCCTCTCTCAAACGGTCACTTAGACCGAGTGAGCCTTCTTCCTTAATCTCACGGGTCACTTAGACCCCGCAAGGACCACCACACAATTGGTGTCTCTTGCCTTGCTTACAAAGCACTTGAGAGTAAGAATTGAAAATAAAAAGAAGGCCAAGACAAGCAAACAAGAGCAACAAGGGAACACAAGAGATCCTCTCACAAGTCCTAATGCACTAGAGTTGATTTGGGGACTTTGAGTGGATCGATCGCTTTGATTGTGTCTTCGAGTGGAGTCTATTGCTCTTGTATTGAATGCAATGTTCAGAATGCTTGGGTGCTTGGTGTGGTGGTGGTTGGGGGGTATTTATAGCCCTCAACCACCAAATGGCCGTTGGGGAAGACTACTGTCGATGGGCGCACCGGACAGTCCGGTGTGCCACCAGACATGCACTGTAGGCTGTCCGGTGCGCCGCCACATCACCCAACTGTTAGGGTTCAAGAGCAGTCGACCGTTGGAGGCTTTGTCCTCTCGTGGCACCGGACTGTCCGGTGCCACACCGGATAGGTCCTGTTCACTGTCCGGTGCGCCTCTGACTCTACGCTCTAACTCTGCGCGCACTGTTCTTCACTGTTCATCTGAGTCAGCGGCTTTTGCAGTCGACCATTGCGCAAGTTAGTCATTGCTCCGCTGGTGCACCAGACAGTCCGGTGGCACACCGGACAGTCCGGTGAATTATAGCGGAGTGCGCGTGTTGAAACCCGAGAGTGGCTGGTTCATCTTTGTACGGACATGGTGCACCGGATACTGTCCGGTGGCACACCGGACAGTCCGTTGCGCCGTTCCTCAGCACACTCAAGTTTCCTTTGCTCCTTTGTATTTGATCCCTAACTTGAATATTTATTGGTTTGTGTTGAACCTTTTTGCACCTATAGAACATGTATTCTAGAGCAAACTAGTTAGTCCATATATTTGTGTTGGACATTCAACCACCAAAACTAATTGTGGGAAACAGTTAACCCTATTTCCCTTTCACTTTCCAAAGTTCCACTAGTTCGAGAAAACCCACTACGGTTTCAGGAAGAAGGAAGCATAGAAATCCCTCGTCCGAAATGCCATCGTAGCAGTTCGACCCGAGAACCTCCCTATACTATGGAGCGACGCCTCCCCGCCCCTTTCGGGTAAGGTAATCTCTCCCTAGCTTTCTTAATTACTTGGTCAAGGACGTCCCATCCACCCTTGTGGTAGCACTGTTTTCCTGGGTGGTTATTCATGTTCCAATTAACATGATGATCTTATCATGAACAATAATTAAAACAACAACAAAATTAGAACATGATCATAATATAACATTAATTACCCAAAACTAGGTAGAGCAATAGCAAATCTACCCAATAGTTCATATGTTTGCAAGGTTTGGGATAAACAATGCTAGAGAAACCTATTAGGCCCCATCAAATTAACCTGAGCATGTCATAGTGATTAACAAAATCATTATTAGGTAAAGAGAGAAGTGATCAAGGGCACAACTTGCCTTAGACTTGAGATTCCTAGGTACTTCACCAACTTAGTCTTCAAGTGACTTGTAACCTCACTGCTACACGTAACAATACCAACAAACATGGTATATGCAAAATTAACATCACACCAATCATGAGAACATATTGTATAATAATGATCTACGCATCATAACGAGATCGTAGGTTCGAGAACCACTAAATTTGGAGTTACGGTTAAAGAGTTATGATTTTCTAAAGAATTATGTGTTAGATATAAAACAAATTAAGTGCATAAATTTAACCATATGTTTCATACAAAATAAAGTTACTAGATGATAAAAAAATATTAAATGAATTTAATGCAACTGCAATGGATCAAAAAGGAGTTAAAATAGATTAATTATGAATTAAACAAGTTTCTAGAATTATTTTTATACTAGAAAATATTTTCTGAATTAATTTATCCCATTTTATTTACTATCTCGGTTGCGGGCACTATCAGGAGTTCTCTAGGGTCTATTCTGCAAAATCCAGGGCCTTCTAGTAATTATTTTAATAATGTCCTGTACTGCGGGTAGATTGCCTAAAAGTCTAGGGGCTCTTATGCTAATTTGCCACAGCGAAGGGGTACGAGTTAATCTTGGCCGCACGATCAGAAATCAAATGGTTAGATTAGATCCTGATTTACGTGAACCGGTACGCAACCCTGGCCCTTGGATCAGAGATCTACGGCATGTGGCTTTATTCACTGAGATCGAACTGGTGTCGTTGATCTCAAGATCTACGACATGGAATTAAAACAAGAAGGGGTATGCGAGTTTCAATCCCAAGCGTCCAATCTAGCATCGAACGGTCGCGACTTAGTGATTCAGGGCTCTAATCGTGACTGCCCATCCATGGATGGACGACGCATGGGTTTTCTCCCTCCTTCGAACCATACAGCGGCGTCGCCGAGCCGAACAACGGCGGACGCCATGACCGCAGAACTCCAAACCTGTAACCTCTTTCCCTACACTCACACCGGGTGTGCTCTACACGTAGCGGGGCAAAGACGAACCAGGAAGGCTTGTGCTTACCAAGACCCAAAGCACCAAAATCGACCCACTCGTCCGCGAGGGAACCACGACGATTACACTACGCCGGCGAGGAAATCTCCGCGCCCCGAGACTCCCGATTCACCCCGAGGGTACGGACGGCTGCCCCGTGCCCAGAGGATTCTTCTCGGCGGTGCGCCGAGGACGAGATGTCGGTACGGATGGGATCCTCTGGCGGCGGCTTCTTCTCCCCCACTGCTTCTACCACGCAACACCATGATGCTCTCGGTTGGGCGTTCTCTGGAGTTGGGAGGGGAAAATGAGTGCCGTGCGAGAGGTTTTTATGGTCCGGATGGGGTGGATTCGCCCAGTCAGCTGCATGCGCGCAGCCGCAGCATGCCCGGCCAGGCTGTTACAAAGCCGTCGCCATGGGCGCGCCTATTGTGGGAGCTCCGGTAGAGGTGGGGCCCACCTGTCATTCATAGAAGCTGCTATGTGTGCGCATGGTTTGGGCTGACGAGCGGGACCCACAAGCAGTGACACACGACACACACGGGTGAAGGTTGTCCAGCAACGCGGTTAGGCTGGGTCAGCCATTTGGCCTAGGTAGCTAAGGCAGAGAGGCTGCTGAGTGGCCCCCACCTGCCATCCAACGCACGGGAGCGTCCACACGTGTGCAGGCGCGGGAGGCTTAGCTGGGCCAAAATGGGGCAGCGGGCCGAGCTAGGTCGAGTTCTCCTTTTCTTTTTCTTATTTTCTGTTTTCCCTTTTTATTTTAAATTCATAATTTGAATTCAAATTCAAACTAGGGTTCCTCTTTTAGATTAAATGCATCACTCAAAAATACTAGCATGAGATGCACATTTATTTATTTATTTGTTGGCTACTTAACTAATTTAATTCCATTAATTGAATATGCAAAAAAAAGAGGAAACCGATTAATCTCCAAAGGTTCCAAAAATCCCCAAAACACTAACATATAAGTATATTTATTTATTTATATCATTATTTTTCTGTGATACAAATTTTGGGCTTTACAACGGTCCCACGCCTCACCGCTGCCAGACCTACCCCTAGCCGCTGATCAGCGGGCCCGATCCCGCTGGGGTTCCCCTGTCATCCCGCCGCCCGCCTGGCCGCCCGCCCGAGGGAGTTGCAGGAGATTTTCCTTAGCAGCAACTTGGTGAAGGCAAGTGTCCTCTGACCCATTATGTCCTACTTACTTATTAATTCACTATCTCGCATACCATGATCAACCTAAGGATTGACTAGTTTTCTGTTTGTCCTGTCCTTGATTACCCTTTTGGGATTTGGCTACTACAGTTAATATCATGATAGTGCTTTACTTTAATCAATGAACATGATGAGAATACTTTATGATACGATGATCTTATTCTGATTATGATGATGAAATTGTGGCACTAAAGGGGACTCGGGTTGTTTCCTGAGTACCTCTCCGTAAGGACCTGTTCGTTGGATGACCACCCGGGAAAACAATACAACCATGAGGGTGGTATGGGACACCCTTAGTTGATTAATTAGAGGAACAACCGAGGCTGGGTGTCGAGGTTCGTTGGTTTTGCTTTTGTTAGTCACCCCTCCTATGGGAAGAGGTAATGTGTTTGTTAAACTAGAGAAACCTAATGGGCGGCTACGACCTCTAGGGAATCTTTGTAAAGGCTACATAGTGAATCCCTATCCATTCACCTCCGTAGTGAAGATCGGGTCTTGCAAACCCAGGTTGGAAAGGGATCATGACTCGTGGGTAAAGCGTGCAACCTCTATAGAGGGTTAAAAACTGGTATATCAGCCATGCTCACGGTTATGAGCAGTCTTGGGAGCTCCTTTGATTAGAGATATGCTGGATACCTTGATAGTGATGGTTTAATGATGATGGTTATAATGATGGATCATTGTATTTCCTCTTGGAGGGAGTACCTTTTTGGGTTATTAACTTGTGGTTATTGCTAAAACTTGGCTCTCTACTAGTAATAAATGTCTGACAAACTAAAAGCAATTGCTTTAAGCTTCACCCCACATACAGCTAGTCCACTTTAGCCAAACGGGACATTTGCTGAGTACGTTGATGTGTACTCACCCTTGCTTAAAAACCAAACACCAGGTTGTCCCTATTGCAACCCCTACTCAGGAGAAGATGAAGGCCATGTAGAGGACTTTCAGAAGTTTCAGGACTATGATGAATTCTAGGGTAGATTAGCGGCAAACCCTAAGTCAACTGTCTGTGAAGGCCTTATCATACTATGTTTCGTTTAGCACTTTGATTATTGTTTAAGTTAATGATTTTGTGGATGTTTCGGACATCATGATGTAATAAAGTACTACTTCTTTCTGCTATTATTTGAGCAATGTGTGATGATGTCCAATTATGTAATCGTTGTGTACGTGAATCTCTGATCCTGGCATGTACATGGTTCGCATTCGGTTTGCCTTCATAAATCGGGTGTGATATAAGTGGTATCAAAGTCGTGCTGACTTTAGAACTGCTAACCTAGAGTAGCAATGGTCTTTCTAAGAACTATAGGCCCTCATTCTCACCTTGACCGTTGGTGTTACTTCAAAAGTTGGTCAAAAGAAAGCTTACTACATCACATCTTACGTCCAGGAATGAAACATTCCATCTCTTCTTGTCCACTGGTATAGAAAAGAATATGCATTTTCTTGATATTTCAAACCAGGACTTTGGATTTCTCATTGAGGGCTGATTTGATGACCAGGGATCACGGGGGATTGAAGGGGATTGGAGAGGAAATTCGTTCATTTCCCCCTCAATCCCCTCCAATCCCACCATAATCTCCTTGTCACCAAATCAACCATAATATTACCGACCAAAAGTGCTACTTATGATATTTTGATTGCTATTATGAAAATGTTAGTCTACAGGCTAAAAACTACATAGAAAGGATAAGGAATACAAAATTAGGGATGGCATCGGGTTTGAAACCTGCGGGTAGAGGGTTTTCAAACTCGCATCCACGGGTTTAATATTAAATCCGCACCCGCACCGGTTACCCACGACGAGTACAATATGCTACCCATACCCGCGACCCGTGGGTGACACAAACTCACGGACATATAATTATACACACACACACACATATATATATCATATTATATACATATATTTATACATATATATAATATACTACACATATATATACATATATACATATATATATATATAAAAATAAACATACACATATGTCTCTTGACGGTACGCGGGTTTGCGGTTACAGGTATAATATTTTCATACCCGCGAGAAAAAAATCCGTCAGGTTAAGAATTAAACTCGCATCTGTACCCGCGGGTATAAACTCACACTCAATCACACACCTTATAGGTTTTTACTCGTGGACACGCGGGTACCCGTTGTCATCCCTATATAAAATGCCACTGCCGTAGTCCTTGTTATTGTTGGGCCTAAAGATGGACAGTGTAGGGTTCTATTGGGCCTGCAGAGAGGGGCGTGCACTGGGCCCTGCGTGTGAGCAGCTAGTTGTAGGAAGCGAGGGGGGAGGAGGCGCTGGGCGGTGTGCCTGCCCGGGCGGTAGATAGGAGAGGTCAAGAACTACGGCACGACCGCCGACGTAGCAGAGGGATCTGTTCGCCTCCCGTACCGAGACCCCCCTACCCTTTCGTCGACGACTAGGCTTGCGGCGACCGCCCTTGGCTTCGCCGTCGGCGAGCATCACCAGGTCCGGCCACCGCTTCCCTTGCATTTTTATCCGGATCTGCCTCCTTCACTGCACGCATGTATTACGCCCACTGGCTCGGATTCGATTCGGCATCTAGGGTTTGGGTACGGCACCCTGGGGTCTGCTTCTGTCAGAACCTCGATGCTCTATGCCTCTATCCGATTGACAGAATGGATGTGTAGGGACTGACGATTGGCGGGGGAGCGAATGCGGAGATGGGCTGATCAGAACTGCGACAAGGTCCGGTTTTCTCTCTAAACCGCGGTCTCTGGAGGTGGGTTTGCTTTTTCCGTAGTCACAGATGGACGACGACGACGGCAGCCTGGGCATTCGGAACTGGGGCTTCTATGACACCGTGAAAGGCAGCCTCGGCCTGCAGCTCATGTCGCCCATGCCACCTGATCGGGACACGAAGCCACTGCTCCCGAGAGCTGGTTTCTTGCAGCAGCATGGGCATCACAATGCCCCACACCAGCTCCACGCACAGCAGCCGCAGCATTACCGTGACTCCGCTGGTGGCGGAGTCTCTGGTGGCACACCTGCCGAGCAGCACCCTATCCACATGGACTTCTCGCGCAATGAAGCTTGGCTGCACCCATCACACCACCAGCATCCCCATGAACAGAAGGTCCTTCATTCTCGCCCTATCGGACCAGCTGGGCATGTTGGGCATCCAGGCCATGTTGCCCATCCTGTGCATGCCGTGCATGTTGTGCATCACCATCCTACTGGCTATGGGATGATATCAGATGCACAACATACTCTTCAGATGATGCAACCACAGCTTGAGTCACAGCTTCAGGAGCCTCCTCCTTGCAAGGAAGACGAAGCACCACCTCCACTGGTTGAGGATCACTCCGTGGTTAGTACCGGGCCACCCGTGAAGAAGAGGCAGCGGGGCCAGAAGCAGAGCTGTCAGCCTAAGTCACCAAAGCCTAAGAAGCCTAAGAAGTCTGCTGTCCCACCGGAGGGTGGGACAATTAATGGGCACGCGACCCGGAGGAGGGGACCTAAGAAGAATGTGGGGATGATGATTAACGGTATTGAGTTGGACCTTGCCAACATACCAACACCAGTGTGCTCGTGCACCGGAGCTCCCCAGCAGTGCTACCGGTGGGGTGCAGGTGGGTGGCAGTCTGCATGCTGCACGACTTCTATTTCAACGTATCCACTGCCAATGAACACAAAGCGCCGGGGCGCACGTATTGCTGGAAGGAAGATGAGCCAAGGTGCATTCAAAAAGGTGCTTGAGAAGCTTGCTGGTGAAGGGTACAATCTTGTTAATCCAATTGACTTGAAGACGTTTTGGGCTAAGCATGGTACAAATAAGTTTGTAACGATCAGATAAAGAAGCCGTGCTATGTTTGTCGCTTTGTAGGTTGTAGAGCTGCAGTTAGGCCTGATTTATTGTTTGTATGCCTATGTGCCAGTCTGCAGACATTTGTAGTAGTAGTTTTTAGCCATGTTTAGTTTCGTTGTCTTAATTGTCATGTCTATCTCGAGCTTTGGATATCGACCAACTGAAGTCCTTGTATCCTCACTTTGCAAATTGTACTGTACCCATAATAGTCTCTAATTTAGGGCATCAAGATCAATGCTTTAGTTAATTGTGTGTGGAAGTAAGCATTATGTGGAGGTTTTCTCTGGTGGAGGGCATTAACCAGCACATTTTGGATAATGAGATAACTGTGAATTTTCTGTATGGCATCTATTCTAAGTCAACTTTTATGGAGTACTCATATTACGTATCCAAAGTCTTACAATTTACAATCAAGAACAGATTCAAGGAACTAAATTCTTTAGTGTATCTTCATTACTCTCTACCTCCAGTGGTCTGCGCCAAAGCAAATTTTATTGTTTGTGGCCTTCTTGCTCACCATGAATGTTTACTGAACTTTGCTTTTAGTTCATGTTGTATTTTCTTGTCAAGTGCTAGCTTGCATGTAGTATTTCTTCAGAAAGAGTGGTGTGCAGGCTGGTTGTGCTTAACTTTCTCTATGGCATTTGGTTGCACTTAACTTTCTTTATGGTATTTGGTTGCTTTTGTTCCGTGTGCTAGAATAAAGAAGCTATCCTAGAGCTAGGACCATTTCTTGGTGATGTGGTTGTGTCAGAAATGGTTGAGAAGGGTTCTGTTATTGCTAATGGCATTGACAGATACGTACCAAAACCATTTTACAAGTGTTCAGGTGTTGAAATCTGGTTACGAAGCGAAGCAGATTTCTATATGACAAATGGATCCATGATGCAAGGTTCGAAACCTTAAAATTAATTGGGTCCTGAGATGATTTCTATATGCTTAGTGAAGAGGCTACGTTTTAGTTGAAATGCTACTGATTTGTTTCCTGTTTTAAATAGATACCGAGTCGTAATAAACTAAGTAATCATCAAATTGTTTGGCTTTTCTCATTGTTATTCCCTTGAAGGCAATGCAACAAGAATTAGGTCATTTGTCGAATCTGGTAGTGGTAGTATCGTAGTCCTAGTTTTTATTGGTAGGTAAGCTGGTATAGTCGCTACTATTTTAAAGCACTGGTTTTATCGGTCGTCCCACGTCAATATTTTTCAAAAAAACCCTACATTTATTTAGAATCAAACCGCACTCATATAATCTCTTCTCTACTACTATAATATGAGAGTTTATGTAAAAAATAAGGTGAAACTATGTATAAGTTAGTGTTTGAAGCTTGGTTTTTAGCTCTATATTCATACACACCTAATCAATAGAAAACATATATTTTATGTTTTATTAAAAAAATTTATCATATGTCATATATATATATATAAATCGTAGCAATGAACGGGCGACTAGTATATCTTTAAGCTTCTATTATGTATTAGATCGTTTCTCTTACATTTGTGTGATTATGTTACTAGCTAGGATAAACCTTAATAGCTAATGCAGATGTAGTGGTTGTATCATGTTCTTTTTCAACAAATGGTTTTTGTTTTTAAAAGTTTGCAGACTTTTTTTTGTTTTTGTTGCTAAGCATGGCACAAACAAAACTTTAATGATCAGGTCACCTTAGGTTCCATGGTTGTACCTTGCCCTGAGTTATTCTGTACGTATCTGCAGAAATTTTTACAGCTTGTAGCCATTTTTAGGTTTGTGAAGATTGATCTACATGCCAGTATCAGAGCTTAGATACGGAGACCTGTCTCGTTAGATGGCAAGAAATTTAACGTGTCCAATGTCTGGTGTTTCTGAATTTTTAATTTGCTACATATTACACCTTTCACTGTTGTTTTATGAAATACTCATTTTTGTGCTAGTAGTGTTTTTTCCCCCTGAATTATTGTTAACCTGATGCCGTCGTCTTTATTATTTTTATCATGGAAGTAAAATTGTTGAGATGTAAATAGAACTTAGAAGGAAGTTGTAATGTTTGTACAACCTCATGATAATGTTGCAGAACTTCTGTGTTAACACATGTTACTAATAAGTTGGCTCGATAGGATGGATTAACCTATCTTCCCTGCCGAAAGAGTGCATGGGATGATGTAATATTTAGTGAGCTTCATTAGTTTGCTTGGTTATCCTGGTTATATGGGAGATGCTATTCTTGAACATGTGACTTTTTTGGGGGTGGGGTGGGGATCGTGGATTTTAAGATTTTACACTTAGTGCTGGTTTGGTGATAAGAGATTTGGAAGGGATCATAGGGTTTGTTTAGGAGCAAGGATATTAGAGAGGATTGAAGGTGCTAAAATCCTCTTGCTCCTAAAGAAGTCTTTAAGGCTACTTTAGAAATTTAAATCCTTTTGGAGATTAAGGAGAAAATTAGTTACATGTGGCCGTTGTAACCGTCAATGAGACATTGTGTTCATCTCTTACGGTTTTGACTTCCGAAGAATAGGGTGTGAGGATCTGCCAACTCCTTTATGTAACAAGATTTTATAAGCTGAAATGTGGTTTCGGAATTTTACATTAAGGTTTGACAAGTGACGGGTTTGAAACGGTGCGAAAAATTTGAGCCCAATATGTAGTGCGTGCACATATATTTACAAGCAGGTTTTAAAAACCACAGCATGCCCGAAAGGTTGTTTTTTTTTTGGTTATAGCAGAGACAACCAAAAAGTGCAGCATATCTACTGTAATATAAATAAGAGTTCATAAAAAAAACAGATTGACTGTATTCTTCCTTGCATCGCTTGCCGTTTGAAACTTTGAACTTGAGAAAGTGTGGTCGAAAATATGGAAAGTGTTGTAGAAAATGCGAAGAGATAGTTTCAAGTCTTCGCTCCTTTATAGTAGAAACTAGTAAATTGCTCGCGCCGAGGGAGGATCTGGAATAAGATTCCCTTATTTCTACTTTCCTATTCGCTGCTAACACCTCTTGAACTCGATCATTGATGAGCTGCTAACACCTTTTGGGATCCTTTCACCTCGACTTAACCTCTGCTTCCCCAGCTACCTCCTCTACTTCCACGTCCACGACCCCTATGGGCACTACCAGGAAGCCACCTTCCATCATACAGATCCAAATTAGTGTTGTTGTTTCTTGTTTGCTCTTAGCAACTGTATACGTTGACGGAAATTTCTGCAGGTAAGGAAAAAACATATAATACATAATAATTATGTAATTTGCAAGAGGACTGATGATAGCATCATATATGTATAGATGAAAAATCTGTCCCAATAAATAATCAAGCCTGTGAAAACATTTCACGATTTGAAGGTGTATTTGGAGAGGTAGGTTTTGACCAAAACATGAAGCTATAAATTTGACAAGAAACGTGTTTGTTATTGGTCTTATTTAGTAAGTACTTCGTATATAGTTCAATGGCTATTCTACAAAGAACTCTAATTCATAGTCATTTTTAAGGCTCCCCTAAGAGACTATGCATATTTGTACATGACTAATTGTTGGAGACTTGTTCTTAACTGCTATGAATTAAGAAAAGACAACACAGAAATTGTTAAACGTTAAAGTCCTTCGTCCTTCGAAGCATTATCTTCCTTGTGATATAATAAATTCCGGACAAAGGTTATGAAGGACATACATTCATAAGCACAACAAATAATGAAGAAGGATTTACATAAAATATGAAAAATAATATAAGCATCTATTATTAACTCATTTCTATTTTATTATTATAGAAATGATAACAAATTACAAATGTACTTTCGGCTTGAAGGAAAGCAAAAGTACCAGCGTGACGCAAAAGCAAATGCCCAATGCGTGATTAAAGGAGCGTGTGTACAGTGCCGGGACACTGTTCACCTATTTATAGGCACATGATGCAATCTGCGCAAAATTACATTTACGCTCTTCTCAATCGACTACAATAATAATATAAAACAACATGGGTCTTCAAGTCAATTCATTTTTAAGTCGTTTCGACCCTTCATCTTGAGATTTGTCTTTATGCCGAAGCTTTATAAATAATAACTTCGACGCTTGCTTCTGAGAAGACCTTTCGAAGGTGTTCTTTTTTAGAATCTTCGGCTACGAAACATACCCCAACACTAATGATGCTATAAATTTCAGATGCAACCAAGAATCTGGTCTTATTCCACTTCCCTGCATCTCTCTGAGCACTGCAAATGATTTTTCCATTGCAAGGATCGGACTGAACACACGCAAGTTTGATTTAACTCCATCAGCATCCATCTCCTTCAGCAGTATCTTCTCACTTTCCTACCTCCCACTCTCCCAGCTGTTTGTCAGAACTTGAGGAAAGTCTCCGTCTCGACGACACGCCACACAACGCCAAGCACAGAAATGAGTGCGGCGACTGCGTTGGAGTGCAGCGTGAGTCCGATTGCCTGCGCAGAGGCGAGGAGCTGGAGCGCGGCATCCGGGAGCGCTGTTCGCACCAAGGCAGAGATGAGTTCCGAGAAGAGCGGCACGTCGGGCTCGAGTCACGGCTCACCGAGGTCCGTTTTGGAGGCGCTCGAGCAGCGTGGCGTCAGGTGGGTCCCACATGTTGAGCAGCGAGGCGAGGAGATGCGGGTGGTAGGATGCGAGGTCTGGGAGGGAACGGTGGGGCGCGCGAAGCCGCAGCGGATGCTGCGAGGAGGGAGTGGCGTAGCAGTTGGGATCGTAGGGCGACAACAGGAAGGAGAGAAAAAAGCGGTGAACTGTAGGAGCTGGAGAGAAGCAAGCAGCGGCAACGAAGGTTCAACACGGCCATTCCCTGATACAAGCTGCAGAGAAAAAAAAGCGGTGAACAGGGAGGTCGGCAATTCCCTGCCGAAAGAGTACAGTTTGAACGCAGGGACCATTCAACACGGCCAGACCGGCTGCATTGCCCATTGCAGACTTGGATAGCAGGTTTTCGACTCGCCTTGCCGGCTACATGGGCCCCACCTTGTTCCAACTATACGGGCCACTGGGCCACCCGCTGCGGTGGACGGCCCAGATGCTCTCCACGGCCGCGAACCGCACGACGGCACGAGAGGAGAGACAGACAGAGAGAGCGAGCGACTGAGACCGACAGGGTTCGGTTCGACCCGATGCTTCCGGCGCTGCGGCCTCGCCGCCGGCTCCCGGTGGCATCCCTCCTCCGCCGCCTCCTCTCCGACTCCACCCCCTCCTCCTCTGGCACTGGAGAGAGTGATCTGATGGCCGCGGCCGCAGCGAAGGCCCGGGCGGAGGCGGCAGCGCGGGCTCGGGTGGAGGCGTACAAGCAAGTCCAAAACTTCGACTGGAGCAGCGGCGCCGACTGGAAGACCGCCGCCAACATCCTCTTCACGGTGCCCCCTAAGCGCAAGGAGTTCGGGTGAGCATCAAGAGGCAACCATGTTCCTCTCTTAGGGTTTACGGATTTTGTAGTCTCGGTACCAATTACGTCGGCGAGGTGAGATGGATCATTGAATGGGAGTAGGATAGGGGCAACGCGATGAGATGGAGCTGACTAATGTCATTTTCATGTCGCTGGGAATGTCTCCTGTTGCTTTCTTTTTGCTTCGTGATACGAGTTACAGTCCTGATAATTATTTATAGCATTGGCTGAGGAGTTTCACAAGTATGTCAGTTTAGTTTTGCACGTATTATAAGGTTATTCAGAAATTTCTTTTGAATAGATTGCTAGGAGCATTTCCACCACTCCAGATTAGCTAGGAATGAGTAAAAATGCATGTATAGATTTGTTAGGGATTTTTTTTAACTCTTTTTATTTCTGATGTGCCAAATAGCCCAGAAAACCTCTGCAAAAAACTGATTTGTCCCCACCCCCAAAGAGTAGTAACTCTCAATTTATGGAAAATCCAGTCAGGAATAATATCGTCCAGAGACCTAGGGCTTGCGTCCAAGTTCACTCTGCTTTGATGCAAGGAAACTGGAATGTTTTCGTGAGGCAAACAAACATATGTGATTGACACTTTCAAGCTTGCCACATAGAGCACAAAATTCATCCCACTGCCAGTTATTTTTTCCATTCTTTTCTGCAGTCAATTGGATCTGATCATGCAATGCTTACCATAGGAAGATCTTCACCTCCAAAGGCATTTTGCAGTTCCAAATTTTCTGTGCATTGCAGCTTGAAACATTCCTCAGAGTCAAGTATCTATACATAGGTTGACCCTGTTTGTGTACTGTGTGCACTTTGCTTGAGCCCATTCAACTCTTGTTTTCACCTGCAGCTACTAATATGGTACTTTGTTCAACATATGAAGTAGTTGATCTGTCAAGGACCTCCCGACCTAGGGTAGCTGGCCCCTTACTACGGAGTTCGTAGCCACGGTCCGTCGTCGCCGGCGAGGTTTTTCCCCTCAGCCGTCGGCTTGTTTAGAGAGAGAGAGAGATTAGGAAATAATAATCTTGCTTGCCTTATTCCCTGCTGCCATGTGGCTTATAAATAGCCCTATGGCTAACCAACTTCTCCTATAAACTCTCAACTAACTCCTATTTTCTTGGACTTATCTGCTGCCAACTAACTCTCCACAATTCTCTCATCTCAATCTTATTCTCTAGCCTTATCTTTATTTCTAAATCTATCCACTGGTTGTGGCCTCCTCCTGTGCGCGTTCAGCGCGCTCTGCAGCGCGGCGTGCGTCACGGCGGCGCCTATATGTG
Organism: Zea mays; assembly: GCF_902167145.1. NCBI lineage: Eukaryota > Viridiplantae > Streptophyta > Magnoliopsida > Poales > Poaceae > Zea > Zea mays. The sequence continues at coordinate 45,362,990 of NC_050099.1, read as the reverse complement.
CGCCCGCACATGACATGATCTCCATTAAGAAACAAATTCCATTGACAAGCTTCACTGGTTTCTGTCTTTCTCGTTCCGTTTCAGGCTTGATTTCCACCTTGTGCAGCTCTTCTTTGTCTGCATGCCATCGCTAGGTTTGTTTCATGACAAAAATCTATTCCTTTCTGATGCTTGGCGTGCTTTGGAATGGCAACTGTGAATCTTGGTTCTTTCTTTTGAGAGTCTTATGTTGTGGTCTTTTGTTTTGTTGTGCAGCTGTCTATTTAGTGGCCCAATATGCACGGAGGGAGATCAAAAGGATGGAAGGGGTAATATACTATGACCTCTTAAGAACAGTTTTAATGGAATAAATTATCTAATTTGGAACAAATATGATATTTGACAGCAAAGGGCTGAACTGTCAATTACTTAAGCATGTTCAGCTCTGTACTTACCAAAATACGGTGGTGCAAATTATTTCCATAGACCAAATGCTACTTAACTGATGCATTGAGCTGCCTGCAGCAATTGAAACTGAAAGAGGTTATTTGTTTGGTTATAGTGCTAATTTGATTGAGTTTAACAATTTTCATTCACTTGAAAAGCATACTTAAGTTGGTTTTGTTCGTGGTGTCTGTTTGGATAGAGCTGTCATGAACCATGCTGCTTATGAGGACAGTTAAATGGTTAGTTGATGCATTTGCATCTTCTATTTACTTGGGAGAAGGAGAACCTGCAACCGTATATTCTATATTGGACTTCTCCTTCACTGTTGTATAATTGTTTAAATGCATAATGATGTCGTTGTTTTGTAGTTTTTTCCTTGCTCGACCAATTATGGATCATCTTCCTGTAGAGTGCCAGTGTTTCACGTTGCTTAAAATGTACTCAATGATGGTCTTAAAATTGTTGATAAACCAAACTTTACTCTGGATGTTTGCTTTTGACTTCAAGTGGCTCCAAGTGTTTTTTAAGTCGAAATACTTTCTATGTTTGCTTCCAAATTTGCTCTAATTATCAAAGATATCGATGTATTATTACTTTGCACCTACCGGAAGTTCAAATCAAATATCCATTTTCAGATGGGCTAATTCCCAAACATAAAATGTACAGCCGCTGAGAAAGAAGTTTCTTTAGATAATATAAAAGGCACATCCACTTAACGTAATTTTACTGAAAGTTGATACCATATTTCAGGAAGCAGAAGAGAAAAGGAAAAAAGACGAGGAACTTGAGAAACAAAAACAGGTCGAGGAAGAATCTGCCAAGGAGGATGCTGATTCAAAGCTTTCGAAGGTATTAGACAGGCTAGATACACTAGAGGGTGTCGTTAAGGAGATTGTGGATGACAAAAGGAAACTTTCTTCCCCTGATTTACCGACCAAAGAGGAGGTTGCAAAGAAAAATGAAGCATCTCCGGCTAAGGCTTCTGATTCGAGAAGCTATGGTCAGCCAGTGGTGGCTGCCAATAGTAAGGACACCAACTATGCTTCAAATGCTCCAGCAAATACTGCAAAACCAAACAATAAGGGGATTGGTGATAAGGCATTTCCAGTTGAGTCCGAAAGTTGATAAATCATTTGAGTTTTTTTCTTCTGAAAACACAAAATTGGTGTTTAGCTATGTAGTCGTGTCCTCGATGCTAAGCGAATGAAAAGATGTAATTTCCACACCTTAGGATATGATGCGTCTTAGGAAAAAAAATACAGTGAGCTAACGTTTTGTACTACATAGCCCCTTCGATAGTTGAGGCTGTGATCTTGGATAATGATTACCACAAAATCTTTCTGCTTACTAGGCTAAGCCATTGTGTGGTGTCTAAGAAAAATGGACACTATGGTCAGTAAACAACATAACTATTTAGACTAATAACGTTTGCTAATATACAAGTTGGATTTAGATATAGGCTAAATGATGATTAGACTTGGCATAGGTAAAACGATGATTAAAATGATCAACATCTCAATTAAAACATTAGAAGTATTGTTGAAGATCTATAAGATATGTAAAAATAGAAGACATAAGTTCAAACTAAGCTGGACGCTAAGATCTAAAGAAACAAGATGGCTGCTAGAAGGCATCAGATTAATTCGATGGTCTCCTTGGGGTATCTGACTATAAGCTAGCTAGCACTAGCAATAGCATCGTGTGGAGGAAGTGTTTGGACGAAGGCTGAACCAAACCTCTATCATCGAGCTAAGCAATCACGGCTAACCCCAAAGTAACCTTGTATGTGAATGCAGGATTCAGATATCACACACCCGATTACCCGAATGCGAAGACTTCGTCACGCGAACACGGACTCCACGATATGGGGACTATCATTACTATGCGGGGTCCATAGGCCCCTGAAGACCCAGATCCTTGTGGGCTTAACATCGCCAATGGTGAATGTGGGGGACATATATCCTCCGGGTCCACTAGAAGGTTAGAAGGCCTCGCAAACAGGTTTTATGCTTACTGTCTTGCAAGGCTATTCCTTCGTGGGCCAAGGGACAACTGCTGGCGGAATGGGCCGACGCAAGGAATGGACAAGCGCAGGCCAAGGCGGTTCGCGATGTTTTGAGCATTATCCGTAGCTCTTATCCGATTCTCCCGCGCGACCACCTTGGATATCGGAAGTAAGTGAGAATAAGTCGGCAAGATTGTAGGAAGATAAGTTTGGTCGGTTCACTATTACTTAGGCATGTAACATTATCGTAGACATATGTAAATGCCCCACGGTCGGATATATAAGGCCCAGGGGGCACCCTATCAAAAGACAGGTCATTCATCAGCCATCAACTCCATTCTCTAGCATTCTTCATACTAGAGAATCCCCCTGTAACCCACCACATAAAGATCCACACCAGGAAGTAGGGTATTACGCCTCTCCAAGCGGCCCGAACCTGTAGAAAATTGTATATCGTCTCTCGTGCGCCTAGCACAAACCATCGAGCTACAATCAGCAACGCCGTCCTACCCAAAAGCACCTCGAGAGGTAACCCCGGGTGCGCGGTCGGGTCCCAAACACCGACAGCTGGCGCGCCAGGTAGGGGGTGCGTCGCTGATCCAAGCTAGCTCAATGACCATCATTTTCCAACACAAGATTGCTCTCCGCCCTGGATCCGTGTTCTGCTTCGGGACCATTTCGTCCGTGGCAGACAAGGAAGGAATTCTGCATCGTACAGCGGATCCACCGGAGAAGAAGCCTTCCTCGAAAATCTCCGAAAAAGCCGGAACGAGGCAGCAAATAGCGCAACCTCCAGCGCCCCGGGCGAAGACTACCTCTTGCAAGTCAGGAGCAGAGAATTCATTTACCCGAAGAACCCCGTTGTCCACCTCGTCCACGGAAGAGTGGACATGGATTACGAGGAAAAAAGAAGCAAACGGGATAGAGGCCCGTCAAGCTGCTCTTCTGGCGCCTTCGCCCTCAAAGGAGGACAGAAAGAAGCTTGTCACCACAACAACTCTTTTCTACCCCGATGTCCTCTTCATCGGGGGAAGAGTAGAATCATCTCCCATCTCCGATGACGAGCCAACCATACCCGGGGAAGAACCTCCTCCGCGAGAAGCTCACCGACGGAGGAACAAACACCGAAATATTTGGCGACATCACGAAGCAGGGGAACGGGACCCGGCACAGCTTGTATCCCGAGATGAAATTTCGGAGGTGGGAGAAACTCCTGACGAACGAGTCTTCAAAGAGAGGAGGAACTCTCGCCGACGTGATCGTTGGCAGGCTCAAGAGCAAGCTGAGCAGGATGCAAGGCAACGCCGAGAGAACCCTCTCTTCGCGCGAAACCTGAACTCTGATTTCGCCTGTGCCATGAACACACCGAGTGAGGTCGATGGAGTATTGGCTCAGATAGCCGATGGCCTCCCCCGGACTCCAGATGCTGAAGTCTATCGGCGGCTGCTCACTCGGACAGCTAATCATCTTCTGCCCCTCGCTCATCCCCCGAGCGATCTACGACACGCCATCAACAGTTGGCGGGACGCGCGGAGCTCCATCAACGCTTCACGCGAACGACGACATGAGAATGAGATACGGCGCCGAGAGGAGTACGATCGGGATCATGGCGTCCCAGCACGAAGTCAGGCCACTAGAGTTGAGTCGACAACGGCTTCAACTAGTGGCACAACCCGGGGACGGTCGAGACAGCACATCGGCAACTCCCCTCCTCGGGACCGGCACCACGGTCGTCGACAGGAAGACACGTGTGGAGTATCTGTGCTCACTCCATGTCTCAGGGCCATTCAATGGCCCCCAAACTTCAAGGTCTCCAACGTCGACAAATACAAGCCTAAGAAGGACCCGGGAGGCTGGTTGGTCGTCTATACAACTGCTGCCCGGGCCGCTGGGGCAACTAAAGATGTGATGACTGAGAGCACCTAGAGGGGGGGGTGAATAGGTGATCCTGTAAAAACTTGAAACTTAATCCACAAAACTTGATTAGGAGTTAGCACAATTAAGCCAAGTGGCTAGAGAGGAGAGCTTGCACAACACGATAACCACAAAGAGATCAACACAGAGATGGCACAGTGGTTTATCCCGTGGTTCGGCCAAGTCCAACACTTGCCTACTCCACGTTGTGGCGTCCCAATGGACGAGGGTTGCAATCAACCCCTTTCAAGCGGTCCAAAGACCCACTTGAATACCATGGTGTTTTGCTTTCATTTTACTATATCCCACTTGCGAGGAATCTCCACAACTTGGAGCCTCTCGCCCTTACACTTTGATGTTCCCAAAGAAGCACGGAGTAAGGGAGGGATGAGCAACGCACACAAGACACGAAATTAGAGTACCAACACGCACACAAGTCACAACAAGAGCTCACAACACAACCCGACGAGTTCACAACTCAAATGGAGCTCTAGTTGCTATCACAAAGAATCAAATGCGCGAAATCGAAGTCTTGGTGCTTAGGAATGCTTAGAGAATGCTTGGTGTACTCCTCCATGCGCCTAGGGGTCCCTTTTATAGCCCCAAGGCAGCTAGGAGCCGTTGAGAGCATTTCAAGAAGGCAATTCTTGCCTTCTGTCGCCTGGCGCACCGAACAGTCCGGTGCACCACCGGACACTGTCCGGTGCAGATTTCTTTCCTTCTTTGGAGAAGCCGACCGTTGGCGCTTTGGAGCCGTTGGCGCACCGGACACTGTCCGGTGCACACCGGACAGTCCGGTGCCCCCTTCTAGCCATTGGCTTGGCCACGCGTCGCGCACGGATTACGCGGCCGACCGTTGGCCCGGCCGACCGTTGGCTCACCGGACAGTCCAGTGCACACCGGACAGTCCGGTGAATTATAGCCGTACATCGCCGACGATTTCCCGAGAGCAGTAAGTTCGCCTGAGTCGGCCTGGCGCACCGGACACTGTCCGGTGCACCTAGACTGAGCTGACTTCGGCTGAACAAAGCCATCTTTAATTCCAACTTGATTTTTCCTGTTTCCAGCACTTAGACATAATACATTAGTCTCCAAAACAATATACTAAGTCTTAGAAACATACCTTTATACATGATTTGTACTTTGTCCACCATTTAACACTTGGGCACTTGTGTTGGACACTAAATCACCAAAATACTTAGAAATGGCCCAAGGGCACATTTCCCTTTCAATCTCCCCCTTTTTGGTGATTTATGCCAACACAACACAAAGCAAGTAGAACAAGTGCAAAATCAATTCAAATAAGAACTCAAGATTGTTTTGATTCAAATTTGGCATATATGGATCATTCTTTGCCACCACTTGGTTTGTTTTTGCAAATCAAATTCAATTTCCTATCTCTAAGTCAAACACACTTGTTGAGACATAAAGAGAGTTGTTCCAAGAGAAATTGATCAAAGATTTCAAAAACTCCCCCTTTTTCCCATAATCAACCATTCTCCCCACAAGAGGCCAACTTTTGACAAAAGAGACAATAAGAGATTTTTGACAAACCAAAAGCTCTATTCTACTATTTTCAAAATTCTCAAGTGGTAGCTGATCCATTAGTTGCTTTGGCCTTATTTTCTCCCCCTTTGGCATCAAGCACCAAAACAGGATCAATCTTAGCCCTTTAACCCCATTGCCTCACCAAAATCTTCAACTAAGACTAAATAGGCAATAAGAGGACAAAGATGAACTTGGAATCAGTTACTCTTTCATCGGAGTGCAGTGGAAGTCTTGCATGGTCCAAGTCCACCTTTTCCCTTTCAAACTTCCTTTGAGACTAAATTAAGCAAACTCAAGCACACAGTTAGTCTCAAAGGGTCAAGTTGTAGCACATCTCCCCCTAAATATATGCATCACTTGCAAATGGACTTGTGAGGTCCGGGGAGTGCTTGTACAACTTGAGCACCATAAATAAACAACAAAATGCATTAAGGAACATGATCAAGGCATAAAACACATGTATGCTATAAATCAATCCAGGTTCCGCGAATCTAAGACATTTAGCTCACTACACAGCTTGCAAAAGGTCGACTCATCTAGAGGCTTGGTAAAGATATCGGCTAGCTGGTTCTCGGTGCTAACATGAAACACTTCGATATCTCCCTTTTGCTGGTGGTCTCTCAAAAAGTGATGCCGGATGTCAATGTGCTTTGTGCGGTTGTGTTCAACAGGATTATCCGCCATGCGGATAGCACTCTCATTATCACATAGGAGTGGGACTTTGCTCAGATTGTAGCCAAAGTCCCGGAGGGTTTGCCTCATCCAGAGTAGTTGTGCGCAACACTGTCCTGCGGCAACATACTCGGCCTCAACGGTGGATAGGGCAACGAAAGTTTGTTTCTTAGAGCTCCATGACACCAGGGACCTTCCTAAGAATTGGCACGTCCCCGATGTACTCTTCCTATCGACCTTACATCCAGCATAGTCGGAGTCTGAATATCCAATTAAGTCAAAGGTAGACCCCTTTGGATACCAGATCCCGAAGCAAGGCGTAGCGACTAAATATCTAAGAATTCACTTCACTGCCACTAAGTGACACTCCCTTGGATCGGATTGAAATCTAGCACACATGCATACGCTAAGCATAATATCCGGTCTACTAGCACATAAATAAAGTAAAGACCCTATCATGGACCGGTATGCCTTTTGATCAACGGACTTACCTCCTTTGTTGAGGTCGGTGTGTCCGTCGGTTCCCATTGGAGTCTTTGCGGGCTTGGCGTCCTTCATCCCAAACCGCTTGATCAAGTCTTGCGTGTACTTTGTTTGGGAGATGAAGGTTCCATCCTTGAGTTGCTTCACTTGGAACCCAAGAAAATAGCTTAACTCGCCCATCATCGACATCTCAAACTTTTGAGTCATCACCCTGCTAAACTCTTCACAAGACTTTTGGTTAGTAGAACCAAATATTATGTCATCAACATAAATTTGGCACACAAAAAGGTCACCATCACAAGTCTTAGTAAATAGAGTTGGATCGGCTTTCCCAACCTTAAAAGCATTAGCAATTAAAAAGTCTCTAAGGCATTCATACCATGCTCTTGGGGCTTGCTTAAGTCCATAGAGCGCCTTAGAGAGCTTACACACGTGGTCGGGGTACCGTTCATCCTCAAAGCCAGGGGTTGCTCCACGTACACCTCCTCCTTGATTGGCCCGTCGAGGAAAGCGCTCTTCACATCCATTTGGAACAACCTGAAAGAATGGTGAGTAGCATAGGCTAACAATATGCGAATTGACTCTAGCCTAGCCACAGGAGCAAAAGTTTCCTCAAAGTCCAAACCTGCGACTTGGGCATAACCTTTTGCCACAAGTCGTGCCTTGTTCCTTGTCACCACTCCGTGCTTGTCTTGTTTGTTGCGGAACATCCACTTGGTTCCCACAACGTTTTGCTTGGGACGAGGCACAAGTGTCCAAACTTCATTTCTCTTGAAGTTGTTGAGCTCCTCTTGCATGGCCAACACCCAGTCCGGATCTAGCAAGGCCTCTTCTACCCTGAAAGGCTCAATAGAAGAGACAAAGGAGTAATGCTCACAAAAATTAACTAATCTAGAACGAGTAGTTACTCCCTTGCTTATGTCACCCAATATTTGGTCGACGGGATGATTCCTTTGAATTGTCGCTCGAACTTGGGTTGGAGGTGCCGGTTGCGCTTCTTCCTCTATCACATGAACATCTTGTGCTCCCCCTTGATCACACGCCTCTTCTTGATGAACCTGTTCATCGTCTTGAGTTGGGGGATGCACCATTGTTGAGGAAGAAGGTTGATCTTGCTCCTTTTGTTCCAGCGGCCTCACATCTCCAATCGCCATGGTGCGCATTGCGGCCGTTGGAATGTCTTCTTCATCTACATCATCAAGATCAACAACTTGCTCTCTTGGAGAGCCATTAGTCTCATCAAATACAACGTCGCTAGAGACTTCAACCAAACCCGATGATTTGTTGAAGACCCTATACGCCTTTGTATTTGAGTCATAACCTAACAAAAACCCTTCTACCGCTTTGGGAGCAAATTTGGAATTTCTACCCTTCTTCACTAGAATGTAGCATTTACTCCCAAAAACTCGGAAATACGAAACATTGGGTTTGTTACCGGTTAGAAGCTCATATGAAGTCTTCTTGAGGAGGCGATGAAGGTACACTCGGTTTATGGCGTGGCAAGCCGTGTTCACGGCTTCCGACCAAAACCGCTCGGGTGTCTTGAATTCTCCAAGCATTGTCCTCGCCATATCTATGAGCGTCCTGTTCTTCCTCTCTACCACACCATTTTGCTGTGGTGTGTAAGGAGTGGAGAACTCGTGCTTGATTCCTTCCTCCTCAAGGTACTCCTCCACTTGAAGGTTCTTGAACTCGGACCCGTTGTCGCTCCTTATCTTCTTCACCTTGAGCTCAAACTCATTTTGAGCTCTCCTTAGGAAGCGCTTGAGGGTCCCTTGGGTTTCAGATTTATCCTGCAAAAAGAATACCCAAGTGAAGCGGGAAAAATCATCAACTATAACAAGACCATACTTACTTCCTCCTATACTTAGATAGGCGACAGGTCCGAAGAGGTCCATATGAAGTAACTCCAGGGGTCTTGATGTTGTCATCACATTTTTGGCATGATGAGAGCTTCCCACCTGTTTCCCTGCTTGACAAGCTGCACAAGGTCTATCTTTTTCGAAAGTAACATTTGTTAGACCTATTACGTGTTCTCCCTTTAGAAGCTTGTGAAGGTTCTTCATTCCCACATGTGCTAAATGGCGATGCCACAGCCAGCCCATGCTAGTCTTAGCAATTAAGCATGCATCTAGACCGGCCTCCTCTTTTGCAAAATCAACTAAATAAAGTTTGTCGTCTAGTACACCCTTAAAAGCTAATGAACCATCACTTCTTCTAAAGACAGACACATCTACATTTGTGAATAAACAGTTATATCCCATATTACAAAGTTGACTCACAGACAACAAGTTATATCCAAGCGACTCAACTAAGAACACATTAGAAATAGAGTGCTCGGATGAAATAGCAATTTTTCCTAACCCTTTCACCTTGCCTTGGTTCCCATCACCAAATATGATTGAATCTTGGGGATCCTTGTTCTTTACATAGGAAGAGAACATCCTCTTTTCCCCCGTCATGTGGTTTGTGCATCCGCTGTCGATAATCCAGCTTGAGCCCCCGGATGCATAAACCTGCAAGGCAAATTTAGGCTTGGGTCTTAGGTACCCAGCTCATGTTGGGTCCTACAAGGTTAGTTACAATAGTATTAGGGACCCAAATGCAAGTCTTGTCTCCCTTACATTTGGCCCCTAATTTCCTAGCAATTAGCTTCTTATCCTTTCTACAAATAGCAAAGGAAGCATTGCAAGCATCATAAATTGTAGAAGGTTCATTTATTACTTTCCTAGGAGCATGAACAATATTTCTTCTAGGCATATGATGAACAACATTTTTCCTAGTCAAATTTCTATCATGCATAATAGAAGAACTAGAAGCAATCATGGCATGAGAGTTAAAAACATCATAACTTATATAAACATTCCTAGAATGTCTCCTATCATGATACATGAAAGCATGGTTCTTTTGAGTCCTACTAGCCATAGGGGCCTTCCCTTTCTCCTTGGCGGAGATGGAAGCCTTATGGCTTGTTAAGTTCTTGACTTCCCTTTGAAGCCAAGACCATCCTTAATTGAGGGGTGTCTACCAATCGTGTAGGCATCCCTTGCAAATTTTAGCTTGTCAAATTCACTTTTGCTAGTCTTGAGTTGGGCATTAAGACTAGCCACTTCATCATTCAATTTAGAAATTGAAACTAGGTGTTCACTACAAGCATCAACATTAAGATCTTTACACCTATTGCAAATTTCAACATGTTCTACACAAGATATTGATTTATTAGCTATTTCTAACTTAGCATTCAAATCATCATTTATGCTCTTTAAGCTAGAAATAGAGTCATGGCATGTAGATAGTTCACAAGAAAGCATTTCATTCCTTTTAATTTCTGATGCAAGAGAATTTTGTGCCTCTACAAATTTATCATGCTCTTCATACAAAAGATCCTCTTGCTTTTCTAACAACCTATTCTTATCATTCAAGGCATCAATTAATTCATTAATCTTATCAACCTTAGTTCTATCTAGGCCCTTGAATAAACATGAATAGTCTATTTCATCATCATCACTAGACTCATCCTCACTTGAAGAAGCATAAGTAGTATTGTTTCGAGTACATACCTTCTTATCCTTTGCCATGAGGCATGTGTGATGCTTGTTTGGGAAGAGGAATGATTTGTTGAAGGCGGTGGCGGCGAGTCCTTCGTTGTCAGAGTCGGACGAGGAGCAATCCAAATCCCACTCCTTTCCAAGATGTGCCTCGCCCTTTGCCTTCTTATAGTTCTTCTTCTTTTCCCACTTTCCACTCTTCTTTTCCTGGTCACTATCATTATCGGGGCAATTAGCGATAAAATGACCAATCTTACCACATTTGAAGCAGGAGCGCTTCCCCTTCGTCTTGTTCTTGTTGGGGTGCTCCTTGCGACCCTTTAGCGCCGTCTTGAACCGCTTGATAATGAGGGCCATTTCTTCCTCATTAAGCCCAGCCGCCTCAACTTGTGCCACCTTGCTAGGTAGCGCCTCCTTGCTCCTTGTTGCTTTGAGAGCAACGGTTTGAGGCTCGTGGATTGGGCCATTCAACGCATCATCCACGTATCTCGCCTCCTTGATCATCATCCGCCCGCTTATAAATTTCCCAAGAATTTCTTTGGGCGACATCTTGGTGTACCTAGGATTCTCACGAATATTGTTTACAAGATGTGGATCAAGGACAGTAAAGGACCTTAGCATTAGGCGGACGACGTCGTGGTCCGTCCATCGCGTGCTTCCATAGCTCCTTATCTTATTGACGAGGGTCTTGAGCCTGTTGTACGTTTGGGTTGGCTCCTCCCCCCTGATCATCGTGAATCTTCTGAGTTCGCCCTCCACCAACTCCATCTTGGTGAGCATGGTAACGTCGTTCCCCTCATGTGAGATCTTGAGGGTGTCCCAAATCTGCTTGGCGTTATCCAAGCCGCTCACCTTATGGTATTCCTCCCTACACAATGATGCTAGAAGAACAGTAGTAGCTTGTGCATTTTTGTGAATTTGCTCATTAATAAATATAGGACTATCAGTACTATCAAATTGCATTCCACTCTCGACTATCTCCCATATGCTTGGATGGAGAGAGAGCAAGTGACTACGCATTTTGTGACTCCAAAATCCGTAGTCCTCTCCATCAAAATGAGGAGGTTTACCAAGTGGAATGGAGAGTAAATGAGCATTGGTACTTTGAGGAATACGAGAGTAATCAAAAGAGAAGTTAGAATTAACCGTCTTCTTTTTCTCGTAGTCGTTGTCTTCATCCTTTTGGGAGGAGGAAGATTCGTCACTGTCGTAGTAGACTATCTCCTTGATGCGCCTTGTTTTCTTCTTCCTCCCGTCTTTTCTTTTGTGGCCCGAGCCTGAGTCAGTAGGCTTGTCATCCTTTGGATCATTGACGAAGGACTCCTTCTCCTTATCATTGACCACCATCCCCTTGCCCTTAGGATCCATCTCTTCGGGCGATTAGTCCCTTTCTTGAAGAGAACGACTCCGATACCAATTGAGAGCACCTAGAGGGGGGGGGGGGTGAATAGGTGATCCTGTAAAAACTTGAAACTTAATCCACAAAACTTGATTAGGAGTTAGCACAATTAAGCCAAGTGGCTAGAGAGGAGAGCTTGCACAACACGATAACCACAAAGAGATCAACACAGAGATGGCACAGTGGTTTATCCCGTGGTTCGGCCAAGTCCAACACTTGCCTACTCCACGTTGTGGCGTCCCAATGGATGAGGGTTGCAATCAACCCCTTTCAAGCGGTCCAAAGACCCACTTGAATACCACGGTGTTTTGCTTTCACTTTACTATATCCCACTTGCGAGGAATCTCCACAACTTGGAGCCTCTCGCCCTTACACTTTGATGTTCACAAAGAAGCACAGAGTAAGGGAGGGATGAGCAATGCACACAAGACACGAAATCAGAGTACCAACACGCACACAAGTCACAACAAGAGCTCACAACACAACCCGACGAGTTCACAACTCAAATGGAGCTCTAGTTGCTATCACAAAGAATCAAATACGCGGAATCGAAGTCTTGGTGCTTAGGAATGCTTAGAGAATGCTTGGTGTACTCCTCCATGCGCCTAGGGGTCCATTTTATAGCCCCAAGGCAGCTAGGAGCCGTTGAGAGCATTTCAAGCAGGCAATTCTTGCCTTCTGTCGCCTGGCGCACCGGACACTGTCCGGTGCGGATTTCTTTCCTTCTTTGGCGAAGCCGACCGTTGGCGCTTTGGAGCCGTTGGCGCACCAGACACTGTCCGGTGCACACCGGACAGTCCGGTGCCCCCTTCTAGCCGTTGGCTTGGCCACGCGTCGCGCACGGATTACGCGGCCGACCGTTGGCTCACCGGACAGTCCGGTGCACGCCGGACAGTCCGGTGAATTATAGCCGTACGTCGCCGACGATTTCCCGAGAGCAGCAAGTTCGCCTGAGTCGGCCTGGCGCACCAGACACTGTCCGGTGCACCACCGGACAGTCCGGTGCACCCAGACTGAGCTGACTTCGGCTAAACAAAGCCATCTTTAATTCCAACTTGATTTTTCCTGTTTCCAGCAGTTAGACATAATTTATTAGTCTCCAAAACAATATACTAAGTCTTAGAAACATACCTTTATACTTGATTTGTACTTTGTCCACCATTTAACACTTGGGCACTTGTGTTGGACACTAAATCACCAAAATACTTAGAAATGGCCCAAGGGCACATTTCCCTTTCAATGACTACGTATTTACCCATCGTCCTCGGGCAAGATGCATTGCAATGGCTGCGACATCTACCGCGACACTGCATCGATGATTGGAGCGACTTCAGTCGGCGTTTTATCGCCAACTTCCAATCCCTCTTCGACAAACCGGCGCAGCCATGGGACCTCAAATCCATCAGACGCCGAGGGGATGAGACTCTTTGGTCGTACCTCAAGAGGTTTCAGACCATGAGAAATCGCATCCCTGAGGTCGCTGAAGCAGCAGTGATCGAGGACTTCTACCGGGGATCCAATGACTCGGCCTTCGTCCGAGCCATACTGCAAAAGGCTCCGACCACTTCCGAGCAGCTGTTCAGGGAGGTGGACCTCTACATCACTGCCGACGAACGGGCTCAGGACCTCATTGGGGGAGTGAAGCCTGCTCCATCTGCACCACGGTGTGACGCAAACCAGCAGACCGACAAGCGCTGGGAGAAGAGGCCTCGTGAAGAGGTCCATGCCGCTGGACCACCCGTCTCTCGTGCACCCCGCGGAGGCGAGCGGACACTAGATGACATCCTCGATGCCCAGTGCCCGTATCACAAGGATATGCGCCACATCTTGCGGAACTGCAGAGACTTCAAGCATTCTGTCGGGAATGGCCGACCCTTCCAACCTCTACCACCTCCCCCACTGCGAGGAGGGCCCGGTGAACCTCGACGACCTCAGCAGCAGAAAGAGGGAGGAGGTAGAGCATTTCCGCGTGTCGACGGAGAGGTCAACGTCATCTTCAGAGGACATGGGTCGCAAGAAAACAAAAGGCAACAGAAGCTCAACGACCGACAGATACTGGTGGCAACCACCAGTGTCCCCGCCCCCTATCGGTGGTCAGAACACCCGATCACCTTTACTCGGGCGGATCAATGGCTCAACTTCGATCATCCGGGCAAGTACCCGCTCCTCGTCGATCCGGTGATCCGAGAGAGCAGGGTAAAGAAAGTATTAGAAGCAGCATCAACGTCACCTTCCCCCGGACACTCTTGGGCTTGGGAGTTGCACTCAAAGAGCTCCATGAGTCGGACACTCCTTTCTTCGGCATTGTGCCGACTGTAGGAGAATACCCGCTTGGACACATCTACATGCCTGTTACCTTTGGAACTCCGGAAAATTACAGAACCGAGTTCCTGAGGTTTGAGGTGGCAAGCTTCGACTACGGATACAATGCCATCATCGGTAGGCCAGGATTGGCGAAATTCATGGCCATTCCGCATTATTCGTACATGATATTGAAGATGCCAGGACCGCAAGGGATCATCACGGTGTGTGCTGACTTCCAAGGCACCGTGGAATGTTTCTGAGCAGCCATTTAGACGGCCCTCACTACCAAACCACCGACGACTTCTTCCACACAGGCAAACTCAAAGCCTGAGGAAGACCTCACGATACCTGCGAATGAAGCTCAAGCCGTGACCTCTATGCGGCCAACTGAGGAGATGAAAAGAATCAACCTTGGGTTTGCTGATGAACGCAAGATTGCCGTCATCAGCTCCAGCCTGGACGACAAATAGGAAGGCGCACTCGTCTAGTTCCTGCAAGATAACTGAGACGTATTCGCATGGCAACCTGCGGATATGCCGTGAGTCCCAAGAGAACTAGTCGAGCACAAATTGAAGGTTTATCCCCAAGCAAGGCCGATCCGACAAAAACTGTGTCGTTTCACGCCTGACAAGAGAGAAGCTATTCGCACCGAGCTAGCTCACTTAGTTGCAGCAGGGTTCATTAGAGAAGTACTGCATTCTGAGTGGCTAGAAAATCCTGTTCTTGTACTCAAAAAGAATAAAGTGGATTGGCGCATGTGCGTCAACTATACAGATCTCAATAAACACTGTCCGAAGGATCCCTTCGGACTCCCTAGGATAGATCAGGTGGTTGATTCGACCGCTGGATGTTCTATGCTGTCCTTCCTGGACTGCTATTCTGGGTACCATCAGATCAGCTTAGCAAAAGAAGATGAGGAAAAAACTGCATTCATTACCCCGTTTGGAGCTTTCTGCTATACCTCCATGCCGTTCGGTCTCAAGAACACAGGAGCGACTTACCAGAGAGCTATTTAGACATGCTTAGCCAATCACTGGGGCAAGAGGGTAGAAGCTTATGTTGATGATGTGGTGATCAAAACAGAAAACTCAGAAAACTTCATTGAAGATTTGCAGCTGGTCTTCAACAGCCTGAGGCGATACTGGTGGAAGCTCAATCCAGAAAAATGTGTCTTCGGAGTACTAGCAGGGAAGTTGCTCGGATTCATTGTCAGCCACCAAGGAATTGAAGCTAACCCAGAAAAGATTGAGGCTATCATGAGAATGGAAGCACCGCGATCACAGAAAAAAGTGCAATGACTTACTGGATGCATGGCAGCCCTGAGCAGGTTCATATCAAGACTAGGCGAAAAAGGCTTACCATTCTACAAATTGCTCAAGAAGGTGGACAAGTTCCAGTGGACCGCAGAAGCACTGGAAGCTCTCGAAGCATTGAAAAGGTTCTTGACCACACCACCAGTACTGAAGCCGCCATGCCGAGCCACACCAAATCAGCCGATAGAAGATCTGTTGTTATACATCTCCTGCACGACTCACGTGGTGAGCACCGCGTTAGTAATCAAGCGGGCAGAGGAAGGACACACATATCCAGTACAGCACCCGCTCTACTTCATCAGTGAAGTTCTGGGGCCCTCTAAGAAGAAGTATCCCCAAGTTCAAAAATTACTATATGTAGTACTTCTAACTGCTCGCAAACTCCGTCACTACTTTGACGACCACAAAGTCATAGTGTTCACTGGGTTCTCAATAGGGGATATCCTTCACAACAAAGAAGCCATTGGAAGAATAGCCAAGTGGGTCTGCGAGCTGGAAGCTCATGACATAGAATTTCGGCAGCGCACAGCAGTGAAGACTAAAGCACTAGTTGACTTCGTATCAGAGTGGACCGAGCAACAAGTTCCTAACAACCCAGAAGCTACTGAAGTATGGCGGATGTATTTCGATGGCTCGCTGAAACTGCAGGGAGCAGGTGCAGGAATCCTCTTCATTGCCCCTAGAGGTGAACAACTCAAGTACGTGTTTCAGTTGTTATTCCCGACATCGAATAATGCAGCAGAATATGAAGCACTGATACATGGGTTGAACATTGCCATATCACTGAGCATTAAGAGGTTGATGGTATACGGAGATTCACTAGTGGTCATAAGCCAGATAAATAAAGATTGGGATTGCCCGACTGACTCCATGGGCAAATACTGTACGACCGTATGAAAATTGGAAGACAAGTTTGAAGGTTTGGAATTCCATCACGTGGAAAGAGACCGCAACGCAGCAGCAGACGCGTTGTTGAAGCTAGGATCCAGTCGGGCCCAGGTCCCACCTGGAGTCTTTGTCCAGGAAGTGCCACACCCAAGTATTCCCTCAGATCAGGCGGAAGAGTGCAACACCCTAAGCCAACCAGAACCGGACCCTAATGACTGGAGAGAGCGTATCATCAGGTACATAAGGAATGAAGAAGAACCGGATGATAAGGCCGCAGCAGAATGCATCACGAGACAGTCGGCCCACTACACCCTCATATGGGGCGCACTGTATAGAAAGGGGTACGATAGGAGTCCTCATGAAGTGCATTTCCTCGGCTACTGGGAAACAGCTATTAGATGAGATCCACGCCGGACAGTGTGGAATACACGCAGCATCCAGAACTCTGGTTAGGAAAGTTTTCAGGTCTGGATTCTATTGGCCAACAGCAAAGAGTGACGCAGCCGAGTTAGTCCAGAGATGTGAAGCTTGCCAATTCTTGTCAAAGCAACAACATTTACCAGCACAGCAGCTGCAGACCATACCTGTAACATGGCCATTTGCGTGCTGGGGATTGGACATGATGGGACCCTTCAAGAAAGCTCATGGAGGCTATACTCACGTGCTGGTCACCATCGACAAATTCACTAAATGGATAGAGTACAAACCTATTGCTTCTTTAACTTCAGCCAAGATAGTGGAGTTCATACAAGACATAATATTCAGGTTTGGGATACCGAATAGCATCATAACTGACCTGGGATCCAACTTCACTAGCTCTGAATTCTTTGATTTCTGCGAACAACGGAGTATCCAGATCAAGTATGCATCAGTAGCACACCCAAGAGCCAATGGTCAGGTGGAAAGGGCTAATGGAATGATACTAGAAGCACTCAAGAAGAAGGTGTTTGACAAAAATGAAAAGTTTGCAGGAAAGTGGTTGTTGGGCCTATGCTTCGTCGCCGAAGGTCTTACAGGAAGAAGCGGTCCTCGGCTGAAGCTGTTTGTATAAGATGGCCGAAGGTTCCTCTTCGTGAAGCTTCGGTATTACAAACCGACTTAAAAATAGAATGACCTTTTAGTCCATAAAGGTCTGAGTCAATGTTGTAAGCTTTCATAAGGGGCATACTTGTAATTTCTCACAGGCTGCGTCCTGTGCCTATAAATAGTGAACAGTATTCCTTTACTGTTCACGCATTCTGGTAATTGGAATCGCATCTTTCGGAATCCAACCTTTGCCAAGGCAGAGGTATTATTGTATTCTATGATTCAATATCTTAAGTAAATATAACATAACTCGTCTATGATTTATTTACCTTCTTTATACCTTTCATTTTATGTTATCTCACAATATGTATTGAAATTTAATTACGAAGTCTTAAGCTTCGTAATTTTACTCTCATCAACCTTCGTCCAAGGCCCATTATCCTCAAGGGAATAATGCTTCATGGACGAAGGACGTTAACATTTAACATTTTATGTTGCCTTGTTCTTAATTCATAGCACTTGAGAACAAGTCCCCAACATTGGCGCCCACCTCCGGTGAACTCACTTCCACTTTTTGAGCTGATGGCTTCGTTCAACGACCAAGCTGGAGCTGCTTCGAACCCGAAGCTGGTGCTCCCGATCATAGGTGGCTCGTCCTCAGAGCCAGCTAACAAGAAACTAAAAAAGGAAGCACAGAGAAGGGTACATCATGTTGGGGTGCAAGGACCCTTCATCAAGTCAAGATGGTCTCACATTCCTATTACCTTCTCCCAAGAGGACCTTCAGCTTAAGGATTACCCACACAACGATGCCATGGTTATCTCTTGTGTTATCAAAGGATTTCTGGTCCACAATGTCTTGGTTGACACAGGCAGTGCAGCTGACATCATATTTGCTAAGGCCTTCAGACAAATGCAAGAGCCAGAAGATAAGATTCATGATGCTACACATCCTCTCTGTGGCTTCGGAGGAAGACAGATTGTAGCACTGGGCAAGATTACCATGTCAGTGACCTTCGGGTTCATCAACAACACTAGAACTGAGCAAGTTGTATTTGACATTGTTGACATGGAATACCCTTACAATGCAATTATTGGTCGTGGCACCCTCAATGCTTTTGAAGCAATTCTTCACCCTGCCTATCTTTGCATGAAGATACCTTCGAATCAAGGACCCATCGCTATTCATGGAAGCCAGGAAGCTGCCAGAAGGGCCGAAGGAAACTGGACTGATTCAAAAGCAATCCATAACATAGATGGAGCTGAAGCTTGTGAACAATACAAATTCAGAAGGGAGAAGGCAGCTTCAGCAGATCAGCCGAAGCCCATGCTCTTATGTGAGGATATAACAGAGCAGAAGGTGCTGTTGGGCTCTCAGTTATCCGAAGAACAAGAGAAAACCTTGATAAGGTTTTTGTTCAACAACAAAGATGTTTTTGCATGGTCAGCCAATGATCTCTGCGGAGTTAATAGGGATGTCATTGAGCATTCGCTCAATGTCGATCCATCCTTCAGACCCAGAAAGCAAAGGCTTCGGAAAATGTCAGATGATAAGGCCGAAGGTGCTCGCAACGAAGTTAAAAGACTCCTCAGTGCAGGAGTTATCAGAGAAGTAAAGTACCCAGAATGGCTAGCTAACACTGTTATGGTAAGAAAGGCCAATGGCAAGTGGCGAATGTGTATCGATTTTACAGATCTTAACAAGGCTTGTCCGAAGGATGAATTCCCATTGCCAAGGATAGACTCTTTAGTTGATGCAGCAGCCTCTTCAGAGCTTATGAGTCTGTTAGACTGTTATTCAGGCTATCATCAAATCTGGATGAAGAAGGAAGATGAGCCGAAGACTAGCTTCATAACTCCAAGCGGCACATATTGTTATCTTCGGATGCCTGAGGGGCTCAAAAACGCTGGAGGAAGTTTCAGCAGAATGACTGCGAAGGTTCTCCAGTCCCAGATAGGCAGAAATGTGCTAACTTATGTTGATGACATCATTGTAAAAAGCACGAAGCAGGAGAATCATATTGCTGACCTGCAGGAGACCTTCGCCAGTTTCAGACAAGCTGGCTTAAAGTTGAATCCAGAAAAATGCGTCTTCGGAGTAAAGAAGGGGAAATTTCTAGGATGCTTGGTTTCAACAAAGTGAATTGAAGCTAATCCAAGTAAGATTGAAGCTATACTTCGGATGGAGCCACCAACTACAAAAAAGGGGGCTCAAAGATTGACAGGAAGGTTGACATCTCTCAATAGATTCATATCCAGATCAGCAGAGAGAAACTTACCATTCTTCGAAGTGCTGAAGTCAGTCGAAGTCTTTCAATGGGGACCAATCCAGCAGAAGGCCTTCGAAGAGCTAAAGCAGTATTTGATAGATTTAACAGCACTAACTCCACCTACGCCAGGGGCTCCTTTATTATTATATGTGGCAGCTTCGCACTCAGCGGTAAGTGCAGCACTTGTCCAGGAGAAGCTTGATGGCCAAGTCAGGAAGCAGGTCCCAGTATATTTTGTATCTGAAGTTCTTAGTATATCAAAGAAAAACTACACAGAATTAGAGAAGGTGTTATATGCTGTTTTGATGGCATCCAGGAAGCTTCGGCACTATTTTCAAGCTTACAACATAATTGTTCCTTCTTCACAACCTCTGAAGGATATTATGAGGAACCGAGAAGCTACTGGAAGGATTGGAAAATGGGCTGCAGAGCTCAATGAATTTTGTATTGAATATGTTCATAGATCTTCGATTCAGTCCCAGGCGTTAGCAGACTTCATTGCTGACTGGACGCCAGGGGCTCAGGAGGAAGAAACAAATAAAGACGCCGAAGCATGGACAGTGTTTTGCGATGGGTCCTGGGGAACCTTCGGAGCAGGAGCGGCTGCTGTGTTAGTTTCACCTTCCAAAGTTAAAACTTGTTATGCGGCAAAGCTTGATTTTAGTTGCACAAACAACATTGCCGAGTATGAAGCCCTGCTTCTGGGTCTTCGGAAGCTAAAAGCAATGGGAATCAGAAGAGCCATTCTTAAAACTGATTCCCAAGTTGTTTCGGGTCATATCGACAAGAGTTGCAAGGCTAAAGATCCGAAGCTTGAAAAGTATCTGGATATGGTTCGAAGAGTTGAAGCTTCCTTCGAGGGATTTTCTGTCAAAAATATCCCTCGAGGACAAAATGAGCATGCTGATTTGCTAGCTAAGTCAGCAGCACAGGGGCTGCCCTTACCTTCGGATGTGTTCTTCGAAACAATAAAAGCACCTTCGGTGGAACTTCTTGAAAGAGCAGTCCTCAATATATCTCCTGTTTATAGCGAAGATTGGAGAACTGAGATCATCTCTTATCTTCAGGGTAAATTCCTTTCAGATGACGAAGCTTATAACAGGAGGATAGAGGCAAGAGCTCGTCCATATGTCATGATAGAAGGGGAGTTGTACAAGCATGGAGTTTGTGCTCCGCTACTCAAGTGTTTATCTAGAACCGAAGGTATAGAGTTAATGAAAGAAATACATGCAGGCCTGTGTGGATCTCACATTGGATCTAGGCCGTTACTTGGAAAAAAATTTCGCCAAGGGTTTTATTGGCCGAAGGCAGCTTCGGATGCAGCGGAATTAGTTCAAAAGTGCGAAGGTTGTCAGAAATGTGCAAGAGATCAAAAACAACCTTCGTCCTTAACACAGCTCATACAACCCACTTGGCCATTGCAAAGGTGGGGCCTTGACTTGTTAGGTCCGTTACCACCGGCCCAAGGGAACCTGAGATATGTTGTAGTAGCTGTGGAATATTTTTCTAAATGGATTGAGGCAAAGCCTTTAGCCACAATAACTTCGGCCACCGTCCAAAAGTTTTTCTAGCAGAATATTGTTTGTC
This sequence comes from Zea mays, assembly GCF_902167145.1. Lineage (NCBI taxonomy): Eukaryota > Viridiplantae > Streptophyta > Magnoliopsida > Poales > Poaceae > Zea > Zea mays. Next base: position 45,341,608 of record NC_050099.1, on the reverse strand, counting down.
GTTTCGGGGTGCCAAAGGCTATCACTGTGGATAATGGAACACAGTTTGACTCTGAAGCTTTCAGGGATTTCTGTGACCAAATTGGTACGAAGATCCATTTTGCTTCAGTCAGGCATCCGGAGTCAAACGGACTCGTTGAAAGAGCCAACGACATTATAATGACAGGAATAATGAAGTTAATCTTCAATCAACCCAGGGGAAAGTGGCCAGATCAGTTAACCAAAGTGGTGTGGAGCCACAACACAACAACATCAAGGTCTACAGGCTTTACTCCATTCAAGTTGTTATTCGGTGACGAAGCAATAACTCCGGAGGAAGCTAAAACCGGATCAATAAGGGTAGTAGCTTCGGCAGAATCAGATTCCGAAGCTGCTTATTCTGTAGAAAAAGATGCTTTAGAAGGGATCAGGCTGCAAGCCGTGGAGAACATCAATAAATATCAAGCCGAAACAATCAAATGGCGAGATAGAAAGGTTCGGCTAAAAAATATTGAGCCAGGACACTTGGTGCTTCGGAGAGTGGCCAACCCAGAAACAGTGGGCAAGCTGCAGTTGAAATGGGACGGACCTTTCTTAGTAGCATCTTCGTCAAGACCCGGTTCATACAGATTGAAGGATATGGACGGCAACGATATTCCTAGATCTTGGAATGCGGATGAGCTTCGGCGATATTATGTGTAACTTGATGTAATTTTTTATGTTTTTTCTTTCTCATGGCACCCTTTTCCTTTCTAAAGGGGGAGAAAGGTTTTTAATGGGGCCATCACATGTAATTTCCTTTTTTAGTTCTATAAGAGCAAAATCCCCCAAGGAATGTAAATGTAAAAGCTGAGAGTGCACCATCGAGTGCCAAAAAGTAAAAAGTGAAGAAGCTCCAAAGTCGTTCCTAAGGGAATGCAGAGCTTACAGCGAAAAGTCAACGCTGATTCCGCCAAAAGTAAAGGCGAAGAAGCTCCAAAGTCGTTCCTAAGGGAATGCAGAGCTTACAGCGAAAAGTCAACGCTGATTCCGCCAAAAGTAAAGGCGAAGAAGCTCCAAAGTCGTTCCTAAGGGAATGCAGAGCTGAGGTGTGATTGTTTTTAAGAAAATAATGGCTATGAGTATGGCTTCGGATACGTGTTTGGCCATTCATTTGCACATCACATTACATCATAGCATTTGCATTCATAAACATTCATCCAGGCATATATAGGATAATCATCCTCATGGCATAAATGGTTGCTTCGGCAAAAAGAAAAAAAAGGGGGGAAGAAAGAGCTTCGTGTACAAAAAGGGGAGCTTCGGAAAGGAGGAAAATGTTGTTTTCTATGCTTCGCTGTGTACGAAAAGAAGGGAAGGTGTTTTTTCGCCTTCGGCTCAAAAAAGAAAAAATTTCGTTCACATCAAAGCATTTCTCGTACATCAATGGAAGGATAAGGATATATCACAAGGTATGAACAGAATTCATCAAAGACAAGTTTTAGTTACATTTACAAAAGTTATCTCAAAAGTTTCTCAAGTACTGTCTACAGTCTACTATCTAATCTCCAAGGAGCTTCAGCTTCGGCGTCATTTTTTAATCATCGGCTTCGGCTTCGTCATCCTACATGAATAAGGTCGTTGTAAGTCAAAATCGAGCTTGCAGGAAAAGGTAAGCACAAGGTATGGTTTCTTACTGGTTCAAGGTGGCTATGAGCTTCGTCTCCAGCCTTTTCTCGCCCACCTTTTGTCCATATCATTTTTACAAATCTATTAGAGATACTTCGGGCGAGATCAGTAATGTCATCTAGGATTGATGGTGATAAAGTGAAATTTGGCCTATTGACAATCTTTCCATGATCACAACCAGCTTTCAGGAAAGCTGCAGCGGTGCCCCGAGAAGCCACCCAGGCACAGAAGTCACCATGCCCAGCTATGACTTCGTCGAGCTCGTCAATCTCACCCTCAATATGTTCGAAGGTTTTCGGTAGATCTTCAGCTGAGGGGGTGAATTTTTCACTGCTGGCTCCAACTGAGTGAAAAATCTTTCTTAATCGTTGAATGCATTTGTTGCTAAATTCCAAACATTTTTCTTGAAGGCTCGTCAATAGTTTTCTCAAATCTGAATTTTGTTGAGCTTCGGCTTCAAGTTTTGCATTAAGATCTTGTTTTTCTCGTTCGAACTGCTCAGACTGGCGGAGAAGCTTCGTGTTCAGTTCTGTTATTTTTGCTTCAGCTTCCGCCAATAAACCTTCGGTTGCCTGGAGCTCAAAGTTCTTTTTCTCGAAAGCATCTGATTGCTCCTTTATTCTGCTTTCCAAATTTTCAATTATAACTTCGTGCTTCTTATCTTCAAAATCTTGCTGCATTTGCAAGGCTTTGCTCAACAACATACTCTGCACGAAAACAACCTTCGTCAGACATGTTTTCATCATTAGAAACAATAAAAGTTAAGGGAAAAGTAGTTCACCTTGAAGTTGGAATAAAATAAACTACCAACGATATGTTGTCGTCGGTAGCGGCTGATGTCTGTTTCTAGCTTCGGAAAGCCGATACTCTTGGACAGAGTACCGATAACTTTGGCTCCGGTTTGATCTCGAATACAATCTAATTTTTCATCATCAACGCCTCCGAAGAGGAGTGCTCCAGGTTTGTATCCGCAGGATTTGGCATACTCTCTAAGCTCTTCTATCTCAGCTTTTGATAGTTTTTCCCCAACTAAATTCTGGAAAATGAAGGCTTCGTTTTCTGAAGCTTCATCAGCAATTTCTTTCCCTTTCTCCGACGCTGCGGTCGCGGCCTCTTCGGCGGCGGTGGTAGCTTCTTCTGCAGCCATGTCTAGCAGTATTTTGTCAATGTGTTCAATTGTGCTCTCCAGGTTCAAACCTTCAGCTGAAGCAGCTTCGGCAGCTGCGACCTCCGAAGGTGCAATTTCAATATCTGTCCTTTCCGCAGTCGCTGGTGCTTTCTGAGCTGAAGCTCTTGGCGGTGTCTTGTCAATTACTTCTGTCACAGTGATAATTCTTTGTCTCTTTGCTTTAATTATTTTCTTCGATTTTTCGGGCTCCTTGTCCTTCTGAAAAAACTTTGTCAGATGGGGCCCCAGTGGACTTAGCTTCGCAGGTAAGGATTCAGTCATTACCTTCAGAATTTCCTCAACGTCAGCGGCAGAGGGTGATGCGGGGGTTTCTTCGTCGGATATTTTACGCTTCGGAGAAGACGCTTTCTTCCTCTTCGGAATTTTCTTCTTTGGTAATTCTTTTTCATCTTCATTTAAGGCTTCAGTTATCTTTTTCCTTTTTTGGCCTCCGGCACCTTTGTTCAGATTTACATAATCAGGGTATTCGAAACCCAGGGCGTCCAGCACTCGGTTTAGTCTTCGCTTCGGACGGGTGCCGAAGGCTGCGGTCATCAACTGATCTTCTTTTTTAGAATAATTGCCAAGTATTTCATTGCACATCACTTCAATTGTATCCAGCCACTCTTGGCAAGGTGTTTTAAAGTATTTCTTAAACTTGAAGTAGTAAGGTAAGCGCACGAGTTCACCTTCTTTTTTCTCCCCCTTCAGCTTCGGCATTTCCCACTCTCTTACACTAGGAAAAACCTTGAAAGCCAAAAACTCCTGGACCAGGTCCCTTGTACTGATATGCTCTGCAATTATTTTGAATTCATACATTGCTTTTTGAGTTGGACCCTCTGGTGTCATGTTGCAGTGGGGGCGGGTTTCTCCGAAGATTAGTTCAAGTGGACTTTGCACAAGCTTTTCCTTATCATCATCAACCTTGACATAGAACCGCTCCGATTTCCACCCTGCTGCCCATTTGCTTCGGTAGCTGATCACAGGAAACTTCGTAGTTTTTCGATAAGCAAAATTATAGCAACCAAAATTGTCATGTAATCCATCCTTTCTAGCCTTCGTCTGATAGTGCAGTTCGTGAACTCGGCAAAAGCTGTCCGCAAACGGTTCCACCGCTTGGCTTCGGAGTGCCCAGATATAAACACTAAGCCTAACGATAGCGTTAGGGGTCAGCTGGTGAAAATAGATACCGAACCTTTTTAGTACCTCTGCAATAATCCCATGTAGGGGGAATCTTAATCCAGCCTTTAGGAAGCTCTTGAAAATAACAATTTCATCCTTCTCCGGCTTTGGGGTAGTCTCTTCTCCCCCGAAGCGTAATAGCTTCTTCTGGTCTTCAGTAAAAAAGCCTGACTTTACCATCTTGGACATATTAGCCTTCGAAACAGTAGATTTCCCGAAGTCCAAGTGGCTGGGCTTGCTTGGCATGGCAATGCGATAATCATCTTCGGGATCAGTTTCCTCAATATCTTCTTCTACTTCAGCAATTGCTTGTTCTGCTTGTTCTGCATCATCACTAGGGATCTTTTCCGAAGTCACCAGCCCGGATCGCTGCATGGCTTCGGAGATGGGAACAGTCTCCAAAGCTTCAGTTTCGCCCCCCTCACGCTCAACCCTGGCGGTAGAACGCACTCTGGCCATTTAATTATGAATATGTGGAAATTTAACACTTTCTTCTTCCGAAGTTTTTTCTGACGAAGCAGGCCTCAAACTGGAGCTTCGTTTGATTCCGACAGACAAGCTTCGGCGATGGTTAAAAATGTTGGCAGCAGAACAGTGCAAATAGCAATGAATGCTGTGGTAACTTCACACCTACTCATCTGTTTATATAGTACTGCAGGAAAGAAGGCGAAGCGCCAGGATTTTTACACCAGGCGGAAACCCGCTTGCACTCGCTGTGCGGTGGACCGCAGAGACCAAACAGTAACTCTGCAACGTGGGACCGCTACACGCTGGGAAATTAAATCGTTTCTCGACAACGAGCTCAGGGAAGGTGTTTTTTGGACCTTCGGCTCCCCGAAGCCTAAGAGACTTTTTTCACGGATCAAGCTCGTTACGAAAAACGATCTAGCACCGCGAAAGGGGCTTTTGTTGGGCCTATGCTTCGTCGCTGAAGGTCTTACAGGAAGAAGCGGTCCTCGGCTGAAGCTGTTTGTATAAGATGGCCGAAGGTTCCTCTTCGTGAAGCTTCGGTATTACAAACCGACTTAAAAATAGAATGACCTTTTAGTCCATAAAGGTCTGAGTCAATGTTGTAAGCTTTCATAAGGGGCATACTTGTAATTTCTCACAGGCTGCGTCCTGTGCCTATAAATAGTGAACAGTATTCCTTTACTGTTCACGCATTCTGGTAATTGGAATCGCATCTTTCGGAATCCAACCTTTGCCAAGGTAGAGGTATTATTGTATTCTATGATTCAATATCTTAAGTAAATATAACATAACTCGTCTATGATTTATTTACCTTCTTTATACCTTTCATTTTATGTTATCTCACAATATGTATTGAAATTTAATTACGAAGTCTTAAGCTTCATAATTTTACTCTCATCAACCTTCGTCCAAGGCCCATTATCCTCAAGGGAATAATGCTTCATGGACGAAGGACGTTAACATTTAACATTTTATGTTGCCTTGTTCTTAATTCATAGCACTTGAGAACAAGTCCCCAACAGTGGTTCGAGAATTGCCCTATGTGGTTTGGGGCTTGAGAACTCAACCTAGTCGAGCCCTGCATGGAAATACCCTGTTCTTCATGGTCTATGGTTCGGAAGCGGTGCTACCCGCCGACCTCAAGTTCGGGGCGTCAAGGCTGGTCTTCGAAAGCATAGCTAAAGGAGAAGCTACCAGGCTCTAGAGGATATTGATGTACTGGAGGAAGAGTGATTGAACACAGTAATTCAGTCAGCCAGATACCAGCAGACCTTGAGGCGCTATCATGATAAAGCTATACAACATCGATCCTTTGTAGTGAGAGACTTGGGACTTCGCCGAATTCTAACGGGGGAAGGACGGCACAAGTTGTCACCACTATGGGAAGGGCCATTCATTGTATCGAAGGTCACTCGGCCAGGATCATATCGGCTTACACAAATGGATGGTACGGAAGTGGGGAATTAATGGAGCATAGAGCATCTTAGAAAGTTTTACCCTTAGCAAGGCCTCGAAAGCTATCGGAGCAACATTGTACTCTATAATGGAAGAATACATCATCAATAAAGTTTTCATTTTCAAGGACATTCAAACTGTTAACTATCACTTGACTTCGATTCGATTGGACTTGGAATCAACACACTTACTCGACTTAGGGTGACCACTATACCCTACTAACGGAGCAATCAGTTTAAGTCGGCGATGACTTAAGACGGTGCAACATGCTCGCGCATACTCGACTTAGGGTGACCACTATACCCTACTAACGAAGCAATCGGCTTAAGTAGGCGACGAATTAAGATGGTGCAACATGCTCGCGCTTACTCGACTTAGGGTGACCACTATACCCTACTAACAGAGCAATCGGCTTAAGTCGGCGACGACTTAAGATGGTGCAACATGCTCGTGCTTACTCGACTTAGGGTGACCACTATACCCTACTAACGGAGCAATCGGCTTAAGTCGACGACGACTTAAGACGGTGCAACGTGCTCGCTCTTACTCGACTTAGGGTGACCACTATACCCTACTAACGGAGCAATCGGCTTAAGTCAGCGATGACTTAAGGCGGTGCAACATGCTCGCTCTTACTCGACTTAGGGTGACCACTATACCCTACTAATAGGACAATCGACTTAAGTCGGCGACAACTTAAGATGGTGTAACATGCTCGCGCTTACTTGACCTAGGGTGACCACTACGCCCTACTAGCGGAGCAGTCACCTTAGGTCGGCAATGACCTAAGATGATGTTGCATGTTCACGCTGACTCGGTTTAGGGGAACCACTATACCCTACTAGCAGGGCAATCAACTCAAAAGCCAGCAATGATTTAAAAGTCAGCACGATACATCTACCTATCCTAAGGCGACCACTATGCCTAACCAGCCAAGCGATTGGCACAAGCCAGGGAAAGTTCCAAAACCAGCATGCTACATTTACTTTCATAATTGTTCAGGATGACTGTTATACCCTGACAACAGAAACAATCGGTACTTCAGGAGAACAAGAGATTATAATTGTCAGCACCAAGGACACGTTCTAGTGCCCTATCCACAAAATATTCAAATACAACCATCACAAACACATAGAATTCATAGTACACTCAGTATTTCACAGGATGTCACCGCATCAAAACATCTCAGTTGGCAATGTTTTCCACAGGAGCCAGTGAAGAAGAAGGTCGACTCGAAGCATCAGGGGCAGCCTTAACGTCGGCAACAATGTCATCAGGAACCACTATGCTGGGCCTCCTCATCAAGATCCGCCCCGCGCGAATGGCTTTGTCCATAGCCTTGTCGCGTTGAGCCTTCAGAATGGTGCAATTGTCCTCTAAAACTTTGGTAGCCAGTCGAGCGGCCTCTAGCTCCTGGGCGACTAACTTCTTGGAGGCGCGTAGATCTTTGATGATGGAATCCTTGCTTGACACCAACTGTCTAAGCCGCAGGACCTCATCTTGGGACACTTGCAGCTTGCGACGATGATGATCCAGATCTGACATAGTGAAGCGATGACTCCTCTCCAAAATGGTTAAGGAATTGCTGGCATCACGATATAACCTGTCTAGATTATCACGAGAAGCTGCGAGCGCTCGTTTCTCCTCCTACGAACAAGAATCAACTTTCAGCATCCAGTAAACAGCAAGCACGACAAAGCCAACTAAGAAAGTTTACCTCATGTGCTGCCCTTTCAGAGTTAAGCTAAGCATTGAGAGAAGAATTCAAAGAACGTGCATCGTCTAGAGAAGCAGAAACCCGAGCCAAGTCGGTTTGACCTTGAGAATACCTCTCCTCAAGATCAGAGTACCGTCGGGTTGAGTCGGCTTGACTTTGAAGATGTTTTTCCTCAAGCTCGGAGCACAGCCGAGCCATATCTGACAAGGCAGCAGAAGAGGGATACATGGTTAAAAACAAGTTGATCAATCGAAACAGCTAAGGAAGAAACGAAGTTACTAACCAACGTTTGACGCCTTCAAGTCAGCAATCTGTTTCTGAAGCAGCAATGGGTTCCACTGCATTAGAGACAGAGCTCCTTCTGGGACAGTGGCACCATGTGACCTCAACTGAGCAGACATTCCGTCAACCAAAGCATGTGATTGAAGACAAATGAGTATAGGAAAGATAATTTACCAAGAGGAATGATAAAATGCAAGAGCTGACTCACCTAGAGATTGGAGAGGAATGATGGTAACCCTAAGTCAGGGGGAGCTGCATCATAGCTCGACGAAGGAAGATCAACCAGAACAATTTGAAGAACGTTGTCAGGGGTGAGCTCAGCCTCACCAGCGGATACCAGACTTCTTGCATCCGACTCGCCGACCTCCAAGGTGACTTGTTTGCTCGAAGCCGAAGAAGCATGCATCGCCATCGCTCCATCCGATCGTGGCGGAGACAACCCGACATGGACATCCATGGAGGTGTGGGAAGGAGAGCTCACCTGAACACCCTCGGGGGCTGGGTCTTCTATAGCAGCCACCTCTAAGGCTGAACGATCCTCTGTCACCTCCATGTGAGTCGGGCAATCCGGACCAACGCCTCGGCATTGAAGACTGCCTTCCAAAGTCGACGACGCACGAGACACTGCTCGGGATACCTCCAATCCTGCAGCTAGAAAATGTCCGAACAAATAGCCATCACGTCATCAGTAGTCGGCTCTGATAGCATGTCCTCAGGGACGACCTCCTCAAGGGCCTGGTCAAAATCTGATATTGACAGTTCCTGAAGGCTGACAAGAGCTGACAGAGCTGGAGAAGGAATGTCACTATCCCCCTTACTACCTCTGTAATGCCGGCTGTTCTTGCGAATCAGCGGGACTTCTTCTTCATCTTCAACAAATATACAGACAACAGCCGGTGCACGGTCACACCCATTGGGATCAACTGCAAGACGGTCACACCCATTGGGTTCAACTTCAAAACGGTCACACCCATTGGGATCAACTTCAGCATGGGCGCAACCATTGGGATCAACCTCAGGAAGAACCTCTGCTGGCACTTTATCACAAATTGGCGCCGAAGGGCCCGCGCCAATGATCCAAGCTCGACAGTCGCCGAAGCTGCCTCTTCTTCCTTTTCTCTTCAATGGATGCATAGGTCGACTCACTCGGCGTGGACGCTTTGGACGGACCTCTTCGAGTTTCCGGATTGTCTCCATTCCAACAAGTTCTTGCCCGTCTGTGATAGCCATTGGCTCGGCACGTGTCAACTCAGATGACTCCCCAGCCAACAAGTTGAGCATAGCATCCATCTCCTCGTCGTCCGTGCTAGCTGACATCTCGAAATGAGTCTGTCTCTCACCCTTTGGGAGACTCCGGAGTGGGGCAATTAAAGCTTCAATGTCCTCAGGGGAGGGTCACACTCTAAGACCCAAACCACCATCACGGGCAGGAGGATTAGACACAAACTTGAAAAAGGATCTATCTGATGGCAGGTTCCAGGCAGAATAAGCAACAGGAGCACCAGCATTCGAAACTCTGCCCCTCAGGATCATATCCAGTCGGCTTAGCAGATCAGCAGTGGGAATTCTTGAAAGGGAAATGTGCCCTTGGGCCATTTCTAAGTATTTTGGTGATTGAGTGCCAACACAAGTGCTTAAATGTGAATTTATGACCATGGATGAACAAAGTGCAAATCATGAGTAAAGGTATGTTTCTAAGCCTTAGTACATTGGTTTTGTATACTAATACACTTGTCTAAGTGATAGAAACAGAAAGAAGAAAGAAGAGAAGAGTTGGCTGTGTACAGCCAAAAGGTTGTCTCGGTCTGGGGCACCGGACTGTCCGGTGGTGCACCGGACAGTGTCCGGTGCGCCAGGCTGCCTCGGGCGAAGAGGCCGCTCTCGGGAATTTGCCGACGGCGTACGGCTAAAATTCACCGGACTGTCCGGTGAGCCAATGGTCGGCCGCGGAATCTGTGCACGACACGTGGCCTGGCCAACGGTCGGAAGGGGGCACCGGACTGTCCGGTGTGCACCAGACATGTCCGGTGCGCCATCGGCTCCCAGATCTCCAACGGTCGGCAACGGTCGGCTGTGCCGTTTAAGGAAAGAAATCGGGCACCGGACAGTGTCCGGTGTGCAACGGACTGTCCGGTGCACCCGACGACAGAAGGCAAGATTGGCCTTCCAGATTTGCTCTCAACGGCTCCTAGCTGCCTTGGGGCTATAAAAGGGACCCCTAGGCGCATGGAGGAGTACACCAAGCAACCTTAGAACATTCTTGATCATCCACACTCAGTCTCTGCGCATTCGTTTGTCATTCTCAGTGATTCGAGCTCCGTTCTAGTGAGAACTTTGAGATAGTCTTTTGAGCTCGATTCTTGGCCGTGTGTGTGCGCATTTTGCTGTGGATTTGTGTGTGTTGCTTCCCTCCCTTACTCCGTACTTCTTTGTGAATTTCAAGTGTAAGGGCGAGAGACTCCAAGTTGTGGAGATTCCTCGCAAACGGGATATTGAAAGGCAAAGCAAAACACCGTGGTATTCAAGTTGGTCTTTGGACCGCTTGAGAGGGGTTGATTGCAACCCTCGTCCGTTGGGACGCCACAACGTGGAGTAGGCAAGCGTTGGTCTTGGCCGAACCACGGGATAAACCACTGTGTCATCTCTGTGTTTGATCTCTTGTGGTATTGTGTTTTGTTGAGACTCCTCTCTAGCCACTTGGCGATTATTGTGCTAACACTTAACAAGTTTTTTTGTGGCTATAAGTTTAAGTTTTACAGGATCACCTATTCACCCCCCCTCTAGGTGTTCTCAATTGGTATCAAAGCCGTTCTCTTCAAGAAAGGGACTAACCGCCCGAAGAGATGGATCCTAAGGGGAAGGGAATCGTGATCAACGATAAGGAGAAGGAGTCCTTCGTCAACGAGCCCAAAGATGACAAGCCTACCGACTCCGGCTCGGGCCATAGATGGAAGGAAGGGAAGAAGAAGAAGACAAGGCGCATCAAGGAGATCGTCTACTACGACGACAGCGACGAATCTTCCTCTTCCCAAAAGGACAACGACGACAACGACTATGACAAACAAAAGACGGTTAACTCAAACTTTTCTTTTGATTATTCGCGCATTCCGCATAGCTCAAATGCTCATTTGCTCCCCATTCCACTTGGCAAGCCTCCTCACTTTGATGGAGAGGACTACGGATTTTGGAGTCACAAAATGCGTACTCACCTATTTTCTCTCCATCCAAGCATTTGGGAGATTGTGGAAAGTGGAATGAAATTTGATAGCTCGGATAGCCCTTCGTTTATTAATGAACAGATCCATAAAAATGCACAAGCTACTACTGTGTTGCTAGCCTCTTTGTGCAGGGACGAGTATCACAAGGTGAGCGGCTTGGACAATGCCAAGCAGATTTGGGACATCCTCAAGATCTCTCATGAGGGGAATGATGTCACCTTACTCACCAAGATGGAGTTGGTGGAGGGCGAGCTAGGACGATTCGCAATGATAAGGGGCAAGGAGCCGACACAAACTTACAACCGGCTCAAGATCCTTATCAACAAAATAAGGAGCTACGGAAGCACGCGATGGACGGATCACAACGTCGTCCGCCTAATGCTAAGGTCATTTACCGTTCTTGATCCTCACTTGGTGAACAATATTCGTGAAAATCCTAGGTACATCAAGATGTCGCCCGAAGAAATTCTTGGAAAATTTGTAAGCGGGCGAATGATGATCAAGGAGGCGAGGTACGTGGACGACGCGTTGAATGGCCCAATCCATGAGCCTCAACCCATTGCTCTCAAGGCAACAAGGAGCAAGGAGGCGCTACCCAGCAAGGTGGCGCAAATTGAGGCGGCCGGTCTTAATGATGAAGAGATGGCCCTCATCATCAAAAGATTCAAGACGGCACTAAAGGGTCGCAAGGGACAGTCAAGCAAGACTAAGACCAAGGGAAAGCGATCATGCTTAAAATGCGGTAAGCTTGGTCATTTTATTGCTAACTGTCCCGACAATGATAGTGACCAGGAACACGGGAGCAAGAGGGAAAAGAAGAAGCATTACAAGAAGACCAAGGGCGAGGCACATATCGGAAAGGAGTGGGATTCGGATTGCTCCTCCTCCGACTCCGACAATGAAGGACTCGCCGCCACTGCCTTCAACAAGTCATCCCTCTTCCCCAACGAGCGTCACACATGCCTTATGGCAAGGGAGAAGAAGGTATGTAATCAAAACAATGTCACTTATGATTCTTCCAGTGATGATGAGTCTAGTGATGATGAAATAGATTACTCTAGTTTGTTCAAGGGATTGGATAGAACTAAAGTAGATAAAATTAATGAATTGATTGATGCCTTGAATGAAAAAGATAGACTCTTAGAAAAACAAGAGGACCTTTTGTATGAAGAGCATGACAAATTTGTAGAGGCACAAAAATCTTATGCTTTAGAAGTTAAAAGAAATGAATTGCTTTCTAGTGAACTATCTTCTTGTCATGAAACCATTGCTACTTTAAAGAGTGTTAATGATGACTTAAATGCTAAACTAGAAGGAGCTAGTAAATCTAATTCTTGTGTAGAACATGTTGAGATTTGCACTAGGTGTAAAGATTTCGATGTTGATGCTTGTAGTGATCATTTAGTTTCAATTTCCAAATTAACTGAGGAATTGGCTAGTCTTAATGCCCAACTTAAGACTAGCAAGAATGAATTTGATAAACTAAAATTTGCAAGGGATGCCTACACGATCGGTAGACACCCCTCAATTAAGGATGGACTTGGCTTCAAGAGGGAAGCCAAGAACTTAACAAGCCATAAGGATCCCATTCCCGCTAAGGAGAAAGGGAAGGCCCCTATGGCTACTAGTGCTAAAAAGAACCATGCCTTTTTGTATCATGATAGGAGACAAACTAGAAACGCTTATAGGGGTTATAATGTGTACGATGATTTTTCTCATGCTATGTTTGCTTCTAGTTCTTCATATGTGCATGATAGAAATGTTGATAGAAGGGATGTTGTTCATAATATGCCTAGGAGAAATGTTGTTAATATTCCTAGGATAGTTAATGAGCCTTCTACAATATATCATGCTTTGAATGCTTCCTTTGCAATTTGTAGAAAGGATAGAAAGGTAATTGCTAGGAAGTTAGGGGCAAAATGCAAGGGTGATAAAACTTGCATTTGGGTCCCTAAGGAAATTGTGACTAACCTTATAGGACCCAACAAGAGTTGGGTACCTAAGTCCCAAGCCTAAATTTGCCTTGCAGGTTTATGCATCCGGGGGTTCAAGCTGGATTATCGATAGCGGATGCACAAACCATATGACGGGGGAGAAGAAGATGTTCACCTCCTACGTCAAGAATAAGGATTCCCAAGATTCAATTATATTCGGTGATGGGAATCAAGGCAAGGTAAAAGGGTTAGGCAAAATTGCAATTTCTAATGAGCACTCCATCTCTAATGTGTTTTTAGTAGAGTCTCTTGGATATAATTTGCTATCTGTTAGTCAATTATGCAACATGGGGTATAACTGTCTATTTACAAATGTAGATGTGTCTGTCTTTAGAAGAAGTGATGGCTCACTAGCTTTTAAGGGTGTATTAGACGGCAAACTTTATTTAGTTGATTTTGCAAAAGAAGAGGCCGGTCTAGATGCATGCTTAATAGCTAAGACTAGCATGGGCTGGCTGTGGCATCGCCGCTTAGCACATGTGGGGATGAAGAACCTTCACAAGCTTCTAAAGGGAGAACATGTGATAGGTTTGACTAACGTTCAATTCGAAAAAGATAGACCTTGTGCAGCTTGTCAAGCAGGTAAACAAGTGGGAGGAGCGCATCACAGCAAGAATGTGATGACCACTTCAAGACCCCTGGAGCTGCTGCATATGGATCTCTTCGGACCCGTCGCCTATCTGAGCATAGGAGGAAGTAAGTATGGTCTAGTTATTGTTGATGACTTTTCCCGCTTCACTTGGGTATTCTTTTTGCAGGATAAGTCTGAGACCCAAGGAACCCTCAAGCGCTTCCTAAGGAGAGCTCAAAACGAGTTTGAGCTCAAGGTGAAGAAGATAAGGAGCGACAACGGGACCGAATTCAAGAACCTTCAAGTAGAGGAGTTCCTTGAAGAGGAAGGGATCAAGCACGAGTTCTCCGCTCCCTACACACCACAGCAAAATGGTGTGGTAGAGAGGAAGAACAGGACGCTCATCGACATGGCGAGGACGATGCTAGGAGAATTCAAGACCCCCGAGTGCTTTTGGACGGAAGCCGTGAACACGGCTTGCCACGCCATCAACAGGGTCTACCTTCATCGCCTCCTCAAGAAGACGTCGTATGAGCTACTAATCGGTAACAAACCCAATGTATCTTACTTTCGTGTATTTGGGAGCAAGTGCTACATTCTAGTGAAGAAAGGTAGAAATTCTAAGTTTGCTCCCAAAGCAGTAGAAGGGTTTTTATTAGGTTATGACTCAAATACAAAGGCGTATAGAGTCTTCAACAAATCATCAGGTTTGGTTGAAGTCTCTAGCGACGTCGTATTTGATGAGACTAATGGCTCTCCAAGAGAGCAAGTTTTTGATTGTGATGATGTAGATGAAGAAGATGTTCCAACGGCCGCTATACGAACCATGGCGATTGGAGAAGTGCGGCCACAGGAACAAGATGAACGAGATCAACCTTCTTCCTCAACTATGGTGCTTCCCCCAACTCAAGACGATGAACAGGTTCATCAACAGGAGGCGTGTGATCAAGGGGGAGCACAAGATGATCATGTGATGGAGGAAGAAGCGCAACCGGCACCTCCAACCCAAGTTCGAGCGATGATTCAAAGGGATCATCCCATCGACCAAATTCTGGGTGACATTAGCAAGGGAGTAACTACTCGGTCTCGATTAGTTAATTTTTGTGAACATTACTCCTTTGTCTCTTCTATTGAGCCTTTCAGGGTAGAAGAGGCCTTGCTAGATCCGGACTGGGTGTTGGCCATGCAGGAGGAACTAAACAACTTCAAGCGTAATGAAGTTTGGACGCTGGTACCTCGTCCGAAGCAAAATGTTGTGGGAACCAAGTGGGTGTTCCGCAACAAACAGGACGAGCACGGGGTGGTGACGAGAAACAAGGCTCGACTTGTGGCAAAAGGTTATGCCCAAGTCGCAGGTTTGGATTTCGAGGAGACTTTTGCTCCTGTGGCTAGGCTAGAATCAATTCGTATCTTGCTAGCATATGCCGCTCATCACTCTTTCAGGTTGTACCAAATGGATGTGAAGAGCGCTTTCCTCAACGGGCCAATCAAGGAGGAGGTGTACGTGGAGCAACCCCCTGGCTTCGAGGATGAACGGTACCCCGACCAAGTGTGTAAGCTCTCTAAGGCGCTCTATGGACTTAAGCAAGCCCCAAGAGCATGGTATGAATGCCTTAGAGACTTTCTAATTGTTAATGCTTTCAAGGTTGGGAAAGCCGATCCAACTCTTTTTACAAAGACATGTGATGGTGATCTGTTTGTGTGCCAAATTTATGTCGATGACATAATATTTGGCTCTACTAACCAAAAGTCTTGTGAAGAGTTTAGCAGGGTGATGACGCAGAAATTCGAGATGTCGATGATGGGCGAGTTGAACTACTTCCTTGGGTTCCAAGTGAAGCAACTCAAGGACGGCACCTTCATCTCCCAAACGAAGTACACGCAAGATCTGCTAAAGCGGTTTGGGATGAAGGACGCCAAGCCCGCAAAGACTCCGATGGGAACCGACGGACACACCGACCTCAACAAAGGAGGTAAGTCCGTTGATCAAAAAGCATACCGGTCAATGATAGGGTCATTACTTTACTTATGTGCTAGTAGATCGGATATTATGCTTAGCGTATGCATGTGTGCTAGATTTCAATCCGATCCTAAGGAGTGTCACTTAGTGGCAGTGAAGCGAATCCTTAGATATTTAGTTGCTACGCCTTGCTTCGGGCTCTGGTATCCAAAGGGGTCTACCTTTGACTTGATTGGATATTCAGACTCCGACTATGCTGGATGTAAGGTCGATAGGAAGAGTACATCGGGGACGTGCCAATTCTTAGGAAGGTCTCTGGTGTCTTGGAACTCTAAGAAACAAACCTCCGTTGCCCTATCCACCGCTGAGGCCGAGTATGTTGCCGCAGGACAGTGTTGCGCGCAACTACTTTGGATGAGGCAAACCCTCCGGGACTTTGGCTACAATCTGAGCAAAGTCCCGCTCCTATGTGATAATGAGAGTGCTATCCGCATGGCGGAAAATCCTGTTGAGCACAGCCGCACAAAGCACATTGACATCCGGCATCACTTTTTGAGAGACCACCAGCAAAAGGGAGATATCGAAGTGTTTCATGTTAGCACCGAGAACCAGCTAGCCGATATCTTTACCAAGCCTCTAGATGAGAAGACCTTTTGCAGGCTGCGTAGTGAGCTAAATGTCTTAGATTCGCGGAACTTGGATTGAATTGTAGCATACATGTGTTTATGCCTCTGATCATGTTCATTCTGCATTTTGTTGCTTATTTTGGTGCTCAAGTTGTACAAACACTCCCTGGACCTCACAAGTCCGTTGCAAAGTGATGCACATGTTTAGGGGGAGTTGTGTCACAACTTGACCCTTTGAGACTAACCATATGCTTGAGTTATGTTTGATTTAGTCTCGAAGGAGAATTGAAAGGGAAAAGGTGGACTTGGACCATGAAAGACTTCCACTGCACTCCGATGAGAGGGTAACTTATTCCAAGTTCATCTCATGAACTCTTATTGCCATTTGATCTTAATTGAAGATTTTGGTGAGGCAATGGGGTTAAAGGGCCAAGATTGATCCCGTTTTGGTGCTTGATGCCAAAGGGGGAGAAAATAAAGGCCAAAGCAATAAATGGATCAACTATCACTTGAGAAATTTTAGAAATAGTAGAATAGAGCTTTTGGTTTGTCAAAACTCTTGTATTGTCTCTCTTATCAAAAGTTGGCTTCTTGTGGGGAGAAATGTTGATTATAGGAAAAAGGGGGATAGAGCTTTTGGTTTGTCAAAACTCTTGTATTGTCTCTCTTATCAAAAGTTGGCTTCTTGTGGGGAGAAATGTTGATTATGGGAAAAAGGGGGAGTTTTTGAAATCTTTGATCAATCTCTTTTGGAATGACTCTCTTTATGCTTCAACATATGTGTTTGAATTAGAGATAGAGATTTGAGTTTGATTTGCAAAAACAAACCAAGTGGTGGCAAAGGATGATCCATATATGCCAAAATTGAATAAAACTCAAATTTATTTTATTTGAAGTGATTTTGCACTTGTTCTAGTTGCTTTATGTAGTGTTGGCATAAATCACCAAAAAGGGGGAGATTGAAAGGGAAATGTGCCCTTGGGCCATTTCTAAGTATTTTGGTGATTGAGT
This sequence comes from Zea mays, assembly GCF_902167145.1. NCBI lineage: Eukaryota > Viridiplantae > Streptophyta > Magnoliopsida > Poales > Poaceae > Zea > Zea mays. The sequence continues at coordinate 45,324,307 of NC_050099.1, read as the reverse complement.
GCCAACACAAGTGCTTAAATGTGAATTTATGACCATGGATGAACAAAGTGCAAATCATGAGTAAAGGTATGTTTCTAAGCCTTAGTACATTGGTTTTGTATACTAATACACTTGTCTAAGTGATAGAAACAGAAAGAAGAAAGAAGAGAAGAGTTGGCTGTGTACAGCCAAAAGGCTGTCTCGTTCTGGGGCACCGGACTGTCCGGTGGTGCACCGGACAGTGTCCGGTGCGCCAGGCTGCCTCGGGCGAAGAGGCCGCTCTCGGGAATTTGCCGACGGCGTACGGCTAAAATTCACCGGACTGTCCGGTGTGCACCGGACTGTCCGGTGAGCCAATGGTCGGCCAAGCCAACGGTCGGCCGCGGAATCTGCGCACGACACGTGGCCTAGCCAACGGTCGGAAGGGGGCACCGGACTGTCCGGTGTGCACCGGACATGTCCGGTGCGCCATCGGCTCCCAGATCTCCAACGGTCGGCAACGGTCGGCTGTGCCGTTTAAGGAAAGAAATCGGGCACCGGACTGTCCGGTGCACCCGACGACAGAAGGCAAGATTGGCCTTCCAGATTTGCTCTCAACGGCTCCTAGCTGCCTTGGGGCTATAAAAGGGACCCCTAGGCGCATGGAGGAGTACACCAAGCAACCTTAGAACATTCTTGATCATCCACACTCAGTCTCTGCGCATTCGTTTGTCATTCTCAGTGATTCGAGCTCCGTTCTAGTGAGAACTTTGAGATAGTCTTTTGAGCTCGATTCTTGGCCGTGTGTGTGCGCATTTTGCTGTGGATTTGTGTGTGTTGCTTCCCTCCCTTACTCCATACTTCTTTGTGAATTTCAAGTGTAAGGGCGAGAGACTCCAAGTTGTGGAGATTCCTCGCAAACGGGATATTGAAAGGCAAAGCAAAACACCGTGGTATTCAAGTTGGTCTTTGGACCGCTTGAGAGGGGTTGATTGCAACCCTCGTCCGTTGGGACGCCACAACATGGAGTAGGCAAGCGTTGGTCTTGGCCGAACCACGGGATAAACCACTGTGTCATCTCTGTGTTTGATCTCTTGTGGTATTGTGTTTTGTTGAGACTCCTCTCTAGCCACTTGGCGATTATTGTGCTAACACTTAACAAGTTTTTTTGTGGCTATAAGTTTAAGTTTCACAGGATCACCTATTCACCCCCCCCCCCTCTAGGTGTTCTCAATTCTCTTGTTTGTCACCCGGGTGCCATCATTGATGCCGCTGTACAGATATAAAGGGTATGCCCTGCCCTTCAAAGGCTGGATATTCTTGAAGACGAAATTTGCAACCACGGCTTCGGCAGTCAGACCTTTCTCCTTCAGCAGACAGATCTCAGCAAGCAGAACTCTGGCCTTCGTTACCTCCAAAGGAGTTGGAGACTCAACCCAGCTCAGAGTACGTACATCTGGTTGCCTCCCCGACCGAGGGGGGAGGGACTCGCAGTGGTTTTCCACAATAAACCACTCAAGGCGCCATCCTTTAATGCTATCCTTGAGAGGAATGTCAAGGTATTCTGTCTTCCTGCCGCGACGCATCTCCAAACTTGCACCACCAACGAGCTGGTGCTGCCCCCCAGCCATCCCAGGCCGACAATGATACAAATACTTCTAGAGGCCAAAATGGGGAAGAATTCCGAGGTAGGCCACACACAGATGCACGAAGATAGAAATTTGCAGAATAGAATTAGGGTTCAGATGGGTCAAGTTCAGATCATAGAAATCAAGGAGGCCGCGGAAGAAGGGAAAAACAGGAAGAGCAAGGCCACGGATAAGAAAAGAAATATAGATGACAGACTCGTGGGTGTCTTCTGTCGGAATAGTGACCCCGCGGCAAATCCGCCAAGAGCAGAGCTCTTTTGGAAGAAGAACCCCAACATCAACAAGATGAAGAAGATCTGATTCCGAAACAACAAACATGTGGTTACCTGCGAACAACAACTGACTATTGGGGTCGATGGGAGGAATGATTGCCGCAACGGAACTCTGGTTCTTCCGTTTCGGCGCCATTGCAATCTCGCCGCCGGGACAAAGGGGAGCAAAATTTCAGAGAAGCAAAAAAGAGGTTTGAGGCGGAAATGCGAAGTTAGGGCTCAGAAATCAAAAGCGCATGTTGGCATGAGCATAAATGGGGTTTTCCTGGGTCGGACGCCATTTCTAAAAAGGGCCAAGTCATCACTCGGGAAAATGAGATTTTCAACATAACTCGGTTGTTACCTATAAAAGCGCCGACAACATGAAGCACTACCCGACCGTTATCTCTAAAACACCGGCAGTATCAAGCATAACTTGGTTGTTACCTCTAAAAGCGCCGACAGCATCAAGCACTACCCGGTCGTTATCTCTAAAACGCTGGCGGTATCAAGCATAACTTGGCCGTTACCTCTAAAAGCGCCGACAACATCAAGCACTACCCGTTCATTATCTCTAAAACACCGGCAGTGTCAAGCATAACTCGGCTGTTACTTCTAAAACGCCGGTATCATCAGCTATCGCTCGGTGATTATTTTTTATAACGCCAACAACATTAGATGCAAAAGCAAACTATCAAACACTTAAAGAAAGAGGCAACACTCATTCAGATCGGCCAAGGTCCTTCATTGCATAGAGGAGAGAAGTTTTCACAAACTTAAAGACTAACTCATTATGAGTCGACCTTTTCTTTCCTTTATTACTACATTACATTACTACATTACTTACATTACACTATACTACTAACTACTACTACATTATTTCACTACTACTACTGCTACTACTAATTACCTATACTAATATTTAAGCCAATGGCGCTTTGCCACTGGCCTTGCTGCTGCTGATGCTGCCCTTGCCGTCGTCATCGCCCTTGCCGCTGCCATCGCCTCCACCACCCTTGCTGCCGCCATCGCCGCCGTCGCCACTGTCATCGCCATCGCCGCTGTCGCCCTCATCGTCGCCGTCGCTGCCGCTCCCTTCTTTGGATGAGTCGGAAGAGTTCTCGTCCGAGGAGACCTCCGACTCATCCGAACCCTCGAGCCCACTGCGCTCGACTGACCGGATGTACGTCCACACCTCGGTGGCTATCCCCTAGGAGTCGTACGAGTCGTCAGACGATGCCGGGGGGGAAGTGTAGACCGGAGACCCCTCGGGCTCGGAGGAGAACTCCTCCTCCGAGTACTCGGAGTCACCAAAGTCCTCCGACGAGGGACTCGGTTCACGCTTCCGTTTGTCACCGGAGCGACGCGGTACGCCCTGACCTTTCTTGTCCTTGCCCATGGCTAGATGGAAAAGAAGAGAAGGTTTAGAAAGAAACAACGAACGATCAGAGGATGTGCGAAAACAACAGAGGAGCAAACAGGCTATTTATATAGGCCGGTGGCAATTGTTCGTCTCCTACCACGCCCACCGAACAGTCGCAAGTATTCAATAAGCAATTCAAATTGCCTAAAGGCGAGTCAGGCAGCAGACGCCGCTTCGCGTAACACGACACCATTTGGACTAAGGTCAACTGCTTGGGCAATATGATTACGCCCAGTGGTCAGGTCAAGTTACTACTCCAAGACAATGTGCTAAACGCTTTGCGTACCAAGACGTCCCTTGGTCACACCCATTGGAAAACACCCATTGGGTGGGGGACGACCAAGAATTTTCAATAGATTTTCTGAAGTAGTCACATCCATACAATATATGCAATGAATGTGTTAAGACAGAAAGAAGATATCGATAGAGATCAAATGAAAGCCAAATATAGCTACTGAACTGCAAGTCTAGTCAGCAGAAGCATTGAAGCACAAGGCGAAATGAAGACCGGCCAAGAGCCATCTACCAGACATCTAATCTGTCGCTGATCAAATAAATTTCAAACCTAACAGGACATGGGCAGACCACGCTGCTAGTTTCTAAAGCATGAGATGAAGACAACATGCTGATCTCTAAAGCATAAGCTGATGATACAATGCTAATTTTTAAAGCATGAGACGGAGATAAAATGCTAGTTTCTAAAGCATGAAACGAGGATAAAATAAGGATTTCTAAAGCATGGGATGAAGTCCTTTGAGTGGATTATTTTCAATAATCCACTCAAAGCTCGGGGGCTACACCTCAGTGCACCCAATGAATCTTTAACCCCAAAGGACAGAATGCTGATCTCCAAAACATGAACCGATGGTAAAATGCTGGTTTCTAAAGCACAAGGCGAAGATAAAATAATGATTTCTAAAGCATGAGATGATTTTCAATAATCCACTCAAAGCTCGGGTGCACCCAATGAATCTTTAACCCCAAAGGACAGAGCACTGATCTCTAAAGCGTAAGTCGATGACAGAGTGCCGATTCCTAAAGCATAAGGCGAAAATCGTCGAGTGTACCAAAGGAGGACAACCGAAGATTGTTTTTTTACTAAAGTCACTCAGAGTTCAGAAGCAACACTCAACAGATGCGCTTCCCAAGCGTTCATCACCAAAAATGGAAATCAAAACCGCAAGCTGGACCTATAATCTTTGGGCTGATTATTTCAAAATCAACTCAAAGATTGGGGGCTTGTGGGTGATAGATATCCCCTGGGTCCACTAGAAGGTTAGAAGGCCTCGCAAACAGGTTTTGGGCTTACTGTCTTGTAAGGCCATCCCTTCATGGGCTAGGGGGGAACTGCTGGCGGAAATGGGCCGACGCAAGGAATGGACAAGCGCAGGCCAAGGCGGTTCGCGAGGTTTTGAGCGTTATCCGCAGCTCTTATCCGATTCTCCCGTGCGACCACCTTGGACAACAGAACTAAGTGAGAATAAGTTGGCAAGATTGTAGGAAGATAAGTTCGGTTGGTTCACTATTACTTAGGCATGCAACGTTATCGTAGACATATGTAAATGCCCCACGGTCGGATATATAAGGCCCAGGGGGCACCCTATCAAAAGACAGGTCATTCATCAGCCATCAACTCCATTCTCTAGCATCCTTCATACTAGAGAATCTCCCTGTAACCCACCACATAAAGATCCACACCAGGAAGTCGGGTATTATGCCTCTCCAAGCGGCCCGAACCTGTAGAAAATTGTCTATCGTCTCTCGTGCGCCTAGCACGAACCATCAAGCTACAGTCAGCAACGCCGTCCTACCCAAAAGCACCTCGAGGGGTAACCTCGGGTGCACGGTTGGGTCCCAAACACCGACAGCGAAGGCCCTTGGGGACCAACACCGAAAGCCTCTTGAGAGAGACCACATTCATCGAAGCGAAGACCTCATACTTTATGAAGAGTCCTAATTCTACCTCATGGAAGGATGAGGCGAATCGAGGGGAAGACCGTGAAGAACTTGGGACAAAGGCCTCAAGACAAAGGCCCCCTCTAGACTTATGGCCCAAATCTATGCACGGGAAGCAGAGGCTTGGTGGGCCTCCCTCGGCGTGTGAGGCAGATCCACTGTTAGTCTCCACTATGGGTACGTTGTCTGGTGTAATTAGGCCGGGGTTGGAACTGTTCAGTAATTACCCTATTGTACAATATATTCCAAGAATGTAGTAGGTAATTAGAGGTACAAACGTACATAGGCCCTCTATCCTCTGGTTACCTATAAATACTCCCCATCTAACCCTCGGATGGGACATACTTGAAAGACATTTGAGCTCCCCAACCATTTGTTTTGTCGTGCATTGTTGTCCCACCTATTCCTGAGTGCTTGGGCCCACATGTCATGACCCAACATTTGGTGCCCACCGTGTACGCTTCGACAATCAATATCACATTTGGGGCAATTTTGCTATTTCCTGTTGTACAACCCTGGGTCATTGTGGCAATTTTCTGATATTTCCCAGATTTGTTAGGTCTTGCGAGTAACTTAGATCCTACCTCATGAAGGTCAGGTGCACCCTCTTATCAAGAAAGTTTTAGGCACCTTTGGCATGGCTCCGGCTCCTCTGAAAACAACTCCAGCTCTAGCTCCAGCTTTTTGGCTTCTCTAGAGGGGCTAGAGCCATTTTGCAATTCATTTGGCAAAATAGATTCTCCTTAGGAGCCAGTAGAAGCCAGGTTATCGGTGCTCCGGCTCCCAATAAAAAAACAACTCTAGCTCTTGGAGAGATCTCGATGAGAACCCATTTTTGTAACCATTTAGCAGGGCTTCATGATTAGCCGGGGCTAGAGTCACTCAAAGAGCCATGCCAAAGGGGCACTTATTCTACCATGGAATATGTCACGTACCTCATGAGTAGCATGCTTATCACTTGTCATACCTGAAAGTCGCCCAGAGGGGGGTGAATAGGCGAAACCTGTAAATTATAAACTTTGAACACGAACTTCACCCGGGGTTAGGATTATAAACAAATAATAATGAATACAGAGTGCGAAAGAGAGTTCTTCTTGCTATGAGTTGCTCAATCAATGTAGATAACTTTGGGAGCTAACTCAAAAGATTGTGATCAAGAGAACTTAGAGAGAGGGGAGAGGAAGAATCAAATCGTAAGGTGAAGATCAAAATAAACGGACACAATGATTTGTTTCCCGAGGTTCAGTTCCAACGAACCTACTCCCTGTTAAGGAGGCCACGAAGGCTAGATCTTTTTCAACCCTTTCCCTCTCTGAATCGATCACTTAGACCGGTTGAGTGCTTCTTCTTAAACTCAAGGATCACTAAGACCCTGCAAGGACCACCACACACTTATGTGTCTCTTGCTAGCTTTACAAGTCACTAGAGAGTTTAGAAGGAGATGAAGAAAGCATGATTAAAAGCCAAGCAACAAGAGCAACAAATGAAACACGAATCACCCTCTCAAGTCACTAATCACTAATGATCACTTGTCTCAATTGTGGCACTTGTAGAGGATTGGAAGCTTTGAATGTGTCTTGGAATGAATTCCTTGCTCTTGTATTGAATGTGTATGTGTAGAATGCTTGGGTGTGTTAAATGGAGGTGGTTGGGGTTGTATTTATAGCCACCAACCACTTCCTATCTGTTGCTCCTTTTTTGTTGACCGCGAACGGTCTGCGTCCCTGGACCGGATGGTCCGCCCCTGCATATCAATGCCTCGAATCGCAATGGTCAGCAGTAACGAATATATAAACGGCTATAGTGCATTTAATGCATCGTCAGATGTCAGATAAAGCAGTCACGGACGGTCCGGCCGTGCACCCCAAACGGTCCGCGAGGATGCTAAAAATGCATTTTACCGAACCTGTCACCTTCGGGTTTTTCTGGTTTTTCAACGGCCGGAAGGTCCACGCTTGGTCTCGAACGGTGCTCGCTTCTCCTTCGGACAGTCCGCAGTGTAAACGTTGTTATTGCAGTGTTCCTGTCCGAGGTTCATCCTAGTGTCGTGGACGGTCCGCCGTAAGGGCTCGGACAGTCCGCGCACATGAGAATTTCCAAAAAGCTTCTCATGTATGGAATAATCTATGGTATTCCGGACAGTCGACTTATAATTGATGTACATGAACCTTATGCACCCGGGAAATGATCAACTAGGCAAACTAGTTAGTCCATGAGATTTGTGATGGGCGTCAAACACCAAAATCGATTATATGAAATGGTTGAGGCCATTTCCCTTTCAATCTCTCCCTTTTTGGTGATTGATGCCAACACAAACCAAAGCAAATACAAAGTATTGAAATGTAGCTAGTTTGCATTTTTAGATATGTACATAAGTTATTTTTGAAATGAAAATAGTTCTAAGTATATATGACCTTTTTGATATATTAAAATTTTGGACCACATTTGCACCACTTAGCTTGTTTTTGCAAATCTTTTGGAAAAGTCTTTTCAGATTCTTTTGCAATTTGCCAATGGTATAAGAATATAATTTCTAAAGGCATGTTCAAGTTTTGAAAGATTCTCCCCCTTTTCAAATGCCTTTTCTTTGGCTAAATAAAAGCTCCCCTGAAAAAGTTCTCCCCTTAGTTGTCAAGAGGGGTTTTGCAAATGCAATAGTTCTAATTTAGAAAAAGTTTTCAGAAAACAGGGTGGTGGTGCGGTCCTTTTGCTTTGGCCTATTAATTTCTCACCCATTGGCATAAAACACCAAAAGCAAAGAAATATAGAGGCCTTGTAACAAGAAAGACATGAATGTAAATACATGAGTAGGGCAAATGGTATATGATACTAACAAAGTTGTAGTGGAAGCCTTGTCGTAGCCTACACCTCCATTTCCCTTTCAATCTAAGACTAAGTATAGAAATATTCTTGAAAGCACATTAGTCTTAGCTTCGACACAAGAAGAATAAGAAATATGCATTTGTACCAAATGAAAGAGATATGGCACGATCAAAGGTATAAAATGAGCAATGCGTGCAAGATTTCAATCAAAGTTCCGAGAATCTAAGACATTTAGTTCATTCCTAAGCTTGCTAAAAGTCTTTTCATCTAAAGGCTTGGTGAAGATATCGACTAACTGGTTGTGGGTGCTAACATAAGCAATTTCGATATCTCCCCGTTGTTGGTGATCTCTCAGGAAGTAATACCAGATGTCTATGTGCTTTGTGCCGCTGTGTTCAACAGGATTGTCTGCCATGCAGATTACACTCTCATTGTCACATAGGAGAGGGACTTTGCTTAGTTTGTAGTCATAGTCCCTAAGAGTTTGCCTCATCCAGAGTAATTGTGCACAACAATGTCCTGCAGCAATATACTCAACTTCTGCGGTGGATAGAGCTACTGAGTTTTGTTTCTTTGAAGCCCAAGACACCAAGAATCTCCTCATAAACTGACAAGTCCCCGATGTACTCTTTCTATCAATCTTACATCCGGCATAATCAGCATCAGAATACCCAATTAGATCAAAGGTAGATCCCTTGGGGTACTATAGCCCAAACTTAGGAGTGTAAACAAAATATCTCATGATTCTTTTCACGACCCTTAGGTGGATTTCCTTAGGGTCTGCATGGAATCTTGCACACATGCATACTAAAAGCATAATATCCGGTCATGAAGCACATAAGTAGAGTAAAGATCGTATCATCGACCGGTATACCTTTTGATCTATAGACATACCTCTAGTGTCGAGGTCGAGATGCCCATTTGTTCCCATAGGAGTCTTGATGGGTTTGGCATTCTTCATTCCAAACTTCTTGAAAATATCTTGAATGTACTTTTTTGGCAAACGAAGGTGCCCTCTTGGAGTTGCTTGATTTGGAATCCAAGGAAATACTTCAACTCCCCCATCATGGACATCTCAAATTTCTATATCATAATTCTACTAAACTCTTCACAGGATGACTTGTTAGTAGACCCAAAGATAATATCAACAACATAAATTTGACATATAAATAGGTCTTTGTCAATTGTTTTAGTGAAGAGAGTAGGGTCAGCTTTTCCGACTTTAAAACCATTATTGATAAGAAAGTCTCTCAGGCATTCATACCATGCTCTTGGGGCTTGTTTGAGCCCATAAAGCGCCTTTGAGAGCTTATAGACATGTGAATGATACTCACTATCTTCAAAGTCGGGAGGTTGCTCAACATACACCTCTTCCATGATAGGACCATTGAGGAAGGCACTTTTCACATCCATTTGATACAACTTAAAGCCATGGTAAGTAGCATATGCAAGTAGTATTCGAATTGACTCAACCCTAGCTACGGGTGCATAGGTTTCATCGAAATCCAAACCTTCAACTTGTGAATACCCCTTTGCAACAAGTCAGTCTTTGTACCTAGTCACCACACCATGCTCATCTTGTTTGTTGCGAAATATCCACTAGGTACCTACACCATTTTGGTTAGGACGTGGAACTAAATGTCATCCTCATTTCTCGTGAAGTTGAGCTCCTCTTGCATTGCCACCACCCAGTATAGATCTCTAAGGGCATCCTCTATCCTGTATGGCTCAATAGAAGACACAAAAGAGTAATGTTCACAAAAATGAGCAACTCGAGATCGCGTGGTTACCCCCTTTTGAATGTCACCGAGTATGGAGTCGACGGGGTGATCTCATTGAATTGCTTGGTAGACTCTTGGGTGAGGCTGTCTTTGATCTTGTATCTCTTGTTCATCCTACTTTTCTTGATCAACTTCATCTCCCCCTTGATCGATGCCTTCTTCTTGAGGTGGCTCATTGTCTTGAACTTGATCTTCTTCTTGAGCTAGTTCATCATCTTGAGTTGGTGGAGATGCTTCTATGGAAGATGATGGTTGATCTTGTGCTTATGAGGGCTCTTCGAGTTCTTGTGGACACACATCTCCAATGGACATGTTCCTTAGCACGATGCACAAAGCCTCTTCATCATCTAACTCATCAAGATCAACTTGCTCTACTTGGGAGCCATTAGTCTCATCAAACACAATGTCACAAGAAACTTCAACTAATCCAGTGGACTTGTTGTAGACTCTATATACCCTTGTGTTTGAGTCATAACCAAGTAAAAAGCCTTCTACTACTTTAGGAGCAAATTTTGAATTTCTACCTCTCTTAACAAGAATAAAGCACTTGCTCCCAAAAACTCTAAAATAAGAAACATTGGGCTTTTTACCGGTGAGGAGTCCATATGATGTTTTCTTGAGGATTCAGTGAAGGTAGAGTCGGTTGATGGAGTAGCAAGCGGTGTTAATCGCCTCCGCCCAAAACCAATCCGATGTCTTGTATTCCTCAAGCATGGTTCTTGCCATATCCATAAAAGTTCTATTCTTTCTTTCTTTCTTTCTTTCCACAACACCATTTTGTTGAGATGTGTAGGGAGAAGAGAACTCATGCTTGATGCCCTCCTCCTCAAGAAATCCTTCAATTTGAGAGTTCTTGAACTCTGTTCCATTGTCGCTTCTAATCTTCTTGATTCTCAATCCGAACTCATTTTGAGCTCGTCTCAAGAATTTCTTTAAGGTCCCTTGGATTTGTCATTTTTCCTGCAAAAAGAACACCCAAGTGAAGCGAGAATAGTCATCTACAATTACAAGACAATACTTACTCCTGTCGATGCTTATGTAAGCAATCGGGCCAAAAAGATCCATGTGGAGTAGCTCAAGCGGCCTCTCGGTCGTCATGATGTTCTTGTGTGGATGATGAGTTCCAACATGCTTCCCTACTTGACATGCACTGCAAATTCTGTCTTTCTCAAAATGAACATTGGTTAATACTAAAATGTGTTCCCCTTTAGAAGCTTGTGAAGATTCTTCATCCCAACATGAGCAAGTCGGCGATACCAGAGCCAACCCATATTAGTCTTAGCAGTTAGGCAAGTGTTTAGTTCAGCATTATTATCAGTGAAATCGACTAAATATAGCTGACCATCTAACAGTCCCTTAAAAGCTAGTGAATCATCATTTCTTCTAAAGACGGTAACATCAACATCAGTAAACAAACAGTTGTAGCCCATTTTGCATAATTGAGACACAAAGAGCAAGTTGTAACCTAGAGATTCTACAAGAAATACATTAGAAATGGAATGGTCAGGAGATATAGCAATTTTACCCAATCCTTTGACCAAACCTTGATTTCCATCCCCGAATATGATTGCTCTTTAGGGATCATCATTTTTCTCATATGAGGAGAACATTATTTTCTCCCCTGTCATGTGGTTTGTGCACCCGTTGTCAATTATCCAACTTGTTCCACCGGATGCATAAACCTACAACACAAATTTAGGCCTTGTCCTTAGGTACCCAAATGGTCTTGGGTCCTTTCACATTAGAAACAAGCACCTTGGGTACCCAAACATAAGTCTTTGGATTCTTATGCTTGCCCCCAACATATTTGGCAACTAATTTGCTGGATTTGTTAGTAATAACAAAGGATGCATCAAAGGCTTTAAATGAAATGCTTTGTTCATTTGATGCATCAACAATCTTTTTCTTATGCATCTTAATATGAGTTGTATGCCTAGAACTAGAAGCCTCATTTCTGTAAATGTAAGCATGCTGAGCAACATGATGAGATTTCTTAGCATGAATTCTTCTAATATTATGCTTAGGATAGTTTTCAGGATATAAAATGTAACGTTCTCTATCTTGCACCATAGGAGGCTTGCCCTTAACAAAGTTCAATCTGAGACTATATAGTTGGATGTGCAGATAATAGGATTCTCTCATGTTGTGGGATAACCAAGACAAAAAAACATGCTCTGTTTGGTTACTCATCTGGATTCTCAGTATGCTGTGGAACCAAACGCCACCTAACGTAACACTTGGCAGCTTTGCAAAATCATCCATGGCCATCATTTCGAAACAGGAGGTACGATAGGGCTAGATATCGAGCCAGCTCGGCTCGTCCGAGTTTGAGGTGGCTCGTTAAGCTAATGAGTTGGCTCATCTCGGCTCGTTTACAAGCTCGAGCTGGCTCGTTTAACTCGCGAGTCAGAGCAGAAAAAAACAATATGTATATAATAATCAATTTCTAGTTAGACTATCTCCAATAGAGTGCGTAGAATAGGGGACACAAAATTGTAGATGACATTGTTTGACACTATTTGGAAAGAAAAGTTTGAAATAGAGGATGAAATAGGGGATGAGATAGGGATCTATTGGAGATAGCCTTAATTTCAAACTAATTGAACAATATAAAATAGTAATTATACTCAAGTTTCGCGGACCACATCAATGTACACCAAATTAACACAACTCATCACTTATCAATTCACAATTCACACACATGTTCATCAGTTTAACTCACAGTTATATTTGCATAGACCAATTTAACATATAGCAATAGGGCCTGTTTGGTTCGTGGCTAACTGTGCCATACTTTGCCTAAGGTTAGTCGTTCGAATTGAAGAACTAAACTTAGGCATAAAAGTTAGGCAAAGTGTGTCAAGTTAGGCAAAGTGTGTCAAGTTAGGCAGTGAACCAAACATGCCTATAATTCATCAAAATCATTAGTATAACTCATACATTATAGACTCCACGCATACATATAACACGTAAATGATATGCATATAATTTTGTTTTATTGAAATGTGGTAGCTCGTTTAGCTCACGTGCTGACTCGTTAACGAACCGAGCTAAGATGTTAGCTTATCTCGTGAAAAAAAATTAATGAGCTGACCAGAGACGAGCTAACCACGAACCGAGCGAGCCGCGATGAGTCACAACATTTCGTCCAACCCAAGGTACGACAAGCCAAAACAAATGACACATGCCCAGTTCCAATGAAAAAGGTGATGCTCACTAGACTCGTAAAATAAAGTTAGTGAGGCAAATCAAGCTCATTGTTCATATATCTATACTACTTATTAAGGCTGCAATAGTAGTCTGCCTCATCTGGTTCTGTCGTTCTGTCGTTCTGCCTCCCCTTAATCCGCACCGTCCATCTTATTGCCCACATCATCCACCATCGTCCATCGCAACCCCACGCTCGATCCTCCCGACCCCACACTTGATCCTCGCCCTCCCGGCCGCCAACCGCCCCCGTCCGTTTGCCCGCACAAACCACCTCTGCCACGCCCGTCCATCCGCCACCGGCGAGCTCGTCCGTGATGACCACCGCTAGGGCGCCGCCCAAGCGGTGCTCGGTGACCAAGATGCCCACATCTCGCCCTACTTGTCGAGAAGCCACCACCCCTCTGCTCCTCCCAAAACCCTAACCCCTAGACTTCCCAATATGGCGTCGCATCCCCCATTAGCCGTCATGGTGTCCGGATCGCAGCCGCCACAGATCCAGTTGGCAGCATCAGCCCCGCGCCCGTGTCCACCGCACTACCGGTGGTCGTCGTCAAGTTCGAGACGCCATTCATGCTCTTGGCCCAACCTGCCGCGACGCTCCAACCGGGTACGCGATGTACTTGTCCATCTTGGACAAGCCCCCGCCGTGACCTCTGCCGCACCCTCAACACCCCTCCCCGCGCGCGATAGGATCTGGGAGCGGCAAGAGGTCGCCCCCCATTTTCAGCAACAAGCTCATACCTTCCCCTTCCTCCCCTCCCCACCACCATCACCCCGCCAAGCGTGACCACTGCTTCCTGTCCCGCCGGAGGGAGGTTCTGCTCCACCACCTCCTCCCCCTCTTCCTGGACATGGATCCCCAGGCCCATCTATATGCTTTACTCGTTTGTTTTTTACAAGTTCAGATCCACAAGCATACTCACATAGTGGACATACCCACATGATTTTGTTATGCACATGTGTAACCAGCATAAGAATTAGGAACAAGCTTTAATGTTTATGCTCATTTTATCTATGAAATTCTTACACTAAAAATGCATGTGCTATTCTTGCTTGAGAATAACAGAATCTATTTATCTTATACTTTTTTCATAGGTTGTTACTGTCAAACCAAATTATGTGCCTATATAAGTTGTGCTTATGGATTATGCGTTCGAGTATAAATTGCACCTGCATTTTGGTATGTTGTTGCTTATTTTGGTAATTTATCATCCTCTTATTTCTCTTTGTGTTCATTATGTGCGCTCTCATTTCTGCTTCTATGACCCTGCAGGTTCTCGATGGTGTCCAGTAAGGATTTGGTCAACAACAATGATGTGTTTTAAGTTTCTCTTCTCTTGTATGTCCAGGTGCATCGACTCAGGTATCCATTTCACTTGATTGTGCTCCTGCCTGCTCTTTTTGGCGGAGATAGGTGCCTTGGAATGCCTTTACAAAATGCATTTCCATGGTCTTTCCATGTTCTCATTTGTTTCATGCCTACAAGTGCCTTGTCTGTATACTATTTCACGTTGATTTGTTGAGCAACCTATCTTTGTATAGCCAGCCATCTTTCAATGAGTTGTGAGTGGATGCTCATGTCATTCTCCCAATTTTCCTTGTTGAATTTTACCATGCCTCTGTATTACAGTTATTTATACATTCCTATGTCTTGTGACCTATAAGTAAAGTCTACATTTGACAATTTCAGTACATTAGTTCATACTAAAAAGAAACGTTTGGACCATAGAAAGCTTTCTGTTAGCCACATGTTAACTTTTGGTAGATCTACTACGTTCTAGTACTCTGATTTATCAAACTAACAACATAGAATTTAACAGATTTTAAAGATCATGTGATTGAGCATTTAAGTTATTGCCTTTGAAGAAGATTTAAATTTCGCAACAATAGCCCCATCAGAGGCATGAATCCTAAAGACCATGCCATCAACTCCTGTCGTACTACCCTTGTTCTTATAAATTGTGTTTTCTCGATGTAACATTGCTCTGATTTATGTGTACTAACTAACACTAGATTATTTTTTATTCCAATCTATTACATATGGTTATAAATGTAACATAATTATATCTGGTAGATTGGCCTATAGATTTAACACTTGACACACGAACTCGGTGAAAAATATCTGTCTATATGCATTATGAGATGATATAGTGACACTTAAGATATTTTTATGGAACTGAAAATCTAACATTATTATTTATTCATCAACTCATATGTTACATGTATTGATAAACCATTTATGTTGCTTGCTGAAATGTTTATTTAGTAACATGTGCACCTTGTTTTTGCCAAGGTCTTTGGTAGGATCCATCTTCTATATTTGCATTTTTTGCTTTGTATGTGCAATCTATCCAAGTGCGCTGCAACAACACACAATAGGTTGATGAATAAATATTTCCATTGTTGCATCAGTATAAAGCATAACATTGTTCAAACACCTAGAGTAGTTATATCTTTGCTCAATTGTTCCCATAGCTATGTGAGTATGCCGATTTGCTGATGCACTTCGGTTTCCTTCGTGTCCACCATACTGCCTTCTTCAGTTTCCTTCACTCTTGGTGTCTCAGACTCTCGGCTCGGTGGAACGCATTGCGACCGACCCGATCCATCCTCTTCGGCAGCCGTCCACTCTCTCCACGGCTCCATCGCTAGACTAGAGAGAGAAACCCTGGTACCCGTGTTCCTTTTCATCCCCCATTTCTCTGAGTTTCCGGGACCATCGCCGAGCATTGAGTCCAAGGAAGCAGAGTCGGTGGAGAAGGGAAGATTTGACTTTCCCGTTGGGTGCCTAGGGAGCAGGAGGGATGCAGCGGCGGCGGGGCCACACGTGGGTAGGGGTGGGGAAGACGGCCCAGGCGGCCGCGGCGCACGCCGCGCTCTTCTGCTTCACTCTCGCCCGAACCTCCTCGTCCCCTCTCACCCGACTCTCGTCCCTCTCGCCCCACCTCGGTTCGATCTGATTAGTTTGGTTTCTACGAGCTGGGAGGCTTCAAATTGTGTTGCGTGGTGATTTTCGGGATAGCGCTCCCCTGCGATGGAGATGTAGTTTTGGGATTGGGCGATTCCTATGCTCGCCTTTTCGAGTATTGCGTGCGATTCAGGGTTATCTGCCGTGTAATTCAGCTACCTGTCTGGGGCTCAGATGAATGTTGACAGTTTTTGGTAGTGTTCAATTGATGCCCGTTCAGTGACCCAGTTATAATCGAGCTGATTCTGGTTAGCATTTCCTTCGTGTCCACCATACGTTATAAGTACTTGATTGTGTATATGGAAAGCTACCATGACCATATGGATCGGTATAAAGCTTACTGTCTTGCGAGGTTTTGGATTAGACTTTTGACTGCATTATGATAGAAAACAAAAACAAATTTCAGTTTTGGGGATTGAAATTCGTTGCTATTTTCAACTACATTTCCTTGCTACTCATGTGTAATGTTTATATTATTTTGATACTCATGTGTTGACAATCCAGTTGATGATTTCTTTCTTGCTGGTTGGAATCGGACTGACTTCTTGCTCGCACATGGACTTTAAATTCCCATCGTCTAGGGCTAGATTAACTATCTAGCTATAGATAATTTTTGTAACCTTGAATATAAAAGGAAGACAAGCAATCTGGCCTGGAGCCTTGGAATAAACTTTGCATTATCTTAAATCACTGGTCAGCTGCTTTATTCATTAGTTTTCGACTTCATATGCTGTTGCAATGCCTGAATTCCTTATAAACAGGCATATGATTGTTCTTTGTTGTAACTTATGTGCAGTTAATGGAATTCACTTTTACCCTGTCTGGTGATGGTGCCTTTTAGTACATTAAAGTCGAGTATGAGGTCCCTTTACTAACGTTTCACATTTTCAGGGTGTAATTGTAGATTGAGGATGATGTCAGAACTCAGAAGCTTCAGCTTACATGTTTATTGCTATTGGAAACTCGTCAATGTAAATTTCAGTGTAACTGGGCAGATGGGTAAATTTCAGTGTAATACCATGAGACTATAGATTACTACCAGACTCAAAGCAACTTAGGTCAGGAATCAGGTAATGATATTTAGACTCATTAAATAACTTTATTGTTATTGACACTACTATTGTTTTTTGAATTTTAGTAACTTATGTGTACCATATATAGTGATCTGATTAGTGTCACCTGATGAGCTATGTTTCACGACAATAATGTCCTGTTGGCTTTGATAACTTTTTTAGGGCTCTCAAGCTTGCTGAACACGAAGGGCGAGGAGGGGTGTGCACCTTTTCACTCTCCGACAACTCTCTCTCTAATCATTGACATCCTGCTTGAGCGAGGTATGACAATTGCAGTTCCTAATGCTTTTATTAAGTTTTGACATGCCATTGCATTTAGAGAAACAATTATGCATTAATTAGAGCTCCTTGAAATTTAAAATTTTGTCAAGTCATTTCTATTTGTTAATGGTCAATTTCAGAATTTATCCAAGCTTTTACCTCTGTTCTTAACTGTAAGTTGATTTGGCTTGTTCAGGGATATAGCTTTTGCTATGCATCTATATTACACTATCTCTATATACATATTAAACCTACGTTCAGTGCTTTAATTTAGTTTTCAAATTTCTTTTGCACCTTCAATTCATAGTGAGACATCGAGTTATAGTTCTAGCAAACTCTCTGTATGACTGCGCCTAAACATTTTTATTTGAAGGTTATTTGATATTCATTTTCAGCTTGTAGTTTAGAAATGGTCTTTGGATTCCCTGGTAGCCAAGGTTACTAAAGGGTAATAGAACATCTTGACCAACGGATTTGTAATATTTACTCTGTTTGGTTATCAATGTTTACTTGCTATTTAAGTTTTGTTTGATCGTCAACTTTTTCTCAATGTTTGATTGTCAACTTTTTCTATACCAGCATCGATGTACAATCGTGTGAAATTGTATTACTGAAGTTTTTAGAAGTTGATAGTTTTATATACTTGATTGTTATGACAAAATTGTTTTATTCATAAAGAAATCTATCGGTGTATTGCTACCAAAATCCGCTATTAAGTTTGAGAGGTATCTGATGGATGAGGTGAGATCTTAAAGGCATTACTATATGTTTCTGTAATTGTTAATTTTAGTAGGATATAGTCTCACCACATTGTTATTGTCCATGTTAGATTCTATCGATCGATGCTGATGTTAGTGAAGTTGAGCTTGGGAGAAGGTAAGTGTTGGCACCGATCCGGGCGCCAATGAGAAGGGCAAGTCGTTGTGCCTAGCAGACGCCCTCCGCGCGCACCGCGGCTATGATAGACACTGGATCCAGGCATGCCATGTTCGTCCGCCTGCACGGAGAACCCGCTAATGGCAGAGGCAAGTCCTCCACCTAGATCTATTATCGAGGAAAGACATAGAGATATGACGATGTGTTCATTTTAATGGCAGGACGACATGACAGGCGACGAAATCCAGTCATCTCCTAAGGGAGCGACTTTGTACGACAGCCACTACGGGTGGTGGAGCTGGGCGTCGTTCTCGCCGCGGTGCACGTGATCCAGGACCGCCATGTCACGACGCACGAGGTAGAACGCAACTTCATGGAGCTCCACCAGGGGTTCCTCGACATGACACTCCTCCCCTTCTTTCTCTCCCCTTGATCGACCTTCTCAGCGTGAACAAGTGATTTGTTGTTTATGTATGGATGGGGCCACGACCCAAGACATAGCCACCCTTTCGTTGTGTTAATATGATGGATGCATACACTCAGGGAAGCTCGCTCCTGTTGCCCTCCTATGAACTCCCTAACTTCTATTTATTTATGTGGGGATAACTAACTAGGAGTAACTAATACTATCTATCATGGTTGTCAACTGATGTAGACAAACTAAGAGGAATCGACTGACTGTGTATCGATTATGTCTAATTTGAGTTTTCGTCGTCATTGATTTTGTGTGTTTGGTGTCTCTTGCTAGACAAGATGTATAGACAAAATTATGAACTTTCTAGGATGATGAAACAATGGTTGCATTGATTCACTTTAGTTTGTAGTATTTGTGTTGCTGCTGCGTACTTCGATTTGATCATAGGATATATTTCTAGCAAATGATTTCTTGTAGGGTATCATAGGATATATTTCTTGTGTGAAAGGTCTTGATAGTTCAGGGCTCAGTTCTTCTGCGGTGATAAGCTTACTGATATTCTATACATTTACTTTGTTGATGTTACTTCTAGGCATATCTATTGTTTGTTGGTCGAGTTAAATTTGGTGCGCGAATGTGTCAGTAAATATTTATATGTGTTTTCATCTCAATGAACTCCGATATATAACCTGGTTAACTTCACAAGCATATAGATTAGAATTTGTCCTAGATCACTGATTGGTTAATGATTGAGCTTTTAAATAATTAATTAATCCTTGATATATTTTTTAAAATTGTACTCCCGGCGGTCATCAAGGAATGATCAGACTGAAAGGCAAACAATTATCATACACTGTATTAAATGAGAGCAATTGAGATTAAAGTAAGTTTTTCTAGGAGTGTATTGAATCACTCCGTAGCTTTCCAAAGGCTAGGATTCAAGACTTATTTCTGAGCAAAAATATATATGCAGTCATTGTAAGTAACCATTTGGTCATTGAATTTGGAATTTGATCATGTGGAACATTTTAGAATATTTGCCAAGCATATAACTACTTAAACAGAAAGGTCTACACATTTGTACAACTGTTAACCAACTGTTTTCTGCAATATTGTGTATTGCTAGAGCTGATCATTCAGTATAAGCTCATATGTAATTTTCTTTGCTTATTTTCCTATAACAAGCAGGAGAACCGCACCTCATTGTATTAGAGGAGAATATGCTTCACTTGTTGTTTTGTTTTATTTTTTAATGCATGTTCTTGCTAACTGATACTGACTTGTATATTGTTTTGCTAGACCTGCTTTGTGCCAAGACAAAGGTTGCCAAAGTTTGACTTGCATCTCTAGGTCGCAGCGACAAAGAAAGGTGGGCGATGCGGTGGCGACGCGGGAGCACAACCACCAGGTGCAGCTGTTCCGCCTACTACTCTCCATTCCTGCAGAGCACAACCTTTAGGTGTAGCGGTCCAGACTACTACTAAATAGTAATAAATTTTACCAATCGTTTACAATTTTGAATGATGAGCTCCCTAATTTTCTAAATGTTGACTGATAAATAGTAATATACCAGGTATGTATGGTATTGATTTGGGGACAATAGTGGGACTGGAGCTTGACGTCGACATCGTGGCGGCGAACACAACGACAAAGAAGGTGAACGCTGCATTTGTCTCGTTTTGTAGGACATTGAGTTGTCCAAAGAAATAAATGATTCATTCAGGCAATCATCTCGAGCTAGGACAATGCTTCCCTCCAGCATTGAAATAAGTGGCCATGTGCTTACAATAGGGTAAATATTTTTTGCCACATTGCTTTGATACTAGCTCTTGTTACAACATGTTCATAGCTTTGGAGACTTGATCTCATTCATGTGCTCTAGGGTCCTAGCATGACAAGCTGGCTTTTTGATGTTGTTGGTCATGTTTGTGTAGTTCTGATAAAATATATTTGCTTTACAGCTATTGGCCTACATATCTACCAATGGACGTGTATCAGGTTAGTGTATGGCCTTGGTGGTGGTGGTAAATATTTTACTATCAGTCCGAGTATTTAAATCAATGGCTTTAACATTTGTTCATGCCATGCAACTTAGCTTAAAAATGGTTCGGCGTTTCTAGCTCCTTATACTCAGTGTTCAAATCTCATGTCATGCAGAGTGACTTCTACTTTCTTCTTATCACATCAAATTAATTAATGCATTATGGAGCTACTGAATGGTACCAATAGGAATCTTTCACCATGTTAGGTATAGGCATCTTTCACCATGTTAGGTACAGAGGAAACAATTAGTGCTTCCCTTTGCCCTAGAATGCTAGCACTGCAGTTTTTTATGCTTTGAAAAAAACCAGCCATCACACTACTAAATACTAATAATCATAGCTGCTTACCAGTAAATTTAGAAATTTATAATCTGAGGCGTAGTGATAAGTTTGTTAGACAGAATGACCATCACTTTTGTTTTTATGTAGAAATGCTCAAATGCATTATAAAAGCAAAGTAATGTACTCTTAGTTTTCTAGATATGACATGTTGTTTGACTAATAGATGTCTTGCTTCCTGTTCTGTTATTTTCTTTTGTTATAGCCTGTAATAATAGTTGGAAAACTTTAACAATTTCAAGGTTCCAGTTAATTTGCATGTTGGTTATTTCATTGACCAAACAAACCTTTTCTTTGCAGGAAGACAGTCCTGACTTATTTACTAATGAAGAAAAAAATCCATGAAGTAGAATCAATGGATATAGAATTGCTGCTGACTCGTCTTCTAAGCATGGTGAAGTTGACATATCACATTAGCAATGAACTATCATGGCAGTGATCATGATTTTGTACACTACTTTGGTGTATCATCGCCTAATAAAGTATCCACAAACTCATGAGCCTTTTTTCGGTTCTAGCTGCAGACCCCAAAGCAGAACCTGTAGTTCTAGCAAATAAGTCTAAATGGTCACCAGAGCAGGGGCAACACAGGATCTGACGCCCATTCTATGTTGCTGAAGTCGAAGCACCTGTGCTCACAATCGAAAAGCATGGAACAAGAAGGTATAGTTTCTTATCCCCCCCATTCAACCTAACAGAATTCCTTGGCTTCTGTATTCTCATTAAAGCAAAAATATATGTCTTTGCATGTACTTGTCAAAGCTAATAATTAGTTTCCTTGTTGTCTTATTGATTGGTCCTCTTGATTTCCTTCTTTTGCCGAACCTTTTTAATTGTTGTGGAAGGAGTTTTTTGCACGGGATTGTATACTTATGCTTTATGCAAAATCTTTAGTGGGGTTAGATTACTTGGCCAATTTAACCAATAGTTTGGCACTTGTGGGTTTTAGTACTAGAATGGTTCACCAAAAACAAAGAAGACACATTCTTGCACGCTAACTAACCCGATCCGGTACACAGAGCGAGCATCTCGCTGCAACAGCGACTTGGCGAGCCGGTGCTTTAGGAGCTGCTCGACTGGGTCCTGGCGACCTAGGTCTACTGGTCCCAGCAGCAAGCCAAGCTTGCCTAAGAAACCCTCTTTGCTGAGGCTCACTTGCTCACTTAATAACTTGACGATGATCCTGGCTGATGGCCTTCTCTAAGGCTATTGCAGCCTTTGTATAAAGTTAGTAAATCAGCCAATCTCTTCATAGGAGGTTTAAGAAAGATATATTATAAAAAATGCATATATAAGTGTCGAGTACCATAATTAGGGGTACCCCCAACACTCCTAAACTCGACTGGTAATCACCATCAGCACAAGCTGCAGAGACTGATGGGCGCGATTAAAGTCAAGGCTTCGTCTACTCAGGGGACGCGATCTCACCTCGCCCGAGCCCAGCCTCGGGCGGGAACAGTAGTCCAGGCGAATTCATGCCTCGCCCGAGGGCCTCCTCAGGCAACGGGCGCACCCTCGACTCGCCCGAACCCCAGCTCGGGCAGGCTTCGTTGTGAAGCAACCTTGGCCAAATCGCCTCACCAACCGACCATATCGTAGGCGCATTTAATGCAAGGATCTCCTGGCGCCTTATCCTGACACGCGTGCCTTAGTCGGCAAGGTCGAAGTGACCGCAGTCACTTCGCCCTCCTGCTGACTGACCTAACATGAAAACAGCGCTGCTCGCCCCTCTCCGACTGTTATGCCACCCGCCAGGGTGAGGCTGACAGCAACTGAGTCCAGCCTCAGGCGCAACAGGAAGCTCCGCCTCACCCGACCCTAGAGCTCGGCCCCCGCCTCGGCCTCGGAAGGTGGTCTCCGCCTCGCCCGACCCTAGGGCTCGGCCTCAACCTCGACCTCAGAAGGTGGTCTCCGCCTCGCCCGACCCCAGGGCTCGGCCTTAACCTCGACCTCGGAAGGTGGTCTCCGCCTCGCCCGACCCAGGGCCCGGCCTCAACCTCGATCTCGGGAGAAATCGCGTCCTCGCCCGACCCCGGCCTCGGCCTCAGGAGGAGTCTCCGCCTCGCCCGACCTTGGGCTCGGACCGACCACGCCGCAGGGGGTACATCATTACCCTACCCCTAGCTAGCTCAGGCTACGGGGGAACAAGACCGGCGTCCCATCCAGGCTCGCCCCGGTAACAAGTAATGATGGATCCCCGCGTGCGTCCATGACGACGGTGGTTCTCAGCCCCCTACGGAAGCAAGGAGACGTCAGCAAGGTCCCAGCAGCCCCGACAGCTGTGCTTCTACAGGGCTCAAACGCTCCTCCGATGGCCATGACACCGCGTACACAGGACTCTAGCACCTCTCCGATAGCCACGTTGGCATGTACATAGGGCTCTGGCTCCTCTCTGCCGGACACATTAGCATATTGCTACACCCCCATTGTACACCTGGACCCTCTCCTTGCATCTATAAAAGGAAGGGCCAGGGCCCTCATACGTGAGGGTGGTCGCGCGGGAGGACGGGCTGACGAACCGGCTCACACTCTCTTTCTCCCTCGCGAACGCTTGTAACCCCTACTGCAAGCGCACCCACTCTGGCGCAGGATAACACGAGCCGCGGTTTTCCCCCCTTGTGTTCCATCTCGCGCCAACCCATCTGGGCTGGGGCACGCAGCGACAATTTTACTCGTCGGTCCAGGGACCCCCGGGTCGAAACACCGACAATAAGGAACATGAGGCATTGATCGATTTGTTGTAATATCTACTCATCACTTGATATTCTTTAAGCCAGATTTATTATTAAATAAATAGCTAAGGAGATACTTGGTTACTGACTGTAATGTTTAGCAGAGCTACACACTTGAGAGAAGTGGTGTCTTGCGTTCATTGAATTTTGAACTAAAACGAATACTTGTCCTTAAAAAAACTATTTGCTGAACTTATCCAATCTATTTCATGAGTTAAATTGTGAGTTTTTGTTTCTGTCCGTGATATGTGTCCTAATGTTGAGAATAGCATAAAATGGAATATCTCTTTCTTTTTGTTTACATCACCATATTCTCCAGATGTGTGATTGCTAATGTTTCATAAGCTAAACATTTTGTTTGACATCATAGTGAATGATTGGCTATACTCCAACCTTGCAGGCTGGAATTAACTGAGAGGAGAAAATTTGAATATACATGAGATATCTTATTGATTACAACTACTAAAGGAGAAGTTGACTTTTTTCTTACCATAGTACTAATACACTTATTGATATGATTTATTTGTATCTATTGAAATTTTATGTTTTTCAGTAATGTAGGCTACTGGTAGTTTTGGTGACTGCAATAGCCAGCAATGGTCTAATGCCATCAAGGGGTGTCAAGCAAGGCGTTCATGGTATTTAGTCCTTATTGTTTATGTGGTCGTAGATTGTTGTGCGTAGCAATGATCGCTTCTATGCCGCTGCAAGCAAACATCAATGGTGTGTGAGGAGGTTCTGTCATGCCTACCAAATTTGTAAGAAGGCTCTTCTGATATTCCTAGATCCCTGGCACACTATTGTTTATTTTAAAAAATTTATTGGCACACTAAGGTCTAACACAACAACACCCTCTGTCAACTATTAACAAATTCATGGTGGGATGACGATGGTGTGAACTGCAAAGAAGCATGTGGCCCAACTTCTAGATCCAGTGGTACCAAACCTCAATCAACATTGTTCAGGATGTTGTCAGCCATATTCAGCAATAGCAGCAACCCACGACTAATTTGGCTGCCCCAAAAACATCAGGTGGCATGAGTAGGGAAGATACAAACAACGTACGTGGCCTGGTTAGCTGTGAGCATTCCAAAGTCATCATATATGTGAGACACCATGGATTGGATTTGCAAGTGAACAAAAAAACTCTAGAATTTGATGGTTCTTTCATCTCAATCCTTCTATATAATGGCAAAATTGATTTGTTTTAGAAATATTGATGCTTGCCTGCATTATCTCTATGATGACTTTGCATGATCAAAATTTTGTTGCGTGTCCTGCACTCCGTAGCTTGTTGGTGATTCATGTACAAGAGACATCCAGTTTCCACCGTTTTCACGGGCGTCGTGCGTCAACCAGATCCTCACATTTAAATGGTAAAAAAACAAATTATGCACAAACAAAGGATTCAAACATTATTATTGGTTCCAAATCCATATTCGCACCCACCTAGACAACAAGATGAGTATAAATGGAAACCGTGGCAACACACGGGAATTTAACTAGTATATATATATTACGAGCCCTGAACTTTCAATAACTAGAGGAAGCCTAAGTTAGACGGTGCAATCTAGTCGAGCCGGACCAGGTCCGGGCTGCTATAAAAACACTCCAACGCAGCCAGGGATTAGGTTTTAGCAGCGGCGGCGGTTCCCTTGGGCGTGCGAGCGGCGGCGATCCTGGGGGCCAGCGGTGGTGCCGCCCCGAGGCGGGCGACTGACAGCGGCGCTCCACCTGGAACGAGCGACGACGACGCTTTCCGAGGCAGGCGAGCAAGCGGTGACGGCGCTCCCGAAGCGGATGGGCGGCGACGGCGCACCCTAGGCCTGGTGGCAACGACGGTTGTGCGAGGCGCGGTCGTCTCTGGCGATGGCGGTCACACGAGGCATGGGTGGCTCTGGCGCCCTTCGACGACCAACTCCTCCGATCCGGTGGCTTCGACGACGTCCTTTGATCTAGCGGCCTCGGGATCGTCCTCCTCCGACGAACTATTCGATCCATGTTTATGCCATCTATGATTATGTTTTATGCATGCTACTTACACTATTTATATATATTCCAGTGATGATTTTATGACGATGAATATGATTTTATGTTGCCATAAAACTGTCCTTAATTCCCGCGAGGGCTCTTAGTTGAACTGATATTAGGTTTTTTTATCAATTATGTTACACAGTGTATGTATTCATGCGACTTTGTATATGAATTTATGCTCTGTGTGAACTATGTCATCCTATTTTTTTGCATTCATGCAGTGGAAACGAAAATATCATCCAAAATTTTTACGCATGCAATGGAAACTCCAACGATCTGCCATAATTTTTGGATCTGCAGAAAAATAGAAACCCCATGGATGCGACTCCCATATTTTTCGGAACTGACATAAAAATAGGATCGTGAATACAACCCAAAAGAGATATCAACCTCTCACATTGACTCGGTATTTACGCTTATAACCGAGGGGGTTTATGCTCAAAACTTAAGAGTTTTACGCTCGAACTTAGAGATGCGTCCACCAGTGAACCACGTGCCATATTTTTACACAGTATACAACATTGAATAAATACCTACACCGTCTAACATAATTTGTATAAGTATATATTATAAACTGGTTCTAACGAGTCTAGTTACATGGCTGTTGGAGCGATCCTATATTTATGAAGCAAATAAAGCAATAAATACGATTTTTTGTTTTCATGCATGTCAATCTATTTTCTTTCATCGTACATTTTTGCCATCCTAATTTTGTGCGCATGCAGCAGGTAACAGATTTTTACGCAGTGTACCGAATTGCATAAATATCTACACAGTGTAGCATAATTAGTATCAGTATATATCATAAACTGATCCTGACGAGCCTAGCTACATGGCTGTTGTAGCGATCCTATATTTATAAAGGAAATAAATCATTAAATATAATTTTTATTTTCATACATTCCAATCTATTTTATTTCATCATATATTTTTGTCGTCCTAATTTTGTGCATGCAGCATGTAACAAATTTTTATGTAGTGTACTGAATTGCATAAATATCTATATTGTATAGCATAATTAGTATCAATATATATCATAAATTAGTCCCGACAAGTCTAGTTGCAAGTCTATTGCAGCGATTCTATATTTATGGAGGAAATCAAACATTTAAAAATAGAAACAGTCATATATTTCTTTTCTAAATTTACGCGCGTGCAAGAAAACAGGTTT
The DNA here is from genome assembly GCF_902167145.1 of Zea mays. Taxonomy (NCBI): domain Eukaryota; kingdom Viridiplantae; phylum Streptophyta; class Magnoliopsida; order Poales; family Poaceae; genus Zea; species Zea mays. Next base: position 45,297,345 of record NC_050099.1, on the reverse strand, counting down.
GACTCATGCCTGCCTTTATATTTTTTTGCATGCACAGAGATAGCCTGGCTTAGCGAGTGGGTGCAGTGAGCGCGCCAAGCTGGACCAGGTCACAGGAGTGGTCGACAAATACCGGTGCTACAATTTTATATATATACCATTTATAGCTAGAGAAAGCCCAGAGCTCCTAATACACCTACCATATATATATATATATATATATATATATATATATATATATATATATATATATATATATATATATATTACTACTACTACTATTACTATTATTATTACTGTTGTTGTTGTTGTTGTTGTTGTTGTTATTATTATTATTATTATTATTATTATTATTATTATTATTATTATTATTATTATTATTATCAGAAATCTTGCAATCCCAGTAGACAAATACCGGTGCTACAATTTTCCTGAGTACTAACAAGACAATGTACTCTACACTCAAAACTCACATTTATACCGGACAGATAAATCCTTTTCTACCATCAACCACAAATCTCATTGGTATATTGTTTTGAGCTTCAGGTGTTACCTTATGCTCACTTTGGGGAACATCTGTCGTAGGACAAATTTAGGCACGTTTATTTATTTAGAGCTAGTTTGAGAACCTATTTTTCTAGGGGATTTTCGTTTTTATAAGAGAAAATGAACTAATTTTCCTTGAAAAAATAAAAATCCCTTAAGGGACGTTTGGATCCCTTTATTTTAGAGGAATTAGAATTCACTAAATAAATTAACTTATTTTGTTTGGAATTTGACATTCCACCACTTTTTAAAGTTCAGATATAAGTCTATCTTAAATTCATAGGATGGAGGATGGGAAATGACTTTATGCATTAGTAGAATTTGTTTCTACTTTGTAACTTGCATGCCACTCTTCTTCATCTCACTCATGTATAGTAAAAATTTATCACATAAATGTCTCCGACATCTTGCTAATAATAGTATACAAATATATTTTACATAAAACCGAATTATCTTAATTGATATATATCTAAATTATTATTATTAGAATGGAATTCAATTCCAATGACACAAACAGGACGTTAGGAAAATAGGGTTCTAATTCTAGAGATTTTTTAGTCCTTGCATTTTTAGCCCGTTTATTCCATAAATTACTAAAGACAAAGACTAAAAAATAGAAACAATTTTTTTTAGTCTCTGTATTTAGTAATTTAGAACAAAACTAGACAATCCCAGCAATTTAGATGTGCCATATGTACATACTGCACAATGTAGTAGTACATGTAGACAAGTTCCTTCTTTACCCGACTGATGTCATTCTTTCATTCAATCATTCTAAGCTCTATTTACACTAGAGCTAATAGTTAATTGACTAAAAAATTACTAGTGGAATTAGCTGACTAACTATTAGCTGATTTTAGCTGGTTTGAACCAACCAATAAACTAATGTGTAGTTGACGATGTAGCTAATAGTTAGCTGCACTATTGGCTGAAAGTGTTTGGATGTCTCCAGCTAATAGCCCAACTATTAGCTAAGTTATTTGAATATCTCCAGCTAATTTTAGCTTTTAAATATTAGCTCTACATTCAAAAGAGCCTTAGTAGAAAAAAAAACACCCAAGCATCTAGCTGCTAAAAGAATTGTCACTTCATTTCCCGTTTGCCTTCTACTGTCCTAGGGTAAAATTGTAAATTAACAGAGTTTGATGTATATGGTTTTATCACCATAGGAACTTAAGAAAGTAAGGTTTACAGGAGAGACAAATTTTTAGATGAAAAATAACGAGTAAAAGCAACGTAATTTTAAGACAGTTAATTGGCAAACGTATCAGTGGTTTAAACAGCAACAGTGAGCTACTGAGCTATACAACAAAGGTAACTTGCCTCCTAAAGTTGGTATTCAATCAAAATATTCTGAGTATTTCTTCCACATTATTGAGCATCAATGGGGACAATCAACAGTACATAAATCCATTTAGCACAATCACGGATTGAACTTACTGTACTTACTTCTTTTGACCATGATAACTTTCAGTGCACAACTCAACTGTGAATTCATTAACGAAAAGTGTACATTATTTAACCACAGAATTGACGATCAAATCACAGATTAAAAAAATAACAATCCATCAATCTTATTTTGGACACTTGAAAAGTTGGTAAATCTTGTTAGGCACAACAAAACAGCAGATTTTACTGGCTTATGACGAGATTAAATTTACACGAAGAAGAAATATAAGTGTCATTTCTACCTGAAAATCTAGTAGCAGCACCACACAGCTTGCAAGGTCCAAACTGGAAGAGAAAACCGCATCTAGTTCCCCATCTATTTAGATAGCGTTTGCTTCCATAGTCACTTGGGATACAACAGCTCCGTCCCCGGAAGCGGCTCTGTCCAGAAGATTTTGGGAATGAACATATTTTTTCATTTTTAGAATCACTCCATCGTACGTGGAACCAATCCAAACAACAATAAACTGAGAGTGAAATGGCTCTGTCCCACCATACTTCGGAACTAAACGTTATCTTAAGATAGTGTTTGGTTCCGAAATATGGTAAAATTGAGCCCTTATGCTCCTAATTTATTTTTGTTTGGATGATTTCATATAAAATCGAGTGGTTCTAAAAATAGAAAATTATGCTTCCCAAAATCCTCGAACGAAGCTGCTCCTGAAGAGTTGTTCCATCCTAACTAACTCCAGAACCAAACCCTATCTAATTTCCCTTCAGGGACACCTCAAGCTGTTCCAATCTCCGGGCAAGGTCATGCTTCCCACAATGTCGAAGGCCATCAACTACAGCACTAAAGGTCGGTGCCCGGGGTGTGAACCCTGCCTCACTCATCTCAACGAGGTAGTTTGCAGCTTCCACAAACCGACCGCCCCTCACGCACATTTTGACAAGCATCACATACACAGGGCGATTCGGTGGATGCCCCTTCGTCTTCATATCACCAAAGAAAGCGAAAGCATCTGCAAAGCGTCCTGCCTTACAAAGCGCCTTGATGATTGCCGCATATAGACTCGGGAATGGACGATGGCCATCCTCAACAGCCGCATAGAACAGCCGGAATGCCTCCTCAATTTTGCCAACCTTGGCCACAGCCGGTAGCATCACCTTGTATGTTGAGATGTCTGGACACAGGCCTCGACTGGAAGCATCAGCAAGAAGAGACACGGCGAAGTCCACGTCTCCAGCATTGCAAAGCGCCTCGGCAAGGGAGTTGAATGTAGCAACGTCGGGGAGGATGCCTTCCTTGGTCATACGGAGGGCAAAGGCCTTGGCCTGCTCCAGATGCCCAGCGCGAACGAGCCCGTCGACGAGGAGGTCACGGCCGCGCACCGGTGGGCGGAGCCCGCGGCCCGCCATGTCATCGAGGAACGCCTGCGCCTCCTGGAGCTTCCCCGCCGCGCACCAGGAGTCAACGAGGGTGCTGAACGTGGCGCGGTCGGGTGCAACGCCCTTGCGCGCCATCCTGCGGAGCAGCTTGTAGGCGCCGGTGAAGTTGCCGTTGGCGCAGAGCGCGTCGAGGAGGGCGTTGTAGACCTCGGTGGTCTGCGGGCAGCCAAATCGAGGGAGGCGATTGAACACCTCGACGGCCTGGTCGGGGAGGCGGGAGTGGCCGTAGGACGAGATGACCGCGGAGAAGGTGGTCGGCGAGAGGGGGAGGCCGAGGCCTCGCATGTCGGAGGCGAGGGACCAGAGGTGGGGGAAGAGCCGCGCGCGCGCGAGTGGGAGGAGCAGCGCGTCGAAGTGCTCGGCTGAGGCGGCGAAGGACGGCTTGGCGCGGAGCCAGGAAAGGAAGCGCGTGGCGTGGAGCGGCGCGGCGGGGGCGGCGGCGCGGATGACGCGGAGCGCTAGGTCGGTGGGGAACGGGGACGGGAGGCGGAGGCGGTTCAGGGTGCGCTCCAGGTAGAAGTCCCGCCGCACGATGGTGGAGAGGTGGTGCACCGCCGCGAAGTAGGCGTCCTTCGAGGTCGGGTGCTGCGGCTGCGGCGCTCCCGCCGCGACCGCGGGGAGTTCGGAGAGCGTGGAGAGGCGGCGGAGGCGGAGGCCGAGGCGGCACAGGACGGCGGCCGCCGACATGGCTCACCTCGGCTGCGGACTGCGGTCGCCACACTGCGCTAACATTCGTGGACCGTTCCAAACGGCTAGCTGGGCCTAGGTCGAAATAGTATTGGCAAATAGCCTGCTAACGAAATGGGACCAACTATGCACATGGGCTGGTAGGTCTTGAGTTGCTTCGAGCTGGTACTATTAAAGCCCACAGCTTTAGCATTGCGGAGGGTCGTAGGGTTTCCATCTGTTTCTCGTCGATGCCCTCCGCCGCCGTCGCGCCGTTCTTCCTCCTCTCATCGTCATAGTCTCCTTGGGTAGGTTCTGTGAGTTTCCAAAGGTACAGAGCGTCGCGTAGGCTCGTAGCTAATTGTCATTTGGTTTCGTGGTTCTTGCTCCGAATCGACAATCGTGTTGTTTCTTTGCAATTTGTTTGTCATCTGGTTTCGTAGTTCTTGCTCCGAATTGGCACTCGTGTTGTTTCTTTGCAACTGTGGAGCAGAAATGGCGGTGCCCGCTGCTGACTCATGAGGCCTCACCTCGACGACTAAGAATGCCTTGAGTTCTTATCCATAATTCTTATCTGAATTCTGAAATGATGCCCGTTGTATTTGTTGCAGACCGTATCAATCTGAATCTTGATTACTGTTTTCATCTGTCGTTCGAGTAATTTTAATGGGGATTTAGCCTTGTTGAGTAACTTCTTATGGTTTGAAATATAGCGAAGATGGCTGTTAAACTGTCTATGCGAGGAAGCGTTATTGTTCAGTACTCGTAGTATCTGTTAGTTTTTGTTCTTGCACGATACAGTCGCTGGATAAAAGCACTGTACTCGTAGTATCTGTGTTTGAGTAGAGACAAGTAATTCTAACTATCTACACATGTAGCATACACATGCACAGTCAAATTTGCTGTGGACACCTGGTGTTTTCATGAACGAACCTTGCATGCAATAGAGTTAGGAACTTTAATTGCAGACTTTTATTCAGTTAACCTTTTTTATCGATAATTGTTTCTGAAAGAAAAGGATATGATGGCTCAGTAAAAGGTCTGAGGTAGAAAACATGTTTCTTAAGTGAGCATCGGGATAAAGGAAGAGGGCCCTAGCCCTTGCGTAAGTATAGCACTGTGGCTCTCGCAAACTCTTCTACATCAATTGCTTCATGGCTTCATGAAGTGGGTCGGATTAAAAAGGCGTGGGCTTCATTCAGAGCATGAATGCTTGCCTAGACTTCTCCCAACATTTTTAGCCCGACGCTCGCTTAAGAAAACCATGGTTTCTGCATGATCACATCATTATGGCTGATCCTTTCTCGGAAACAACTTGTTTTGCTTTCAAAGCAACTTTCTTGAGGTAGCATTTCTTTAGTGGCACTATGTTGCACTAGATTTCACATTTTGCTTTCGATGAAACTTTGCAACGATATGATAGTTGCTTTCCTGCATGATCAACTGATTTTTTTGCCAGTACCGTATAGCTATTTATTCATGCTAAACAGCCATTTAAACGGGCTAAACAGACGTGGTAAGTCACTGTGTGGTGTGTACACGAACAACATTTTTTTTTGCTTATCCTTGCATGATCAATACACTACTGCAATATTACTGCTTTATTATTGCTTTTGTTTCATGAAAATTTGCAAGGATGACATCACCCGTTATATGTACTTTTTAAACTGTTAACACCAACTAATACATTTGACAGCATCTGTCTTGTGCCCAAAGAACATACCCCAACACCCCCTGGCACCTGCATCCTGTGTGCATTGCACCATTTGTCATATGTTTAGAGTAGAATATATGGCTGTTTGTTGTGGTTTAGTAGCTTTGCCCTTAGAACAATTCATGGTCATGTGCACAAGGAGCGATAAAATGCTGACACTTCATGCCATCTTTTACATTCCTGTTCATGTCGATTCATGCTTAAATAAACACTTGTGGCTCCAAGCTGGTGCAGGCCGAAGGGCGTCGACTCCTGTGTCAGAAGGAAGTTCAGAAGGTCAGCTTTGTTGCCCAACATCGGTTATGGTTCTGACGAGAAAGAAGGCATTACCTTCCTAACATGTTCAAGAAATCTGGTGTCCACAATGTCTCTGACCTGGATTTGCGTACATAGTAACGTTCTACCGCTTTTATAACACGCCGATGATTGGGTTCCCTGGAACTCGATGTTATCAAGATAACTCTGATGCTTGCTTCGATCAACCATGATCATGCTTCAACTTTTTTAAAACTTACTTCTTATGAACGGGTACTGCGCTGAAATTGCTTGCCGTCTATATACGTGAGCGGAAGGAGGCAGTGGGGAGCACTGGGGCGTGCTTTGCAGAAGATAGTTGAAACAAGCTCATATCTAAAGTTAAGAAAAAAAAAAACTGTGAAAACTCATATTGGCTACTTTGCCGATGAGGGCTACTCTTCTCTGACTTTTTTTTATTTCTTCATCATTCTCTCTCGTTTCTCTTTTCTTCATTTCCTCTCTGGATGAAAATAAACCATAGTCTACCTTTAGAGTGTTTGGTCTGAAGAACGAGCTAATCTATCATCTTTTCACTTTTATTTTTTTAATTGGTTTGTGAAATGACCATCACCACCTTATTCTTTATAGTTAGTTAGTTAATACTAATATAAGGAATGGAGTTATTTAATCAAATTTGAGAAATTGACTCATGATACACCACCTAATTTTGGACGAATTGATTTCTCAAACCAAGCATCTCTTATGGCTGGTTTGGCAGACCAATTCCTCGTCGGTAATTTGTTGTTTTCCTTGTGTCGGCGTCCAGCACAAGAATATTCCCCGAGCATGGTTCCAGCCTGTTTGGAAGGCTGATTCGTGGTGATATCGGCCCGGTGTCAGCCCAACTTTCCCGTGGAACCACGCCCAACGTTCGAAGGTCCGGCAGTTATCTCGATTTGTTTCCTCCTCTCGTATCGCGCGTTCTCAGTCGCCGCCACCCATTCACCCCCGCCGATAGTACATCTTCCCCGTGCTGCTTCCTTCGCTCGACCTATGATAAGTTCACCTCTTTTCACGGGACATTATCACCAACCTCGTGCTGCTGTTGACACCCCACCCCCCCCCCCCCCCCCCCCCCCGCTCGATCGCTCCCTTCCCCCACCTGCGTGTTGCTGCTGACACCTCCTCCCAACAAATTTCACCTCAGCCGCCGACTTCGGTCGTGAATCCACCATAGATCGGCATAGGGTGCCACTTGATGTTAGATCTGTGATGGCGGCGTGCCACCACGAGGGCCTTGCTGCTTCTGGCACTGCTCATGGTAGCTTGTGCCATGTGTGGACCGGAGACACAGACGACTACTTACAACGACATAGACGATCGAGTGTGGATTGGGACGCAAACTCAAAGTACGCCTCGGTGGCCTCTGTCTCAGGATCCTGTTTCTGTCGCCTCGGTGGTTTTGTTGCAAAGATGTATGTCCAAGTCTATTTTCACATAATAGTACAATTATTCTATTATCAAGAATTGTTTCTCAGTATATTCATCAGTTGGAAATTGTACTATGAACATTTATATATTATCTAGTCTAGGTATCTCTACAACGGAACTCTAGTACAGAGAGAACCCAATGCTTTCATACTCCTATGGAATAGCAGAATCAGGTGTCCATTAACCATGCAATAATTATTTTAGTCTATCTAAATAGGCCCTTAATTTGTACTAATGCCGCTGAAAGTATAAAAAGTGTTCTGCCCTCAATATCGAGAATAGGAAGACGCCACTCAGATCTGCTCCACCTCCATACCATTTCAGTCCACTTCGCTCCACCTCCATACCATTTCAGTCCACTTCGTCACTTCGATATGCTCCACCTTAAACCTTAATTACACCCCAAACATTTATAATGATGACATTGTTGATTATATTCTAAGAATACAAGAGAGATGCATGTCCTATTAAAAAGAGGATGGCCATATTGCTATCTTCGTTGTGCCTCATTAGAAAGTGTTGTTTGCGGTCCTATGGCCAATGTTTCGGTCACCTGGGGCATATAACATCATATATGTGTCCAATTGCTATTTTGAGTTGAATGTGTGCACTGAGCTCTGAACTGTTTATTCAGATTGCTAGTTGTTGCTTTGGCTGTGTATGCAACCATGCTCTTTATGTAACCATATGTTACTTGCATAGTGCTAAGTGAAAGGAACATAAGAAATCAACATGGAGAAGGAAATACGATGGCAATCCACATGAAGCTTATGAAAACGAGTTAACTCATAATTTATTTTAATGCCAAAGTTCCTAATGAAGAGACTTGTATTACTTGTGAATGGAGATAAACTTATGTGATGTGATGATGGATGGATTAGCGACTTTTTAGTAATGTGATGATGAATGGATTAGTGTAGGAGGAGCACGTCCACCTATCTTCTCTTCTTCTACTACTTTACGTATATCCAAAGGACTAAAATGTGTATGAGGATGGAGCCTCCCAAAATTTGCCCTTGCCCTCTCTGTCTCTCTACCTTATCCGGTTATCCCGACACCATAAACACGCAGCTGCCCTTCTCACATCACCTAGGCAATTCAAGATGCGAAAACAGCCACACACTGCTCCTAGGTCCGAGTCGTCCGACCAAAGAAAGGAGCCCCGATCCATTTTTCCCTCTCCAGCTCCTCCTCTCGAGTGCAGCCGAGCTCCTCAGATAAAGCTATAGCTACTTGAGTTTTGATCGTTTGGTCGAAAAGGTTGGTGAAGCTCGACTGAATGGCCCCGTACGTTAGAAAAAAATTTGCTGCAGTCCGGCTGCAAATCAGGATGTTTGCAGCCTCTTACAAAAAGGATGATAAATCCCACCCGCAGTAACAATAACACAACTAAAACGTTACCTGGTGGATCTGTAGGTGGGGTTTATCATCCTTTTTGTGAGGGGCTGCATATATTCTGGTTTGTAGCCAGGCTGCAGCAAATTTTTTCCGTACGTTAGTGCTGTTCGGGCGAGAGACGTGCATGCATGCTTCTGCATCCGCTATTTAGCTCCGACCGACCTCAGAGCACCGACTGACTCGTGAACCTAGAACATGAACAGTACGTGAGAGGAAGATCGATGCCTTGTCCGATGAACACTACATCACGGTCCGAGCCCGCTCAGACGGGACACGATTTAGGATAAGTCCGGTTTGGTCTATTGGACATGCCATGCCAGCACGCGGACGCGGGCCACAAACGAGGCACATGCACGATCAATTAGGCTGTTTATCGTACCGGCTCGGCTTATGGCTCGATAGTCCTAACGGGTCTATGTTAATCCATCACAGTTAAATAACAAAAAAGACTAAAATATGCAAAAATGAGGATTTAAACCATGGTTGTAGCTTTTAAAAACCTATCCACACGCACTTAACTAACAAGACACATGTATTTTCATATTTTATACTTATAACCACGTGTAATGTAGATATTTCTATTAAAAAATTGGGAAAACATAAAATCTAGTCGTGTCGGGTTGATTTCGCAGTGCCGTGTCTGGAGTCCGGACACGACCTGGTAACCAACGTGACGGGTCGTGTTTGAACAGGACTATAAAACCATGCCGATTTACAGGCTTATCGGGCGGACCGATCCGTTTGGCATCTCTGTCTCATAGCAGCAACAGCACCAGCACGGCAGCACGCAGTGGCGGAGCACCCATTATAGCCTACTATGACTAGAGTCATACCTAAAAATTATGTTTGGTGTAGTAGTAAGTGCATAATGCTTGCAATCAATAGATTATAAGTTTGAGTTATATATTGTGCATCCTGATCGTAACGCGTGTTCTTGCCCAGATCCAGCAGCACGCACCGTATTCGGATGTCGCGGCTACTAGCTGTTGAATAATTAGACAAATTCCAGTTTAAATTCCGAATATAAATCATGACCAAATCAGAAGAACTGAAATAACAAGTCAAATCAGATGATGCGTACTGATTAGACTTACTGATAGATGGCACGCGCCGGAATCAGCAGGGTCGACGATGTCGAAGTAGCGAAATCAGCAGGGTCGACGAGGTCAGCAGATCACGAGCAGTCGTGTGAAGACGCTTCCCAAAAACCTTATTCGCCCTCTCCCGGTGCAGGATCTAGAAGACGAAGAGTTCCGGAGACCTGCTCTCCTGATCGCAGATGCACCTCTGCGGTCGGGACGAAGGGAACTAAAAGGCGGCTCAGCTATGAAGAGAGGCGAAAGCGAACTGGGGTGATTTGGAGGCTGGCTGCCAGGCTCCTTTTATAGGGCCGAGTCCGCGACCCCCCGTGCTTATCCGCCCACGAAAATCTCGCAATCAGTTGAGATTTTATAGCGATCGGTTAGGATAAGCGTAACAGCCAAGAAACCAAAAAATCAAACGGCAAAAGGTAGCCGCGCCCCCGCAAGGCGAGGGGCCGGATTTTGGCGGACCATTCACGCGCATGTCGTGCGCCCGCGCCCTTCGCCCCGCCCCGCCCCGGCCTGGCCCGGCCCGGCCAGGCGAGGCGAGGCGAGGCGAGCGAGCGCGCGCGCGTGTGGCTCTCCACACTCTCTCCTCTCATCCATGACTTGGTGAGTGAGTGTGGCTTCCATATTTAAGCTAGCTCTACTCCACTACAGCTAGCAATATGGTGCTATTGGTTCCACCTATTCCTTAGCCATCCACTTATATGGGCTTTTGTGATTTTCCTGGGATTTATTTGAATTTCTCAATTGGGCCTAGCCCATAAATCCTAACAATCCCCCACCAGATCTCAAATGTCCATCTGCAATTTTCGCCACTGTTCACTACTGTTTAATATACTAGTTTTTCAGCAGAGACTGTTAAGTTGAACTTTCGCCTAGTACTCCAAGCTACACCAACCCACAACTTGGACAATGGACTATGCCTTAAATTGCAAGTTTTGCGTGAATGGGTTTCACTTGAAGTCATGACCAGTACTTGGCTACCAGTAGTCCCCTTCTCGGGTGGAGCATATACGTCGTACTCCAAGGTCTCTTCATGAGTTTACTAGAGATCACCCAAATCTCATAGACTGCGACGTTAGACAGTCTAACTCATATAGGTGTGTTCTTTCAAAGAATGTTCTGCAGGACAACATCTTCGCTAATACAAGCCAACAGAACACATTAAGGCATAAAGCCAACCTGCCTTACAGCATTTGAGAGTATTGCATCTTTACTTAGAGAGGGTCAAAGGTTACTCTCCTCAGTTCACCAATGGCTTGTTCTTCCCAGGACCTAATTCACGGGATCTCCGATCACATAGACTGGATTCCCACCATGGCAACTTTATTCGGGTCTCATACCCATCTCTCTCGATGCGATTTCTATCACATTACGTGGTAGTCCCTTGGTAAAAGGATCTGCCAGATTTTTATCTGTTGAAATATAAGTCACACTTATAACTCCGGAGTTTCTCAACTTTCTGACAGACTTCAAACGTATTTTGACATGTCTTGATGACTTTCCATTATCCTTAGAACTCGTCACTTTAGCAATCACTGTCTGATTGTCACAGTTCATAAGGATAGCTGGTATTGGTTTCTCAACCACCGGCAAGTCCATCAAGAGTTCACGCAACCATTCTGCCTCAACGGTTGCTGTGTCAAGTGCAGCTAGCTCGGCTTCCATGGTTGACCTCGTCAAAATGGTCTGCTTGCATGACCTCCATGATACCGCACCTCCACCAATAGTAAAGACATAACCACTGGTGGCATAAAGCTCATCTGCATCAGATATCCAGTTCGAATCACTATATCCTTCAAGTACTGCATGCTGACCAGAATAGTGAATTCCATAACTCATTGTACCTTGCAGGTAGCGCATAACCCGCTCAAGTGCATGCCAATGATCAGTCCCGGGGTTTGACATGAACCTACTCAATTTGCTCACAGCAAACGAGATATCGGGCCTTGTTGCACCAGCAAGATACATGAGTGAACCGACAATCTGAGAGTATCTCAATTGGTCTATGTCACACCCGGTTTTGGAAGGCAAACCGAATGCGAACCATGTACGTGCCAGGATCAGTTATTCACGTACACAGCAGTTACATAACATGGACATCATCACACAGTGCTCAAATAGTATTAAAAGGGAAATAATAGTCGATTACATCATACGTCTGAGACGTCCATATAGTCCTTACAATAAATCAAAGTGCGAAAACGAAACGTAGATAACCGCGGCCTTCACAGGCAGCCGACTGGGGGTTGCCGCTAACCCACGCCTAGAACTCGTCGTAGTCTTGGAACTCCTGGAAGTCTCCTTCCACAGCTTCATCTTCGCCTGAGCAGTGGTTGCAATGCTGACAACCTGGGGATGGGGGGTTTGGTGTGTAGAGCAAGGGTGAGTACACATCAACATACTCGGCAAGTATCCTGTTTGGCTGTAGTGGACTAGCTTTATGTGGGGATAAGTCAAGCAGTTGCTTTTAGTTGGTCAGATTATTATTTACTAATAGAAAGCCAGGTTTTAGCATTAACCCAAGTTATTAGCCCGATGTACCCTTTCCAAACGGAAAGAATACCACTTACCAGCACCATAGTCATAACCAAAACCATCGATCTCATAGCCACCTGTACCAAAGTATCTCTGATCAAGTACCACTAATCACTGGAGCTCCCTTGGCCGCTCATAACCGCGAGCACGGCTGATATATCAGTTTTCAAACACTCTGCAGAGGTTGTGCACTTTACCCACAAGCCGTGATTCCCATTCTGCCCGGAGATCATGACTCTCCATTGATCACTACCAAGGTGACCCAGCAGGGCATCACTACGTAGCCTTTACAAAGATTCCCCGGGGCTGTAGCCACCCGTTAGGTTTCCTAAATGCACCGCACTCCTCCCCAAGGGGCGAACCCAAACTTGGTAGAGCGAGTCGCATACACCGAGCCCCATTGACGGCACAACGGCTAAGTGATCTACACCCCGGATCCTCTAATTATTCAGCTAAGGGCATCCCATTCCACCCTCATGGTTGCACTGTTTTCCCGGGCGGTCATCCATAGAACAGGTCCTTACGGAGAGGCACTCGAGAAACCGCTCGAGCCCCCTTGAAGACCACAAGCATAACATCATAATAAGAGAAGGGAAAACAGCGTATCATAGATAATCTCATCATGTTCATTGATTAGAGTTTGAGCATAGCATAAAGCTAAACAATAATAATCCAACCCAAATAGGTAAACAAGGATATGGATAACAAAAGCTAGTCAATCCTTAAGTATAAATGTGTAATGCGGGAGGTGAATTAAATAATGAATAGGACAGAGATAGGTCAAGGGACACTTGTCTCCACCAATCGACTGCTGCTCAGGGGCTTCTCCTGCGGGTTCCTCGGGCTCTTCGACCGGATCGTTCTCTATGCGAGCGCAAACATACATACATACACATATTTAATACAAAAGAACAGTACACCATACAATAGAATGCAATAAGTAAACAGACGTTCCACGCGGGCTCGCGAGTACGGTTAAGAGAGAAAGAGGAAAAGACAGTCGAGAAACGATCACGTTACATGATTATAAATTAACGACTCGCTTAATGGAAGGAAATTTAATGTAGACACTATGTTTAGCGTAAAGTAAAGTCATGTTTCATGTCTAATCATTATAAGCAGGTGGAGATAAATAAAAAGGATGGTCGCGCGGCGAGACGCACGACGGCATACGTCGACTAAACTGAGTCCAAAGTGGAACGTCGCGTGAATACACACGCGGCGTTACACCTTAAACAACCTGAAATTAAACTGGATCGTCGCGCGACGAAGCGCACGACGCAACACATAGATAGAATCTGAAATTAGACAAATCCGTCGTGCGGCGAAGCGCGCGACGCAACACGCTAACTAACGGAGTTTGACATTAACTATCGACTAACAAAAATAATCATCGCGAGCGCGGGCGAGCGAGGACACGGTCGGGCGAGGCCGGGACGGGGGTGGGGCGACCGGGCCGGGGCGGTTGAACCGGGGGGGGCGGTTGAACCGGCCAGGGGCCGGACCGCGCCGGGGTCACGCCGCCGCTCCGGGGGCCGCGCCGAGCGAGCAGGGAGCCGCCGGGGCCGCACCGGGCGAGCAGGGGCCACCGGGGCCGCGCCGCCGCGCACGGGGCTGGGACGGGGGCGAGCGCCGCCGCGGGGAGGCCGGGGCGGGGTCGCGCGCCGCGGGGGGGAGCAGGGCGGGGCCGCGGGCGCCGCCGCGAGGGGAGGCCGGGCGGGGCCGCGCCGCCGCGCGCAGGGCCGGGTCGGGGGGCCGCGCCGCGCCGGGGAAGCAGGGAGCGGGGCCGGGGCGGGGTCGCGCGCCGCGGGGGGAGCAGGGCGGGGCCGCGGGCGCCGCCGCGTGGGGAGGCCGGGCGGGGCCGCGCCGCCGCGCGGGGCCGGGCAGGGGCGCGCGCGAGCAGGGGAAGAAAAAGGGGGGCGCGCGTGGGGAGGAAGAAGGAGAGGGAGAGAGAGAGAGAGAGGAGAAGGGGAGGGGAGGGGAGCTCACCTCGGGGTCCAAAATCCGGTGATCGCCGTCTCCAAATCCTAGGGCACCACGGGGAGAGAGAGGTGGAAGAGGGAGAGGAGAGGTTGTTGCGCGGGAGATCCAAATGAGAGAGGGAGGAGAGGAGGGGGGCGCATGGGGGGGGTTGGGCGCCAGGGGCGCGCAGGGCCGGGCCGGACCGGGCCGGGCAGGGCAGGGCTGGGCTGGGCTGGGCTGGGCCGGGCCACTTCGCGGATGGAAAACCCACGACGTGTGCGGACCACTAAACGGAATTAAATCGCGAATCGAAATCCGGAACGGAACGAGACGAACACTCAACATCAGACAAAGAAATGTGCTTCGGCATGATGCAACACCCATGACACTTAGGTTTATACATGACACGGACACTTGTCGCTATACTGGTTTGAAATTGGGAAGAAGGAGCCAACGGGGAAAGAGAAAAGAGGGTAACGCCCGAATTTGGTGAGAAAAAAAGAAGAAAAAATTCTACCCCCAAATTCAGGGCGTTACAGTCTAAACCAATTCTCTTGTTCTTTCGCAGTGTCACACTGGGATCATAAGGTGTTGGAGAAGGTTTGCACTCAGAGAAGCCAAATCGCTTCAAAACCTTTTCAACATAGTGAGATTGCGAGAGAGTAATCCCACCATCTGCCTTAATCAGCTTGATGTTTAGAATCACATCAGCTTCTCCCAGATCTTTCATATCAAAACTCTTTGATAGAAAAGACTTGACTTCATTGATCACATCAATGTTTGTGCCAAATATCAATATATCATCAACATATAAGCACAATATAACTCCTTCGCCCCCACCACAGCGATAATATACACACCTGTCTGCCTCATTAATGGCAAGGCCTATAGACGTTAGAGTCGTGTCAAACTTCTCATGCCACTGCTTTGGTGCTTGCTTCAGACCATACAAAGATTTCAATAACTTGCACACCTTGCTTTCTTGACCCTTTACTACAAATCCATCAGGTTGTTCCATATAGATTTCCTCGTCCAGCTCTCCATTAAGAAAAGCTGTCTTTACATCCATCTGATGAACAAGGAGACCATACGAGGCAGCCAAAGAAAGTAGTACTCGAATAGTGGTCATTCTAGCAACAGGTGAGTAAGTATCAAAGAAGTCTTCTCCTTCTTTCTGAGTATAGCCTTTAGCCACAAGCCTAGCCTTGTACTTTTCAATTGTACCATCAGGCTTGAGCTTCTTTTTAAACACCCACTTACAACCCATAGGTTTGCATCCATAGGGTCGATCAGTGACTTCCCACGTACCATTTGAAAGAATAGAGTCCATCTCATTATGAACTGCTTCTTTCCAATCATCTGCATCTGGAGATGCAAATGCTTCCGCAATGGTAGTAGGAGTATCGTCCACAAGGTACACAATGAAATCATCACCAAAGGATTTTTCAACCCTTTGTCTCTTGCTCCTTTTAGGAGCATCATTGTCATCCTCCTCTAGGACAATTTCATGTGGCTGTTCAAAACTCTCAATAGGTGTATTATGTTCAGGAATTATCTCAGAAGAGTATCTAGAATTGCTATGAATGTCTTTCATTGGAAATATATGCTCAAAGAAAGTAGCATCACGTGATTCCATAATAGTATCAACATACACATCAGGAACTTCAGATTTAACTACTAAAAATCTATATGCTATGCTACACGAAGCATATCCAAGAAAGACACAATCCACTGTCCTTGGACCAAGCTTGCGCTTTTTATTAATTGGTACATTGACTTTCGCCATGCACCCCCAAGTGCGCAAGTATGAAAGTGATGGTTTTCTTCCAACCCACTTCTCATAAGGGGTTTTCTCTTCTTTGCCCATAGGAATTCTATTCAGAACATGCCATGAAGTCAGGACTGCCTCCCCCCACCATGCCTTAGATAAACCACAAGTGTCTAACATGGCATTCACCAGGTCAGTCAACGTACGATTTTTCCTTTCAGCAATACCGTTTGACTCTGGTGAATAGGGAGGAGTCCTCTCATGAATAATGCCATGTTCTGCACAGAAATCATCAAAGACTTTGGGAAAGAACTCGCCACCACGATCTGATCTAAGACGTTTGATCTTTCTCTCTAGTTGGTTTTCAACCTCAGCCTTATAGATTTTAAAGTAGTCTAAAGCCTCATCTTTAGTTTTTAGCAAGTATACATAGCAAAATCTAGACGCATCATCAATCAATGTCATGAAGTATCTCTTACCACCTTTTGTCAACACACCATTCATCTCACAAAGATCAGAATGTATGAGTTCTAGTGGTGCCAGGTGTCTCTCCTCAGCAGCCTTATGAGGCTTTCGAGGTTGCTTCGACTGCACACAACTATGACACTTAGAACCTTTGACTATGGTGATATTCGGAATTAAACTCATGGTTGCAAGCCGAGACATAGAGCCAAAATTAATATGACACAAACGAGAATGCCAAATACTCGCAAGATCATCAACATTAGCACAAATATGGTTCACAGACTTATTATTGAAATCTAACAAAGAAAAGCGGAACAAGCCTCCGCAATCATAGCCTTTACCAATAAATTGTCCAGACTTGGACACAACTAATTTATTGGACTCCAAAACTACCTTGAACCCATCTCTACATAGAAGGGTTCCGCTAACGAGATTCTTGTGTATAGAAGGGACATGATGCACGTTCTTCAGCTGCACGATCTTTCCCGAAGTAAACATCAGATCCACCATGCCAGTGCCATGAACAGAAGCATGTGACCCATTCCCCATTAGCACGGAAGAATCCCGGGCGCCCTGATAAGAAGATAACAAGTTAATGTCAGAACACACATGAACATTAGCACCAGTATCAAGCCACCAGCTAGGTGATTGAAATACTGAGAAGATGAAAGGTAAATTACCATAGCCTTTGTCTTCCTCATTGCTAGCGACCACTGTGTTGACATTGCCCTTTTTGCCACGGCGATCCGCTCGATCGGGACAATCCTTGGCAAAATGACCCGCCTCGCCACATGCGAAACATGTCAATTCAGCCTTGTTCTTCTTCTTCTTGAAGTTGGTAGTTTTGTTGGGCTTGTTAGATTTTGGCTTTCCTTTTCCCTTGTTGTGGTTCCTTTGAACCATGTTGGCGCTGGAGTTGCCCTCGCCTCCTTTAGATCTCGTATCCTTAGCCCGAGCTTTCTCCTCAACATCCAGAGACGCTATCAGATTTTCAACTGATATCTCCTGTCTCTTATGTTTCAGAGCTGTGGCGAAGTTCCTCCATGTAGAAGGCAACTTTGCAATAATGCACCCAGCCACAAATCGGTCAGGAAGGACTATCTTAAGGTGGTCGAGCTCCTTGGCTATACACTGTATTTCATGAGCTTGCTCTACAATAGAGCGATTATCAACCATCTTATAATCATGAAAGCTCTCCATGATATACAGGTCACTGCCAGCATCTGATGCACCATACTTAGTAGTAAGTGCATCCCACAACTCTTTCCCGTCTGTGTACTGCATATTCGCATCAACCAGACGGTCAACAAGGGCGCTAAGAACGGCTCCCGTGAACATAGTATTGGCATGGTCGTACTCTTTCTCCTGTTCAGGAGTCAGTGGACCCTCAGGTCTGCCTTTACTAACATGGAAGACATTCATAGCAGTAAGCCAGAGCGTGGCCTTGACTTGCCATCTCTTAAAGTGCATACCATTAAACTTTTCTGGCTTCAGCGCGTCGGCAAAAGCAGCCATAGAAAAACTAGGAAATTGTCTACAATAAGCTTTTTAGATTGTTGAATAATTAGACAAATTCCAGTTTAAATTCCGAATATAAATCATGACCAAATCAGAAGAACTGAAATAACAAGTCAAATCAGCTGATGCGTACTGATTAGACTTACTGATAGATGGCACGCGCCGGAATCAGCAGGGTCGACGATGTCGAAGTAGCGAAATCAGCAGGGTCGACGAGGTCAGCAGATCACGAGCAGTCACGTGAAGACGCTTCCCAAAAACCTTATTCGCCCTCTCCCGGTGCAGGATCTAGAAGACGAAGGGTTCCGGAGACCTGCTCTCCTGATCGCAGATGCACCTCTGCGACTGGGGTGATTTGGAGGCTGTTAGGATAAGCGTAACAGCCAAGAAACCAAAAAATCAAACGGCAAAAGGTAGCCGCGCCCCCGCAAGGCGAGGGGCCGGATTTCGGCGGACCATTCACGCGCATGTCGTGCGCCCGCGCCCTTCGCCCCGCCCTGGCCAGGCCAGCGAGCGCGCGCGCGTGTGGCTCTCCACACTCTCTCCTCTCATCCATGACTTGGTGAGTGAGTGTGGCTTCCATATTTAAGCTAGCTATACTCCACTAGAGCTAGCAATATGGTGCTATTGGTTCCACCTATTCCTTAGTCATCCACTTATATGGGCTTTTGTGATTTTCCTGGAATTTATTTGAATTTCTCAATTGGGCCTAGCCCATAAATCCTAACACTACCTACCCTGTAGCTGCAGGACACCTGGTCTAGCAAGCGGAGGGTAGAGCCGGAGGCCGGAGAGGCAAGCGTTGGGTGTCAGATTCCGCATCCTGATCCTGGTCTAGTTAATCTTTCCTTTCCTGCTTGTGCTTGTCCCCCCACGGTACGGTTGAACCGGGACGAACAGGCCTGCATGCATGCTACCGTGACACAGCGCAGTGGGATCGGCCAGCCAGGACACGGTCTACGCCACGCCAGGCCACCCCCTGCCGGCCGTGCACCTGCACGCTGGACGTGGACGCTACTACTACACTACTACTAGTCAGCACGCAGATCGTCGTCGCCACTGCACTGCCACCGCACTGCACACTTCGCTGCCACTGCATGGCCCCGTACGTTAGTGTGGTTCGGGGCGAGAGATGTGCATGCATGCTTGTGCATCAGCTACTAGTCGCACGCAGATTGAAAAGGTTGGTGAAGCTCGACTGATCGAATGGCCCCGTACGTTAGTGCTGTTCGGGGCGAGAGATGTGCATGCATGCTTCTGCATCAGCTATTCACCTCGGATCGGAGCACCGACTGACTCGTGAACCTAGAACATGAACAGTACACGTGAGAGGGAGATCGATGCCTCGTCCGATGAACACTCGGTATATATAGATAGATGTCCAAACAGACCTCCCAGCACACCTGACACGATTTGGGGTAATAAGTCAGGCCCGATCCGGTTTAGTTTACAGGCATGCTGGTGAGCCACGGATGAGGTACATGCACGATCTGTTAGACTGTTTATCGTACTGGCTGGGTTTATGGACTAAAGGGCTATGGTAGCCCATCACAGTTAAATAGCAAAAAAGACTAAAAATATGTAAAAATGAGAATTTAAAGCATGGTTGTGGCTTTTAAAAGCCTATCTACACACATTTAACCAACAAGACACATATATTTTTTGTGTTTTATACCTTATAACAATATGTACTATAGATATTTCTATTGAAAAACGAGAAAACACAAAACCGGGTTGGCCGGGTCGAGCCCGTCGCACCGAGCCTCGCCGCGCCTGAGGCTCAGACATGGCCCATGATCGGGCAGGACCTGCACGGACCTGATACCCAATGTGACGGGTCATGTTTGGACCGAACTAGAACTATGCCGGGTTACGAGCTTATCGAACGGACCGATTCATTTGGGCATCTTTCAAGTTTCTACTCGGAGCAGCTAGCACGTTATCTACACCAATGAGACGAGCAATCCAGAATCCTGATCGTAACGTGCCCAGATCCAGCACGCACCGTATTCGGATGTCGCGGCTAGCTACCTGCAGGACCTGGTCTAGCAAGACGGTCAGGACTCAGGAGCGACGGAAGGAAGCATAGGGTGTCAGATTCCTGATCCTGATCCTGATCCTGATCCTGGTCTAGTTAGTGAATCTTTCCTTTCCTGCTTGTCCTTGTCCCCCGGTACGGTTGAACCGGGACGAACAGGCCTGCATGCATGCTACCGTGACACAGCGCAGTGGGATCGGCCAGCCAGGACACGGTCTACGCCACGCGCAGGCCACCCCCTGCCATGCCCGGTGCCCCTGCACGCTGGACGTGGACGCTACTAGTCGCACGCAGATCGTCGTCGCCACTGCACTGCCACCGCACTGCACACTTCGCTGCCACTGCACTGTTTCTTCGCTGCCCTGCATCTGCATGTAGCCCTGTACATTGAATCTGTAGCCTGATGAATGCCGCAGGGATCATACCCCCGATGGTAATTGGACTCGATCCTCGATTTGGGATAGAGATAGTAAAGTAAACCGGGATGGCGGGATAGGTAAGGGGAATTCCGGTTCCGTTTTCCGTATGGGACCCGTTGAACTTATACATAACAATGCTTTTATGTAATAGCTTATGATAAAAATAATTAATTATCTTATCAAAAGATCTCTTGTTATATATATATATATATATGTATTCATTTTAATGTTTATGTAATGATTTTTTATATCAAACAATGTGTATAATTAACAATGTTTTATGTTAACAACAAAGGAACTACTGCATAATTATAATTTAAACGGAGATTACCATTCGTGGGATCCCCATAGAAAAACTTTTTTTATCACGAAGACAGATGAGGTGATAAAAACGAGAATTCTCAGTTATTATCCCTACCTGTCAATCTGGTGGAGAACCCGTACGTTGGGCAGGCGCTGGCCATGCATTCTGGCCGGACGGGCCGGGCAGACGAGTACAGCCAGCGCGCGGCGGTGGAGCCGTGGAGGCTGGAAGAACCTTCCCGTTATTGGCTAGCTTCTTCGGCCGGCCCCGGGGCCCGAGCGCGATCCGGATTCCGGAGCCTCGTGAAACGTTCAGGCAATGCAGCGTGACGACGTGTGGGCGCCGCATGATCGACTGATACTCTGATGATAGACCGACCGATCATTTTTACGCTGCTGTTGATCAACAGGGCGGGGCGGCCACCGTGTCCGTAGTCCGTACCTGTGGAGGACACACAGCGGCAGCGGGGCGCCGTTCAAACTCTTGCATGTGTTGATCCATGTCCCTAGAAGGTAATTGCATGCATGATGGAGCTAGCTAGCTACTGTGGGCGACCCGGGTAATTAATATATAATTTTACGGAAGCCGCTGGAACCATAGAATGTGCAAACCGTGCACTATATGCCCTGGCCCGGTATACGTCTGCCGCTACGTACATTAATTGCAGCATGCATGCAGGCATGTAATGCCCGCGGCCGTTTACTTTTTCTCCCTCCAGCAGCTTCGCTCCCCATCTACATCCGGATGCATGATCGATGGCCACTGGCCACACGGGTAATATAAGGGCTCTTTGTTTCTTTTCAGTATTATATAATTATAATTAAGCTTATAAACTACTTCATCCGTTCTAAAACAATATACAGTTCTTTTTAGCCCACTTTAAATTTTTTCTATCACATTCATTCAAATAATAATGATGAATATATACATACATGCAAACTACACTCACATGTTACTTAATGAATTTACAATTAGTTTAAAACGAATTATATTTTGGAATGGTGTGGAAGTAGCGTATAAGTATTTACTTAATGTCACACTCTGCCTGCACGGTAATATCATTATCGGAATTCGGCTTCTTTGCCAAATGTCAATTGATTTTGCCGAGTGTCTTTTAAACGCCTCACTATAGCTAGTCCGCGTCGTCGAGCTAGCTATAGGGCTCCAAAGCTTGAAAGATGATAGATGTTTATTACCCAGCTGCTCCGTCGTTAATGTTACATCAAATTCTGAAAATCGCCTGCTCTTTATTTCCTTTCAAGATTATATTATATATAATTTAGCTTATAAATTATATTAAGTATTTATCTACCGTCACTCTCTGCTCGCGCGGTATATATATAGTAGTATATAAACGCCCCACTAGGTAGTCCGCGTCGAGCTAGCAGCTATATAGGGCTCCATAGCCTGAAAGAAACGAATGAAAGATGGCAGCAGCACACGGAAGCAGGCATTGTTGTGTAGCGCCGTGCCGTCTACTCCTCGTGGTTGTACTACTAGTGGTGACGACTGGTATACTCCAGTTCCAGGCTGATCCAGTCGTCTCCAGCCTCCAAATAGCAGTCAATTCAATTATTGTCGACCAACCAGCAGACGATATATAATGGTTTTCGCGCGTTTTTTTGTTAGCAGGTGATGGTGCCGTAGTAGCTGATGCTCCAACAGCAGGCTCGCCGCGAACCGACGAAGTAGTAGCAGCCCTTCAGGCAGAGCAGCTGCTGGTAATTAATGCCGGCCGGCTCCACTTGCTCAAACTTCAAAGCCAGCTTGTTGGATGAAATGCATGTATTGATGTATATATATGACGAAACATAATGCATGTCGTATATATAGGAATTTAGAAGCAGATCCGGCAGCGAAGAAGAAGCGCCGATGACGACGACTGCTGCAGCTGCTGGTTGGCCGGTGTTGAACACGGAGCAGCAGCAGGCTATTATTACCGGCGTCGGCGGCGGGAGGAGGAAGCTGGTCGGGTCCAGGGCTCCGACGACGTGCACCTACAACGAGTGCCGAGGCTGCCGGCACAGGTGCAGCGTCCAGGAGGTGCCCATCGACGCCAGCGACCCCATCAACAGCGCCTACCACTACAGATGCGTCTGCCATCTATAGGCCGGCCGGCCGGCCGGCCGACGTACGGCATGCATTTCCATATCGCTTGATTTTGTATTTTTGGTTTTTGGAGATGCCATCGAAAGCGTTGCTGTGCATGCATGGGCAACGTAACCGCTCGTCCTGAATGAATAAGCTAAGCGCGGCAGAGAAGAGAACACCCACTACTACTTCTGGTTGTAACGCTAGCTGTTCTATTTATCTCTACCTACAAGTGTGTGCTTGTTGTTTAGTTATACTAAAAAAAATTCTTAAACCATGGACGAAACGCGACGCCCCCGCGGCCCCTATGACCCGTTTAGTCCCGCTGCGGGCCGGGTTCGAATAGAAAATCAAGCCCGCAGGCTTAGATAGACCGGTCCCAAAACAGGCCAGGCCGGGTCGGGCGGTATGTTTGGCCATCTGTACCCACCAGCACCAGCAACTGCGACGTGCGACCTCCCACTCGTCTCGCTCTCGCACCTCTCACCACCCCACCACGGCACCACTACCCCAGCACGGTCAGTGGCGGCCCTGAGGGTGGGGCGGAGGGGCCGCCGCCCCGGGCCCCCAATTATATAGGGCTCCGAACTTAATTATACATTCAGTAATTAGATTATCAGACACAATAGCTTAATAATGAAATGTCGAATAATTAGCAGCCATGAAGCGTTCACAACCCGGTCGTATTTAAACATGTTAAAAGAACTTTTAAGATAATACTATAATATATATTTTTTATTTATTTGTTACTTGGTATAAATATTTTTAGATGTGTCTTCCTTTATATATTGATACCATTTTTATATAACAATAGTTTGATGGACCTCTATTTTAAATTTGCTCCGAACCCCTAAAACCTCGGTCTGAGCACGATGGGGAAGAGCAACCTGCTGTCCCGGTACGCGCGCAACGAATTCGACCCGCACTCCAAGGCCACCATCGGGGTGGAGTTCCAAACGCAGAGCACGCCGCACATCGACGGCAAGGAGGTGAGGGCCCAGATCTGGGACACCGCCGGCCAGGAGCGCTTCCGCACCGTCACCTCCACCTACTACCGCGGCGCTCCTCGTCTACGCGTCTCCCGCCGCTGGCTCCAAGTAGAGATGGCCAAACGGGCCGCCCGGCTCGTTTTGGGCCCGTCCCGCCAGGCACGGTTAGAAAACCGGACCGGATCGTCTAAGCCCACAGACTCAATTTTCTGTCTAAGTCAGGCCCGCAGCGAGTCTAAACGGGCCAGAACGGAAAAAACTGGTTAAAAAGCGGGTTAAGCGGGCCAGTAAGCACATTTTAATGCAAAAAAGCGGGTTTAACGGGCTTAGAGGTAAACGGGCCGTGCCGGGCTAGCCCACCGTGCCTAGTTTTCTGTCCAAGCCCAGTCCGCTTATTCGTGCCGGACCGGCCTGGGCCCAAATATAACCGGGTCGTGCCAGGCTCGGATCGGGCCCAAACAGCGGGCTTCATGTCGGGCTCGCGAGCCTCGTGCTTATTTATGTTCTAGGAGCTCAATAATACGTAACTTTACTTTTATGTTGTAAAATATTACGAAACATCCAGTATAGCCGGTCAAAGTTTGTCGGGGACCATAATTAGGGGTACCCTCAAGACTCCTAATTCTCAGCTGGTAACCCCCATCAGCACAAAGCTACAAAGGCCTGATGGGTGCGACTAAGTCAGGGATCGGTCCATTCGAGGGACTCGATCACGCCTCGCCCGAGCCTAGCCTCGGGCAAGGGCAGCCGACCCCGGAGGATCTCCGTCTCGCCCGAGGCCCCCCTCCAGCGACGAACATACTTCCGGCTCGCCCGAGGCCCAGTCTTCGCCAAGAAGCAACCCTGGCCAAATCGCCATGCCAACCGACCAAATCGCAGGGGCATTTAATGCAAAGGTGGCCTGACACCTTTATCCTGACGCGCGTCCTCCAGTCGACAGAGCCGAAGTGACCGCAGTCATTTCGCCGCTCCACTGATCGGCCTGACAGAAGGACAGCGCCGCCTGCGCCGCTCCGACTGCTGTGCCGCTCGACAGAGTGAGGCTGACAGGCAGTCAGGCCCGGCCTCAGGCACCATAGGAAACTCCGCTCCGCCCGACCCAAGGCTCGGACTCGGGCTCAGCCCCGGAAGACGGCGAACTCTGCTCCGCCCGACCAAGGGCTCGGACTCGGGCTCAGCCCCGAAAGACGACGAACTCCGCTCCGCCCGACCCAGGGCTCGGACTCGGGCTCGGCCCTAGAAGACGGCGAACTCCGCTCCGCCTGGCCAAGGGCTCGGACTCGGGCTCAGCCCCGGAAGACGGCGAACTCCGCTCCGCCCAACCCAGGGCTCGGACTCGGGCTCGGCCCCGGAAGACGGCGAACTCCGCTCCGCCCGACCCTAGGGCTCGGACTCGGACTCGGCCCCGGAAGACGCGAACTCCGCTCCGCCTGACCCCAGGGCTCGGACTCGGGCTCAGCCCCTGAAGACGACGAACTCCGCTTCGCCCGACCCCAGGGCTCGGACTCAGCCCTGGCCTCCGCCGACGGTCTCCGCCTCGCCCGACCCAGGGGCTCGGACTCGACCTCGGCCTCGGAAGACAGACTCGACCTCGACCTCGGAGGAGCCTCCACATCGCCCAACTTAGGGCACAGACCGACCACGTCAACAGGAGGCGCCATCATTACCCTACCCCAAACTGACTCAGGCTACGGGGAACAAGACCGGCGTCCCATCTGGCTCGCTCCGCCAGACAAGTAATGATGGCACCCCGCACGCTCTATGACGACGGCGGCTCTCAGCCCCCTTATGGAAGCAAGAGGACGTCAGCAGGGACTCGACAGCCCCGACAACTGTCCTTCCGCCAGGCTCCAGCGCTCCTCCGACGGCCACGACACCACACGAACCGGGTGCCAAAACCTCTCCGGCTGCCACGATGGCATGTACTTAGGGCGCTAGCTCTCCTCCGCTAGACACGTTAGCACTCTGCTACACCCCCATTGTACACTTGGATCCTCTCCTTGCGCTTATAAAAGGAAGGACCAGGGCCCTCTTACAGGGGGTTGGCCGCGCGGGGAAGAGGACGGGACAGGCGCTCGCGTGAGGCCGCTCGCTCCCCCTACCGCGTGGATGCTTGTAACCCCCTACTGCAAGCGCACCCGACCTGGGCGCGGGACAAACACGAAGGTCGCGGGATTTCCACCTCTTCCTCTCTCTCTCTCGCTCCGGCTGCCTTCTTCCCCCCTTCGTGCTCCGTCTCGCGCCGACCCATCTGGGCTGGGGCACGCGGGGACATTTCACTCGTCGGCCCAGGGACCCCCGGTCTCGAAACGCCGACAGTTGGCGCGCCAGGTAGGGGGACTGCTGCGTGTTGACGAACAGCTTCCCATCAAGCTCCAGATGGGCAGTCTCCAGCAACCTTTCCAGCCTGGGACGGTGCTCCGTTTCGGGAGTCTTGAGTTCATGTCCCTCGACGGCAGCTACGACATGATACTCCTCCCCCCGCCGTGCGACAGCGACAATGGCGGCCGACAGCCCGCCCGCCGGCGGCGGAATCGACGACGTCTTCCCCGCGTGGTGGAAGAACAACATTCGAGCTCACCCCGCCCTCTCCCCCGCCGACGGAGGAGGAGGGGGGCAACCAAGGCCAAGTAGGAGGCGGCACCTCGTCGGCTGTCGAGCGAGTCCACGGCGCCGGTGCCCCAACGGGGGGCGCGTCGAGCATCGACCTCGCGTTTGAGACGAAGACGAGCGTCGTATTCCCGCAACACGCCAATTCCAAGCAAACAGACGATGCCAGCACGCTTGCGAAAGGCTTGCTAGGTGTCACCCTCGTACCTGAGACGACGGTGCAGTCAGTCCCTGACGTGACTTCCTCACCGCCCGTCGACCAAGAGGTACCGACCGATTCCCATCTCAAGCCCCTTGGATTCAGCCTCGACCCGCCAAGCGGCTTCGCTTTGGTGGACGCTCTCGTAGAGGCGAGTCCGAACCCTCTGGGGTATCGTATGCGGTCACCCTAGGACCGGCTGACGGACGTCTCGACCTACGGGCCCTCGGGGTCCTAGGAAGATGACGAGCCCGACTTCTGTTGGGATTTCTCCGGACTTGGTAACCCCAGTGCCATGCGGGACTTCATGACCGCATGCGACTACTGCCTTTCCGACTGTTCCGACGGTAGCCGCAGCCTCGGCGACGAGGACTATGGCCCAAGTCGTGATTGTTTCCACGTCGATCTAGGGGGTCCCTCTGAAGGCAACCATCTCGGTATGCTGGAGAACGGTGATCTCCCTAGGCATGTGCCTCGTGTTGACATCCTACGGGAGCTAGCTGTGGTCCCCGTTCTAGCGGGGGGTCATGACCCACAGCTCGAGCAAATCCGCGGGGTGCCGGCCAGGCTCGACGAGGGAGCAGGAGCACTTGAGCCGATCCGCCGGGACGTCGGGCAGGAATGGGCGGGCCAACCTCTGGCCGGAGAAATGTGTCATCTACCCCAGGGTATCCAACACCGCATCGCCGACGATGTCAGGGTAAGGCCGCCACCCGCTTCCAGTGGAGTCGGCCAGAACCTGGCTGCAGCAGCAATGCTTCTCCGCGCGATGCTAGAGCCATCAACCACCGAGGGGCGGCGAATCCAGGGAGAGCTCAAGAATCTCCTGGAGGGCGCTGCGGTCCGACAGGCCGAAAGCTCCGCCTCCCGAAGGCAGGGGTACCCCTCGGAACATCGCGCCGCGACTTCCCGATTCATGCGGGAAGCCTCGGTCCACACCGGGCGCACGCGCAACACAGCGCCTGCGGCCCCGGGTCGCCTCGGCAACGAGCACCATCATCGCGACCGTCGGGCCCACCTCGACGAGAGGGTGCGCCGAGGCTACCACCCCAGGCGTGGGGGACGCTACGACAGCGGGGAGGATCGGAGTCCCTCGCCCGAACCACCCGGTCCGCAGGCTTTCAGCCGCGCCATACGACGGGCGCCATTCCTGACCCGGTTCTGACCCCCGACTACTATCACAAAGTACTCGGGGGAGACGAGACCGGAACTGTGGCTCGCGGACTATCGGCTGGCCTACCAACTGGGTGGGACGGACGATGACAACCTCATCATCCGCAACCTCCCACTGTTTCTCTCCGACACCGCTCGCACCTGGTTGGAGCACCTGCCTCTGGGGCAGATCTCCAACTGGGACGACCTGGTCCAAGCCTTCGCCGGCAATTTCCAGGGCACGTACGTGCGCCCTGGAAACTCCTGGGACCTCCGAAGCTGCCGGCAGCAGCCGGGAGAGTCTCTCTGGGACTACATCCGGCGATTCTCGAAGCAGCGCACCGAGCTGCCCAACATCACCGATTCAGATGTCATCGGCGCGTTCCTCGCCGGCACCACTTGCCGCGACCTTGTCGCCGCCGCCGAGTACAAGAACCCTCGGAAACCCCCCGGAGGTGCCAACCTTTTCGACAAGATGCTCAAGGAGCCGTGCCCCTATCATCAGGGGCCCGTCAAGCACACCCTTGAGGAGTGCGCTATGCTTCGGCGCCACTTCCACAGGGTCGGGCCACCCGCGGAGGGTGGCAGGGCTCGCGACGACGACAAGAAGGAAGATCACCAGGCAGGAGAGTTCCCCGGGGTCCGCGACTGCTTCATGATCTACGGTGGGCAAGCGGCGAACGCCTCGGCTCGACACCGCAAGCAAGAGCGTCGGGAGGTCTGTTCGGTGAAGGTGGCGGCGCCAGTCTACCTAGACTGGTCCGACAAGCCCATCACCTTTGACCAAGCCGACCACCCCGACCACGTGCCGAGCCCGGGGAAATACCCGCTCGTTGTCGACCCCGTCATCGGCGACGTCAGGCTCACCAAGGTCCTCATGGACGGAGGCAGCAGCCTCAACATCATCTACGCCGAGACCCTCGGGCTCCTGCGTGTTGATCTGTCCTCGGTCCGGGCAGGCGCTGCGCCTTTCCACGGGATCATCCCTGGGAAGCGCGTCCAGCCCCTCGGACAACTCGACCTTCCCGTCTGCTTCGGAACGCCCTCCAACTTCCGAAGGGAGACCCTCCCGTTCGAGGTGGTCGGGTTCCGAGGAACCTACCACGCAGTACTGGGGAGGCCATGCTACGCGAAGTTCATGGTCGTCCCCAACTACACCTACCTCAAGCTCAAGATGTCGGGCCGCAACGGGGTCATCACTGTCGGCCCCACGTACAAACACGTGTTCGAATGCGACGTGGAGTGCGTGGAGTACGCCGAGGCCCTCGCCGAATCCGAGGCCCTCATCGCCGACCTGGAAAGCCTCTCTAAGGAGGTGCCAGACGTGAAGCGCCACGCCGGCAACTTCGAGCAAGTGGAGACGGTTAAGTCCGTCCCCCTCGACCCCAGCAGCGACGCCTCCAAGCAGATCCGGATCGGCTCCGAGCTCAATCCCAAATAGGAAGCAGTGCTCGTCGACTTTCTCCGCGCAAACGCTGACGTTTTCGCGTGGAGTCCCTCGGACATGCCCGGCATACCGAGGGATGTCGCCGAGCACTCGCTGGATATCCGAGCTGGAGCTCGACCCGTGAAGCAGCCTCTGCGCCGATTCGATGAAGAAAAGCGCAGAGCCATTGGCGAGGAGATCCACAAGCTAATGGCGACAGGGTTCATCAAAGAGGTATTCCATCCCGAATGGCTTGCCAACCCTGTGTTTGTGAGAAAGAAAGGAGGGAAATGGCGGATGTGTGTAGACTACACTGGTCTAAACAAAGCATGTCCGAAGGTTCCCTACCCTCTGCCTCGCATCGATCAAATCGTGGATTCCACTGCTGGGTGCGAAACCCTGTCTTTCCTCGATGCCTACTCAGGGTATCACCAAATCAGGATGAAAGAGTCCGACCAGCTCGCGACTTCTTTCATCACACCCTTCGGCATGTACTGCTATGTCACCATGCCGTTCGGCTTGAGGAATGCGGGTGCGACGTACCAGCGGTGCATGAACCATGTGTTCGGCGAACACATTGGCCGGACGGTCGAGGCCTACGTCGATGACATTGTAGTCAATACGAGGAAAGCCTCCAACCTCCTTTCCGACCTTGAAGTGACATTCCGATGTCTCAAGGCGAAAGGAGTGAAGCTTAATCCCGAGAAGTGTGTCTTTGGGGTTCCCCGAGGCATGCTCTTGGTGTTCATCGTCTCCGAGCGGGGCATCGAAGCCAACCCGGAGAAGATCGCAGCCATCACCAGCATGGGGCCCATTAAGGACTTGAAAGGCGTACAGAGAGTCATGGGATGTCTTGCGGCTCTGAGCCGTTTCATCTCACGCCTCGGCGAAAGAGGCCTGCCTCTGTACTGCCTCTTAAGGAAGGCCGAGTGCTTCACTTGGACCCCTGAGGCCGAGGAAGCCCTCGGGAACCTGAAGGCGCTCCTCACCAACGCGCCCGTCTTGGTGCCTTCCGCTGCCGGAGAAGCCCTCTTGATCTACGTCGTCGCGACCACTCAGGTGGTTAGCGCCGCAATTGTGGTCGAGAGACGAGAAGAGGGGCATGCATTGCCCGTCCAGAGGCCAGTCTACTTCATCAGCGAGGTACTGTCCGAGACCAAAATCCGCTACCCACAAGTTCAGAAGCTGCTGTACGCGGTGATCCTGACGCGGCGGAAGTTGCGACACTACTTCGAGTCTCACCCGGTAACTGTGGTGTCATCCTTCCCCCTGGGGGAGATCATCCAGTGCCGAGAGGCCTCGGGTAGAATCGCGAAGTGGGTGGTGGAAATCATGGGCGAAACAATCTCGTTCGCCCCTCGGAAGGCCATCAAGTCCCAGGTCTTGGCGGACCTCGTGGCTGAATGGGTCGACACCCAGCTCCCAATAGTTCCGATCCAGCCAGAACTCTGGACCATGTTCTTCGACGGGTCGCTGATGAAGACAGGAGCTGGCGCAGGCCTACTCTTCATCTCGCCCCTCGGGAAGCACCTACGCTACGTGCTACGCCTCCATTTCCCGGCGTCCAACAATGTGGCTGAGTTCGAGGCTCTGGTCAACGGGTTGCGGATCGCCATCGAGCTAGGGGTCCGACGCCTCGACGCTCGCGGTGACTCGCAGCTCGTCATCGACCAAGTCATGAAGAACTCCCACTGTCGCGACCCAAAGGTGGAGGCCTACTGCGATGAGGTTCGGCGCCTGGAAGACAAGTTCTACAGGCTCGAGCTCAACCACATCGCCCGGCGCTACAACGAGACTGCAGACGAGCTGGCTAAAATAGCCTCGGGGCGAACAACGGTTCCCCCGGACGTCTTCTCCCGAGACCTGCATCAACCCTCCGTCAAGATCGACAACACGTCCGAGCCCGAGGTACCCTCGGCTCAGTCCGAGGCACCCTCGGCTCAACCCGAGGCACCCTCAGCTCGGCCTGAGGCACCCTCGGTTCAGCCCGAGGTACCCTCGGCCCCCGAAGGTGAGGCACTGCGCGTCGAGGAGGAGCGAAGCGGGGTCACGCCTAATCGAAACTGGCAGAACCCGTACCTGCAATATCTCCACCAAGGAGAGCTACCCCTCGACCGAGTCGAAGCTCGGCGGTTGGCGCGGCGTGCCAAGTCGTTCGTCTTGCTGGGAGATGGGAAGGAGCTCTACCACCGCAGCCCCTCAGGCATCCTCTAGCGATGCATTTCCATCGCCGAAGGTCAGGAGCTCCTACAAGAGATACACTCGGGGGCTTGCGGCCATCACGCAGCACCTCGGGCCCTTGTTGGAAACGCCTTCCGACAAGGTTTCTACTGGCCAACGGCGGTGGCCGACGCCACTAGAATTGTCCGCACCTGCGAAGGGTGTCAGTTCTACGCAAGGCAGACCCACCTGCCTGCTCAGGCCCTGCAGACGATACCCATCACCTGGCCTTTTGCTGTGTGGGGTCTAGACCTCGTCGGCTCCTTGCAGAAGGCACCCGGGGGCTACACGCACCTATTGGTCGCCATCGACAAATTCTCCAAGTGGATCGAGGTCCGACCCCTAAACAGCATCAGGCCCGAACAGGCGGTGGCGTTCTTCACCAACATCATCCATCGTTTTGGAGTCCCGAACTCCATCATCACCGACAACGGCACCCAGTTCACCGACAGAAAGTTCCTGGACTTCTGCGAGGATCACCACATCCGGGTGGACTGGGCCGCCGTGGCTCACCCCATGACGAATGGGCAAGTAGAGCGTGCCAACGGCATGATTCTACTAGGGCTCAAGCCTCGGATCTACAAAGACGTCAACAAGTTCGGCAAGCGATGGATGAAGGAACTCCCCTCGGTGGTCTGGAGCCTGAGGACAACGCCGAGCCGAGCCACGGGCTTCACGCCGTTCTTTCTAGTCTATGGGGCCGAGGCCATCTTGCCCACAGACTTAGAATACGGTTCCCCGAGGACGAGGGCCTACGCCGACCAAAGCAACCAAGCTAGTCGAGAAGACTCGCTAGACCAGCTGGAAGAGGCTCGGGACATGGCCTTACTACACTCGGCGCGGTACCAGCAGTCCCTGCGACGCTACCACGCCCGAGGGGTCCGGTCCCGAGACCTCCAGGTGGGCGACCTGGTGCTTCGGCTGCGACAGGACGCCCGAGGGCGGCACAAGCTCACGCCTCCCTAGGAAGGGCCATTCGTCATCGCCAAAGTTCTGAAGCCCGAAACGTACAAGCTGGCCAACAGTCAAGGCGAGGTCTACAGCAACGCTTGGAACATCCAACAGCTACGTCGCTTCTACCCATAAGATGCTTTCAAGTTGTTCATATACCTCGCTCCCACGCAAAGTTTAGTCATCAAGGAAGGGTCAGCCTTGCCTCGGCAAAGCCCGACCCTCCCTCGGGGGCTAAAAGGGGGGAACCCCCTCTACGTCGAAATTTTCCTCGAAAAAAGATGTTTTCTGCCAGAATGTCTTTCGTGCTTTTCGACTGCTTCGAAAGTGGATCCTGAAAACGACGGAGTACACGTAAGCAGCCAAGGCTGACCGAGCCGAGGGACTCCTACGCCTCCGGGATACGGATACCTCACTCATCACCTTCTGCGATAAGTAACTCGCGTTCAGATAAGTGATTCCGCGGACCGAACAAGTCTTCATGATCGAAATCTTCTGCCGAAGCGATTCTTCGGGCTTTCTCGACTACGCTGGTGACAGAACCCCATGGACGGGCAAGAGCACGCGTAAGCGGCAAGGCCGACCGAGCCGAGGGATTCCTACGCCTCCGGGATACGGATACCTCACTCGTCACCTTCCGTGAAAAGCAACTCTCGCTCGCACAGACAATTCTGTTACTGTAGCATCCCAAAAATTCAAATCCTGAAATTTTCTCAAACTCGCTCTAAATTCAAAATGAATTTCAAATTTCATTTCAAAATGTTTGTTTGCGAGTTGATATCAGCAAATAAAATATAGTGGTCTATATTCTCTCCAAAATCCTCCTCAAAATATCCTACAAATATTTCCTCAGTAACCCCCTCAAATTCTTTCCAGAAATACTGCCCAGATATTTCCCAGTAATCCCCCTCAAGTCCTTTCCAAAAATATTGCCTAGATATTCCACCAATATATCTCCAAGTATTTTCTTCCTAAGAAATACCTTTATAATCATTTTTCAAGTCCCTACAAATATTTCTTCATAACTTTTCTCGTGCTCATACGTATACGTATGCCTCCAGTGTCATACGGTGAGCTCTACAAGCTAATTACACTTATACAAGACAAATACATGCTAACCTCCCACTAATCCTCTCATCCTCCCACTAATCCTCTCATCCCTCCCCCTAATCCCCCCACCATGGCTATAAATAGAGGGGCAAGGGCCTCCTCTCTTCCCACCCCAAGCCATTTCATGGCAACTCTCTTCCCCCCCCACACACACCCACTCCATGTTCCACACAAGCACACACTAGCACAAGGATCGTTCGATCGTTCGTCCCCCTGTTCTTAGTTTGTTCGTTTGTTCGTCCGATCGTTCGATCGTTCGTCCGATCGTTCATGGTTCGTTCGTCCGTTCGTCCGATCGTTCGATCGTTCGTCCATTCGTTCGTCCAAATAATCTTTTTCCTGTTGTTATGCTGCCGAAATTCCGATCGTTCGTTTGTTCGATCATTCGATCGTTCATCGTTCGTTCATAGTCCCTATTCATCGTTCTTCCAGATAATCTTTGTCCTGCCGTTATGCTGCCGAAATTTCGATCGTTCGTTCGTTCGATCATTCGATCGTTCATCGTTCGTTCATAGTTCCCTATTCATCGTTCATCATTCGTTCATAGTCCCTATTCATCGTTCTTCCAGATAATCTTTGTCCTGCCGTTATGCTGCCGAAATTCCGATCGTTCGTTCGTCCGATCATTCGATCGTTCGTCCGTCCGTTCGTCCAAATAATCTTTTCCTGCCGTTATGCTGCTGAAATTCCGATCGTTCGTTCGTCCAATCATTCGATCGTTCGTCCGTTCGTTCATAGTTCCTATTCATCGTTCATCGTTCGTTCATACGAACTATTCACCATTACTATTCACCGTTACTATTCATCGTTACTATTCACATACACTATTTATCATCGTTACTATTTACCGTTACTATTCATCATCGTTACTATTCATCGATGATATCTATAATTACTTTTCCGTCGCCACTATTCATCGTTACTAATCATCGTTACTATTCATCGGTCATCTAGTTATCCCAAATTTCAACTACTCATACATCATGTTGTCCAGTCCACCTAAGACCAGCTAGACCCATATTCCAGTCATACGAACTCCGGTGACTGTGATTTTCCTTCCAGTAGGGAACTTTCCATCTAGTCACCCATCCTAGGTTTCTCCAAGTTGAGCACGCTTAACTTTGAGATTCCTTCGAACCAGGCTCCCAAACTCAGATTCCAATAATTCTCGTTTCTAAATTCTTATCAAACTATTCCCTATCCAACCATGTCATCCCTTAAGCATGGTCCATATTCCAGAAAACCCCCAAAATACTCTTGTCCCATATTCTGCCTATAACTCTCCTATTCATACTAAGTCAGACGATTCATTCGTCACTATTCTCACCAACAGTGAACTTCACTGTGCTACACCACATACACCCAGCTATAAATACACCCAGCTACCCTCTCCCTCTCCTCACACACTCAACACCCTTAGCCAAGGCAAACACCCCACCCACTCAGTTACTCTGCTCTGCCGGCTACACACATAGTGTCGCTTCGCCTCCAGTCCACCCTCCTGGTAAGCACCTCCGCTCCACCACCAGTAATATCACAACACCACATGACACAGATTCTACTCAAGACTCTACCCATCCATATATCACTATTCTGACCACTATACTAAATATTTGTTGGTATACTTGCTTGTTTGTATGTTTGCTTGTTCATGTTGCATAGTTATCGGAGCGTTCGTGCCATCTCGTGGAGGCCAGATCTGCAAGTCTACGCCAGGCGGTGGAGCCAGAAGCCAGTTCCGCGAGCTCCCCTTCCCCCTTCGCCGAATAAGCACGACAAGCTCACTGGATCCCTTTGATGCATAAATTACCTATGTTTTACAACCACAACCCTCAGCCTGTTATTTTATGCATGATATGATTTTAAGACAAGTTATTATGGCCACCCAGCCGCTTGCCGCAATCAATCCCTGATATATTTGTTACAAATGATTTGAGGAAAGGTGTGAGTTTTCAAAAGAAAATGTTTTTCAAAATGTGTATGATGAAGGGTTTTCACCCTTATCACCTTTGAGTAGGGATAATCAGGGACTCCCTGGTTTAGGGGAGGGCCTAAGGTGATGGCTCAGCTGGTTTAGGCGTGAGCAGAAGGATTGTCCCCTCGTATAAGGACCGGTTTGTCATCTTTCACTACTTGTACTCATGATAAGTACAACCACTCGAGACTGTGTGGGCAGTCACTCAATCTGAACTCATACGGCCCAACCCCAGGGTTATGAAGGCTGGGGAGCACCGGGAGGATAAGGAGGGGGAAAGTTTTGTCCGGTTTGGACATGGTGGTGGCCTGACTCCTTCCGGATAACCGTTAAGGTTAGGACGTGCGGGGAAAGAAAGAGAGTCGGATTCGGGTCTCATTGATCATGGGATCGCAGAGCCAGACTAGTGGGTAAAGTGTACACCTCTGCGCAGAGTTTGAAAACCTATTCGAATAGTCTGTGTCCACAGGAATGGACGAGTCTGGTATGGTATGGCAATTAATGTTTTGTTTTTCAAAAAAAGGGTGCGTTTGAGAAAAGTGGTTTTTAAAAGGTTCGGCGGTTGAGCCGTGAGCTATGGTGGACGGGAAGTCCAGTAGCTGTTTTTGAAAAAGGAAAAACCAGTGGGAAACTGCTGAGATACCTGGATGGTTTAGTCCAGGGGATTTTGTTATAATACTGAAAAACTTCCTGCTCCTTTTGGAGGGGATGCGCTTTGCAAAAAATACAAAATGTTTTTCAAAACAACTCTGCATAAACTATTGCTGTTTCTGCAAAATATCTTGAGCTCCACATATTCCATGCATTATATCTGATTTCCCCATTTCGCGGGTGAAGGTGGGCTGCTGAGTACGTTTGTACTCACCCTTGCTTATTTGTTGTTTTTCAGAAAAAGGAGATCGGGTAAGAGTTACGACTGTTCCCAACCTTGCTTGTGGCTGTTGGACCGCTGAATTGCTTCGCTGCGTATATCGGGCTGCTTCAGCCCCACTCTGATGATATGTCCCGAGTTGTGGACCAACTCTTAAAGTTGTTCGCCACCTTTGTAGGTTTGTCTCGTTTAAGCAGATTTGGTATCATCTGATGTATAAATGTGTTTACTAGCCTCCTGGGACTAGTAATTGTATCACATTTGAGTCCCAGAGGATTGGGGACGCTTCAGGTGGTATCAGAGCTGTTAGGTTGGCCGCAGGACGTAACCCTTAGCCTGATCCAAAAGTTTTTGAGTCCAAACTATTTTCTTAAAAAAATCTTGCTCTCATCCCTTCATTTCAAAAATGTTTTCCCCCTTTCCTTCTCTCAGAAGTCAGATGGAGGTTTAGTGCCAAACCAGCTTCTGCCAGAATGAAGATGGTTTCCCCAAGTTGCTGAGAGCATGCACAGTCCGCCTCGGAATCAGGAGCCAGCCAGAGTATGATGGTTGTGAATTCATCGAGCATGGCACAGAGAAGTGTGTCGTGACTGTATACATTGGGTCCAGTCCATACCATGTGGAATGGAGTGTCACTGCTGCTGGGCACAGATTCAAAGACACCTGCCAAGTCGTCGCCCGCAAGGCATTGAGGACCCTATGTCAGATCTATGAAGAAGAAGTGGCCGACACACCGCTCAGATTCTTTCCACCCTTTCAGAGAGACCGTCCTGCTTGGATGTCCAGGATGCGTGCATTGGAAGAGCAACAGCTGCTTGAGGACGACCCCACAGTCGTGTACCTCACTGCATACCTGCTCACCCTTGATGCACAATATGATTTCTTGGCTCGGCACCACCGTCAGATGATTGCCCGAGCAGAAGATGCAGAGAAGAGCAACCGTCAGCTCCATGTGAATCTCACCACAACTCAAGCCCGTGCAACTGCCTTGGAGAGTCGTGAAGTCATTGCTGTTGAAGCCCTGAAGCAAGCCAAGGATGAGCACGTCCAGAAGTTGATGGAGGCCTACTTGGTCACCCATAACCAACGTAAAGCCCTGCGGATCCAAGAACCCGCTTCATCCAACCCAGTCCAACCCATGAGAGCTGAAGATCCCCAAATTCTTGAAGGTCACCCGGTCTCTATCAAAGGAGAGAAGAAGGCTTGGGAACTCCCGGAAGGAGCCATAGTCTTGGAAGGAATTCCAGTCTTCCCTCAGGCTATGGATAAGCAAGAGCACCCTGAATCCTCCCAAGATCCCCCGCCGGAGTTGTGTGAGCCCCTCACCATGAAGAAGATTCCAGCACCATCCCTTGAGGTCAAGGAAGAAGCTGCAAGCACCCCGCCAGCACCACCGCCCTCTGAGGAGCTACAAGAGCCAGTCCAGCTTGAAGAAGAGTTCAACCCCGTGTTGCCATCTCAGTCGCCGCCAGAAGAAGTCATCAACATCAGCTCCCTCTTGACCCATCCAGGAGATGTCTCAGATTGAAGTTGTGTGCCAACCTTGCCAGAAGAGAAGCTGCCAGATCTGAAGTTAGTTATGCCCAGTCCTCTGCATGCATTGGGTAGTGAAGTTTCTCTTCACTTTGGCTAGAGCCCTGCATGTATGAGAGGTAATCGTGTAGTCCCGTGCTTTGAAAAACTCTATTTGTGTGGCCCCCTAGGGCATTTCAAAATGAATTTCGCTTGATGTTTTCCTCCCTTTTGAGTGCATATGTGATGCTTTAACGTTAGTGCTCATAAGTTGCATTTAATATAGTTCTCAATTCAGGAGCCAAGCAATAGTAGTTATGCTTAGCCCCCGAATCTGAGTAGTCCGTGCTTTGGAAAAACTCTATTCTTCCCTTATTCAAAACATTTGATTTGTTTGTGCTTATCATTGCTGAGCTTGTGTGTTTTCTTTTCGTTTTTCTTAAAATGGTTTTCTCTAAAAACTTAAATCACAAATTAGATCTAATCCTCACCTTATGCTTCTATTCTCATCTTAACCCATCTCAAGAGAAAAGTGCTTTACCCAAGAAGATACCGGGAAGCTTACCCTTGAAGCCTGGGACAAGCTACAGAAGAAACCAGTCCAGCCGCTCAGTCAAAAGGACCGACCGTGAGAATCAAAGCACTGCCCCTGAGTCAAAGTAAACAGAAAAAGAGGACATAAGGAGTTATTACCATACAGAGAGGTAAAGATTCTTGGAACCAGAGACCACAAACATCAGGGTCATCGACCCCACCACTCACCCATGCCCCCCCGCATACGTGCCCCGCCTCCATGTGCACTACCACCGCCCCCACACCCCCTTTGCAGCGCACTACTGCCGCCCACCCCCCTTTTTGCAGCGCACCCACCGCCATTACCGCCAGAAACACCATTCCCCCCCATCGCACCTGCTGCCTCGTGTCATCTGCTCCGTCACTGCCACTCCGCACCCGAGCACCACCTCGCATACCACTCGCCTATAAAACCCCCCACCAGCTCCCTCAATCCCCACGTAGCTCAAAGCAAAGCACACTCTAGATAAATCCCCTCTGCCAATTCACAAGCAACTCCATTTTCCACTCCCTCGCCCCTAAGATCACAATGCTTGGTGATTCTTGGGTTGAAGACTGTTGTATATGGTTCAACATCTTCGGTTTCCTCCTCTGTATGATGGTAATACTCTTTGATAGAATCCTCTAGTGGGAAGAGCAAAGAGAAAGAAAGGGTCAGTGAAAAGAAGATAGTGAAGAGAAGATGAGAAGAAGGTTGTCCCAGAATCAACCTTGTGTCAGTCATCTCTCCGCAGCCTGGTCAAGCAGCAACAGCAGCAGAAGGACCCGTAACACCCTTGTTATGTGGTACTTCAAGGAGTTCAAATCCCCAAGATTCAAGAGTTCTACCCTCATTCTTTTTAAGTGGGGTAGTGTTCCAGTAAGGTTCCTGTTATGGAGAAAAAGAAGAAGGCATGTAGCAAGCTTGTGGAGGACCCGATCGTCCAAGCATATAAGTTTCTGGATGAGAAGTGGTCACCCAAGTTTTGTTGACGAAGCACCAGAAGACCAATCAAGGAAGGAATCCATGTGGAAGTTCGCAAGAGAAAGGTTTGCGTGTTGGCATTGATGCTTCTTCAATAAGCTAGCTGCCAAGCGAAACCTAGAAGCCTGAAGATGATCTTGAGTAGCCAGAACCAGCGTTTGCAATCAGCAACCGGATGCCCCTCAAAGGCCAGATTTTGTTGAAGCTCTATCTCCTCGAAGAGTTTGCAAAGTGAAGATATGTAGCTGAAGTAAAGCTATACCCATAACCCTTCTAAGCCAAATCTCGAGGACGAGATTCATTTTAAGTGGGGTAGATTTGTAGCATCCCAAAAGTTCAAATCCTGAAATTTTCTCAAACTCGCTCTAAATTCAAAATGAATTTCAAATTTCATTTCAAAATGTTTGTTTGCGAGTTGATATCAGCAAATAAAATATAGTAGTCTATATTCTC
This sequence comes from Zea mays, assembly GCF_902167145.1. Taxonomy (NCBI): domain Eukaryota; kingdom Viridiplantae; phylum Streptophyta; class Magnoliopsida; order Poales; family Poaceae; genus Zea; species Zea mays. The sequence continues at coordinate 45,257,280 of NC_050099.1, read as the reverse complement.
TCCAAAATCCTCCTCAAAATATCCTACAAATATTTCCTTAGTAACCCCCCTCAAATTCTTTCCAGAAATAATGCCCAGATATTTCCCAGTAATCCCCCTCAAGTCCTTTCCAGAAATATTGCCTAGATATTCCACCAATATATCTCCAAGTATTTTCTTCCTAAGAAATACCTTTATAATCATTTTTCAAGTCCCTACAAATATTTCTTCATAACTTTTCTCATGCTCATACGTATACGTATGCCTCCAGTGTCATACGGTGAGCTCTACAAGCTAATTACACTTATACAAGACAAATACATGCTAACCTCCCACTAATCCTCTCATCCTCCCACTAATCCTCTCATCCCTCCCCCTAATCCCCCCACCATGGCTATAAATAGAGGGGCAAGGGCCTCCTCTCTTCCCACCCCAAGCCATTTCATGGCAACTCTCTTCCCCCCCCACACACACCCACTCCATGTTCCACACAAGCACACACTAGCACAAGGATCGTTCGATCGTTCGTCCCCCTGTTCTTAGTTTGTTCGTTTGTTCGTCCGATCGTTCGATCGTTCGTCCGATCGTTCATGGTTCGTTCGTCCGTTCGTCCGATCGTTCGATCGTTCGTCCATTCGTTCGTCCAAATAATCTTTTTCCTGTTGTTATGCTGCCGAAATTCCGATCGTTCGTTTGTTCGATCATTCGATCGTTCATCGTTCGTTCATAGTCCCTATTCATCGTTCTTCCAGATAATCTTTGTCCTGCCGTTATGCTGCCGAAATTTCGATCGTTCGTTCGTTCGATCATTCGATCGTTCATCGTTCGTTCATAGTTCCCTATTCATCGTTCATCATTCGTTCATAGTCCCTATTCATCGTTCTTCCAGATAATCTTTGTCCTGCCGTTATGCTGCCGAAATTCCGATCGTTCGTTCGTCCGATCATTCGATCGTTCGTCCGTCCGTTCGTCCAAATAATCTTTTCCTGCCGTTATGCTGCTGAAATTCCGATCGTTCGTTCGTCCAATCATTCGATCGTTCGTCCGTTCGTTCATAGTTCCTATTCATCGTTCATCGTTCGTTCATACGAACTATTCACCATTACTATTCACCGTTACTATTCATCGTTACTATTCACATACACTATTTATCATCGTTACTATTTACCGTTACTATTCATCATCGTTACTATTCATCGATGATATCTATAATTACTTTTCCGTCGCCACTATTCATCGTTACTAATCATCGTTACTATTCATCGGTCATCTAGTTATCCCAAATTTCAACTACTCATACATCATGTTGTCCAGTCCACCTAAGACCAGCTAGACCCATATTCCAGTCATACGAACTCCGGTGACTGTGATTTTCCTTCCAGTAGGGAACTTTCCATCTAGTCACCCATCCTAGGTTTCTCCAAGTTGAGCACGCTTAACTTTGAGATTCCTTCGAACCAGGCTCCCAAACTCAGATTCCAATAATTCTCGTTTCTAAATTCTTATCAAACTATTCCCTATCCAACCATGTCATCCCTTAAGCATGGTCCATATTCCAGAAAACCCCCAAAATACTCTTGTCCCATATTCTGCCTATAACTCTCCTATTCATACTAAGTCAGACGATTCATTCGTCACTATTCTCACCAACAGTGAACTTCACTGTGCTACACCACATACACCCAGCTATAAATACACCCAGCTACCCTCTCCCTCTCCTCACACACTCAACACCCTTAGCCAAGGCAAACACCCCACCCACTCAGTTACTCTGCTCTGCCGGCTACACACATAGTGTCGCTTCGCCTCCAGTCCACCCTCCTGGTAAGCACCTCCGCTCCACCACCAGTAATATCACAACACCACATGACACAGATTCTACTCAAGACTCTACCCATCCATATATCACTATTCTGACCACTATACTAAATATTTGTTGGTATACTTGCTTGTTTGTATGTTTGCTTGTTCATGTTGCATAGTTATCGGAGCGTTCGTGCCATCTCGTGGAGGCCAGATCTGCAAGTCTACGCCAGGCGGTGGAGCCAGAAGCCAGTTCCGTGAGCTCCCCTTCCCCCTTCGCCGAATAAGCACGGCAAGCTCACTGGATCCCTTTGATGCATAAATTACCTATGTTTTACAACCACAACCCTCAGCCTGTTATTTTATGCATGATATGATTTTAAGACAAGTTATTATGGCCACCCATCCGCTTGCCGCAATCAATCCCTGATATATTTGTTACAAATGATTTGAGGAAAGGTGTGAGTTTTCAAAAGAAAATGTTTTTCAAAATGTGTATGATGAAGGGTTTTCACCCTTATCACCTTTGAGTCGGGATAATCAGGGACTCCCTGGTTTAGGGGAGGGCCTAAGGTGATGGCTCAGCTGGTTTAGGCGTGAGCAGAAGGATTGTCCCCTCGTATAAGGACCGGTTTGTCATCTTTCACTACCTGTACTCATGATAAGTACAACCACTCGAGACTGTGTGGGCAGTCACTCAATCTGAACTCGTACGGCCCAACCCCAGGGTTATGAAGGCTGGGGAGCACCGGGAGGATAAGGAGGGGAAAGTTTTGTCCGGTTTGGACATGGTGGTGGCCTGACTCCTTCCGGATAACCGTTAAGGTTAGGACGTGCAGGGAAAGAAAGAGAGTCGGATTCGGGTCTCATTGATCATGGGATCGCAGAGCCGGACTAGTGGGTAAAGTGTACACCTCTGCGCAGAGTTTGAAAACCTATTCGAATAGTCTGTGTCCACAGGAATGGACGAGTCTGGTATGGTATGGCAATTAATGTTTTGTTTTTCAAAAAAAGGGTGCGTTTGAGAAAAGTGGTTTTTAAAAGGTTCGGCGGTTGAGCCGTGAGCTATGGTGGACGGGAAGTCCAGTAGCTGTTTTTGAAAAAGGAAAAACCAGTGGGAAACTGCTGAGATACCTGGATGGTTTAGTCCAGGGGATTTTGTTATAATACTGAAAAACTTCCTGCTCCTTTTGGAGGGGATGCGCTTTGCAAAAATACAAAATGTTTTTCAAAACAACTCTGCATAAAATATTGCCGTTTCTGCAAAATATCTTGAGCTCCACATATTCCATGCATTATATCTGATTTCCCCATTCCGCGGGTGAAGGTGGGCTGCTGAGTACGTTTGTACTCACCCTTGCTTATTTGTTGTTTTTCAGAAAAAGGAGACCGGGTAAGAGTTACGACTGTTCCCAACCTTGCCTGTGGCTGTTGGACCGCTGAATTGCTTCGCTGCGTATATCGGGCTGCTTCAGCCCCACTCTGATGATATGTCCCGAGTTGTGGACCAACTCTTAAAGTTGTTCGCCACCTTTGTAGGTTTGTCTCGTTTAAGCAGATTTGGTATCATCTGATGTATAAATGTGTTTACTAGCCTCCTGGGACTAGTAATTGTATCACATTTGAGTCCCACAGGATTGGGGACGCTTCAGTTACTGACGGAAAAGTCCAGATACTCGAAACAAGAGGAAAAGAAGCGCAACTTTACAACATGGCGAGGGTGTGTTTGGACCTCGGCGGCCGCAGAAAACGCACACTACAAGATAATCTGATTCTGCAGGCTCGGATCTTGACAGTTGAAGGGAGCAGCAGCACCCTCGGCGTCGACTACACCTTCGGCGAGGTCCGACCTAGCCTCGGACGGCGACGCGGTCCGAGGATCCCCACTCTAAAGGACGACTTCATCATCACGCCCGGCCATCGCCGCCTGGGTCTCCTCCAAGAATCCGGCTCGAGCAGGCGGCTCGGCTGGTCACCCCGAGGCCTCGGTCAGTTGTCCCCCGAAGACATCAGCCCGGCCCGAGGCCTCGGCAAATCAACTCCGGCGTCGGTCTCGCTAACGGACGACCCGGCCAGGCTCCGGCCGACCAAGTCTTCTTTTCGAGCCAACTCTGCCTCTGTCCGTGCTGACACCGCTACCCAGGCCTCGGCTCATCGAAGAGCGGCCGAGGGGTTCCTTTAACTAAGCAAGAGAAGCCTCGGACAGCAGGGCCGACCGAGCCGAGGGACTCCTACGCCTCCGGGATACAGATACCTCACTCGTCACCTTTGTACGGGGCGACTCACGCTTGGTGAAGCGGTTCAGACAACCAACAGGCGAGTCTTAGTGCTCAAAAATGAGGAAAAAACATGGCTCCGCGCCAAAAATACATACACGTTCAGGCCCCGACAACCACAATGAACAGAACACTGGCATCCAAGGTGCCATTACAAACGGAACTCCGGTTCCACCTCCGCAGGTACGAACAACCCCACTCGATTGGGAGGCCTGTGGAGCAACGGAAGACCGACGAACAGCTCGCCGTTGCCCGCTCCAGCAGCGGCGACGACGACGACTTCTGCTCCGGGGGGCCGAACAGCAGCAGCGATGACCTCAGGGCGGATGCTGCTGCCATGAGGCCCTCGCCCGTGCCCAAACTCGTGAGGCAAGGACGGGCAGAAGGCCGTAGAGTTGGAGGTCGGTCCGTGGGCGGCCCCGACTATCTCGTCGGCGGAAGAACCTCTTCCAGCTGCCATGGCGGAAGGCGGCGCCGGGAGCGGCTCCGAAGCCACTCGAGTCCGAGAGCCAGGCACGCGGCAGCTGCCAGCGCCACGGACGGCGAACGCCCTTCCCCCCGATCACTGAGGGAAGGAGCGGGCCACCGCCCACGTAGGGGCCGATCCCAACTCGGCACACTCCCCTCCCCAGCACTGATGATGAAAATCCTTGAGGCTGAGGGAGGGGCAGAGGCCGCAGCCCGGTTTGCTTTCCCCCGCCATCGAACTGGAGGTCACCGTCCTGGGTGACCGCCGACGGAGGGGTGCAGCCGGGCTGCATGATGAAAATCCTTGAAGCCGAACGATGGCTGAAAGGTGCCAACTCCCACGGAGTTGCGTTCCTCCAACGACGAGGCGGAAGGATTGCGGGTGTCCCCCATCCGAGGGCCCAGAAGGTGGAAAGACACGATACATAAGGGAGCGCGAAGACATGGTCGCCTTCCAAGGGGGTCACCCTCCTTTTAAAGGCGACTCTCCCTACTTGCGTCCCCAGCCGTCGTGGGCTGAGTCTTCTCCAACACGCTCCAAGGTCCTCCCCCTACGGCGCGGGGGCTGGGTCCCACGCATCATGCAAACTGGCCCAGAGCAGAAGAAGCCAAACCGCCGCGTGCGGTGCATGCAACCGCCCAGCGGTTACGAGCATCCCTCCGCTTTCGCCCAGACCGGCGGGCGAAAGGGCGGGCGGCCATGCAGGCGGCATGCAACCGCGCCAAGTGGGCGCGCCCCTCCGACTTCCAAAGCACCCAGCGTGGGGGCCCACGCCCACGCGTCACGCAACCGGCGCGCCGGTCGCTACGTGCAAGCAACTGCACCGCCACTCGCACCACTGCCACGCCTCCTCGACTGCGGAACCAGTGCCGCGACTCGAGGCAACCCTGCGTATGAGCCAGCAGTGCCAGCCAGGCGCGACGGTCAATACGGCCAAAAATGGGCCGGCAGTAATGGCGGTGGCAGGCGGGCAGGAGCAGCGGTCACGTCGTCAGCCAAGCTTACGTCCCATCCTGGGCAGTGAGAGAACCCTCTCTCACGGCGTGAAGACGGCGCGCCCGTGTTCCGTTCCTCGAACGGCTCGCGCACGTGCAACGGCCACCCCGCGAACCGTCCGCTCCGTCGCATTAACTCCGCGGCGGGACAGGCGGCGCCTCAGGCAGGAGAAGCAAGCGACGCTTCGCCTTCGCCATAACGACCGCGTCCAAAAGGTACGCCGCGTCATTCGATTTCGTATCCTTTTCCTTTTCCTCTTTCTCTCTCTTACAACAGGGACCAGGAAATGGGGATACCCCGAAAAGGATCCTTCTCCGTGAAGGAAACAGGCTCCGAGCCTCCCTACTGATCAGGGGTTCGAAGGCTGGCCCCTCGGAGGGGTTCAACAGCCGCTCAGAGCGCGTGGGCTCCACACCCACTACTGGTCAGAGGTTCGAAGGCCGGCCCCTCGGAAGGGTTCAACGGCTGCCTCAGGCCACTCGGGCTCCGCGCCCACTACTGATCAGGGGTTCGAAGGCTGGCCCTCGAAGGGTTCACAGCCGCTTCAGACACAGAGCGAGGGATGACCCTGGGTACGTTCGATACATAACCGAGGCTCGGGCTACGCTCCCGAGGTACCCTAGGACATTTCCGAGACCAGCGGGAACGATCTTGTAACGGAATCCCATCAGAGGGAGGCATCGAGCCCTCGGACCCCGTCGACAGGGGACCGGGTCCGACAGATCACCCGCAGGTACTTTTGGGCGCGCCTCTGGGCCTCTAGCCGACCCCTAACAAATAGGGCACAGACGTCCGCTCAGATTACCTACCAGCAGCTCACCGGAGACACCATGTTCGGCGCCCGCCGAGGGCAACATGGCGCTTTCCCCCCTCCTCCTTGCGGAAAGGCGACGCAGGGGCGTATGTAAAAAAGTCGAGTCTGTCCCTGACCGTCCTCTCGCCCTGTGCAGAGGCTCGGGGGCTGCTCTCGCAAACTCGGCTCCGACCAAACCGTTGACAGCGTCAACATACCAGCCCGAGAACTTAGGACCCGACCGTGCACCCGGGCTACGGCCAGCTCGCATGAGGGAACGATCAGACCAGTCGAAGCATTGCGCGAGGCATTAAGACCTCGGAGGAGTCAAACCACTCCTCCGAGGCCTCGGGGGCTACACCCGGCGGGTGCGCTCGCGCGCACCCACCGGAACAAAACGCAACCGAGAAAGGCTGGTCCCCTTGCAAAAAAGTGCGACAAAAGCCTCCAAGCGAGTGTTAACACTCCCTTCGAGGCTCGGGGGCTACTGTCGGGGACCATAATTAGGGGTACCCTCAAGACTCCTAATTCTCAGCTGGTAACCCCCATCAGCACAAAGCTGCAAAGGCCTGATGGGTGCGACTAAGTCAGGGATCGGTCCATTCGAGGGACTCGATCACGCCTCGCCCGAGCCTAGCCTCGGGCAAGGGAAGCCGACCCCGGAGGATCTCCGTCTCGCCCGAGGCCCCCTCCAGCGACGAACATACTTCCGGCTCGCCCGAGGCCCAGTCTTCGCCAAGAAGCAACCCTGGCCAAATCGCCACGTCAACCGACCAAATCACAGGGGCATTTAATGCAAAGGTGGCCTGACACCTTTATCCTGACGCGCGTCCTCCAGTCGATAGAGCCGAAGTGACCGCAGTCATTTCGCCGCTCCACTGACCGGCCTGACAGAAGGACAGCGCCGCCTGCGCCGCTCCGACTGCTGTGCCGCTCGACAGAGTGAGGCTGACAGGCAGTCAGGCCCGGCCTCAGGCACCATAGGAAACTCCGCTCCACCCGACCCAGGGCTCGGACTCGGGCTCAGCCCCGGAAGACGACGAACTCCGCTCCGCCCGACCAAGGGCTCGGACTCGGGCTCAGCCCCAAAAGACGGCGAACTCCGCTCCGCCCGACCCAGGTCTCGGACTCGGGCTCGGCCCCGGAAGACGGCGAACTTCGCTCCGCCCGGCCAAGGGCTCGGACTCGGGCTCAGCCCCGGAAGACGGCGAACTCCGCTCCGCCCAACCCAGGGCTCGGACTCGGGCTCGGCCCCGGAAGACGGCGAACTCCGCTCCGCCCGACCCCAGGGCTCGGACTCGGGCTCGGCCCCGGAAGATGGCGAACTCCGCTCCGCCCGACCCCAGGGCTCGGACTCGGGCTCAGCCCCTGAAGACGACGAACTCCACTTCGCCCGACCCCAGGGCTCGGACTCAGCCCTGGCCTCCGCCGACGGTCTCTGCCTCGCCCGACCCAGGGGCTCGGACTCGACCTCGGCCTCAGAAGACAGACTCGACCTCGACCTCGACCTCGGAGGAGCCTCCACATCGCCCAACCTAGGGCACGGACCGACCACGTCAACAGGAGGCGCCATCATTACCCTACCCCAAGCTGACTCAGGCTACGGGGAACAAGACCGGCGTCCCATCTGGCTCGCTCCGCCAGACAAGTAATGATGGCACCCCGCACGCTCTATGACGACGGCGGCTCTTAGCCCCCTTACGGAAGCAAGAGGACGTCAGCAGGGACTCGACAACACCGACAGTTGTCCTTCCGCCAAGCTCCAGCGCTCCTCCGACGGCCACGACACCACACGAACCGGGTGCCAAAACCTCTCCGGCTGCCACGATGGCATGTACTTAGGGCGCTAGCTCTCCTCCGCTAGACACGTTAGCACTCTGCTACACCCCCATTGTACACCTGGATCCTCTCCTTGCGCCTATAAAAGGAAGGACCAGGGCCCTCTTACAGGGGGTTGGCCGCGCGGGGAAGAGGACGGGACAGGTGCTCGCGTGAGGCCGCTCGCTCCCCCTCCCGCGTGGACGCTTGTAACCCCCTACTGCAAGCGCACCCGACCTGGGCGCGGGACAAACACGAAGGTCGCGGGATTTCCACCTCTTCCTCTCTCTCTCGCTCCGGCCGCCTTCTTCCCCCCTTCGCGCTCCGTCTCGCTCCGACCCATCTGGGCTGGGGCACGCGGCGACATTTCACTCGTCGGCCCAGGGACCCCCCGTTCTCGAAACACCGACAAAGTTAATAGTGATTGACTTAGAACAAATCCAAAACGACTAAATCATGTAGACGGATGGAGTACTTATTAGACCGTGTCCAGCAGTTCACCCATATAGTCACCCAAAACACGGTTTTATACTGTTCTGTACTATACACTGCACTGTTCGCACGTGAAATTTGAATATGTGTATGAGAATGAGTAAGCTGCTGGAAATAGCCTTAGTGCTTTAGATTCATAATGCTAAAGTTTAGCACTATGCTTTTAATAAACATTAGCACTTAGAGATCTAAACCCGAGTGTAAAATGTGCTACACTTTAGCACCTATTAGCATAAAAGATGCTAAAGTTTAGCACGTGAGATCTAAACAAACCCAAACTAAAGGAAAAATTAAGTCTAGCCAAATAGCGTCGACGGTCGCAGCTAGCTCATATGCATGCGCAACCATCACGAAGGATGGTTAAAGAGCTTGTTTGGAAGTCGTTTGAGTTAATTATATGAACAGTTATATATATATACACTAGTTGAGTGCCCGTGCGTTGCAACGGAAACATATAATAACACAATAGGTTATATACAAATAGGGACGAAAACAGACGGAAACGGACGGAAAAACCCCCTCTCCCGTTTTCGTATCCACATTTTATCATCGGAAACGGGATCGGGTCCGGAATAGTCGGGAACGGAAAACAAATGCGTGTTATACTTTTATGAGAAAAAGTTTCATAATATATTTATGATCCTAGCTATACATAATTTTTTTTAAATTTAATCTACCCATTTCTCTACTACATTACAACCATCACTCATTTCTCTACTACATTACAACCATCACTCATTTCTCTACTACATTACAACCATCAGTACCACACAGACTTCTATATATAATTTAATAATGTCATGTTAATTGCATCTTACAAACTTCTTTATATAAATTACAAACTTATACAAATCTTCAGGAAATATCACAATGTCCTACAGTTAAAACGGATACTCATTAATATATATAATCAGTACATCCCATTAATAACACAAATCAATCCCATTAATAACACAAATCAATGATCTGCAATCAATCCTAAAGAAAGTTCGAAGAATTCAGAGAAAATACTGAGGACTGAAGACTGCTATGGTTTTATAGACTTTTATTTGTGAAAATGCATCACTAATAACGTCTTTTACTTAATCAGTACCACGCATAGATATCCTCCGAAGAATTCTGTTAACAATTTATAAAATAAGGTCAGCGTGAGAAGACACGGCGTAATACCTAATAAGAACCGGTTCTTTAGGTCAGCGTGAGAAGATCACTACTTCGAAGTTCAAACAAAAAGAGAAATATTTTCACTTTAATAAAGCATGTCTAGAAGGCAGTAATATCACCAAAAAAGGAATAAGCAATAAGAATGTTTTCATTTCAACATTTCAAATGAAGCAACAATCAGTACGCCAACACGCATAGATAAAGTACTATTCTTTGTAAATGACAAATAGGTGGGCACATTTAATATGAATTTAAGCTTTCGTTAGTTATTTAAAAAATGAGATTAATGTCAGATTATATGTAAATGATCTAGTCATCTAGAATCAATAGAAGTTCAAATACTACTGGAAAATGGTTCAAACAAGATAACTAACCAAAGTCTGATATGGAACCTCATTCCACGTCTTGCAAAAAATATATGACAACAACCGTTGCTTTATGCCAGGAAGAAAAGAACCCCCATAACCAGTCTGCATGCATCAAATCCACTAAGAGGATCAAATATAATTTCTCGTGTGCACAATCAACAGGAGAAAATAAACAACAGCAGTAGCAATTAAAGATTTGAGCACAAATACACATATGAAAGATGCAGGCATGTTTAGTGTGTTATTGACATTATTGACATTATCACTTATTGACATTATTCGCTCTTGAATGCCGGGAGAGATGTTGTGAAGATAGCGGGCTTCCGCAGCTCGTCGCCGGAGCTCCAAGTTCATCTGCTTATCAAGCGACCCAGGGCACTACGTCATCTTCTGTTAGCTGAGCTCCGCCGACACCGCCAGCCAAGACCCAAGACGTCCTGAGGGGCTGCGGCAACAGCGGTGTCGTCGCTGAAGAAAATTCAGAAACACCACATGTGATTATGTGACGCGTTCTAAAGCAAACAAAGAAAAATAGTGTCCAGAGAGATCATTCACCGCCAAAAGCTTTCGTATGCTTCACGCAGATTCACGTATACAGATCCGGTGGGCTCAGTACTCTTCAATGGCCAACCATCGCATGAACAGGACAGCGTAAAAAAACCCCCACAGCAATAGATAAACACAAAAGGAAAAAAACAACTTGCGCCAATGCAATGCAAGAACAAATGGACTAAACACAGGGATGATCATCAAAGTTGACCGTGGGACGGCAGATCCTCCGGCTCGACCGCGGAACCACCCTGGTGGTCATGGACCATGCCAGCAGCGCAGGCACAGGCGAGCGGCGGCGCCTGCCTCGGCGGGGCCGCACAGGTGGCCACCGCCCTGAAGAGCGCCCTCAGCGTGGCCTTCCTCCTGTGGTGGACCCCCCTGCTGCTGACGACCGGCACGACCACCAGTTGCCTGCCCTTGCCCCTCGTCTCTTCAGCGTCGCGGAGGGCGAGGAGGCGCTTGTCGAGGAGCCGGCGCACGGCGGCCAGCTCGTACGAGTCGTACAGGGAGCTCTCGGTGTCCCACACCGCCGTGCGGCCGGCGCCGCTTCCCCTGCTCCTCCCTCCGGCAGCTCGTGATGCTTCCGCGACGACATGATCAAGTCTACTGACTACTGGCTGGCAGACGCGCCGGAGGTGGGACTGGGAGTTGCAAACGCGCAGCGCGATGGAGGAGGACGGGGGAGCTGGCGAGTCAGAGGACAGGGGGGAGCGAGGTTGGAGGTGGGGATCAGCGCTCCCAGCTCTGCGCGTCTAGGGAAATAGACAGGGGAGGCAAGGATCGCGAGCGGGACTGGGGCGAGCGGCGCCGGAGCGTGGCGGCCGCGAACGTGGAAGGTGAGCACGAGATCGGTGGAAGGGGATCTAGGTTGAGCGCCCGTCGATGGAATGGGGGAGCGGTTTCCACCTGCGCGATGGCTCTTCATCCTAGGCTGGCCCCCGCTGGGGAGTTTGGGGTTGGAGGGGAGCGAGGCGGGCCAGTGGGGAGGGACGCGACCGACGCGTGGGGAGCAGGGGCGGCGAGCATCGCGGACGCCGGATAGGGAAGGAATAGCGACCACCGCTGATGGCGCCGACGAAAGCGCGACCACCAGGCATCGAAGCGGAGGCAGAACCGGTTGGTGTGGACGCCTACGCTCCTCTCTTAAGAAGTAGTGTATATATATATATATATATATATATATATATATATATATATATATATATATATATATATATATATATATATATATATATATATATATATATATATATATATATATATATATATATGAACAAAGAAGTATAACTCAAGATGAAGCAAATATCCACCCGCTGTTAACAAAAATCATCCATTCCTTTCAACGAAAAAAAATACTATGACAACTATTGAACAATGAGCCATATGAAGAATCTACGATTAACAGAGCTTCATCTTAGCTACACTTTTGGAGGTACTCCAAAGAGAAACTGATTTAGGCGCAAGATTATAAATGGTTGATCCATGTAGTCGTGGTACTATTCATCTAGTTATAGGTGGGTTGATATATGTGTTCATGTAAAATTATAATTTTACCCTCCCTGTTTTATAATAGTCTTTCACAATCAAAGGAATACGGCTTGGTCATTTCACACCCTCAACATGTTGTGTACGACTTTTCCTCCCCTTAGAAACATCATTTTGTTTTCTTCACTCGAGGGTAATCCTGAATACATCGAAACTTCTCTTTTCCTTCATTTGGCTTATATCCTTTTGTCTTTGTGGATCGGTCAAAACTTTATTTACTCCTCTTTGTGGATCGAAACTTTATTTACATCTACAGTATTACCAGATTTCACAATACATTTATATTATATTTTTTCTAGTCGTATACGTAATAAAATATTCTTTCTATGCTGTGAAAAATAAATTAGAAACTAATTATAATAATTACATTTTGTAAGCTATCCGTCTATCTTCATATTTACGTACATATTTTTACGTATGTATCGGAAGATCCATCTATCTTCATGTCTGGCTCTGGCATGACAGTGATGCGCGGCCGCCGCAGCCGCCATCGAACGACTTCAGGAGCTTCCCAGCAAGCGCAGGAGAGAACGGAAGCATGTGCTGCACAGTGGATAGCGAGACATCGTCTACCCTCCAAATATAGCGGATGAAGGAGACCCAATATTTTTTATCGGAGGGTTTAACGGATGTTGTTGGACGCGTACCAAACGTCTACATCCGCTATATTTAGAGTACAAGACGTTTTACCGGCTCTTGTTAGAGATAGCCTTACCCTGAGAAAGTGTGTACATAATCTTTGTTAGCTAGGACCTTGGAGCAGAGACCTCCCCAACACCAATATGAATATCCATTTTAAAAATATTATAAGACATTGACGCTAAGGTTATTTTAAGAGTTTTTATTTTATTCTAATTCTGTTCAAAGATGATTTAGAATTAGAACAATTTCTTTAATCTAACATTAAGCACATTTAATTTAAACCAACATTTAACTATTTATGTAGTCTGACTTTAGTCTGTTTATTATTTTTTGAAGCATCCTCTCTCTTAGAGGAAGAAGGTTGACGTGACATTAGCATTAGCTAAAATAGACTATGTCATTGACAATACAAGGCTTGTTGCCAAAGTATTAGGAAAAGGAATTCCTAAGGCAACTAACAATGCAGCCTTAATCTTAGTATATGATCTCGAATGTGTTAAATGGGAGACATCAAATAATAAGTGTATCGTGATCATAAACAACTCTATCATAGATTCTATAAGAGGAGCAATCTCAGAATGTTAGAGTCAAAAAGTAGCTTGATAAGATTCAACACATTTCATGGTTCCTCCGAAGCATATAATGGAACGGTCATTAAGAGAATTATTACTAAGAAGTATGATAGCTATCATAAAGGGATTGAAGAATGACTTTACTGTCGAGTTAATATTAGCCTCACACTCTCACTAAGAGTTGAAGACTTTTGTTGTGAATTACAACATGAACCATAAAAGGTGGTCAATTGAGAAGCTCGTTGCCATGTATGTCGAGAAAAAGAATATATTTAAAGCTATGAAGGATGACAATATCAATCTTATTAAGAAATCACCTTGGAAGAAGTAATATCCTAAGAAGCTAAGCCTCAATTCAAGAATTAATGCTACCTATTAGGGTCTGATGTTGGACTAGAGGGGTGAAGTCTTTTCTAAAAGTTAAATACAATGGCAACCTAAATAATTACATGATTAAACTAATCGGTCTAGCCAAGACTACACTCCTATCTTTCACTAATCACTTAATCAGTCTAGCCAACAGGGGGGTCATCTTTTAGTTCATCATTTGCTTTTATCGTTATGTCGTACTTAGTAATTAAAATGTTGTTCTCATTTTTAGCTCTTATCTTTATAATGACTTGAGTATATTATTTTAACATGTAAACTAGTTCATCATAATATGAATAAAACTCCTCATCAATATCACATCACTACTAACATCATCATTTTATACCTTGTGATCACACTTATCCATGAGGCATAGGTGTTTGGAGGATGGTGATGGCGACGGTGGTTGAGAAGAGTATCACAAGAAAGTGCAATCACCTTATCATGTTCCTCATCACAATCACATGATGATGAGCCGCTGGAAGAGGCGATGTCAGTGAGCTAATCACCAACCAACCGTATAAGGCTTTCCACCCTCTTTCCTGTCTTCTATTGTCATCTCTCTTTTTGAAAGCCTTCTTGTTTTTCTTGTCAGCTTCACTTGCAACATTTTGTTTCTCTTGAATTTGTTTTTCTAATGCTTGATATATTGATGAAAAAGATGGCCTAACTCACCATATTTATGGCAATTCATCTCCAAGATGGACTTTTCTTACTACTTAAGAAATTTTTCTTTCTTAGTCAAACTTTATACCTTCACCGTTGAGCTTCTTGAGTATCTTAATTGTCTTCTTTACCATCAGTTCATCAATATCATCATCACTTAGATCTTGTCTTCTACATGCATTATTCCTTTTTTCCTTTTCGCGATTGACCTTAAATAAATATTTCTTTTATTTAAAGTTGTTTGTCGTACTTCTTGATTAGGAGCATATTAAGACCTTTTCCAATCCGTGCACTTTGGGAGTGTTTGGTTTCTAGTAATTATTTTTTATTCCTACCATTTTATTTCATTTTAGTCCCTAAATTGTAAAATACATAAACTAAAACTCTATTTTATTTTCCGTATTTAGCAATTTAGAGATTAAAATGTAATAAAATGAAGGGACTAAAAATTAGGCACTATAAACCAAACACCTGTTTTCTATACAAAGACATTTAATCATGAGTACATATCATTACCATTCTCACGATAGAGCATTTCTTTCCCCTCATGTAGTGCACAAATAGTATACAACAATCGAGTATTTTGCTTAAACGGCACAGTTTGTGTAACACCCCTGGTGTTACGAGAACTAAAACATTGACATGACATCATATGCATCAGCATCATTTTGCTTGATACACCTAGAATGCATTTTAGTAGGTCCAAAATCTCAAATGAAACACTAAAGTAGCCCAAAAGTGGAATTTTAAATCTAGAAAGAATTTGCTAGGAGACCATATACCAAAGTTATAGAGTTTTCAGAACCAGACAACTTTCATGTGTTGATATTTTCAAGTTTTGAAGAAAAATTTGGAGTAGTTGCAGAATTCAGATTTGGTTCAGTTTTTGGTTCGGCTCAAAACAGCTTTGTTTACCTGTTTTTGGACCCCTGCAGTTTCTAATCCATGTGTGTTTTGAGAAAGGTTGCTGTAGAAAACTTGTAGAGTAGTTATAGGAGACCCACTTTTATTGAGTATGTTAGCCCTAAAACCACATGCAACTATGTGAAAAATTGGTCAAAAGATGGGCTGACAGGTTTGGATTTCAGACTTGGTGTAATTATTCAAGTCTGAATTTCAGTGTGTCTGGCTCAACTTTGGAGCTTTGTGGTGATTGATCTATATGGTTTTGGACTGCAATTCCTGTAGCAAGTTTGAAGACCATATGTTGGTGTGCAAGTTTGGTCAAAGGTCATACCCCTAAAGCTACTTGGAACTTGGAGAAAAGGTGGTCCAAATTGGAGCTGTTAGACTTGTGATTTCTGGACTTTGATTCAGAAATTGAAGTGCAGTTTCAGCATTTTTAGCAAATTTCAAATCTCTGTTGTGACAAACTTCTGATGTTATGGCCTGCACTATCCAGATCAAAGTGTTAGAGGGTAATGTGGTGAGTAATTTTCATCAAGGTGGATCCCCCTGAACTTGCGTAGAAATGGGAGAAAATGGTGTCCAAAAACATGTTGTCAGACTCCAGATTTCAGACTTAGTTCAATTGACTGAAACTGAATTTTAGTGGGTTTTGCTCAACTTTGGAGTCCTGTAGCATTTAATCCCTGAGCTTTTAGTTATAAATCATTATAGAAATATTGTAAACCTATCATAGGAGTATATATTTTGTTAAGTTACTCAACCCTAAAGCCCTATGGAACTCAGTGTAAAACTGGTCTAAAGCAGGGTTGACATGGTTGCAGATTTCGGACTTAGTGCTGAATGGACTCAGTGTAAAAATTTGAGTAATAGTTGCTTAAGTCTGGGATGGTCAGTTACAGAAACTGAATTTCAATCAGTGCCTGAAAACTGAAGTTGCACTGTTTGGTGTCAGTTTGGGAACACTTTTGTGACCATTCCATCAAGTTTTAGACTATGAATTATATAGCAAAGTTGGAGACCAAGTATTAGTGAACAACTTTACTAAGAGGTGCTTAGCTTGGTGCTGCACAAAGTTGGGAGTAAATCTGTTCCAAAGTGCTTCCTGGCAGCTTCTTTCAGTTAACTGAAAATGACATTTAGTGGGATAAAAGGAGAGTGATTCAGTTCACTGAATCTAGAATCAGATCGAAGATGAAGAAAAGATCTCTTTGCCCTACTGTAATCCACTTCTGTGTTCAAGCCAGGACGTGCATGAGATGGCAACAAGGGTTCTCGAAGTCCAGTTTTGCTGTAGAAAATATCATGTCTTGGCTTGTACTCATTTAATACACCCTTATCTATTTAAATTCTTGTCTGCAAAAATAGGACAAAATGGGTGTTTATTCTGAAATTGTGAAACCTGTGTGGAGTTGTAGTTGTGTGACACGTGTGGGGACCTATGCAGTGCTGGCACCCTGGAGAATACTCTCCACTGCTTAATATTGGGCTCACGGATGTCTGTCCCTGGATGCAGTCACCTTAGGGCTTAGTTTTGTGGAGTCTTTCCCCTGCCCTTGAACTCGAGCTCGTGTCCATCGCGTGAGAGGAGGAGTTCTCGTTTTCAGGTCTGAGTAACCCCTTTCCATCACCAAGTCCGGTCTGCCCCGGAGCTGTGTGCCATCTCTGCAGTTTGGTGACCACGCCCAGCTGACCCTCCCCCTCACCGTGGCCCAGGTTCCTCGAGAGCTTTCTCAGTCGTGTGGTGAGTGTCCCATGCTCTCCTTGGACCAGTGAAACTCATGCAACTCAGCTTTTGAACTCTACCGTGGTCTGCTGCTTGGAACAGGGTCGCGCCACCGCAGATCGGTACCATGGACAGCCTCACCGTCGACCGACCAGCGTGCTTCTTCCCTGAGCATTTTCATGCGAGCCCCGTAAGCTGTGTATGGCACTGAAGCTTGTTCCCTGAGTAAAAGTAGATTTAGGATTTTTATAGCAGATACCAAATTTCAGGGGATTAAAATATGCTCTTAGAAGGTCTATTTGATTTTAGAAATAAAAGTTTTGTTCCAAAAATTATGAAAATTTTTGGGGAACCTTGTCTTTACCAGCTGAGCACTTGGTCCAAGTTTGAAATTGTTTGGAAGAAATTTTCTCAGCAAACAGATTGTTGCCCGAAAAGAAAAAGGATTTTACCCTTGGGTAATTAGGAAATGAAGCTGCTTAAGAAAGTTTGAGCTTCTGGATGAAGTTTAAGATGGGTTAGTTCCTGGTGAATTATTAGTTGATGATGTCTTCTAGTGCCCTTGGTAATCCTCTATTGTTTTGGCTAGTTTTATGCACCTTGTATTAAAGTGTACTCAGAATGGGTTGTTTGTTACCTTCTTTATAAAATGCATTTCCGTACATAGCAAACATTCATCTACATGTAATTGACTTGTAGAACACCTAGATGAAGTGGTGTCTGAAGAAGGAGTTCACTTCAGTGCCTGCTGATCCAGTGGCGGAGTTTCCTCTAACTGCTTACCAGAGTAGAAGAGTTTTAGATCTTCTCCTGCAATAAGTCAAGCCCCGGTGCATTTGCCACCTTCCTTGTATTTACAAAATTTTATCACTTATATGATGCATTAGGTGATAGGGGTTGAATGATTAAACACTTGATGCATTACCATTTCTTGAAAGAAATGATTACCATACCTTGTCACCTGATTTATAAAAGCTAGAGATGCTTAATCATGCAGATAGATTAGAAAAAAATGTTTTTGATCTATGACTCATAATTTCCAAAAGAAAATTGGCTTGCGATAATGAAGGCATCATCTGCAGTGAGAAATTCATTATCCAGGCATGGCCCCTCTGTTAGGCGCCAAATATTTTGAGAAATAGTAAAAGTAAACTTGAGGCCGGGCGGTTGACTTGCACTAGAACGGAGTCTGGTTGTAGTGTCTCCGTCTGTGTCGATTAAGGACCATACCGATTGTTGGCCTGATGATCTAGGACCTTTTAACTGGCCACATACCTCGTCATGGGTAAGCCTGAACCCGGCTATTCCATACGTGAAATGACAACCGCGCACTGGGCGTGGGAGATGGTGGGAGTAGCAGTTATCCTCCTAGCAAGAGGCTGGATGGTAGGGTAATGTGCTCCCGGGTAGCGCGGACCAGTTCATGTAGTGGAGGATCCGTGGGAATGGTTGACATATGCAAGGGTTAAGTGCTACATCTGTCGTGTGGTTGGAGATCCCCAGCTGGGTATTAATCGATTCGGATCGTCGTTACTTCTCGGATATGAAGACTGGATCGCTGCCCTTCATCGTAGATAACAAGTGAAACAAAAATTTGGATTTTAAAAGCAACCTAGTGTAGGTCAAATGAATGATCTAGATTAGGAAATTGCTAGATTCAGGCTAGAAGATTCAGGTAATAAACTAACTTGTGAAATAAAGCTTGGCTTAAGGACCCACTTCTAGTAAGCTTTTCTGCAAAATGAGTCCTCGAACTTTGATGAGCTTTACCTTGATTCCCAAAAGCCAGCATACCCTTGAGAGTCTTTTCTTTAGTCGGGTAAGTCTTGCTGAGTAATTGCGTACTCAGGGTTTTATCCCTTGTTGTTTTTGTAGGAGAAGTTTTATTCCCTTATCTTTGGGTTAGCTACTTCATGTGGATGACTTGAAGCTTAGAATGTTTATGTATATATCTTATGGAAAGGCTTCACCCTTCCAATTATTGTAATAAGTTATGCACTTCAAGTACTATCAGGACTTGTAATAAGTACATCTCTTTCTACCATGTAAAACTTGAGTTCTGGAATGTAAAGTATACTTTGTAAAAGTCTTCCGCTCTATCTCCAATGTGTGTGTATCAAATGTGATTACTGTAATATACCTGTTATGTGGGAGATCCTTGGGATGATGAGTTCCAGTTGGCGAACTCGATAGCCTTGTTAAGTTACCCGGTACACGTGCACAGCCATCCGAGGCCAGTAAGGCAAAGATTGGTGCATGTGGGCCTGATAACTTGGGAGGGCTGTCACAGCGTGGTATCAGAGCGATCCCCCATTAGCATGGATATTAAAGTAATCTTTTGATAAACTTCAAAATGATTTTATAAACTTAAGAATCTATAATCAAGGCCTAATAGTAGAAGTGCAAATAATATGTGGTTAAAACTAAGGACTATCAGGTGGCTTAGTTTAAGATGCTAACCACTAACCCACAACCTGTGAAGGGTAATGCATACATGTGTAATGTTATTTTTAGTGCCATTCAGTTTTGAATGGATCGACGCTCAGGTAAGGTGAGTTGTGAGAGCATGACCGAACAAACGTCGGTCTAGGGGAGTGCTTAATTGTGGCACTGGACTATATACATGTTACACATATGTATATATAAGGTTGCATTGTGGAGTAATAATTTTTCTGGGAATTTAGTATCCATGGATGTGTAAGGGTATACAAACATGGGAATACTGAGAAGTGTAATGTACTTGTAACGACGCACCTACGCGCAGGTAAGATGGTAAGTTACCACAATGGGCTGCCCTGTGGTTAAAGTGTGGCAGCGGCGCCTATGCGTGGCTCGGCGCTTAATGAGGAGCTGGCCTCCATATAGAAATATATGGAGTATAAACTGTGACCAAATGTGTGAATTGCATCATAGGGTTTGGGCTGTAATGAAATTTTCTGCAGGTATACTGACTAAACTCTAGGAAATTACGACTAGTTAACTCCGGAGTGAGTAGGTATGCCACCGCCATAGAGCGTGCAAGACATTATATGTTGGCAAGATGTGTGAGGACGAATAGGACGAGCATGCATCATGACATACAACTTTAAGTTAAACCCCCTGTGTAACCGTTTAGTGCGTGTTTTATCCACCCAATTCATGCTACCTGTCTTTACTTTTCTATCTTGCTCTTTCATATTCATGAAGATTGAAAGCTAAGTTGCCTTTTTAATTGGCAGAATGAGGACCCGTTCTAGAAAGGATCATGGTGATGGTGCTTCCCAGAGGAATGTCAATGCACCCAATCCACCTCCCGCATCAACTTTGGATGATGTTATGGCTCAGCTTGTGAATGTGAGTGTTGTTCTTCAGCAAATATCCCAGCCTACAACATCAACTCAGTATGGTCGTCATGATTCTGATGCTGCTATCCTCTATAAAGAGTTTCTTAGCACGCAACCGCCAATGTTCTCTAGAGCAGAAGATCCGTTGGAGGCAGAAGATTGGCTTCGAACCATTGAACAGAAATTGGGACTCATCCATTGTGATGACGTTCAGAAAACTCAGTGTGCAACACAACAACTCCAGTGTCAAGCTGGGGCCTGGTGGGCTGAATACCTTGTGTTGCAGCCAGAGGGACATCAAATTTCTTGGGCTGAGTTCCGTGAGGTATTTCGAACGCATTATATTCCGAAAGCCCTGATGGAAATCAAATTCAATGAGTTCTTAGATTTGAAGCAAGGCGAAGAAGAGAGTGTAATGGAATATTTTGAGAGGTTCACTCGCCTATCCCAGTATGTCTTGGATTTTGTAAATACCAATGAGAAGAAAAAGTTCTACTTCCTACGTGGCCTCAACAAGAAACTTCAAGGCTTGATGGCTACCAGTTCGGCTGAAAGATATAATGAGGTGGTCAGTCAGGCTGTCTTGGGTGATAACAAGATTCGGCTTCATCAGGAGTCTAAAAGAAAGAAGTTTGCAGAGGAATCATCTGGTAAAATCAAACAGTGTCGGAGGGTTGTTTATCAACAAATTTATTATCCTCGTTTTTCTCCACCCCAGCTGCCTAGCTCACCTTAGTCATGTGAAAAACAGATTGTCATTCCTTTCATTCCACCTGAGCCGGATGTCCCAGACATTCGTTCTAAATCTATCTTAGACAACACTAACTCATGCGAGAATTGTGGAAAGTCAGGACACTCTACTCAAGACTGTCGTTTCCCTAAATCAGTGGCTAAGCCGCAGTCGCTGATCAGGTTACCTCGGTGTAACCGACAAGATACTAGAAAGAGGAGCAGAGCTGTACCTAGGTGGGGACAGGTTAATCTTACTCATGCCCATGCTATTCTGGAGGGTGCTCTAGTTATGATGAGTGTATTTCCTGTTGCCAACCATCCTGCGGTGACTCTATTCGATTCAGGCGCATCCCATACCTTCATCAACAGAGCTTTTGTTGTCAAACATCAACTACCATTGGAAATTGGAAAAGATACTTTTTGTATACAATCCCCTGGAGGTCGTATCTATAGTAAGGAAATGGTGGAGAGAATACCCATAAGTTTGGAGGGATATATTTTCCCTACTAACTTAATCTTTTTTAAGAATCAGGACATTGATGTCATCCTTGGTATGAATTGGTTACGTCAACATAGAGTTGTTATTGATACGTTGCAACGAACAGTGCAATTGGATTCGCTTGATGGCAATTCTAAGTTGCTAATCTAGTTGCCAACTTTGAAAAGAGCAGTTGAACAAGTGTGTGCTATCACTGTTAAAGAGGTGAAGGATATACCTGTTGTTAGGGAGTTTCCAGATGTATTCCCCGAAGATTTGCCTGGTTTGCCTCCAGAAAGGGATGTAGAATTTGTGATCGAATTGCAGCCAGGTACTGCACCTATATCTAGAAGGTCATACAGAATGCCACCTAAGGAATTAGCAGAACTAAAGACTCAATTGCAGGACTTGCTCAACAAAGGATTCATTCGCCCAAGTTCATCACCTTGGGGTTGTCCTGCTATTTTTGTGAAAAAGAAGGATCAAACACTCCAGTTATGTGTTGATTACCGACCACTTAACGAGGTGACCATTAAGAACAAATATCCTCTCCCTCGTATCGATTTGTTATTTGATCAACTTTCTGGAGCTAAAGTGTTCTCTAAGATTGATCTTAGATCAGGTTATCACCAGATAAGAATTCGACCTGAAGATATTCCTAAGACTGCTTTCACTACTCGATATGGTCTCTATGAATATTTGGTGATGTCTTTTGGTTTGACCAATGCTCCAGCTCATTTCATGTACTTGATGAACTCAGTGTTCATGCCCGAACTTGACAAGTTCGTGGTGGTATTTATTGATGACATCTTGATACACTCCAAGACCAAAGAAGAACATGCAGAGCACTTGCGTGTCATTTTAACGCGGCTAAGGGAACACCAACTATATGCCAAGTTCAACAAATGTGAATTTTGGTTGGACATAATTCCATTCTTGGGTCATATCTTGTCTGCCGAAGGTGTTGCGGTCGACCCAAGTAAAGTCAAGGACATTTTGGAATGGAAACCACCCACTACGGTACACCAAGTTCGAAGTTTCATTGGAATGGCGGGGTATTACCGTCGTTTTATTCCAGATTTCTCCAAGATAGCTAAGCCTATTACTGAGTTGCTCAAGAATCATATCAAATTTGTGTGGTCATCTGAGTGCAACAAAGCTTTTGAAGAACTAAAAAAGTTGTTGACTACCGCACCAGTATTGGCGCAGCCTGATATTGAGAAATCCTTTGATGTTTATTGTGATGCTTCGGGCATTGGCATAGGGTGTGTACTTATGCAAGAAGGCCGTGTGATTGCTTATGCATCACGACAACTCAAGCGTCATGAAGAGCATTACCCAACCCATGATCTTGAATTAGCTGCTGTTGTTCATGCACTTAAGATTTGGCGCCATTATTTGCTGGGTAATACGTGTCACATATATACTGACCATAAAAGTCTAAAGTACATTTTTACACAGTCTGAACTGAATATGAGGCAAAGAAGATGGCTTGAGTTGATCAAAGACTATGATTTAGAAGTTCACTACCATCCTGGCAAAGCTAATGTCGTGGCAGATGCTCTAAGCCGGAAGCCTCAATGTAATTGTCTTTCGGTGAGGCCTTTAACTGTCAACCTATGTCAGGAAATGGAAAGGTTGAATTTGGGGGTAATTCAGCATGGAACCTTAACCAATCTTGTTCTTGAATCAACTATCCAAAGCCAAATTATTGATGCTCAAAAGGTGAATAAGGGTATAGCTCATATCAAGGAACGAGTTGAAGCAGGAAAAGCTACATGTTTTAGAATTGATGAAGATGGTGTTCTTTGGTTCCAAAACCGTTTGGTAGTTCCAAAGGTACCTGAATTGCGTCAACAAATACTGGACGAAGCTCATTTGTCTCGGTATTCCATTCACCCAGGAAGCAATAAGATGTATCAAGATCTGAAGCAAAGGTTTTGGTGGACTAAGATGAAAATAGAAATTGCTCGGTATGTGGCTAAGTGTGACATTTGTCAACGAGTGAAAGCCGTCCATTTGAAATCTGCCGGGCCATTACAACCTTTACCCATTCCGACCTGGAAGTGGGAAGATATCAGTATGGACTTCATTGTTGGTTTACCCAAAACCTCACGAGGGTACGATTCTATCTGGGTAATTGTGGATCGTCTCACCAAGTTAGCTCATTTCCTGCCTGTGAACAAAAGCAATTCGGTGCTTGCATATGCTAAGTTGTATATTGCTCGCATCCTAAGTCTACATGGTGTACCCAAGACCATCGTGTCGGATCGGGGTCCACAATTTATTGCCAAGTTTTGGACAGAGTTGCACAAATCATTGGGTACCAAGTTAATTCACAGTTCAGCTTATCATCCGCAGACTAGTGGTCAAACTGAGCGGGTGAATCAAATCTTGGAAGATATGTTAAGAGCTTGTGTGCTTGCTTATTCGGTTAAATGGGATGAATGTTTGCCTTTGGCTGAGTTTTCATATAATAATAGTTATCAGGAAAGCATAAAGATGGCACCTTTTGAGGCTCTTTATGGTCGAAGGTGTAGAACACCGTTAAATTGGTCAGAACCAGGAGAGAAATACTTCTTTGGGCCTGATCTTGTAAAAGAAGCGGAAGAAAAGGTTCAAGTGATCCAACGAAATTTGCGGGTGACACAATCTCGTCAAAAGAGTTATGCTGATAAGAGACGTCGATCCTTGATTTTCCACGTTGGTGATCATGTATATTTAAGAGTGTCACCGATGAAGGGCGTGACTCGATTTGGTGTCAAAGGAAAGCTTGCGCCCCGCTATGTTGGTCCATTTCAAGTGCTTGAACGGTGTGGACTTGTGGCTTATAAGGTGCAATTGCCACAGAATCTTCCAAAAGTGCATAATGTGTTTCACGTATCCCAGTTGAAGAAATGCCTTCGAGTCCCAGAGCAAGTAGTTGAGGTTTCAGATGTTAACCTTGAACCCGATCTAACTTACTCTGAATATCCTATTCGAATTCTGGATCAAAAAGATCGGATCACACGAAGAAAGATTATCAAGTTCTACAAAGTACAATGGAACCAACACTCCACAGATGAGGCTACATGGGAATCAGAAGACTATCTAATGGAGCATTTTCCTCAGCTTTTAGATTCCTGTAAATCTTAGGCCCTGTGCATTTTGTCTTTGATGTAAACCCACAGGGGCACACCCCTGTCTTGTAAGAACAAATGTGGAATAAGATCGTGACGCATTTCTTTTTTTCCATTACGGATCTAAGAATTTTAATCTCGGGACGAGATTCCTTTTTAGGGGGGAAGGTTGTAACATCCCTGGTGTTACGAGAACTAAAACATTGACATGACATCATATGCATCAGCATCATTTTGCTTGATACACCTAGAATGCATTTTAGTAGGTCCAAAATCTCAAATGAAACACTAAAGTAGCCAAAAAGTGGAATTTTAAATCTAGAAAGAATTTGCTAGGAGACCATATACCAAAGTTATAGAGTTTTCAGAACCAGACAACTTTCATGTGTTGATATTTTCAAGTTTTGAAGAAAAATTTGGAGTAGTTGCAGAATTCAGATTTGGTTCAGTTTTTGGTTCGGCTCAAAACAGCTTTGTTTACCTGTTTTTGGACCCCTGCAGTTTCTAATCCATGTGAGTTTTGAGAAAGGTTGCTGTAGAAAACTTGTAGAGTAGTTATAGGAGACCCACTTTTATTGAGTATGTTAGCCCTAAAACCACATGCAACTATGTGAAAAATTGGTCAAAAGATGGGCTGACAGGTTTGGATTTCAGACTTGGTGTAATTATTCAAGTCTGAATTTCAGTGTGTCTGGCTCAACTTTGGAGCTTTGTGGTGATTGATCTATATGGTTTTGGACTGCAATTCCTGTAGCAAGTTTGAAGACCATATGTTGGTGTGCAAGTTTGGTCAAAGGTCATACCCCTAAAGCTACTTGGAACTTGGAGAAAAGGTGGTCCAAATTGGAGCTGTTAGACTTGTGATTTCTGGACTTTGATTCAGAAATTGAAGTGCAGTTTCAGCATTTTTAGCAAACTTTAGATCTCTGTTGTGACAAACTTCTGATGTTATGGCCTGCACTATCCAGAGCAAAGTGTTAGAGGGTAATGTGGTTAGTAATTTTAATCCAGGTGGATCCCCCTGAACTTGCCTAGAAATGGGAGAAAATGGTGTCCAAAAACATGTTGTCAGACTCCAGATTTCAGACTTAGTTCAATTGACTGAAACTGAATTTTAGTGGGTTTTGCTCAACTTTGGAGTCCTGTAGCATTTAATCCCTGAGCTTTTAGTTATAAATCATTATAGAAATATTGTAAACCTATCATAGGAGTATATATTTTGTTAAGTTACTCAACCCTAAAGCCCTATGGAACTCAGTGTAAAACTGGTCTAAAGCAGGGTTGACATGGTTGCAGATTTCGGACTTAGTGCTGAATTGGCACTGCAGAACTCATATTTTGGAGCAACTTTGGGATCTCTTTGTGACTAATATATGGAGTATGAACGATGGTTTCTATAGTAAAATGGAAGACCATACAATAGTTAACAAGGTTTCTTAAATAAGGTTGGCTTGGTACTGCATAAAAATTTGAGTAATAGTTGCTTAAGACTGGGATGGTCAGTTACAGAAACTGAATTTCAATCAGTGCCTGAAAACTGAAGTTGCACTGTTTGGTGTCAGTTTGGGAACACTTTTGTGACCATTCCATCAAGTTTTAGACTATGAATTATATAGCAAAGTTGGAGACCAAGTATTAGTGAACAACTTTACTAAGAGGTGCTTAGCTTGGTGCTGCACAAAGTTGGGAGTAAATCTGTTCCAAAGTGGTTCCTGGCAGCTTCTTTCAGTTAACTGAAAATGACATTTAGTGGGATAAAAGGAGAGTGATTCAGTTCACTGAATCTAGAATCAGATCGAAGATGAAGAAAAGATCTCTTTGCCCTACTGTAATCCACTTTTGTGCTCAAGCCAGGACGTGCATGAGATGGCAACAAGGGTTCTCGAAGTCCAGTTTTGCTGTAGAAAATATCATGTCTTGGCTTGTACTCATTTAATGCACCCTTATCTATTTAAATTCTTGTCTGCAAAAATAGGACAAAATGGGTGTTTATTCTGAAATTGTGAAACCTGTGTGGAGTTGTAGTTGTGTGACACGTGTGGGGACCTATGCAGTGCTGGCACCCTGGAGAATACTCTCCACTGCTTAATATTGGGCTCACGGATGTCTGTCCCTGGATGCAGTCACCTTAGGGCTTAGTTTTGTGGAGTCTTTCCCCTGCCCTTGAACTCGAGCTCGTGTCCATCGCGTGAGAGGAGGAGTTCTGGTTTTCAGGTCTGAGTAACCCCTTTCCATCACCAAGTCCGGTCTGCCCCGGAGCTGTGTGCCATCTCTGCAGTTTGGTGACCACGCCCAGCTGACCCTCCCCCTCACCGCGGCCCAGGTTCCTCGAGAGCTTTCTCAGTCGTGTGGTGAGTGTCCCATGCTCTCCTTGGACCAGTGAAGCTCATGCAACTCAGCTTTTGAACTCTACCGTGGTCTGCTGCTTGGAACAGGGTCGCGCCACCGCAGATCGGTACCATGGACAGCCTCACCGTCGACCAACCAGCGTGCTTCTTCCCTGAGCATTTTCATGCGAGCCCCGTAAGCTGTGTATGGCACTGAAGCTTCTTCCCTGAGTAAAAGTAGATTTAGGATTTTTACAGCAGATACCAAATTTCAGGGGATTAAAATATGCTCTTAGAAGGTCTATTTGATTTTAGAAATAAAAGTTTAGTTCCAAAAATTATGAAAATTTTTGGGAAACCTTGTCTTTACCAGCTGAGCACTTGGTCCAAGTTTGAAATTGTTTGGAAGAAATTTTCTCAGCAAACAGATTGTTGCCCGAAAAGAAAAAGGATTTTACCCTCGGGTAATTAGGAAATGAAGTTGCTTAAGAAAGTTTGAGCTTCTGGATGAAGTTTAAGATGGGTTAGTTCCTGGTGAATTATTAGTTGATGATGTCTTCTAGTGCCCTTGGTAATCCTCTAGTGTTTTGGCTAGTTTTATGCACCTTGTATTAAAGTGTACTCAGGATGGGTTGTTTGTTACCTTCTTTATAAAATGCATTTCCGTACATAGCAAACATTCATCTACATGTAATTGACTTGTAGAACACCTAGATGAAGTGGTGTCTGAAGAAGGAGTTCACTTCAGTGCCTGCTGATCCAGTGGCGGAGTTTTCTCTAACTGCTTACCAGAGTAGAAGAGTTTTAGATCTTCTCCTGCAATAAGGCAAGCCCCGATGCATTTGCCACCTTCCTTGTATTTACAAAATTTTATCACTTATATGATGCATTAGGTGATTTCTTGAAATAATTGATTACCATACCTTGTCACCTGATTTATAAAAGCTAGAGATGCTTAATCATGCAGATAGATTAGAAAAAAATGTTTTTGATCTATGACTCATAATTTCCAAAAGAAAATTGGCTTGGGATAATGAAGGCATCATGTGCAGTGAGAAATTCATTATCCAGGCATGGCCCCTCTGTTAGGCGCCAAATGTTTTGAGAAATAGTAAAAGTAAACTTGAGGTCGGGCGGTTGACTTGCACCAGAACGGAGTCTGGTTGTAGTGTCTCCGTCTGTGTCGATTAAGGACCGTACCGATTGTTGGCCTGATGATCTAGGACCTTTTAACTGGCCACATACCTCGTCATGGGTAAGCCTGAACCCAGCTATTCCATACGTGAAATGACAACCGCGCACTGGGCGTGGAAGATGGTGGGAGTAGCAGTTATCCTCCTGGCAAGAGACTGGATGGTAGGGTAATGTGCTCCCGGGTAGCGCGGACTAGTTCATGTAGTGGAGGATCCGTGGGAATGGTTGACATATGCAAGGGTTAAGTGCTACATATGTCGTGTGGTTGGAGATCCCCAGCTGGGTATTAATCGATTCGGATCGCCGTTACTTCTCGGATATGAAGACTGGATCGCTGCCCTTCATCGTAGATAACAAGTGAAACAAAAATTTGGATTTTAAAAGCAACCTAGTGTAGGTCAAGTGAATGATCTAGATTAGGAAATTGCTAGATTCAGGCTAGAAGATTCAGGTAATAAACTAACTTGTGAAATAAAACTTGGCTTAAGGACCCACTTCTAGTAAGCTTTTCTGCAAAATGAGTCCTCGAACTTTGATGAGCTTTACCTTGATTCCCAAAAGCCAGCATACCCTTGAGAGTCTTTTCTTTAGTCGGGTAAGTCTTGCTGAGTAATTGCGTACTTAGGGTTTTATCCCTTGTTGTTTTTGTAGGAGAAGTTTTATTCCCTTATCTTTGGGTTAGCTACTTCATGTGGATGACTTGAAGCTTAGAATGTTTATGTATATATTTTATGGAAAGGCTTCACCCTTCCAATTGTTGTAATAAGTTATGCACTTCGAGTACTATCAGGACTTGTAATAAATACATCTCTTTCTACCATGTAAAACTTGAGTTCTGGAATGTAAAGTATACTTTGTAAAAGTCTTCCGCTCTATCTCCAATGTGTGTGTATCAAATGTGATTACTGTAATATACCTGTTATGTGGGAGATCCTTGGGATGATGAGTTCCAGTTGGTGAACTCGATAGCCTTGTTAAGTTACCCGGTACACGTGCACAGCCATCCGAGGCCAGTAAGGCAAAGATTGGTGCATGTGGGCCTGATAACTTGGGAGGGCTGTCACAGTTTGCAAACTGGAGTTTGAAAATGAGATATAAGAATGAGTAAGCTACTAAAAATAGACTTAGAGGGTAAACAAAGTGAGAGCACCTAGAGGGGGTGAATAGGTGATCCTGTAAAATTTAACACTAGAAGCACAAACTTGATTTATAAAATGTTAGTGCAATCGAAACCAAGTTACTAACGTCTGAGATTTAGAAGAAAACCAATCACAGAGAAGATGGACACAAGACACGGTGATTTTTATCGCGTGGTTCGGCCAATGCCTACTTCACGTTGTGGTGACCTCCTTCGGTCAAGGATTGCACTCAATCCCTCTCAAGTGATCCAATGATCGACTTTGAGTACCATGGTTTCCTTTCTTTGCAGTCTTTTCCCGCTTGCGAGGAATCTCTACAATTTGGAGCCTCTCGCCCTTACAATGTTGATCACACAATAAGCACAGAAGTAAGGGAGGGAAAGCAACACAAGCAAGACTCAATCCACAGCACACACATGCACACAAGCCAAGACTTGAGCTCAAAACACGGCGCAGGGAGTTCACGACTCAAACGGAGCTCAAATCACTAACACAACAATCCAAATGCGTGGAGGCGGAGTCTATGAGTCTTAAGATGTTTAGAGAATGCATGATATACTACTCCATGCGCCTAGAGGTTCCTTTTATAGCCCCAAGGCAGCTAGGAGCCGTTGGAGATCAACTTGAAAGACAAATCTTGCCTTCTATCGAGCGGTGCACCGGACAGTCTGGTGCACCACCGGACATGAACAGTACCTTTCGGTGCTCGATTTCCTTCCATATCAGGCGCAGCTGACCGTTGGTCCTTCGGGCTCGTTGGCGCACCAGACAGTCCGGTGTGACCATCCGACCGTTGGCTCGGCCACGTGTCGTCCGTTGATCGCGTAGACCACCATTGGCCGCGGGCACCGTTGGCTCTCCGGACAGTCTGGTGCACCACCGGACAGTCCGGTGATTTATAGCCACGTCGCCCCGCCGATTCCCGAGAGCAGCCACTTCGCCGCGGGGCCAACCTGGGCACCGGACAGTCCGGTGTGCCAGGCTGGTGCTGGTTTGGCTGATCAAAGCCACTTCTTCTTCAATCATTTTTCTCTTTTCTTGGCCATGTCTCTAGCACTTAGATAAACATGTTAGTACCCAAAAACAATTTACTAAGTCCGGAGACATACCTTGTTCCTTGATTTGCATCTTGGTACTTATAAACTTAAAACAGCGTGTTGGGCATCTAATCACCAAAACAATTATAGAAATGGACGAGGGGCACATTTCCCTTTTAATCTCCCCCTTTTTGGTGATTTATGCCAACACATTAAAAAGCAACTAAGAAGTGCAAATTTAAGACCAAATTTTTCTTCACTTAGTATTTGGCATATTTGGATCACTTTTGCCACCACTTGGTTTATTTTTGCAAATCAAATTCTTTTTCCTATCTCTAAGTTGAACACACTGGTTTGGGCAAATAGAGAGATATTCCAAGAGTAAAATTGATCAAGTGCCAAAAACTCCCCTTTTTCAAAATTCTCCCCCATAAGATACCAAATTTTGCAATAAGAGGATTTTGGACGAAATACAAATTCTAACTCTACTATTTTCAAAATTTACAAGTGGTCGGCTGATCCATTTGCTTTGGCCTTAATTTCTCCCCCTTTGGCATTAAGCACCAAAACGGGATAACTGTTGGCCCTTTAACCTCATTGCCTCACCAAAATGTCAAATAAGAGCAAAAAGTCAATGAGAGCATTAGTATGAACTTGGAATTAAATGCACTTATACCGGAGTGCAGTGGAAGTCTTTACGTCGTCCAAGTTCATTTTCCCTTTCAATGGTCCTTCGAGACTACTTCAAGTGTACTCAAACAAACAAGTTAGTCTCAAAGGAGTCAAGTTGTAGCTCATCTCCCTATAAACATGTGCATCATTTGCATACGGACTTGTGAGGTCCGGGGATGACTTGTACAACTTAAGCACCACAAATAAACAATAAAGTAACATGATCAAAGACATGAAACACATGTATGCTATAGATCAATCCAAGTTACAAGAATCTAAGACATTTAGCTCACTACGCAACCTCCAAACCTGTTCTCATCTAAAGGCTTGGTGAAGATATCGGCTAGCTGATTCTCGGTGCTAATGTGGTAAATGTCGATGTCTCCCTTTTGTTGGTGGTCTCTTAGGAAGTGATGTCGGATGTCTATGTGCTTAGTGCGGTTGCGTTCAACAGGATTATCCGCCAAACGAATTGCACTCTCATTGTCACATAGGAGTGGGACTTTGCTCAGTTTGTAGCCAAAGTCCCGGAGGGTTTGCCTCATCCAAAGCAGTTGCGCGCAACATTGTCCTGCGGCAACGTACTCGGCCTCAGTAGTGGATAGGGCAACGGATGTTTGTTTCTTGGAGCTCCAGGACACCAGGGACCTTCCTAGAAATTGGCACGTCCCTGATGTGCTCTTCCTATCAACCTTGCACCCGGCATAGTCGGAATCTGAGTATCCGATTAAGTCAAAGGTAGACCCCTTTGGATACCAGATCCCGAAGCAAGGCGTAGAAACCAAATATCTAAGAATGCGCTTAACAGCCACAAGGTGACACTCCTTGGGGTCAGATTGAAATCTAGCACACATGCATACACTAAGCATAATGTCTGGTCGACTAGCACAAAGATAAAGTAATGAACCTATCATTGACCGGTATGCCTTTTGATCAATGGACTTACCTCCTTTGTTGAGGTCTAGATGTCCGTCAGTTCCCATCGGTGTCTTCTCGGGCTTAGCGTCCTTCATCCCAAACCTCTTGAGAAGATCTTGAGTGTACTTCATTTGGGAGATGAAAGTGCCGTCCTTGAGTTGCTTCACTTGGAATCCAAGGAAGTAGGTCAACTCGCCCATCATCGACATTTCGAACTTTTGCATCATCACCATGCTAAACTCCTCACAAGACTTTTGGTTAGTAGAACCAAATATAATGTCATCGACATATATTTGGCAAACAAACAGATCACCATCACAAGTCTTTATGAAAAGAGTGGGATCATCTTTCCCAACCTTGAAAGCATTAGCAATAAGAAAATCTCGAATGCATTCATACCATGCTCTTGGGGCTTGCTTAAGTCCATAGAGTGCCTTAGAGAGTTTGTATACATGGTCGGGATACCTGTCATCCTCAAAGCCAGGGGGTTGTTCCACGTATACCTCCTCCTTGATTGGCCCATTGAGGAAAGCGCTCTTCACATCCATTTGGAACAGCCTAAAGGAATGGTGAGCAGCATAGGCTAATAAAATCCGAATTGACTCTAACCTAGCCACAGGAGCAAAAGTCTCCTCAAAATCCAAACCTGCGACTTGGGCATAACCTTTTGCCACAGGTGGAGCCTTGTTTCTTGTCACCACTCCGTGCTCATCTTGCTTGTTGCGGAACACCCACTTGGTTCCCACAACATTTTGCTTTGGACGTGCCACCAGGCTCCAGACTTCATTCCTTTTGAAGTTGTTGAGCTCTTCCTGCATGGCCAACACCCAGTCCGGATCCTGCAAGGCCTCTTCTACCCTGAAAGGCTCAATAGAAGAGACAAACGAGTAAAGCTCACGGAAATTAGCTAATCGTGAGCGAGTAGTTACTCCCTTGCTGGTGTCACCCAGAATCTGATCGACGTGGTGATGTCTTTGGATCGTCACCCGGACTTGGGTTGGAGGGGCTCGTGGTGCTTCTTCCTCCATAACCTATTCTTCCTGTGCTCCCCCTTGATCTTGCCCCTCTTCTTGAGGTACCTATACATCGTCTTGAGTTGGGGGATGCACCATTGTAGAGGAGGATGGTTGATCTTGTTCTTGCAGTTCCTGTGGTCGCACATCATCTATCGCCATGGTTCGCATTACGGCCGTCAGAACTTCATCTTCATCTATATCATCAAGATCAACTTGCTCTCTTGGAGAGCCATTAGTCTCATCAAATACAATGTCGCTAGAGACTTCAACTAATCCTGATGATTTGTTGAAGACCCTATACGCCTTTGTATTTGAGCCATATCCTAGTAAAAACCCTTCTACTGCCTTGGGAGCAAATTTTGAATGTCTACCTTTCTTCACCAGAATGTACCATTTGCTCCCAAATACATGAAAATAAGAAACATTGGGTTTGTTACCAGTTAGGAGTTCATAGGAGGTCTTCTTGAGGAGACGATGCAGATAGAGCCGGTTTATGGCATGGCAAGCTGTGTTCACAGCTTCCGACCAAAACCGCTCAAGCGTCTTGTACTCTCCAAGCATCGTTCTCGCCATGTCGATTAGTGTCATGTTCTTCCTCTCTACCACACCATTTTGCTATGGTGTGTAGAGAGCGGAGAACTCGTGCTTGATGCCTTCCTCCTCAAGATACTCTTCAACTTGAAGATTCTTGAACTCGGACCCATTGTCGCTTCTTATCTTCTTCACCTTTAGCTCAAACTCATTTTGAGCTCTCCTTAAGAAGCGCTTTAGGGTCCCTTGGGTTTTGGATTTGTCCTACAAAAAGAATACCCAAGTGAAGCGGGAAAAATCATCAACTATCACAAGACCATACTTACTTCCCCCAATGCTGGGATAGGCAACGGGACCGAAGAGATCCATGTGAAGAAGTTCCAATGGTCTTGATGTCGTCATCACATTCTTGTTGTGATGAGTGCTTCCCACCTGTTTCCCTGCATGGTATGCTGCACAAGGTCTGTCTTTCTCAAAACATACATCGGTTAGTCCTAATACATGATCTCCCTTTAGAAGCTGATGAAGGTTCTTCATCCCAACATGTGCTAGACGACAATGCCAAAGCCAGCCCATATTAGTCTTAGCTATTAAGCATGCATCTAGATCAGCATTCTCTTTCAAAAAATCAACTAAATAGAGTTTGTCGTCTAATACACCCTTAAAGGCTAATGAACCATCACTCCTTCTAAGGACAGATACATCAACATTTGTAAATAAACAATTGTAGCCCATGTGACACAATTGACTTACAGACAGTAGATTATACCCAAGCGACTCTACTAAAAGTACATTTGATATTGAGTGCTCGTTTGTGATGGCTATCTTGCCCAATCCTTTAACCTTGCCTTGGTTCCCATCTCCAAAGATGATAGTATCCTGGGAATCCCTGTTCTTGATGTAGGAAGTGAACATTTTCTTCTCCCCCATCATGTGGTTTGTGCATCCGCTGTCGATAATCTAGCTTGAGCCCCCGGATGCATAAACCTACAAGGTATTTAAGCTTGGGTCTTAGGTACCCAACTCTTGTTGGGTCCTACAAGGTTAGTCACAACAACTTTTGGAACCCAAATGCAAGTCTTGTCTCCCTTGCATTTAGATCCCAGTTTTCTGGCTACCACTTTTGCATTTTTACATGAAAGCACAAACGAAGCATTGCAAGCATGATAAATAGTAGTAGGACCATTACTAACTTTCCTAGGTGCATGAGAACTAGCGTAATTTCTCCTAGGTCTACTTCTACCATGAACAAAAGCGTAACTAGATGCGATCATTGCATGAGAATTAAGTGTACCATCATGATAAACAATACGATCATAGCACCTATCATTATGAGCACTACTAGTAAACATCTTGTCATAAAGATAGGCATGGTTCTTTTGAGAACTACTAGCCATAGAGGCCTTCCGTTTCTCCTTGTTGAGACCGAAAGTCCTTTGGCTTGTTAAGTTCTTGGTTTCCTTTCAAAAACCAAGTCCATCCTTAATTGAGGGGTGTCTACCAACAGTGTAGGCATCCCTAGCAAATTTTAGTTTATCATAATCATCTTTGCAAGTCTTAAGTTGAGCATTAAGACTTGCAATCTCATTGTTTAATTTGGCAACAGTGGCAGCATGTTCATCAAAATCAACATCTTAACACCTATTGCAAATAACTACATGTTCTACACATGAACTAGTTGAATTTACTTTCTCTAGCTTAGCATTAAAATCATTATTTAAATTCTTTAAGCCAGAGATAGATTCATGACAAGTAGACAACTCAGAGGATAGCATTTCATTTCTCTTAATTTCTAGAGCAAGAAATTTTTGAACACTAATAAATTTATCATGCTCCTCATACAAAATATCTTCTTGCTTTTCTAGCAATTTATCCTTTTCATTAAGAGCATCAATTAATTCATTTATCTTGTCTTCTTTAGTTCTATCTAATCCCTTAAACAAATCAGTATAGTCTACTTCATCATTAGATGATTCTTCATCACTAGAAGAAGCATACTTGGGAGTGTCCAGAATACATACCTTCTTCTCCTTAGCCATAAGACACATATGGCGTTCGTTGGGGAAGAGCGAAGATTTGTCGAAGGCCGAGGCAGCCAGTCCTTCATCATCGGAGTCAGATGAAGAATAGTCAGAGTCCCATTCCTTTCCAAGGTGCGCCTCACCCTTTGCCTTCCTATAGTTCTTCTTTTTCTCCTTCTTCCCATGCTTTTCTTATGCCTGGTCATTCTCATTATTGGGACATTGAGCTATAAAATGACCAGTCTTACCGCATTTGAAGCGGGAGCGTTTTTCCCTTGACTTGTTCTTGTTGGGGTACTCCTTTCGTCCTTTTAGTGCGGTCTTGAAGCGCTTGATGATGAGCGCCATTTCATCTTCATTGAGCCCGGCAGCCTCCACTTGTGCTACCTTGCTAGGTAGTGCCTCCCTGCTGCTGGTTGCTTTGAGAGCAACGGGCTGCGGCTCGTAGACGGGAAGTGGACCGTTCAAGGCGTCATCCACGTATCGTGCCTCCTTCACCATCATGCGCCCGCTCACGAATTTTCTAAGGATTTCCTCGGGCATCATCTTGGTGTACCTGGGGTTCTAACGAATAAGATTTACAAGATGGGGGTCAATAACTGTAAATGACCTGAGCATGAGTCGGACGACATCATGATCCGTCCATCTTGTACTCCCGTAGCTTCGGATTTTGTTGACCAGAGTCTTGAGCCTGTTGTTGGTCTGCGTTGGCTCCTCTCCCCTGATCATTGTGAACCTCCCCAGCTCGCCTTCCACCAGTTCCATCTTGGTAATCATGTGAAAGTCGCCTAAAGGGGGGTGGATAGGCAGAAACTGAAATTTACAACTTTAAACACACACTTCAAATCGAGGTTAGCGTTAGAGCGAATATTAAGTCCGGGAGAGAGGGGAAAACAAATCAACCAAGAAAATAAAGCAGATGACACGGTGATTTGTTTTACCGAGGTTCGGTTCTAAAGAACCTAGTCCCCATTGAGGTGGTCACAAAGATTGGGTCTCTTTCAACCCTTTCCCTCTCTCAAATGGTCACCTAGACCGAGTGAGGCCTCTTTCTTAATCTCACGGGTCACTTAGACCCCGCAAGGATCACCACACAATTGGTGTCTCTTGCCTCGCTTATAAAGCTTGAGAGTAAGAAGTGAGAAAGAAAAGAAAGCCAAGCCAAGCAAACAAGAGCAACAAAGAAACACAAGTGATCCTCTCACAAGTCCTAATGCGCTAGAATTGAATTGGGGACTTTGATTGGATCGGTGGCTTTGATTTGTGTCTTGGAGTGTTGCACCTTGCTCTTGTATTGAATATATAGTGATGAATGCTTGGATGGTTGGAGTGGAGGTGGTTGAGGGGTATTTATAGCCCTCAACCACCAAGCAACCGTTGGGGTTGGGCTACTGTCGATGGGCGCACCGGACACTATTCGGTGCGCCAGCCACGTCACCCAACCGTTAGGGTTCTGACGCAGTCGACCGTTGGAGCGCTGACTTCTGGTGGCACAGGACAGTCCGGTGCCGCACCGGACAGGCACTGTTCACTGTCCGGTGCGCCTCTGACCTCTGCTCTGACTTCTGTCGCGAACTGTAGCGCTGTCAGGGCCACTATGCAATCGACCGTTGCGCCGAAGAGCCATTGCTCCGCTGGCACACCGGACAGTCCGGTGAATTATAGCGAAGCGACGCCTGAGAAACCCGAAGGTGAAGAGTTCGCATCTGTACGGTCCTGGTGCACCGGACACTGTCCGGTTGTACGCCGGACAGTCCGGTGCGCCAGACCAGGGCACCCTTCGGTTTCTTTTGTTCCTTTCTTTTTGAACCCTAACTTGATCTTTTTATTGGTTTGTGTTGAACCTTTAGCACCTGTAGAATATACAATCTAGAGCAAACTAGTTAGTCCAATTATTTGTGTTGGAAGAGCAACTGAATTTTGTTTCTTTGAAGCCCAAGACACCAAGGATCTCCCCAAAAACTGACAAGTCCCTGATGTGCTCTTCCTATCAATTTTACACCCTACTCAATCAACATCTGAATATCCTATTAACTCAAAGGTGGATCCCTTGGGGTACCAAAGACCAAACTTAGGAGTATAAACTAAATATCTCATGATTCTTTTCATGGCCCTAAGGTGAACTTCCTTAGGATCGGCTTGGAACCTTGCACACATGCATACGGAGAGCATAATATCGGTCGAGATGCACATAAATAAAGTAAAGATCCTATCATCGACTGGTATACCTTTTGATCTACGGATTTACCTCCCGTGTCGAGGTCGAGATGCCCATTGGTTCCCATGGGTGTCTTGATGGGCTTGGCATCCTTCATTCCAAACTTGGTAAGTATGTCTTGTATGTACTTTGTTTGGCTGATGAAGGTGCCCTCTTGGAGTTGCTTGACTTGAAATCCTATAAAATACTTCAACTCCCCCATCATAGACATCTCGATTTTTTGAATCATAATCCTACTAAACTCTTCACAAGTAGATTTGTTAGTAGACCCAAATATGATATCATCGACATAAATTTGGCATACAAACAAATCTTTTGCAATAGTTTTAGTAAAGAGTGTAGAATCGGCCTTGCCGACTTTGAAGCCATTAGTGGTAAGGAAATTTCGCAGGCATTCATACCATGCTCTTGGGGCTTGCTTGAGCCCATAAAGCGCCTTTGAGAGTTTATAGACATGGTTAGGTACTCACTATCTTCAAAGCCGGGAGGTTGCTCAACATAGACCTCTTCCTTGATTGGTCCATTGAGGAAGGCACTTTTCACGTCCATTTGATAGAGTTCAAAGCCATGGTAAGTAGCATAGGCAAGTAATATGTGAATTGACTCAAGCCTAGCTACGGGTGCATAGGTTTCACTGAAATCCAAACCTTCAACTTGTGAATATCCTTTGGCCACAAGTCAGGCTTTGTTCCTTGTCACCACACCATGCTCATATTGCTTGTTGCGAAATACCCACTTGGTACCTACAACATTTTGATTAGGACGTGGAACTAAATGCCATACCTCATTCCTCGTGAAGTTGTTGAGCTCTTCTTGCATTGCCAACACCCAATCTGAATCTCTTAGTGCATCCTCCACCTTATATGGCTCAATAGAGGACACAAAAGAGTAATGTTCACAAAAATGAGCGACTCGAGATCGAGTGGTTACCCCCTTATGAATATCACCAAGAATGGAGTTGACGGGGTGATCTCTTTGAATCACTTGGTGGACTCTTGGGTGTGGCGATCTTTGACCCTGAATTTCTTACTCATCTTCTATGTCTTTGTCATGGTCATCTCCCCCTTGATCATTGTCATCTTCTTGAGGTAGCTCATCCTCTTGATCTTCATCTTCATTGTCTTGAGTCTGATCCTCATCTTGAGTTGGAGGAGATGCTTGATTGGAAGATGACGGTTGATCTTGTGTTTGTGTAGGCTCTTCGGATTCCTTAGGACACACATCCCTAATGGACATGTTCCTTAACGCAACGCACGGAGCCTCTTCATCATCTAGCTCACCAAGATCAACTTGCTCCACTTGGGAGCCATTAGTCTCATCAAACACAATGTCACAAGAAACTTCAACCAATCCAGTGGATTTGTTGAAGACTCTATAAGCCCTTGTGTTTGAATCATAACCGAGTAAAAAGCCTTCTACAGCCTTAGGAGTAAATTTAGATTTTCTACCTCTTTTAACAAGAATAAAACATTTGCTACCAAAGACTCTAAAATATGAAACATTAGGCTTTTTACCGGTGAGGAGTTCGTATGATGTCTTCTTGAGGATTCGACGAAGGTAGAGTCGGTTGATGGAGTAGCAGGCGGTGTTAATCGCCTTACCCCAAAACCGGTCCGGTGTCTTGTACTCATCAAGCATGGTTCTCGCCATGTCCAGTAGAGTTCTATTCTTCCTCTCCACTACACCATTTTGTTGAGGTGTGTTGGGAGAAGAGAACTCATGTTTGATGCCCTCATCCTCAAGAAAGCCTTCTATTTGTGAGTTCTTGAACTCCGTCCCATTGTCGCTTCTTATCTTTTTGATCCTTAAGCCAAACTCATTTTGAGCCCGTCTCAAGAATCCTTTTAAGGTTTCTTGGGTTTGTGATTTTTCCTGCAAAAAGAACACCCAAGTGAAGCGAGAATAATCATCCACAATTACAAGACAATACTTACTCCCGCCGATGCTTATGTAAGCGATCGAGCCGAATAAATCCATGTGGAGTAGCTCAAGCGGCCTGTCGGTCGTTATGATGTTTTTATGTGGATGATGGGTGCCAACTTGCTTTTCTGCTTGACATGCGCTATAAATCATGTATTTCTCAAAATGAACATTTGTTAGTCCCAAAATGTGTTCTCCCTTTAGAAGTTTGTGAAGATTCTTCATCCCAACATGGGCTAGTCGGCGATGCCAGAGCCAACCCATATTAGTCTTAGCAATTAAGCAAGTGTTAAGTTCAGCTCTATTAAAATCAACTATGTATAGCTGACCCTCTAACACTCCCTTAAATGCTACTGAATCATCACTCCTTCTAAAGACAGTTGTAGCCCATTTTGCATAATGGAGATACAGAAAGCAAATTGTAATCTAAAGAATCTACAAGAAAAACATTGGAAATAGAATGGTCAGGAGATATAGCAATTTTACCCAATCCTTTGACCAAACCTTGATTTCCATCCCCGAATGTGATAGCTCTTTGGGGATCTTCGTTTTTCTCATAGGAGAACATTCTTTTCTCCCCTGTCATGTGGTTTATGCATCCGCTATCAATTATCCAACTTGAGCCCCCGAATGCATAAACCTGCAAAACAATTTAGGCCTTGTTCTTAGGTACCCAAACGGTCTTGGGTCCTTTCACATTAGAAACAAGCACCTTGGGTACCCAAACACAAGTCTTTGAACCCTTGTGTTTGCCCCTAGCATATTTGGCAACTACCTTGCCTGATTTGTTAGTTAAAACATAAGATGCATCAAAAGTCTTAAATGAAATAACAGGCTCATTTGATGCAGTAGGAGATTTCTTTTTAGGCAATTTAACATGGGTTGATTGCCTAGAACTAGATGCCTCATTTGTATACATAAAAGCATGATGTGAAACAATATGAGGTTTTCTAGCATGAATCCTCCTAATCTTGCGCTCAGGATAACCAGCATGATATAAAATGTAACCCTCATTATCCTGAGCCATGGGTGTTTTGCCCTTAACAAAATTAGACAATTTCTTAGGGGCATTAAGCTTGACATTGCTTCCCTATTGGAAACCAATGCCATCCTTAATGCCAGGGCGTCTCCCATTATAAAGCATACTTTTAGCAAATTTAAATTTTTATTTTCAATCTCATGCTCATTAATTTTAGCAGTTAATTGAGTTATATGATCATTTTGTTGTTTAATTAAATCAAGGTGATCATTTATAGCATCAACATTAACATCTCTACATCTAGTGCAAATGGAAACATGCTCAACAGTAGATGTAGATGGTTTGCAAACATTTTATTTATCAATCTTAGCATGTAAAGTACCATTCTCATTTCTAAGACTGGAAATAGAATCATTGCAAACATTCAAATCTTTAGCCTTAGCAATTAAGCTAGCATTCTCAGTCCTAAGGCTAGAAAGAGATTCATTCAATTTGTCAATCTTAGCATTTAAACTAGCATTTTCATTTCTAAGACTGACAATAGAATCATCACAAGCATTTAACTTTTCAACCTTAGTAATTAAACTAGTGTTCTCAGCTCTAAGGTTGGAAATAGTATCATGGCAAATGCTAAGTTCTTTAGTCAAGTTTTCACATTTTTCTATCTCCTGCGCATAAGCATTTTTAACTTTAACATGCATTTTGTTTTCCTTAATAAGGAATTCCTCTTGGCTATCCAAAAGTTCATCCTTCTCATGAATAGCTCCTATTAATTCATTCAATTTTTCCTTTTGTTGCATGTTAAGGTTGGCAAAAAGTGTAAGCAAATCATCTTCATCATCACTAGAACTACCCTCATCACTAGATGTAGTATACTTGGGGGTGGTTCTAGTTTGTACCTTCTTCTTTTTGTCATCCTTTGCCATGAAGCACTTGTGGCCGACGTTGGGGAAGAGAAGTCCCTTGTTGACGGCGATGTTGGCGGCGTCCTCGTCGGAGGAGTCGGTGGAGCTCTCATCGAAGTCCCATTCCCGACACACGTGGGCATCGCCGCCCTTCTTCTTGTAGTACCTCTTCTTCTCCTTCTTCTTTCCCTTCTTGTCGTCGCCCCTGTCACTGTCACTAGACATAGGACATTTAACGATAAAATGACTGGTCTTACCACATTTGTAGCACACCTTTGTGGAGCGGGGTTTGTAATCCTTTCCCCTTTTTTGCCTGAGGATTTGACGGAAGCTCCTGATGATGAGCGCCATCTCCTCATTGTCGAGCTTGGAGGCATCGATGGGGAGCCTACTTGATGTAGACTCTTCTCTCTTCTCTTCCGTTGCTTTGAATGCGACGGGTTGCACCTCGGGTGTGGAGGTGCCGCCTTGCTCCAAGTCGACGATTTGTTTGGAGCCTTTGATCATCAACTCAAAGCTCACAAACTTTCCTATCACTTCCTCGGGAGACATTAGCTTGTATCTAGGATCACCACGTATTAATTGAACTTGAGTAGGATTACAAAATACGAGGGATCTTAGAATAACCTTGACCATTTCATGGTCATCCCACTTAGTGCTCCCGAGGTTGTGCACTTGGTTCACCATGGTCTTTAGCCGGTTGTACATGGCTTGCGGCTCTTCCCCATGGTTGAGGACGAATCGACCGAGCTCTCTCTCGATCGTCTCCCTTTTGGTGATCTTGGTCACCTCATCCCCTTCGTGTGCGGTCTTGAGGACGTCCCAAATTTCTTTGGCGGTCTCTAACCCATGCACTTTGTTATACTCCTCTTGACTTAAAGAGGTGAGGAGTATAGTAGTTGCTTGGGAGTTAAAGTGCCTTATTTGGGTGACTTCGTCTGAGTCATAGTCCTTATCCCCCACCTGTGGTGCCTGCGCTCCATACTCAACAACATCCCATATGCTTTCGTAGAGAGAGGTTAGATGACCTTTCATTTTAACACTCCACATAGAATAATCTTCACCATCAAAAACTGGTGGTTTGCCTAATGGAACGGAAAGTAAAGGAGCGCGTTTAGAAATGCAGGGATAGCGTAGGGGATCTTACTAAACTTCTTGCGCTCATGGCGCTTAGAAGTGACGGACGCGCGTCGGAGCCGGAGGTGGATGGCAACGAAGAATCGGTCTCGTAGTAGACCACTCTGTCCATCTTCTTCTTGTCACCACTCCGATGTGACTTGACTCGTGGAGGTGATTCCTCCCTTCCTTTGGCGCCGGACTCCTTTGATGGAACCTTCCCGTGGCTTGTGCTCGTTTCCATATCCCTCTTAGCGGATCCTCCCGACATCACTTCGAGTGGTTAGACTCTAATGAA
The DNA here is from genome assembly GCF_902167145.1 of Zea mays. NCBI lineage: Eukaryota > Viridiplantae > Streptophyta > Magnoliopsida > Poales > Poaceae > Zea > Zea mays. Next base: position 45,214,201 of record NC_050099.1, on the reverse strand, counting down.
GTATCGGGTTCTGATATCAATTGAAAGTCGCCTAGAGGGGGGTGGATAGGCGGAAACTGAAATTTACAACTTTAAACACACACTTCAAACCGGGGTTAGCGTTACAGCGAATATTAAGTCCGGGAGAGAGGGGAAAACAAATCAACCAATAAAATAAAGCGGATGACACAGTTATTTGTTTTACCGAGGTTCGGTTCTAAAGAACCTAGTCCCCGTTGAGGTGGTCACAAAGACCGGGTCTCTTTCAACCCTTTCCCTCTCTCAAACGGTCACCTAGACCGAGTGAGGCTTCTTCCTTAATCTCATGGGTCACTTAGACCCCGCAAGTACCACCACACAATTGGTGTCTCTTGCCTCGCTTACAAAGCTTGAGAGTAAGAAGTGAGAAAGAAAAGAAAGCCAAGCCAAGCAAACAAGAGCAACAAAGAAACACAAGTGATCCTCTCACAAGTCATAATGCGCTAGAATTGAATTGGGAACTTTGATCGGATCGGTGGCTTTGATTTGTGTCTTGGAGTGTTGCACTTTGCTCTTGTATTGAATAGAGCGTGATAAATGCTTGGATGGTTGGAGTGGAGGTGGTTGAGGGGTATTTATAGCCCTCAATCACCAAGCAATCGTTGGAGTATTCTATATTTGCTTAGCGTTGTCCAAGCCGCTCACTTTATTGTATTCATCCCTGCAAAGAGATGCTAACAAAACAGTAGTAGCTTGGGCATTTTTGTGTATTTGTTCACTAATGAATATAGGGTTATCAGTGCTATCAAAGTGCATTCCATTTTCTACAATCTCCTAGATACTAGGATGGAGGGAGAACAAATGACTACGCATTTTATGACTCCAAAAAGAATAATCTTCTCCATTAAAGTGTGGAGGTTTTCCAAGAGGAATTGATAGTAAATGCGCAATTGAATTGTAAGGAATGCGAGAATAGTCAAAAGAGTAATTGAAAGGGAAATAGTCTCAACATTCCCTATAATCGATTTTGGTGTTTGAGGACCATCACAAACCTTGTGGACTAACCAGTTTGTCTAGTTGATCATTCCACAGGTGCATAAGTTCATCTACAACTATTCTAAATCGACTATCCGGTATACCATAGATTATTCCGGACAGGAGAAGCTTTTTGGAAAAACAGACTAAGGGCGGACCGTCCGGGACCTTGCGGCGGACCGTCCGCGACACCAAAGTGACCCTCGGACAGGAACACTGCATAAACACGAGTCTACACTATGGGCCATCCGATGGAAAAGCAAGCACCGTAGGAGACCAAGCGCGGACCGTCCGGCCTCAGGCGCGGACCGTCCGGTCGGCGCAGAACCAAAAAACCCGAAGGTGACGGGTTCAGTAAAATGAATTATAGCGTCCTCGCGGACCGTCCGATGTGCACGACCGGACCATCCGTGACTGCCTTTATCTGACATCTGACGACGCATTAAATGCTATATAGCCATTGATATAGCTGTTACTGCTGACCATTGCGATTTCAGCTGTTGATGTGCAGGGGTGGACCGTTCGAACCAGGAGCGCGGACCGTCCGCGGTTGGCAGAAATGGAGCAACGACTAGGAAGTGGTTGGGGGCTATAAATACCACCCCAACCACCTCCATTCACTTGATCCAAGCATTCCAATCCTTCACATTCAATACAAGAGCTAGAAATCCATTCCAAGACACAATCAAAACCTCCAATCTCTCCAAGTTCCACAATTGAGACAAGTGATCATTAGTGATTAACGACTTGAGAGAGAGTGATCCGTGTGATATTTGTCGCTTTTGTTGCTTGGTTTTTGCAATCGTGCTTTCTTCCTTCCCATTCTTATTCTCAAGTGACTTGTAATCAAAGCAAGAGACACCAATTGTGTGGTGGTCCTTGTGGGGTCTAAGTGACCCATTTGATTAAGGAGAAAGCTCACTCGGTCTAGGTGACCGTTTGAGAGAGGGAAAGGGTTGAAAGAGACCCGATCTTTGTGACCACCTCAACGGGGAGTAGGTTAATTGGAACCGAACCTCGGTAAAACAAATCGCCGTGTCATTCGCTCTGTTTCTTTGGTTGATTTGTTTTCCCTCTCTCCCGGACTCGTTTTTCTATTCTAACGCTAACCTCGGCTTGTAGTGTGCTTAAAGTTTGTAAATTTCAGTTTCCGCCTATCCACCTCCTCTAGGCGACTTTCAATTGGTATCAAAGCTCGATGCTTCATTAGAGTCTAACCACTCGAAGTGATGTCAGGAGATCACGCCAAGAGGGAGATCATGACCGGCGGCGACAAGTCTGCAAGCTCGGGGAGAACCCATTCGAGGGAGTCCGGCCACAAGCACAAGGAGGAATCTTCTTCCTCCATTAAGTCACAATGGAAAGGTGACAAGAAGAAGATGATGAAGAAAGTGGTCTACTACGAGACCGACTCTTCGTCACCCTCCACCTCCGGCTCCGAATTGGCGTCCGTCACTTCTAAGCGCCATGAGTGCAAGAAGTATAGTAAGATGCCCCTCCTCTATCCTCGCATTTCCAAACGCACTCCATTACTTTCCATTCCCTTAGGCAAACCACCATTTTTGATGGTGAGGATTATTGTATGTGGAGTGATAAGATGAGGCATCACCTAACCTCATTCCACAAAAGCATATGGGATATTGTTGAGTATAGAGCGCAGGTACCAAAGGTAGGGGACAAAGACTACGATTCGGATGAGGCCGACCAAATTCGGCACTTAAACTCCCAAGCCACAACTATACTCCTCGCCTCCTTGTGTCGAGAGGAGTATAATAAGGTGCAAGGATTAAAGATGGCCAAAGAAATTTGGGACGTCCTCAAAACCGCGCACGAAGGGGATGAGGTGACCAAGATCACCAAGCGGGAAACGATCGAGGGGGAGCTCGGTCGATTCATCCTCAACCAAGGAGAGGAGCCACAGGCCATGTACAACCGACTCAAGACCTTGGCCAACCAAGTTGTCGGTGTTTCGACCCCAGGGGGTCCCTGGACCGACGAGTAAAATGTCGCTGCGTGTCCCAGCCCAGATGGGTCGGCGCGAGACGGAACACAAGAGGGGAAAACAGTAAGGGGAAACCGCGGCTTTCGTGTTATCCTGCGCCCAGGGCGGATGCACTTGCAGTAGGGGGTTACAAGCGTTCGCGAGGGAGAGTGAGAGAGAGGGTGCGAGCCTCGTGCGTCGGCCTGTTCTCCCGCGCTGCCACCTTCTCGTACGAGAGCCCTGGACCTTCCTTTTATAGACGTAAGGAGAGGGCCTAGGTGTACAATGGAGGGTGTAGCAATGTGCTAACGTGTCTAGCAGAGAGGAGCCAGAGCCCTAAGTACATGCCGACGTGGCTGTTGGAGAGGTGTTGCTGCCCTGTTCATGTGATGTTGTGGCCGTCGGAGGAGCGCTTGAGCCCCGTGGAAGTACAGCTGTCAGGGCTGTCGGATCCTTGCTGACGTCTCCTTGCTTCCGTAAGGGGCTAAGAGCCGCCGTCGTCATGGAGCACGCGGGGTGCCATCATTACATGTTTTACCGGGGCGAGCCAGATGGGACGTCGGTCTTGTTCCCCGTAGCCTGAGATGGCTAGGGGTAGGGTAATGATGGCCCCCCTGTGACGTGGTCGGTCCGAGCCCGAGGTCGGGAGAGGTGGTGGCTCCTCCGAGGTCGAGGCTGAGTCCGAGCCCTGGGGTCGGGCGAGGCGGAGACCATCGTCCGGCGTCAAGGTTGAGTCTGAGCCCTAGGGTCGGGCGAGGCGGAGGCCGTCGTCCGGCGTCGAGGTTGAGTCCGAGCCCTGGGGTCGGGCGAGGCGGAGTCCGTCGTCCGAGGTCGAGGTGGAGTCCGAGCCCTGGGGTCGGGCGAGGCGGAGACCGTCGTCCGGCGTCGAGGTTGAGTCCGAGCCCTGGGGTCGGGCGAGGCAGAGACCGTCTTCCGAGGCCGAGACGGGGGCCGAGCCCTGGGGTCGGGCGAGGCGGAGCTTCCTATGGCGCCCGAGGATGGACTTAGCTGCTGTCGGCCTCACTCTGGCGAGTGGCACAGCAGTCAGAGCAGTGCAGGTGGCGCTGTTTTCCTGTCAGGTCGGTCAGTGGAGCGGCGAAGTGATTGCGGTCACTTCGGCCCTGTCGACTGAGGAGCGCGCGTCAGGATAAGGTGTCAGACGATCCTTGCATTGAATGCTCCTACGATACGGTCGGTTGGCGTGGTGATCTGGCCAAGGTTGCTTCTCCGCGAAGCCTGCCCTTGCTAGGCCTCGGGCGAGTCAAAGGTGCGCCCGTTGCTTGAGGAGACCCTCGGGTGAGACGTGAATCCTCCTGGGTCGGCTATCTTTGCCCGAGGCTGGGCTCGGGTGAGGCGAGATCGTGTCCCTTGAGTGGACGGAGCTTTGACCTGAATCGCGCCCATCAGGCCTTTGCAGCTTTGTGCTGATGGGGGTTACCAGCTGAGATTAGGAGTCTTGGGGTACCCCTAATTATGGTCCCCGACAGTAGCCCCCGAGCCTCGAAGGGAGTGTTAGTACTCGCTTGGAGGCTTTTGTCACACTTTTTTGCAAGGGGACCGGCCTTTCTCGGTTGCGTTTCGTTCCGGTGGGTGCGCGCGAGCGCACCCGCCGGGTGTAGCCCCCGAGGCCTCGGAGGAGTGGTTTGACTCCTTCGAGGTCTTAGCGCTTTTCATGACGCCTCGGCCGGTCTGGTTATTCCCTCATGCGAACAGGTCGTTGCCCGGGTGCATAGTCAGGTTCCAAGTTCTCGGGCTAGTATGTTGACGCTGTCAACGGTTTGGCCGAAGTCGGGTTTGCGAGAGCAGCCCCCGAGCCTCCGCACAGAGCGAGAGGACGGTCAAGGACTGACTCGGCTTTTTACATACGCCCCTTCGTCTCCTTTTCGCAAGGAGGAGGGGGGAAGCGCCATGTTGCCCTCGGAGGGCGCCGAACATGGTGTCTCCAGTGAGTTGCTAACGGGTGATCCGAGTGGACGCTCGTGCCCCATTCGATAAGGGTCGGCTAGTGGCCCAGGGGCGCGTCCAAAAGTACCTGCAGGTGATTTACCAGACCCGGTCCCGTTCGATAGGGTCCGAGGGCTCGATGCCTCCCTCTGATGGGATTCCGTTACAGAATCGCTCCTGCTGGTCTCGGAAATGTCCTAGGGTACCTCGGGAGCGTAGCCCGAGCCTCGGCCATGTATCGGACGTACCTAGAGTCATCCCTCGCTCTGCGTGCTCTGAGGCGGCTGTCGAACCCTTCGGGGGCCAGCCTACGAACCCCTGATCAGTAGTGGGCGCGGAGGCCGAGTGGCCTGAGGCGGCTGTCGAACCCTTCCGAGGGGCCAGCCTTCGAACCTCTGACCAGTAGTGGGCGCGGAGCCCGAGTGCTCTGAGGCGGCTGTCGAACCCTTCCGAGGGGCCAGCCTTCGAACCTCTGATCAGTAGTGGGCGCGGAGCCCGAGTGCTCTGAGGGCGGCTGTCGAACCCTTCCGAGGGGCCAGCCTTCGAACCTCTGATCAGTAGGGGGGCTCGAGGCCCACTTCCTTCGCGGAGAAGGATCCCTTTCAGAGTATCCCCTTTCCCGGTCCCTGTAGCAAGAGAGAGAAAGGGGAAGAGGAAAAGGATACGAAATTGAACGACGTGGCGCACCTTTTCTGACGCGGTCATTATGGTGGAGGTGAAGCGTCGCCCCCTTCGCCTGCCAGAGGTGTCGCCTGCCCTGTCGCAGAGTTAATGCGACGGGACGAGTGGTTGGCGGGGCGGCCGTTGTGCATGCGCGAGCCGTTCGAGGAACGGAACACGGGCGCGTCGTCTTCACGTCGTGGGAGAGGGCTCTCTCGCTGTCCCTGGAGGGGACGTGAGCCTGCAAACGATTTGACCGCTGCTTCCGCCCGCCTGCCGCCGCCATTACTGCCGGCCCACCTTTGGCCATATCGACCATCGCGCCTTCTCCCGCGGCGGACTGACCCGTGACCGATGTGCTCGGTTGGCACTGTTGGGCCATGCACAGGGTTGCCTCGAGTCGCGGCTCTGGTTCCGCAGTCGAGAAGGCGCGGTACTGGCGTAAGTGGTGGTGCAGTTTCTCGCACGTAGTAACCGGCGCGCCGGTTACATGACGTGTGGGCCTGGGCCTCCATGCTGGACGCGTCGAAGTCGAAAGGGTGCGCCCCCTTGGTGTGGTTGCATGCCGCCTGCATGGCGGCTCGCCCTTTCACCCGCTGGTCTGGGCGAAAGTGGAGGAGTGCTTGTAACCGCTGGGCAGTTACGTGCTCTGCGCGCGGCGGTTTGGCTTCTTCTGCCCTGGGCCAGCTTGCATGACACGTGGGACCCAGCCCCCGTGTCGTAGGGGGAAGACCTTGGAGCGCGTTGGTGAAGACTCAGTCCGCGACGGCTGAGGACGCAAGTGGGGAGAGTCGCCTTTAAAAAGGGGGCGACCCCCTTGGATGGCAGTCATGCCTTCACACTCCCCTCATGCATTGCGTCCTTCCACCTTCCGAGCCCCCTGATGGGGAGCGCCCGCGTTGCTTTCGTCTTGCTGTCGTTGGAGGAATGCAACTTCGCGGAAGTTGGTACCTTTCAGCCATCGCTCGGCTTCAAGGATTTTCATCAGGCAGCCCGGCTGCATCCCCTTGCCGATGGTCACCCAAGACGGTGACCACCAGTTTGATGGTGGGGAGAAGCAAGCCGAGATGCGACCTTTGCCCCGCCCTCAGCTTCAAGGATGTTCATCATCAGTGCTGGGGAGGGGAGTGTGCCAAGTTGGGGCATGTCTCCACGCGGGCAGCGGCCCGCGCCTTCCCTCAATGATCGGGGGGAAGGGCGTTCACCGTTCGTGGCGCTAGCAGCTGCCGCGTGTCTGGCTCTCCGGCCTGAGCGGCTTTGGCGCTGCTTCCGGTGCCACTTCCCACCGAGGCAGCCGAAAGAGGTTTCTCTGCCAACGAGATAGTCGGGCCACCCGCGGACTGACCTCCGGCTCTACGGCCTTGGTAGCTTGTCCTCACCCCTCGAGTGGGGACGTGGGCGAGGGCCTTGTCACAGCAGCGTCTGCCCTGAGGTCATCGCTGCTGCTGTTTGGCCGCCCGGAGCGGCAGTCGTTGTCGCTGCTGCCGGAGCGGGCGTCGGCGAGCCACCTGGGGTTTTGTCGTCCCGCAGGCCCTCCGATGTGGGGGTTGTTCGTACCTGCGGGAGTGGAACCGGAGTTCTGTCTGTAATGGCACCTTGAGTGCCGGTGTCTGTTCATTGCGGCTGTCGGGGCCTGAACATCTTAGGTATTTTGGGTGTAATACCATGTTTTTTCCTCATTTTGAGCACTAGGATTCGCCTGTCGGCTAGCGGAACCGCTTTACCAAGTGTGAGTTGCCCCGTGCGGAAGGTGACGAGTGAGGTATACGTATCCCGGAGGCGTAGGTGTCCCTCGGCTCGATCGGCATTGCCGCCCGAGGCTTCTCTTGCTCAGTGAAGGAACCCTCGGCTGCTCTGCGATGAGCCGAAGCCGGAGGCAGCGGTGTCAGCGTGGACAGAGGCGGAGTTGGCTCGAAAAGAAGCTTCGTCGGCCGGAGCCTGGCCGGGCCGTCCATTAGCGGGACCAACGCCGGAGTCGGGTTGCCGAGGCCATGAGCCGGGCTGATGTCCTCGGGGGACAGCTGGCTGAGGCTACGGAGCGGCCGGTCGAGCCATCTGCTCGGGCTGGGTTCCTGGAGGAGACCCCGGCGACGATGGCCTAGGCGCGATGCTGACATCTTTCTTCGAGGTGGAGATCCTCCGACCATGTTGTCGTCCGAGGCCCGGTCGAATTCCGCCGAAGGTGGAATTGACGTCGAGGGTGCTGCTGCTCCCCCTGCTGATGTCCGATCCTGCAGGAACAGTTTATTTGTAGTGTGCGTATGTTTTTTTTTGCGGCCGCCGAGGCCCAAACATACCATCGTCGTGTTGTAAAGCTGCATTTCTTTTCCCTTTGTTTCGAGTATCAGGACTTAATTGTCGGTAGCAGAATCATTTATCCGAGCGAGAGTTACTTATCACGAAAGGTGATGAGTGAGGTATCCGTATCCCGGAGGCGTAGGAGTCCCTCGGCTCGGTCGACCTTGCCGCTTACGTGTACTCTTACTCGTCTGTTGGATTTTGTTATCGATATAGTCGAGAAGGCACGAAAAATCGTTTCGGCAGAAAAGTTTTCGAGCGTTAAGACTTGTTCGGTCAGCGAAATCGCTTATCCGAGCGTGAGTTACTTATCGCAGAAGGTGATGAGTGAGGTATCCGTATCCCGGAGGCGTAGGAGTCCCTCGGCTCGGTCGACCTTGCCTGCTTACGTGTACTCCATCGTTTTCAGGATCCCACTGTCGAAGCAGTCGAAAAGCACGAAAGGTGTTCTAGCAGAAAGACTTTTTTCGAGGAAAATTTTGACGCAGAGGGGGTTCCCCCCTTCTAGCCCCCGAGGGAGGGTCGGGTTTTGCCGAGGCAAGGCTGACCCTTCCTTGATGGTTAGACTTTATTTGCGTATGTAAACGAGGTGTATGAACGACTTGAAAACATCTTAAGGGTAGAAGCGACGTAGCTGTCGGATGTTCCAAGCGTTGCTGTAGACCTCGCCTTGACTGTTGGCCAGCTTTTATGTTCCGGGCTTCAAAATCTTGGCGATGATGAACGGCCCTTCCAAGGGAGGCGCGAGCTTGTGGCACCCTTGGGTGTCTTGTCATAGCCGAAGCACCAAGTCCCCCACCTGGAGGTCTCGGGACCGAACCCCTCGGGCGTGGTAGCGTCGCAGGGACTGCTGATACCGCGCCGAGTGTAGTAAGGCCATGTCCCGAGCCTCCTCCAGGTGGTCCAGTGAGTCTTCTCGGTTGGTTTGGTTGCTTCGGTCGTCGTATGCCCTCGTCCTCGGGGATCCGCATTCTAAGTCTGTGGGCAAGATAGCCTCGGCCCCATAGACTAGAAAGAACGGCGTGAAGCCCGTGGCTCGGCTTGGCGTCGTCCTCAGACTCCAGACCACCAAGGGGAGTTCCTTCATCCATCGCCTGCCGAATTTGTTGAGGTCATTGTAGATCCTTGGCTTGAGTCCTTGTAGAATCATGTCATTGGCACGTTCTACCTGTCCATTCGTCATGGGGTGAGCTACGGCGGCCCGGTCCACCCGGATGTGGTGGTCCTCGCAGAAGTCCAGGAACTTTCTGCCAATGAACTGGGTGCCGTTGTCGGTGATGATGGAGTTCGGGACCCCAAAGCGATGGATGATGTTGGTGAAGAACGCCACCGCCTGTTCGGACCTGATGCTGTTTAGGGGGTTTGACCTTGATCCACTTGGAGAATTTGTCGATGGCGACCAGCAGGTGCGTGTAGCCCCCAGGTGCCTTCTGCAAGGGACCGACGAGGTCCAGACCCCACACAGCAAACGGCCAGGTGATGGGTATTGTTTGCAGGGCCTGAGCGGGCAGGTGCGTTTGCCTTGCGTAGAATTGACACCCTTGGCAGGTGCGTACAATCCTAGTGGCGTCGGCCACCGCGGTTGGCCAGTAGAAACCCTGTCGGAAGGCGTTTCCAACGAGGGTCTGAGGTGCTGCGTGGTGACCGCAAGCCCCCGAGTGTATTTCTTGTAATAACTCCTGACCTTCGGTGATGGATATGCATCGCTGGAGGATGCCTGAGGGGCTGCGGTGGTAGAGCTCCTTTCCGTCACCCAGCAAGACGAACGACTTGGCGCGCTGCGCCAGTCGCCGAGCTTCGGTTCTGTCGAGGGGTAGCTCTCCTCGGTGGAGATATTGTAGGTACGGGGTCTGCCAGTTTCGATTAGGCGGGACCCCATTCCGCTCTTCCTCGACGCGCAGTGCCTCACCCTCGGGGGCCGAGGGTGCCTCGGGCCGAGCCAAGGGTGCCTCGGGCTGAGCCGAGGGCGCCTCGGGCAGGGCCGAGACCTTCTCGGGCTCGGGCGTGTCGTCGGTCTTGACTGAGGGTTGATGTAGGTCTTGAGAGAAGACGTTTGGAGGAACTGTCGTCCGCCCCGAGGCTATCTTAGCCAGCTCGTCCGCAGTCTCGTTGTATCGTCGGGCGACGTGGTTGAGCTCGAGGCCGTAGAACTTGTCCTCCAGGCATCGAACCTCATCGCAGTAGGCTTCCATCTTCGGGTCGTGGCAGTAGGAGTTCTTCATGACTTGGTTGATGACAAGCTACGAGTCGCCACGAGCGTCGAGGCGTCGGACCCCTAGCTCGATGGTGATGCGCAACCCGTTAACCAGAGCCTCGTACTCGGCCACATTGTTGGACGCCGGGAAATGGAGGCGCAACACGTAGCGGAGGTGCTTCCCGAGGGGTGAGATGAAGAGCAGGCCCGTGCCCGCTCCTTTCTTCATCAGCGACACGTTGAAAAACATGGTCCAGAGTTCTTGTTGGATCGGAGCTGCTGGAAGCTGGCTGTCGACCCATTCAGCTACAAAGTCCGCCAAGACTTGGGACTTGATGGCCTTCCGAGGGGCGAACGAGATTGTCTCGCCCATGATCTCCACCGCTCACTTTGCAATCTTACCCGAGGCCTCTCGGCACTGGATGATCTCCCCCAGGGGGAAGGATGACACCACAGTCACCGGATGAGACTCGAAGTAGTGTCGCAACTTTCGCCGCGTCAGAATTACCGCGTACAGTAGCTTCTGGATTTGCGGGTAGCGGATTTTGGCCTCGGACAGTACCTCACTGATGAAGTAGACCGGCCTCTGGACGGGCAATGCATGCCCTTCTTCTCGTCTCTCAACCACGATCACGGCGCTGACCACCTGAGTGGTAGCGGCGACGTAGATCAAGAGGGCTTCTCCGGCGGCGGGGGGCACCAAGATGGGCGCGCTTGTAAGGAGCACCTTTAGGTTCCCGAGGGCTTCCTCGGCCTCGGGGGTCCAAGTGAAGCGCTCGGTCTTCCTTAAGAGGCGGTACAGAGGTAGGCCTCTTTCGCCGAGGCGCGAGATGAAACGGCTCAGAGCCGCAAGGCATCCCATGACCCTCTGTACTCCTTTCAAGTCGTTGATGGGCCCCATGTTGGTGATGGCCGCGATTTTCTCCGGGTTGGCCTCGATGCCCCGCTCGGAGACGATGAACCCCAGGAGCATGCCTCGGGGGACTCCGAAGACACACTTATCGGGATTGAGTTTTACGCCTTTCGCCTTGAGACACTTGAATGTCGTTTCAAGGTCGGAGAGGAGGTCGGAGGCTTTTCTCGTCTTGACTACGATGTCATCGACGTAAGCCTCGACCGTTCGACCAATGTGGTCACCGAACACGTGGTTCATGCACCTTTGGTATGTCGCACCCGCATTCCTCAAACCGAATGGCATGGTAACATAGCAGTACATGCCAAAGGGTGTGATGAAAGAAGTCGCGAGCTGGTCGGACTCTTTCATCTTGATTTGGTGATACCCTGAGTAGGCATCGAGGAAAGACAGGGTTTCGCACCCAGTAGTGGAATCCACGATTTGATCGATGCGAGGCAGAGGGTAGGGAACCTTCGGACATGCTTTGTTTAGACCGGTGTAGTCTACACACATCCGCCATTTCCTGCCTTTCTTTCTCACAAGCACAGGGTTGGCTAGCCATTTGGGATGGAATACCTCTTTGATGAACCTTGCAGCCATCAGCTTGTGGATCTCCTCGCCTATGGCTCTGCGCTTTTCTTCGTCGAATCGGCGCAGAGGCTGCTTCACGGGTCGGGCTCCAGCTCGGATATCCAGCGAGTGCTCGGCGACATCCCTTGGTATGCCAGGCATGTCCGAGGGACTCCACGCAAAAACTTCGGCGTTCGCGCGGAGAAAGTCGACGAGCACTGCTTCCTATTTAGGGTCAAGCTCGGAGCCGATCCGGATCTGCTTGGAGGCGTCGTTGCTGGGGTCGAGAGGGACAGACTTAACCGCCTCTGCTGGCTCGAAGTTGCCGGCGTGGCGCTTCGCATCTAGCACCTCCTTGGAAAGGCTCTCCAGGTCGGCGATGAGGGCCTCGGATTCGGCGAGGGCCTCGGCGTACTCCACGCACTCCACGTCGCATTCGTACGCGTGTCGGTACGTGGAGCCGACGGTGATGACCCCGTTGGGGCCCGGCATCTTGAGCTTGAGGTAGGTGTAGTTGGGGATGGCCATGAACTTGGCGTAGCATGGTCTCCCCAGCACTGCGTGGTAGGTTCCTCGGAACCCGACCACCTCGAACGTGAGGGTTTCCTTTCGGAAGTTGGAGGGAGTCCCGAAGCAGACGGGTAGATCGAGTTGCCCAAGGGGTTGGACGCGTTTCCCGGGGATGATCCCGTAAAATGGTGCCGCGCCAACCCGGATCGTGGACAGATCGATCTGCAGGAGCCCGAGGGTCTCGGCGTAGATGATGTTGAGGCTGCTGCCTCCGTCCATGAGGACCTTGGTAAGCCTGACGTTGCCGATGACGAGATCGACAACGAGCGGGTACTTTCCCGGGCTCGGCACGCGGTCGGGGTGGTCGCCCCGGTCGAAGGTGATGGGCTTGTCGGACCAGTCTAAGTAGACTGGCGCCGCCACCTTCACCGAGCAGACCTCTCGGCGCTCTTGCTTGCGGTGCCGAGCTGAGGCGTTCGCCACCTGCCCACCGTAGATCATGAAGCAGTCGTGGACCTCGGGGAACTCCTCTGCCTTGTGATCCTCCTTCTTGTCGTAGTTGTGGGCTCTGCCACCTTCCGCCGGGTGTAGCATCCTAAAAATTCAAATCTTGAAATTTTCTCAAACTCGCTCTAAATTCAAAATAAATTTCAAATTTCTTTTCAAAATGTTTGTTTGTGAGTTGATATCAACAAATAAAATATAGTGGTCTATATTCTCTCCAAAATCCTCCTCAAAATATCCTACAAATATTTCCCCAGTGATCCCCCTCAAATTGTTTCCAGAAATACTGCCCAGATATTTCCCTGGTGATCCCCCTTCAAGTTCTTTCCAGAAATATTGCCCAGATATTCCACCGATATATCTCCAAGTATTTTCCTCCTGAGAAATACCTTCAGAATCATTTTTCAAGTCCCTATAAATATTTTCTTCATAACTTTCCTCATGCTCATATGTATACGTATGCCTCCAGTGTCATACGTTGAGCTCTACAAGCTAATTACACTCATATAAGACAAATACATGCTCATCTCCCACTAATCCTCTCATCCTCCCACTAATCCTCTCATCCCTCCCCCTAATCCCCCACCATGGCTATAAATAGAGGGGCAAGGGCCTCCTCTCATCCCACCCAAAGCCATTTCATGGCAACTCTCCCCCCCCCCCCCGCACACACACCCACTCCATGTTCCACACAAGCACACACTAGCACAAGGATCGTTCGGTCGTTCTTCGATCGTTCGTCCCCTGTTCTTAGTTTGCTCGTTCGTTCGTCCGATCGTTCGATCGTTCGTCCGATCGTTCATGGTTCATTCGTCCGTTCGTCCGATCGTTCGATCGTTCGTTCGTCCAAATAATCTTACCGTTATGCTGTCGAAATTCCGATCGTTCGTTCGTTCGATCATTCGATCGTTCATCGTTCGTTCATAGTTCCTATTCATCGTTCATCGTTCGTTCATAGTCCCTATTCATCGTTCTTCTAGATAATCTTTGTCCTGCCGTTATGCTGCCGAAATTCCGATCGTTCGTTCGTCCGATCATTCGACCGTTCGTCCATTCGTTCATCCAAATAATCTTTTTTCTGCCGTTATGCTGCCGAAATTCCGATCGTTCGTTCGTTCGATCATTCGATCGCTCATCGTTCGTTCATAGTTCCTATTCATCGTTCATCGTTCGTTCATAGTCCCTATTCATCGTTCTTCCATATAATCTTTGTCCTCCGTTATGCTGCCAAAATTTCGATCGTTCGTTCAATCATTCGATCGTTCGTTCGTTCGTAGTTTCTATTCATCGTTCATCGTTCGTTCATCGTTCCTATTCATCGTTCATCGTTACTATTCACCGACACTATTCACCATCGTTACTATTCATTGTTACTATTCGTCATCGTTACTATTTATCATCGTTACTACTCATCGATGATATCTATAGTAACTTTTTCGTCGTCACTATTCATCGTTACTATTCATTGTTACTATTCATCGATTAGCCGATCACCCCAAATTTCAACTACTCATACATCATGCTATCCAGTCCACCTAAGACCAGCCAGACCCATATTCCAGTCATACGAACTCCGGTGACTGTGATTTCCCTTCCAGTGGGAACTTCCCATCTGGTCACCCATCCCAGGTTTCTCCAAGTTGAGCACGCTTAACTTTGAGATTCCTTCGAACCAGGCTCCCAAACTCAGATTCCAATAATTCTCGTTTCTAAATTCTTATCAAACTATTCCCTATCCAACCATGTCATCCCTTAAGCATGGTCCATATTCCAGAAAACTCCCAAAATACTCTTGTCCCATATTCTACCTATAACTCTCCTGTTCATACTAAGTCAGACGATTCATTCGTCACTATTCTCACCAACAGTGAACTTCACTGTGCTACACCACATACACCCAGCTATAAATACACCCAGCTACCCTCTCCCTCTCCACACACACTCAACACCCTCAGCCAAGGCAAAAACCCCACCCACTCAGTTACTCTGCTCTGCCAGCTACACGCATAGTGTCGCTTCGCCTCTAGTCCACCCTCCTGGTAAGCACCTCCGCTCCACCACCAGTAATATCACAACACCACATGACACAGATTCTACTCAAGACTCTACCCATCCATATATCGCTATTCTGACCACTATACTAAATATTTGTTGGTATACTTGCTTGTTTGTATGTTTGCTTGTTCATGTTGCATAGTTATCGGAGCGTTCGTGCCGTCTCGTGGAGGCCAGATCTGCAAGTCTACGCCAGGCAGTGGAGCTAGAAGCCAGTTCCGCGAGCTCCCCTTCCCCCTTCACCGAATAAGCACGGCAAGCTCACTGGATCCCTTTGATGCATAAATTACCTATGATTTTTCAACCACAACCCTCAGCCTGTTATTTTATGCATGATATGATTTTGAGACAAGTTATTATGGCCACCCAGCCGCTTGCCGCAATCAATCCCTGATATATATGTTCCAAATGATTTGAGAACAGGTGTGAGTTTTCAAAAGAAAATGCTTTTCAAAATGTGTGTGATGAAGGGTTTTCACCCTTATCACCTTGTGAGTGGGATAATCAGGGACTCCCTGGTTTAGGGGAGGGCTTAAGGTGTTGGCTCAGCTGGTTTAGGCGTGAGCAGAAGGATTGTCCCCTCGTATAAGGACCGGTTTGTCATCTTCACTACCTGTACTCTTTAATAGTACAACCACTCGAGACTGTGTGGGCAGTCACTCAATCTGAACTCATATGGTCCAACCCCAGGGTTATGAAGGCTGGGGAGCACCGGGAGGATAAGGAGGAGGAAAGTTTTGTCCGGTTTGGACATGGTGGTGGCATCACTCCTTCCGGATAACCGTTAAGGTTAGGACGTGCGGGGAAAGAAAGAGAGTCAGATTCGGGTCTCATTGGCTATGGGATCGCAGAGCCGAACTAGTGGGTAAAGTGTACACCTCTGCGCAGAGTTTGAAAACCTATTCGAATAGTTTGTGTCCACAGGAATGGACGAGTCTGGTATGGTATGGCAATTAATGTTTTGTTTTCCAAAAAAGAGATGCTTTTGAAAAGTGGTTTTTAAAAGGTTCGGCGGTTGAGCCGTGAGCTATGGTGGACGGGAAGTCCAGTAGCTGTTTTTGAAAATGAAAACCAGTGGGAACTGCTGAGATACCTGGATGGTTTAGTCCAGAGGATTTTGTTATAATACTGAAAAACTTCCTGCTCCTTTTGGAGAGGATGCGCTTTGCAAAAATACAAAATGTTTTTCAAAACAACTCTGCATAAAATATTGCTGTTTCTGCAAAATATCCTGAGCTCCACATATTCCATGCATTATATTTGATTTCCCCATTCCGCAGGTGAAGGTGGGCTGCTGAGTACGTTTGTACTCACCCTTGCTTATTTGTTGTTTTTCAGAAAAAGGAGATCGGGTAAGAGTTACGACTGTTCCCAACCTTGCCTATGGCTGTTGAACGACTGATTTGCTTCGCTGCGTATATCGGGCTGCTTCAGCCCCACTCTGATGATATGTCCCGAGTTGTGGACCAACTCTTAAAGTTGATCGCCACCTTTATAGGTTTGTCTCGTTTAAGCAGATCTGGAATCATCTGATGTATAAATGTGTTTACTAGCCTCCTGGGACTAGTAATTGTATCACATTTGAGTCCCAGAGGATTGGGACGCTTCAGGTGGTATCAGAGCTGTTAGGTTGGCCGCAGGACGTAACCCTTAGCCTGATCAAAAGTTTTTGAGTCCAAACTATTTTCTTAAAAAAATCTTGCTATCATCCCTTCATTTCAAAAATGCTTTCCCCCTTTCCTTCTCTCAGAAGTCAGATGGAGGTTCGCTGCCAAACCAGCTTTTGCCAGAATGAAGATGGTTTCCCTAAGTTGCTGAGAGCATGCACATTTCGCCTCGGAATCAGGAGCCAGCCAGAGTATGATGGTCGTGAGTTCGTCGAGCATGGCATAGAAAAGTGTGTCGTGACTGTATACATTGGATCCAGTCCACACCATGTGGAATGGAGTGTCACTGCTGCTGGGCACAGATTCAGAGACACCTGCCAAGTCGTCGCTCGCAAGGCATTGAGGGCCATGTGTCAGATCTATGAAGAAGAAGTGGCCGACACACCGCTTAGATTCTTCCCGCCCTTTTAGAGAGACCGTCCAGTTTGGATGGCCAGGATGCGTGCATTGGAAGAGCAGCAGCTGCTTGAGGATGACCCCACAGTCGTGTACCTCACTGCATACCTGCTCACCCTGGATGCACAGTATGATTTCTTGGCTCGGCACCACCGTCAGATGATTGCCCGAGTAGAAGATGCAGAGAAGCGCAGCCGTCAGCTCCATGTGGATCTCACCATAGCTCAAGCCCGTGTAGCTGCCTTGGAAAGTCGTGAAGTCATTGCTGTTGAAGCCCTGAAGCAAGCCAAGGATGAGCACGTCCAGAAGTTGATGGAGGCCTACTTGGTAACCCATAACCAACGTAGAGCCCTGCGGATCCAAGAGCCCGCTTCATCCAACCCAGTTCAATCTGTCAGAGATGAAGATCCCCAGATTCTTGAAGTTCACCCGGTCTCTATCAGAGGAGAGAAGAAGGCTTGGGAATTCCCGGAAGGAACCATAGTCTTGGAAGGAATTCCAGTCTTCCCTCAGGCTATGAATAAGCAAGAGCACCCCGAGTCCTCCCAAGATTCCCCGCCAGAGTTGTTTGAGCCCCTCACCATGAAGAAGATTCCATCACCATCCCGTGAGATCAAAGAAGAAGTTGCAAGCACCCCACCAGCACCGTCGTCCTCTGAGGAGCTACAAGAGCCAGTCCAGCTTGAAGAAGAGTTCGACCCCATCTTGCCATCTCAGTTGCCGCCAGAAGAAGTCATCAACATCAGCTCCCTCTTGACCCATCCAGGAGATGTCTCAGATTGAAGTTGTGTGCCAGCCCTGCCAGAAGAGAAGCTGCCTGGTCTGAAGTTAGTTATGCCCAGTCCTCTGCATGCATTGGGTAGTGAAGTTTTTCTTCACTTTGGCTAGAGCCCTACATATATGAGAGGTAATCGTGTAGACTCGTGTTTTGAAAAACTCTAATTGTGTTGCCCCTTAGGGCATTTCAAAATGAATTTCGCTTGATGTTTTCCTCCTTTTTGAGTGCATATGTGATGCTTTAACGTTAGTGCTCATAAGTCCTGGTTAGCATAGTTCTCAATTCAGGAGCCAAGCAATAGTAGTTATGCTTAGCCCCCAAATCTGAGTAGTCCGTGCTTTGGAAAAACTCTATTCTTCCCTTATTCAAAACATTTGATTTGTTTGTGCTTATCATTGCTGAGCTTGTGTTTTTTTTCTTTTTAAGAAAGGTTTTCTCTTAAAACATAGATCACAAATTAGAGCTAATCCTCACCTTATGCTTTCATTCTCATCTTAACCCATCTCAAGAGAAAAGTGCCTTACCCAAGAAGATACCGGGAAGCTTGCCCTTGAAGCCTGGAATAAGCTACAGAAGAAACCTATCCAGCTGCTCAGTCAAAAGGACTGACCGTGAGAATCAAAGTACTGCCCCTGAGTCAAAGTAAACAGGAAAAGAGGACAAAAGGAGTTATTACCATACAGAGAGGCAAGGTTCTTGGAACCAGAGACCACAAACATCAGGGTCATTGACCCCACCACTCACCCATGCCCCCCCGCATACGTGCCCCGCCTCCATGCGCACTACCACCGCCCCCACACCCCCTTTGCAGCGCACTACCACCGCCCACCCCCCTTTTTGCAGTGCACCCACCACCATTATCGCCAGCAACACCCCCCCCTCCATCGCACTTGTTGCCTTGTGGCACCTGCTCCATCACCATCACTCCACACCCCCCCGAGCACCACCATCAGTGTTGCTCGCCTATAAAACCCCCCTAGCTCCCTCAACTCCCATCTCGCTCAAAGCAAAGCACACTCCAGATAAATCCCCTCTACAAAATCGCAAGCAACTCCATTTTTCACTCCCTCGCCCCTAAGATCACAATGCTTGGTGATTCTTGGGTTGAAGACTGTTGTACATGGTTCATAGTCTTCGGTTTCCTCCTCTGTATGATGGTAATACGCTTTGATAGAATCCTCCAGTGGGAAGAGCAAGGAGAAAGAAAGGGTCAGTGAAAAGAAGATAGTGAAGAGAAGATAAGAAGAAGGTTCTCCTATAATCAACCCTGTGTCAGTCATTTCTCCGCAGCCTACTCAAGCAACAACAGCAGAAGAAGATCCCGTAACACCCTTGTTATGAGGTACTTCAAGGTGTTCAAATCCCCAAGATTCAAGAGATCTACCCTCATTCCTTTTAAGTGGGGTAGTGTTCCAGCAAGGTTCCTGCTATGGAGAAAAAGGAGAAGGCCTGTAGCAAGCTTGTGGAGGACCAGATCAACCAAGCGTATAAGTTTCTGGATGAGAAGTGGTCACCCAAGTTCCATTGATGAAGCACCAGAAAACCAATCAAGAAAGGAATCCATGTGGGAGTTCGCAAGAGAAAGGTTTGCGTGTTGGCATCAATGCTTCTTCAATAAGCTAGCTGCCAAGCGAAAGCTAGAAGCCTGAAGATGATCTTTGAGTGCCAGAATCAGCGTTTGCAATCAGCAATCAGATGCTCCTCAAAGGCCAGATTTTGTTTAAGCTCCATTTCCTCAAAGAGTCTGGAGAGTGAAGATATGTAGCTGAAGTAAAGCTATACCCATAACCCTTCTAAGCCGAATCTCGAGGACGAGATTCATTTGAAGTGGGGTAGATTTGTAGCATCCTAAAAATTCAAATCTTGAAATTTTCTCAAACTCACTCTAAATTCAAAATGAATTTCAAATTTCTTTTCAAAATGTTTGTTCGCGAGTTGATATCAACAAATAAAATATAGTGGTCTATATTCTCTCCAAAATCCTCCTCAAAATATCCTACAAATATTTCCCCAGTGATCCCCCTCAAATTGTTTCTAGAAATACTGCCCACATATTTCCCTGGTGATCCCCCTTCAAGTTCTTTCCAGAAATATTGCCCAGATATTCTACCGATATATATCCAAGTATTTTCCTCCTGAGAAATACCTTCAGAATCATTTTTCAAGTCCCTATAAATATTTTCTTCATAACTTTCCTCATGCTCATACGTATACGTATGCCTCCGGTGTCATACGTTGAGCTCTACAAGCTAATTACACTCATATAAGACAAATACATGCTAATCTCCCACTAATCCTCTCATCCTCCCACTAATCTTCTCATACCTCCCCCTAATCCCCCACCATGGCTATAAATAGAGGGGCAAGGGCCTCCTCTCATCCCACCCCAAGCCATTTCATGGCAACTCTCTTCCCCCCCCCACACACACCCACTCCATGTTCCACACAAGCACACACTAGCACAAGGATCGTTCGGTCGTTCTTCGATCGTTCGTCCCCTGTTCTTAGTTTGTTCGTTCGTTCGTCCGATCGTTCGATCGTTCGTCCGATCGTTCATGGTTCGTTCGTCCGTTCGTCCGATCGTCCGTCTGTTCGTTCGTCCAAATAATCTTTTTCCTACCGTTATGCTGCCGAAATTCCGATCGTTCGTTCGTTCAATCATTCGATCGTTCATCGTTCGTTCATAGTTCCTATTCATCGTTCGTTCATAGTCCCTATTCATCTTTCTTCCACATAATCTTTGTCCTGCCGTTATGCTGCCGAAATTCCGATCGTTCGTTCGTCCGATCATTCGATCGTTCGTCCATTCGTTCATCCAAATAATCTTTTTCCTGCCGTTATGCTGCCGAAATTCCGATCGTTCGTTCGTTCGATCATTTGATCGCTCATCGTTCATTCATAGTTCCTATTCATCGTTCATCGTTCGTTCATAGTCCCTATTCATCGTTCTTCCAGATAATCTTTGTCCTCCGTTATGCTGCCAAAATTTCGATCGTTCGTTCGATCATTCGATCGTTCGTTCGTTCGTTCATAGTTCCTATTCATCGTTCATCGTTCGTTCATCGTTCCTATTCATCGTTCATCG
Source organism: Zea mays (assembly GCF_902167145.1). Taxonomy (NCBI): domain Eukaryota; kingdom Viridiplantae; phylum Streptophyta; class Magnoliopsida; order Poales; family Poaceae; genus Zea; species Zea mays. The sequence goes on along the minus strand of NC_050099.1, from coordinate 45,193,671 downwards.
TTACTATTCACCGACACTATTCACCATCGTTACTATTCATCATCGTTACTATTTATCGTCGTTACTACTCATCGATGATATCTATAGTAACTTTTTCGTCGTCACTATTCATCGTTACTATTCACTGTTACTATTCATCGATTAGCCGATCACCCCAAATTTCAACTACTCATACATCATGCTGTCCAGTCCACCTAAGACCAGCCAGACCCATATTCCAGTCATACGAACTCCGGTGACTGTGATTTCCCTTCCAGTGGGAACTTCCCATCTGGTCACCCATCCCAGGTTTCTCCAAGTTGAGCACCCTTAACTTTAAGATTCCTTCGAACCAGGCTCCCAAACTCAGATTCCAATAATTCTCGTTTCTAAATTCTTATCAAACTATTCCCTATCCAACCATGTCATCCCTTAAGCATGGTCCATATTCCAGAAAACTCCCAAAATACTCTTGTCCCATATTCTGCCTATAACTCTCCTGTTCATACTAAGTCAGACGATTCATTCGTCACTATTCTCACCAATAGTGAACTTAAATGTGCTACACCACATACACCCAGCTATAAATACACCCAACTACCCTATCCCTCTCCACACACACTCAACACCCTCAGCCAAGGCAAAAACCCCACCCACTCAGTTACTCTGCTCTGCCGGCTACACGCATAGTGTCACTTCGCCTCTAGTCCACCCTCCTGGTAAGCACCTCCGCTCCACCACCAGTAATATCACAACACCACATGACACAGATTCTACTCAAGACTCTACCCATCCATATATCGCTATTCTGACCACTATACTAAATATTTGTTGGTATACTTGCTTGTTTGTATGTTTGCTTGTTCATGTTGCATAGTTATCGAAGCGTTCGTGCCGTCTCGTGGAGGCCAGATCTGCAAGTCTACGCCAGGCAGTGGAGCTAGAAGCCAGTTCCGCGAGCTCCCCTTCCCCCTTCACCGAATAAGCACGGCAAGCTCACTGGATCCCTTTGATGCATAAATTACCTATGATTTTTCAACCACAACCCTCAGCATGTTATTTTATGCATGATATGATTTTGAGACAAGTTATTATGGCCACCCAACCGCTTGCCGCAATCAATCCCTGATATATATGTTCCAAATGATTTGAGAACAGGTGTGAGTTTTCAAAAGAAAATGCTTTTCAAAATGTGTGTGATGAAGGGTTTTCACCCTTATCACCTTGTGAGTGGGATAATCAAGGACTCCCTGGTTTAGGGGAGGGCCTAAGGTGTTGGCTCAGCTGGTTTAGGCGTGAGCAGAAGGATTGTCCCCTCGTATAAGGACCGGTTTGTCATCTTCACTACCTGTACTCTTTAATAGTACAACCACTCGAGACTGTGTGGGCAGTCACTCAATCTGAACTCGTACGGTCCAACCCCAGGGTTATGAAGGCTGGGGAGCACCGGGAGGATAAGGAGGGGGGAAAGTTTTGTGCGGTTTGGACATGGTGGTGGCCTGACTCCTTCCGGATAACCGTTAAGGTTAGGACGTGCGGGGAAAGAAAGAGAGTCGAATTCGGGTCTCATTGGCCATGGGATCGCAGAGCCGAACTAGTGGGTAAAGTGTACACCTCTGCGCAGAGTTTGAAAACCTATTCGAATAGTCTGTGTCCACAGGAATGGACGAGTCTGGTATGGTATGGCAATTAATGTTTTGTTTTCCAAAAAAGAGATGCTTTTGAAAAGTGGTTTTTAAAAGGTTTGGCGGTTGAGCCGTGAGCTATGGTGGACGGGAAGACCAGTAGCTGTTTTTGAAAATGAAAACCAGTGGGAACTGCTGAGATACCTGGATGGTTTAGTCCAGGGGATTTTGTTATAATACTGAAAAACTTCCTGCTCCTTTTGGAGAGGATGCGCTTTGCAAAAATACAAAATGTTTTTCAAAACAACTCTGCATAAAATATTGTTGTTTCTGCAAAATATCCTGAGCTCCACATAATCCATGCATTATATCTGATTTCACCATTCCGCGGGTGAAGGTGGGCTGCTGAGTACGTTTGTACTCACCCTTGCTTATTTGTTGTTTTTCAGAAAAAGGAGATCGGGTAAGAGTTACGACTGTTCCCAACCTTGCCTATGGTTGTTGGACCGCTGATTTGCTTCGCTGCGTATATCGGGCTGCTTTAGCCCCACTCTGATGATATGTCCCGAGTTGTGGACCAACTCTTAAAGTTGATCGCCACCTTTATAGGTTTGTCTCGTTTAAGCAGATCTGGAATCATCTGATGTATAAATGTGTTTACTAGCCTCCTGGGACTAGTAATTGTATCACATTTGAGTCCCAGAGGATTGGGACGCTTCACCGGGGGCCCGGCCTTGTGGAAGTGGCGCCGAAGCATGACGCGCTCCTCAAGGGTGTGCTTGACGGGACCCTGATGATAGGGGCACGACTCCTTGAGCATCTTGTCGAACAGGTTGACGCCTCCGGGAGGCTTCCGAGGGTTCCTGTGCTCGGCGGCGGCGACAAGATCTGCGTCGGCGGCGTCGCGTTTCGCTTGCGACTTCTTCTTGCCCTTCTTCTTGGTGCCGCGCTGAGCGGACGCCTCGGGGACCTCTTCCGGCTGGCGCCCCTGAGGCTGCTTGTCCTTCCGGAAGATGGCCTCGACCGCCTCCTGACCAAAGGCGAACTTGGTGGCGATGTCCATCAGCTCACTCGCCCTGGTGGGAGTCTTGCGACCCAGCTTACTCACCAGGTCGCGGCAGGTGGTGCCGGCGAGGAACGAGCTGATGACATCTGAGTTGGTGATGTTGGGCAGCTCGGTGCGCTGCTTCGAAAATCGCCGGATGTAGTCACAGAGGGATTCTTCCGGCTGCTGGCGGTAGCTTCAGAGATCCCAAGAGTTCCCAGGGCGCACGTATGTGCCCTGGAAGTTGCCGGCGAAGGCTTTGACCAGGTCGTCCCAGTTGGAGATCTGCGCAGGGGGCAGATGCTCCAGCCAGGCTCGGGCGGCGTCGGAGAGGAACAGGGGAAGGTTGCGGATGATGAGGTTGTCATCGTCCGTTCCACCCAGCTGGCAGGCCAGCCGGTAGTCCGCGAGCCACAGTTCCGGCTTTGTCTCCCCCGAGTACTTGGTGATGATAGTCGGGGTTCGGAACCGGGTCGGGAACGGTGCCCGTCGTATGGCCCGGCTGAAAGGTTGCGGACCGGGTGGTTCGGGCGAGGGGCTCCGATCCTCCCCGCTGTCGTAGCGTCCCCCACGCCTGGGGTGGTAGCCTCGGCGCACCTTCTCGTCGAGGTGGGCTCGACGGTCGTGGCGATGGTGCTCGTTGCCGAGGCGACCCGGGGCCGCAGGCGTTGTGTTCCGCATGCGCCCGGTGTGGACCGAGGCTTCCCATATGAATCGGGAAGTCGCGACGCGATGCTCCGGGGGGTACCCCTGCCTGCGGGAGGCAGAGCTTTCGGCCCGTCGGATCGCGGCATCTTCCAGGAGATTCTTGAGCTCTCCCTGGATACGCCGCCCCTCGGTGGTGGATGGTTCCGGCATCGCTCGGAGTAGTATTGCTGCTGCAGCCAGGTTCTGGCCGACCCCACTGGAAGCTGGGGGCAGCCTTGCCCTGGCATCGTCGGCGATGCGGTGCTGGACGTCCTAGGGTAGATGACGCGCTTCTCCAGCCGGTGCTCGGCCTGCCCACTCCTGCCCGATATCTTGTCGGAGCTGCACAAGTTGTCCTGCTTCCTCATCGAGCCTGGCCTGCATCTCGCGGATTTGCTCGAGCTGTGCGTCCTGACCCCCCGCAGGGACTAGGACCACAGCTAGCTCCCGAAGGATGTCAACGTGAGGCGCAGGCCTAGGGGGATCGCCGTCCTCCGGCATACCAAAGTGGTTGCCTTCGTCGAGACCCCCTAGATCGACGTGGAAACATTCGCGACTTGGGCCACAGTCCTCGTCGCCGAGGCTGTGGCTACTATCGGAGCAATCGGAGAGGCAGTAGTCACATGCGGTCATGAAGTCCCGCATGGCACTGGGGTTACCGAGCCCAGAGAAGTCCCAACCGGAGTCGGGCTCGTCGTCTTCCTCGGAACCCGGGGGGCCGTAGGTCGAGACGGTCGTCAGTCGGTCCCATGTTGACCGCATATGGTACCCCGGAAGGTTCGGATATGCCTTTATGACAGCGTCCACCAAAGCGGGATCGCTCGGTGGGTCGAAGCTGAATTTAAAAGGCACAGGATGGGAAACGGACGGTACCTCTTGATCGACGGATGGTGACGAAGTCGCGTCGGGGACGGACTGCACCGTTATCTCAAGTACGAGGCTAACGCCCAGCAAGCCCTTCGCGAGCGTGCTGGCGTCGTCCGTCTGCTTGGGGTTGGCGTGTTGCGGGAAAACGACGCTCGTCTTCGTCTCAGATGCGAGGTCAACGCCCGACGTGTCCCCCCGCTGGGGCGCCGGTGCCGTCGACTCGCTCGACAGCCGATGAGGTGCCGCCTCCTGCTTGGCCATGGCTGCCCCGCCTCCTCCTCCGTCGGCGAGGAAGGTGACGGGACAGGCCTGGATGTTGCTCTTCCGCCATGTGGGGAAGACGTCGACGATTCCGCCGCCAGTGGGCGGGCTGACGGACGCCATTGTCGCTGTCGCGCGGCGGAGGAAGGAGTATCATGTCGTAGCTGCCGTCGAGGGACATGAACTCGAGACTCCCGAAACGGAGCATTGTCCCGGGTTGGAGAGGTTGCTGGAGACTACCCATCTGGAGCTTGACGGGAAGCTATTCGTCAACACGCAGCAGGCCCCTACCTGGCGCGCCAACTGTCGGTGTTTCAACCCGGAGGGTCCATGGACCGACGAGTAAAATGTCGTTGCGTGTCCCAGCCCAGATGGGTCGGCGCGAGACGGAACACAAGGGGGGAAAACGGTAAGGGGAAACCGCGGCCTTCGTGTTGTCCTGCACCCAGGGCGGATGCTCTTGCAGTAGGGGGTTACAAGCGTTCACGAGGGAGAGTGAGAGAGAGGGCGCGAGCCTCGTGCGTCGGCCTGTTCTCCCGCGCGGCCACCTTCTCGTACGAGAGCCCTGGACCTTCCTTTTATAGACGTAAGGAGAGGGCCCAGGTGTACAATGGGGGGTGTAGCAATGTGCTAACGTGTCTAGCAGAGAGGAGCCAGAGCCCTAAGTACATGCCGACGTGGCTGTTGGAGAGGTGTTGCTGCCCTGTTCATGTGATGTCGTGGCCGTCGGAGGAGCGCTTGAGCCCCGTGGAAGTACAGCTGTCAGGGCTGTCGAATCCTTGCTGATGTCTCCTTGCTTTCGTAAGGGGCTGAGAGCCGCCGTCGTCATGGAGCACGCGGGGTGCCATCATTACCTGTTTTACCGAGGCGAGCCAGATGGCACGCCGGTCTTGTTCCCCGTAGCCTGAGCTAGCTAGGGGTAGGGTAATGATGGCCCCCCTGTGACGTGGTTGGTCCGAGCCCGAGGTCGGGCGAGGTGGTGGCTCCTCCGAGGTCGAGGCTGAGTCTGAGCCCTGGGGTCGGGCGAGGCGGAGACCGTCGTCCGACATCGAGGTTGAGTCTGAGCCCTGGGGTTGGGCGAGGCGGAGGCCGTCGTCTGGCGTCGAGGTTGAGTCCGAGCCCTGGGGTCGGGCGAGGCGGAGTCCATCGTCCGAGGTCAAGGTGGAGTCCGAGCCCTAGGGTCGGGCGAGGCGGAGACCGTCGTCCGGCGTCGAGGTTGAGTCCGAGCCCTGGGGTCGGGCGAGGTGGAGACCGTCTTCCGAGGCCGAGACGGGGGCCGAGCCCTAGGGTTGGGCGAGGCGGAGCTTCCTATGGCGCCCGAGGCTGGACTTAGCTATTGTCAGCCTCACTCTGGCGAGTGGCACAGCAGTCGGAGCAGGGCAGGCGGCGCTGTTTTCCTGTCAGGTCGGTCAGTGGAGGGGCGAAGTGACTGCGGTCACTTCGGCCCTGTCGACTGAGGAGCGCGCGTCAGGATAAGGTGTCAGACGATCCTTGCATTGAATGCTCCTGTGATACGGTCGAATGGCGTGGCGATCTGGCCAAGGTTGCTTCTCCGCGAAGCCTACCCGTGCTGGGCCTCGGGCGAGTCGAAGGTGCGCCTGTTGCTTGAGGAGACCCTCGGGCGAGACGTGAATCCTCTTGGGTCGGCTATCTTTGCCCGAGGCTGGGCTCGGGCGAGGCGAGATCGTGTCCCTTGAGTGGACGGAGCTTTGACCTGAATCGCGCCCATCAGGCCTTTGCAGCTTTGTGCTGATGGGGGTTACCAGCTGAGATTAGGAGTCTTGGGGGTACCCCTAATTATGGTCCCCGACACAAGTGCGCAACCTCGGGAGCACCAAGTGGGATGACCTTGAAATGGTCAAGATTATTCTTAGATCACTTGTTTTTCGTAATCCCACTCAAGTTCAATTAATTCGTGGTGATCCTAGATATAAGTTAATGTCTCCCGAGTAAGTGATAGGAAAGTTTGTGAGCTTTGAATTGATGATCAAAGGCTCCAAACAAATCGTCGAGCAAGGCGGCACCTCCACACCCGAGGTGCAACCCGTCGCATTTAAGGTGACGGGAGAAGAAAAGAAAAAATCTACACCAAGTAGGATTCCAATTGACGCCTCCAAGCTCGACAACGAGGAAATGACGCTCATCATCAAGAGCTTCCGCCAAATCCTCAAGCAAAGGAGGGGGAAGGATTATAAACCCCGCTCCAAGAAGGTTTGTTACAAGTGTGGTAAGCCCGGTCACTTTATAGCTAAATGTCCTATGTCAAGTGATAGTGACAGGGGCGACGACAAGAAGGGAACGAGGAAGGAAAAGAAGAAGTACTACAAGAAGAAGGGCGGCGATGCCCACGTGTGTCGGGAATGGGACTCCGACGAGAGCTCCACCGACTCCTCCTCCGACGAGGATGCCGCCAACATCGTCGCCAACAAGGAACTCCTCTTCCCCAACGTCGGCCACAAGTGCCTCATGGCAAAGGACGGCAAAAATAAGAAGGTAAAATCTAGAGCCTCCACTAAATATACAACATCTAGTGATGAGGGTAGCTCTAGTGATGATGAAGATGATTTGCTTGCTCTTTTTGCCAACTTAAACATGCAACAAAAAGAAAATTTGAATGAATTGATAGGTGCTATTCATGAGAAGGATGAACTCTTGGATAGCCAAGAGGAATTCCTTATTAAGGAAAACAAGAAGCATGTTAAAATAAAAAATGCTTATGCTCGGGAAATAGAGAAATGTGAAAAATTGACTAGTGAGCTTAGCATTTGCCATGACACTATCTCCAACCTTAGAATTGAAAATGGTAGCTTAATTGCTAAGGTTGAAAATAGAAATGTTTGTGATGATTCAATTGCCAATCTTAAGAATGATAATGCTAGTTTAATTGCTAAGATTGACAAATTAAATGAATCAATTTCTAGCCTTAAGATTGAGAATGATAAATTAATTGCTAAGGCTAAGGATTTAAATGTTTGCAATGATTCTATTTCCTGTCTTAGAAATGAGAATGCTACTTTATATGCTAAGATAGAGGAATTAAGATCTTGCAAACCCTCTACTTCTACTATTGAACATATTTCTATTTGCACTAGATGTAGAGACATTAATGTTGATGCTATTCATGATCACCTAGCTTTAGTTAAACAACAAAATGATCACATAGCACAACTAACTAGTAAAATTAATGAGCATGAGATAGCAAATGAAAAATTTACATTTGCTAGGAGCATGCTTTATAATGGGAGACACCCTGGCATTAAAGATGGCATTGTCTTCCAACAGGGAGACAATGTCAAGCTTAATGCCCCCAAGTGTAACGCCCCGAATTTTTGCAGTTGAATTTTTTTTCTTTTCTTTACTCGCCAAAATTCGGGCGTTACCTTTTCTTTTTCTTTTTCCCCTCGCTAAACCTTGACCTTTTCCAAAGTTTTAGCGGGATTCGGTTTGGAATTCCCGTGTAAGAAAAGCCCTAAATACTTTATGTTGTTTGATGCACCATGCCGAACCTTGCATTTCTTTTGATTGCTTTGGAAAGCGCAAATGCATTCATGTAGAAAGATCGGATTTCAAAAATGAGGAGAAGATCTTTTCTTTATTTTTTTCTCTCTCTTTCTCTCTCCTCTTTTTCTCTCTCTCCCGCGCCGTGGGCCGACCCCGGCCGGCCCAGCCGCCCCTGGCGCCCCCTCTTGGGCCTTGGCAGGCCCAACCGCCCCCCCCCCACCTCCCCTTTTTTTCCCCAAACCCTCTCCCTCTCATTTTCCCTCTCTCATTCTCTCCCTAGCCGCCGCCCCTACCCGCCCCCTGCCCTAGCACCGCCCCTGCCCTAGCGCCGGCCGCCGCCCTCGCCGTCGGCCGCCCCTCGCCGGTGAGCCCCCCCTTCTCCCTCCTCCCTCCCTCTCCCCTCCTCCCCCCCCCTCCTCTCTCCCTGGCAGCCCAGCTGCCCGGCCGGCCCCCGGTCGCGCCCCGGCCGCTCGGCCGCGCCCTGGCGCCCCCGGCCAGCCCCAGCCCGCCCCTGGCCGCGCGCCCCGGCCAGCCCCCAGCCGCCCCAGCCGCGCCCCGGCCGGCTGCTGGCCGCGCCTGGCCCGCCCGCCTGGCCCTTGGCCGCGCCCCCTGCACAGGGCCGGTTCAACCGCCCCCCCCCCCTCTGTTTTTTTTATTTTTTATTTTATTTTATTTACTTTCTGTGCTCATAGCTATTTTATTTTAGGTAGGCTAATCATTGTTCATGCCATTGAAATAGGAAGTTTAATTTAAAATTTCGTTATGCTAGTTGATTCATGTAGTTAATTGTTTACCTCGTGCAATGTTGATCAACTTAAAATGATTAGGTTTCCATTAGTGTATATGTAACAGAATTCTTTTGTTAAGAACCAATTATAATTGATCGATAGTGCATAAGATTTAACCCCCTGCGAGACCCTTTCCCGTTTCTTTCTAACCATAGCAAATGCGATATCGAATGTCATACTTGATGCATACTCACTTTATTTGTTCCCTTGTATGGTGTACTGTTCTTTTGTATTAAATGTGGATGGATGTATGTATGTTTGCAATCGCATAGAGAACGATCCGGTCGAAGAGCCCGAGGAATTCGCAGGAGAAGCCCCTGAGCAGCAGTCGGTTGGTGGAGGCAAGTGTCCTTTGACCTATCTCTGTCCTATTCATTATTTAATTCATCTCCCGCTTACACATTTATGCCTAAGGATTGACTAGCTTTTGTTATCCATGTCCTTGTTTACCTTTCTGGGTTGGATTATTACTGCTTAGTTTGATGCTATTGCTCAACTTTAATCAATGAACATGATGAGATTATCTATGATACGCTGTTTTCCCTTCTCTTATGATGATGTGATACTTGTGGTCTTCAAGGGGGCTCGAGCGGTTTCTCGAGTGCCTCTCCGTAAGGACCTGTTCTATGGATGACCGCCCGGGAAAACAGTGCAACCATGAGGGTGGAATGGGGTGCCCTTAGCTGAATAATTAGAGGATCCGGGATGTAGTTCACTTAGCCGTCGTGCCGTCAATGGGGCTCGGTGTATGCGGCTCGCTCTGCCAAGTTTGGGTTCGCCCCTTGGGGAGGAGTGCGGTGCATTTAGGAAACCTAACGGGTGGCTACAGCCCCGGGGAATCTTTGTAAAGGCTTCGTAGTGAATCCTTGGCCATTCACCTCGGGAGTGAATAAGGGTCTTGCAAGCCCGGGCCAGAGAGGGAATCACGGCTTGTGGGTAAAGTGCACAACCTCTGCAGAGTGTTTGAAAACTGATATATCAGCCGTGCTCACGGTTATGAGCGGCCAAGGGAGCTCCAGTGATTAGTGGTACTTGATCAGAGACACTTCGGTACAGGTGGATATGAGAATGATGGTTTTGATTATGATTATGGTGCTGGTAAGTGGTACTCTTTCCGTTTGGAAAGGAGTACGTTTGGGTTAATAACTTGGGTTAATGCTAAAACTTGGCTTTCTACTAGTGAGTAATAATCTGACCAACTAAAAGCAACTGCTTGACTTATCCCCACATAAAGCTAGTCCACTACAGCCAAACGGGATGCTTGCTGAGTATGTTGATGTGTACTCACCCTTGCTCTACACACCAAACCCCCCCCAGGTTGTCAGCATTGCAACCACTGCTCAGGCGAAGATGAAGCTGTGGAAGGAGACTTCCAGGAGTTCCAAGACTACGACGAGTTCTAGGTGTGGGTTAGCGGCAACCCCCAGTCGGCTGCCTGTGAAGGCCGCGGTTATCTACGTTTCTTTTCTGCACTTTGATTTATTGTAAGGACTATATGGACGTCTCAGACGTATGATGTAATCGACTATTTCCCTTATTAATACTATTTTGAGCACTGTGTGATGATGTCCATATTATGTAACTGCTGTGTACGTGAATAACTGATCCTGGCACGTACATGGTTCGCATTCGGTTTGCCTTCTAAAACCGGGTGTGACATAAGTGGTATCAAAGCCGTGCTGACTGTAGGACCGCTAACCTAGAGTAGAATGGTCGCTCTAAGGACTATAGACCTCTGTCTCTGCCTTGACTTTGATATCCCTTCAAAAGTTGGTCATACCGACCAAACCTATGTTCTACTATATATAATACCTTGCTGAAAATCATGTTTTATTCTAATCCTTCATTTACTTATGATTCATTATTTGCTGGTCATATTAATTCTGTTCTCACCCTTTTGCTTGCGATGTCTTTTGTAGATGGCTCGACTTAGACACACTGCACGAAAGTCAGTCATCCCCTTCTTACCCTCCCGCCTTGCTGAGCGTCCGCTTCGCCGTCCCGTGGCCGGACAGTCCAGCCACTTGGAGAGACTACACCACCGCCTGCGTGAGGAGCAGGAGCGTCGACGACAGGAGCAGCAGGGCTCTTCCTTCTCGCTCCAACAGGAGATAGAGTCTGTGAGGAGCTGCTCCCCTGTGCTTCCTCTGGAGCCGCCCCCTGCACCACCACTGGGCGTCCCAGCTTCTGGAGTAGCTGCTGGAGGAGACCCAGACGACGGAGATGGCGACGACAGCTCGAGCCACGACACCGACTTCTCTGCTAACCCTGAGCCGGAAGGATGGGTTGCTCGACCCATCACTCGCGACGCTGCTCGCGGGTGTCACTTCCACGATGCGCTCGACACCCTGCTACGTCGGGCATTTGACCGGCATACTTGGTCTGTCGAGTATCGCTGTGTGGTCTACCAGCATAGTCGCGGGGTCTACCCGGACCGCTGGGAGGCAACTTGCTTGGTGCGCTGCCCGGAGAACAGTCTCCAGGGTGCAGAGGCCTGTTCAGAGCACTATTCTATCTCTGAACGGGACTCAGCTGAGGCCGCCATGCAAGATGCTGCACGGCGTGCGCTTTCGCACTACTGCTCGGTTTTCGGTGGGGCAGCTGACGGTCTTGACCTGAAGTATTACCCCCGCCGTTCATCTGGCAGCACAGGAGGCGTGATTGTCTCACCCGTCGGTGAGGGCAATCCTAGGTTGAGCAGCACAGTCAACCTAGCCGCCGTGCTAAACACGGAGCTGGACCATGCATTAGATGAGCTGAGTAGGGCTCGTGCTGAGATCGCCCTGCTGCGGGCTGAGCGCGCGGAACGTCGTCACTTGGATGGTGGTTCCCCCGCTCCCGTCGGGACTCAGCACCCGTACCGCTCACCTCAGCGTGGACACCAGTCTTATGGCAATCCCGCCTGCAAGACCAAGATAACTCTAGAGCCATAGATCGTTAGAGTTGGATCTTGTAATTAATACGAAATATATATACATAGAAGCTTCAGTCTTAGCGTTAGCCTCGCTTTAGTTAGTCTTAGTTAGACAGGGTAGTTTGCTATATCCTGTGCATTTATGTTTGTCATGATGAACTATGTTTGGTTTGGATCTTTGTAATGACTGTCACCAGAGTGTGGGTATTCCCTGCATTTTGGGTTGCCTATTATGTTAATGGAGTTAGTTATATAGTTGGGAAACCCCTTTTATTCAACTCTCCTCTTTATCTGAGAAGCTGTGTGGTCTGTGTTGGAGATCAGTGAAGATGCTCATCTGTTCAGTGCTGTTGAAGAATTCTATTCTCTTTTCTTATGCTGCAAGACTTGCCAGATCAGTTCTGATGTGTGGTTGCATTCTGCAGATGTCAGAGAACAGGCGCAGAGGAGGAAGGCGTGCTCAGCAGGAGCGAGCCGCTCAACAGGAGGAGGTGCCTCAGCAGCAGCACCTGCCGCCCCCGCCCCCGATGTCCATCGAGCAGATGTTTCTGATGCAGACTCAGGCAGTTCAAGCCATCGGTCAGACCTTGGCCGCCATTCAGCAGCAGCAGCAGCAGCAAGCCCCACCCCAGCCTCAGATGCCTCAGATGCCCAGAGACAAGCGTGCTGAATTCATGAGAGGTCATCCACCAACGTTCGCTCACTCTTCTGACCCCATGGATGCTGAAGATTGGCTGCGCACTGTGGAGCGGGAGTTGCATACCGCTCAGTGCGATGACAGGGAGAAAGTTCTGTATGGTCCCCGTCTGTTGAGAGGAGCAGCCCAGTCATGGTGGGAATCTTACCTCGCCACCCATGCCCATCCTGACGCCATCACCTGGGAAGAGTTCAGAAGTAGCTTTCGTCAGTACCATGTTCCTGCAGGTCTGATGACAGTGAAGAAGGAGGAGTTCCTGGCCCTCAAGCAAGGGCCATTGTCTGTCAGTGAGTACCGAGACAAGTTTCTGCAATTGTCTCGCTATGCTCCTGAAGATGTCAACACCGACGCCAAGCGACAATACCGTTTTCTGAGAGGCTTGGTCGACCCCCTGCAGTACCAACTGATGAATCACACCTTCCCAACATTCCAGCACCTGATTGATAGAGCGATCATGACAGAGAGAAAGCGCAAGGAGATAGAAGATCTGTTCGACCAGTTGAGAGGAGCCAGTGTGTTCTCCAAGATTGATCTGAGGTCAGGTTATCATCAGCTCAGGATCCGACCTTCGGACATTCCGAAGACGACATTCATTTCCAAGTATGGGTTGTATGAGTTCACAGTGATGTCTTTTGGTTTGACCAATGCGCCAGCATTCTTTATGAACTTGATGAACAGTGTATTCATGGATTACCTTGATAAGTTTGTGGTGGTATTCATTGATGACATTCTGGTTTATTCTCAAAGCGAAGAAGAGCACGCAGATCATTTGAGGATGGTGTTGCAGAGATTGCGAGAGCACCAGTTGTATGCAAAGTTGAGCAAGTGTGAGTTCTGGATCAGTGAAGTCCTGTTCTTGGGTCACATAATCAACAAGGAAGGATTGGCTGTGGATCCGAAGAAAGTGGCAGACATTTTGAACTGGAAAGCACCAACAGATGCTAGAGGAATCAAGAGCTTCATTGGAATGGCCGGATATTATCGGCGATTGATTCTAGAAGGCAAAGGCAAAGATTTTCGAGAAGATGCAGAAGGCGTGATATGGTTCAAAGACCGCTTGTGTGTTCCCAATGTCCAGTCCATTCGGGAGTTGATCCTCAAGGAAGCTCATGAGACAGCCTATTCGATTCACCCTGGTAGTGAGAAGATGTATCAGGATCTGAAGAAGAAATTCTGGTGGTACGGAATGAAGAGGGAAATCGCAGAGCATGTGGCCATGTGCGATAGTTGCCGAAGAATTAAGGCAGAACACCAGAGACCAGCTGGATTGTTGCAACCGTTGCAGATCCCTCAGTGGAAATGGGATGAAATTGGTATGGATTTCATAGTCGGATTGCCTCGCACTCGAGCCGGCTACGATTCCATTTGGGTAGTGGTGGACCGTTTGACCAAGTCAGCCCACTTCATACCTGTCAAGACCAGCTACAACAGTGCAGTATTGGCAGAGTTGTATATGTCTCGGATCGTTTGTCTTCATGGTGTGCCAAAGAAGATAGTGTCAGACAGAGGAACGCAGTTCACCTCTCATTTCTGGCAGCAGTTGCATGAAGCCTTAGGCACACATCTGAATTTCAGTTCAGCTTATCATCCGCAGACAGATGGCCAGACCGAAAGAACCAATCAAATTCTTGAAGATATGTTGAGAGCCTGTGCGTTGCAAGATCAGTCCGGATGGGACAAGCGATTGCCTTATGCAGAGTTTTCCTATAACAACAGTTACCAGGCCAGTTTGAAGATGTCACCATTCCAGGCGCTCTATGGAAGGAGTTGTAGAACTCCGTTGCAATGGGATCAGCCTGGAGAAAAGCAAGTGTTTGGGCCAGACATTTTGCTTGAAGCCGAAGAGAACATCAAGATGGTTCGAGAGAATCTGAAGATAGCGCAATCGAGGCAGCGAAGCTATGCAGACACGAGAAGAAGAGAGCTGAGTTTCGAAGTCGGAGACTTTGTTTATCTGAAAGTGTCACCAATCAGAGGAGTCAGAAGATTCGGAGTGAAAGGCAAGCTAGCACCCCGCTACATTGGTCCGTACCAGATCCTCTCAAAGCGTGGAGAAGTGGCTTATCAGCTCAGCCTGCCAGAGAATTTGTCTGCTGTGCATAATGTCTTTCATGTGTCTCAGTTGAAGAAGTGCTTGCGTGTGCCAGAAGAGCAGTTGCCAGTGGAAGGTCTTGAGGTCCAGGAGGACTTGACCTATGTTGAGAAGCCAGCTCAGATCCTTGAGATTGCAGATAGAGTCACCCGAAGGAAGACCATCAGAATGTGCAAAGTCAGATGGAATCACCACTCTGAGGAAGAAGCAACCTGGGAGCGTGAAGATGATCTAGTGGCCAAGTACCCAGAGCTCTTTGCTAGCCAGCCCTGAATCTCGAGGGCGAGATTCTTTTAAGGGGGATAGGTTTGTAACGCCCCGAATTTTTGCAGTTGAATTTTTTTCTTTTCTTTACTCGCCAAAATTCGGGCGTTACCTTTTCTTTTTCTTTTTCCCCTCGCTAAACCTTGACCTTTTCCAAAGTTTTAGCGGGATTCGGTTTGGAATTCCCGTGTAAGAAAAGCCCTAAATACTTTATGTTGTTTGATGCACCATGCCGAACCTTGCATTTCTTTTGATTGCTTTGGAAAGCGCAAATGCATTCATGTAGAAAGATCGGATTTCGAAAATGAGGAGAAGATCTTTTCTTTCTTTTTTTCTCTCTCTTTCTCTCTCCTCTTTTTCTCTCTCTCCCGCGCCGTGGGCCGACCCCAGCCGGCCCAGCCGCCCCTGGCGCCCCCTCTTGGGCCTTGGCAGGCCCAACCGCCCCCCCACCTCCCCTTTTTTTTCCCCAAACCCTCTCCCTCTCCCTCTCATTTTCCCTCTCTCATTCTCTCCCTAGCCGCCGCCCCTACCCGCCCCCTGCCCTAGCGCCGCCCTTGCCCTAGCGCCGGCCGCCGCCCTCGCCGTCGGCCGCCCCTCGCCGGTGAGCCCCCCCTTCTCCCTCCTCCCTCCCTCTCCCCTCCTCCCCCTCCCCCTCCTCTCTCCCTGGCAGCCCAGCCGCCCGGCCGGCCCCCGGCCGCGCCCTGGCGCCCCCGGCCAGCCCCAGCCCGCCCCTGGCCGCGCGCCCCGGCCAGCCCCCAGCCGCCCCAGCCGCGCCCCAGCCGGCTGCTGGCCGCGCCTGGCCCGCCCGCCTGGCCCTTGGCCGCGCCCCCTGCGCAGGGCCGGTTCAACCGCCCCCCCCCTCTGTTTTTTTTATTTTTTATTTTATTTTATTTACTTTCTGTGCTCATAGCTATTTTATTTTAGGTAGGCTAATCATTGTTCATGCCATTGAAATAGGAAGTTTAATTTAAAATTTCGTTATGCTAGTTGATTCATGTAGTTAATTGTTTACCTCGTGCAATGTTGATCAACTTAAAATGATTAGGTTTCCATTAGTGTATATGTAACAGAATTCTTTTGTTAAGAACCAATTATAATTGATCGATAGTGCATAAGATTTAACCCCCTGCGAGACCCTTTCCCGTTTCTTTCTAACCATAGCAAATGCGATATCGAATGTCATACTTGATGCATACTCACTTTATTTGTTCCCTTGTATGGTGTACTGTTCTTTTGTATTAAATGTGGATGGATGTATGTATGTTTGCAATCGCATAGAGAACGATCCGGTCGAAGAGCCCGAGGAATTCGCAGGAGAAGCCCCTGAGCAGCAGTCGGTTGGTGGAGGCAAGTGTCCTTTGACCTATCTCTGTCCTATTCATTATTTAATTCATCTCCTGCTTACACATTTATGCCTAAGGATTGACTAGCTTTTGTTATCCATGTCCTTGTTTACCTTTCTGGGTTGGATTATTACTGCTTAGTTTGATGCTATTGCTCAACTTTAATCAATGAACATGATGAGATTATCTATGATACGCTGTTTTCCCTTCTCTTATGATGATGTGATACTTGTGGTCTTCAAGGGGGCTCGAGCGGTTTCTCGAGTGCCTCTCCGTAAGGACCTGTTCTATGGATGACCGCCCGGGAAAACAGTGCAACCATGAGGGTGGAATGGGGTGCCCTTAGCTGAATAATTAGAGGATCCGGGATGTAGTTCACTTAGCCGTCGTGCCGTCAATGGGGCTCGGTGTATGCGGCTCGCTCTGCCAAGTTTGGGTTCGCCCCTTGGGGAGGAGTGCGGTGCATTTAGGAAACCTAACGGGTGGCTACAGCCCCGGGGAATCTTTGTAAAGGCTTCGTAGTGAATCCTTGGCCATTCACCTCGGGAGTGAATAAGGGTCTTGCAAGCCCGGGCCAGAGAGGGAATCACGGCTTGTGGGTAAAGTGCACAACCTCTGCAGAGTGTTTGAAAACTGATATATCAGCCGTGCTCACGGTTATGAGCGGCCAAGGGAGCTCCAGTGATTAGTGGTACTTGATCAGAGACACTTCGGTACAGGTGGATATGAGAATGATGGTTTTGATTATGATTATGGTGCTGGTAAGTGGTACTCTTTCCGTTTGGAAAGGAGTACGTTTGGGTTAATAACTTGGGTTAATGCTAAAACTTGGCTTTCTACTAGTGAGTAATAATCTGACCAACTAAAAGCAACTGCTTGACTTATCCCCACATAAAGCTAGTCCACTACAGCCAAACGGGATGCTTGCTGAGTATGTTGATGTGTACTCAGCCTTGCTCTACACACCAAACCCCCCCCCCCCAGGTTGTCAGCATTGCAACCACTGCTCAGGCGAAGATGAAGCTGTGGAAGGAGACTTCCAGGAGTTCCAAGACTACGATGAGTTCTAGGTGTGGGTTAGCGGCAACCCCTAGTCGGCTGCCTGTGAAGGCCGCGGTTATCTACGTTTCTTTTCTGCACTTTGATTTATTGTAAGGACTATATGGACGTCTCAGACGTATGATGTAATCGACTATTTCCCTTATTAATACTATTTTGAGCACTGTGTGATGATGTCCATATTATGTAACTGCTGTGTACGTGAATAACTGATCCTGGCACGTACATGGTTCGCATTCGGTTTGCCTTCTAAAACCGGGTGTGACACCAAGAAACTGTCTAATTTTGTTAAGGGTAAGGCTCCCATGGCTTAGGATAACGAGGGTTACATTTTATATCCTGCCGGTTATCCTGAGCACAAGATTAGGAGAATTCATGCTAAGAAGACTCATTCTGTTTCCCATCATGCTTTTATGTATAAGAATGAGGCTTCTAGCTCTAGGCGTTCTACCCATGCTAAAATGCCTAAAAAGAAATCTCCTATTGCATCAAATGAACCTAATGTTTCATTCAAAACTTTTGATGCATCCTATGTTTTAACTAACAAATCAGGCAAAGTAGTTGCCAAATATGTTGGGGGCAAACACAAGGGCTCCAAGACTTGTGTTTGGGTATCCAAGGTGCTTGTTTCTAATGTGAAAGGACCCAAGACCGTTTGGGTACCTAAGAATAAGGCCTAAACTAGTTTTGTAGGTTAATGCATCCGGGGGCTCAAGTTGGATCATTGATAGCGTATGCACAAACCACATGACCGGGAGAAAAAGATGTTCTCCTCCTACGAGAAAAACGAAGATCCCCAAAGAACTATCACATTCGGGGATGGAAATCAAGGTTTGGTCAAAGGACTTGGTAAAATTGCTATATCTCCTGACCATTCCATTTCCAATGTTTTTCTTATAGATTCTTTAGATTATAACTTGCTTTCAATATCTCAATTATGCAAAATCGGTTACAACTGTCTTTTTACGGATATAGGTGTTACTGTCTTTAAAAGAAGTGATGATTCAGTAGCATTTAAGGGAGTATTAGAGGGTCAGCTATACTTAGTTGATTTTAATAGAGCTGAACTCAATACTTGCTTAATTGCTATGACTAATATGGGTTGGCTCTGGCATCGCCGACTAGCCCATGTTGGGATGAAGAATCTTCACAAGCTTCTAAAGGGAGAACACATTTTGGGACTAACCAATGTTTATTTTGAGAAAGACAGGGTTTGTAGCGCTTGTCAAGCAGGGAAGCAAGTTGGTACCCACAATTCACACAAGAACATCATGACGATCGACAGGCCGCTTGAGCTACTCCACATGGATTTATTCGGCCCGATCGCTTACATAAGCATCGGCGGGAGTAAGTATTGTCTTGTAATTGTGGATGATTATTCTCGCTTCACTTGGGTATTTTTTTACAGGAAAAATCTCAAACCCAAGAGACTTTAAAGGGATTCTTGAGATGGGCTCAAAACGAGTTCAGATTAAGGATCAAGAAGATAAGAAGCGATAACGAGACGGAGTTCAAGAACTCTCAAATTGAAGGCTTTCTTGAGGAAGAGGGCATCAAGCTTGAGTTCTCTTCTCCCTACACACCTTAACAAAATGGTGTAGTGGAGAGGAAGAATCAAACTCTACTGGACATGGCAAGGACCATGCTTGATGAGTACAAGACTCTGGACCGGTTTTGGGCTAAGGCAATTAACACCGCCTGCTACTCCATCAACCGGCTCTACCTTCACCGAATCCTCAAGAAGACATCATATGAACTCCTCACCGGTAAAAAGCCCAATGTTTCATATTTTAGAGTCTTTGGTAGCAAATGTTTTATTCTTGTTAAAAGAGGCATAAAATCTAAATTTGCTCCTAAGGTTGTAGAAGGCTTTTTACTTGGTTATGACTCAAACACAAGGGCATATAGAGTCTTCAACAAATCCACTGGATTAGTTGAGGTTTCTTGTGACATTGTGTTTGATGAGACTAATGGCTCTCAAATAGAGCAAGTTGATCTTGATGAGCTAGGTGATGAAGAGGCTCCATGCGTCACGCTAAGGAACATGTCCATTGGGGATGTGTGTCCTAAGGAATTCGAAGAGCCCAATCAAGCTCAAGATCAACCATCATCTTCCGTGCAAGCATCTCCACCAACCCAAGATGAGGATCATGCTCAAGATAATGAAGAAGATCAAGAATATGAGCCACCTCAAGAGGAGGACAATGGTCAAGGGGGAGATGATAATGATCAAGAAAAGGAAGATGATCAAGAAGAACAGGGTCAAAGACCGCCACACCCAAGAGTCCACCAAGCGATACAAAGAGATCACACCGTGAACTCCATCCTCGGCGATATTCATAAGGGGGTAACAACTCGATCTCGAGTTGCTCATTTTTGTGAACATTACTCTTTTGTGTCTTCTATTGAGCCATACAGGGTGGAAGATGCATTAAGGGATTCGGATTGGGTGTTGGCAATGCAAGAGGAGCTCAACAACTTCACGAGGAATGAGGTATGGCATTTAGTTCCACGTCCTAACCAAAATGTTGTAGGAACCAAGTGGGTCTTCCACAACAAGCAAGATGAGCATGATATGGTGACAAGGAACAAAGCCCGACTTGTGGCCAAGGGATACTCACAAGTCGAAGGTTTAGATTTCGGCGAAACCTATGCACCCGTAGATAGGCTTGAGTCAATTCGTATATTACTTGCCTATGCTACTTACCATGGCTTTAAGCTTTACCAAATGGACCTGAAAAGTGTCTTCCTTAATGGACCAATCAAGGAAGAGGTCTATGTTGAGCAACCTCCCGGCTTTGAAGATAGTGAGTACCCTAACGGCCTAACCATGTCTATAAGCTCTCAAAGGCGCTCTATGGGCTCAAGCAAGCCCCAAGAGCATGGTATGAATGCCTAAGAGATTTCCTTATCACTAATGGCTTCAAAGTCGATAAAGCTGATCCTACACTCTTTACTAAAACCATTGCAAATGATTTGTTTGTATGCCAAATTTATGTTGATGATATCATATTTGGGTCTACTAACAAATCTACTTGTGAAGAGTTTAGTAGGATAATGATTCAAAAATTCGAGATGTCTATGATGGGGGAGTTGAAGTATTTTTCTAGGATTTCAAGTCAGGCAACTCCAAGAGGGCACCTTCATCAGCCAAACGAAGTTCATTCAAGACATACTTAACAAGTTTGGAATGAAGGATGCCAAGCCCATCAAGACACCCATGGGAACTAATGGGCATCTCGACCTTGACACGAGAGGTAAGTCCGTAGATCAAAAGGTATACCGGTCGATGATAGGATCTTTACTCTATTTATGTGCATCTCGGCCGGATATTATGCTTTCCGTATGCATGTGTGCAAGGTTCCAAGCCGATCCTAAGGAAGTTCACCTTAGGGCTGTGAAAAGAATCATGAGATATTTAGTTTATACACCTAAGTTTGGTCTTTGGTACCCCAAGGGATCCACTTTTGATTTAATAGGTTATTCAGATGCTGATTGGGAAGGGTGTAAAATTGATAGGAAGAGCACATCAGGGACTTGTCAGTTTCTAGGAAGATCTCTCGTGTCTTGGGCTTCAAAGAAACAAAACTCAGTAGCTCTTTCTACCGCCGAAGCCGAGTACATTGTCGCAGGTCATTGTTGCGCGCGATTGCTTTGGATGAGACAAACCCTCAGGGACTATAGCTACAAATTGAGCAAAGTCCCTCTCCTATGTGACAATGAGAGTGCAATCCGCATGGCAGATAATCCCGTTGAACACAGCCGCACTAAGCACATAGACATTTGGTATCACTTTTTGAGGGATCACCAACAAAGTGGGGATATCGAGATTGCTTATGTTAGCACCAAAGAACAATTAGCCGATATCTTTACCAAACCATTAGATGAGAAAACCTTTACCAAACTTAGGAATGAGCTAAACATTCTTGATTCTCGGAACTTTGATTGATACTTTGCACACATAGCTCATTTATATACCTTTGATCATATCTCTTTTATGTCTACGACTAATATGTTTTCAAGTGTATTCCTATGCTAAGTCGTAGATTGAAAGGGAAATGGAGTCTTCGGCGAAGACAAGGCTTCCACTCCACTCTATCGGTATTATCTACCCTTCGTCGTCACTCCGCACCGCTCTCCACTTTGGTATAATCTTCACTCTTATTACTAGTACCAATGGGGAGAAAGTAAAAAGGGCTCTCAAAAGACTCCGTTTTTGGCGATTAATGCCCAAGGGGGAGAAATATAGCCCAAAGCAAAAGGACCGCACCACCACCAATTTCAAAAGTTTTTAAAAGAAGTTTTCAATCGGTCAGTATTTTTCAAATTGGTATAAAATCTTCTTTCAATTGGTAAAACCCTCTTGAGCACTAAGAGGAGAATTTCATTCAGGGGGAGTTTTGTTTAAGTCAAAGGAAAAGCATTTGAAACAGGGGGAGAAAATTTCGAACCTTGAAAATGCTTCTCGAAATATTATTCATATACCTTTGACTATTTGCAAAAAGATTATGAAAAGATTTTTCAATAGAATTTGCAAAAACAAAACAAGTGGTGCAAATGTGGTCCAAAATATTAAAATTATCATATCAAACTTATCTGCTTATAAATGCTTTCATTTCAAAATAACTTATGCACATCTGTCAAAATGCAAACTAGTTACATTTCTACACTTTGTATTTGCTTTGGTTTGTGTGGGCATCAATCACCAAAAAGGGGGAGATTGAAAGGGAAATAGTCTCAACATTCCCTATAATCGATTTTGGTGTTTGGCGACCATCACAAACCTTGTGGACTAACCAGTTTGTCTAGTTGATCATTCCACATGTGCATAAGTTTATCTACAACTATTCTAAATCGAGTGTCCGGAATACCATAGATTATTCTGGACAGGAGAAGCTTTTTAGAAAAACAGACTAAGCGCGGACCGTCCGGGACCTTGCGGCGGACCGTCCACGACACCAAAGTGACCCTCGGACAGGAACACTGCATAAACGCGAGTCTACACTACAGACCGTCCGATGGAAAAGCAAGCACCGTTCGAGACCAAGCGCGGACCGTCCGGTCGGTGCAGAACCGAAAAAACCCGAAGGTGATGGGTTCGGTAAAATGAATTATAGCGTCCTCGCGGACCGTCCGGTGTGCACGACCGGACCGTCCGCGACTACCTTTATCTGACATCTGACGACGCATTAAATGCTATATAGCCGTTGATATAGCCGTTACTGCTGACCGTTGCGATTTCAGCCGTTGATGTGCACGGACGGACCGTCCGGACCAGGAGCGCGGACCGTCCGCGGTTGGCAGAAATGGAGCAACGGCTAGGAAGTGGTTGGGGGCTATAAATACCACCCCAACCACCTCCATTCACTTGATCCAAGCATTCCAATCTTTCACATTCAATACAAGAGCTAGCAATCCATTCCAAGACATAATCAAAACCTCCAATCTCTCCAAGTTCCACAATTGAGACAAGTGATCATTAGTGATTAGCGACTTGAGAGAGAGAGTGATCCGTGTGATATTTGTCGCTCTTGTTGCTTGGTTTTTGCAATCGTGCTTTCTTCCTTCCCATTCTTATTCTCAAGTGACTTGTAATCAAAGCAAGAGACACCAATTGTGTGGTGGTCCTTGTGGGGTCTAAGTGACCCATTTGATTAAGGAGAAAGCTCACTCGGTCTAGGTGACCGTTTGAGAGAGGGAAAGGGTTGAAAGAGACCCGGTCTTTGTGACCACCTCAACAGGGAGTAGGTTCATTGGAACCGAAGCTCGGTAAAACAAATCACCGTGTCATCCGCTCTATTTCTTTGGTTGATTTGTTTTCCCTCTTTCCCAGACTTGTTTTTCTATTCTAACGCTAACCTCGACTTGTAGTGTGCTTAAAGTTTGTAAATTTCAGTTTCCGCCTATCCACCCCCCCCTAGGCGACTTCCAGTAATTCTGATTGACCGTTTTCTTTTTCGACGAAGAGTCGTCGTCGTCATCCCTTGGTGAAGAAGAGGAGGCGTTGCTGTCATAGTAGATGATCTTCTTGATGCGCCTCTTCTTCTTCCCGTCCCTCTTCTTGTGACTCCAGCCTGAGTCAGTGGGCTTGTCGTCTCTTGGCTCGTTGAAGATGACTCCTCCTTGTCGTTGACCATCATCCCCTTACCCTTAGGATCCATCTCTTCGGGCGGTTAGTCCCTTAGATGAAGAGTACGGCTTGGATACCAATTGAGAGCACCTAGAGGGGGGTGAATAGGTGATCCTGTAAAATTTAACACTAGAAGCACAAACTTGATTTATAAAATGTTAGTGCAATCAAAACCAAGTTGCTAACGTGTGAGATTTAGAAGAAAACCAATCACAGAGAAGATGGACACGAGACACGTTGATTTTTATCCCGTGGTTCGGCCAATGCCTACTCCACGTTGTGGTGTCCTCGTTCGGTCAAGGATTGCACTCAATCCCTCTCAAGTGATCCAATGATCGACTTTGAGTACCACGGTTTCCTTTCTTTGCAGTCTTTTCCCGTTTGCGAGGAATCTCCACAAATTGGAGCCTCTCGCCCTTACAATGTTGATCACACAATAAGCACAGAAGTAAGGGAGGGAAAGCAACACACGCAAGACTCAATCCACAGCACACACGCGCACACAAGCCAAGACTTGAGCTCAAAACACGGCGCAGGGAGTTCACGACTCAAACGGAGCTCAAATCACTAACACAACAATCCAAATGCGTGGATGCGGAGTCTAGAAGTCTTAAGATGTTTAGAGAATGCTTGATATACTGCTCCATGCGCCTAGGGGTCCCTTTTATAGCCCCAAGCTAGGAGTCGTTGGAGATCAACTTGGAAGGCAAATCTTGCCTTCTGTCGAGCGGTGCACCGGACAGTCCGGTGCACCACCGGACATGAACAGTACCTGTCTGGTGCTCGATTTCCTTCCATATCGGGCGCAGCCGACCGTTGGTCTTTCGGGCCCGTTGGTGCACTGGACACTGTCCGGTGTGACCATCCGACCGTTGGCTCGGCCACGTGTCACCTGTTGATCGCGTAGGTGACCGTTGGCCGCGGGCGCCGTTGGCTCACCGGACAGTCCGGTGCACCAACGGACAGTCCGGTGATTTATAGCCACGTCGCCCCGCCGATTCCCGAGAGCAGCCACTTCGCCGCCGGGCCAGCCTGGGCACCGGACACTGTCCGGTGCACCACTAGACAGTCCGGTGTGCTAGGCTGGTGCTGGTTTGGCTGATCATAGCCACTTCTTCAATCCTTTTTCTCTTTTCTTGGCCATGTCTCTAGCACTTAGATAAACATATTAGTACCCAAAAACAATTTACTAAGTCCGGAGACATACCTTGTTACTTGATTTGCATCTTGGTACTTATAAACTTAAAACGATGTGCTGGACATCTAATCACCAAAACAATTATAGAAATGGCCCAGAGGCACATTTCCCTTTCACAAAGCCACTATCTCAAACAAGCTAGATATTGCTAAATAATAACCTAGCTAAAGAAGCCAAAAACACAAGATAATTATCAACCCTACGAGGTCTCCCTATGGGGAGTTCCAACAGCTCCGTTACCAGCTAACTATTGCTAAATAATATTACCTAGGTTCACAAATATATGACACCTGACTTTTTTCGAATATTTTGACCACTCGTCTTATTTAAAATATTTGTTCAAAATGTAAAATTTTAAGTCAAACATAAACTATAAAACAAATCACAAAACTGATAACTCATTATTTTTTGAATAATAAGTTTTTTTCTAAAAAAAGTCAAAACGGTGTCATATATTTATGATATATTTATGATCGCAGAGAGTAGCCTGCTAAAGAAGCCAAAACACAAGCTATCAACCCTACGAGGTCTCTCTACCGAGCTTTTTTCGAATACTTTGACCATTCATCTTATTTAAAATATTTGTTCAAAAATATAAAATTTTAAGTCAAGCATACACTATAAAACAAATCACAAAAATTATAACTTATTATTTTTTGAATAATAAGTTTTTTTCTAAAAAAAGTCAAAAACGGTGTCATATATTTATGATCGCAGGGAGTAGCCTGCCAAGAGCAACTCCAAGAAATTAGCTAAAAAGACTAGCCAAATTTACTGATTTAGCTACTCTCTAAAATAGATTTTAGAGAAAAAATGTAGGCTAATCCAACAGACTCGGTAAACCTACGGACTGAATAGAGAGTGAAGCAGGCTATCCAAAATTGGAGAGCGAAGATGGAGAAATAGAGAGCCACTAAATTTGAAGAGTCGTTTACAGAGTCTATTGGATACAACTTTCTTCTAATATTAGCTAAATTTACCTTTACAAAACCATATACCTAGTCTCTTGGAGTTGCTCTAAAGAAGCCAAAACACAAGGTAATTATCAACCCTATGAGATCTCCCTACCGAGTGTTTGGCAGAGTTCCAACGGCTTCGTTTCCGGCTAGCTATTGCTAGCTAGCTAGCCTATGCTAAAACACAAGCTAATATCAACCATACGCAGTCTCACTATGGCCTATGGCTATGGGGGTGTTTGGCATTTGGGAGAGTTCCAACAGCTCCCTTTCCGGTGAAAATCAACAGGAACAGAGTAAATCTAGTCAACAGCTCCCTTTCCGGTGGAACAGAGTAAATCTAGTATTTATTTTTGTACTAAAGAGTGAGCCAAAACACATACTTCTCGCTGCTCCCCTCTAAAACCATCAACAGGAACAGAGTAAATCTAGTCTTTATTTTTGTACTAAAGAGTGAGCCAAAACACCAACTTCTCGCTGCTCCCCCCTAAAACCAGTCAGAAATCAGTTCACGAACTATTTACCATACTTCTCGCTGCTCCCCCCTAAAACCAGTTAGAAATCACTTCACGAACTATTTACCAAACAGTTTTAGTAAGATAGATTCATTTCTCCTAATCTTTTAGAATTACTCTATTGGATAAACTCTCGGGAACTCTGGGGAACGGCAGAGCTTGGCCTAATGAGCGCTATGTATTATCAACGAATGTCAAGATGGCAGGTGAAACCATGTAACGCATATAATTTAGATAGATGCAAGGAAATAGTGGAATCTGCCACATTTTAGTAGCTACTGATTGCAAAAAGGTAGGAGTGACTCTGGTTTTCAGTACTAACAAGACACAAGCAAAGTAGTTTCCTACAGAAAGGAATGGCAACATCCAGTTCGTCGTTAAGACAAGAAACCAGACTACTCGTCCTCCTGGCTGCGGAGCCTAGCAAGCTTGTTCGTGACCACAATGTCGAGCTGCGCAGCACGCTCCACGATCTCCTTGCGCTTCTTAGTGGACACGTTGTGAGCAATTTCAGCGCAGTAGGTCCTGCATGTGCAAGGGAAGGAAGTTTAAGTCAGTAAAACGAACTGTCCTGATTACAAACACACAAACAGATCACAACCAGCAGACATTGTTAATGACAAAAGACAGAATTGCAATGAGAATCAATACCTGTTGTGCATCATGAGCAACTCCAGCTCAGAAACGTTGTGGACCACAAACTTCTTGAACTTGTTGGGGAGGTAGTGCCTGGTCGACTTGTCAGAACCATAACCAATGTTGGGCATCAAGGTGCATCCCTTGAACTTCCTCCTGACACGGGAGTCAATACCCTTTGGCCTGCGCCAGCTTGGCTGTACAAAGAATCAACAAGTCAGAACTTAGAATTACTCTATGGAGGGAAATAAATACAAAGAAATGGTATAAGAAAAACAAGCTCAATAGATGTCTGCAAGTAATTGGCATACATAGAAATAAACAAATTGAAAAATGAGGGAATTCTAGATACCACAACTAATCCAATCCACAATGTTCTACCAAAATCTATCAGTGTTTCCTCTATTTGGCTAACCATGCATAAGAAGCAATATGCAAAGGGTTCTATCAACAAGAACCTCGTGTTAGTATAAGAGTATGATAATATGCAAACCCAACTTCAAAATTGAGCCCAGCCATGGAAACAATCGAACTTATGATCAAAGGAAGTATTCAAAGTTCCATGTCATACAGCTACATAACTAGAAGCTAAGCAGACAGAACAAAATGCTATCCAAGATAACAGTTTATAAAAATATTAAAGCTGTGATCTGATACAAGATAAGAGTACTAATAATGTATTAAGCAAAAAAAGATCGTTTTTGTATAAATGGACTGCTCTGAAAACAATAAACTATAGGAACCAGCATTAACTGTCTGGTGCAATCAAAAACTTCAAATGATATCTCTTCCATAAATGTGCTGTCGCAAAATTTCAATTTATGCAACCATGGTTAACTGTACAGTATATGAGCCAGAATAACCAGAAGGAACCAAAATTATGTCAAAAGGGGGGCATTTCATCATGTACACCAGAAAAACCCTATGATTGTTATGTTTCTCTACATAAAAATAGAAACATGCGAAAAATTCCATGACATCAAGCGAGAAAATTCCATTGGGCAAGGGATAAGCAATGTAATTATCTATGCTGCTATATATATGTCCGTGGGAGTTCAAATACACTTATTCAACCCAAACAGAGGCAGTTCAATACTTCAGTTTGAAGCACTTGCAGTCTAGGTAACGCAAATCTGCTGTCACCAAGCATCGGCATGCCATTCAAGAAAACTATATATGGGCTAGTTACAAAATAAGCCGGTTGGATCTAACCATCTAGGTACGATTAAACCAGCGCTCGTAGCTAATTACAGTTACAAACATTAACGATGCGGATCTAGGCAAGATTAAACCAGGCACGTAATCATACTGTATCAATACATCATGTGTTAAGCCAGTGCCAAGGCAACATAAGAATATCGCTGCTCTACAAACCATCGACTTCTATCAAGTACACAGATCCACCTCCGAAGAACAGTCCATTCCAGAGATGACAAGAGGGTGGAGATTCAAACCTTAAGGCACTTGTAGCGGTCGAGGTGGGGCCTCTTGAACTGCTTGACCCGCTTCTTCACGATCTTCTTCGTCAGCAGCGGCACCGCCATCTCTGCTCCGTCACCCACCGACCACCGACAAACAACAGCAAACACGCAAACATGAGGCGATGAGCAAACATCGAGCAAAGGAACAAGGAAACCAGCGGGATACTTTCGCCGACGAGGAGGAGGCAGGCACCTTCTGATCGGTGCGCACCTAGAGAAGTGAAGCGAGCGGGGGCGCGAGGCGGCGGGGAATGGGGTTCCGGAGTGAGGAAGGGGCTCTTATACGGGCTAAAAACCCTAGCGAAGACAGACTGGTCGAATGGGCGGCTGGGATGTGTTCATATGTGTTGTGCAGCCGGACGGTTGGATCGGGGTGGATGGGCTCGTATGCTATTGGGCCTCGCTTCGCTGAAAATGTCAGCTATTCGGAGAATAACACGGCAAGTTGAGTCCCTGTGCTGGGTCAGATTTAAGTGGGCCTTTTCATGTAATTAAGCCAGTTCCCACTGTCGATTACTTAGGAAAGGAGTATCCATAGTAAGGCATGCAATCTCTCTCTGACCCATTTGCCGAGCAAGTCTCCAAGTCAGGCTGAATGATCAAGTCCCCGCCGAGTAAGTCTGTGAGGCGGGGCGAACGACTAAGTCCCCGTCGAGTAAGCCTACAAGTTGACATGTTCAAACGTCAGGTCGGGTCGGGTCGTGGGCCATTTATCACGGCCCGTACCGCGACCCGTGCCTAGTGTCGGGTCGTGTTAGCCCGTGCCTCCATGTTTGACGTGTCGGGTCGGGTTTTTTCGGGTTGGGACGGTTTTTGGGTCCCCGTACCCGGCCCGTGAATTATAACGGGTAAAAAATTATGGCTTGTACCCGCCCATTGCATTGGTCGGGTCGGATCAGGCCGGGTTTTTTGGGGCGGGATCGGGTCGGGTTGGTCGGGTCCGGTGGCCCATGATCAGGTCTACCTACGAGCCAGGGCAAGCAAACCGAGCAAGTGTGCGAGGCGGGGCGAACGGCCAAGTCCCCGTCGAGCAAGCCCGTGAGGCGGGACGAACGACCAAGTCCTCACTGAGCAAACCTACGAGACGGGATGAACGACCAAACCCCCGCCGAACAAGTCTGTGAGCCGGGGCGAATGACCAAGTCCCTGCCAAGCGGACCCGCAAGGAAGGAACCCGGGACGACGCTTTTGGCCCATGATGGCCGAGACAAGATGCAATATCATCAAACAACGTCTAGATCGTACATACAGTACCAAACGGTCTCTGACAGACATGATGGAACACCCCCGCGTGCGCCCACGATATACCCTCACTAACTTGCGGGGTCAGTCAACTCTAGTCATGGAAACATCACCATTGAAGTCTCTACAATACGGAAAAGAACGAGACAATACCACATATCGGGTGTATACCTACGCGTGCTGGATAGTGACGCAAGGGGTATGACAGAAGATTAAGTTGTACTGGACACAACCCTAAACCTTGTCGTAAGCCCACTTTGCAGGACCCGTCGGGTACCGCAACGTTGATACCGAGCAAGCTACAGTGACCCGTATGGAGGGAGGACAGGACATAACGCACACCCACACAGGCGATGCCGGGAGGGCTAGAGCAGCCTAGGGGCAACAAGCCGAAGACCCCCGAGTAGAATACAAGTCCCAACTATGAAGTCCACCCTTGAGCTATAAAAGGGCGGGACAATCTTCCTTCTAGACACAAACACACTTGTTGTAACACACTTATGAGCAATACAACAATCAGCACTACACTGGACTAGGGCCTCGGCCTAAACCAGTATAACCCCTGTGTCCCAGCTTGGATCCTCGTGATCCACCATTTAAAGTGAGTCCGCGCTTGCATCCCCCACCGAACACAAATCTATTGTCCTCCTAATTTCCGAAACCACGACGATTAGCGCACCAGGTAGGAGATCGCAAGCGTGCTAAAGTGACTTTTTCACTTTGATGGCCAGCTATTCGACATTCGCCAAGGGCGAGGATTTCGCTCTCGGGAGTCGGATCACCTTCGTCTCCCTCGACTTCCTCGGCGAGGAGACCGGCAAACTTCGCCTCGTTAGCCATAGGCCCGGGCCAGGCATTCCACCAGGACCAAGGCAGAGAAACAACGCCTTAGCTCAAACGGTGCCTCAACAAATCTGTCGTTGTCGTTAAGCAATGGGCGGAAGTAATCCCACCATTAGCCATGGTGGTCGTCCTCGGTCGCCAACCTACATCCATCCTCGACCTCCTCGAGGACGACTCAAGCAGTGCCTCGACGGAGCCTAGCTTGGACTCCGATGAGGCGTAAGAAAGGGCCTATTTCGTGGCCACGCACCATGAGCCGACAATGGAGGGGGAGACTTGAAAGCTCACAACCAAGAAGAAGAATACCAGCACCAGCGTCAAGCACGCATACTCACCCACGAGGCTGCCCTCCAACAGTAGGAGGAGGAGCTCGACTCACTCGTCAAGAGGCTCGATCGGGTTTATGACAACATTGAGAAAATACACCTCAGAGCCGAAAGGACGGGGCGAGGAAGATTTGCGATCAGGTCACTGAAAGTAGCGATGGTGCGCAGTACTTCCTCAACCCCGGTCAAAACATGGTTGCAGTGGCCATGATTCTCCGATTGATCCCCAAACTGGATGAGCCCGAGGCGAAGGCGATGTACTAGAACCTATGCAACTTGTTGTAGAGGGTTGTGGTATAACAAGTTGAGGTTGATCGGTGGCAACACACCGGCATGGAGAGCCGTGACACACACACGGCCTCGTCCTGAAGCAAGGGGGCACAGACCTCCCAATCTACTCCGACGTGCGTCCATATAAAGCACCGCATTGGTGGCATTCACGACGCCCGACACATCCTCGACAACAGGCGTCGGGAACAAGAAGAAGACGAGCTACTGTGAGAAAAGAAGGCACACGCATAGCCCCATCCCACCTAGGCCGGGATCGCGTGCCTTTGGGCACGAGATCAGAAAGGCGTAGTTCCCCACAAAGGTACGTGTGCCAGCCAACATTTTCAAATACGATGGTTCCATGAACCCTGACATGTGGCTAGAGGACTACCGCCTCACGTGTCGCATGGTGGGGATCAAGGATGACCACCTGGTCATCTAGTTCCTCCATGTCCACCTTGCGGAAGGAGCGAGGGCCTGGCTTGAGCATCTACCGGCCAGCACCATACATGACTGGGCCAACCTCCAAAGGGCCTTCGACGGAAACTTTCAAGGCACCTACAAGTGCCCTAGAAGCTCCTGGGCCCTCAAGAGGTGTACCCAAAAGAGCGGTGAGAGCCTCTAGGACTATATCCGGAGGTTCTCACAGAAAAGGAACGAACTCCCAGACGCCACCGACGCTGATGTGGTGAGTGCCTTCACCTATAGCACCACCAACGAGGCCCTAGTCCATGAGCTCGAACGAGGGCGACTAAAGACGGACACCGACCTCCTCAACATAGCGACCAAGTTTCGCTGACAAGGAAGACACGGTAGAGGCAATTTTCCACAAGGAAAAAAACCCATGCGATGTTGGCGAGCCCAGCGGCGAGAGGAGGGATCGACGAGAGCACCTCGATAGGTGCTGGAGGAACCACCACCACACGCGCGCCAAAGAGGGAGAGGTCGTTACTGTGGCGATTGCCTAGGCCACCGACAAAGAACAGCAACGACCACTTCCAGAAGTTGATGGATTCACCGTGTTAGAATCATGACTTCCCTTTTTGCCACAAACTCTGGGAGTGCGAACTCCTAAAGTGCTTCATCTCCAAGCCGCCGGCCAAAAAGGCAAAGCAGGAAGAGTCGACAAAGCCGGTGGAGCAGGAGACCCCCACTAAGGACTTCCCCAAAACCAACAAAGTCGGCGGAGCCGACAAAAATGCCTCGTAATCTTTAGCGGGGGAGAAGCGTACGGGGACAGGCGCCGCTACAAGGCGGCTCGATGAGAAGTGTTAGCAGTGGAGCCCACTGTCCTACGATACCTACAATGGTCGGAGTTCTTGATCATCTTCGGCCGCCGCGACCACCTAGATAGGATCTCGCATCCCGGAACCAACCCCCTCATCATTGAATTGATCGTAAGCTCAAAGCGCCTCACCAAGGTACTGATGGACGGGGAAGCGGTCTTAACATCATGTACATTGAGACCTTCGACGGTTTGGGTACCACACGCTTAGTGCTGCACCCTTGCTCAGCACCATTCCATGGTGTCATCCTAGGCCATCAGGCCTACCCCCTTGGGTAGATCGCTTTGCCCATCATATTCGGGGACCTCGCCAACTTCCGCACCGAGCAACTGCAATTTGAGATGGTGGACTGTCACACTCGGTTTTAGAAGGCAACCCGAATGCGAACCATGTACGTGCCAGGATCAAAAACTCACGTACACAGCGATTACATACCTGGACATCATCACACATGCTCAAATAATAACGTAAAGAGGTATTAATTTGGTTACATCATGATGTCCGAGACATCCACAGTCTTAAACATATATCAAAGTGTGAATATGAAACATAGTAAGATAAGGCCTTCACAGGCAGCCGACTGGGGGTTCGCCGCTAACCCACACCTCCGTTACTCCTCCATCTTCTCATGATGGTGTTTTTGGTGTTGTCGGTACCCTGAAACTAGGGTACCCCTTACTACTGTATAAAGACGCAGTACCCACGCGGCTATCTTTAGTCGCGTGGTAAAAGAGTTGTATGTGGGACCAGACCATGACTCGCCTAGCCTTGGGCGACTACTCTGGGCCAACAACAGCGCCTGACCCCACCACATGGGCAGGTCCGGGACAGCCACGTGTCCAGAGAAAGTGATATACTCCAAGGCATCAACAGTGAGTCCGGACCCCCATGGGAGAGTGCCGGACCCGTGCCAGACCCCTGTATATACGGTCCAGGCCTCCAAGTTTGACTTGGCCCAGGACCTCCACGTGTGCGAACCAGACCCCTAGAATGGGATCCAGACCCCCTGTATGGGGTACGGGCCGCCCAAAGTGGGGTCCTAGGGTTCCAAGATAGAACATACCCGGATCTTAATTAGGACCTAGGCGGGGGTCCAGAGCCGACACGTGTCCAGACCTGGTATGATGGGATCCGGACCTTACACTTCTGCTCCCCGCTCAGGCGGAGACCCGACGCTGCCATGTGGCATACTGTGCGTGGCATAAGCCAACGGGCGGAACCTGGCATGACGCCTCTAGGCTACGCGCGCCTTCGCATTCATTACGGATAAGGCGTCCCCTGTCCATTCCACTGACAGGCGGCGTGCCCAGTCCACGATACGTGGGCCGCACAATTACTCACACGTTACCATATCGAGGGCAATGACTCACCATTACTCGTGCGGGTTACTGCCTATCAATGCTGCATGGACTGCAGACATCATGACTTCCGCTAATTACTCATGCGTTACTCTATCAGCATTAGTTATTCCCATAATGTATTTCTTCCATTATGCTCCTGGGCCCGCATGTCAGGGCTCAGCATCCTTGTATGTGCCTCCCTTAAACTATAAAAGGGAAGGCACACAACGTTGCAAGGGACAGACTCAATCACACTCCCAATACTACTTACACAGTGGAGGTAGGGTATTACGCTCCGGCGGCCTGAACCACTATAATCCCTCGTGTCCTCGTGTGTTCATCCCGAATTCACCAAACAGGCAACCGCTTAGGCCCCCTCCTCATCTTAGGATTAGGGTGGGTGCGTTCCGCCACCCGGCCGGTGGATTTCCCCACCGACATTTGGCGTGCCTGGTAGGGGGGTTTTGGCTTTAGGTTTTCGCCTATTTTCTTGCTCGACACAATGGTTTAGATTGTCGAGCACCGTGACTTGTCTCCCGAGGACTTTTTGATGGAGGAAGGGGCAGCATCTTCTGTGCCACGGGGCTCTTACCGCCCTGCGCCTGGTGCTGATGCTATGCACACTGCGCAGCAGCACACGCCCGTGCAGACATCCAGGGCTCCGTCGGGGGCTGCTCATGGTGGAGCGTTGTCTGCAGCCAGGGAGTTGCTGCGCAACCCACCGAGTTCCACGCCCTCGCCGGGGGCCATGAGACAGTGGCGCGAAGATGTCGACCGTCTCCTCGGCATGGCACATTCTGGCTCGGCCAGGCCCAAGCCTCGGTCATTCCGGCGTCAATGCGAGGCATCGGCATCTGTGCACTCACCCTCAGTGAGGGGTGCACGGACTGATGACCTGCGGGCAGAGCTCAACCGCCAGCGTGCGGGCGAGGATGCTCGAATCTCTCTGGAGAGGGATGACGATCTGCGGGCAGAACTCAATCGTAGGCGTGTGGGCGAGGACGAGTCTCTCTGGAGAGGGCGCGTGAGCGCCGGCAAAACTTCGAGGGTCGCAACCTCGACCAGGACTTCGCTCCAATTTCACCACAAACTCCAAGGGATGCCCGAATCCAGGCGGGTGTCCCATTGGTCGGCGTGGGCTGCGCCGCACTAGCAGATCATCTTCGCGCGACAACTTGGCCACCCAAGTTCCGGCCACATCTGCCGGAGAAGTACGACGGTATGACAAACCCGTCAGAATTCTTGCAGGTCTACGTCACTGCCATTACGGCAACTGGTGGAAACACTGCTGTAATGCCAAGCTACTTTCATGTAGCCTTGACCGGGCTGCCCCGGACCTGGCTCATGAATCTCACCCCGGGGGTCGGTATACTCTTGGGAAGAGCTCTGTGCATGGTTCACAGTGAACTTTGCCAGTGCTTATCAACAGCATGTCGTGGAGGCTCATCTCCATGTAGTGAGGCAGGAACCCGGGGAGACTCTCCGGGCTTTCATCTCCCGCTTCACCAAGGTATGGGGGACCATACCTCGCATCTCTGATGCCTCTTTTATCACTGCTTTCCGACAGGGGGTGCGTGATAAGAAGATGTTGGAGAAACTGGTGACGCATGACATGGAAACCATCACTACGCTCTTCACTCTGGCCGACAAATGTGCCAGAGTTGCTGAGGGTCGTGCATGGCACTCGGCACCGCAAACCGGAGTTACCCAGACGGGCGGCACAGGTTCCATCGCCCAGGGCGGTGGCAAGAAGAAGAAGAAGAACCACGGTCACGATAGGCCGCAATCTGGTGCTCGATCCAGTCGCTGCAGCTGCGGCTGGGGGCCGGGACGAGCGCGACAAGCGCCCACGGCAACAGGGAAGTGACACTGGGTCATGCCCTGTCCACTTTAGCAGTCGCCATAGCGCCTCAGAATGCCGGGAGATCCTGAAGCTCGCGAAACGCATCAGCGAGCAACGCGATCAGGCCTCCAGGGATGGCTCGTCGCCTCGCCGCCGGCCTGGCAAGGAGAAGGTCGACGAAGGCGACCTGGCCGCGGGAGAATGGGACCTCGGGTATCAGGCCCCTGAGCAAGTTCTCAAGGAAATCCTCACTGGAGACTCCGACTCCGGTGATGATAACGACCGCCGCAAGAAGCTATACGTTATGTATGGCGGATGCTGGGAGCTCACCTCCCGTAGGAACGTAAATTCCCTACGTCGTGAGGTCCTTTCGGCGACTCTAGGGGTCCCGAAGGCAGCCCCACATCAGCGGTAGCGGTGCACCACTATCTCCTTCGGGGCATCCGACTGCCCCAAAAACATGGCAAGGGCTGGTATACTACCACTCATCACCGCCCCTGTCATCGCCAACATGAAGCTGCATCATGTGCTGATTGATGGTGGGGCTGGGCTCAACGTCATCAACCACGCTGTGTTCAAGCAGCTGCAGATCCCAGGGTCCCAACTGGGGCCCTCACGCCCGGAGTGGGCCCTCAACCGATGTATCCCCTTGGGAGCATCACACTCCCGGTTACATTCGGGACTGAGGAAAACTTCCGCACTGAGAACGTCCAATTCGACGTTGCGGAGGTTAACCTCCCTTTTAATGCCATCATTGGTAGGCTGGCCCTATACCGGTTCATGGCCATTGCCCATTACGGGTACTTGGTCCTCAAGATGTAGTCCCCTGCTGGGGTCCTCACCGTGCGGGGCGACCACCCCGCTGCGCTTGCAGTTGTCGAGAAGTTGCACGCCCTGGCGGCAGAAGCCGCTCACCCGGATGACGGGGGGAGAGACCCTTCAACTTCCTGTACCAAGATGCCTGCTAAGGTGCCTAAGGTGCAACCATCTGGGGCAGACAGCGTCCCCGACAAGACCATCCGGCTTAGCGCGGATTCCTCCCAGACCACTTGCATTGCGAGCGATTTGGAGGAGAAATACGAACTCGCGCTCATCGCTTTCCTCCAAGCAAATGCCGACATATTCGCATGGGAACCGTCGCAGATGCCTGGGATCCCCAGGGAGGTGGTCGAGCACCATCTGAAGATCCACCCTGACGCCAAACCGGTGAGTCAGAAGCCTCGAAGACAATCCGTTGAGCGGTAGGACTTCATCCATAAGGAGGCCCAGAAGCTGCTGGACGCTGGCTTCATCGAAGAGGTCCATCACCCAGTATGGCTGGCCAATCCAGTCATCGTCCCCAAGGCTAACAGGAAGCTTCGGATGTGTATCGACTACACCAACCTCAATAAGGCCTATCCCAAGGACCCATATCCACTTCCACGAATAGACCAAATCGTGGATTCTACCTCCGAGTGCGACCTCCTGTCCTTCCTAGATGCTTACTCTGGTTTCCATCAGATCCAGATGTCTAGACAAGATAGGAAGCACACCGCTTTTGTAACAGTGGATGGGCTTTACTATTATGTTGTAATGCCTTACGGTTTGAAAAACGCCTTGCCAACATTTGTACAGGCGATGAGTAAGACTTTCGGGGACCTGATTAGGGATAGGGTAGAGGTGTACGTTGATGACATCATGGTCAAGACTAAGAGAGGGTCGACACTAGTGGAAGACTTAACCCTGGTCTTCGATAAGCCACGGGCAACACGCACGAAGCTGAACCCAGACAAGTGCATCTTTGGCGTCTCCACGGGGAAGTTGCTGGGATTCTTGGTTTCGCACTAGGGCATTGAAGCAAACCCAGAGAAGATCAAGGCAATTGAGGCAATGAGGCCTCTGACCCGCATCAAGGACGTCCAGAAGCTTACGGGGTCACTGGCCGCCCTTAGCCGCTTCATCTCAAGACTGGCTGAGAGGGCGCTACCCTTCTTTAGCCTGTTGCGGAAGTCCGGCCATTCTCTTGGACCGAAGAGGCTGAATGAGCCTTTCAAGAGTTGAAGCAGCACCTTGTGTCCTTGCCGATATTGGTAGCTCCAGAGCCAGGGGAGTCGTTGTACTTATACATTGCAGCGGCTTCAGAGGCGGTGAGCATGGTGCTGGTCACCGAAAGGACGACACAACATCCCCAGGGAAGTCAGAAAGTTCCCCTAGGAGAAGGTGGTGGTCCGACCACCACGATGTTGACGGAAGGCCAAGAGTTTGAGGACTCGGGACCGACTGCGGGGGTCTGAACCATCCAGAAGTCGGTCTACTATGTCAGCGGGGTCCTCCATGAGGCAAAGGTCAGGTATCTTGAGACGCACAAGCTTATATATGCTATACTTATCGCGTTCAGGAAGTTGCGCCACTATTTTCAGGCACACAGAGTTGTGGTGGTGTCCTCATTCCCATTAAAGGCCATTCTCCACAACTCTAACACCATAGGAAACATCGCCAAGTGGGCAGCAGAGCTTGCTGAGTTCCAACTGGACTTCCAGCCTCGCCATGCTGTCAAGAGTCTGGTTCTGGCTGACTTCATCATGGAGTGGACCCCTTCCCCGAGCGCTCCTGGGGGTCCGGATCCCGATTCGGATCCCACACCTGTGGAGCCTAGGGCTACGGTCTTCACCGAGCCCCACTGGACGCTCTTCTTCGACGGGTCCTCCCGCCAACAAGGTGGCGGTGCTGGAGTGGTCCTCATCGACCCAAGCGGAGATCAAGTGAAGTACATGGTGCACCTTGAGTTCAAGGCCACCACCAACATGGCAGAGTATGAAGCACTGATCTTCGGTTTGTCTGCGGCCCTATCCCTAGGGATCCGCCAGCTCCTTGTGAAGGGGGACTCCCAGCTGATCATCAAGCAGGTACACAGAGAATGTAGCTGCAACGAGCCCAGACTCGCAGCTTACCTTCTCCATGTGAGGAAGCTGGAGAAGGACTTCATTGCCCTCAAACTACAACATGTTCCTCGGGCTAACAACTCGGCGACAGATGAACTCTCCATGAGGGCATCAACTTGGGCACTCGTGCCCGAGGGCGTCTTCGAAAGACGGCTACTGAGACCTACCGCCCAGCCTGCCGAACCAGGCGAAGGGGGTGAGACTAGCACCTCGAAGCTAGTGGTCTCGGCGGTGTACCATCTACATGACCCACCAAGGATTGTGTGTGCTACAGAGGGTCCTGCCAACCTCTTAGCGCCACATCCAGTATCTCAGAATGGTCCCGATGCATGGATCTCCAAGATCCGGGACTACCTGAAAGAAAATATCCTTCCTGAATACCATGTGACCGCAGAGCGCATAGTGCGGTTGGCTAAGCGATACACGGTGGTAGAAGGGGATCTATACCGCCGTGACGCCAATGACATTCTCATGTGGTGCATCACCTAGGAGGAGGGTCGTGAGCTGCTCACGGAGATCCACGGAGGAGAGTGTGGAAGTCATTCATCATCCCGCACACTGGTTGGTAAGGCCTTCCAGCACGGCTTCTACTGGTCAACTGCTCTCCAGGATGCAGC
The DNA here is from genome assembly GCF_902167145.1 of Zea mays. Lineage (NCBI taxonomy): Eukaryota > Viridiplantae > Streptophyta > Magnoliopsida > Poales > Poaceae > Zea > Zea mays. Next base: position 45,154,945 of record NC_050099.1, on the reverse strand, counting down.
TGAGTTGGTAAAGTCCTCCAAAGCATGTCAATTCCATGCAAAGCAGATACACACACCGGCTCAGGCTCTACAAATGATTCCACCCTCGTGGCCATTTGCCATATGGGGGGTGGATATCCTAGGGCCATTCCCTAGGGCTGTCGGCGGGTACCGTTTCCTCTTCGTCGCCATCGACAAGTTCACAAAGTGGCCAGAGGCTACCCCTGTGGTCAGTATCACCCAAGGTGTTGTTGTTGCCTTCCTCAAGTCAATTGTCTGCAGATTTGGGGTCCCAAGCCGTATCATTACGGACAACGGGACCCAGTTCAAAAGTCGGCTCTTCCAAGAGTATTGCGATGGCATCGGCACCCAGCTCTGCTTTGCGTCTGTGGCTCATCCCAGGAGCAACGACCAGGCTGAGAGGGCAAACACAGAAATCCTCAGGGGACTCAAGACACACACCTATGAATGCTTAAAAAGCATGGTGCAAATTGGGTCAACGAGCTTCCGTCTGTACTATGGGGGAACCGGACCACACCCAGCCGAGCCACCGGGGGAGCCATTAGCAATTTTGCCATTATCATTTGTGGGCTTCGCCAGTATGCCATCGGACCCACAAATCATAGACACAAACGGTCCCACCAGTCATAGACACGGGATGGCATAATAACAGGCAGCCAAAATTGAGAGTGGCAAAATAGCAAATTTCTCCCACCGGGGAGACCCCGTTCTTCCTGGTCTACGGGGCCAAAGCCTGCCTTTCCCCAGAAATCATTATGGGCTCCCCACGGGTCCAATCTTTCGATGAGTCTATGCAGGAACAGCTACGGCGTGAGGACGTGGACTTCATCGACGAACGCAGATGGCAAGCGGCGATCCAAAATGCACGGTACAACTAAGCGCTCAGGCGCTACCACCAATGATTTGTGCATAGTAGGGAGCTCAGGGTCGGGGACCTAGTCCTAAGGCGAGTACTGAACCGAGTAGGGCTCCATAAACTCACCCCAGTTGGGAAGGACCCTTCAAGGTGATGGAAATATGCCGACCCGGGTGTGTCCGCCTTGCCACAACAAAAGGAGTACCTCTTCCCAATCCCTGGAATATAGAGCATCTCCGTAAGTTCTACCCATAAGAGCAAAACTGGCAGGGTTGAGTTTTCTTCCTTTGTAACTAGGTTGCGCATATGTGTACGTCAATCCGGTGAGGTCTGCCCTCGTAAGCCCGGTCTGTTGGTCTACACCCATGTATATCAAGTTATAAGGAAATGATTTACCCCCCAGATGTGCTTTTGTGATGGTTTTATTCTACTTCGGTTTACATGCATTATTTTTTATCTAACCCACCCATATAGTTTTCCACCCTTGCTGGTATGATGACATCCAAATTGAGTAGCCAGGCTTGCAGTTTGGGACCCCGCTACTGCTACAGGGGGTCAAGCAACCTGCGGACCAGTTCTAGACAATGGGCGCTCGTCTCCTGGAGGGTCCGGAGTTGTGTAGCCGCTTAGCATGGTTCCGTACCCTAAGACTGCACGCTCCACCACTCTGCAACGGGCACCCTAGTATTTGGAACTGTGATCCTATGGGTCCGGACATACGGCTTGGCTTCCTAGGCCCAATCCTGCAGGTCCTGTTGCATGAATCAAAGGATGGCAGATACCAGATGATGAGTCATATGGGTGTGCTCCTAACACTTCAAAGCCGAAGCTGTGTGCAGGTCCAGGTCCTAGTCCAATAGTAGGTAGTCTCAAACTGTAGAGACTACCTCCTAGGGGCCGGACCACCACTTTTATCTTTGGTATACTGGTATCCAGCTTCGACACGTCGAGCCTACCTCCCAGGGGGCCAAGTACCAAGGAGAAGTTGATAGTGCTACACATCATAAAGGCAAATAACACAAATAAGTTCCAGTTTCAACTCCATTAATGGTTCTTAAAGTATATTACACAAGACCAAAAGTTGTTATAGCCGCTACCCAGCGGAACCCTAGATTTGTTTCTACAGGTCGTCAGCAGGGTCGCGCTGGAAGTGCTCGGCCACCAGCTCCACGACGTCTTGTACGCTATCCCGAGCGGCATCTTCAGTGGCGGCCACCGGACCAGCGATCACCGGCTCCAAGGATATGGTCGGGTCGTGACTCTAGAAGCACGTCAAGACATATTCAATCAGCGCTTAGCAGAGCTTGCCGCCCTCTGCCTCTAGGCGGGCCCCAAGAATCTGATCCAGGCGACAGAGGCGGTCGGCGGCAGAGTCCAGCACCGGGAGCACATCGGAGATCGACGCTGGCAGCTCCGACACTGGGATGGGGCTCATCCCTAGCGGCACCAGTGTCGTGCTTGCCTCACCGGCCCACGCGGCAATACGCTGGACCCCGGCGTGGTGCTCCGCCTAGAGATCTTCAAGGGCCTTCCTGGTCGCCTCCATCGCCTGGGGACCCGGCGCCGCCTGCGCTGCCTGGAACTGCCAGATCTGCTCCTCCAACTTCTTCTCTTTCTCCTCTGCCTTGAGCTCGTGCTTGGCCAGCAGCTCGCCCCGCCGAGTGAGCATTTCTTCCCTGAAACCGAGAACCTTCTCTCGCCTAGCGAGGTTCGTCTCCCGTCGATCCAAGGACTGCTCCTTCGCCTTCAGATTTTCCTCGGCAAGGGCGGCATCACTGGCCTTGCCCTCGAGCTCTTGCTATCACTTTTGCAGCCTCTCCACAGCCTTGACCTGATGGGCCCGCTGGGCCTCCAAAGTCTGGTCCAGGGCGCTCAGCTTGGCCTGATACTCTGTCGTGAGGGCCTCTCGCTGAGTTACGACCTTGTTCCTCCTGGCCACCTTCTTTTCCCTCCGGGACACCTCCAGCTCCCTGACGCACACCTTCTGGAGGTCCCTCTTGTACTCCTTGCGGTCCCGCTCGAGTTGAGACCGCTCGGAGATGAACTGGCGGGACGCCATCTTGGTGCGCTCCTCCTGTTGGGTGCGCTAGTCGCTGAGGCGCTGGTGCTTGGCCTCAAGCGCCTCCCACTCCCACAAAATTGCTGCCCTAGTGTCACTAAGGACCTGGTGGGCACGGGACAACATGCGAGGGAGGGGGACTGGCGCCGCTTCTTGCTCGGCACCTGACTGGAGGCGCCGCCCAAACACCACCTCCATCTCCTCCGGAGCAGGCGGGGGGATGGAGCTGGATGCGCCTCCTGCGTCACCCCCAGTGTCGAGAGTGGGCACGGATCCCCTAGCTAGGACCTCCTCCGCCGCTGCGACGCCGCCCGATGCTGGCGCCGCTACCACCAGATCCCTGGTTGAGGCATGGGAAGCCGCTGGCGCTGTTTTGGCAGCAGCCAGGGGTGGATCACCGGCACCACTCCCAGTAGATGCCTGCTACTGAAAGCCAGACTCATCGGTGGGCCTGGTATCTAGTGGAGGAGGTGTGGCCTTGGGAGCAGAGGGGGAAGAAGCCCTGAAAAATAGACGATGAGTTAAGACTTGTCAGCATGACGATTAAGCTCAAAGAAAAAGGGGCTACACTTACTTGGGGCCCTAGACATTCCAGTGACCCTGGAAGCGAGATGATTGCCGCTCCTGCGGCTGCGGTTGTTGCTGCTGTTGGTGCCCTTGGGGGTGATCACTCCCAGATGGTGGTGGTGGCGGCGGGACCGGAGGACTGACGTGCCTCTGCGCGCCATGGGCCTGGGAGCTCGCCTCCTCGGCCCCACCTGCGGTCCTCTGGCATTTCTAGGGAGGCTCCGAAACGAGCGACCCATCAACGAGACGCAGTCGGCGTCGCCTCTCCTCCTTCGACCCTCCGGAGCCACCTGGGGCGGAGGCGCTGCTTGCAGCCCCTTTACCCTTATCCAAGGGGCTGGGTGCCACGGCGGGGGCGCTGGGAGCCACACCGGCGGGCTGGGGGACCTCCAGCCGGTGCATCTGAGATCCGGATCCTGCGGTGGGGTCTCGGCCGCCGGTCTGGCGAACCGCCACGCCGCTCTCATCGAGGGTCGACAGCGTGGCCAAGATCGTCGTCCTCAGCCCTAGGTCGTCGCAGAGCGCAGAGATGTTCTGGGGGAGGACCAGGGACTCAGGGACAAAAGTTTCCCTAGTAATCCCTCCCACCAGGACCGCCAACTCGTCCTAGGATAGATCGGTGCCCGGCCCACACTGGATCCTGTCGATGTCGTTCGGGCCGGCGAACCAGCAGCATAGGCGCGATCTCCTTTGCAGCGGCGCGATCCTGTCCAATACGGGCAGGAACTCTGGTGAAAGGGACGACTTGGTCCTCCATAGCTTGCGGTTGAGCGCTGGCCCATCGCTCGGCAGGACGAGGCGGTCGTTGGCCTCGACGCTGGCAATCACCCAGTCACTGCGCTAGTCGTCATGGGTGGGGATGTAGACGACGGCTGGATCTGACCTCGTCTAGAAGTAGTAGGCACTGATGTGGTCCCTAGTCTTCCCGGACTTGACCAGCACGAAGAAGTAACAGAAGAGGGACGTACAGGGGGCCACACCTACGAACATCTCGCAGAGGTGGATGAAGATGGCCGCCTGGAGGATGGAGTGGGGCATGAGGTGCTGAAGCTGAAGCCCGAACTCCTCCAGCAGCAGCAGAAAGAAGGGCGAGATCAGAAATGCCTACCGACAGGAGATGTAGGAAGTGAACAGTATGAACTCCTCAGCGGCAAGATCGCCGAGGGGAGCAGCGCCGACACGGATTCTTCCGGCGAGCCCCGGCGCGCTCCACCCAAGCAGGTCGCGCACCAGGTTAAGCACTTCCTCAAACTGAAAGCGGTCAGGGTGACCAAGCGAAGCCATGGCGTGTGCGACGGCGCGAGCGGGGAGCACGAAGGCAAAGGGGCGCAAGCGATTGGGAGAGAATGGGAAAAGGTAACTGCTGTACGAGGGGTGAATCCTTTTTCAAGGAAACCTGAGTCCTTGTTAGGAAAACCCTTCCGCGCGCCCCTCAATCGCCGCAGGAAATCTCGCCCGACGGGCACCAAGGACCAAGGCAACCCAGTCTGTGACATGGGGGCCTGGGTCCACAAGTCATACGGTTTGTGTACCGGACTTCGGGTGCGGAAAGAACAAACCGCCGCGTGCGCGCCTATAGTGCGCCTCCTTGGGGCCATTGCAGAAGACAAGCCCAGTCTATGACACGGGGCCCGGGTCCACAAGTCATACGGTTTGTGTGCCAGACTTTGGGTGCGGAAAGAGCGAACCGTCGCGCGCGCCTGTAGTGCGCCTCCTTGGGGCCGCTGCAGAAGACAAAAGGTAATTTTTTAAACCAATGCAGCAGCAACGAGGCACCCCGCGCGTGGCCCGGCTAAACCACCAGGCGTGGGGAGCCGTGGGCCAGTCAGCCGCGGGGACAGATATGGCAGTTAGCATGACCGAAGGTGGATTGACGGTGGGTGCGTCAATAGACGCGCTGAAACGGCGCGCCAATCATCAATCAGGTCATGTTGAGGCAAAGTACAAGCTTTGGCCCCACCTGTAGGCTCGCATCCTCCCCTGAGGTGGGCCCGGGGGCCACTGTCGGTACCCTGAAACTAGGGTACCCCTTACTACTGTATAAAGACGCAGTACACACGTGGCTATCTTTAGTCGTGTGGTACAAGAGCTGTATGTGGGACCAGACCATGACTCGTCCTAGCCTCGGGCGACTACTCTGGGCCAGCAACAGCGCCTGACCCCACCACATGGGCGGGTCTGGGACAACACGTGTCCAGAGAAAGTGATATACTCCAAGGCATCAACAGTGAGTCCGGACCCCCATGGGAGAGTGCCGAACCCGTGCCGGACCCCTGTATATACGGTCTAGGCCTCCAAGTTTGACTTGGCCCAAGACCTCCACGTGTGCGAACCAGACCCCTAGAATGGGATCCAGACCCCCCGTATGGGGTACGGGCCACCCATAGTGGGGTCCCAGGGTTCCAAGACAGAACATACCTGGATCTTAATCAAGACCCAGGCGAGGGTCCAGAGCCGACACGTGTCCAGACCTGGTCTGATGGGATCCGGACCTTACACTTCTGCTCCCTGCTCAGGCAAAGACCCGACGCTGCCACGTGGCGCACGACATAAGCCAACGGGCGGAACCAGGCATGACGCCTCTGGGCTACGCGCGCCTTCGCATTCATTACGGATAAGGCGTCCCCTGTCCATTCCACTGACAGGCGGCGTGCCCAGTCCACGATACGTGGGTCGCGCAATTACTCACACGTTACCATATTGAGGGCAATGACTCACCATTACTCGTGCGGGTTACTGCCTATCAATGCTGCATGACTGCAGACATCATGACTTCTGCTGATTACTCATGCGTTACTCTGTCAGCATTAGTTATTCCCATAATGTATTTCTTCCATTATGCTCCTGGGCCCGCATGTCGGGGCTCAGCATCCTTGTATGTGCCTCCCTTAAACTATAAAAGGGAAGGCACACAACGTTGCAAGGGACAGACTCAATCACACTCCCAATACTACTTACACACAGTGGAGGTAGGGTATTACGCTCCGGCGGCCTGAACCACTATAATCCCTCGTGTCCTCGTGTGTTCATCTCGAATTCACCAAACAGGCAACCGCTTAGGCCCCCTCCTCATCTTAGGATTAGGGCGGGTGCGTTCTGCCACCCGGCCGGTGGATTTCCCCACCGATAGGTGTTATAAAGCAAGGGTGAGTACACATCAACGTACTCAGCAAATGTCCTGTTTGACTAAAGTGGACTAGCTGTATGTGGGGTGAAGCTCAGAGCAGTTGCTTTTAGTTGGCCAAGTAATTATTAATAGTAGAGAGCCAAGTTTTATCAATAATCCCAAGTTATTAACCCAAAGGTACTCCATTCAAAAGGAAAGAATACCGGAATCCATAGTCATAATCATCACCATTAAGACCATTATTTTCCTCATCATCATCTGTAATCATAGTGTCTCTAATCGAAGGAGCTCCCAAGGTCGCTCATAACCATGAGCACGACAGATATATCAATTTCTAACCCTCTACAGAGGTCGCACACTTTACCTATGAGCCATGATTCCCATTTTGCCCGGGGATCATGACTCCCCATTTATCACTTCAAAGGTAAACTAGCAGGGTTTCGCTACGTAGCTTTTACCAAGATTCTCCGAAGGTATAGCCGCCCATTTGGTTCCCTAAATGCACCGCACTCCTCCCCAAGGGACAAACCACCCTCAGTAGAGCGAGTCACGTACACTGAGCCCCATTAACGGCACGACGACGAAGCAAACTACACCTCGGTTTCTCTAATTAATTATCTAAGGGCGTCCCATTCCACCCTCATGGTTGTACTATTATCTCGGGTGGTCATCCAACGAACAAGTCCTTAAGTGTAACACTTTGAATTTGGGGGTATAAAATTTCTTTCTAATGATCACCCAAATTCATGTGTTACTCTTCTCTCTCTCACCCTAGGTTTTATCTCTCTCTAGATCCTCTCTCCTTTTTTCCCTTTTAAGTAGAATTAGCTTAAAGTTAGGGGGATTTAATTATTTATTTTTGCCAAAACATTATGAGTCATGACATGTTGCATCATGTTGAGCTTATTTATTCTTTGAAGTGTTGCACATGTTTGAATTTATTTGAATTTGAAACCTAATTTGAATTTGGAATTGGAAACCCTAGAGAAAAGAAATAGAAAAAATTAGAAAATCTAGAGAAAAAGAAAAAGGAAAAGCAGCCCAGTAGCCCAGCTCGGCCAAGCCAGGCCGCGCGCCCGCACCGCCTGACAGGTGGGATCCACCTGTCAGCGGCAGCTTTCTCTCCCGCACGCTCTCTCTCTCTCTCTCTCGCTCTATGCCTGCTGGGGCCGACCTGTCGGCGCCAGTTGTTTCCCCCTCCGCGCCCCTCTTCCCTCTCTGCCTCGCGGGCCCGTGCTGCCAGGCGCTGAGTCGTTGCCCCGTGCGCCCCTTTTCTCTCTCTCTCTCTGCCGTGGACCCTCCTTGTCAGTTCCGCCCTCCCGGCACCCGTCGTGGACCAGCGCGTGCGCACTCGCGCACGTCGCTGGAATTCTCGGCCACGACGCCCACACACGCGCCCCAGCTCCCTCTTAGAGCGCCGCCAGCGCCCGCACTCACTTCCCCGCCTCATTTCGCACAACTCCACCCTCTCTCGCGCTCTGCCCACGCCGCCAGACGCCGCCGGAGACCCGCGCCCGCTTCCCCGACCATCTAGCTCGCCGGAGACCGCGCCAAGCCACCCCGAGCTCCGCCCCGAGGTGAGGCACCTTTGCCCGTGCTTAATTTCCCCAATTTCGCTCTGTGCTCGACCAATTTTGGCATCATCGATGCTCGGTCGTGGCGGTCCGCCACGCCCGTGCGGTGGCCGGTCAGTTTAGCCCAGTCCAGTGCCCCGGTGTAGGTCCCTGTGTCACCTCTGCCTCTGCTGAAGCCTTCCCAGACCTTAGCGCGCCTCAAGCCCCCTCCCCGTGGCCGGAATCCCTCACCGGAGTTCCTCCGGTACGCCCGAGGCCTTCTCCCCGCCGTTCTCCCCTCTCTGACCTTGAATTCGTGGCCTTTTCCCCGCCACTGAGTTCGTCGTAGCATCCTCTCCCTCTCTGCCCAATCCCGATGATCCCGGAGCCACCCTAGCACGCGCCTGTCTAAACTCCGGCGACCTCACCGCCGCAGAGAGGAGCAGCGCCGCCCGCAGTCGTTCATCCCTCCCTGGTCTGATGTCCCCTGTCCGATCTTGATCGCACGACCCAGATCGCGGATACCGCTTCGCACACGCGCGCCCTACGCCCCTGGCTCGCCTGTCAGCGCCCGTGTCCCCTGGCGCTGGGCCCGCTCGGTCAGTGCACCCCCATCTGTCGCTGACATCCCCTGGCCCGCCTGTCAGCGCTAGCCCGCCCGCGCGCGCCCTCAACCGCAGATCTAATCTCGGCCGTCGGTTTCTGATCTAACGGTTGAAATCACCTGATACCCCTTCGCGCGGCAGTTTTATTAAAGAGACCCTCGGTTTGTTTAGAATCAACCTATCGTCCCTGGTTTTGGCGCACATGCCCCTGTAATCTTGCAGACTTAACCCTAGACTTTTAAATATTCATAGAATTAGACCTAATTTCATATTTTGAATTCCCAAACTTGTTTATTTCATATCTTTTGCATATGAACTCCAAATTTAGTGATTCAAATTGCAAAATGTTCATAGGATTATTCTCTGTTTTAATAAATTAGTTTCAGTTACTGTCTGCACATTCTAATTTTTATGATTAAGTATGAGCTAATGTAGGTGTAGATTTATTTATTTAATAAAATACGTAAAAGGAGAACCCTAGAGATTTAAACATGTTTAATCTTGTGAGATTAATAATGTGTATTACATGAAATCATCTCTGGTCTAATTTTTAGGTCACAATAAAATAAATTGAACTATGTTATGTATTTGTGAGTAACACTTAGAGAAATAATAATCTATTTCCAAAGAAAGTTGGTCTATGTTATAGTTCATGTTATACTTTGATCTCATTATTCCCTATTGCGTTTTTTAAGATGCATTCCTATGTTTGTACATGTTTGGTGTGTTGTTCATTTGTACTTTCCAAATGTATTGAATGCATGCTCGCTTTATTTAGACAACGAGCAGTCCGAGGTTCCTGAGTGTGTTGTTGGAGACCTCCCTGAGCAACAACCTGGTGAAGGCAAGTGTCCTCTGACCTATTATGTTCTACATACTTTATGATTCATTGTCCCGCATTACATTACTTAACCTAAGGATTGACTAGTCTGTATTTACCTTATTCTTGTTTACCTTTTGGGTTATCATGGTTAGCATTTTGCTATTGCCTTAACTTAATCAATGAACATGATGTGAACATTTATGATACAATACTGTTATCTTGATTATGTTGATGATCTTGTGATACTTTAGGGGGCTCAGGCCTTTTTCCTGAGTACCTCTCTGTAAGGACATGTTCGTGGAGTGACCACCCGGGATAACAGTGCAACCATGAGGGTGGAATGGGACGCCCTTAGCTGATTAATTAGATGAATCTGGGGGTGTAGTTGGCTTTGCCGGAGGGCCATTAATGGGGGCCAGGGCGTAGTGCTCGCTCTGCCAAGGGGGGTGCAGAGGTTCATTTGATTTGGTTTTGTTAGTCACCCACCTTGGGGAGGTGTACTGCGTTTGTATGACTGGCGAAACCTAACGAGCAGCTATACACCAGGGGAGTCTTTGTAAAGGCTACGTAGTGTATCCCTGTCCATTCACCTGGGTAGTGAAGATCAGGTCTGTACAACCTAGGCTGGAAAGGGATCACGACTCGTGGGTAAAGTGTGCAATCTCTGCAGAGTGTTAGAAACTAGTATATAAGCCGAGCTCACGGTTAAGAGCAGCCTTGGGATCCTCTTTGATTAGAAGAACTTTGGATACTTTTATGGTGATGGTTAACAATGATGGTATAAATCTGATTTATGGTATTTCCTCTTTTGAGGGAGTACTTTTGGGTAATAACTGGATTTATTACTAAAACTTGGCTCTACTGATAATAGTAAATACTTGACCAACTAAAAGCAACTGCTTAATCTCAACCCCACATACAACTAGTCCACTTTAGCCAAACTGGACATTTGCTGAGTACGTTGATGTGTACTCACCCTTTCTTTACACACCACCCCCACCCCAAGTTGTCCCCATTGTACTCAGTGCTCAGGAGGTGATGCTGACAACATGGAGGACTTCGAGGAGTTCCAGGATTACGACGAGTTCTAGTTTACTTAGTGACAGCCTATGTAGGCTTATCATCTACGTTTTGTTTCTCCGCACTTTGATAGTTATGCTAAAGACAATGTTTATGTAATAGACTCTATGGATGTATTGTACATCTTGATGTAATTAAGTACCTTTCCGTTATTTAATTCGAGCATTGTGTGATGATGTCCAATTATGTAATCGCTGTGTATGTGAGTTCTGATCCTGGCACGTACATGGTTCGCATTTGGTTTGCCTTCCAAAACCGGGTGTGACATAAGTGGTATCAAAGCCCTTGCTGACTGTAGGACCGCTAACCTAGACTTGAATGGTCGACCTAAGGACTATAGACCCCTACTCTTACCTTGACCTTAGAGTTCTTTCAAAAGTTGGTCATCTTGACCAACTCTATGTTATCTACTTATCTCAAAAAGTCTGTCTCACTTTTCTTTCTGTTTACTTTCTGGTCTCATAGTTCTACTCTTACTCTTGTGCTTACAATGTCTTTTGTAGATGGCCCATATCAGGTGCACTGCATGTAAGTCTGTGATCCCCTTTTTGCCTTCTCGCCTGACAGAGCGTCCACTGCGTCACACGGTGCTAGGTCAGTCCAGCCACCTGGAGAGACTACATCGTAGCCTGCATGAGGAGCAGGAGCGCCAACGCCAGGAGCAGGAGCAGGAGCAGTAGGACTCTTCCCCCTCGCCCCAGCAGGAGGTGGACTCTGAGAGGCTGCCTTCCCCTACACCTCCACCAGAGATGCCCCCAGCACCACCACAGGGCATCCCAGCTGCTGGAAGAGACCCTGACGGAGACAAATACGACGACGACGCTGGTGGCAGTTCGAGCCACGACACGGAACGCTAGGAGGAGCCAGAGTCGGAGGGATGGATCGCTAGACCCATCACTCTTGATGCTGCTCGCGGGTGTCACTTCCACGACGCTCTCGACATCCTGCTGCGTCGGGCCTTCCACCGACACACTTGGTCCATCGAGTACCGTTGTGTAGTCTACCAGCATCGTCGTGGGCTATGCCCGGACCAGTGGGAGGCTACTTGCTTGGTACGCCGTCCGGATGATGATTTCTGGTGTGCAGAGGCCTTCTCAGAGCACTATTCTATTTCTGAGAGGGATACTGCAGAGGCAGCCATGCAAGATGCAGCACGACGGACACTTTCTCAGTACTGCTTGTTGTTCAGCGGGGTAGCTGATGGCCTCGACCTGAAGTACTACCCTTGCCGTTCGACTGGCAGTGCTGGAGGTGTGATTGCCTCGCTAGTTAGTGAGGGCAATCCTAGGCTGAATAGCATGGTCAACCTGACCGCTGTACTCAACACAGAGTTGGACCATGCCCTTAACGAGTTAGGCAAGGTTTGGGCGGAGGTTGCGGAATTGCGTGCTGAGTACGCAGCACGCCACTATGTGGTGGGTGGTTCTCCCGCCCCTATCGGGATTTAGCACCCCTACTGTTCACCGCCCCGTGGTCGCTTCGACTATGTTACCCCAGACTGCAAGACCCGGATAGATTTGGATCCCTAGATCGACAGAGTCGGAGTCTGTAATAATGCTTAGTTCAATGTCTTAGTCTAGTCAGTCTAGTTAGAGTTAGTTTGCTTATCTTATGTTGGATGCTTGTTATGATGGACATGTACTAAAGTTGGATCTTTGTAATGATTTTCACCAAGGTGTGGGTATCCCCTGCAACTTGGTGTAGTTATTAATAAAGTTAGTTATTTAGTTGGGTAACCCATTTATTTCCACTTTCCTCTTTATCTGAGAAGCTATCAGTGAAGATGGTCATTTGTTCAGTGCTATGAGGATTTTCTATACATATTTTTTATGCTGAAGGACTGCAGAGTCAGATTTGATATATGTGTGTGATTTCTACAGATGTCTGAGAACAGGCGCAGATGTGCGAGGCGTGCTCAGCCAGAATAGCAGGCACCCCAAGAGGATGCAGCCTAGCAGCAGCAGTTGCCACCGTCACCACCGATGACTGTCGAGCAGATGTTCATGATGCAGACACAAGCAGTTCAGGCAATTGGACAGACCTTAGCAGCAATGCAGCAAGTGCAGCAGCAGCCACCCCCGCCTCAGCCTCCAGTGCAAGTCTAGATGCCACAAGTGCCCAGAGACAAGTGGGCAGAATTCATGAGGGGCCATCCCCCAATCTTTGCTCATGCATCCTACTGATCCCATGGACACCAAAGATTGGCTGCGTACCGTGGAACGTGAGTTGCACACTGCCCAGTGCAACGATCGTGAGAAGGTGTTGTACGGTCCCCGACAGCTGAGGGGAGCTGCCCAGTCTTGGTGGGAGTATTACCTTGCCACCCATGCTAACCCTGAAGCCATCACTTGGGAAGAATTTAGGGACAACTTCCGTCGCTACCATGTGCCCGAGGGACTGATGATAGTAAGGAAGGAGGAGTTTCTCGCCCTGAAGCAAGGTCCCCTGTCCGTCAGCAAGTACATGGACAAGTTTCTGCAGCTGTTGTGTTATGCCCCAGAAGATGTCAACACAGATGCCAAGAGGCAGTACCGCTTCTTGAGAGGATTGGTTGATCCCCTCCATTACTAGCTGATGAACCACACCTTCCCTACCTTCCAACATCTGATCGACAGAGCAAACATGACATAAAGGAAGCGTCGGGAGATGGAGGACGGGAAACACAAGATTGGTGGACCTCAGGTTGGGAGTAGCAGCCGTCCTTGCTACTCAAGCAACCCACCTTAGCCATTCAAGCAAGGTCATCAGCACCAGCACCAGCATCAGCGTTAGAACCAGCAGCAGCAGTACCGTCAGAACAACCAGCAAGGAGGAAATCAATACCAGCGTCAGAGCAACCAGACAACCCGTCTTGCTACCTTAGCAACCAACCATAACAACCAAGCAACGTCAGTGCAAGGAGGAAGTCGTGCATGTTTCCACTATGGGGAACAAGGCCATTGGGCGAATCATTGCCCAAAGAAAGCAGCTCAGCAGCAGCCAGCTCCCAATGCCCCACTCAGACAGAATGCAATGCAGCCAGGAGGCAACAACCGTGGGCAGCCTCGTGCCCAGTATGGAAAGGTGAACCACTTGGAGGCCGACATAGTCCAGGAGACTCCAGGAGTGGCACTAGGTATGTTTTTAGTCGAGTACCATTCTGCAAATGTCTTATTTGATACTGGAGCAACACATTCTTTTGTGACCGCATCATGGGTAGAATCACACAATATACCACTAGCACCCATGTATCCACCTATGAGGGTTAGTTCAGTTGGTGGAAGAACCCAAATAGATAGATTTTGCCCTAGTGCAAGAGTTCAAATAAGGGGGTAGAGTTCCCCGCTGATTTAATAGTTATGGGTAACCAGGATACAACTATAGATGTCCTCCTAGGGATGAATTGGCTAACCAAGTATCAAGCCAGTCTTAGCTGTGACAAGAGAACAGTGAAGTTAGTGTCCCTATCAGGAGAAGAAGTGTTAGTGGAGTTTGTCTTGTCTGGACCAAGAAAAGGAAGTTGTCACTAAGTCACTGCCCATATCGAGGAGATTAAACCATCAAAGGCTATCAATGTAGTATCAGAGTTCCCAGATGTGTTTCCTGAGGAGTTACCGGGTATGCCACCTGAAAGGAAGGTTGAATTCGCCATAGAGCTTTTACCAGGCACCACCCCTGTATCCAAGAGAGCCTATCGAGTGTCCTGGCCAGAGTTGGTGGAACTCAAGAAGCAGATTGATGAGTTGTCGGAGAAAGGCTACATCAGACCAAGTACCTCGCCTTGGGCAGCCCCAACGCTGTTTATGGAAAAGGATGGCACAAAGAGGATGTGCATCGATTATGGAGCCTTGAATGAGGTTACTATCAAGAACAATTACCCCCTACCCATAATTGAAGATTTATTCGATCAGTTGAGAGGAGACAGTGTGTTCTCGAAGATAGATCTGAGGTCAGGCTACCATCAGCTCAAAATCTGACCCTCGGATATACCGAAGACGACATTCATTACCAAGTATGGACTGTATGAGTTCACGATCATGTCACTTGGTTTGACGAATGCGCCAGCCTACTTCATGTACTTAATGAACAGTGTGTTCATGGACTACCTCGACAAGTTCGTAGTAGTGTTCATTGATGATATTCTTATATATTCCTAGAATGAGCAAGAGAATGAGGAGCATTTGAGGAAAGTATTTCAGAGGATACGAGACTGTCAACTGTATGCCAAGCTTAGTGAAAGTCGCTTAGAGGGGGGGTTGATAGGCGGAAACTGAAATTTTATAAACTTAAAGCACAACTACAAGCCGGGGTTAGCGTTAGAAATAAATCCGAGTCCGGAAGAGAAGGGAAAAACAAATTAACCAAAGAAATAGAGCGATGACACGGTGATTTGTTTTACCGAGGTTTGGTTCTAATGAACCTAGTCCCCGTTGAGGTGGTCACAAAGACCGTGTCTCTTTCAACCCTTTCCCTCTCTCAAACGGTCACCTAGACCGAGTGAGCTTTCTCCTTAATCAAACGGGTCACTTAGACCCCACAAGGACCACCACACAATTGGTGTCTCTTGCTTTGATTACAAGTGCTTGAAGAACAATAATGGGGAAGAAGAAAGCGATCCAAGAACAAGAGCTCAACGAACACGAGCAAAACTCTCTCTCTAGTCACTAGGAGTTTGGAGTGAATTTGGGACTTGGAGACGCTTTGATTCTTTTGAATTGTGTCTTGTATTGGTTGCACTAGCTCTTGTATTGAATGAGATGTCTGAAAAACTTGGATGCTTGGAGTGGTGGTGGTTGGGGGGTATTTATAGCCCTCAACCACCACATAGCCATTGGGGAGGCTGTCTGTCGATGGGCGCACCGGACAGTCCGGTGCGCCACCGGACTGTCCGGTGCGCCAGCCACGTCACCCAACCGTTAGGGTTCTGAAGATTCTGACCATTGGAGCGCTGACTTCATGTCGCACCGGACAGTCCGGTGCGGCACCGGACAGGTGCTGTTCACTGTCCGGTGCACCTCGGACGCCTGCTCTGACTTATGTGTGCACTGTACACGCACTGTTCACGCTTTTGCAGACGACAGTTGCGCTGGATAGTCGTTGCTCCGCTGGTACACCGGACAGTCCGGTGGCACACCGGATGGTCCGGTGAATTATAGCGGAGCGGCGCCTGAGAAACCTGAAGGTGAAGAGTTCAGACTGTACGACCCCTGGTGCACCGGACACTGTTCGGTGTGCCAGACCAGGGTTCACTCCAGTTTCATTTGCTCCTTTCTTTTGAACCCTAACTTTGATCTTTTTATTGGTTTGTGTTGAACCTTTGGCACCTGTAGAATATATAATCTAGAGCAAACTAGTTAGTCCAATTATTTGTGTTGGGCATTTCAACCACCAAAATCATTTAGGAAACGGTTTGACCCTATTTCCTTTTCAATCTCCCCCTTTTTGGTGATTGATGCCAACACAAACAAGAGCAAATATATAAGTGCAGAATTGAACTAGTTTGCATAAGGCAAGTGCAAAGGTTGCTTGGAATTGAACCAATTTATACTTTCACTAGATATGCATGGATTGCTTTCTTTCCTTTAACATTTTGGACCACATTTGCACCACTTGTTTTGTTTTTGCAAATCTTTTTGGAAAATTTTTTCAAAGTCTTTTTGCAAATAGTCAAAGGTATAGGGATAAGATTTCAAGAAGCATTTTCAAGATTTGAAATTTTCTCCCCCTGTTTTAAATGCTTTTCCTTTGATTTAAACAAAACTCCCCCTGGATGAGATTCTCCTCTTAGTGTTCAAGAGGGTTTTACCAATTGAAAGAAGATCAAATATTTTTAGATACCAATTTGAAAAGACAAACATACATCGTTAATTTCGAAAATTGGTGGTGCGGTCCTTTTGCTTTGGGCTAATACTCTCTCCCCCTTTGGCATGAATCGCCAAAAAACGGAGACTTTGTGAGCCCTTTTTACTTTCTCCCCCATTGGAACAAGTAAGTATGAGTGAAGATTATACCAATTTGGAGAGTGGTGTGGCGTTACGGCGAAGGGTAAATGATACCGATAGAGTGGAGTGGAAGGCTTGTCTTTGCCGAAGACTCCATTTCCCTTTCAATCTATGACTTAGTAGAAATATACTTGAAAACACATTAGTCATAGCCTTGGTACATAAATAATAAGAATTATGTATTTGTACCAAAGGGAAAGAGATATGATCAAAGGTATATTAATGAGCTATGTGTGCAATGTTTCAATCAAAATTCTGGGAATCAAGAATGTTTAGCTCATTCCTAAGTTTGGTAAAGGTTTTCTCATCTAATGGTTTGGTAAAGATATTGGCTAGTTGTTCTTTGGTGCTAACATAAGCAATCTCGATATCCCCCCTTTGTTGGTGATCCCTCAAAAAGTGATACCGAATGGCTATGTGCTTAGTGCGGCTATGTTCAATGGGATTATCCGCCATGCGGATTGCACTCTCATTATCACATAGGAGAGGGACTTTGCTCAATTTGTAGCCATAGTCCCTGAGGGTTTGCCTCATCAAAAGCAATTGCACGTAACAATGGCCTGCGACAATATACTCGGTTTCGTTGGTAGAAAGTGCTACTGAGTTTTGCTTCTTTGAAGCCCAAGACACCAGGGATCTTCCCAAACACTGACAAGTCCCTGATGTGCTCTTCCTATCAAATTTACAATCTGCCCAATCAGCATCTAAATATCCTATTAAATCAAAAGTGGATCCCTTGGGGTACTAAAGTCCAAACTTAGAAGTATAAACTAAATATCTCATGATTCTTTTCACGGCCCTAAGGTGAACTTCCTTAGGATCGGCTTGGAACCTTGCACACATGCATACGGAAAGCATAATATCCGGTCGAGGTGCACATAAATAGAGTAGAGATCCTATCATCAACCGATATACCTTTTGATCTACGGATTTACCTCCCGTGTCGAGGTCGAGATGCCCATTAGTTCCCTTGGGTGTCTTGATGGGCATGACATTCTTCATTCCAAACTTGGTAAGTATGTCTTGTATGTACTTTGTTTGGCTGATGAAGGTGCCCTCTTGGAGTTGCTTGACTTGAAATCCTAGGAAATACTTCAACTCCCCCATCATAGACATCTCGAATTTTTGAATCATGATCCTACTAAATTCTTCACAAGTAGATTTGTTAGTAGACCCAAATATGATATCATCAACATAAATTTGGCATACACACAAATACTTTGCAATAGTTTTAGTAAAGAGTGTAGGATCAGCTTTGCCGACTTTGAAGCCATTAGTGATAAGGAAATCTCTTAGGCATTCATACCATGCTCTTGGGGCTTGCTTGAGCCCATACAACGCCTTAGAGAGTTTGTAAACATGGTTAGGGTACTCACTATCTTCAAAGCCGGGAGGTTGCTCAACATAGACCTCTTCCTTGATCGGTCCATTGAGGAAGGCATTCTTCACGTCCATTTGATAAAGCTTAAAGCCATGGTGAGTAGCATAGGCAAGTAATATGCGAATTGATTCAAGCCTAGCTATGGGTGCATAGGTTTCACCGAAATCCAGACCTTCAACTTGTGAATATCCCTTGGCCACAAGTCATCCTTTGTTCCTTGTCACCACACCATGCTCATCTTGCTTGTTGCGGAATACCCACTTGGTTCCTTCAACATTTTGGTTAGGACGTGGAACTAAATGCCATACCTCATTTCTCGTGAAGTTGTTGAGCTCCTCTTGCATTGCCAGCACCCAATCCGAATCTCTTAGTGCATCCTCTACCCTGTATGGCTCAACAGAGGAGACGAAATAGTAATGTTCACAAAAATGAGCGACTCGGGATCAAGTGGTTACCCCCTTATGAATGTCACCGAGAATGGAGTTCACAGGGTGATCTCTTTGAATCACTTGGTGGACTCTTGGGTGTGGCGGTCTTTGACCCTGTACTTCTTGATCATCTTCCTTGTCTTGATCAACTTCATCTCCCCCTTGATCATTGTCCTCCTCTTGAGGTGGCTCATCCACTTGATCTTCATATCCATTGTCTTGAGCCTGATCCTCATCTTGAGTTTGTGGAGATGCTTTATTGGAAGATGACAGTTGATCTTATGCTTGTGTAGGCTCTTCGGATTCCTTAGGACACACATCCCCAATGGACATGTTCCTTAGCGCGATGCATGGAGCCTCTTCATCATCTAGCTCATCAAGATCAACTTGCTCCACTTGGGAGCCATTAGTCTCATCAAACACAATGTCACAAGAAACCTCAACTAATCCAGTGGATTTGTTGAAGACTCTATATGCCCTTGTGTTTGAATCATATCCTAGTAAAAAGCCTTCTACAGCCTTATGAGCAAATTTAGATTTTCTACCTCTTTTAATAAGAATAAAACATTTGCTACCAAAGACTCTAAAATATGAAACATTGGGCTTTTTACCGGTGAGGAGTTCATAAGATGTTTTCTTGAGGATTCGGTGAAGGTAGAGTCGGTTGATGGAGTAGCAGGTGGTGTTAATCGCCTCAGCCCAAAACCGGTCCGGTGTCTTGTACTCATCAAGCATGGTTCTTGCCATGTCCAGTAGAGTTCTATTCTTCCTCTCCACTACACCATTTTGTTGAGGTGTGTAGGGAGAAGAGAACTCATGCTTGATGCCCTCTTCCTCAAGAAAGCCTTCAATTTGAGAGTTCTTGAACTCTGTCCCGTTGTCGCTTCTTATCTTCTTGATTCTCAATCCGAACTCGTTTTGAGCTCGTCTCAAGAATCCTTTTAAAGTCTCTTGGGTTTGAGATTATTCCTGTAAAAAGAATACCCAAGTGAAGCGAGAATAATCATCCACAATTACTAGACAGTGCTTACCCCCCCCCCCGATGTTTATGTAAGCTATCGGGCCGAACAAGTCCATGTGGAGTAGCTCGAGCGACCTATCGGTTGTCATTATGTTCTTGTGTGGATGATGAGAGTCAACTTGCTTTCCTGCTTGACATGCGCTACAAACCCTGTCTTTCTCAGAATGAACATTGCTTAGTCCTAAAATGTGTTCTCCCTTTAGAAGCTTATGAAGATTCTTCATTCCAACATGGGCTAGTCGGCGATGCCAGAGCCAACCCATATTAGTCTTAGAAATTAAGCAAGTATCGAGTTTAGCTTTGTTAAAATCAACTAAGTATAGCTGACCCTCTAACACTCCCTTAAATGCTACTAAATCATCACTTCTTCTAAAGACAGTGACACCTATATCTGTAAATAGACAGTTGTAGGCCATTTTGCATAATTGAGAAACAAAAAGCAAATTGTAGTCTAAGAATATACAAGAAAAACATTGGAAATGGAATGGTCAGGTGATATAGCAATTTTACCAAGTCCTTTGACCAAACCTTGATTTCCATCCCCGAATGTGATAGCTCTTTGGGGATCTTCGTTTTTCTCGTAGGAGGAGAACATCATTTTCTTCCCTGTCATGTGGTTTGTGCATCCGCTATCAATAATCCAACTTGAGCCCCCGGATGCATAAACCTGCAAAACAATTTAGGCCTTGTTCTTAGGTACCCAAACAGTCTTGGGTCCTTTCACATTAGAAACAAGCACCTTGGGTACCCAAACACAAATCTTGGAGCCCTTGTGTTTGCCCCCAACATATTTGGCAACTACTTTGCCTAATTTGTTAGTAAGCACATAAGAAGCATCAAAAGTCTTAAATGAAATATTAGATTTATTTGATGCAGTAGGAGATTTCTTTTTAGGCAATTTAACATGGGTTGATTGCCTAGAGCTAGAAGCCTCATTCTTATACATGAAAGCATGGTGTAAAACATTTTGAGGTTTCCTAGCATGAATTCTCCTAATCTTGTGCTCAGGATAACCAGCAGGATATAAAATGTAACCCTCATTATCCTGAGCCATGGGAGCCTTGCCCTTAACAAAATTAGACAATCTTTTAGGGGCATTAATTTTGACATTGCTTCCCTATTGGAAACCAATGCCATCCTTAATGCCAGGGCGTCTCCCATTATAGAGCATGCTTCTAGCAAATTTAAAATTTTCATTCTCTATCTCATGCTCATTAATTTTAGCAGTAAGTTGAGCTATGTGATCATTTTGTTGTTTAATTAAGGCAAGGTGATCATGGATAGCATCAACATTAATATCTCTACATCTAGTACAAATGGAAGCATGATCAACACTAGATGTAGAGGGTTTGCAAGCATTTAATTCATCAATCTTAGCATGTAAAATGGCGTTCTCATTTCTAAGATTGGAAATAGAAACATTGCAAACATTTAAATCTTTAGCCTTAGAAATTAATTTGTCATTTTCAATTTTAAGGCTAGAAAGTGATTCATTCAATTTATCAATCTTAGCAATCAAACTAGCATTATCATTTTTAAGATTGACAATTGAATCATGACAAACATTTGATTTTTCAACCTTAGCAAGTAAATTTCCGTTCTCATTTCTAAGGTTGAAAATGGTGTCATGGCTAATGCTAAGCTCTCTAGACAAGTTTTCATTTTCTCTACTTCCTGAGCATAAGCATTTTTAATTTTAACATGCCTTTTGTTTTCTTTAATAAGGAATTCTTCTTGGCTATCCAAGAGTTCATCCTTCTCATGAATGTCACCTATAAATTCATTCAATTTTTCTTTTTGTTGCATGTTTAAGTTGGCAAAAAGAGTAATCAAGTTTTCCTCATCTTCACTAGAGCTACCCTCATCACCAGATGTTGTATATTTAGTGGAGGCTCTAGATTTTACCTTCTTCCTTTTGTCGTCCTTTGCCATGAGGCACTTGTGGCCGACGTTGGGGAAGAGGAGTCCCTTGTTGACGGCGATGTTGGCGGCATCCTCGTCGGAGGAGGAGTCGGTGGAGCTCTCATTGGAGTCCCATTCCCGACACACGTGGGCATCGCCACCCTTCTTCTTGTAGTACTTCTTATTTTCCTTCCTCTTTCCCTTCTTGTCGTCGCCCCTGTCACTATCACTTGATGTTGGGGACTTGTTCTCAAATGCTAAGAGTTAAGAACAAGGCAACATAAAAAGTGTTAAATGTTAAAGTCTTTCGTCCTTCGAGACATTATTTCCCTTCGGATATAATGAATTCCGGACGAAGGTTGTGAAGGAAAAACCTTCGTAAGCACAATAAATGATAAGGAAGAATTCATATATGAAATACGAAAAATAATATAAACATTATCATCAACTTATTTTTATTTGCATTACCATATTCATAATAACAAATTATAGATGTACCTTCGGTTTGAAGGAAAGCAAGGGTACAAGCGTGATGCAAAAAAGTGAATGCCAAGTCAGCGTGAACAGTACGGGGATACTGTTCACCTATTTATAGGCATGGGACGCAGCCCATGTAAAATTACACCCATGCCCTTTACATTTGCTAATGACCCTATAGTAATCCATCGAGGTCTGAATAGCCTTTTCCTTTTTAAGTTGGTTCCTTTTTCTGTTGTCATGTCGAAGCTTTCCTGCGCACAACTTCGTGATCACCTTGTCCTTCGTCATAATCATCTTTCGTCTCGCTCAAGCTTCGTCCTGACCATGCTCTGTATGCTCATGATCCGAATCCGAAGATACCTGTTCACATATTTCACTTGGAAAACATTGTCAAATCATGTTTTTGAGGACCTTCGGAAGCCGAAGGCCCCCAACAGTAGCCCCTCACAATATTAATTTGCTAGAATAATAAATTCAGATTGCAATATGGACGAAGGCCTTAAGCTGAAGGTCCGAAAAAACACCTTCCCTTTGCTAGAATAGCAATAGTCAATGACAAGTGGGACCCTGCCACTTGCGACGTGCTGGGCGTATAAATAAGGACGCACCGTGAGCACATTTAGCACGCTTTCTTGCCGTCGGCTCTTGCCTTCCTAATTTTTAGCTCTTTGCACACCAACGCTTGCCTGGCTTTTGAATTTTTAAGCTTCGTCTTTGAGAGCACTTTCTTAGCATTTTCGAAGATGTCTGAAGACAAGAAAGCTGTCACTGAGACAAAGCTAAGCCTTTCCGAAGAAATGAATCTCGGCTTCCTTGAATCAATAGCAAAGACAAACACAGAGAAGATTACTAAGGAGATTTTAGAGGGCCTATCTGAAGACACTGGTGATAGCGACAGCTATGATGTGGAAAGTGGTGGTGAAGATTCCGAAGATCGACCTTGGCGACCAAGCCATGCAGTTTTTAGGAAATTAAGCATTAAACAAAGCCATCTTGTCAATATGAGGGGTAGATATTTTCGGGATTTATCTATTGTGAGGGCTGACGAAGGGGAGAAAACTTGTCTGACTCCCGAGGAGAATGAAGTCGTGATATTCCGAAGCTTCCTTAAGGCTGGACTTTGGTTTTCTTTGAGCACTTTCGCCGTGGAAGTTTTGAAGATATTTGAAATCTGCCTCCATCAAATTACCCCCGAAGCAATCATAAGGATGGGCATCTTCGTATGGGCTGTGAAGAGCCAAGGTTTGGAGCCAAATGCCAAAAGTTTCTGTAGCATGCATGAGTTATTATATGAGACAAAACCCTGGGGTAAAGAGCAATACCATAACAATTTTGGCTGCTACAGCTTCGGCACCCGCTCTGGGTCAAGCTGTCCCGTGCCAACTTTTCGGAAGAGATGGCCTGGGGACTGGATGAAGGAATGGTTCTATGTGAAGAACGACTTGAAGACACGAGAAGATATTAAAGATATCATTATGCGCCCTATCTGGCAACGCTTCGGCCTTCGGAAACCGAAGGTGGAAATTGACGAAGCAGCCGAAGAATGCCGGAGAGCCTTCGGTGTAGTTTGTTCTTTCATCGGGACGAGGGATTTGATCCAGGAGCATATTGCCTTCAGAGTATGGCCACTTGCAGAAAAGTGGAAACCGTCAGCGAACCTAACGAAGGTGGACTAGTTAGGTTAAAATTCACCTTCAAATATGGAGATAAGTTCGTCGAGCCAGATGATGACTGGCTGAAAAGTATTGAGGCCATATGCGATGGGCTGCTTGGGCCATACTCGAAGGCAGAAGATATTGCGCTGTCCGCAGCCTTCGGAGGCCGGAAGAAGAAAAGGCTGAACCGGGTATTTGATGCCATTGGGTTTGTATATCCTGACTACCGTTACCCAACACGGGGTCAAAAAGGGAAGATACGGCCTCTGCGAAGGA
Source organism: Zea mays (assembly GCF_902167145.1). Classification (NCBI taxonomy): domain Eukaryota; kingdom Viridiplantae; phylum Streptophyta; class Magnoliopsida; order Poales; family Poaceae; genus Zea; species Zea mays. The sequence goes on along the minus strand of NC_050099.1, from coordinate 45,131,151 downwards.
GGTTGCTTCAGCCGCTCTTAGTGAGCCAGCGCCGAAAAGGAAGAAGATAAAGGTTCTTACGCACCGGCCACGCTATATTGAACCGGCCACAGTACCCGAGTTTGTCGGTGAATCCTCTTCGGCCTCCGAAGCCAGGGAGCCGACTCCCCTACCGAATGTTGAAGAGCCGGTCATAATGCCAGAGATAGAGAAAATAGAAGAACCGAAGGCTAAAGAAACAAGGACATCTGAAATTTTAAGTCATTCAGCAAAAGTTGAAGTACCAAAAAGCCAAAAGGGTCCAGCATTGGCCCCCAAAAGGAAAAGGATGGTTAATGTTGAAAGGGAATTAGGCTTACACCTAGTTCCTATATAATTTTGGTGGTTGAATTGCCCAACACAAATCTTTGGACTAACTAAGTTTGCCCAAGTGTATAGATTACACAGGTGTAAAAGGTTCACTCTCAGCCAATAAAAAGACCAAGTTTTGGATTCAACAAAGGAGCAAAGTGGGAACCGAAGGCCCTCTGGTCTGGGATCACCGGACTGTCCGGTGTACACCGGACAGTGTCCGGTGCACCACCGGACAGTGTCCGGTGCACCAGAGGACTCCAACTCGAACTCGCCACCTTCGGGAATTTGCAAAGGCGACTCCGCTATAATTCACCGGACTGTCCGGTGTACACCGGACAGTGTCCGGTGCGCCAAGGGAGGTCGGCCTCAGGAACTCGCCAGCTTCGGGAAACTCCAACGGCTAGTCCGCTATAATTCACCGGACTGTCCGGTGTGCACCGGACTGTCCGGTGCAACTCCGGAGCAACGGTCGTCTCCGCGCCAACGGCTCTCTGCCGCGCATTTAATGCGCGCTCTGCGCGCGCAGAAGTCAGGCGCGCCCTTTCCGGCACACCGGACAAGGAACAGTAGCTGTCCGGTGTGCACCGGACACCCAGGCGGGCCCACAAGTCAGAAGCTTCAACGGTCGAATCCAACGGCAGTGATGACGTGGCAGGGGGCACCGGACTGTCCGGTGTGCACCGGACTGTCCGGTGCGCCATCGAACAGACAGCCCAGCCAACGGTCAAGTTTGGTGGTTGGGGCTATAAATACCCCAACCACCCCACCATTCATTGTATCCAAGTTTTCTACTTCCCAACTACTACAAGAGCTCTAGCATTCAATTCTAGACACACCAAAGAGATCAAATCCTCTCCAATTTCCACACAACGCCATAGTGACTAGAGAGAGTGATTTGCTTGTGTTCTTTCGAGCTCTTGCGCTTGGATTGCTTTCTTCTTTCTTGATCCGTTCTTTGCAATCAAACACACTTGTAATTGAGGCAAGAGACACCAATCTTGTGGTGGTCCTTGTGGGAACTTTGTGTTCCAAGTGATTGAGAAAAGAAAGCTCACTCGATCCGTGGATCGTTTGAGAGAGGGAAGGGTTGAAAGAGACCCGGCCTTTGTGGCCTCCTCAACGGGGAGTAGGTTTGCAAGAACCGAACCTCGGTAAAACAAATCTCCGTGTCTCACTTGCTTATTCGCTTGGGATTTGTTTTTGCGCCCTCTCTCGCGGACTCATTTCTTTATTACTAACGCTAACCCCGGCTTGTAGTTGTGTTTATATTTGTAAATTTCAGTTTCGCCCTATTCACCCCCCCTCTAGGCGACTTTCAATTGGTATCAAAGCCCGGTGCTTCATTAGAGCCTAACCGCTCGAAGTGATGTCGGGAGATCACGCCAAGAAGGAGATGGAGACCGGCGAAAAGCCCACTACAAGCCAAGGGAGCACTTCATCGGAAGAGTCCCGCACCAAGCGGAGGGAGAAGAAGAAGATCTCCTCCAACAAAGGGAAGGAGAAGAAATCTTCTTCTCACCACAAAGAGAAGAAGGAAAAATCTTCTTCCCACAAGCCGCATAGGAGTAAGGACAAGCAAAAGAGGATGAGGAAAGTGGTCTACTATGAGACCGACACTTCATCAACATCGACCTCCGACTCCGACGCACCCTCCGTAACTTCTAAACGCCAAGAGCGTAAGAAGTTTAGTAAGATCCCCCTACACTACCCTCGCATTTCTAAACATGCACCTTTACTTTCCGTCCCATTAGGCAAACCACCAACTTTTGATGGTGAAGATTATGCTAGGTGGAGTGATTTAATGCGATTTCATCTAACCTCACTCCACAAAAGTATATGGGATGTCGTTGAGTTTGGTGCACAGGTACCGTCGGTAGGGGACAAAGATTATGATGAGGATGAGGTGGCCCAAATCGAGCACTTCAACTCTCAAGCGACAACAATACTCCTCGCCTCTTTAAGTAGAGAGGAGTATAACAAAGTTCAAGGGTTGAAGAGCGCCAAAGAAGTTTGGGATGTGCTCAAAACCGCGCACGAGGGAGACGAGCTCACAAAGATCACCAAGCGGGAAACGATCGAGGGGGAGCTCGGTCGGTTCCGGCTTTGCAAAGGAGAGGAGCCACAACACATGTACAACCGGCTCAAGACCTTGGTGAACCAAGTGCGCAACCTCGGGAGCGTAAAATGGGACGACCACGAAATGGTTAAGGTTATTCTAAGATCTCTTATTTTCCTTAACCCCACTCAAGTTCAATTAATTCGTGGTAATCCTAGATATACAAAAATGACCCCCGAGGAAGTTATCGGGAATTTTGTAAGTTTTGAGTGCATGATCGAAGGCTCGAGAAAGATCAACGAGCTTGACGAACCCACCACATCCGAAGCTCAACCCGTCGCATTCAAGGCGACGGAAGAAAAGAAGGAGGAGGCTACACCAAGTCGACAACCAATAGACGCCTCCAAGCTCGACAATGAGGAGATGGCGCTCGTCATCAAAAGCTTCCGCCAAATCCTCAAGCAAAGGAGAGGGAAAGACTACAAGTCCCGCTCCAAGAAGATTTGCTACAAATGTGGTAAGCCCGGTCATTTTATTGCTAAATGTCCTATAACAAGTGACAGTGACCGAGGTGACGACAAGAAGGAGAGAAGAAAGGAGAAGAAGAGATACTACAAGAAGAAGGGCGGCGATGCCCATGTTTGTCGGGAGTGGGATTCCGACGAAAGCTCAAGCGACTCCTCCGACGACGAGGACGCCGCCAATATCGCCGTCACCAAAGGGCTTCTCTTCCCCAACGTCGGCCACAAGTGTCTCATGGCAAAGGACGGCAAAAGGAAGAAGGTAAAATCAAGATCCTCTACTAAATATGAAACCTCTAGTGATGAAAATGCTAGTGATGAGGAGGATAACTTGCGTACCCTTTTTGCCAATCTTAACATGGAACAAAAAGAAAAATTAAATGAATTAATTAGTGCTATTCATGAAAAAGATGACCTTTTGGATTCCCAAGAGGATTGTCTAATTAAAGAAAACAAGAAACATGTTAAGGCTAAAAATGCTTATGTTCTAGAAGTAGAAAAATGTGAAAAATTATCTAGTGAGCTAAGCACTTGCCGTGAGATGATTGACAACCTTAGACATGAAAATGCTAGTTTAAATGCTAAGGTTGATTCACATGTTTGTAATGTTTCAATTCCCAATCCTAGAGATAATAATGATGATCTGCTTGCTAGGATTGAAGAATTAAACATGTCTCTTGCTAGCCTTAGAAATGAAAATGAAAACTTGCTTGCTAAGGCTAAAGATTTTGATGTTTGCAATGCTACTATTTCCGACCTTAGAAGTAAAAATGAAATATTGCATGCTAAGGTTGTAGAACTAAAATCTTGCAAACCCTCTACATCTACCGTTGAGCACACTTCTATTTGCACTAGATGTAGAAATATTAACATTGATGCTATACATGATCATATGACTTTAATCAAACAACAAAATGATCATATAGCTAAATTAGATGCTAAAATTGTCGAGCACAATTTAGAAAATGAGAAATTTAAATTTGCTCGTAGCATGCTTTATAATGGGAGACGCCCGGGCATCAAGGATGGCATTGGCTTCCAAAGGGGAGACAATGTCAAAATTAGTGCCCCTCCTAAAAGATTGTCCAATTTTGTTAAGGGCAAGGCTCCCATGCCTCAGGATAACGAGGGTTACATTTTATACCCTGCCGGTTATCCTGAGAACAAAATTAGGAGAATTCATTCTAGGAAGTCTCACTCTGGCCCTAATCATGCTTTTATGTATAAGGGTGAGACATCTAGCTCTAGGCAACCAACCCATGCTAAGTTGCCTAGAAAGAAAATTCCTAGTGCATCAAATGATCATGACATTTCATTTAAAACCTTTGATGCATCTTATGTTTTAACTAACAAATCCGGCAAAGTAGTTGCCAAATATGTTGGGGGCAAGCACAAGGGCTCCAAGACTTGTGTTTGGGTACCCAAAGTTCTTGTGTCTAATGCCAAAGGACCCAAAACCATTTGGGTACCTAAAGTCAAGAACTAAAATTGTTTTGTAGGTTTATGCATCCGGGGGCTCAAGTTGGATACTCGACAGCGGGTGCACAAACCACATGACAGGGGAGAAGAAGATGTTCTCCTCATATGAGAAAAACCAAGATCCCCAAAGAGCGATCACATTCGGGGATGGAAATCAAGGTTTGGTCAAAGGTTTGGGTAAAATTGCTATATCTCCTGACCATTCTATTTCCAATGTTTTTCTTGTAGATTCTTTAGATTACAATTTGCTTTCCGTATCTCAATTATGTCAAATGGGCTACAACTGTCTATTCACTGATATAGGTGTCACTGTCTTTAGAAGAAGTGATGATTCAATAGCATTCAAGGGAGTGTTGGAGGGTCAGCTATACTTGGTAGATTTTGATAGAGCTGAACTCGACACTTGCTTAATTGCTAAGACTAACATGGGTTGGCTCTGGCACCGCCGACTAGCCCATGTTGGGATGAAGAATCTTCACAAACTTCTAAAGGGAGAACACATTTTAGGATTAACAAATGTTCATTTTGAGAAAGACAGGATTTGTAGCGCATGCCAAGCAGGGAAGCAAGTTGGCTCTCATCATCCGTATAAGAACATAATGACGACCGACAGACCACTGGAGCTCCTACACATGGATCTATTCGGCCCGATCGCTTACATAAGCATCGGCGGGAGTAAGTACTGTCTTGTTATTGTGGATGATTATTCTCGCTTCACTTGGGTATTCTTTTTACAGGAAAAATCTCAAACCCAAGAGACCTTAAAGGGATTCTTGAGACGGGCTCAAAATGAGTTCGGCTTAAGGATCAAGAAAATAAGAAGCGACAACGGAACGGAGTTCAAGAACTCTCAAATCGAAAGCTTTCTTGAGGAGGAGGGCATCAAGCATGAGTTCTCTTCTCCCTACACACCTCAACAAAATGGTGTAGTGGAAAGGAAGAATAGAACTCTATTGGACATGGCAAGGACCATGCTTGATGAGTACAAGACTTCGGATCGGTTTTGGGCCGAGGCGGTCAACACCGCTTGCTACGCCATCAACCGGTTATATCTACACCGAATTCTCAAGAAGACATCATACGAACTCCTAACCGGTAAAAAGCCCAATATTTCATATTTTAGAGTCTTTGGTAGCAAATGCTTTATACTTGTTAAAAGAGGTAGAAAATCTAAATTTGCTCCTAAGACTGTAGAAGGCTTTTTACTAGGATATGATTCAAACACAAGGGCATATAGAGTCTTTAACAAGTCCTCTGGACTAGTTGAAGTCTCATGTGACGTTGTGTTTGATGAAACTAATGGCTCTCAAGTAGAGCAAGTTGATCTTGATGAGATAGGTGAAGAAGAGGCTCCATGCATCGCACTAAGGAACATGTCCATTGGGGATGTGTGTCCTAAGGAATCCGAAGAGCCTCCAAATGCACAAGATCAACCATCCTCCTCCATGCAAGGATCTCCACCTACTCAAAATAAGGACGAAGCTCAAGTTGATGAAATAGAAGATCAAGCAAATGAGCCAACTCAAGATGATGGCAATGATCAAGGGGGAGATGCAAATGATCAAGAAAAGGAGGATGAGCAAGAACAAAGGCCGCCACACCCAAGAGTCCACCAAGCAATCCAACGAGATCACCCAGTCGACACCATCCTCGGCGACATTCATAAGGGGGTAACCACTAGATCTCGTGTTGCTCATTTTTGTGAACATTACTCGTTTGTTTCCTCTATTGAGCCACACAGGGTAGAGGAAGCTCTTCAAGATTCAGATTGGGTGGTGGCGATGCAAGAGGAGCTCAACAACTTCACTAGAAATGAGGTATGGCATTTAGTTCCACGTCCTAACCAAAATGTTGTAGGAACCAAATGGGTCTTCCGCAACAAACAAGATGAGCATGGTGTGGTGACAAGGAACAAAGCTCGACTTGTGGCCAAAGGATACTCCCAAGTCGAAGGTTTGGATTTCGGTGAAACCTATGCACCCGTAGCTAGGCTTGAGTCAATTCGCATATTATTAGCCTATGCTACTTACCATGGCTTTAAGCTTTATCAAATGGACGTGAAAAGTGCCTTCCTCAATGGACCAATCAAGGAAGAGGTCTATGTTGAGCAACCTCCCGGCTTTGAAGACAGTAAGTATCCTAACCATGTCTATAAGCTCTCTAAGGCGCTTTATGGGCTCAAGCAAGCCCCAAGAGCATGGTATGAATGCCTTAGAGATTTTCTTATTGCAAATGGATTCAAAGTCGGCAAGGCCGATCCTACACTCTTTACTAAAACTCTTAAAAATGACTTATTTGTATGCCAAATTTATGTTGATGATATTATATTTGGGTCTACTAACAAGTCTACATGTGAAGAGTTTAGTAGGATCATGACACAGAAATTCGAGATGTCTATGATGGGGGAGTTGAAGTATTTTCTAGGATTCCAAGTCAAACAACTCCAAGAGGGCACCTTCATTAGCCAAACAAAGTACACTCAAGACATTCTAACCAAGTTTGGGATGAAGGATGCCAAACCCATCAAGACACCCATGGGAACTAATGGGCATCTCGACCTCGACACGGGAGGTAAGTCCGTGGATCAAAAGGTATACCGGTCGATGATAGGTTCTTTACTCTATTTATGTGCATCTCGACCGGACATTATGCTTTCCGTATGCATGTGTGCAAGATTCCAAGCCGACCCTAAGGAAGCTCACCTTACGGCCGTAAAACGAATCTTGAGATATTTGGCTTATACTCCTAAGTTTGGGCTTTGGTATCCTAGGGGATCCACATTTGATTTGATTGGATATTCGGATACCGATTGGGCGGGGTGTAAAATCAATAGGAAGAGCACATCGGGGACTTGCCAGTTCTTGGGAAGATCCTTGGTGTCTTGGGCTTCAAAGAAGCAAAATTCGGTTGCTCTTTCCACCGCCGAAGCCGAGTACATTGCCGCAGGACATTGTTGCGCGCAATTGCTTTGGATGAGGCAAACCCTGCGGGACTACGGTTACAAATTAACCAAAGTCCCTTTGCTATGTGATAATGAGAGTGCAATCAAAATGGCCGACAATCCCGTCGAGCATAGCCGCACTAAGCACATAGCCATTCGGTATCATTTTCTTAGGGATCACCAACAAAAGGGAGATATCGAGATTTCATACATTAATACTAAAGATCAATTAGCCGATATCTTTACCAAGCCTCTTGATGAACAATCTTTTAACAAACTTAGGCATGAGCTCAATATTCTTGATTCTAGGAACTTCTTTTGCTAGATTGCACACATAGCTCATTTATATACCTTTAATCATATCTCTTTCATATGCTATGACTAATGTGTTTTCAAGTCTATTTCAAACCAAGTCATAGGTATGTTGAAAGGGAATTGGAGTCTTCGGCGAAGACAAAGGCTTCCACTTCGTAACTCATACTTCGCCATCACTCCAAGAAACTCTCTATTCTTTGGGGAGAAATGAGCCCAAGACAAAAGGACCGAACTTCGTCTTTGGTATAATCTTAACTCATTTATATTTATGACCAAAGGGGAAGATAGCACTTCGAGGGCTCTAATAATTCCGTTTTTGGCGATTCATGCCAAAAAGGGGGAGAAAGTATGAGCCCAAAGCAAAAGGACCGCACCACCACCAATTTCAAAACTTCGTGTTTCCAAAGTATTTTATCAATTGGTATCCTATTGTGTTCAAAAGGGGGAGAAAATAGTATTTCAAAATAATTTATCAAAACCCTCTTGAACACTAAGAGGTGGATCTCATTTAGGGGGAGTTTTGTTCAGTCAAAGGAAGAGCATTTGAAACAGGGGGAGAAAATTTCAAATCTTGAAAAGGCTTTGCAAACTCTTATTCATTTACCTTTGACTATTTGCAAAAGAGCTTTGAAAAAGATTTACAAAAAGAATTTGCAAAACAAAACTCGTGGTGCAAGCGTGGTCCAAAATGTTATATAAGAGAGAAACAATCCATGCATATCTTGTAAGTATTAATATTGGCTCAATTCTAAGCAACCTTTACACTTACATTATGCAAACTAGTTCAATTATGCACTTCTATATTTGCTTTGGTTTGTGTTGGCATCAATCACCAAAAAGGGGGAGATTGAAAGGGAATTAGGCTTACACCTAGTTCCTATATAATTTTGGTGGTTGAATTGCCCAACACAAATCTTTGGACTAACTAAGTTTGCCCAAGTGTATAGATTACACAGGTGTAAAAGGTTCACTCTCAGCCAATAAAAAGACCAAGTTTTGGATTCAACAAAGGAGCAAAGTGGGAACCGAAGGCCCTCTGGTCTGGGATCACCGGACTGTCCGGTGCACCACCGGACAGTGTCCGGTGCACCAGAGGACTCCAACTCGAACTCGCCACCTTCGGGAATTTGCAAAGGCGACTCCGCTATAATTCACCGGACTGTCCGGTGTACACCGGACAGTGTCCGGTGCGCCAAGGGAGGTCGGCCTCAGGAACTCGCCAGCTTCGGGAAACTCCAACGGCTAGTCCGCTATAATTCACCGGACTGTCCGGTGTGCACCAGACTGTCCGGTGCAACTCCGGAGCAACGGTCGTCTCCGCGCCAACGGCTCTCTGCCGCGCATTTAATGCGCGCTCTGCGCGCGCAGAAGTCAGGCGCGCCCTTTCCGGCACACCGGACAAGGAACAGTAGCTGTCCGGTGTGCACCGGACACCCAGGCGGGCCCACAAGTCAGAAGCTTCAACGGTCGAATCCAACGGCAGTGATGACGTGGCAGGGGGCACCGGACTGTCCGGTGTGCACCGGACTGTCCGGTGCGCCATCGAACAGACAGCCCAGCCAACGGTCAAGTTTGGTGGTTGGGGCTATAAATACCCCAACCACCCCACCATTCATTGTATCCAAGTTTTCTACTTCCCAACTACTACAAGAGCTCTAGCATTCAATTCTAGACACACCAAAGAGATCAAATCCTCTCCAATTTCCACACAACGCCATAGTGACTAGAGAGAGTGATTTGCTTGTGTTCTTTCGAGCTCTTGCGCTTGGATTGCTTTCTTCTTTCTTGATCCGTTCTTTGCAATCAAACACACTTGTAATTGAGGCAAGAGACACCAATCTTGTGGTGGTCCTTGTGGGAACTTTGTGTTCCAAGTGATTGAGAAAAGAAAGCTCACTCGATCCGTGGATCGTTTGAGAGAGGGAAGGGTTGAAAGAGACCCGGCCTTTGTGGCCTCCTCAACGGGGAGTAGGTTTGCAAGAACCGAACCTCGGTAAAACAAATCTCCGTGTCTCACTTGCTTATTCGCTTGAGATTTGTTTTTGCGCCCTCTCTCGCGGACTCATTTCTTTATTACTAACGCTAACCCCGGCTTGTAGTTGTGTTTATATTTGTAAATTTCAGTTTCGCCCTATTCACCCCCCCTCTAGGCGACTTTCAAATGTACTGGATGTATTGGAGACAATAAAGTCTTCAAGCACTACTCCGAAGAGAATTGTCGAAACTCCCGAAGTGCAAATTGAAGCCTTTGGTGCCGAAGCTTCAAAGCACCAAGCTAAGACTGAAGCTGGGCCTTCAGAGCCCGCCAAGGTGGAATCCTTGGAAACCAAAGAAACAGAGGCAGCAGAACAAATTTTAACTGAAGAAACTGGCACTGCCGCCCCCGAAGCATTTTTTGAAGCTTCCAATTATATTTTATGACATGCTTCGGGGAAAGAGTTGAGTGAAAAAGAAAAGCAAGAGGCTCAGTTCTATGCCCAAAAACTGAAATATCCAAAGGGGGCGTTGATATTCAACGGCAGCGGAGAAGAAGACTTCTTGTATTGTCTTCCTGACAGCAAGGAGATTTCTGTCTGTCGGGAGATGAGCAAAAGCTTTGGATTCCCAACACTAGAAGACGGGCTCTCAGTGTTGTCAAAGAACGAGCTGGCCGACAGCTTAGCATACAATAGTTTAAAGGTGAAAAAAATGAGATCTTTGTATTATTTCTTGAAACCAAAATTTTTCATTTGCTTAAACTTGTTAACACACATTTTTTTCAGGGCCTTATACTTAGCAATGCCCTCAGGGCACAAAAAGATGCCGAAGATGAAGGGTGTACCATAGCCTTGGGCAACCTTCGTTCCGAAGTAATTGAACTAAGGAACGAAGGCCTCGAAAAAGATAAAATATTACACTCGTTAGTGAATAAAATAAAAGAAGACGAAGCTGCTTTCAAAGCTCAAGCTGAGGCTCAGAAGCGCGAAATTGAGGATCTTCAGAAGCCCATGTAAAATTACACCCATGCCCTTTACATTTGCTAATGACCCTATAGTAATCCATCGAGGTCTGAATAGCCTTTTCCTTTTTAAGTCGGTTCCTTTTTCTGCTGTCATGCCGAAGCTTTCCTGCGCACAGCTTCGTGATCACCTTGTCCTTCGTCATAATCATCTTTCGTCTCGCTCAGGCTTCGTCCTGACCATGCTCTGTATGCTCATGATCCGAATCCGAAGATACATGTTCACATATTTCACTTGAAAAACATTGTCAAATCATGTTTTTGAGGACCTTCGGAAGCCGAAGGCCCCCAACACTTGATATAGGACATTTAGCTATAAAGTGACCGGGCTTACCACACTTGTAGCACACCTTCTTGGAGCGGGGTTTGTAATCCTTCCTTCTCCTTTGTTTGAGGATTTGGCGGAAACTCTTGATGATGAGCGCCATTTCCTCGTTGTCAAGCTTGGAGGCGTCGATTGGAATCCTACTTGGTGTAGATTCCTTCTTATCTTCTTCTGTCGCCTTAAATGCGACGGGTTGCACCTTGGGGGTGGAGGTGGTGCCTTGCTCCAAGTTGATAATTTGTTTGGAGCCTTTGATCATAAGTTCAAAGCTCACAAACTTTCCTATAACTTCCTCGGGAGACATTAGATTGTATCTAGGATCACCACATATTAATTTAACTTGAGTAGGATTACGAAATACGAGTGATCTAAGAATAACCTTGACCATTTCATGGTCATCCCATTTTGTGCTCCCGAGGTTGCGCACTTGATTCACCAAGGTCTTGAGCCGGTTGTACATGGCTTGTGGCTCCTCTCCTTGGTTGAGGATGAATCGACCGAGCTCCCCCTCGATCGTCTCCTGTTTGGTGATCTTGGTCACCTCGTCCCCTTCGTGCGCCGTCTTGAGGACGTCCCAAATTTCCTTGGCCGTCTTTAACCCTTGCACCTTATTATACTCCTCTCGACATAAGGAGGCGATGGGTATAGTTGTGGCTTGGGAGTTCAAGTGCCGAATTTGGTCGGTCTCGTCCGAATCGTAGTCCTTGTCCCCTACCTTTGGTACCTGCGCTCCATACTCAACAATATCCCATATGCTTTTGTGGAGTGAGGTTAGGTAATGCCTCATTTTGTCACTCCACATACAATAATCCTCACCATCAAAATATGGTGGTTTGCCTAAGGGAACGGAAAGTAATGGAGTGCTCTTAGAAATGCGAGGATAGTGGAGGGGCATCTTACTATACTTCTTACGCTCATGGCGTTTAGAAGTGACAGACGATGATTCAGAGCCGGAGGTAGAGGGTGACAAAGAATCGGTCTCGTAGTAGACAACCGTCTTCATTTTCTTCTTCTTGTCACCTCTCCGTTGTGACTTGATGGAGGAAGAGGATTCCTCTTTATGCTTGTGGCCGGACTCCCTTGAATGGGTTCTCCCCGAGCTTGCGGACTTGTCACCGCCAGTCACGATCTCCTTCTTGGCGTGATCTCCCGACATCACTTCTAGTGGTTAGACTCAAATGAAGCATCGGGCTCTGATACCAATTGAAAGTCGCCTAGAGGGGGGGTCAATAGGTGGAAACTGAAATTTTATAAACTTAAAGCACAACTACAAGCCAGGGTTAGCGTTAGAAATAAATCTGAGTCCGAAAGAGAGGGGAAAAACAAATCAACCAAAGAAATAGAGCGGATGACACGGTGATTTGTTTTACCGAGGTTCGGTTCCAATGAACCTAGTCCCCATTGAGGTGGTCACAAAGACCCGGTCTCTTTCAACCCTTTCCATCTCTCAAACGGTCACCTAGATCGAGTGAGCTTTCTCCTTAATCAAACGGGTCACTTAGACCCCACAAGGACCACCACACTATTGGTGTCTCTTGCTTTGATTACAAGTGCTTGAAGAACAAGAATGGGGAAGAAGAAAGCGATCCAAGAACAAGAGCTCAACGAACACAAGCAAAACTCTCTCTCTAGTCACTAGGAGTTTGGAGTGAATTTGGGACTTGGAGAGGCTTTGATTCTTTTGAATTGTGTCTTGTATTGATTGCACTAGCTCTTGTATTGAATGAGATGTCTGAAAAACTTGGATGCTTGGAGTGTTGGTGGTTCGGGGGTATTTATAGCCCTCAACCACCACATAGCCGTTGGGGAGGCTGTCTGTCGATGGGCGCACCGGACAGTTCGGTGCGCCACCGGACACTGTCCGGTGCGCCAGCCACGTCACCCAACCGTTAGGGTTCTGAAGATTCTGACCGTTGGAGCGCTGACTTCATGTCGCACCGGACAGTCCGGTGCGGCACCGGATAGGTGCTGTTCACTGTCCGGTGCGCCTCTGACGCCTGCTCTGACTTTTGCGCGCATTGTTCATGCACTGTTCACGCTTTTGCAGACGACCATTGCGCTGAATAGTCGTTGCTCTGCTGGTACACCGGACAGTCCGGTAGCACACCGGACGGTCCGATGAATTATAGCGGAGTGGCGCCTGAGAAACCTGAAGGTGAAGAGTTCAGACTGTACGGCCCCTGGTGCACCGAACACTGTCCTATGGTGCACCGGACAGTCCGGTGCGCCAGACCAGGGTTCACTCCAGTTTCTTTTGCTCCTTTCATTTGAACCCTAACTTTGATCTTTTTATTGGTTTGTGTTGAACCTTTGGCACCTGTATAATATATAATCTAGAGCAAACTAGTTAGTCCAATTATTTGTGTTGGGCATTTCAACCACCAAAATCATTTAGGAAACGGTTTGACCCTATTTCCCTTTCACTTAGCAAGTGCGAGTTCCGGATCAGTGAAGTCCTATTCTTGGGTCACATTGTAAACCGAGAAGGATTGGTTGTAGATCTGAAGAAGGTAACCACTATCTTGGACTGGAAAGCACCAAAAGTTGTCTGAGGAATCAAGAGTTTCATTGAAATGGCCGGTTATTATCGGCGTTTCATTGAAGGTTTCTCCAAGATTGCCAGGCCAATGACAGCCTTTTTGGCAAAGAAAGTTGAGTTCAAGTGGACCCCAGCATGCCAGAAGTCCTTTGAGACATTGAAGGAGAAGTTGACAACGGCACCAGTACTGATTCTGCCAGATGTTCACAAGACATTCTCAGTATATTGTGATGCTTCATACACAGGACTGGGATGTGTGTTAATGCAGGAAGGGAGAGTAGTGGCATACTTGTCCCGAGAGTTGAAGATTCATGAGAAGAATTATCCTACTCATGATCTGGAATTAGCAGCCGTGGTTCATGCATTGAAGACCTGGAGGCATTATCTTTATGGGCAGAAGTGTGATATCTACACGGACCACAAGAGTCTCAAATATATATTCACTCAGTCAGAGCTAAACATGAGACAACGAATATGGCTAGAGTTGATCAAAGATTATGAGTTGGAGATTCATTATCACCCAGTCAAAGCAAATGTGGTTGCAGATGCTCTTAGCAGAAAGAGTTTAATATGTTGGCAGCTCACCCGATGCCGTATGAGCTAGCGAAGGATTTCGATAGATTGAGTCTCGGATTTCTGAACAACACCCAAGGGGTGACAATCGAGTTGGAACCCATTCTAGAGCAAGACATCAGGAAAGGTCAGAAGGACGATGAGAAAATCAATGAGATCCGGCAGCTGATCCTAGACGGAAAAGGCAAGGATTTCCGTGAAGATGTAGAAGGAGTGGTACGGTTCAAGGACAGACTATGTGTTCCCGACATCAAATCGATTCGGGAACTAATTCTTAAGGAAGCTCATGAGACATCATACTCTATACACCCTGGTAGTGAGAAGATGTACCTCGACCTAAAGAAAAGATCCTGGTGGTACGGTATGTAAAGGGAGATAGCAGAGTATGTGGCTGTATGTGACAGTTATCAGAGGATTAAAGCAGAACATCAGAGACCTGCAGGTTTGTTGCAACCGTTGCAGATTCCTCAGTGGAAATGGGATGAGATCGGAATAGACTTTATAGTCGGTTTGCCCCGCACTCGTACTGGTTATGACTCCATCTGGGTAGTATTGGACTGTTTGACAAAGGCGGCCCATTTCATACCAGTCAAGACCACCTATAATAGTGTAGTGTTGGCCGAACTATACATGGCTCGGATTGTGTGCTTGCATGGCGTTCCAAAGAAGATAGTATCAGATAGAGGTACCCAGTTCACCTCTCATTTTTGGCAGCAGTTGCATGAAGCCTTGGGCATACACTTAAAGTTCAGTTCAACTTATCACCCACAGACAGATGGTCAAAAAGAGAGAACTAACTAGATTCTTGAAGACATGTTGAGGGCTTGTGCTTTGCAAGACAAGATAGGTTGGGACAAGAGGCTATCGTACGCAGAGTTCTCTTACAACAACAGCTATCAGTCCAGTTTAAAGATGTCACCATTCGAAGCGCTCTATGGGAGGAATTGCAGAACTCCATTGCATTGGGACCAACCTAGTGAAAGACAGGTGTTCGGTCCAGATATTTTGCTTGAAGACGAAGAGAACATCAGAATGGTCCGAGAGAATTTAAAGGCAGCGCAGTCCAGACATCGAAGTTATGCCGACACCCGAAGAAGAGAACTGAGTTTTAAAGTAGGAGACTATGTCTACTTGAAGGTGTCACCAATAAGAGGAATCAAAAGATTCGGAGTCAAAGGCAAGCTAGCACCTAGATATATCAGACCGTATCAGATTCAAGCAAGACGTGGAGAAGTGGCTTATCAACTCAGTTTACTGGAGAATCTGTCGGTTGTACACGATGTGTTCCATGTGTCTCAGTTGAAGAAATGCTTGAGAGTGCCAGAAGGGCAGTTGCCAACAGAGGATCTTGAAGTTCAAGAGGATCTGACCTATATTGAGAAGCCAACTCAGATTCCGGAGATAGCAGAACGGGTCACTCGGAGAAGTACCATCAGGATGTGCAAAGTCAAATGGGGTCACCACTTAGAAGAAGAAGCCACCTAGGAACGAGAGGATGATTGAAAGCCAAGTACCCTGAGCTCTTTTCTAGCCAGCCCTGAATCTCAAGGGCGAGATTCTTTTAAGGGGGATAGGTCTGTAACACCCTGAATTTGGGGGTATAAAATTTCTTTCTAATGATCACCCAAATTCATGTGTTACTCTTCTCTCTCTCACCCTAGGTTTTATCTCTCTCTAGATCCTCTCTCCTTTTTCCCTTTTAAGTAGAATTAGCTTAAAGTTAGGGGGATTTAATTATTTATTTTTGCCAAAACATTATGAGTCATGACATGTTGCATCATCTTGAGCTTATTTATTTTTTGAAGTGTTGCACATGTTTGAATTTATTTGAATTTGAAACCTAATTTGAATTTGGAATTGGAAACCCTAGAGAAAAGAAATAGAAAAAGAATTAGAAAATCCAGAGAAAAAGAAAAAGGAAAAGCAGCCCAGCAGCCCAGCTTGGCCCAGCCAGGCCGCACGCCCGCGCGCCCGCGCCGTCTGACAGGTGGGATCCACCTGTCAGCGGCAACTTTATCTCCCCCGCGCTCTCTCTCTCTCTCTCTCTCGCTCTCTGCCCGCTGGGGCTTACCTGTCGGCGCCAGTTGTTTCCCCTCCGCGCCTCTCTTCCCTCTCTGCCTCGCGGGCCCATGCTGCCAGGCACTGAGCCGTTGCCCCCGTGTGCCCCTTTTCTCTCTCTCTCTCTGCGTCATGGACCCTCCCTGTCAGTTCCGCCCTCCCCGCACCCGTCGTGGACCGGCGCGTGCGCACTCGCGCACGTCGCCAGAATTCTCGGCCACGACGCCCACCCACGCGCCCTAGCACCCTCTTAGAGCCCCTCCAGCGCCCGCACTCACTTCCCCGCCTCATTTCGCATAGCTCCGCCCTCTCTTGTGCTCTGCCAACACCGCCAGACGCCGCAGGAGACCCGCACCCACTTCCCCAGCCATCTAGCTCACTGGAGACCGCGCAAAGCCACCCCGAGCTCCGCCCCGAGGTGAGGCACCTTTGCCCGTGCTTAATTTCCCCAATTTCGCTCTGTGCTCGGCCAATTTTGGCATCGCCGGTGCTCGGCCGTGGCGGACCGCCGCGCCCGCGCGGTGACCAACCAGTTTAGCCCGGTCCAGTGCATCGGTGTAGGTCCCTGTGTCACCCCTGCCTCTGCTGAAGCCTTCCCAGGCCTTAGCGCGCCTCAAGCCCGCTCCCCGTGGCCGGAATCCCTCACCGGAGTTCCTCCGGTCCACCCGAGGCCTTCTCCCCGCCGTTCTCCCCTCTCTGACCTCGAATTCGTGGCCTTTTCCCCACCATTGAGTTCGCCGTAGCATCCTCTCCCTCTCTGCCCAATCCCGGCGACCCCGGAGCCACCCTAGCACGCGCCTGCCTCAACTCTGGCGACCTCATCGATGCGGAGAGGAGCAGCGCCGCCCACAGCCGTTCATCCCTCCCTGGTCTGATCTCCCCTGTCCGATCTTGATCGCACGTCCCAGATCGTGGATACTGCTTCGCACACGCGCGCCCTACGCCCCTGGCCCGCCTGTCAGCGCCCGTGTCCCCTGGCGCTGGGCCCGCTCGGTCAGTGCGCCCTCCCCCTCTATCACTGACATCCCCTAGCCCGCCTGTCAGCGCTCGCCTGCCCGCGCGCGCGCCCTCGGCCGCAGATCTAATCTCGGTCGTCGGTTTCTGATCTAACGGTTGGAATTACCCGATACCCCTTCGCGCGGTAGTTTTATTAAAGAGACCCTCGGTTTGTTTAGAATCAACCCACCATCCCTGGTTTTCGCGCGTAGGCCCTGTAATCTTGCAGACTTAACCCTGGACTTTTAAATAATCATAGAATTAGACCTAATTTCATATTTTGAATTCCCAAACTTGTTTATTTCATATCTTTTGCATATGAACTCCAAATTTAGTGATTCAAATTGCAAAATGTTCATAGGATTATTCTCTGTTTAAATAAACTAGTTTCAGTTACTGTCTGCATATTCTAATTTTTATGATTAAGTATGAGCTAATGTAGGTGTAGATTTATTTATTTAATAAAATAAATAAAAGGAGAACCCTAGAGATTTAAACATGTTTAATCTTGTGAGATTAATAATGTGTATTACATGAAATCATCTCTGGTCTAATTTTTGGGTCACAATAAAATAAATTGAACTATGTTATGTATTTGTGAGTAACACTTAGAGAAATAATAATCTATTTCCAAAGAAAGTTGGTCTATGTTATAGTTCATGTTATACTTTGATCTCATTATTCCCTATTGTGTTTTTAAGATGCATTCCTATGTTTGTACATGTTTGGCGTGTTGTTCATTTGTACTTTCCAAATGTATTGAATGCATGCTCGCTTTATTTAGACAACGAGCAATCCGAGGTTCCTAAGTGTGTTGTTGAAGACCTCCCTGAGCAACAACCTGGTGAAGGCAAGTGTCCTCTGACCTATTATGTCCTACATACTTTATGATTCATTGTCCCGCATTACATTACTTAACCTAAGGATTGACTAGTCTATATTTACCTTATCCTTGTTTACCTTTTGGGTTATCATGGTTAGCATTTTGCTATTGCCTTAACTTAATCAATGAACATGATGTGAACATTTATGATACGATACTGTTATCTTGATTATGTTGATGATCTTGTGATACTTTAGGGGGCTCAGGCCTTTTTCCTGAGTACCTCTCCGTAAGGACCTGTTCATAGAGTGACCACCCGGGATAACAGTGCAACCATGAGGGTGGAATGGGACGCCCTTAGCTGATTAATTAGATGAACCTGGGTGTATAGTTGGCTTTGCCGGAGGGCCGTCAATGGGGGCCGGGGTGTAGTGCTCGCTCTGCCAAGGGGGGTGTAGAGGTTCATTCGATTTGGTTTTGTTTGTCACCCACCTTGGGGAGGTGTACTGTGTTTGTACGACTGGCAAAACCTAACGAGCAGCTATACACCAGGGGAGTCTTTGTAAAGGCTACGTAGTGAATCCCTGGCCATTCACCTGGGTAGTGAAGATCGGGTCTGTACAACCTAGGCTGGAAAGGGATCACGACTCGTGGGTAAAGTGTGCAACCTCTGCAGAGTGTTAGAAGAAACTAGTATATAAGACGAGCTCATGGTTAAGAGCAGCCTTGGGATCCTCTTTGATTAGAAGAACTTTGGATACTTTTATGGTGATGGTTAACAATGATGTTATAAATCTGATTTCTGGTATTTCCTCTTTTGAGGGAGTACTTTTGGGTAATAACTATACTAAAACTTGGCTCTACTGATAATAGTAAATATTTGACCAACTAAAAGCAACTGTTTAACCTCAACCCCACATACAGCTAGTCCACTTTAGCCAAACGGGACATTTGCTGAGTACATTGATGTGTACTCACCCTTGCTTTACACACTACCCCCAGCCCAGGTTGTCCCCATTGTACTCAGTGCTCAGGAGGTGATGCTGGCAACATGGAGGACTTCGAGGAGTTCCAGGATTACGACGAGTTCTAATTTACTTAGTGGCAAACCCCTAGTCAGCTACCTGTGTAGGCTTATCATCTACGTTTCGTTTCTCTGCACTTTGATAGTTATGCTAAAGACAATGGTTATGTAATAGACTCTGTGGATGTCTTGGACATCTTGATGTAATTAAGTACCTTTCCGTTATTTAATTCGAGCATTGTGTGATGATGTCCAATTATGTAATCGTTGTGTACGTGAGTTCTGATCCTGGCACGTACATGGTTCACATTCGCTTTGCCTTCCAAAACCGGGTGTGACATTAAGCGAGGCACTCGAGAAACAGCTCGAGCCCCCTTAAATATCCCCATGCCGTAACCATATGAAAGGGAAATGTGCCCTTGGGCCATTTCTAGTATATTTTGGTGATTAAATGTCCAACACATATTAAGTGGGTTATTATATGCCAAATGATGAATGAAGTGCAAATCAACAAGAAGGTATGTTTCTAAGACTTAGTACATTGATTTGGGTACAAATGTATTGTATCTAAGTGATAGAAACCGAAGAAAAAGGATTGGAAAAGAGTTGGCTGTGTACAGCCAACTGCTGCTCGGTCTAGGTGTACCGAACAGTGTCCGGTGGTGCACCGGACAGTGTCCGGTGTGCCAGACTGGCTTACGGCGAACTGGCCGCTCTCGAGAAAACTTCGGCGGTGTACGGCTATAATTCAATGGATTGTCCGGTGAGCCAACGACCGCCATCGTAACGGTCGGCCGCCAAATCCGCGGGCGACGCGTGGCCCGCTCCAACGTACGGCTGGGGGCACCGGACTATCCGGTGTGCACCGGACAGTGTACGGTGCGCCAACTAGCCCGAAGTTACAACGGTCGGCTGCGCCAGGAATGGAAAGAAATCGCGCACCGGACATGAACAGTGGCTGTCCGGTGGCACACCGGACTGTCCGGTGCGCCACCCGACAGAAGGCAAGATTTGCCTTCCAAGAATGCCTCCAACGGCTCCTAGTTGCCTTGGGGCTATAAAAGGGACCCCTAGGCATATGGAGGAGTCACCCAAGCATACTTTGAGCATTCTAAGTCTTCCACACTCCGTCTCCGCGCACTTGATCGACCGTGTTAGTGATTTGAGCTCCGTTCTTGTAGTGAACTCGTTGTGCTTCATTTTGAGCTCAAGTCTTGGCTTGTGTGCGTGCGTATTGCTGCGGATTTGTGTGTGTTGCTTCCCATCCTTATTCTTGTGCTTTCACCGTGATCTTTATTGTAAGGGCGAGAGACTCCAACTTGTGGAGATTCCTCGCGAACGGGTAAAGAGATAAGAAAGAAGAACACCGTGGTATTCAAGTTGATCATTGGATCACTTGAAAGGGGTTGAGTGCAACCCTCGTCCATTGGGACGCCACAACGTGGAAGTAGGCAAGTGTTATACTTGGCCGAACCACGGGATAACTCGCGTGTCTCTTGTGATTGCTTTTCTGTGATTACTTGTGTGTTCGCAAGAGCTCGCTACTCAGCCATACTAACACTTAACTAAGTTTTATTGGCTATTAGTTGTTGAATTTTACAAGATCACCTATTCACCCCCCTCTAGGTGCTCTCAATTGGTATCGGAGCCATTCTCTTCACGAAAGGGACTAATCGCCCAAAGAGATGGATACTAAGGGAAAGGGGATGGTGGTCAATGATAAGGACAAGGAGTCCATCTTCAACGAGCCGAGGGACAACAAGCCCACTGACTCTGGCTCAAGTCATAAGAAGAAGGACGAGAAGAAGAGGCGCATCAAGAAGATCGTCTACTACAACAGCGATGAGTCTTCTTCTTCCCCAACAGATGACGACGACGAGAAAAGGAAACCGGTTAATTCAAATTTTTCATTTGATTATTCTTGTATTCCTTATAATTCCAATGCTCATTTGCTTTCCATTCCTCTTGGTAAACCTCCTCACTTTGATGGAGAGGACTACGCTTTTTGGAGTCACAAAATGCGTAGTCACTTATTTTCTCTCCATCCTAGTATATGGGAGATAGTAGAAAGTGGAATGCAATTCGACAGTACCGATAACCCTGTGTTTATCAATGAGCAAATCCATAAGAATGCACAAGCTACCATTGTTTTGCTAGCATCCTTGTGCAGGGACGAGTATAACAAGGTGAGCGGCTTGGACAACGCCAAGCAAATATGGGACACCCTCAAGATATTACATGAGGGAAACGACGCCACCATGATCACCAAAATGGAGTTGGTGGAAGGCGAGCTAGGAAGGTTTGCCATCATCAGGGGAGAGGAGCCAACACAAATGTACAACAGGCTCAAGACCCCGGTCAACAAGATCAGGAGCTATGGAAGCACGAGATGGACGGACCACGACGTCGTCCGACTTATGCTCAAGTCTTTCACTGTTATTGACCCTCATCTTGTGAACCTCATCCGTGAAAATCCTAGGTACACAAAGATGACGCCCGAGGAGATACTCGGAAAGTTTGTGAGTGGGTGTATGATGGTCAAGGAAGCAAGATACATTGATGATGCATTGAATGGCCCAATGCCCGTCTATGAGCCCCAACCCGTTGCACTCAAAGCAACAAGCAGCAGCAGGGAGGCGCTACCTAGCAAGGTGGCACAAGTTGAGGCGGCCGGGATAAACGAAGATGAGATGGCCCTCATCATCAAGCGTTTCAAGACCGCTCTCAAAGGACGCAAGGAGTACCCCCAACAAAAACAAAACAAAGGGAAAGCGCTCCTGCTTCAAGTGCGGTAAGACTGGTCACTTTATTGCTCAATGTCCCGATAATGAAAATGACCAGGGAGATGAAA
Organism: Zea mays; assembly: GCF_902167145.1. NCBI lineage: Eukaryota > Viridiplantae > Streptophyta > Magnoliopsida > Poales > Poaceae > Zea > Zea mays. The sequence continues at coordinate 45,109,319 of NC_050099.1, read as the reverse complement.
GACACGGGAAGAGGGAGAAGAAGAAGGTCTACAAGAAGGCGAAGGGCGAAGCGCACCTTGGCAAAGAATGGGATTCAGACTGCTCTACTTCTGACTCCGACGACGAAGGACTCGCTGCCTCAGCCTTCAACAAATCGACACTCTTCCCCAATGAGCACCATACTTGCCTCATGGCAAAGGAGAAAAAGGTAAGCGCTCGAGATACCCCCAAGTATACTACTTCAAGTGATGATGAAGTAGATTATACAAGCTTATTTAAAGGTTTAGATAGAACTAAAGTAGATAAAATCAATGAATTGATTGATGCTTTAAATGAAAAGAATAGACTCTTAGAAAAGCAAGAGGATATTTTATATGAAGAGCATGATAAGTTTGTAAGTGTGCAAAATTCTCTTGCTTTAGAGGTTAATAGGAATGAAATGCTTTTTTCGGAATTATCTGCTTGTCATGAAACTGTGTCTAGCTTAAAGAGTATTAATGATGATTTAAATGCTAAGCTAGAAGTAGTTAATAAATCTAGTTCTTGTGTAGAGCATGTTGTCATTTGTAATAGGTGTAAGGATTTTGATGTTGATGCATGTGTTGAGCACCTTACTTCTATTAGAAAATTAAATGGTGAAGTGGCAAGTCTTAATGCCCAACTTAAGACTTGCAAAAATGACTCTGATAAGTTAAAATTTTCTAGGGATGCCTACACCGTTGGTAGACATCCCTCAATTAAGGATGGACTTGGCTTTCAAAAGGAAGCCAAGAACTTAACAAGCCAAAGGGCTCCCATTCCCAACAAGGAGAAAGGGAAGGCCCCTATGGCTAGTAGTAATCAAAAGAATCATGCTTTCATGTACAATGATAGAAAATATTCTAGAAATTTTCATTATGATAGGAGTTATAATGCTTTTGACTCACATGCCATGATCGCTTCCAGTTCTAATTTTAATGGTAGGCCTAGGAGAAATTTTGTGTCTCATGCTCCTAGGAAAGTGTGTAATAAACCTACCACTGTCTTTCATGCTTACAACACTAAGTATGTTCTTTCATGTAAAAATGAAAAAGTGGTTGCTAGAAAGTTGGGGTCCAAATGCAAGGGAGACAAGACTTGCATTTGGGTCCCAAAGGATGTTGTAACTAACCTTGTAGGACCCAACAAGAGTTGTGTACCTAAGACCCAAGCCAAATTTGCCTTGCAGGTTTATGCATCCGGGGGCTCAAGCTGGATTATCGACAGCGGATGCACAAACCACATGACGTGGGAGAAGAAGATGTTCACCTCCTACGTCAAGAGCAAAGATTCCCAAGATTCGATCATCTTTATAGATGGGAACCAAGGCAAGGTTAAAGGTCTAGGAAAGATAGATATTTCATCCGAGCATTCCATTTCTAATGTGTTCTTAGTTGAATCGCTTGGATACAACTTATTTTCTGTTAGTCAACTATGTAATATGGGTTATAATTGTCTGTTTACCAATATAGATGTGTCTGTCTTTAGAAGGAGTGATGGTTCATTAGCTTTTAAGGGTGTACTAGACAGCAAACTCTATTTAGTTGATTTTTTGAAGGAGGAGGCCGATCTAGATGCATGCTTAACTGCTAATACTAGCATGGGCTAGCTGTGGCATCGCCGTCTAGCACATGTTGGGATGAAGAACCTTCATAAACTTCTAAAGGGAGAACATGTGTTAGGTCTAACCAATGTATCTTTCAAAAAAGATAGACCTTGTGCAGCTTGTCAAGCAGGTAAACAGGTGGGAAGTACTTATCACAACAAGAATGTGATGACCACGTCAAGACCTTTGGAGCTACTTCATATGGACCTCTTCGGACCCATCGCCTATCTCAACATCGGGGGAAGTAAGTATGGTCTTGTCATTGTTGATGATTTTCCCGCTCCACTTGGGTATTCTTTTTGCAGGATAAATCAGAAACCCAAGGGACCCTAAAGCGCTTTCTAAGGAGAGCTCAAAATGAATTTTAGCTCAAAGTGAAGAAGATAAGAAGCGACAACGGGTCCGAGTTCAAGAACTTACAAGTGGAGGAGTACCTTGAGGAGGAAGGAATCAAGCACGAGTTCTCCGCTCCCTACACACCACAGCAAAACGGTGTGGTAGAGAGGAAGAACAGGACACTTATAGACATGGCGAGGACGATGCTTGGAGAATTCAAGACGCCCGAGAGGTTTTGGTCGGAAGCTGTCAACACAGCCTGCCACGCCATAAACCGGGTCTACGTTCATCGCCTCCTCAAGAAGACCTCGTATTAACTTCTAATCGGTAACAAACCCAACGTTTCGTACTTTCGTGTATTTGGGAGTAAATGTTATATTCTAGTGAAGAAAGATAGAAATTCTAAGTTTTCTCCCAAAGCTGTAGAAGGGTTTTTGCTAGGTTATGACTCAAATACAAAGGCGTATAGAGTCTTCAACAAATCATCGGGTTTGGTTGAAGTCTCTAGCGACGTTGTATTTGATGAAACTAATGGATCTCCAAGAGAGCAAGTTGATCTTAATGATGTAGATGAAGATGATGTTCCAACAGACGCAATTCGCACCATGGTGATTGGAGATGTGCAACCACAGGAACAACAAGAACGAGATCATCCTTCTTCCTCAACGATGGTGCACCCCACAACTCAAGAAGATGAACAGGTTCATCAAGAAGAGGCGTGTGATCAAGGGGGAGCACAAGATGATCAAGTTATGGAGGAAGAGGCACCACGGGCCCCTCCAACTCAAATCCGAGCGACGATTCAAAGGAATCATCCCATCGATCAGATTCTGGGTGATATAAGCAAGGTAGTAACTACTCGCTCAAGACTAGCTAACTTTTGTGAGCATTACTCGTTTGTCTCTTCTATTGAGCCTTTCAGGGTAGAAGAGGCCTTGCAAGATCCGGACTGGGTGTTGGCCATGCAGGAAGAGCTCAACAACTTCAAGAGGAATGAAGTTTGGAGCCTAGTGCCACGTCCCAAGAAAAATGTTGTGGGAACCAAGTGGGTGTTCCGCAACAAGCAAGACGAGCACGGGGTGGTGACAAGGAACAAGGCTCGACTTGTGGCAAAAGGTTATGCCCAAGTCGCAGGTTTGGATTTCGAGGAGACTTCTGCTCCTGTGGCTAGGCTAGAGTCTATTCGCATTCTATTAGCCTATGCTGCTCAGCACTCTTTCAGGTTGTTCCAAATGGATGTGAAGAGCGCTTTCCTCAATGGACCAATCAAGGAGGAGGTGTACGTGGAGCAACCCCCTGGCTTTAAGGACGAACGATACCCCGACCATGTATGTAAGCTCTCTAAGGCGCTCTATGGACTTAAGCAAGCCCCAAGAGCATGGTATGAATGCCTTAGAGAGTTCCTAATTGCTAATGCTTTCAAGGTTGGGAAAGTCGATCCAACTCTTTTCACTAAGACTTGTGATGGTGACCTATTTGTGTGCCAAATTTATGTCGATGACATAATATTTGGTTCTACTAACCAAAAGTCTTGTGAGGAGTTTAGCAAAGTGATGACACAGAAATTTGAGATGTCGATGATGGGCGAGTTGAACTACTTCCTTGGGTTCCAAGTGAAGCAACTCAAGGACGGCACCTTCATCTCCCAAATGAAGTACACGCAAGACTTGCTCAAGCGGTTCGGGATGAAGGACGCCAAGCCCGCAAAGACACCGATGGGAACCGACGGTCATGTCGACCTCAACAAAGGAGGTAAGTCCGTTGATCAAAAGGCATACCGGTCTATGATAGGTTCCTTGCTTTATTTATGTGCTGGTAGATCGAATATTATGCTTAGCGTATGCATGTGTGCTAGATTTCAATCTGATCCAAGGGAGTGCCACCTTGTGGCCGTTAAGCGGATTCTTAGATATTTAGTTGCTACGCCTTGCTTCGAGATCTGGTATCCAAAGGGGTCTACCTTTGACTTGATTGGATATTCAGACTCCGATTATGCCGAGTGCAAGGTTGATAGGAAAAGTACATCAGGGACGTGCCAATTCCTAGGAATGTCCCTGGTATCTTGGAGTTCAAAGAAACAAACTTCCGTTGCCCTATCCACCGCTGAGACCGAGTATGTTGCCGCAGGACAGTGTTGCGTGCAACTACTTTGGATGAGGCAAACCCTCCGGGACTTTGGCTACAATCTGAGCAAAGTCCCACTCCTATGTGACAATGAGAGTGCAATCCGCATGGCGGATAATCCTGTTCAACACAGCCGCACTAAGCACATAGACATCTGGCATCACTTTTTGAGAGACCACCAGCAAAAGGGAGATATCGAAGTGTTCTATGTTAGCACCGAGAACCAGCTAGTCGATATCTTTACCAAGCCTTTAGATGAGAAAACCTTTTGCAGGCTGCGTAGTGAGCTAAATGTCTTAGATTCGCGTAACTTGGATTGATTTATAACATACATGTGTTCTATGCCTTTGATCAAGTTAGTTTATGCATTTATGAGATTTGTTATTTATGGTGCTCAAGTTGTGCAAGGGATCCCCGAACCTTACAAGTCCATGTGTGAATGATGCACATATCTAGGGGGAGAAGTGCTACAACTTGACCCTTTGAGACTAACGTTTGTTCTTGAGTTTACTTGATGTAGTCTCAAAGGTGGATTGAAAGGGAAATGTGTACTTGGACAATGCAAAGACTTCCACTGCACTCCGGTATTAACTCCAAGTTCATATCTATGCTCTTATTGCCTTTTTGCTCTTAATTGACAATTTTGGTGAGGCAATGGGGTTAAAGGGCCAAGAATGATCCCGTTTTGGTGCTTCATGCCAAAGGGGGAGAAAATAAGGCCAAAGCAAATGGATCAGCTACCACTTGTGAAAAGTTTAAAAAGAGTAGAGTAGAACTTTTGATTTGTCACAATACTCTTACTATCAAAATTTGATCTCTTGTGGGGAGAATGTTTGATTATGGGAAAAAGGGGGAGTTTTTGGCTCTTAATCATTTTTACTCTTGGATTATCTCTCTTTGTGCCCAAACAAGTGTGTTTGACTTAGAGATAGGAAAATGAATTTGATTTACAAAAACAAACCAAGTGGTGGCAAAGAATGATCCAAATATGTCAAATCTTGTCAAAGACTATTTTTGTTCTCAATTGCATTGATGTTGAACTTCTATTTGTTGCTTTTTGATGTGTTGGCATAAATCACCAAAAAGGGGGAGATTGAAAGGGAAATGTGCCCTTGGGCCATTTCTAGTATATTTTGGTGATTAAATGTCCAACACATATTAAGTGGGTTATTATATGCCAAATGATGAACGAAGTGCAAATCAACAAGAAGGTATGTTTCTAAGACTTAGTACATTGATTTGGGTACTAATGTATTGTATCTAAGTGATAGAAACAGAAGAAAAAGGATTGGAAAAGAGTTGGCTGTGTACAACCAACTGCTGCTCGGTCTGGGTTCACCGGACAGTGTTCGGTGGTGCACCGGACAGTGTCCGGTGTGCCAGACTGGCTTCCGGCGAACTGGCCGCTCTTGGGAAAACTTCGGCGGTGTACGACTATAATTCACTGGACTGTCCGGTGGTGCACCGGACTGTCCGGTGAGCCAACGGCCGCCAGCGCAACGGTCGGCCGCCAAATCCGCGGGCGACGCGTGGCTCGCTCCAACGGTCGGCTGCGCGCACCAGACTGTCTGGTGTGCACAGGACAGTGTCTGGTGCGCCAACCAACCTGAAGTTACAACAGTCGGCTGCGCCAGGAATGGAAAGAAATCGCGCACCGGACATGAACAGTGGCTGTCTGGTGGCACACCGGACTGTCCGGTGCGCCACCCGACAGAAGGCAAGATTTGCCTTCCAAGAATGCCTCCAACGGCTCCTAGCTGCCTTGGGGCTATAAAAGGGACCCCTAGGCGTATGGAGGAGTCACCCAAGCATACTTTGAGCATTCTAAGTCTTCCACACTCCGTCTCCGCGCACTTGATCGACCGTGTTAGTGATTTGAGCTCCGTTCTTGTAGTGAACTCGTTGTGCTTCATTTTGAGCTCAAGTCTTGGCTTGTGTGCGTGCGTATTGCTGCGGATTTGTGTGTGTTGCTTCCCATCCTTACTCTTGTGCTTTCACCGTGATCTTTATTGTAAGGGCGAGAGACTCCAACTTGTGAAGATTCCTCGCAAACGGGTAAAGAGATAAGAAAGAAGAACACCATGGTATTCAAGTTGATCATTGGATCACTTGAAAGGGGTTGAGTGCAACCCTCGTCCATTGGGACGCCACAACGTGAAAGTAGGCAAGTGTTATACTTGGCCGAACCACGGGATAACTCGCGTGTCTCTTGTGATTGCTTTTCTGTGATTACTTGTGTGTTCGCAAGAGCTCGCTACTCAGCCATACTAACACATAACCAAGTTTTATTGGCTATTAGTTGTTGAATTTTACAGGATCACCTATTCACCCCCCTCTAGGTGCTCTCACCATATATCCAAAAGTAAACATCGTATGATAAATAGTCTCATCATGTTCATTGATTATAGTGGAGCGCTAGCATAGAGCTAATCCAGAAATAATCCAACCCAGATAAGTGATCAAGGATATGATAAACAAAGTACTAGTAAATCCTTAGGTATAAATTATGTAAATGCGGGGAGATGAATTATAAAATGAGTAGGACATAGAAAGGTTAGAGGACACTTGCCTTTGTAAGAAAAATGTACCCCGGACCATTTGGCTCAATAGGTTTTGGTGTTTGATGATCAACATAACTTATGTACTAATGTGTTTGCTAGTGTTTATGTTTGTAGTTCACAGGATGCTAAAGTTACTTGGACTAGGACATTGAGGAAAGCAACACCTCAAAAAAAGACATTATGAAGATCACAAGTAAAGATCAACAAGTATCAAGCAAGTCCAAGAAACGAAAAGTGTTGCCACGGTGGACTATCCGGTTGAGAGCACCGGACTGTCCCGTGCACTAGGGAATAGTAGCCCAACGGTTAGTTCTAGGTGGCACTGGTGGAGAGAAGCCACCGGACTGTCCGGTGTGATGTTCGGACTGTCTGGTGTAAAAGCCTACAGTGCCATCGATCACATGCGGTGTTAGTCCAACGGCTAGGCACATCGATCAGGGGTACCAGACTGTCCGTTGTGCCGCAGAGAGCAGCAACTTTTCTCCAACGGTAATGTAGATTAAGGTTGAATTAGTTATTTATCTTTCCCACGTGATTTGTAGTAATAGTTTTATAGCTTAATCACCTAAATCATGAGAAAACCATATCTTTTCCTTTGTAACTCAGTTTTTAGTGCTTTTGGAGCCTACGATCCCACAATGACACATAGAATCTTTTTTTATGTTGTTTGTTTATATGCTTTGGTGTATTGTTACCATACCCATTATTTGCTTGATTGTATGTATTGCTACACATAGAGGCGAGGTCACGAGAAATCCAAAGACCAACTTGGTTAAGTACCTGGAATCTCAAGTCACAGGCAAGTTGTGCCCTTGATCACTCTTCTTTACCTAATAATGTTCATGTTAATCACTGTGACATGCTCAGGTTAATTTGATGGGACCTAATAGGTTTCCCTTGCATTGTTTGTCCCCCACCTTGCAAACAAATGAATTATTGGGTAGATTTGTCATTGCTCTACCTGGTTTTGGGAAACTAATGTTTATTATGATCATGTTCCAATTATGTTGTTGTTTAATTATGTTCATGATAAGATCATATTGTTAATTAGAACATTGAGAACCACCCAAGAATACAGTGCTACCACAAGGGTGGAATGGGGCGTCCTTGGTTAAGTAATTAGGAAAGCTAGGGAGAGATTACCTTACCTGGGTAGGGGCAAGCGGGGAGGCGTCGCTGCTTGAGTATAGGGAGGTCCTCGGGTCAAACTGTCTGTAAAGCTTTTCAGACGAGGGATTCCTATGCTTCCTTCATCCTGAATCCATAGCGGGTTTTCTCGAACTAGTGGAACTTTGGAAAGGCCTCGTAGTGCTACCCTGCCTCGCTTCCTTGGTAGAGGTGTATGGGGTCCATACAACCCCGTGGCAAATGGGTAACACAACTTGTCAATAAAGATGTGCAACCTATGCAGAGTGTAAAACTGGTATATCAGTCGTGCTCACGGTCATGAGCGGCTCAGACACTCACATGATTAACTTATGAAATTAAACTCAATTTGTCATTTGCATTGCATTATGGGTGTTATTATTAATTTGATCTCTTATTTAATTGGGTTGGTATTTACTTATACTTAGTAACTGCTAATAAAATTTGGACCAACTCTAAAAGCAATGCTCAGCTTTAACCATCTCCTTTGGTAAGCATTACACTTCACATGAGCTCCCACCTTTGGTGAGTTCGTGCACATTATTTCCCACAACTTTTTGAGTGATGGACATATGTGAGCTCACCCTTCCTGTATTCACATACCCCCAGGTCAAGAACATGTACCACTGGATGAGGCGCATGAAGGATGCTATGATGAGTTCGTGAGTGGTCTAGGCCGTTGTCTCCGAGTCAACTTTGGGTTGCTGGATCGTTGTCTTCATATGATGTAATTATGTATCTATTTTGTATAAAACTATGTTATATATTGATGATGTGACATTCGTTTCTGTACCATGAATCATCATATGTGTGAGACTTGATCCTAGCACACTTGGTGAATTTCGCGCCTGGGTTTTGGACCCCTAAAATCTAGGTGTGACATTCATTGTGATCTCTGGACCTCCCCTGTACTCGGTCTTTCATGATATAAATAATAACTAGTTATTCTAGATGATTTTTTTGCATTTCCTTTGGACCTTTCCCCTTCGTTTAAAGTCTAACACCTTCACCACCCTCACACACTTCTTCACCTGGGTATCCACCCAGTTTCATCGCTCGGTTTGTGCCCTGCAGTGCGACAATGGCCGCGAGTTTGATAACCACGCCTTATGTGCCTTCTTTCTCACTAATGGCGTTAGTTGCGCCTCTCATGCCCCTACACCTTTGTAACACCCCAGGTGTTACCTGGGTGCTGGCTTCCTAATGGCACATATACCTATTATCACATGTGGTTAAAACTTGGAGGAGAGGGAGCACTTAAGACCTTGGAAGCATGAGTGAGTTAAGAAATGCCAAGGACCAAAGCATTACCCAAGCTTTTAGGCAATAATCACCTTGGGCAAGGAAGGATTGAACCTTGGCCCCCCTCTCTTGAAGCCTTTAGTTGAGAGAAAGAATAGGCAAATGCACATTTCATAATTTAAACCTTAACCAAAGTTTAAGAGTACCAAAATGTTACAAAAGACAGTAAAGGAACTTTACAAAAAGACCCCTATAAGACCCCTAAATCAGCCCCCAAGTGGAGAACACTATGGAATCACCCCCATTCCTTCTAAGTCCCAAATCAACCCTAATCTAGAGATCAGGGGTGTTCACCTAGCTAATGGAACCAAAACCCCAGGGTCTAAATAACAAAAAGGAGCCAAATTATCTAAGGAACCCCCTGGAAGAGTTTGAACCCAAGCCAAGACCGTTTGACACGGGTTGGCACCTGTTTTGTCTCGGGTTGAACAGTGCAGACAAACAAGACTTGGCGCCACCATATCTTCTAAACCAGACCCGATCTTCCCTTGGAACTCACATGAACTAGGTAGCCCTAGGCACAGGGAAGAAATCTTACACAAGACATATGGCAAGATTCGCACGTTTGGCTGCTCAGCAGGCGCAAGAACAAGGGCAGAAAGCAACGACCACGTGTTCGACGCGCTCTGGGCTCGCCAGAGCACGCCCGACGCGCGCCCCGCGTCGCGCCAAAGCCAAGCCGGTGCCATGGCCCGCGCCCGCGCCTATAAAGCACCCAGGGACTTCGACCGTACCCCTCCGCACGAGCTCGACCTCACCGGAGCCCAAAACCACCGGCGTTTGCCCGTGCACGGCGTGCTCGCGGCCGCCCGATCCACCCGCCACCGTAGACCGGCCAGCAGAACCCTTCCCAACCCCGTCCAACCCTCGGAGAAGACTGTGCACACCTCAGTGAAGCTCCCCGAGCGAGGAATCGGAGTTTGCTTCGCCGGAGAGGCCAGTCCACGGTCGCCGGACTCCACCCGACCGCCGGTGAGCGTAGACCGGGTAATCCTCTGCTCCATTCTTCGATTCCTTGTGCACAAAGTCTCTACGTCACCCCGTGAAGCTCACCATGCCACTGGATTGAACTAGATCGCCGTGGTTTGGCCGGAGCACCCGCCGCCGACGAGAGCACCCGCCTGCGCACGTGGACCGGACGATTCCGACCACCCCCGCCGTCGAGCCGTACACCGTTGTGACTGCCAGGACCTCCCGAAGCCAACCCCGCCCCTCGCCGGACCTCTCTCGCCGCCGGTAAGCCGCGCTTCCCTTTTCTTTGTCGCGGGTACTGTTTAAACCTAGGGAGGGACCGCGAGGGAGAAGAAGAGAAGGCTAGGGGGTTTTGCGCATTGTCAGTGACTCAGAGGAATAGTAGCGCAGGGGTATAACTGAGAGAGTTAGTTTGGAAAGAACCCGAGGACTTCGGTGCAAAGTGGTTTTTCCAGGAAACCTTTATTAAATCTGATTTAAAATTCAAGCAGAACTTGAATAACTCATATCTTCTGTCTTATTCACCCAAATCAAGTCAAACCAATTTTGCCAGATTTTAAATAATATAAACTACCTAAGAAAAATATAAAACCCTTAAATGTTACAGAAAACTTTAGGGTTCTGATTTAAATATTGATTTGGCCAAAAGCTAAATAATAAAAGGAAAAATAGTTGCACTAGTTAACTGAGGTTAAGAAAATTTAGAGAAGTACTTGATCACCTACTAACCTATTTAAAAATGATAAACCCCTATGTACACCCCATTAAGGTAGAGTTTGCCATTTAATTCACATTGTGCTTAAAGTTAAAGAAAATAGGAAAGGTGATTTAAATAAGGAACCAGGGAGCACCCCTATTTTTGTTAGTCTACTTATTCAGTGTAGTTCACTAGAAAATTTTATTATACCTTGGTTTAGTATAAAATAAATAGGATACCTTTTATTTTAAGAAAACAAGGAAAACTTAGAAAAACCCTACAAAAATAACCCCAAGGTAAAAACATCCCAACCTTTGGGATAATTAATGTTTTGTTATGAAGAACATAGGAAAATATAAAATTTGCTGTTTGACATTTTTCAAATAACAAGGCAGTAGAAGGTGCCTTTTGGCATTAAACTTTAGAAAATCACAACTAAATAACCATCATTTAGCTTTCTGTGATTTTTGGCACAGAAGCTTGTTATTACTGTTAGATGCCAACAAAAATAACCCTTAGGACAGAACCCACCCCTAGTAAAGAGTTGTAGTGCAAAGTGACCTCCTTTGCCCAACTTTTGTTATTTTTGTCCGAGGCCTACTCTTTTATTCTGGACCTCAAATCCACATGACAGCCTACAGTGACCAATAATAACCCACTGAAATTTTTACAAAATTTTTGGGAAAAGTTATACCACTGTTGTAGTTCAAACCCACACTAGAATTCTTAATTAGAAAATGAAAAAGGGAAAAATTGATGATGAAAACTTGTGTCACCTTAACCCAACTAGCAAAACCATTTTATTTTGCCCACTGAAATGTAAAGGGAAAATACAAATCCATTATGCTTATCCTTAATAAAACCTAAGCCTATAGTGATAGGCACAAACCACTAAAGGCCACGTATGACCAAGAAACCCTAAGTTACTAACTAACTTAGTTTTCCTTCCTTTAGCATAATGTTGATTTAATCCTGCATAATCATGACATACATATTCATTGCATTCGATAGATTGCAACCTCACTGATGGAGAGTACGTCCTCGTGCCGGAGCAAGGTGTTGCTCAGGAGGTAGCCCCAGATCCAGCACAAGAGCCTGCACCAGAGGATCTGCCTGCCACTGCTTTAGAAGGCAAGCCCCGGTTTATGCATAACCTGTTATTTATGCTATTTTACTATACTTAATGATTGTAGGATTGAATGTGCACTTAGGTGTAGGAGTTGTTTGAAACCCTAGTTGCATGATCTCAGGAATCCTATTGAGATGGATACTAGTATGCTAGGTCGAGTAACTGCTTTATTTAATTAGGATCTCGGTAGAAGACGAGTGATTTTTCTAGCACTCGCGCGAGATCAGGAATTGGTTGTACCCACTTTCATATCATCATGATACTAGTCTGTGGACAACAATCCATGGGGACTGGTTGTCTACGAGATGGGAAATTGGAATAAGGATTAACGTGCGGATACCTGTGTCAAGCGTTTGAACGTACTAAACACATACTGAGAAATATGGTAAATCGGTAAGCCTAGTACCTGATTGAACCTGGCAGCAGATTGCCCTCCTCACGCGACCTGAGACGTGGTCTCCCATTCCGGTTATGGTGGATACAAGTCCAGTCACTGCACGACGGCAGTCGGGGTCAGTGAGGCATTGTACGCCAAGGCGGTGAGCCCCTCTCTGCTGACGGGGAATCGATGGGGACGGTTGATGTGTGTGGGGACGGAGTGCCCCTACATGTCGTGTGTTTAGGTTTACCTTGCAAGGATAAAAACTCGATTCGAATCGTCTGCTTCTCGCAGCTAATGAGACTGCTTGATCCATTGTACTGCATTGAGTAACAAGTGGAAATATGATGAGTTGATATAAGATGTTGTTTGCTAAAAATGTTTGCTACTATGTATGAGTAGATAGTACATATTTAGCCTTAAGAGAGTCACACTTAAACTTGACAAAGCTAAAACTTGTTTTAGAAACTCAGTTAGTGCTTTTGGCAACCAAACCCCACAGCCAAACAACTGCATGTCTAGAGGTAGAGGAGTAGACTCCTCACACCGGGTAAGTCTAGCTGAGTATTAGTATACTCAGCCTTGCTTGTGGCATAATTTTTTACAGGTTCTCTGGAGGACATGGTTGCTGGAGTGACTTGGCCGTCCATCTTGCCACCGGGTTGGACTGTCGAGTGGGACCCCGCCTCGGCCGAGGAGGAGCATGAGGAGTGATGGGACAGGCTTCCCCATCCCTCCATTTATTTATCGTTAGTTTTATTCCGCTGCACTTCAAACAATGATGACCACTTTTGCAAAAACTCCGATGCTGATGTAATAATTTGATACTCCTTAATGTATGGTTTTATGCTTTATTGTATTTGCTCTGTGACTCACCATCGAGTGAGTTTGTGGTACTTGATCCTGTCAGTGGCCTCGTCGGACTAGATCCGAGGGATTGACGGGTTATTCCCATTTAAGTGTGGTCTAGCCTCTAAGGCGGGACTTAGGCACTTCAGTCGGAATAATTCGGGCAGTTCCGCCACAGCTGGTATCGGAGCTTGTACCACCACACAGGAATCAATAAACTATAAATATCATCCTTTTTCCAAAGTAAAACTTGATAGAAACAAATGTTGGATAGATCGTAGGACGATCAGGATAGACCTAGGACGTGAAGCCTTAGGAGGATAGAGGGGTAGTTAGGTGGCTAAGTGATTGAGCCCTACAGGCTACTATAAGGGAAGGGAGTTCTTCCCTATTCCTTTTATATTGATGTGAGATCGTTCAGGACGAGCATGCATGCATTCTTAATTAAATTGATGGATAATTGAGTAAGGACTTTAATACAAACTGATGACCAACTAAGTACCCCAGTACCATTGTTACAATTAGAAAGAGACTGAGTTGTGTTTCCTTTTTTTCTTTTTATAATTCTTCTTCTTTTACTTACGCTTAACCGTACACAGATGACTTCCCATGGATCCTCGGACGAAGGGAACGCACTATCCCACACTGATGGGCTTGCAAGAGAGGGTTTTCCCCGTATTCTGTGGGAGGTACTTCAGGGGGCCGGATACACGACGCCTCCTCAGTACGCGGTGCAGCAGTTCGAGAAGCACCGAGTGCCCCGCTGTAGGGTGAGGATGACCCTGGAGCCTCATCCTCTGCAGCCAGGCTGGCGTTCGCTGGACTTTGAGTCCTTTGGATACCGGGATGAGGATACGATCGAGGCAATTGCTCTGCACGGGTTGACCACTTTCTGCGAATTCCACCCCTTGGAGCTGTCCACCCACCCCATTGGCTTGTTCCCCGCTGAGAAGGAGGACGACCCAATGTGGAAGGACCGAGTGGAGCATGCCAAGGACATCTGGGCTATCTACCCAGGTCAGACGGCTCACTTGACAGTGCGGTGCATGAATGCCCTGTACCATCTGCAAGTGATGCGTGGTGAGGCAATGTCCCATCTGATGGCACTGTTGGAGGCAACTAAGATCACCCTGGATAACATAGAGGAACTTGTGGTTGACTTGTCCACTGAGATGGTGGAAAAGGACTTACAGGTGGAGCAGCTGTCAAATGAGATCCAAGAGCTGGAGGAATTAGTGGGGACTAGGGAAAACACCATCGAGGTTCTCGAGGATCAGCTTATCAACACCCAACAGCAGCTTGCCGAGGCTAATGAGCACCTGGATATGCATCACCAGGAGATCCAGGACATGGAGGCCAATGAGGATGTCAACATCGAGGGAGGAGAGGAGCCTGCCTCCAGCTTGGACACTGCTGGCTCAGGGAGACCACCTTCCCCTGAGTCGAGTGTTGCCTCGTTCGCTCACTAGGTCTCAGGGGTAGAGTTAGAAGTCGGTGATGGCGGGACTCCTCAAAGCTAGCTTAGCTTTTGCACCCTTGGGGTACTAGGCTAGATAGAGTTGAGTCTTTTGGATTATTGATGTAATCATGATAAACTCTTCTGGAAGTATGGTTGATGGATAATGTTAGTCTTAATTTGAGAAGAAAAGTCTATGCCTTGTGAAATCCTTTATGTTTATGCAAGAATCTATCAATTTTGCCTTTTGACTCTTTCATCGCGATTGAACCTTGAACTTTGAAGATGTGTTATTGAGTATACATGTGATTTTTCAGATGGCCGGGAGAGCGCGTCGTGGTCAGAATGAGCGCGTTCCTCCACCGCCGCCACCGCCTCCCACTCTGCAGGAGCTAATGGCTCAGCAGAATGAGATCTTGAGGCAGCTAGCTCAGCGCCAGCCACCACCTCAGCACTATGGTGGTGGTGATCATCAGCGTCACCCCGCAGCAGCCACCTACCAGGAGTTCCTCAATACCCAGCCACCATTGTTCACCAGGGTAGAGGACCCACTGGATGCGGATGTATGGTTGAGAGTAGTGGAATCCAAATTCCCGCTACTCCATGGAGTTTGCTCAGAGGTCACTAAAGTCAGGTTCGCCACCCAGCAGCTTCGCGGACCCGCAAGGACTTGGTGGGACCATTTTCTTGCTATGCAGCCAGATGACCGAGAGGTGGAATGGAGAGAGTTCAAGGCAGCTTTCAGGGGGCACCATATACCAGCCGGTATTATGGACCGAAAACTCAACGAGTTTCTGGCACTTACTCAGGGAAACAGGACAATGTTGCAGTATGCTCAGGCCTTTAATGACCTGTGCCAGTATGCCGGATATCACGCAGACACAGACGAGAAGAAGAGGGACAGGTTCAGAAGGGGGCTCAGCACTAAGCTCCGTGACCGTCTCAACACCATCAGGGCGAACAACTATAATGAGTTGGTCAACATGGCCATCTCCTAGGAGGACTGTATCACAGCTCGTCAGGCAGAAAAGAAGAGGAAGACCCCTGTGGCAGGATCTTCAGCTCAGCCACAGCGTTTCAGGATTGTGTCTGACACTCAGAACATGGGACCTCAGCAGCAGCAAGGGCGATGGGTGATCCGACCACAGCAGCAGCAGCAGGCACCCAATCGCACCCAGTTTCCAGCTCAGAGGAACAATCAACAGCAGCAGCAACATCGTCAGGCTAATGACAATAGGTGTTTCACATGTGGCAACACCGGGCATTATGCCAAGAATTGCCCCAACAGATAGCAGAGGCAGGGGCAGAATGTTAATCAGAACCAAGGCAAGAGGCAGAAGGTGCAAGTGAGGCAAGGCAGGCTAAACTTCACCACCATGGCTGATATTCCGGAGGGAGCACCCGTCATGACTGGTATCTTTACAGTTTTGAATTATCCTGCTATTGTTCTTTTTGATTCTGGCGTGTCACATAGTTTTATCAGTGCCAAATTTAGTGCCAAGTGTCAGTTACCTTTTCACCACACAGATGGGGGTATTACAATTTTGACACCAGGAGGCAGGGTTGCCACCTATCAAATCAATAGGCAAGTGCCTATAAAATTGGGGAGTCTTGTGATTAGAACCACCCTTCTCATCTTAGGATTGGATAGCGTGGATATTATATTGGGAACTGACTGGTTAACCAGGCATCAGGCAGTATTGGATATTGCAGCAAGGGCCATTGAGATTCACTCCCCTGCTTACGACGAGACTACTTTATATTTGCCTGATCTGGGTTGTACCCGTTCTTGTGCATTCACTATGATAGAGTCACCAGTGGAAAAGATCCCAGTGGTCTGTGACTACCCAGATATTTTTCCGGATGAATTGCCAGGGATGCCACCTGATAGAGACATTGAGTTCGCCATTGAATTGCAACCCGGGACTGCTCCTATCTCCAAGAGACCATATAGGATGCCTCCCGCGAAATTGGCAGAATTGAAAAAGCAATTGCAAGAGTTGTTGGACAAGGGGTTCATTCGCCCAAGTACTTCACCTTGGGGATGTCCGGCCTTATTTGTGAAGAAAAAGGATGAGAGTTTGAGAATGTGTGTTGATTACCGCCCTCTCAATGCGGTGACCATCAAAAACAAATACCCCCTGCCCCGCATTGATGTTCTGTTTGATCAGTTGGTAGGAGCCAAAGTGTTCTCCAAGATAGATCTTCGCTCGGGTTATCATCAGATCAAGATCCGTACCAGTGATATTCCAAAGATGGCCTTCTCAACCAGATATGGGCTTTATGAGTTTTTGGTGATGTCTTTTGGGCTGACCAATGCCCCGGCTTATTTCATGTACTTGATGAACTCAGTATTCATGCCAGAGCTGGACAAGTTCGTGGTCGTTTTCATTGATGATATTCTGGTCTATTCCAAGAATGAAGACGAACATACTGAGCAACTGCACATCGTGCTTCAGCGACTGCGTGACCATCAGTTGTATGCCAAATTGTCTAAATGTGAATTCTGGCTGAAGGAAATTAAATTCTTGGGTCACACAATTTCTCAGGATGGGATATCTGTTGATCCTGAGAAGGTACAAGAGGTAATGGATTGTAAACCTCCTACCACAGTGCGGCAGATTCGGAGTTTTCTGGGATTGGCAGGGTATTATCGACGATTCATTCCGGATTTCTCCAGAATTGCCAAGCCAATGACTGAACTGTTGAAGAAGGGAGTCAAGTATAATTGGAGCCAGAAGTGTGAGGATGCCTTTCATACATTAAGGCAGCACTTGACAACGGCCCCAGTGCTAGCTCAACCTGATAACACCAAGCCCTTTGAAGTTTATTGTGATGCTTCTGGTACTGGATTGGGATGTGTCTTAATGCAAGATAACAGAGTAATTGCTTATGCCTCCCGAGCACTCAGACCCCATGAGCAGAACTACCCTACACATGATCTGGAGTTAGCAGCCGTGGTTCATGCTCTCAAGATATGGAGACACTACTTAATGGGAGCTCACTGTAACATTTACACTGATCACAAGAGTCTCAAATACTTTATCACTCAGGCAGATCTTAATATGAGGCAGAGGAGATGGTTAGAATTAATCAAGGACTATGATTTGGAGGTGCATTACCATCCCGGCAAGGCCAATGTTGTGGCAGATGCCTTGAGCAGAAAGGCCCAGTGCAATTGTATGAGCATGGATGCAAGAGTTACCACCCTGTGTGATGAATTGTGCAAGTTGAACCTGGAAGTTGTTTCTTCAGGTGCTTTAAATTATATCTCGGTAGAGCCAACATTACAAGAGCAAATAGTCAGGGCCCAGATTGAAGACAAAGGTGTTCAGGTTATCAAAGAAATGATCAAGCAGAAGGCAGAGAAATACAAGTGCTTCCGTCAGGACAGCAAGGGAATTCTATGGTTTGGAGATCGATTGGTTGTTCCCAAGGACCCTGAGCTCAGAAAGAAGATATTGGATGAAGCTCACCTTTCAAAATTCTCCATGCACCCCGGCAGCAACAAGATGTATCACGATCTCAGATCCTTATACTGGTGGACCAGAATGAAAAGGGAAATTGCCAAGTACATATCCAAGTGCGATACCTGCCAGAGAATCAAGGCCAGTCATTTGAAGGCAGCAGGCCCTTTGCAACCCCTTCCCATACCATCTTGGAAATGGGAGGACATTTGCATGGACTTTATCGTGGGATTGCCCAATACCTCCAGGCACCATGATTCCATTTGGGTTATTGTGGATAGATTGACCAAGACCGCTCATTTCTTACCAGTGCATACCACCCACAAGACAGAGAAGTATGCAGAAATTTATGTTGATCAAATAGTGCGGTTGCATGGTATTCCAAAGACCATTGTATCTGACAGAGGAGCACTATTTGTGGCACGCTTTTGGGAGCAGCTACAAGAATCACTTGGGACCCAGGTAATACAAAGCTCAGCATACCATCCTCAAACAGATGGCCAGACAGAAAGGGTAAATCAGATTTTGGAAGACATGTTGAGGGCATGTGTGCTACATTACAGAAAGGATTGGGACAAGTGCCTTTCTTTGGTAGAGTTTTCTTATAATAACAGCTACCAGTCCAGTCTAAAGATGGCACCTTTTGAAGCCTTGTATGGGAGAAGGTGTAGGACCCCACTGAATTGGTCTCAAGCAGGAGAGAGGGAAATATTTGGGCCAGATTTGGTACTTGAAACGGAAGAAAAGGTCAGAGTCATTAAGAAGAACTTAGAAGCTGCTCAGGCCAGGCAAAAGAGCTATCATGATAAGAGGCGGAAGCCTCTGCGGTTTGAAGTGGGGGAGCATATTTATCTTAAGGTGTCACCCACCAAGGGTGTCCAGAGATTTGGGATCAAGGGCAAGTTAGCTCCTCGCTACATTGGACCCTATGAGATCAAAGCAAGTTGTGGACCCGTAGCCTATCAATTGGAATTGCCACCTCACATGTCAGCAGTTCACAATGTGTTTCATGTATCTCAGCTGCGGAAATGTGTCCGCCTACCCACTGAAGTGCTACCTGAACCAGACATTGAGATAGAACCAGACTTGTCCTATCAAGAGTACCCCGTCAAGGTATTGGATCAGAAAGAGAGATCAACGCGGGCAAGGTCGATCAGAATGTATAAGGTTCAGTGGAGTCACCATTCAGTAGAAGAAGCTACATGACAGACTGAGGATTTTCTACGATCTCGCTTCCCCGACTTTCTGCCCAAAGGAGTCGGTACGTAACCCCAAAACCCCACCCCCACCTGCCCTTTGAATACAATTATAAGAAAAACTCAGCTAACAAGGGTAGTCTAAGTTGTGGATTTAACTTAAAAAGGACTTCCTTCTGAAGTTGCAAAGAGAATGACATTCAAAGAGCAGTTAACAAGAGAAACTTGGGTAAAAGAAAGGGTAGCACACCAGCACACCTTCATAGCACCCCCAATAATCTCGGGGCGAGATTCCTTTAAGGGGGAGGGCTGTAACACCCCAGGTGTTACCTGGGTGCTGGCTTCCTAATGGCACATATACCTATTATCACATGTGGTTAAAACTTGGAGGAGAGGGAGCACTTAAGACCTTGGAAGCATGAGTGAGTTAAGAAATGCCAAGGACCAAAGCATTACCCAAGCTTTTAGGCAATAATCACCTTGGGCAAGGAATGATTGAACCTTGCCCCCCCCTCTCTTGAAGCCTTTAGTTGAGAGAAAGAATAGACAAATGCACATTTCATAATTTAAACCTTAACCAAAGTTTAAGAGTACCAAAATGTTACAAAATACAGTAAAGGAACTTTACAAAAGACCCCTAAATCAGCCCCCAAGTGGAGAACACTATGGAATCACCCCCATTCCTTCTAAGTCCCAAATCAACTCTAATCTAGAGATCAGGGGTGTTCACCTAGCTAATGGCACCAAAACCCCAGGGTCTAAATAACAAAAAGGAGCCAAATTATCTAAGGAACCCCCTGGAAGAGTTTGAACCCAAGCCAAGACCGTTTGACACAGGTTGGCACCTGTTTTGTCTCGGGTTGAACAGTGCAGACAGACAAGACTTGGCGCCACCATATCTTCTAAACTAGACCCGATCTTCCCTTGGAACTCACATGAACTAGGTAGACCTAGGTGCAGGGAAGAAATCTTACACAAGCCATATGGCAAGATTGACACGTTTGGCTGCTCAGCAGGCGCAAGAACAAGGGCAGAAAGCAACGGCCACGTGTTTGACGCGCTCTGGGCTCGCCAAATCACGCCCGACGCGCGCCCCGCGTGCCCCGCGTCGCGCCAAAGCCAAGTCGGCGCCATGGCCCGCGCCCGCGCCTATAAAGCACCCAGGAACTTCGACCGTACCCCTCCGCACGTGCTCGACCTCACCGGAGCCCAAAACCACCGGCGTTTGCCCATGCACGGTGTGCCCGCGGCCGCCCGATCCACCCGCCACCGTAGACCGGCCAGCAGAACCCTTCCCAACCCTGTCCAACCCTCGGAGAAGACTGTGCACACCTTGGTGAAGCTCCCCGAGCGAGGAATCGGAGTTTGCTTCGCCGGAGAGGCCAGTCCACGGTCGCCGGACTCCACCCGACCGCCGGTGAGCGTAGACCGGGTAATCCTCTGCTCCATTCTTCGATTCATTGTGCACATAGTCTCTACGTCACCCTGTGAAGCTCACCATGCCACTGGATTGAACTAGATCGCCGTGGTTTGGCCGGAGCACCCGCCGCCGATGAGAGCACCCGCCTGCGCACGTGGACCGGACGATTTCGGCCACCCCCGCCGTCGAGCCGTACACCGTTGTGACCGCCAGGACCTCTCGAAGCCAACCCCGCCCCTCGCCGGACCTCTCTCGCCGCCGGTAAGCCGCGCTTCCCTTTTCTTTGTCGCGGGTACTGTTTAAACCTAGGGAGGGACCGCGAGGGAGAAGAAGAGAAGGCTAGGGGGTTTTGCGCATTGTCAGTGACTCAGAGGAATAGTAGCGCAGGGGTATAACTGAGAGAGTTAGTTTGGAAAGAACCCGAGGACTTCGGTGCAAAGTGGTTTTTCCAGGAAACCTTTATTAAATCTGATTTAAAATTCAAGCAGAACTTGAATAACTCATATCTTCTATCTTATTCACCCAAATCAAGTCAAACCAATTTTGCCAGATTTTAAATAATATAAACTACCTAAGAAAAATATAAAACTTTAGGGTTCTGATTTAAATATTGATTTGGCCAAAAGCTAAATAATAGGAGGAAAAATAGTTGCACTAGTTAACTGAGGTTAAGAAAATTTAGAGAAGTACTTGATCACCTACTGACCTATTTAAAAATGATAAACCCCTCTGTACACCCCAATAAGGTAGAGTTTGCCATTTAATTCACATTGTGCTTAAAGTTAAAGAAAATAAGAAAGGTGATTTAAATAAGGAACCAGGGAGCACCCCTATTTTTGTTAGTCTACTTATTCAGTGTAGTTCACTAGAAAAATTTATTATACCTTGGTTTAGTATAAAATAAATAGGATACCTTTTATTTTAAGAAAACAAGGAAAACTTAGAAAAACCCTACAAAAATAACCCCAAGGTAAAAACACCCCAACCTTTGGTATAATTAATGTTTTGTTATGAAGAACATAGGAAAAATATGAAATTTGCTGTTTGACATTTTTCAAATAACAAGGCAGTAGAAGGTGCCTTTTTGGCATTAAACTTTAGAAAATCACAACTAAATAACCATCATTTAGCTTTCTGTGATTTTTGGCACAGAAGCTTGTTATTACTGTTAGATGCCAACAAAAATAACCCTTAGGACAGAACCCACCCCTAGTAAAGAGTTGTAGTGCAAAGTGACCTCCTTTGCCCAACTTTTGTTATTTTTGTACAATGGGGGGTGTAGCAGAGTGCTACGTGTCTAGCGGGGGAGAGCTAGCGCCCTAAGTACATGCCGTTGTGGCAGCCGGAGAGATTTTGGCACCCAGCTTGGTGTGATGTCGTGGCCGTCGGAGGAGTGTTCGAGCCTGGCGGAGGGACAGCTGTCGGAGCTGTTGAGTCCTTGCTGACGTCCTCTTGCTTCCGTAAGGGGGCTGAGAGCCGCCGTCGTCACAGAGTATGCGGGGCGCCATCATTGCCTATCTGGCGGAGCGAGCCAGATGGGACGCCGGTCTTGTTCCCCGTGGCCCGAGTCAGCTCGGGGTAGGGTGATGATGGCGCCTCCTGTTGACATGGCTGGTCTGCGCCCTAGGTTGGGCGATGTGGAAGCTCCTCCGAAGCCGAAGTCGAGTCTGTCTTCTGTGGCCGAGGTCGAGTCCGAGCCCCTAGTTCGGGCGAGGCGGAGACCATCGGCTGAGGCCAGGGCGGAGTCCGAGCCCTGGGGTCGGGCGGAGCGGAGTTCGTCGTCTTCTAGGGCTGAGCCCAAGTCCGAGCCCTGGGTCGGGCGGAGCGGAGTTCGCCGTCTTCCGGGGCTTAGCCCGAGTCCGAGCCCTGGGTCGGGCGGAGCGGAGTTCGCCATCTTCTGGGGCTGAGCCCAAGTCCGAGCCCTGGGTCGGGCGGAGCGGAGTTCACCGTCTTCCGGGGCTTAGCCCGAGTCCGAGCCCTGGGTCGGGCGGAGCGGAGCTTCCTATGGTGCCTGCAGCCGGGCCTGACTGCCTGTCAGCCTCACTCTGTCAAGTGGCACCGCAGTCGGAGCGGCGCAGGCGGCACTGTCCTTCAGTCAGGCCGGTCAGTGGAGCGGCGAAGTGACGGCGGTCACTTCGGCTCTGTCGGCTGGGGGGCGCGCGTCAAGATAAAGGTGTCAGGCCACCTTTGCATTAAATGCTCCTGTGATTTGGTCGGTCGGTGCGGCGATTTGGTCAGGGTTGCTTCTTGGCGAAGACAGGGCCTCGGGCGAGCCGGAAATATATTCGCCGCTGGAGGGGGGCCTCGGGCAAGACGGAAATCCTCCGGGGTCGGCTGCCCTTGTCCGAGGCTAGGCTCGGGCGAGGCGTGATCGAGTCCCTAGAATGGACTGATCCCTGACTTAATCGCACCCATCAGGCCTTTGCAGCTTTATGCTGATGGGGGTTACCAGTTGAGAATTAGGAGCCTTGAGGGTACCCCTAATTATGGTCCCCGACAGTAGCCCCCGAGCCTTGAAGGGAGTGTTAGCACTCGCTTAGAGGCTTTCGTCGCACTTTTTTGCAAGGGGACCAGCCTTTCTCGGTTGCGTTTTGTTTCGGTGGGTGCGCGCGAGCGCACCCGCCGGGTGTAGCCCCCGAGGCCTCGGAGGAGTGGTTTGACTCCTTCGAGGTCTTAATGCCTCGCGTAATGCTTCGGCTGGTCTGGTCGTTCCCTCATGCGAGCTGGCCGTAGCCCGGGTGTACGGTCGGGTCCCAAGTTCTCGGGCTGGTATGTTGACGCTGTCAACGGTTCGGCCGGAGTCGGGTTTGCGAGAGCAGCCCCCGAGCCTCTGCACAGGGCGAGAGGGCGATCAGGGACAGACTCGACTTTTTTATATACGCCCCTGCATCGCCTTTCCGCAAGGAGGAGGGGGGGAAAGCGCCATGTTGCCCTCGATGGGCGCCGAACATGGCGTCTCCGGTGAGCTGCAGGCGATTGATCTGAGTGGAGTTCCGTGCCCCGTTCGTTAGGGGCCGGCTAGGGGCCTGGAGGCGCGCCCAAAAGTACCTGCGGGTGATCTGCCGGACCCGGTCCCCTGGCGACGGGGTTTGAGGGCTCGATGCCTCCCTCTGATGGGATTCCGTTACAAGATCGTTCCCGCTGGTCTCGGAAATGTCCTAGGGTACCTCGGGAGCGCAGCCCGAGCCTTGGTTATGTATCGAACGTACCCATGGTCATCCCTCGCTCTGTGTCTGAGGCGGCTATGAACCCTTCGGGGGCCAGCCTTCGAACCCCTGATCAGTAGTGGGCGCGGAGCCCGAGTAGCCTGAGGCGGTCGTTGAACCCTTCCAAGGGGCCGGCCTTCGAACCTCGGACCAGTAGTGGGTGTAGGGCCCACGTGATCTGAGGCGGCTGTTGAACCCTTCCGAGGGGCCAGCCTTCGAACCTCTGATTAGTAGGGAGGCTCGGAGCCTGGTTCCTTCACGGGGAAGGATCCTTTTCGGGGTATCCCCCTTTCCCGATCCCTGTTGCAAGAGAGAGAAAGAGGAAAAAAGGAAAAGGATACGAAATCGAACGACGCGGCGTACCTTTTCTGACGCGGTCATTATGGCGAAGGCGAAGCGTCGCCCGCTTCTCCTGCCAGAGGCATCGCCTGTCCCGCCGCGAAGTTAATGCGGCGGGGCTAGTGGTTGGTGGGGCGGCCGTTGCGCGTGAGCGAGCCGTTCGAGGAACGGAACACGGGCGCGTTGTCTTCACGCCGTGAGAGAGGGTTCTCTCGCTGCCCCCGGATGGGACGTGAGCTTGGCTGACGACGTGGCCGCTGCTCCTGCCCGCCTGCCACCGCCATTACTGCCGGCCTATTTTTGGCCGCATTGACCGTCGCGCCAGGCTGGCGCTGCTGGGTCGTGCGCTGGGTCGCCTCGAGTTGCGGTATTGGTTCCGCAGTCGAGGAGGCACGGTGGTGGCGCAAGTGGCGGTGCAGTTGCATGCACGAAGCATTCGGCGCGCCGGTTGCATGACGCGTGGGCCTGGGCCTTCATGCCGAGCGTGTTGGGAGTCGGAGAAGTGCGCCCACTTGGCGCGGTTGCATGCCGCCTGCATGGCTGCCCGCCCTTTCACCCGCTGGTCTGGGCAAAAGTGGAGAGTCGCTTGTAACCGCTGGGCGGTTGTACGCACCGCGCACGGTGGTTTGGCTTCTTCTCCTCTGAGCCGGCTTGCATGACTTGTGGGACCCAGCCCCCACGCCGTAGGAAGAGGGCCTTGGAGCGTGTTGGAGAAGACTCAGCCCGCGACGGCTGGGGACGCAAGTAAGGAGAGTCGCCTTTAAAAGGAGGGTGACCCCCTTAGAAGGCGACCATGTCTTCGCGCTTCCTTATGCGTCGTGTCTTTCCACCTTCCAAGCCCCCGGATGGGGGATACCCATCGTCTTTCCGCCTCGTCATTGGAGGAACGCAACTCCGTGGGAGTTGGTACCTTTCAGCCATCGTTCGGCTTCAAGGATTTTCATCATGCAGCCCGGTTGCACCCCTCCACCGGTGGTCACCCAAGATGGTGACCTCCAATTCGATGGCGGGGGAAAGCAAACCGGGCCGCGGCCTCTGCCCCTCCCTCAGCCTCAAGGATTTTCATCATCAGGAATGGGGAGGGGAGTGTGCCGAGTTGGGGTCGGCCCCTGCGTGGGCGGTGGCCCGCTCCTTCCCTCAGTGATCGGGGGGAAGGGCGGTTGTTGTCCGTGGCGCTGGCAGCTGCCGCGTGCCTGGCTCTCGGATGCGAGTGGCTTCGGAGCCACTCTCGGCGCCGGCTTCTGCCATGGTAGCTGGAAGAGGTTCTTCCGCCGTCGAGATAGCCAGGGCCGCCCACGGACTGACCTCCAACTCTACGGCCTTCTGCCCGTCCTTGCCTCACGAGTTTGGGCATGGGCGGGGGCCACCTGGCAGCAGCATCCGCCCTGAGGTCATCCCTGCCGCTGTTCGCCCCCCTGGAGCAGAAGTCGTCGTCGCCGCCGCTGCCGGAGCGGGCGACGGCGCGCCGTTCGTCGGTCTTCTATTGCCCCGCAGGCCCCCCCCCATCGAGTGGGGTTGTTCGTACCTGCGGAGGTGGAACCGAAGTTCCGTTTGTAATGGCACTTTGAATGCCAGTGTTTTTGTTCATCGTGGCTGTCGAGGCCTGAACATGTATGTAATTTCGGCACAGAGCCGTGTTTTTCCTCATTTTCGAGCACTAAGACTCGCCTGTTGGTTATCTGAACCGCTTCACCAAGCGTGAGTCGCCCCGTGCAAAGGTGACGAGTGAGGTATCCGTATCCCGGAGGCGTAGGAGTCCCTCGGCTCGGTCAGCCTTGTTGCCCGAGGCTTCTCTTGCTCAGTTAAAGGAACCCCTCGGTCGCCCTTCGATGAGCCGAGGCCGGGGGTAGCGGTGTCAGCGCGAACAGAGGCAGAGTTGGCCCGAAAAGAAGACCTGGTCGGCCGGAGCCTGGCCGGGTTGTCCGTTAGCGGGACCGACGCCGGAATTGACCTGCCGAGGCCTCGGGTCGGGCTGACGTCCGTGGGGGACAGCCGGCCGAGGCCTCGGGGTGACCAGCCAAGCCGCCTGCCCGAGCCGGATTCTCGGAGAAGACCCTGGCGGCGATGGCCCGGGCGTGGCGATGACGTCGTCCTTCAGAGTGGAGATCTTCAGACCGCGTCGCCGTTCGAGGCTAGGTCAGACCTCGCCGAAGGTGTTGTCGACGCCGAGGGTGCTGCTGCTCCCTTCAAGCGTCAAGATCCGAGCCTGCAGGATCGGATTGTCTTGTAGCGTGTGTTTCCTGCGGCCGTCGAGGCCAAAACACACCCTCGCCGTGTCGTAAAGCCGCATCTCTTTTCCTCTTGTTTCGAGCATTTGGACCTTTTTGTCGGTAACAGAAATGTTTGTGCGAGCGAGAGTTGCTTCTCGCGGAAGGTGATGAGTGAGGTATCCGTATCCCGGAGGCGTAGGAGTCCCTCGGCTCGGTCGGCCTTGCCGCTTACGCGCACTCTTACCCGTCCATGGGGTTCTGTCACCGACGCAGTTGAGGAGGCTCGAAGAATCGTTCCGGCAGAAGAGCTTCCGAGCGTGAAGACTTGTTCGGTCCGCGGAATCACTTATCCGAACGTGAGTTACTTATCGCAGAAGGTGATGAGTGAGGTATCCGTATCTTGGAGGCGTAGGAGTCCCTCAGCTCGGTCAGCCTTGGCTGCTTACATGTACTCCGTCGTTTTCAGGATCCACATTCGAAGTAGTCAAAAAGCACGAAAGACATTCTGGCAGAAAAGATCTTTTTTCGAGGAAAATTTCGATGCAGAGGGGGTTCCCCCCTTTTAGCCCCCGAGGGAGGGTCGGGCTTTGCCGAGGCAAGGCTGACCCTTCCTTGATGACTAAACTTTGCGTGGGAGCGAGGTATATGAACAACTTGAAAACATCTTAAGAGTAGAAGCGACGTAGCTGTTGGATGTTCCAAGCGTTGCTGTAGACCTCGCCTTGACTGTTGGCCAGCTTGTACGTTCCGGGCTTCAGAACTTTGGCGATGACGAACGGCCCCTCCCAGGGGGGCGTGAGCTTGTGTCGCCCTCAGGCGTCTTGTCGCAGCCGAAGCACCAGGTCGCCCACCTAGAGGTCTCGGGACCGGACCCCTCGGGCGTGGTAGCGTCGCAGGGACTGCTGGTACCGCGCCGAGTGTAGTAAGGCCTTGTCCCGAGCCTCCTCCAGCTGGTCCAACGAGTCCTCTCGACTAGCTTGGTTGCTTTGGTCGGTGTAGGCCCTCATCCTCGGGGAACCGTATTCTAAGTCTGTGGGCAAGATGGCCTCGGCCCCATAGACTAGAAAGAACGGCGTGAAGCCCGTGGCTCGGCTCGGTGTTGTCCTCAGGCTCCAAACCACCGAGGGGAGTTCCTTCATCCATCGCTTGCCGAACTTGTTGAGGTCGTTGTAGATCCGAGGCTTGAGCCCTTGCAGAATCATGCCGTTGGCACGCTCTACTTGCCCATTCGTCATGGGATGAGCCACGGCAGCCCAGTCCACCCAGATGTGGTGATCCTCGCAGAAGTCCAGGAACTTTCTGTCGGTGAACTGGGTGCCGTTGTCGGTGATGATGAAGTTCGGGACCCCGAAACGATGGATGATGTTGGTGAAGAACGCCACCGCCTGCTCGGACCTGATGCTGTTTAGGGGTCGGACCTCGACCCACTTGGAGAATTTGTCGATGGCGACCAACAGGTGCGTGTAGCCCCCGGGTGCCTTTTGCAAGGGGCCGACGAGGTCCAGACCCCATACAACAAAAGGCCAGGTGATGGGTATCGTCTGCAGAGCCTGAGCGGGCAGGTGGGTCTGCCTTGCGTAGAACTGACACCCTTCGCAGGTGCGGACAATTCTAGTGGCGTCGGCCACCGCTGTCAGCCAGTAGAAGCCTTGTCGGAAAGCGTTTCCGACAAGGGCTCGAGGTGCTGCGTGATGGCCGCAAGCCCCCCGAGTGTATCTCTCGAAGGAGTTCCTGACCTTCGGTGATGGGGATGCATCGCTGGAGGATGCCTGAGGGGCTGCGGTGGTAGAGCTCCTTCCCATCTCCCAGCAAGACGAACGACTTGGCGCGCCGTGCCAACCGCCGAGCTTCGACTCGGTCGAGGGGTAGCTCTCCTCGGTGGAGATATTGCAGGTACGGGGTCTGCCAGTTTTGATCAGGCGTGACCCCGCTTTGCTCCCCCTTGACGCGCAGCGTCTCGCCCTCGGGGGCCGAGGGTACCTCGGGCCGAACCGAGGGTGCCTCGGGCCGAGCCGAGGGTACCTCGGGCTGAGCCGAGGGTACCTCGGGCCGTGTCGTCGATCTTGACGGAGGGTTGATGTAGATCCCGGGAGAAGACGTCCGGGGGAACCGTTGTTCGCCCCGAGGCTATTTTAGCCAGCTCATCCGCAGTCTCGTTGTAGCGCCGAGCGATGTGGTTGAGCTCGAGCCCGTAGAACTTGTCTTCCAGGCGCCGAACCTCATCGCAGTAGGCCTCCATCTTCGGGTCGCGGCAGTGGGAGTTCTTCATGACTTGGTCGATGACGAGCTACGAGTCACCGCGAGCGTCGAGGCGTTGGACCCCTAGCTCGATGGCGATCCGCAATCCGTTGACCAGAGCCTCGTACTCAGCCACATTGTTGGATGCCGGAAAATGGAGGCGTAGCACGTAGCGTAGGTGCTTCCCGAGGGGCGAGATGAAGAGTAGGCCTGCGCCGGCTCCTGTCTTCATCAGCGACCCGTCGAAGAACATGGTCCAGAGTTCCGGTTGGATCGGAGCTGTCGGTAGCTGGGTGTCGACCCATTCGGCTATGAAGTCCGCCAAGACATGGGACTTGATGGCCTTCCGAGGGGCGAACGAGATTGCTTTGCCCATGATTTCCACTGCCCACTTTGCGATTCTACCCGAGGCCTCCCGGCACTGGATGATCTCCCCCAGGGGGAAGGAGGACACCACAGTTACCGGATGAGACTCGAAGTAGTGGCGCAACTTCCGCCGCGTTAGGATCACCACATACAGCAGCTTCTGAACTTGTGGATAGCGGATCTTGGTTTCGGACAGTACCTCACTGACGAAGTTGACTGGCCTCTGAACGGGCAATGCATTCCCCTCTTCTTGCCTTTCGACCACAATCGCGGCGCTAACCACCTGAAAGGTCGCGGCGATGTAGACCAAGAGGGCTTCTCCGGCAGCTGCGGGCACCAAGATAGGTGCCTTCGTGAGGAGCGCCTTTAGGTTCCCGAGGGCTTCCTCGGCCTCAGGGGTCCAAGTGAAGCACTCGGCCTTCCTCAAGAGGCGGTACAGAGGTAGACCTCTTTCGCCGAGGCGTGAGATGAAGCGGCTCAGAGCCGCGAGACATCCCATGACCCTCTGTACGCCTTTCAAGTCCTTGATGGGCCCCATGCTGGTGATGGCTGCGATCTTCTCCGGGTTGGCTTCGATGCCCCGCTCGGAGACGATGAACCCCAAGAGCATGCCTCGGGGCACCCCGAAGACACACTTCTCGGGATTGAGCTTGACGCCTTTCGCCTTGAGACATCGGAATGTCACTTCAAGGTCGGAAAGGAGGTCGGAGGCTTTCCTTGTCTTGACTACGATGTCATCGACGTAGGCCTCGACCGTGCGGCCAATGTGTTCGCCGAACACATGGTTCATGCACCGCTGGTACGTCGCGCCCGCATTCCTCAAGCCGAACGGCATGGTGACATAGCAGTACATGCCGAAGGGTGTGATGAAAGAAGTCGCGAGTTGGTCGGACTCTTTCATCCTGATTTGATGATACCCTGAGTAGGCATCAAGGAAAGACAGGGTTTCGCACCCAGCAGTGGAATCCACGATTTGATCGATGCGAGGCAGAGGGTAGGGAACCTTCGGACTTGCCTTGTTTAGACCAGTGTAGTCTACACACATCCGCCATTTCCCCCCTTTCTTTTTCACAAGCACAGGGTTGGCAAGCCATTCGGGATGGAATACCTCTTTGATGAACCCTGCCGCCATTAGCTTGTGGATCTCCTCGCCTATGGCTCTGCGCTTCTCCTCATCGAATCGGCGCAGAGGCTGCTTGACGGGTCGGGCTCCGGCTCGGATGTCCAGCGAGTGCTCGACGACATCCCTCGGTATGCCGGGCATGTCCGAGGGACTCCACGTGAAGACGTTGGCGTTCGCGTGGAGAAAGTCGACGAGCACTGCTTCCTATTTGGGATCGAGCCCAGAGCCGATCCGGATCTGCTTAGAGGCGTCGCCGCTGGGGTCGAGGGGGACGGCCTTAACCGTCTCCGCTGGCTCAAAGTTGCCGGCGTGACGCTTCACGTCGGGCACCTCCTTAGAGAGGCTCTCCAGGTCGGCGATGAGGGCCTCGGACTCGGCGAGGGCCTCGGCGTACTCCACGCACTCCACGTTGCATTCGAACGCGTGTTTGTACGTGGGGCCGACAGTGATGACCCCGTTGGGGCCCGGCATCTTGAGCTTCAGGTAGGTGTAGTTGGGGACGGCCATGAACTTCACGTAGCATGGTCTTCCCAGCACCGCGTGGTAGGTTCCTCGGAACCCGACCACCTCGAACGTCAGGGTATCCCTTCGGAAGTTGGAGGGTGTTCCGAAGCAGACGGGAAGGTCGAGTTGTCCGAGGGGCTGGACGCGCTTCCCGAGAATGATCCCATGGAAGGGCGCAGCGCCTGCCCGGACAGAAGACAGATCGACACGCAGGAGCACGAGGGTCTCGACATAGATGATGTTGAGGCTGCTGCCTCCGTCCATGAGGACCTTGGTGAGCCTGACGTCGCCGGTGACGGGGTCGACGACGAGCGGGTATTTCCCCGGGCTCGGCACATGGTCGGGGTGGTCGGCTTGGTCGAAGGTGATGGGCTTGTCGGACCAGTCTAGATAGACTGGCGCCGCCACCTTCACCGAACAGACCTCCCGACGCTCTTGCTTGCGGTGTCGAGCCGAGGCGTTCGCCGCTTGGCCACCGTAGATCATGAAGCAGTCGCGGACCTCAGGGAACTCTCCTGCTTGGTGATCTTCCTTCTTATCATCGTCGCGGGCCCTGCCACCCTCCGCGGGTGGCCCGGCCCTGTGGAAGTGGCGCCGAAGCATGACGCACTCCTCAAGGGTGTGCTTGACGGACCCCTAGTGATAGGGGCACGACTCCTTGAGCATCTTGTCGAAGAGGTTGGCACCTCCAGGGGGTTTCCGAGGGTTCTTGTACTCGGCGGCGGCGACAAGGTCCGCATCGGCGGCGTCGCGTTTCGCTTGCGACTTCTTGCCCTTCTTCTTGGCGCCGCGCTGAGTTGACACCTCGGGGGCATCTTCCGATGGGCGGCCCTGGGGCTGCTTGTCCTTTCGGAAGATAGCCTCGACCGCCTCCTGGCCGGAGGCGAACTTGGTGGCGATGTCCATCAGCTCGCTCGCCCTGGTGCGGGTCTTGCGACCCAGCTTGCTCACCAGGTCGCGGCAGGTGGTGCCAGCGAGGAACGCGCCGATGACATCCGAGTCGGTGATGTTGGGCAGCTCGGTGCGCTGCTTCAAGAATCGCCGGATGTAGTCCCGGAGAGACTCTCCCGGCTGCTGTCGGCAGCTTCGGAGGTCCCAGGAATTCCCGGGGCGCACGTACGTGCCCTGGAAATTGCCGGTGAAAGCTTGGACTAGGTCGTCCCAGTTGGAGATCTGCCCCGGAGGCAGGTGCTCCAACCAGGCGCAGGCGGTGTCGGAGAGAAACAGGGGGAGGTTGCGGATGATGAGGTTGTCATCGTCCGTTCCACCCAGTTGGCAGGCCAGACGGTAGTCCGCGAGCCACAGTTCCGGTCTCGTCTCCCTCGAGTACTTTGTGATAGTAGTCGGGGGTCGGAACCGGGTTGGGAACGGTGCCCGTCGTATGGCCCGGCTGAAGGCCTGCGAACCGGGTGGTTCGGGCGAAGGACTCCGATCCTCCCCGCTGTCGTAGTGTCCCCCACGCCTGGGGTGGTAGCCTCGGCGCACCCTCTCGTCGAGGTGGGCTCGACAGTCGCGGTGATGGTGCTCGTTGCCGAGGCGACCTGGGGCCGCAGGCGCTGTGTTGCGCGTGCGCCCGGTGTAGACCGAGGCTTCCTGCATGAATCGAGAAGTCGCGGCATGAGGTTCCGAGGGGTACCCCTGCCTTCGAGAGGCGGAGCTCTCGGCCCGTCGGACCGTGGCGCCTTCCAGGAGATTCTTGAGCTCTCCCTGGATTCGCCGCCCCTCGGTGGTTGATGGCTCCGGCATCGCGCGGAGGAGCATTGCTGCTGCAGCTAGGTTCTGGCCGACCCCACTGGATGCGGGTGGCGGCCTGGCCCTGACATCACCGGCGATGCGGTGCTGGAAGCCCTGGGGTAGATGACGTATTTCTCCGGCCGGAGGCTGGCCCACCCAAGCCTGCCCGACGTCCCGGCGGATCGGCTCAAGCGCTCCTGCTCCCTCGTCGAGCCTGGCCTGCACCCCGCGGATTTGCTCAAGTTGTGGGTCATGGCCCCCCGCCTGAACGGGGACCACAGCTAGCTCCCGTGGGATGTCAAAGCGAGGCACCGGCCTAGGGAGGTCACCGTCCTCCGGCATGCCGAGATGGTTGCCTTCGGAGGGACCCCCTAGATCGACGTGGAAACATTCGCGGCTTGGGCCGCAGTCCTCATCGCCGAGGCTACGGCTACCGTCGGAACAGTCGGAAAGGCAGTAGTCGCATGCGGTCATGAAGTCCCGCATGGCGCTGGGGTTGCCAAGTCCAGAGAAATCCCAACAGAAGCTGGGCTCGTCGTCTTCCTCGGACCCAGAGGGCCCGTAGGTCGAGACGTCCGTCAGCCGGTCCCAAGGTGACCGCATACGAAACCCCAGAGGGTTTGGACTTGCCTCTACGAGAGCGCCCGCCAAAGCGAAGCCGCTAGGCGGGTTGAGGCTGAATCCAAATGACGTGGGATGGGAATCGGTCGGTACCTCTTGGTCGACGGGCGGTGATGAAGTCACGTCAGGGACTGACTGCACCGTCGTCTTAGGTACGAGGGTGACGTCCAGCAAGCCTTTCGCGAGCGCGCTGGCGTCGTCCGTTTTCCCAGAATTGGCGTGTCACGGGGAGACAGTGCTCGTCTTCGTCTCAAGCGCGAGGTCGATGCCCGGTGCGCCCCCCGTTGGGGCGCTGGCGCTATCGACTCGCTCGACAGCCGACGAGGCGCTGCCTCCTGCTTGGCCTTGGTTGCCCCGCCTTCCCCTCCATCGGCGGGGAAGAGGGCGGGATGAGCTTGAAGGTTGTTCTTCCACCACGCGGGGAAGACGTCGTCGATTCCGCCGCTGGCGGGCGGACTGTCGGCCGCCATTGCCGCTGTCGCCCGACGGTGGAATGAGTATCATGTCGTAGCTACTGTCGAGGGACATGAACTCAAGACTCCCGAAACGGAGCACCGTCCCGGGTTGGAGAGGTTGCTGGAGACTGCCCATCTGGAGCTTGACGGGAAGCTGTTCGTCAACACGCAGCAGGCCCCTACCTGGCGCGCCAACTGTCGGCGTTTCGAGACCGGGGGGTCCCTAAGCCGACGAGTGAATGTCGCCGCGTGCCCCAGCCCAGATGGGTCGACGCGAGGCTGAGCGCGAAGGGGGGAAGTGAGGCGGCCGGAGACCGACGTGAGAGAGGTGGGAATCCCGCGGCCTTCGTGTTCGTCCCGCGCCCAGGTCGGGTGCGCTTGCAGTAGGGGGTTACAAGCGTCCACGCGGGAGAGGGAGCGAGCGGCCTCACGCGGGCGCCTGTCTCGTCCTCGTCCCCGCGCGGCCAACCTTCTCTAAGAGGGCCCTGGTCCTTCCTTTTATAGGCGTAAGGAGAGGATCCAGGTGTACAATGGGGGGTGTAGCAGAGTGCTACGTGTCTAGCGGGGGAGAGCTAGCGCCCTAAGTACATGCCGTTGTGGCAGCCGGAGAGATTTTGGCACCCCGCTTGGTGTGATGTCGTGACCGTCGGAGGAGTGTTGGAGCCTGGCAGAGGGATAGCTGTCGGAGCTGTTGAGTCCTTGCTGACGTCCTCTTGCTTCCGTAAGGGGGCTGAGAGCCGCCGTCGTCACAGAGTATGCGGGGCGCCATCATTGCCTATCTGGCGGAGCGAGCCAGATGGGACGCCGGTCTTGTTCCCCGTGGCCCGAGTCAGCTCGGGGTAGGGTGATGATGGCGCCTCCTGTTGACATGGCTGGTCTGCGCCCTAGGTTGGGCGATGTGGAAGCTCCTCCGAAGCCGAAGTCGAGTCTGTCTTCTGTGGCCGAGGTCGAGTCCGAGCCCCTGGTTCGGGCGAGGCGGAGACCGTCGGCTGAGGCCAGGGCGGAGTTCGAGCCCTGGGGTCGGGCGGAGCGGAGTTCGTCGTCTTCTGGGGCTGAGCCCAAGTCCGAGCCCTAGGTCGGGCGGAGCGGAGTTCGCCGTCTTCCGGGGCTTAGCCCGAGTCCGAGCCCTGGGTCGGGCGGAGCGGAGTTCGCCGTCTTCTGGGGCTGAGCCCAAGTCCGAGCCCTGGGTTGGGCGGAGCGGAGTTCACCGTCTTCCAGGGCTTAGCCCGAGTCCGAGCCCTGGGTCGGGCGGAGCGGAGTTCGCCGTCTTCCGGGGCTTAGCCCGAGTCCGAGCCCTGGGTCGGGCGGAGCGGAGCTTCCTATGGTGCCTGCAGCCGGGCCTGACTGCCTGTCAGCCTCACTCTGTCAAGTGGCACCGCAGTCGGAGCGGTGCAGGCGACGCTGTCCTTCTGTCAGGCCGGTCAGTGGAGCGGCGAAGTGATGGCGATCACTTCGGCTCTGTCGGCTGGGGGGCGCGCGTCAAGATAAAGGTGTCAGGCCACCTTTGCATTAAATGCTCCTGTGATTTGGTCGGTCGGTGCGGCGATTTGGTCAGGGTTGCTTCTTGGCGAAGACAGGGCCTCGGGCGAGCCGGAAATATATTCGCCGCTGGAGGGGGCCTCGGGCGAGACGGAAATCCTTCGGGGTCGGCTGCCCTTGTCCGAGGCTAGGCTCGGGCGAGGCGTGATCGAGTCCCTCAAATGGACTGATCCCTGACTTAATCGCACCCATCAGGCCTTTGCAGCTTTATGCTGATGGGGGTTACCAGCTGAGAATTAGGAGCCTTGAGGGTACCCCTAATTATGGTCCCCGACAAGTATACTCAGCCTTGCTTGTGGCATAATTTTTTACAGGTTCTCTAGAGGACATGGTTGCTGGAGTGACTTGGCCGTCCATCTTGCCACCAGGTTGGACTGTCGAGTGGGACCCCGCCTCGGCCGAGGAGGAGCATGAGGAGTGATGGGAGAGGCTTCCCCATCCCTCCATTTATTTATCATTAGTTTTATTCCGCTGCACTTCGAACAATGATGACCACTTTTGCAAAAACTCCGATGCTGATGTAATAATTTGATACTCCTTAATGTATGGTTTTATGCTTTATTGTATTTGCTCTGTGACTCACCACCGAGTGAGTTTGTGGTACTTGATCCTGTCAGTGGCCTCGTCAGACTAGATCCGAGGGATTGACGGGTTATTCCCATTTAAGTGTGGTCTAGCCTCTAAGGCGGGACTTAGGCACTTAAGTCGGAATAATTCGGGCAGTTCCGCCACAACCTTTGCCCAGAACGGTCGGGCCGAACGCATGATTCGCACCACCACCAACATGATCTATTGCCTCCTCTTCCAGGCGTCTCTCCCTGCCCCCTACTGGGTAGAGGCCTTACACACCGCCACCCATCTCCTCAACCGCCTCCCTTCGAAGGCGGTGAGCCACCCTACTCCCCACTTTGTCCTATATGGCATAGCTCCTTCCTACGACCACCTTTGTGTGTTTGGTTGTACTTGCTATCCTAATACTTCCACCACAGCTCCTCACAAGCTATCACCTCGCTCAACCCGCTGCCTCTTTCTCGGCTACTCCCCTGACCACAAGGGGTATCGCCGTCTCGACCTCACCTCCCACCACATCATCCTCTCTCGTCATGTTGTTTTTGACAAAGACATGTTTCCTCTTGTTGGTTCCTCCCCTTCCACCAACCTTGACTCCCTCCTTGAGTTTGATCCGATAACCCCTTCACCGCCGGCTCCTCGCCTTGCGCCATTGACCGTGCCCTGCGCGGCCTCAACGGCTCCACGGCACCTCTTCCCCTACCTAGTGTGGCCCCGTCGACCCCGCCTACGCCACGAGCGACCCCGACGCCTTCGCTCACCCTTTTACCCACACCACGCGCGGCCCCGACGACACCTATTGTGCCACGCGTGGCCACGCCACGTGCTCCAGCCCCGATGCCACGTGCGGCCTCGACGCCACGCGTGGCCCCGCCGACACCTACCGCGCCACTCATGGCCAGGCCACATGCTCCGGCCCCGACGACGAGCACAACTCGCTTCACCGACCATGTCCTCGTCTATCAATGTCGCGGGAGCACCACTCCCTCAGCACCTCTGGCCCGGGCCCGTCAATGAGCATGGCCCGCTTTTTTGACCCTGTCGTCGTTTACCGCCGCCGCAAGCCAGTCGAGCCCGTGGCCCCCGACGTCCTGGCGTCCTGCTCTGAGTTGCCAGTGTACCACCCGGTCTCCATCCACCGTGACCCTGGGCACGTCCACCCCATGGTGACTCGGCGGGCCGTCGGTGTTCTTCAGCCTGTCGACCCGCTGATTCTAGCCTCTAATATGATCGCTACCCCGTCGGATGCCTCCCCGTCCCCTCCTCCGTTCGCACTGCCCTCGCTGACCCGCATTGGCATCGGGCTATGAAAGAGGAGTATGTGGCCCTCCTGGCCAACCACATTTGGGACTGGTGTCGTGTCCTCCTGACACCAACGTGGTCACCGGCAAGTGGCTCTTTCGCCTCAATCTGACTTTGGCTGGCTCCCTCAACCACTACAAGGCCCGTTGGGTGCTTCGAAGCTTTACCCAGCATCCTGGAGTGGACTACAATGAGACTTTCAGCCTCGTCGCCAAATTCGCCACTGTTCGACCGTTCTCTCCCTCGCCCTCTCTTGGAACTGGGCGATCCATTAGCTCGACATCAAGAATGCCTTCCTCTATGGTATTCTGATGAAGACTATCTACTGCAGCCATCCCACCGGATTCGTCGACGCTGCTCACCCGGACCTGGTCTGCCGGCTAAACAACTCCCTCTACGGCCTCAAGCAGGCGCCGTGGGCCTGGTACAGCCGCTTCGCCTCCTACTTAGCCTCCATAGGCTTCATCGAGGCCAAGTCAGATACCTCACTCTTCATCTACCAACATGGCGAAGAGTTCGAGGGCATTGTCTACCTCCTCCTCTACATCGACGACATTGTGCTCACGGCATCCACCGCCGACCTTCTACAGTGCATGATCATCGCCCTCTAGTGGGAGTTTGCGATGAAGGACCTAGGGCCCCTCCACCACTTCCTCGGTATTACCACCGATCACAGGCC
This sequence comes from Zea mays, assembly GCF_902167145.1. Classification (NCBI taxonomy): domain Eukaryota; kingdom Viridiplantae; phylum Streptophyta; class Magnoliopsida; order Poales; family Poaceae; genus Zea; species Zea mays. Next base: position 45,071,795 of record NC_050099.1, on the reverse strand, counting down.
CCAGGGTCTCTTCCTTCACCAGCGCCAGTACGCCATCGACATCCTGAAGCGCGCAGACATTTCAGACCGCAAGCCCTGCTCCACGGTTGTCGACACTCAGGCGAAGCTCTCTGAGGACGACGGGCCCCCGGTCACCGACGCGACGTCCTACCAAAGTTTGACCGGCGCGCTCCAATACCTCACATTCTTCAGGCCCGACATCGCCTACGCTGTCTAGCAGGTGTGCCTGCATATGCACACCCCATGGGAGCCCCATCTCACCGCTCTCAAGCGGATCCTGCGCTACCTCCGCAGCTCCCTCGACTACGGTCTCCTCCTTCGACCTTCCCCGATGTTGGAGCTTGTGGTCTACACCAAAGCTGACTAGGTCGACTGTCCCGATACACGCCGGTCCACATCGGGCTATGTTGTGTTCCTAGGCGCCAACCTCGTCTCCTAGGCCACTAAGCGGCGGCCCGTCGTCTCCCGCTCCAGTGTAGAGGCCGAGTACCGCGCTGTGGCCAACGGCGTGGCCGAGGCCTCCTGGCTGCGCCAACCACTCCACGAGCTCCACAAACCTCTTCAGTGTGCCGCCCTTGTCTACTGCGACAACGTCAGCGCCGTTTATCTCTCCACCAATCTCGTGCAGCACTAGCACACGAAGCATGTGGAGATCGACCTACACTTCTGAAAGGGAAATAGGGTTAACCTTTTCCCATAATTAGTTTTGGTGGTTGAATGCCCAACACAAACAAATGGACTAACTAGTTTGCTCTAGAATACATGTTCTACAAGTGCATAAAGGTTCAACACAAACCAATAAATATACAAGTTAGGGATCCAAATTCAAAGGAGCAAAGAAACTAAGTGTGCTGTGGACTGGCACACCGAACTGTCTGGTGTGCCACCAGACAGTGTCTAGTGCACCATGTCCATACGAAGATGAACCAGCCACTCTCGGGTTTCACTATGTGCACTCCGCTATAATTCACCGGACTGTCCGGTGCACCAGCGGAGCAACGGCTACTTCACGCAACGGTCAACTGCAAAAGCTGAAGAATAGATGAATAGTGCGCAATAGTGCATGGTAGAGTCAGAGCGCAGAGTCAGTGGCACACTGGACAATGAATAGGAGTTGTCCGGTGTGGCACTGGACTGTCCGGTGCCACAAGAAGACAACGGCACCAACGGTCGACTGCTCTCGAACCCTAACGGTTGGGTGACATGGCGGCGCACCGGACAGTCTACAGGACCTGTCCGGTGGCGCACAGCAGCCTTCCCCAACGGCTTGTTGGTGGTTCAGGGCTATAAATACCCCCTGTTAGGGGCCTTCGTCTTCCAAAGGTCCTCAAAAACATGATTTAACAATGTTTACGGAGTGTAATACATGAACAGGTACCTTCGGACTCGGATCAGAACCACAGTGTGAGAAGCAAGAACAATACGAAGGATTGACGCAGCGTCGAAGCTACGCGCAAGGGAGCTTCGGCATGACAGCAGTAAAGGGAACCGACTTAAAGGGGAAAAGGCTATTTAGACCTCGATGGATTACCTTAGAGTCATTAGCAAATGTAAAGGGTATGGATGTAATTTCACATGGGCTGCGTCCCGTGCCTATAAATAGATGAACAGTATTCTCATACTGTTCACGCTGACTTGGCATTTGCTTCTGCGTCACGCTTGTACCTTTGTTTTCTGTCAAACCGAAGGTACCAAATGTAATTCAATATTGTTCTTATATTAATTTACGATTATATACTGAGAAATATATATGATAATGTTATTGTTCACATTGTTTCTTATGCTCTACATGCTCCATTCGTTGTTAATAATTATACATATAAGTATGTTGAGATGATGAAGGTATGCCCTTCATGACCTTCGTCCGAAGATCATTATATCCTTGAGGAAATAGTGCTTCGAAGGACAAAGGGCATTAACAAGTAACCTGTTTTGGTGTTGCCTTGTTTTCAATTTATAGCATTTGAGAGCAAGTCCCCAACATTGGCGCCCACCTCCGGTGAACTCTTTTTGACCACCTTCGGCAAGCACTGACCTTCGTCATGCCACCGAAGAAAGTTTCAGCGCCAGGGGCTGCGGCACTGCAGCCACTGGACCCAAATCAGGAGACCCTTTCTCTTCGAGAGGCCCGAAGCCAGAAGAGGAAGGCCACTAGTCCAACACTCCAGGAGGAGGAGTTGGACCAAGAAATCAGAAACATGGAGATAAACCATCAACAAGTGCAAAGAAAGAAGGAGAAGATGGCCCGACTGGCTGATCTTCAAAGGCAAATTGACGAAGCTACTGAAGAAGTACGCCATTTGCTCAAGATGAGCAAGATCGAAGGCCCCAACACAGGGAGCTTCATCAAGATGTCTTGTTCAACGACGATGGATGGTATGATGATTTTAATCATGGTACCTTTACTTTTGATGATGGTTCTCCCTTGGCAGCAGAACTGCAAGCTATCCCATGACCCCCATCATACAAACCACCCCAGCTTCCCATGTATTATGGGCATTCAGACCCGAAGCAGTTTTTGATGAGTTATGAAGCAACTATATCTTCATATGGAGGCAATGCAGCTGTCATGGCCAAGTCCTTTGTCATGGAAGTTCGGCATGTGGCCCAAACATGGTATTCTTCTCTTCGGCCAGGCACCATTACTTCGTGGTAGAAGCTCAAGGATATGCTGGTGACAAGTTTCCAAGGCTTCCAGACGAAGCCAGTCATAGCTCAGGCCTTGTTTCAATGCACACAAGACCATGAAGAGTACCTCCAGGCATATGTCCGAAGGTTCTTGCGTCTCAGAGCACAAGCGCCTACAGTGCCTAATGAAATTGTCATTGAGGCCATGATTGAAAGGGAAATAGGCTTACACCTTTTCCTAATTGTTTTTGGTGATTGAATTGCCCAACACAAATAATTGGACTAACTAGTATGCTCTAGATTATAAGTTTTACAGGTGCCAAAGGTTCACAACAAACCAATAAAAAGACCAAGAAAGGGTTCAAATAAAAAGAGCAAAAGACAACCGAAGTGTGCCCTGCTTTGGATGAGGCAAACCCTTAGGGACTATGGTTACAAATTGACCAAAGTTCTTCTTCTATGTGATAATGAGAGTGCAATCCGCATGGCGGATAATCCCGTTGAGCATAGCCGCACTAAACACATAGCCATTCGGTATCACTTTTTGAGGGATCACCAACAAAAGGGGGATATCGAGATTTCTTATATTAACACCAAAGAACAATTAGCCGATATCTTTACCAAGCCATTAGATGAGCAAACTTTTACCAAACTTAGGCATGAGCTAAATATTCTTGATTCTAGGAATTTTGATTGATATTTTGCACACATGGCTCATTTATATACCTTTGATCATGTCTCTTTCATATGCTATGACTAATGTGGTTTCAAGTGCATTTCATGCTAAGTCATAGATTCAAAGGGAATTGGAGTCTTCGGCGAAGACAAGGCTTCCACTCCACTCCATCGAATTATTCATCCTTCACCGTCGCTCCACACCGCTCTCCAATTTGGTATAATCTTCACTCATATGTTATTTACCATAGGGGGAGAAAGTAGTTAAAAGGGCTTATATTTCACTCACAAGTATCCGTTTTTGGCGATTCATGCCAAAGGGGGAGAAAGTATTAGCCCAAAGCAAAAGGACCGCACCACCACCAATTTAAAAAATGTAGTCTTTCAAATTTGTGTTAAGAAAAGATTTTTTTTGGTATCTTATTTTTGAGATAATTTCAAATTGGTATACCCTCTTCAAAATTAATATCTAAAACCCTCTTGAACACTAAGAGGAGGATTTCATTAATGGGGAGTTTTGTTTAGTCAAAGGAAAAGCATTTGAAACAAGGGGAGAAAATTTCAAATCTTGAAAATGCTTCTCAAAATCCTATTCATATACCTTTGACTATTTGCAAAAAGACTTTGAAAAGAATTTCCAAAACTTTGCAAAACAAAACAAGTGGTGCAAGCGTGGTCCAAAATTTTAAATAAGAAGAAAGCCATCCATGCATATCTTGTAGAAATAATTATTGGTTTCATTCCAAGCAACCTTTGCACTTACATTATGCAAACTAGTTCAATTCTGCACTTTTATATTTTGCTTTGGTTTGTGTTGGCATCAATCACCAAAAAGGGGAGATTGAAAGAGAAATAGGCTTACACCTTTTCCTAATTGATTTTGGTGGTTGAATTGACCAACACAAATAATTGGACTAACTAGTTTGCTCTAGATTATAAGTTTTATAGGTGCCAAAGGTTCACAACAAACCAATAAAAAGACCAAGAAAGTGTTCAAAAAAAAGAGCAAAAGACAACCGAAGTGTGCCCTGGTCTGGCGCACCGGACTGTCCGGTGTGCCATCGGACAGTGCCCGGTGCACCAGGGAATTCCAGTATGAACTTGCCACCTTCGGGAATTCTAGGGGTCGCTCCGCTATAATTCACCGGACTGTCCGGTGTAGCACCGGACTGTCCGGTGTGCCAGCGGAGTAACGGCTACACATCGCCAACGGTCGTCTGCAACGAGCAGTTAATGCGCTACAGTGCGCGCAGAAGTCAGAGCAGAGCCACAAGGCACACCGGACAGTGAACAGTGACTGTCCGGTGCACCATCGGACCGTCTGGTGGCCCAGTTGTCAGAAGCTCCAACGGTCAGAACCCAACGGCCGGGTGACGTGGCTGGCGCACCGGACAGTGTCCGGTGGCGCACCGGACTGTCCGGTGCGCCATGCGACAGCAGCCTTCACCAACGACTCTTTTGGTGGTTGGGGCTATAAATACTCCCAACCACCCACCATTCATCAAATCCAAGTTTTTAGCCTTCACACCTCATACAAGAGCTATAGCATTCAATACAAGACACAACCAAAGAGATCAAATCCTCTCCCAAGTCCAAAGACAATTCCAATCAAATAGTGACTAGTGAGAGAGATACTTGTGTTCATTTAAGCTCTTGCGTTTGGATTGCTTTTCTTCTTCATTCTTTCTTGATTCCAACTCAATTGTAACCAAGGCAAGAGACACCAATTGTGTGGTGGTCCTTGTGGTGACTTAGTGTCCCGTTTGATTGAGAAGAGAAGCTCACTCGGTCTAAGTGACTGTTTGAGAGAGGGAAAGGGTTCAAAGAGACCCGGTCTTTGTGACCACCTCAATGGGGAGTAGGTTTGCAAGAACCGAACCTCGGTAAAACAAATCACCGTGTCATCCAACTTATTTGCTTGTGATTTGTTTTTGCCCTCTCTTTCGGACTCGTTTATATTTCTAACGCTAACCCCAGCTTGTAGTTGTGCTTAAAGTTTCTAAATTTCAGATTCGCCCTATTCACCCCCCTCTAGGCGACTTTCAATTGGTATCAGAGCCCGGTACCTCATTAGAGCCTAACCGCTCGAAGTGATGTCGGGAGATCACACCAAGAAGGAGATGGTGACCGGTGAGAAGCCCGCCACAAGCCACGGGAAGGCTCCATCAAGGGAGTGTGGCAACAAAAAGAAGGAGGGATCCCCTTCACGCATTAGGATGCACAAGAGTGGCGAGAAGAAGAAGAAAATGAAGAAAGTGGTCTACTATGAGACCGACTCTTCATCACCCTCTACATCGGGATCCGACGCCGCGTCCATCACTTCTAAGCGCCAAGAGCGCAAGAAGTATAGTAAGATACCACTACGCTATCCTCGCATTCCTAAACATACTCCATTACTTTTGGTCCCATTAGGCAAACCATCAACGTTTGACGGTGAAGATTATTCTAGGTGGAGTGATATGATGAGATATCACCTAACCTCACTCCACAAAAGCATATGGGATGTTGTTGAGTTTGGAGTACAGGTACCATTCGTAGGGGATGAAGACTATGATGAGGACGAGGTGGCCCAAATCGAGCACTTCAACTCCCAATCAACTACTATACTCCTCACCTCTCTAAGTCGAGAGGAGTATAATAAGGTGCAAGGGTTGAAGAGCGCCAAAGAGATTTGGGACGTACTCAAGACTGCGCACGAAGGAGATGAGGTGACCAAAATCACCAAGAGGGAGACGATCGAGGGGGAGCTCGGTCGCTTTATGCTCAACCAAGGAGAAGACCCGCAAGCCATGTACAACCGGCTAAAAATCTTGGTGAACCAAGTATGCAACCTCGGGAGCTCCAAGTGGGATGACCATGAAATGGTTAAGGTTATTCTTAGATCACTCATTTTTCTTAACCCCACTCAATTTCAATTAATTTGTGGTGATCCAAGATACAAACTAATGTCTCCCAAGGAAGTGATAGGAAAATTTGTGAGCTTTGAATTGATGATCAAAGGCTCCAACAAGATCATCGAGCAAGGCACCACCTCAACACCCGAGGTGCAACCCGTCGCCTTCAAGGCAACGAGGAGAACAAAGAAGACTCTACACCTAGTAGGGTCCCCATCGACGCCTCCAAGCTCGACAATGAGGAGATGGCGCTCATCATCAAAAGCTTTCACCAAATCCTCAAGCAAAGGAGGGGGAAAGACTACAAGTCCTGCTCCAAGAAGGTTTGCTACAAATGTGGTAAGCCCAGTCATTTTATCGCTAAATGCCCTTTGTCTAGTGATAGTGACAGGGATAACGACAAGAAGGGAAAGAGGAGAGAAAAGAAGAGGTACTACAAGAAGAAGGGCGGCGATGCCCATGTTTGCCGGGAGTGGGACTCCAACGAGAGCTCCACTGTCTCCTCCCCCGACGAGGACGCCGCCAACATCACCGTCACCAAAGGACTCCTCTTCCCCAACGTCGGCCACAAGTGCCTCATGGCAAAGGACGGCAAAAGGAAGAAGGTAAAATCTAGAGCTTCCACTAAATATGCAACTTCTAGTGATGAGGCTAGCTCTAGTGATGATGAGGATGATTTGCTCACCCTTTTTGCCAAATTGAACATGCAACAAAAATAAAAATTAAATGAATTGATTAGTGCTATTCATGAGAAGGATGAACTCTTGGATAGCCAAGAGGACTTCCTAATTAAAGAAAACAAAAGGCATGTTAAGGTTAAAAATGCTTATGCTCTAGAGGTAGAAAAATATGAAAAATTATCTAGTGAGCTAAGCACTTGCCATGATGTTATCTCTAACCTTAGAAATGAAAATGCCAAATTAATTGCTAAGGTTGAGAAATCAAATGTTTGTGATGATTCAATTGATAATCTTAGAAAAGATGATGCTAGTTCAATTGCTAAGATTGAAAAATTGAATGCCTCTCTTGCTAGCCTTAGAAATGAGAATGAAAAATTAATTACTAAGGCTAAGGAATTAGATGTTTGCAATGTTTCTATTTCCAATCTTAGAGATGAGAATAACATTTCACATGCTAAGATTGTTGAACTAAATTCTTGCAAACCCTCTACATCTACCGTTGAGCATGTTACTATTTGCACTAGATGTAGAGATGTTAACATTGATGCTATTCATGATCACATTGCTATGATTAAACAACAAAATGATCATATAGCAAAATTAGATGCTAAAATTGCCAAGCATGACTTAGAAAATGAAAAATTTAAATTTGCTAGAAGCATGCTCTATAGTGGGAGACGCCCTGGCATTAAGGATGGCATTGGCTTCCAACAAGGAGACAATGTCAAGCTTAATGCCCCTCCTAAAAGATTATCTAACTTCGTTAAGGGCAAGGCTCCCATGCCTCGGGATAACGAGGGTTACATTTTGTACCCTGCTGGTTATCCCGAGCACAAAATTAGGAGAATTCATTCTAGAAAGTCTCAGTCTGGCTCTCATCATGCTTTTATGTATAAGAGTGAGGCATCTAGTTCTAGGCAATCAACCCGTGCTAAATTGCCTAAAAAGAAAACTCCTATTGCATCAAATGATCATAACATTTCATTTAAGACTTTTGATGCTTCCTTTGTTTTAACTAACAAATCAGGCAAAGTAGTTGCCAAATATGTTGGGGCCAAACACAAGGGCTCAAAGACTTGTGTTTGGGTACCCAAGGTGCTTGTTTCTAATGTGAAAGGACCCAAGACCGTTTGGGTACCTAAGAACAAGGCCTAAATTTGTTTTGTAGATTTATGCATCCGGGGGCTCAAGTTGGATCATCGATAGCGGGTGCACGAACCACATGACAGGGGAGAAGAAGATGTTCTCCTCCTATGAGAAAAACCAAGATCCCCAAAGAGCTATCACATTCGAGGATGGAAATCAAGGTTTGGTCAAAGGATTGGGTAAAATTGCTATATCACCTGACCATTCTATTTCCAATGTTTTTCTTGTAGATTCTTTAGATTATAACTTGCTTTCGGTTTCTCAATTATGCAAAATGGGCTACAACTGTCTTTTTACGGATATAGGTGTTACTTTCTTTAGAAGAAGTGATGATTCAGTAGCATTTAAGGGAGTGTTAGAGGGTCAGCTATAGTTAGTAGATTTTGATAGAGTCGAACTCGACACTTGCTTAATTGCTAAGACTAACATGGGTTGGCTCTGGCACCGCCGACTAGCCCATGTTGGGATGGAGAATCTTCATAAGCTTCTAAAGGGAGAGCACATTTTGGGACTAATCAATGTTCATTTTGAGAAAGACAGGGTTTGTAGCGCATGTCAAGCAGGGAAGCAAGTTGGTGTTCATTATCCACACAAGAACATCATGACGACCGACAGGCCGCTTGAGTTACTCCACATGGACCTATTCGGCCCGATAGCTTACATAAGCATCGGCGGGAGTAAGTATTGTCTTGTAATTGTAGATGATTATTCTCGCTTCACTTGGGTGTTCTTTTTGCAGGAAAAATCTCAAACCCAAGAAACCTTAAAGGGATTCTAGAGACGGGCTCAAAATGAGTTCGGCTTAAGGATCAAAAAGATTAGAAGCGACAACGGGATGTAGTTCAAGAACTCACAAATCGAAAGCTTTCTTGAGGAGGAGGGCATCAAGCATGAGTTCTCTTCTCCCTACACGCCACAACAAAATGGTGTAGCGGAGAGGAAGAATAGAACTCTATTAGACATGGCAAGGACCATGTTTGATGAGTACAAGACTTCGGATCGGTTTTGTGCCGAGGCAGTCAACACCGCTTGCTATGCCATCAACCGGTTATATCTTCACCGAATCCTCAAGAAGACATTGTATGAACTCCTAACCGGTAAAAAGCCCAATGTTTCATATTTTAAAGTCTTTGGTAGCAAATGCTTTATTCTTGTTAAAAGAGGTAGAAAATCTAAATTTGCTCGTAAGGCTGTAGAAGGCTTTTTACTAGGTTATGATTCAAACACAAGGGCATATAGAGTTTTAACAAGTCTTCTGGACTAGTTGAAGTTTCTTGTGACATTGTGTGTGATGAGACTAACGGCTCTCAAGTAGAGCAAGTTAATCTTGATGAGCTAGATGATGAAGAGGCTCCATGCGTCGCGCTAAGGAACATGTCCATTGGGGATGTGTGTCCTAAGGAATCCGAAGAGCCTCCACAAGCACAAGATCAACCATCTTCCTCAATGCAAGCATCTCCACCAACTCAAGATGAGGATCAAGCTCAAGATGATGATGATGGAGATCAAGAGGAGCCACCTCAAGAGGAGGACAATGATCAAGGGGGAGATGCTATTGATCAAGACAAGGAAGATGATGAGGGTCCAATACTACCACACCCAAGAGTCCACCAAGCAAGCCAACGAGATCACCCCGTGAACACCATCCTCGACGATATTCATAAGGGGGTAACCACTCGATCTCGTGTTACTCATTTTTGTGAACATTACTCTTTTGTTTCCTCTATTAAGCCACACAGGGTAGAGGAAGCACTTCAAGACTCGGATTGGGTGCTGGCGATGCAAGAGGAGCTCAACAATTTCATGAGGAATAAGGTATGGCATTTAGTTCCACGTCCTAACCAAAATGTTGTAGGAACCAAGTGGGTCTTTCGCAACAAGAAAGATGAGCATGGTGTGGTGACAAGGAACAAAGCCCGACGAGTGGCCAAGGGATATTCACAAGTCAAAGGTTTGGATTTCGGTGAAACCTATGCACCCGTAGCTAGGCTTGAGTCAATTCGTATATTACTTGCCTATGCTACTTACCATGGCTTTAAGCTTTACCAAATGGACGTGAAAAGTGCCTTCCTCAATGGACCAATCAAGGAAGAGGTCTATGTTGAGCAACCTCCCGGCTTTGAAGATATTGAGTATCCTAACCATGTCTATAAACTCTCTAAGGCGCTTTATGGGCTCAAGCAAGCCCCAAGAGCATGGTATGAATGCCTAAGAGATTCCTTATTGCTAATGGCTTCAAAGTCGGAAAAACCGATCCTACTCTCTTTACTAAAACACTTGCTAATGATTTGTTTGTATGCCAAATTTATGTTGATGATATCATATTTGGGTCTACTAACGAATCTACATGTCAAGAGTTTAGTAGGATCAATGACTCAAAAATTTGAGATGTCTATGATGGGGGAGTTGAAGTATTTCTTAGGATTTCAAGTGAAGCAACTCCAAGAGGGCACCTTCATTAGCCAAACGAAGTACATTCAAGACATACTCACAAAGTTTGGGATGAAGGATGCCAAGCCCATCAAGACACCCATGGGAACCAATGGGCATCTCGACCTCGACATGGGAGGTAAATCCGTAGATCAAAAGGTATACCGGTCGATGATAGGATCTTTACTCTATTTATGTGCTTCATGACCGGATATTATGCTTTCTGTATGCATGTGTGCAAGATTCCAAGACGATCCTAAGGAAGTTCACCTTAGGGCCGTGAAACGAATCTTGAGATATTTAGTTTATACTCCTAAGTTTGGCCTTTGGTACCCTAGGGGATCCACATTTGATTTAATTAGTTATTCTGATGCTGATTGGGCAGGGTGTAAAATTAATAGAAAGAGCACATCAGGGACTTGCCAGTTCTTCGGAAGATCTCTGGTGTCTTGGGCTTCAAAGAAGCAAAATTCTGTGGCTCTTTCTACCGCCGAAGCCGAGTACATTGCCACAGGCCATTGTTGCGCGCAATTGCTTTGGATGAGGCAAACCCTTAGAGACTATGGTTACAAATTGACCAAAGTTTCTCTTCTATGTGATAATGAGAGTGCAATCCGCATGGTGGATAATCCCGTTGAGCATAGCCGCACTAAACACATAGCCATTCGGTATCACTTTTTGAGGGATCACCAACAAAAGGGGGATATCGAGATTTCTTATATTAACACCAAAGAACAATTAGCCGATATCTTTACCAAGCCATTAGATGAGCAAACTTTTACCAAACTTAGGCATGAGCTAAATATTCTTGATTCTAGGAATTTTGATTGATATTTTGCACACATGGCTCATTTATATACCTTTGATCACGTCTCTTTCATATGCTATGACTAATGTAGTTTCAAGTGCATTTCATGCTAAGTCATAGATTGAAAGGGAATTGGAGTCTTCGGCGAATACAAGGCTTCCACTCCACTCCATCGAATTATTCATCCTTCACCGTCGCTCCACACCGCTCTCCAATTTGGTATAATCTTCACTCATATGTTATTTACCATAGGGGGAGAAAGTAATTAAAAGGGCTTATATTTCACTCACAAGTATCCATTTTTGGCGATTCATGCCAAAGGGGGAGAAAGTATTAGCCCAAAGCAAAAGGACTGCACCACCACTAATTTCAAAAATGTAGTCTTTCAAATTTGTGTTAAGAAAATATTTTTTTGGTATCTTATTTTTGATATAATTTCAAATTGGTATACCCTCTTCAAAATTAATATCTAAAACCCTCTTGAACACTAAGAGGAGTATTTCATTAAGGGGGAGTTTGGTTTAGTCAAAGAAAAAGCATTTGAAACAAGGGGAGAAAATTTCAAATCTTGAAAATGCTTCTCAAAATCCTATTCATATACCTTTGACTATTTGCAAAAAGACTTTGAAAAGAATTTCCAAAACTTTGCAAAACAAAACAAGTGGTGCAAGCATGGTTCAAAATTTTAAATAAGAAGAAAGCCATCCATGCATATCTAGTAGAATTAATTATTGGTTTCATTCCAAGCAACCTTTGCACTTACATTATGCAAACTAGTTCAATTATGCACTTTTATATTTTGCTTTGGTTTGTGTTGGCATCAATCACCAAAAAGGGGGAGATTGAAAGGGAAATAGGCTTACACCTTTTCCTAATTGATTTTGGTGGTTGAATTGCCCAACACAAATAATTGGACTAACTAGTTTGCTCTAGATTATAAGTTTTACAGGTGCCAAAGGTTCACAACAAACCAATAAAAAGACCAAGAAAGGGTTCAAATAAAAAGAGCAAAAGACAACCGAAGTGTGCCCTGGTCTGGCGCACCGGACTGTCCGGTGTGCCATCGGACAGTGTCTGGTGCACCACCGGATAGTGTCCGGTGCACCAGGGAATTCCAGTCTGAACTTGCCACCTTCGGGAATTCTGGGGGCCGCTCCGCTATAATTCAACGGACTGTCCGGTGTAGCACCGGACTGTCCGGTGTGCCAGCGGAGTAACGGCTACACAGCGCCAACGGTCGTCTGCAACGAGCAGTTAATGCGCTACAGTGCGTGCAGAAGTCAGAGCAGAGCCAGAAGGCACACCGGACAGTGAACAGTGACTGTCCGGTGCACCACCGGACCGTCCGGTGGCCCAGCTGTCAGAAGCTCCAACGGTCAGAACCCAACGGTCGGGTGACGTGGCTGGCGCACCGGACAGTGTCCGGTGGCGCACCAGACTGTCCGGTGCGCCATGCGACAGCAGCCTCCACCAACGGCTCTTTTGGTGGTTGGGGCTATAAATACCGCCAACCACCCACCATTCATCAAATCCAAGTTTTTAGCCTTCACACCTCATACAAGAGCTATAGCATTCAATACAAGACACAACCAAAGAGATCAAATCCTCTCCCAAGTCCAAAGACAATTCCAATCAAATAGTGACTAGTGAGAGAGAGATACTTGTGTTCATTTAAGCTCTTGCGCTTGGATTGCTTTTCTTCTTCATTCTTTCTTGATTCCAACTCAATTGTAACCAAGGCAAGAGACACCAATTGTGTGGTGGTCCTTGTGGGGACTTAGTGTCCCGTTTGATTGAGAAGAGAAGCTCACTCGGTCTAAGTGATCGTTTGAGAGAGGGAAAGGGTTGAAAGAGACCCGGTCTTTGTGACCACCTCAACGGGGAGTAGGTTTGCAAGAACTGAACCTCGGTAAAACAAATCACTGTGTCATCCGACTTATTTGCTTGTGATTTGTTTTCGCCCTCTCTTCCGGACTCGTTTATATTTCTAACGCTAACCTCGGCTTGTAGTTGTGCTTAAAGTTTCTAAATTTCAGATTCGCCCTATTCACCCCCCCCCCTCTAGGCGACTTTCAATGATCAAGGGGCTTCGTCCAGGACCAACTGCTCAGTATTTTGCTAGAAAGCCCCCACAGACTCTGGAGAAGCTGCTCCAGAAGATGGATGAGTACATCCGAGCTAACAATGACTTCCGCCAAAGAAGGGAGGAAGCATACAGGTTCTCTGAAATGATCAGGGGCTTCGGAGGAAGAATCCACCCGAGGCACGTCAGGTCAATTCACAACTCTACTCAGAGTGATGACAGAGGAAGTCAACAACAGAGGCCACAGTATTCCTCGCAAGCTTCGGGGCAGCAACAAAGCTCTTTCCGGCCGCCAGCTCCAAGAGGCAGAGGCGCCAGGGGCTTCGGAGTAAGGTTTGGGGATCAGCCTAGAAAAATTTATTGCTTATTCTGTGGTGAGGGCAAGGGGCATACTACAAGGATGTGTCATATCACCATTCAGAAACAAAAGGAAATAGCAGAAGCCGCAGCTCAGCAGAATCAGCCGAAGCAGGTCATGCACACTGCTTCGTATCACTCACCCTACATACCAGAGTATGTGGGTAACCATCCTGCAGCTTTTGTTGCTTCGGCTAGCCAACCACAGGCATCTTGGCCACAGCCTCCACCTCCGCCACCACTACAACCTGCATATTCATGAGGCCAGCAGCCAGAAGGGAGCCAACAGACCCATCAGCAGCAGAATTTCAGGGAGGAGTCCGAAGCTCGCACAGTCAACAGTACTGTGCCAGAATCGAAACATATCTAATGAGAGATATCCTACCCCTGAAACAGTTTGTACATTCATCGTCATTTTCTTTTTTAATAAGGAACAATTATTGTAAACCTAGTTTTCTTGCCATTTTCAATATCTTGTAATAGCTTCGTTCTTGCCATAGTGAAATATATCTTCTCCACATACTCACGAAGTCCAAAAATTGCCGAAGCTCAAAAGTCGTTCCTAAGGAAATGTGGGGCTAAAGATCACATTGCAAATATCACCGAAGCTACAAAAAGTCATTCCTAAGGAACACAGCGTAAGTTTGCCGAAGCTACAAAAAGTCGTTCCTAAGGGAGCGCAGTGTAAGTTTTCTGCTCAAAAGTCGTTCCAAAGGGAATACAGAGCCAAATATCGCCAAAATATAAGGCGAAGCGCGAAAAGTTAACGCGAATACCGCCGAAATAGAAAGAGAATAAGTTCAAAAGACGTTCCTAAGGGAATGCAGAACTTACAGTGAAAAGTCAGCGCTAATACACCGAAAATAAGCGGTGAAGCCGAAAAATAAGCGGCAAAGAGATTGTGTATTCTACTATGGGGGTGTGAGTGTGTGTCTTCGGCATAAACATCATTTCGCATAACATAGCATCATCACATCATTTCGCATAACATAACATCATACATCATATTGCATCAATGACACAAGAAGGGGATACAATGTTGATCTTCGGAGAATGCTTCGGAAAAGTGAAATTGTGCTAAGGCACAAAATAAGTTTTGAAGAAGTACAGCTTCATCAGCTCTGATGTGGAGGAAGAAATCTATTATTTACGAAGCATTAATGTTTTTATGACGCTTGGATGTTCTTTACAAAGTATGAATATTCTCATGGGACATAAAAGTTTTTCTTCACGAAGCATGAAAAGAAGGGAAGGTGTTTTTTCGCCGAAGGCTCAAAAACAGTATGTACATAAAGTTTCATGCATTGTAAAGAACTGAGTTACAAACAATTTACATATTACATTCAAAGATACAAACATCGAATATTACAGACTTAGTTCAGCAAATATTACATTAATATCTTAGAAATGTTTTTACAATAGCTACTATTCTTCCTTCAGAACTTTTTCAGCAACTTCGTTAAGTAGCTTGGTAACAACTTCGTCTACAATAGCTTCGGCCATATTAATAATTTCTATTGCCTTCTTTGCCTCTGGGTCGGCCAGTGGATTGAATGGCTCTAGGGGAGGAGATAGTTCAACTGTGGTAGAAGACATAAATTAGTTCGAAATTACAAAAATAAACAACAAAGTTAAAAGCCATTAAGTAATACCTATCCATCTTTCGAGTTCCGCAGCTTTTTCAGCTGCTTTCGTTGCTTCTCGAGCGTCATGAGTATCTTTTTCACTTTTCTTTATCATTTCATGGGCCATCCCTCGGCCACCATTTTCCCAGATGTCAGTGAAAAATTTTCCGCCTATTGAGCTTGCTTCGGCCGAGGGGTCCTTCGTATCATCGATGGAGAAGGCAGCTTCGACCCGGGCCAAAGTTTTAACATGTTCGCACCCTGCCTTCTCCAAAATAGCTGCAACTCCTTTCGCACCAGAGAAGGCACAAACGTCCCCGCGGTCACTCAAAAATCTCTTCAAAGGCTTCGGCCTCACCGCTGATCCACTCAATTACGCCCTCAGGATCGCCCAGTATGAAGTTGTCTTCGCTTGAGTACGCGCCTACGTTGGCGAAGCTAGTTTTATCTTTTTTACACATTCCACAGAATTTTCAAAACATCTTTCTTTTGATGCACGAAGTTCTGCAACTGTTTTTTCACAATAATTTTTCCAGTACTCACTGGCATCTCGTTCAGCTTCGGCAACAGCGCATTTTAATTTGGCTTCAGCCAGCTGTTTCCGAAGGTCTTCAATTTCACTTTTCTGGGCTTCAGCTTGGGCTTTGGAAGTAGCCTCGTCTTCTTTTATTTTGCTCACCAATGAAATTAATATTTTATCTTTTTCAAGTCCTTCGTTCCTTAGTTCAATTACTTCTGAACGAAGGTTGTTCAGAGCTATCGTGCATCCTTCGTCTTCGATATTTTTCTGTGCCTTGAGGGCACTGCTAAGGATCAAGCCCTGCAAAAGAAGCATAGTATTGAGTATAAGCAAATGAAAAAAAATCATTTTTAAGTACAAAAATTTGGTCAATTCGTCCTTCGACAGTACTGAAAGCCTATCCTTCGACAAAAATTTGGTAATCCGAAGCTTCTGCTCATCTCCCGGTAGATAGATATCTCCTTGTTGTCTGGGAGACAGTACAGGAAATCCTCTTCTCCTCTGTCGTTGAATACTAATGCCCCCTTTGGATATTTCAGCTTCTGGGCATAGTGTTGAGCTTCTCGTTCTTCTTCTTTAGAGAGCTTCTTTCCTGAAGCATGACGGATAATATATTCAATATTTTCTTTTAAAGCTTCAGGACCACACGCGGGAGTTTTCTCAGGCAAACTCTGTTCTATAACCTCTTCCTCTGCTGCTTTCTCTTCGAATTCCGAAGGTTGTTCATCAGCAGGCTCTGAAGGCCCAGCTTCGGCACTAGCCTGGCTCGCTACAGCTTCAACTTCGGCCGGTTTTGTTTCAGCTTTGCTTTGCAATTTCGAAGCCTCAGCGATTTTCCTTGAAGGAGTAGACTTTAAAGTAGTCACTGTTTCTAACACATCTAGTACATTTACCATCCTTTTGCTTTTCGGGGTTACTGCAAGACTTTCTTGTGCCTTTGGCACTTTTACTTCCGCCGAAGGGCTTAAAATTTCTAGCTTTTTTGTTTCTTCGATTTTTGGCTCTTCAGTTTTACCTTTATTAGCCTGCGACTCAACTAGCTTCGTCGAAGGTGCCTTCGGCATGGTAGCCGGTTCTTCAATCCTCTGTGTGAGGGGAGCAGGTTCTTTCGCTTCAGTAACTGAAGAAGTTTCCCCGCCAAATTTAGGCACTATGGCCAGTTCAATATAGCGCGGTCGGTGGGTAAGGACCTTCAACTTTTTCCTCTTCGGCGCAGGCTCGCTTGGAGCAGCCGAAGCAGCAACCTTTCCAGAAGTGGCACCCTTTCTTTTCTGCCCCCGCGGCGGGTAGCGATAGTCAGGGTACACAAATCCAATAGCATCAAAAACCCTTTTTAATCTTTTCTTTTTTCGGCTCCCGAAGGCCGCAGATAGTGCATTATCTTCAGACTTGGAGTATGCTCCAAGTAGCTCATCACTAGTATTTTCAACACACTTCAGCCAGTCATCATCTGGTTCGACAAACTGGTCTCCAAACCTGAAGGTATATTTCAATCGAACCAGACCACCTTCGCTAGGGTTAGTGATGGTTTCTTTTGGCATTTCCCAGTTGTCTATCAGTGGCCATATCCTGTAGGCTACATGTTCTTGAACTAAGTCTCTTGTCCCAATAAAGGAGCAAACTGTGCTGAAGGCCCTTCGGCATGCTTCGGCTGTCTCATCAATTTCTACCTTCGGTTTTCGGAGACCGAAGCGGGACCAGATGGGTCGCATGATGATTTCTTTAATGTCTTCTCTCGCCTTCAAATCATTTTTCACATAAAACCACTCTTCCATCCAGGCCCTGGGCCACCTCTTCCGAAACGTTGGCACTAGATAGCTTGCGCCAGAGTGAGCAACGAAGCTATAGCACCCAAAATTTTTATGATATTGTTCTTTGCCCCAGGGCTTCGTCTCGTACAAAAGTTCGTGCATACTGCAAAAACATCTTGCACTTGGCTCTAGACCTTGACTCCTCACAGCCCAGACGAAGATCCCCATTCTAATAACTACTTCAGGAGTGATCTGATGAAGGAAAATCTGATATGTCTTTAAAACTTCAACTACAAATCTGCTCAACGGGAACCGAAGTCCAGCTTTGAAGAAGATTCGGTAGATTACAACTTCGTTTTCTTCGGGAGCAGGAATGGCTCTGTCTACGTCAGCCCTCACAATAGACATATCTCGAAAATACCTTCCTCTCATATTATCTTTAGAGTCTTCGCCTCCACTCTCCACATCATAGCTGTCGCTATCATCGGTATCTTCAGACAAGCCTTCCAGTATCTCTTTGGTAATCTTCTCTGTATTTGTTTTTGCTATTGACTCAACAAATCCAGAAGTTTTCTCCTCAAGGAGCTTCTCCTCTTCGCTTAGCTTCGTCTCAGCAACTGTCTTCTTGTCTTGAGACATCTTGACTTCGGAAACGTCAAAAACGTGTCTTTCAAACCGAAGCTCAAAAGCTTGAAAGCTACCAAGCGTTAGTAAGCACAAGTTGTAAAATTGAGAAAACAAGGCAAATGGCACGAGCAGTGTATCAAGTGCAGTTGGTGTGAGTCCCTATTTATACGCCCAGTGTGCTCCAAATTGGAGGGCCCCGTCTGTCATTGACTGTTGCTATTCTAGCAAGGGGAAGGTGTTTTTTCGGACCTTCGGCTTAAGGCCTTCGTCCATTTCGCAATCTGAATTCGTTATTCTAACAAATTAATATTGTGAGGGGCTACTATTGGGGGCCTTCGTCTTCCGAAGGTCCTCAAAAACATGATTTAACAATGTTTCCGGAGTGTAATACACGAACAGGTACCTTCGGACTCGGATCAGAACCACAGTGTGAGAAGCACGAACAAAACGAAGGATTGACGCAGCGCCGAAGCTACGCGCAAGGGAGCTTCGGCATGACAGCAGGAAAGGGAACCGACTTAAAGGGGAAAAGGCTATTTAGACCTCGATGGATTACCTTAGAGTCATTAGCAAATGTAAAGGGTATGGATGTAATTTCACATGGGCTGCGTCCCGTGCCTATAAATAGATGAACAGTATTCTCGTACTGTTCACGCTGACTTGGCATTTGCTTCTGCGTCACGCTTGTACCTTTGTTTTCTGTCAAGCCGAAGGTACCAAATGTAATTCAATATTGTTCTTATATTAATTTACGATTATATACTGAGAAATATATATGATAATGTTATTGTTCACATTGTTTCTTATGCTCTACATGCTCCATTCGTTGTTAATAATTATACATATAAGTATGTTGAGATGATGAAGGTATGCCCTTCATGACCTTCGTCCAAAGATCATTATATCCTTGAGGAAATAGTGCTTCGAAGGACGAAGGGCATTAACAAGTAACCTGTTTTGGTGTTGCCTTGTTCTCAATTTATAGCATTTGAGAGCAAGTCCCCAACACCCGCCAACCACCACAACTCCAAGATCCAAGTCTTCTGAAGTTTTCATTCAATACAAGAGCTAGTGCATTCACTCCTAGACACAAATCAAAAGATCAAAGCCTCTCAAAGTCCCCAAAATCACTCCAACCACCAGTGACTTGAGAGAGTGTGTGTTCGTGTTCTTTGTGCTCTTGTTGCTTGGATCGCTTTCTTCCTTCCTCATTCTTGTTCCAAAAAGACTTGTAATCAAAGCATGAGACACCAAGTGTGTGGTGGTCCTTGCGTGGTCTAAGTGTCCCGTTTGATTAAGGAGAAAGCTCACTCGGTCTAAGTGACCGTTTGAGAGAGGGAAAGGGTTGAAAGAGACCCGGTCTTTGTGACCACCTCAACGGGGACTAGGATCTTTGGAACCAAACCTCGATAAAACAAATCACCGTGTTCATTCGCTTGTCTTTCATTTGTTTTGTTTTCCCCTCTCTCTCTCGGACTTTATTTAAGTGCTAACGCTAACCCCGGCTTGTAGTGTGTGTTTAAAGTTGTAAATTTCAGATTACGCCTATTCACCCCCCTCTAGGCGACTTTCAATTGGTATCAGAGCCCGATACTTCATTAAGAGTCTAACAACTCGAAGTGATGTCGGGAGATCACGCCAAGAGGGAGATCGTGACCGGCGACAAGTCCGCAAGCTCGGGGAGAACTCTTTCGAGAGAGTCTAGCCACAAGCACAAGGAGGAATCCTCTTCCTCCAACAAGACGCATCAGAAGGGTGACAAGAAGAAGAAGATGAAGAAAGTGGTCTACTACAAGACCGACTCTTCGTCGCCCTCCACTTCATGAAGCTCCGACTCGTCTATCGCTTCTAAGCGCCATGAGCGCAAGAAGTATAGTAAGATGCCACTTCGTTATCCCCGTATTTCAAAGCGCGATCCTTTACTTTCCATTCCCTTAGGCAAACCACCATATTTTGATGGTGAAGATTATTGTATGTGAAGTGATAAAATGAGGCATCACCTAACCTCACTCCATGCAAGCATTTGGGACGTTGTTGAGTTTGGAGCGCAGGTACCTAATGTGGGGGACGAAGGCTACGACTCAGATGAGGTCGCCCAAATTAGACACTTTAACTCCCAAGCCACAACTATACTCCTTGCCTCCTTGTGTCGAGAGGAGTACAATAAGGTGCAAGGGTTAAAGAGTGCCACAGAAATTTGGGACATACTCAAGACCTCGCATGAAGGAGATGAGGTGACCAAGATCACCAAGCGCGAGACAATCGAGGGCGAGCTTGGTCGATTCGTCCTCAACAAAGGAGAAGAGCCGCAAGCAATGTACAACCGGCTAAAGACCTTAGTGAACCAAGTGCGCAACCTCAGGAGCACCAAATGGGACGACCATGAAATGGTCAAGGTTATTCTTAGATCTCTCGTATTTCGTAATCCTACTGAAGTTCAATTAATATGTGGGGATCCTAGATATAAACTAATGTCTCCCGAGGAAGTTATTGGTAAGTTTGTGAGCTTTGAACTTATGATCAAAGACTCCAAACATATTGTCAACTTGGAGCAAGGAGCCACCTCTACACCTGAGGTGCAACCCGTCGCATTCAAAGCGACGGAAGAGAAGAAAGAGGAGTCTACATCAAGTAGGCTTCCCATCGACGCCTCCAAGCTCGACAATGAAGAAATGACGCTCATCATCAAGAGTTTCCGTCAAATCCTCAAGCAACGGAGGGGGAAGGATTACAAGCCTCGCTCCAAGAAGGTGTGCTACAAGTGTGGTAAGACCGGTCATTTTATTGCTAAATTTCCAATTTCAAGTGATAGTGATAGGGGTGACGACAAGAAAGGGAAGAAGAAGGGGAAGAAGAGGTACTACAAGAGGAAGGGCGGTGATGCCCACGTATGTCGGGAATGGGACTCCGACGAGAGCTCCACCGACTCCTCCTCCGACGAGGACACTACCAACATCGCTGTCAACAAGGGCCTCCTCTTCCCCAACGTCGGCCACAAATGTTTCATGGCCAAGGACGGCAAAAAGAATAAGGTACAATCTAGAACCACCCCCGAGTATACAACATCTAGTGATGAGGGTAGTTCTAGTGAAGACGAAGATGATTTACTTACTCTTTTTGCCAACCTTAACATGCAACAAAAAGAAAAATTAATGAACTGATAGGAGCTATTCATGAGAAGGATGAACTCTTGGATAGCCAAGAGGACTTCCTTATTAAAGAAAACAAAAGGCATGTTAAAGTGCAAATGCTTTTGCTCAGGAAGTAGAGAAATGTGAAAACTTGACTAAGGAGCTTAGCATTTGTAATGAAACAATTACTAGCCTTAGAAATGAAAATGCTAGCTTAGTTTCTAAGGTTAAAGATTTAAATGTTTGTAATGAATCAACTTCTAGTCTTAGAAATGAGAATGCTAGTTTGGTTTCTAAGATTAAAAAATTGGATGTTTGCAATGATTCCATTTCCTGTCTTAGAGATGAAAATGACATGTTAAAATCTAAGATAGAAGAATTAAATGTTTGCAAACCCTCTACATCTACTGTTGAACATGTCTCTATTTGTACTAGATGTAGAGATGTTAATGTTGAAGCTATAAATGATCACCTTGCTCTAATTAAACAACAAAATGATCATGTAGCTCAATTAACTGATAAAAATAATGAGCATGAAATTGAAAATGAAAAATTTAAATTTGCTAGAAGCATGCTCTATAATGGGAGACGCCCTGGCATCAAGGATGGCATTGGTTTCCAACAGGGAAGCAATGTCAAGCTTAATGCCCCTAAGAAATTATCCAACTTTGTTAAGGGCAAGGCTCCCATGGTTCAAGATAATGAGGGTTACATTTTATATCCTGCTAATTATCCTGAGCACAAAATTAGGAAAAGTCATGCTAGAAAATCTCATTCTGCTTCTCACCATGCTTTTATGTATAAGAATGAGGCATCTAGTTCTAGGCATACCACTCATATTCAATTACCTAGAAAGAAAATTCTTGCTGCATCAAATGAGCCTAACATTTCATTTAAGACTTTTGATGCATCTTATGTGCTTACTAACAAATCACGCAAAGTAGTTGCCAAATATGTTGGGGGCAAACACAAGAGTTCAAAGACTTGTGTTTGGGTTCCCAAGGTGCTTGTTTCTAACGTCAAAGGACCCAAGAATGTTTGGGTACCTAAGAACAAGGCCTAAATTGTTTTGCAGGTTTATGCATCTGGGGGCTCAAGTTGGATAATTGATAGCGGATGCACAAACCACATGATAGGGGAGAAGAGAATGTTCTCCTCCTACGAGAAAAACGAAGATCCCCAACGAGCTATCACATTTGGGGATGGAAATCAAGGTTTGGTCAAAGGACTTGGTAAAATTGCAATATCACCTGACCATTCCATTTCCAATGTTTTTCTTGTAGATTCTTTAGATTACAATTTGCTTTCTGTTTCTCAATTATGCAAAATGGGCTACAACTGTCTTTTTACAGATATAGGTGTTACTGTCTTTAGAAGAAGTGACGATTCAATAGCATTTAAGGGAGTGTTAGAGGGTCAGCTATATTTAGTTGATTTTAATGAGAACACAGCTAAACTCAACACTTGTTTAATTACTAAGACTAATATGGGTTGGCTCTGGCATCGCCGACTAGCCCATGTTGGAATGAAGAATCTTCACAAGCTTCTAAAGGGAGAACAAATTTTGGGACTAACCAATGTTCATTTTGAGAAAGACAGGGTTTGTAGTGCATGCCAAGCAGGAAAGCAAGTTGGCGCCTATCATCCACATAAGAACGCCATGACAACTTACAGGCCGCTCGAGTTACTCCACATGGATCTATCCGTCCTGATCGCTTACATAAGCATCGGAGGGAGTAAGTACTATCTAGTTATTGTGGATGACAATTCTTGCTTCACTTGGGTATTCTTTTTGCAGGAAAAATCTCAAACCCAAGAGACATTAAAGGGATTCTTAAGACGAGCTCAAAATGAGTTCGAATTGAGAATAAAAAAGATAAGAAGTGACAATGGGACGGAGTTCAAGAATTCACAAATAGAAGGATTTCTTGAGGAGGAGGGCATCAAGCATGAGTTCTCTTCTCCCTACACACCTCAACGAAATGGTGTAGTGGAAAAAAGAATAGAACTCTACTGGATATGGCTAGAACCATGCTTGATTAGTACAAGACACCGGACCGGTTTTGGGTTGAGGCGATTAACACCGCCTGCTACTCCATCAACCGGTTATATCTTCACCGAATCCTCAAGAAGACATCATACGAATTCCTCACCGGTAAAAAGCCCAATGTTTCATATTTTAGAGTCTTTGGTAGCAAATGTTTTATTCTTGTTAAAAGAGGTAGAAAATCTAAATTTGCTCCTAAGGCTGTAGAAGGCTTTTTACTAGGATATGACTCAAACACAAGGGCATATAGAGTCTTCAACAAATCCACTGGATTAGTTGAGGTTCCTTGTGACATTGTGTTTGATGATACTAATGGCTCCCAAGTGGAGCAAGTTGATCTTGATGAATTAGATGATGAAGAGGCTCCGTGTGTCGCGCTAGGGAACATGTCCATTGGGGATGTGTGTCCTAAGGAATCCAGAGAGCCCACACAAGCACAAGATCAACTGTCATATTCCAACCAAGCATCTTCACCTACTCAAGATGAGGATCAGGCTCAAGATGATGAAAATGAAGATCAAGAAGATGAGCCACCTCAAGAGGAGGACAATGATCAAGGGGGAGATGATAATGATAAAGATAAGGAAGATGGTTAAAAAATACAAGGTCAAAGACCGCCACACCTAAGAGACCACCAAAAAATTCAACGAGATCACCCCGTCAACTCCATCTTCGGTGACATTCATAAGGGGGTAACCACTAGATCTCGAGTTGCACACTTCTATGAACATTACTCTTTTGTGTCCTCTATTGAACCATACAGGGTGGAGGATGCACTAAGAGATTCGGATTGGGTGCTGGCTATGCAAGAGGAGCTCAACAACTTCACGAGGAATGAGGTATGGCATTTAGTTCCATGTCCCAACGAAAATGTTGTAGGTACCAAGTGGGTATTCCGCAACAAACAAGATGAGCATGGTGTGGTGACAAGGAACAAAGCCCGACTTGTGGCCAAAGGTTATTCACAAGTCGAAGGTTTGGACTTTGGTGAAACTTATGCACCCGTAGCTAGGCTTGAGTCAATTCATATATTACTTTCTATGCTACTTACCATGGCTTTAAGCTCTATCAAATGGACGTGAAAAGTGCCTTCCTCAATGGACCAATCAAGGAAGAGATCTATGTTGACCAACCTCCTGGCTTTGAAGATAGTGAGTACCCTAACCATGTTTATAAACTCTCAAAGGTGCTTTATGGCCTCAAGCAAGCCCCAAGAGCATGGTATGAATGCCTGCGAGATTTCCTTATCACCAATGGCTTCAAAGTCGAAAAAGCTGATCCTACTCTCTTTACTAAAACTGTTGCAAAAGATTTGTTTGTATGCGAAATTTATGTAGATGATATTATATTTGGGTCTACTAACAAATCTATTTGTGAAGAGTTTAGTAGGATTATGATACAAAAATTCGAGATGTCTATAATGGGGGAGTTGAAGTATTTCCTTGGATTTCAAATCAAGCAACTCCAATAGGGCACCTTCTTCTATCAAACAAAGTACATTCAAGATATACTTAAGAAGTTTGGGATGAAGGATGGCAAACCCATCAAGACACCCATGGGAACCAATGGGCATCTCGACCTCGACACAGGAGGTAAGTCCGTAGATCAAAAGGTATACCAGTCGATGATAGGATCTTTACTCTACTTATGTGCATCTCGACCGGATATTATGCTTTCCATATGCATGTGTGCAAGGTTCCAAACCGATCCTAAGGACGTTCACCTTAGGGTCGTGAAGAGAATCATGAGGTATTTAGTTTATACTCCTAAGTTTGGACTTTGGTACCCCAAGGGATCCATTTTTGATTTAATAGGATATTCCGATGCCGATTGGGCAGGGTGTAAAATTGATAGGAAGATCACATAGGGACTTGTCAGTTTCTGCGAAGATCCCTGGTGTCTTGGGCTTCAAAGAAATAAAACGCAGTAGCTCTTTCCACCGTCGAAGCCGAGTACATTGCCGTAGGCCATTGTTGCGCGCAATTACTTTGGATGAGGCAAACCCTCAGGGACTATGGCTACAAATTGAGCAAAGTCCCTCTCCTATGTGACAATGAGAGTGCAATCCGCATGGCGGATAATCCCGTTGAACACAGTCGCACTAAGCACATAGACATTCAGTATCACTTTTTGAGGGATCACCAACAAAGGGGGATATCGAGATAGCTTATGTCAACACCAAAGATCAATTAGTCGATATCTTCACCAAGCCATTAGATGAGAAAACCTTCAGCAAACTTAGGAATGAGCTAAATATTCTTGATTCTCGGAATTTTGATTGAAACATTGCACACATAGCTCATTTATATACCTTTGATCATTCATTTGGTACAAATGCATATTTCCTATTATTTATGTACCAAGGATACGACTAATGTGTTTCCAAGTATATTTCTATACTAAGTCGTAGATTGAAAGGGAAATGGAGTATGTGATGAAGACAAGGCTTCCACTCCACTCTAACGGTATCATTTAACCTTCGTCGCTACCCCGCTCACTCCAAATTGGTATAATTCTTCACTCTTATTTACTTGTACTAATGGGGAGAAAATAGAAGGACTCTCAAAGTCTCTGTTTTTGGCGATTAATACCGAAGGGGGAGAAAATATTAAGCCCAAAGCAAAAGGACCGCACCACCACCATTTCAAAAAATTTCGAAATAAAAGATTTAGTTGGTATTCACAAAGGTTTGTTTTTCTATTGGTATCTTGTTATACCAATTTCTTCAATTGGTATCTAATAAACCCTCTTGAAAACTAAGAGGAGAATTTCATTAAGGTGGAGTTTTGTTTAGTCAAAGGAAAAGCATTTAAAACAAGGGGAGAAATTTCAAATCTTGAAAATGCTTCTTGCAATCTTATTCATATACCTTTGACTATTTGCAAAAGACTTTGAAAAGATTTTCCAAAAGATTTGCAAAAACAAAACAAGTGGTGCAAATGTGGTCCAAAATATTAAATAAAAGAAAGCAATCCATTCATATCTAATGAGATTATAAATTGGTTTAATTCTAAGTAATTTATGCACTTACCATATGCAAACTAGTTCATTTCTGCACTTTATATATTTGCTTTGGTTTGTGTTGGTATCAATCACCAAAAAGGGGAGATTGAAAGGGAAATAGGGTTAACCTTTTCCTGCAATTAGTTTTGGTGGTTGAATGCCCAACACAAACAAATGGACTAACTAGTTTGCTCTAGAATACATGTTCTACAGGCGCATAAAGGTTCAACACAAACCAATAAATATACAAGTTAGGGATCCAATTTCAAAGGAACAAAGAAACCAAGTGTGTTGTGGACTGGCGCACCGGACTGTCCGGTGCACCATGTCCGTACGAATATGAACCAGCCACTCTCGGGTTTCTCTAGGCGCACTCCGCTATAATTCACCGGACTGTCCGGTGTGCCAGCGGAGCAACGACTACTTCGCGCAACGGTCGATTGCAAAAGCTGAAGAACAGGTGAATAGTGCGCGGCAGAGTCAGAGCGCAGAGTCAGTGGTGCACTGCACAATGAATAGGAACTGTCCGGTGTAAGGACTGTTCGGTGCCACAAGAAGACAACGGCGCCAACGGTCGACTGCTCCCGAACCCTAACGGTTGGGTAACGTGGTGGCGCACCGAACAGTCTACAGGACCTGTCCGGTGGCGCACCGGACTGTCCGGTGCGCCCATCGACAGCAGCCTTCCCCAACGGCTTGTTGGTGGTTGAGGGCTATAAATACCCCCCAACCACCACAACTCTAAGATTCAAGTCTTCTGAAGTTTTCATTCAATACAAGAGCTAGTGCATTCACTCCTAGACACAAATCAAAAGATCAAAGCCTCTCAAAGTCCCCAAAATCACTCCAACCACCTAGTGACTTGAGAGAGTGTGTGTTTGTGTTCTTTGCGCTCTTGTTGCTTGGATCGCTTTCTTCCTTCATTATTCTTGTTCCAAAGAGACTTGTTGTTGGGGGTATGCTTCGTAGCCGAAGATCCTAAAAAGAACACCTTCGAAAGGTCTTCTCAGAAGCAAGCGTCGAAGCTATTATCTATAAAGCTTCGGCACAAAGACAAATCTCAAGATGAAGGGTCGAACCGACTTAAAGATGAGTTGACTTAAAGGCCCATGATGTTTTGTGTCATTATTGTAGTCGATTGTAAAGGGCATAAATGTAATTTTGCGCAGGTTGCATCATGTGCCTATAAATAGGTGAACAGTATCCCGGCACTGTTCACGCGATCCGGTAATCACAGACACGTTACGCTTGAATTATTGCTTTCCGCCAAGGCGAAGGTATAAATGTGCTTAAATATTATGTTTTGATACTTGTATATTCATATAATAAAAACATATGAAAATATTTTATACTTTATATTTCATTTTTCATTGATTGTCGTCTTACAAATATAATCACGAAGGTGAAATCTTTGTGATACTTTATCCATGACCTTCGTCCGAAGCTCATTAAATCCTTGGAGAGATAATGCTTCAGCGGACGAAGGGCGTTTATACTTAACATCTTTGTGTTGCCTTGTTCTTAATTCGAAGCATTTGAGAACAAGTCCCCAACATTGGCGCCCACCGTGGGTGAACTCACTTCCACTTTCTGAGCTGATGGCTTCGTTCAAAGCTGGAGTTGCTTCGGCTCCGAAGCTTGTACTCCCGATAACAGGTGGTTCATGCTCAGAGCCGGCTAACAAGAAGCAGAAGGAGGCACATAGAAGGGTACAACATGTAGGGGTGCAAGGACCCTTCATCAAGTCAAGATGGTCTCACATCCCGATTACCTTCTCCCAAGAGGATCTTCAGCTCATGGATTACCCTCACAATGATGCTATTGTTATCTCTTGTGTTATCAAAGGATTTCTGGTCCACAATGTTTTGGTTGACACAGGCAGTGCAACGGATATTATATTTGCTAAGGCCTTCAGACAGATGCAAGAGCCCGAAGATAAGATCCATGACGCCACACATCCCCTTTGTGGCTTCGGAGGAAGGCAGATTGTAGCACTTGGCAAGATCACGATGCCGGTAACCTTCGGATTTATCAACAACACAAGGACTAAACAAGTTGTGTTTGATATTGTTGACATGGAGTACCCTTACAACGCAATCATTGGTCGTGGTACTCTCAATGCTTTTGAAGCAATTCTTCATCCAGCATATCTTTGCATGAAGATACCTTCGGATCAAGGGCCTATTGCTATTCATGGAAGTCAGGAAGCTGCCAGAAAGGCCAAAGGAAACTGGACAGATTCAAAAGCAATCCATAACATAGATGGAGCTGAAGCTTGTGAGCAATACAAGTACAGAAGGGAGAAAGCTGCTTCGGCCGATCAGCCGAAGCCCATGCTCTTATGTGACGATATAGCAGAGCAGAGGGTGCTATTGGGATCTCAATTGTCTGAGGAACAGGAGAAAACTCTAATAATGTTTCTGTTCAACAACAAAGATGTCTTTGCATGGTCAGCTAATGATCTCTGCGGAGTCAACAGGGATGTTATTGAACACTCGCTCAATGTTGATCCATCCTTCAGACCCAGAAAGCAGAGGCTTCGGAAGATGTCTGATGACAAGGCCGAAGGTGCTCGGAATGAAGTAAAAAGACTCCTTAGCGCCGGAGTCATCAGAGAAGTAAAGTACCCAGAATGGCTAGCCAACACTGTTATGGTAAAAAAGGCCAATGGCAAATGGAGGATGTGTATTGATTTTACTGATCTCAACAAGGCTTGTCCGAAGGATGAGTTTCCATTACCAAGGATAGATTCCCTAGTTGACGCAGCAGCTTCGTCAGAGCTTATGAGTCTGCTAGATTGTTATTCAGGCTATCATCAAATTTGGATGAAGAAAGAGGATGAGCCAAAAACCAGCTTCATAACCCCTAGTGGAACATATTGTTATCTTTGGATGCCTGAGGGGCTCAAGAATGCTGGAGGAAGCTTTAGCAGAATGACAGCGAAGGTTCTTCATTCTCAGATAGGTAGAAATGTGCTAACTTATGTTGATGATATCATAGTAAAAAGCACGAAGCAAGAAAATCACATTGCTGATCTGCAGGAGACCTTCGCTAATTTTAGACAAGCCAGTCTGAAGCTGAATCCAGAAAAGTGTGTCTTCGGAGTGAAGAAGGGGAAACTCCTTGGTTGCCTAGTTTCAACAAAAGGGATTGAGGCTAATCCAAATAAAATCGAAGCTATTCTTCGGATGGAACCACCAAGCACAAAGAAGGGGGCTCAACGACTGACGGGAAGACTTGCATCTCTGAATCGATTCATATCTAGATCAGCAGAGAGAAATTTACCATTTTTTGAAGTGATGAAGTCAGCCGAAGTTTTTCAATGGGGGTCAGTTCAGCAGAGCCTTCAACGACCTGAAGCAGTATTTGATAGATCTAACGACATTAACTCCACCAGTGCCAGGGGCTCCTCTGTTGTTATATGTGGCAGCTTTGCACTCAGTGGTAAGTGCGGCACTTGTCCAAGAGAAGCTTGAAGGGCAAGCCAAAAAGCAAGCCCCAATATACTTCGTCTCCGAAGTCCTTAGTTTATCAAAGAAAAACTATACAGAATTGGAGAAGGTGTTGTATGCTGTTTTGATGGCTTCCAGGAAACTTCGACATTATTTTCAAGCATACCATATAATTGTTCCTTCTTCACAGCCTTTGAAGGATATTATGAGAAATAGAGAAGCTACTGGAAGGATTGGGAAGTGGGCTGCGGAACTCAATGAGTTCTGCATTGATTATGTGCATAGATCTTCGATTCAGTCCCAGGCGTTAGCAGACTTCATTGCTGACTGGACGCCAGGGGCTCAGGAAGAAGAAGCAAGTAAAGATGCCGAAGCTTGGACAGTATTCTGCGATGGTTCTTGGGGAACCTTCGGGGCAGGTGCAGCTACCGTCTTGATTGCACCTTCCAAAGTCAGAACATGCTACGCAGTGAAACTTGATTTTAGTTGTACAAATAATATTGCTGAATACGAAGCTTTGCTTTTGGGTCTTTGGAAGTTGAAAGCAATGGGGATAAGAAGGGATGTCCTCAAAACTGATTCTCAAGTTATTTTTGGCCATGTTGACAAAAGTTGCAAAGCAAGAGATCCGAAGCTTGAAAATTATTTGGATACAGTTCGAAGACTTGAAGCCTCCTTCGAAGGGTTTTCTATTAAGAATATTCCACGAGGAGCAAATGAACACGCTGATCTACTAGCCAAGTCAGCAGCACAGGGGCTGTCATTACCTTCGGAAGTTTTCTTTGAAACAATAAAAGCACCTTCGGTTGACCTTCTTGAAAGAGCAGTGCTCAATATATCTCCTGTTTATAGCGAAGATTGGAGAACTGAGATCATGTCTTTTCTCCAGGGCAATTTTCTTTCAGATGACGAAGCTTATCAAAAGAGAATAGCGGCAAGAGCTCGTCCATATGTAATAATAGAAGGAGAGTTATACAAGCATGGAGTCTGTTCTCCACTACTCAAATGTCTATCCAGAACTGAAGGTATAGAGCTGATGAAAGAAATACATGCAGGCCTGTGTGGATCTCACATCGGATGCAGGCCTCTGTTGGGTAAAGTTTTTCGTCAAGGATTCTATTGGCCGAAGGCAGCTTCGGATGCAGCAGAATTAGTCCAAAAATGCGAAGGTTCTCAAAAATGTGCAAGAGATCAAAAACAACCTTCGTCTCTAACTCAATTAATACAGCCCACTTGGCCATTGCAAAAATGGGGCCTTGATTTGCTAGGCCCACTTCCACCAGCACAAGGGAATTTAAAATATGTTGTAGTGGCAATGGAATATTTTTCCAAATGGATTGAGGCGAAGCCTTTAGCCACAATAACTTCGGTTACTGTTCAAAAGTTTTTCTAGCAAAATACTGTGTGTTGCTTCGGAGTGCCGAAGGCTATTACCGTGGACAATGGAACACAGTTTGATGCCGAAGCTTTCAGAGAGTTTTGTGAACAAATTGGCACGAAGATCCATTTTGCATCAGTTCGGCATCCGGAGTCAAATGGACTTGTCGAAAGAGCTAATGGCATTATAATGACAGGAATAATGAAGTTAATCTTCAACCAGCCCAGGGGAAGTGGCCGGATGAATTAATCAAAGTGGTGTGGAGCCACAACACAACAATATCAAGGTCAACAAGTTTTACACCATTCAAATTGCTGTTTGGTGACGAAGCAATAACCCCAGAAGAAGCTAAAGCGGGATCAATAAGAACAGTGGCTTCGGTAGAATACGAAGCTGATTATTCTGTGGCAAAAGATGCTATAGAAGGGATCAGGCTTCAGGCTGTAGAGAATATCAATAAATATCAAGCCGAAACAATAAAATGGCGTGACAGAAAGGTTCGGTTAAAAAATATTAAGCCAGGACACTTGGTACTTTGGAGAGTTGCCAACCCAGACACAGTAGGCAAGCTGCAGTTGAAATGGGAAGGGCCTTTCCTAGTAGTATCTTCGTCAAGACCCGGTTCCTACAGGCTGAAGGATATGGACGACAACAATATTCCTAGATCTTGGAATGCGGATGAGCTTCAGCGGTATTATGTGTAACCTGATGTAATCTTTTTTATTCTCTCCTATGGCACCCTTTTCCTTTCCAAAGGGGGAGAAAGGTTTTTAATGGGGCCATAGCATGTAATTTCTCTTTTCCTTATATCAGCTCTACAAGAGCAGTATCCCCCGAAGATGTAAATGTAAAAACTGGGCATGCACCATCGAGTGCAACGAAAAAAAAACACGGAGAAGCTCGAAAGACGTCCCTAAGGTGATGCAGAGCACGACGTAGCTACAAAAAGCCGTTCCTAAGGCAGCGCAGCGTAAGTTTTCTGCTCAAAAGTCGTTCCTAAGGGAATGCAGAGCTTACAGCGAAAAGTCAACGCTGATTCCGCCAAAATAAAAGGTGAAGAAGCTCCTGAGGGAGGGTTACAACGAAAAGTCAACGCTGATTCCGCCGAAATAAAAGGCGAAGAAGCTCCTAAGGGAGGCTTACAGCGAAAAGTCAGCGCTGATACACCGAAAAAATAAGCGGTGAAGCCGAAAAATAAACGACAAAGATTTGTTATTATGGTTTCATATGTATCTTCAAACATTCATTTGCACGATACATTACATCATACATTTGCATTCATAAACATTCACTTAGACATACATAGGATCATCATCAGCATAACATACAAACTTGCTTCGGTTTCGAAAGAGAAGGCTTCGGGAAAAAGAGAAAAAGAGGCAATTTTATGCTTCGCTGTGTACGCAAAGAAGGGAAGGTGTTTTTCGCCTAGGGCTCAAAAGTATTAATTTCGTCCCCACCAAAGCATTTCATACATGGACGGAAAAGTAAGATTATATTACAAAGTGAAATTCAATTACATCATACTTTATACAAATTATCACATGAGTTTTTTGAGCTATTTTTACAGACTATTCGAGCTTCGACAACATCTCTGGAGCTTCTTCCTTTTATTCTGCAGCTTCAGCTTCGGCTTGGTTAACCTGTATGTAAGTATTATAAGCTAAATTCAAAATTAAGGTAATCATAAGGTATAATATTGTTCCCAGCTTAAGGTGGTCTCGGGCTTCGTCACCAGCTTTCTCTCGCCCACCCTTTGTCCATATCACCTTATAAATTTATTCGCAATGCTTCGGGCGAGGTTAGGAATATCATCTAGAATTGCTGGTGATAGGCTGAAATTGGGCCTGTTGATAATTTTTCCATGCTCACAGCCAGATTTCAGGAACGCAGCAGCGGTGCCCCAAGAAGCTACCAGGGCACAAAAGTCGCCATGTCTAGCAATAACATTATCAAGGTCATCAATCTCACCTTCGATGTGTTCGAAGGCTCCTGGTAGATCTTCAGCCGAAGGAATAAATTTTCACTACTGGCCCCGACTGAATAAAACACCTTCTTCAGTCGTTGAACACATTGATTGCTGAATTTCAAACATTTGTTCTGAAGGTCTATCAATGTTTTTTTTCAAAACTAAACCATTCTGGATTTCAACCTCAAGTTTTTCATTAAGCTTCAGCTTTTCTTGTTTGGAACCGAGAAGCTTTGTATTCGGTTCCGTTATTTTAGCTTCGGCTTCCTCTAGTAAACCTTCAGTTGTTTGGAGTTCGAACTCTTTTTTCTCAAAAGCAGTTGTTTGATCTTTTATTTTGTTTTCTAAGTTTTCAATTATAACCTCCTTCTTTTTGTCTTCTAAATCCTGTTGCATCCTCAAAGCTTTGCTCAATAGCACACTCTGTACACGAACAACCTTCGTTAGAAAACATTTTTTATGAAAATAAAAAGTCAGAGGGAGATTGTTTACCTTGAAATTGGAATAAAACAAACTACCGACGATGTGTTGTCGTCGGTAGCGGCTAATATCGGCTTCGAGCTTTGGGAAACCGATATTCTTTGATAGAGTACCGATAACCTTTGCTCCGGTCTGATCTCGGATGCAGCCTAGCTTCTCATCATCAACACCTCCGAAGAGAAGTGCCCCTGGCCGATAGCCGCAAGAAATGGCATACTCTTTTAATTCTTCTTTTTCATCTTTTGTTAATTCTTGACCAACCAAGTTTTGAAAATTGAAAATTTCATCTTCCAGTGTTTCTTCGGCAATTTCTTTCTTTTTCTCGGCCTCTGGGGCCGAAGCCTCTTCGGTGGCTCCAGCAGCTTCTTCTGCGGCCATGTCTAGCAGAATTTTATCTATATCAAGAGCCACACTTTCATAATTAATGTCTTCGGTTCTAGTAGCTTCGGCATCTATGGCCTCCGAAGGTGCAGCTTTGGTAGCTGTTGTGCTTTCAATAGCAGGCACCTTCGGAGCTGAAGCCCTTGGTGGTGTTGCTTCAATCACTTCTGTCACAGTAACAATCCTTTGCCTCTTTGGCCTAGGTGCCTTTGTTTTTGTGGGCTCCTTTTCCTTATGAAAAATCTTCGTCAGATGAAGCCCCAATGGACTTAGTTTGACAGGCAAAGTTTCAGTCATTACCTTTAGAATTTCCTCTATTTCAGCAGCAGAAGATGTCGCAGAAGTCTTCTCTTCCTCATCAATTGATTTTTGCTTTGGGGTCGAGTCCTTTCTTTTCTTCGAAGCAACTGCTTTCGCCTCAGATTTTTGTTTCTTCTTATTTGATTGATCTTCGTCGTCTTTATTCAAAGCGCTAGCCACACTTTTTCTTTTTTGCCCTTCGGCACCCTTGTCCAGTCGCTCATAGTCAGGATGTTGGAGACTTACTCTTAAATGCTATGAATTAAGAACAAGGCAACATAAAATGTTAAATGTTGACGTCCTTCGTCCATGAAACATTATTCCCTTGAGGATAATGGGCCTTGGACGAAGGCTGATGAGAGTATAATTACGAAGTTAAACCTTCGTAATAAAATTTCAATAGACATTGTAAGACAATATAAAATAAAAGGTATAAGATGGGTGAATAAATCATAGACGAATTATACTATATTTACTTAATATATTGAATCATTAAATACAATAATACCTATGCCTTGGCAAAGGTTGGATTCCAGGAGATGCGATTGCAATTACCAGAATGTGTGAACAGTAAAGGAATACTATTCACTATTTATAGGCACAGGACGCAGCCTGTGAGGAATTACAAGTATGCCCCTTATAAAAGCTTACAACATTGACTCAGACTTTTATGGACTAAAAGGTCATTCTATCTTTAAGTCGGTTTGTAATACCGAAGCTTCACGAAGAGGAACCTTCGGCCATCTTATGCAAACAGCTTCAGCCGAAGACCGCTTCTTCCTGTAAGACCTTCGGCGACGAAGCATAGGCCCAACACAGGATATTCAAAGCCTATAGCATCCATCACTCTGTTTAGCCTTCGTTTCGGACGGGTGCCGAAGGCCGATGTCATCAATTGATCTTCTTTTTTAGAATAATTTCCAAGAATTTCGTTGCACATTACTTCAATTGTATCCAGCCATTCTTGGCAGGGTACTTTGAAATGTTTTTTGAACTTGTAGTGGTAAGGCAACCGAATAAGCTCCCCTTTCTTCTTCTCCCCCTCCAGTTTCGGCATTTCCCACTCCTTCAAAGTAGGAAATACTCTGAAGGCCAAAAATTCCTGCACCAAGTCTCTAGTGCCAATATGATCTGCAATTACTCGAAATTCAGCCAAGGCAATGTGGCTCGGGCTCCCCCGTTCCATGTTGCATGGGGGTCTTGTTTCTCCGAAGGTCAGTTCTAACGGACTCTGGACCAATTTATCTTCATCTTCGTCAACTTTGACATAAAACCATTCAGATTTCCATCCTGCTGGCCATTTGCTTCGGTAGCTAATCACTGGGAACTTTGTAGTTTTGCGGTAAGCAAAGTTGTAGCAGCCAAAATTTTCATGCAAACCATCCCCCCTAGCCTTGGTTTGGTAGTGCAGTTCGTGTACTCGGCAAAAACCTTCGGAGAATGGTTCCACCCCCTGGCTTCGGAGGGCCCAGATATAAACACTCAGCCTAACGATAGCGTTAGGCGTCAGCTGATGAAGGTAGATCCCATATTTCTTTAACACACCAGCAATCATCTTGTTCAGAGGAAATCTTAAACCAGCTTTAAAAAGACTTTTGAAAACCACCACTTCATTTTTTCCCCGGCTTCGGGATAGTTTCTTCTCCACCGAAACGAATCAATTCCTTCTTTGCTTCACTAAGATAGCCCAACTTCACCATTTTAGGAAAATCAGCTTCGGAGATGGTGGACTTTCCGAAGTCCAGGTGGCTAGGCTTGCTCGGCACTGCACTGCTCTAATCATCTTCGGAATCAGTTTCTTCAACAGCACCCTGTTCTGCTTCGGCAGCAGGGATGTCCTCCGGTGTTACCAACCCAGAGCGCTTCATTGCTTCCGAAATAGGAACAGTCTCGGTAGCTTCGGTCTCATCTCCCTCACGATCAACCCGAGCAGTAGAGCGAACTCTGGCCATTTGATTATGACTCACTTGAAATTTTTGGTGTTGACTTTTTTGTTTTTTTCCGAAGCTCTTACTCTTGTGCCGAAGCAGAATCACAAGCGAAGTTTCGTCTGAGCACGATGATTAAGCTTCGGCTATGACTAAAAATTTGGCAGCAAAACAGTGCAATAGCAATGAATGCCGTGGTAAATTCACACCTACCCATCTATTTATATAGTGCCGCAGGTGGGAAGGTGAATCGACAAGGTCTCCAGCACCGAACAAACAGTCACCCGCACTCACTGAACGGTGGGCCACAGGGTCCGAGAAGGTGAATCGCTGGCGCGCGCGTAATTGGTGCAAGATGGGGCACGCGTGACGATTATTTTAATCGTTTCTCGCCAACGAGCTCAGGGAAGGTGTTTTTCTGGATCTTCGGCGTCCCGAAGCCTAGAAGACTTTTTCACGGATCAAGCTCGTTACGAAAAACGATCTAGCACCACGAAGGGGCTACTGTTGGGGGTATGCTTCGTAGCCGAAGATCCTAAAAAGAACACCTTCGAAAGGTCTTCTCAGAAGCAAGCGTCGAAGCTATTATCTATAAAGCTTCGGCACAAAGACAAATCTCAAGATGAAGGGTCGAACCGACTTAAAGATGAGTTGACTTAAAGGCCCATGATGTTTTGTGTCATTATTGTAGTCGATTGTAAAGGACATAAATGTAATTTTGCGCAGGTTGCATCATGTGCCTATAAATAGGTGAACAGTATCCCGGCACTGTTCACGCGATCCGGTAATCACGGACACGTTACGCTTGAATTATTGCTTTCCGCCAAGGCGAAGGTATAAATGTGCTTAAATATTATGTTTTGATACTTGTATATTCATATAATAAAAACATATGAAAATATTTTATACTTTATATTTCATTTTTCATTGATTGTCGTCTTACAAATATAATCACGAAGGTGAAATCTTTGTGATACTTTATCCATGACCTTCGTCCGAAGCTCATTAAATCCTTGGGGAGATAATGCTTCAGCGGACGAAGGGCGTTTATACTTAACATCTTTGTGTTGCTTTGTTCTTAATTCGAAGCATTTGAGAACAAGTCCCCAACACTTGTAATCAAAGCAAGAGACACCAAGGTGCCGTTTGGTTCACATAA
Source organism: Zea mays (assembly GCF_902167145.1). Taxonomy (NCBI): domain Eukaryota; kingdom Viridiplantae; phylum Streptophyta; class Magnoliopsida; order Poales; family Poaceae; genus Zea; species Zea mays. Next base: position 45,034,343 of record NC_050099.1, on the reverse strand, counting down.
TTGTAACGTAATGGGTAACGGATAACGTTAAATCATGTTTGTTTTAGTCCAACCGTAATCAGATACCACACTAAAATTTGATACCAGCCTATTCAAATTTGTTACCGCCAGTAATCGAGCCGAAACCATTACCATTACCATTTGCGTTACATTTTTTGAACCAAACAGCACCCAAGTGTGTGGTGGTCCTTGTGGGGTCTAAGTGACCTGTTTGATAAAGGAGAAAGCTCACTCGGTCTAAGTGACCGTTTGAGAGAGGGAAATGGTTGAAAGAGACCCGGTCTTTGTGATCACCTCAACAGGGATTAGATTCTTTGGAACCGAATCTCGGTAAAACAAATCACCGTGTTCATTCGCTTGTCTTTCATTTGATTTGTTTTCCCCTCTCTCCCGGACTTTATTTAAGTGCTAACGCTAACCTCGGTTTGTAGTGTGTGTTTAAAGTTGTAAATTTCAAATTACGCCTATTCACCCCTCTCTAGGCGACTTTCAACTTCGTCCGCGAGCGTGTAGCTGCCCGCGACGTTCGAGTTCTAAGCGTCCCCACCACGCTGTAGTTCGCCGACATCTTCATCAATGGGTTACCGTCGAGGTGTATTTATAGACTTTCGATGCAGTCTCAGCATCTGTACGTGTAGACAGTGGCGGAACTTTGCTCACGACAGGACTAGGGCCATTCGAAAAAATTTAGCACAGACTAATTGACAGATAAGAATAAGTACCTAATCGATGAAGAATTATTGTATTTGTTCCACTTAGCTTCTTGTTTCTGCATCAACAATCGAATCAGACCGCAGACCTACGTAAAAAATGAACACAAGTTATATATATAACAATTTTAAGACCGTGTCAAACTTCAATTATTTAATAAACTGAACATACCATTAACACTAGTAGCCTGATGTTGTTTAGGCAACATTTTCATGCGAGACTTCATTTCTTGAAACTGGTATAAAATCTTATCATTTGGAATACTTGAAAAAATGTCTCGTTCAATATAGCATACCATCCTATGATTGAGCCAGTCACTCCCCATCTTATTCCTCAAATCAGTCTTTACAATTTTCATCGCTGAGAAAGCTCTTTCAACTGTGGCAGTAGCAACCGGCAAAATCAAAGCCAACTCAACAAGACGATAGACCAAAGGAAATGTTGTATGTCTATCAGTCTGCACCATCTTTATAGCAAGATCTCCAAGGTCATTGCAACATGTAAAACTTGCATCCGCCCTTGCATCATTAACAAACATCTCAAGTTGGTTGCGAAGGACAATGCAATCATATTGGGTGAAGTCAACAACATAAATTTGAGCAAGTTCTATTAATTTATCTTCATCAAAGTTTGCAAAAGAATTCCGTGGGTCTAAACAAGCAATGCATCTCAATAGTTGAGTGGACCTTTCAGCAAAACGATTATTTAATTCCACAATTATTTGGTCATGGACAACATTAAAGATTTCATTTTTGAAGTGATGAAAATATGTTACCAACTGTCCACCACGACCTCTTGAGCGACCTCGAACAGTTAATGTATCATCCATCTTTGGCACAATGATGTGATGTAGAAGACAAAAGTTTTCTACCTCTGCAAATAACTCGTCCCAACCATTCTCCCGTATGTCATTCATTTTCTGCAGTGTTGTCCCAATCAACCCTATAGCACGAACAATATTTTGATCCTTCTTTTGCAAACACTGTGACAAATCATTAGTTTTGCCCAATAGTCTGATCATAAGATGCAGTACAAGAACAAACTCAAAACTCTCCATTTGTTTTAACAATCCAGCAGCTGTGTATTTCTTTTCCCCACTAGAGGCATCATCGGATACAATCTCTAACACCTCTAGAACTGCATCCCACATGTGAAGAATACGACATAAGGTCTTATGATGTGAACCCCATCGAGTATCCCCAGGTCGCACAAGGTTGGTTTCTTGATTTTTCCCTCTCCCGGAAACAAGTTCACCTCTATCCAACATGTTCACTAAATTTTCATGGTGTTGTTGGGCCAATTGATCCCTTCGCTTACAGGATGCATTGACAGTGTTCACAATTAGAGTAGATGTCTGAAAAAAATCAAACACTGAGGAACAACACTTGGCAACTGAAACAACAACTAGTTGTAATTGATGGGCAAAACAATGTATGTAAAAAGCATATGGATTCTCATCTAATATTCTTCTTTGCAGTCCATGAAATTCTCCCCTCATATTTGATGCCCCATCATACCCTTGTCCACGCAATCTGGATATTGACAACCCATGAAAAGCAAGCATAGAATCCAAAGCTTGCTTTAGAGAATACGATGTCGTGTCAGCAACCTCTTCAATACCAAGAAATCTTTCAATAACTTGACCTCGTGCATTAACATACCTCAATATAACAGCCATTTGTTCCTTTATAGATGCATCTCGGGCCTCATCAACAAGAACTGAAAAGTTTCTACCTCCAATATCTTCAATAATAGCTTTGCTGGTTAAATCAGCACAAGCTTTGCACAAGTCTTTTTGAATTGACGGTGAAGTCATTTGATTAGTACGGAGCAAATGTGCAACATTTTTATCCTTGCTCTTATACCATTCTATCATCTCTAAAAAATTTCCCTTGTTGCTCGAGGAAGAGGACTCATCATGTCCGCGAAATGCAAGAGCCTGAAGCAAAAGAAATCTGATAACTTCAAGTATAACAATCATACGACTTTTATATTCATTGTCCACCTTATTGGCACCAGATGTCATAGCATATGGCACACTTTGCCTCTGATTTTTGTAATCTTCATAATGCCTTCTAGCATTATTATGAGCAACACCTTTATCATGTCCCTCAATTAATTTGCGACCATCCTTCCATCCACGGAACCCAACATTTGTGAAGGAATCAACACCATAATTTTCAGCTCTTGGTTGCTTAAAGAGGTAGCAATAAAAACAAAAGGTTGCATCCTTGGCAATATTGTACTCCAACCATGCATGATTATTAAACCAATCTTCCTGAAATCGTCGATTGCGCCCACATATTATTCTTTGTGGATAACTATGACCTTTTGGTTGACATGGACCCATCAAAATAAGCTCTCTTTTTATAGCATCCCTAATATTTGGATCCAAATCCTCAATTGGAACTCGAAGGCCAGGATCAGCTATAACTCCATTCTGATTAGGTACAACACCAGGAATAGTTTGCTGCACATTACTAGGTTGAGCTTCAGTTTCTACCATCTCTACTACCGGTTCCAAATTTATTCCATGAGGAGGTTGACTGGATTGTATTACAGGAGTGATCGGTTGAGTAAAATATGATGCTATTGTTCTACTTCTCTTCATTTTCTACAACTACAATAAATAAATAAAATGAGTGTAGAATTGAGAGACAATAAAATAAACCAACTTTACTTAAACTGTTGATCCTAACCTGAAGGGTGTGATGTGCGTTAGTGCAGCAGTAGCCAGACACAGGAAGCAGACACAGACACAGCCACGCAGGAAAGTAGCCAGAGCAGGAAGCAGGATCCTGACCTGAAGGGCTGGTCGCTGGGCACTGGCCGAGTGGCCGATGGGCAGGCAGCAGACGCCAGACGCAGCAGGCTGGAGCTTCGTCGTTTGCTTTACGGCGGCGTCGCCGGCGGACGGAAACTAATCGCGATCAGCAGGGGTAGGGCAAACGACGGTACGGACGGTATAGAATAATGGGCTGAAATAATTAAGAAGAGTACTAATATATTTTTTGTCACGAGTAGGCCCATGGCCCCAGCAGCCCATAACAGAGATCCGCCTCTGCGTGTAGAGGTGTTAGATACCTGTTAGACACCTGTCCCTTAGGGCTTGTTTGGTTCTACCCCAATCCATATGGATTGAGGGGGATTGAGGGGGTTTCAATCCCTGATAAGTCAAAATCCCCTCCAATCCGTATCAATCCCTTTCAATCCATATGGATTGAAAATAACCGAACAAACCCTTAATGGGTCTGGCCCAGTTATATAGCCTATTAATGCACTGTCCAAACCATATTCTAAGGTTAGAGTTTCATTCCATCAATAATGAGCACCATGTTTTTCTTTTTCTCGTGGTGCTTTGCTTGGTTCATTGCAATAGCAAGCAGAAGGCCGTTTTCAGAGATTCATCAGAAACAGAGAGAGAGAGAGAGAGCTCATCACGTCCACTGCCGTAATAAATCACTGTATATTCCTACCAAACAGCAGCTCAACAACAAGTGCAGCCAGCCAACCGTTTTTATTATTATTTCACAGCCTAAAACAAACCTGAAAAACGAACCAAAAATAAAGAAAACAGTGCAATAATACTTCCTCCCCTGCTCACCGCCCACCCATCCAGCCACCGTGGACGCGTCATCATACCGTCGCCAAGAATCCCACCAGCGCGAGCACGAGGGCTACCGGCGCGGCCACGCCGGCCGCGGCCGCGGCGGCGTTGGGGGACTTGGACGACGCCGCGCCGCCGCCGGACGCATGAGGCGCGGGGGCGGGCGACGGGGACGCCGCCGCGGGGGACTTGCCGGCGAGGACGAGCTTGCTCTTGGCGCCGAGGTTGTCCGGCTGGAACGCGTGCTTGTCGGGGGCGCCGGCGGTGGATGACGCGCCGACCTGCCACACCTGGTTCACGGCCCTCATCCCCTCGCGCAGCTGCAGCGTGCCGTACACCCGGATCCTGCCCCCGGCTGCGGCGTCCGCGGCGAGGTCGGTGGCCGGGAAGTCCAGCGGCGTCGAGACGTTCCCCAGCGGGACGTACCCCGTGATGTTGTACGTCCGCACGGTGGGCGCCGCGGAGCCGGACCCGGACCCCGCCAGCGCCACCAGCGCCTGCGCGCCGGCCATGCCCTCGCCCGTCGGGTTCAGCCCCCACGCCACCCACCCGCCGGCCGCCGCCGGCGCCGCCACGAACGCCACGGACAGGGAGCTCTTTGCCGCGTCGTACGTCCAGTGCAGCGACGCGCCCAGCTTCGGGAGGTCCTCGCACGCCGCGTACGCCCGCCCCGCGGGGAACTTCTCGCCCGCGCAGGCGGCCGATGCCAGACGCGTCGCCGCCGGCGTGGCCAGCAGGAGCAGGAGCAGCGCCAGGGTGTGCGGCCGCATTGTGGCGGTGCTTGTGCAGGAGGAGTGGTGGACACACGCGGGTTTGGCCGGACGCTTTGGACAGCTCACTCGCTCTCCTGCAGTACTGCTCTGTTCTTGGAGCTGCTGAGGGGTGTGCGGAACTTTTTTTATAGCGAGCGGAAAGTGGTGTGGGCTTAATCGGCAAATTGTGGACACCGTAGCGTAGAGGTGGTTGTTTTAACCTTTTTTTGGGTGTGGTAGCCACTGTTACAACACTATACCACGTATACAACACTATACCACGTATAGTGTAATGACAAAATACCACGGAACTGTTCATATACAAGATTAGATGCTTAGACATACAACACTATACCACGTATAGTGTAATGACAAAAGAGTTTGTCATACTCATTGCCCTTTCCTTTTTAATGTGCTTATATATTTGCTTTCAAGCAAAATATATGAATACAAAGTGTTAGTCTACAACATAATGTAGACACATACTCATAAGTCCACAAGTCTTATGATTTTCTTTGCTATTCATTTTGGGCTTGCACATCAAGCCACAAAAGCACATTGGTTCTTTTCATAAGAACCACAAGAGAAAGGGAGCATCTCACTTCCTCCAAAATAAAGAAGTGAATCCCCATATTATGCAAAGATGAAATGAACATATCCAATGAACATTAAGGATAATTAAGCCCATTAGGCGAGTTCATCAAACTCTATTAAATAATTATCCTTCAAATGGCATAACCATTTTCGTTTGCTGTTGCAACTTTGCCGCAAAATATAACATATCTTTATATGTTGGAGAATTCCAGGTATCACATAAAGTGTACCAAAGATTTTTGAAAATTGGTGTACACAACATAGATAATCTCCATGTAATGAAACAATGGAGTAGATCTCCCAGTAGTGGGCAAAACTTTTGCTGCCTGAAAGCATGGTCTCTGGGCTGGTATATTCAAAGAACATACCGCAGCCAATGCTTAGGACTCCACTACCCTGTGCTTGACCAAAATTTCAAAAATAAAATGGTAATCACCATAAAGGTGAATAACCAACATCACATCTCCAACATATCTACTTGGGATAACACATAGGTAATCATCATAACCATATGATGTAGACCTCTTACTGATGGGCAAATAACATTTTGCTGTCTAAAAGCTTGGTCTCAGAGCAAATAAATTCCAAGAACTTATTGCAGCCAAAGCTTAGATCTCCATCATGTGTTGAATAATCCCAAGTTCAAGATATGTATCATATCTTGCAAGAATTCATCATTTAATTAAGTAGTACTTAATTAAAAGAATTCTTTTAGCAGTCACCATGACTGCAGCGTCCAGCCTGGCTCCATAGCCCGCGACGCCTGCTTGGTCCGTGATCTTTTTTTTTTGGGTTAGCACGTATAGGTAATCATCTCGAAAGATGTAGACCTCATAGTGATAGGCATTTCAAATGCGGCCTAAAGCACGGTCTCTGGGCTACTAAATTCTATACAGAATTTAGCGCAGCCAATGCTTAGTACTCCATCACCCTATGCTTTTCCCAAAAATGCAATATTATTTTGCATGAGGAAAAATAGAGACGTATGTATAATTACATATATCATTAGCAGTCTAAATATTCGAATTTAGACACATAAGCACTGATAAAAACAGTAATTGAACAATCACAGAGTTCTTTTATCTGAAAATGCAGAAAAAAAATGAAACACTGGGCAGCCTAAGTGGCCAGCCAAATGAGGCCCAGACGGCTGCCATCAGCGGCCCGGTGGACAGGCCGGCCCATCAGTGGCCTATAGTAGGAGAGTGAGCGGTTAGGGTTTTCCTAACCGATCCTCTGTCCTCCACCTGCAGCAAGCGCCGCCGCCGCCAGGGAGCCTCTGGCCGCGAGTGGCCCAGGCCCTCGGTGGCGCGCGGGTAGCCTGGGCACGGCCGGCCCCAGCCACGGCACGGCGGCCCGGCCCCGGCGGCTCCTCGTGGAGCGGCGGCTATGACCCCGTCCCTGGCGGCTCTGGTCCCGGCGTGCCTCCCCGTGGCGCGGCTGCCCCCGGTGGCGCGGCGCGCGCGGGTGCGCAGCTCCAGGAGCGCGCGCGGGTAGGCCCCCCGTCCCTGACTCGCCAGCGGGCGGCCCCGGCGCGGTACAGACGCACGGCTCGGCGCGACGCGAGCGCTCTCCGGCGGTGCGGCCTAGGCCATGGCTCGACGCGGGTGGCTTGGCGCGGGTGCGGCCCGGTGGCGCGCAACCCCGGCCAAGCAGGCGACGGCGCGGTTCCGTGGGCACGCGGCCCCGGCATCCCCGGCGGCCTCGGCCTAGGCGGCGCGGGCGCGGGCACGGCCCCGAGCAGCGACGCGCGGGCGCGGGTGCCGCGGATCCGGCCACGGCGGTCCTCCAGGCGGCTTCCCCAGCCGGCCTCGGCGGGCGCGCGGCCCCGGCACTGACGGCGCGGGGTGCGGCGGCCCATCCCGCGCGTGGGCGGCGGCTCCGATGGCGCGGCCATGGCGGTCGGACCAGCGCGTGCGTGCGAGCAAGCGTGGCCGAGCGGCGCTTGTATCGGACCCGCGTCATATGGCGAGGTGAGCGCGATGGCGTGCGCCAGGCACGGTTCCGAGTGGTCGCCCGCGCGGGACTCCTCCCCCATCGCCCTGGTCGCAGCCGATGGGACGTATCCCTGGCGAATCGTATAAACTGAAAAATGGATTGGCCGATGTGATGTACGTACTCTTTTCTGTAGGCCGAATCCCCTCATTTCTTTCTTCGTTGATGTATATTGTAGCATGTGCGACCAACATGCTTGATACGACAAGCAACATACTTCTCTTGTTTTACGCTACTTGGTAGCAGCAGTACTTCGTATTTCTATTCGCCGGACTCCTGAGCAGCGTCTCCACGAACTTCTCCTCGAATCGCTTTCCGTCCGACAAACGCCGGGTGCATGGACATTGCTGTCAACGGTAACCGCTCGGTGGAGAGCATCGTGCTGATAACGTGTTGTAATCTACTCAGTGGAGAGAGACAAATGACAGAACTGTTATCTTTATTGCAGAGTTACTTGCTTATATACAAGTGGATACAGAGTCTCCCAAGGGGTGTGTCCCTTGGGAGAAAAGTGTCAGGGGAGGGGTTGATCACATGTTATACATATTTTGTAACAGCCACAATCGCGGAGACTTGCGGTTGTGGGCCCAAATCACCTGATGTCAGTCACCATGGTACTAAATTTTACATTATTATAAAATTTAAGGATCAAAATAGACTCAGATTTTATTTTTATTTATTTTTAACTAAAATTAATTTAGATTAAACGTAATCAGACTCTAGTTCGAAAGGAGTTTTTGATTTTTTTTATCCAAGAATTGGACTGGAATGTGAAATGCTGTCAAAAAAGAATTCAATATATGCACTTCTCTAATACTCTCTCCGTTTAAAAAGATGATTCATTTTAGATTAAACATGTGTTCATTCAATAACCTATAAATATAGTTTATATGTATGTCTATGTTTATTATTATTTAATCAGATATGGATGAAAACAATAGAGCTAATAAAATTATATTTTGAGACAGAGGAAGTAATATATATAAGATCGGACGTCGTCAAGATGTAAGTAGAGAGGCATTTATTTCGATACACCTTCGTCCTCCACAATGACGCTAAGCAGGAGTGAGTGAGCATTTGCAGCAGAACGTGCAAGACGAAATCACCAAATCCAGGTGACATTTGTGCCTGGTGTTTTTGCCCCCGTAATTTTAGTCGTAAAAATAATATAAACACAGAAACTTTTTTCCTTAAAAGGAGGCGGTGGAGCCGCGTCCGATGCCAAACTCCGGAACGTGCCAGTGAGGCGCGGCCACACGCGATGAGCCTGCCAGGCAAGCGAGATTGTTCGGTTGGTTTGGCCGGGCCTAACCAGGAAAGGAAACCGGCATCGGATGCACGCAATGGAGACAACACGCCGGACGTGCTGGAAAGGGCAGGCAACACCTTCTCCTGCACGCACGCACGCACGCACATGAGTACATGACAAACAGCCAGACAACATGCAGTTTGTCTTCTGGTAAAAGAAGGCTGCCCTTCGCAATCTCGCCAAACAAAAAAAAATATGGTCCATGTTACCACGACTGCATCTGCATAGCACTACATACGTACACATCTACGAAACCATTTTCCACGTCGCGTGTGGTGGGAATTCCTATATTACAAACCCGGTAAGAAATGAGGCACGCTACGTTGTCCACGTCGGCGCAAATTTATTCCTAATCAAACGTCATACAGCCTCTTAGAGCATCTCCAGTAGTTCCTAAAAGAACTTCTTAAATTGATAATTTAGAGAAATAGTATTAAATCTGCTCTCCAACAGCTCCCGAAATGAACTTAATAAATTTATCAAGTTTCTATCCTACCCCATTTTATCAATATATTTAGCTAGTGTTTTCCAACTCCTGAGAGCTCCCGAAAATTAATCTGGCACCAAAAAAAGCATGCCAAATCCATAAATCTTGTGAAGCGACTGCTTCTAAAATTATTGTTGGTGTATGATGATGCCCGGAAAATTGACCTTGCAACGAAGACGGACAGTTCTTCCACCTCCAATGCATGCAATCTAATGAACCCAGCATACCAGGAAAACCTCTTTCATTACCAAGTGCAAGTAACCGTTCAATATCTTTTTCATTGGGTGACCTTAAGTACTCATCTCCAAAAACATCTATTACAGCTTTAACAAACCTTCGTAGACTTTCCAGTGTAGTACTTTCTCCAATGCGTACATACTCATCTATAGCATCAGCTGCTACTCCATAAGTTAGCATACGGAAAACTGCAGTAACCTTTTGAAAACAACTTAGTCCATGTTGATGAGCTGCATTTCTCTTCTGCTCGAAGTAATCATCATGTTGTTCCACATCATTCAGTATGCGAAGAAATAGTGGTCGATTCATCCTGAACCTGCACCAATAATAAGATGCACCCAAAATATTAAACATGACACATTTAAATGAGACAAATGACAACTAGATTCTTACCTCCGTCGAAACAAGTTCGGGCCATAAGTTGGATTTTCAGCAAGGTAATCTTGGTACATTCTCGCGTGCCCCGCTTCTCTATCCCGGTATATGTATGCACGACCAGGAACAGAGCCTCCTGGCTGTCTACGCACTTGAGAATAACTTTGAATGATTTGTGCGGCACAAAGTATGACATGATCATCATCATCTGATGATGATTCATCCAATTCTCGTAATGACAACAATCTATTTTCACCCATCACCTGATTTTGCAATCACATATACTATGAATATTGTTGGGGACTTGTTCTCAAATGCTAAGAGTTAAGAACAAGGCAACATAAAAAGTGTTAAGTGTTAAAGTCCTTCGTCCTTCGAAGCATTATGTCCCTTCGGGAAATATTGAACTTCGGACGAAGGTCATAAGAGACATACCTTCGTGAGCATAACAAGTAATGACGAAGGATTCATATAAAGCATGAAATATAATATAAGCATCATCATAGAATCATTTCTATTTTATTGACATGGAAAAATAGAAATGATTTTAGATTACAAATGTACCTTCGGTCCTGAGAGAAGATAAAAAGCACAAGCGTGACGCAAAAGTAAATGCCAAGTCAGCGTGAACAGTACGGGAGTACTGTTCATCTATTTATAGACGCGGGACACAGCCCACGTAAAATTACATCCATGTCCATTACATTTGTTAACGGCTTATGGAAATCTGTCGAGGCCTCCGAAGTCTTTTCATCTTTAAGTCGGTTCCCCCTTCTGCCATCGCGCCGAAGCTTCCCTGCGCACAGCTTCGGCTGCACTCGACCTTCGTCTGGTTCAGGCTTCGTCCTGGCCGTGCTCCATATTCATAATTCTGGATTCGAAAATACCTGTTCACATAATCCACTCGGAAAACATTGTCAAATCATGTTTTTGAGGACCTTCGGAGGACGAAGGCCCCCAACAGTAGCCCCTCGCAATATTAATTTGTAAATAATAAATTCAGATTGCGATATGGACGAAGGCCTTGAGCCGAAGGTCCGAAAAAACACCTTCCCTTTGCTAGAATAGCAACATCCACTGACAAGCGGGGCCTTTCAATTTTCACCGCCCTAGACGTATAAATAAGATCACATCGCGAACTCATTTGGTACGCACACTAGCCTTCTGCTTCGACCCACTTAAAATTTTTAGCTCTTGCACTAAGATTTGTTGGTCTTTTTGATTTTGAAGCTTCGGCCTCGGGAACAATTTTTTAGCGTTTCCGAAGATGTCTGAAGGCAAGAAGATCCCTGCTGAGACGAAGCTGAGTCTTGAGGAGGAGAAGAATCTGGGGTTCATTATGGCGATGGCGGAGACCAATACAGAGAAAATCACCAAGGAAACTCTTGAAGGTCTGTCCGAAGACACTGATGACAGCGACAGTTTTGATGTAGAAAGTAGCGGGGAAGAGGCCGAAGATCGACCGTGGCGACCAAGTCACGCGGTTTTCGGAAAAACGACCATCAAGCAGAGTCACATTGATAATATGAGGGGGCGATATTTCCGAGACATATCTATTGTGAGAGCTGATGCTGGGGAAAAAACTTCTCCCACCCCCGAAGAAGATGAAGTTGTAATCTTCCGAAGCTTCCTCAAGGCTGGGCTTCGTTTCCCCTTGAGCGACTTTGTTATTGAGGTACTGAAAACGTTTCAAATCTTCCTGCATCAAATTACTCCCGAAGCCATCATAAGAATGGGAGTGTTTGTCTGGGCTGCGAGAAGCCAAGGTTTGGAACCAGACGCTAAAAGCTTCTGCAATATTCATGAGTTATTATACGAGACGAAGCCCTGGGGAAAAGAGCAATACCACAACAACTTTGGGTGCTACAGCTTCGGCGCCCGCTCCGGGTCAGGCTGCCCTGTGCCAACCTTTCGGAAGAGGTGGCCCAGAGCTTGGATGACTGAATGGTTTTATGTAAAGAATGACCTAACGACTCAAGAGAATGTGAAGAGTATCATTATGCGACCAATCTGGCAACGCTTCGGTCTTCGAAGGCCGAAGGTCGAAATGGACGAAGCTGCCGAAGAATGCCAAAGGGCCTTCGGAGTAGTCTGCTCGTTTATTGGGACAAGGGACTTGGTCCAAGAACACATTGCCTTCAGGGTATGGCCACTTGCAGAAAAGTGGGAAATGCCGAAGGAAACCATCAAAGAATCCGACGAAGGCGGACTAGTCAGATTAAAATACACATTCAAATATGGGGACAAATTTGTCGAACCTGACGACGACTGGTTAAGAAGCATTGAAACATTAAGTGATGATCTACTTGGGGCATATTCGAAGGCTGAAAATACTGCACTATCAGCAGCCTTCGGAGGCCGAAAAAAGAAGAGACTCAACCGGGTGTTTGATGCAGTCGGGTTCTTCTACCCTGATTATCGTTATCCCATCCGAGGGCAAAAAAGGAAAAACACAACCTCTGAAAAAGAAGAAGCTGCAACTGCTCCTAGCGAGCCAGAACTGAAAGGAAAAAGGTTAAAGGTCCTCACACACCGGCCACGCCATATTGATCCAGCTTCGGTGCCTGAGTTTACCGGAGAAGCATCTTCGGCCGCTGAAGCTGAACAGCCAACCTTGCTGCCAGAAATTGCAGTGATGGCCGAAGCACCATCCACAGAAAAAATGGAAGAAGTGAAAAAACCGACTAAGGAAAAAGCATCAGAAGTTTTGAGTCCTGCAGCAAATGCCGAAACAGCAAAAAACCAAAAGGGTCCAACAGTGACCCCAAAAAGGAAAAGAATGGTAAACGTACTAGATGTCTTGGAGACAATTAAGTCTTCAAGCACAACTCCAAAAAAGAGTGTTGAAGTTGCTGAAGCTTCTACTGAAGCTTCGACGCAACAGGCTGAAGCTGAAGCTGGGCCTTCAGAGCCCTTCAAGGAGCAAACTTTGGAAGCCGAAGCTATAAAAATATCAGAACCAATTTTAGTTGAAGAAACTGATACTGCCATCCCCGAAGCGCCTGCCAGCATGTGTGATTACATCATTCGACATGCTTCGGGGAAAAAACTATCTGAAGAAGAAACTCATGAAGCTAACCATTATGCGAAGGAGCTAAAATATCCGAAGGGGGCAGTAATATTCAATGGGACGAATGAAGATGACTTCTTATACTGCCTGCCTGACAACAAAGAGCTATCTGTCTGCCGAGAAATGGCCAGAAGTATTGGTTTCCCGAAGCTTGAATCTGGATTAAGCGCCATGACGAAAGAAGATCTCGCAGACAGTCTTGCGTACAACAGCCTGAAGGTATGGGAATTAAACGCTTGAAAAACCCCCTTATTTTTTACGCAACTCATTCCTTTTTTCTTATATGAATTCTTTTTCGTATAGGGCCTAATCCTAAGCAACGCACTAAGAGCCCAAAAGAGCGACGAAGATGAAAGCTATGAAATTTCGTTTAATAATTTACGCTCCGAAGTTATCAAACTGAGAAACGAAGCTTTGGAAAAAGATAAAATTCTGCTTACACTGGTAGATAAAGTGAAAAAAGACGAAGCTGCTTCAAAAGCCCAGGCCGAAGCTCAAAAATGCGAGATTAAAGATCTTCAGAAACAGCTGGCTAGAGCTAAAGAGGAGCGCACGCTTGAGGAAACGAAACGAGAACTTAGTGATTTTATGGTCAGCAAATTGGAATCAAGAGTTAAGGAGCTTCGCACATCTCAGGGGAAATGCTATGTCAAATCTGTAGAATGTGTGAATAAAATTAAATCCAGCTTCGCCAACGTAGGCGCCTTTTCCAGCGAAGAGAATTTCTCTCGAGGCAATCCTGAAGGTCCGCTGGAATGGATTAGCCACGAAGCAGAGGCCTTCGAAGAGATTCTGAACAGTCGTGGCGACATATGCGCTTTTTCGGGCGCCAGAGGAATTGCTTCTGTCTTAGAGAAGAAAGGTTGCGGGCATGTAAAATTTTTAGCTCAATCCGAAGCTACCTTATCTTCCGAAGACATCAAGGACCCCTCGGCCGAAGCAAGCGTGGTTGGTGGCAAATTTTTTACTGATATCTGGAACGACGGCGGTCGAGAAATGGCGCAAGAGATCATCCAAAGTAGCGAAAAAGGCATTCATGACGCCAGAAAAGTAGCAGAAGCTGCCGAAAGGAGTACAGAACCCGAAAGGCAATTAGGTACTAATTAGTCGCTCTTATTGTGTTGTAATTTTTATTCCAATCTTTGCTCAAGGTTTGTAAAAGTAATGAAGAAATGTTCTCTTCCCTCAGAAACTGCTGGATCAAATGTCGACGAAGAAATTAAACAAATGGCCGAAACTATCTTGGACAAGGTTGTTGACCAACTTGTAAATGAGGCCGCCGAAGCAGTATTGAGAGAAGATTAGATGCTATTTGGAAAAATCATTTAAAGTGTAATCTATGTAACACTTTGTACATTTGAATGCAATATACAAGTCTCCTTTCATTATTGAATTCTTTACGATGCATGAAACATTAAGTACATACCATTTTTGAGCCTTCGGCGAAAAAACACCTTCCCTTCTTTTCATGCTTCATGAAGAAGAATTTATCATTTATCACGACAATATCCATAGTGTTCTGATAAGAAATATCCAAGCTTCGTAAAAATAATCTCCGAAGCCATACCTCGAAAATCAATATTGTTTCTCCCTGTAACTTGGCATGATTTACCCCTTTTCAAAGCATTTTCCGAAGATCGATAACATGCCCCCTTCTCGTGCCACATGCAGCATGATGTATGATGATTATGCTATGCAAAATGATGTGATGATGTTATGTTATGCAAAATGATATTTTGTGCCGAAGATACACACATTCCTGCAATGGGGCACAATCTTTTGTATCAATACTGACTTTTTCATTATAAGCCTCCCTTAGGAGCTTCTTCGCCTTTTACTTCAGCGGAATCAGCGTTTATTTTTCGCTGTAAGTTCTGCATCCCCTTAGGAACGTCTTTGGAACTTCTTCGCCTTTTACTTAGGCGGTATAAGCTCTGCATTCCCTTAGGAACGTCTTTGGAGCTTCTTCGCCTTTTACTTAGGCGGTATAAGCTCTGCATTCCCTTAGGAACGTCTTTGGAGCTTCTTCGCCTTTTACTTAGGCGGTATCAGCGTTGACTTTTCGCTGTATGCTCTGCATTCCTTTTGGAACGACTTTGGAGCAGAAAACTTACACTGCGCTCCCTTCGGAACGACTTTTTGTGACTTCGTCAGACTTACTCTGCGTTCCTTAGAACGACTTTTTGTTGCTTCGAAGGATTTTCGATAGTCCGAAGGTCCTTTTTATTATCACAAACCTGTGAAGAAAACATATTTTTCTTGTAGGAATCAACGAAACTAATTACATGAAACCTAAACAATGTCCTTTATTAGAAAAAATAAAACTGAATGAAAAAGATTGCTATTAAGGTAGGATATTTGTCAATAGATGTGTTTTGACTCTGGCACGGTGCTGTTGACCGTGCGAGCTTCGGACTGTTCTCTGAAGTCCCTTTGATGTGGAGCATATTGGCTCCCTTCTGGCTGCTGGCCTTGTTGCAACGGGGGTGGAGGCGGGGGCTGTTGCCAGGAAGCTGAAGGCTGACTTGCCGAAGCAGCAGAGACTACAGGATGGTTGCCCACATATTCTGGGATGTAGGGCGAATGATACGAAGCAGTGTGCATGACCTGCTTCGGCTGAGCCTGTTGCGCGGCAGCTTCGGCTATCTCTTTTTGCTTCTGAATGGTAACATGACACATCCTGGTAGTATGACCTTTGTTTTCACCACAGAATAAGCAAAATATTCTTCTGGGTTGATCCCCGAATCTTCCGCCGAAGCCCCTGGCGCCTCTGCCTCTTGGAGCTGGTGGTCGAAAGGAGCTTTGCTGTTGCCCCGAAGTCTGTGAGGAGTACTGTGGCCTTTGCTGCTGGCTCCCCTTATCATCATTTTGATTGGAATTATGAATTGATCTGACATGCTTCGGATAGAATCTTCCTCCGAAGCCCCTGGTCATCTCAGAAAATCTGAAGGCCTCCTCCCTTCTTTGGCGAAAATCATTGTCAGCTCGAATATATTCATCCATCTTCTGGAGCAGCTTCTCCAGCGTTTGTGGTGGCTTCCTGGCAAAATACTGCGCTGATGGCCCTGGCCGAAGCCCCTTGATCATGGCCTCAATGACAATCTCATTGGGCACTGTCGGCGCCTGTGCCCTTAGACGCAGAAACCTTCGGACATATGCCTGAAGGTATTCTTCGTGGTCCTGAGTGCACTGGAACAGAGCCTGAGCAGTGACCGGCTTCGTCTGAAATCCTTGAAAACTGGTTAACAACAAATCCTTCAGCTTCTGCCATGAAGTGATCGTTCCTGGTCGAAGGGAGGAATACCAGGTTTGAGCAACACTTCTGACAGCCATAACGAAAGATTTGGCCATGACTGAAGCATTGCCACCGTACGAAGACACTGTTG
The DNA here is from genome assembly GCF_902167145.1 of Zea mays. Classification (NCBI taxonomy): domain Eukaryota; kingdom Viridiplantae; phylum Streptophyta; class Magnoliopsida; order Poales; family Poaceae; genus Zea; species Zea mays. The sequence goes on along the minus strand of NC_050099.1, from coordinate 45,017,820 downwards.
CTTCGTAGCTCATCAAGAACTGCTTCGGGTCTGAATGGCCATCAAATACGGGGAGCTGAGGCGGCTTGTAGGACGGAGGCCAAGGTGTAGCCTGTAACTCAGCGGACAGGGGAGAAGTATCATCAAAAACAAAATTCCCACGATGGAAATTGTCATACCAGTCGTCTTCGTTGTGAAAGCCCTCCTGATGAAGGTCTTGATGCTGAGGCCTTCGGTGTTGCTCATTCTGAGCAAGATGACGAACTTCTTCAGAGGCTTCATCTATCTGTCTCTGCAGTTCAGCTAGCCTGGCCATCTTCTCCTTCCTGCGTTGAACCTGCTGCTGAAGGATTTCCAGATTCTGAATCTCCTGATCTAGATCATCCTCCGGATGTGTTGGACTGGTAGCCTTCCTCTTCTGGCTTCGTGCCTCTCTGAGAGAAAGGACGTCTTGATTGGGGTCCAGCGGCTGCAGCGTGCCAGCCCCTGGTGCTGAAGCCTTCTTCGGCGGCATGACGAAGCTGATGCTTGCCGAAGGTGTCGAAAAGCTCAGGAAATGGAAGTGAGTTCACCGGAGGTGGGCGCCAATGTTGGGGACTTGTTCTCAAATGCTAAGAGTTAAGAACAAGGCAACATAAAAAGTGTTAAGTGTTAAAGTCCTTCGTCCTTCGAAGCATTATGTCCCTTCGGGAAATATTGAACTTCGGACGAAGGTCATAAGAGACATACCTTCGTGAGCATAACAAGTAATGACGAAGGATTCATATAAAGCATGAAATATAATATAAGCATCATCATAGAATCATTTCTATTTTATTGACATGGAAAAATAGAAATGATTTTAGATTACAAATGTACCTTCGGTCCTGAGAGAAGATAAAAAGCACAAGCGTGACGCAAAAGTAAATGCCAAGTCAGCGTGAACAGTACGGGAGTACTGTTCATCTATTTATAGACGCGGGACGCAGCCCACGTAAAATTACATCCATGTCCATTACATTTGTTAACGGCTTATGGAAATCTGTCGAGGCCCCCGAAGTCTTTTCATCTTTAAGTCGGTTCCCCCTTCTGCCATCGCGCCGAAGCTTCCCTGCGCACAGCTTCGGCTGCACTCGACCTTCGTCTGGTTCAGGCTTCGTCCTGGCCGTGCTCCATATTCATAATTCTGGATTCGAAAATACCTGTTCACATAATCCACTCGGAAAACATTGTCAAATCATGTTTTTGAGGACCTTCGGAGGACGAAGGCCCCCAACAAATATATATTCACATAAATTAAAATTGCAGATGTTACATACATACCAACTTCAATTAACATTACAATTGCACGTACCAATTCATATGATAATTCACATACCAAGATTTTTGTTTTGATCCGGCCCTGACGGTTCCTTGCAACTAGCGGCGATGGCACTGGCAGGTGCTACGCTTTGAAGTCCCTCCCAGGCGACTGGCAGACAACGGAAGAGAAGATGATTTTGTTTCTTGGCGGCGCAGCACCAATGGACGCCTGTATATGCAGCGATGCATCAAAGGAATAGGGGAAGACGCATCTGGAGGGACGGCAACGAGTTTGTAACAGAAAGCCTTGGGTCCACCACGGATTTGAAAAATTGATTTTAAGTGCCTACATATACGGAACTGTTGGAGATAAATGGTTTTTTTACTTCCATACCATATTTATCAACTTCCTAAACAGTTATTTAAGGATCTATTTTATCGGGAACAGCTGGAGTTGCTCTTAGATTCTTGTAAAATCCCAGCTCTCTATGCCTCTGGATGCTTCGGCGACACTCTCCCTCACGTCAGCTCGCTTTGACCCCGCGCGGAGCTTCTCCTCGGCGTCGTCGCTTACTCCGCCGCCTCTTCCTCTTCACGCCGAGCGCTACAGGTTTGTTCCGACCTCGCTCCCTCTGCCATTGCAACCGCGCTGGATTTTATCTGGTTCGGCATCATTACGCCTTTCAGCTTTTGGTTGCGTTCTTGGTTCTAGGGTTCGTATCCTCTGCCTGCTAGATCTTTGCTCAGCTTCATGTTTGTACTGGCGGATGTGTGACAACGAATCGTATTCATAGAAATCCTCTCGAAATCTACCCTAACCTCGCCCCTAAAACCATAGCTAGGATGGTGCGCCGCTCTTCCTGGGACGAGCCTGATAAGGGAGCTACCGAGAAACAGCCTTTCGCTGTCGTTCTGCACGACGTGCCCAGCTGTGAACTCCGATTCTTCTGCTCCGGTCGCCGTCCACCTTTGCCGGACGGAGTTCCAGTGCGGGCGCATGCCACCGATGGCCGCTCATCCTCCTTCCGCTCGCTGAGCTGCCAGATGATACCGGCGATGAAACTGGACTCGTCGTTCTGTAATATGGGTTCCATGGACACGGACCCCTGCCTTCTAAGGTGCTGAGCTTCTTCCGTTTGCCAGTTGGTCTCATATGAAAACCTAGATAAAAAAATGACTTCAATGTCAGCTTCTATACAAGCGTTGGGTTCCCATCCACTGATGCATAAAGAGCACTCCAGCTGGAACTTATTAACTCTTATTTATTCTAAATCAATTTGTAGGTCTCTAACCCTGTCTGCTAATCATTAACCCTGTCTGCTAATTATATGTACAATTGTGGCTGTCAGTCTTTTCCGGCGAGGGGTAAAAAGTAGGCTCCTTTCTTGAAAGGCACACATGAGTATGCATATAGCATGCTGTTGGGTTTAGATTCTTGATCAGTTCAAACATGGGGGGATCCTGTGTTTATTCTTGTTTTTTTATCAGTTCAAACAGATAGCCACGAACATGTTTGATTGCCTTCATTTGACAGATGAACCAATATTCTAAGATTGGCTGGTGAACATGGGGGACATGATTTAGGCTGGTGGCGCCTTGTCATGCCCTGATGTTTGTTGTATTGCCCATGAGTCACAGACAAAGCATCCTTTCTTATTACCCTTTGGAGGTTTCAGCTCAGTGATTTTAGTTCAGCAAAGCGACTGTCAGCCTCAATTCCCACCCAACCGTGCAAGTGACAGATGAGGATGTCTTGCACTACATCCATGTAGTGTTCATTATCTGTTGTAGCATATAAAAGCTTTTAGCTGAACCTAAAATAGGAGAAAAACAAATTATTGGTTAACTGCACATATTGACCTCGTAGAGATGCTCATTATGGTTGTTGCATCTTAGAGACGCTCATTATGGCTGTTGCATGCATGTAAACCTGGTTTTCTATAAAAAAAAGATCTTGTGTGATGAAAATATGGGTTGCCTACCCCACACATTTTTATTTTTTTATCAGGCAACATTGAGTGCAGTTGCTTTCACTTTTGTTTCTTCTAGCCGATTCTTAATCCAATTCCCCGAGGAAAGCAAAAAGACATTTAGCTAGAAACAAAGAGTTGCCTACCTACTAAGTTTTCGCTTTTGATTATCCAAATTCTAATCCTCCTCTGCTACAGATAAAGCTCGTGGACGGGCAACGAACCAGCGGCGTTTCCATACGCGGAAGTAAATCTTCTCATATCTTCTGCTTCAAAACGTCTTGCATTGTGTTGCGTTGCTTGATGACATGCAACAGAATAACAAGAGGATTAACATTGTGTTTTGAAATGTTTATTACACCAGCCATCCTCTTCGTTTTCGGATTGCAGTACGTGCTACAATATTACATATCTCGGGTTTATCTGAAGAGGTAATTGGCTCTTGCCTTGTCTTGTACTCAATTTCTGCATCGTTGTGTCCTTACATGAGATTGTTCGGTGCCATACCACTTCCTATAACAACAATTCATTCGTGTGGTGCGCCTGCTATATGCTGCCTTCCCCTATGCACCAATGCTTTTATCGATTTGGTTCATAAACGTCTTTTATGCGTCGACAAACAAAGGGTTGCTCCTAAATGCTGCACTTATATTATCTTTGATACTAAATGTGGTACTACCATGAGCTAATTTCACCCATACTCACAAAAAAAGCTTTATCTCCTTGTGCTTGTGTGTTTCCTCTACTTCGCAACCACCTAAATTAGCTGTTTGTTTATGTCAGTACAAGGGAATCAACATTGGGTTCTAGGTTTATACCAGCACTCTAAATTGTTTCTTTGATTTTTTTTCCTATATGTACAAATGGCCTTGATCATCTTTTGGGTTTCATCATTCCAGAAACCCCTTTCTTATGGTTTAATTTTTTTGTATGGGGATTTACAGTTTAGAGTTTAATCCCCTTCTTATGTAGTGTAATTTTCAGATGCGGAAGCAGGTCTTCCTACAGCCCCTGCTTCAAAATAGCTTGCTTTATATTTTGTAGAATTCGTCAACAGAATAGGAGTATAAGCATTATGTTTCCATTAAAAGAATATCAGTGTTATCATTATGATTTCCAGATGGGATTAACATTGTACTTGCCAATTGTTTTTATCAGGAATCTTGTCCTTTCTTGGTGAGACCGGTACGCGCAAGAATTATCATCTACCCACCATCTATCCAAGGAGGTAATTGCATTTTGCCTTCCCTACAAATTTGCGTACAAATCAATTTGTTACATATGAGAATGATGGTTCTTCTGCATTCATATAATAGAAATGTCTTCCCTACTAATTCAATTGTCTACAATATTGGAAATGGATTTTCTATCTTATTTCATATGTCTTTCCCTACTAATTCAACTGCCTACAAACTATGGCTTACCTCACAGAGACCATCTGCCATGTATTTATTGAACATTCTACTTTCTTCCTTGACCTCTTTTGGTTATACCATAGGGTGGTTTTTGTACTGGTCCTCTTGGACCTTAAATTCCCCTCTTCTTATTACAAAAATGCGCAGCTCTCCTGCGTTTGTTCGAGAGACAAAAAATGGTTCATGACGGCTTCTCTACATGTTATTTGCCTTCCTTGCTAATACAACTGCCTATAAATTTGCATAGAAATTAGTTTATTTAATATGCAAACAGTTCTTGCAATGACCAGGACTACTCTTACTAATGTGTTATGTTATGGGGAACACTAAACTACATAAGCTAAGGCTTACCTCACAGAGATCTTCAGTCATGTGTTTATTGAATCTTCTACTTACTCACTTGACTTCTCTTTGCCATACTGACCTATCGTGTCTTATAAAAATAAGTTTACAACCTACCAAAAAATATGTTCATATATTGTATATGCATAATGCAGTATTTTCATTTGTGAATTGGAGGACAGAATATATCCTACAATAGACTGCTTTATGCATAAATATACAATTATATGTACACACATACAGAGTGTATGTCTCGGATTTTTTCCCTAAGAATAACATAAGAGATTAGTGCCACTATATTTTCGTATATTCAAAGATATCTGGATATATACACCCATATAGATTGTCTATATCGATTGTCTAGTATGAATAACATACATGAATAACATTCAAGAAGCGAAGTAAGTATCTTCGCCTAATCATAAATAAACACTGCTTTATTTCAATCCGTCTCAATTCCACATGTTCCCATAATTCTATAGCTATGTACTCTTCTTTTACCAAAAAAAGAAAGAAAAACGTAGTGTTCATTTGGCCCAGACCACATTTTTTAATCCTAAACATTTTCGATTTGACATACGTGCAATCGATCTTATATGGCCTACATAAACATTTACACACAACACTTTTAAAAATAAGAGATATCATTCTAGATTTTTTTTGTTCGTTTGAAATATGCCCAATGCACATCAATCTTGTGTACAAGACTATCTTATGATTCATCTACCGCATTCCTATATGGACATCTGATTATATGTATAAATCATATAGTTAATTTACATAGTCTTAGTAAATTGCAGAATCATATCATAGGCAGCGTATGCTGCTACGATAAAAATTTTACAACCATATTTACAACGTGGTATCCAAAATGGAGCATATTAATCCAAATAGCAGAAAAAAAGAAGTAAGTGTCTTATTACTCTTCCACAAATTGTTTCCCCTTCCACCGTACGGATTATGATATGCTCATGGCACATTAAATGTAACAGATCATAGTAATGCATGTTGTGCCCCATCAGCTATATCTCCTGGCGAAGCTCGCCGTATACGTAGGCATTTATTGAATGAACGAAGGTTATTATCCGCAGGTAGCATCATCAACAGATAATTTTTAAATAGGGTTTCCATGACTATCTAGTGATAATAAAGGGGATAAATTGTATTAGGTACTGCCATATCTGCTCAACAGGCTCCAACCTTGCAATGTGGTCACTTTGACCCAGAATTTGTTAAAACACTCAAAGGTACGGTCGTTTGTACATTTAATCCGTTAAATATTTACATTACTAGGTATAGTTCGCTATCTTTCCTAATTTGTGAAAAGTAGGAAACCAAAAAAATATCATTATTCTCTATTCATATTCCGCTATCTTTCCTAATTTGTGCGCCAAAATGCAGCTTCATATCATTCTCGATCCTACTATGGAGCACCATCATACCAGTGTAGTCACTGCTCTGCTCTTTTCTGGTATAATGAAAGAATAGGATCATCAGTTGGATCCCGCGCCATCATCTACAACAATTGTTGTAAAAATGGCAAAGTCCGTCTTCCTCCTTATAGCCCTAGACCTGAGCCATTACTATCGTTAACACGATTTGATGGAGATTCGATATCTAAGGCCTTCATGCAAAATATTAGGCAATACAACTGCTTGTTTGCATTTACATCCATGGGTGCTCATATTGATAGATCAATGAATGATGGCCACGATCCACCCATTTTTAAAGTATGTGGTCAGGTCCACCATCGAATAGGATCATTGCTACCTATGACTAATGAGCCCCCGAAGTTTCTTCAGCTTTACGTGTATGATACGACACATGAGGTTAACAATCGAATACAATCGTTATCTAGTACTGATGCTCCTGCTTCTCCTATCCGACCAGAAATTGTTCATGAATTGCTAAAGATGTTAGATGAGCACAATCCCTTTGCTAAAAAATTTAGACTTGCTAGAGAAAGACTTAATGAACACACAAACGAAGAATTCATCATCAGAATTGTTGGAGCTAGAGAGGGAGATCCCGTGCAGTACAATATGCCAACAACTGATGATTTAGCCATGCTTGTTATTGGTGACTTCTCACTTGATACCTTTAAACGAGACATTATCATAGAGACAAGGAATTCGGAATTGAGGCGCATTTCATCATTGCATCCAGCATATATGGCCCTTCAATATCCACTTTTATTCCCATATGGAGAACGTGGATTTCAAGTTGGTGTTCTGTATAGTGGTCTAGAGACCAGAGAAACAAATTCAAGAACACATATGACCATGCAAGACTACTATTGCTATCAATTTCATTACAAGTTTGGCCAGCCAAATCCATTTCTGTCCTATGGGACATTGTCAAACCAAGCTAAGGTTGATGCTCGTGCCTGCATTGATGAGAATAGACTTACATACATTTTGCACAATCAGGATAGATTTGCGAATAGAAAACTTGCAGGGTATATCAGATGCTGTTAGCAAAGGTTGCATAAATGGCGATGAAATGGGAAAAACAATTGTACTTCCAGCTTCACATATCGGTGGAAGACGATACATGATTCAAATTATCATGATAGCATAGCCATATGTAGAGTCCATGGACCACCAGATTTTTTCGTAACATTCACATGTAATGCAAAGTGGCCTGAAATTGTTGAAAGTTTTTATCACTCTGGCCAAAAAACTTCAGATGCACCTGATATTGTCGTAAGAATATTCCATATGAAGTTGGAGGAGTTGTTACAAGACATAAAATCCGGTAATATATTTGGTCCATGCAAAGCAGGTGCGGATATCGTTCTGCCATGTTTTCATGACTAAAAAGTTTATTTAATCCCCTTTACCTTTTTTTCACGTACCTGTACACAAACATTACCTACTAATAACAATTCCATTTCTAAAATTTTAGATGGTACGCTATTGATCATACTATGAGTACTGGCTTCTGTTCTATATCTTATGTTTATGTTGACTCCTTTGACATTGTGTTTATCAACTAATATTGATCATACTGCTCATCAACTGAATTATTGGTCGAACTATAAACATTGGTTTCATCTCTGCAATATGTTTTAAAAAGGCTCATTCCTGTAGCATTGTGTTTTTCCAATTGAGATTCAGACATAACTGTTTGCATAATACCGTCCATGCTGCTCATTCGCACATCTCTTTTACAAGTTTTTGTGATTAGCTTTCCGGAACACATTTGTTGACATCTTTCTCTTTGCTTCGTTGGTTCTTATGGCATTTTATTTTTCTTTGCTTGGAATTGCTATTGCATAATTTCTACTATAGTTTGTCAGTTGTAATGTAATGGCCTTTTTTATATATAACATCATAGATTTCTTTTACAACAGGAGAGATATGCTATTACACACAATTAGTAATTAAAAACATGTTTTTGGGTGAAATTATTGCTTATATTGCTTGTCCACAGGTTTATTGTTTAAATTAATTAAAGATACGTACCCTCTTCTTTCTATGGAAGAATAAATAATGGGCTTATAAAACATTGACAATAGGTTTTTCATAGATATTTCTAGGATCACAATGGAAAAATATTGTTTGCTTTATTGTCATACATGGTTCCAGTAGTATCTTCCCTACTAATATGTTGTTACTGTAGTGCACCCGCCACCTTAGTTATGAAAATTTTATCTTTTTTCAATTCAACTTATTATTTGCCCAATGCAGTTTTGTACACGGTAGAGTTCCAGAAACGTGGATTGCCCCATGCACATATTATTTTATGGGTTTCCACCAGCACTGCACAACCAACTACTGAATTTATAGACTCTTTTATCACTGCTGAGATACCAGATCCATCCATTGATCCCTTAGGATACACTTTGATTGCGGAGCATATGGTTCACGGGCCATGTGGATCTTGCAATCAGAGCTCACCTTGCATGAAAAAAGGTCAATGTTCAAAACACTATCCCAAGAAATTTCAAAATGAAATTGTAGTTGATACAAATGGATTTGCAGTCTACAAGAGACCAAACAATAATAGATTTGTTATGAAGTCTAACATCAAACTAGATAACAGATGGATTGTTCCATATAACTTGACATTGCTCAAGAAATATCAAGCACACATCAATGTAGAATGGTGTAACAAAAGCATATTCATCATATATCTGTTCAAGTACGTGACAAAAGGTCCGGACCGGAGCAAACTATACCTACAACGAGTTTTAGATGGTCAAGACACTCCTATTGACGAGGAAACAAACACAAGGAATGAGGTCAAAGAATACTTAGATGCTAGATTCATATGCCCATATGATTCATGTTGGAGAATTCTTGGTTACGAAATCCATCGACACTTTCCTCCTGTTACTAGATTGCCAGTTCATTTGCCTAATGAGAATTACATTACATATCATGCCAGCGCCAACATGTCACAAATCTTGTCACAAGAATTCCTACGCCGAACAATGCTAACAGAGTGGTTTGTAGCTAACCAATTACATGAAAGTGCTAGGTCCCTAACTTACCCTGATTTTCCATCCGAGTGGAGGTGGGACGAAAAAAAAAGATCATGGGAACAAAGACATAGACAAGGTAACATAGGCCGCATACACTTTGTGCACCCATCTGCAGGGGAAAGATACTATCTTAGAATGCTTCTAATGGTTGCAAAAGGAGCCCAGAATTTTGAATCATTGCGAACATACAATAATGTTTTATACCCCAGCTTCAAAGAGACGTGTAGAGCTCATGGGCTCCTTGAGGATGACCAAGAGTGGTATAATGCCTTTGATGAGGCCGCTTCGTGGGCAACGTCCAGTCAACTTCGTGATCTATTTGTCACAATGCTTCTTTTTTGTGAAGTAGGTGATGAATTTACTTTCTTTGAAAAAGTCTGGACGTTACTGGCTGATGATATTCAGTACAACGCGAGACAAATACTAAATCATCCAACCTATCAAATGAGTGATGAGGCCCTAAAAAATCAGCTGATAGAAGAACTCACTACATTATTCAGCAAAAGAGGAAGTCGAATACAGGATTTCAATTTACCAACTAGATCTGACTCACCTTGTTTAGTGAATTCAAATCGCTTTATTGATGATGAACTATCATATGACATTTCCATTATGCAAACTGAATCCGAAATGTTGACATCAAGATTAAATAATGACCAGTTGCATGCATTCAAGACTATTACAGAAACTGTTTTGGCAAACAAAGTAGGCTTTTATTTCGTGTCGGGTTATGGTGGTACAGGGAAAACATATTTATGGAATTCCATCATGACATTCCTACGTAGTCGCAAACAAATAGTTCTATCTGTAGCATCATCTGGTGTGGCCTCTTTACTTCTACTAGGAGGACGAACAACACACTCTCGTTTCAAAATTCCATGTGAATTAGAAGAAACAACAGTATGTGACATCAAATGTGGCATGATGCTTTCTGAGTTAGTTCAAGTTGCATCATTAATAATATGGGATGAAGCGCTAATGACAGATAGATTTGCTTTTGAAGCTCTAGACAGGTCCTTCCGTGATATCTTGGCATCTTCATCACCTATGGCTAAGAACTTACCCTTTGGTGGAAAGGTTGTTGTTCTAGGTGGTGATCTCAGACAAACATTGCCTGTGATTGAAGGAGGCACCCGCTCACAAATTGTTAATTCAGCAATAATCAATTCTTCTCTTTGGTCTCATGTACACATCCTGCATCTTACACAGAATATGAGACTTCTAATGCCATCATTGTCACAAGAAGAACGACAAGAACTATCACAATTTAGCAAGTGGATGCTCGATGTTGGGGAAGGCAAAATAGACGCTACATCACAAGAAGGTGAAGATGAGCCAACATGGATAGAAATTCCACAAGATTTGCTCCTAATGCCTCAAGGTGACAAAATCGCTTGTATAGTTCATACTATTTATGAAAAACTCAATGAAAAATATATGAGACTTGAGTATCTAAAAAGTCGTGCCATATTGACTCCAACAAATGATACAGTTGACTCAATAAATGAGTACATTGTCTCTCTTAACCCTGAAGACGCAAAAGAGTATCTAAGTTGTGACAAGATAATCAAAGCACCCAATACTCATGAATCATATGATCTTTTATATCCTGTTGAATTTTTAAATACATTGAATGGGAACAGCTTTCCACAACATCGAATAATTCTCAAAAAAGGTACACCAGTCATGCTTCTCAGAAATTTGAACCAATCAGAAGGTCTATGCAATGGTACAAGATTGCTCATAACTTTCTTGTGTGACAAAGTGATTGAAGGTCAAATTATGACAGGTATTCACAGGTCAAAAAATGTGCTTATTCCCCGTATATCATTAACACTGAAGAATACAAAATGGCCATTCGTTCTTCAAAGACGCCAATACCCTATAAAGGTATGCTATGCAATGACAATTAACAAAAGTCAGGGGCAAACACTTTCAAATGTTGGTGTATACTTGAAAAAACCTGTTTTCACACATGGACAACTTTATGTTGCCATATCAAGAGTTACATCTAAAAAAGGTCTTTCAATCCTTATTGAAGATGACTCAGGCAAATGCAGTTCTAAGACCCGAAACATAGTATACAAAGAGGTTTTCGCACGTATTGCTGAGCAAAGCTCCGATCAATAGCAAGACGTGTTCCTAATGTTATATATGTACATACATATATATATACAGACCATTATATATATGATAGGTATGCCTTGTACCACATACATTATCAATCTCGTTATCCGCTTTATGCAATGCCAATTTGTATCTATCACTGTACATTGTCAATGACTTGCTAAGCAGTTCTACTTATCTATGTGCAGATATACCAAGTAACAATGTTATTCACACCTGTGGCAGAATTACATCCTCAATCTACCAATGCTGTCATAAGAGTGCGTGTAAGCAGAAAATGGGAATTCCGAGGCGCAACAAATGATGGTCCTCTGCAACACATTAATTTGGTTCTAGCTGACGAGCAGGTACTACACTAAATGTTTCCAAAATTAGTGGCATTATCCAAGCCATTTGCACATATACTAATACTAGCTGACGAGTGCATATACTAAACTAAATAATCTGCTTTAAACAAAACTACATGAAAACAATGTATTTCTTATATATGGTTTCCATATCATTGCCATTATTCAGAGCATTTGCACGTAAACCATCTAAACAACACGTTATTCTCGTGGAGAACATTTGCATGTTGTTTATTCAGAACATTTTTTTAAATACACTAAATAATTTAATAAATTTATCTGTACATCTAAGCTATCTCTTCAATGATTTAAAACAACATTATCACTTACCCATGCAACAACATGCTATGATGCTAAATATGCAATTATACTCCACAAAGATATGATGATGAATATAGACCTCATAATATTTATACATACAATATTACTTACATCTCTCACAATCTTCTTCGTAAATTTAAGCCACTTTCACATTGATTTTATATATAATTAAGCTCGATGTGTTTCAAAGTAAGCAGCCACAATACTTACTTGACATGCAATTTCATGTCATCTATTCTTATTATCTTACTATATGATGACAGGGTACACCCATCCACGCTGAGATTGCAGCCGCTCTGGCAGTTGACAAAGGCTCACTGATAGAAATTGAAAAAGTATATGAGCTCAAACGCTTTCGTGTCACGCCTTCCAGAAACTATTTTAAACCTGTTGACAACAACTTCATGATACAATTCACTCTGTACACTCAAGCCAAAGTTGTCAAAGATCCACCACAAGTGTTTCCAAGATATATCTACAAGCTCACATGCTTTGAAAACATAGAAGATAACATTGACAATAGAACTTACTTGATTGGTAAGAAACATTTTGATAAATTAAAATACACTCACTTAGGTTACAAGGATATACACATCGTTTACAAGTAAATAATTTACTTCTCCAATAATATAGATGTCCTTGGAATGTTGACACAAATTAAACCATCATCAGAGACATCTTCATCAAAAATACAAGGTACAAAATTCTCTTTTATGTATTACTACTACAATCTTGCCACATAAAATGTGTGACAAGCACTATGAAATCTTTGCACCACTAATCCTTATATCAGATTGTGTACTCATACAAGCTATATTGATCTTATTTCTTCAGTGACGTGTCTCTGAAAATTACTCTTTGGGGAAATCAAGCATCAAGCTTTTCTATCAGTGATGTTTACAATCAAAGCAACAACCAGCCTATTGTCATACTGCTCGTTGGATTTCTTGCTAAACGATTCAAAGGTTATGATCCAAGCTTTTGAAAAGAACAATTGGATTATTTATTTCAATATATATGATAACACATATTCTACATGTAATGTAGGTCAACCATACCTAAGCAGTACTACAGCAAGTTCATGGTACTTCAATCCTAGAATTCCTGAGGCACAGACCTACTACAACAGGTAAACAAATTAAATTTTGGATACACTTCCTTCAATACGTGCGAATGGTTCTATTTAATCTGATTCTCTTTAATCTATGTGCCCACATTTATCTGGTTCTCTTTAATCTGGTTCTCTTGAAGCAACATAAATCTGGTTCTCTTTAATTTTATGCCCACATTTATCTAACAGTTTAATAAGCTACAGTCTACTACGCTACCAGTAGTAATATTTAAACTGAAATTGTAGATAAACATTTTTTTATCATTACCTCTTTATATATTACATTGAAACTAGTTTGGTCTCCCTCTTCAGACAATATTCAATGCTTACAATTATTTTTTAGCTAAAATTAAGCCACAGTTTCATTTCTTTTTCTCTATAAAAAACAAAGACAGTGCAAAACAAAAATCATCGCTGCCTATAATCAGTGTATACAAAAAAATATTTTTAAAATAATGTTATGATTGGTTGTATTTCTTAGACACTCTTTCAGTTAAAAAAATGATACATGCTATCCTCTTTTTCCTAAAGCGGGTTACAAGACATCCTATTGTCTTTATTTTTTAAAAATAAAAATATTGTTCATACTGATCACGATTGTGACATCACTTGAAGGTTGCAAAACAATGACCTCCAGCTAATACAACCCACAGCAGCCGAAGAAGAAATTCTGCTTTCTCAACCACCAAATTTGGAACAAAAGACTGTTGAAGAGCTGCTCAACATAGATCCGGACATGTTTCCCGTATTTACTACTAAATCCTCATATGTTTCACTTATTTAATACATCGACAATATGCTTATCTGACTTGGTACATTTTTTCTCTCTTTTATATTGCAGCCAGAAGGCTACAGATGCACTGTTACTATCTCACGCATTGTGCAAAATAGCAAATTGTGGTACCCATCTTGCTCAAGGTGCCACAAATCTTCATCTCAAACTTCAACTGGATATCACTGCACATCATGTGGCTGCACAGATATTAACTTTAGGTAAATCTTAACACACACACCTGATTTACTACCATTTATTTCATCTTAATAAAGTCTTATCTTCACTACAAACTTAATTGCTGCTTTGAAATACTCATAATTTGAATTGACAGATACAAGCTCAGCTTCATTGCTACTGATGGGACATGTGAAGCAGAGTTCTTTTGTTTTGATAGCATAGCCAGAAAAATAGTAGGAAAACCTTGTGACAACCTTGTTACAGCAGTTGCAACTTCTCAGGGTCCCCCAGCAGCCCTAGCCGCTATTGTGTGTCTGAAATTTACCCTTGCAGTTACCATCAATATGTCAGCCTACTCGGTCACAAATAGAGTATTCTCTATTCTGTCTATTTTAACAAATCAATGAAGACAGGCCTTCATACCATCTAACATGCCTAGCCATCCTCAACAAGAGTTGGATACACAAGATGAAATACCTAGCCTTCCGACCACACAAGACTCTCCAGCAACATCAATGGCGAAACTATCTACCTGTAGCAACGAAAGAAACGAGGTATAAAACTTCTTATTTTTCTTGCCATGTAAAACCTATTATAAACGTATCATTCTTTCATGCATACAACTTGATGAAGTCTATTCAACAGGCACGACGTGTTCTAATATATTCAGATATGTCACATGACACAGAGGTACCTTTAGTACTACTAAATACTTATTTTCCATACACTCACAAAGTTACATATCCATTACATTTTAATACCAGATATAAATTAATACAAACAATACCCATAGAATAAATAAACTAGGACAAAATGAGCTTCCACGTTGTTATATGAAACTACATTCATAAATTTTATGCACTTAACCACAGGGTGATGCCCAGCGCATAAGTGAACTCAACAATGAAGAGTTATCGTCGCCACCGAAAAGGTATGTATTACAAAAATAGTTGGACATAATAACAGTAGCAACAACAACCTTCTTTTAAATGCTAGATCTTATTTTCCACACTAATACAACATTCATGATATTATATAGAATGAAACATGGCCACAGTAGCAAAGGAATACCAGATCTTACAGACCCCAAAAAGAAGAGCTCCTAGATCATCATCAACTTCATGAAGGTATAACACCATGTGCAAAACTTATTCATACATCGCAAATATATTTATACACAGTCAACATAATGTATTCCACTTACCCTTTTACCCAGCAACATTAGCAAACTATTGGGAAAACACCTCCAACAACTCTAATATTTTTCCTCCTTTGTACACAGGTATTTACTTATTGCGCATCTATCAAGAGCACCATCACTTTTGGACCATGAATGCTTCCCTATAGATATGAACCCTATCAAGAGCACCATCACTTTTGGACCATGAATACTTCCCTATATATATGAACCTACTGTTAGACTATTTGTGGATCTGTACATATTTACTTAACACCTGGAAGCACACTGTTGCTAAGTGTTGATGTATGATGCTTGAATACTACTTAGTATATATTGTAGTCTAAATTCACTCTACAACTGGTATCAACTATTAGGGGAAAACAATATTATCTACTTATATTTTGGTTTCTTGCATACATATTGTATACTCATATCATGTTTAAATTTGTTTTACATATCTGGGTACTCACACAAAATCCTTAAGCCATATATGGTCACGCGCGCCCAGGCGCGCGCTAAACACTAGTGGGAGTTAAGGCGAGAGCAGGAAACCCAAGGAACCGCGCGACACAAGCTTTCATGTTCCTGGTGTTCAATGTTCAGACACAGCCACACAGGTCAGGTCGCCGGTGGAAGGGCTGGCCAATGGAAGGCCGAAGACCCGGAGTGTCCATTAAATCCATTGATCTTCTTCGTCGTTTTTTCCCTATTTTTAGTTTTTTTGGGAGATATCTGCATTCAGACGTCTAGGTGCTTTTCTCGTCTTTGACCCTAGAGTTATATGTCTATACGTTGCTATAGAGTCAACATGTTATAATAAAACACATTGTGTCGTTCCATACATTTGTTAGCATCTTCTAAACATTAATGAGGTTTACATACATAAATGATGCATAGATATGTGCCTATGCTTTACCATAGAAATTAAAACATCATAAAACATTAATACGAAAAGATAATAGATACGTAGATAGTAGATAGTATCTGGAATCAGTATATACCATTTTATGGCATACACCTAGTAACTCATTAAGTTTTTATGATAGGTCTGCACAGTAGTACCCCTTAAGTCGGACATTGTGAACAAGTTTTGTAATATAAACTAGGCGAGTGTTCATGCGTTGCGTTGCAATGGGAACATATAATACCACGATAACTTATATACAAAATGTGTGTTATATTAGTTATGAGAAAATGTTTCATAATCCATTTGTGATTCTGGCTATACATAAATTTTGTTATTTTAATCTAGTTGTTTCACCACTACATTGCAAACATCAGTACCATGCAGACTTCAATATATGACACGGTCTCATCGTTGGAGAGCACGTCTCACACATGCCGAAAGAAGTTCCCTCGTACATCATCAGTCATCAGGCACGCACCACCATACGCGCTTGCTTAAACAAAATAAAGCCAGGCTGGCACAAAAAGCTACCCCGACAGTGGCGAGGATGACGGACTGGTCATTGCTGTCGGTCCTCCTCTGCATCACCTCCGGCGCCAAGATGACACCACAGTCCTTGATATAGTAGTCGTCAAACGCGCGTGACATGGCGAGTCCCGTGACACTTGGTTGGGCTGCCAGATGAAGTGCACCCTGGGCTCATCATCGAGGTAGTACACCTGGCCATTGCACCACCGGATGCGCTACTCCTCTACATACATCATGTTTGAGGACACTCACACAACGTCAGCAATGGTCGTCGTCCGAGTGCACAAGAATTCATGGCCAGTCAGTAGTGACTTACGTAGCAGGTTGGGCTTCAGGTGGACGATGAGCTGGACGGCGTCTGGCGCCGTCGTCGAATGCAGTGCAGCCGCTCTAGACCGCGTCGACCATGAGGTTCCCCTGCTTGACGATGGACAGCGCGGTGCAGCCGCTCTGGACCGCGTCCAAGCGGCGGCTGCGTCGGAGCTTGTCGTCCACAACGGCGCATGCGGCCACGTAGGACTACTTCCAGAGATCGAACTGGCAGTCGACAAGCTTCTTCTCCTTGTCGATGAGCGACGCCAACGCGAGCTCCTCCTGTTAGTGGTGTTTGTTCGGGGTTTCCAAGTAAGAAACATGGATTCATCCTTGGTGTTGGTTTATGAAAATGACTCACAAGTTAGATCCATGGCAAAATATTATGGAGAATAAATGTTGTGACAGAACCTCCCAAGTCATTAGACCCACCTACAGTTGTCCTTGTCCAACGGACTTCAGACAACCCTGTAGGTGCACCTGATTACTTGACAAGTTCGGTATCTGAATTCCTTACCTTTCCCAAGAGCGTTTCACCCGTCACGCAGACATTACAATACATCGGAGGTACGACAATGCGGAAGCAGTTACAATAACTTACTTTATTGAAAAGTAAGGCAGAGTTATATAGTTACAGACCAGAACAAATATATGAGTGCTGAGTATTATTATTACATAACCTGGGAGGCAAAACCCCCTCCCAAATAAATATTAACAGTTTTTCTTAACGGAGGACCTTTCCTCCCGCATCTTTAGTCTTGATTCTCTTCTTTTGGAACCACCTTGGAACAGAAGCAACAAAAGTTTGCTGCTTCTTCACCTAAAACAACATGGGACAAAGCCCTAAGTACGAAGTGTACTTTCGCAAGTCTTACCCGTCAAAATAAAAGACTCTCAAGGATATGCTGGCCTTTGGGAATCAAGGTATGGCTTATCAAGAATCAAAGACTCTGTTTGCAGAAATGCTTACTAACGGTGGATCCTTAAAAATTTAGTTTTATTTTTCAGGTTAAGTAAAGTTACCTGCATCTAGAGTTCTTTGTACCCTAGTTCAATCACTTGACCTATACTAGCCAATTTCTCATCAACCCTTCTTATTCACTGGAATGCTACGTGTAAGTCAGTGACCAAGTCTTCATGTCCGTGAAGTTACGGCGATCCGAATCGATTATACTCAACTGAGGATCTCCAATCACACGACATATGTAGCACTTAACCCTTGCATATGTCAACTTGCCACCGGGGTTCTTAAGACCAGATCAGGTTCACGCCAACCGAGAGCATAGATACACCACCGTCCAGCCTCTTGCCACGAAGGGTACACGCTACTCTCGCCATCTCTCCACTCCCATTGTGTGTTATCTTATTCTGGTATTAGTCTGCCCAAGGCAAAGCTTACCCATGACGAGGCATGTGACCAGTTAAAGGGTCCTCGGTCAGCAGGCCTACATCGACACGGTCCTTAATCGACTCAGACGGAGACACTACACCGAGACTCTCTTCTCGTGCAAGTCACCTGCCCGGTCTCAGCTTTGTCATTTCAACCCAAAGTTTGGTACCTGGCAGAGGTACATCTTTTCCGATGTTGAACCCATCATGGCCATGATGGATCCACCATCAAGTTTTGTTTTTGAAAACATCCCACCCATTTTGAAGCATCATCTTTTGTGAAAACAAAACATTTTGTTTTTCTAAAGCAAAGCTAAGCATAAGAAAAACCTTTTGTAAAACAGGGATTAAGGAGAAGTAATCAATTCCAAGGAAGGAAATGCAGGAATTGGTTTAGCACACAACTCCTATCACCTAATGCATCAAGCAAGTGAGAAAGATTTTAAAAGTAACAAGGAGGTGGCAAATGCACCGGGGCTTGCCTTGTGTTACTGGTGAATCAGGCTCTGTTCCGCAGATATCAAAATAAAAACAGTTGCCTGCCTGATGTTCTTCAGGTGGTGGTGGTGAAGTCCTTGCTTCTTCGACTTCTATTTCCTCTTCGTTCTCTAGATATAACCTTATATAATCATGAATGCTCATGTAATGCTCATGAAAATGCTAAGATAATAAAAGTTTATTATCTAAGGTCTTGAATATAACTTTCCTTCACGGATCTCCGAGAACTTAGTGTTTTCGGAGTCTATAGTGAAGTTCATAGGGCAAGGGGGCTAGAGTTTTGGGTTCTAAGTATTAAGCATAGTCCAAATCATACCAAACTTTACCCAAGGTTTCTAAATAATATTTAAAGTTTACCTAAAAAGTTTGGTGAATTTTGGAATTACAAATTATTCCCTAAAATTCTAGAAGTATGGATTTTGGCTATTTTAAATGCCCCAAAATTCTCTATTGGAACTAAAAATCATGAAACTATTTTTATTAAATTCTATGGAAAATTAGGAGCCTAATAAAATTGGTTTGGTATTTTTAGCATTTTTCTACAATTTTCTAGGAATTTTCTAAGTCCAGAAGAAAAAGAAAAAGACGCTACAAAATTGGGCTTAAACTGGCCTGAGTCGGCCCACAAGCTGGCGAAAACACGCCCGCGCGCGCCCGCGTGCAGACAGTGCAACGAGGACCCTGTCTTTTTGAATAACTCAAAAGAGTCCAAGACACTATTTGCTGCAGTCGCTGACGTTTGCAAATAAACCCCTGTGTTTTATCCCTTCACACTACGAGGTCCACGACGGTGGACGGCGACGCGCAGAGCTTCCGGCGAGCTTGTGCCGGCCGAGATACACAAGGACCGGACCGTAGGCTCGGCTGGCACCTAATTCTACCCCTGACAATCATTTCCCCTCACCTAATTGCAAGATTCTAACTCCTAATCACTCTGTCCACGGTGACCGCGCAATCCGGGGACAAATCAAAGTGTTCCCGACGATCTACTCTGGTTTAGAGCAATTGGTCGGGCCGATGAGCTTTAAGAACACACAGGAATGCTAGAACAAGAGCGAGGGGAACACGATCGGACCTGTGGAGAGCTGGCCATGGTGAGCTCACTTCTGCGATGTTCTTGACCGATTTGGGGAAAATCCCAAATTGGACTTCTCTGGTGACTAATCGGAGGCACGAGTGGGTGCGTTGAGTGCTTGACTACATGGCGGAGCCGAGGGCGCGCTCAATTTATAGGATTCGGGGTCGGTGGCTCTCAATTTGGTCATGGCGTGCTGGCGGCCGGAGATAGGGAAGAACACGGGTGGCTGTGACCGTGGCGTTCACCGGTGCAACGACACTCCTAAGGGTGCCACGATTACTACCGCATAGTAACAAGCTACGGCGTGGCGCAACCGAGGTCACCGGAGCTTCCACGGCGACGCTGGCGGTCCGGCCACGTCGCAACGACTACAGGCACGGTGATAAACTTCAATCCGCCATCAAATCCATTCCCTCGTGAGATCTTTTACCTTCCCATGGATATCCTCTGCGTGCCAAGCATGAATCACGGCGACCAGCGCAAATCCGGACGCGCGGATCGCCGGTGGCGAGCTTACTGAGCTGGCAATCCGATCGGGATACTAACCATCACATAGTTCCTTCAGAACGACTGACAGAGCAAAATCAGGGCCAATTTTCTCCAAATTCTATGTGATAACCTCATAATTCATTTGCATCAAAGTTATAGACCTATAATCTATCTTCATTTTTATTATAGCATCTCTAGTCAAATTCCTACTGGATCATGGTCAAATCCCAGTTCAAGGTTCGCTCAATCACACTGTCAGTCTGAATTCAGACTTAGGACAACCTGACAGCCCAACTTTGAATCCAATTTTCTCAAAACTTTTCATAGTACCAGGACTTGATCTCTATAGCAAAATTGTTCCATTTTCATAGCTCTACAAACTTGATGTGGTGACCTAGGGCAAAAACTTTATAATTTGGAAGATATAGGGCCCCAAAGTTGAGCCAATCCCACTGAATTTCAGACTTAACCCAATAGAGCTCAAATGTGGCTTTTTGCAAATAGGTCCAAATCTCAGGGTTTAGGTTGCAAATCCACATACTTGTGAACCAAATGAGTTAAGATGCCTTAATTTCATGGTTTTGCACTTTAGTCCAAAAGTGCATTAAATTTGCACTTAGCTCCCTAGGGTTTTAGTCTAGGGTTTTCTAGGGTTCTATTAGGGTTTTTAGTACTTCTAGGTTTGGATGTTACTTAAGTCCATTCCTGGTGACATTTTATGACTATTTCAATTGAGTTTTGAAGTTTTCCCTTATTAAGCCTTGTTTGCTCTATTAAGCCCAATCTAGGGTTAAGCACTGTACCCTAGGGTTTCACTTATAACATGTCACATCAATACAACTTGTTTGAACTTTTTGCCTAGTGAATGCACTCTAGGTGTAACAAACACATGATATGCCAATGCTTATGATGTTATGCTCAAGTTTTATTGGCAGTAACACCAGGGGTGTTACAAATGCCACGCATGCAAAAAAGAGTTTAAGTTGAAAACATTATTCAAACAAAAGAAATTTCATGCAAGGCTCTTCTTTAAATACTACTCCCTCCATCCAAAAATATAATTCAAGAATCTCAGTGATGCTTATCTACTACTGCACATTGTGCAAGGGTAGCAGGTGGGCTTGGTGAGAGATGTAGTAGATGTTTCTCCTGTCATAGATGTAGACATAAACATACATGTGGTGTAACGGTAGCTACTACTTGCATTTGCTTGCGGGGTCGCGGGTTCGAATCCCCTTGAGGCGTAGTAGAGATATATGTAACTTTGAATAAGAATCATTCATACAAACATAATCCAACCAGAATGTCATCCGGCTACATATTTACAATTATTAATATAGCAAATATAAGTCAATATTTTGCTATACCCCTATAGAAAATCAAAAATATCGCTAAAAGTCCATTCCAAAAACTATGCTTAGTGGAGACACTCTAACCCTTTTCAGACCCAAAACCTAATCTACTTCCTTAAAACTCAATCTATTTTAAAGCCTCCTCTGCATTCCTGGTCTTGGCGTTCCTCTCGCGTGTTGACACATGTCGGGGAAAGATCCTCGGGCCCATAGGGCCCACCGGTAAGGGATAGTGTGTGAGGGAAGGACCTTCGACTGCTAGGGGCCACTCGTCAGTGAAGACGCAAGGGAATCATCTACCCAGAATGCACCTGTCCCCAGGTAAACCCTGAGGCACTAGGCCCAGGGTCGGGTGTGACGGAGTAGCAGAGGGGGATGTGCGAACTGGAAGGAAACCACTCGAGTGGGTTCCTCGCTGGGCCTAAGACTGACCCACCGTAAGAGGCCAACCACATTAACTATGCTGGCACCAACTCACAATAAAGAGCAGTCCACCCCCACTCATGACCTGTGAAGCCCCTCGGCTAACAGCACGCTCATGACCTGCGCAGCCCTCTGGTCAGCGGCGCACTCATGAACTATGAATCCCTTGGCCTGTGGAGCACTTATGACATGTCAGGCCTAGGAATGAGAGCGCAAATCATCTAGAGGACCAGCAATGCGACGAGCCACGTTGAAACCTAGGCTGCGTAGGTCAGGGGTCGGCATGGCGTAGAGATAGTAATGATGGCACCAAGGCCCACACCGCCCATGCCAGCCATCATAATGAGAGCGGACAGAGACAACAAGGCACATGCAGACAAACGACCATGCTATGGTAAAGGCACTCGATTTTACCATGGAATAGTGGTTCCTTCTGAAAGGAACCACCACCCGCCGACCCCCACCTTGGCCTATAAAAGGAGATAGGAGAAGGTTGGCCACGAGGATAAGGGGCGAGGCTGCTGAATCTAGATAGACTAAGAGAAACCGAAGAAGTTCCAAGATAGAAGACACTCGACAATACGCAGCCAAATATGCCCGGAGAGACCTGAAGACCTGGACGCCAGAGGCAAGGCTTAGAGTAGGACTCCAGTTCTGTAGTCTTTAGGGCCACTCACTCTTAAGAGACTTGGGAGCCTCTCCCCTCTCTCTCACCCACTTGTAACCCCTACTACGATCATCGAGCAACAGAGGTGTCGGTAGCGCGAGCCACCGAAGACTGGATGTAGGGACATTCTACGCGAGCCAGTATAAACTTACACCATCCGGAGCGCAAAACACACACATAGAAATTTATTTGTCGGAGAAGATTTTCAAAACACCTATAATTGCAGCACCAAGTAGGGGTTGCATGATTTCAACGAACTTTTCCAGGCTCTGGATGGCCAGCAACGACGGTGGCATGGTTTGGACCCCCCGGAACGACATTTGGTTTGGGAGTCTCAATTTCATCATCAGCGACAGGCGGACAATGGACAAGGCCTCAAAAGTCCTGGTTCCCCCAATTAGCGACTCACTCGACATTGCCGGAGGCCTCGACTGCCTCTGGCTCCGTTCCCCACGAGGAGTTGATGGTGCGGCGATGCGTACTGCAACCTGCTTTCGCCGAGATCATGGGGATGCAAGACCCCATCCGGGACTCATTCCACGACCTCCTCTTGTCGAGGTCGAAAGGAACTGCTACCATTTTCATCAAAACCCTGCTACCTTTTTTTAGAGACAAAGAGCAATATGTAATGCAACTGATATTAAATAAAAGGCACATAATATTTTCGCACAAGCGAGAATAGGATACTCTTTGGGTTACACAACCATTATGGTTATGTTCGGCCATATTCTCCATGCCCCAGTCAGCTGCACGACCCAGCTACCACCGTTTGCATCACCGTGCCCCCGTCGCTCGCCAGCCCTCTTCCTTCACGCGTCGTCGCCAGTCACACCCTCTTCCTCTGCATGCCTCTACCGGTTCTGTCGCCCCTCCCTTCTTGCCTCCAATCTCCATGGCCGCGGAGAGATGCCCCGCTCGCCACACTGTCGTGTTCCTCCCTGCAACACCGCGGCTGGCCTCCAGGCCGCACTCTTTTTTGTCACGACGAAGCCAGCTCTATGGCCCTGTCCCAGCTTGCTGCCCTACCTTCGCGGAACGGGCCTGGCTAGGCGTCCTCACCGTGTCGTTGCGGAGACCTGGTCGTCTGCTCCTCACCACGCTGCCGCGGTGTTCCTTCCCGTGTCGATGCCGCCGCCCATCTTTAAGCTCACATCCATTGCCTTGCCACACCCTCTCCACCGGTCACCGCGTGCGCCTCCACCGACGACCACACCTTCGTGCCTCCTCCACGGCAGGTCACTCTCATGCCACCTCCTATCTCTCTCCACGCGCTCATATCACATAAAATGATTAATTTCTCGACGACTACCAAACAATTATGCAATGCTAAAATAATTTCATAATTGCTCAATGAAGGATAGTAGTACAAATGATGCTAGTGTTTTACTACTAAGTTAGATACTGATAGTGTTTTCTTTAACTCTAAAATGCTTCCATGCATACCAAGGCATTTTCTTTCATCGCACATTCATGCCATCCTAAATTTGTGCGCATATAACACGAAAAAAAAATTTACGCAGTGTACGGAATTACATAAATACCTACACCGTGTAGCATAACTAGGATGTAATACCCAATTTGTAAAAGTATAAGAAAGGAGATGACCTCCCTTATATGTTTTGACCACTATTCATTATAACATGTGAACATTTACATTTGAAGTGATTAGCTAATGATAACTAAATAATATATGCATCATGCTGGGATTTATTTGTGTGTGCATTTAATAATAATAATAATAATAATAATAATATAAATAGGAACACATTAATGTCCAAATTGGGATTTAGGATATGATTTGTAATTTAGAATTTTGAGAAAGGGAAGAAAATACCTTGCAAAATAAAGAAAATAATCTAAAAATAATTTTTTTCCAAACTAATATTCTTGAAATTGGACATTTAATCTAGGTATACAAAAATTCCCCAACAAAATTTGGATTCAAATTTAGATTCAAAGAAAAAATGATGAAGAGAGAAGAAAATAGAAAAGAAACAAAAAAAGAAAGTAGACACTCGGGCTCATTATGGCGCCGCCGGCCCAACTAAGCAACCACCGCGCAGCCCAACATGTCACGTGCGCTAACACCCCGGTCCCTCTGGTTGGCCTACCACGCCGGTCGCCTCTGCGTTTGGGACCCACACGTCAATTGTTGTCTCTAGTGCGTTCCCGTTCCTCTGTCCAATGGGCCCAGGCTGCTAGTCACGTCCTCACAACGGCATCCGCGCATGGCGGCGGACGTGCCGGTGATCTCGCCGCCGCATGCACGGGCTTAGCCCGGCCTCAACCACCACCCTGTCTGATTAAAAACACCCTGTTCTAGTCGCCCGTTTCCCCTTCTCCCAACTGCGACCCTCAGTTCAGCACAATTCACGTGAGGGAGCCAAAATCCATGCGGAGCGGAGATCACTGGAGATCCGCACCCACGTTTCATCCCTTGGGGGCGTACCGGAGCATCGTCTGAGGGTGGGGAGTGTGGTGCTGTGCTCGGTCGGGGGAGAACTTCGCTACGGCGGTGGCAATTTCTCGCCGGTGTGAGAGTGCTGTCGTCGACTGCGTCGCGCCGTGAACAGACTCAACGGTCCCTCCACCTCCGGTATGCGACCCATAACAAGTTTTACCTTGCCCGTGCCATCGTGTTAGATTAGTATTGTTCGGATTGAGCCATTGTGTTGCGGGATCGCCATGGCACCGCCACACGGCCTAGTTGCGCCGCCGCGTCTAACCTCGGGTTGGGAAGACGAGTGGCGGATTGTCAATTTTGCATCATGCGGCTCTGATCTGGCGACTGAGTACCCGTTCGCGATATCGATTAAGTGCCATCGATCTAGTGATGACCGGTGTAGATTAGATACTACGTATTGTTTCGCGCTGTGTGATCTACGACATTGATTCAGGGTTGGGCGGTGGGGATCTGATCACATGCACATGAAACCATGGCCATCGATCGCAGATCTGAGGGTCCCGGTTTCGTACAGGTTGGGATCGAAATGGATATTAATCCCTACCCTTCGGTTCTGATCGAACGACCGGGATTGACTCATACCGTTTCGTCGGGTGGTTTTGTTTAAAAGACCCTACGTTTTAACTTATTCAACCCGCAGTCCATAGTAGATGGGTTCTGAGTCTGGGGACCCATGTGCAAAAGCCCCTATGCTTTCGGTTATTCATGCGCGCAGTCCGAGGAAATTAGAAACCAGAGAAATTAAAGTAGAAAAGGCTTTTCTTATGTAAAAATAAATCCATAATTTGTATAATTCATAGAAAATTCATTTTTACTCCTTTTTAACCCCTTCTGGTTCCTATAAATTTGTATTAATATTGTTTATCACTATCGGAGAGGAAATTCTCCGGCCGGGTGGCGGAGTGCACCCGCCCTAAATCCTAAGATGAGGAAGGGGCTTAAGCGTTTTGCCTGTCTTGCTAAGCGAACATCAAGCACATGAACACGCGAGAGTTTAGAGTGGTTCAGGCCGCCGGAGCGTAACACTCTACTCCGCTGTATGTTGGATTGCTGTGAAGCTTGAGAGTTGAGAGTCTAAGTATTGTCTAAGTGTCCTCCCTTTGTAACGTTGCATGCCTCCTCTTTTATAGCTAAGGGGGGCATGTACAAGAGTGCTGAGCCCCGACATGTGGGCCCAGGAACATTGCGGAAGTAGTACTTGGAGCTACTAATATTTGTTGCTGGGGCAATCTTCTTGTGCCCTGACACCCGAGATCTGCGTATCCTCGACGCGCAGGGGGAAGCTTCTCGTATAAGGGACGATGAGCACAGTGCACCGTAAAGCACGAGCGCACTGTTTCGACAATAGACTGGACAGGTGAGCCATCTGCAAGGTGGCCCTGGCGCCGCCTGCCAGCGGAGTGGACAGGACGCAATAAATGTTGTGGGTATACATGTACATGTGGGCCGGCCTGGCCCGGCACGGCACAGGCCCACAAAAGCACGGCCCACAAAGACACATATCTAATTATGGGTCGTGCCGTGCCAGCACGTGTGCCCAGTCATCGGCCCACGGCACGGCCCACAATTAGTTATGTGTGCCAGGCCGGCCCAAATAGCCCAAAATACCTTAATGTGCCAGACCGACCCATATACATACAACAGTAATACATCAACAAAAAATATAATATATATATGATCAAAATAAAAATAAGATGTTTTGTGGATACACATTATAAACCTTTGGTCAGAAAGAAAAAAATATTACAACTAGCTCACAAATAATATCCAGTTCTCTGTTTAGTGTTTAATTGAGTACTATACATCCATACAGAATACATATACAATGATCATCATCACTATTCACTATCCATATCTAGGTATTGGTTCTCGATGGCTTATTGAAGCTCTAGATTCTCCAAGTTATGTTAGTCATGTGGGCTTTGACGGACCTTAGTTAAATACTGAGTGTCTGAGTCTATATTTAGTGGGCCTCGATGGGCCTTAGTTAAATGGGTCGTGCCAGGCCGGCCCGTGGGCTTGACTTGAGGCCCAGGCACGGCCCACAATGTGGGTCGTGCCGGCCCAGGCCCACAATTAGGTTGGGTCGTGCCAGATATGGGTCGTGCCAGAAATTGTGTGCTTTGGGCCGGCCTATTAGGCACAGCACAAATGTACACCTATAGTTGTGGGGCACATCTCCTGTCAGCAGGGTGGACAGGCGGCGCGTCCTTTCCATAATAAATGCAGAGTCCGCGCGGTCTAGGGGCCTTACATCAGGCTTCGCCCGCTGGCTTATGTCACGGGCAACGAGCCACGTGGTCGCATCGGGTCTCCGCCTGAGCGGGGAGCGCATGCGCAGAGTAAAGCCCGGCCACGCGTCAGTACCGGAGCCTTGCTCATGCTAGGGTTTCCCCTGTCCCGGGACCTTGTTGCAGCCTGGACCTTACTCGGAGGGATCTAGACCCCATCCAAGGGACCCGACACGCTTACTCGGGAGTCCCGGGCCACAATCGGGGGTCCGGGTTGTGCGTACAGGGGTCCGGTGCTCCCTCGCGGAGGTCCGACTCGACTGATACATCCTGGATGTATCATCTTTCCTTGCCATATGGTGCCCCTCGATCTGCCCATGTGGTGGGGACGAGCGCTGATCACCGTGTGGCTAAGGAACGGCGTACGGGCACCGCGTCTTCATACTTCAGTAAGGGGTACCCCTGATTCAGGGTACCGACAGTGGCCCCCAAGTCCACCTCAGGGGAGGATGCGAGCCTGCAGGTGGGGCCAAAGTTTGACTAGCAATTGGCTCGCTGCTCCTGCGCGCTCGTTGATGCAATTACTGCCGGCCCGCCCATGGTCACGCCGACTACCACGCCTGTCCCTGCGGCTGACTGGCTCGTGACCTCCGCACTTAATGCCTTCGTTGGGCCATGCGCGGGGTGCCTCGAGTCGCTGCATTGGTTTTGAAAATTTATCTTCTCAGCCTTCGGCGACGGCCTCGAGGAAGCGCGGTATTGGCGCAAGCGGCGGTGCGACTTTTCTGCACCCAGAAACCGGCGCGTCGGGTGCATGTCATGTGGGCCTGGGCCCCCATGCCAGAGGTTGGACCACCGGTCGAAGCCGAGGGGGCGCACAATCGTGGGGCGGTTGACGCTCCTTGTGCGGTGGTTCGCCTCCTTGACCGCTGGTTGCGGTGAAGATGGGAGGACGAATATTCACAGGGCGGTTGCACGCTCCCTGTGCGACGATTCGCCTTCTTCGCGCTTCGGGCTAGCTTGTATGACATGTGGGGCCTAGCCCCAATGTCATAGGATGGGCCACTGGTCGAAGCCGAGGGGGTGCACAACCGCGGGGCGGTTGCACGCTCCTTGTGCGGCGGTTCGCCTCCTTGACCGCTGGTTGCAGTGAAGATGGGAGGGCGAATATCCGCAGGGCGGTTGCACGCTCCTTGTGCGGCGGTTCACCTTCTTGACCGCTGGTTGCGGCGAAGATGGAAGGGCGTATAACCACAGGGCGGTTGCACGCTCCCTGTGCGACGATTCGCCTTCTTCGCGCTTCGGGCCAGCCTGTATGACATGTGGGGCCTAGCCCCATGTCATAGGATGGGAACCCTGGTGCGCATCGAGGGAGACCTTGCTCGTGACGCTTCGGGGCACGAGCGGGGAAATCTGCCTTTAAAAAGGGGTTCACCCTTCGAGTAGCAGCCATGTCTTGCTTCTCTCCCACTCGCGGTGCCCTTTCATCTTCGAGCTCTCTGTGCGCCTTTGCCTTCAAGGTTTCTGCTTTGCGTTGCCGTAGTTTGCCATGGCCTTGTGACTTCATCCCGAGCACACCCAAACTGAGTGAGTGCTCGAAATGGTATACCACTTGCTTGGATGGAATGCGCCGGCGCTCAGCGGAAGGATTTGCGCCGGCGTTACCCACTCCGATGAGCTTGCCGCTAGAGAGTTTGTGCCTTTTGTCCTTCCTAGCGGGCCGGTGCTACCGGTCTTGTTTTTCCTCTGTTGGAGGTGCGCGACCTTGTGGGAGCGGCGCTCTTCCACCGGTGCTTGGCCTCAAGGATGTTCATCAGCCTCGCAGTGGTGGGGAGCGAGATGAGTCACGGTTTCGCCTCCCACATGGGCTAGTGCCCGCCTCTTCCTCTAGCATTCGGAGGAAAAGGATGATCACCAGCCTTGTTAAGGAGGTGAACTTCAGCTACGCGGTTGCGGCCAGACCGCAAGCACCGCCTTCCGCCGTGCTCCCAGCTCCAAGGCTTGGATGGTCCAGTCCTCGCCCCCGTAGGGGGACGAAGGCGAGGACCTCTTCACCTTGGCGCACATGCTGAGGTGGTCGCCACCGCTGGGGAGGCTGCCTAGCGCAGAGGTGGTCGCCGCCGCTGGTGAGACTGCTCGTTGCAGAGGTGGTTGCCTCTGCTGACGAGCCGTTCGGAGTCAAGGCAGTCGTCGCCGCTGGCGAGTCGTCGGTGCAGAGGTGGCCGCTGTCGTCGGTGCTGAGGTGGTCGCCTCCGCTGGAGAGCCGCTCGGAGCTAGCTACCACGCGGCCCTATTGGTGTGCAGGTAGTTCATACCTGTAGAGTAGAGATGGAACTAGGGCTCCGCTTGAAAGCGGATGTAATACTTTTGCTTTTTGTAAGGTACTTTTGAGTACTATTTATCAAGCAGTATTAGCACTTATCTGTGTACTACTTGTCCTTGTTGCGTGTGGTGTAACTGATTCTTCCTTGGTACCTGGCCCCCCTTGGGTGTAGGCTCGATTTGTCGAGGCTGCAGACCAGCATACCTAAGAAAGAGTTTGGCGGTGGCCCCCAGGAGGTAGCCTCGACTGGGACCTGGGCCTGCACATAGCTTCGGCTAGGGAGCGCTAGTAGTATACCCACAGGACCCGTCATCTGACACTAGCCATCCTTTGATACATGCTCGGGACCTGCAGGGTCTAGTCTGGGAGGCCAAGTTGTGCGTCTAGACCCCCTGGATGGTGGTTCTAGGTACTAGGACACTTGTCACAGAGTGGTGGAGTGTGCAGGCCCACGGTAAGGAACCAGGCTGAGCGGCTACACGGGCTCCGGACCACCCCAGGAGACAAATGTCCATTCTCTAGTTCCGGACCCCAGGTTGTCGGACCCACAGGACTTATAGCTCCAAATACTAGGTACCCGTCATGGAGTGGTGGAGTGTGCAGGCTTTCGGGTACGGAACCAGACTAAGCGGCCACACAGGCTCCGGACCACCCCATGGAACGGGGTCCCGTTCTCCAGAGCCAGCTCCCAGGCTGTCGGGCCCTCCTGCTTTCGCAGAGAGGTCCTAAACTGCAATCCTGGCTGTTCAATTCGGATGTCATTATGTCTGATGGAAAGGGAACTGTTCGGGTGGGTTAGATAAAATAATATCTGAAGAACTGCAAGGTAAGACCATGGAGCAGTAAGATGAAACTATCATAGGGGCACATCTGAGGGGGTAATTCTTTTCTTTATAACTTATCATGCATGGGTGCAGACCAACAGGTCAGGTTTATGGGGACGGACCTCACTAGGTTGGCGTACACGTATGCGTTACCTAATTACAAAAGGGAAACAAATTCGACCCCTCAGACTTGCTCCTATGGATAGAACTTACAGAGATGCTCCAGCACCAGGGGGAGGCACTCCTTCAGTCGTAGCTAGACGGTCACCCTCGGATCGGCGTATTCCCGTTACCTTGAAGGGTCCTTCCCAGCTGGGGGAGAGTTGCAGAGCCCTTCTTGGTTTGGTACTTGCCGTAGGACTAGGTCCCGACCCTGGGTTCCCATCTGCGTTTGACGAGGGAGCCCTCATCTTCGACTGTGGCCATTTCTGCATGAACCTGTCGGAAGTCTGGACCCGTGGGGAGTCCAGAAGGGTTTTCGGGGGAAGGCAGGCTTTGGCCCCCTAGACCGGGGAGCACGGGGTCCCCTGGGGGTCCATCTATCTCCACCGGAGTAGGAGCCTCCGGCGAAGACATCCTTCAGGTCCCCCTCGGGTGACTGATACCCGAGGTCCTGTTCAGCCGTGGCCACCTCGCCGTTGTCGGCCTTTTCTTTGCTAGGTCGGCGACGAGGTGGAGAGCCGTCCTTGGAAGACTGCTCGCGTCGCTCGCTGACGCGTTTCGCGAGGTCAATGATCTCACGACACTCCGTGGCGCTGTGGCAACCGTTGGGGTGCACAGGGCATGAACCGCTGTTACCCCTCTGCGGTCGTGGACGTTTGTTGCGGTCGCCCCGACCCCCAGTCGCGGCTGCAACAACTAGAGCGGTGGACCGCGGCTTCTGGTAGTCACGATCCTTCTTCTTTTTCTTCTTACCGTCCCGGGGGACGACACCCGAGCCATCCGACTGGGCAGCCACGGTTTGTGGGGCCGAGTGCCATGCACGGCCCTCGGCGGCTCTGGCGCATTTGTTGGCCAGAGCGAAGACTGTGGGGACAGTCTCCACGTCATGTGTGGCCAACTTCTCCAACATTTTCTCATCACGTACTCCCTGTCGGAAGGCCGTGATGATGGAAGCATCGGAAATGTGAGGTATAGTACCTCGCACCTTGGTGAAGCGGGAGATGAACGTCCGGAGAGTCTCCCCGGGCTCCTGCCTCACTGCATGGAGGTCGGCCTCCACACCGTGCTGCTGGTAAGCACTGGCGAAGTTCGCAACGAACCGCGCGCAGAGCTCTTCCCAGGAGTAGATTGACCTTGGGGCGAGGTTCATGAGCCAAGTCCGGGCAGGACCAGACAAGGCGACATGAAAATATGTTGCCATCACAGTGGTGTTCCCACCGGCTGCTGTGATAGCGGCGACATACACCTGTAGGAACTCTGACGGATTTGACGTTCCGTCGTATTTTTCCGGCAAGTGTGGACGGAATTTGGGTGGCCATGATGTCGCGCGGAGATGATCCGCGAGAGCAGCACAGCCCACGCCGGCCAAGGGGACACCCGCTTGGGACCGGGTGCCCATTGGGGCCTGTGGTGCTACCACAGCGAAGTCTTGATCGAGGTTGCGGCCCTCGATGTTTTGGTGGCGCTCGCGCGCCCTTTCCAAAGAGATTCGAGCGTTCTCTCCCGCGCGTCTGCGGTTGAGTTCGTCCCGGAGGTCGTTGGTCTGTGCGCCCCTTACTGAGGGTGAGCGCACAGACACCGACACCTCATGTTGGCGCCGGGATGACCGTGACCTCGACCTGGTCAAGGTAGAATGTGTCATGCCGAGCAGCCGGTCGACGTCGTACCGCCACTGCTTCATGGCCCTGGTGAGGCCATGGAGCTTGGAGGGTGTCACAGCAACTCCCTGGCTGCTGACAACGCTCCCGGAGCTGCCCTCGACGGAGTCCGGGATGTCTGTGTTGATGTATGCTGCCGTGCAGCGTGCACAGCAGCAGTGCCCGTCACTGGGCGATCGGGAACCTGTGGTGTGGAAGAAACAGCTTCTTCCTCCACCAGGAAATCCGTGGAAGTCTCGGCGCGGTGCTCAACGATTTGCACCATCATGCTGAGCGAGAAAACCAGCAAAAACCTAATGCCTAGCCCCCTACCTGGCGTGCCAAATGTATGCACATACGCGTGTGGACGTGGCCTAGTGGTTGGGCAGAGTTTTTATGCTATCGCTATGAACTATTTACGCTATTTGCGCAAAAATTAGAACCACAATTTATGGCTTGCGTCCAACGCGGGGGGGCGATGTTTGATCGGGGTTTTGAATGACGCGCGTGAGGAGGTTCGACCTGGTGCATGGCAGTGGGACGCTCCCGGCCGCATGTGTCTGGTCGTTGATTAAAAATGGTCTTCTTCAACTAGCTACCTTTATCGTCAGAGCTGACCAGGGCCAGATCTAGCCATAGGCAGAAGGAGCGACTGCCTAGGCCCAAGCATCGAGGGGCACAAAAAAGTATATGTTTATTATAAGTTTTTGAATAATCATGATATATAGAAGTGTTACATAACTTATATATATATATATTCTTATGACAACTCATCTGATGTTGATATCAATGATTTTATCAGTGTTTTAACTCAAGCAACCAACTTTGTAGGATGCTTTGATGTCAGGAACTAAGATTCTTCAGTTTATTACATGGAAGAGTGCTTATCTAAATATCGGTATTGATCGAATTTTATTGACCAATCCTGTGATGATAGTCTCAGCTGAAAGAAGTTTCTCAAGGTTAAAGTTATCGAAAAATTATTTAAGGTCAACTATGTCACCGCGTGCGCCTCCGCCGGCGACCACACCTTCGCGCCTCCTCCATGGCAGGCCGCTCTCATGCCACCTCCTATCTCTCTTCGCGCGCTCATATCACATAAAATGGTTGGATTCCCCACGACTACCAAACAATAAAGCAAAGCTGAAGTAATTTCGTAATTGCTCAATGAAGGATAGCAGTGCAAATGATGCTAGTGTTTTACTACTAAGTTAGATACTAATACTATTTTCTTTAACTCTAAAATGCTTCCATGCATACCAATCCATTTTCTTTCATCACACATTGCAGCCATCCTAAATTTGTGCGCATGTAACAGGAAACAAAATTCTACGCAGTGTACCAAATTGCATAAATAACTATACCGTGTAGCATAACTAGAATCAGTATATATCATAAACTGGTTCTAACGGGCCTAGCTGCATAGTTGTTAGAGCGATCCTATATATATGAAGCCATCCATTTTTTGCGCAATGCAGTGGAAACGAAAATGTCATCCAAAATTTGCGCACATCAATGTAAACTTCCACGATCTGCCATAATTATCAGATCTATCATAAAAATAGGATATGCATATATGCGCCTACGCGTGTGGACGTGATCGAGTGGCAAGGCAAAGTTTTTATGCTATCGTTATGAACTATTTACGCTATTTCTGTAAACAATTTATTGCTTGCGTCCAACACGGGAGGTTCGATGTTTGATCAGGGTTTTGACTGACGCGCGTGAGGAGGTTCGACTTGGTGCATGACAGGGGGCACGCTCGACCACGTGTGTCTGGTCGTTGATTAAAAATGGTCTTCAACTAGCTACCTTTATCGTTAGGGCCATCTCTAGCCCTAGGCGGGCCCAAGCATCGAGGTGGCACAAAAAAATTATATGTTTCTTATAAGTTTTTGAATAATCATGATATGCATAAGTGTTACATAACTTTTACATATATATATTTTTTGCTATTACAACTCATCTGATGTTGATATCAATAATTTTATCAGTGTTTTAACTCTTGCAACCAACTTTGTCGGATGCTTTGATGTTAGTAAACTGAGATTTTTTGGTTCATTAAATGCATTGTTATCCACACAAATGTGTTGCATATCGGATTTTATTGACCAATATATCATGTGATGATAGCTTCAGTTGAAACAAGTTTCTCAAAGCTAAAGTTATCAGAAAATTATTTAAGGTCAATTATGTCGCAAAATGGCTTAGTTACATGTTCTATCAAGAAGGATACATGGAAAAATGCTGATATGAACATTTTCCTCATAGATTTCGCGTGGTTGAACTGTTGAATTTAAGGGACAGGCGCGCGCCGAACTTGTCCTCTCCTCCAGAAGCCACCGAGCTAGGACGAAGCTTGGGAATTTGTTGCTACTATATACTAGCTATTTCGACCCATTCTCACATTCAGGTTGGCGGATCTTGCTTCAGTCAGTCAGCAAACTTGTGCTGCAACGCAACGGCAACGCAACAGAAGTTGACGCTGTCCCGGCCGTCCACTCCTTCATTTTGCGTGAACTAGCTTTACCCGCCTGCAAAATCTGTGTCTTCTTCGCGCGCCGGCTGATGTGAAACCGAGACTAGCAGCTAGGAAAAGGCCCAGTTGGTTTGTTACATACGTAGTTGAAATCCGTCTGCCGTACTGCCTGCATGCGTCAGATTTGGCTGGCTGGCTGGTTTGACCACTGGCTAGCTAGCTCATTGTGCGTGTACGGGGTCAGATTTTCAACACTATCGTACCGCCGTGCACTCGGGGAGTCGGGGTCCTCCTCCCTCAGGAATCTGCTTGTTGGCCTGAGACTTGGCCCGAGAGGCTGGTTTCAGAACGGAAAACTGATGAGGTAGCACAGGATATCAGCGGAAAAACCAACACACGTATGAAGCGCCCCGGAGCCACCGGCGGCGGCGGCGTGAGCGCCCGGCAGCCACCGCCGGCCCACATCGGTCGGTCACGCAGCATTGCAACGCTGACCTTAATTCCTGGCCGGACGCGGACGTTCTGCGACCTTGTTTACGCACGACGCAAGAAGATCGAGCCACGCATCGCTTACCGAAGATCGTGGAATTCATGGCTGCAGAGTTTCCCGCGCAGGACAGTTTCAGCAGCCGGGACGTACGTACGCCTCCGATCCTCGTGCTGTGAGGTGAGCTTTTCTTCTTCTTTTTGTTTATAATCGAAATACATGAACCATGAGTGAACATGGTTTTTTGCATGCATGATTCCGGCCTCTACGTACAGCGCACAGAGCCAATGAAATGAAATGAGAACAAAAGGCAGCCATTTGGTGATCAGAAAATTAGAGTAGATTCTCACGAGGAGAAATCCTCACTAGTACAAAGAAACTTCATAGTGATGGTCTTAGAGCTATTTGCACTAGTGTTTTTAAGTGCCGCCGTGCTAGATGGGCTAGTGAAAATGTTATTTTCACTAGCGGTTGTATTAAACAACTAGTAAGTGGAAATAACATTTTCACTAACGGTTTTATTAAGCAAACCGCCAATCAAAATAACATTTATACTGGCGGTTTGCTTAATACAACCGCCAGTGAAAAATGTCATTTTCACGGGCGGTTTGCTTAACATTTCCCGCCAATGTAAGTTTTTTAGCCCTTTTTCAAATTTTCAAACAAAACATAATTTTATATTTATTTACAGACATGCGCACATATTGAAAGCAACATGGAATTAAATTCTATCATACATTCTATACATCAAAGTCTTATATGCATAACTTATCTATGTACCAAATACAACCTATGTCAGAAGCGTGCCAAGAGAACTTGAAAGTCGCCTAGGGGAGGGTGAATAGGGCGAATCTGAAATTTATAAACTTAAGCACAACTACAAGCCGGGTTAGCGTTAGAAATATGAACGAGTCCGAGAGAGAGGGTGAAAAACAAATCGCGGACAAATAAAGAGTGAGACACGATGATTTGTTTTACCGAGGTTCGGTTCTTGCAAACCTACTCCCCGTTGAGGTGGTCACAAAGACCGGGTCTCTTTCAACCCTTTCCCTCTCTCAAATGGTCACTTAGACCGAGTGAGCTTCTCTTCTCAATCAAACGGGACACAAAGTCCCCGCAAGGACCACCACACAATTGGTGTCTCTTGCCTTGGTTACAATTGAGTTTGATCACAAGAATGAAGGAAGAAAAGAAGCAATCCAAGCGCAAGAGCTCAAATAAACACAAATGACACTCTCTCTAGTCACTATTTGATTTGGTGTGATTCCGGACTTGGGAGAGGATTTGATCTCTTTGGTTGTGTCTAGAATTGAATGCTATAGCTCTTGTAATGTGTTGAAGGTGGAAAACTTGGATGCCATTGAATGTGGGGTGGTCGGGGTATTTATAGCCCCAACCACCAAAAGTGGTCGTTGGAAGGCTGCTGTCGCATGGCGCACCGGACACTGTCCGGTGCGCCAGCCACGTCAGCCGGCCATTGGGTTCTGACCGTTGGAGCTCTGACAGGTGGGGCCTCTGGGCTGTCCGGTGGTGCACCGGACAGGTCCTGTAGATTGTCCGGTGCACCTTCTGCGCGTGCTCTGACCTCTGCGCGCGCAGGCACGCATTAAATGCGTTGCAGTCGACCGCTGCGCGCGAAGTAGCCATTGCTCCGCTGGTCCGGTGTGCACCGGACGCTGTCCGGTGCCTCACCGGACAGTCCGGTGAATTATAGCGGAGCGGCCTCCGATTTTCCCGAAGGTAGCGAGTTTAGCGTCGAGTTCCCTGGTGCACCGGACACTGTCCGGTGGCACACCGGACAGTTCGGTGCGCCAGACCAGGGTGTCTTTGGGTTGTTTTTTGCTCTCTTTGTTTGAACCCTTTCTTGGTCTTTTTATTGGCTTATTGTGAACCTTTGGCACCTGTAAGACTTATAGACTAGAGCAAACTAGTTAGTCCAATTATTTGTGTTGGGCAATTCAACCACCAAAATCAATTTATGAAAAGGTGTAAGCCTATTTCCCTTTCAATCTCCCTCTTTTTGGTGATTGATGCCAACACAAACCAAAACAAATATAGAAGTGCATAATTGAACTAGTTTGCATAATTGTAAGTGCAAAGGTTGCTTGGAATGAAACCAATAAATATTTCTACTAGATATGCATGGATAGCTTTCTTTTCATATTAAGATTTTGGACCACGCTTGCACCACATGTTTTGTTTTTGCAAATCCTTTTGTAAATTTATTTCAAAGTCCTTTTGCAAATAGTCAAAGGTAAATGAATAAGATTTTGAGAAGCATTTTCAAGATTTGAATTTTTCTCCCCCTATTTCAAATGCTTTTTCCTTTGACTAAACAAAACTCCCCCTCAATAAAATCCTCCTCTTAGTGTTCGAGAGGGTTTTAGATATTAGTTTTTGAAGAGGGTGTCCCAATTTGAAATTCTATCAAAAATAAGATACTAATTGAAAAATTTATCATTTCAAAACCTTTTCTTAACTCAAATTTTGAAAATTGGTGGTTGGTGGTGCGGTCCTTTTGCTTTGGGCTAATACTTTCTGCCCCTTTGGCATGAATCGCCAAAAACGGATACTTGAGTGAAATATAAGCCCTTATAACTACTTTATCCCCTTTGGCGAACAAAATAGGAGTGGAGATTATACCAAAGTTGGAGAGTTGCTCGGAGCGACGGCGAAGGATGAGTAATTTGATGGAGTGGAGTGGAAGCCTGTGTCTTCGCTGAAGACTCCAATTCCCTTTCAATCTATGACTTGGTTTGAAATACACTTGAAAACATATTAGTCATAGCATATAAAAGAGACATGATCAAAGGTATATCTATGAGCTATGTGTGCAAAACATCAAAAGAAATTCCGAGAATCGAGAATATTTAGCTCATGCCTAAGTTTGTTTAAAGTTTGTTCATCTAATGGCTTGGTAAAGATATCGGCTAATTGTTCTTTGGTGTTAATATATGCAATCTCGATATCCCCCTTTTGTTGGTGATCCCTTAGGAAATGATACCGAATGGCTATGTGTTTAGTGCGGCTATGCTCAACGGGATTATCCGCCATGCGGATTGCACTCTCATTATCACATAGAAGAGGAACTTTGGTTAATTTGAAACCATAGTCCCTAAGGGTTTGCCTCATCCAAAGTAATTGCGCGCAACAATGGCCTGCGGCAATATACTCGGCTTCGGCGGTAGAAAGAGCTACGAAATTTTGCTTCTTTGAAGCCCAAGACACCAGAGACCTTCCCAAGAACTGGCAAGTCCCCGATGTGCTCTTTCTATTAATTTTACACCCTGCCCAATCGGCATCCGAATAACCAATTAAGTCAAATGTGGATCCCCTAGGATACCAAAGCCCAAACTTAGGAGTATAAACTAAATATCTCAAGATTCATTTTACGGCCGTAAGGTGAGCTTCCCGTCTTGGAATCTTGCACACATGCATACGGAAAGCATAATATCCGGTCG
The DNA here is from genome assembly GCF_902167145.1 of Zea mays. Lineage (NCBI taxonomy): Eukaryota > Viridiplantae > Streptophyta > Magnoliopsida > Poales > Poaceae > Zea > Zea mays. Next base: position 44,978,595 of record NC_050099.1, on the reverse strand, counting down.
AGAAGCACATAAATAGAGTAAAGAACCTATCATCGACCGGTATACCTTTTGATCTACGGATTTACCTCCCGTGTCGAGGTCGAGATGCCCATTAGTTCCCATGGGTGTCTTGATAGGCTTTACATCCTTCATCCCAAACTTGTTTAGAATGTCTTGAATATACTTCGTTTGGCTAATGAAGGTGCCCTCGTGGAGTTGCTTTACTTGAAATCCTAAGAAGTACTTCAACTCCCCCATCATAGACATCTCGAATTTATGTGTCATGATCCTACTAAATTCCTCACAAGTAGATTTGTTAGTAGACCCAAATATAATATCATCAACATAAATTTGGCATACAAACAAATCATTGTCAAGAGTTTTAGTAAATAAAGTAGGATCGGCTTTTCCGACTTTGAATCCATTAGTGATAAGAAAATCTCTTAGGCATTCATATCATGCTCTTGGGGCTTGCTTGAGCCCATAAAGCGCCTTAGAGAGTTTATACACATGGTTAGGATACTCACCATCTTCAAAGCCGGGAGGTTGCTCAACATAGACCTCTTCCTTGATTGGTCCGTTGAGGAAGTCACTTTTCACGTCCATTTGATAAAGCTTGAAGCCATGGTAAGTAGCATAGGCAAGTAATATGCGAATTGACTCAAGCCTAGCTACGGGTGCATAGGTTTCACCGAAATCCAAACCTTCGACTTGTGAATATCCCTTGGCCACAAGTCGGGCTTTGTTCCTTGTCACCACATCATGCTCATCTTGCTTGTTGTGGAAGACCCACTTGGTTCCTACAACATTTTGATCAGGACGTGGAACTAAATGCCATACCTCATTCCTAGTGAAGTTGTTGAGCTTCTCTTGCATCGCCACCACCCAATCCGAATCTTGAAGTGCTTCCTCTATCCTGGTTGGCTCAATAAAGGAAACAAAAGAGTAATGTTCACAAAAATGAGCAACACGAGATCGAGTAGTTACCCCCTTTTGAATATCACCGAGGATGGTGTTCACGGGGTGATCTCGTTGGATTGCTTGGTGGACTCTTGGGTGTGGCGGCCTTGGAACTTGTTCATCTTCCTCATCTTGATCATGGGCATCTCCCCCTTGATCATTGCTCTCCTCTTGAGGTGGCTCAACTTCTTGATCTTCTCCTTCATCATTTTGAGCCTCATCCTTATCTTGAGTTGGTGGAGATACTTTCATGGAGGAAGATGGTTGATCTTGTGCATTTGGAGGCTCTTCGGGTTCCTTAGGATACATATCCCCAAGAGACATGTTCCTTAGCGCGACGCACTGAGCCTCTTCATCACCTAGCTCATCAAGATCAACTTGCTCTACTTGAGAGCCGTTAGTCTCATCAAACACAATATCACAAGAAACTTCAACTAGTCCATAGGACTTGTTAAAGACTCTATATGCCCTTGTGTTTGAATCATATCCTAGTAAAAAGCCTTCTACAGCCTTAGGAGCAAATTTAGATTTTCTACCTCTCTTAACAAGAATAAAATATTTGCTACCAAAGACTCTAAAATATGAAACATTGGGCTTTTTACCGGTTAGGAGTTCGTATGATGTCTTCTTGAGGATTCGGTGTAGATATAACCGGTTGATGGCGTAGCAAGCGGTGTTGACCGCCTCGGCCCAAAACTGATCCGAAGTCTTGTACTCATCAAGCATGGTTCTTGCCATATCCAATAGAGTTCGATTCTTCCTCTCCACTACACCATTTTGTTTTGGCGTGTAGGGAGAGGAGAACTCATGCTTGATGCCCTCCTCCTCAAGGAAGCCTTCGATTTGTGAGTTCTTGAACTCCGTCCCGTTATCGCTTCTAATCTTTTTGATCCTCAAGCTGAACTCATTTTGAGCCCGTCTCAAGAATCCCTTTAAGGTCTCTTGGGTATGAGATTTTTCCTGCAAAAAGAACACCCAAGTGAAGCAAGAATAGTCATCCACAATAACTAGACAGCACTTACTCCCGCCGATGCTTATGTAAGCTATCGGGCCGAATAGGTCCATGTGTAGGAGCTCGAGTGGCCTATCAGTCGTCATAATGTTCTTGTGCGGATGATGAACACCAACTTGCTTCCCTGCCTGACATGCGCTACAAACCCTGTCTTTCTCAAAATGAACATTTGTTAGTCCCAAAATGTGTTCTTCCTTTAGAAGCTTATGAAGATTCTTCATTCCAACATGTGCTAGTCGGCGATGCCAGAGCCAGCCCATGTTAGTCTTAGCAATCAAAATCTACTAAGTATAGCTGACCCTCTAACACTCCCTTAAATGCTACTGAATCATCACTTCTTCTAAAGACAGTAACACCTGTATCCGTAAAAAGACAGTTGTAGCCCATTTTACATAATTGCGAAACTGAAAGCAAGTTATAATCTAAAGAGTCTACAAGTAAAAATATTGGAAATGGAATGGTCAGGTGATATAGCAATTTTACCCAATCCTTTGACCAAACCTTGATTCCCATCCCCGAATGTGATAGCTCGTTGGGGATCTTGGTTTTTCTCATAGGAGGAGAACATCTTCTTCTCCCCTGTCATATGGTTTGTGCACCCGCTATCGATGATCCAACTTGAGCCCCCGGATGCATAAACCTACAAAACAGATTTAGTTCTTGATTTTAGGTACCCAAACGGTTTTAGGTCCTTTGACATTAGATACAAGAACTTTGGGTACCCAAACACAAGTCTTTGATCCCTTGTGTTTGCCCCCAACATACTTGGCAACTACCTTGCCGGATTTGTTAGTTAAAACATAAGATGCATCAAAAGTTCTAAATGAAATGTTAGAATCATTTGATGCAATAGGAGTTTTCTTCTTAGGCAATTTTGCACGGGTTGATTGCCTAGAGCTAGATGTCTCACCCTTATACATAAAAGCATGATTAGGGTGAGAGTGAGACTTCCTAGAATGAATTCTCCTAATTTTGCTCTCGGGATAACTGGCATGGTACAAAATGTAACCCTCGTTATCCTGAGGCATGGGAGCTTTGCCCTTAACAAAGTTAGACAATCTTTTAGGAGGGGCATTAAGTTTGACATTGTCCCCCTTTTGGAAGCCAATGCCATCCTTGATGCCAGGGCGTCTCCCACTATAGAGCATGCTTCTAGCAAATTTAAAATTTTCATTTTCTAAGTCATGCTCGGCTATTTTAGCATCTAATTTTGCTATATGATCATTTTGTTGTTTAATTAAAGCCATATGATCATGAATAGCATCAATGTTAACATCTCTACACCTAGTGCAAATGGAAACATGCTCAACGGTAGATGTAGAGGGTTTGCAAGATTTTAGTTCAACAATCTTAGCATGTAAAATGTCATTTTCACTTCTAAGATTGGAAATGGTAATATTGCAAACATCTAAATCTTTAGCCTTAGCAATTAATTTTTCATTATCATTTCTAAGGCTAGCAAGAGAGATATTCAATTCTTCAATCTTAGCAAGTAAACTAACATTATCATCTTTAAGATTGGGAATTGAAACATCACTAACATTAGAATCAACCTTAGCAATTAATTTAGCATTTTCATTTCTAAGGTTGGCAATAATATCATTACAAGTGCTTAGCTCACTAGATAATTTTTCACATTTTTCTACTTCTAGAGCATAAGCATTCTTAACCTTAACATGCTTCTTGTTTTCTTTAATAAGGAAGTCCTCTTGAGAATCCAAGAGTTCATCCTTCTCATGAATAGCACTAATTAATTCATTTAATTTTTCTTTTTGTTGCATGTTTAGGTTAGCAAAAAGGATGTGCAAATTATCCTCCTCATCACAAGAGTTATCCTCATCGCTAGAGGTTTCATATTTAGTGGACGATTTTGATTTTACCTTCTTCCTTTTGCCGTCCTTTGCCATGAGGCACTTGTGGCCGACGTTGGGGAAGAGGAGGCCCTTGGTGATGGCGATGTTGGCGGCGTCCTCGTCGGAGGAGGAGTCGGTGGAGCTCTCGTCGGAGTCCCACTCGTGGTACACATGGGCATCACCGCCCCTCTTCTTGTGGTACCTCTTCTTTTCTCTCCTCTTGCCCTTCTTGTCGTCGCCCCTGTCACTGTCGCTAGATAGTGGACATTTTGCAATAAAATGACCGGGCTTACCACACTTGTAGCAAACTTTCTTGGAGCGAGGCTTGTAATCCTTCCCCCTCCTTTGCTTGAGGATTTGGCGGAAGCTCTTGATGATGAGCACCATCTCCTCATTGTCGAGCTTAGAGGCGTCGATGGGTTGTCTACTTGATGTAGACTCCTCCTTCTCCTCCGTTGCTTTGAATGCGACCGATTGTGCTTCGGGCGTGGAGGGGCCATCTAGCTCGATGATTTTCTTTGAGCCTTTGATCATCAACTCAAAGCTCACAAAATTTCCTATCACTTCTTCGGGAGACATTAGTGTGTATCTAGGACTACCACGAATTAATTGAACTTGCGTAGGGTTAAGAAAAACAAGTGATCTAAGAATAACCTTGACCATTTCATGGTCATCCCATTTTGTGCTCCCGAGGTTGCGCACTTGGTTCACCAAGGTCTTGAGTCGGTTGTACATTGCTTGAGGGTCCTCGCCTTGGTTGAGTCGGAATCGACCGAGCTCCCCCTCAATCGTCTCCCACTTGGTGATTTTGGTCACTTCATCTCCTTCGTGTGCGGTCTTGAGCACGTCCCAAACCTCCTTGGCGCTCTTCAACCCTTGCACCTTATTATACTCCTCCGGACTTAGAGAGGAGAGGAGTATAGTAGTTGCTTGAGAGTTCAAGTGCTTGATTTGGGCCACCTCGTCCTCATCATAATCTTCATCCCCCACGGATGGTACCTGTACTCCAAATTCAACAATGTCCCATATACTTGTGTGGAGTGAGGTTAGGTGAAACTTCATCATTTCACTCCACCTACTATAATCTTCACCGTTAAAAGCCGGTGGTTTGCCTAATGGGACAGAAAGTAATGGAGTATGCTTTGAAATGCGAGAATAGCGTAGGGGAATCTTACTAAACTTCTTGCGCTCATGGCGCTTAGAAGTGACGGACAGCGTGTCGGAGCCGGAGGTGGATGGCGACGAAGAGTCGGTCTCGTAGTAGACCACCTTCTTCATTTTCTTCTTCTTGTCACCGCTCCGACGCGACTTGTTGTGTGAAGGGGATCCCTTCACCTTGTTGGCGGACTCCCCGGATGGAGCCTTCCCATGGCTTGTGGCGGACTTCTCGCCGGTCCCGATCTCCCTCTTGGCGGATGCTCCCGACATCACTTCGAGCGGTTAGGCTCTAATGAAGCACCGAGCTCTGATACCAATTAAAAGTTGCCTACGGGGGTGAATAGGGCGAATCTGAAATTTATAAACTTAAGCACAACTACAAGCCGGGTTAGCGTTAGAAATATGAACGAGTCCGAGAGAGAGGGTGAAAAACAAATCGCGGACAAATAAAGAGTGAGACACGATGATTTGTTTTACCGAGGTTCGGTTCTTGCAAACCTACTCCCCGTTGAGGTGGTCACAAAGACCGGGTCTCTTTCAACCCTTTCCCTCTCTCAAACGGTCACTTAGACCGAGTGAGCTTCTCTTCTCAATCAAACGGGACACAAAGTCCCCGCAAGGACCACCACACAATTGGTGTCTCTTGCCTTGGTTACAATTGAGTTTGATCACAAGAATGAAGGAAGAAAAGAAGCAATCCAAGCGCAAGAGCTCAAATGAACACAAATGACACTCTCTCTAGTCACTATTTGATTTGGAGTGATTCCGAACTTGGGAGAGGATTTGATCTCTTTGGTTGTGTCTAGGATTGAATGCTATAGCTCTTGTAATGTGTTGAAGGTGGAAAACTTGGATGCCATTGAATGTGGGGTGGTTGGGGTATTTATAGCCCCAACCACCAAAAGTGGCCGTTGGAAGGTTGTTGTCGCATGGCGCACCGGACAGTCCGGTGTGCCACCGGACAGTCCGGTGCGCCAGCCACGTCAGCCGGCCGTTGGGTTCTGACCGTTGGAGCTCTGACAGGTGGGGCCCCTAAGCTGTCCGGTGGTGCACCGGACAGGTCCTGTAGACTGTCTGGTGCGCCTTCTGCGCGTGCTCTGACCTCTGCGCGCGCAGGCGCGCATTAAATGCGTTACAGTCGACCGTTGCTCGTGAAGTATCCGTTGCTCCGCTGGCACACCGGACAGTCCGGTGCGCCAGACCAGGGTGCCTTTGGGTTGTCTTTTTCTCTCTTTGTTTGAACCCTTTCTTGGTCTTTTTATTGGCTTATTGTGAACCTTTGGCACCTGTAAGACTTATAGACTAGAGCAAACTAGTTCGTCCAATTATTTGTGTTGGGCAATTCAACCACCAAAATCAATTTAGGAAAAGGTGTAAGCCTATTTCCCTTTCAGAACTGCCACGTCAAGTTCTTCTTATATGCATAACTTATCTATGTTGTTTCTTTTACTACATGTCCTCTATTTCAGAAATTGTTAAATGCGCCTTTGTATATGTACCAAATAGTTTCTTGCATGTGCAACTTGCCCACAGATGAGTTCGGACTGTACCAACTGGGATGCGGCGACAACAAAAATATTCCTCGACCTATGCATCATTCAGAATAACCTTAATAACTTCACTAGCTTAGGCTTAACTAAACATGGATTGCAACAAGTGTATCGCAGCTTCAAAGAGCATATTGGTCTTGATTATGAAAACAAAAAATGCAAAACAATTATCGTTCTATCTGATTTCGCTTCTCGTTCGTGTACTGTTGCTCCTATGATTAATCCTCCTCCTCCATTATCGCACGTGACAGGACATCAATGGGTGGAACATATTTTGAGGGATTTTAGGAAGTCTCGTGACAATTTTCGTATGACTCCAGACAGGGGCGGACCCAGTGGGTGGTCCATATGGGTCACGACACACCCTAAGATTACATTAGAGTAGTTAGCATAGTGGTATAAGTGCTATATTTTAAACTTGGTGGTCAAAGTTCGAGTCTTGTTGATTCCTATTTTTTGTTTGTATGTTTTATATTTTTTTCTAGCACACCCTAAGCATAGAAGTTGTGTCCGCCACTGACTCCAGATGATTTTATGGTATTGCAAGATACTTTAGTGAGGTATCACGGGTTAAGGTCAACACAAGAGGTGGAGTCATGTGAGGCATTAGGGATGTTCTTATGGGCTTGTGGGTCACAACAAGCGACACGCCAAATTAGAGCCAGATTCGAAAGGTCTTTGGATACCATTAGTAGGAAAATGACTATGATGGCAGATGCTATGTATTGTTTTGCACAAACCATTATATGTCCAAAGGATCCAACATATTCTAAAGTGCATAAAAGCTCAGACCTTATGCCCCTTTCTTTGACGGGTGTATAGGAGCCTTAGATGGTACACACATTCCAGTTCACGTATGTCATTAGTCGAGGCTTGACTACATAAACAGAAAAGGATGGCCTAGCTACAATATATTAGGTATAGTGGACATGGATATGTGGTTCACTTTTCTTGATGCTGGGTTAGCTGGTTCTTGTCATGATATGCGGCAGTGCTCTGGAATTATATGGAAGAAGCGAATTATCCACACCCATCAGCAGTTAGGCATGTTATGTTGGCATTGTATACATTGTCTTCATTACGATCTAGTAAATGTTTTTCTGAGTTTATTTTTTTGTGTACAGGGAGGTATTATCTAGTGGATGTTGGTTACTTAATTCGTGAAGGTTACTTGCCACCATATCAGAATCAGAGGCATCGTTTAGAAGATTTTAATCGAAGAGGAACAAAAACTGTGTAGGAAAAGTTCAATTTCCACCACTCGAGTCTGTGAAATGTAGTTGAACAGGATTTTGGACTTCTCAAATCAAGATGGCATGTGCTACAAGGACTCCCAATGTACGAAAAGAAGCAGGCAAGTAAAGATTGTAATTGCTTGTTTTGCTTTACACAACTATTTGTTGGACCGTGGCCACAGAGGAGGATCAGGGAGTAGTTCGCATGGCCAAGCTGATTACGATGTGTCAGATTGGGTGAATGTTAATGCAAGTCAAGAAATGACATTAGTTAGAGATTGGACCGCTGTTGGAGTATCATTGATGTAGTGTATGTAATGAAGTAGCTAGATGTAATGAAATAGTTAGATGAATGTTAATACATTTATGTAATGTATCTCATTGATGTAGTGCATGTAGTGAGAGATTAGAAGCAGGCAAGTGAAGATTACTGGAGTATCATCGTGTTTGTAATGTATTATGTACTGAGTATTCTCTGGTGCTGAGTAATCATGCAATGTATTGGGTGAATGTTAATACATTTATACTTTTATAAAATTACTTTATCAGACAAATCGGTGCACTGGCGGTTCATTAGCGGTTGTGTTAACAAAACCGAAGTGGAAGTAGCCCGTTCCACTGGCGGTTGGCAAAGTGCACAGGCAGTGGAAATAACATTTCACTTGTGGTTCACTTAACACTACCGCCAGTGTAAATAGCACCTTTCCACTGGCGATTCACTTAACACAACCGTTAGTAGAAATAGCTCATTTCCATTTGCGGTTCCTTAAGGCGGGTCCACCTGTTTATTTTCAGTAGCGCGCGGTAACTGAAATTGAGAGTATAAATTTCTACGTGTCGTCAGCTTAGAGCTCATTTCTACTAGTGCTATTCAATTTTAAGGTGCATATGGGGGTCACAGCTCTAAGGCCTGATTTGGTGATTAGGGATCCCGAATGGATCCATGGGGGAGGAATCCCCTTGCAATTTAATTTTGAATAACAAGAGGATTTCTTCTCATGGAGATCCCCGATCACCAAATCAGTACTAAAAGAGATGTCTATCGTCCACATGCTGCGTGATATACATAACAACATGACTTTGCATGAGCCACGATTCTGTGTGTGTTGTTTTGCACGTGCCACCATTCCATGTGATACGTAGGTTACATGGCTTTGCATGATGGCAATTGGCACCGTACCGCCACGCCCACGCCATGCGGGCGTCACGGTGGCGTCATGCAGGGTCCGTCGTCTCAGGGGTCAGGACGGACCGAAGCGCCGCGCGTCGCGTCGTTTTCGTCGGGGTCTCGCTCTCTCGCATGGAATCAACCCGATGGGACGTCGCGCCGTCGCCACGCGCCAAATAAGCTCGCACCGGCCGCGGCTCCCATTGTCTCGTCGCGACGTCGCCTGGCTCACTGGCTGGCTCCCGTCGCTGTCCCCCCGCGTCCCCTGCGGCCCTGCCACGGGTTCCCCCGGAGCCTGTGTCGCCTGTGGCGGTGCGCGAACAGAGCGCAGCCACCCATGCGCGGCCACGGGCGTCCGTCCGTCGGTCCGCTGCGACGCGGACGTGCCGGGCCGGCGTGCGGACGGGCTTCTGGTCCGTATCGACGAGAAACCCCGCGTCGTTATTTGGGGGGAAAAAAGCTAAGGTTCGGTGGCGAATGGGCGATGTCAGTGGACCGACTCGGTTCGTGCAGTGTGCCCGGCACGTCGACCGTGCGTGCGGACAGCAGCAGCGTCCTAGTCTGGCGTGGCGTCTTAACCGGGGCGCCGGAGCGGCGTCCGCGTGTGCGTGCGGCATGCAGCCATCTACCGTGTGTATGCGTGCGACGACACGAGACACGACGGGTTCCGTCGCGAGTGGCTGAGTTCAGCTTGGAGCCAAGGCAATCAAGGCGGCTTAAAGCCGCCGGCGCCGGCAACGGCAACCGCCCAGCGTTTAAAGTCCCGCGCGGTGACGTGCGTCCCGGCCCAAAGTTCGCAGCTAGGCGCGGCCCAGACCGAGTTCCCGGGTCGCTGCGGGTTCGTCACGGCCGCCCGCCGCGTGCGTTTTGGGGAAGCACGCTACCTGCTGAAACCTGAACGGTAGCAATGGGGCTGGGGCCTGGGGGCTGGGGCTTCCTGAGACCGGCGAGGCAATTGCATTGCACGGGAGAGTACCCATGGTCGTCGCACACGAGTCAGCGCTTGGGAGCCCTCAAAACCAGTAGGGGTGGAAACGGATCGAATACGCACGGATACGAATTCGAATGTTGCAGTTTACCATATTTTAGTCCGGATTCGGATACGAATTCAAATATCTTCGGATACGAATACAAAACGGATAGTCGAATATGAATTCTTATTCGAATATTTACTCAATTCAACTCAAATAGCATACTCTAAAATTTAACATATGTATATGTGAATTTTTATTTAAGTACAAGTTTATAGATAGTCAAAACAAACTTAAAAAAAATAGATTTCTCATGATACTCTATATCTAAGTCAATAAAACTATATAAATAATATTTTTAAACTATTGAATCGTGTAACAAAAGGTAAACAACAACACGTGATATTTAGTAAGTGACATTTATACAAATACAAGTAAACTAAAATTGATATAAAATAGTAAATGTACCAAGAAAAACAACTTTTTCGTTCTAAAATGAATGAATGTCTTATATAAATGTGTGTAACAAAACTTTAATGAAAACATGAAGAAATTTATATCTTTATTGTAAAGTGGAGAGTTATAGTTGAATGTTTATGGAACTTCGTTGAGATGTGTTCACTATATAGATAAAGTGGAGAGTTATAATTGAATGTTTATGAAACCTATTAAATTTTATTATTGAATATCACTAGAAATATATGATATATTTATTTATCATATAAATATTTTTTTAATATTTTAAATGATATATATCATTTTTAGTATATTATTAAACTTAAAATCATTTTTAATTAGTAATTAGTGATAAAGTTAAGTTTTAAATGGTTTCATGGAACATTTTTTTCACGAATACGGATAACATCGAATGTTTCATGGTTTTTTCGAATACGAATATGAAATCGGATAAAGAAAAGTACTATAAATCGAAATCAAATATATCCATTTGACATCCATATTAAAATCGAATACGGATACGGATATCCATATTAGCAGTTTTAGCAAATACGAATACGGATAATTTGAATTTCCAGACATCTATTTCCAGCCCTAAAAACCAGGCCTGCGACGGACCGGGAGGACGAGACAGACAGACAGACAGACTCGCACGACAGACAAACACGAGGGTGACCGGAGAGTCTGTGGCTGGCGCAGCCCGCAGCCGAGTCTCTGCATGAAGATCTTCGTCTTGGCGAGGCGGACTGACCGCCGTGGCCAACCCGCTCCAGGGTCCACAGCGCTCCTCCGCACCTCCTTCAGTCCTTCTTCATCAGTTTGGCAATTCACGTGCTCAACCTCAGATTCGGCGACTGGCCAGTGCTTCGGCTACAATGCCCTTGGTGGCAGCCCAGCGCTGACCCGACCCGACGGGCAGCAGCAGTAACAGCAATGCGTAAGCACTGACCTGGCTAACGTGCGGAGTCTGGCACGAATGTTATGCAACCTTTATGTTGGTCACTCGTTTTAGTCCGAAAGGATTTCAAAAAAAAGTCAACACAAGTTATTAAGGTTCTGATTGTAAGCACCTAGTTTTTAAGAAACTGATTTATGAAATTAAGATAGTTTCAAACATACCGATTTAGGCTATCCGCATTCATACTACTCTAAATTTCTACTCTAAAAGGAATATTCTATCCCCGTCAGCAAGATTATCTACTCTATACCACAATCTTCTACAGTCATGTTTACTCTATATCTCAACTCTATACCAACACACCGTACCCATGCTGCTGCTCTCTGCCTGTAGCTCTACCTGCAGAGTTGATGCCCGTACAGCTCTACCTCCGTCCGGTTTATTTTATTGCTATAGCGTTGATGCCCGTACAGCTCTACCTGCAGAGTTCTGGATGTGTGACTGCAAAATAGCGCAGGTGATAGCGTCCGCTGTTGCACCCTTTTCTTACTGCATGTGTGACTGCATGTGTATAGCGTATCTTTTACAGCTCGCGACTGTGCCCAGCCTTATACCTCAATTTATAGGAATTCAATTCTCAGTTTCTTAAAAACTAAGAAGCTGATTTCTCCTAGCTAAAAAAAATAAAAATTAGGTTGCCTGCTAACAGAACCTAAGTTGAAAGCTTCTCCCTCCAAAATAAAAGAAAGATGGTGCATCAGAAGGACGACAGATGAAGCTTTGAAGCGTGCTTTTAGATGGGAGCCGTTGGATAGACGAACTGCTGGGAGCTTTGTATGACAAAGCCTTTGTTCTGGAGTTGCTAGTTGATGTTTGCAATAGTTTGAGATGTCCCTTGTATCGCCTCACGAGGGGAAGCTTAATAATATGTTTGTATCTGCGTTTGTGGTTCCTGTTGTGGTCTGCTTATCCTTTTTCCTGAAAGTGCTCCATCTAGATGGGCTAGGCCAATGTGCCGGTCATGATGGATCATTTGTATCACTTGATGAACTTTGGATCCTACTACCACCATTCACAAATTTATGATACCGTTGTCTTGTCTTATTCAAAAATGTAAAATTTTAAGTCAACCACAAACTACCATAAAAACAAATCATAAAAAATGACAACTCATTTTTTTTGAATAAGACAAGTTGTCAAAGTTTTTTTAAAAGTTAACGATGCCATATATTTATGAATGGAGGGAGTATTTTATAATAAAATAGAGGGCTTTGTCTCTTTGTAAAAAAAAGCATTCGTGCTCATATAGTCATTTCGAATGTGACTAATCAGTTTTTGTGCGTATGAAGTATTCGTACGGTTTCTATATTCACAATATTTATAATATTTATTCTATATTGAAAATAAACAGTTGTGCCCCGCGCTCATTTTTGCAGACTGGGAGAGTGGAGCACAAATAAATATAAGTAATACATACTGACATTTTTTTGACTTCACTTTTCCCCTCTCAGTAACTGAAAGATCGTCAGCATCATTAACTTACGCACGGAAGATTTGTGTTGTGTAGCACAAAATACTTCTCCGTTCCATGAATGGATTCATGTAAACGGGCGCGGTGACCAATCGCAGGCATCCACCTGTCCACCGTCCTCTCCGGCCTCGTGTCCTCCTCCTTATTAACCGCGCCCACTGCCCACTGCAGAATCTGAGCTCCAACTACGGACCCAAAAATCCGCAACCCTTCTCTTTTTCCTGAGTTTCTCGTTTCCCCTCCTTGGGCTCGGAGGCTACAGTTCCTGCCCCACCCGCAAGACTGCCCCCGCGCGCGGCCGCGGCCATGTCCTTCCCGCGGCTCCTCCTGGCCGTCCTCGCCGCCACGGTGGCGGCGGCGTACGCGCCCGCGCGCGCGGCGGGCGCCGGCGCCGGTGCCTGCGCGGCGGAGAAATTGTCCAGCAACCGCGTGTTCCAGACGTGCGCCGACCTGCCCCGCCTCGGCGCGTCGCTGCACTGGTCCTACGACGCCGCGGCGTCGTCCCTGTCGGTGGCGTTCCTGGCGGCCCCGCCGTCCGCCGGCGGGTGGGTCGCCTGGGGCCTGAACCCCAAGGGCCAGAGCATGGACGGCACGCAGGCGCTGGTGGCCGTCCCCAGCGGCGGCGGCGGCGGCGGCGGCGCGTACGAGGTGCAGACCTACAGCATCTCCGGCACCTCGCTCGGCTCCCCGGGGGCCCCCCTCGCCTACCCGACGTCCGACCTCGCCGCCGAGCTCGGCGGCGACGGCCGCGTCCGGATCTTCGGCACGCTCAAGCTCCCGAACGGCACGGGCGGCGCCGAGGTCAACCAGGTGTGGCAGGTGGGGCCCTACTCCGGCGGGATCCAGATACACGAAATGAAAGGCGACAACATGAACGCCAAGGGCACGCTGAACCTCCTCACCGGCGCCACCGCCGCCGCCAGCGGTGGGGGCAGTATCCTCAGGAAGAAAAATGTGAGTCGCTCCGGCTCCGTTCCCCCCCTTTTGTCTGTTCGTGCTAAACCATCCGTTCGTTTCTTTGCTTATCACGCCCCGGTGCAAAATTTTAGAGACAATTTGATCCCATTCACAGCACAGCTCTACTAGTGTTCGATCCCTGACCCAATTTTCACCTTTTTTTAATAATAAAAAAAGAATAACCTTTTTAGCAAAGGAGCTCTTCTGTATCCACATGAAGCGTTACTGTATTCACATGAGGCACCTTCACATGAAGCGTTACTGCAACTGAAAAAAAAGAGATAATTCCTTTATCTGAAAAAAAACAAGCCACACAAATTTAAGTTTGTCGCATGTCGATGTAGGGACCGATTTAAAATTTCCAGGATTGGAAAATGCGTGAAGTCATGTTGTTCTACGATAGTCCCCGACTGAAATCAAAACCGTATTAGGGGGTGTTTGGTTACCCCAAACTAAAATTTAGCCCCCGTCACATCGAATGTTTGAACCTCCGTTTCGGGTATTAAATGTAGTCGGATTATAAAACTAATTTCTCAGCCGAAGATTAAAAGACGAGACGAATCTAGTCCAGTTGGTTGGGTCTATATTTCATACTCTTATTTGAAAGTCAAACGCTTGATGTGACCCGGGCTAAACTTTAGCAGGGGCAACCAAACACCCCCTTAGTCCTAGTCCGTACGGCAGGCAGCGTTTGCTGACCGTGTGACAGACTGACAGTACATCAGGCTCCTGTCTTCCTCACCCGTACGTACGTACACTACGGATTTCGACGCACTGCTATTACTATACTGTCCAGTAGTAGATCGAACTGATTAACTGAAACCGTTCTGATCCGGCACGCAGACGCACGGGATCCTGAACGCCGTGAGCTGGGGCCTCCTGCTGCCCATGGGCGCCACCTTCGCTCGGTACCTCAAGACGTTCAGGTCCGCCGACCCGGCCTGGTTCTACCTCCACGTGGCGTGCCAGCTGGCCGGGTACGGCGTCGGGGTGTCCGGCTGGGCCACCGGCATCCACCTCGGGAACCTGTCCAAGGGGATCACCTACTCGCTCCACCGGAACATCGGGATCACGGTCTTCGCCCTCGGCACTCTGCAGGTAACTGACTCCACACTTCACAGCGCAGCGCAGGCGCAGCACACACCCATGACCCATCCTTCCTTCTCATGGCTTTGGCTTTGCTCTGCTCTGCTTTGCTTTTGGCTGCTAGTAGGTCTTTGCGCTGTTCTTGAGGCCGAAGAAGGAGCACAAGTACCGGGTGTACTGGAACGCGTACCACCACTCGGTGGGGTACACGGTGATCGTGCTGGGCGTCGTCAACGTCTTCAAGGGCATGGCCATCCTGGACGTGGAGCGGAGGTGGAGGACGGGCTACGTCGCCGCCGTCTCCGTGCTGGCCGCCGTCGCCGTGGCGCTGGAGGCCGTCACGTGGGGCGTCGTGCTGCGGCGCCGGAAGCAGGAGGAAAAGACCTCCAACGCCGGCCGCTTGCCGCTGTCTATGTAATATATATATATATACCTCATCGTCGTCGTCGTCGGGGGCGTCTCACTATATATCTATCTGATCTGATCTGATCTTCAGAGTAGTAGGCCTTACGATGGGTTGGGTTAGCTAGCTAGTGTGTGTATCTTCATTGTATGGTAGGTGTCTCTGTGTGTGTGTGTATACTGCACGTTCGTATACTGGAGATGAGTGAGTGTGATACCGGCCGGCGGCATTGGTCTTTGGCTGTTGCCTTTTTGTTTCTGTTCGTTCGTGAATGCTGATCTGATCATGCACTTGCGTTCTGGGATCATGCTATTTTGGCTGCTGCTCCATCTCGCAAAGAGGAGAAAAAAAAGGCTGGTGAGGTGTGCTCGGTCAGTAGCTGTAGCTGGTTGGTTGGTGAAGCTGGGATGGGAACGGGACGGTACACGTAGTGGAAGCCCCACACAACACAACGCCAAGTGTCGACGTCGCCGCGCGACCCACCAGTCCACCTTTGCCAAGGCGTTCGGCTCATGCGTCCACGCGAATCCATCCACACATGAGAGTGATCCGAGAGGAGTATAGCGTGTGGCTCACTTGGCTTGGTTCGCTTCGACAGTGGGAACTGGAGAAAAAAAAAAGCTTGTGGCGCTGGATGTAGAGCGCCACTTTTTTCCTCTGGTGGTGGAAAGAGGAGGCGGCGCACGAGAGACACGGTACAAGATATATAGAGAGATAAGAACACCAGCAAAAACTCTAACCACAACATGCGGTTCATTTCTGCTAGCTTGCTGCGACACTTGACGATCCTTGTGATCTCCCGTCCTGCCAGCTCGAAGCTTCCCCAAAATTCCAAAGCTTTTCGCCGGCGGTGGATACGCAACCTAAACGCCTGGCCAAACCCCAGCTACTACCGACCGGCTCACACCAAATGATAAAATTGTCGCGGGGCTTGGGATGGAGCCCTGCACTGTTCAGTTCAGTGTACCAGAAACCTAACTGCGCATCAGTATCTCCTAGTCCTATTCTATATCCATCTCTCAGCAGTTCAGTCACCCAAAATATTGTTTTACACTATTTTATATTTTATATTACATTATTTATAAAGTGTAGTTTGAATATGGGTTATGTCCAAGCTTCGAACCTACGCTGCTTCATTGCTTGTCAATACTGCTTATCGCTGAATCTTTTGTTCTGGGTGCGTGCGTGAGAGCATGACGACCCATCATCATTCATCAGTGGGGAGTTGGAAAGTCTCTGTTTCGCTGCCTGCACTTGGCTGGCTCTGGCTCTGCTTCTGTCCACCTCAACCGCACTAGCAATCTAGCATTCGTGCGGCCGGTCACCTTCTGTTGGTGGGTGGAAGGCTGGAAGCATGGGAGGGTTTCAGTCTCCAGAGTCAAAGGGGGAGCCAGCAAACTCACCATGAACGCGATCTCCGGACCTCTCTCTATCTCTCTGTTTTTTTTTTAAAAAAAAAGAAGCGGTGTGGCGTTGCTGTAGGAGCAGGCGAGCAGCTGCAGTTCTCGTTGCGCTGTATTGCAGTAGGAGCAAAGCATCGTCCAATCAATAGACTATACAAGCATACAACCTCCATTACTATACATACAACCATACACTCACTCCACTTTGCACCAACACAATTTCAATGCCACATCTACTACTTAACTTAAGAAGGTCAAAAAAAAAAGGTTAGCTTGAAAATTTTACCTACTACAGGTAATTACAACAATTGCACTCTCTTCTTTCTTCCTTTTTTTTCCTCTCTCTTTCTTTCTCTCTCGCTTTTTGATTCGACACGCAAAGAACGGCAGGACGACGCACATGTAAGGAGCAGGAATGCAGGACGATGAAGCAAAGGCAGCGAAACTCGCTTTCACAAGCCCCCGCACAGGTCACGCACCTCCGAGCTACCGAAGCTGGCGAGATCGGAACGGTGCAGGTGGTTCGACTGGTTATCCGACGCGGCAACGTCGTCACGAGGCGAGGCAGCGGCAGAGCGCCGGTTGGCGGGCAGGGGAGCCGGAGGCGCCGGGCAGCAGTGCCGGACGGTGACCCTGTGCGCGACGGCCTCGGCCGAGGAGCTGGAGCTGCCCGTGACTGTCACCGAGAGCACGACCTCCAGGTCTCGGGTGGCCTCGCGCCACCGGTTCCGCTGTGCTCCGTCGACGTACTCTTCCTGCGTCAGGAAGTCGTCGTGGCGCACGACGACTTCCGCTGTTTCTCCTGGGCCGATGAGACCCATCGATGGTTGGACCTGTTTGAGACATCGCAGGGCGAGAATCGGTTGTCCGTAAAGGCAAGATAGACGAGCACAGTAAAGGAGGATGGTACAACAGTAGAAATACAGAAGAGAGAGAGAGAGAGAGAGAGAGAGAGAGAGAGAGAGAGAGAGAGAGAGAGAGAGAGAGAGAGAGAGAGAGTAACTCACTGACTTACCTCAAGCCAAAGTGGGAAGCCAAAGGACGCCCTTGGGAGCAGCTCCTCAGATTGGGTTCCGCCCTGCTTTCTGACTGTCTGGCCTTCACACAGGATTTCAAAAGCGGCCTTGCTGGTTTCACAGTTATTAGTTATCCGGAGGATGACATCTTCTTGGTGATTTTCCAATGTAATGTTGTTCGCGTTGACGACGGTGTCCGGAACAGAACGGAGCTCTCGAAGCAAAGAGCGAACCTTTTTGTTAGATTCGATTATTTTTCCAAACTCTTGCCTCCTTATCAGCTCGTCTACTCTTGCAATATCGACGCTGAATGTACATCTCACGGGTTTATGGTCACTGTCTGTGACATCCATGCAAGATTCGTACCTGTCAAAGAGCAAAAAAAAAGGATCACATGAACCCAGTAGTTCTCTTCCTCCACACACACACAGAATGGTAAAGATACAAAGACGCCTGGCTCTGTCAAATCTTACGCTGTGATTGCAGCGACGACAGGGCACTCTAATGAGCATTCAGCTATTGGTACAGGACGGCTATCTCGATACAGTATCCTGTCGCACCAAGCAGGTATTCTCTTCTTCTCGCCTGAATCATACCCTGCATATATGGAGATGACGGAACAAACTCATATCTCAAGCAGGCGGTACGAGTACTGTTACTGTCCATAGAGCAGCGAAAGATGCACATTTTTAAGAGGCAAGGCAAGTACTATGAGGCAGCATCAAATGCAGTGTACCTGAGAGACCCGACTGGTGTCTCTGGAACTTGTAGGTTGGAGGAAATCTGATTGGGCCTTCACGCATTCCCTGAAACACATTTCCCGCCTTCATTTCCGCTCGAAGTTGATCCCTTTCTCTAAGCCAGTCAAAGCTCCTCTGGGAGACCATGTCCCTTGCTTCATCATAGGTGATGCCATCAAGTCGGTAGTTCAAATCACCAAGGAAGATAACCATATCAGCTTCTGCCAGATCAGGCCTACCTTCATCTGCTTGATTTTCATTAGCCTGCCATTATTACAAGTATGCACACATAAATAGTTTCATACCCAAGACGAAACCTAGCCAGTTATTGCCGCGAACAAAGCTTGATGATCGCATGCACTCACTGCTTTATGCAATTGGACAGCTGTAGCAGAAGCTGTAGTACAACAAATAAAGAAAATGTGTAACTGTTTCATGTATTATGTATAGCAATGTTAGTAAATAATAGTGCTTCCAAGAGGCATTTGGCAACAAAATACCTGCAGATCCCTGAGGTTTGGTGAAAGTCATTGTCCGATAAATGCGGTCAAAATCAGCATTGCGGCGGCTAACATTCTCTTGATGTGCAGCAAAATGATTGTTTACAAAACATATCCTGCGACCAAAGACTCTTATTCTTAATCCGACGCCACCCTGAAAGAAGCATCGGCTGTCATTTATACAGCTACAGTGTGGCACAGCCAAGGAAATTTAGAGCACAACTTTGTCAGGCATGAAAAGCTAATAATCAACTATTGAATTCAAATATATAGTTCCAAGAGTTTATCTACAGACTACAGATTACTGAAGTTGGAACCTTCCAAAGTTAGTCGTCAGTTGAATTCTTTTGTTCTAACATAGGTGGACACCATCGCTTCTCCATGGTACAGCCACAAAAAGAACAGCACATTTTAATAAGTTTACTGAATCTATATTGCACTAACTCTAATATATGGCATGCAGTTTGCCACCCTCTTTTCCCTTTTTATGCAAACATTTTCTTTTATTTTATATTGTCCAGAAGAGAGAGGCTAGGCGATGCCTAGTGGTAGTACACAGATCACAGATGGTACCTGGTACCTTCATCAGAAACAAAAAAACAAGTGAAGATGCCTAGATAATCACTTACCTTGTTGCCAATAGCACGCCCAAAGCCACATGGCACTGCAGCAGTATCAACATCACCAACATGTGGCCTAAGGTCATTCGTTGCCCTTCAAATAATCATGACACAGAATGTGGAAATATGGGATAAGTATGGAAGCGCAAACTGTAATAATCATGTGAACAGAAATTTATAATGTGTCATTAAGAAATGATTCGTGATTAATCAGTACCATGCAGCAATAAGTAGTCCTGCCAACTGCCTTGAACCAACTCTGTGGAAGGATATTCCCTCATCAAGTGTTTTGCCAATACTGTCTATCCACCACTGCCCATTGGCACTGCCTTCAAGCCCTACCTAAGGCCATAAGAGAGCTATTTTGAATCAAATATTCACGTTAAAGAACAATAATCAAATGTATAGGTGACGATAGCTGGTAATGTTGACATTTCTCGATTAAACTGAAAGCAGTAGGAGAAAGATCAATATACAGTAATGAATAGGGAAAAATATAAAGTTATTAGTGTTCCAGCCCTTTCAGTTGTCAGGGGTAAAGTGGATACTTTCTAAAATTGGATCTATAATTAACACAAGAACAGAATAAATTAACTTCCCAAGTTAAGCTACAACATTGAAAACTTTAACTCACGATAGAGAGCAAATAATAACAAGGTGGAGACACAGTACAAGCATTAGGGTGTATTTACATTGCATTTTGGCACAAATAAAAACCTAAATGATTGAATGCTTCAGGACCATGAACATCAAGGTCCACAAATATTCCCTATATTTCATAATATTGTTCAAGAAAACGAAACAATGGTATTGAATACTCCCTCGATTTTTCAAGAGGTCACATATTTTGGACAAGCTTATACGAAAATCTTCCTAAATTCATGAAACAGGTGGAATAGAGACAATAGGAAGATCGTCAGAAACTATGCATACTTATTCTTTAAATATCTTCAATTCAAAATTCTTAACCAGATTGTTTTCCTCACTGTTCTGACACCTATTTGCCAAATTGAATGCTATCTTCACACTTGCTGAAAGAAATAAATATTAAGGTGAGGCAAAGCATCTTACACTTTCTTTGGCAGCTGCCATGGCAAGAACTCCAGCACCCATCTCGACCTCTTGCAAACCAACCACCACCAGCCCAACATCAAAAAATGCACCACCCAACCATGACCTTAGTGCTTCAGGAGAAGCTTTCTCTTGTGCAACATTCCAAGTCCCAACCAGTATTTTAAGGTTCTCTAGCCTTGTGTATAACAGTTCCCTGCTAGCCAACTCATAGCATAGAATATCATCTAGGGAGCTAGGGGAACTTAGAGGCCATCCTCGAATACCACCATGATGTGCCAAAGAAAAAATGTAAGAATCACTAATTGCCATGTCTATGACTGGGCAGCTATGACCAATCCATCCTGCCTGAAGGTTACCTTCGACATCGACAACTTGAATAGTGCCACTTGCATAGCCCACCCAAACCTTGTCTCCGAGTGTCTTTATGCATCGAACAGAAGAACTATGGTAATGAAATTCTCGCAGTCTATTCCCATTTCCATCCCAAACAATAATTGAACCATCTGTGCAACCAGACCAAATTGTCCCATTCATTGCTTGAGCCACTGCTTCAGTTCGCCGATTATCTTCGACAAATGTCCCTTTTGTTGCAACTCTGCGTACAGCATCAGCTGCGCCCATCAAGGCATTCCTAGATTTCTGAAAAAATGTGAAAGAACCTTGCGGCCTCTCCCTTTTTGTGGGTTTTACTTTAATCTCTTCCTCTATGAATTGTTCGGGCATTACTGGGGCCTCAGGACGAGCTAAGTCGACTTGTCCATCGATGCCAAATACTTTTAAAAGTTCCCTAGTCTTAGCATCCCTGTATAAAATGTATAAGAAAAATAAGAGCCAGGAACTTGAGTCAACTGTTAGATATATCTGTATTTATCAAAGTATACCAAAGAGCAAATGTCATGCTAGTTAGACTCCAAATTTTCGCTCGGCAGTTGTCTGCGAGCATGTGTTTCACATCAGCAGCAGGCAATGAGCACATGTTACCAATTGTAGCATGGTTTCTAAGGTCAATATAAGATTTTTCAACCAGCGAGGCAGCGTTATGACGTTCTCCTGATGTAAATGAGAGGGACTTAGCAATGGTGTCCCAAGGCCATGCCTTTATGGCACCGCCTTCTGATCCGGACCAAATTTCACCTGTTTCCAAGAGATTAAATGAAACAATAAATTTGGATAGCTTCTAGCCATTCTAAATCCAAATCTATGTTAGCACATAAACTATAAAACATCGGAGATGAATAAACTCGAACAATAAGGGTCTAGTGTTTCAGCCATTGGCAGATAGCAAAAGGAAAGCGTCCCAATGAAGCTGGGAGAATAGGTTTAGAACTTTTGATCGAGAGTACAGAGTTGTTGATCAAGAACCATATAGATTATGGTTAACATCACTGAATATCTCAGCAACAACAAGGAACGATTTGGATTTGCAAATTAGTTCTTAAGGATAATGATAGTTAGAGGTTCCACATGCTAAAATACTCAACATACATAGCTAAGATTTAACGGTGATGGTGGCATGATAATAATGTTCTAATTTGGGATTCAAAATTCTCGTCAGCGACGAGTCAATAACTATACTGATACTGACTACCGGAGGTCCCAGAACTTCATTGCTAAGCTACCACATTTCAGTCACGTGAAACCAACCAGTAAAACCGAACGTTCTGGATTCCCAATACTCTGCTAGAAGCAGCCAACAGAGTGCAAAACAACGAGATGATCGAGTAAGCAAAGCTTGTTACCGTACAACGTGACGACGATGGCGAGCACCGGCGTGCGACTGTACGCCTGCCACGAGAGGGCCTCCTTGAACATGGGCGCACTGCCGGCGGAGTATCCTCCGGCGGGCGCGGCGTGGTCCATGCGCCACGCCCTGATCCTGCCGTCCCTGTGCCCCGTCCACACCATCCCGTTAGCGCCGTCGACAGCGGCGCAGAGCGCGGGCGGGACCGGCACGGACTCTCTGAACGGCGCGGCCTCCTCGTCACCGCGGCGCCGCGGCCCGGCGCCCGGCCACCACCCACGGAACACCTCGTGGAGGCCCCACACTCGAACCCCGGACTCGGCGCCCGCCCACAGCTGCCGTCGCCGCGGGTCGCAGGCCAGCGTCCTCAGAAAGGCGCCCGCCTGTGTCTCCCGCAGCGGGTGGGGCCGCACCTCGAGCGGCGGCGGGCGCGCCGGGTGCATCGCCGCGCGGAGCGGCACGCGGAAGATGCCCTCGCCACCGCCGGCGCCGACGAACTCTGGCAGCGCGCCGTCCGCACCGCCGTACTGCGACATGGCCCGCTCGAGTGCCGCCGCCGGCGCCGACGCCGAGCCGCCTTCGATCCAGGCTGCGAAGGAGGCCGAGCGGGCGTGCGCCAGCTCTCCGTGGCGCTGCGGGAATGATGCGCAGCGCTGCGCCGAGGCGGAGGCGAAAGGGACGTCACAGTAGCTGAGCACGCGCGGCGCGGCGCGGCGGGTGCACGCGGGCGAGGAGGCAGGCTCCGTGTCGCGCGGCAGGTGCAAGTCGACGGCTTTCCGCTGCGCCGCTGGTTCGTCGTCCGGGTCCATGCCCCTGCGCGCGACGCGAGTTCCAGTCCGGCTTTGCAATTTTGGTAGCGATGAGAAGGCGGCGGGACTGCAGGAGGACTCGAAGAGAGCGCCGGAGATGTGTGGGAGAGTCGGGCGGGGTCGGGGAACGGAGGCCACCCGTTGCGGGAGCAGAAGGAAGCAGGGACAGAGGGGTGGTGAGGCAACAGACAACTCTTGTGAGTTGTGAGCGTGGATTGCTGGCATGTGGGTTTATATGGGTGGATGCCTCGTGGACCGGGACCACGGTGGCAGGGTGTAACACCCGGTTTTAAGGAACAAACCGAGTATATTTCATACATGCGCCAAAGAAGACAACATATATAATAACAGATTGTATAAAGATAAATATCACAATAATTAGAGTATTTATTACATAGCGCAAGTCTTACTAAATAAAAGATAAATATAAAACGAACTAAGAATCATTCTTGGCGCAAGTCAACTGGAAGACGCCACCTAGATCGAATCAAACTCCTCGTGGTGTGGCTCCTCTTGAACCACCTGTTCTTCTCCTGTGGGGGGTGTGAGACAGCAAGAATGAGCTCACACATGTTCATCACTCAACAAGTTGTGAGGAAATAATGTGGCATGAACTCACCAAATGTGAGAGTTCATGTAATGTGTAAGGCTGATTACCAATAGGGATTAAAGCTGAGCATTGCTTTTAATAAGTTGGTCAAAATTTTATTAGCAGTTACTAAATGTAAGTAAATACCAAACCTTAATAAAAGTAATAGAACAAAATTAATAAATAATCTCATGCAATGTAAATGACAAATTGAATTTAAGTTCCATAAATTAATCATGCGAGAGTCCCAAGTTGCTCATGACCGTGAGCTTGGCTAGTATACCAGTTTTACACTCTGCAGAGGTTGTACCATATACCCACAAGTCATGTTACCCATCTGCCAAGGGATCGCGACTCCCATACACCTCTACCAAGGAAGCGAGACAGGGCAACACTACGAAGCCTTTACAAAGTTCCACTAGCTTCCGAAAACCCGCTACAGTTTATGGGAAGAGCACTTGCAAGAATCCCCCGTCTGACCGCCATCGCAGCAAAATCAACCCGAAAACCTCCTTGCAACTCCTCTACTGCCCTTGCCTTTTTCGGGTAAGGTAGTCTTCCACTAGCTTTCCTAATTAGTCAGCCAAGGGCGTCCCATTCCACCCTTGTGGTGGCACGTGTTTCTCAAGTTAAGCTCCATGTTCCAATTAAAGATAACGATCTTGACATGAACATAAATAAAATAACAAAATAATTGGAACATGGATATAATGAAATATTAATCCCAAAACCATATAGAGCAATAACAAAACTACCCAATGATTCAGGGGTGAACAAGGTAAAAGATAAACAGACTAGGGTGACCTATTGGGTCCCATCAAAATTAAACCTATGCATTGAATAGTGATAATAAAGAACATTATTGGGTAATAAAAGTGGACAAGGGCACAACTTGCTTGGCACTTGAGATTCCAAATACCAGGGTGATTCTTCAGATCCTCGTAACCGCACTGCTAGTCGTAGCAATACAAACAGACATAGTATAAACAAAATTAACATCACACCAAACATAAGAACATACTACATAATAATGATCTACGCGTTGCTACGAGATCGCGGAAACGAGAACCACTAAAATCGGAGTTATGGCTAAGGAGTTATGAAGTTATGATTTTATAGAGGATTTATGTGATTAAAAATATTAAACTATATTATAAATTGGTTAACATAAATCGTATAAGAGGTTATTCTATAAATAATTATCTTAACTTTAATCTAAGTTATAAATTGACCATCGATCATAGTTTAGTAAATAATGATGAACACATTAACAAAACTAACCAACATAAGTTAAATAAAGATCTACTTATAAAAGAATGAGACATGGTATAATAAATGTTGTTATTGTATTGTAAATATTTATACGAAACTAACGCAACTGGAACGAGTCAATTCGGAATTAAAACGAAGGAGTTATGATTTTTTGAGGATTCTATGTGTTTTGTACAAGATTAAATAGAATATAAATTTTAATGTGACTTTCATGTCCAAACAGAGGTACTATATGATAAACAATAATTTTATAGACTTATAGAAATTGGAATGGACTCATTTGGATTTAATATGAATTTTCCATGAATTAAATGGTTTTCTGCAATTATTTTTAAACCAAAAATCAATTTCTAAACTCCTTTTCCCTATTTTCTTTAGTTTCTGGATTGCGCCACAATTTCTAGAAAAGTCAAGGGCTGACGCATAAGAAATCCTAAGACTCAGCCTAACCACGAGTTGTACTGCAGGTTTATTATGAAGAACCCTGAGGGCTCTTTAAGAAAAGTACCCAGCCGAAGGGGTATGAGTGATCGTGCGTCGTTGGATCCAAAACCTAGGGCTCAGATTCGATCTAGCCGTCGGTGCTCTGATGCGCTGCCCAGGACACGCGGATCCTAATCCAATGGTCAGAATAGACCACGGTTCCTAACCCTCCGATTGGGAATCTACGGCCAAGGTTTACCACGCGCGAAAGGGTACGCAACGATCAGATCAAGGCCGTTCAGAAGACATCCAACGGTCGCGCTTCTCTCCCCAAATCCACACGCAGGTGCGGCGGCGCCGTTCATCTCGCGGTGGCGCACTCGCCGCCACGGCGAGCGATGCCCAAATCGCCGCCCCATTTCCAATCTGGGTGAAGCTACTCGATCCCGGGACCACGATGATCTGTGTGGGGCCCTAATCACTACGTTCGACTACCGCGAGCACAGTGCCCACGGATTCCCACTCCCCGCGGCGGCGCCGTGAAGTCCGGTGAGAAACTCCACCTCACCGACGACCCTACCCTTCTAATTCACTGGTGCAACGTGTTGCAGATATCAAGGCAAGGGATACGACGGCGGATTACCTGTGAATCGATCAGAGGTGAGCCCTGACCGCGAGGGCAGGCGACACAGCAGCAGTGGCTGACCCCGGCGACGAATTCACGCGTCGCTAACCACCCACGCACGAAGTTGCGCAGTTGAACATGTTCTGCGCATGACACTTCTCCACCGAATCCGCGCTCTGAAGCTCAATGGTGACAGAGGAGTGGTCTCTACGGATGCGACTCTCACTATCTCCTTTCCGATCGGCGACGGAGGCTTCGGCCTACGACTACGGCACAAAAAGGGTCAACGAGTGGAGAGGAGGGGGCGCAGCTTATGTGGGAGGGGGAGCCGGGTAGAATCCGTCAACGGACGCCGGGATTCCCGGCGCGCTCCCGCCAGGAGCGGCGAAGTCGTTGGAGAAGACGACTGACACGCGGGTGAGCGACCAACGGGGCGGTCCCACAGGTAAGTGACCCGCAGCGAGGGGATAAGCCTAATCCGCGGGATTCACATGCCAGTGGTAGCACAGCGCGTAGATGACAACTCCGAGTGGGCCGCGCGGGATAGGAATGTAAGTGGGCTAAGGAGAGGGGAGAGGAAAAGGAAGTGGGCCTGGGCTGAATCCGTTTTAGTGTATTCTTTTCCTTTTTTTCCTGTTTTGTTTTCTTTTTATATTGAATTCCAAATTTTCAATCTGGAATTTGAATTCAATTTCACAACAGAATTTGTACTCCATTTTAAATATTTAGTTTGAACATTTCAATGGGGTGGATTTGATTATGGATTTGTTTTGTGCTCTATAGTATTTCTTCCTTCTCCTCAAACCCTAAAATTTCCTCTTCTACTTCAAAGTTCTCACTTCAAATTGAAACATATGTTTCGAACTTTAACTTTTCCAGTGTCAAAATTAATACTACTATGAATATAAACCTTACTGTTTATGATAATATATTTTTATTCTTTTCCTTATTATTTATTTATGGGAGAAATAAATGGTTTTATTAAAATCCCCATTCTTATCTTCTATCTTATATTTGTATTTGAAATTGGGTATCAAGTTTATGCTTTCCATAAAATGCATCACCCAAAAATTATCATCAAGAGATCAACCTTTTCTTTATTAATTTATCAGTTACTTAACTAATTTAAAATTATTGTTTAGAGTATGAGGAGGGAGATTTCTAATAGATTCCAAAGGTCTTAAAAAAGTTCTCACCACGCTTATTATTTATATTTTTATATCTTCATTTTATTATTTCATGATATATTATTATTTATTTATATTTTAACCCAATTTTAAGCCTTACAAATCCTACCCCCTTAACACAAATCTCGTCCTCGAGATTTGTAAGGAAAGGGTGTATACTCATATTGTCTCAACACATATGCACAAACAAAAATCTCAGCATGATGCACAATTTATTCGTAGCACATGGGGTCAATTAGACCTTATTATTCCACCTAAAGTAGTATCATATCAACTACTAACTAAAGTATCACTTAGATCTTACAAATAGTAGTAATTTATATATATGTTTATGTAGCTTGGTGGAGCTGGTGGTGGTGGTGATGGTGGAGGTTGTTGTTGTCGTTGTCTTTCCAACTGTGCTTGTCTTATTTCTCGACGTATCTCTAGCCGGTCCTGACGTATTTCCTGGCGTTCTTGTCTTATCTGATTTTGCATTTCGGTAACCATGTTTGACATTAGTTGTATTACCAGCATTTGGGCGGCAACCACTTGATCAATTCCAACAGGTGGAGGATTTGGAGGATTCATTTCTGTTTGATGTTGCCTGATAATCTTCCTTTTCTGGTAGTGACCATGAGAGTTAGAAGCATAAGATACAATAGTTTTGCAAGGGGAATTATTTGGTCAGCAGAATGAATAGGCTAATAACTGGTTATGATCTGAAGATTCTTTAGCACGGCTTAATCCGTTTCATGTCCAAATTGGGGTAACTAGTCGTATAAGGTGAATATCCAAAGGTAGGATAGAATTTGGTCAAGATGAGATAGTCTACCTGATGTAGGTTAAAAGTTTGTTTGATGTTTGGTGGGGACAGATAGATTATACCATTCATCATGACTCTATGGGTTGGGTTAGCTCTTATACTCAGGGTTAAGTTGGTCTACACCTGGCTAGAAGGGTCCAAGTACCACTAATCTATTTAAGCAGACCACATTGGATTAGATCACACTAGATTCCATAATCCTATTTAAGAATACCATTTAGTTGAGCATATCCAGTTGACTTTATCTTTATGAAATTCCAGTATATATATATTTTTCTAAGTGGAACTCCCAATTAGTAATTAATTTCTTTATACCTAAAATTTTCATGCCATTAACAGGTGTGGCATAGGAAACAAGGGTACATCATGTTTTAGCTATTTGGTGAGTGTAGAGAAGATTTGGGGTAAAAGGAAGTTAAGTATTGGAGACTTTTATTCCGAGTGGTGATCTTGATTCATCTGAAGATCTGTTTCTACACATATCCTTCTTTGTCGAGGTTAACCTTCTTCTTGATTTAGGGACCATCGGTCATGGTGTTAGATGCCATTATCCAAGTTGGGATAACGATTGCGGGTACACAGGGTTGGTGGAGTAAACAGAACTTTACTTTGCCTTTGGGGATAAATGGGTTGGGCAACCTGTAACATAGGCTGGGTCGTGGTTTCACGAACGAGTTGGTTTAAGACACCATTTTAGATTTAAACCCATTTATAGGATTATGGTTTAGTTAATACTTGTAACATAGATTAGACCATATTAGATTAGGTAGGGTCTAGATTAGATTGGATATAACTGGATTGAACTTAGTTTAAGTTAGATAGATCTACCAGGGTAGAACATGTATTATTAGGGTATGTTAGAATCTTTTGGGATAAGATGGATTATATGGTGTAGGTAGATCAGAATTTCTATTAGGTTAAAATAGAGGAGTTATGCAACTATCGGGTGGTTATGGTAGTTGCATATGGCCAGATTGGACTATGACTCCAATTTAGATTTAAACATCTTTGTCAGAGTAGGATCCAATCTTACTTTACCGGTATTATCTAACATGTTTGTCCATTAGATTAGATCTGACCAGATTAGATGGGATCAGAATTAAATTGGTGTAATCAAATTAGACTAGATAAGATCTACTTATTTTATTTGGAATAGATCATGTTTGTTACACTATTATGAGATAAGCAAAGTGGTTAGGGATAAGTATGCTCGTTAGGACAAGATGAGTCTCTAAGAATAAGATAGAATCTTTTGAGATTAGTTAGATCTATTAGGATAGGATAGGACCTTTTCGAGATAAGATGGGTCTATTAAGATAAGAAATAATCTTTAAGGATCAGAGAGAATCTTTTAAGATAAAATGGATCTATCAAGGTAAGGGAGAATCTATTAAGATAAGATGAATCTATTAAGATAAGAGAGATTCTTTTAAGATAAGAGAAATCCATTGAGGTAAGGGAGAATATTTTAAGGTAAGAAGGGTCCATTTAAAATAGATACACTTTAATGGTGGATAATCGAGGTTGTTTAGTTATCTCATGGATTCTATTTATTTATATTTATACCTATACGTACATGCAGATGTAATTGTGGACATTACTCCACAACTAATCACACTCAATCAAAGATCCAAATCAGACAGGTATCATAAGAACAAGCACTCAACCGTATAGATACCTATAAAAATAGTTTTGTTTTTGTTCCTAAGAGTAGGTCTCCTATTCCTAAAAGTCATTTTAGGCACAGGATTTCAAAGTGTGAAATTCACATTTGTCTTTATAAGGATAAGGTAAGAATAATTAGAGTAAAGCGGAAATAGGCGAGAAAAGATTAAGATAAGTTTAGAAAGAATCAGAGTAGCAGAGGTAAGTAGGTAAGGGTTGGCCAGTTCTATCTATGTTTTGTCCTACAGTCAACATTCCTCTGATACCACTTCTGTAACACCCGATTTTAAGGGACAAAGCCGGGTGCATCTCATACATGCGCCAAAGAAGACAACATATATAATAACAGAGTGTATAGAGATAAATGTCATAATAATCAGAGTATTTATTACATAGCGGAATTCTTACAAAATAAAAGATAAATATAAAACGAACTAAGGATCATTCTTGGCGCAAGTCAACTCGGAGACGCCACCTAGATCGAATCGAACTCCTCGTGGTGTGGCTCCTCTTGAACCACCTATTCTTCTCCTGTGGGGGTGTGAGACAGCAAGGGTGAGCTCACACATGTTCATCGCTCAACAAGTTGTGAGGAAATAATGTGGCATGAACTCACCAAAGGTGGGAGTTCATGTAATATGTAAGGCTGATCAACTATAGGGGTTAAAGCTGAGCATTGCTTTTAATAAGTTGGTCAAAAATTTATTAGCAGTTACTAAATGTAAGTAAATACCAAACCTTAATAAAAGTAATAGAACAAAATTAATAAATAATCCCATGCAATGTAAATGATAAATTGAATTTAAGTTCCATAAATTAATCACGCGAGAGTCTTGAGCTGCTCATGACCGTGAGCTCGGCTAGTATACCAGTTTTACACTCTGCAGAGGTTGTACCCTGTACCCACAAGTCATGTTACCCATCTGCCAAGAGATCGCGATTTGCGACTCCCATACACCTCTACCAAGGAAGCGAGGCAGGGCAACACTACGAGGCCTTTACAAAGTTCCACTAGCTTCCGAAAACCCGCTACAGTTTATGGGAAGAGCACTTGCAAGAATCCCCTGTCTGATCGCCATCGCAGCAAAATCAACCCGAGAACCTCCTTGCATGCAACTCCCCTACTACCCTTGCCCCTTTCGGGTAAGGTAGTATTCCACTAGCTTTCCTAATTAGTCAGCCAAGGGCGTCCCATTCCACCCTTCTGGTGGCACATGTTTCTCAAGTTAAGCTCCATGTTCCAATTAAAGATAATGATCTTGACATGAACATAAATAAAATAACAAAATAATTGGAACATGGATATAATGAAATATTAATCCCAAAACCATATAGAGCAATAGCAAAACTACCCAATGATTCAGGGGTGAACAAGGTAAAAGATAAACAGACTAGGGTGACCTATTGAGTCCCATCAAAATTAAACCTATGCATTGAATAGTGATAATAAAGAACATTATTGGGTAATAAAAGTGGACAAGAGCACAACTTGCCTGTCACTTGAGATTCCAGATACCAGGGTGATTCTTCAGATCCTCGTAACCGCACTACTAGTCGTAGCAATACAAACAGACATGGTATAGACAAAATTAACATCACACCAAACATAAGAACATACTACATAATAATGATCCATGCGTTGCTACGAGATCGCGGAAACGAGAACCACTAAAATCATAGTTATGGTTAAAGAGTTATGAAGTTATGATTTTATAGAGGATTTATGTGATTAAAAATATTAAACTATATTATAAATTGGTTAACATAAATCGTATAAGGGGTTATTCTATAAATAAATATCTCAACTTTAATCTAAGTTATAAATTGACCATCGATCATAATTTAGTAAATAATGATGAACACATTAACAAGACTAACCAACATAAGTTAAATAAAGATCTACTTATAAAAGAATGATACATGGTATAATAAATGTTGTTATTGCATTGTAAATATTTATACAAAACTAACGCAACTGGAACGAGTCAATTCGGAATTAAAATGAAGGAGTTATGATTTTCTGAGGATTCTATGTGTTTTGTACAAGATTAAATAGAATATAAATTTTAATGTGACTTTCATGTCCAAACAGAGGTACTATGTGATAAACAATAATATTATAGAATTATAGAAATTGGAATGGACTCATTTGGATTTAATATGAATTTTCCATGAATTAAATGGGTTTCTGCAATTATTTTTAAACCAAAAATCAATTTCTAAATTCTGTTTCCCTATTTTCTTTAGTTCCTGGACTGCGCCACAATTTCTAGAAAAGTCAGGGGCTGACGCATAAGAAATCCTAAGACTCAGCCTAACCACGAGTTGTACTGCGGGTTTATTATGAAGAACCCCGAGGGCTCTTTAAGAAAAGTACCGAGCCGAAGGGGTATGAATGATCGTGCGTCGGTGGATCCAAAACCTAGGGCTCAGATTAGATCTAGCCATCGGTGCTCTGATGCGCTACCCAGGACATGCGGATCCTAATCCAACGGTCCGAATAGACCACGGTTCCTAACCCTCCGATCGGGAATCTACGGTCGAGGTTTATCACGCGCGAAAGGGTACGCAACGATCAGATCAAGGCCGTTTAGAAGACATCCAACGATCGCGCTTCTCTCCCCAAATCCACACGCAGGCGCGGCGGCGCCGTTCATCTCGTGTGGCGCACTCGTCGCCACGGCGAGCGACGCCCAAATCACCGCCCCACTTCCAATCTGGGTGAAGCAACTCGATCCCGGGACCATGATGATCTGTGTGGGGCCCTAATCACTACGTTCGACTACCGCGAGCACAGTGCCCACGTATTCCCACGCCCCACGGCGCCACCGTGAAGTCCGGTGAGAAATTACACCTCACCAACGACCCTACCCTTCTAATTCACTGGTGCAACGCGTCGCAGATATCAAGGCAAGGGATACATCGGCAGATTACCTGTGAATCGATCAGAGGCGAGCCCTGACCGCGAGGGCAGGCGACACAGCAGCAGTGGCTGACCCCGGCGACGAATTCACGCGCCGCCGACCGCCCATGAACGAAGTTGCGCAGTTGAACACGTTCTGCGCACGACACTTCTCCACCGAATCCGCGCTTCGAAGCTCAACGGTGACAGAGGAGTGGTCTCTACGGATGCGGCTCTCACTATCTCCTTTCCGATCGGCGACAGAGGCTTGGGCCTACGGCTACGACGCAAAAAGGGTCAACGAGTGGAGAGGAGGGGGCGCAACTTATGTGGGGGGGGAGAGCCGGGTAGAATCCGTCAACGGACGACGGGATTCCCGGTGCGCTCCCGCCAGGAGCGGCGAAGTCGTTGGAGAAGACGACTGACACGCGGGTGAGCGATCGACGGGGTGGTCCCATAGGTAAGTGTCCCGCAGCGAGGGGATAAGCCTAATCCGTGGGGTCCACATGCCAGTGGCAGCACAGCGCGCAGATGACAACTCCGAGTGGGCCGCGCGGGATAGGACTGTAAGTGGGCTGAGGAGAGGGCAGAGGAAAAAGGAAGTGGGCCTGGGCCGAATCCGTTTTTTTGTATTCTTTTCCTTTTTTCCTGTTTTGTTTTCTTTTTGTATTGAATTCCAAATTTTCAATCTGGAATTTGAATTCAATTTCACAACAGAATTTGTACTCCATTTTAAATATTTAGTTTGAACATTTCAATGTGGTGGATTTGATTATGGATTTGTTTTGTGCTCTATAGTATTTCTTCCTTCTCCTCAAACCCTAAAATTTCCTCTTCTACTTCAAAGTTCTCACTTCAAATTCAAACATATGTTTTGAACTTCAACTTTTCCAGTGTCAAAATTAATACTACTGTGAATATAAACCTTACTGTTTATGATAATATAATTTTTTTATCCTTTTCCTTATTATTTATTTATGGGAGGAATAAATGGTTTTATTAAAATCCCCATCCTTGTTTTCTATCTTATATTTGTATTTGAAATTGGGATCAAGTTTATGCTTTCCATAAAATGCATCACCCAAAAATTATCATCAAGAGATCAACCTTTTCTTTATTAATTTATCAGTTACTTAACTAATTTAAAATTATTGTTTAGAGTATGAGGAGGGAGATTTCTAATAGATTCCAAAGGTCTTCAAAAAAATTCTCACCACACTTATTATATATATTTTTATCTCTTCATTTTATTATTTTATGATATATTATTATTTATTTATTTTTAACCTAATTTTAGGCCTTACACAGGGCAGGCTAGGTACAGCCTTGTTGGGTTAGGTCTAGAGATGACAATTGCTCTGGTCCCTAGTAGGATTCCTCTGTTAGGTCAGGATTGGTGGGGTCAAAGAGGATTAAATCTCTTTATATTCAAAATTAAATAGAGAGATTTAATCCCCTCTAATCCTAGTCAATCTACCCCTAGCCAAACAAGTCGTTAGGGATAGAGATAGAGAAGTTTCTTTTTTATGGGGATGTAAATAAGAAAAATTCTTTCTCCGACGGGTAAACAGGGATGTGGACGAAGAAGCAATCCTCATCCCCGTTCCCTATGGGGACCCATTAAACCTCAATGTGACGATGTTTGCGTGTACTAGTTAATGATAAAAATAAATAATTGCTTTCTCAAGAGATCACTCATTATATAAATATGTTCATTTTGATATAGATATAATGATTTCTTAAATCTAACAATATGTAAGTGATTTTTTGCATTAATAACAAATGATGTATGTCCTAATTATAATTTAAACGGGGACGGGATCCCCGTTGGGGATTTATCCCTGCGGGGAATGGGTATGGAGAAGAAATATTCCCTGCAAGCGTTCGTGGGGATCCCCGCGGGAATGGGTATGGGAAGCTATTCCCCGATGGGGAATTCTCTATTGCCATCACTAGTTAGGTCATTTCTAGCAGATGCTCTATCTTTAAATCTTCTCTATGTAAATAGTGCCATCCACAGTTTCACATCCTTTATTTTACACGCTCCATTAAGACAGTCTTGGGAGTGGATTAAAGAGATTAAGTTAATTTTTTTTCAATTTTAAATTGAGTAAAAAGAGGTTTTCCATCAATCCACCTTAACTGAACAAGCTCTAAAGAAGTGTTTGTCATGCCATTTAGGTAAATATGTTTTAATTATAAAATTACTTATATCGATAAAAAGCTAACCGTCGAGACACATTTTTAAGCCTAATTAAACTATAGTTGCAAATATTTATTGTAGCATCACATGGATGAATTATAGACTGATTAGATTTAATATGTTTGTCATGCCATTTAGTTCTCATATGTGTAATTCTTTTGTAATTAGAATATATTTAATAGTTCTAGCTAGCATCTAAATATTCAATATGGCATGGACTGAAATTTAGCTCCCAAGATCAAACACCCTCTAAAATCTTGTTTGGTTATTTCTATGTCTCATGGATTGAACGGGATTGAAAAAAATTATGATTTTTTTTACTTGCTATGGATTAAAATCCACCTAATTCCTTACAATCCATATGGATTTTGATGAATCCAAATAAGCTCTAAAGGACCATTTAGTTTTCATGGAACAGTGATATGAAACAATTTTTAGCTGAATTGCTTGTCTCATGTATTCATGGATAAATCAACAAGCCCTAAGGCAGTGGCGGACCCAGCAGGGGAGCAGCCAGGGCGAGCGCCCCCCTACACGCTGCTCAAAATATTTAGAAGCTGTTGACACCTTTTTGGGCGCCAATCACTGTCGGCGTTTCGAGACCGGGGGGTCCCTAAGCCGACGAGTGAGTGTGCTGCGTGCCCCAGCCCAGATGGGTCGAGCGCGTGGGCGAGCGCGAAGGGGGGAGAGGCGAGGTGGCCGGAGACGGGCGTGAGAGAGGTGTAAATCCCGCGACCTTCGTGTTCGTCCCGTGCCCAGGTCGGGTGCGCTTGCAGTAGGGGGGTTACAAGCGTCCACGCGGGTGAGTGAAGCGAGCGGCCCCAAGAGAGCGCCTGTCCCGTCCTCGGTCCCGCGCGGCCAACCTTCTCTAAGAAGGCCCTGGTCCTTCCTTTTATAGGCGCAAGGAGAGGATCCAGGTGTACAATGGGGGGTGTAGCAGAGTGCTACGTGTCTAGCGGAGGGAGAGCTAGCGCCCTAAGTACATGCCAATGTGGCAGCCGGAGAGATCTTGGCACCCTGCTGGCGTGATGTCGTGGCTGTCGGAGGAGCAACGGAGCCTGGCGGAGGGACAACTGTCGGAGCGGTCGAGTCCTTGCTGACGTCGCCCTGCTTCCGTAAGAGAGCTGAGAGTCGCCGTCGTCACAGAGCTTGTGGGGCGCCATCATTGCCTGTCTGGCGGAGCTGGCCAGATGGGACACCGGTCTTGCTCTCTACGGCCCGAGTCGGCTCGGGGTAGAGTGATGATGGCGCTCCCTGTTGACGTGGCGGGCCTGCGCCTAAGGCCGGGCGACGTGGGCGTTCCTCCGAAGCTGGGGTCGAATTTGTCTTCCGTTGCCGAGGCCGAGCCCGAGCCCCTGGGTCGGGCGAGGCGGAAGTCGTTCGGCAGGGGCCAGGGCGGAGTCCGAGCCCTGGGGTCGGGCGAGGCAGAGTTCGTCGTCTTCCGGGGCCGAGCCCGAGTCCGAGCCCTGGGGTCGGGCGGAGCGGAGTTCGTCGTCTTCCGGGGCCGAGCCCGAGTCCGAGCCCTGGGGTCGGGCGGAGCGGAGTTCGTCGTCTTCCGGGTCTTAGCCCGAGTCCGAGCCCTGGGGTGGGGCGGAGCGGAGTTCGCCGTCTTCCGGGTCTTAGCCCGAGTCTGAGCCCTGGGGTCGGGCGGAGCGGAGTTTCCTATGGCGCCTCTGGCGAGGCCTGACTGCCTGTCAGACTCACTCTGTCGAGTGGCACTGCAGTCGGAGTGGCGCAGGCGACGCTGTCCTTCTGTCAGACTGGTCAGTGGAGCGGCGGAGTGACGGCGGTCACTTCGGCTCTGCCGGGGGGCGCGCGTCAGGATAGAGGTGTCAGGCCACCTGTGCGTTAAATGCTCCTACAACTCGGTCAGTCGGTGCGGCGATTTAGTCAGGGTTGCTTCTTAGCGAAGCCAAGGCCTCGGGCGAGCCGGAGATGTGTCCGCCGTTAAAAGGGGGGCCTCGGGCGAGACGGAAGTCCCTCCAGGTCGGCTGCCCTTGGCCGAGGCTAGGCTCGGGCGAAGCGTGATCGAGTCACTCGTATGGACT
Organism: Zea mays; assembly: GCF_902167145.1. NCBI lineage: Eukaryota > Viridiplantae > Streptophyta > Magnoliopsida > Poales > Poaceae > Zea > Zea mays. The sequence goes on along the minus strand of NC_050099.1, from coordinate 44,941,756 downwards.
GATCCCTGACTTAATCGCACCCATCAGGCCTTTACAGCTTTATGCTGATGGGGGTTACCAGTTGAGAATTAGGCGCCTTGAGGGTACCCCTAATTATGGTCCCCGACAGTAGCCCCCGAGCCTCGAAGGGAGTGTTAGCACTCGCTTGGAGGCTTTCGTCGCACTTTTTTGCAAGGGGACCAGCCTTTCTTGGTTGCATTTTGTTCCGGTGGGTGCGCGCGAGCGCACCCGCCGGGTGTAGCCCCCGAGGCCTCGGAGGAGTGATTTCACTCCTTCGAGGTCTTAATGCCTTGCGTAATGCTTCGGCTGGTCTGGTTGTTCCCTCATGCGAACTGGCCGTAGCCCGGGTGCACGGTCGGGGCCCAAGCTCTCGGGCTGGTATGTTGAAGCTGTCAACGGTTTGGCCGGAGCCGGGTTTGCGAGAGCAGCCCCCGAGCCTCCGCACAGGGCGAGAGGACGATCAGGGACAGACTCGGCTTTTTTACATACGCCCCTGCGTCGCCTTTCCGCAAGGAGGAGGGGGGGAGTGCGCCATGTTACCCTCGATGGGCACCGAACATGGTGTCTCCGGTGAGCTGCAAGCGGGTGATCCGAGTGGACGTCCGTGCCCCGTTCGTTGGGGGTCGGCTAGGGGCCCAGAGGCACGCCCAAAAGTACCTGCGGGTGATCTGCCGGACCCGGTCCCCTGGCGACGGGGTCCGAGGGCTCGATGCCTCCCTCCGATGGGATTCCGTTACAAGATCGCTCCCGCTGGTCTCAGAAATGTCCTAGGGTACCTCGGGAGCGCAGCCCGAGCCTCGGTTATGTATCGAACGTACCCCTGGTCATCCCTCGCTCGGCGTCTGAGGCGACTGTGAACCCTTCGGGGGCCAGCCTTCGAACCCCTGATCAGTAATGGGCGCGGAGCCCGAGTAGCCTGAGGCGGCCATGGAGCCCTTCGGGGGGCTGGCCTTCGAACCCCTGACCAGTAGTGGGTGTCGGGCCCACGCGATCTGAGGCGACTGTTGAACCCCTCGGAGGGCCAGCCTTCGAACCTCTGATCAGTAGGGGGGGCTCGGAGCCCGGTTCCTTCACAGAGAAGGACCCTTTTCGGGGTATCCCCCTTTCCCGGTCCCTGTTGCAAGAGATAGAGAAAGAGGAAAAAGGAAAAGGATACGAAATCGAACGACGTGGTGTACCTTTTTTGGCGCGGTTATTACGGCGAAGGCGAAGCGTCGCCCGCTTCTCCCGCCAGAGGCACCGCGTGTCCCATCGCGGAGTTAATGCGACGGGGTGAGTGGTTGGCGGGACGGTTGTTGCGCGTGCGCGAGCCATTCGAGGAACGGATCACGGGCGCACCGTCTTTCACGCCGTGGGAGGAGGCTCTCTTGCTGTCCCTGGATGGGACGTGAGCCTGGCTGACGACGTGACTGCCGCTCCCACCCGCCTGCCACCGTCATTACTGCCGGCCCACTTTCGGCCGCATTGACCATCGCGCCAGGCTGGCGCCGCTGGGTCGTGCGCTGGGTCGCCTCGAGTCGCGGCATAGGCTCCGCAACCGAAGAGGTGCGACGGTGGCACAAGTGGCGGCGCGGTTGCTTGCATGCAGCAACTGGCGCGCTGGTTGCGTGACGCGTGGGCCTGGGCCTCCAAGCTGGCGTGTCAGAAGTCGGAGAAGCGCGTCCACCTGGCACGGTTGCATGCCGCCTGCATGACTGCCTGCCCCTTCCGCCCGTTGGTCTGGGCAAAAGTGGGGGTCGCTTGTAACCGCTGGGCGGTTGTGCGCACCACGCGCGGCGGTTTGGCTTTTTCTGCTCTGAGCCGGTCTGCATGACATGCGGGACCCGGCCCCCGAGTCGCAGGGGAGGGCCTTGGAGCGTGTTGGAGAAGACTCAGCCCGTGGCGTTTGGGGGCGCACGTAGGGAGAGTTGCCTTTAAAAGGAGGGCGACCCCTTTCGGAAGGCAACCATGTCTTCTTCCTCCCTTATGCGGCGTGTCTTTCCATCTTCCAAGCCCCCGGATGGGGGGTATCCGCCGTCTTTCCGCCTCCTCGTTGGAGGAACGCAACTCTGTGGGAGTTGGTACCTTTCAGCCATCGTTCGGCTTCAAGGATTTTCATCACGCAGCCCGGCCGCACCCCTCCACCGGCGGTCACCCGAGATGGCGACCTCCGGCTTGATGGTGGGGGAAAGTGAGCCGGGCTGCGGCCTCTGCCCCTCCCTCAGCCTCAAGGATTTTCATCACCAAGGCTGGGGAGGGGAGAGTGCCGAGTTGGGGTCGGCCCCTGGGTGGGCGGCGGCCCGCTCCTTCACTCAGTGATGGGGGGAGGAGCGGGTGTTGTCCGTGGCGCTGGCAGCTGCAGCGTGCCCGGTCTTCAGACGCGAGTGGCTTCGGAGCCGCTCGCGGCGCCGGCGTCCGCCACGGCAGCTGGAAGAGGTTCTTCCGCCGGCGCGATAGCCAGGGCCGGCCACGGGCTGACCTCCAACTTCTCGGCCTTCTGCCCGTCCTTGCCTCACAAGTTTTGGCATGGGCGGGGGCCTCCTGGCAGCGGCATCCACCCTGAGGTCAGTGTTGCCGCTGTTCGGCCCCCTGGAGCAAAAGTCGTCGTCGTCGCCGCTGCTGGAGCAGGTGACGGCGCGCCGTTCGTCGGCCTTCCGTTGCTCCGCAGGCCTTCCCCCTCGGAGTGGGGTTGTTCGTGCCTGCGGAGGGGGAACCGGAGTTCCGTTTGTAATGGCACTTCGAATGCCAGTGTTTTTGTTCATTGTGGCTGTCGAGGCCTGAACATGTATGTAATTTCGGCACGGAGCCGTGTTTTTTCCTCATTTTCGAGCACTAAGTCTCGCCTGTTGATTATCTGAACCGCTTCACCAAGCATGAGTCGCCCCGTGTCAAGGTGACGAGTGAGGTATCCGTATCTCGGAGGCGTAGGAATCCCTCAGCTCGATCGGCCTTGTTGTCTAAGGCTCCTCCAGCTTAGTTAAAGAGACCCCTCGGCCGCTCTTCGATGAGCCGAGGCCAGGGGTAGCGATATTAGTACGAACAGAGGCGGAGTTGGCTCGAAAATGGGAACCTGGTTGGCCGGAGCCTAGCCGGGTTGTCTGTCAGCGGAGCCGACGCCGGAGTCGATCAGCCGAGGCCTCGGGTCGGGCTGGCGCCCTTGGAAGATGGTCGGTCGAGGCCCCAGGGGTAACCGGCTGAGCCGCCTGCTCGGGCCGGATTCCCGGAGAAGTCCCTGGACCGCGTCGCCGTCCGAGGCTGGGTCAGACCTTGCTGAAGACGTCGTCGATGCCGAGGGTGCTACGACCTCCTTCAGCGTGAAGACCCGAGCCTGCAGGATCAGATTGTCTTGTAGCGTGTGCCTTCTGCGGCCGCTGAGGCCAGAAAACACACCCTCGCCGCGCTTGTAAAGCTGCGTCTCTTTTCCTCTTATTCCGAGCATCTGGACTTTTTCGTCGGTAACAGGGATGTTTGTGCGGTCGTGAGTTGCTTCTCGCGGAAGGTGATGAGTGAGGTATCCGTATCCCGGAGGCGTAGGAGTCCCTCGGCTCGGTCGGCCTTGCCGCTTACGCGTACTTTCACCCGTCCATGAGGCCCTGTCTCCGACTTAGTCGAGAAAGCTTGAAGGACCGCTTTGGCAGAAGAGCTTCCGAACGTGAAGACTTGTTCGATCCACGGAGTCGCTTTATCCGAACGCGAGTTACTTATCGCAGAAGGTGATGAGTGAGGTATCCGTATCCCGGAGGCGTAGGAGTCCCTCGGCTCGGTCAACCTTGGCTGCTTACGTGTACTCCGTCGTTTCCAGGATCCGCTTTTCGAAGTAGTCAAAAAGCACGAAAGGAATTCTGCTAAAAAGAGATCTTTTTTCGAGGAAAAATTCGACGCAGAGGGGGTCTCCCCCTTTTAGCCCCCGAGGGAGGGTCGGGCTTTGCCGAGGCGAGGCCGACCCTTCCTTGATGACTAAACTTTTTGCGTAGGCGCGGGGTATATGAACAACTTGAAAACATCTTAAGGGTAGAAGCGACGTAGCTGTTTGATGTTCCAAGCGTTGCCGTAGACCTCGCCTTGATTGTTGGCCAGCTTGTATGTTCTGGGCTTCAGGACTTTGGCGATGACGAATGGCCCCTCCCAGGGGGGCGTGAGCTTGTGCCTCCCTCGGGCGTCTTGCCGCAGCCGAAGCACCAGATCTCCCACCTGGAGGTCTCGGGACCGGACCCCTCGGGCGTGGTAGCGTCGCAGGGACTGCTGGTACCGCGCCGAGTGTAGTAAGGCCTTGTCCCGAGCCTCTTCCAGCTGGTCCAGCGATTCTTCTCGGCTAGCTTGGTTGCTTTGATCGTTGTAGGCCCTCGCCCTCGGGGAGCCGTATTCCAGGTCAGTGGGCAAGATGGCCTCGGCCCCGTAGACCAGGAAGAACGGCGTGAAACCCGTGGCCCGGCTTGGCGTTGTCCTCAGGCTCCAGATCACCGAGGGCAGTTCCTTCATCCATCGCTTGCCGAACTTGTTGAGGTCGTTGTAAATCCGAGGCTTGAGCCCTTGTAGAATCATGCCGTTGGCATGCTCCACTTGCCCGTTCGACATGGGATGAGCCACGGCGGCCCAGTCCACCCGGATGTGGTGATCTTCGCAAAAATCCAAGAATTTTTTGCCGGTGAACTGGGTACCGTTGTCGGTGATGATGGAGTTTGGGACCCCGAAGCGATGGATGATGTTGGTGAAGAACGCCACCGCCTGCTCGGACCTGATGCTGTTCAGGGGTCGGACCTCGATCCACTTGGAGAATTTGTCGATGGCGACCAGCAGGTGCATGTAGCCCCCGGGCGCCTTCTGCAAGGGACCGACGAGGTCCAGCCCCCATACAGCAAAGGGCCAAGTGATGGGTATCGTCTGCAGAGCCTGAGCGGGCAGGTGGGTCTGCTTCGCATAGAATTGGCACCCTTCGCAGGTGCGGACAATTCTAGTGGCGTCAGCCACCGCCGTTGGCCAGTAGAAGCCTTGCCGGAAAGCATTCCCGACAAGGGCTCGAGGTGCTGCATGATGGCCGCAAGCCCACGAGTGTATTTCTCGCAGGAGTTCCCGACCTTCGGCGATGGAGATGCATCGCTGGAGGACGCCCGAGGGGCTGCGGTGGTAGAGCTCCTCCTCATCGCCCAGCAAGACGAACGACTTGGCGCGTCGCGCCACCCGCCGAGCCTCGGCTTGGTCGAGGGGTAGCTCTCCTCGGCAGAGATATTGCAGGTACGGGGCCTGCCAATCTCGATCAGGCGTGGCCCCGCTCTGCCCTTCCTCGACGTCCAGTGCCTCGCCCTCGGGGGACGAGGTTACCTCGGGCTGAGCCGAGGGTGCCTCGGGCTGTGCCGAGGGCGCTTCGGGCTGTGCCGAGGGTGCCTCGGGCTGTGCTGAGGGTGCCTCGGGCTCGGGAGCGCCGTCGATCTTGACTGAGGGTTGATGCAGATCCCGGGAGAATACGTCCAGGGGGACCGTCGTTCGCCCCGAGGCTATTTTATGTGGCGGAACTGCCCGAATTATTCCAACTTAAGTGTCCAAGTCCCGCCTTAGAGGCTAGACCACACTTAAATGGGAATAACCCGTCAATCCCTCGGATCTAGTCCGACACGGCCACTGACAGGATCAAGTACCACGATCTCACTCGAAGGTGAGTCACAGAGCAAATACAATAAAGCATAAAACCATACATGCCATAATGTTAAATTATTACATCACCATCATCATCATCGGAGTTTTTTTGCAAAAGTATCCATCATTGTTCGAAGTGCAGCGGAATAAAACTAACGGTAAATAAAATAGAGAGATGGGGAAGCCTGTCCCATCACTCCTCATGCTCCTCCTCAGCCGAGGCAGGGTCCCACTCGACAGTCCAACCCGGTGGCAGGGTGGTCGGCCAAGTTATCCCAGCAACCATCTCCTCCAGAGAACCTGTAAAAATTATGCCACAAGCAAGGCTGAGTATACTAATACTCAGCTAGACTTACCCGGTGTGAGGAGTCTACTCCTCTACCTCTAGACATGCAGCTGTTTGGCTGTGGGGTTTGGTTGCCAAAAGCACTAGCTGAGTTTCTAAATCAAGATTTTAACTTAATCAAAGTTAAGTGTGACTCTCTTAAGGCTAAAAGTGGACTATCTACTCATACATGGTAACAAGCATCATTAACAGTCAACATCTTATCTCAACTCATCATATTTCCACTTATTACTCAATGCAGTACAATGGATCAAGCAGTCTCATTAGCTGCGAGAAGCAGACGATTCGAATCGAGTTTTTATCCTTGCAAGGTAAACCTAAACACACGACATGTAGGGGCACTCCGTCCCCACACACATCAACCGTCCCCATCGATTCCCCGTCAGCAGATCAGGGCTCACCGCCTTGGCGTACAATGCCTCACTGACCCCGACTGGCCGTCGTGCAGTGACCGCACTTGTACCCACCATAACCGGAATGGGAGACCTCGTCTCAGGACGCGTGAGGGGATATGTCCACTGCCGGGTTCACTCAGGTACTAGGCTTACCGATTTACCATATTTCTCGGCATGTGCTCAGTACGTTCAAACGCTTGACACAGGTATCCGCACGTTAATCCTTATTCCATTTTCCATCTCGTAAACAACCAATCCCCATGGATTGTTGTCCACCAACTAGTATCATGATAGTGTGAAAGTGGGTACAATCAATTCCCTGATCTCGCGCGAGTGCTAAAAAAATCACTCGTCTTCTACCGAGATCCTATTTAATTAAAGCAACTACTCGACCTGTCATACTAGTATTCATTTCAAAGGATTCCTGAGATCATGCAACTAGGGTTTCAAACAATTCCTACACCTAAGTGCACAATCAATCCTACAATCATTAAGTGAAGTAAAATAGCATAAATAACAGGTTATGCATAAAACCGGGGCTTGCCTTCCAAAGCAGTGGCAGGCAGGTCCTCTGGTGCTAGCTCTGGTGCTGGATCTGGGGCTACCTCCTGAGCAGCTCCTTGCTCCGGCACGAGGATGTACTCTCCGTCAGCAAGATTACAGTCTATCGAAATGCAATGAACATGTATGTCATGATTATGCACGATTTAATAACCTTATGCAAAAGAAACGAAGTCGAGAAGTAACTTAGGGTTTTCTTAGTTATGCGGGGCTTCTAGTGGTACATAGATAGACTTATTACTCTTTGGACTTAGGTTTTTCCTTTAGGACAACATATTGGTTTGGTATTGCTTTGATATATTTTTGTGGACAGCAATTAAAGTTTTTAGGGACAACCTTTATTCATATCTTTTATTTCTCTTCCCTTAATTTCCATTTAGGTTTTCTAGGGTAGGTTTGAACTACAACAGGGTTTTAATAATTTCCAAAAATTCTGTAAAAATTACAGTGGGTTGCCACTAGCTATTTTAGCTTGTTTTAAGAATTTGAGGCTTAAGGTATAAAAGTTAAACCTTGAACAAAAATAACAAAAGTTAGGCAAAAAGGGGCACTTTACACTACACCTCCTAGTTAGGGGTAGGTTCTGTCCTAAAGGTCATTTTTGTTGGTATCCTCTGGTAATGATAGGTCTTTGTGCTAAAAATCACAGGAAACTAAGGGGTGGTTAATTAGCTATGATTTTCCCAAGTTTAATGTCAAAAAGGCACTTTCTACTACCTTATTATTTGAAAAATGTCAAACAGCAGATTTCATATTTTTCTTAGGTTCTTTCTAATAAAACAATAGTTATCCCAAGGGTGGGGGTGTTTTCAACTTGGGGTTATTTTTGTGGAGTTTTTCTAAGTTATCCTTGTTTTATTAGTTTTAAAGAGATCTTAATTATTTTACACTAAAACAGGGTATGATATATTTTTCTAGTGAACTACATTAACTAGGTATCTTAACAAAAATAGGGGTGCCCTCTGGTTCAATACTTGTGTCACTTTTCCTATTTTTCTTAAACTTTAAGCATATTTGGAATAAGGGGTTAAAACTAACTTAATGTAATGGACAGAGGGGTTTAACATTTTTAAACAGGTTAGTAGGTAAATATAAACTTCTTCAAATTTTCCTAACCTTAGTCAAATAGCCTAACTATTTTTCTTACTATTATTTAGCTTTTGGTCAAAGTTAACATTAAATCAGAACTTTTAAGTTTTCCACAGCACCAAGGGGTTTTATATTTTTCCTAAATAGGTTACATGATTTAGAGTCTGGCAAAATTGATTTGACCAAAATTGGATAAACCAAACAGAAGTTATGGGTTTTTAAAGTTTCTGTTTGAATTTAAATTAGGTTTTGATTAAGCTTTCCTGGAAAAACAGTTTGCGCCGAGGCCCCTGGGTTTAAAACAATTCAAACCTCGCAGATCTACCCTTAAGGCACTATTCACTTGAGTCTCTGACCTTTCACTTAACCCCCTGGGTTTCTCTCCCTCTCACCCGCAGTCCCTCCCTCAACTGAAACAGTAGCCGCGGAAAAAGAAAGGGCGGCGCGGCTTACCGGCGGCGAGGGAGGTCCGGCGAAGGGTAGGGTTGGCTCGGGGAGGGTCTGGCGATCACGTCGAGGTACGACTCGTCGTCGGGGATGGCCGGAATCGCCCGGTCCACGTGAGCAGGCGGGCGAGCTCGTCGGCGGCGTGTGCTCCGGCCTATCCACGGCGGCATAGTTTAATCCAAGGGCATAGGGAGCTTCGTGGAGGTCTAAGGAGTCTAACCGTGCAAGGAATCGAAGAGAGGTGCACGGTGTACCTCGGTCCACGGTTGCCGGCGGTCGGTTGAAGTCCGGTGACCTTGGGCCGGCTTCTCCGGTGAAGCAGAGCCCGATTCCTCGCTCGGGGAGCTTCACGGAGACGTGCACAGTCTTCTCCGAGGGCTGGACAGGGCTGGGAATGGCTGGGCTGGCCGGTCTACGGTGGCAGGGGCTCGGGTGGCCGCGGGCGCGTCGCGTATGGGCAAACGGCGGCGAACTGAGCTCCGGTGAGGCTTGAGCGCGTGCGGAGGGGTACGACCAAGGCTCCTGGGCGTTTTATAGTCGCGGACGCGGACCAGGGCACTGGCTTGGCTTGGGCGCGGCAGACGGCGTCGAACACGTGGCGGTTTGTTTCTTCCAGTGTTCAAATGTCGCCCGAGGTCGCAAACGTGCGAATCTTTGCAAAAGTCCGGCGCAGACCTCTTCCTGGCACCTAGGGCTGTCACTCAACTGTGAGACGCCGGGGCAGATACGGCCTAGGGAGGAAGATCTTCGGGTGCCAAAACAGGTGTGTCATACTGAGCATAACACGACAAAAGCCATGCCATGGCATGTCAAACGTCCGAGTCTCGAGCTCAACTTTTTCCAGTGGGTGCCCTAAGTGGTATTGCACATTTTTGGTATAGAACCCAAGTGGTTTTGGCGCCATTTTTAAAGTGAACACGGTTGATCTTTGATTTAGGGCTAAAATGGGACTTAGAGGGAATTAGAGAGCTCTAGCTCTCTCTCCACTTGGAGATTTGAGATGGGGGTTTCCCTAGGGGCCTTTTTGTAATATTTCCCTCCCCTAATTAATGGTTATAATGTTGCTTAGGGTTTGGGTAAAGATTACCCATGTTTTGCACATTTGCTCACTCTCTTTCCCCTCTTATCCATGGTTTTGGGAGATAGGGTTTAAGAGAGGCCTAGGGTTCTTTCCCCCCTCTCCCAAGATGATAGTTGCACACAATTAGGGTAATGCCTTTGGTCATTCCCAACTCTTGGTAAAAACTTAGTTTCCCAAGCCCCTTATACTTTTGCTCCTTAAGTTCTTCCATATGTGATCATAGTCTTGAGTGCCAAGGTGTGTTCCAGCCATGGCAACACCTGGGGTGTTACAGCCCTCCCCCCTTAAAGGAATCTCGTCCCGAGATTTTAGGTAGAGTCCCTTGGAGGGTGCTGGAAGGTGTGTTGGTGCTACTCTTTCTTCATACTCAAGTTTCTCTTGTTAACTGCTCTTCGAATGTCATTCTCTTTGCAACTTCAGAAGGAAGCCCTTCTTAAGTTAAATCCACAACTTAGACTATCCTTGTTATCTAAGTTTTTCTTATAATTGATTTCAAAGGGCAGGTGGGGGGTGGGGTTCTGGGGTTACATACCGACTCCTTTGGGTAGAAAGTCGGGGAAGCGAGAGCGTAGAAAATCCTCAGTCTCCCATGTAGCTTCTTCTGTTGAATGGTGACTCCACTGAACCTTATACATTCTTACTGTCCTTGCCCGAGTTGATCTCTCCTTTTGATCTAATACCTTGACGGGGTACTCTTGATAGGACAAGTCTGGTTCTATCTCAATGTCTGGTTCTGGCAGTACTTCAGTGGGTAGACGAACGCATTTCCGCAGCTGAGATACATGGAACACATTATGAACTGCTGACATGTGAGGTGGCAATTCCACTTGATAGGCCACGGGTCCACAACTTGCCTCGATCTTATAGGGTCCAATGTAGCGAGGGGCTAACTTGCCCTTGATCCCGAATCTCTGAACACCCTTGGTGGGTGATACCTTAAGATAGACATGATCTCCCACCTCAAACTGTAGAGGCTTCCGCCTCTTATCATGATAGCTCCTTTGCCTAGCCTGAGCAGCTTCCAGATTCTTGGTAATGACCCTGACCTTTGCCTCTGCCTCGAGTACTAAGTCTGGCCCAAAAATTTCCCTTTCTCCTGCTTGAGACCAATTTAGTGGGGTCCTACACCTTCTCCCATATAATGCCTCAAAAGGTGCCATCTTTAAACTGGACTGGTAGCTATTGTTGTAAGAAAACTCTGCCAAAGACAGACACTTGTCCCAATCCTTTCCATAATGTAGTGCACAGGCTCGCAACATATCTTCCAAAATTTGATTCACCCTTTCTGTCTGGCCATCGGTCTGTGGGTGGTATGCTGAGCTTCGGATGACATGGGTCCCAAGTGATTCTTGCAGTTTCTCCCAAAAGCGTGCCACAAAAAGTGCTCCTCTGTCAGATATAATGGTTTTGGGAATACCATGCAATCTCACTATCTGATCAACATAAATTTCAGCATACTTCTCGGTCTTGTGGGTGGTGTGTACTGGCAAGAAATGAGCCGTCTTGGTCAATCTGTCCACGATAACCCAAATAGAATCATGGTGCCTGGAGGTATTGGGTAATCCTACTATAAAGTCCATGCAAATGTCCTCCCATTTCCAAGATGGTATGGGAAGGGGGTGCAGAGGGCCTGCTGCCTTCAAGTGACTAGCCTTTATCCTCTGACAAGTATCACACTCGGATATGTACTTGGCAATTTCCCTTTTCATTCTAGTCCACCAATATAAAGATCTGAGATCATGATACATCTTGTTACTACCAGGGTGCATGGAGAATTTGGAAAGGTGAGCTTCGTCCAGTATCTTCTTTTTAAGCTCAGGGTCCTTAGGAACAACCAATCGATCTCCAAACCATAGAATTCCCTTACTGTCTTGTCGGAAACATTTGTATTTTTCTGCCTTTTGCTTGATCATATCCTTGATAACCTGAACACCCTTATCCTCAACCTGAGCCCTGACTATCTGTTCTTGCAATGTGGGCTCCACCGAGATGTAGCTTAGGTTACCCGAAGAAACAACTTCCAGGTTCAGTTTGCACAATTCATCACACAGGGTGGTAACTCCCACATCCATGCTCATGCAATAGCACTGGGCCTTTCTGCTTAAGGCATCTGCCACAACATTGGCCTTACCAGGGTGGTAATGCACCTCCAAATCATAGTCCTTGATTAACTCCAACCATCTCCTTTGCCTCATGTTCAGATCTGCCTGAGTGAAGATGTATTTGAGACTCTTGTGATCAGTATAGATGTTACAGTGAGCTCCCATCAGGTAGTGCCTCCAAATCTTAAGAGCATGAACTACAGCTGCCAACTCTAGATCATGTGTAGGGTAGTTCTGCTCATGGGGCCTGAGTGCCCGGGAAGCATAAGCAATCACTCTGTTCTCTTGCATCAGGACACATCCCAAACCAGTACTAGAAGCATCACAATAAACTTCAAATGGCTTGGTGTTGTCAGGTTGAGCTAGCACTGGGGCTGTTGTCAAATGCTGTCTCAAGGTGTGAAAGGCATCTTCACACTTTTGGCTCCACTCAAATTTGACTCCCTTCTTCAACAGTTCAGTCATTGGTTTGGCAATTCTGGAGAAATCCGGAATAAATCGTCGATAATACCCTGCCAATCCCAGAAAACTCCGAATTTGCTTTACCGTGGTCGGGGGTTTCCAATCCATCACTTCTTGCACCTTTTCAGGATCAACTGATACCCCATCCTGAGAAATTGTATGACCCAAGAATTTGATCTCCTTCAGCCAGAACTCACACTTAGACAACTTAGCATAAAGATGATGATCGCGCAATCGTTGAAGCACAATGTGCAGGTGCTCAACATGTTCGTCCTCATTTTTGGAATAAACCAGAATATCATCAATGAAGACAACCACGAACTTATCCAATTCTGGCATAAATACCGAATTCATCAGGTACATAAAATAAGCCGGGGCATTGGTCAGCCCAAAAGACATCACCAGAAACTCATACAGTCCATATCTGGTAGAGAAGGCCGTCTTGGGAATATCACTGGCACGGATCTTTATCTGATGGTATCCTGAGCGAAGGTCTATCTTGGAGAATACCTTGGCTCCCACCAACTGATCAAACAGAACATCAATGCGGGGCAGTGGGTATTTGTTCTTAATAGTTACCGCATTGAGAGGACGGTAGTCAACACACATCCTCAAACTCTCATCCTTTTTCTTCACAAATAAAGCTGGACATCCCCATGGTGAAGTGCTTGGACGAATAAACCCCTTGTCCAACAATTCTTGCAATTGTTTCTTCAATTCTGCCAATTCCGCGGGAGGCATCCTATAGGGTCTCTTGGAGATAGGAGCGGTCCCGGGTTGCAACTCAATTGCGAACTCAATATCTCGGTCAGGTGGCATCCCTGGCAATTCCTCCGGAAAAACATCCGGGTAGTCACGGACCACTGGGATCTTTTCCACTGGGGATTCTATCATAACAAAAGCACAAGATCGGGTACAACCCTGGTCAGGCAAATATAATGTGGTCTCACCACAGGTTGGTGAGTGCACTTCAATGGCCCTAGCTGCAATATCCATCACAGCCTGGTTTCTGGTTAACCAGTCAGTTCCCAATATAATATCCACACTCTCCAAACCCAAAATGAGGAGGTTGGCTTTAATTATCAGACTACCAAACTTTATAGGCACATTCTTGTTAATTTGGTAAGTGGCAACCCTGCCTCCTGGGGTTGAAATTGTGATACCTCCATTGGTGTGGTGAAAAGGCAATTGGCACTTGGCACTAAATCTTGCACTGATAAAACTATGCGATGCACCCGAATCAAATAGAATAATAGCAGGAAAATTTAATACTGTAAAGATACCAGTCATGACGGGTGCTCCCTCTGGAATATCTGCCATGGTGGTGAAGTTCAGCCTGCCCTGCCTCACTTGCACCTTCTGTCTCTTGCCTTGGTTCTGATTTGCATTCTGCCCCTGCCTCTGCTGGTTCCTGGGGCAATTCTTGGCATAATGCCCAGTGTTGCCGCAAGTGAAGCATCTGTTGTCATTGGCCTGGCGGTACTGCTGCTGCTGATTATTCCGCTGTGCTGGAAACTGGTTGCGGTTGGGTGCCTGCTGCTGCTGCTGCTGAGGTCGAATTACCCATCGCCCTTGCTGCTGCTGGGGTCCCCTGCCCTGGGTGTCGGACACAATCCGGAAACGCTGTGGCTGAGCTGAGGGTCCGACCACAGGGGTCTTCCTTTTCTTCTCTGCCTGCCTAGCTGTAATGCAGTCCTCTTGGGAGATGGCCATGTTTACCAACTCATTGTAGCTGTTGGCCCTGACGGTGTTGAGACGATCCCGGAGCTTAGTGCTGAGCCCCCTTCTGAATCTGTCCCTCTTCTTCTCATCTGTATCCGCATGATATCCCGCATACTGGCACAAGTCATTAAAGGCCTGGGCATACTGCAACACTGTCCTGTTGCCCTGAGTGAGTGCCAAGAACTCGTTGAGCTTCCTGTCCATGATCCCGGCTGGTATATGGTGTCCTCTAAAAGCTGCCTTAAACTCCCTCCACTCCACCTATCGGTCCTCTGGCTGCATAGCAAGAAAATGATCCTACCAAGTCCTTGCAGGTCCGCGAAGCTGCTGGGTGGCGAACCTGACTTTGGTGACCTCTGAGCAAACTCCATGGAGCAGTGGGAATTTGGATTCCACCACTCGCAGCCACACGTCTGCGTCAAGTGGGTCTTCCGCCCTTGTGAACAGTGGAGGCTGGGTGCTGAGGAATTCCTGATAGGTGGCCGCCGCGGGGTGACGTTGGTGGTCTCCACCACCATAATGCTGGGGTGGTGGCTGACGTTGAGCCAGCTGCCTCAGGATCTCATTCTGCTGAGCCATGAGCTCCTGCAGAGTGGGAGGTGGGGGTGGTGGTGGAACGTGCTCGTTCTAGCCACGACGCTGCCTCCCAGCCATCTGAAAAACCACATACTTACTTAACACCATAGTTCCAATTTCAAGATTTCAACACGGGGAAAAAGTTAAAAACAGCATGAAAGATCTAACTTCAACAAAAGGGATTCTTTAAGAGGCATAAATTCTTTCTTCCAAAATAAACTGATAATAGCATTCCTCAAACAAGCCCCCAAGAGAGTTTACATGATTACATCAATTTGTTCCAAAATGACTCAACCCTACCTAGCCTAGTACCCCAAGGGTGCAAAAGCTAAGCTAGCTGCGAGGAGTCCGACTATCCAACTTCTAAGCCTACCTTGGACACCTAGTGAGCGAACGAAGCAACACTTGACTCGGGGGAAGGTGGTCTTCCCGAGCCAGCAGTGTCTATACTGGAAGCAGGCTCATCTCCTCCCTCAATGTCGACGTCCTCGTCGTCCTCCTGGTCCTGGATCTCCTGGTGATGCATGTCTAGGTGCTCATTTGCTTCTGCCAGCTGCTGCTAAGTGTTGAGGAGCTGATCCTCTAGGACCTCAATGGTGTTCTCCCGGGTGCCCACTAGCTCCTCCAACTCATGAATCTCACCAGACAGCTGCTCCACTTGCAAATCTTTCTCTACCATTTCTTGAGACAAATCGACCACAAGCTCCTCTCGGTTATCCAACGTGATCTTGGTGGCCTCCAGCAGTGCCATCAGATGGGACATGGCCTCACCGCGCATCACCTGCAGACGGTACAGAGCATTCATGCACCGTACTGTCAAGTGTGCAGTCTGTCCTGGGTAGATGGCCCAGATATCCTTAGCATGCTCCACCCGATCCTTCCACATTGGGTCGTCCTCCTTCTCAGCGGGGAACAAGCCAATGGGGTGGGTAGCCAGCTCTAAGGGATGAAATCCGCAGAAAGTAGTCAACCCATGCAGAGCGATCGCCTCGATCGTGTCCTCCGCTCGGTATCCGAAAGACTCCGAGTCCAAGGAGCGCCAGCCTGGCTGCAGGGGATGAGGCTCCAAGGTCATCCTCACCCTACAGCGGGGCACTCGGTGCTTCTCGAACTGCTGCACCGCGTACTGAGGGGGTGTCATGTATCCAGCCCCCTGAAGTACCTCCCACAAAATGCGGGGAAAACCCTCTCGTGCAAGTCCGTCCGTGTGGGTCAGTGCATTTCCGTCTTCGGAGGATCCGTGGGAAGTCATCTGTGTACGGTTAAGCGTAAGTAAAAGAAAAGAATTATAAAAAGAACAAGAAAAAATAAAACTCAGCCTTTCTCGAGTTAAGTAAAAAGGCACTAAGGACCTAGCTGGTTGTTATCTTGTTTTTAAGTCCTTACTTAGTTATCCATTGCTTAATTATGAATGCATGCATGCTCGTCCTGAACGACCTCACAACAAGATAGAAGGAATAGGGAGGAACTCCCATCCTGTAAAAGTGGCCTGTAGGGCCTAGTTACTTAGCCACCTAGCTACCCTTCTAGTAACCTAAGGCTTCACGTCCTAGGTCTATCCTGCTCGTCCTACTATCTATCCAACCTTGTTTCTATCAAATTTTATTTAGAAAAATTGATGGTATTTACATTTTATTGATTCCTCTGTGGTGGTACAAGCTCCGATACCAGCTGTGGCGGAACTGCCCGAATTATTCCAACTTAAGTGTCCAAGTCCCGCCTTAGAGGCTAGACCACACTTAAATGGGAATAACCCGTCAATCCCTCGGATCTAGTCCGACACGGCCACTGACAGGATCAAGTACCACGATCTCACTCGAAGGTGAGTCACAGAGCAAATACAATAAAGCATAAAACCATACATGCCATAATGTTAAATTATTACATCACCATCATCATCATCGGAGTTTTTTTGCAAAAGTATCCATCATTGTTCGAAGTGCAGCGGAATAAAACTAACGGTAAATAAAATAGAGAGATGGGGAAGCCTGTCCCATCACTCCTCATGCTCCTCCTCAGCCGAGGCAGGGTCCCACTCGACAGTCCAACCCGGTGGCAGGGTGGTCGGCCAAGTTATCCCAGCAACCATCTCCTCCAGAGAACCTGTAAAAATTATGCCACAAGCAAGGCTGAGTATACTAATACTCAGCTAGACTTACCCGGTGTGAGGAGTCTACTCCTCTACCTCTAGACATGCAGCTGTTTGGCTGTGGGGTTTGGTTGCCAAAAGCACTAGCTGAGTTTCTAAATCAAGATTTTAACTTAATCAAAGTTAAGTGTGACTCTCTTAAGGCTAAAAGTGGACTATCTACTCATACATGGTAACAAGCATCATTAACAGTCAACATCTTATCTCAACTCATCATATTTCCACTTATTACTCAATGCAGTACAATGGATCAAGCAGTCTCATTAGCTGCGAGAAGCAGACGATTCGAATCGAGTTTTTATCCTTGCAAGGTAAACCTAAACACACGACATGTAGGGGCACTCCGTCCCCACACACATCAACCGTCCCCATCGATTCCCCGTCAGCAGATCAGGGCTCACCGCCTTGGCGTACAATGCCTCACTGACCCCGACTGGCCGTCGTGCAGTGACCGCACTTGTACCCACCATAACCGGAATGGGAGACCTCGTCTCAGGACGCGTGAGGGGATATGTCCACTGCCGGGTTCACTCAGGTACTAGGCTTACCGATTTACCATATTTCTCGGCATGTGCTCAGTACGTTCAAACGCTTGACACAGGTATCCGCACGTTAATCCTTATTCCATTTTCCATCTCGTAAACAACCAATCCCCATGGATTGTTGTCCACCAACTAGTATCATGATAGTGTGAAAGTGGGTACAATCAATTCCCTGATCTCGCGCGAGTGCTAAAAAAATCACTCGTCTTCTACCGAGATCCTATTTAATTAAAGCAACTACTCGACCTGTCATACTAGTATTCATTTCAAAGGATTCCTGAGATCATGCAACTAGGGTTTCAAACAATTCCTACACCTAAGTGCACAATCAATCCTACAATCATTAAGTGAAGTAAAATAGCATAAATAACAGGTTATGCATAAAACCGGGGCTTGCCTTCCAAAGCAGTGGCAGGCAGGTCCTCTGGTGCTAGCTCTGGTGCTGGATCTGGGGCTACCTCCTGAGCAGCTCCTTGCTCCGGCACGAGGATGTACTCTCCGTCAGCAAGATTACAGTCTATCGAAATGCAATGAACATGTATGTCATGATTATGCACGATTTAATAACCTTATGCAAAAGAAACGAAGTCGAGAAGTAACTTAGGGTTTTCTTAGTTATGCGGGGCTTCTAGTGGTACATAGATAGACTTATTACTCTTTGGACTTAGGTTTTTCCTTTAGGACAACATATTGGTTTGGTATTGCTTTGATATATTTTTGTGGACAGCAATTAAAGTTTTTAGGGACAACCTTTATTCATATCTTTTATTTCTCTTCCCTTAATTTCCATTTAGGTTTTCTAGGGTAGGTTTGAACTACAACAGGGTTTTAATAATTTCCAAAAATTCTGTAAAAATTACAGTGGGTTGCCACTAGCTATTTTAGCTTGTTTTAAGAATTTGAGGCTTAAGGTATAAAAGTTAAACCTTGAACAAAAATAACAAAAGTTAGGCAAAAAGGGGCACTTTACACTACACCTCCTAGTTAGGGGTAGGTTCTGTCCTAAAGGTCATTTTTGTTGGTATCCTCTGGTAATGATAGGTCTTTGTGCTAAAAATCACAGGAAACTAAGGGGTGGTTAATTAGCTATGATTTTCCCAAGTTTAATGTCAAAAAGGCACTTTCTACTACCTTATTATTTGAAAAATGTCAAACAGCAGATTTCATATTTTTCTTAGGTTCTTTCTAATAAAACAATAGTTATCCCAAGGGTGGGGGTGTTTTCAACTTGGGGTTATTTTTGTGGAGTTTTTCTAAGTTATCCTTGTTTTATTAGTTTTAAAGAGATCTTAATTATTTTACACTAAAACAGGGTATGATATATTTTTCTAGTGAACTACATTAACTAGGTATCTTAACAAAAATAGGGGTGCCCTCTGGTTCAATACTTGTGTCACTTTTCCTATTTTTCTTAAACTTTAAGCATATTTGGAATAAGGGGTTAAAACTAACTTAATGTAATGGACAGAGGGGTTTAACATTTTTAAACAGGTTAGTAGGTAAATATAAACTTCTCCAAATTTTCCTAACCTTAGTCAAATAGCCTAACTATTTTTCTTACTATTATTTAGCTTTTGGTCAAAGTTAACATTAAATCAGAACTTTTAAGTTTTCCACAGCACCAAGGGGTTTTATATTTTTCCTAAATAGGTTACATGATTTAGAGTCTGGCAAAATTGATTTGACCAAAATTGGATAAACCAAACAGAAGTTATGGGTTTTTAAAGTTTCTGTTTGAATTTAAATTAGGTTTTGATTAAGCTTTCCTGGAAAAACAGTTTGCGCCGAGGCCCCTGGGTTTAAAACAATTCAAACCTCGCAGATCTACCCTTAAGGCACTATTCACTTGAGTCTCTGACCTTTCACTTAACCCCCTGGGTTTCTCTCCCTCTCACCCGCAGTCCCTCCCTCAACTGAAACAGTAGCCGCGGAAAAAGAAAGGGCGGCGCGGCTTACCGGCGGCGAGGGAGGTCCGGCGAAGGGTAGGGTTGGCTCGGGGAGGGTCTGGCGATCACGTCGAGGTACGGCTCGTCGTCGGGGATGGCCGGAATCGCCCGGTCCACGTGAGCAGGCGGGCGAGCTCGTCGGCGGCGTGTGCTCCGGCCTATCCACGACGGCATAGTTTAATCCAAGGGCATAGGGAGCTTCGTGGAGGTCTAAGGAGTCTAACCGTGCAAGGAATCGAAGAGAGGTGCACGGTGTACCTCGGTCCACGGTTGCCGGCGGTCGGTTGAAGTCCGGTGACCTTGGGCCGGCTTCTCCGGTGAAGCAGAGCCCGATTCCTCGCTCGGGGAGCTTCACGGAGACGTGCACAGTCTTCTCCGAGGGCTGGACGGGGCTGGGAATGGCTGGGCTGGCCGGTCTACGGTGGCAGGGGCTCGGGTGGCCGCGGGCGCGTCGCGTATGGGCAAACGGCGGCGAACTGAGCTCCGGTGAGGCTTGAGCGCGTGTGGAGGGGTACGGCCAAGGCTCCTGGGCGTTTTATAGTCGCGAACGCGGACTAGGGCACTGGCTTGGCTTGGGCGCGGCGCGGGCGCGCGCGGGCGTGCTCTGGCGCGGCAGACGGCGTCGAACACGTGGCGGTTTGTTTCTTCCAGTGTTCAAATGTCGCCCGAGGTCGCAAACGTGCGAATCTTTGCAAAAGTCCGGCGCAGACCTCTTCCTGGCACCTAGGGCTGTCACTCAACTGTGAGACGCCGGGGCAGATACGGCCTAGGGAGGAAGATCTTCGGGTGCCAAAACAGGTGTGTCATACTGAGCATAACACGACAAAAGCCATGCCATGGCATGTCAAACGTCCGAGTCTCGAGCTCAACTTTTTCCAGTGGGTGCCCTAAGTGGTATTGCACATTTTTGGTATAGAACCCAAGTGGTTTTGGCGCCATTTTTAAAGTGAACACGGTTGATCTTTGATTTAGGGCTAAAATGGGACTTAGAGGGAATTAGAGAGCTCTAGCTCTCTCTCCACTTGGAGATTTGAGATGGGGGTTTCCCTAGGGGCCTTTTTGTAATATTTCCCTCCCCTAATTAATGGTTATAATGTTGCTTAGGGTTTGGGTAAAGATTACCCATGTTTTGCACATTTGCTCACTCTCTTTCCCCTCTTATCCATGGTTTTGGGAGATAGGGTTTAAGAGAGGCCTAGGGTTCTTTCCCCCCTCTCCCAAGATGATAGTTGCACACAATTAGGGTAATGCCTTTGGTCATTCCCAACTCTTGGTAAAAACTTAGTTTCCCAAGCCCCTTATACTTTTGCTCCTTAAGTTCTTCCATATGTGATCATAGTCTTGAGTGCCAAGGTGTGTTCCAGCCATGGCAACACCTGGGGTGTTACATTTTAGCCAGCTCGTCCGCAGTCTCGTTGTAGCGCCGAGCGATGTGGTTGAGCTCGAGCCCGAAGAACTTGTCTTCCAAGCGCCGAACCTCATCGCAGTAGGCCTCCATCTTCGGGTCGCGGCAGTGGGAGTTCTTCATGACTTGGTCGATGACGAGCTGTGAGTCACCGCGGGCATCGAGGCGTCTGACCCCTAGCTCGATGGCGATCCGCAACCCGTTGACCAGAGCCTCGTACTCGGCCACATTGTTGGACGCCGGGAAATGGAGGCGGAGCACGTAGCGTAGGTGCTTCCTGAGGGGCGAGATGAAGAGCAGGCCCGTGCCGGCTCCCGTCTTCATCAGCGACCCGTCGAAAAACATGGTCCAGAGCTCCGGTTGGATCGGAGCCGTCAGCAGCTGGGTGTCGACCCATTCGGCCACGAAGTCCGCCAACACCTGGGACTTGATGGCCTTCCGAGGGGCGAACGAGATTGTTTCGCCCATGATTTCCACTGCCCACTTTGCGATCCTGCCCGAGGCCTCTCGGCACTGGATGATCTCCCCCAGGGGGAAGGATGACACCACAGTTACCGGATGAGACTCGAAGTAGTGTCGTAACTTCCGCCTTGTCAGGATCACAGCATACAACAGCTTCTGAACTTGCGGGTAGCGGATCTTGGTCTCGGACATTACCTCGCTGACGAAGTTGACTGGCCTCTGAACGGGCAATGCATGCCCTTCCTCTTGCCTCTCGACCACAATCGCGGCGCTAACCACCTGAGTGGTCGTGGCGACGTAGACCAAGAGGGCTTCTCCATCAGCTGGGGGCACCAAGATAGGCGCCTTTGTAAGGAGCGCCTTCAGGTTCCCGAGGGCTTCCTCGGCCTCAGGGGTCCAAGCGAAACACTCGGCCTTCCTTAAGAGGCGGTACAGAGGCAGACCTCTTTCGCCGAGGCGTGAGATGAAGCGGCTCAGGGCCGCGAGGCATCCCATGACCCTCTGTACGCCTTTTAAGTCCTTGATGGGTCCCATGCTGGTGATGGCTGCGATCTTCTCCGGGTTGGCTTCGATGCCTTGCTCGGAGACGATGAACCCCAGGAGCATGCCTCGGGGCACCCCGAAGACACACTTCTCGGGATTGAGCTTGACTCCTTTCGCCTTGAGACATCGGAATGTCACTTCAAGGTCGGAGAGGAGGTCGGAAGCCTTCCTTGTCTTGACTACGATGTCATCGACGTAGGCCTCGACTGTGCGACCGATGTGTTCGCCGAACACATGGTTCATGCACCGCTGGTACGTCGCGCCCGCATTCCTCAAACCGAACGGCATGGTGACATAGCAGTGCATGCCGAAGGGCGTGATGAAAGAAGTCGCGAGCTGGTCGGACTCTCTCATCCGGATTTGGTGATACCCTGAGTAGGCATCAAGGAAGGATAGGGTTTCGCACCCAGCAGTGGAATCCACGATTTGATCGATGCGAGGTAGAGGGTAGGGAACCTTCGGACATGCTTTGTTGAGACCAGTGTAGTCTACACACATCCGCCATTTCCCCCCTTTCTTCCTCACAAGCACAGGGTTGGCAAGCCATTCGGGATGGAATACCTCTTTGATGAACCCTGCTGCCATTAGCTTGTGGATCTCCTCGCCTATCGCTCTGCGCTTCTCCTCGTCGAATCGGCGCAGAGGCTGCCTGACGGGTCGGGCTCCGGCCCGAATATCCAGCGAGTGCTCGGCGACATCCCTCGGTATGCCGGGCATGTCCGAGGGACTCCAAGCAAAGACGTCGGCGTTTGCGCAGAGAAAGTCGACGAGCACTGCTTCCTATTTGGGGTCGAGCCCGGAACCGATCCGGATCTGCTTGGAGGTGTCGCCACTGGGGTCGAGTGGGACGGCCTTAACCGTCTCCGCTGGCTCGAAGTTGCCGGCATGGCGCTTCACATCTGGCACCTCTTTGGAGAGGTTCTCCAGGTCGGCGATGAGGGCCTCGGACTCGGCGAGGGCCTCGGCGTACTCCACGCACTCCACGTCGCATTCGAACGCGTGTTTGTACGTGGAGCCGACGGTGATGACCCCGTTGGGGCCCGGCATCTTGAGCTTCAGGTAGGTGTAGTTGGGGACGGCCATGAACTTCACGTAGCATGGCCTTCCCAGTACCGCGTGGTAGGTTCCTCGGAACCCGACCACCTCGAACGTCAAGGTCTCCCTTCGGAAGTTGGAGGGCGTTCCGAAGCAGACGGGGAGGTCGAGTCGTCCGAGGGGCTGGACGCGCTTCCCAGGGATGATCCCGTGGAAGGGCGCAGCGCCTGCTCGGACGAAGGACAGATCGACGCGCAGGAGCTTGAGGGTCTCGGCGTAGACGATGTTGAGGCAGCTGCCCCCATCCATCAGGACCTTGGTGAGCCTGACGTCGCCGATGACGGGGTCGACGATGAGCGGGTATTTCCCCGGGCTCGGCACGTGGTCGAGGTGGTCGGCCTGGTCGAAGGTGATGGGCTTGTCGGACCAGTCTAGGTAGACTGGCGCCGCCACCTTCACCGAGCAGACCTCCTGGCGCTCTTGCTTGCGATGCCGAGCCGAGGCATTCGCCGCATGCCCACCGTAGATCATGAAGCAGTCGCGGACCTCGGGGTACTCTCCTGCTTGGTGATCTTCTTTCTTGTCGTCGTCGTGGGCCCTGCCACCCTCCGCGGGTGGCCCGGCCCTGTGGAAATGGCGCCGAAGCATGACGCACTCCTCGAGAGTGTGCTTGACGGGCCCCTGATGGTAGGGGCACGGCTCCTTGAGCATCTTGTCGAAGAGGTTTGCACCTCCGGGGGGGTTCCGAGGGTTCTTGTACTCGGCGGCGGCGACTAGGTCCGCGTCAGCGGCGTCGCGTTTCGATTGCGACTTCTTCTTGCCCTTCTTCTTGGCGCCGCGCGGAGTAGACGCCTCGGGAGCCTCTTCCGATGGGCGGCCCTGGGGCTGCTTGTCCTTTCGGAAGATAGCCTCAACCGCCCTCTGGCCAGAGGCGAACTTGGTGGCGATGTCCATCAGCTCGCTCGCCCTGGTGGGGGTTTTGCGACCCAACTTGCTCACCAGGTCACGGCAGGTAGTGCCGGCAAGGAACGCGCCGATGACATCCGAGTCGGTGATGTTGGGCAGCTCGGTGCGCTGCTTCGAGAATCGCCGGATGTAGTCCCGGAGCGACTCTCCCGGCAGTTGCCGGCAGCTCCGAAGGTCCCAGGAATTCCCGGGGCGCACGTATGTGCCCTGGAAATTGCCGGCGAAGGCTTGGACCAAGTCGTCCCAGTTGGAGATCTGCCCCGGAGGCAGGTGCTCCAACCAGGCGCGAGCAGTGTCGGAGAGGAACAAGGGGAGGTTACGGATGATGAGGCTGTCGTCGTCCGTTCCACCCAGTTGGCAGGCCAGGCGGTAGTCCGCGAGCCATAGTTCCGATCTTGTTTCCCCCGAGTACTTCGTGATAGTAGTCGGGGGTCGGAACCGGGTCGGGAACGACGCCCGTCGGATGGCCCGACTGAAGGCCTGCGGACCGGGTGGTTCGGGCGAGGGACTCCGATCCTCCCCGCTGTCGTAGCGCCCCCCACGCCTGGGGTGGTAGCCTCGGCGCACCCTTTCGTCGAGGTGGGCCCAACGGTCGCGTCGATGGTGCTCGTTGCCGAGGTGGCCCGGGGCCGCAGGCGCGGTGTTGCGCGTGCGCCCGGTGCAGACCGAGGCTTCCCGCATGAATCGGGAAGTCGCGGCATGAGGTTCCGAGGGGTATCCCTGCCTTCGGGAGGCAGTGCTCTCGGCCCGTCGGGCCGCAGCGCCTTCCAGGAGATTCTTGAGCTCTCCCTGGATTCGCCGACCCTCGGTAGTCGATGGCTCCGGCATCGCGCGGAGGAGCATCGCTGCGGCTGCCAGGTTCTGACCAACCCCGCTGGATGCGGGCGGCGGCCTGACCCTGACATCGTTGGCGACGCGGTGCTGGAGACCTTGGGGCAGGTGACGTATTTCTCCGGCCGGGGGTTGGCCCGCCCATACCTGCCCGACGTCCCGTCGGATCGGCTCAAGCGCTCCTGTTCCCTCGTCGAGCCTGGCCTGCGCCCCACGGACTTGCTCGAGCTGTGGGTCGTGACCCCCCACCGGAACGGGGACCACAGCTAGCTCCCGCGGGATGTCAGCGCGAGGCACCAGCCTAGGAAGATCACCGTCCACCGGCATGCCGAGATGGTTGCCTTCGAAGGGATCCCCTAGCTCGATGTGGAAACATTCGCGGCTTGGGCCGCAGCCCTCGTCGTCAAGGCTGCGGCTACCGTCGGAACAGTCGGAGAGGCAGTAGTCACAAGCGGTCATGAAGTCCCGCGTGGCACTGGGGTTGCCAAGTCCAGAGAAATCCCAACAGATGCTGGGATCGTCATCTTCCTCGGACCCAGAGGGCCCGTAGGTCGAGACGTCCGTCAACCGGTCCCAAGGCGACCGCATACGAAACCCCAGTGGGGTTGCACTCGCCTCAATGAGAGCGCCCGCCAAAGCAAGGTTGCTAGGCGGGTTGAGGCCGAGTCGAAATGACGTAAGATGGGAATTAGTCAGTACCTTTTGGTCGACGCGGAGCGACGTAGTCGCATCGGGGACTGGTTGCGCCGTCATCTCAGGTACAAGGGCGACGTCCTGCAAGCTCTCCGCGAGCGTGCTGGCGTCGTCTTCTCATTCGGGATCAGCGTGTCGCGGGGGGACGGCGCTTGCCTTCGTCTCGAACGCGAGGTCGACGCCCGGCGTGCCTTCCGTCGGGGCGTCGGGGGCGTCGATTCGCTCGACGGCCGATGAAGCGCGGCCTCCCGCTTGGCCTTGGTTGCCCCGCCTCCTCCTCCGTTGGCGGGGGAGAGGACGGAGCGAGCTCGAATGTTGTTCTTCCACCACGCGGGGAAGATGTCGTCGATTCCGCCGCCGGCGGGCGGGTTGTCGGCCGCCATAGTCGTTGTCGCACGGCGGCGGAAGGAGTATCATGTCGTAGCTGCCGTCGAAGGACATGAACTCAAGACTCCCGAAACGGAGCACCGTCCCGGGCCGGAGAGGTTGCTGGAGACTGCCCATCTAGAGCTTGACGGGAAGCTGTTCGTCAGCACGCAGCAGGCCCCTACCTGGCGCGCCAACTGTCGGCGTTTCGAGACCGGGGGGTCCCTAAGCCGACGAGTGAGTGTGCTGCGTGCCCCAGCCCAGATGGGTCGAGCGCGTGGGCGAGCGCGAAGGGGGGAGAGGCGAGGTGGCCGGAGACGGGCGTGAGAGAGGTGGAAATCCCGCGGCCTTCGTGTTCGTCCCGCGCCCAGGTCGGGTGCGCTTGCAGTAGGGGGGTTACAAGCGTCCACGCGAGTGAGGGAAGCGAGCGGCCCCAAGAGAGCGCCTGTCCCGTCCTCGGTCCCGCGCGGCCAACCTTCTCTAAGAAGGCCCTGGTCCTTCCTTTTATAGGCGCAAGGAGAGGATCCAGGTGTACAATGGGGGGTGTAGCAGAGTGCTACGTGTCTAGCGGAGGGAGAGCTAGCGCCCTAAGTACATGCCAATGTGGCAGCCGGAGAGATCTTGGCACCCTGCTGGCGTGATGTCATGGCTGTCGGAGGAGCAACGGAGCCTGGCGGAGGGACAGCTGTCGGAGCGGTCGAGTCCTTGCTGACGTCGCCCTGCTTCCGTAAGAGAGCTGAGAGTCGCCGTCGTCATAGAGCTTGTGGGGCGCCATCATTGCCTGTCTGGCGGAGCTGGCCAGATGGGACACCGGTCTTGCTCTCTACGGCCCGAGTCGGCTCGGGGTAGAGTGATGATGGCGCTCCCTGTTGACGTGGCGGGCCTGCGCCCGAGGCCGGGCGACGTGGGCGTTCCTCCGAAGCTGGGGTCGGATCTGTCTTCCGTTGCCGAGGCCGAGCCCGAGCCCCTGGGTCGGGCGAGGCGGAAGTCGTTCGGCAGGGGCCAGGGCGGAGTCCGAGCCCTGGGGTCGGGCGAGGCGGAGTTCGTCGTCTTCCGGGGCCGAGCCCGAGTCCGAGCCCTGGGGTCGGGCGGAGCGGAGTTCGTCGTCTTCCGGGGCCGAGCCCGAGTCCGAGCCCTGGGGTCGGGCGGAGCGGAGTTCGTCGTCTTCCGGGTCTTAGCCCGAGTCCGAGCCCTGGGGTCGGGCGGAGCGGAGTTCGCCGTCTTCCGGGTCTTAGCCCGAGTCCGAGCCCTGGGGTCGGGCGGAGCGGAGTTTCCTATGGCGCCTCTGGCGAGGCCTGACTGCCTGTCAGACTCACTCTGTCGAGTGGCACTGCAGTCGGAGTGGCGCAGGCGGCGCTGTCCTTCTGTCAGACCGGTCAGTGGAGCGGCGGAGTGACGGCGGTCACTTCGGCTCTGCCGGGGGGCGCGCGTCAGGATAGAGGTGTCAGGCCACCTTTGCGTTAAATGCTCCTGCAACTCGGTCAGTCGGTGCGGCGATTTAGTCAGGGTTGCTTCTTAGCGAAGCCAAGGCCTCGGGCGAGCCGGAGATGTGTCCGCCGTTAAAAGGGGGGCCTCGGGCGAGACGGAAGTCCCTCGAGGTCGGCTGCCCTTGGCCGAGGCTAGGCTCGGGCGAAGCGTGATCGAGTCACTCGTATGGACTGATCCCTGACTTAATCGCACCCATCAGGCCTTTACAGCTTTATGCTGATGGGGGTTACCAGCTGAGAATTAGGCGCCTTGAGGGTACCCCTAATTATGGTCCCCGACAATCACTATAACGAGAACCGGCGGCGGTGCCCTCTGCAGAGGCGCGGATGGTCCTCGGCCAGGGGCCGGACAGTCTGCGACCTGGTACAGGGGCTTGGGTTCCCTGCGTGATGGCCGGACGGTCCGCGCGTGCGCAGGGGCAGCGAAGGTTGCCGACGGCGCCTGGATCTCGCTCCCGGGAGGGACCCCGTCGGGGAGGAGAGATCCTAGATGTTGTCTAGGCTCGGCAGACTGACCTAGACTCCTCTAATCGACGTAGAGCCGAAGAGAAGCAGAGAATTTGGGGATTGGAATACTAAACTAGAACTAAACTAGAGCTACTCCTAATGCATAAGGTAAAAACGAGAAATAGACTTGATTTGATCGATTGTTGGGGGTTCAATCGGCCG
The DNA here is from genome assembly GCF_902167145.1 of Zea mays. NCBI lineage: Eukaryota > Viridiplantae > Streptophyta > Magnoliopsida > Poales > Poaceae > Zea > Zea mays. The sequence continues at coordinate 44,914,271 of NC_050099.1, read as the reverse complement.
TAGCCCTTCATCTGAATAAAGGGGAGGTCTGGATCTGCTTCAAACTATTTCCCGAGTTAATCCTGCGGTTTTAGGTAACAAATCCCGCGAGACACTAGGAACCCTAACTGACTCTGCGCACGCGCGGACCGTCCGCGCCACCACCGCAGACCGTCTGGACCGCAGACCGTCCGGCCTCAGGGCCGAACCATCCGCGAGGCTCTTTTTGGTTTCCAACATATGCCCCCCTACCTTTTGGTGAAGGTTGACGAACTAAAAGCATATGAACTAAACCTGATGTAAGTTACCGACTTTTCAAAATGGAGATCATTCAATAAAGCACCAATATATAAAGGCCGTTTCAGATTGTATCTTCCTCGGCCATGACCATTTGATCAATGGATCAAAAGGAATATAATGGAGGTGCCCCCAAGTCTGGATAGACAAAGGGACTATACATGTGCCATGGATTCATCATCATACCATTTCATATTTGAACAGGATAATATACCGACGATGAATAAATGGGTGGAAAGTACCCTAGTCTTATAGGATGAACATACGGTGCTTGTTGTGTCGCCTTTCGGGTTGTTTTGTTCGGCCGTTTTGTTTTAGCAGGTGACCGGGGTTTCTTCGTTGACCGATCACATGGAATAGTCTTCTTGCTAGCACTTTTGGCTAGCAATTGATCGAAAGTAGGGCCGGCTTTATTAGCCGACCATGTGCGTCATGTTGGCTTTGCCCTCGCGTCTCTTTCCTTGCTTTGTGTGGATGCTGATGCCTCTGGCCATGGGCAGACTGTCTGGCTGAGCTAGCTGGACCGTCTTTATGAGCACCAGACTGCCCGCACATAGGTGCCAGACAGTTCGCGATGCTCAGGTCAGGTTGTCGTGCCCGGCTCCTTAATTGTGTCTGCCCCCCGGCTCTTCCAGATTTGTTAGTCTTATTGTTCAGAGCTCTTCGAGCAACCTCCTTCTGCGATATATTTGACGTGCGAGGATCGTCAATGATGATGTCTTTGCTTTTGATTTTATCGGCCATTTTGGGCCGAACTAAGACCCTTTTGCATGCGACATCTATTGTATTAACAGGAAATGGCTGTGTGTCCACTTGCATTTCCTGAAAAGCCAACCGACCTTCATTTATGGCCGATTGTACCTGTCGACGAAAAACATTACAGTCATTAGTGGCATGAGAAAAAGAATTATGCCACTTACAATAAGCACGTCTCTTTAATTCATCTATAGGAGGGATAGTATGAGTTAATTTAATGTTGCCATTTTTAAGTAGCTCATCAAATATCTTATCGCATTTGGCAACATTAAAGGTAAATTTAATCTCTTCTTGCCGATTCTTTTGAACCGGCTATAAGGAAGAACATGCTGAAGATTTGGCCTTTGTTGGCCAAATAAACTCAGCAGTATATACATCTGCGGATTCATCATCTGAACTATCACGCTCTATTAGATGTATAGTACGGGCGGTCGATTTTGATGTCTCTTTAAATCGGCTTTCACAGGCTAAAGCCCGCTGATGTAGCTGGGCTATCGAAAAGAACTGAGTCCCATCTAATTTGTCTCTTAAGTAGAATAGCAACCCATTAAAAGCTAACCCTGCTAGCTCTTTATCTGCGACATGGATTCGAAAGCATCGGTTTCTAGTGTCCCGGAACCTCCGGATATAATCATTAACCGATTCTTCGCGTCCTTGGCGGACTGAAGCTAAGTCAGCTAGCCCTAATTCATATTCCCCGACAAAGAAATGTTCATGAAATTTACTTTCTAACTCATTCCAGAAATTAATGGAATTAGGAGGCAGGACGGCGTACCATGCAAAAGCGGTACCAGTAAGGGATAAAGAAAATAACCGGACACGAAATGCTTCTCCATCGGCCAATTTGCCTAGGTGTGCTAAGAACTGGCCTATGTGTTCGTGTGTGCTTCTCCCATTCTCACCAGAAAACTTAGAAAATTCCGGCATCCTTGCCCCTTGTGGATATGGGACAGCGTCAAACCGGTGATTATACGACTTTTGGTATGATTGCCCCACTCTGGCTACACTAACCCGAACTTATCTCGAAATAGTTCAGGCATCTCTTCCCTAATTTTTTTCATTGCACCCGGTGGCAGACCACTGGATCCTGGACTATGGGGCTCATTTGGTCGGGCATTAGTATACCGACCTTTTTGTTATGACCAATCGATAGTGTTGATCGGTCTGTGATTGTATGGTGCATTATGGTTTAAATATGTAGAGGGCAAAACATACTGCAGCTGTGGTGTGTAATAATTTGGTGCATTGTGTGCAACAACAGGTTCTGCATATGCGTATCCGGTTTGTCCGGTGGTAAATCCGAACTGACCAGTTGTGTTCGCCATTATTGGGACGCCACATGGTAGTCCTGGTGCGGCCCCGGACTGTCCGGCAGGGTAACCCGGACGGTCCACGTAAGGGCCAGACGGTCCGGGAGAAGCTCAGATGGTCCGACTGCGTCCAGGGTCGCCGATCTACCAATCAGGGACGGCGGTGGTCCTAGGGCGGCCCCGGACTGTCCGACAGAGCAAGCCGGACGGTACGCGTATGGGCCAGACGGTCCGGGCAGAGGCTTGGACGGTCCGACCGTGTTCAGGGGCGCCGATTTACCAAGCAGGGACGACGGTGGTTGTATTTGCCCTGAATATGAGTTCATCGGCATACCATATAAAGGTTCTGGCTGCGAATCCCCATTTGTTGCCGATGCATCGGACATAAATACCCTATTACTAGTTTCATATAATAAAAAACTATGAGCAACAGACTTTTCCAACGTACGTGTTAATTTTCTAATTGACTCTTCTAACCCTATAATCGGTTGTTTCATTTGATCCTGCCGCTGATCCACATAATATTTAATAGATTGAATATCGTCAGGTTTACTTACGTTGGGGACTTGAAGCGAAGATAGAAGAGATGCGACGTCGGTCTCTCCATGTTTGATAACCTTTTAGTGGCGATCCACCGTGTATTGTGATAAGTGATAGTCGCCTAGAGGGGGGGTGAATAGGGCGAAACTGAAATTTACAAAATTAATCACAACTACAAGCCGGGTTAGCGTTAGAAATATGATCGTGTCCGCGAGAGAGGGTGAAAAACAAATCGCAAGCAAATAAGAAGAGTGACACGCGGATTTGTTTTACCGAGGTTCGGTTCTCGCAAACCTACTCCCCGTTGAGGAGGCCACAAAGGCCGGGTCTCTTTCAACCCTTTCCCTCTCTCAAACGGTCCCTCGGACCGAGTGAGCTTTCTCTTCTCAATCACTTGGAACACAAAGTTCCCACAAGGATCACCACAAGATTGGTGTCTCTTGCCTTAATTACAAGTGAGTTTGATCGCAATGAAAGATTGAAAGAAAGCACGATTGCAAAAGAGCCAAGCGACAAGAGCGACAAATAACACACGGATCACTTTCTCTCTCAAGTCACTAATCACTAATGATCTCTTTTCTCAATTGTGAAACTTGGAGAGATGGAGGCTTTGAATGTGTCTTGGAATGGATTGCTAGCTCTTGTATTGAATGTTGAAGGTTGGAATGCTTGGATGTGGTGAATGGAGGTGGTTGGGGTTGTATTTATAGCCACCAACCACTTCCTAGCTGTTGCTCCATTCTGCCGAGCGCGGACGGTCCGCGAGCCAGGTCCGGACGGTCCGCCCCTGTAGATCAACGGCTGAAAATGCAACGGTCAGCAGTAACGGCTATATCAACGGCTATATTGCATTTAATGCGTTGTCAGGTGTCAGACAGACCCAGTCGCGGACGGTCCGCGAGCCCGCTATAATTCATTTCTTCAAACCCGTCACCTTCGGGTTTTTCGGTTTCTCACCTACCGGACGGTCCGCGCGAGGGCTCAGACGGTCCGCTCTTTTCCTCCGGACGGTCCATAGTGTAGACTTGGATTTTAGCATTGGTTCTGTCCGAGTGTCATCCTCGTGTCGCGGACGGTCCGCTGCAAGGGCCCGGACGGTCCGCGCTTGGCCTGTTTTTCCAAAAAGTTTCTCCTGTCCGGAATAATCTACGGTATTCCGGACAGTTGATTTAGTATAGTTGTTGATGAACCTTCAGCACCTGTAGAACATATAATCTAGAGCAAACTAGTTAGTCCAATTATTTGTGTTGTGCAATTCAACCACCAAAATTAATTAGGGACTAGGTGTAAGCCTAATTCCCTTTCAATCTTCCCTTTTTGGTGATTGATGCCAACACAAACCAAAGTGAATATAAAAGTGCATAATTGAACTAGTTTGCATAATGTAAGTGCAAAGGTTGCTTGGAATTGAGCCAATATAAATACTTACAAGATATGCATGGATTGTTTCTTTCATTCTTAATATTTTGGACCACGCTTGCACCACATGTTTTGTTTTTGCAAACTCTTTTGTAAATCCTTTTCAAAGTTCTTTTGCAAATAGTCAAAGGTAAATGAGCAAGATTTTACAAAGCATTTTCAAGATTTGAAATTTCCTCCCCCTGTTTCAAATGCTCCTCCTTTGACTAAACAAAACTCCCCCTAAATGAGATCCTCCTCTTAGTGTTCAAGAGGGTTTTGATATATTTTTGAAATACTACTTTCTCCTCCTTTTGAACACAATGGGAAACCAATTTGATAATATTTTTGAAAACACGAAGTTTTTTGAAATTGGTGGTGGTGCGGTCATTTTGCTTTGGGCCCTTACTTTCTCCCCCTTTGGCATGAATCGCCAAAAACGGAATCATTAGAGCCCTAGACATACTTTCTTCCCTTTTGGTCATAAATAAATGAGTTAAGATTATACCAAAGACAAAGTTCTTTTGCTTGGTGCTCATGCTTTCTCCCCAAGAATGGAGAGTTTCTTGGAGTGACGGCGAAGGATTAGTTACGGAGTGGAAGCCTTTGTCTTCGCCGAAGACTCCAATTCCCTTTCAATACACCTATGACTTGGTTTGAAATGGACTTGAAAACACATTAGTCATAGCATATGAAAGAGACATGATCAAAGGTATGCAAATGAGCTATGTGTGCAAATCAACAAAAGAAGTTCCTAGAATCAAGAATGTTTAGCTCATGCCTAAGTTTGTTAAAAGTTTGTTCATCAAGTGGCTTGGTAAAGATATCGGCTAATTGATCTTTAGTGTTAATGTAAGAAATCTCGATATCTCCCTTTTGTTGGTGATCCCTAAGAAAATGATACCGAATGGCTATGTGTTTAGTGCGGCTATGCTCGACGGGATTATCCGCCATCTTGATTGCACTCTCATTATCACATAGCAAAGAGACTTTGGTTAATTTGTAACCGTAGTCCCGCAGGGTTTGCCTCATCCAAATCAATTGCGCGCAACAATGGCCTGCGGCAATGTACTCGGCTTCGGCGGTGGAAAGAGCGACCGAATTTTGCTTCTTTGAAGCCCAAGACACCAAGGACCTTCCCAAGAACTGGCAAGTCCCCGATGTGCTCTTCCTATTGATTTTGCACCCTGCCCAATCGGCATCCGAATAACCAATCAAATCAAATGTGGATCCCTTAGGATACCAAAGCCCAAACTTAGGAGTATAAGCCAAATATCTCAAGATTCGTTTTACGGCCGTAAGGTGAGCTTCCTTAGGGTCGGCTTGGAATCTTGCACACATGCATACGGAAAGCATAATATCCGGTCGAGATGCACATAAATAGAGTAAAGAACCTATCATCGACCGGTATACCTTTTGATCCACGGACTTACCTCCCGTGTCGAGGTCGAGATGCCCATTAGTTCCCATGGGTGTCTTGATGGGCTTGGCATCCTTCATTCCAAACTTGTTTAGAATGTCTTGAGTATACTTGGTTTGGCTTAGGAAGGTGCCCTCTTGGAGTTGCTTCACTTGAAATCCTAGAAAATACTTCAACTCCCCCATCATAGACATCTCGAACTTTTGAGTCATGATCCTACTAAACTCTTCACATGTAGATTCGTTAGTAGACCCAAATATAATATCATCAACATAAATTTGGCATACAAACAAATCATTTTCAAGTGTTTTAGTAAATAGAGTAGGATCGGCCTTTCCGACTTTGAATCCATTTGCAATAAGAAAATCTCTAAGGCATTCATACCATGCCCTTGGGGCTTGCTTGAGCCCATAAAGCGCCTTAGAGAGCTTATAGACATGGTTAGGGTACTCACTGTCTTCAAAGCCGGGAGGTTGCTCAACATAGACTTCTTCCTTGATTGGTCCATTGAGGAAGGCACTTTTCACGTCCATTTGGTAAAGCTTAAAGCCATGGTAAGTAGCATAGGCCAATAATATACGAATTGACTCAAGCCTAGCTACGGGTGCATAGGTTTCACCGAAATCCAAACCTTCGACTTGGGAGTATCCTTTGGCCACAAGTCGAGCTTTGTTCCTTGTCACCACACCATGCTCATCTTGCTTGTTGCGGAAGACCCATTTGGTTCCTACAACATTTTGGTTAGGACGTGGAACTAAATGCCATACCTCATTCCTAGTGAAGTTGTTGAGCTCCTCTTGCATCGCCACCACCCAATCCGAATCTTGTAGTGCTTCCTCTATCCTGTGTGGCTCAATAGAGGAAACAAAAGAGTAATGTTCACAAAAATGTGCAACACGAGATCTAGTAGTTACCCCCTTATGAATGTCGCCGAGGATGGTGTCGACGGGGTGATCTCGTTGGATTGCTTGGTGGACTCTTGGGTGTGGCGGCCTTTGCTCTTCATCCTCCTTGTCTTGATCATTTGCATCTCCCCCTTGATCATTGCCGTCATCTTGAGGTGGCTCATTTGATTGTTCTTCTTCTTCATCAACTTGAGCCTCTTCCTCATTTTGAGTTGGTGGAGATGCTTGCATGGAGGAGGACGGTTGATCTTGTGCATTTGGAGGCTCTTCGGATTCCTTAGGACACACATCCCCAATGGACATGTTCCTTAGCGCGATGCACGGAGCCTCTTCAATACATATCTCATCAAGATCAACTTGCTCCACTTGAGAGCCGTTAGTTTCATCAAACACAACGTCACAAGAAACTTCAACTTGTCCAGTGGACTTGTTAAAGACTCTATATGCCCTTGTGTTTGAATCATATCCTAGTAAAAAGCCTTCTACAGTCTTAGGAGCAAATTTAGATTTTCTACCTCTTTTAACAAGAATAAAGCATTTGCTACCAAAGACTCTAAAATATGAAATATTGGGCTTTTTACCGATTAGGAGTTCATATGATGTCTTCTTGAGGATTCGGTGAAGATATAACCGGTTGATGGCGTAGCAAGCGGTGTTGACCGCCTCGGCCCAAAACCGATCCGATGTCTTGTACTCATCAAGCATGGTTCTTGCCATGTCCAATAGAGTTCGATTCTTCCTTTCCACTACACCATTTTGTTGTGGGGTGTAGGGAGAAGAGAACTCATGCTTGATGCCTTCCTCCTCAAGAAATCCTTCAATTTGAGAGTTTTTGAACTCCGTCCCGTTGTCGCTTCTAATTTTCTTGATCCTTAAGCCAAACTCATTTTGAGCTCGTCTCAAGAATCCCTTTAAGGTTTCTTGGGTTTGAGATTTTTCCTGCAAAAAGAATACCCAAGTGAAGCGAGAATAATCATCCACTATTACAAGACAATACTTACTCCCGCCGATGCTTATGTAAGCAATCGGGCCGAATAGATCCATGTGGAGTAGCTCAAGCGGCCTGTCGGTCGTCATGATGTTCTTGTGTGGATGATGGGCTCCAACTTGCTTTCCTGCCTGGCATGCGCTACAAATCCTGTCTTTCTCAAAATGAACATTTGTTAGTCCTAAAATGTGTTCTCCCTTTAGAAGTTTGTGAAGATTCTTCATCCCAACATGGGCTAGTCGGCGGTGCCAGAGCCAACCCATGTTAGTCTTAGCAATTAAGCAAGTGTCGAGTTCAGCTCTATCAAAATCTACCAAGTATAGCTGACCCTCTAACACTCCCTTAAATGCTATTGAATCATCACTTCTTCTAAAGACAGTGACACCTATATCAGTGAAAAGACAGTTGTAGCCCATTTTGCATAATTGAGATACAGAAAGCAAATTGTAATCTAAAGAATCTACAAGAAAAACATTGGAAATAGAATGGTCAGGAGATATAGCTATTTTACCAAGACCTTTGACCAAACCTTGATTTCCATCCCCGAATGTGATAGCTCGTTGGGGATCTTGTTTTTTCTCGTAGGAGGAGAACATCTTCTTCTCCCCTGTCATGTGGTTTGTGCACCCGCTGTCGAGTATCCAACTTGAGCCCCCGGATGCATAAACCTACAAAACAAGTTTAGTACTTGACTTTAGGTACCCAAATGGTTTTGGGTCCTTTGACATTAGACACAAGAACTTTGGGTACCCAAACACAAGTCTTTGACCCCTTGTGCTTGCCCCCAACATATTTGGCAACTACCTTGCCGGATTTGTTAGTTAAAACATAAGATGCATCAAAAGTTTTAAATGAAAGACTATGTTCATTTGATGCATTAGGAATTTTCTTCTTAGGCAACTTAGCACGGGTTGGTTGCCTAGAGCTAGATGTCTCACTCTTATACATAAAAGCATGGTTAGAACCAGAGTGAGACTTCCTAGAATGAATTTTCCTAATTTTGTCCTCGGGATAACCGGCAGGGTATAAAATGTAACCCTCGTTATCCTGAGGCATGGGAGCCTTGCCCTTTACAAAATTGGACAATCTTTTAGGAGGGGCACTAAGTTTGACATTGTCTCCCCTTTGGAAGCCAATGCCATCCTTGATGCCAGGGCGTCTCCCATTATAGAGCATACTTCTAGCAAATTTAAAATTTTCATTTTCTAAGTTATGCTCGGCAATCTTAGCATCTAATTTTGCTATATGATCATTTTGTTGTTTAATTAAAGTCATGTGATCATGTATAGCATCAATGTTAACATCTCTACATCTAGTACAAATAGAAGTGTGCTCAACGGTAGATGTAGAGGGTTTGCAAGATTTTAGTTCTACAACCTTAGCATGCAATATTTCATTTTTACTTCTAAGGTCGGAAATAGTAGCATTGCAAACATCAAAATCTTTAGCCTTAGCAAGTAGTTTTTCATTTTCATTCCTAAGGCTAGCAAGAGATATGTTCAATTCTTCAATCTTAGCAAGCAAATCATCATTATCATTTCTAAGATTGGGAATTGAAACATTACAAGCATTTGAATCAACCTTAGCTAACAAATTTACATTTTCATTCCTAAGGTTGTCTATTGTTTCATGGCAAGAGCTTAGCGCACTAGAAAGTTTTTCACATTTTTCTACTTCTAGAGCATAAGCATTTTTGACCTTAACATGCTTCTTATTTTCCTTGATTAGGAAGTCCTCTTGGGTGTCCAAAAGATCATCCTTTTCATGGATGACACTAATCAATTCATTAAGTTTTTCTTTTTGTTGCATGTTGAGGTTGGCAAAAAGAGTACGCAAATTATCTTCCTCATCACTAGCATTATCATCACTAGAGGATTCATATTTAGTGGAGGATTTAGATTTAACCTTCTTTTTGCCGTCCTTTGCCATGAGGCACTTGTGGCCGACGTTGGGGAAGAGAAGTCCCTTGGTGACGGCGATGTTGGCGGCGTTCTCGTCGTCGGAGGAGTCGCTTGAGCTTTCGTCGGAGTCCCACTCCCGATAAACATGGGCATCGCCGCCCTTCTTCTTGTAGTATCTCTTCTTCTCCTTTCTTCTCCCCTTCTTGTCGTCGCCCCTGTCACTATCACTTGATAATGGACATTTAGCTATAAAGTGACCGGGCTTACCACACTTGTAGCAAACCTTCTTGGAGCGGGACTTGTAATCTTTCCCTCTCCTTTGTTTGAGGATTTGGCGGAAGCTCTTGATGACGAGCGCCATTTCCTCATTGTCGAGCTTGGAGGCGTCTATTGGTTGTCGACTTGGTGTAGACTCCTCCTTCTTTTCCTCCATCGCCTTGAATGCGACGGGTTGAGCTTCGGATGTGGAGGGATCATCAAGCTCGTTGATCTTCCTTGAGCCTTCGATCATGCACTCAAAACTTACAAAATGCCCGATTACTTCCTCGAGAGTCATTAGTGTATATCTTGGGTTGCCACGGATTAATTGAACTTGAGTAGGGTTAAGGAAAATAAGAGATCTTAGAATAACCTTAACCACCTCGTGATCATCCCACTTTTTGCTCCCGAGTTTGCGCACTTGATTCACCAAGGTCTTGAGCCGGTTGTACATGTTTTGTGGCTCCTCCCCTTTGCGAAGCCGGAAGCGACCGAGCTCCCCCTCGATTGTTTCCCTCTTGGTGATCTTTGTAAGCTCATCTCCCTCATGCGCGGTTTTGAGCACATCCCAAACCTCCTTGGCGCTCTTCAACCCTTGCACTTTGTTATACTCCTCCCTACTTAGAGAGGCGAGGAGTATTGTTGTTGCTTGAGAGTTGAAGTGCTCAATTTGGGCCACCTCATCCTCATCATAGTCTTTATCCCCTACGGATGGTACCTGTGCACCAAACTCGACAACATCCCATATACTTTTGTGGAGTGAGGTTAGATGAAATCGCATTAAATCACTCCACCTAGCATAATCTTCACCATCAAAGGTTGGCGGTTTGCCTAATGGAACGGAAAGTAATGGAGTATGTCTGGATGTACGAGGATAGTGTAAGGGGATCTTACTAAACTTCTTACGCTCTTGGCGTTTAGAAGTTACAGAGGGCGCATCGGAGTCGGAGGTCGATGTTGATGAAGTGTCGGTCTCGTAGTAGACCACCTTCCTCATCCTTTTGTGCTTGTCGCCTTTCCGATGTGACTTGTGGGAAGAAGATTTTTCCTTCTTCTCTTTGTGGTGTGAGGAAGAAGGTCTTTTCTCCTTCCGTTTGGAGGAGTCCTTCTTCTCCTTCCTCTTGGTGCGGGACTCTTCCGATGAAGTGCTCCCTTGGCTTGTAGTGGGCTTTTCGCCGGTCTCCATCTTCTTCTTGGCGTGATCTCCCGACATCACTTCGAGCGGTTAGGCTCTAATGAAGCACCGGGCTCCGATACCAATTGATAGTCGCCTAGAGGGGGGGTGAATAGGGCGAAACTAAAATTTACAAAATTAATCACAACTACAAGCCGGGTTAGCGTTAGAAATATGATCGTGTCCGCGAGAGAGGGTGAAAAACAAATCGCAAGCAAATAAGAAGAGTGACACACGGATTTGTTTTACCGAGGTTCGGTTCTCGCAAACCTACTCCCCGTTGAGGAGGCCACAAAGGCCGGGTCTCTTTCAACCCTTTCCCTCTCTCAAACGGTCCCTCGGACCGAGTGAGCTTTCTCTTCTCAATCACTTGGAACACAAAGTTCCCACAAGGATCACCACAAGATTGGTGTCTCTTGCCTTAATTACAAGTGAGTTTGATCGCAATGAAAGATTGAAAGAAAGCACGATTGCAAAAGAGCCAAGCGACAAGAGCGACAAATAACACACGGATCACTTTCTCTCTCAAGTCACTAATCACTAATGATCTCTTTTCTCAATTGTGAAACTTGGAGAGATGGAGGCTTTGAATGTGTCTTGGAATGGATTGCTAGCTCTTGTATTGAATGTTGAAGGTTGGAATGCTTGGATGTGGTGAATGGAGGTGGTTGGGGTTGTATTTATAGCCACCAACCACTTCCTAGCCGTTGCTCCATTCTGCCGAGCGCGGACGGTCCACGAGCCAGGTCCGGACGGTCCGCCCCTGTAGATCAACGGCTGAAAATGCAACGGTCAGCAGTAACGGCTATATCAACGGCTATATTGCATTTAATGCGTTGTCAGGTGTCAGACAGACCCAGTCGCGGACGGTCCGCGAGCCCGCTATAATTCATTTCTTCAAACCCGTCACCTTCGGGTTTTTCGGTTTCTCACCTACCGGACGGTCCGCGCCTGAGGCCGGACGGTCCGCGCGAGGGCTCAGACGGTCCGCTCTTTTCCTCCGGACGGTCCATAGTGCAGACTTGGATTTTAGCATTGGTTCTGTCCGAGTGTCATCCTCGTGTCGCGGACGGTCCGCTGCAAGGGCCCGGACGGTCCGCGCTTGGCCTGTTTTTCCAAAAAGGTTCTCCTGTCCGGAATAATCTACGGTATTCCGGACAGTTGATTTAGTATAGTTGTTGATGAACCTTCAGCACCTGTAGAACATATAATCTAGAGCAAATTAGTTAGTCCAATTATTTGTGTTGTGCAATTCAACCACCAAAATTAATTAGGGACTAGGTGTAAGCCTAATTCCCTTTCAATAAGATTTTCTCCTTCGCTTGACGCATGTAGTCCTCGTATTGCTGTTGCTCATCGGCCGTCAGATTTTCAACATCCGTCTTCAGGATATTATCTGGGGAGATATCGGTATGATCTTTAGAACCGGCCATTTGAGGGCCTAATTTTTAGTAGATCTAGACACCAGAGTCACCAGCAGAGTCGCCAAAAGTATGTTGACACCTTTTCGGGCGCCAATCACTATAACGAGAACCGGTGGCGGTGCCCTCTACAGAGGCGCGGACGGTCCGCGGCCAGGGGCCGGACAGTCCACGACATGGTACAGGGGCTTGGGTTCCCTGCGTGACGGCCGGACGGTCCGCGCATGCGCAGGGGCGGCGAAGGTTGCCGGCGGCGCCTGGATCTCGCTCCCGGGAGGGACCCCGTCGGGAGGAGAGATCCTAGATGTTGTCTAGGCTCGGCAGACCGACCTAGACTCCTCTAATCTACGTAGAGCCGAAGAGAAGCGGAGAATTTGGGGATTGAAATGCTAAACTAGAGCTACTCCTAATGCATAAGGTAAAAACGAGAAATAGACTTGATTTGATCGATTGTTGGGGGTTCAATCGGTCGTAGCACTTCATCTATATAAAGGGGAGGTCTGGATCAGTTTCAAACTGTTTCCCAAGTTAATCCCACGGTTTTTAGTAACAAATCACACGAGACACTAGAAAACATAACTGACTCTGCGCACGTGCAAACCGTCCGCATCATCACCGCGGACCATCCGTCCGCGAGGCTCTTTTTGTTTTCCAACAGAAGCCTTGATGACTAATTGTGAAATATAGTTTTAGATAACCAGTTCAATGACTTGATATGCTATACGGGGCAAGAGATATTTAGAAGTCTTGATTACCGTCACTGCCGGTGTGAAGGTTGGTAGCAACGCAATACGAGAGTTTCTTCGGCGTGACGAAACTAGCGAAGACATATCTGCCTTTTTTCCATTGTGCTATCTTTTAGTTATTCTTTTTAACTAATTGTTCAGAAAAGGGCCTTTTTTGTACCGATTTTTTTTTTCTTTTGTAGCTGCAGCGACAGCGAGTATGGCGTGAAAGGATATGGCACGGGCGGGACCCGGAGGCAGACAGATTGATAGCTGAGGACCGAGGAGGTCCAGTAGGCTGGTTGAACAAGTGGATTGTCACTTTTGTCAGCATGAAAGCTACTCGTGTGGTTTTCCAAATCAAGTTCATTTTATTTCGAGGGCATGAGGTTGAAAACCTAGGAATACGGAGGGGGGGGGGGGGGGGGGGATAGAACAAAATGTCCCTGTTAGAAAGTTTATACGAATTAGGATCCTACAAAACTCATATGAAAATACTTCGAATTAGAAAAATATCTTAGTGTCGTTGTATTAGGGGTTGTTTGGTTCAAGTGACTAGAGTTTACTCCGTGTCATATCATATGCTTGAATGACAATTACAAATATTAAATATAGTTAAATACCAAACTAAATACATAAATGAAGACTAAACATCAAGATATACTTTTAAACCTAATTAATCTATGATTGACAAATGCTTCATGTAACATCACATGGACGAATTAAACTTTCGTCTTATCATTTAGCTCTTATCTATGTAATTATTTTTATAATTAAACTACAGTTGATACTTCTAACTGTCATCTAAATATTTGATATAACGGTGGACATAGGTAGATAGATATTGCAGAAATCCTACTGATTTAATACTCCTGTTGACGATAGTACGTGTTAACCTTGGTAGGATAGGATAGCCATTTTAAATACTGGTCGTCAAGGTCACGTCCATTATTAGGGTCATTTGTTTTAGGGACTAAAATCTGTCCATGTCATATCGAATATTTTACAAATACTAAATCTAATTTAATTATAAAACTAATTACATAGTAGGAAACTAAATGACAAGGCAATTTTTAAGCTTAATTAATTTATATCATAGCTAGTAAATGTTACTGTAGCGCATATGAGCAAATTATGGACTAATTTGGCTTAATTGATTCGTCTTGACATTAATTTAGTCTTTATGTATAATTATTTTTGAGTTAAACTATATTTAATATTTTAATTACCGATACGATAGTAAAAGTTTAGTCAGGTAAAACAAACACGCCGTTGATGTCGCCAAATCTAGACTATGCCGAGCTCTTTTATCACTAATCTCTTCCAGCAGCTGAAAACTGCACGAGATTCCATGCAGGCGAGAACCCCATCCGGCCGGACCGGCGAGATTTGGATGACACCTTTCCGCCTCTCGCTTTCGGTTGCCCACGGATCCGGCTAAACACGAACTGGATATTGGCCGCCGTCCACCGCCGGACCTCGTCCTCGTCCTCCATTTCGAGAATTCAGATGGCTCCGAATAATCCGAAGAAAGATCGGTGAGCGAGGTTGCTGTCAGGTCAGCATCGTCGAGAGCTATGCAGGTGCCGACCATCATTAAGACGCAAGGAACCACGCACAACTTGGTTTCCGTCTTTGCTGGAGCCACAGCCACGCACGATCGACTTTGCTGGAGCACGCGCGGGAGCAGGGAGGCGGAGGAGGACTGGCAACCGCATGGCCGCCGCCGCTCCGGGCAGAATGCTGGGCAGCAGCTCACGCGCGTCCACCTGATGTAGCGCCGCTCCTTCTCGGCTTCAAATTGGCGCGAGCGCGACTCCTATGTTTATCTGAAAGGAAAAACAAAAAAAAGGGGCTATTTAAATTCGTACCAGTACTTCTCTCTGCTTCTTTGTGCTGTGAGCCACCTGATCTCGGCGATTTGCTCCATTGCAGCTCTGCGGTTGAATAAGGCTGCGTAGCAAAATTTTAAAATCTAGAGTGTGCACATTACCTTAAAAAAAAATCCAACCTGGAGTTGAAAATTGAGATTCTATAGCATATTATTTAAGACATAAAAACCAAAATGTTTGGATCTATACAAAATAAAATTTATCTGATTACAAGAATTCCTACTTAACCAAACGATGCCTAAGTTTATTGGATTTGCCTTATTTATTTACTAATAAAATCTAAAATAAATCTCAAAGTTCTAGTAATGGATAGTCTGAGTGAAAGTTGTGAGTTTTTACTCTCACAGAAAAAAAATAGAAGAGAATAATCAACTTGAATGACTTATGCCTTTGTTAATCCTTGTCAAGAAGCATGTGACTGAGAAAGCTAAAGTCACAAGTGTGTGCACGCGCATGCATTTTATATTTTTCGTGTGGTTATTAACAGCTCTCTTGTCTTATTTCCTATCTCATTTCATATTTTAAACTTCACTATATAAACAATATAATGCTTTGTTTGGATGTCGATATTGAAGGACATGGAATTGAATTGAGTTGAATACCAAATCAACCATTATATTGAAATGAGATGCAATTCTAGTTCTATTGTTTGGATGTCACTGAATTAGAGTTTAGAATTATACGGTCTAATTCCACACAATACATAGGTGTGGCACTCTGAATTGGGAGAGGGAGTTTCTAGTTATAGTTCTGTCGGGTATCCAGCAAAGGGGTCCCCAAGACAAGGCCCATAAACCTCCCTCTGGCCCATGAACCAACTAAGTCTGTTTGGGGGCCTTCGTCTTCCGAAGGTCCTCAAAAAACGTGATTTAACAATATTTCACAAGTGTAATATATATACAGGTACCTTTGGACTCGGAATAAAACTGTACATGATATGGAAAGCATGGTCGAGACGAAGGTTGATGCAGTTCCGAAGCTACGCGCAAGGGTGCTTCGGCTCAACGGCAGAAAGAGAGATCGACTTAAAGGGGAAAAGGCTATCTAGTCCTCGGTGGATTGTCTTTAAATCAATAGTAAACATAAAGAGCGTGAATATAATTTTACATAGGCTGCGCCCTGTGCATATAAATAGATGAACAGTACCCATGTACTGTTCATGCTGACTTGTACTCGCTCGTGTGTCACGCTTGTACTTTTGCCTTCTGTCAAGCCGAAGGTACAAATGTAACTCAATATTGTTTTTATTCATCCATGATTATATAATAAGAATATATAACGGATGTTATATGGTTATTCATGTTACTTCTCATGTTTCATATGCTTCTCCTTTCATCAATATAAATTGTGATGATGAAGGTATGTCCTTCATGACCTTCATCCGAAGATCGTTATGTCCTGAGGGAAATAATGCTTCGAATGACAAAGGGCATTAACCATTAACTTCTTTCTATGTTGCCTTGTTCTTAATTCATAGCATTTGAGAACAAGTCCCCAACATTGGCGCCCACCTCCGGTGAACTCACTTCCACAATCTTCGGCAAAGCATCACCTTTGTCATGCCGCCGAAGAAGATAACAGCGCCAGAAGCTGCACTACAGCCACTGGACACAAACCAGGAGACTCTCTCTCTCTCCGAGAAGCCAGAAGCCAAAAGAGAAAGGCCACCAATCCAATACTTCAGGAGGAGGAGTTGGACCAGGAGATCAGGAACATGGAGATCATCCACCAGCAGGTGCAAAGGAAAAAAGAGAAGATGGCTCGGCTGGCCGACCTTCATAGGAAGATCGATGAAGCTACTGAGGAAGTGCGTCATCTTACTCAAGATGATCATGACCGAAGGCCTCAACACAGGGAGCTTCGTTGTTGGGGCAAAGGCGAAGACGCTACCCTTCGCTCCAGCTTTCGTCTTTCTCGCTGCGCCAACAGATGCAGAAGAACCGGCGAGGTCCACCCTTCGCCTTGTACACTACGACACAAAGGCCTACGACGACGTCGCCCCGTCCCACGTCCTCACTCGGCCTGGAGGCCCACATGGGATTCGGCCCATTGTAACAGGCCCCGCAAGGAGAAGCGTGTTACAGGCCCAATTTGTAATAGCTTTTCTGTAATGACAGTCTGTAACCCTCCTTTATAGGAATATTCCGGGGATAGTCCAGGTGCCTGAGGGTACATGCGTCCTTACATTGAGACGTTGGGCACTCAGGCACCTATAAATACCCCCGTACAGTGCCCTTGAGAGGCTGGATTAATAGAGCTATTGCCATCTCGAGTTGAAACCTTGTTTACGTTGCTTTCATTCCCCCGTTGGATCAACTTGCCCAGGAGAGCAAGTTCCAACATTTGGCGGCCACCGTTCGTGCTACGAAAAAACCACCCGCGATGGCACCCAAGAGAGCTAGCTCGAAGGCAACCCCATCCGTTGACGAAGCAGCGAAGGCAGCGCTGCTGGCCGAGAAAAAGGGCAAGGCCCTTGTAGACACCACCCACCAAGAAGCCTACGAAGACGACGCACTCAGCAAGAGGCAGCGCAATGAACAACTCACACCCGAAGGCAGTCTCTGCACCTGCAGCTCTGGAGGACGACCGCAACCTCCCCCAGGCTTCGCTCCACCGGAGGGCGCGGACGCCACTGAGGATGGCGAAGTCATTGGCGTTTCAGCAGAGGAACAGCTACAGCTGCGGGCCTTGCACATCAAGAACCGCAACCTCTAGAAGCAGAAAGAGATCCTTGAGGCCAAGCGCCAACGTGTCTCTGCGCAGGCCAAGGTGCGCCAGATGATACGCGACGAGGAGCAGAGGGCTCAGGAGCTTGAGCAAGAGATTGCGCTCATGCAGCGCGAAGGCCAACTTGATCTGCAACACGACCCACCCCTCTAACAGCGCGCGCCATTCGAAGACCTATTCATTCCTCAGCGCGGACCCATCATCCCGCACGCCACAACATTCCAAGGTGTCAACTACCTTGACGAGCGGAGTCCCCTGGCGCCGCACCTGCAAGTGTCACCATGGCCCGCCAACTTCAGGGCAGGGACCTACCCCAAGTACAACGGTAGCACTGACCCAACATAGTATATCATGAGCTATCAAGTCGCCGTTGCATCATCCGGAGGGGACGACGCCACGATGGCCAAATCATTCATCATCGCCCTCGAAGGCCCGGCTCTCACCTGGTACACCAGGTTGCCCCTGTTGTCCATCGACTCCTGGAGAAGTCTCCAGGACAAATTTCTGCTCAACTTCCAAGGGTACCACCCAGACACCGACGCCTTGGCTGAACTATCACTCTGCAAGCAGCTGGAAAGAGAAACTCTGCGGGAGTACTACCGCAAGTTTCTGACTCTCAAGTTACAACTGCCTTCGGTTGATGACCAAATCGCCATTCACTACGCCATCAGTGGCCTTCGGGCTGGCGTCCTTTACAACCACTGCATCAGAGATCCACCCAAGAACCTCCAGGAGCTGTATCAGCTGTTCGAAAAATATGCCAGATCCGAAGAGCTCCACCAGCGCAAGGTCGAGTCCCAGAGGAAACCCAAAGACCCTCTGCAGTCCAGCCGAATGTGGACGAGAACTTCGCAGTAAGACTCCGGTCGGGACAGCCACAGTCAGCAGCAGGTACACAACATCGCCAACCAGCACCCCACTGGTGAGGCCCCTCGCCGCCAAGATTATCCCCCAGGGCCGCGGCAACGGAACTCGTGGTCGGGGCCGAGGACGGGCGCAGCAGCCACACAGATTTTACTGCTTGTTCCACGACGAAGACTGCACGCACCCAACAAGGGACTGCCCGGAAACGAAGGCCACCAGAGACATGATGTCTCGGGCGCAACCAGCCGACAACCCAAGAGTTGTCGCGCACACATATCAACAACCCCCACAACCATACAACCATGGCCCCGCTCAGCATCCACCTAACCACACATACCAACACCACCAGGAGGTACAAATCGTACCTCCCCCACTCCCACCTCCACACCCGCAACAGCCAAACATCCACCACCCCAACCACCCCCAAGCACCAAAACAAGAAGACTTCGCTGATCAGCCGTATCACGGAGTCATTCACATGATCACTGGGGGGTCCAGCGTCGACTTCGACACGAAGCGACAGAAGAGGGACCACTACCGCAGCATCAACCACGTCACCGTCACCGGTGCAGTCGTGTAGACAAAGTGGTCCCATGTACCATTGAACTTCGATGCCAAAGACGTCGACCTGCGCAGCGCACCCCACATCGACGCCATGGTTATCAACTGCAGCGTGGCAGGCTGGACCTTCACAAAGTCTTAGTTAACAACGGCTGCCAGACGGATATCATTTTCCTCCACGCCTTCGACCGCATGGGCATCAGCCATAGCTTGCTTAAACCTTCGGACAACCCCCTATATGGCTTCGGCGGCAAGGACACCTTTCCTGTCAGCAAAATATAGCTACCCCTCTCCTTCGGTGTAGCACCCAATGCACGAAGTGAGCAAGTCACTTTCGACATCGTTAACATGATGTACCCGTACAACGCCATAATGGGTCGGGGCTCCATCAACAAGTTTGAGGCAGCCATTCATGGACTTTACCTGTGCATGAAGATCCCGGGTCCGCAAGGCGCGATCACAGTCTACGGCAACCAACAGGCCGCGCGCAACATAGAAAGAGACTTCGTTCCAGGGCAAAGGAACGTACACTGCCTCACGGCGCAGCGCGAGGTCCCCAAGGCTACCAGCCCAACCGCCAAAGAGCATGAAAAGGCACAGCTGCAGAGCAACGATGGGACCAAGACTGTTCCCCTTGACCAGGTAACGCCCAAGCAAACGGTCATCATAAGCGAAGACCTTACTTCGCATGACGAGGAGAGACTCCTGTCCTGTTTGTCCAAAAATAAGGACGTCTTCGCCTGGTTCGCCCTCGACCTGGTCGGAGTCAATCGCTCTATCATCGAGCACAACTTGGGAATCGACCCTTCGATGAGGCCAAAGAAGCAGCGACTGCGCAAGATGTCTGATGAGAAGACAGAAGCCGCTAAGGCCGAGGTACACCACCTGCTTGAGGCCAACTTCATCGAGCCAGTCGCCTACCCTACGTGGCTCGCCAACGTAGTCATGGTGCAAAAGAAGAGCGGCAAGTGACGGATGTGCATTGATTTCACCAGCCTCAACAAGGCCTGCCCCAAGGATAATTTCCCGCTGCCTCGGATCGACAAGATCGTCGATAGTGTGGCCGGGTGCAAAGTCATGTCACTGCTTGATTGCTTCTCCGGCTACCACCAAATATATATGAAGGAGGAAGACAAGGCCAGCACCAGTTTCATAACACCCTTCGGCACGTATTGCTTCATCAGAATGCCGGAGGGACTTAAGAACGCTGGGTCCACATTCTCTCGCCTCACCAAAACGGTGCTCGAGAGCCAAGTCGACAGAAACATATTTACGTATGTGGACGACATCGTCATCGCCAGCAAAAGCAAAGAAGACCATCTGGTTGACCTCACAGAAACATTCGCGAACATGCGGGACGCACGACTTCGCCTAAACCCCGAAAAGTGCGTCTTCGGCGTCCGCCAGGGGAAGATACTGGGCTACCTGGTGTCGCACCGAGGGATCGAAGCCAACACGACCAAAATCCAGTCCATTATCAACATGACGCCCCCGCAGTCAGCCAGAGACGTCCAACGACTGACAGGCAGATTGGCCGCCCTCAACAGATTCATTTCCAAGTCCGCAGAGCGAAGCCTACCTTTCCTCAAAACGCTACGCGGCGCAAAAGACTTCGCATGGGGACCAGAGCAAGCGGCGGCCTTCGCTTCACTAAAGCAGCACCTGTCAGAGCTGGCGATTCTTACAAGCCCCAACCCTCGCTACCCCTGTTGCTCTACGTCGTAGCTTCGCCGCACGCGATCAGCGCAGCGCTGGTTCAAGAACAGGACAGAGAGGGCACGACCAGACAGTGTCCAGTTTATTACGTCTCCGAAGTGCTCACGACATCCAAATGCAACATGACAGAACTAGAAAAAAATCGCCTACGCAGTTGTTATGGCTTCGCACAAGCTACGCCATTATTTTGAAGCGTTCAAGGTACGTGTCACCTCGGACAGGGGACTCGACGAATTATTCAGAAATCTGGAGGCATCTGTCCGGATCGCCAAATGGGCAGCCGAGCTTTCCGGATACCATATCACATTCGAGCCCAGGACAGCCATCAAGTCACAAGTCCTAGCAGACTTCATCGTCGATTGGACCGGGCCAATAACGCAGCCGGACACGCCTGCAGAGAAGGTGTGGACCATCCACTGCGACGGCGCATGGTGCCATGCGGGGGCAGGCGCAGCTACAGTCATTACTTCACCCACAGGGGTCAAGCACCGATATGCAGCACGACTCAGCTTTGCTTTGGAGTCCGACAGATGCACCAACAATGTAGCAGAGTACGAAGCTGTCATTCTCGGCCTTCGCAAGTTACGGGCACTTGGTGTCACCACCTGCATAATCAGAACAGACTCCAAAGTGGTTGCCGGCCAAGTTGAGAAAGATTACGCAGCAAAGGACCCCACACTTATGCAGTATCTCGCGGCTGTCCGCAGTCTCAAGAGACAATTCAAGGGCTTTACCTTGCAGCACGTGGACCGAGCCAAGAATGAGGAGGCCGACGCATTGGCCAAGGCAGCCGCCAGAGGCGAGGCCCTGCCCTCCGACGTGTTCTACCATGTCATCAGCACGCCAGCCGTCCGCAGCCCAGAGGGCCTCCAAATCACCAACGACACCGAGGGCCACCGCATAGTCAACCTCATCATGACCGAAGACTGGTGGGCACCAATAACCCTGTTCCTGCAGGGATACTACCATCCGAGCGATATCAACGAGGCCAAGCGCCTCAAACACCGAAGCCGGGACTTTGCACTCATTGAGGGATAACTTTACAAAAAGGGGGTCAGTCAACCCATGCTTAAATGCGTCACCGAGACCGAAGGCGTCCAGATCCTGCGCGAAATCCACAGCGGAACTTGCGGCTCTCACGCAGGGCCTAGGGCCCTAGCCGCCAAGGTGATCCGACAAGGCTTCTACTGTCCCGCTATGATTTGCGCCGTGAATCGGGTGACGAGGTCCTGCGAAGCCTGCCAGAAATTTTCTCCATGCTCGGGAAACTCTTCGCAGTTCACAAAGCTAATCACCCACACGTGGCCTCTTCAGCGCTGGGGCCTGGACATTGTTGGGCCGCTACCCACGGCCCAAGGGAACCTCAAGTTCACCTTCGTCGCCGTCGAATATTTCACCAAGTGGATCGAGGCAAGAGCAGTATCCACGATAACATCGAAGACCGCCCAGAAATTCTTCTGGCAAAACATTGTCTGCCGATTCGGAGTCCCGTCCGAGCTCACAGTTGACAATGGCAAACAATTCGACAGCCAAGACTTCAGGGACTTCTGCTTCTCCATTGGCACCAAGCTTGCCTTCGCCTCAGTGTACCACCCACAATCCAATGGCGTCGTGGAGCGCGCCAACGGCAAGATTTTCACGGCAATCAAGAAAATGCTCCTCGACGACAAGAAGGGTAAATGGGCCGACCTGCTACCTGAAGCAGTCTGGGCACTGACCACGACCGAGTGTCGGGCGACCAGATTCACTCCCTTTCGCCTGCTATACGGATCGGAGGCCATGACCCCGCAGGAAATCAAACATGGGTCCCCGCGGACAAGCGCTTTAGCAGTACCCAACGTCGACGAGCTAACCTCCAAAGATCTCATCGACGGAAACCGTGTCTTCGCCCTCCAGGCCCTCAACAAATACCAAGCCCAAACAAAGGCCTAGCGCGACCACGCAGTCGTCCCAAGAGAATTCAACGAAGGGGACCTCGTACTTGTCCGCACAACCCAGACAGAGTCACGAGGTAAGCTGGAGACAAAGTGGGAAGGACCATTTATCGTCAAGACGAAGTCGTCTCCCAGCGCGTACAAACTAACAACGCAATCTGGCGAAGACCTAGAACATTCCTAGAATATTGACAATCTCCGTAAATTTTTTGTTTAAATCCTCAGGGCTAACACGCCCTTGTAATTCACCAAACAGTTTTATTCCGGCCCGCACTCTTTTCCTCTCGGGGGGTGAGGTTTTTAATGAGGCGGAGCCATGTAATATACACGCGAAAATCCCCCGCAAAAAATTAAAGCAATGTCAAAAAAGACCGCATCGACGGTCTTCGGCATTCGACCACATCGAAGTCACCGTGAGGGGCAGCGAAACCTCCCTCGCGCGCGACACTCCGCGCAGAAGTCGCCTAAGGGTGCAGCCGGATTAGCACAACAAGTGCGAAACATCGAAGTCTTTTCCAAAAGACTCTCCGTGCAAAAGTCGCCTAAGGGTGCAGCCGGATTAGCACAACAAGTGCGAAACATCGAAGTCTTTTTCCAAAAGACTCTCCGTGCAAAAGTCGCCTAAGGGTGCAGCCGAACTAGCACAACAAGTGCGAAAAATCGAAGTCTTCTCCAAAAGACTCTTCGTGCAAAAGTCGCCTAAGGGTGCAGCCGGACTAGCACAATAAGTGCGAAAAATCGAAGTCTTTTCCAAAAGACCCTCCGCGCAAAAGTCGCCTACGGGTGCAGCCGGAATACTAGTACGAAAAAATCGAAGTCTTTTCTAAAGAACTCCGTACAGAAGCCTAAGGGAGCGGCCTGATCAACGAAAGCGTGCAGCTTCATCACACAAGAGTATGGTTACATACATACAGCGAGGGCATCACACATTACATTGGCTCAACCTTCGGGATGATACCCATCTTCCTATAGTTGAACAACATTATCCTTAATTCCTCACCCGCAAACAGACTTCGCAGCTCCCCCTCACCCACACTCGCCCCAACCGACGAGGACAACAATTCCCGCTTGCCAGTCCCGTCCACACGAAGGCGACCACCTTCCACCTCACCACGATGACGCCTATCACTTCGCGACAACTCACTCACCCTCCATTTCGCCACCACCCTTCGCCGCCTATGCCCAACACTCGCACCCGGAAGATCCTCATCACCCATTACATGCGGTGAAACCTCCGCCACAGCCACATCCAATGCCGCAAAGTAATCCAAATCCTCATCCAAAGACTCCTCTGTCCACACAATCGAACTCCCAGAATCATCAGACTCAAAACACTTAGACACAGAATCATCAGAATCATCTTCAGCAACCACGGCCGAAGCCGCCACAAAATTAGCATTGACAGTAGCGATTGCGTGCGCAGGCCCAAAATCCTGAACCTGCGCAACAACCAAGGTTCAGTAACACAGACAAAATTTACAAACTCCCCAAACTCCTACTCAGGCACCTGCGAAGGCCCGACCGTGGCCATGGGGTCTTCGGCCGCCGGCTCAGCCACCACCTTCGGGGGATCTTTGGCCGTCGGCGCAGGGGCTGGCAAAGGGCCTTCACCGGCCACGGTAAGCACGGGTGCAGCCGAGGAGCCTTCGCCGGCACTCGAAGGCGGCACCGGGTTGACCTCAGCCTCGGGCGGCGCGCCGACCAGATCTCCAAGGTCCTCGACATCCTCGGCACGCGCCATCTGCAGCAACAGCACACTCAGTCAGCAAAACCACACATACCCACACAACCACACAAAACAAAAGATAACCTTTACCTGCTCTATCGCCGGTCAGACCGCTCCTTAACCGCCTCCCGACCGTGCGGACCCCACATCCTGTCGAAGAGTGCCCCCACTGATTGCTTCACCACAGGGTCTTCGGCCTTGAAAATTTCACGTTCAAAGTTCTCATCTGATTGGTCGAAGACCTCGTAGTGTCGGCACCCCACGCGGGACAACGCATTCAGGGTCCCCTCGCAGGTGACGAGGGAGGCGAAGGACATGAAACCCTGCACAATAGTTGGGAGCACCAGCAGCTCCTTCTGCAACCATTCGAGGAAGCGAAGGCCTGCCTCTTGGTCGGGTACTTCAAAGTCTGCAGTCCGCGCACCCAGATCGCGGTACGCATCCACGAACTGCGTGTGCGTCCGCTCGACTTCCGAGCGCACCGAGGCCTCGGCCTTGTCCATGTGGCTGCGCAGGGCGTTGAACCTTGCCTCCCACTCCTCGGCGCGTTGGCTGGCGAGACTGTTCTCCGCTTGTGCCACTTTAGCCTCCGCTCACGCAGCCTGCGCTTCAGCGATGGCCTGGTTAGCCTCCCTCCTCTCCTCCGCCAGCTGGCGCCGGAGGTCCGTCTTCTCGGCCTCCAAGACAGTCACCTTCTCCACCAGCCTGCGGTTTTTGCTCTCCGCAGTCGACTTCTCCCGGACAGCATCCGCATGCTGCGCCCGAAGACTCTCAACTTCGGCAGCGACGTCTGCAGTCAGGACGCCCGACGCAACACGATCGGCGAAGTCGGCCGCCTGACAAAAACACATGAGACCCAAACCTTCAATGAAACAACAAACATCGAAGTCCAGCACAACTTACTTGCTTCAGCTGCTGCGATAGCTGCTGCAACACCTCCCTCAGACGCTGGGACTTGGTGCTCGCCACGTCCTTAGCGGCAGCGGCTGTCAGAATCTCGCCGCTCACGCAGAAGGCGTCCCATGGGTCCTGCGTGGCTCCCTTCGCCCTTACCACCGCCGATGGCGAAGTGGTTGCCACCGAAGGTGGGACAACAACCAACTGTCCCTCACCCGACCCTGCAACATATCTCTGGTCAAAAAAAAACTTACCAACAAGATAATCCTCGACACTGATATTCGTGCCGAAGTCAGCAACACGTCTCCCCGGCAAAGGCAGCTCATGTCCTTTCGTAGGTCCGCCCAGGGGAGGCCTGCCTCCGCTAGAGGCGGTAGCCTTCACGCTCGCCGATGCCTTGCTGGGTCCGGGGGCAGCTGCTTTTGCAGGTGGCACCGACTTGCTATTACCGGAGGCAGCAACCTTCGCGCTCCCCTGCGCCCTCTTCGCCTCGCGCGCAGGATCTACCATCCTGACGACGGCCCGACGCTTCTGCGCAGCGTCTTGATGGTCCTTGTTCATCACTGCCGACACAACAGCAGCTATATTCCGTCCGTAAGGAAACACCTTCAAGTCGCGTTCCATGTGGGACGTATAGAAGTCTTCGCCAGCCGCGCGGGGGATCAGAACATTCTTGGGCCATCGACCCCCTGTAACCTCCAGCATTCGCGCCGAAGACTCCCAGAGCTCGGGCGAAGACATCCTTCCCCCGAGGGTTGCGCACGTCCCCATCAAATCCACAGCAAAACTATCAGACACCCCATTCCCCCACTATAGTACCTAATTTTCTCTTCTTAGTGGCCGGGGCAGCCTCCTGCGAAGGCCCTTCCTCGGTCACGCCCATCGGTTTCTTCCCGCGGTGGTCGGTGGCGTCTTCCCCGGGATAACCACCATATGGCAAGCGGTTCAATTCGAAGACCCAATTCAATCTATCGTTGGACCCACGGATATCCCAGCTCCACAGACCGTCTGTCTTCGGCACGTAGCGCCCCACGATCCTCGCCGCACCGTCCTCCGCTTCACGCACGAATGCGGCGAGATCCCGGCCATGCAAATCCAACGCAAAGGTAGGACTTTGCACCCGCTGCCCGCCCCGGGAGGGCATCTCGCGAGGGCATACTTCGCTCATCACCTAGCCATGCGCCAAGGGCCATACCCCATACCCGACAAACTCCTCAACTAAGTCGCGCCCGCTACTCATGCGGGCAGCGCGCCGAAGGGCTCTTTCGTCTTCATCATCCTCCGCCACCTCAAACTGTGGGTACGCTACGTAATAATGCAAGCACATGACGGCCACGGGGAGCCCTGGGTGGTCTTCGACTGCACCTTCGGAAACGTAAAACCAGAAATCCCACTAGTTGCCCCACTTATTGCGGGCGCAGGGAACCAACTCCACGACTTCCATCGAAGTCTTCCCGGTCCTCGGGGTAAATGTGCACGATCCAAATTGTGCAATCTCATGTCCAATTTTCCTATTTTGCCAATGCAGATAGTAATGCTTTGTGAAGACCTCCATAAAGGGCTGACCACCATACGAAGTCGTCGCCCAGACATACTTCGCCAGGGCCACCACGACATTCGACATCAGCTGGTGGACCTGGACCTCGAATCTCCGCAGGACCTCCGCCACGAATCGATGTGCAGGCAGACGAAGGCCAGCGGTGAAAAACGCTTCAAACACGACCAGCTCGCCCTCCGGCTCGAGGACCTCCTCCGCCCCCGGAACACGGCCCACTCCACTGCCAAAACACCCAAGTTGCTGCATATCCTAAACACGGACCGAGGAGATCCACGACACGCCAAACTCCACTATATCACCAAGATGTAGCGCTTCCACCGCCAAGTCGCTCAAAGTGTCCTCTGACGATGCGGCGGCCGGCGGGGTACTCGCAGCAGACGAGGAAGAGGACGGCATGGCTACGTACCGTCGGCGGCGGTGGGCGGTCTGCTTGACGCGGGCCAGATCTCCGACGAGCAGGAGCAAGGAGGCCAGGCGAGCGGACAAGCGGTTTCAAAAGAAGGCTAGGGTTTTGCGGCGCGCAGAAAGTGCACCTGAACCGCGCCGCCCCGCCCTCCTTTTTATACACGGGACGCGACGCTTCGGGAAACCCGTAGTCCAACAGTACCGCGTCCGACAACGGTCACATCAAAAACCCCCGCGAAACCATTTCGAGCGAGGGCAGCGTCTCCACCATCTAGCGACGTCTTCGGCACCAGATGACTCAGTCGAACTGGTCCCTCGGAGGGCAAATGTTGGGCCGAAGGCGAAGACGCTACCCTTCTCTCCAGGCTTCGTCTTTCTCGCTGCGCCAACGGAAGCAGAAGAACCGGTGAGGTCCACCCTTCGCCTTGTACACTACGAGACAAAGGCCTATGACGACGTCGCCCCGTCCCACGTCCTCACTCGGCCTGGAGGCCCACGTGGGATTCAGCCCATTGTAACAGGCCCCGCACGGAGAAGCGTTGAAAGGGAATTAGGCTTACACCTAGTTCCTATATAATTTTGGTGGTTGAATTGCCCAACACAAATCTTTGGACTAACTTGTTTGCCCAAGTGTATAGATGATACAGGTGTAAAAGGTTCACACTCAGCCAATAAAAAGACCAAGCTTTGGATTCAACAAAGGAGCAAAGGGACAACCGAAGGCACCCCTGGTGTGGCGCACCGGACTGTCCGGTGTGCCACCAGACATGTCCGGTGCACCAGGGGGACTCAGACTCAAACTCGCCACCTTCGGGAATTTCCGGAGGCGACTCGGCTATAATTCACCGGACAGTGTCCGGTGCGCCAAGGGAGGTCGACCTCAGGAACTCGCCAGCTTCGGGAAAAGCCAACGGCTCGTCCACTATAATTCACCGGACTGTCCGGTGTGCACCGGACTGTCCGGTGCGACTCCAGAGCAACGGCTATCTTCGCGCCAACGACTCTCTGCCGCGCATTTAATGCGGGCTCTGCGTACGCAGATGGCAGGCACGCCCATGCTGGCACACCGGACAACAAACAGTACCTGTCCGGTGTGCACCGGACACCCAGGCGGGCCCACAAGTCAGAAGCTCCAACGGTCAGAATCCAACAGCAGTGATGACGTGGCAGGGGGCACCGGACTGTCCGGTGTGCACCGGACTGTCCGGTGCGCCATCGAACAGACAACTCAGCCAACGGTCAAGTTTGGTGGTTGGGGCTATAAATACCCCAACCACCCCACCATTCATTGCATCCAAGTTTTCCACTTCCCAACTACTACAAGAGCTCTAGCATTCAATTCTAGACACACCAAAGAGATCAAATCCTCTCCAAATTCCACACGACACCATAGTGACTAGAGAGAGTGATTTTGCTTGTGTTCTTTTGAGCTCTTGCGCTTGGATTGCTTTCTTCTTTCTTGATCCTTTCTTTGCAATCAAACTCACTTGTAATTGAGGCAAGAGACACCAATCTTGTGGTGGTCCTTGCGGGAACTTTGTGTTCCAAGTGATTGAGAAGAGAAAGCTCACTCGATCCGTGGATCGTTTGAGAGAGGGAAGGGTTGAAAGAGACCCGGCCTTTGTGGCCTCCTCAACGGGGAGTAGGTTTGCAAGAACCGAACCTCGGTAAAACAAATCTCCGTGTCTCACTTGCTTATTCGCTTGGGATTTGTTTTGCGCCCTCTCTCGCGGACTCGTTTCTTTATTACTAACGCTAACCCGGCTTGTAGTTGTGTTTATATTTGTAAATTTCAGTTTCGCCCTATTCACCCCCCCTCTAGGCGACTATCAATTGGTATCAGAGCCCGGTGCTTCATTAGAGCCTAACCGCTCGAAGTGATGTCGGGAGATCACGCCAAGAAGGAGATGGAGACCGGCGAAAAGCCCACTTCAAGCCACGGGAGCACTTCATCGGAAGAGTCCCGCACCAAGAGGAAGGAGAAGAAATCTTCTTCGCACCACAAAGAGAAGAAGGAGAGATCTTCCTCCCACAAGCCACATCGGAGAGGGGACAAGCACAAAAGGATGAGAAAAGTGGTCTACTACGAGACCGACACTTCATCAACATCGACCTCCGACTCCGATGCGCCCTCCGTAACTTCTAAACGCCAAGAGCGTAAGAAGTTTAGTAAGATCCCCCTACATTACCCTCGCATTTCCAAAAATACACCTTTACTTTCCGTCCCATTAGGCAAACCACCAACTTTTGATGGTGAAGATTATGCTAGGTGGAGTGATTTAATGCTATTTCATCTAACCTCGCTCCACAAAAGTATATGGGATGTTGTTGAGTTTGGTGCACAGGTACCGTCCGTAGGGGATGAGAACTATGATGAGGATGAGGTGGCCCAAATCGAGCACTTCAACTCTCAAGCAACAACAATACTCCTCGCCTCTCTAAGTAGAGAGGAGTATAACAAAGTACAAGGGTTGAAGAGCGCCAAGGAGGTTTGGGATGTGCTCAAAACCGCGCACGAAGGAGATGAGCTCACCAAGATCACCAAGCGGGAAACGATCGAGGGGGAGCTCGGTCGGTTCCGGCTTCGCAAAGGGGAAGAGCCGCAACACATGTACAACCGGCTCAAGACCTTGGTGAACCAAGTGCGCAACCTCGGGAGCGTAAAGTGGGATGACCACGAAGTGGTTAAGGTTATTCTAAGATCTCTTATTTTCCTTAACCCTACTCAAGTTCAATTAATTCGTGGTAATCGTAGATATACTAAAATGACCCCCGAGGAAGTAATCAGGCATTTTGTAAGTTTTGAGTGCATGATCGAAGGCTCGAGGAAGATCAACGAGCTTGATGATCCATCTACATCCGAGGCTCAACCCGTCGCATTCAAGGCGACGGAAGAAAAGAAGGAGGAGTCTACACCAAGTCGACAACCAATAGACGCCTCCAAGCTCGACAATGAGGAAATGGCGCTCGTCATAAAGAGCTTCCGCCAAATCCTCAAGCAAAGGAGGGGGAAGGATTACAAGTCCCGCTCCAAGAAGGTTTGCTATAAGTGTGGTAAGCCCGGTCATTTTATTGCTAAATGTCCTATATCTAGTGACAGTGACCGAGGCGACGACAAGAAGGGGAGGCGAAAGGAGAAGAAGAGGTACTACAAGAAGAAGGGCGGTGATGCCCATGTTTGTCGGGAGTGGGACTCCGACGAAAGCTCAAGCGACTCCTCCGACGACGAGGACGCCGCCAACATCACCGTCACCAAGGGACTCCTCTTCCCCAACGTCGGCCACAAGTGCCTCATGGCAAAGGACGGCAAAAAGAAGAAGGTCAAATCCAACTCCTCCACTAAATATGAGTCTTCCAGTGATGATAATGCTAGTGGTGAGGAAGATAATTTGCGTACTCTTTTTGCCAACCTTAACATGGAACAAAAGGAGAAATTAAATGAACTAATAAGTGCCATCCATGAGAAGGATGATCTCTTGGACTCCCAAGAGGATTTCCTAATCAAGGAAAATAAAAAACATGTTAAGGTTAAAAATGCTTACGCTCTACAAGTTGAAAAATGTGAAAAATTGTCTAGTGAGCTAAGCACTTGCCGTGAGATGATTGACAACCTTAGAAATGAAAATGCTAGTTTAAATGCTAAGGTTGATTCTCATGTTTGTAATGTCTCAATTCCCAATCCTAGAGATAATAATGATGATTTGCTTGCTAGGATTGAAGAATTAAACATTTCTCTTACTAGCCTTAGATTAGAGAATGAAAATTTGATTGCTAAGGCTAAAGATTTTGATGTTTGCAAAGTTACAATTGCCGAGCACAACTTGGAAAATGAAAAATTTAAATTTGCTCGTAGCATGCTTTATAATGGGAGACGCCCGGGCATTAAGGATGGCATTGGCTTCCAAAGGGGAGACAATGTCAAAATTAGTGCCCCTCCTAAGAGATTGTCCAACTTTGTTAAGGGCAAGGCTCCCATGCCTCAGGATAACGAGGGGTACATTTTATACCCTGCCGGTTATCCCGAGAGCAAAATTAGGAGAATTCATTCTAGGAAGTCTCACTCTGGCCCTAATCATGCTTTCATGTATAAGGGTGAGACATCTAGTTCCAGGCAACCAACCCGTGCTAAGTTGCCTAAGAAAACTCCTAGTGCATCAAATGATCATAACATTTCATTTAAAACTTTTGATGCATCTTATGTGTTGACTAACAAATCCGGCAAAGTAGTTGCCAAATTTGTTGGGGGCAAACACAAGGGGTCAAAGACTTGTGTTTGGGTACCCAAAGTTCTTGTTTCTAATGCCAAAGGACCCAAAACAGTTTGGGTACCTAAAGTCAAGAACTAAATTTGTTTTGTAGGTTTATGCATCCGGGGGCTCAAGTTGGATACTCGACAGCGGGTGCACAAACCACATGACAGGGGAGAAGAAGATGTTCTCCTCATATGAGAAAAACCAAGATCCCCAACGAGCTATCACATTCGGGGATGGAAATCAAGGTTTGGTCAAAGGATTGGGTAAAATTGCTATATCACCTGACCATACCATTTCCAATGTTTTTCTTGTAGATTCTTTAGATTACAACTTGCTTTCTGTATCTCAATTATGTCAAATGGGCTACAACTGTCTATTCACTGATATAGGTGTCACTGTCTTTAGAAGAAGTGATGATTCAATAGCATTTAAGGGAGTGTTAGAGGGTCAGCTATACTTGGTAGATTTTGATAGAGCTGAACTCGACACTTGCTTAATTGCTAAGACTAACATGGGCTGGCTCTGGCATCGACGACTAGCACATGTTGGGATGAAGAATCTTCACAAGCTTCTAAAGGGAGAACACATTTTAGGATTAACAAATGTTCATTTTGAGAAAGACAGGGTTTGTAGCGCATGCCAGGCGGGAAAGCAAGTTGGAACCCAACATCCACACAAGAACATCATGACGACCGGCAGGCCGCTTGAGCTACTCCACATGGATCTATTCGGCCCGATTGCTTACATAAGCATCGGCGGGAGTAAGTATTGTCTTGTTATTGTGGATGATTATTCTCGCTTCACTTGGGTGTTCTTTTTACAGGAAAAATCTCAAACCCAAGAGACCTTAAAGGGATTCTTGAGACGGGCTCAAAATGAGTTCGGCTTAAGGATCAAGAAAATAAGAAGCGACAACGGGACGGAGTTCAAGAACTCTCAAATCGAAGGTTTTCTTGAGGAAGAGGGCATCAAGCATGAGTTCTCTTCTCCCTACACACCTCAACAAAATGGTGTAGTGGAGAGGAAGAATCGAACTCTATTGGACATGGCAAGGACCATGCTTGATGAATATAAGACTTTGGATCGGTTTTGGGCCGAGGCAGTCAACACCGCCTGCTACGCCATCAACCGATTATATCTACACCGAATCCTCAAGAAGACATCATATGAACTCCTAATTGGTAAAAGCCCAACATCTCATATTTTAGAGTCTTTGGTAGCAAATGCTTTATTCTTGTTAAAAGAGGTAGAAAATCTAAATTTGCTCCTAAGACTGTAGAAGGTTTTTTACTTGGTTATGACTCAAACACAAGGGCATATAGGGTCTTTAACAAGTCCACTGGACTAGTTGAAGTCTCATGTGACGTTGTGTTTGATGAAACTAACGGCTCTCAAGTAGAGCAAGTTGATCTTGATAAGATAGGTGATGAAGAGGCTCCATGCATAGCGCTAAGGAACATGTCCATTGGGGATGTGCGTCCTAAGGAATCCGAAGAGTCTCCAAATACACAAGATCAACCATCCTCCTCCATGCAAGCATCTCCACCGACTGAAAATGAGGATGAAGCTCAAGTTGATGAAGTAGAAGATCAAGCAAATGAGCCACCTCAAGATGATAGCAATAATCAAGGGGGAGATACAAATGAGGAAGACAAGGAGGATGAAGAGCAGAGACCGCCACACCCAAGAGTCCACCAAGCAATCCAACGAGATCACCCCGTCGACACCATCCTCGGCGACATTCATAAGGGGGTAACTACAAGATCTCGGGTTGCACATTTTTGTGAACATTACTCGTTTGTTTCCTCTATTGAGCCACACAGGATAGAGGAAGCACTCCAAGATTCGGATTGGGTGGTGGCAATGCAAGAGGAGCTCAACAACTTCACTAGAAATGAGGTATGGCATTTAGTTCCACGTCCTAATCAAAATGTTGTAGGAACCAAATGGGTCTTCCGCAACAAGCAAGACGAGCATGGTGTGGTGACAAGGAACAAAGCTCGACTTGTGGCCAAGGGATACTCCCAAGTCGAAGGTTTGGATTTCGGTGAAACCTATGCACCCGTAGCTAGGCTTGAGTCAATTCGCATATTATTAGCCTATGCTACTTACCATGGCTTTAAGCTTTATCAAATGGACGTGAAAAGTGCCTTCCTCAATGGACCAATCAAGGAAGAGGTCTATGTTGAGCAACCTCCCGGCTTTGAAGACAGTAAGTATCCCAATCATGTCTATAAGCTCTCTAAGGCGCTTTATGGGCTCAAGCAAGCCCCAAGAGCATGGTATGAATGCCTTAGAGATTTTCTTATTGCAAATGGATTCAAAGTCGGTAAAGCCGATCCTACACTCTTTACTAAAACTCTTGAAAATGACTTGTTTGTATGCCAAATTTATGTTGATGATATTATATTTGGGTCTACTAACGAGTCTACATGTGAAGAGTTTAGTAGGATCATGACACAGAAGTTCGAGATGTCTATGATGGGGGAGTTGAAGTATTTTCTAGGATTCCAAGTGAAGCAACTCCAAGAGGGCACCTTCATCAGCCAAACAAAGTACACTCAAGACATTCTAACCAAGTTTGGGATGAAGGATGCCAAACCCATCAAGACACCCATGGGAACTAATGGGCATCTCGACCTCGACACGGGAGGTAAGTCCGTAGATCAAAAGGTATACCGGTCGATGATAGGTTCTTTACTCTATTTATGTGCATCTCGACCGGATATTATGCTTTCCGTATGCATGTGTGCAAGATTCCAAGCCGACCCTAAGGAAGCTCACCTTACGGCCGTAAAACGAATCTTGAGATATTTGGCTTATACTCCTAAGTTTGGGCTTTGGTATCCTAAGGGATCCACATTTGATTTAATTGGTTATTCCGATGCCGATTGGGCGGGATGCAAAATCAATAGAAAGAGCACATCAGGGACTTGCCAGTTCTTGGGAAGATCCTTGGTGTCTTGGGCTTCAAAGAAGCAAAATTCGGTCGCTCTTTCCACCGCCGAAGCCGAGTACATTGCCGCAGGTCATTGTTGCGCGCAATTGCTTTGGATGAGGCAAACCCTGCGGGACTACGGTTACAAATTAACCAAAGTCCCTTTGCTATGTGATAATGAGAGTGCAATCAAAATGGCCGACAATCCCGTCGAGCATAGCCGCACTAAACACATAGCCATTCGGTATCATTTTCTTAGGGATCACCAACAAAAGGGAGATATCGAGATTTCTTACATTAACACTAAAGATCAATTAGCCGATATCTTTACCAAGCCTCTTGATGAACAATCTTTTAACAAACTTAGGCATGAGCTCAATATTCTTGATTCGCGCAATTTCTTTTGCTAGATTGCACACATAGCTCTTTTACATACCTTTGATCATGTCTCTCTCATATGCTATGACTAATGTGTTTTCAAGTCTATTTCAAACCAAGTCATAGGTATATTGAAAGGGAATTGGAGTCTTCGGCGAAGACAAAAAGGCTTCCACTCCATAACTCATCCATCGCCATCGCTCCAAGCTACTCTCCGTTCTAGGGGAAGAAAACATGAGCACCAAGCAAAAGGACTTCGTCTTTGGTATAATCTTAACTCATTTGTTTATGACCAAAGGGGAAGAAACTACTTCGCGGGCTCTAATGATTCCGTTTTTGGCGATTCATGCCAAAAAGGGGGAGAAAGGAGCCCAAAGCAAAAGGACCGCATCACCACCGATTTCAAAAACTTAGTGTTGAATATTTATCAATTGATTTTCCTATTGTGTTCAAAAATGGGAGAAAGTAGTATTTCAAAATGATATATCAAAACCCTCTTGAACACTAAGAGGAGGATCTCCTTTAGGGGGAGTTTTGTTTAGTCAAAAGAAAAGCATTTGAAACAGGGGGAGAAAATTTCAAATCTTGAAAATGCTTTGCAAAAATCTTATTCATTTACCTTTGACTATTTGCAAAAGAACTTTGAAAATGATTTACAAAAGAGTTTGCAAAAACAAAACATGTGGTGCAAGCGTGGTCCAAAATGTTATAAATAAGAAACAATCCATGCATATCTTGTAAGTAATAATATTGGCTAAATTCCAAGCAACCTTTACACTTACATCATGCAAACTAGTTCAATTATGCACTTCTATATTTGCTTTGGTTTGTGTTGGCATCAATCACCAAAAAGGGGGAGATTGAAAGGGAATTAGGCTTACACCTAGTTCCTATATAATTTTGGTGGTTGAATTGCCCAACACAAATCTTTGGACTAACTTGTTTGCCCAAGTGTATAGATGATACAGGTGTAAAAGGTTCACACTCAGCCAATAAAAAGACCAAGCTTTGGATTCAACAAAGGAGCAAAGGGGCAACCGAAGGCACCCCTGGTGTGGCGCACCGGACTGTCCGGTGTGCCACCGGACATGTCCGGTGCACCAGGGGGACTCAGACTCAAACTCGCCACCTTCGGGAATTTCCGGAGGCGACTCGGCTATAATTCACCGGACTGTCCGGTGTACACCGGACAGTGTCCGGTGCGCCAAGGGAGGTCGACCTCAGGAACTCGCCAGCTTCGGGAAAAGCCAACGGCTCGTCCACTATAATTCACCGGACTGTCCGGTGCGACTCCAGAGCAACGACTATCTTCGCGCCAACGGCTCTCTGCCGCGCATTTAATGCGGGCTCTGCGTACGCAGATGGCAGGCACGCCCATGCTGGCACACCGGACAGCAAACAGTACCTGTCCGGTGTGCACCGGACACCCAGGCGGGCCCACAAGTCAGAAGCTCCAACGGTCAGAATCCAACGGCAGTGATGACGTGGCAGGGGGCACCGGACTGTTCGGTGCGCCATCGAACAGACAACTCAGCCAACGGTCAAGTTTGGTGGTTGGGGCTATAAATACCCCAACCACCCCACCATTCATTGCATCCAAGTTTTCCACTTCCCAACTACTACAAGAGCTCTAGCATTCAATTCTAGACACACCAAAGAGATCAAATCCTCTCCAAATTCCACACGACACCATAGTGACTAGAGAGAGTGATTTTGCTTGTGTTCTTTTGAGCTCTTGCGCTTGGATTGCTTTCTTCTTTCTTGATCCTTTCTTTGCAATCAAACTCACTTGTAATTGAGGCAAGAGACACCAATCTTGTGGTGGTCCTTGCGGGAACTTTGTGTTCCAAGTGATTGAGAAGAGAAAGCTCACTCGATCCGTGGATCGTTTGAGAGAGGGAAGGGTTGAAAGAGACCCGGCCTTTGTGGCCTCCTCAACGGGGAGTAGGTTTGCAAGAACCGAACCTCGGTAAAACAAATCTCCGTGTCTCACTTGCTTATTCGCTTGGGATTTGTTTTGCGCCCTCTCTCGCGGACTCGTTTCTTTATTACTAACGCTAACCCGGCTTGTAGTTGTGTTTATATTTGTAAATTTCAGTTTCGCCCTATTCACCCCCCCTCTAGGCGACTATCAAGTGTGTTATGGGCCCGATTTGAAATAGCTTTTCTGTAATGACAGTCTGTAACCCTCCTTTATAGGAATATTCTGGGGATAGTCCAGGTGCCTGAGGGTACATGCGTCCTTACATTGAGAAGTTGGGCACTCAGGCACCTATAAATACCCCCATACAGTGCCCTTGAGAGGCTGGATTAACAGAGCTATTGCCATCTCGACTTGAAACCTTGTTTACGTTGCTTTTATTCCCCCGTTGGATCAACTTGCCTAGGAGAGCAAGTTTCAACATTCGTCAAGAAGACTCGTTCAACGAAGATGAATGGTACGATGATTTTAATCATGGTAACTTTACTTTTGATGATGCTTCTCCCCTGGCAGCATAGTTACAGACCATTCCATGGCCACAATCCTACAAGCCACCCCAGCTACCCATGTACGATGGGTACTCGGACCCGAAGCAATTCTTGATGAGCTATGAGGCAATAATATCCTCATATGGAGGCAATGCAACTGTCATGGCAAAGTTCTTTGTCATGGCAGTCCAAAATGTGGCCCAAACATGGTATTCTTTTCTTTGGCCAGGGACAATCACGTCATGGCAGAAGCTCAAAGACATGCTAGTTACCAGTTTTCAGGGCTTTCAGACGAAGCCAGTCACAGCTCATGCCTTGCTCCAGTGCACACAAGACCATGAGGAATACCTTCAGGCATATGTTCGAAGGTTCTTGCGACTGAGAGCACAAGCGCCTATAGTACCCAATGAAATTGTTATCGAGGCCATGATCAAGGGTCTTCGGCCAGGACCTATGGCTCAGTACTTTGCCAGGAAACCTCCTCAAACTCTGGAGAAGCTGCTTCAGAAAATGGATGAATACATCCGGGCTGACAACGACTTCTGCCAAAGAAGGGAGGAAGCTTACAGATTCTCTGAGATGACTAGGGGCTTTGGAGTAAGAATCCACCCTAGGCATGTTAGATCAATCCACAGCTCCAGTCAGAATGATGACAAAGGAAGCCAGCTTCAGAGGCAACAACATACCTTACAGTCTTCGAGACAGCAGCAAAGCTCCTTCAGGCCACCAGCTCCAAGAGGCAGAGGCGTCAGGGGATTCGGAGGAAGATATGGGGATCAGCCCAGGAAAATCTATTGCCTATTCTGTGGAGAGGACAAAGGCCACACTACAAGAACCTGCCAGATCACCATCCTGAAGCAAAAAGAGATTGCCGAAGCAGAAGCTCGACAGAATCAGCCGAAGCAAGTCCTACATACTGCTTCGTGCCATTCTCCTTACATACCAGAATATGTGGGCAACCAACCTGCAGCTTCTGTTGCTTCGGCAATCCATTCACATGCTTCTTGGCCTCAGCTCCCACCACCACCACTACTGCAACATACTTACTCTCGAAGCTAGCAGCCAGAAGGACGCTAGCACTCCTAACAACAACGTGAATTCAGGGAGGAATCTGAAGCTCATACAGTCAATAGTACTGTACCAGAATCGAAGCACATATACTGAACAATATCCTGATTCTGAGATACTTTTATGTTCTATGCCATTTTGTTTTAATAAAATGTAAATTTAGATTTCATTTCTTGTAATGATTTTGCTTCTATCAGAATAAAATAAATCCTCTTCATAGATTTACGAAGCTAAAAAGTCGTTCCTAAGGGAATGCAAAGCTGAATTTACCGAAACCACAAAAAAGTCGTTCCTACGGGAGCGCAACGTAAGTTACGAAGCTCAAAAGTCATTCCTAATGGAATGCAGAGCCAAATTTGTCGAAGCTACAAAAAAGTCGCTTCTAAGGGAGCGCAGCGTAAGTTTTCTGGTCAAAAGTCGTTCCAAGGGAATGCACAGCCAAATACCGCCGAAATATAAGGCGAAGAAGTTCAAAAGTCGTTCCTAAGGGGATGCAGAACTTATCCGCCGAAATAGAAGGCAAAGAAGTTCAAAAGACGTTCCTAAGGGGATGCAGAACTTATATCACCGAAATAGAAGGTGAAGAAGCTCAAAAGTCGTTCCTAAGGGGATGCAGAGCTTGTGTGTTCCAGTGTGGGCGTGTGGGTGTGTGTCTTCGGCATCCTCATCATTTTTCATCATATCATCACATCATTTCACATAACATCACATCATACATCATATTGCATCAATGACACGAGGATTGAATACGAAGCTCATCTTCGGATTATGCTTCGTCACAATAAAAAGGTGCTAAGGCACGAAGCAAGTTTTGGGAAATACAATTTTATTAGCCTTGATACAAGAAGGGATCTCTCTTTACAAAGCAAGGATATCTTTCTTTATGAAGCTTGGATATTTTTCTTTACGAAGCATGAAAAGAAGGGAAGGTGTTTTTTTCGCCGAAGGCTCAAAAACGGTATGTGTGTAAATTTCATGCATCGCAAAGAAATAAACTGCAATAATTTACATATTCAATTCAACATTACAAACTCCAAATATTACATAGTTTTTGTCACAATATACATCAAGCTTTTCAAGATGTTTATTACAATTCCTCTTTAAGGACCTTCTCTGCAACTTCGTTTAGCAATTTGTTCACGACTTCATCGACAATGGATTCAGACATGTTTATAATATCCAGCGCTTCCTTCACTTCTGGATCGGCTAGGGGATCGAACGGTTCCGGCGGCGGAGATAATTTAGTTGAAGTAGGAAAAATTAATTAGTTCAAAGCCACAAAAACAAATGCCGAAGCTGAAAACCAAAAAATAATACCTATACGCTTTTCGCGCTCTGCAGCTTCTTCAGCTTGTCTTGCTTCTACTCGGGCGTCATGGGTGTCTTTTTCACTTTTCTTTATAATATCATGGGCCATCTCTCGGCCACCATTCACCCAGACATCATTATAGAATTTTCCGCCCATCAAGGTTGCTTTAGCTAAAGGATCCTTCGTATCATCTACGGAGAAGGCAACTTCGGCCTGGGCCATGGCTTTAATATGATCACATCCCGCCTTCTCCAAGATAGCTGAAATTCCCCGCGCACCAGAAAACATGCAAACATCCCCACGATCACTTAAAATTTCTTCAAAGGTCTCAGCTTCTCCACTTATATTCAACAACTCCTTCAGGGTCGCCTCGTATGAAGTTTTCTTCAGTAGAGTAGGCACCCACTTTGGCGAAGCTGGCTTTTATTTTCTTCACACAATCCAAGGATTTCTCAAAGCACCTTTCCTTGGATGTGTGAAGTTCTGCAACATTTTTCTCTATATAATTTTCCAATATTCACTGATTTCTTGATTAGTTTATGCGACTGCGCATTTTCCTTAGTTTCGGCCAGCTGCCTCCAAAGATCTTCAATTTCCATTTTCTGGGCTTCGGCCCGAGCTTTATAGTTAGCCTCATCTTCCTTTACTTTATTTACCAATGAAATTAAGATTGTCTTTTTCAAGACCTTCGTTTCTCAATTCAATAACTTCTGAACGAAGGTTATTTAGAGCCATTGTATAACCTTCGTCTTCAATATTATTCTGTGCCCTCAGGGCATTACTAAGAATTAAGCCCTGTAAATAAGAAGAAAGAATTAAGTATGACAATGAAATATGCTAGTTTGCAACTTAAAAGCAAACTTTTATACCTTTATACTATTGTATGCTAGGCTGTCAGCAAGTTCATCCTTCGATAAAATCGATAGGCCATCTTCTAGCTTCGGGAATCTGATGCTCTTACCTATCTCCCGACAAACGGATATTTCTTTGTTATCCGGGAGACAGTACAGAAAATCTTCTTCATTACTACCATTGAACACTAACACCCCCTTCAAATATTTCAATTTTTGGGCATAATGTTGGGATTCTAGTATTTCTTCTTGCGATAATTCTTTTCTCGAAGCATGTCGAAAGATGTAATCAGTGCCTTTGTTTAAAGCTTCGGGAGCAGCAGCTTCGATTTTTTCTGATGCAACCTGCTCTGTCGTTTTTCCCTCAAGCGCAGCAGGCTCCGTCTCGATGGGCACTGAAGGCCCAGCTTCTGATTCAATTTGAACTTGCGCAGTTTCGACTTCTGCTTGCCCGGTTTTGGCTTCGGCCAGCGCTTTTGTAGCTTTAGCAACTTTCTTTGTAGCAGCAGGGCTCAAGACCTTCGTAGTTTCCAGCACAACATCTAGGACGTTGGCCATCCTCCTCCTCTTGGGAGTTGCCGCAGAAGTTTTCTGCACCTTCGGCAGTTTCACCTCCGTCGGAGGGCTCATAATTTTTGGCACCTTTATTATTTCTTCAACTTTTTCCTTTTCAACCTTATCAACCTTAGCCTCGACTGACTCAGTTATGAGTATCTTCAGTATTATGATCGCCTCTTTAGTGCTCTGTGCAATCGGAGCAGTTTCTGTTGCTTCGGCTGCTGAGGAGGACCCTGCGTCGAATTCAGGCACTACGGTCGGTTCAATATAACGCGACCGGTGGGTCAGAACCTTCACCTTTTTACTCTTCGGCACAGGCTCAGCTGGGGTGACCGAAACAACAATCTTCCTCTTTTTCTCTTGCCCTCGCAGTGGGTAGTGATAATCGGGGTATATGAAGTCTATCACATCGAAAACTCTGTCCAGTCTTTTCTTCCCCCGACCTCCAAAGGCTGCGGACAGAGCGTTATCTTCAGCCTTGGAGTATGCTCCAAGCAGCTCATCACTAGTAGCTTCGATGCACTTCAGCCAGTCGTCGTTCGGCTCATCAAATTTCTCCCTAAATCTGAAGGTATACTTCAGTCGGACCAGACCACTATCACTAGAATCAGTGGTGGTCTCCTTCGGCATTTCCTAGCTTTCCACAAGTGGCCATACCCTGAAGGCTATATGTTCTTGAATCAAATCTCTTGTGCCAATGAAAGAGCAAACAGTGCTGAAAGCCCTCTGGCACGCTTTGACAGTGTCATCAATTTCCACCTTCGGCCTTCGAAGGCAGAAGCGTGACCAGATAGGGCGTTGGATGATCTCTTTAATGTCTTCCCTTGCCTTTAAATCATTCTTCACATAAAACCACTCTTCCATCCAGGCTCCGGGCCATCTCTTCCGGAATGTTGGCACCGGGTGGCTCGCGTTGGGGCGAGCAATAAATCCATAACAACCAAAGTTGTTATGATACTGTTCTTTACCAGTAGCCTTCGTCTCATATAAGAGCTCATGCATACTGCAGAAACACTTTGCGCTTGGCTCTAGCCCCTGACTCCTTACAGCCCAAACAAAAATCCCCATCCTCATGATAGCTTCGGGGGTGATCTGATGAAGGAAGATCTGGTATATTTTCAGCACTTCAACTACAAAATTGCTGAAAGGGAACCGAAGTCCAGCCTTAGAAAAGCTTCGATAGATAACAACTTTGTTTTCCTCAGGGGCAGGGACGTTGTTGTCTCCGTCAGCCCTCACAATAGACATGTCTCGAAAGTACCTTCCTCTCATGTTCTCAAGATGACTCTGTTTAATGGTCGATTTTTCGAAGACAGCATGGCTTGGTCGCCAGGGCTGATCTTCAGAATCTTCATCCCCACTTTCTACATCATAGCTATCGCTGTCACCAGTATCTTCAGATAAACCTTCCAGTATCTCTTTAGTAATCTTCTCTGTGTTTGTTTTTGCCATGGACACAATAAATCCAGCAATATAAGGATCCGCAACCTTCTTCTCCTCAAACAACTTCGTCTCTTCACTCAGCTTCACTCTCTCAGTCATTTTTCCCCAGACATGGTGAAAACGCGTATTTTAACCGAAGCTCAAAAAGCTTGAAAATCTAGCGAGCGCTAGTGAGCAAGAGCTAAAAGTTTGAGAAAATAATGCAAATAGCAGAAACAATGTATCAAATGCCGCCGGTGTGATTTCATATTTATACACCTAGCACACTGCAACTTGGAGGGCCATGTTTGTCATTGATTGTTGCTATCCTAGCAAAGGGAAGGTGTTTTTTCGGACCTTCGGCTTAAGGCCTTAGTTCATATCGTAGTCTGAATTCGTTGTTATAACAAATTAATACTGCGAGGGGCTACTGTTGGGGGGCCTTCGTCTTCCGAATGTCCTCAAAAAACATGATTTAACAATACTTCCCAAGTGTAATATATATAGGTACCTTCAGACTCGGAATAAAACTGTACATGATATGGAAAGCATGGTCGAGACGAAGGTTGATGCGGTTCCGAAGCTACGCGCAAGGGTGCTTCGGCTCAACGGTAGAAAGAGAAACCGACTTAAAGGGGAAAAGGCTATCTAGTCCTCGGTGGATTGTCTTTAAATCAATAGTAAACATAAAGGGTGTGAATGTAAATAGATAAACAGTACCCCCATACTTTTCACGCTGACTTGTACTCGCTCGTGCGTCACGCTTGTACTTTTGCCTTCTGTCAAGCCGAAGGTACAAATGTAACTCAATATTGTTTTTATTCATCCATGATTATATAATAAGAATATATAAAGGATGTTATATGGTTATTCATGTTACTTCTCATGTTTCATATGCTTCTCCTTTCATCAATATAAATTGTGATGACGAAGGTATGTCCTTCATGACCTTCGTCCGAAGATCGTTATGTCCTGAGGGAAATAATGCTTCGAAGGACGAAGGGCATTAACCATTAACTTCTTTCTATGTTGCCTTGTTCTTAATTCATAGCATTTGAGAACAA
This sequence comes from Zea mays, assembly GCF_902167145.1. Taxonomy (NCBI): domain Eukaryota; kingdom Viridiplantae; phylum Streptophyta; class Magnoliopsida; order Poales; family Poaceae; genus Zea; species Zea mays. The sequence continues at coordinate 44,870,609 of NC_050099.1, read as the reverse complement.
GTCCCCAACAAAGTCCCCGTCGAACAAGTCTGCGAGGCAGGGCGAATGATCAAGTCCCTGCTGAGGAAGTTTGTGAGGCAGGGCGAACGACTAAGCCCCCACCGAGCAAGTCTACAAGGCGAGGCGAATGACCAAGTCTCCACTGAGCAAGTCTGTGAGGCAAGGTGACCGACGAAACCCCTGCCGAGCAAGTCTACGAGGCGGGATGAACAACCAAGTCTCCGCCGAGCGGATCCGCAAGGAAGGAACTCGAGCTAACGCTATCGGTCCACGACGGTCGCGATAAGACACAACGTCACCAAACCATGACCAGGCCATACATATAGTACCAAAGGACATCAGACAGACACGATGGAACACTCTCGTGTGCACCGACGGATATACCCTCATTGACTCGCCGGTCTGGTCAACTCCGGTCTAGAGACCTCAGCACCAGAGTCTTTACAGTGACCCATACACTAGAAAGGACAAGACAGTACCCCATACTGGGCGTATACCTACGTGTGCTTGATAGTGATGTAAGGGGTATGTCGGAAGATGAAGTTGTACCGGACACGACCTTGAACCTTACCATAAGCCTACTTTGCGGGACCCGCCAAGGTACCATAGCACTGGCACCAAGCAAGCTACAGGGACTCGTATACCGAACATACAAGATGGAACACCATACTAGGGGTACGACAACACACGACCCTATGGACGACGTTAGGGGACTACACCATCTAGAGGCAGCGAGCCGAGCTCCCTACAGGTGAATACAAGTCCCCATTGTAAATACCCTCCTTGAGCTATAAAAAGGCAGGGCAACTTCCTTTCTACACACAAGCTGTAACGCACCCCGAAAAGCAATACTATGATCAACACTACACTGGACTAGGGTGAAAGCCTGAACCAGTATAAATCCAGTGTCTTGGTTCCTTGCTTGGGTCTCCGTGATCTACAATTCGGAGTGAGTCCACGCTTGCATCCCCACCGAACACAAATCTATTATCCCTGGTTTCCAAAACCATGACAGTTGGCGTGCCAGGTAGGGACCACAAGCGTGTCGAATCGACTTTTTCACTTCGATGGTCAGCTACTCAGCATCCACCGGGAGCGAGACCTTCACTCCCGGGAGCCAGATCACCTTTGGTTCCCTCAATTTCCTCGCCATGAGACCGGCGAACTCTACCTTGTCAGCCATGATGAGGCCAACGCCACAAGCCTAGGGCCTAGGCGTTCGACCCGAACCAAGGCAGAGAAATGATGCCTCAAGAGACGCGTCGCCGCCCTGAAGCGGCACCTCAATGCATTCACTGTCGCCACTAAAAGGCGAGCGTCAGCAACCCCACCTTCAACCATGGAGGCCATTGTTGGACACCAACTGACATCCATTCTCGATCTTCTTGAGGATGACTTGTCACACCCGGGTTCTAGGGGTCCAAAACCCGGGCGCGAAATAATCACCAGGTGTGTTAGGACCAAATCTCACACATATGATGACTCATGGTACAGAAATGAATGTCACATCTTTACTATATAATAGGAGTTCTGTACAAAATAGCTAAATAATTACATCATATGCAGACAACGATCTAGCAACCATAAAGTTGACTGGGAGACGACGACCTAGACCACTCATGAACTCATCACATCATCCTTCATGCGCCTCATCCAGTGGTACCTGTTCTTGACCTGGGGGTTAATGTGAGTAAGCAAGGGTGAGCTCACATACGTTCATCGCTCAACAAGTTGTGGGTAATGATGTGCATGAACTCACCAAAGGTGGGAGCTCATGTGAAGTGTAAGGCTTACCAAAGGAGATGGTTAAAGCTGAGCGTTGCTTTTAAAGTTGGTCAATTTTATTAGCAGTTACTAAGTATAACTAGATACCAACCCAATTAAATAAGAGATCACAATTGATAATAACATCCGCGATGCAATGCATATGACAGACTAAAATTAGTTCGATAAATTAATCATGCGAGAGTCCTGAGCTGCTCATGACCACGAGCACGACTGATATACCAGTTTTACACTCTACAGAGGTTGCGCCCTTTACCCACAAGTCATGTATCCTGTCTAGCTAGGGTTAGCTAGACCCTTAGACACTTCCGAGGTGAATGACTAGGGATCCACTACGAGACCTTTACAAAGTTCCACTAGCTTTAGAAAACCCGCTATAGTTTCTAGGGAGCGCAATATAGGAATCCCACGTCAGAAAAGCCATCTCAGCATGATCGACCCGAGAACCTCCCTATACCAATAACTCCCCTACTGGCCTTGCCCCTTTCGGGTAAGGTAGTCCTCCCCTAGCTTTCCTAGTTAGTCAGCCAAGGGTATCCCATTCCACCCTTATGGTAGAACAAATATCTCAAGTTAAGCTCCATGTTCCAATTAACACAATGAGCTTGTCATGAACAATAATTAAAACAATAGTATAATTGGAACATGATCATAATGTAATATTAATCCCAAAACCAGGTAGAGCAATAGCAAAACTACCCAAAAGTTTAGTGGTAAACAAGGTGTGGGATAAACAAGTCTAGGGGAAACCTATTAGGTCCCATCAGATTAACCTGAGCATGTCACAGTGATTAACAGGAACATTATTGGGTAAAGAAAAGTGATCAAGGGCACAACTTGCCTTAGACTTGAGATCCCCAGGTACCAGGATTATCTTCAGATTCTCGTGACCTCACTGCTATTCTTAACAATACAAGTAAACATGGTATAGGAAAAATTAACATCACACCAAACATAAGCACAAACTGCATAATAATGTTCTACGCATTGTAACATCCTAGGTTCGAGAACCACTCAATTCGGAGTTACGGTTAACGAGTTATGATTTTCTGAAGATTTAAATGTTGGGTACAAAAGATATTAAAGTGCACAATTTTAACTTATGTTTCATAACAAAAGAAAGTTACTAGATGATTAACAATATTATTATGAATCTAATGCAACTGGAATGAATAAAAAAGAAGGTAAAATTGATTTACTATGATTTAAACAATTTTTTTGGAATTATTTTAATACTAAAAATCATTTTCTCAAAATTATTTTACTTAATTCAAACACTGTGGACTGGGGACACTATTTTAACTAAGTATAAGGTCTAGAATATAAATACCAGGACCTAACTGTGGTGTTTCTTCACTGGGTGTGGAGTGCTGGTTCTATTAAGAAAAATGTAGGGGCTCTTTTGCAATCTAGCCACAACGAAGGGGTATCGGCCGAAGAGCACCGTTGGATGCCAAATTAACGGCACAAATTAGAAGTGAATTGCTCCGTGATATTAGTCATTGGATCCATGATCAAGGGCTATGCTTTTTAAGTGGACGCGATCTACCCTGGATCACCGGATCCAAATCTAACGACCTAGATTCACCGATCCAAACCAGTATATGGATGCAATCACGACTGTCCGATGGATAATCAACGACGGACGTTAGCCCTCTTTCACCCAGCCCACGCAGATGGCATGCAGCGGTGCCGCCCGGTCTGCAGCAGCGAAGTTCACCGGAGAGGCGTAGCTGGCTTTTCTGGTGCTTGATTCTCCCTTTCGATAGGTGCTATGCGACGAGGGAAAAAAAGAGAATTTGTTCATGGGTAACTTACCTCCGGGGTGTTGTGGTGCCCGAGTGACGGTGATGGCGGACGCGGTCGCCACAGGTTTACTACGACGAGAAATTGGCCGGGTCCAGCTTCCCCCAAGACAATGTGCCGCAACTCCAAACACAAGCTCTAGGTTGTGCCATCCGGCCCACCGAAGGCTGTAGATCGACACCCCAGCATGACTTCACTACGGTGCTCCCGCGCAACCCTGCTCCGCCAGCGCCTTCTGTTGCCACGGAACACCGGATGTAGGAGGGAAGAGAGCCGTGCACGCTTATATAAGCACGAGTCCGCGACGCGCAAGGTGAGGAAGGAGGACAACGAGTACTATCGGGGAAGCCGGCGCCATCGCCGCCGTCACCGTGTCTACCCTAAACCATAGCAATGGGAAACCAGAATGGGATGGAGCGGATGGGGTGGAGGAGGGCGGGGGAGGGAGCGCGATTACCTAGAACTCTGGAGCGCCGGTGGAGAGTACCGATGGCCGAGAACGCAGACGAGCGGAGGAAGACGAGGTTTTTGGGGAGAGAGCGCGATACTGGAGACGTTGGGATGGAGGAGAGAGCGTGAGACTTGGAGACGCTGGTACGAGGAGAGACCTAGAACTATCTACAAACGACAGACAGGGAGAACGCTGCCACCACTGGATAACGATCGAACGACAAAGAAAATTTTTGACGACGTGGACGCACGGGAGAGCCGGATTCCTTCCTGCTTTAAAGTATACTAGTAGCTAGCGCGCGCCCTGCGCGTGTGGTGACGTCGATGTGCAAGTTTTATAATTTAAGCAATAATAGGTTTTATAATTTAAGCAACAATAGGATTTGGAAAGTGGCAACGCTAGAATGAATTAAAAAACTATGCTGATAAAAAAGTAGATACCGTCCTATCAAGTGTGTATGATCTATTCCTTTTATCAATTTTGGACATAACTTCACTAAAAACAATTAAAAAAGTGAGAAAGAAAGAAGACCAAAGAAACCATGAAACTCAGATGCATGTAAGAATAAGACATGAAACATCTTTTTAATAACATTAGCTTTATTTGTGTCCTCATTAATTTGATTTTTTTAAGTTCACGCTGACTTTTCATGTGAAGGTAAGCTCATATCAGATAGATATGGTCAAACACACAGATAATAAGCGCCAAAGGACATTTGACATACCCTAAGTCATGAAGTGCTACATCCACAAACAGAAAATTAGAATATCACTTCATATAACATGAAAGGCAGCGGCGAAAGTAAGTATGCCTTATGGACGATAATTGTTACAGAACAGGAAATATATACATGAATGAGCTAAAAACTGACTATGCCTTCTAAATAAATGTCTAGTGATGATAATAGTGGAAACACATTCTGTTTAGATTTTATGCAATCACCAAGCAGTCTACCATCAGGCCCAAAAAAATTCATGCATGTATGTGCGTTCGTTGGTATCATCCTTTTCTAGGCTGGTAGTATCATGTTTGTTTGATCTACAAACATAGAACCAATATGATAAATGATCTGTTATTGTATTTGTTAGTACTGACTTTTGTGTAAGTGGTGGATACATAAACTTTCTTGAGACCTGCAAAAATAGCATACATATTATATCAGCTCCAATTAGTAACGTGATGTACATGTAATAGATCATGGTATTGTTTTTGAATGAGAGTTATTATAAAAAGGTAGGAGTTTTAGCGGATAAATTTTCTATAGCTGTGGATGGAGAGTCTTGAGGCCACAATAGTTTTGCTAAATCCTAAACCCTAACAAAGTACTTAAGAAAAATAACCATGAAAATTCTTGCATATCGCCATCCTAAATTAAATCAAAATGAATAGTGTTTGTTGTTAACTACGCAATTTTCCAAAACATTGAAGCTCAAAAGAACAGATTTGGCCTGATGGGGTCCTGATGGGAAGTAGGTTTATGAACATAATATGTGAATATTATAAATCACATATTTCTTGTCCTTTTGGGCGTTTAACACAACCATTCTCTAGTCAAGAAGCAATTCCAGTTCTAGCAAGCTAAGATTGTGCACGTTTCCCACAATCCAATGAGAGATCCAGAAGGATTCTGAAAATTGATAGAAATCTAAAGTATATCGTGAATATATGACATAACCTCATTGTGCTTGACCCCCAATCAACACACATGATATAACCCCCTAAAGACTAATGTGATGCCATACCCTAGTCACACCCGTGCTCATTACCTAGCAAGTATAAATGAAATAATGAAGTGGAGGATTTGAAGATAGTATACAACATACACATTGGATGTGTTCGAGCGTCTCGTCAATGGAGACGGACTCCTCCGACAGCACGCTGAGCTGCTCCGTTCTTGGGAGTATGGGCGCTCTAGGTCCTTGATGTCTTGCACCGTATATGACCCACCGCACCACGAAAGTGCATCCATCCACTAGCTAAGAAAAAGCAGAAGAGAAAGAACCGAGTAAGATGGACTCGCAAGGAGAGATCTGAAGTACTCTACCAAAGACAGTGAGCGGTCGAGCGCGTCGGTGACATGGGGATGCGTGGCACACTCCGGCCGCTCGTGCACCACCGTGTTTGTGTTGATAATGCCCACAACCATCTTCGTCCTCTGCTTGAACCCGGTGCGGACTGCGGACACACAGCGAGGCCGTACGCGCGACAAGATGGCGGCGTGCAGGGACGCCGCGATGACCCGGCCCATTACCACCGTAGCTGCGTCTGAGACTCTGAGGAGGGGGGAGAGGAGGAGAAGGAAGCTCCTCCCGGCCGTCGTGCATCATAGCAAACCTAGGGGAGCACCCGACCGGCCCAAAGAGCCAACGTTTGAGGCGGCAGCGACACGCGGTTTGTCAAGCGGAATCTAGAAGCTACCAGAGTCTGGAGATATTTGAGGCATGGGAACAGTCGCTTGGTTGGGAGATGGCGATGCCCGATGGCCGTTGAAGCAAGATCTGACGAGCGGCACACGGTTTGTCGAGCGGAATCTAGAAGCTACCGGAGTCCGGAGATATTTGAGGCACGGGAACAGTCGCTTGGTTGGGAGATGGCGATGGCCGATGGCCGTTGAAGCAAGATCTGACGACTCAACTTATTGTTCCTGACGTGGCTGCACGTGGAGCTGCCTTTGCGTCCGCGCTTAATATATAGAAATAGAAATAGGCATCCCCGCGGCGCTAAATCCATAAGGAGATACTTCTGTTAGGATCCTGCGCCAGGAGATCCAACCGGACTCCGCAAAGCTTGCGACCATGGCGCTGGCAGGTGCTCTGACCTAGCAGGCCCACCAGTCGGTGACCAAAGGCGCGTGAGAGTGGTCGGCCATGTGGCTAACGATGTAGTCCCACCCGGTGGTGTAACGCGGTCTGGACGCGGAGACAACAAATGAGCTGGCCAGCGGACCCAAGCCGTCAGCGGCTGACCCCGCGCACAGGTGCGCGCGAGCTGAGCGATGGGGCCCCATGGGCAAGAGCAATGGGGGGTTGCGGTTGGTTGGACCATGCGGAGGGGAAGGAAGTGGAGTGAGTGGGCCGAGCTCGGGATTTGGGCCCAAAGGTGTTTCTTTCTCTTTTTTTCTTTTTCTTTTATAATTTCTTATTTGAATTCCCTCACAATTTCAAACTTAGTATTTTAAATTCAAATTTGCTGGTGAGTTTCACAAATTGAGTGCACAAATAAAGTAATAGCATGAAGAATTATAATTATTTATATATATTTTTCTTTGTAATGTATTTTCCTTTTTTTATTTCATTCTCTTTTCCTTCCATTTTCAAATTCTATTTTTCAAACTTAAACTTGTCTCATAAATTTGAATACAAATGCAATAATATAAGAACCTAGTATGCACATTTCTTTATTTATTTGTTATTTTGACTACTTTAATACCATTATCTGATTATGTAAAGGAAAGGGACCAAATACTTCCAAAGGTTTTCAAAAGTTCCTAAAACATTATCATATATATATATATATATATATATTTATTTTATTTTTCTTTTACCAATTTTGGGCTTTACATGACTCAAGCAGTGCCTCGACGGAGCCTGACCTTGACTCCGACAAGGTGCAAGAAAGAGCCTGCTTCGTGGCCATGCCACCACAAGGCGACAACGAAGGGGCAAACTTAGGATTCCCCATCCAAGAGGAGGAATACCAACACTAGCGTCTGGCACGCATCCTTGTCCGCGAAGCCACCCTTCGACAGCAGCAGGAGGAGCTCGACTGAGTTTATGGCAACATTGAGCAAAGACGACTAGATCACAGAGAGTAGTGATGGCACGTAGTACTTCCTCAACCCCGGGCAGAACATGGTTGCGATAGCCATGATGCCCCGATCGATCCTCGAGCCAAACAGACCCGAGGCAAACGTGATGTACCGCAACCTCCGTAACCTGGTGGAGAGAGCCATGGTATAATAAGACAAGGTTGATCAGGGGTCGTGTACTGGCATGGAGAGCTGTGGCACACACATAGCCTTGTCCCGAAGTAGGGGTGCAGGCCTCCTAGCCTACTCTAACGCACGTCCACATAAAGCATCGCATTACAGGCATCCGCGACGCCCGACACATCCTCGACAACATGCGTCGAGAACAAGAAGAGGTCGAGCAACCGCACGAAAGAAGACACGCGTGTAGCCCAGCCCACCTAGGGCGGGACCACGCTCCTTCGGGTGCGAGATCCGAAAGGCACAATTTCCCCTGAAGGTACATGCGCCGACCAACGTCACCAAGTACGACGGCTCGACGAATCCCAGCGTATGGCTGGAAGACTACTAGTTCGTGTACCACACGACGGGAATCAAGGATGACCACTTGGTCATCCAGTTCCTTCCTGTCCATCTCGCGGAAGGGGCAAGGGCTTGGCTCGAGCACCTGTGTCACACCCGGTTTTAGGGGCAAAACCGAATGCATAGCATATGTGTGCCATAATCCATTTTCCACACATATGTTGACGTCACAAGTGTAATATATCAAAAGACAATGCAATAAAGGCATAAAGAGAGTAAAGTAACTTTATTACATCTAGACTTATAAGTCTCAAACAGTATCATCATCAAAGTACAACGGTAATAGCATGGGTAAACTCCCACAGGAAGATGACTGGCGCAACCACTACACTTATGACCTTCTATGAGCAACCTAAGCAATGTAAAGATGTCTAGGCCGCAATGGGTAAACCGAATGCATAACTTATGGTTTGCATAGGGGTAAGGATGCTGCGATGAGTTCGTGGGAGGTCTAGGCCGTCGTCTCCCAATCAACTAGGGTTGCTAGATCGTTGTATTCGTATGATGTAATTATTTAGTTATTTTGTACAGAATTCCTATTATATAGTAAAGATGTGACATCCATTTATGTACCATGATTCATCATATGTGTGAGACTTGATCCTAGCAGAAATTTGATTTGCACCCGGGTTTGGCCTTTAAATCCGGGTGTGACAAGAAAGAAACTCCTGGACGCCACCGATGCTGATATAGTGAGTGTCTTCACCTACGACACCAGCAACGAGGCCCTAGTCCACAAGCTCGGATGGGGGCGACCAAAGACGGTCCCCGACTTCTTCGAAATTTTGACAAAGTTCGCTGACTAAGAAGACACGGTGGGGCGATCTTTCGCAAGGGAAAAAGCCCATGTGACGCAGGTGAGCCAAGCGGCGAGAGAAGGGGCCGATGGTAGCACCCTAACAGACGCCAAAGAAATTACCGTCCCACCAGTACCGATAAAGGAGAAGTCGTTGCCGCAGATTGTTCGCCTAGGCTGCTGGTAAATAATAGCAACGACCATTTCTAGAAGTTGATGGACTCGCCATGCCAAAATCACGTCTTTCCTATCAGCCACAAACTCCGAGAGTGCGAACTCCTGAAGCGCTTCATCTCCAAGCCACCAGCAAAGAAGGCGAAGCAGGAATAACCGATAAAGCCGATAGAACAAGAAGCCCCCACCAAAGAGTTCCCCAAAACCACATGGTGCCTCATGATCTTCAGCGGGGGAGAGGCATACTGTGATCAATGCCGTCGAAAGGCGGTCTGATGGGAAGTATTCGCCGCCGAGCCCACCATCCCGCGGTATCTACGATGGTCGAAATTCCCTCTTGTCTTCGACCACCGCAACCACCTCGACGTAATCCTGCATCCCGGGACATACCCCCTTATCATCGAGCCGATCATGGGGTCAAAGTGCCTTACCAAGGCGCTGATGGACAGAGCAAACGGTCTCAACATCATGTACATCCAGACCTTCGATGGTTTGGGCATTGTGCGTTCTGTGCTATGCCCTAGCTCGGCGTTGTTCCGGGGCATCATCCCAGGCCATAAGGCCAATCCCCTTGGTAGGATAACCCTCCCTGTCACATTCGGGGACCACACCAACTTCCACACCAAATGACTGCATTTCAAGGTCGTGGATTTCTTGGGATGCTACAATGCCATCCTCTAGAGGCCATGCTACGCTAAGTTCATGGCTATACCCAACTACAAGTACCTGAAGCTAAAGATGTTGGGGCCGTGTGGAATTATCATAGCCACCACTTCATTCAAAGCAGCATACGCCTGCGAGCGTGCCTGTTTTGAGCTCGTCCTGACGCTTGTTGAGTCCCAGGGAGGCAACCGTCTGGGCACCGCAGACGCGACTATGACCGGCTCTGACACCGCCAGGCCCAAGGAGCAAGGAGGAGGCCTAGAGACGTAGGTGAAACATGCACCCAAAGCAATACTACGATTAGCACTACAAGCACACCAGTGTCTCGGTTCCTTGCTTTGGTCTCTGTGTTCCACCATTCAGAGTGAATCCACGCTTGCATCCCCACCAATCACAAAATCTATTGTCCTCTGGTTTCTGAAACCACGACAAGTTCAATTCTAGGGAATTGGGTCTCTGATTCCAAATCTCAAATTCATGTGCAGCCAAACAACAGAATTCAGGAAAGCTAATTCCCAATACCATGCTCCAATACCTACATCCAAACGGGGTATAATCTACAGTGCAAATTCCCTATTTTACACGATCTGCTGCAGACAGCCTTAGCGTAACATTATATACTCCAGTACGTACGTCTAGCAACCTCACCTCGCATCCGGTATGTATTGTATTCTCGAGCGAGCTGCTGGACATGTGTGCCTGAATAAGGACTAGCCAACCTCGCCTCCTCGAGGAGCGCTGGCGCAAGTGCTGTGCACTCGACCCCTGATGGATGGTCTGGATACGACTGTCTCTAGCAGCTCTTGTATCTCATCCCCTATCCTCTATTTTTTTAAATTCACTCTACAAACAGTGTCATCTATCGTGTATAATAGTACTTTACACGACCATACACATGATCTATTGGAGATAGCATGAGCATCCTAAGCAAGCGAAAGTGATTTACAACCACTACACTTATGACCTTCTATGACGAATAGTTGACGACAATAGAATAATTCGTCATTAGATCACCTTGTTTATGATGATTTTTAGAAGATGGCTCGGTACCATGACAAAAATTTAACCACCATCATTAAAACTGTCATAACATACTCTAGCAGCATGTTTGTGACAATTTTCTTTGACAATATAGGAAGCGTCATAAAAATAAATCTACATAACCTTCTCAACATAATAATTGTGAAGATATTATACGACAATGTACATATGACATAGACATATTGAAAGGATCACGATGCCCAAGAGGGGGGGTGAATTCACCATCAAGCGCTCGCTTACGAATATTCCGAGGATTTCCTCGGGCGTCATCTTGGTGTACCTGGGATTCTCACGAATAAGGTTTACAAGATGAGGATCAATAACGGTAAATGACCTTAGTATGAGTCGAACGACATCATGATCAGTCCATCTTGTACTCCCATAGCTCTGAATCTTGTTTTCTAGGGTCTTGAGCCAGTTGTAGGTTTTAGCTGGCTCCTGTCCTGTTTTCATGGTGAACCTCCCCAGTTCACCTTCCACCAACTCCATTTTGGTGACCATGGTGACATCGTTTCCCTCATGAGAGATCTTGTTGTCCAAGTCGCTGACTTTGTTGTACTCATCCCTGCATAGAGATGCTAACAACACAGTAGTAGCTTGGCATTTTTATGAATTTGCTCATTAATAAATACGAGATTATCGCTACTATCAAACTGCATTCCATTTTCCACTATTTCACAAATACTAGGATGGAGAGAAAATAAATGACTACACATTTTATGACTCCAAAAAGAATAGCCTTCTCCATCAAAGTGAGGGGGTTTTCCAAGTAGAATAGACAATAAATGTGCATTTTAAATGTACAGAATCTGAGAATAATCAAATGAATAATTATGATTAAGCGTTTTCTTTTTCGTAGACAAGTCTTTGTTGTCGTCGTCCCTTGGTTAAGAAGAGGAGGTGTCGCTGTCATAGTAGATGATATCCTTGATGCGCCTTTTCTTCTTCCTGTCCTTCCTCTTTTTATTCGAACCTAAGTCAATGATCTTGTCACCTTTTGGCTTGTCAATGTTGAGGATCTCCTTCTCATTATCATTGATCATGATCCCCTTGTGCTTAGGATCCATCTCTTCGGGCGATTAGTCCCTTGAAGAAGAGAATGACTCCGATACCAATTAAGAGCACCTAGAGGGGGTGAATAGGTGATCCTGTAAAAATAACTCAACAAAACAAACTTGGTCTAATATTGAATTAGTGAGATAAAAAACCAAGTCCGAATGAAGAGGATGAGAGGAGAGAGCTTCTTCACTTAATTGCTCTCACAATGTGAGTATTAAACTTAGAGCAATACTGTAAGTGAAGTGAGTTGCTAGAAAGAGTAGAATCACAATAAGATAAAGTAACAAGTGACACAATGATTTTATCCCGTGGTTCGGTCAAGCATAAAATGCTTGCCTAATCCATGTTATGGTGCCCCAATGGACAAGGGTTGCACTCAACCCCCTCAAGTGATCCACTGATCGACTTGAGTACCACAATTCTCTTTCTTATCTCAAGATTTTTCCATCATGAGGAATCTCCACAAATTGGAGTCTCTCACGCCTTACACAGTTGATCTCAAATAAACCACAAGAGTAAGGGTGAGTAGAAACATACACACAATAGACAATATCAATGCCACACTAAACATTGTCCGGTGCATTGCAGGCTGGTGCAAGTTTGGCTAGACTTAGCCAAACTTCTCCATTTGAATTTCTCTCGATTTGAGAAGTTCCCTAACACTTAGTAGAACATAGTTAGTACCAAAAACAATTTACTAAGTGCTAGAATCATACATTTGTTTCTCTAATATTGTAGAGTTTGCAATTTGTTCTTACAACTCTCAATTTGCTTCTCTTTGACTCTGAGCTCATACTCACAATTGTATGTTAGATCAAGGTGATGTGTTAGGCACTTAATCACCAAAACACTTAGAAATGGCCCAAGGGCACATTTCCCTTTCAGAGATGATGACTTAGACCTCTCACGAACTCCTCGCAACATCATCCGTGCTTCTTATCTTGCGGTACCTGTCCTTGACCTGGGGGGATGTGAGTCCGAATTTTTTGTATTTTAGCCCTTAAACAGAAGTAAATTCACGTTTAGACCTAAAAAATTTTAAATGCAGTTTTGGACCCTTAGCTCGGCGCCACAGCCTGTGGCGCCGAGCTGTGACGTGGCCGCAACGGCTAGCTGCGTCCAGGGCTGACCTGGCGCTGACGTGGTGGCGGCGCGGCCTCGTAGCTCGGCGCCACAGATCTTGGCGCCGAGCTACGAATTCCTATAAAAACGCCCGCGCGGCTGGCCGAGAGCAGCTCATTTCCAAACTTCGTAAAAATTTCCTGGATTCAAAGATTTGAGTTGGTTCACTTCGTAGACCAAGGTATGATTTCGAACTGATTCGTTTTGTATATTAGGTTTTTAGTTTAATAATTTGTATACACCTATTATATTATCATTTCGATTATTAGTTTGTGTAAACTTATTATAAAGCATATTAGGTATAAGTGATAATTATAATCGTTTATTAGATGAAAGACATGTACCGAGAGGCGTTGTGGCAGAAGAGAGGTCGTCCTCGGGAGTTATATCCGGACGTATCTAGTAAGGATGCTCCTGTTCCTCCTGAACTCCCCGTGCCTAACTGTGACTGTGGCAGACTGGCTTGGGTACATCAATCACAACATCCAGACACGGCTGCTCGCTGCTACTACCTTTGTGGCACTTTGGACGTACGTAGCTTATGACTTATCACTTAATTCTGTTCGCATTCATTTTTTTGTAGATATGTAATAGTGCATCTTTCCATTATTTTAGGGACATGAGAGGTGTTTCTTTTTCCAGTGGATCGATGGTCCTGATAAATTTGACCCTCGATATCTTCTTTTCGTTAATTGGTTGAGTGGAAAGACCAGTCATGAGCGTTTTAAGCGTTGGGTACCTCCTCCCCCGAATCCTCCACCAATGACGGATGAGGAGAAGGAGGTAGCAACAGAAAGACGGATGGACTCACCGCCTCGATGCGATTGTGGAGACCGTGCTGTCATCGACGAAGACTATGACAAGCAGTTCTGTTGTCCGAACATTGATTATGTGAGCCCATTGATACGCTAAATGTATAAACTAGTTTTTATTTACAATAAATTACTAATTTTTTCTCTTGCAGCCATACGGGTGGCGTAAGTGTCGTTTCAGAGAGTGGTTGTATGGTCCTTTGTCCCATTGGCCAGAGCTAGAGGTAAAGGAAAAGAGATACATGGGGTGGGCGGCAGAAGAGGTCAAATTTGATCCAGTACTCTGCAAATGTGGTATTGAAGCTAAGTATGGATTAGTTCCTTCGGAGCTTGGTGTTGGATATTTTTGTGGACATATGGTCGATTACGATGAGGTTGGTATTTTTTTTGCACCAGATGTAATGTTATAGCGGTACTTACTATTTTTTTTGTAGGAGACGAGGAAATGCAGTTGGGAGAGTTACGACGACAAAGGAGAGGTGATGCACACAATAGAGTCCAAGAGAATAATGGGACAGAAGATGCGTTGTGGATCTCGACTCGTTGATTCGTACATTAACGATCGCATACGCGACATGCGTAGGGAAGCAAAATCTGCCTTTTATGATAGCCCGAAGCGTGCAGAGTATAGGAGGTTGAAGGCGGCAGATGAGAAGAGAGCACAGGATGCAAGGGAATGGGAAGCGGCTCAAGCCGAGAAATAGATGTTGGATAATCTTGCTGATCGTCTCAAGGGAAGTAAGTGAGATAAATGATATTATAATTATGTTAGTACAATTTATTTATCCTGACTTTGCTAACTTAATTTTCTCATTATATTTGCAGAGATTGGAAGCGGCGTAAACTATTTGGCCGATGAGGCGCATGCGAGATATGTTCAGGATAAAATGGCAACGGTTGAGCTGATGGAGGAGGAGGACGACGACACATCTAGATTGAGTGAGCTTATCGCCCTCGCAGAGGCAGGATTACATGAAGAAGAGGAGGACGACATGTCAAGGTTGAGTGAGCTCATAGCACTAGCTGAGGCTGGATTACGTGCTCAAGAGGAAGAGGATGAGTTTATGTCACAGGCCGCCGCAGAGGTAGAGGCAGCTTATTACAAGAAGAAGTCTGATGAGGCTGAGGCTGAGGATGAGCTATTCTCCCAAGCTGCAGATGAAGCAGAAGCCAATTATTACAAAAGAACTGGTGACAAGTGTGATGCAGGACAATGCAGCAAGTGGAATGAGGTTGTTGTTGAGGATTGCGCGACGGATGACTCCGAAGATGAGTTACTCATAGATTGTGATTCAGACTGAAGAATTGTAGCCTATTATGTAGTATTTACGTATCAAAAATAATTTAGAACTCTAAAGATGCGTTACTTATTGCTTATTATGTTTTTTACAGTTCACAAAAATTTTTTGCAAGAGTTCCCCTTGTTTTATTAACAACCACAGTTCAAATAATCACATATTATAAGACATATAAGCATTTCAACATATAATACATCACAAAATAACATCGAATATAAAAACATCCACAGAACATAGTTCTTCATATAATGTCCACAAACAAAGTCCAAAATACAAGTTCCCCAACACATAGTCCAAAACACATAACATAGTTCATATTACAACGTCTCCAGCATAAGTCCAAATCACACAGTCCATATCACAAAAGTATTCATTTCCTCCTAGTCTTACCCTTGCCCTTGGCCCCAAGAGCGTCGGTGCCTGGAGTGTAAGGGTCTCGTGGACGCCTTCTACGTGGTGTCAGCTGTGATGGCTGAGTTGTAGGAGCATCCTGCAACTGAGACGGTCCAATCTCCACCTGACCTGCGGCGCCAGCGCCAGCGCCAGCGTCGTCGTCGTCGTCGTCGTCGTCATCGTCGTCGTCGTCGTCCTGGGCCACGTTCTCAAACGTGTCCCGCGTCGATCGCGACGAGCTGAGTCCTGCTGTAGATGGTCCAACTGCACAAATGGGAGGCTGAACGTCCTGCTGCATACGAGGCACAGACAGCTGCACGTCAACGCCCGCTAGAGACCGGCATCCACACCGAGCCGCTGCTCGACGAAGACGACGTGATACCCTCTGTAATCGAAATGTTAGTTAAAGACATATGTTACAACATACAAATAAACAAGTTTTCTGTTAGACATTGATACTCACTGATAGTAACGATAGCGTAGTAGTATCTGAAGTTCTCTGTGAGATACGCTCGAGTTCAACAACAGATACGAGCATAGAGTTTCCCTATCACAAGTTAAGACATTAGGATGCTCAAAACTAGACATAAAACATTGAATTGAAATCTCTAATTTTAGTAAAGAAATAGTTACCACTCTATCAAGGATTGGAGCAGCCTCAATTTGGGACCCGTGCCGAGCAGCTATGTCGAAAGCTGTGTCTTCGTCGTCTGACGATTCTTGCTCGGCGTAGTCTGCAGCTGTCCACTGTCCCTTCAACTTGCACCTAGTCACACCAGAATACCAAATCAAATACCTCCGGAAGTTGTAGTTTGTGTGCGCCTGGTCATTCTCATAGTTCAGATCCCCCTGCTGGTCCCATTCATCAATGTAATCACGATGGTGCGTCTCGAAGTCCGTGACCTTCTTCTGTCTCTGTCTGTCGAACCTGCAAAAGTTAGAACCATATATTAGCGACTAACTGATATTTCAATTATTAGTTAGAATAACAAGTGCATGTAGTAACTCACTTATGAAGTTCTATTGAAGTCGAGAATGGCTCCATCGGAAACTCCTGGCGCAATCCGAACTGTCGAGCAACTCTGTGGGGCAAGTGGTACTCAACAGCATAAAAACAGATGAGGGGACACCTCATGAGGTAGAGGTTCTCGTCTATTGAGCACATGTTGCTCAACTGTATGCTGGCGAAATATGGATCAAGATACGGTTGCCAAGTCACCTGCAAAAGTTTTAGAAAGCCCATGTAAGCACGCTGGTGTCGTGTGATAAAAGTAGAAAGGACATGTAAAAAGAAAAAAGGAGACAACTCACCATCGAAGGAGTAAGTGCGTCGAGCTCGTTTGAGTACTCCACGTAAGCACGCTGGTGTCGTGCGAATGGCTCCTCGACCTGGTCCCAGCGGTAAGCAGCCGTGGGCTTAAGCCGATGTCCGGCTACCACGAACCACTCACGAGGAGGAAACTCTCTGGGTCGCCCGACTGGTATGTGTGCCCACATCCACAGCTGTAGTAGGTAGACACATCCACCTAAGCTGGCGGTCCTCGACGAACGACGACAAGCCTCGCAAAGTTGCCTGTACAGGAAGGCCAACACTGCTGAAGCCCAGCTGTAACCTCCGGTCGTATCCCAGTCAGTCAGGCAGGGCAGAAACATCCATGACGCGCTGTCGCCTGTCGCGTCTGGAAAAAGAACTGAACAAAAGAGATGGAGAATCCAAGCTCGACAATGGTATCCAACCGTCTGCTCATCTGCACCAGGTGGACACTGCCCAAAGCTCTGCCTAAGCCAGGTCAGTGGGACTCCGGTGTTGTGGCTACCTCGTAGCTCATCCGGAAGCAGTCTCCCAAGAAAGGCCTCCACCCTCTGCCTCCAACCGCCTGGTGATGCCTGACCGGTCACTGGACGACCCATAATGCTGAGACCAAGAATCTTCTGGCAATCTTCAAGCGTCACAGTCATCTCACCGCAGGGAAGGTGGAAAGTGTGAGTCTTTGGCCGCCACCTATTGGAAGACAAAAGAATACAAAATCATTAGTATGCAAAGTAGATTTGATAATTGTAAATATTAAACAACTAGAGAAGTCTTTACCTGTCGACCAGAGCCGTCAACGCCGCTGGGTTGAAAGTGGGCAGCCCACGGCGGACCTGGTACGATAAGACGTCCAAGCCAGCCCTCTGTAGGAGAGGAGTGTACCTCTCATCGTACCTCATCTCCTCCAGAAACCGGTCGTGGGTCCGGACCCGCAGAACGGGCAACACCTAGCAATCAAAAGAATTTTCATTAGTCAAATATAGGTCGCACATATTAATTCGAAAATTTAATTTATGTACAAAATGTTACCTCTCCCTCTGCGGTGAGACGGCCCCTGTGGTGCTCGTCGTAGTGAGGGTCCAGCAAGTGGAACTGCGCCATCCTGCAAATTAAGATATCAACATATTAGAATATAAGTTGTGTACAAAGTGTAACAAAAAAATTGACATATTAGAATAAAATTTGTGTATAAAAAAATATATCACACCTGACTAAGTGTCCAAATGCATGTACGTGAGTTGTGGCCAAGTCTACCGCATTTTCCGCATTCATTCTGCTCTGGGTCCACGAGAAAGGGGGACGCTCGTCCTCTCCTACTGCGACCGGAAACCTGATCCATAACCATGTTGCACCGGCTCCTTTTCCTACTACCACGTTTGTCCCATCGATGCGCTGGATCAGCAACGTATACCGGACCGGTGTACGTTGGCCATTGTGACTCATCAAGAAATGGCTCAAAACGAGGGCTCCAGGTACGTACTAAGCTCTCTACACTGAACTCAGAAGGTATTCTGCTCTCAAATGCAAAGTTACGATGACGTGCGGCCGCAACATAATGAGAACATGGAAAATGGTATTGTCTAGGTTTACCACATCCACACCAGAATGCATCAAGTAACACGACATGTGTCCTCGAAGGTCGCACCTCACCGTCGGAAGTTATGCCGCCTAGTGTTGTTACCTCGTATTTACCCAGCTCCTCATCAAAGCATTGTACCTCATGTCTATGGGCACGTTCCTTTGCATTATTAAGGTGTGATGTTGGTTTAGGTGCCCATCTCTGCCCTCGGGTCTGCATTGCCTTGGCCTGCGCGTGTCTATCATTAAACCAAGCCACTAGCCTATAAAAAGTGAATGTTACTATAGCATTGACTGGCATGCCCCGTATACCCTTGAGCACACTGTTAAATGACTCAGCCATGTTGCTAGTCTGAAACTCGAACCGCTAGCCACCTTCGTCGTAGGCCCTTGTCCATTTGTGTGGTTCCCTCAGCAATCCAGCAATCCAGTTCTTACCTTCAGCATTTGTTGCATCTTTTAGTTCCTTCAACTTATCCTCGAAAAACGAAACCTCCAACTGACGACATACCTCCTCAAAAAGGGGGAAGTTAGCCTTGCTATGATCCTTTCGAAGAAGATTTTCTGCTAGATGTCGAGTGCACCATCTGTGGTGCATGGGTGTGTAGCCAGGAATCTGCTCTTGCACTACATTAAGAATACCTTGGTGTCTGTCAGATATGACACCAACCTCGCGTCCAGGGCCTACGACATGGATGCGTACAAGCCGCAAGAACCAAGACCAACTATCTCTGTTCTCCCTCTCCACCAAAGCAAATGCCAAAGGAACCAGTGAGTTGTCTGCGTCGCATGATATGGCAACCAACAATGTGCCCTTATACTTCCCAAGCAGAAAAGTACCATCAATAGAGAGCACAGGACGACAATGCCTGAAGGCCTCTACGCACTGCGAGAAACACCAGAAAGCACGATAAAATATCTCTTTGCCGTTCCTCCATTCATTAGGTTTGGGGATGTACTCGTAATGCATGCCTGGGTTTTTTGCTTTCATTGCATTGAACAATGCTGGTAACTTCTCATAACCCTCCTCCCAATCCCCGTATATCATCTTCCATGCTCGCTGCTTTGCCCTCCATGCTTTCCCATATTTGATCCTGTAACCAAACAGCTCCGAAGTCATGGTAATAATTGACTTCACCTTCAAGTTTGGCTGACCCTTCAATATCCCCAATATCCTTTTCGCAATCAGGGTAGATGTCAACTGACGATGCTTAGAGCTCAGCTCTGTCTGGGCACAAGTGTGTGGACCTACAATTTTGGTGATCTTAAACTTTCCGGTGTCCTTCTGCCTTCGGGCACATACCCTCCAATTACATTCTGGCACCTCGCACACAACAGTGTAACGACGCTGTGCATACGAATGTCTCACCTTGAACGGCCTCTTACGGTTCACAGAATATTCCTGTAGCCATCGTCTCAGTGTAGGTAGATCCTTGAAAAGTAAGCCAACCTTAATCTCAATGCTGTCGGCGTTATCTGGAGCCTCTAGCAGTTCATCGTCACGTCCTTCAGCATACGCACGGGTGGAATGACTTAAACTGCTAAATTCATGTACTGCAGGGTCTCGCTCCGGACACAAACGTCTTATGAGTTCAATTTCTTGCTCGGTCATTTCTTGAACCGGACGGTCATCATCAGAATCTACGGCCCGTGCAGCCTCATATGGCTCCTCCTCATCCTCAATCTGAACATCAACACTATTGGATGCCCTGCATATGTTGTCCATATTATATGACACAGGCACATCAATCTGAACATCAGCATTATTGATATGTGGAGATCCTGCATCGGGTCGGAGCAAGAAAAACCACATTAAAAAGTCTAATCAAACGAAATAATGATGGATACGAACAATGTGTCGAAGACACTTACTAGGATGATCGTGAACTGGATCCTGGGTCAATGGGATCTCTTGGGGGGGTACCACCGCATTAGAAGCCCCACAAATCCCATACTCGTGCGGACCCGATTGAGCATCGGGCACAACAACGACTTCTTCATGAAGCTCTACCAAAGGAGCTTCAATACGAGATGCATTTGGCATTTGTGGAGACAACCCGACTGGACCTCCGCAATGACTAACAGGTAACTTTTGAACAACCACATCCAAACACGGTGGAACCATCGTCTTCACAATTCTTAAATATATCACCCAATCATCTTCTGAGGTAATGGAGATCAACCATCGGACAACTGTTCCATATGTAATATGGGACAACAAACCCTGAATTGATATTCTAGGGTCGTTTATGTCGCAACTAATCTCCTCACAAGCTCGAGCCAAAAGCTGGTCAAAAGTTGGTCTTTCAACGAACAACATGGTCACGATCTTCATACCATCAAAAGTAACACTCCCATAAGCATCTATCTCCACCCTTCCTCCATGGTATAGTGTTACTAGGCTGTCCATCTATTGCAAAAATGGATTACTAACTCAATAATGGCTACACACTTAAGCCTACTAACTTACTAAGTAATAAATATATATTAACTAATAACCATATAGTAAATATTAAATGAACACATCAAACAAAATTACATAATCTATAAATAATGTACGAAAACTTTGTATACCTGAGAATGCGTACGACTCCAGCTAACGGTGGAGAAGGTCAAGTCGGTCGGACGAACACCTACGTGCAAAAAAATTGTCAGTAAAAAATTTGGCAGCACCTCCCCTGTAAAGTGATGTTTATAAAACCTGCGACTAAACAACAACACGATGGTTGCCAACACAGAAAACATGTAATATCAATGCCCTAAACAAAATGGTAGCTATATAATCACTAAGAATTTACTAAACACTAACAATATACTACGCAACAAACTAGCTAACTATTTTAATAAACACTAACAACAAAATAGCTACTATTTACTAAACAATAAATAATTGGATAGCTAACTAATTACTAACCACTAACAAACCCTAACAGTTTACTAACTAAGAAATTAAAAAAATAAAATTACCGGTGGCGGCAGTCGGCAGGCAGTGAGCGCGCGGCGGCCGGGGAAGGAGCTGCCGGTGGCGAGCAGGCAGCGCGGTGGCCGGGGACGGAGCTGCCGGGGCCGGAGCTCGGCGAGCAGGCTGCGCGGTGGCCGGGGAGCTCGGCGGCGGCCGGCCCAGGCGAGGAAGGAGGGCGGGGCGGGCGACCTCGGCTGTGCTCGCCGGAGCTCGCCGGGCGGAGAGGCCGGAGACTAGGGCGGCCGCGCCGCCGGTGATGGGCGTGCGGGTGGCCGGAGAGAAGGCGACGGCGACGGGGCAGCGGGCGAATTGCTAACGGCGGCGGTGGGCTCGGCGCGAAAACTGAAGAACAGACGAAACTGGCAGAGAGAAAGGCGTCGGGCGGATATTTCCTAGCTCGGCGCCAAGATCTGTGGCGCCGAGCTAGGTGCCACGCGGGATGACACGTCACGAAGCTCGGCGCCATAGGCTGTGGCGCCGAGCTGTGTTAGCTCGGCGCCACTGGCTATGGCGCCGAGCTAAGGGTCCAAAACTGCATTTAAAATTTTTTTAGGTCTAAACGTGATTTTACTTCTGTTTAAGGGCTAAAATACAAAAAATTCGGGATGTGAGTACAACAAGGGTGAGCTCACTTACGTTCATTGCTCAACAAGTTGTGGGGAATAATGTGCATGAGCTCACTTACGGTGGGGGCTCATGTGAAGTGTAAGGCTTACCAAAGAAGATGGTTAGAGCTGAGCATTGCTTTTAAAGTTGGTCAAAAATTTATTAGTAGTTACTAAGTATAAGTAGATAGCAACCCAATTAAATTAGAGATCACAATTAATAATAAAACCCACAATGCAGTTCATATGACAGATTAAGTTTAATTCCAAAAGTTAATCACGTGAGGGTCTGAGCCGCTCATGACCATGAGCACGGTTGATATACCAGTTTTACACTCTGCAGAGGTTGCACATCTTTACCTACAAGTCGTGTTACTGATTTGCCAAGGGATCGCGAATTCCCATTCATCTCTACCGAGGAGACGAGGCAGGGTAGCACTACGAGGCCTTTACAAAGTTCCACTAGCTTCAGAAAACCCGCTACAGTTTCTGAGGAGAGCGATATAGGAATCCCTCGTCTAAAATGCCATCGCAGCATGATCAACCCGAGAACCTCCCTATACCGACAACTCCCCTACCGCCCTTGCCCCTTTCAGGTCTTAGTCATCCACTAGCTTTCCTAATTAGTCAGCCAAGGGCATCCCATACCACCCTTGTGGTAGCACTATTTTCCCGGGTGGTCGCTCCATGTTCCAATTATCATAATGATCTTACCATGAACAGTAATAACTCATTGACAATAAATAGCATGATCATGAATAATTTGAAACTTAACACACAAAACCACATAGAGCAATGGCATATACTACCCAAAAGTTCAGTGGTAAACAAGGTATAAAGAAGACCAAACTAGGGTGACCTATTGGGTCCCATAAAAATTAACCTATGGAGATCATAATGATTAATAGGAATATTATTGGGTAAAGAAGAGTGATCAAGGGCACAACTTGCCTTATACTTGAGATTCCCAGTACTTCACCAAGTTGGTCTTCGGATTTCTCGTGACCTCACTGCTACTCGTAGCAACACATACAGATAGACAAGGAGTATATAAACATAACAGCACCAAACATGAGAAAACAACTGCGTAATAATATCCTATGCGCCGCTACGAGATCATAGGTTCTAGAACCACTAAATTCGAAGTTACGATTGGAAGGTTGTAGTGTTCAGCAGATTTATGTGATTAATTATTGAAATATGTTATCTCGATTAATATAAACCATGTGAGTAAATACATTCTAAGTAAATAACAAATTCACTTTAATCTAAGTTATACTTGATTAGAGTAAGATTATAGTTATAGATATATTAACTTTTTTTTGACGAAGGGGCAGAGCCCCCTATTTCATTAGGAAATAGGTAAAGAGTCATTACAGTCCACCACGATGAGGATCATCCCATCAGCAAAAGTAGCAACTAGTGGAACTAACCTCTACAATCTAACAAGGATATGCAAAGATCAGACTCCACTAGCACCCGACCAAAAAGCATCACAGTTTTTAAGCCAAGCTTATTTACAAAGGCCACAGGCCAAAGGCAGCAACCCAGCTAAAAACCATCCTAGATGCAGCCAACCCATCAACATAACATCCAAAAGAACTTGAGCTACGTTGACCACCAGAAGGAGCATGTAGTGCCAAAAGGAGACTTCAAACGGTAATGTGACGGTCCCTCGGACAACACCCAAAGGCCCTGCTCATCGCCTCACTTGCTATCCTTCTGATTAGTTGACTTCCTTGTACCACCATTTTTTTCCTTCTCTTTCTGTTGAATAGCCCAAGAATCCAACCAAAAGCAACAGAGAAATATTATGTTAGCCGGGTCAAGTATAATCTTTTCACCAAAAAACCAATCATTTCTGGTTCTCCAAATAGCCCAAAACAAAGCACCACAACCAAAGATCAATAAGTTTGAAATTCTGTCTTTAGGCTTATTCATCCATCTGTCACAAATTTCATCAATGTTTTTTGGAATGGAATCCAGATTTAACGCAATTTGAATCACTCTCCACACAAATCTGGCAATAGAGCATTTAAAGAATAAATGATCAATCGATTCCAGACCACCACAAAAACAGCACTCACTAGATCCCTTCCAATTTCTTTTTTCAAGTTATCTTTTGTAAGAATTTTATTTCTTATCACCAACCAAAAGAAGACTTTAATTTTCTGTGGTAACTTAGATTTCCACAGAAATCTGTAGGGAACCTTAATCTGATCAATAGAATTTTTCTTATACAAAGAATTTACAGTGAATCCTTTGTTGCCCAAACCCCATTTCAGTTTATCTTCTCGATCTGTCAGAGTGCAATTAGAGCATAAAGCAACTAAGTCATCATACAACACCTGAAGGTCACCAGTCATTCTTCTTCTGAAAGAGAGAGCTTCAAAATTTGAAGACAAATTTTTATTAACCGTAACATCTTTATCTAGAGCCAAATCAAACAGAATAGGAAAGTTCTCAGCAAGAGGACCATCACCAATCCAACAATTTTTCTAGAAACTAGTTCGACAACCATTACCAACAACCATCTTACAATACTTAAAGAAAACTTCTCTGAGACTTAGGAGTTTTTTCCAGAACTGAGAATCATTCTGTCTTTGTTTAATTGAGATAAGGGGTTTTCCCTTAATATATTTTGCAGAAATGATATTTTGCCATAAACCATTTGAATTTTCCAAATTTCACAACCATTTTGTTAACAGAGCATCATTCATATATCCCAGATTCAAAACACCTAAACCTCCTAGACTTTTAGGAGAACAGACCGTATTCCAGTTGACCAAATGCATTTTCTTCGTTTGAGAGCCACCTTGCCATAAGAGTCTTTTCCTGAGCAAGTCCAACTTCCTAATAACAGATTTAGGAGTTGGATATATTGATAACATATATAAAGGAATGTTAGAGAGACAACTATTCAGTAAAGTCAATCTGCCACCTAAACTCAGAAATCTACCTTTCCAACCAGCAAGTCTTTTATCCATTTTTTCCAACATTGGACACCAAAGAGACTTACTGACTTTTTTATTATCAATGGGGACTCTAAGGTATTTCATCGGAAGGCTTCCAACAGGCCAAGTGAAAATGTCAGCATACAAATTAATGTACTCTTTAGCTTCCCCTAAGCAGAAAATTTCACTTTTGTGAAAATTAATTTTCAGCCCCGACATATGCTCGAAAAGGCAGAGGATAAATTTAAGATTTCTAGCACCTTCCAAGCAATCTTGAATTAAGAAGATAGTATCATCAGCATATTGGAGACAACAGCAACCATTAGGAATAATGTGAGAAATAAGACCACGAATCAAACCTTTTTCTTGAGCTTTTTGAATAATGCAGGCCAAACCATCAGCAACAAGGTTAAACAGGAGGGGTGAAAAAGGATCACCCTGTCTAACACCTTTGAGTTGCAAAATAAGGACCGATCAGATCATTAGTTTTAATAGCCACTTTACCTCCTCTGACAGTCTTCATAACCCAGTCACACCAAATATCACCAAAACCTTTTTTTTCCATCATGCAATTTAAAAATCGCCAATTAACTTTATCATAAGCTTTTTCGAAGTCAATCTTAAGAATCACCCCACTTTGCTTTTTTTCTTCACTTCATGAAGAATTTCATTCAAAGAAACCACACCATCCATAATGTATCTTCCTTTAATAAAACCATATTGGTAATTACTAATCACTTTAGTAATGCAAGAGGCAAGTCTATTTGTCAAAACTTTAGTAATGATTTTGTAACATACATTCAGGAGACAAATCGGTCTAAAATTCCATATCAGTAGGATTATCTACTTTAGGTAACAGAGTCACAAGACCGAAGTTAAGTCTTTTAATGTCAAGCACCCCATCATAAAAGTCTTTGAATAAATTCCACAAGTCAATGTGAATGAGATCCCAAAAATCTTGAAAGAATTCAGCAGGGATACCATCAGGGCCCGGAGCACTATTGTGTTTTAAACTAAACACAACGAACTTAATTTCCTCAATCGAAAAAGGAACAGTGAGCAAAGCATGATCATCATCATTTAGCCTATTCATATGGAAATTCAACATATTGATGCTAGACAGAGTAGAAGGACCAAATAAGTCTTTATAAAACTCAGTAGCCACTTTATTAATCTCATTATCAGCACTAACAGTATTTTCCTCATGGACTAAGGAAAGAATTTTAACTTTTCTTCTTTTACCTTTGGCAATAAGATGAAAATATCTAGAATTTTCATCACCCTCAGTAATGAATTTTTCTCTTGCCATTTGCTTTCTCTTACAGCATTCTTCAACCATCAAATTTTTTAAGTTCCACTCCAAATCCAAATTTTCAAGTCTTTCCACACTGGAAATACCATTGCTTTCACTCTTTTTATCCAAAATATCAATTTTTTGGAGTAACTCTTTTTTAAGTTTAGAATATCTTCCTTCTACATTAATATTCCACCCTTTCAACGTTTTTTCAGTCTTTTAATTTTCTCTTTCCAAATATCAATGTTTGAACGACTTCTAACCGGAAGAGACCAATTGTTCCAAACAATATCTTTGAATTCCGGTCGAAACTTCTAGCACAGTTCATATCTGAAGTCTCTCTTAAGAAACACTCGAGAGTCAGTTTTAAGACATAAAGGAACATGGTCAGATAAAGTCATGTCAAGACCAGTGACCACCACATTTTTGAATTGAAGGACCCATTCTAGACTAGCCAGAAATCTATCCAATTTTTCAAAGGTGGGAGGGTCCCTGTTGTTTGACCAAGTGTACAATCTTCCACTCAAATCAAGTTCAACCAGACTATGAATGTTAATGATGGAATTGAACAAGGAACTCCAACAATTAGTACCACCAGACTTGTTTTTATCAGATTCTTTCCTTAAGATATTAAAATCACCCCCACCAACATAGGATAATTGCATTTTGAACAAAAGGAAGCTAGCTCCACCAAAATTTTTTGTTTATGATCATTCTGAGCAGCACCATAAACATTAATAAAATTCCACACAAAACCACTTTTTTTATGGGCCAGAAGAACCCTAATCATGAAATCCCCTTTCTCAACTTGTCTGATATCAAAAACATCAGCATCAACACCAACAAGAAGACCACCAGATCTCCCTTTAGCTGGAGACCAAAACCAGGCAAAATTTCTATTACAACTAATAGAGTTCAACCAAGAATCTTCAAAAGATTTTTTATTAGTTTCTTGAATACCAATAAAATCAATTCTTTCCTTTCTGATTAATTCTTTCAAGAATTCAATTTTTATTCCTTTGCCCAACCCCTGACAATTCCAGATGAGACCAATCATTCTGAATAGTTACGATTGGGGACCAAAGGGATTTTTTCCCTTTATGTCACACCCGGGTTTCGGGGCACCAAGACCCGAGCGCGAACATAATCACTAGGTGTGCTGGGACCAAGTCTCACACATATGATGAATCATGGCATAGGATCGAACGTCACATCTTTACTATATAATAGGAGTTCTATACAAAATAAATAAGTAGTTACATTATAAGGAGACAACGGTCCAGCAACCCAAAGTTGACTGGGAGACGACGACCTAGATCTCTCATGAACACATCACAGCATCCTCCATGCGCCTCATCCTGTGGTACCTGTTCTTGACCTGTGGGGGTGTGAGACAGCAAGAGTGAGCTCACATACGTTCATCGCTCAACAAGTTGTGGGGAATAATGTGCATGAACTCGCCAAAAGTGGGAGCTCACGTGAAGTGTAAGGCTTACCAAAGAGGATGGTTAGAGCTGAGCATTGCTTTTAAAGTTGGTCAAAATTTTATTAGCAGTTACTAAGTATAAGTAAATACCAACCCAATTAAGTAGTAGAACAAAAGTAACAATGTCACCTGCGATGCAATGCATATGACAAATTGAATTTAGTTCCATAAATTAATCATGTGAGGGTCCGAGCTGCTCATGACCGTGAGCACGGCTAGTATACCAGTTTTACACTCTGCAGAGGTTGCGCATCTTTACCCACAAGTCATGTTACCCATCTGCCAAGGGATTGCGACTTCCCATACACCTCTACCGAGGAGGCGAGGCAGGGTAACACTACGAGGCCTTTACAAAGTTCCACTAGCTTCAGAAAACCCGCTACAGTTTATAGGAAGCTCCAATGCAGGGATCCCTCGCATGACCGCCATCGCAGCAAAATCATCCCATGGACCTCCCCACACTGACCACTCCCCTACTGCCCTTGCCCCTTTCGGGTAAGGTAGTCCTCCACTAGCTTTCCTAATTAATCAGCCAAGGGCGTCCCATTAAACCCTTGTGGTAGCACTGTTTTCCCGGGTGGTCGCTCCATGTTCCAATTAACATAATGATCTTATCATGAACAGTAATAATAAACGGATAATAAAAGTGTGATCATGAATAATGTATCTTCATACCCAAAACCACATAAACACTAGCAAGTACTACCCAAAAAGTTCAATGGTAAACAAGGTATAAAGATAGACAAACTAGGGTAACCTATTGGGTCCCATCAAAATTAACCTATGCAGATCATTATGATTAATCAGAACATGGATGGGTAAAAAGAAGTGATCAAGGGCACAACTTGCCTGGCACTTGAGATTCAAGGTACCAACTTGCTCTTCAGATGACACGTGTCCTCACGCTAGTCGTAGCATTATAAACAAACAGTGTATAGGCAAAATTAACATTACACCAAACATAAGGATAAAATGTATAATTATTATCTACGCGTCGTAACGAGATCGTAGAAACAAGAACCACTAAATTCGGAGCTACGGTTACCGAGTTATGAATTTCCGAAGATCCACGTGGTTAAATATAGAATAGACTAAGTGCAACATTTTAATCTATATTTCATGACAAAACAAAGTTACCAGATGATAATCAATATTATCGTGAGACTAATGCAACTAGAATAGATCAAAACGGAGTTACGGTTATTGAGTTATGAATTTCTGAAATTATTTAGCACCTAGAATAGATTAATTCAATTGAATAATTTTAAGTAAGTTTCATGGCTAAACAATGTTACTAGTTGGTAGACAATATTAATACAAAATTATTGCAACTAGATCAGGTCAATTCGGAGCTAAAATGGATTTTCTAGGAATTACACAAGTTCTAGAATTATTTTTGTGCTAGAAAAGTATTTTCTATATTGTTTTTCCTATTTTCTTAAGTCACTGGACTGGGCGCACTAATACCGAGAAGATCGGGGTTTAACTCGCAAAACAACCCAGACACAGGCTACCCCCGCGGGGACGGCCGGTTTATTTAAAACAAACGCATGGACTTACGTGAAAAATGGTTCGGGTGAAGGGGTACGGGGTTGGCTGAGCCGTCAGATCGGGTTTCAACGGTTCAGATTAGATGTACCAAGGCATGAACTGGTACGCTACGCCCGTGCTTGGATCACGATCTGACGACCCATATTTAATGAAATCTGAACTACCCACCGCCATCCGATCTAAGATCTAACGACACAGATTCATCAGGGCGCGATTCAATCTTAAACCGCCCATACCTAAATCTACGGCTGCGATCCTGTCTTCTACCCCTTGCAACGCAGCACAACGGAAGAACAGGGGCTCCCTGAGCTCGTCGGTGCGATGCGCAGAGGCGTCCCTGGTGCTCCAATTCATGGACGGACAGGTGTTATACGAAATATGAATAAGTGCGAATGAATGAAGGTAAAAATTACCGGTGGATACATAGCGCTGCACCCCAGCCACGGTGGCACGGCGGCAGCGATATGCCGAAGAGAAATTCCCCACGCGCAGAACACCAATCAGCCGAGGCGAGCTCCCAATCGTACCCAGCATGGCCCAGCGATGCTCCCACGCAGTGGATTTGGTTCCTTGGTGGGGGCTGGTGGGCAATCGGCGATCAACCGCGGCGGACAGCAGCGCTCCATTTTTTCTCTCCCTCCCCGGATCCATGGCAACACCATGGCTACGACCCTGTTTGGAGGTCGAGGACCACCGCAAGGTAGCAGCGAAGCAACGGAACCTAGTTTTATAGTCTGGACTCCGAATCCTACCCAACGCGAGAAGATCTCAACCCCCCCCCCACCGATTCCGCCAGGTGAGCGCTACAACAAATTTGGGGAGCAAGAAGCTGCCTGACGGCGCGGGCCCATTCGTCAGTCACAAGGCAATTTCACAGAGACTAACGGGTTGGTCCCACCCGCCGGCGCACTCCACAGATCGGGCCAGGCTGTGGTAACCGGTGGGATGGCTTGGTGGGCTGAAATCGGAATAGGCCCAGTCGGAGTTCTCTTCTTTTTTTTCTTTTCCATTTTCTTTTCAATTGTTCAAACTAAATTCAAATTCTTGTTTTGATCTCTAGGTTTCAATTATCAAAAAGTCTACATGAAGTATACTTCCATTGTATGAAATAATATTATTTATTATTGTTATCTTATAATTTGTATTCTTTTCTTTTCCTCTTTTATTTCCAAATTCTAAATTTTCAAACATAGATTTGTCTCACAAATTTAAATATAAATGAAAACATACAAGAATACAGCATGGAATGCACATTTATGTATTTATTTATTTGTTATTTGACTGTTTTATTTCTCTTAAGTGAGTATGCACAAAGAAAAGGGAAAACACTTAATTCCTAAACGCTTTTATGTAAATCCATGTATTTTTTTGCCTTATATAAATTTTAGGGCTTTACACTTTATTAGCAGAATCTCTACCTTTGGAAGAAGAGTTTTTCTTCTTTTTCTTGACAGAATTTTTCCTGTATTGAATTTTCGACCCTTTCGTAATACCATAACATCCTCCAATTCAATCAACTGATTTTTTCCTTAACATCTTGGATAGAATTATCCAACTTAGAGTCAGAACCATTTTGAGAAATATGATCAGAATGATTACTAGTAGCCCTACAAACCAAAGCATTCCTAGACAATTCTAAAGATTTAATTAATTCCAGATTTGTTAAAGATTCATCAACAGAGTTCCCTAATTCTATGTCTAAATCTGAAGCAATAGACAGAAGCACATAATTTTCAGTATTAAGGACAGCAAAAGGATTAGAATTCATACCTTTGGTCAGGAAGGCATGCTTAGCCATAGCTCTCGCTGTCGCTTTATCTACAATCTTCATGTCATCGTTAGCTTCAAGTCTGCTGCTCCTTCTTATACCTTCAGCATGATCCACTTCCATACCCACAGCTTGTTTTTCAGACTCCATTTTACCAGAACCTTCAGTTTGGTTACCCAAAGGAGACTTGTTGTTTTTCCCTTGAGAGGAAGGGATGATTCCCTCATCATCTTTGGCAAATTCCTCCAGATCTTGAGAGCTTAAAAGATCATCTTCACTTTCATGGAATTTTTCATCCTCATTTGTAGGATCTTCAGAGATTGGATTTAAATCCTCATTACTAACTCCCAAGTCAGTTCTCTGACCAGAAGATTTGCCATGAGACGACATCTCTTCAATATTTTTCCAGTCTCATTTCCTCCTTGACCGATTTTTCTCCCACATTCCTAGCTTTTTTGCCAGTTTTTCATAAGGGTCATCAAGGCCATGTCTATCCACTGAAGCTCTTTTGCCAAGGTTGATAGACTCATCGTTCCAACCCTCATCAGTGATATCATCAATCTTAAAGAAAATGTCATAAAGGAAAGGTTTAACCCCCACTTCAATGATGGGCGGGATCATGGCGACACTCTTGACATGAACTTTGAATCTAACCATATCCTTAGAATCTAAAGATAGGATGTCCACTTCTTCAACAGCCCCGATTGTAGATCCTAATTCACATATTGCTTGGTAGTTTTGCAGTTCCACTGGAACATTTTCAGCAACAATCCAAACTGCATGCAGCTTAGATTTAGGTTTAGCCTGAGAGCTCCAATGAGAAACAGAGATTTTAGCTCCCGACATTTTCATTTTGAGCTCAGGGAAATTAATCATCTCGTCAAGCTTCTCTTGAGAAGGAAATTGCATAAGGAACCCGGCATGGCACTTGGTAGCTTTCCAAGTTTTGCCCCACGGAAAGTGGAACCCAAAGTCCTTCTCAAGATCTTCAGCAGAAATCAAACCCTCCATAACAGTCACCAAACCGATGAAGCTTCTTTTGGGTTTTCTGGACAAGGGTTTCGCAAAATGAGAAGAGTAAAACACTAATCCATCAGCCGCCATACCAACAATAGGCATACAAGGTTTGTTCTGTTTAGGCAACACACGACGAGCAGTCGTGTGGGTTTCTTTGTGACAAATGTCACACCACAAAGATCTAAAACAATCTCTAGCATGGTGACCATCAACCCCACACTTTTGACAAAAAGGACGACGCACATTCTCAATCTCTTTTTTCAAAGCCGCGGGAGGGGTTTTGAGGATACCTGATTGACCTCCATCGCCGGCAGACGAGGCCCCGATGTCTTCCTTGACATCCGATTTGCCCAGATTCGGCTTCAATCTCCAGCTGAGATTCCGATTCTTGTTCCACGATTGAGATCCTTGAGGCGCATCTTTCTGATTCCATCGGTCCCAGTTAGGGTTTCGCCCCTTCGGATCCATCTTCGTCACCACCCCGCGAGACAACACCGACCACTCTTCTTCCACATGCGGAGGACAAATCGGGGATTCGAACCACCCGCCACGGAAACTGGAACGAAACGACGACGGAAGCGACCAAAGCCACGAGAGCGAGGAAGCAAGATGCAGAAAGGAGTGCGAGCCAACAAAGTCCGACGGAAACCCTAGGACAGAACAAGAAGACCTTACCTCACCTCTATGAGAAGGTAGCGTGGAGTTCTGGGTCGCGCCAGAAGGGCTTCCATCCGTCGCGTGATTACCCACCGTGAGCGACCCGAGCCGGACATTGTGAGCGCGCGGAGAAGGCGGCCCAGAAAGTTTCCGGTCCACGATGCTACAGGAGGAGGAATACGACAGCCATTTTTTCTTTCGAGCCATCCCCTGTTGCGATCTGCTTGCTTGCTCTTCTTCTAGAAACTCCACTCATGACCTCTTTTTTCAGATATATTAACTTGGATTAGTAAGATAAATCTACCAAACATAGGATAACAAATATTTAATTGTAAAAGTATGTGATATAATATAATTAAGGCTAATACTGTGTAAGCAATTTTATTACAAAGCTATCGCAACTTGAACGGGTCAAATAGGAGTTAAAATATATAAGATATGAATTTCCACAGTTTTGTGCATTTTTATATTAAATTTATGCCTAAAATAAACTACAAGGGCAAACCTGCAAAGTCCTGATTTATTTTATTTATTTTAGTACTGAGAATGGATGTCAGGTTATTTTTGAAATACGACGAGGTCTCTTATGCATGTTTCCGCGACCGAAGGTGTAGCACCCCGGTTTTTTGCTCCAAGGTTAGAAACCTTAAACTTCTCAACCCCCGTTAGGCCCTAAGCCTCATAAGCATTTTTCTCATATGCATAAACTATGTTTGCTAGGGGCACTTCACACATGTAGTCTCACCTAGCATTTCATTTTTGCACCTAGAAAATATCTTATATATGTGCATATGTGAATAAAAGGGAAAGGTAATAGAGAAAAGAAAAGAAAAGAGAGAGAAAAAGAAAACGAAAAAACCCTCCCTCCCCTTGGCTGGGCCGCCTTCAGCCCACGCCCGCAACCCCTCTCCCTCACGTGCCCGCGCTCCCCCCTCGCCCTCGTCCCATCCCGGCCCATCCTCCCGCTCGCCCTCCTGTGTCGCGTGCTTCCCCCTCTCTCTCGCTGCCGCCCAACCCCACTTGCCAGCCCACGCTCTCCCTCGCTCTCTCGCGCCCACACACCACTGATAGCCTGGACCCGCCAGTCAGTCGCCCCCTCGCTCACCCACGCACGGTATCGACGCGATCACCGTCGGCCATCGTCCTTCCCTCGCCCCCACCATTACTCCCGTGCCAGTGAAGTTTGGTCTCGTTTCGTACCCCGCCCACTTTGCTCACGCCCTCGCACGACACCTCCCCGTGGGCTCACCGACGACATCACCGTCGTGAGAGCCCCACCACCTCGCCATGGTCGGCCTCTTCCAAACCACCACTGGTGAAATTAACTCCACCACCGTGACCGCCTCCCCCTTCTCGTGCTAACCCATCTCCCCGACCACCGGGAACCGGGCCAACAGCGGAGAACCGTCGTCGAACCTGCCAGCGACTAGTTCTCCTCCCTAGTCAGATGGTCCGCTCTCCCCTCTGACGCCGTCTCCCCCCTTTCACTGGCACGTGGGCCCGTGCTCATGGCGTTGTTCCCACACCGCCCGCGCCGTGCCCCGCCCGTGTGCCGTGCTGGGCCAGCTCGTCCGCGTGGCCGCACGCCTGTGCTCGGCTTGGGCCAAAACCCCGTGGCCTGTTCAACCAAGAATCAATTATCTTTTTCCTTTTGCGTTTTCCTTTTCCCTCTTTTCACATATATTTTTAAATGTTGATATTTTATGCACCAAAAATAATCCAAACACTTTATAAGTCACAAAAATGATAATGTTAAGAACTTGACACACTTTACTTAGCAAGCAATGTTTGATGTATTGTTTATTGCCTGTTTTGCAAGACGAAGAGGGGTCCGACTTTCCGAAACCCATAGCTCCAGAAGAAGGGCAGGAGCTCGACCTCCTGGAAATAGACCTTTCGTGCCAAGAGAGCTTCGACAAAGGCAAGTTCATTCTACCCTTGATGCATAAATTACCTATTCTTTCTACCAATACTTAAGCTCAGGATATGGGATGGTTATTATGCATTGTGAGTCGAGTGATAGCCTGCATTAAAGAACACCTTTTTGCTACAAAGAATATGTGGGTTAGGGTTATGGTTTCAAGAGAAAAATGTTTTTAAAATGTGTATGATGAAGGGTTATCACCCCTATCACCATTTGAGTGGGATGATTAGTTACTCCCTGGTTTGGGAGGGCCTTAAGGTGATGGCTCAGCCGGGTTAGGTGTGAGCCTGAAGGATTGTCCCCCTCGTATAAGGACCAGTTTGTCATCCTTCACTACCTATACTCATGACGAGTACAACCACTCAAGACTGTATGGGCAGACACTCAATGTGAACTTGCACGGTCTGAACCCTAGGGTTATGGTGTCTAGGGAGCACCGGGAGGACAAAGAGGGGGAAAGTTTTGTCCTAGTTTGGGCATGGAGGTAGCCTTGTTCCTTTTGGTATAATCTCTAAGGTAAGGTCGTGCAAGGAAGAAAAGATCTTCGGTGTCGGATCTCATGGCAGTGAGATCACAGAGCCGGACTAGTGGGTAAAGTGTACCGCTCTACGCAGAGTTTGAAACCTATAAGAATAGTCTGTGTCCACTTGTATGGACAAGTCTGGCGTGGTATGGCAATTAGTGTTTTTATCTTAAGAAAGGGGAAATGTGTGAATATTTTTGGAAATAAAGATGAGGAGACGGGAGCGGGAAGCTCATTGGTGGTTGAGTATGAAAAAGTGCTATTCCTCTTTTTCCAGGGTAAAAACATCAAAGTATCGCCTTTTCTCAATTAAACATAAAGAGTGACTATAACTCCACCATATCAAGCATGTACTGCATATGTCTCTCTCTCTTTACGGGTTAGGATGGGCTTGCGAAATATGTAAGTATTCACCCAACTTTATTTATGTTTTTAGCTACCAAAACTTCCTTTCTACTCTATTCTACTAAAAGGAGGGGGCTGTGTCTGCACTCAGTCTGCCTGTGTCTCTAGATGGTTTCCCGCTCTGCTATTATCCCAAGCTCTCGCTAGAGCTTGCTTTTGGTATTGTAATAGTTATTATGTAAGACTCTGTACTATCTGATGAAATGAATGTGTTTACTAGCCTCCTGGGACTAGTAATTGTATCACATTTGGGTCCCAAAGGATCGAGAAGCTTCAGGTGGTATCGGAACCATACGACTGGCCGTAGATCGCAGCGCTGACCTAAAAAGCTTCACTCAAAAGAAAACCTCTTAACCTCTTAAACAATCTTCCCTTCTTTCCCCAATATTAACAACTCTTCTTCTCTTGCTACCAGATGGAGGCCACCTTTGTCCTTAAAACATCATATTGCTCAGAGGTAGAAGGATTCCCTTACCTTCTTCAGAGTTGTGCGCTGCGTCTGGGAGTTCGAAAGAAGCCGGAGTATGTCTGGAAGGAACACCAAGAAAATGGAGTTGAGAAGTGCTCCATGGTAGTCTACCTGGGGAAAGCCGAAGCTACCCAAACCACCATCTTTCCAGATCGCCGCTACTAGCCACCGCTTCCAAGACACATGCCAAAATGCTGCCCTAAAAGCCCTCTGCCAGTTTTGCCAAAACTACAACAAAGAAGTCATCGAGACATCCCTTCGCTACTTCCCACCCAGCAACAAAAACAACCCTGCTTGGAGGAAAAGACTCCAAGCTTTGTGAGGAAGAGAGCATAATGAGGATGACCCCACCATAATCTACATGGCCGGATATCTCCACACCCTTGACACTCACTTTGATGACCTTTTCTCCCATTACACCCACCTAAACTCCTGGGTAGAAAGCCTAGAGCAGCGGATCAAGGAACCAAGGGAAGAAAATTCTGCCCTCCAAAATAGTCTCGAGATGGTAGAAGGCGAGGAAGCCAACACTCGTGAGGCATACAGGACCCTAAAGATAGACTATGCCAGGAAACTAAAGAGGTTCGCCCCAGTCAAGAAGGTCCGGAAGCGTCTTAAAAACAAGGAATGCCAGACTAACCTAAAGTTAGAGTCCCCACCAACATTGCCTTCCCTAGGGCTAGATAACCTTTCCGATGTCAAGGAAGTGTCCCTAGCTAGCCTTGATGAGCTTCTCAAGGAGTTTGGGGACACTTTAGTAGGAGACGCTCAGGCGCAGTGTACTCTATGATTGTTGTCATGCTTGTAATGAACTCATTTGTTGAATAAAATAAAGTGGATGCAAAAAATGACCTATGCATAGTAGTGATCCTTTCTCCCCTCTGGCAGATGGCCTCGGATAGAACAACACCTACAACCTCAGGGATTGGATAAAGGATACCCTAGGCATCGAAGGCGAGGACAGGGGGGAGGAGAGCGAGATTCACCTCCCTGCACCTCTGGAAATACCACTAGATCTAGCCCAAGTTCTAGCCAACCAGACCCGACTCATTGAAGTCCTCACTAAAAGCCTTGAGAATCAGCGCCCGAATGGAGGAAGATCGCAGGACAAGATGGGACAATTTCTAAGGCTCAAGCCTCCCAAGTTCGCTGGATCCAGCAACCCACTCGATGCTGATGATTGGATGCGCACAATAAATAGGAAGCTAGAAGCCATTGGATGCCCTGAAGATCAGCGTGTTCACCTGGCTGCCCACCAACTCTCTAGGATGACCCTATTCTGGTGGGACACCTTCAGTGCTGCTGTGGAAAATGCCACTTGGGCAGAATTTAAGGCTGCTTTCCACGAGCATCATGTCCCCATGGGAATCGTTCAGCTTAAGGAAGAGGAATTTCGTGACTTGACTCAAGGAGGACGATCTGTTAGTGAATACATCCACAAATTCACGAGCTTGCTTGCTATGCACCAGATGATGTTAGTTCAAAGGTCAAGAAGACGGTCCCTTTCCTAAAAGGGTTAAGACCGGAGCTCAAAACTATTCTTGCTAGCTAAGATTTTCTCAGCTTCTCGCACCTCTCAAACAAGGCCATCCAGGTGGAAAGAGCCCGAGAAGAAGAAAGAGGTCACCTCAAGAGAAAGTTTCAAATTCTCTGATCTCAATAGCAAGACAGGCACCAGAAGATCCAATCTTTTTGGTTCCCTCCCAAAGGGTCAAATTTCAGCAAGCCAGTAGGATCTGCTCTGCCGCGTTTTAACCAGCCTAGTTAGAGTTCCTTCCACACTCAGTCCGTTGCAAGTAGTCAACCTTCAACCAATGCTTGTTGGCACTATGGTGACCCCACTCACTTCAAGAACAATTGTCCACAGCTGAAACCGACCACACCTGCCTACTCTAACTCGGCGAATGGCCCCAAGAATGTCGCAGTACCCACCTCCAAGGCACCCTCCTCCAACAGTCAGATAAGCATGACGTAGTTCCACAACTGGGCCCGAGTGAAACACGTCGACGCCCAGGAAGCTCAGCAGGCCCGTGGAGTAGTACTCGGTGAGTTCCTAATCGAATTTACCGCTACCACATTACTTTTTGATTCTAGAGCATCTCATTCTTTCATCGCCGCTAGTTTTGTGGAAAGGCATGGCATCCCCACTGCACCATTAGAAGTCCCTCTGTTCACCTGAACCCCAGGGCCAGACCTTCTCTACCACCTCAAGTGCTCCCAATTCAGAATCCTTTTAAGTGGGGTAGTATTCCTGGCAGACTTAGCTGTACTACCATCCCACGGAATTGATGTAATCCTAGGAATGGATTGGTTGTCCCGGCACAATGGCATCATAGGCTGCGCAGATAAGACATTTCTTCTCACCGATCACCAGGAAAGTCAGTCTCATGTAAAGCTCAACCATCAGCCCAAGACCCAATGATATTCAGTCTAGCAGTAGAAAGCATATTTGTGGTGGAGGAATTCATGGATGTCTTTGTAACACCCCTGGTGTTATTAGAACTAAAACTTGGCATGACATCATGTGCATTGGCATGGTTGTGTTGTAATACACCTAGAATGCATTCACTAGGATTAAAAATAATTTAAACCTGATGTCTTAATCAGTGGATAGCAGAAGATGTAACACCCCAGGTGTTACTCAAGGTTTTTCCCTCAGTACCCACATTGTGACCATTATCACATGTGGATTGATTTGAGCAAAAGACACCAAACTTGAGGAGCAAAAACTAAATCAAGTCTTTTTCATCTCAAGAATCATACCCTAACCACATCATGCACCTCAAAGTGAGAAAAAGCTCAAACCCTAGAACTACCCTATTTAAGCCATTTAAGTACTACAGGGAAATCTAGTAAAAAGGCTATGTGAAACACAAAATCATGATTTGGACCAATTAACAAAGTTGTGGTACACTAAATAATCTACAAAACATAGTAAGAAAGTTTACCCAAAAGGGTTTTGCAAGATCCTCAGACAAGCCACTCAAGTGGGGACTTCAAATAAAAATCAGGAATTCAGATTTCTGAAATCCAACCTTCTCACAAAAATCAACCGTGTTCACCTAGTTCCAAAACTCAAAACTACATGGTCCAAATAACAAAATGGCGCCAAAATATCCTAGGCACGCCCTGGCGAAGTTTGGGGACAAACCCCGGCCGGTTGACACGATCTTGGCATGGGATTGCCTCGGGACGAAGCAGCCAGACACACCCAAGTTGGCGACGTGACAACTCCCTACACAGACCGAAAACCTCTCGGCTTCCACACAAAAACGACAGAGCTCAGTCGGGGGAACATATCTTACAATGGGATCTTGCCCAAATACGCGAAGATTTGGAGCCTATGAGCGCTGGAACACGAGCAGAAGCAAAATGCCATGTGCTCGACCGCGGCTGACGCGCCGGTGCACGCCCGACCGCGCGCCCGCACCGAGCCACGCCCGACCATGCGCCTGCGTCGACGCCTATAAGAGCCGCAAGGCCTCGACCGTACTCCCTCGCATGCCCTCACTCCCGCCGAGCCGGAGATCTCTGGAGTTCGCCGCAGAGAGCAAGCACTTCCACCTACCACCACCCCAGAGCACAGCCGCCGAGGCCAGCTCGCCGTAGTCACTCCCATGCCCAGCTAAACTCGCCAGCGGCTCCCCAACACCTTCCCATAGCTCGCTGACCGATTTAATTAAGCCCTACCGCGCCGGTGAGGTCTGCTCCCGTCCGCCACTCGACGCGCGCACGTCGGTGAACGTGGACCGGCCAACCAGAGCCGCCAGTACCGAGTCGAAGCACACGGATGACTTCACCAGAGCCTGGTGAAGCTCAAAGGCTTCTCTTTGGAAGCCTACCCACACCAGAGGCGAGGATCACCACCGCCGGACCTTCCCCGCCTACCTGTACGCGAGGACCGGACGCCACCGGCCTCCTCCGACCAATCGCCACCGTCACCAAGCTCGTCGGACCCCCACGAGACCCCCTGACCTCTTCCCCGATTCGCTACCGCCACCGGTAAGGTACAATCGCTCACCGGAGTTCGTGTTTACTGTTCCAGCGAGGGTGGAGTGCGAGTTAAGGATGGGAAAACCCAGGGGGTTTTTCGCACTGTTAGTGACATGAATGAATAGTGCTCTAGGGACCTAGATTTAATACGAACAACAGAAAAGCCCAAGGGCCCCAGTGCAAGTTAGCTTTTCTTTCTTTTTGCTTCCTTTTATTTCACCAGAGAACTTTAAAAATTGGTAACTTGAGTAATACTAGCCCAAAAAATTATGAAAGCAATTTTGCTCCACCATAAATAAAGTGCTCTGCCTATTAAAAATATAAAACTAGGTAGTTTATGTATCTGATCAAGGACTTTTGATTTAATGTTGAAAACTGCCTAAAACAAGAAAATAGAGGGAAAATAGAAGAACAGTTACATTGGAACTGAGAAAATTTGTGGAGTTGCCCAGCATGTAGTTACACCATCAAAAAATACTAATTACCCCAATACACAATGTTAAGCAAGGATTGTTCATTTAAACCTATTTCTGCACACACCTTGAAAAAATAGAAAAAGACACTAAAAATGGAAAACAGAGAGCAATAGTATTTTCCTAGCATAATCGAGTGATAAAGTTCATAAGAAAAATATATGAAACCCTAGTCCAGTACTGATCTGGAATTTATGATTTTATTTAGGTATTAAGTATTTAATAAAGGTAATGATTGAAAATATGAGGTCATATGCAATAGTGGTAAGAAAAATTTAGTAGACCCCTGATCACTAATGCACCACTGTAAAAATTGGTAACCACCCCAAAGTATCTCAGTAAATAGGTTAAACAAATAAAACTAGGATTTTGCCAATACTTCAAAAAAATAAAAAAAAGACTAAAAGCGGAAAACAGGGAGCAACTTTATTTTTCCCAAGTACTTATGATGTGTACTATAAGGGAAAAATATAAAACTAAGGTGAAAATACAGTGGAATACACCCCACCCCCTGCCCCATGAAAAAGATCATATATTCTAAGAAATAATACAACCCATCCCCTATAAGTATAAATAGCCAACCTTAAAAATGATTGCTCTTGCGCAAAGAAGAAACTAGAAAAATTGGGAAATCTGCTGTTGGACAATTTTTAAATACAGTGGTAGTAGAAAGCACTACTAAGCCCACAAAATTTAGAAAATCTGCATTAATTAACCATGAGGTATCTTTGGCTAAAATTTAGCATAGAATCATGTTAATACACCAAGATACCAGCAAAAATAACCCTTAGGGTAGAATCCACTCCTAGATAAGAGTTGTAGTTCAAAGTACCCTCTGTGCCCTAGGTTTTAATATTTTTGTGAAGAGAAAACCACTCTCATTTTTTTGCCTCAATTTTTGAGACAAACTTATGTGAACCAGTGGGAAGCCACTGTAATTTTTACAGGATTTTTGGAAATTTTTAAATAAATATTATAGTTCAAATCCACTCTAAAGATATAAATAGAAAAGGAAAAAGAGAGAGTTGGGAGAAGTGATTAATCCTACACATAATAACTTCAGCAAAAAACCTTCTTAAGCCTTCACTAAGTCATCAAAGGATTAGTTAAGTACTAAGTTAACCCAACCTTCTAGTCCTTGGCCACACCTGGTTCTAATCACTAAGTATACTACTAAAGCCTTCAATAGTAAGACTAAGCTCTGTCTTGCTAACTTAGTTACTTCACCATGCATCATAGTTATTAAATTGCATATCATAGCATACATGTATCTTATTCATTGCATTTGTTAGATTGCAACCTCGCTGACGTAGAGTACGTGCTCATCCCCGAGCAAGGAGTTACCCAAGAGGAAGTCCAGGAGCCAGCTCTAGAGCCTACCACCGAGGATCTCCCTGCAGCCTCAGCTTTTGAAGGCAAGCCCTGATTTTTATGCATAACCGTTTATATATGCTATTTTACTACACTTAATGATTGTAGGATAGTAATGTGCACTTAAGTGTAGGAGTTGCTTGAAACCCTAGTTGCATGAACTCAGGATTCCTTTTTGAGATGGATACTAATATGCTAGATCGAGTAGATGCTTTGCTAATTAGGGATCTCGGTAGAAGTCGAGTGATTTTTCTAGCACTCGCGCAAGGTCAGAAATTGATTGTATTCATCTTGATAACGGGATCTATGATGGTCTATGGACTTGGATCCAGGGTGGATGCCTCTTTTATGAGACATGAATGGAATTAAGGATTAATGTGTGGATACCTGAGTCAAGCGTTTGAACATACTAGGCACATGTCGGGAAATATGGTAACCAATAAGCCTAGTACCTTATTGAACCTGCCCGCAGACTTTCCCCCTCATTGGACCTAGGACGGAGTCCCCCATGCTAGCTATGGTGGGTACAAGTGTGGCTGTTGCACGGTGGCAGCCGGGGACAATTGAAGCATTGTACGCCAAGGCCGTGAGCCCTATTTTGTTGCCAGGGAATCAATAAGGACGGTTGATATGTGTGGGGACGGAGTGCCCCTACATGTCGTGTGTTTAGGTTTACCTTGCAAGGCTAAAAACTCGATTCGAATCGTCTGCTTCTCGCAGCTAATGAGACTGCTTGACCCCTTGTACTGCATCGAGTAAAAAGTGAAATGAGGTTTCTTGAGATAACATGTTGATTTCACTAAATGATTGTTACCATGTATGCTTAGAGAGGAGCAAACCTAGCTTAATTAAATATGCTACAATTGGAAAAGCTAAAACTGTTTTTAGACTCAGCTAGTGCTTTTGGCAAACCAAACCCCTCAGCCAAACAACTTCATGGTCTAGAGGTAGAGGAGTAGACTCCTCACACCGGGTAAGTCTAGCTGAGTATTAGTATACTCAACCTTGCTTGTGGCATATTGTTTTTTTGGTACACTACAGGACATGGTTGATGGTGTGACCTGGCCTTCCACCATGCCACCGGGTTGGATGGTCGAGTGGGATGCCGATCGGCAGGAGAGGACCAGGAGGAATAGTGGGCTAGGCCTTGCCCTATTCCTCAGTATCGTCGTTATCGATTATCTGCTGCATTATTAAGAACTTGTTATCTTTTATCAAACTCCGATTTATGTAATAACTCCAGTACTTTAATTTGTGGTTTCATGTTTATTGCATTCTCTCTGAACCTCACCATCGAGTAAGCTAATGGTACTCGATCCTTGGTAAGTGGCTCTATCGGACGAGATCCGAAGAACTAAAAGGTTTATTCCGGTTTAAGTGTGTTGCTATCTTTTAAGGGTGCGACTTGGGCACTTAAGCTAGAATAATTCGGGTGGTTCTGCCACAGCTGGTATCGGAGCGATTACCAATACATAGGAATCAATAAGTCATGAATGCCAACTTTTCAAAAATAAAAATTTGCTTAGAAACTAGTGTTGGATCGTCAGGACTAGAACACTAGACCTAGGACGAAAGGCCTTAAGAATAGTGGGGAAAATAGGTGCCTATATAAGTAGGCCACATAGGCCAAGCTAGGATAGTAGGGATGCCCTAGGAGCACCCCTTTGATCAATGAGAGGATGTTCATTCAAGCATGCATGCATTATAAAACAAGAAATAAATAAAA
The DNA here is from genome assembly GCF_902167145.1 of Zea mays. Taxonomy (NCBI): domain Eukaryota; kingdom Viridiplantae; phylum Streptophyta; class Magnoliopsida; order Poales; family Poaceae; genus Zea; species Zea mays. Next base: position 44,826,811 of record NC_050099.1, on the reverse strand, counting down.
GTTAAGGAAAATGCATCGAATCATGACCCCTAATGAACATTAGTTAAAAATGGGTAGCAAGAAATGAGTTGGAATAGATAAATCTAAGTTGATCCGCCTCCTTAAAAAATTTGAGCACACTTATCTCCTTACCGCTACCTTAGCACTTACATCTAACCCTCTTTCACAGATGTCTTCACCTACCCGCGCCAATGGAGGAGACACTCGCTTTAGTTTTGACTACCTTTCCCATGAGGGCTTTCCCTCTATATTGTGGGAGGTGCTCTGCTCCGCTGGATACCCCACACGCCCTCTATACACGGTTCAGCTATACGAGGAGCATCGGGTGCCATGTTGCAGGGTTTGGCTAACCCTAGAGTCTCACCCTCTACAATATGGGTGGCGTTCCCTTGATTCCGAGACTGTCGGGTTCAGGACAGATGACACCACGGAGGCTGCAGCGCTAAAAGCCTTGACGACCTTCTGCAGATATCATCCCCTAGATATGACGATGCACCCACTAGGACTCTTCCCCGCCGAGAAGAGGGATGACCCAATGTGGTGCAACAAAGTGAGCCACGTGAAGGACGTGTGGGCCATGCATCACGACTAGGTTGGGAGGATCACCGTCCAGTGTATGAGCGCACTGTACCGCCTACAGGCCCGGCAGAGCGACGCCATGGCACACCTCACTAGGCTCGCTCAGTCTACAAAGATCACCCTCGACAATCAAGAGGACTTCATGGTCAACTTGTTTTCGGAATTGGTGGAAAAAGACCTACATGTGGAACAGATGAACCAGCGCATCATGGCTGTGGAGCAGTAGGTGGAAATCCGAGATAACACCATCGATATCATGGAGATCCAGCTCCACGACGTGCAGGAAGAGCTTGCGGAGGCCAACGACCACCTGGAGATGCACCACCAAGACATGGAAGCAAATGAGGCAGGCAGCGAGGGAGAGGAGGATCCCGAGGAGATAGAGCCAGCTTTCGGACCGAATGCGGCTCCCTCCGGAGTGCCCCCTTCACCTGCATCCAGCGTTGCCTCTACCACCCATGGTTGATGGGTTCGTTTAACATGTTAGGAGGACGGGAACCCACGCGAGATTAATTTTGGTACCACCTTTTGGACTATTCTTAAGGGTGGATCCCCTAAAATGTTGTAACCCAGGGGAAAACTTTTATGAACAATGAAATGAATGCATGAATGTTATCCTCATTTGGTTCAATAATATGTTATGTCATTTTTTTCTCATGATATAAAGAATTCTGTTTGGAACCATGAATCGAGGTAACAACGGCTAAATTTCTGTTTTCAAATGGCAGCTAGACAACGTCGTGGGCAGAACGAGCAGGTTCCCCCGCCACCTCCTCCAACTCCCACGATGCAGGAGCTAATGGCTCAGCAGAACGAGATTCTGCGGCAGCTAGTGTAGCGCCAGCCCCACCCTCAGTAGTATGGTGGAGGCCAGCAGCAACGTCCATCGGCCGCGGCGACATATCAGAAGTTCTTGAGCATGCAACCGCCACTGTTCACCAAGGCGGAGGACCCGCTAGACGCCGATGTGTGGCTCAGGGTTGTGGAGTACAAGTTCCCACTCCTCACGGGAGCTTGCCCTGACGCCGTGAAGACTCGCTTTGCCGCACAGTAGCTCCGTGGACGTGCTAGGACATGGTGGGACCATTTCCACGCCATGTTACCTGCTGACCACGTGGTGACATGGGAGGAATTCAAGACGGCTTTCAGAGGACACCATATTCCAACAGGGATTCTGGATCGCAAGCTTAATGAGTTCTTGGCACTGACTCAGGGAACCCGCATTGTGCTATAGTATGCCCAGGCCTTCAACGACCTGTGCCAATACACGGGTTATCATGCAGATTCAGATGAGAAGAAGAGAGACCGTTTCTAAAGGGGACTCAACACCAAGCTTCGTGAGCGCCTCAACACTGTTTGTGCTGACAGCTACAACGAACTGGTCAATCTTGCCATATCACAGGAAGACTGCATTGTAGCCCACCGGGCAGAGAAGAAGAGGAAAGCACCAATGTCAGGGTCCTCAGCTCCACCTCAGAGATTCCATATTATCTCCAACAGTTAGAGCAGGGGATCCCAGCAGCAAGCTGGGAGATGGGTCATCAAGCCTCCACAGCAGCAGCAAGTACCCAACTGTTTCCCCGCTCCCGCTCTAAGGAACAATCAGCCTTAGTGATAGCAGCAACAGTTCAGCTAAGGGAACGGAAACAAATGCTTCATGTGTGGCAACACAGGCCATTATGCCAAGGATTGCCCACGAAATCAGCCAAGACAGATGCCAGCACCCAACCAAGACAAAGGGAGGAAGCAGAAAGTGCAAGTCAGGCAAGGGAAGCTCAACTTCACTACTCTGGTGGAGCCACCTGAAGGAGCACCCGTCATGACTGTTATTTTTCTGTTTTTAATCAACCTGCATTGATTCTGTTTGACTCTGGTGCATCACATAACTTCATTAGCCAGAAATTCAGTGTCAAATGTCAATTGCCTTTCTATCATACCCAAGGGGCTTTCATGATAGCAAAGCCGGGAGGCAAGGTTGCAACAAATCAGTTAAATCGAAGTGTACCTATCCAACTGGGAAGCAAAATCTTCAAAACTACACTTCTGATACTGGGGCTAGAAAAGGCAGATATCATTTTGGTAACTAACTGGATGACTCAACATTGGGTTGCTTTAGATATAGCTGCTAGGGCTCTGGAAATATATTCTCCCACCTTCGAGGACCTTACGCTGTATCTGCCCAGCCAAGAAACCACTCGGTCGTGTGCATTTTCCATGATAGAGCTAACCTTGAAGAAGATTCTAGTGGTCTATGAGTATGTAGATGTCTTTCCTGATGAATTGCCAGGAATGCCGCCGGATTAGGATATTGAGTTCGCCATTGAATTGCAACCGGGAACGGCACCTATCTCCAAGAGGCCATACCAGATGCCACCTGTCGAGCTGGCAGAATTGAAGAAGCAGATGCAAGAATTGTTGGACAAGGGATTCATCCGCCCAAGTACTTCACCTTGGGGATGTCCAGCCTTGTTCGTGAAGAAGAAGGACGAAAGCTTAAGATTATGCATAGATTATCGCCCACTCAATGCAGTGACTATCAAAAACAAGTATCTTTTGCCCCGTATTAATGTTCTTTTCGACCAATTGGTTGGAGCTAAGGTGTTTTCCAAAATTGATCTTCGCTCCGACTATCATCAGATCAAGATACGAGCAATTGATATTCCAAAGATGGCTTTCTCAACAAGGTATGGGTTGTATGAGTATCTGGTAATGTTGTTTGGATTGACAAATGCACCCGCATACTTCATGTACCTGATGAATTCAGTCTTCATGCTCGAATTGGACAAATTCATAGTGGTCTTCATTGGCGATATTCTGGTGTACTCGAAGAATGAAGTAGAGCACGCCAAGCACTTGCACACAGTACTCCAACGTCTGAGGGAGCACCGCCTTTATGTCAAATTGTCTAAGTGTGATTTCTGGCTGAAGGAGATTAAATTCTTGGGTCACACTATCTCTCAAGATGGCATAGTAGTTAATCCGGATAAAGTGCAAGAGGTGATGAATTGGGAGCCACCCGCCACTGTCCGTCAGATTCGGAGTTTCCTAGGGTTGGCAGGGTATTATCGGCGATTCATTCCAGATTTCTCCCGAATTGCTAAGCCCATGACAAAACTATTGAAGAAAGGAGCAAAATTTGAATGGGGTCAGAAATGCGAAGATGATTTCCACACCTTGAGGCAACATCTGACCACAGCGACTGTGTTGACGTAGCCTGACAACAACAAGTCGTTTGATGTGTATTGCGATGCCTCTGGCATTGGGCTGGGTTGTGTTTTGATGCAAGACAACCGAGTCATTGCCTACGCATCAAGAGCAGTCAGACCTCATGAGCAAAATTATCCTACTCATGACCTAGAGTTGGCAGCCGTGGTTCACGCCTTGAAAATGTGGAGGCATTACTTGATGGGAACTCGCTGCAACATCTATACAGATCAAAAGAGCCTCAAGTACATCTTTACTCAGGCTGATCTCAACATGAGACATAGGAGATGGCTGGAATTGATCAAGGACTATGATTTGGAAGTGCATTACCACCCTGGGAAGGCTAATATGGTAGCAGATGCCCTAAGTCGGAAGTCGCAATGCAATTGTATGGTGATGGATTCTCGCATCAATACCCTGTGTGATGAGTTGAGTAAGATGAAGATCGAAGTAATTCCTTCCGATACCTTGTCATACATCTCCGTCGAACCAACCTTATTAGACCAGATTATTATGGCCCAACTAGGTGACAAGAGAGTGCAAATCATCAAGGAGAATCTTAACCAGAAAGTGGAGAAGTATAAGTGCTTTCGCCAAAACACAAGGGGATACTATGGTTCGAAGATAGACTAGTGGTTCCTAAAAATAGGGACCTCAAAAAGAAAGTTTTGGATGAGGCTCACCTCTCCAAATTCTCCATATACCTAGGAAGCACCAAGATGTACCATGATCTAAAACCCCTGTATTGGTGGACCAGGATGAAAAGAGAAATAGCCAAGTATGTGTCGAAATGTGACACATGTCAGAGGATAAAGGCAAGCCACCTAAAGTCAGCTGGTGCCTTGCAACCCCTATCAATACATTCATGGAAATGGGATGACATCAGCATGGATTTCATTGTGGGTCTGCCCAACACCTCTCAACATCAACATTCAGTACGGGTCATTGTGGACCGACTAACAAAAGTAGCTAATTTTCTTCCAGTGCACACCACCTATAAGGCTCATAAGTATGTAGAATTGTATATTGATCGAATTGTGTGTTTGCATGGGTTACCCCGAACAATCGTCTCTGACCGAGGAGCCCAATTCATAGCCAGATTTTGGGAGCAATTGCAAGAGTCCTTGGGAACCAAGCTGGTAAGAAGTTCGGCTTACCAGCCTTAAACGGATGGTCAGACCGAAAGGGTAAATCAGATCCTTGAAGATATGCTGAGGGCTTGTGCAATCGATTACGACAAGAACAGGGACAAGTGCCTCTCCTTGGTAGAGTTTGCTTACAACAACAGTTATCAATCCAGTCTGAAGATGGCACCTTTTGAAGCCCTGTACGGAAGAAGGTGTCGAACACCCCTCAACTAGTCACAGCCCGGAGAGAGAAATTTTTGGACCCGACCTGGTGTCGGAAGCCAAAAGAAAAGTCAAAGTGATCAGGAAGAACCTAGAAGCTGCTCAGGCCAGGCAAAAGAGTTACCATGACAAGAGGAGGAAACCCCTACAGTTTGAAGTGGGAAATTACGTATACCTCAAAGTATCACCCATAAAAGGAGTGCAAAGATTTGGGATCAAAGACAAGCTAGCCCCTTGCTACATTAGACCTTATGAGATCATATAAGCATGTGGACCTGTGGCATACAAGTTGAAGTTACCTCCAAAGATGTCTGCCATCCACGATGTGTTCCATGTATCCCAATTGAAGAAGTGTGTTTGATTACAAATAGACGTCATAACCGAGCCATATGTAGAGATGGAGCCAAACCTATCATACCAAGAACACCCCTCTAAGGTTCTGGATTGCAAGGAAAGATCAACTCGTGCAAGGACGATCAAGATGTATAAGATCCAATGGAGCAACCATTCAAAAGAAGAGGCTACATGGTAGACTGAGGATTTTCTGCGCACAAACTACCCTGATTGTCTACCTAAGGAAGTCGGTACATAACCATACCCCATCCCCCTGCCCTCTGATTCAAAATATAAGGAAGATGCTCTTAACAGGAACAAAGTTAAGCTATAAAACATGGACAAAAAGGGCTTCCTTCTGAAGTTGCAAAGAGGATGACATTCGAAGAGCATGTTTTCTAAAGAACCTTATGAAGCAAACCAATACCATGAAAGCAAGCTGTAACCTTTTCCTCACCCCTGGAGGACCCCGACCCGAATCTCGAGGCGAGATTCTTTTAAGGGGGAGGGGTGTAACACCCCAGGTGTTACTCAAGGTTTTTCCCTCAGTACCCACATTGTGACCATTATCACATGTGGATTAATTTGAGCAAAAGACACCAAACTTGAGGAGCAAAAACTAAATCAAGTCTTTTTCATCTCAAGAATCATACCCTAACCACATCATGCACCTCAAAGTGAGAAAAAGCTCAAACCCTGGAACTACCCTATTTAAGCCATTTAAGTACTACAGGGAAATCTAGTAAAGGCTATGTGAAACACAAAATCATGATTTGGACCAATTAACAGAGTTGTGGTACACTAAATAATCTACAAAACATAGTAAGAAAGTTTACCCAAAATGGTTTTGCAAGATCCTCAGACAAGCCACTCAAGTGGGGACTTCAAATAAAAATCAGGAATTCAGATTTCTGAAATCCAACCTTCTCACAAAAATCAACCGCGTTCACCTAGTTCCAAACTCAAAACTACATGGTCCAAATAACAAAATGGCGCCAAAATATCCTAGGCACGCCCTGGCGAAGTTTGCGAACAAACCTCGACCGGTTGACACGATCTTGGCATGGGATTGCCTCGGGACGAAGCAGCCAGACACACCCAAGTTGGCGACGTGACAACTCCTTGCACAGACCCAAAAACCCCTCGGCTTACACACTAAAACGACAGAGCTCAGTCAAGGGAACATATATTACAATGGGATCTTTCCCAAATACGTGAAGATTTGGAGCCTATGAGCGTTGGAACACGAGAAGAAGCAAAATGCCACGTGCTCGACCGCAGTTGACGCGTCAGTGCACGCCCGACCGCGCGCCCGCGCCGAGCCACGCCCGACCATGCACCCGTGTCGACGCCTATAAGAGCCACAAGGCCTTGGTCGTACTCCCTCGCACACCCTCACTCCCGCCCGAGCCGGAGATCACCGGAGTTCGCCGCAGAGTGCAAGCACTACCGCCCGCCACCACCACCGCCAGAGCACGCCCACCACGGCCAGCTCGCCGTAGTCACTCCCACGCCTAGCTAAACTTGCCAACGGCTCCCCATCACCTTCCCATAGCTTGCTGACCGGTTTAATTAAGCCCTACCGCGCCGGTGAGGTCTGCTCTCGTCCGCCACTCGACGCGCGCACGTCGGTGAACGTGGACCAGCCAACCTGAGCCGCCATTGCTGAGTCAAAGCACACGGATGACTTCACCAGAGCTTGGTGAAGCTCCCAGGCTTCTCTTTGGAAGCCTACCCACACCAGAGGCGAGGATCACAGCCGTCGGACCTTCGCCGCCCGCCAGTACGCGAGGACCGGATGCCACCGGCCTCCTCCGACCAATCGCCGCCGTCACCAAGCTCGCCGGACCCCCACGAGACCCCCTGACCTCTTCCCCGACTCGCTACCGCTGTCGGTATGGTAGAATCGCTCACCAGAGTTTGCGTTTACTGTTCCGGCGAGGGTGGAGCGCGGGTTAAGGATGGGAAAAACCTAGAGGGTTTTTCGCACTATTAGTGACACGAATGAATAATGCTCTAGGGACCTAGATTTAATACGAACAGTAGAAAAGCCAGGACCCCAGCGCAAGTTGGCTTTTCTTTCTTTTTCCTTCCTTTTATTTCACCAGAGAACTTCAAAAAATGGTAACTTGAGGAATACTAGCCCAAAAAATTGTGAAACCAATTTTGCTCCACCACAAATAAAGTGCTCTGCCTATTAAAAATGTAAAACTAGGTAGTTTATGTATCTGATCAAGGACTTTTGATTTAATGTTGAAAACTGCCTAACACAAGAAAATAAAGGGAAAATAGAAGAACAGTTACACTAGAACTGAGAAAATTTGTGGAGTTCCCAGCATGTAATTACACCATCAAAAAATACTAATTACCCCAATACACAAGGTTAAGCAAGGATTGTTCATTTAATCCTATTTCTGCCCAAACCTTGGAAAATAGAAAAAGACACTAAAAATGGAAACTAGAGAGCAATAGTATTTTTCCTAGCATAATCGAGTGATAAAGTTCATAAGAAAAATATATGAAACCCTAGTCCAGTACTGATCTGGAATTTATGATTTTATTTAGGTATTAAGTATTTAATAAAGGTAATTATTAAAAATATGAGTACATATGCAATAGTGGTAAGAAAACTTTAGTAGACCTCTAACCACTAATGCACCACTGTAAAAAATGGTAACCACCCCAAAGTATCACAGTAAATAGGTTAAACAAATAAAACTAGGATTTTGCCAATACTTCAAAAAAATCAAAAGAAACACTAAAAGTGGGAAACAGGGAGCAAATCTATATTCCAAGTACTTATGATGTGTACTATAAGGGAAAAATATAAAACTAAGGTGAAAATACAGTGGAATACACCTCACCCCTTGCCCCATGAAAAAGATCATATATTCTAAGAAATCATACAACCCATCCCCTATAAGTAAAAATAACCAACCTTAAGAATGATTGCTCTTGCACAAAGAAGAAACTAGAAAAATTGGGAAATCTACTGTTGGACATTTTCAAATAGAGTGGTAGTAGAAAGCACCACTAAGCCCCCAAACTTTAGAAAATCACCATTAATTAACCATTCGATATCTTTGGCTAAAATTTGGCATGGAATCATGTTAATACAACTAGATACCAGCAAAAATAACCCTTAGGGTAGAATCCACTCCTAGATAAGAGTTGTAGTTCAAAGTACCCTCTCTGCCCTAGGTTTTAATATTTTTGTGCAGAGAAAACCACTCTCATTTTAGGCCTCAATTTTTGAGACAAACTTATGTGAACCAGTGGGAAGCCACTGTAATTTTTACAAGTTTTGGAAATTTTTAAATCAATATTGTAGTTCAAATCCACTCTAAAGATATAAATAGAAAAGGAAAAAGAGAGAGTTGGGAGAAGTGATTAATCCTACACATATAACTTTAGCAAAAACCTTCTTAAGTCTTCACTAAGTCATCAAAGGATTAGTTAAGTACTAAGTTAACCCACCCTTCTAGTCCTTGGCCACACCTGGTTCTAATCACTAAGTATACTACTAAAGCCTTCAATAGTAAGACTAAGCTCTGTCTTGCTAACTTAGTTACTTCACCATGCACCATAGTTACTAAATTGCATATCATAGCATACATGTATCTTATTCATTGCATTTATTAGATTGCAACCTCGCTGACGAAGAGTACGTGCTCATCCCCGAGCAAGGAGTTACCCAAGAGGAAGTCCAGGAGCCAGCTTCAGTGCCTGCCACCGAGGACCTCCCTGCAGCCTCATCTTTTGAAGGCAAGCCTCGGTTTTTATGCATAACCATTTGTATATGCTATTTTACTACACTTAATAATTGTAGGATTTTAATGTGCACTTAAGTGTAGGAGTTGCTTGAAACCCTAGTTGCATGAATTCATTATTCCTTTTTGAGATGGATACTAGTATGCTAGGTCGAGTAGTTGCTTTGCTAATTAGGGATCTCGGTAGAAGTCGAGTGATTTTTCGAGCACTCGCGTGAGGTTAGGAATTGATTGTATTCATCTTGATAATGAGATCTATGATGGTCTATGAACTTGGATCCAGGTTGGATGCCTTGTCTATGAGACGGGAATGGAATTAAGGATTAATGTGCAGATACCTGAGTCAAGCGTTTGAACGTACTAGACACATGTCGGGAAATATGGTAACCGATAAGCCTAGTACCTAACTGAACCTACCCGTAGACTTTCCCCCTCATTGGACCTGGGGCGAAGTCCCCCATGCTAGCTATGGTGGGTACAAGTGCGACCGTTGCACGGTGACAGCCGGGGACAATTGGAGCATTGTACGCTAAGGTCGTGAGCCATGTTCTGTTGCCAGGGAATCAATGGGGACAGTTGATATGTGTGGGGACGGAGTGCCCCTACATGTCGTGTGTTTAGGTTTACCTTGCAAGGCTAAAAACTCGATTCGATTCGTCTGCTTCTCGAAGCTAATGAGACTACTTGACCCCTTGTACTGCATCGAGTAAAAAGTCAAATGAGGTTTCTTGAGATAACATGTTGATTTCACTAAATGATTGTTACCATGTATGCTTAGAGAGGAGCAAACCTAGCTTAATTAAATATGCTAGAATTGAAAAAGATAAAACTGTTGTTAGACTCAGCTAGTGCTTTTGGCAAACCAAACCCCTCAGCCAAACAATTTCATGATCTAGAGGTAGAGGAGTAGACTCCTCACACTAGGTAATTCTAGCTCAGTATTAGTATACTCAGCCTTGCTTGTGGCATATTGTTTTTTTTTCATGTACACTATAGGACATGGTTGATGGTGTGACCTGGCCTTCCACCCTGCCACCGGGTTGGACGGTCGAGTGGGATGCCGCCTCGGCAAGAGAGGACCAGGAGGAGTAGTGGGCTAGGCCTTGCCCTATTCCTCAGTATCGTCATTATCGATTATCCAGTGCATTATTAAGAACTTGTTATCTTTTATCAAACTTCGATTTATGTAATAACCCAGCACTTTAATTTGTGGTTTCATGTTTATTGTATTCTCTCTGAGCGTCACCATCGAGTGAGGTAATGGTACTCGATCCTTGGTAAGTGGCTCTATCGTACGAGATCTGAAGAACTAAACGGTTTATTCTGGCTTAAGTGTGTTGCAGCCTTTTAAGGGTGTTGTTGGTCACTTGTTCTCAAATGCTATGAGTTAAGAACAAGGCAACAAAAAACATTAGTGGTTAATGTCCTTCGTCCTTCAAAACATTATTTCCCTTAGGATATAATGATCTTCAGACGAAGGTTATGAAGGACGTACCTTCATAATCACAGTGTATATTAATGTAAGTAGAAGCATATGAAACATGAGAAATGTTAGGGCATGCTTCGTCGCCGAAGATCCTGTAAGAAGAAACACCTTCGGCAAATCCTCTCAAAAGCAGTGCCGAAGCTATAACCCATGAAGCTTTGGCATAGCGACATATCTCAAGACGAAGGAGTGAACTGACTTAAAGATGAAATGACCAATCAACCCATGGAAGCTTGTATTATGATTGTAAGCATTTGTAAAGGGCATGAATGTAATTTCTCACAGGCTACATCCTGTGCCTATAAATAGATGAACAGTACCCCGTACTGTTCATGCAATCTTGTAATCGCTTACACGTGACACTCGGATTGTTGCCTTTTGTCAAGACGAAGGTATAAATGTGATCAAATGTTATGTTATAATATTTAAATTTGTATGATGAAATATATGAATAAATTTATGTGTTTTGATATATTATTCTTTCATGTTTTATATTTTATATTTCATCTTTCATTATTTCATAACTCTAGTCGCGAAGGTATGACCTTCGTGACTCTTGCTCATGACCTTCGTCCGAAGTTCATTATACCCTTGGGGAGATAATGCTTCGATGGACGAAGGGCATTGACATTTAACATTTTATGTTGCCTTGTTCTTAATTCGAAGCATTTGAGAACAAATCCCCAACATTGGCGCCCACCTCCGGTGAACTCACTTCCACTTTTTGAGCTGATGGCTTCGTTCAACAACCAAGCTGAAGCTGCTTCGGCTACGAAACTGGTGCTCCCTATAACAGGCGGTTCATGCTCAGAGCCGGCCAACAAGAAGCAGAAGAAGGAGGCTCAGAGAAGGGTACAGCATGTTGGGGTGCAGGGACCCTTCATCAAGTCAAAATGGTCTCACATCCCAATTACCTTCTCCCAAGAGGACCTTCAGCTCAAGGATTACCCCCACAATGATGCTATGGTCATATCTTGTGTCATCAAGGGATTTCTAGTCCACAATGTTCTGGTTGATACAGGCAGTGCGGCGGATATCATATTTGCTAAGGCCTTCAGATAGATGCAGGAGCCAGAGGATAAGATCCATGATGCTACACACCCTCTCTGTGGTTTCGGAGGAAGGCAGATTGTGGCACTTGGCAAGATCACAATGCCAGTGACCTTCGGATTTGTCCACAATACAAGAACTGAACAGGTTGTGTTTGATATTGTTGACATGGAATACACCTACAATGCAATTATTGGTCGTGGAACACTCAATGCATTCGAAGCAATTCTTCATCCAGCAAATCTATGCATGAAGATACCTTCGGACCAAGGGCCTATTGCTATTTATGGAAGTCAGGAAGCTGGCAGAAAGGCTGAAGGAAATTGGACAGACTCAAAAGCAATCCACAATATAGATGGAGCTGAAGCTTGTGAATAGTATAAGTACAGAAGAGAGAAGGCTGCTTCGGCTGATCAGCCGAAACCCATGCTTCTATGCGAAGACATTGCAGAGCAGAAGGTATTGCTGGGGTCTCAATTATCTGAAAAGCAAGAGAAAACCTTGATAAGGTTTTATTCAACAACAAATATGTTTTTGCATGGTCAGCCAACGATCTCTGTGGTGTCAACAGGGACGTCATTGAACATTCCCTTAATGTCAATCCATCCTTCCGACCCAGGAAACAAAAGCTTCGGAAAATGTCTGACGATAAAGCCGAAGGTGCTCGGAATGAAGTAAAAAGACTTCTCAGTGCTGGTGTCATCAGAGAAGTGAAATACCCAGAATGGCTAGCCAACACTGTTATGGTGAAGAAGGCCAATGGTAAATAGAGAATGTGCATTGATTTTACTGATCTGAACAAGGCTTGTCCAAAGGATGAGTTCCCACTACCAAGAATAGATTCTCTAGTAGATGCAACAGCTTCGTCAGAGCTCATGAGTCTGCTAGATTGTTATTCAGGCTACCACCAAATCTGGATGAAGAAAGAAGATGAGCCAAAAACCAGCTTCATAACCCCCAGTGGTACATATTGTTATCTTTGGATGCCTGAGGGGCTCAAGAATGCTGGAGGAAGCTTCAGCAGGATGACAGCCAGGTCCTTCATTCTCAGATAGGCAGAAATGTGCTAACTTATGTTGATGACATTATAGTGAAGAGCACGAAGCAAGAAAACCACATTACTGATCTGCAGGAAACATTTGCTAATTTTAGGCAAGCTGGCCTGAAATTAAATTCAGAAAATTGTGTCTTTGGAGTGAAGAAGGGCAAGTTCCTTGGCTATCTAGTTTCAATGAAGGGGATCGAGGCCAACCCAAGCAAGATCGAAGCTATCCTTCGAATGGAGCCGCCAAGCACAAAGAAGGGGGCCCAACGGCTGATAGGAAGACTAGCATCTTTGAATCGATTTATATCTAGATCAGCAAAAAGAAATTTACCATTCTTTGAAGTACTAAAGTCAACTGAAGTTTTTCAATGGGGCCCAACTCAACAGAAAGCTTTCGAAGAGCTGAAGCAATATCTGATCGATCTAACAACATTAACTCCACCCATGCTAGGGGCTCCATTGCTATTGTATGTGGCAGCTTCGCACTCTGCAGTGAGTGTGGCACTTGTACAAGAGAAGCTCGAAGGACAAGCTAAAAAGCAAGTCCCAGTATACTTTGTCTCCGAAGTTTTGAGTTTATCAAAGAAAAACTATACAGAATTGAAGAAGGTGTTGTATGCTGTGTTAATGGCGTCCAGGAAGCTTCAGCATTATTTTCAAGCATATCACATAATTATTCCTTCATCACAACCCCTGAAGGATATCATGCGGAATAGAGAAGCTACTGGAAGGATTGGAAAATGGGTCGTGGAGCTTAATGAATTCACTATTGACTACATGCACAGATCTTCAATCCAATCTCAAGTGTTAGCGGATTTCATCGCTGATTGGACGCCAGGGGCTCACGAAGAGGGGACAAGCAAAGATGTCGAAGCTTGGACAGTGTTTTGCGATGGTTCTTGGGGAGCCTTCGGTGCAGGAGCAGCTGCGGTCTTAGTGGCACCTTCGAAAGTCAAAACATGTTATGCAGTCAAACTGGATTTCAGTTGCACAAATAATGTTGTTGAGTACGAAGCACTTCTATTGGGGCTTCGGAAACTAAGGGCAATGAGAATAAGAAGGGCCATCATAAAGACTGATTCTCAAGTTATTGCTGGCCATGTTGATAAAAGCAGCAAGGCACGAGATCCAAAGCTTGAAAAATATCTGGGTGCAGTTCGAAGGTTGGAAGATTCCTTCGAAGGTTTTTCTGTCAAGAATATTCCAAGAGGTCAAAATGAGCATGCAGATTTGCTAGCCAAATCAGTGGCTCAGGGGCTCCCACTACCCTCTGAAGTATTTTTTGAAACAATAAAAGCACCTTCGGTTGAGCTCATGGAAAGAGCAGTGCTTACTATTTCTCCAGTACACAGTCACGACTGGAGAACTGAAATAATATCTTTCCTCCAAGGCAATTGTCTTTCATGTGACGAAGCTTATAACAAGAGAATGGAGGTAAGAACAAGACCATATGTGATAATAGAAGGGGAATTGTATAAATATGAAGTTTGTTCACCACTTCTCAAGTGTTTATCAAGGACTGAAGGTATGGAATTAATGAAAGAGATATATGCAGGCCTATGTGGATCTCACATTGGATCTAGGCCCTTGTTGGGAAAAGTTTTTCGACAAGGATTTTACTGGCCGAAGGCAGCTTCGGATGCAGCAGAATTAGTCCAAAAATGCGAAGGCTGTCAAAAATGCGCAAGAGACCAGAAGCAACCTTCATCTCTCACTCAATTAATACAGCCCACTTGGCCGTTGCAAAGGTGGGGCCTCGATTTGTTAAGCACAAGGAAATCTAAAATATGTTGTGGTGGTGGTAGAGTATTTTTCCAAGTGGATTGAGGCAAAGCCTTTAGCCATAATAACTTCGGTTACTATCCAGAAATTTTTCTGGCAAAACATTGTTTGTCGCTTCGGAGTGCTGAAGGCTATTACTGTGGACAACGGAACACAATTCGATGTTGAAGCTTTCAAAGAATTTTGTGAACAAATTGGCACGAAGATTCATTTTGCATCGGTCAGACATCCGGAGTCAAATGAACTTGTTGAAAGAGCTAATGGCATTATAATGACGGGAATAATGAAGTTAATCTTTAATCAGCCCAGAGGAAAATGGCCAGATGAATTGATCAAAGTGGTGTGGAGCCACAACACAACAATATAAAGGTCAACAGGCTTTACACCATTCATATTATTGTTTGGTGACGAAGCAATAACCCCAGAAGAAGCTAAGGCAGGATCAGTAAGAACAGTGGCTTCGGCAGAGGACAAAGCTGATTATTCTGTGGCAAAAGATGCTATAGAAGGGATCAGGCTTCAGGCCGTCGAGAACATCAATAAATATCAAGCCGAAACAATAAAATGGTGTGACAGAAAAGTTCAGCTAAAGAACATTAAGCCAGGGCATTTGATACTTCGGAGAGTTGTCAACCCAGATACAGTAGGCAAGCTACAGTTGAAGTGGGAAGGACCTTTTCTGGTAGTATCTTCGTCAAGACCCGGTTCTTACAGATTGAAGGATATGGACGGCAACGACATTCCCAGATCTTGGAATGCGGATGAGCTTCGGCGATATTATATATAGCTTGATGTAATCTTTTTATTTTTCCTATGGCACCCTTTTCCTTTCTAAAGGGGGAGAAAGGTTTTAAATGGGGCCATAGCATGTAATTTCTCTTTTTCTTATTTCAGTTCTACAAGAGCAAAATCCCCCAAAAATGTAAATGTAAAAACTGAGCATGCACCATCGAGTGCAGGGAAAAAAAACAGGGAAAAGCTCGAAAGTCGTCCCTAAGGGGATGCAGAGCACGACGAAGCTACAAAAAGTCGTTCCTAAGGGAGTGCAGCGTAAGTTTTCTGCTCAAAAGTCGTTACCAAGGGAATGTAGAGCTTACAGCGAAAAGTCAACGCTGATACCGCCGAAATATAAGGCGAAGCACAAAAAGTCAACGCGAATACCGCTGAAATAGAAGGCGAAAAAGTTCAAAAGACGTTCCTAAGGGGATGTAGAACTTACAGCGAAAAGTCAGCGCTGATACACCGAAAAATAAGCGGTGAAGCCGAAAAATAAACGGCAAAGAGACTTCGGTCATTACCAAGGGAATGAAGGCTATGGTTGTGGCTTCGTATGCGTGTGTTTGGACATTCATTTGCACGACACATTACATCATACATTTGCATTCATAAACATTCATTTAGACATACATAGGATCATCATCATCATAGCACAGGCGGATGCTTTGGCTCTAAAAGATAAGGCTTCGGCAAAGAGAAAAAGAAGCAGTTTCATGCTTCGTTGTGTACGAAAAGAAGGAAAGGTGTTTTTCGCCTTTGGCTCAAAAAATGCTAGTTTCGTTCACATCAAAGCACTTCATACATTGGTGGAAAGGTAAAAATATATTACAAGGTATGGACAAAATTTACAGAGTAAAACCTAATTCTTAAATTACAATATTCTTTACAAAGGTTATTACAAGAGTTCTTAGAGATTTTTCCACAGCTATCTAGTCAAGCTTCATCATTATCTATTAAGCTTCGGATCGTCTGTTAAGCTTCGACTTTGTGCTCTTCAGCTTCGTCATCTTGCTCCTCAGTTTCGTCATCCTGTACATATTAAAGTATTGTAAGGAAAATTCAAGTTTAAAGGAAAAGGTAAGCACAAGGTATGATTTTGGTACCGGCTTAAGATGACTTCGAGCTTCGTCCACCCTTCGTCCATACTAGTTTTATAAATCTGTTTCCTATGCTTCGGGCAAGACTGGGAATATCAACCAAATCTGCTGGTGATAAACTAAAGTTAGGTCTATTAACAATCTTTCCATGTGTGCAACCAGATTTCAGGAAGGCGACAGCTGTGCCCCGAGAAGCTACCAGGGCACAAAAATCACCATGTCCGGCTATAATTTCATCAAGGTCATCAACTTCACCCTCGGTATGTTCGAAGGCCCCTGTCAGGTCTTCAGTCGAAGGACTAAATTTTTCACAGCTGGCTCCAACCGAATTGAAGATCTTCTTCAGCCGTTGTACACATCGGCTACTGAACTCCAGACATTTGTTTTGAAGCTCTGTCAATGATTTTTGCAAATTTGAATTTTTCTCGACCTCAGTCTTAAATTTTGCGTTAAACTTCTGTTTTTCCTGTTTGAAGCTTTCTGACTTTGCGAGAAGCTCCGTATTTAACTTTGCAATTTTAGCTTCGGCTTCTGCCAATAAACCTTCTGTTGTCTAAAGCTCGAAATCCTTCTTTTTCAAGAGCAGCTGCTTGATCTTTTATTTTGCTTTCTAAACCCTCAATTATAACTTCATGTTTTTTATCTTCAAGATCTTGTTGCATTCTCAAAGCTTTACTCAACAGCATACTCTGTGCACAAGCAACCTTCGTTAGAAAACACCTTCGTTGTTAAAGACAATAAAAGGTTGAAGAAAAGTTTTTTACCTTGAAATTGGAATAGAATAAACTACCGACGATGTGCTGTCGTCGGTAGCGGCTAATGTCTATCTCAAGCTTCGGGAAACCAATACTCTTTGATAGAGTACCGATAACCTTCGCTCCGGTTTGACCTCGGACGCAGCCCAACTTTTCATCGTCAACACCACCGAAGAGTAGTGCCCCTGGTTGATATCCACAGGATATGGCATATTCTTTTAACTCTTCTTTCTCAGCCTTCGTCAACTCTTGTCCAATTAAGTTTTGAAAGTTGAAAAATTCCTCTTCCGAAGCATCTTCGGCTATTTCCTTCTCCTTCTCAGGCTCTGTGGCCATGGTTTCTTCGGTGGCTGCAGCAGCTTCTTCTGTGGCCATGTCCAGAAGTATCTTCTCAATGTTAGAAAGTGTGCTTTCTAGATTTGCGTCTTCAACAGGTTCAGCTTCGGCAATTGCAGCTTCGGCCGGTGCAGCTTCGATAGCTGTAGCGCTCTCAACAGCTGGTGCTTTTGAAGCCGAAGCTGGTCGTGGTGTCCCTTCGATATCTTCTGTCACAGTAATGATTCTTCGTTTTTTTCGGCCCAGCTGCCTTCTTCGCTATCGAAGGCTCCTTCTTCTTCTGAAAAAGCTTTGTCAGATGTGGCGCCAGTGGACTTAGCTTGATAGGAGGGATTCAGTCATTACCTTTAGAATTTCTGCCACATCGGCAGCAGAAGGTGATGCAGGAGTTTCTTCTTCAATATCAGTCGCCTTCTGCTTCAGAGCTGCAGCTTTTCTCTTCTTCGGAGCAACTGTCGTCGGCTCAGGGCTCAATTTCCTCTTCTTCAGTTTTTCTTCATCTTCTTTTACCATTCTAGCGGCCTGTCCGCCCACAACACTGACAACTCTTTTTCTTTTCTGCCCTTTGGTGCCCTTGTTCAACCGCTCATAATCAGGATATTCAAAATGTAGAGCATCCATTACTCGATTCAATCTTCGCTTCGGTCGGGAGCCGAAGGCTGTAGTCATCAACTGATCTTCTTTTTTCGTATAGTTCCCTAAAATCTCGTTACACATAACTTCGATCGTGTCCAGCCATTCTTGGCAGGGTTCCTTGAAGTGTTTTTTGAACTTAAACTAATAAGGCAGCCGAACGAGTTCACCCTCTTTCTTCTCTTCTTCAAGCTTCGGCATACCCCACTTCTTCAGCGTTGGGAACACTCTGTTAGCTAAATATTCCTGGACTAAGTCCCTAGACCCAATGTGTTCAGACACAATTCTAAACTCATACATAGCATCTTGGCATGGATCCCCCGGTGTCATGTTGCATTGAGGTCTAGTCAGCCCAAAGATTAGCTTCAGCGGGCTTTGAACTAGATTCTCCTTTTCTTCATCAATTTTAACATAAAACCGTTCAGATTTCCAACCGGTCGGCCATTTAGTGCGATAGCTGACCACCGGTGTCTTTGAAAGGGAAATGTGCCCTTGGGCCATTTCTATAAGATTTTGGTGATTAAGTGCCCAACACACATTAAGGGAATGAGTATATGCCAAAGGGTGGACAAAGTGCAAATCAATACAAAGGTATGATTCTAGACTTAGTACATTGGTTTTTGTGTACTAACATATTTGTCTAAGTGCTAGAATCAGAGAAAATACAATTGGAAAAGACTTGGCTTGAGCAGCCAAGACTCAGTTCAGTCTGGGAGCACCGGACTGTCCGGTGGTGCACCGGACAGTGTCCGGTGCGCCAGGCTGGCTCTGGCGAACTGGCTGCTCTCGGGTTTCGTCGGCGGCGTACGGCTATAAATCACCGGACTGTCCGGTGGTGCACCGGACTGTACGGTGAGCCAATGGTCGACCGAGCCAACGGTCGGCAGCGCAATCCGCGCGTGACGCGTGGCCGGCCCAACGGTCTGAAGGGGGCACCGGACTGTCCGGTGTGCACCGAAAAGTGTCCGGTGCGCCAACGGCTCCAAAATGCCAATGGTCGGCTGCGCCAAAACAGGAAAGAAATCTGCACCGGACAGTGTCCGGTGGTGCACCGGACTGTCCGGTGCGCCAGGCGACAGAAGGCAAGAATTGCCTTCCTGGAATGCTCTCAACGGCTCCTAGCTGCCTTGGGGCTATAAAAGGGACCCCTAGGCGCGTGGAGGAGTACACCAAGCATTCTCTAAGCATTCCTAAGCACCAAGACTCCAATTCCGCGCATTTGATTCTTTGTGATAGCAACTAGAGCTCCATTTGAGTAGAGAACTCTTCGGGTTGTGTTGTGAGCTCGAGTTGTGACTTGTGTGCGTGTTTGTGCTCTGATTTTGTGTCTTGTGTGCGTTGCTCATCCCATCCTTACTTCTGTGCTTCTTTCTGAACATCAAATTGTAAGGGCGAGAGGCTCCAAGTTGTGGAGATTCCTCACAAACGGGATATAGTGAAACAAAGCAAAACACCGTGGTATTCAAGTGGGTCTTTGGACCGCTTGAAAGGGGTTGAGTGCAACCCTCGTCCATTGGGACGCCACAACGTGGAGTAGGCAAGTGTTGGACTTGGCCGAACCACGGGATAAACCAATGTGCCTCTCTATGTTGATCTTCTTGTGGCTATTGTGTTTTGCAAGAACTCCTCTCTAGCCACTTGGATTTATTGTGCTAATTCATAATCAAGTTTTGTGGCATTAAGTTTCAAGTTTTCACAGGATCACCTATTCACCCCCCCTCTAGGTGCTCTCAATTGTCGCCCGAAGGGATGGATCCTAAGGGAAAGGGGATAGTGGTCAATGACAAGGAGAAGGAGTCCTTCATCAATGAGCCGAAAGACGACAAGCCCACTGACTCGGGCTCAAGTCATAAGAAGAAGGACGGGAAGAAGAAGAGGCGCATCAAGAAGATCGTCTACTATGACGACAACGACGAGTCCTCTTCTTCCCAAAAGGACAACGACGACAACGACTATGAGAAAAAGAAGACGATTAACTCGAACTTTTCTTTTGATTACTCTCGTATTCCGCATAGTTCAAATGCACATTTGCTTTCCATTCCTCTGGGCAAACCTCCACACTTTGATGGAGAGGACTACGGATTTTGGAGTCACAAAATGCGTAGTCACTTGTTCTCTCTCCATCCAAGTATATGGGAGATAGTAGAAAATGGAATGCAATTTGATAGCACGGATAGTCCCTTATTCATCAATGAGCAGATTCATAAAAATGCACAAGCTACTACTGTGTTGTTAGCCTCATTGTGCAAGGATGAGTACCATAAGGTGAGCGGCTTAGACAACGCCAAGCAGATTTGGGACACCCTCAAGATCTCTCATGAGGGAAATGATGTCACCATGCTCACCAAGATGGAGTTGGTGGAGGGCGAACTTGGGAGATTCGCAATGATCAGGGGAGAGGAGCCAACCCAAACATACAACAGGCTAAAGACCCTCGTCAACAAAATAAGGAGCTATGGAAGCACGCGATGGACGGACCACGATGTCGTCCGCCTAATGCTAAGGTCTTTCACTGTCCTTGATCCACATCTTGTAAACAATATTCGTGAAAATCCTAGGTACACCAAGATGTCGCCTGAAGAAATACTTAGAAAGTTCGTAAGCGGGCGGATGATGATCAAGGAGGCAAGATACGTCGATGAGGCGTTGAATGGACCAATTCATGAGCCTCAAGCCATTACTCTCAAGGCAACAAGTAGCAGGGAGGTGCTACCTAGCAAGGTGGCACAAGTTGAGGCGGCAGGGCTCAATGAGGAAGAAATGGCACTCATCATCAAGCGCTTCAAGATGGCGCTAAAGGGTCGCAAGGAGCATCCGAAAAGGAGCAAGACGAAGGGAAAGCGCTCCTGCTTCAAGTGTGGTAAGATTGGTCACTTTATTGCTAACTGTCCCGATAATGATAGTGACCAGGAACAAGGAAAGAATGGGAAAAGAGAGAACAAGAAGGCTAAAGGCGAGGCACACCTTGGAAAGGAGTGGGATTCGGATTGCTCTTCGTCCGACTCCGATGACGAAGGACTCGCCGCCACCGCCTTCAACAAATCGTCTCTCTTCCCCAACGAGCATCATACCTGCCTCATGGCAAAGGAGAAGAAGGTAAGTACTCGAAATACTATTACTTATGCTTCTTCTAGTGATGATGAAATAGACTACGCTAGTTTGTTCAAGGGCTTAGATAGAACTAAAATCGATAAGATCAATGAATTGATTGATGCTTTGAATGATAAGAATAGATTGTTAGAAAAGCAAGAGGATCTTTTGTATGAAGAACATGATAAATTTGTAGAGGCACAAAAATCTCTTGCTTTAGAAGTTAAAAGGAATGAAATGCTTTCTTGTGAACTATCTACTTGCCATGAGACCATTTCTAGTTTAAAAAGTGTTAATGATGATTTAAATGCTAAACTAGAAGTAGCAAATAGATCTAACTCTTGTGTAGAACATGTTGTGATTTGCAATAGGTGTAAAGATCTTAATATTGATGCTTGTAGTGAACACCTAGTTTCTATTGCAAAGTTAAATGATGAAGTGGCTAGTCTTAATGCCCAACTTAAGACTAGCAAAAATGAATTTGATAAACTAAAATTTGCAAGGGAGGCCTACACCATTGGTAGACACCCCTCAATTAAGGATGGGATTGGCTTTAAGAGTGAAGCCAAGAACTTAACAAGTCATAAGGCTCCCATTCCCGCCAAGGAGAAAGGGAAGGCTCCTATGACTAATAGTAGTAAAAAGAATCATGCTTTCATTTATGGTGATAAGAGATATTCTAGAAATGTTCATTATGATAGGAGTTGTAATGCTTATGATTCGAATGCCATGTTTGCTTCAAGTTCTTCCATTATGTATGATAGAAATTTTGCTAGGAAAAATGTTGTTCATCATATGCCTAGAAGAAATGTTGTTCATGTACCTAGGAAAGTAAGTAATGAACATTCTACAATTTACCATGCTTGCAATGCTTCCTTTGCTATTTGTAGAAAGGATAAGAAGGTGGTCGCTAGAAAATTAGGGGCAAAATGCAAGGGAGATAAAACTTGCATTTGGGTCCCTAAGGCAATTGTTACTAACCTTGTAGGACCCAACAAGAGTTGGGTACCTAAGACCCAAGCCTAATTTGCCTTGCAGGTTTATGCATCCGAGGGATCAAGCTGGATTATCGACAGCGGATGCACAAACCACATGACGGGGGAGAAGAATATGTTCACCTCCTACGTCAAGAACAAAGATTCCCAAGACTCAATCATATTCGGTGACGGGAATCAAGGCAAGGTTAAAGGACTAGGAAAAATAGCAATTTCTTCCGAGCATTCTATCTTTAATGTGTTTTTAGTTGAATCGCTTGGATATAATTTGTTGTCCGTTAGTCAATTATGCAAAATGGGATATAATTGCTTATTCACAAATGTAGATGTGTCTGTCTTTAGAAGGAGTGATGGTTCATTAGCTTTTAAGGGTGTATTAGACGGCAAACTCTACTTAGTTGATTTTGCAAAAGAGGAGGCCGGTCTAGATGCATGCTTAATTGCTAAGACTAGCATGGGCTGGTTGTGACATCGCCGTTTAGCACATGTGGGGATGAAGAACCTTCACAAACTTCTAAAGGGAGAACATGTAATAGGTCTAACAAATGTAACCTTCGAAAAAGATAGACCTTGTGCAGCTTGTCAAGCAGGTAAACAGGTGGGAAGCTCTCATCATACCACAAATGTGATGACCACATCAAGACCTTTGGAGTTGCTTCATATGGACCTCTTCGGACCCGTCGCCTATCTAAGCATAGGAGGAAGTAAGTATGGTCTTGTTATCGTTGATGACTTTTCCCGCTTCACTTGGGTATTCTTTTTGCAGGATAAAACAGAAACCCAAGGGACCCTCAAGCGCTTCCTAAGGAGAGCTCAAAATGAGTTTGAGCTCAAGGTGAAGAAGATAAGGAGCGACAACGGGTCCAAGTTCAAGAACCTTCAAGTGGAGGAGTACCTTGAGGAGGAAGGAATCAAGCACGAGTTCTCCGCTCCCTACACACCACAGCAAAATGGTGTGGTAGAGAGGAAGAATAGGACGCTCATTGACATGGCAAGGACGATGCTTGGAGAGTTCAAGACCCCCGAGCGATTTTGGTCGGAAGCCATGAACACGGCTTGCCACGCCATAAACCGGGTCTACCTTCATCGCCTCCTCAAGAAGACGTCATATGAGCTACTAACCAGTAACAAACCCAATGTTTTGTACTTTCGTGTATTTGGGAGTAAATGCTACATTCTAGTGAAGAAAGGTAGGAATTCTAAGTTTGCTCCCAAAGTTGTAGAAGGGTTTTTGTTAGGCTATGACTCAAATACAAAGGCGTATAGGGTCTTCAACAAATCATCGGGTTTGGTTGAAGTCTCTAGCGACGTTGTATTTGATGAGTCTAATGGCTCTCCAAGAGAGCAAGTTGTTGATCTTGATGATGTAGATGAAGAAGACGTTCCAACGGCCGCAATACGCACCATGGCGATTGGAGATGTAAGACCACAGGAACAAAAGGAGCAAGATCAACCTTCTTCCTCAACGACGGTGCACCCCCCAACCCAAGATGATGAACAGGTACCTCAAGAGGAGGTGTGTGATCAAGGGGGAGCACAAGATGTCCAAGTTGAAGAGGAAGAAGCACCATAGGCCCCTCCAACTCAAGTTCGAGCGATGATTCAAAGGAACCATCCCGTCGACCAGATTTTGGGTGACATTAGCAAGGAAGTAACCACTCGCTCTAGATTAGCTAATTTATGTGAGCATTACTCTTTTGTCTCTTCTATTGTGCCATTCAGGGTAGAAGAGGCCTTGCTAGATCCGGACTAGGTGTTGGCCATGCAGGAAGAGCTCAACAACTTCAAGCATAATGAAGTTTGGACACTGGTGCCACGTCCCAAGCAAAATGTTGTGGGAACCAAGTGGGTGTTCCGCAACAAACAGGACGAGCACGGGGTGGTGACGAGGAACAAGGCTCGACTTGTGGCAAAAGGCTATGCCCAAGTCGCAGGTTTGGACTTTGAGGAGACTTTTGCTCCTATGGCTAGGCTAGAGTCGATTCATATTTTGTTAGCCTATGCCGCTCACCATTCTTTTAGGTTGTACCAAATGGATGTTAAGAGCGCTTTCCTCAACGGGCCAATCAAGGAGGAGGTGTACGTGGAGCAACCCCCTGGCTTTGAGGATGAACGGTACCCCGACCATGTGTGTAAGCTCTCTAAGGCGCTCTATGGACTTAAGCAAGCCCCAAGAGCATGGTATGAATGCCTTAGAGACTTTTTAATTGCTAATGCTTTCAAGGTTGGGAAAGCCGATCCAACTCTTTTCACTAAGACATGTGATGGTGACTTATTTGTGTGCCAAATTTATGTCGATGACATAATATTTGGTTCTACTAACCAAAAGTCTTGTGAAGAGTTTAGCAGGGTGATGACTCAAAAGTTTGAGATGTCAATGATGGGCGAGTTGAACTACTTCCTTGGGTTCCAAGTGAAGCAACTCAAGGACGGCACTTTCATCTCCCAAACGAAGTATACGCAAGACTTGCTCAAGCGGTTTGGGATGAAGGACGCCAAGCCCGCAAAGACTCCAATGGGAACAGACGGACACGTCGACCTCAACAAAGGAGGTAAGTCCGTTGATCAAAAAGCATACCGGTCCATGATAGGTTCCTTACTTTATTTATGTGCTAGTAGACCGGATATTATGCTTAGTGTATGCATGTGTGTTAGATTTCAATCCGATCCAAGGGAATGTCACTTAGTGGCCGTGAAGCGAATTCTTAGATATTTAGTCGCTACGCCTTGCTTCGAGATCTGGTATCCAAAGGGGTCTACCTTTGACTTGATTGGATATTCAGACTCCGACTATGCTGGATGTAAGGTCGATAGGAAGAGTACATCGGGGACGTGTCAATTCTTAGGAAGGTCCCTGGTGTCGTGGAGTTCTAAGAAACAAACTTCTGTTGCCCTATCCACCGCTGAGGCCGAGTATGTTGCCGCAGGACAGTGTTGCGCGCAACTACTTTGGATGAGGCAAACCCTCAGGGACTTTGGCTACAATTTGAGCAAAGTCCCACTCCTATGTGATAATGAGAGTGCTATACGCATGGCGGATAATCCTGTTGAACACAGCCGCACAAAGCACATTGACATCTGTCATCACTTTTTGAGAGACCACCAGCAAAAGGGAGATATCGAAGTGTTTTATGTTAGCATCGAGAACCAGCTAGCCGATATCTTTACCAAGCCTCTAGAGAAGAAGACCTTTTGCAGGCTGCGTAGTGAGCTAAATGTCTTAGATTCGCGGAACTTGGATTGATTTGTAGCATACATGTGTTTTATGCCTTGATCATGTTCCTTTATGCAAATTGTTGTTTATTTATGGTGTTCAAGTTGTACAAACACTCCCCGGATCTCAAAAGTCCATGTGTGAGTGATGCACATGTTTAGGGGGAGATGTGCTACAACTCGACCCTTTGAGACTAACCGTGTGCTTGAGTTTACTTGATTTAGTCTCAAAGGTAGATTGGAAGGGAAAGGTGAACTTGGACCATGCAAGACTTCCACTGCACTCCGATAAGAGGGTAACTCACTCCAAGTTCATCTCCATATCCTTATTGCTTTTGTCCTCTTATTTGAAGATTTTGGTGAGGCAATGGGGTTTAAGGGCCAAAAATGATCCCATTTTGGTGCTTGATGCCAAAGGGGGAGAAATTAAGGGCTAAAGCAACAAATGGATCAGCTACCACTTGAGAATTTTGAAAAATTGTAGAGTTAGGACTTTTTGATGTGTCAAAATTCTAAATGTCTCTTTTTGTCAAAAGTTGGTCTCTTGTGGGGAGAATGTTTGATTATGGGAAATAGGGGGAGTTTTTGAATCAGTGATCAATTTCTTTTGGAATACCTTTCTCTATGCCTCAACAAGTGAATTTGACTTAGAGATAGGGAATTGAGTTTGATTTGCAAAAACAAACCAAGTGGTGGCAAAGAATGATCCAAATATGCCAAATTTGAATCAAAACAAATTTGTGTTCTCATTTGCATTGATGTTGCACTTCTTTTAGTTGCTTTTTGTTGTGTTGGCATAAATCACCAAAAAGGGGGAGATTGAAAGGGAAATGTGCCCTTGGGCCATTTCTATAAGATTTTGGTGATTAAGTGCCCAACACACATTAAGGGAATGAGTATATGCCAAAGGGTGGACAAAGTGCAAATCAATACAAAGGTATGATTCTAGACTTAGTACATTGGTTTTTGTGTACTAACATATTTGTCTAAGTGCTAGAATCAGAGAAAATACAATTGGAAAAGACTTGGCTCGAGCAGCCAAGACTCAGTTCAGTCTGGGAGCACCGGACTGTCCGGTGGTGCACCGGACAGTGTCCGGTGCGCCAGGCTGGCTCTGGCGAACTGGCTGCTCTCGGGTTTCGTCGGCGGCGTATGACTATAAATCACCGGACTGTCCGGTGGTGCACCGGACTGTCCGGTAAGCCAACGGTCGACCGAGCCAACGGTCGGCCGTGCAATCCGCGCGTGACGCGTGGCCGGCCCAACGGTCTGAAGGGGGCACCGGACAGTGTCCGGTGCGCCAACGGCTCCAAAATGCCAACGGTCGGCTACGCCAAAACAGGAAAGAAATGCGCACCGGACAGTGTCCGGTGCGCCAGGCGACAGAAGGCAAGAATTGCCTTCCTGGAATGCTCTCAACGGCTCCTAGCTGCCTTGGGGCTATAAAAGGGACCCCTAGGCGCGTGGAGGAGTACACCAAGCATTCTCTAAGCATTCCTAAGCACCAAGACTCCAATTCCGCGCATTTGATTCTTTGTGATAGCAACTAGAGCTCCATTTGAGTAGAGAACTCTTCGGGTTGTGTTGTGAGCTCGAGTTGTGACTTGTGTGCGTGTTTGTGCTCTGATTTTGTGTCTTGTGTGCGTTGCTCATCCCATCCTTACTTCTGTGCTTCTTTGTGAACATCAAATTGTAAGGGCGAGAGGCTCCAAGTTGTGGAGATTCCTCACAAACGGGATATAGTGAAACAAAGCAAAACACCGTGGTATTCAAGTGGGTCTTTGGACCGCTTGAAAGGGGTTGAGTGCAACCCTCGTCCATTGGGACGCCACAACGTGGAGTAGGCAAGTGTTGGACTTGGCCGAACCACGGGATAAACCAATGTGCCTCTCTGTGTTGATCTTCTTGTGGCTATTGTGTTTTGCAAGAACTCCTCTCTAGCCACTTGGATTTATTGTGCTAATTCATAATCAAGTTTTGTGGCATTAAGTTTCAAGTTTTCACAGGATCACCTATTCACCCCCCCCTCTAGGTGCTCTCAATTGTCGCCCGAAGGGATGGATCCTAAGGGAAAGGGGATAGTGGTCAATGACAAGGAGAAGGAGTCCTTCATCAATGAGCCGAAAGACGACAAGCCCACTGACTCGGGCTCAAGTCATAAGAAGAAGGACGGGAAGAAGAAGAGGCGCATCAAGAAGATCGTCTACTACGACGACAACGACGAGTCCTCTTCTTCCCAAAAGGACAACGACGACAACGACTATGAGAAAAAGAAGACGGTTAACTCGAACTTTTCTTTTGATTACTCTCTGTGTTGATCTTCTTGTGGCTATTGTGTTTTGCAAGAACTCCTCTCTAGCCACTTGGATTTATTGTGCTAACTCCTAATCAAGTTTTGTGGCATTAAGTTTCAAGTTTTCACAGGATCACCTATTCACCCCCCCCCCTCTAGGTGCTCTCAGTCTTCATATCCTTCCGATAAGCAAAATTATAACAACCGAAGTTCTCATGCAATCTGTCTTCTCTAGCCTTCGTCTGATAATAAAGTTCATGTACTTGGCAGAATGCATCGGCGAGCGGTTCTACCCCTTGACTTCGGAGAGCCCAGATGAACACGCTCAGCCTAACAATGGCATTGGGGGTCAGCTGATGAAGATAAATCCCAAATTTTTCCATGACTTCTGCAATCATTCCATGCAGAGGAAATCTCAGCCCTGCTTTGAAGAAGCTCTTAAAAACTACAACTTCATCATCTTTCGGCTTCGGGATAGTCTCTTCCCCGCCAATGCAAACCAACCCCTTATCGGCTTCCTTGAAGTAGCCTAGCTTCGTCATCATAGTCATATCAGCTTCAGACACAGTTGATTTCCCAAAATCCAGATGGCTGGGCTTCGATGGCATAATAACATCATAATCAATCTCTCCTTCATTAGCATCACCCTCTTCAATATCTGCTTGCCCGGTTTCAGTAGCGGGTGATTCTTCGTCAGCAGCGCCTTCAGTCACAATCAATCCCGACCGCCTCATAACTTCGGAGATCGGAGCAGTTTCAGCAGCTTCGGCTTCGTCTCCGTCACGAGTAACTCTAGCTGTCGAGCGTACCCTGGCCATTTGATGTTGAATTTTTTGCGTTTTGATGAAGTTGAAAATTTTTATCTTTGCCGAAGCTTTTTCTTGTCACGAAGCTAGAGCAAGATGATCTTTCGATTCAGAATACAGTGAGCAAGCTTCGGCTGTGGTCAAATTTTTTGACAGCACAACAGTGTAATGGCAATGAATGCTGAGGTAACTCCACACCTACCCGTCTGTTTATATAGTTCTGCAGGTGGGAAGGTGAATCGCCAAGTCACCTGCACCCGCTGAATGGTGGACCACTCGGCACCTCACAAGTGAATTACCAGATCGTTCGTACCCGCTGCGTGGTGGGCCACCTTGCGCTCCAAATATTTTAATCGTTTCTCGGCAACGAGCTCAGGGAAGGTGTTTTTCGGATCTTCGGCTCTCCGAAGCGTAGGAGACTTTTTCACTGATCAAGCTCGTTACGAAAAACGATCTAACACCATGAAGGGGCTACTGTTGGGGGTATGCTTCGTCGCCGAAGATCTTGTAAGAAGAAACACCTTCGGCAAATCCTCTCAAAAGCTGTGCCGAAGCTGTAACCCATGAAGCTTCGGCATAGCGACATATCTCAAGACGAAGGAGTGAACCGACTTAAAGATGAAATGACCAATCAACCCGTGGAAGCTTGTATTATGATTGTAAGCATTTGTAAAGGGCATGAATGTAATTTCTCACAGGCTGCGTCCTGTGCCTATAAATAGATGAACAGTACCCCCGTATTGTTCACGCAATCTTGTAATCGCTTACACGTGACACTCAGATTGTTGCCTTCTGTCAAGACAAAGGTATAAATGTGATCAAATGTTATGTTATAATATTTAAATTTGTATGATGAAAGAATAAATTTATGTGTTTTGATATATTATTCTTTCATGTTTTATATTTTATATTTCATCTTTCATTATTTCATAACTCTAGTCGCGAAGGTATGACCTTCGTGACTCTTGCTCATGACCTTCGTCCGAAGTTCATTATACCCTTGGGGAGATAATGCTTCGATGGACGAAGGGCATTGACATTTAACATTTTATGTTGCCTTGTTCTTAATTCGAAGCATTTGAGAACAAGTCCCCAACAAGAAATAACATGAATAATCATATGACATCATTTATATATCTTTATTATATCATCATGAATAAACATGAACAATGTCGAATTACATTTGTACCTTCAGTTTAACAGAAGTCCAAAGTCCAAGTGTGACGCACGAATGAATACAAGTCAGCGTGAACAGTACGGTGTCACTGTTCATCTATTTATATAGGCACAGGACGCAACCTGTGTGGAATTACATTCATGCCCTTGACATTTACTATTAACCTAGGGATAATCTATCAAGGACTAGACAACCTTTTCCCCTTTAAGTCGGTTTCATTTTCCACTACTGAGCCGAAGCTTTTCCATGAGTAGCTTCGGCATTGGTTCATCCTTCTCCTGAACTACGCTCTTCATATCATGTACAACCTTATCCCGTGTCCGAAGATTCATGTACACATATTATACTTGGGAAATATGTTAGTCATGTTTTTGAGGACCTTCGGAAGACGAAGGCCCCCAACAGTAGCCCCTCACAGTATTAATTTGTTATAACAGATTTAGACTGCGACGTGAACGAAGGCCTTAAGCCGAAGGTCCGAAAAAACACCTTCCCTTCGCTAGAATAGCGATAGTCAATGATAGACGGGGCCCGTCAGGTTGCAAAGCACCAGGCATATAAATAGGAACCCACACTGGTAGCATTTGACATGCCATTTCTGCCATTTGTGTTATTTTCTCAAACTTTTAGCTCTTGTTCACTAGCTCTTGCCTGATTTTCAAGATTTTTGAGCTTCGGTTTAAAGACGTGTTTTGCCATGTCTGAGGAGAAGAAAATGA
This sequence comes from Zea mays, assembly GCF_902167145.1. Classification (NCBI taxonomy): domain Eukaryota; kingdom Viridiplantae; phylum Streptophyta; class Magnoliopsida; order Poales; family Poaceae; genus Zea; species Zea mays. Next base: position 44,796,322 of record NC_050099.1, on the reverse strand, counting down.
CTAAGGGGACGAAGATAACTGAGGACACGAAGGTGTTTGAAGAGAAAAAGGTTGCAGATCCTTTCATCGTTGGGTTTTTCGAATCCATGGCAAAAACGAGCACATAAAAAATTACAAGAGAAATACTAGCGGATCTGTCTGAAGACTCCGACAACAGTGATGAGTATGATGCAGAAAGTGGAGACGAAGATTATGAAGATCGGCCATGGCGACCAAGCCATACCATGTTCGGAAAATCGACTATCAAACAAAGTCATGTTGATGCTATGAGAGGAAGATACTTCCGCGACATGACTATTGTGAGGGTTGGAGGAGACAGCGCTGCTCCTACTCATGAAGTAAATGAGGTGGTTATTTATCGAAGCTTTTTGAAAGCAGGGCTTCGGTTCTCGTTGAGCAGATTCTTGGTTGAAGTACTGAAGACGTTTCAGATCTTTCTTCATCAACTTACCCCTGAAGCTATAATCAGGATGGGTTTGTTTATTTGGGCTGTGAGAAGCCAAGGATTGGAACCAAGCGCAAGGTGTTTTTGCAGCATGCACGAACTTTTGTACGAGACGAAGGCTACAGGCAAGGAGCAGTATCACAACAACTTCGGTTGTTACGGATTCATTGCTCGATCTAATGCAAGCCATCCAGTTCCTACATTCCAAAAAAGATGGCCTGGGGCCTGGATGGAAGAATGGTTTTATGTCAAGAATGATCTGATTGAAAGAGAGGGCATTAAGGAAATCATCCAACGCCCCATTTGGTCTCGTTTCGGCCTTCGGAGGCCGAAGGTGACAATTGATCAGAATGACGAAGCATGTCAAAAGGCTTTTAGCAACATCTGTGCCTTCATTGGCACAAGGGATATAGTTCAAGAGCACATAGCGTACAGAATATGGCCACTTGTAGAAAACTGGGATATGCCGAAGGATACTATTGCCGAGTCAACTGAAGGTGAGTTGGTCCGATTGAAGTATACCTTCAGATTCAGAGACCGGTTTGATGAGCCAAATGATGATTGGCTAAGAAGTATTGAGGCTATCAGCGACGAGCTAGTTGGAGCATATAGCAAAGCCGAAGATGATGCCTTGTCCGCAGCCTTCGGGGGTCGGGGGAAGAAAAGATTAAATGGAGTATTTGATGCCATTGGTTTCGTATACCCTGATTATCACTACCCACTGCGAAGGCAAGGGAAGAAAAGAAAAGGTATCGCTTTGGCCAGCACTGGTGTGCCGAAGGCAAGAAGATGAAGGTCCTGACCCATCGGCCACGATACATTGAACCGGCCGTGGTGCCTAAATTTGGCGAAGGAACCTCTTCAACTGCCGAAGTAAAACAAGCTGCTCCGATTGCGCAGAGCGCCGAAGAGCCGATTGTAGTGCCGAAGGTGCCTACAGTCGGGCCTACCGAAGCCAAAGATGGTGCGGCCGAAGAGCCGATAGTGGAAAAGGTATTGAAACTGCCAGAAATTCTGAGCCCATCAGCAGGAGCAGAATTGCCAAAGGTACAAAAAACTGCTGCTGCAACTCCCAAAAGGAGGAGGATGGCCAGCGTACTAGATGCTATCATAGAGACCACGAAGGCCTTAACTCCTGCTCCGACCAAGAAAGCTGTCGAAGCTGCCAAAAACCAAGTCAAAGTCAAAGCTAGGCCTTCAGCGCCCACTGAGACGAAGGTCGTCGTGCCTGAAGATAAGGTGGGTCAGCAAATTTCAGATACCAGCAAGACGACAGAGCAAGACATGTCAAAAAAAGCAAAATCTCATGTCCCCGAAGCCCTAGTTGAAGATGTTGATTACATTGTTCGACATGCTTCGGGGAAAAAAAATTATCTGAAGAAGAAATCTTGGAGGCCAAACAGTATGCCCAAAGACTGAAATATCCGAAGGGGGCCTTAGTGTTCAATAGTACTAACGAAGATGATTTTCTGTACTGTCTCCTGGATAACAAAGAAATATCCGTTTGCCAGGAGATAGCTAACAGTATGGGATTTCCTAAGCTTGAAGAAGGCCTTTCGGTCTTGTCGAAGGATGATCTTGCTGATAGCCTCGCGTACAACAGTATAAAGGTATAGAGGTTAACTTTGAAGCTATAAAATGAAGTATTTTATTGCCATGCTCAACTCTTTCTTCTTCTTTGCAGGGCTTAATTCTTAGTAATGCCTTGAGGGCTCAGAAGAGCGCCAAAGACGAAGGTTGTACAATGGCTCTTAACAACCTTGGCTCTGAGGTGATTGAACTGAGAAACGAAGGTCTAGAGAAAGACAAATTTTTTATTTCATTGGTGAACAAAGCAAAGGAAGACGAAGCTAATTACAATGCTCAGGCCGAAGCCCAGAAAACTGAAATTGAAGACCTTCAGAGACAACTGGCCGAAGCTAAGGAGAACTACGCGCTCGCACAGGCTAATCAAGAGATCAGTGAATACTGGAAAAATAAGCTAGATAAAAATGTTGAAGAACTTCATGAATCCAAGGAAAGGTGCTTTGAGAAATCCTTGGATTGTGTGAAAAAATTAAAAACTAGCTTCGCCAAAGTGGGCGCCTACTCTGCTGAAGAAAACTTCATACGAGGCGACCCTGAGGGCGTTGTTGAATGGATAAGTGGAGAAGCCGAAGCCTTCGAGGAAATTTTGAGTGATCATGGGGATATTTGCGCGTTTTCCGATGCGCGGGGAATCTCAGTATTCTGGAGAAGGTCGGATGTGATCACGTTAAGGCTATAGCCCAGGCCGAAGCTGCCTTCTCCATAGACGATACGAAGGATCCTTCAGCTGAAGCAACTTTAATGGGCGGGAAGTTTTATAACGATATTTGGATGAATGGTGGTTGAGAGCTGGCCCATGAGATTATAAAAAAGAGTGAAGAAGACACCCACGACGCCCGGGCAGAAGCAAAGCGAGATGAAGAGGCTGCTGAACGTGAAAGGTGTATAGGTATTATTTTTTTAATTTTTAGCTTAGGTACTTGCTTTGTGACTTCGAACTAATCAATTTGCCTACTTCAGCTGAATTATCCCTGCCCCCGGAGTCGTACGATCCCCTAGCTGATCCAGAAATGAAGGAAGCATTGGATATTATAAGCATGGCATACTCCATTATCGACGAAGTCGTCGACAAACTCTTGAACAAAGTTGCGGAAAAAGTCCTTAGAGAAGAATAGATTTTATTGTAATAATATTTTGAAATGCTTGATGTATGGGACAATGGAATGAACATTAAGCCTCTATTGTAACAAAACTATGTAATATTTGATGTATGTAACATTGAATCGAATATGTAAATTATTGTAACTTATTTCTTTGCGATGCATGAAATTTATACATACCGTTTTTGAGCCTTCGGCGAAAAAACACCTTCCCTTCTTTTCAGGCTTCGTAAAGAAAGAAATCCCTTCTTTTGGCAAGTCTGATAAAACTGTACTTCCCGAAGCTTACTTCGTGCCTTAGCACATTTTCAGTTTGACGAAGCATTTGCCGAAGATTGGCTTCGTATTTGATTCTTGTGTCGTTAATGCAGTATGATGTATGATGTAATGTTATGCAAAATGATGTGATGATATGATGCGAAATGATGAGGATGTCGAAGACACACACCCACGCACCCACACTGGAATACACAAAACTCTGCATCCCCTTAGGAACGTCTTTTGAGTCTAAGCTCTGCATCCCCTTAGGAATGACTTTTGAGCTTTTTCACCTTCTATTTCGGTGGTATAAGTTCTACATCCCCTTAGGAACGACTTTTGAACTTCTCCGCCTTTTATTTCGGCGGTATAAGTTTTGCATCCCCTTAGAAACGACTTTTGAACTTATTCATCTTCTATTTCGGCGGTATTTGGCTCTGCATTACCTTTGGAACGACTTTTGAACAGAAAACTTACACTGCGCTCCCTTAGGAACGACTTTTTGTAGCTTCGTCAATTTTCGCTCTGCATTACCTTAGGAACGACTTTTGAGCTTAAAAACTTGCGCTGCGCTCCCTTAGGAACGACTTTTGTACCTTCGTTTATTGCATTCCCTTAGGAACAACTTTTGAACTTCGTGAATCTGCGAAGAAGATATATTTCATTCTGGTGCAGGCAAAATCATTACAAGAAATTAAAACTAAGTTTTTCATTACTTGTTCCTCATACAGAAAGCAAATTGGCGTAAAAAGTATTTCAGAAGTAGGATATTGCTCAGTATATGTGCTTTGATTCTGATATAGTGATGTTGACTGTACGAGCTTCGGACTCCTCCCTGAAGTCACATTGCTGTTGGGGGTGTTGGCGCCCTTCTGGCTGCTGGCTTCGGGTATAAGTAGGTTGTAATGGTGGTGGCGGTGCGAGCTGAGGCCAGGAAGCTTGTGAATGGCTTGCCGAAGCAACAGAAGCTGCAGGTTGATTGCCCACATATTCTGATATGTAGGGAGAGAGACACGAAGCAGTATGTAAGACCTGCTTCGGCTGATTCTGACGGGCTTCTGCTTCGGCGATCTCTTTTTGCTTTTGAATGGTAATTTGACATGTTCTTGTCGTATGGCCCTTGTCTTCACCACAGAATAAGCAATATATTTTTCTGGGTTGATCCCCATATCTACCTCCGAAGCCCCTGCTGCTTCTGCCCCTTGGGGCTGGTGGCCTGAAGGAGCTTTGATGATGTCCTGAAGACTGTGAGCTATGCTGTGGCCTCTGAAACTGGCTTCCTTTGTCATCGTTCTAACTGGAGCTGTGGATTGACCTGACATGCCTAGGGTGGATTCTTCCTCTGAAGCCCCTAGTCATCTCAGAAAATCTATAAGCTTCCTCCCTTCTTTGGCGGAAGTCAATGTCAGCCCGGATGTACCCATCCATTTTCTGAAGCAGCTTCTCTAGAGTCTGGGGGGGTTTCCTGGCGAAGTATTGAGCCGTAGGCCCTGGCCGAAGACCTTTGATCATGGCCACAATGACGATTTCATTGGGCACCGTGGGCGCTTGTGCTCTCAGACGCAAGAACCTTCGGACATATGCCTGAAGGTACTCCTCATGGTCTTGTGTGCACTGGAACAAGGCCTGAGCAGTGACTGGCTTCATCTGAAACCCTTGAAAACTAGTGACCAGCATGTCCTTAAGCTTCTGCCATGACGTGATTGTCCGTGGCCGGAGAGAAGAGTACCATGTCTGGGCCACACTTTGGACTGCCATGACAAAGGACTTCGCCATGACTGCGGTGTTGCCCCCGTACGAAGATATAGTTGCTTCGTAGCTCATCAGAAACTGCTTCGGATCTAAGTGCCCATCATACATGGGGAGCTGCGGTGGCTTGTATGATGGGGGCCATGAGATAGCCTGCAGTTCTGCTGATAGAGGAGAAGCATCATCAAAAGCAAAATTTCCATGATGGAAAAATCATCATACCAATCATCATCATTGTAGGAATTGTCATGACGAAGCTCTCTTTGTGGAGGTCTTCGGTCCTGGTCATCTTGAGTAAGATGACGTATTTCTTCAGCAGCTTCATCGATCTTTTTCTGTAGATCTGAAAGACGAAGCATTTTCTCTCTCTTCCTTTTGACATGTTTATGGATAGCTTCGAGATCCCTTATCTCCTGGTCCAGCTCCTCCTCCTGGGGTGTTGGACTTGTAGCCTTCCTCTTTTGAGTTCGAGCTTCGCACAGTGTGTCCTGGTTGACGTCCAGTGGCTGCAGTGCAGCCCCTAGCCCTGAATAAGTTTTCTTCGGCGGCATGACGAAGGTCATGGTTTGCCGAAGGTGGTCGATTGAGTTCACCGGAGGTGGGCGCCAATGCTGGTCACTTGTTCTCAAATGCTATGAGTTAAGAACAAGGCAACACAAAACATTAGTGGTTAATGTCCTTCATCCTTCGAAACATTATTTCCCTTAGCATATAATGATCTTCAAACGATGGTTATGAAGGACGTACCTTCATAATCACAGTGTATATTAATGTAAGTAGAAACATATGAAACATGAGAAATAACATAAATAATCATATGACATCATTTATATATCTTTATTATATCATCATGAATAAACATGAACAATGTCGAATTACATTTGTACCTTTGGTTTAACAGAAGGCCAAAGTTCAAGTGTGACGCACGAATGAATACAAGTCAGCGTGAATAGTACGGTATCACTGTTCATCTATTTATAGGCACATGACGCGGCCTGTGTGGAATTACATTCATGCCCTTGACATTTACTATTGACTTAGGGATAATCTATCGAGGACTAGACAGCCTTTTTCCCTTTAAGTCGGTTTCATTTTCCACTGTTGAGCCGAAGCTTTTCCACGAGTAGCTTCGGCATTGGTTCATCCTTCTCCTGAACTGCGCTCTTCATATCATGTACAACCTTATCCCGTGTCCGAAGATTCCTGTACACATATTATACTTGGGAAACATGTTAGTCGTGTTTTTGAGGACCTTCGGAAGACGAAGGCCCCCAACAGGTGCGAGTTGGGCACTTAAACTGGAATAATTCGGGTGGTTCTATCACAGAAGACCTAGTGGGAGAAACTTTAATCTTAACCCCAACAGTGGAAATTTTGATCTTGCAGCGTTTGGCCAAAAGTCAAAATATGAAACTTATAAAGTTTTCCATAACAAACAACTCTCATATGTGGAGAATCCCAAGTTTAACAACAAAACGTAGAGAAAAGCACACAATTTAGTCTGGACCTAAGTTTTTGAATCCTTAAATTATTACTAACTACCTATATTTAGGCCTTAATAATTTTCAATCCATGGACAGTTGTAGGAGGGTCACTATGAAAAAGCTGTGGGGCTACGCTTGGTGCACAAGTTTGATTAAATTGTTCAACCCTAAAGCTGTGTGGAATTGGTAGAAAAATTGGTTCAAGGGTACTATGCCTTACTCTGGAATTCTGGACTTAGTTTATTTTCAAAGCCTGAAGTTATGTGTTTTTAGCAACTTTGGGAGCTCCTTTGTGTCTGATTTATGAAGTATTAAGCCATACTCCTTGTAATAAAGTTGTAGAGTAGCTATTAGGGTACAAGTTTGTTTAAGGGATATGGTCTTGGTACTACATGAAAAGGTGGAGTAAATGGTGTTAGAAGGAAGGCTGGCAGACTTTGGAAATTTTCAGATAGGGAATAGTGGCCAGTGCTGAATTTCAGTGATTGGCATGACTTTGGAGCTGTGTGGTGCCTGTTCTCGATGGTTTTGGACTGTGATCTTTATAACAAAGTTGAAGATCATATGTAAATGAACCAATCTCCTTAAGTGAGTTGGATGTGATCCCACAAAAAGGTGAAAAAACAACTACCTGAAAGTGCCCTGTCAGGCTATAAGTTTCGTGCTCAGTCTTAGATAACTGGGTATGGTTCCTGTGAATTTCAGCCAACTTTGGGGACCTATAGTTTGTGATTCTTGTATCCTTGACCCTGGAAAACTATTGTAAACTTATAGACCTATAGTTAAGGAACAAAATTGCTTCAGTAATATAGGTCTGTCATTGTTTGGAGAAGGGAGCAAAGGAGCGAATGAGGTTGGTACTGCTGTCGACTGAAGTAGTTCAGGGTTGTGAAATCTGAGAAACATATCCATCTCCACCAGTGCTCTGGAGGTTTCTAGTGATTGCACCGAAAGGAACTTGTAGCCTAGGGGGGATAACTTGTCCCAGCTTTACCACTTCATGGATCAGAGCAAGGAGGTAATAATCTTGGCCATAGTGACTCAGTTGCTTCACTATTTGTCTTGCTGTCCAACATTCAACAGAAGGAGAAGTAAAGTTTCCTATGTGCTTGGCTCTGCATGGGAAGCCTGCAGTTGATATAGAGGAACAATTTAACCCCAGTTAGCCACGGTGAAAGCCCCCAGTGTAACCCCAACCAGTGCAGCTCATGTGTTTGACCCTAGTTAAACAAAGAGGTGATAAGAGATGGAAACTGAATCTGTATATATATTTCAATTAAGCCCTTGGCCTGCTCACTACGCCCTGTTTGTTTCGACTTTTTGTAGCTTCTGGCCACAAAAAGCTGCTGCGGACTACCAAACACTCAGCTTTTCAGCCAGCTTCTATAAAATTTGTTTTGGTAAAAACCATTCAAAATCAACATAAACATATAATCGGTTGAGTCGTCGCAATAGTAGTAATCCGTCACTTTATAGATCCTGAGCCTCATGAACAATTTTATCTTCCTTCGCACGTAATCCTAACGATACTCAGATTCTCTACACTGCTAGATTCTTCCCACAGCTAGATTCTCGGGAAAGCTGGTCAGAAAAAAAAACTGAACCAAATAGGCCCTATGCCATGCCATCCCTCAGCATCTAAGACAAACCGTCAAGCTCTCTCTACCTCTCTGTTTCGTTGAGGAGGCCAGAACGTCGTGCAGACACTAACAGTGGTGACCATCACCACCGAATCTCCCATCTCCCCGTGGACAACCTTTTCGGGAAGGTAACACGTTCGATGTGCTCACATTTCAGGACATAGGGGTCATAGTGTTGCTCACAAAATCTTCCTTTTGAACTCTACCGTAGTAGTTTCACCGGAACACCATCAAGCAATCCGGTGAACGCCGTCGAGGAGACCTTCCATGTCGACCGATTGAATCTGATCCTCCCTAACCCAACCAATGTGAGCATCGTATGCTTGACAGATTGCTAAAACTTTCCATAGCCAAGGGTTGAACGCTACTGCGTTAAAAACTCCGGTCTATCTCATCGGAGCTCAGGTCTCCGCCGTCACTGTGGTCTGGGCGGTTTAGGTCATTTGAATCCGATTCACTCAAGAGATATGTTGGGCTGAGCTCGGATAACACATAGTTGTGTTGACCCTTGCCGGAGCCGGCCACCGTTGGCTAGTTGCGAGCGCGCAAGCATGTGTTCGACTTAGGGCCGCTGGAGCCACGGTCGTGGACCGGAGTTTGTGAATAAACGAAAAGGAAAGGACCTCGGTGCACATGTTAGTGAAACAACAGAATAGGGCACGAGACTCTTGTTCGGTTAATTGATTTAGTGGGGGTCTGAATGAAAAACTGCGGAACGGCAGGCACGTGCCTCGTGCGAGGGCGCCATATCTGGCTGTGCTGGGCCTTCTCGGACCGGTTTCGGCCCAGTACTATTGGTAGTTTCCTTTTTATTTTTGGTAGCAGGTTACAGAATTCATCATAAATTGTAGAAAACTGCAAAAATTACCAAACCAATTTTGTAGAATCCAAGAAATTATGTAGTTCTATTAAAATTTATTCTTAGGATTTTTTCAGCAACTAGTAAATTCTTAATCATTTTAAAGTACCCTTAAGAAGCCTAAAAGAATTTTAGAAATAAAAACATAGATTCAAAAATCATAAAAATTTGTGGAAAAATTAGTTTTCCTTAGAGTAGCTTCTGGTAAAAATCTAAGCCTGTTTGGAGTCGATTTGCTTAGAGAACCATAAACTATCTAAAAATGGGTAATTAGAACTCTAAACCTTGAATTACTATAAGGTTAAATAAAACTTAAATCATACAAAATATTAAACAGCAAGGTTGACAAGCTTTAAAATATGTATTCTCTGATTTTCTGAGGAAAATTTAGTTTGATCGCGTTAAGCCAACATTAGGTAACCTAGAACTATAAGTATAATCACTAAATGTTTAATTACGAGCATTTAAGCTTTCCACCTCTCCCTGAGTAAGAGTTTGCATAGCATATCATTACATGAGCATTCATATACTTGATATTGACTTGTAGAGCACCGAGAAGAAGAATTTGAAGTGGAAGTGGAAGAGGAGCCTGTTCCTACATCTGAAACTTCTCCAACTGAGGTTGTTCCTGAAGGTACTCTCGAGGGTGCTCCAGTAGGGTTTGCTGCCAACTGCAATATCCTAGTAGAAGAGCCTGACTCATCTCCTCATCAAGGCAAGCTCCAGTGCATTTACCACCTCCTTGTTGTTATAAAACTTTTATCACTTATATGCTGCATTAGGTGGTAAGAGTTGAATGATTAAACTTTGTTGCATACTTCCTTGAACTATGGATTATCATTCGTGATACCTGATTTGAAAAGCTAGATGTGCTTATTATGCTTATAGACTAGGAACAAAATGTTTTGAGATATGAATCATGTTTTTACAAAGAAAAAGGGACTAGAGTGATGAAGGTATCAAAGGCCTTGATGACTTCATCATTTCAGCAGGGTATCTCTGACAGGTACCAAGTTTTCAGAAATAGTTTTATTTGAGACCAGACGTTGAGCTGGAAAGGTCGCCCGTCTGTGTCACTTAAGGACCGCAACGATTGTTGGCCTGCTGATCTAGGACCCTTTAACTAGCCACATGCCTCATCATGGGAAATCTTAGCCTCGGTCGGACCAATACAAGAACAACTCGCACGCACTGGGAGTGGAGAGATGGTGGGAGTAACGTGTTCCCACCTAGCAAGTGGCTAAATGGTGGGGTACTGTGCTCTCGGGTCACGTGAACCCGCTCTGGTCTTGAGAAACCCGAGTGTGAGTTGACATAAGCCAGGGTTAAGTGCTACATATATCGTGTGGTTGGAGATCCCCAGCTAGGTATTAATCGATTCGGATCGCCGTACTTCTCGGATATGAAGACTGGATCTTCAACCCTCGTCGTAGATAAGAAATGAAACAAGGCTACATGATGTAAAAGAAAGCTGGACTAGGCCAACTGATTGAACTAGACCAGGTAAATCTAGAGAAAGGTAATCACTTAACTTGGAAAATAAGAAAAAAAGATTGTGATGCATTTCCTTTCCATTACTTAGCCTCGAGCTTTAATCTCGGGACGAGATTCCTTTTAGGAGGAAAGGATGTAACACCCCTGGTGTTACTAGAACTAAAACTTGGCATGACATCATGTGCATTGACATGGTTGTGGGTTGTGTTGTAATACACCTAGAATGCATTCACCGGGATTAAAAATAATTTAAACCTAATGTCTTAATCAGTGGATAGCAGAAGACCTAGTGGGAGAAACTTTAATCTTAACCTCAACAATGGAAATTATGATCTTGCAGCGTTTGGCCAAAAGTCAAAATATGAAACTTATAAAGTTTCCATACCAAACAACTTTCATATGTGGAGAATACCAAGTTTAAAAACAAAAAGTAGAGAAAAGCTCACAATTTAGTCTGGACCTAAATTTTTGAATCCTAAAATTATTACTACCTACCTATATTTAGGCCTTAATAATTTTCAATCCATGGACAGTTTGAGGAGGGTCACTATGACAAAGCTGTGGGGCTACACTTGGTGCACAAGTTTGATTAAATTGTTCAACCCTAAAGCTGTGTGGAATTGGTAGAAAAATTGGTTCAATGGTACTATGCCTTACTCTAGAATTCTGGACTTAGTTTATTTTCAAAGCCTGAAGTTATGTGTTTTTAGCAACTTTGGGAGCTCCTTTGTGTCTGATTTATGAAGTATTAAGCCATACTCCTTGTAACAAAGTTGTAGAGTAGCTATTAGGGTACAAGTTTGTTTAAGGGATATGGTCTTGGTACTACATGAAAAGGTGGAGTAAATGGTGTTAGAAGGAAGGCTGGCAGACTTTGGAAATTTTCAGATAGGGAATAGTGGCCAGTGCTGAATTTCAGTGATTAGCTTGACTTTGGAGCTGTGTGGTGCCTGTTCTAGATGATTTTGGACTGGTATCTTTATAACAAAGTTGAAGATCATCTATAAATGAACCAATCTCCTTAAGTGAGTTGGGTGTGATCCCACACAAAAGGTGAAGAAACAACTACCTGAAAGTGCCCAGTCAGGCTATAAGGTTCGTGCTCAGTCTTAGATAACTGGGTATGCTTCCTGTGAATTTCAGCCAACTTTGGGGACCTATAGTTTGTGATTCTTGTATCCTTGACCCTGGAAAATTATAGTAAACTTATGGACCTATAGTTAGGGAACAAAATTGCTTGAGTAATATAGGTCTATCATTGTTTGGAGAAGGGAGCAAAGGAGGGAATGAGGTTGGTACTGTTGTCGACTGAAGTAGTTCAGGTTTGTGCAAAAATCTAAGAAACATATCCATCTCAACCAGTGCTCTGGAGGTTTCTAGTGATTGCCACAAAAGGAACTTGTAGCCTAGGGGGGATAACTTGTCCCAGCTTTACCACTTCATGGATCAGAGCAAGGCAATAAGAATCTTGGCCATAGTGACTCAGCTTCTTCACTATTTGTCTTGCTATCCAACATGCAACAAAAGCAGAAGTAAAGTTTCCTCTATGCTTGGCTCTGTGTGGGAAGCCTGCAGTTGATATAGAGGAACAATTTAACCCCAGTTGGCCACGGTGAAAGCCCCCAGTGTAACCCCAACCAGTGCAGCTCATGTATTTGACCCTAGTTAAAGAAAGAGGTGATAAGAGAAGGAATCTGAATCTGTATATATATTCCAATTGAGCTCTTGGCCTGCTCACTATGTCATGCCATCCCTCAGCATCTAAGACAAACCCTCAAGCCCTCTCTACCTCTCTGTTTCGATGAGGAGGCCAGAATGCCGTGCAGACACTAACAGTGGTGACCATCACCACCAAATCTCCCATCTCCCCGTGGACAACCTTTTTGGGAAGGTAACATGTTCAATGTGCTCACGTTTCAGGACATAGGGTCATAGTGTTGCTCACAAAATCTTCCTTTTGAACTCTACGACAGTAGTTTCACCGGAACACCATAAAGCCATCCGGTGAACGCCGCCGAGGACACCTTCCATGTCGACCGATTGAATCTGATCCTCCCTAACCCAACCAAGGTGAGCATCATATGCTTGACAGATTGCTAAAGCTTTCCATAGCCTGGGGTTGAACGCTACTGCGTTAAAAACTCCGGTCTATGTCATCGGAGCTCAGGTCTCTGCCATCGCTGTTGTCTGGGGCGATTTAGGTCATTTGGATCCGATTCACTCAAAAGATATGTCGGGCTGAGCTCGAATAACGCATAGTTGTGTTGACCCTTGCCGGAGCGCGCAACCACGTGTTCGACTTAGGGGTGCCGGAGCCACCGTCGTGGATCGGAGTTTGTGAATAAATGAAAAGGAAAGGATCTCGGTGCATATGTCAGTGAAACAACAGAATAGGGCACGGGACTCTTGTTCGGTTAACTGATTTAGTGGGGGTCTGAATGAAAAACTGCGGAAATGGCAGGCACGGGCCTCGTGCGAGGGCGCGATATCTGGCCGTGCTGGGCCTTCTCGGACAGGTTTTGGCCCAGTACTATTGGTAGTTTTCCTTTTTCTTTTTGATAGCAGGTTACAGATATCATCATAAATTATAGAAAACTGCAAAAATTACCAAACTAATTTTTTTAAATTCACGAAATTATATAGTTCTATTAAAATTTATTCTTAGGATTTTTGCAGCAACAAGTAAATTCTTAGTCATTTTAAAGTACCCTTAAGAAGCCTAAAAGAATTTTAGAAATAAAACCATAGGTTCAAAAACATAAAAATTTGTGCAAAAAATAGTTTTCGTTAGAGTAGCTTCTGGTAAAATTCTAAGCCTGTTTGGAGTTGATTTGCTTAGAGAACCATAAATAAGCTAAAATGGGTAATTAAAACCCTAAACCTTGAATTACTATAAGGTTAAATAAAACTTAAATCATACAAAATATTAAACAGCAAGGTTGACAAGATTTAAAATATGTATTCTCTGATTTTCTGAGGAAAGTTTAGTTTGATCACGTTAAACCAACATTATGTAACCTAGAAGAAGAACTTGAAGTAGAAGTGGAAGAGGAGCCTGTTCATACATCTGAAACTTCTCCAACTGAGGTTGTTCCTGAAGGTACTCTCGAGGGTGCTCCAGTAGGGTTTGCTGCCAACTGCAGTATCCTAGTAGAAGAGCCTGACTCTCCTCCTCATCAAGGCAAGCTCCAGTGCATTTGGTGGTAGGAGTTGAATGATTAAACCTTTGCTGCATAACTTGCTTGAACTATGGATTATCATCCGTGATACCTGATTTGAAAAGCTAGATGTGCTTAGTATGCTTATAGACTAGGAACAAAATGTTTTGAGATATGAATCATGTTTTTTACAAAGAAAAAGGGACTGGAGTGATGAAGGTATCAAAGGCCTTGATGACTTCATCATTTCAGCAGGGTACCTCTGACACGTACCAGGTTTTCAGAAATAGTTCTATTTGAGACCAAACGTTGAGCAGGAAAGGTCGCCCGTCTGTATCACTTAAGGACCACAACGATTGTTGGCCTGCTGATCTAGGACCCTTTAACTGGCCACATGCCTCATCATGGGTAAGCTTAGCCTCGGTCGGACCAATACCAGAACAGCTCGCACGCACTGGGAGTGGAGAGATGGCGGGAGTAACGTGTGCCCACCTGGCAAGTGGTTGGATGGTGGGGTACCGTGCTCTCGGGTTGCGTGAACCCGTTCTGGTCTTGGGAAACCCGGGTGTGAGTTGACATATGCAAGGGTTAAGTGCTACATATGTCGTGTGGTTGGAGATCCCCAGCTGGGTATTAATCGATTCAGATCACCGTACTTCTCGGATATGAAGACTGGATCTTCGACCCTCGTCGTAGATAAGAAATGAAACAAGGCTACATGATGTAAAAGAAAGCTAGAGTAGGCCAAGTGATTGAACTAGACCAGGTAAATCTGGATAAAGGTAATCACTTAACTTGGAAAATAAAAGTTGACCTAAGGATCAAGTAATAGTAAGCTGTTATGCAAATCTTGAGTCATTGAACATTGATAACCTATACCTTGACTCCCAACAAACTAGCATGTCCTTGAGTCTTTTCTTTAGTCGGGTCAGTTTTGCTGAGTAATTTCTTACTCAGGGTTTTATTCCCATTGTTGGTGTAGGAGAGACTATTAACACCTTTGATTTTTGTTAAACTCACTCTGGAGACTTTTACTTATGTTTATTATATGTGTGGTGCGGGAAGATGGCTTCTTCCCAAGTGTTGTAATAAGTTAGCACTTGACTCTACCCCAGGCATGTAATAATAAATACTACTTGGTTTGTATGCTTAAAAGTTTGTTAATGTATATTATCTTACTGTAAAATCTTCCGCTCAACTCCTGTGTTTAAAGTTTATGTTCATGTTGGATTATTGTAATATTTGCAACTACGGGTGAATGGTCCATGGAAATGAACGAATTCATCGAAACTCGGCACCTCGAGTAAGTTATCTAATTCACTTACATATCTATCCGAGGCCTTGAAGGCAAGGAATGGTGTACGTGGCCCCGATAACTTGGTTGGGTTGTAACAGTCTTTCCAGAAGAATTGCTAGGAATTCCTCCGAAAAGAGAAGTAGAGTTCTACATCGACCTCCTTCCAAGAACAACACCGATTGCAAAGAGATCATACCGCATGGCACCTATAGAATTGGTAGAATTAAAAATTCAGATCGCGGAGCTTCAACAGAAAGGGTTCATTCATCCCAGCTCATCACCTTGGGGAGCCCCAATCTGTTTGTCACCAAAAAGGATGGAAGCATGAGAATGTGTATTGATTATCGATCCTTAAACGAAGCCACAATCAAGAACAAGTATCCGTTACCTCGGATTGATGACCTTTTCGACCAACTTCAAGGGCCAAGTATTTATCGAAGATTGATCTGAGATCAGGACACCATCAGTTAAGACTCAAAAAAGCAGATATCTAGAAGACAGCCTTCGTTACCCGGTATGGCCAGTATGAGTTTACAGTAATGCTCTTCGGCCTAACCAATGCACCCGCCTTCTTCATGAACCTCATGAACAAAGTATTCATGGAAGAGTTGGATGAGTTTGTTGTTGTATTTATTAACGACATCCTCATCTACTCCAAGATCCGGGAAGATCATGAGCACCATCTATGGATTGTCTTTGGGAGACTCAAGACACATCAACTCTATGCCAAATTTAGCAAATGCGAGTTTTGGCTATAGAAGGTAGCTTATCTCGGGCACATCTTGATTGCAAAAGGGATAGAGGTGGATCATCAAAAGTAGAAGCAGTATCCAAATGGAAGCAGCCCACCAACGTTAGTGAGATCCGAAGCTTCTTGGGAATGGAAGGATATTACCGCCGTTTCATCAAGAGTTTTTCCAGCATTGCCTAACCCTTGACAGAACTCCTCAAGAAAGACAATAAGTTCGTTTGGACCTAGAAATGTGAAGAAAGTTTTCAAGAAATAAAGAAGAAGCTTACAACCTCACCAGTGCTGACGTTGCTAGATATCCACCAGGGTTTCGTTATTTTCCGTGACACATTGTAAACCCTTAAGTGCACTTATGTATACGCATAGTATTAAAATGTTGAATAACTCCTTAAAACACACACAAAGAGAGAGTCTTCTTTTGGATATAAGTATATATATATATGTGAAAAGAACATATGAATTCATGTGTGTTGTGCATTAATGTGTCAAGTTAGTTTAGAAGTTTGAACTTGGAGGAATTCAAATTTGAAATTTGAAGGACTAAAAAAATAGAATATAAAACAGAAAAGGAAAAAACGAATAAGCCAGTTTGGGCCCAATCTACCTCGGCCCAACCCTCCCTCGCGCTTGACCATGCGCCGACGCATGGGGCCCGCGCGTCAGCCGCACCACTAGCTTGCCTCCCATCCTCTCTGCAGCCTACGGGTGGGGCCATCACGCCAGAACTTCTTCACCCTGTTAACAAACTCAGCTCCGCCGCCGTGCCTCCCTCTGCGATCGGATCAACCGGGCAGCCTCCTAGGAATCGGGCTGCCCCCAAGGCGTATAAAGGACTCTGGAACCCTATTCCTGCCCCTCGTTTCACCGTCACCCGTCTGTTTCGCCTCTACCGAAGTAATTTCATGCTGCCGTGGGGAAACAGGGGAGCTGCCGCGAGAGCGCTTCGAATTGTTATCGACCGGGCCTTCAGGGTGGTGCTCAGGGCCTCCTCCAGGCTGCGGGGTTGACGGTCGTGGCCGCGCCACCCGGGTTTGGCCGCGATTGACGTTGGAATCTCTCGCCGAACGAACAACACCGCTGCCGAGCCACATTCTTTCGTGGGCTGGGATCTTTGCGCGTGTGATTGATGTGATAATTTCTCCTTCTTGTCGCCTTGCTTCCCACGTCGTGTAGCACTTGTCGTGTCGGGATTTGAGTGGAGGTAGGGGATTGGGGGTTGGAGCTCAGTTGGCGCTTTGTCGCCGTCGAGCTCATCCGGCCTGGTGGGGAAGAAGACAAGTCCAGAGCTGTCGATCTCATGACTAACGGTCAAGATTAGATGAAGGGTTGTGATTGTGGGAACCGTGGGATTGTAGATGGGCGGCGTAGATCAGATCTAGAGTACCCCTTCGTTTTATCGAATGCAGGCGGTCGGATCAAGATCGTGCGGTTCGGGATTGGATCCCGTTTTCATAACATGTGGAACCGTAGGATCTGGGTCCAAGGGGCATGATCCCATACCCTTACGCGATTTAATCTGAGCCCTCGAGATGGATCCAACAGTCAGGATTCATACATATCCTTTCGCCGTGGTAGATTTGCAAAAGAGACCTTAGGGTTTTAGGTTATTAACCCGCCATCCGGATGTAATGGAAAATAATATAAGATAAGCCCTATAATGTTATAGAATGACCCTGTGCTATCGGGTTTTTACATCTGCAATCCGAACCGAACCCATTCTTAATAGAATAAATTAGAAAAATGAGTTTTTTTAGAAATTAATTCCTAGATCTTAATTAACTCACAACTTATTTGATTTAACTCCAAATTGAACCATTCCAGTTGCATTAAATTCATAAAAATATTGTTTATCATCTGATAACTTTATTTCGTTATGAAACATAGGTTAAAATTTTGCACTTAATTTGTTTTATATTAAACACCTAAACCTTTGGCAAATCATAACTTTATAACCGTAACTCTGAATTTAGTAGTCCTCGAACCTAGAAGCTTGTTGCAATGCGTAGAATATTATCATGCATTATGTTCTTATGTTTAGTGTGTTGTTAATTTCTCCTATACCATGTTTGTTTGTATTGTTACGATTAGACGAGCAAGCAACCGAGGATCCTGGTACTCAGCGGGTGGAAAATTCTGAGCAGGAGCTCGTTGAAGGCAAGTTGTGCCCTTGATCACTTTTATTTACCCAATAATGTTCTCTATAAATCGCTTTGGCATGCTTAGGCTTAATTTTGATGGGACCCAATAGGTCACCCTAGTTTGGTCATCTTTATACCTTATTTACCACTGAACTTTTTGCTTAGGCTTAATTTTGATGGGACTCAATATATATATATATATATATGTGGTTTTGGGTGTTAAGATAATTATTATTCAAGATCATGCTTTATTATTGTTGTTCTATTTTGTTCATGATAATACAATTGTGTTAATTGGAACATGGAGCTTAACTTTAGATAAACGCGCCACCACAAGGGTGGAATGGGATGCCCTTGACTGATTAATTAGGAAAACTAGTAGAGGTCTACCTTACCCGAAAGGGGCAAGGGCGGTAGGGGAGTTGTCGGTATAGGGAGGTTCTCATGTTGATTATTGAGAGCACCTAGAGGGGGGGGGGGTGAATAGGTGATCCTGTAAAACTTCAAAACTTAAGCCACAAAAACTTGTTAAGTGTTAGCACAGTTCTTGCCAAGTGGCTAGAGAGGAGTCAAAACACAATAACCACAAGAAAGCAATCACAGAGATGACACGGTGGTTATCCCGTGGTTCGGCCAAGTACAAAACTTGCCTACTCCACGTTGTGGCGTCCCAACGGACGAGAGTTGCACTCAACTCCTCTCAAGTGATCCAATGATCAACTTGAATACCACGGTGTTTTTTCTTTCCTTTGATCTTTTCCCGTTTGCGAGGAATCTCCACAACTTGGAGTCTCTCGCCCTTACAATTGAGTTCACAAAGAAATACGGAGTAAGGTGGGAATGAGCAACGCACACAAGACTCGAAAATCAGAGCAACAACACGCACACAAGTCGCAACAAGAGCTCGCAACGCAACACAAAGAGTTCACAACTCCACAAGAGCTCTATATGCTATCACAATGAAACGAATGCGTGAGATTGATGTCTTGGTGCTTAGAAGAGTTGTAGGAATGCTTGGTGTGCTCCTCCATGCGCCTAGGGGACCCTTTTATAGCCCCAAGGCAGCTAGGAGCCGTTGGGAACAAATCTGGAAGGCCATCTTTGCCTTCTGTCTCGTGGCGCACCGGACAGTCCGGTGCACACCGGACACTGTCCAGTGCCCGATTTGTTTCCTTAAACAGCGCATCCGACCGTTGCTGTCAGAGTCAGATCTGCGCACCGTTGGCGCACCGGACATGTCCGGTGCACACCGGACAGTCCGGTGCCCCATTCCGACCGTTGGCTCGGCCACGTGTCGCGCGCCGATCGCGCGGCCGACCGTTGGCCCGGCCGACCGTTGGCTCACCGGACAGTCCGGTGCACACCGGACAGTCCGGTGAATTTTAGCCGAAGTCGCCGGAGAAAAACCCGAGAGCGGCCTCTTCGGTCGAGGCAGCCTGGCGCACCGGACACTGTCCGGTGCACCACCGGACAGTCCGGTGCCCCAGACCGAAACAGCCCCTTGGCTGCACACAGCCAAGTCTTCTCTTCTTCTTCTTCTTTCTGTTTCTAATACTTAGACAAATATATTAGTACACAAAACCAATGTACTAAGACTTAGAAACATACCTTTGTTGTAGATTTGCACTTTGTTCAACCATAGGCATTGATTCTCATATAAGCACTTGTGTTGACACTCAATCACCAAAATACTTAGAAATGGCCCAAGGGCACATTTCCCTTTCAATCTCCCCCTTTTTGGTGATTTATGCCAACACAACATAAAGCAACTAGAACAAGTGCAAAATCACTTCAAATAAAACTCAAATTGATTTTGATTCAATTTTGGCATATATGGATCATCCTTTGCCACCACTTGGTTTGTTTTTGCAAATCAAACTCAAATCTCTATCTCTAAGTCAAACACACATGTTGAAGCATAAAGAGAGTCATTCCAAAAGAGATTGATCAAAGATTTCAAAAACTCCCCCTATTTCCCATAATCAATACTTCTCCCCACAAGAAGCCAACTTTTGACAAGAGAGACAACAATAGACAATAAAAGCGTTTGACAAAACAAAAACTCTATTCTATTATTTTCAAAATCTCTCAAGTGGTAGCTGATCCATTTATCGCATTTATCGCTTTTGGCCTCTATTTTCTCCCCCTTTGGCATCAAGCACCAAAACGGGATCAATCTTGGCCCTATAACCCCATTGCCTCACCAAAATTTTCAATTAAGAGCAAATGGCAATAAGAGTTCATGAGATGGACTTGGAATGAGTTACCCTCTCATCGGAGTGCAGTGGAAGTCTTGCATGATCCAAGTCCACCTTTTCCCTTTCAATTCTCCTTTGAGACTAAATCACAACAAACTCAAGCATATGGTTAGTCTCAAAGGATCAAGTTGTAACACATCTCCCCCTAAACATGTGCATCACTTTGCAACGGACTTGTGAGGTCCAGGGAGTGTTTGTACAACTTGAGCACCATAATAAGCAACAAAATGCAGAATGAACATGATCAAAGGCATAAGCACATGTATGCTACAATTCAATCCAAGTTCCGCGAATCTAAGACATTTAGCTCACTACGCAGCCTGCAAAAGGTCTTCTCATCTAGAGGCTTGGTAAAGATATCGGCTAGCTGGTTCTCGGTGCTAACATGAAACACTTCGATATCTCCCTTTTGCTGGTGGTCTCTCAAAAAGTGATGCCGGATGTCTATGTGCTTTGTGCGGCTGTGTTCAACAGGATTTTCCGCCATGCGGATAGCACTCTCATTATCACATAGGAGTGGGACTTTGCTCAGATTGTAGCCAAAGTCCCTGAGGGTTTGCCTCATCCAAAGTAGTTGCGCGCAACACTGTCCTGCGGCAACATACTCGGCCTCAGCGGTGGATAGGGCAACGGAAGTTTGTTTCTTAGAGTTCCATGACACCAGGGACCTTCCTAAGAATTGGCACGTCCCCGATGTACTCTTCCTATCGACCTTACATCCAGCATAGTCGGAATCTGAGTATCCAACTAAGTCAAAGGTAGACCCCTTTGGATACCAGAGCCCGAAGCAAGGCGTAGCAACCAAATATCTAAGAATTCGCTTCACCGCCACTAAGTGACATTCCTTAGGATCGGATTGAAATCTAGCACACATGCATACGCTAAGCATAATATCCGGTCTACTAGCACATAAGTAAAGTAATGACCCTATCATTGACCGGTATGCTTTTTGATCAACGGACTTACCTCCTTTGTTGAGGTCGGTGTGTCCGTCGGTTCCCATCGGAGTCTTTGCGGGCTTGGCATCCTTCATCCCAAACCGCTTTAACAGATCTTGCGTGTACTTCGTTTGGGAGATGAAGGTGCCGTCCTTGAGTTGCTTCACTTGGAACCCAAGGAAGTAGTTCAACTCCCCCATCATCGACATCTCGAATTTCTGCGTCATCACCCTGCTAAACTCTTCACAAGACTTTTGGTTAGTAGAACCAAATATTATGTCATCGACATAAATTTGGCACACAAACAAATCACCATCACATGTCTTTGTAAAAAGAGTTGGATCGGCTTTCCCAACCTTGAAAGCATTAGCTATTAAAAAGTCTCTAAGGCATTCATACCATGCTCTTGGGGCTTGCTTAAGTCCATAGAGCGCCTTAGAGAGCTTACACACATGGTCGGGGTATCGTTCATCCTCGAAGCCAGGGGGTTGCTCCACGTACACCTCCTCCTTGATTGGCCCGTTGAGGAAAGCGCTCTTTACATCCATTTGGAACAACCTGAAAGAATGGTGAGCGGCATATGCTAGCAAGATACGAATGGACTCTAGCCTAGCCACAGGAGCGAAAGTCTCCTCAAAGTCCAAACCTGCGACTTGGGCATAACCTTTTGCCACAAGTCGAGCCTTGTTTCTTGTCACCACCCCGTGCTCGTCCTGTTTGTTGCGGAACACCCACTTGGTTCCCACAACATTTTGCTTCGGACGAGGCACCAGTGTCCAAACTTCATTGCGCTTGAAGTTGTTGAGTTCCTCCTGCATGGCCAACACCCAGTCCGGATCTAGCAAGGCCTCCTCTACCCTGAAAGGCTCAATAGAAGAGACAAAAGAGTAATGTTCACAAAAATTAACTAATCTAGATCGAGTAGTTACTCCCTTGCTAATATCACCCAGAATTTGGTCGACGGGATGATCCCTTTGAATCATCGCTCGAACTTGGGTTGGAGGTGCCGGTTGCGCTTCTTCCTCCATCGCATGATCAACTTGTGCTCCCCCTTGATCACATGCCTCCTGTTGATGAACCTGTTCATCGTCTTGAGTCGGGGGATTCACCATAATTGAGGAAGATGGTTGATCTTGCTCATCTTGTTCCTGTGGCCGCACTTCTCCAATCGCCATGGTGCGTATGGCGGCCGTTGGAACATCTTCTTCATCTACATCATCACAATCAATAACTTGCTCTCTTGGAGAGCCATTAGTCTCATCAAATACAACGTCACTAGAGACTTCAACCAAACCCGATGATTTGTTGAAGACTCTATACGCCTTTGTATTTGAGTCATAACCTAACAAAAACACTTCTACAGCTTTGGGAGCAAACTTAGAATTCCTACCCTTCTTCACTAGAATGTAGCATTTACTCCCAAATACACGAAAGTACGATACATTGGGTTTGTTACCGGTTAGTAGCTCATACGACGTCTTCTTGAGGAGGCGATGAAGGTAGACCCTGTTGATGGCGTGGCAAGCCGTGTTCACGGCTTCCGTCCAAAAGCACTCGGGGGTCTTGAACTCTCCTAGCATCGTCCTCGCCATGTCGATGAGCGTCCTGTTCTTCCTCTCTACCACACCATTTTGCTGTGGTGTGTAGGGAGCGGAGAACTCGTGCTTGATCCCTTCCTCTTCAAGGAACTCCTCCACTTGAAGGTTCTTGAACTCGGATCCGTTGTCGCTCCTTATCTTCTTCACTTTGAGCTCAAACTCATTTTGAGCTCTCCTGAGGAAGCGTTTGAGGGTCCCTTGGGTTTCGGACTTTTCCTGCAAAAAGAACACCCAAGTGAAGCGGGAAAAGTCATCAACAATAACTAAACCATACTTACTTCCTCCTATGCTCAGATAGGCGACGGGTCCAAAAAGGTCCATATGCAGCATCTCCAAGGGTCTTGATGTCGTCATCACATTTTTGGTGTGATGAGAGCCTCCTACTTGTTTCCCTGCTTGACAAGCTGCACAAGGTCTATCTTTTTCGAATTGAACATTAGTTAGACCTATTACATGTTCTCCCTTTAGAAGCTTGTGAAGGTTCTTCATCCCCACATGTGCTAAGCGGCGATGCCACAGCCAGCCCATGCTAGTCTTAGCTATTAAGCATGCATCTAGACCGGCCTCTTCTTTTGCAAAATCAACTAAATAAAGTTTGCCGTCTAATACACCCTTAAAAGCTAGTGAACCATCACTTCTTCTAAAGACAGACACATCTACATTTGTAAATAGACAGTTATATCCCATATTGCATAGTTGACTCACAGATAGCAAATTATATCCAAGAGACTCAACTAAAAACACATTAGATATGGAGTGCTCATTAGAAATTGCAATTTTACCTAAACCTTTTACCTTGCCTTGATTCCCATCACCGAATATAATTGAATCTTGGGAATCCTTATTCTTGACGTAGGAGGTGAACATCTTCTTCTCCCCCGTCATATGGTTTGTGCATCCGCTGTCTATAATCCAGCTTGAACCCCCGGATGCATAAACCTGCAAGGCAAATTTAGGCTTGGGTTTTAGGTACCCAACTCATGTTGGGTCCTGCAAGGTTAGCACAAATATTCTTAGGGACCCAAATGCAAGTTTTATCTCCCTTGCATCTTGCCCCTAACTTCCTAGCAATTACCTTTTTACCCTTTCTACAAATAGCAAAGGGAGCATTGCAAGCATAATAAATGGTAGAAGGTTCATTTGCTACTTTCCTAGGAGCATGAATAACATTCTTTTTAGGAACAACATTTTTCCTAGTAACATTTCTATCATACACATATGAAGAACTAGGAGCAAACATGGTATGAGAATCATAAACATATGAATCATTACAAGCATTTCTAGCATGTCTCCTATCATGGTACATAAAGGCATGGTTCCTTTTTGCACTACTAGCCATAGGGGCCTTCCCTTTCTCCTTGGCGGGAATGGGAGCCTTATGGCTTGTTAAGTTCTTGGCTTCCCTTTTGAAGCCAAGCCCATCCTTAATTGAGGGGTGTCTACCAATTGTGTAGGCATCCCTTGCAAATTTTAGCTTATCGAAATCATTCTTGCTAGTCTTAAGTTGAGCATTAAGACTAGCCAGTTCATCATTAAGCTTGGAAATTGAAACTAGGTGTTCACTACAAGCATCAATGTCAAAATCTTTACACCTAGTACAAATTTCAACATGTTCTACACAAGAATTGGATTTATTTGCTACTTCTAATTTAGCATTTAAATCATTGTTGACACTTTTCAAAGTAGAAATGGTTTCATGACAAGTAGATAGTTCAAAAGAAAGCATTTCATTTCTTTTAATTTCTAATGCAAGAGATTTTTGAGCCTCTACAAACTTATCATGTTCTTCATATAACAAATCCTCTTGCTTTTCTAAAAGTATATTCTTTTCATTCAAGGCATCAATTAATTCATTAATTTTGTCTATCTTAGATCTATCTAAGCCCTTGAATAAACATGAATAATCTACTTCATCCTCACTAGATTCATCATCACTAGAAGAATCATAAGTATTAGCATTACGAGTGATTACCTTCTTTTCCCTTGCCATGAGGCAAGTGTGATGCTCGTTGGGGAAGAGAGCCGATTTGTTGAAGGCAGTGGCGGCGAGTCCCTCATTGTCGGAGTCGGAGGAGGAGCAATCCGAATCCCACTCCTTGCCGAGATGCGCCTCGCCTTTGGCCTTCTTGTAATTCTTTTTCTTTTCCCATTTTCCACTCTTCTTTTCCTGGTCACTATCATTATCGGGACAATTAGCGATAAAGTGACCAATCTTACCACACTTGAAGCATGAGCGCTTCCCCTTCGTCTTGGTCTTGTTGGGATGCTCCTTGCGACCCCTTAGCGCCGTCTTGAAGCGCTTAATAATGAGGGCCATTTCTTCTTCATTAAGACCGGCCGCCTCAATTTGCGCCACCTTGCTGGGTAGCGCCTCCTTGTTCCCTGTGGCTTTGAGAGCAAAAGGTTGCGGCTCGTTGATCGGTCCATTCAAGGCGTCGTCCACATACCTTGCCTCCTTGATCATCATTCGCCCGCTGACGAATTTTCCTAGGACTTCTTCGGGCGACATTTTGGTGTACCTGGGATTCTCACGAATATTATTCACCAAATGAGGATCAAGAACGGTAAAGGACCTTAGCATTAGTCGGACGACGTCGTGGTCCGTCCATCGCGTGCTTCCGTAGCTCCTTATTTTGTTGATAAGGGTCTTGAGTCGGTTGTATGTCTGAGTTGGCTCCTCGCCCCTTATCATCGCGAACCGTCCAAGCTCGCCCTCCACCAACTCCATTTTGGTGAGCAAGGTAGCGTCGTTTCCCTCATGAGAGATCTTGAGGATATCCCAGATTTGCTTGGCGTTATCCAAGCCACTCACTTTATTATATTCATCCCTGCACAATGAGGCTAGAAGAACAGTAGTAGCTTGTGCATTCTTATGGATTTGCTCATTAATGAATATAGGACTATCCGAACTATTAAAGTGCATTCCACTATCTACAATCTCCCATATGCTAGGATGGAGAGAGAATAGGTGACTACGCATTTTGTGGCTCCAAAATCCGTAGTCCTCTCCATCAAAGTGTGGGGGCTTGCCGAGTGGAATGGAAAGCAAATGTGAATTTGAACTTTGCGGAATACGAGAGTAGTCAAAAGAAAAGTTAGAATTAACCGGTTTCCTTTGTTTGTCGTGGTCGTCGTCCTTTTGGGAAGAAGAGGACTCATCGCTATCATAGTAGACGATCTCCTTGATGCGTCTTGTCTTCTTCTTCTTCCCATCTTTTCGCTTGTGGCCCGAGCCCGAGTCATTGGACTTGTCATCCCTTGGCTCGTTGAAGAAGGACTCCTTCTCCTTGTCGTTGATCACAATTCCCTTCCCTTTAGGATCCATCTCTTCGGGCGGTTAGTCCCTTTCTTGAAGAGAACGGCTTTGATACCAATTGAGAGCACCTAGAGGGGGGGGGGGGGGTGAATAGGTGATCCTGTAAAACTTCAAAACTTAAGCCACAAAAACTTGTTAAGTGTTAGCACAGTTCTTGCCAAGTGGCTAGAGAGGAGTCAAAACACAATAACCACAAGAAAGCAATCACAGAGATGACACGGTGGTTATCCCGTGGTTCGGCCAAGTACAAAACTTGCCTACTCCACGTTGTGGCGTCCCAACGGACGAGAGTTGCACTCAACTCCTCTCAAGTGATCCAATGATCAACTTGAATACCACGGTGTTTTTTCTTTCCTTTGATCTTTTCCCGTTTGCGAGGAATCTCCACAACTTGGAGTCTCTCGCCCTTACAATTGAGTTCACAAAGAAATACGGAGTAAGGTGGGAATGAGCAACGCACACAAGACTCGAAAATCAGAGCAACAACACGCACACAAGTCGCAACAAGAGCTCGCAACGCAACACAAAGAGTTCACAACTCCACAAGAGCTCTATATGCTATCACAATGAAACGAATGCGTGAGATTGATGTCTTGGTGCTTAGAAGAGTTGTAGGAATGCTTGGTGTGCTCCTCCATGCGCCTAGGGGACCCTTTTATAGCCCCAAGGCAGCTAGGAGCCGTTGGGAACAAATCTGGAAGGCCATCTTTGCCTTCTGTCTCGTGGCGCACCGGACAGTCCGGTGCACACCGGACACTGTCCGGTGCCCGATTTGTTTCCTTAAACAGCGCATCCGACCGTTGCTGTCAGAGTCAGATCTGCGCACCGTTGGCGCACCGGACATGTCCGGTGCACACCGGACAGTCCGGTGCCCCATTCCGACCGTTGGCTCGGCCACATGTCGCGCGCCGATCGCGCGGCCGACCGTTGGCTCACCGGACAGTCCGGTGCACACCGGACAGTCCGGTGAGTTTTAGCCGAAGTCGCCGGAGAAAAACCCGAGAGCGGCCTCTTCGGTCGAGGCAGCCTGGCGCACCGGACACTGTCCGGTGCACCACCGGACAGTCCGGTGCCCCAGACCGAAACAGCCCCTTGGCTGCACACAACCAAGTCTTCTCTTCTTCTTCTTCTTTCTGTTTCTAATACTTAGACAAATATATTAGTACACAAAACCAATGTACTAAGACTTAGAAACATACCTTTGTTGTAGATTTGCACTTTGTTCAACCATAGGCATTGATTCTCATATAAGCACTTGTGTTGACACTCAATCACCAAAATACTTAGAAATGGCCCAAGGGCACATTTCCCTTTCAATTATGTTGTGATGGCTTTTCACAGAGGGGTTTCCTATATCGCTCTCCTCAGAAACCGTAGCGGGTTTTCTGAAGCTAGTGGAACTTTGTAAAGGCCTCGTAGTGTTGCTCTGCCTTGTCTCCTCGGTAGAGATGAATGGGACTTCTATACCCCTTGGCAAATGGGTAACATGACTTGTGGGTAAAGGGTACAACCTCTGCAGAGTGTAAAACTGGTATACTAGTCGTGCTCGCGGTCATGAGCAGCTCAGGACTCTCGCATGATTAACTTATGTAATTAAACTCAATTTGTCATATGCATAGCATTGTGGTTTTATAATTAATTTTGATCTATTATTACTCTGGTTTGGTATATACTTACATTTAGTAACTGCAAATAAAATCTGACCAACTTCTTAAAAGCAATGCTCATCTTTACCCTTTACTTGTTGATCAGCCTTACACTTCACATGAGCTCCCATCTTTGGTGAGTTCATGCATGAAAGGGAAATAGGGTCAAATCTTTTCCTAATTGATTTTGGTGGTTGAATTGCCCAACACAAATAATTGGACTAACTAGTTTGCTCTAGATTATAAGTTCTACAGGTGCCAAAGGTTCAACACAAACCAATAAAAAGTTGAAGAAAAGGTTCAAATAAAAAGAGCAAAAGACAACCGAAGGCAACCCTGGTCTGGCGCACCGGACAGTGTCCGGTGCACCAGTGAGATCGACTCCAAACTTGCCACCTTCGGGAATTTGGGAAGCCACTCCGCTATAATTCACCGGACTGTCCAGTGTGCCAACGGAGCAACGGCTAACTGCGCCAACGGTCGTCTGCAAAAGTCTATAGTGAACAGTGAACAGTGCAACTGCGCGAGCAGAAGTCAGAGCAGGCGCCAGATGGCGCACCGGACAGTGAACAGGACCTGTCCGGTGCACCATCGGACTATCCGGTGGCCCACATGTCAGAAGCTCCAACGGTCGAACCCTAACGGTTGGGTGACGTGGCTGGCGCACCGGACAGTGTCCGGTGCGCCATACGACAGCAGCCTTCCCCAACGGCCATTTTGGTGGTTGGGGCTATAAATACCCCCCAACCACCACTCTTCAAGGCATCCAAGCATTCACTACTCCTCATTCAATACAAGAGGAATACACAACACTCCAAGACACAAATCAAAGCCTCCGATCGAATCAAAGTCCACAATTCAACTCTAGTTTTTAGGACTTGTGAGAAGATTGACTTGTGTTCTTTCATTGTTCTTGTTGCCTGGTTGGCTTTCTTCTTTCTCTCATTCTTACTCTCAAAGCCTTATAAGCAAAGCAAGAGACACCAATTGTGTGGTGGTCCTTGCGGGGTCTAAGTGACCCGAGAAATCAAGGAAGGAAGCTCACTCGGTCTAAGTGACCGTTTGAGAGAGGGAAAGGGTTGAAAGAGACCCGGTCTTTGTGACCACCTCAACGGGGAGTAGGTTTGCAAGAACTGAACCTCAGTAAAACAAATCACCGTCTCATCCGCCTTATTTGCTTGCGATTTGTTTTTCGCCCTCTCTTTCGGACTCGATTATATTTCTAACACTAACTCCGGCTTGTAGTTGTGCTTAAAACTTTATAAATTTCAGATTTGCCTATTTACCCCCCTCTAGGCGACTTTCAATTGGGATCAGAGCCCGGTACTTCATTAGAGCCTAACCGCTCGAAGTGATGTCGGGAGATCACGCCAAGAAGGAGATGGTGACCGGCGAGAAGCCCGCCACAAGCCACGGGAAGGCTCCATCGGGAGAGTCCGGTAACAAGGTGAAGGGATCCCCTTCACACAACAAGTCGCATCGGAGCGGTGAGAAGAAAAAGAAGATGAAGAAAGTGGTCTACTACGAGACCGACTCTTCGTCGCCATCCACCTCCGGCTCCGACGCGCCGTCCATCACTTCTAAGCACCATGAGCGCAAGAAGTTTAGTAAGATCCCCCTACGCTACCCTCGCATTTCTAAACGCACTCCTTTACTGTTGTGGACTTGCTCTCAAATGCTATGAGTTAAGAACAAGGCAACACAGAAAATGTTAATCGATAAAGTCCTCCGTCCTTCGAAGCATTATTTCCCTTAGGATATAATGATTTTCGGACGAAGATTATGAAGGACGTACCTTCATAAACACAGCATACGATGACGAAAAATGAATCATAAGGAATATGAAGGATAACATAGATAATTATATATTATTATCAACTTATTATTATTGCGAAGAAACAGAAATGACATCGAATTACAAATGTACCTTCAGCTTGGAAGGAGATAAAAGTACAGGTGTGACGCAAAAGCAAATGACAAATCCGCGTGAACAGTACGGGGGTACTGTTCACCTATTTATAGACATGGGACACAACCCATACAAAATTACATTCATGCCCTTTACATTTGGTAATAATTCTATAGTAATCCACCGAGGTCTGAATAGCCTTTTCATCTTTAAGTCGGTTTCATTTTCTGCTAGCACGCCGAAGCTTTCCCGCTCACATCTTCGGCGCTGTATCAACCTTCGTATTGTTTTAGGCTTCTCCTACTGTGATTCCGACTCGAGTCCGAAGGTACCTGTTCACACATTATGCTCCAGAAATACTGTTAAATCCTGTTTTTGAGGACCTTCGTAAGCCGAAGGCCCCCAACAGTAGCCCCTCGCAATATTAATTTGTTTTAAAATAATAAATTTAGATTGCGACATGGACGAAGGCTTTAAGCCGAAGGTCCGAAAAAACACCTTCCCTTTGCTAGAATAGCAACATTCACTGACAGGCGGGGTCTTTCAATTTGCAACGCACTGGGCGTATAAATAAGATCATACTGCAAGCTCATTTGGCACGCTCTCTTGCCATCTGCTCCCGCTTACTCAATTTTTAGCTCTTGCGCACCAAGATTTTCTTAGCTTTTAAGTTTTGAAGCTTCGGCATTGAAAACAGTTTTTTAGTGCTTCCGAAGATGTTGAAGATAAGAAGGCTGCTGCCGAGATGAAGCTGAGTCTTGATGAAGAGAAGAATCTGGGGTTTCTTATAGCAATGTCGAAGACCAATACAAAAAAATCACCAAAGAGATTTTAGAAGGTTTGTCTGAAGATATTGATGACAGCGACAGTTATGATGTGGATAGTGGTGGTGAAGATTCCGAAGATCGCCCTTGGCGACCAAGCCATGCGGTTTTCGGCAAATCAAGTATCAAGGAAAATCATCTTGTCAATATGAGAGGAAGGTATTTCCGGGACTTGTCCGTTGTTAGGGCCGACGAAGGAGAAAAGACTTGTCCGAACCCTGAAGAAAATGAAGTCGTAGTGTACCGAAGCTTTTTGAAAGCTGGACTTAGATTTCCCCTGAGCAACTTTGTCGTAGAGGTGCTGAAAATATTCGAAGTCTATCTTCACCAACTTACCCCCGAAGCAATCATAAGGCTGAATATCTTCGTGTGGGCCGTGAGAAGCCAAGGTCTGGAGCCTGATGCGAAAAGTTTCTGCAATATACACGAATTATCATACGAGACAAAACCTTGGGGTAAGGAACAGTATCACAATAATTTTGGCTGCTACAGTTTCGTTTCTCGGTCTGGGTCAAGCTGTCCCGTGCCAACCTTTCGGAAGAGATGGCCCGGCGACTGGATGACAGAATGGTTTTATGTGAAGAATGACCTGACAGTACAGGAAGATATCAAAGGTATAATTATGCGCCCTATTTGGCAAAGCTTCGGCCTGCGGAGGCCGAAGGTTGAAATGAATGAAGCTGCCGAAGAATGCCAGAGAGCCTTCGGTGTTATTTGTTCTTTTATTGGAACAAGAGATTTGGTACAAGAGCATATTGCCTTCAGAGTATGGCCACTCGCGGAGAAATGGGAAATGCCGCAAGAAACCATAAAGGAGGCTGACGAAGGTGGACTTATCAGGCTGAAATATACTTTCAAGTTCGGAGATAAATTCGTTGAGCCAGATGATGACTGGCTAAAAAGCATTGAAAATTTAAGTGATGAACTACTTGGGGCTTACTCGAAGGCCGAAGATACTGCATTGTCAGCAGCCTTCGGAGGCCGAAAAAAGAAAAGACTGAACCGGGTGTTTGACGCAATCGGGTTTGTCTACCCTGATTATCGTTATCCCATTCGAGGGCAGAAAAGAAAAAGCACAACCTCTGCGAAAGAAGAAGCTGCAACTGTTTCTAGTGAGCCAGCACCGAAAAGGAAAAGGATAAAGGTCCTCACACATCGGCCACGCTATATTGAACCAGCCTCGATGCCTGAGTTCGCCGGAGAGACCTCTTCGGCCACCGAAGCTGAAAAGCCAATCAAGCCAACCTTGCTGCCAGAAGTCGCAGAAATGGCCGAAGCGCCAACAAAAACAGAATTGGAAAAACCAAAGATTTTGTTATCAGAAACCAAAGAGATGGCCGAAGCGCCATCGTCAGAAAAAATGGAAGAAGCAAAAGGATCAGCTGAAGGATCAAAAATATCAGAAGTTTTAAGTCCTTCAGCAAATGTTGAGACAACAAAAATCCAAAAGGGGCCCGCGGTGACTCCGAAAAGGAAGAGAATGGTCAATGTGTTAGATGTTCTGGAAACAATTAAGTCTTCAAACACAACTCCGAAGAAGACTGTTGCAACTTCCGAAGCGAAATCTGAAATTTCTGATACTAAGGCTCTAGAACAAGAAACTGAAGCTGAAGCTGGGCCCTCAGAGCCCACGAAAGTAAAATCCTTGGAAACCGAGGAAGAAAGAATAACAGAGCCAATTCTTGCTGAAGAAATCAGTACTGTTGCCCCCGAAGCATCCCCCAAGGTCCTTGATTATATTGTTCGTCATGCTTCGGGGAAAAAATTATCGGAAAAAGAAAAGCAAGAGGCCCAGCTTTACGCCCAAAAACTGAAGTATCCAAAGGGGGCGTTAATATTCAACGGCAGTGGAGAAGAGGACTTTTTGTATTGTCTCCCTGACAGCAAGGAGATTTCTGTCTGTCGGGAGATGAGCAAGAGCTTCGGATTCCCAACACTAGAAGACGGGCTCTCGGTGCTGTCGAAAAACGATCTGGCCGACAGCCTGGCATACAATAGCTTAAAGGTACAAAAAATGAGATCTTTGTACTTTTTCTTGAGACCAAAATTTTTCGTTTGCTTAAATCTATTGACGCACACACATTTTTCTTTGCAGGGCCTTATACTTAGCAATGCCCTCAGGGCCCAAAAAGATGCCGAAGACGAAGGGTGCGCTATAGCCCTGAGCAACCTTCGTTCCGAAGTAATTGAACTGAGGAACGAAGGTCTCGAAAAAGATAAAATATTACATTCGTTGATAAATAGAATAAAAGAAGACGAAGCTACTTTTAAAGGTCAAGCTGAGGCTCAGAAGCGTGAAATTGAAGATCTTCGAAAACAACTGGCCAGAGCCAAAGAGGAACGCCTACTTGAAGAAACGAAGCGAGAACTTAGCGATCAATGGGCAAATCATTTAGAGGGAACTGTTGAAGAGCTTCGTTCGTCCAAGAAAAGATGCTATAACAAATCTATGGAGTGTGTCAAGAAGTTGAAAGCTAGCTTTGCCAGCGTCGGCGCACTCTCGAGCGAAGAAAACTTCACAAGAGGCAACCCCGAAGGTCCCATCGAATGGATCGATCACGAAGCTGAGGCCTTCGAGGAAATTTTAAAAAGCCGCGGAGACATATGTGCTTTCTCGGGTGCCAGGGGAATTGCCACCATTTTGGAGAAAAAGGGCTGCGAGCATGTAAAGATTTTAGCGCAATCCGAAGCTGCCTTGTCCTTCGAAGATGCAAGAGATCCTTCGGCCGAAGCTAGCATGGTTGGTGGAAAATTTTTCACCGATGTCTGGGATAATGGTGGCCGAGAAATGGCCCGAGAAATTATTCGAAAAAGCGAAAAGGGCATTCACGATGCTAGAGAAGTAGCTGAGGCTGCTGAAAAAAGCGCAGAGCCCGAAGGGCAAATAGGTATTAACTAATGGTTTTTATTGTGTTGTAATTTTCGATTTTAAACTTCGTTCGCAATTTGTAATAGCAATTTAGCCGTATCCTGTCCTCCTTCAGATCCTACTAAAGCGTCTCCGGGCCCTCACCCGAAAGGAGACGACGAAATTAAAAAGATGGCTGAAGCTATCATGGATGAAGTTGTTAATCGACTCCTGAACGAGGCTACAGAAGTTGTTCTGAGAGAAGATTAAGTGCTATTGTAAAAACTGCTGAAATGTAACATGTGTAACATCTTGTAACCCTGAATATAATATACCTGCTTTTATTGTTCAATTCTTTACGATGCATGAAATTTTACATACGTACCGTTTTTGAGTCTTTGACGAAAAAACACCTTCCCTTCTTTTCATGCTTCGTGAAGAAGAATTTTTGTTTGTTACAACAATATCCGTAGTGTTCTGATGAATAATATCCAAGCTTCGTGAAGATATTTTCCGAAGCTATACTTCCGAAGATCAATAGTGTATCTCCTTGCGACTTAGCATGATTTTCCCCTTTTTCAAAACATTCTTCTGAAGATCGATATTGTGTCCCCCTCTTGTGCCATATGCAGCATGATGTATGATGCTTATGCTATGCGAAATGATGCGATGATGTTATGCTATGTAAAATGGTGTTTATTCCGAAGATACACACACATCCCTGCGATAAATCACATAATCTTTTTGAAACAGTGTTAACTTTTTGCTATAAGCCTCCCTTAGGAGCTTCTTCGCCTTTTACTTCAGCGGAATCAGCGTTTATTTTTCGCTGTAAGCCTCCCTTAGGAGCTTCTTCGCCTTTTACTTTCAGCGGTATTCGCGTTGACTTTTCGCGCTTCGCCTTTTACTTAGGCGGTATCAGCGTTGACTTTTCGCTGTAAGCTCTGCATTCCCTTTGGAACGACTTTGGAGCAGAAAACTTACACTGCGCTCCCTTTGGAACGGCTTTTTATGACTTCGGCAAGCTTACTATGCGTTCCTTAGAACGACTTTTTTGTTGCTTCGAAGAATTTTTGATAATTCGAAGGTCCTCCTTGTTATCGCAAATCTTTAAGCTTCAACAACTTAAGTTTGTGGAGAAAATATATTTTCCTTGTGGCAAACAACGAAACTATTACATGAAATCTAAACAATGTCCTTTATTACACAGAAAATAAAACTGAATGAAAAAGACTGCTATCAAGGTAGGATATTCGTCAATAGATGTGCTTTGACTCTGGCACAGTGCTGTTGACTGTGCGAGCTTCGGACTGTTCTCTGAAGTCCCTTTGGTGTGGAACATATTGGCTCCCTTCTGGCTGCTGGCCTTGTTGCAGCGGTGGTGGAGGCGGAGGCTGTTGCCAAGAAGCTTGAGGTTGACTCGCCGAAGCAACAGAAACTGCAGGGTGGTTGCCTACATATTCTGGGATGTAAGGCGAATGATACGAAGCAGTGTGCATGACCTGCTTCGGCTGAGCCTGTTGTGCTGCAGCTTCAGCTATTTCCTTTTGCTTCTGGATGGTAACATGGCACATCCTGGTGGTATGGCCTTTGTTCTCACCACAGAACAAGCAAAAAATTCTTCTTGGTTGATCGCCAAATCTTCCGCCGAAGCCCCTGGCGCCTCTGCCTCTCGGAGCTGGTGGTCGGAAGGAGCCTTGCTGTTGCCCCGAAGCCTGTGAGGAGCACTGTGGCCTTTGCTGCTGGCTCCCCCTATCATCATTTTGAGTAGAGTTGTGAATTGATCTAACGTGCCTCGGATAAAACCTCCCTCCGAAGCCCCTGGTCATTTCAGAAAACCTGAAAGCCTCCTCCCTTCTTTGACGAAAATCATTATCGGCTCGAATATACTCGTCCATCTTTTGGAGCAGCTTCTCCAAAGTTTGAGGAGGCTTCCTAGCAAAGTACTGAGCTGAAGGTCCTGGCAGAAGCCCCTTGATCATGGCCTCAATGACAATTTCGTTGGGCACTGTTGGTGCCTGTGCCCTCAAACGCAAGAACCTCCGTTCGTACGCCTGAAGGTACTCTTCGTGATCCTGGGTGCACTGGAATAGAGCTTGAGCAGTGACCGACTTCGTCTGAAACCCTTGGAAGCTGGTTAACAACAAGTCCTTCAGCTTTTGCCATGAAGTGATCGTTCCTGGTCGAAGGGAGGAATACCAGGTTTGAGCAACACTCCTGACAGCCATAACAAAAGATTTGGCCATGACTGCAGCATTGCCACCATACGAAGATACTGTTGCTTCGTAGCTCATCAAAAACTGCTTCGGGTCCGAGTGGCCATCAAATATGGGAAGCTGAGGCGGCTTGTAGGACGGAGGCCAAGGTGTAGCCTGCAGCTCAGCGGACAGAGGAGAAGCATCATCAAAAACAAAATTCCCATGATGGAAATTGTCATACCAGTCATCTTCGTTGAGGAAACCCTCCTGATGAAGGTCTTGGTGCTGAGGCCTTCGGTGTTGCTCATCCTGAGTAAGATGACGAACTTCTTCAGAGGCTTCGTCTATCTGCCTTTGCAGTTCAGCTAGCCTGGCCATCTTTTCCTTCTTCCTCTGCACCTGTTGATGAAGCATCTCCATGTCTCTGATTTCTTGGTCTATCTCATCCTCTGGCGGTGTCGGGCTAACAGCCTTCCTTTTCTGGCTTCGGGCCTCCCGAAGGGAGACAGTCTCCTGATTGTGGTCCAGCGGTTGCAGAGCTGCAGCCCCAGTTGCTGAAGCTTTCTTCGGCGCCATAGAGAAGGTTTATGATCGCCGAAGGTGTTCAAAAACTCAAAGAGTGGAAGTGAGTTCACCGGAGGTGGGCGCCAATGTTGTGGACTTGCTCTCAAATGCTATGAGTTAAGAACAAGGCAACACAGAAAATGTTAATCGATAAAGTCCTTCGTCCTTCGAAGCAGTATTTCCCTTAGGATATAATGATTTTCGGACGAAGATTATGAAGGACGTACCTTCATAAACACAGCATACGATGACGAAAAATGAATCATAAGGAATATGAAGGATAACATAGATAATTATATATTATTATCAACTTATTATTATTGCGAAGAAACAGAAATGACATCGAATTACAAATGTACCTTCAGCTTGGAAGGAGATAAAAGTACAGGTGTGACGCAAAAGCAAATGACAAATCCGCGTGAACAGTACGGGGGTACTGTTCACCTATTTATAGACACGGGACACAACCCATACAAAATTACATTCATGCCCTTTACATTTGGTAATAATTCTATAGTAATCCACCGAGGTCTGAATAGCCTTTTCATCTTTAAGTCGGTTTCATTTTCTGCTAGCACGCCGAAGCTTTCCCGCTCACATCTTCGGCGCTGTATCAACCTTCGTATTGTTTTAGGCTTCTCCTACTGTGATTCCGACTCGAGTCCGAAGGTACCTGTTCACACATTATGCTCCAGAAATACTGTTAAATCCTGTTTTTGAGGACCTTCGTAAGCCGAAGGCCCCCAACATTTACTTTCCGTCCCACTAGGCAAACCACCGGTTTTTTACGGTGAAGATTATTGTATGTGGAGTGATAAAATGAGGCACCATCTAACCTCACTCCACACTAGCATTTGGGACATTGTTGAGTTTGGTGCACAGGAACCATCCGTGGGGGATGAAGGCTATGACTCGGACGAGGTAGCCCAAGTCTGGCACTTCAACTCCCAAGCCACCACTATACTCCTTGCCTCTCTAAGTCGAGAGGAGTATAATAAGGTGCAAGGGTTAAAGAGTGCCAAAGAGATTTGGGACGTGCTCAAGACCGCGCACGAAGGAGATGAGGTGACCAAGATCACCAAGCGGGAAACGATCGAGGGGGAGCTCGATCGCTTCATGCTTCATCAAGGGGAGGAGCCACAAGCGATGTACAACCGGCTTAAGACCTTGGTGAACCAAGTGCGCAACCTCGGGAGCACCAAATGGGATGACCATGAAATGGTCAAGGTTATTCTTAGATCACTAATTTTTCTTAACCCTACTCAAGTTCAATTAATTTGTGGTGATCCTAGATATAAACTAATGTCTCCCGAGGAAGTGATAGGAAAATTTGTGAGCTTTGAATTGATGATCAAAGGCTCCAAGAAAATCATCGAGCAAGGCGCCACCTCCACTCCCGAGGTGCAACCCGTTGCCTTCAAAGCAATGGAGGAGAAGAAAGAAGAGTCTACATCAAGTAGGCTCCCCATCGACGCCTCCAAGCTCGACAATGTGGAGATGACTTTAATCATCAAAAGCTTTCGCCAAATCCTCAATCAAAGGAGGGGGAAGGATTACAAACCCCACTCCAAGAAGGTTTGCTACAAATGTGGTAAGCCCGGTCATTTTATCGCTAAATGTCCTTTGTCTAGTGATAGTGACAGGGATAACGACAAGAAGGAAAGAAGGAAGGAGAAGAAGAAGTATTACAAGAAGAAGGGCGGCGATGCCCATGTTTGTCGGGAATGGGACTCCGACGAGAGCTCCACCGACTCCTCCGACGACGAGGACGCCACCAACATCGCCGTCAACAAGGGACTCCTCTTCCCCAACGTCGGCCACAAGTGCCTCATGGCAAAAGACGGCAAAAATAAGAAGGTAAAATCTAGAGCTTCCACTAAATATGCAACATCTAGTGATGAGTCTAGCTCTAGTGAAGATGAGGATGATTTGCTCACCCTTTTTGCCAACTTAAACATGCAACAAAAAGAAAAATTGAATGAATTGATTAGTGCTATTCATGAGAAGGATGAACTCTTGGATAGCCAAGAGGACTTCCTAATTAAGGAAAATAAGAAGCATGTTAAGGTTAAAAATGCTTATGCTTAGGAAGTAGAGAAATGTGAAAAATTAACTAGTGAGCTAAGCACTTGCCATGACACTATTTCCAACCTTAGATTCGAGAATGATAAATTAATTGCTAAGGTTGAGAAATTAAATGTTAGTGATGATTCTCTTGCCAACCTTAAAAATGATGATGCTAGTTTAATTGTGTCGGGGACCATAATTAGGGGTACCCTCAAGGCTCCTAATTCTCAGCTGGTAACCCCCATCAGCATAAAGCTGCAAAGGCCTGATGGGTGCGATTAAGTCAGGGATCAGTCCATTCGAGGGACTCGATCACGCCTCGCCCGAGCCTAGCCTCGGACAAGGGCAACCGACCCCGGAGGATTTCCGTATCGCCCGAGGCCCCCCCTCCAGCGGCGAACATATTTCCGGCTCGCCCGAGGCCCTGTCTTCGCCAAGAAGCAACCCTGACCGAATCGCCGCACCGACCGGCCAAATCGCAGGAGCATTTAATGCAAAGGTGGCCTGACACCTTTATCCTGACGCGCGCCCCCTAGCCGGCAGAGCCGAAGTGACCGCCGTCACTTCGCCGCTCCACTGACCGGCCTGACAGAAGGACAGCGCCGCCTGCGCCACTCCGACGGTGCCACTTGACAGAGTGAGACTGACAGGCAGTCAGGCCCGGTCGAAGGCACCATAGGAAGCTCCTCTTCGCCCGACCCAGGGCTCGGACTCGGGCTAAGTCCCGGAAGACGACGAACTCCGCTCCGCCCGACCCAGGGCTCGGACTCGGGCTAAGTCCCGGAAGACGGCGAACTCCGCTCCGCCCGACCCAGGGCTCGGACTCGGGCTAAGTCCCGGAAGACGGTGAACTCCGCTCCGCCCGACCCAGGGCTCGGACTCGGGCTAAGTCCCGGAAGACGGCGAACTCCGCTCCGCCCGACCCAGGGCTCGGACTCGGGCTAAGTCCCGGAAGACGGCGAACTCCGCTCCGCCCGACCCAGGGCTCGGACTCGGCCTAAGTCCCGGAAGACGACGAACTTCGCTCTGCCCGATCCAGGGCTCGGACTTGGGCTCAGCCCCAGAAGACGACGAACTCCACTCCGCCCGACCCCAGGGCTCGGACTCCGCCCTGGCCTCAGCCGACGGCCTCCGCCTCGCCCGACCCAGGGGCTCGGACTCGACCTCGGCCACGGAAGACAGACTCGACCTCGGCTTCGGAGGAGCTTCCACATCGCCCAACCTAGGGCGCAGACCAGCCACGTCAACAGGAGGCGCCATCATCACCCTACCCCGAGCTGACTCGGGCCGCAGGAAACAAGACCGGCGTCCCATCTGGCTCGCTCCGCCAGATAGGCAATGATGGTGCCCCGCATACTCTGTGACGACGGCGGCTCTCAGCCCCCTTACGGAAGCAAGAGGAAGTCAGCAAGGATTCAACTGCTCCGACAGCTGTCCCTCCGCCAGGCTCCATCGCTCCTCCGACGGCCACGACATCACCCCAGCTGGGTGCCAAAATCTCTCCGGCTGCCACAACAGCATGTACTTAGGGCGCTAGCTCTCCTCCGGTAGACACGTAGCACTCTGCTACACCCCCCATTGTACACCTGGATCCTCTCCTTACGCCTATAAAAGGAAGGACCAGGGCCCTCTTAGAGAAGGTTGGTCGTGCGGGGACGAGGACGAGACAGGCGCTCGCTTGAAGCCGCTCGCTCCCTCTCCCGCGTGGACGCTTGTAACCCCCTACTGCAAGTGCACCCGACCTGGGCGCAGGACAAACACGAAGGCCGCGGGATTTCCACCTCTCTCACGCCCATCTCCGGCCACCTCGCTTTCCCCCCTTCGCGCTCGGCCTCGCGCTCGACCCATCTGGGCTGGGGCACGCGGCGACATTCACTCGTCGGCTTAGGGACCCCCCGGTCTCGAAACGCCGACAGTTGGCGCGCCAGGTAGGGGTCTGCTGCGTGTTGACGAACAGCTTCCCGTCAAGCTCCAGATGGGCAGTCTCCAGCAACCTCTCCAACCCGGGACGGTGCTCTGTTTCGGGAGTCTTGAGTTCATGTCCCTCGACGGCAGCTACGACATGATACTCCTTCCACCACCGCGCGACAACGACAATGGCGGCCGACAGCCCGCCCACCGGGCGGCGGAATCGACGACGTCTTCCCCGCGTGGTGGAAGAACAACCTTCGAGCTCATCCCGCCCTCTTCCCCGCCGACGGAGGGGAAGGCGGGGCAACCAAGGCCAAGTAGGAGGCAGCGCCTCGTCGGCTGTCGAGCGAGTCGACAGCGCCGGCACCCCAACGGGGGGCGCACCGGGTATCGACTTCACGCTTGAGACGAAGACGAGCGTCGTCTCCCCGCGACACGCCAATCCCGAGCAAGCGGACGACGCCAGCGCGCTCGCGAAAAGCTTGCTGGACGTCACCCTCGTACCTGAGACGATGGTGCAGTCAGTCCCCGACGTGACTTTATTGCCGCTCGTCGACCAAGAGGTACCGACCGATTCCCATCCCACGTCATTTGGATTCAGCCTCAACCCGCCTAGCGACCCCGCTTTGGCGGGTGCTCTCGTAGAGGCGAGTCCAGACCCACTGGGGTTTCGTATGCGGTCACCTTGGGACCGGCTGACGGACGTCTCGACCTATGGGCCCTCCGGGTCCGAGGAAGACGATGAGCCCAGCTTCTGTCGGGATTTCTCTGGACTTGGCAACCCCAGTGCCATGCGGGACTTCATGACCGCATGTGACTACTGCCTCTCCGACTGTTCCGACGGTAGCCGTAGCCTCGGCGACGAGGACTGCGGCCCAAGTCGCGAATGCTTCCACGTCGATCTAGGGGGTCTCTCCGAAGGCAACCATCTCAGCATGCCGGGGGACAGTGATCTCCCTAGGCCAGTGCCTCGCGTTGACATCCCACGGGAGCTAGCTATGGTCCCCGTTCAGGCGGGGGGCCATGACCCACAGCTCGAGCAAATCCGCGGGGTGCAGGCCAGGCTCGACGAGGGAGCAGGAGCGCTTGAGCCGATCCGCCGGGACGTCGGGCAGGCATGGGCGGGCCAACCCCCGACCGGAGAAATACGTCATCTACCCTAGGGCTTGCAGCACCGCATCGCCGACGACGTCAGGGTCAGGCCACCACCCGCATCTAGTGGGGTCGGCCAGAACCTGGCTGCAGCAGCGATGCTTCTCCGCGCGATGCCGGAGCCATCAACCACCGAGGGGCGGTGAATCCAGGGGGAGCTCAAGAATCTCCTGGAAGGCGCCGCAGTCCGACGGGCCGAGAGCTCTGCCTCCCGAAGGCAGGGGTACCCCTCGAAACCTCATGCCGCGACTTCCCGATTCATGTGGGAAGCCTCGGTCTACACCGGGCGCACGCGCAACACCGCGCCTGCGGCCCCGGGTCGCCTCGGCAACGAGCACCATCACCGTGACCGTCGGGCCCACCTCGACGAGAGGGTGCGCTGAGGCTACCACCCCAGGCGTGGGGGACGCTACGACAGCGGGGAGGATCGGAGTCCCTCGCCCGAACCACCCGGTCCGCAGGCCTTCGGCCGGGCCATCCGACGGGCGCCGTTCCCGACCCGGTTCCGACCCCCGACTACTATCACAAAGTACTCGGGGGAGACGAGACCAGAACTGTGGCTCGCGGACTACCGTCTGGCCTGCCAACTGGGTGGAACGGACGATGACAACCTCATCATCCGCAACCTCCCCCTGTTCCTCTCCGACACCGCTCGCGCCTGGTTGGAGCACCTGCCTCCGGGGCAGATCTCCAACTGGGACGACCTAGTCCAAGCTTTCGCCGGCAATTTCCAGGGCACGTACGTGCGCCCCGGGAATTCCTGGGACCTCCGAAGCTGCCGACAGCAGCCGGGAGAGTCTCTCCGGGACTACATCCGGCGATTCTCGAAGCAGCGCACCGAGCTGCCCAACATCACCGACTCGGATGTCATCAGCGCGTTCCTCGGTGGCACCACCTGCCGCGACCTGGTGAGCAAGCTGGGTCACAAGACCCCCACCAGGGCGAGCGAGCTGATGGACATCGCCACCAAGTTCGCCTCCGGCCAGGAGGCGGTCGAGGCTATCTTCCGAAAGGACAAGCAGCCCCAGGGCCGCCCATCGGAAGATGCTCCCGAGGCGTCAACTCAGTGCGGCACCAAGAAGAAGGGCAAGAAGAAGTCGCAAGCGAAACGCGCCACCGCCGACGCGGACCTTGTCGCCGCCGCCGAGTACAAGAACCCTCGGAAACCCCTCAGAGGTGCCAACCTCTTCGACAAGATGCTCAAGGAGCCGTGCCCCTATCACCAGGGGCTCGTCAAGCACACCCTTGAGGAGTGCGTCATGCTTCGGCACCACTTCCACAGGGCCGGGCCACCCGCGGAGGGTGGCAGGGCCCGCGACGACGATAAGAAGGAAGATCACCAAGCAGGAGAGTTCCCCGAGGTCCG
This sequence comes from Zea mays, assembly GCF_902167145.1. NCBI lineage: Eukaryota > Viridiplantae > Streptophyta > Magnoliopsida > Poales > Poaceae > Zea > Zea mays. Next base: position 44,753,767 of record NC_050099.1, on the reverse strand, counting down.
TGACTGCTTCATGATCTACGGTGGGCAAGCGGCGAATGCCTCGGCTCGGCACCACAAGCAAGAGCGCCGGGAGGTCTGCTCGGTGAAGGTGGCGGCGCCAGTCTATCTAGACTGGTCCGACAAGCCCATCACCTTCGACCGAGCCGATCACCCTGACCATGTGCCGAGCCTGGGGAAATACCCACCCGTCGTCGACCCCGTCATCGGCGACGTCAGGCTCACCAAGGTCCTCATGGACGGAGGCAGCAACCTCAACATCATCTACGCCGAGACCCTCGGGCTCCTGCGTGTCGATCTGTCCTCCGTCCGGGCAGGCGCTGCGCCCTTCCATGGGATCATTCCCGGGAAGCGCGTCCAGCCCCTCGGACAACTCGACCTTCCCGTCTGCTTCAGAACACCCTCCAACTTCTGAAGGGAGACCCTGACGTTCGAGGTGGTCGGGTTCCGAGGAACCTACCACGCGGTACTGGGAAGACCATGCTACGCGAAGTTCATGGCCGTCCCCAACTACGCCTACCTGAAGCTCAAGATGTCGGGCCCCAACGGGGTCATCACCGTCGGCCCCACGTACAAACACGCGTTCGAATGTGACATGGAGTACGCCGAGGCCCTCGCCGAGTCCGAGGCCCTCATCACCGACCTGGAGAGCCTCTCGAAGGAGGTGCCAGACGTGAAGCGTCATGCCGGCAACTTTGAGCCAGCGGAGACGGTTAAGGCCGTTCCCCTCGACCCCAGCAGCGACGCCTCCAAGCAGATCCGGATCGGCTCCGGGCTCGATCCCAAATAGGAAGCAGTGCTCGTCGACTTTCTCCGCGCGAACGCCGACGTCTTCGCGTGGAGTCCCTCGGACATGCCCGGCATACCGAGGGATGTCGCCGAGCACTCGCTGGACGTCTGAGCCAGAGCCCAACCCGTCAAGCAGTCTCTGCGCCGATTCGACGAGGAGAAGCGCAGAGCCATAGGCGAGGAGATCCACAAGCTAATGGCGGTGGGGTTCATCAAAGAGGTGAAAGGCGTCAAGCTCAATCCCGAAAAGTGTGTCTCCGGGGTGCCCCGGGGCATGTTCTTGGGGTTCATCGTCTCCAAGCGGGGCATCAAAGCCAACCCGGAGAAGATCGCGACCATCGCGCAGCACCCCGAGCCCTAGTTGGGGACACCCGGGGGCTACACGCACCCCTGGGGAGGGCCGCTTGTCATCACCAAAATTCTAAAGCCCGGAACGTACAAGCTGACCAACAGTCAAGGCGAGGTCTACGGCAACGCTTGGAACATCCAACAGCTACGTCGCTTCTACCCTTAAGATGTTTTCAAGTTGTTCGTATACCTCGCCCCCACGCGAGTTTTAGTCGTCAAGGAAGGGTCAGCCTTGCCTCGGTAGAGCCCGACCCTCCCTCGGGGGCTAAAAAGGGGGGAACCCCTCTGCGTCAAGATTGGGGAACCCCTCTGCGTCCAAAATTTTCAATCAAAAAGGCTTTTGCGTTCCCCCGGCTATGTCGGAAGCAGGACCCCAAGGAGCGAATGCGGGTGCATGTAAGTGGCAAGGCCGACTGAGCCGAGGGACTCCTATGCCTCCGGGTTACGGACACCTCACTCGTCACCTGCCACGAAAAGTGACCCCTACTTGGGGAAACCACCCTGTTACTAACAGGCGAAGCCGGACACGCAAAATGAAAGGGAAAGGAGTACGACTTCATGCAACGGTAACAAAGTGTTCAGACCTCAGCGGTCGCAGAAAGACACACGTACATCCAACAGAAACTGTTCCAACAGAGTTAGGCGTCGCCTCGGGAAGGAGCCGCGCCTTCAGCTTCGTCCCCACCTTCGGCAAAGTCCATCCCGGCTTCCGACGACGGCGCAGGTGGGAGGATCTCTGCCTCAAAGGTGGTCGCCAGCACTGCGCTCGGACCCGCGGCGGCCGCATCGAGCCTCTGGACTTCTGCCAGGGCGGCTTCATCTTCATCGGGAAGGCAATACCCCTCGCTGACCCGCTCCAGGTCCACAACGTAGTGGGAAGCGAGCACGGCGAAGGCCCGCCTGACACCGTGGTGTAGCGCCTCGCGGAGTCTGCCGCGCACATGATCGCCCAAGACTTGAAGGCGACTTTGAGGGGAGCTTCCTGAGGGGACGTCGCCGGAGCCAAGGACCCAGCAAAAGTCCGAGACAGCCTCGGACATGGCCGCGTGGTCGGCCTCCCTCTGCTCGGCCGCCCCGACAAGCGCCTCGGCAAGCGCCTTGGCGGACTCATCAAGGGCGGACTCGAGCTCTGCGAACAGCCAGAAGAAAGATCTCAAACACAAGCAGAGGAAACAAGCAGGAACGAAAACCGAAGATGCCCAAGGCGTACCTCCGGCTCGGGCACGCTGCTCCGAGGCTGCGACCTGGGCTACGGCTAGGTCGGCTGCAAGGGTTTCGGCCCGGCTTTCGGCCTCGGCAGCCCGGCCCCGAGATTGGTCCCGCTCCTTGACGACCCGGTCGAACTCCGACTGCTGTCGTTGCGCTTCTGCGCGCGCCGCGGCCGCCTCCGCGCGCGCCGCTGCCGCCTCGGCTCTCAGATCGGTGCAGAGCAACCGAAGGTCCGCCACCTTGGCACCCTGCTGAGAGAGGCGCGCAGTAGCCTCAGCGAGCGAGGTCCTCAGGGATCGCAGCGAGCCCCAGACGTCGACCTCGTGGCGGATGAACGACGACTTGGCGGCGCTCAGATCCGTCAGATCCTGAGGGAAGGAAGCGGGGCGTCACGAGAGACGCCTTGGTCACAAAAGAGAAAAGGTATGCCTGAAACCGTTACCTGGAGGATTTTGGGGACGTCCCTGCAGAAAACCTCCAGCGACGACCGGAGCGACCCCACCGTTGCTTCGGCACAGTCGCGGAGCTCGTCCCAGGACTGGTCCTCCCATTCATCGTCGAGAACGAAGACGGGATCTGAGGCCTCACGGGTCCGGAACCGGAGCAACTAGCGCCGGCCCTCGGAGCTCCGCCGCACAGCGACGAGGCTGCCGCCCGGCGGGACGGATCGCGTCTCCACGCCCCCCTCTTCCGAGGCACCGAGCGCCGACGCCTCAGCTGTCTCGACGTCGGCAGCGACCGGTCGCTCCCCGACCGGGACGACGACGACTTCAGTAGCGACAGGTGCCCACATCGCCGGCACGTCCGGTGGGCCCGGGGCCACGTCCGCGTCAGCCGCCTCCCCTGTCACGATGGCCGCCTCAGCAGAAGAGCCAGCCTCGGGAACCCGCTCCACGGCGACTGGTGCGCCTGAGCCCCCTGCTGTGGAGCACCTTGCGAGAAGGTCAGCTGAACGGCAAGGCCCGGAGCGGCGCTGGCTGCGCAAGTCGGCGTCGTCTTAAGGGCCTTCCGGGGTGCCAGGTCAGTCAGGCCATGGCTTCACTTGCTGAGGGAAAAAAGAAAAATCACGGCCGGGACATACGAATGAAAAGCCAGGACGAAGACATTCCAAGATACTTACCCGCTCCGGGCCATGATCAACCGTGCTTGGGGGGAGGTCTCTCGGATCTCGACCCCCGGAGCCGCCGCCGAGGTCCGCTTCACCGACAGCTTCGGCACCACCCTTGCTTTGGGCGCCCTGGACGCCCGGGGGGCGGACTGCCCAGGCACTGCCACGACGACCTGAGGGTCGCTCCCCTGCGCGGCCGGCGTGGGCGGCGGCTCTCGGGGAGCAGACGCCTCGACCTGGCTCCCCGGGGTCGCCTCAACTCCTCCAGCCGAGGGGTCAAGTACCCTCTCGGATTGCCCCCGCCCCTCGGGCCGGGACCCCGGCGTCCCGACTCCGGGGACTGACGGCATCAGCCCGCTCGGGGGCTGGCTTGACGGCTCCTGGCCTAACCCCAAGCCAGGGCTGAGGCCAAGGCGGGCACCCATGTCGTCTTCCTCGTCATCATCTTCATCATCGTCGTCGTCGTCGGCCGTTTCCGGCGACGGCTTCCTCGGGAGCCCCTCCCTCTCCTGCCGGCGATGAAGCTTTTCCAAGGCGTCTCGAGCCCGCCTCCGCTCGCGGGCCCGGGCCTTCTCCGCGTCCTTCTTTTTCTTCTTCTCCTCCGCGGCAACCCGCCGCGCTGCTCGGTCCGCCGCATCCTGCGGGACCCGTGGCAGGGAAGGCTTGTGCCACCCTACCTCCTGAAGACGGATGGAAATCCTGACCGTAAAAACCAGGGGCAATCCGACGCAAGAAGAAAGAGGGAGTGGACACTCACCAGAGTCATGCACCCTTGGTCAGGGCACATCAAAGGCTGGGAGAAGGCGCTGGGGTCCGGCTTCCCCAACGCAACGGACACCCGCCCGTGGAGGACGTCGAAGGGAAGAGGATCAGAGGACATCCGCGAGCCCTCCAAGTCAGCCTCCGGTGTCATCTCCCAAAGCGGCAGTCGTCGCTCCGCCAAGGGAAGCACCCTCCGGCGGTGGATGGCGACAATCACTCCCACAGCGGTGAGTCCCCCCTTCCGCAACGCCTCCAAGGCCTTGAGAAGAGGTTCGAGGTTCTTCTGTCTTTCGTGCGGGGTCCCGTGGCGCCAAGCATCGGCGGTGGCGGTGACTACTCGCTGGGAGAACGGCGGGAGCAACTCGCCGTCATTCCGGAGGTAGAACCACCGGCGCTGCCACCCCTTGTTCGAGGACGCGAGGATGGCAGGAGTATACAGCGACGCCCGCGACTGTCTCAGCAGGAGGGTGCAGCCGTCGGCCCGCACTGCTGCGCGGACCTTCCTCTCCCCCGTCGGCGAAGCAAAAAGCTCCACGAAAAAGAGATGGGTCCACAAATCCCAATGGGGGGCGATCCCCAAGTACCCCTCACACACCGCTACGAAGATGGCGGCCTGCGAGATGGAGTTGGGGCTGAGGTTGTGCAACTCCACCCCGTAGTGGTGCAGGATCGCCCGCATGAAGCGGCTCGCCGGCACACCAAATCCCCGCTCGTGGAAGGAGACAAAGCTCACGATGTACCCCGACGGTGGGGACGGAGCGGCTCCACCCACGGGGGGAATCCATTCCGGTCGCTGCTCATCGGTGAGAGGGCGAAGTAAACCCTCGCCAACAAGATCCTCCAGATCACTCGCCGTCACCGTGGAAAAAGGCCATGGGTCGCGCGGCGAGATGATGGTCACCCGGTCAGCCATCACCGAGCGGAAGGGGTGGCGGCGCAAGGGACAGGGAGGGCGGTTTCCTCTTCTCTGGCTAAGTCTCTCGGGTTGCGAAAACCTAAGAGGGAGGCAGGAAGCGGAGCAAAGAACCATCGCCAGACCCTCTCCCGAGTATATAAAGACCAAGGCGAGACCGGTCCAAACATTTCGCCCGGACCGGACGCGAGATTCAAAAACGCAAAGCGAAACAGCCGTTCCCCGAACGGCTCGCGCACGCGCAACGGCCGTCCCGCGAACCACTCGCCCCGTCGCATTAACTCCGCGGCGGGACAGGCGGTGCCTCTGGCAGGAGAAGCGGGCGACGCTTCGCCTTCGCCATAATGACCGCGTCAAAAAAGGTACGCCGCGTCATTCGATTTCGTATCCTTTTCCTTTTTTCCTCTTTCTCTCTCTTGCAACAGGGACCAGGAAAGGGGGATACACCGAAAAGGATCCTTCCCCGTGAAGGAACCAGGCTCCGAGCCTCCCTACTGATCAGAGGTTCGAAGGCTGGCCCCCCGGAAGGGTTCGACAACCGCCTCAGATCGCGTGGGCTCTACACCCACTACTGGTCAGAGGTTCGAAGGCCGGCCCCTCGGAAGGGTTCCACGGCCGCCTCAGGCTACTCGGGCTCCACGCCCATTACTGATCAGGGGTTCGAAGGCTGGCCCCCGAAGGGTTCACAGCCGCCTCAGACGCCGAGCGAGGGATGACCATGGGTACGTTCGATACATAACCAAGGCTCGGGCTGCGCTCCCGAGGTACCTTAGGACATTTCCGAGACCAGGAGGAACGATCTTGTAACGGAATCCCATCGGAGGGAGGCATCGAGCCCTCGGACCCCGTCGCCAGGGGACCGGGTCCGGCAGATCACCCACAGGTACTTTTGGGCGTGCCTCCGGGCCCCTAGCCGACCCCTAACGAACGGGGCACGGACGTCCACTCGGATTACCCGCTTGCAGCTCACCGGAGACACCATGTTCGGCGCCCATCGAGGGCAACATGGCGCTTTCCCCCCTCCTCCTTGTGGAAAGGCGACGCAGGGGCGTATGTAAAAAAGCCGAGTCTGTCCCTGATCGCACTCTCGCCCTGTGCAGAGGCTCGGGGGCTGCTCTCGCAAACCCGGCTCCGGCCGCACCGTTGACAGCGTCAACATACCAGCCCGAGAACTTGGGACCCGACCGTACACCCGGGCTACGGCCAGCTCGCATGAGGGAACGACCAGACCAGCCGAAGCATTACGCGAGGCATTAAGACCTCAAAGGAGTGAAACCACTCCTCCGAGGCCTCGGGGGCTACACCCGGCGGGTGCGCTCGCACGCACCCACCGAAACAAAACGCAACCGAGAAAGGCTGGTCCCCTTGCAAAAAAGTGCGACGAAAGCCTCCAAGCGAGTGCTAACACTCCCTTCGAGGCTCGGGGGCTACTGTCGGGGACCATAATTAGGGGTACCCTCAAGGCTCCTAATTCTCAGCTGGTAACCCCCATCAGCATAAAGATGCAAAGGCCTGATGGGTGCGATTAAGTTAGGGATCAGTCCATTCGAGGGACTCGATCACGCCTCGCCCGAGCCTAGCCTCGGACAAGGGCAGCCGACCCCGGAGGATTTCCGTCTCGCCCGAGGCCCCCCTCCAGCGGTGAACATATTTCCGGCTCGCCCGAGGCCCTGTCTTCGCCAAGAAGCAACCCTGACCGAATCGCCGCACCGACCGGCCAAATCGCAGGAGCATTTAATGCAAAGGTGGCCTGACACCTTTATCCTGACGCGCGCCCCCCAGCCTGCAGAGCCGAAGTGACCGCCGTCACTTCGCCGCTCCACTGACCGGCCTGACAGAAGGACAGCGCCGCCTGCGCCACTCCGACTGTGGTGCCACTTGACAGAGTGAGACTGACAGGCAGTCAGGCCCGGTCGAAGGCACCATAGGAAGCTCCGCTTCGCCCGACCCAGGGCTCGGACTCGGGCTAAGTCCCGGAAGACGACGAACTCCGCTCCGCTCGACCCAGGGCTCGGACTCGGGCTAAGTCCCGGAAGACGGCGAACTCCGCTCCGCCCGACCCAGGGCTCGGACTCGGGCTAAGTCCCGGAAGACGGCGAACTCCGCTCCGCCCGACCCAGGGCTCGGACTCGGGCTAAGTCCCGGAAGACGGCGAACTCCGCTCCGCCCGACCCAGGGCTCGGACTCGGGCTAAGTCCCAAAAGACGACGAACTTCGCTCTGCCCGACCCAGGGCTCGGACTTAGGCTCAGCCCCAGAAGACGACGAACTCCACTCCGCCCGACCCCAGGGCTCGGACTCCGCCCTGGCCTCAGCCGACGGCCTCCGCCTCGTCCGACCCAGGGGCTCGGACTCGACCTCGGCCACAGAAGACAGACTCGACCTCGGCTTCGGAGGAGCTTCCACATCGCCCAACCTAGGGCGCAGACCAGCCACGTCAACAGGAGGCGCCATCATCACCCTACCTCGAGCTGACTCGGGCCGCAGGAAACAAGACCGGCGTCCCATTTGGCTCGCTCCGCCAGATAGGCAATGATGGCGCCCCACATACTCTGTGACGACGGCAGCTCTCAGCCCCCTTACGGAAGCAAGAGGACGTCAGCAAGGACTCAACCGCTCCGACAGCTGTCCCTCCGCCAGGCTCCATCGCTCCTCCGACGGCCACGACATCACCCTAGCTGGGTGCCAAAATCTCTCCGGCTGCCACAACGGCATGTACTTAGGGCGCTAGCTCTCCTCCGCTAGACACGTAGCACTCTGCTACACCCCCCATTGTACACCTGGATCCTCTCCTTACGCCTATAAAAGGAAGGACTAGGGCCCTCTTAGAGAAGGTTGGCCGCGTGGGGACGAGGACGAGACAGGCGCTCGCTTGAAGCCGCTCGCTCCCTCTCCCGCGTGGACGCTTGTAACCCCCTACTGCAAGCGCACCCGACCTGGGCGCGGGATGAACACGAAGGCCACGGGATTTCCACCTCTCTCACGCCCATCTCCGACCACCTCGCTTTCCCCCCTTCGTGCTCGGCCTCGCGCTCGACCCATCTGGGCTGGGGCACGCGGCGACATTCACTCGTCGGCTTAGGGACCCCCCCCGGTCTCGAAACGCCGACAAATTGCTAAGATTGATAAGTTGAATGAATCCATTGCTAGCCTTAAGATAGAAAATGATAAATTGATTGCTAAGGCTAAAAATTTAAATGTTTGCAATGATATTGTTTCCAATCTTAGAAATGAAAATGTCATGTTACATGCTAAGATTGATGAATTAAATATGTGCAAACCCTCTACATCTACCGTTGAGCAAGTTACTATTTGTACTAGATGTAGAGACATTAATGTTGATGCTATTCATGATCACCTAGACTTAATTAAACAACAAAATTATCACATAGCTCAACTTAGTGCTAAGATTAATGAGCATGACTTATAAAATGAAAATTTTAAATTTGCTAGAAGCATGCTCTATAATGGGAGACGCCCTGGCATTAAGGATGGCATTGGCTTCCAACAGGAAGACAATGTCAAGCTTAATGCCCCTAAGAAATTGTCTAACTTTGTCAAGGGCAAAGCTCCTATGGTTCAGGATAACGAGGGTTACATTTTATACCCTGTCGGTTATCCCGAACACAAAATTAGGAGAATTCACTCTAGGAAGTCTCACTCTGGCTCTCATCATGCTTGTATGTATAAGAGTGAGGCATCTAGCTCTAGGCAATCAACCCATGTTAAATTGCCTAAAAGGAAATCTCCTATTGCATCAAATGAACATAACATTTCATTTAAGACCTTTGATGCTTCATATGTTTTAACTAACAAATCAGGCAAAATAATTGCCAAATATGTTGGGGGCAAACACAAGGGGTCAAAGACTTGTGTTTGGGTACCCAAGGTACTTGTTTCTAATGTCAAAAGACCCAAGAATGTTTGGGTACCTAAGAACAAGGCCTAAATTTGTTTTGTAGGTTTATGCATCCGGGGGCTCAAGTTGGATAATTGATAGCGGGTGCACAAACCACATGACTGGGGAGAAAAGAATGTTCTTCTCCTACGAGAAAAACCATGATCCCCAAAGAGCTATCACATTCGGGGATGGAAATCAAGGTTTGGTCAAAGGACTTGGTAAAATTGCTATATCACCTGACCATTCTATTTCCAATGTTTTTCTTGTAGATTCTTTAGACTATAACTTGCTTTCAGTTTCTCAATTATGCAAAATGGGCTACAACTGTCTTTTTACGGATATAGGTGTTACTGTCTTTAGAAGAAGTGATGATTCAGTAGCATTTAAGGGAGTGTTAGAGGGTCAGCTATACTTAGTTGATTTTAATAGAGTTGAACTCGACACTTGCTTAATTGCTAAGACTAACATTGGTTGGCTCTGGCATCGCCGACTAGCCCACGTTGGGATGAAGAATCTTCATAAGCTTCTAAAGGGAGAACACATTTTGGGACTAACAAATGTTCATTTTGAGAAAGACAGGGTTTGTAGCGCATGTCAAGCAGGGAAGCAAGTTGGTGTTCATCATCCACACAAGAACATCATGACGACTGACAGGCCACATGAGCTACTCCACATGGACCTATTCGGCCCGATAGCTTACATAAGCATCGGCGGGAGTAAGTACTGTCTAGTTATTGTGGATGATTATTCTCGCTTCACTTGGGTGTTCTTTTTGCAGGAAAAATCTCAAACCCAAGAGACATTAAAGGGATTCTTGAGACGGGCTCAAAATGAGTTCGGCTTAAGGATCAAGAAGACTAGAAGCGACAACGGGGCGGAGTTCAAGAACTCACAAATAGAAGGTTTTCTTGAGGAGGAGGGCATCAAGCATGAGTTCTCCTCTCCGTACACTCCACAACAAAATGGTGTAGTGGAGAGGAAGAATAGAACTCTACTTGACATGGCGAGGACCATGCTTGATGAGTACAAGACTTCGGACCAGTTTTGGGTGGAAGCAATCAACACCGCTTGCTACGCCATCAACCGTCTCTACCTTCAACGAATCCTCAAGAAGACATCTTATGAACTCCTCACCGGTAAAAAGCCCAATGTTTCATATTTTAGAGTCTTTGGTAGCAAATGTTTTATTCTTGTTAAAAGAGGTAGAAAATCTAAATTTGCTCCTAAGGCTGTAGAAGGCTTTTTACTTGGTTATGACTTAAACACAAGGGCATATAGAGTCTTTAACAAGTCCACTGGACTAGTTGAAGTTTCTTGTGACATTGTGTTTGATGAGACTAACGGCTCTCAAGTGGAGCAAGTTGATCTTGATGAGCTAGATGATGAAGAGGCTCCATGTGTCGCGCTAAGGAACATGTCCATTGGGGATGTGTGTCCTAAGGAATCCGAAGAGCCTCCACATGCACAAGATCAACCATCTTCCTCCATGCAAGACACTCCACCAACCCAAGATGAGGATCAAGCTCAAGATGATGAAAATAAAGATCAAGAGGAGCCACCTCAAGAGGAGGACAATGATCAAGGGGGAGATGCTAATGATCAAGACAAGGAAGATGATGAGGGTCCAAGGCCGCCACACCCAAGAGTCCACCAAGCAATTCAACGAGATCACCCCGTGAACTCCATCCTCGGCGATATTCATAAGGGGGTAACCACTCGATCTCGTGTTGCTCATTTTTGTGAACATTACTCCTTTGTGTCTTCTATTGAACCATACAGGGTGGAAGATGCATTAAGGGATTCAGATTGGGTGTTGGCAATGCAAGAGGAACTCAACAACTTCACGAGGAATGAGGTATGGCATCTTATTCCACGTCCTAACCAAAATGTTGTAGGAACCAAGTGGGTCTTCCACAACAAGCAAGATGAGCATGGTGTGGTGACAAGGAACAAAGCCAGACTTGTGGCCAAGGGATATTCACAAGTTGAAGGTTTGGATTTTGGTGAAATCTAAGCACTCGTAGCTAGGCTTGAGTCAATTCGTATATTACTTGCCTATGCTAGTTACCATGGCTTCAAGCTTTATCAAATGGACGTAAAGAGTGCCTTCCTCAATGGACCAATCAAGGAGGAGGTCTATGTTGAGCAACCTCCCGGCTTTAAAGATAGTGAGTATCCTAACCACGTGTATAAACTCTCTAAGGCGCTTTATGGGCTCAAGCAAGCCCCAAGAGCATGGTATGAATGCCTAAGAGATTTTCTTATCGCTAATGGCTTCAAAGTCGGAAAAGCCGATCCTACTCTCTTTACTAAAACTATTGCAAATGATTTGTTTGTATGCCAAATTTATGTTGATGATATCATATTTGGGTCTACTAACAAATCTACTTGTGAAGAGTTTAGTAGGATAATGGTTCAAAAATTCAAGATGTCTATGATGGGGGAGTTGAAGTATTTCTTAGGATTTCAAGTCAAGCAACTCCAAGAGGGCACCTTCATTAGCCAAACAAAGTACATTCAAGACATACTCACCAAGTTTGGGATGAAGGATGCCAAGCCCATCAAGACACCCATGGGAACCAATGGGCATCTCGACCACGACACGGGAGGTAAATCCGTAGATCAAAAGGTATACCGGTCGATGATAGGATCTCTACTTTATTTATGTGCATCTCGACCAGATATTATGCTTTCCGTATGCATGTGTGCAAGATTCCAAGCCGATCCTAAGGAAGTTCACCTTAGGGCCGTGAAACGAATCTTGAGATATTTAGTTCATACTCCTAAGTTTGGCCTTTGGTACCCCAAGGGATCCACTTTTGATTTAATTGGATATTCAGATGCTGATTGGGCAGGGTGTAAAATTAATAGAAAGAGAACATCAGGGACTTGTTAGTTCTTGGGAAGATCCCTGGTGTCTTGGGCTTCAAAGAAATAAAATTATGTAGCTCTTTCTACCGCCGAAGCTAAGTACAGGCCATTGTTGCGCGCAGTTACTTTGGATGAGGCAAACCCTTAGGGACTATGGCTACAAATTAACCAAAGTCCCTCTCCTATGTGATAATGAGAGTGCAATCCGCATGGCGGATAATCTCATTGAGCACAGCCGCACTAAGCACATAGCCATTCGGTATCACTTTTTGAGGGATCACCAACAAAGGGGGGATATCGAGATTGCTTATGTTAGCACCAAAGAACAATTAGCCGATATCTTTACCAAACCATTAGATGAGAAAACTTTTACCAAACTTAGGCATGAACTAAACATTCTTGATTCTAGGAATTTTGATTGATATTTTGCACACATAGCTCATTTATATACCTTTGATCATATCTCTTTCACGTGCTATGACTAATGTATTTTCAAGTGTACTTCATGCTAAGTCATAGATTGAAAGGGAAATGGAGTCTTCGGCGAAAAGACAAGGCTTCCACTCCACTCCATCGAATTATTTCATCCTTCACCATCACTCCGCACCACTCTCCAATTTGGTATAATCTTCACTCATATATTGTTTGCCAAAGGGGGAGAGAAAGTAAAAGGGCTTATATTTCACTCACAAGTATCCGTTTTTAGTGATTCATGCCAAAGGGGGAGAAAGTATTAGCCAAAGCAAAAGGACCGCACCACCACCAATTTCAAAAATATAGTCTTTCAACGTTGTATTAAAAATAAGTTTTTCGATTGGTATCTTATTTTTTATATAATTTCAAATTGGTATGACCTCTTTCAAAATTAATATATAAAACCCTCTTGAACACTAAGAGGAGAATTTCATTGAGGGGGAGTTTTGTCTAGTCAAAGGAAAAGCATTTGAAACAGGGGAGAAAATATCAAATCTTGAAAATGCCTCTCAAAATCTTATTCATGTACCTTTGACTATTTGCAAAAGATTTTGAAAAAGAATTTCCAAAACATTTGCAAAAACAAAACAAGTGGTGCAAGCGAGGTCCAAAATGTTAAAATTAGAAGAAACCATCCATGCATATCTTATGAAATATAAATTGGTTTAATTCCAAGTAACCTTTGCACTTATCTTATGCAAACTAGTTCAATTCTTCACTTATATATTTGCTTTGGTTTGTGTTGGCATCAATCACCAAAAAGGGGGAGATTGAAAGGGAAATAGGGTCAAACCTTTTCCTAATTGATTTTGGTGGTTGAATTTCCCAACACAAATAATTGGACTAACTAGTTTGCTCTAGATTATAAGTTCTACAGGTGCCAAAGGTTCAACACAAACCAATAAAAAGTCCAAGAAAGGATTCAAATAAAAAGGGCAAAAGACAACCGAAGGCAACCCTGGTCTGGCGCACCAGACTGTCTGGTGTGCCACCGGACAGTGTCCGGTGCACCAGGGAGATCAACTCCAAACTTGCCACCTTCGGGAATTTGGGAAGCCGCTCCGCTATAATTCACCGGACTGTCCGGTGTAGCACCGTTCTGTCCGGTGTGCCAACGGAGCAACGACTAACTGCATCAACGGTCGTCTGCAAAAGTCTATAGTGAATAGTGAGACTGCGCGCGCAGAAATCAGAGCAGGCGCCAGATGGCGCATCGGACAGTGAACAGGACCTGTCTGGTGCACCACCGGACTGTCCGGTGGCCCACATGTCAGAAGCTCCAACGGTCGAACCCTAACGGTTAGGTGACGTGGCTGGCCCACCGGACTGTCCGGTGCGCCATACGACAGCAGCCTTCCCCAACGACCATTTTGGTGGTTGGGGCTATAAATACCCCCCAACCACCACTCTTCAAGGCATCCAAGCATTCACTACTCCTCATTCAATACAAGAGCAATACACAACACTCCAAGACACAAATCAAAGCCTCCGATCGAATCAAAGTTCACAATTCAACTCTAGTTTTTAGGACTTGTGAGAAGATAGACTTGTGTTCTTTTGTTGTTCTTGTTGCTTGGTTGGCTTTCTTCTTTCTCTCATTCTTACTCTCAAAGCCTTGTAAGCAAAGCAAGAGACACCAATTGTGTGGTGGTCCTTGCAGGGTCTAAGTGACCCAGGAAATCAAGGAAGTAAGCTCACTCGGTCTAAGTGACCGTTTGAGAGAGGGAAAGGGTTGAAAGAGACCCGGTCTTTGTGACCACCTCAACGGGGAGTAGGTTTGCAAGAACCGAACCTCGGTAAAACAAATCACTGTGTCATCCGCTTTATTTGCTTGCGATTTGTTTTTCATCCTCTCTTTCGGACTCGATTATATTTCTAACGCTAACCCCGGCTTGTAGTTGTGCTTAAAACTTTATAAATTTTAGATTTGCTTATTCACCCCCCTCTAGGCGACTTTCAATGCACATACTCCCCACAACTTGTTGAGATATGATCTTTTGTGAGCTCACCCTTGCGATATATAACCCCCCATAGGTGAAGAGCATGTAGCCCAGGAGGAGGACTACTACGAGGAGTACGAGCAAGTCTAGGTGGCGTCTCCCAGTCAGCTTAATGGCACCAAGGAATAATATTAGTTCGCTTTAGTGTTATCATTTATTTTTGTAAGACACTTGTGCTATGTAATAATGTTTGTGAAATTTATCTCTATACACTTGGTCATTATATATGTTGTTCTTCTTTGGCACACATATGAGACGCACCCATCTTTACCCCTTAAATTGGGTGTGACAAAAGTGGTATCAGAGGAAATGTTGACTGTAGGACGAAACCTAGATAGAACTGGACAAAACCCTTACCTACTATCCTTTACACTGATTCTTTCTATACTTTTATTGATCTTGTCTCACCTTTGGTTGTTCTACTCTGACTACTCTTATCTTTTCTACTCTAGAAAGACAAGAAGGATTTCACACCTTGGAATCCTACATCTAAGACTCCCTAAAGAGATGAGAGAACTAAGACAAAAATTATTTTCTCTATCTATAGTGTTTGGATGTTTGTGCTGATGATAAATGCTTGATTTGCTTCTTTGATTGACTGAAATAGTATAGTAGGGCATTCTAGCATGTACCATCATAAGGTAATGAATTAGTATTAGTAGGTGACACTCTAATTATGACCCAAAAGATCATGGCCTAAAATTTGGATGTCTCATAATTACTCGTCTTATATGTAATTCTATCTTACCATGTGTTTCTAACCCAGATGGTCAATACCAGGAAGGGAGGCGGTATCGATCTACCTTCTCGCAATCGCCGCAGGAGGATTGTTAACCAACCACAACCAAAGATGAATCCTTCGCCGAACCCTCCACCAGCTGGAATAGATCCTGTAGCTGCCGCTTAGATACAGCTGCTGCAGCAAATGTCGAATACCATGACAGAAATACAAGTGCAGATCCATTAGGAACGTCAGGAGATGCACCAGGAGCGACAGGAAATCTGGTAGGAACGACTGGAACGGCAACAACTACCATCTCTGCCTCCACCACCAGCTCCACCCCGGGACAAGCACCGGGAATTCATGAGTCACAAGCCACCCACATTCTCTAGCTCTTCAGATCCTCTTCAGGCAGATGATTGGCTGAAGACAGTGGATAAAATGCTCAATATTGCTCAATGTACTGATCGGGAGAAGGTTCTCTATGCATCGGGTCGCCTCACTGGCCCCGTTGTCGACTGGTGGGACTCCTATTGTGCTGCCCATGCTGCTGCTAATACTATTACCTAGGCAGAATTCTCTACACATTTGAGGAACTATCGTATTCCTGTTGGCCCGATGAAAATTAAGAAGAAGGAGTTCCTGTCACTCAAGCAAGGAAATATGACAATGAGTGAATACCACGATAAATTCATTCAGCTGTCAAGGAATGCTCCACAGGAGGTTGCTGATGATGAAAGGAACCAGGAGCAGTTCACGGAGGGACTCATTGGGCCACTCCAGTACCAGTTGATATCCCACACCTTCCCATCTTTCCAGAGGCTTCTAGACAAGGCCATCGCACTTGAACACAAACGTGTTCAGCTTGGCAAGATGAAAAGGAAGGCTATCACCCAGGGTCAGGGGAGCAGTAGTATCTGCCCTTGCTATGCTCCACCCCAGGGTACACCAGCTCGTCCTGGAGGAGGGCAACAGTCTCACCAGCGACCTGCTCAGCAGACACCACATGCGACACTGCAGACTCCACGTACTCGTCAGGCTGCCCCCACTGGCACCCCGGCGAGACCTGCTGGCCAGGGCACTACTACAGTGACCACTTGCTTTAAGTGTGGTGAGGTTGGGCATTATGCCAATGCTTGTCCAAAGAGGAATCCCAACACACCCGCTCGAAGCAATGTTTAGGGCAAGGAACAGACTCCAGCTACCAACAAGGGGTTCAGTATTGCCAAAGTCAACCAAGTCAGTGCTGAGGCTACTGCTGATGGTGCTGATATTGCTATTGGTATGTTCTTTGTAAATTCAGTTCCTGCAGCTATATTATTTTATTCTGGAGCTACGCGTTCGTTCATTCCTACTCGTTATGTCAATACAAATGAGTTACCCCTTCAAACTATGCAAAAACCCATGATAGTAATCACCCCTAAAGGGCCTATTGAAGCAAATTTTATGACTAATAGATTAACACTCACAATCATGGGGAGGGAATTTTGGTCTATGCCTATAGTGTTAGAAGAAAGCAGTATAGATCTGATTCTTGGTATGTTATGGTTAAGGAAAGCAAAGACAGTTATACATTGTGCTAGGTGAACCGTAGAACTCACTAGTCCAAAAGGAGAAAGATTCGAAGTCATGATTCCCTTAACCCCCTCCACCAGACCCGCCATATATCTAGTAGATGGTAAATTTGTGGGTAGACATATCCGTGTGGTTAGAGAGTTTCTAGATGTCTTTCTAGAGGAGTTACCCGGAATGCCACCAGATAGGGTAGTCAAGTTTGTTATTGATCTCCTACCTGGAACCGCTCCTATTTCTTAAAGACCATATAAGATGTCAGTGGAAGAATTAAAAGAACTTAAGAAACAACTAACAGAGTTGTAGGAGTCAAGATACATTCGTCCGAGTTTCTCACCTTGGGGAGCACCGATTCTGTTTGTATAGAAGAAGGATGGTTCACAGAGGATGTGTGTTGATTATAGATCACTTAATGATGTTACAATTAAAAACAATTACCCCTTACTTCATATTGAAGATTTATTTGATCAGATGAGAGGTGCTAGGGTATTCCCTAAGATTGATCTGAGATCGGGTTATCATCAAATGAAGATTAGGCCTTCTGATATTCCCAAGATGGCTTTCTCTACCCTATATGGTTTATATGAATTCACTGTCATGTCGTTTGGCTTGACTAATGCGCTAGCCTACTTCATGAATCTGATGAACAAGGTGTTTATGGAGTATCTTGATAAGTTCATCGTGGTATTCATCGACGACATCTTGGTTTATTCCAAGAATGATGGTGATCATGAGGAACATCTGCGATTGGTACTACAGAAGTTATGGGATAATCAACTCTATGCCAAGTATAGTAAGTGTGAGTTCTGGCTTGATGAAGTACCATGTCTTGGGCATATCATCTCCAATGGTGGAATCTCAGTGGATCCAGCTAAAGTGAGGGAGATAGTAGGATGGAAGATACCGAGTTCGGTCACTGAAATCTGAAGTTTTCTGGGACTCGCGGGTTATTACCGACGTTTTATTGAGGGATTCTCCAAGATAGCCAAGCCTATGACCTCATTGTTGGAAAAGGGAAGAGAGTTTAAGTGGACTCATGAATGCCAAGAAAGTTTCAATCAACTGAATTTTAGATTGATGTCACCCCCAATGTTGATTATGCCAGATCTGCAGAAGGGATTTGATATATATTGTGATGCGTGCCGCTAGGGCTTGGGGTGTGTTCTAATGCAAGAAGGACATGTCATTACCTATGTGTCTCGCCAGTTGTGGAAACATGAGTTGAACTACCCCACTCATGACTTGGAACTGGCATCCGTAGTGCATGCTCTCAAGATTTGGAGGCATTATATAATGGGGACTAAGTGTCAAGTCTATACTAATCATAAGAGCTTAAAGTATATCTTCACTCAGAAAGATCTCAACTTTAGGCAACGCCGTTGGTTAGAGCTCATCAAAGATTATGACTTGGAGATCCATTATCATCCGGGCAAGGCGAATCTGGTTGCGGATGCCTTGAGTCAGAAGGAACATGTTCATGCAGCTATAGTTGCCCAGTTACCCGATGAGTTAGTAGAAGACTTTGAAAGACTCAACCTGGGAATAGTTGCACATATTGAAGGGATCACTATAGAAGTGGAACCTACCTTGGAGCAAGATATATGCAAGGGTCATACCGGAGATGCTAAAATTCAAGAAATCAAAGATTTGATGGCAGAGTAGAGGTCCAAACTTCATGGAGGATGAGCAAGGCACAATATGATTCAAGAACAGGATATGTGTTCCTGAGATTAACAGCCTCCGTGAAACCATACTGAAGGAAGCCCATGACTCAGACTATTCTATTCATCCTGGTAGCACCAAGATGTATCAAGATCTGAAGCATAAGTACTGGTGGTATGGGCTGAAAAGAGATGTAGCTGCACACGTGGCTGTGTGTGATTTATGTCAAAGAGTAAAAGCTGAACATCAAAGGCCAGCTAGACTGCTACATTCGTTAAAGGTGCCCGAATAGAAGTGGGAAGAAATCGGTATGGAATTCATTGTTGGGTTACCTCGCACCCAGAAAGGTTATGATTCCATATGGGTGATCGTGGATAGATTAACCAAAGTGGCTAACTTTATTTCAGTCAAGACTACTTACAAGGGTTCTCAGTTGGCAGAGTTATATATGTCTCGAATTGTGTGCCTACATGGGGTACCTAAGAAGATTGTTTGTGATCAAGGATCTCAGTTTACCTCAAGATTTTGGAAGAGTCTTCATGAGAATATGGACACAAAGCTAAATTTTAGCTCGACCTATCATCCCCAAACTGGTGGCTAGACTGAGAGAACCAACCAAGTGCTTGAAGATATGTTGAGAGCTTGTGCTCTTAAGCATGGTGGCAGTTGGGACAAGAGTCTACCATATGCAGAGTTCTCTTACAATAACAGTTATCAAGCCAGTCTGAAGATCTCTCCATTTGAAGCTTTATATGGCAGAAAGTGCAGAACCCCTCTATATTGGGATCAGACTGGTGAGAGGCAGTTCTTCGGGACTGAAATTATTCAAGAGGTAGAAGAACAAGTTCGGATGATCAGAGAGAACTTGAGGATAGCACAGACTCGGCAGAAGAGCTATGCTGATAACCGAAGAAGACCACTGGAGTTTGAGGAAGGCGATCACGTATACCTAAAGGTGTCACCAATTCATGGAATGAGAAGATTCAAAGTTAAAGGAAGCTATCCCCTCGCTTTATTGGACCCTTCAAAATTCTTAAGCGAGTTGGGGAGATGGCTTACCAGCTTGAGCTACCAAATCATCTATCTGATGTTCATGATGTGTTCCACGTATCTCAACTTAAGAAATGTATTCGTGTCCTAGAGGAACGGTTGACAATGGAAGAACTTAGTGTGCAAGGAGATCTAACCTACACTGAGTATCCTATCAAGACCATTGATACTTTGACACAGGTTACAAGGAACAAAGTGATCAAAATGTGCAAAGTACAATGGAGCCAACATGGAGAAGACGAAGCTACCTAGGAGAGATAAGAAGAGTTGCGAGTAGAATTTCCTAATCTTTTCCCTAGTTCATCTTAATCTCGAGGTCGAGATTCCTTTTAAGGGGGGTAGGATTCGTAAACCCTTAAGTGCACTTATGTATATGCATAGTATCAAAATGTTGATTAACTCCTTAAAAAGAGAGAGCGTCTTCTTTTGGATATAAGTATATATATATGTGAAAAGAACATATGAATTCATGTATCATTTTGGAGTTATTGTGTTGTGCATTAATGTGTGTCATTTACTTATTTTAAAAGGTAATGAAAATCTATTTTAAAGACATCTTAATTAAATTTTTATGAACTTTCCTAAATCCCAAGATAGGATTTTTTTAGGTGTTACAAAATGTAAGAGCTCAAAAGTAAATTTCTCAAATGAAATGTAGAAAGTAAATTAAAGGGTTTAGATGACTCCGATTTTTTCTCGAGGTATCGAATAGTCGGCACTCTCCACTAGTCCTCATTGGAGCACCCGTGCAAGGGTATCATACCCCTTAGTCCTCGCAAGGACTAAGTGATCACTATGAGATGATTATTTGCCTATCCGGCGCGGTGAATCCCTCACAACCGTGTACAACGTTGAGCCGGATCACCAACAAAGCCTCCAGGGTGATCACCGAGCTCCAATCGCCACCAAGTCGTCTAAGTGATGCTGATCACCAAGAGTAACAAGCTCTAGACTTTCACTTGACCATGATAAGCCTAATGTGAGTGGTGTGTGCTCTAGGTGGCTCTCTCTTGCACTAATCAGGCCTTAACGATGGATTATGATTTGCTAATCACCATACTATGCAAAGGGGTCTTGCAAGCTCTATGGAATGAATACCAAGTGGTTGGGAAGCCAAGGCAATGAATGAGGCTATTGGAGGTATAAATATCTACGCATAAAAAACTAGTCATTTCTGTATAGCACAGTCGGATGGTGCACTAGATCGGTCCAGTGTGCCGCCAACGGCTAGTTGTCAGAACTAGCCGTTACACACACTACAACATATGTGACCTTCTATGACACTCTCATTACGTCATAAATAAGGGTTTTTGTCATAGTCTTTGTTGTTATGATGACCTCGTGATGAAAATGTCATCGTCATAGAAGGTGCATGTTAAAGGACCGTTTGCGAAAGGCAAAAGCATCATAAATGTAGCGACGAAAAATATATTCGTCATAAAATCTATGATGCTCTAAATCGTCATAAATAAGGTTCAGAAATGTCATAGAATGTAGCATTGTACCATTGCCACATGGCTGTTTTGTGACGGACATGTTTGTCATAAATATGCTGACATGGCAGCTGACGTGGCAAAAAAATGTGACGCTTAATTCG
Source organism: Zea mays (assembly GCF_902167145.1). Classification (NCBI taxonomy): domain Eukaryota; kingdom Viridiplantae; phylum Streptophyta; class Magnoliopsida; order Poales; family Poaceae; genus Zea; species Zea mays. The sequence goes on along the minus strand of NC_050099.1, from coordinate 44,732,794 downwards.
TCACAAGTAGGATGAGGTGGCCGCAAACAAATTATGACGACTATTTTCATCATAAAGCGTAATGACATAGCAGCTAACATGATGGGTTGATTACGTTTTCAGTTCATCGTTAATTGTAAAAACCAACATTCAATTGAATTCGAACTAAATCCTTCATACAATTTCATCAAACGACATGATTACACAATGTTTTCTAGCATCCACATATAATTAAATCATAAAACATCTCACACAAGTATTAAACATCAAACATGTTTAAATAAACTATAATTCAAATCCAAAAGCAAGTACAATAGGTTCAACAACCACAATCTATAGTTGAGCACAACATTCTGAAACTTGAAAGGTGCATGCATTATCCCAACATAAATCTCCACTCCGCCATTTGGTTTAATTGTTAGGAGGAACCATTGTCCTGATGCTCCAACTGCATCAGAGAACAGAGAACACATATACGAGTCTTTCTATACATGGAAAACATTGAAAAGAAGAGAAAATCACCATCACAACATAAATATATAATGGCCAAAGAAAGGAGTAACGAAGGACTAAACATTCTACACAGAATCTTGATATAAGAATATGCAGATATAAGGACTAACCATTATAGCATTCAATTTCTAAATATGTAAGTGATCATCTGCTTGTGAATTATTTGATGCAGGTTGATGTGGGTAGATGTGTATAACAACATAAGAAGCATGAATGATGAAGCATTAATTGCAATACAAAGGCATGGTAAAATTCAACAAGGAAAATAAGAGGGTCACATAATCATGCACTCACCAAAAAAATTAACAGACTATACAAAAGCAGTATGCCGAGCAAATCACTAGGAAACAACACACAAAGAAGGAAGTTGTAGGCATCAAACAAATGACCAAGAAAATGTATTTCCTAGAGGCATTCAAAAACGCCATTTTCAGAGCACATACCACTATTGATGACCAATTTCTTACTTAACACCACCGGGTACCTGCAAGGCCATATGAGCAGAAATGAGAGCGCACTTAGCGAATAAACTACAAAAATGTACAAACAGTAGGCTGATTATGTTGTTTTTGCCGTACATCAAAAGGGACCACATAGCACCAATTTTTCCTTTATAGGAGTGAGGAAATCCAGTGGGCATAACAGAGACAGGAATTGTATGTCACACTAAATTCCGATTTAATCATGACATGGATACAGGGTTAACAAGAAAATATAAAGTCCATATTAGATAGGTATGCAGATTATGACATATGCTGCAATAGGAAAGGACACATCAGTAGCATATCGCTTTCCTTTCAAACAACGAAATGTGAAATATGCAGATATGTGCAAAGGGGAATTGGGAATGGGAAATTACTGTTGGGTTGTTCGCTTCGGATTAAAACCGACAGTTTGGACTCCTGCAGCTGCAATTCATGGAGACAAAAACACTGTAGGAACAGTAGAAGCCAGTACAGATTAAAGTCAAGCCAACGGGATGTTGACTTCAGATCCAACATTTGGACCAGCTTGAATGAAACATTGTTACTAGCAACTACAAAAGGGTACTCCCAATCTGATCTCTGCCCTTGTACTTTGTTCAAAAGCATCTGAAATGAATTCTTCACGAGAATATGTACATGTGAATGGTCAAAAATAAAGAAATTAGAGAGACCAGGAAAAAGATATCAGATCTAAGGTCTTTACAGGGTAGTTCCTCGTAAAAAGGATGAGGTTCTTCAACAATATGAGTCCACCACAGGAGGCCGGAGACCTCCATAGGTATAACTCAATTATTGTTGGTACTTAATTGCTTATAATTGAAGTATTTTTTAAAAGTGCACAAAGAGTTAAATGTGTGAGTGACCCGAAACCCGACGGGTTCGGGTGCGTGTTTGGAATTGCACCCGCATTGTGGGCGGGTTTTGTGCCACCGACCCGAATACGACCCATTATAATCCCTAGGACCAATCTAGGCATGAGTTATTGTGTTATGCAAACATGTATGTCGGTTTGTGGTGTGCAGGTGTGGAGCACAAGTACGGTAGTCGATGGCGACGGTGAAGGTCATGCGGGTTCGTGACGATGGACAGGAGCGGTGAAGGACGAGCGTTGGGACTTGACCGAGGGACCAGAGTCATTGGGTGACTAGCCATATTGGCTGACACCTAGGAAACACACTCGCGCGAGGACGTGGTAGAGGGTGCCGTGTTACCGGTATGGTCGAGGACTGGTTAGACACGTGTCTAGGATGTGGGGATGAGCATGCGGCGCGCTAATTTCACGGTTGTTTAGTGGTTGATCCTCGAAAACCCACCCAACATTACGGACGGCGGGTTTTTGACCATGTTTGGCCTCAAAACTCGGTGGTGGCGGTTCCGAAGCGAATGGAATGCAGCACGTGGTGTCATCACAAAAGGGTGCGTCGAGGCGAAACAACTTCGTGTAGAGTGTGTGGACGTTAGATTAAAATCCTCGGAGTTGGTGCATTTTGCCCCCACAACTAAGTGGATAGGCTCTATGTATCCATGGGTAGTTTAGGAAATATAAATAACCATCTATAAATGGATAATTGGGTTGTTGGGGACAACCATCTCTTTGGCTAGCACTCTTGTGTTTTTGTTTAGAATACCCTAGTTTTTCATTTGCTAGTTTAATTGAGATCCACATATATTTTGCTCTCATTTGTGTGCTTGTAATCTTCAACTCTATATCCGGAGGAAGGGTGGCAAGATCCATCCACGGAGTAGTTTGAATCTTGTGCTCAGTTTTGTCTCCACGGTAGTTTTTGATTCGAATCTGCTATCACGTTCTTCCCTTCCGTTCGCTTTTAGATCTGTGGAAGAACCTTCGAGTTCTTGAGTTGGAGATTCGTTTGTGGATTGTTGGGTGCTGAGATGCACACTTTGGATCGCTGCATACGCCCCCTTGGTGCAGTTCTTGGTCGTGATCCAAGTTGATCTTAGTTTGAGTTTGTTTGAGAAAACCCCATTTTAATCTCTATTTTTAGATCTGCGATTGATTTACAAATCCGACTGAGTTAAAATTTGTGGATACCTTGGAATACCTCTTGCCAAGGTCTGTGCAAAATTTCAGCTCAATCGGAGTTCGTTTGGTTAAGTTTTGCATTCAAAAACTGAATTTTCGAGTTGCTAAAACCAGTACTAGATAGTGATATGGTTTTGGACCGATTCGGACTTTTTGATGTCCGATTGTGGTCCGTTTGTTTTGTTGGTCTCATGCGAGTCTTAGGAACATTTTGAAATCATGAGATCACTGGTTTGCTGATGTGCTTTTGGTTTGAGCGCTTTCTTCATCCCAATTGATGTTAAGTGCTCAATTTCAGTTTTCAGCATCAAAATTTGATTGGCTCTCATTCACCCCCTCTGGTCGCGTCATCGGTCCATCAGTAGTGGTTTGGAAGAATTAGAGGGTGTTTAAACCTCTAATAGATCAAAATCCTTCTCAAGCCTTGTCTGGTTATTTCTGTTCCATGTGAATTGGAGGGGATTGAGTATGATTGAGATGGATTTTAACTCGCTATGAATTTAAACGACTCAATCCCAGCAAATCCACATGAATTAACATTAAGACGAATATGCCCTCAATACAGTCGAATCCACTCGTATCTCCCACATTCCTGGCTAGAGTACCCAAAATAGACCTTAATTAGGCTAACAAAGCGATTAGCAATTATGCCTAGCTGATTAATCATATCTTATCGACCGTGTGAGATTAAATCATTACAATATCAAATTTGACAACTAAACTGGATCAATTAATGAATCCGGCCAAACAAATTACCTACTCAAACAAAAAAGCGTCAACTTTGGTTACCAAACAGATCTTTTTACCGGTCGAAAGCTGAGCGACATGTTTTTTGTCTTTTTATTTGAATTGCTAACAGGGCCTGTCTCTTTTAATATCTTTCACTAGTCTCTGAAAACCTTTAAACCTTGTTTTGATACTCTTGGATTATAATGGATTATTGGAAGAATTAGAGGGTGTTTAAATCTCTAAGGGCTGGTTTGGCAGACCAAAACCCAACCAGTTTTCCAGCCTTTTCTCCGGGAAGAAAGCCCACACGAAGATTGTCCATGGGTTGTTCATCTGTGTCATTTGGCAGCCCACAATCGGACTGAGATTCGTCCAAAAAAGACTATTTTCGGGAAACAACCCTGGCCTTGGGAGGCCAGGCGATTCTCCCGGTCGTCCTCATCCCATCTCCATCGAACTCCATCCCCACGCACGCCTCCTTGGACACCATCCCCGCGAGGTCCATCCCCACACACGTCTCCTCCACCGCCATCTCCGCGAGCACCTCCGCCTCCTTCCCGCATGCTCCTTTTGATCTCGACAAGGTTTGCGCGGGGTAGGCAAAACCGCCTAGCACCAGTCGAGCCCTCCCCCCTCCTCCTGCGAGTCGCGGCAACCCACGAGCGTGTCTATCCATCGACTTTCTGTCAGAAAAGGCCACTCGCGGTTTGTCGTGCACGCCGCGTCCAGGTTGGAATGGTTCGTTTCTTGGACTCGCGACTTCAGCCTTTGGTTACTCACTTACTCTCCTAGATATCATAGTGCCGCCTGTGGAATGGTCCGTTGCTGGTGCTACTTGCTCATGGAGTTATGGTGGTAGGCGTAGGCCACTTCGTCTGCCTCCTGGATTTCTCACTGCTGCATCGGCTCCGAAAGCAAATTAGGTGGCTAGAATAATTATGATTTATGTAATTCTTTTGTTGTTGTGTAGGTTATATTATATGGTCATTAATTGTGTCTTGTGTCATTTGAAACCAACAAATGATTCAAATATAGTATAATTAAGATGTTAGGATCATAGAGTTTGTTTCGATTACCACAATTTGGTATTACTAAGGTTTAGTGTATGCTAAGGTTGTGGCATGGCTAACAAGTGGCAAAATAGAATTATTTTTGTTCACTGTTTTTTCTGCTGAGAACATTTAAGCTACTACACTTTGAGATATTCTAGATACTATAGATGTTATTTGTTCCCTTGTACTAATCTTCCTTGTACTAATCTTAGTTGCATGTTATCTTTTTTTCAGACAACTATAGTTCTGTTATGGTGATTGTAGTACAGTTTCAGCTCTAACCTATGGAAAATTGAATGGCAGTTGCACTAATCTGTTGGTGGAATGATTTTCCCAGTAATTTCCTGGGCAAGCAGATGGCTGAGAACCATCTACCTTATGAGAAATGATGCCTTGTATGGTTCAGTATAGTTCTTGTATTGCTTGTTTGAATTAATTCCTGTATGGCAGTTGCACTAAACTGAATGGCAGTTGCACTTTGAGATATTCTTCTATTGCTGGTTTAAAACCATGGTGACTGTTCTTGTATGCATTCTGTATGAATTCTTGTTTAAAACCTGGTTGCTTCTATATGCATTCTTGTATGCCGTGTATGCATGGTGACTGTTCTTGTATGCATTCGTGTATGCAATATGTCCCAAACCGAATGGCATACAGAAAAATGTCACCAGTATGCATTCGTGTATGTACTAAACTGAATGGCAGTTGCTCCTTCCAAACGACCACTGATTAAATTGTCCTGTCAGTGGTTTTTACCCACTGAGGCCATGTTCGTTTTGTGCCAATCCATAGGGATTGAGGGGGATTAAATCCCCTACAAGTCAAAATCCTCTCCAATCCCTTCCAATCCCCCTCAATCCCTATGGTTTTAGGATCAAACGAACATGGCCTGAAAAATGAATGTATGGATAAAACCCTCCGCTGGAGTTTTTTCCTGTGCTAAAATAACCGCGGCTGCCAAACTGGTCCTAATAGATCAAAATCCTCCTCAAGCTTTGTCTGGTTATTTCGGTTCCATGTGAATTGAAGGGGGTTGAGTGTGATTGAGATGGATTTTAACTCGCTATTGATTGATTTAAACTGACTCAATGTCATCAAATTCACATAGATTGACGTCAAGGCGAACAAGCCAAATTTCATTCCAATCAATTCATATCTCCCACATTCCTAGCTAGAGTACCAAACTAGACCTTAATTAGGCTAACAAAGCGATTAGCAATTATGCCTAGCTGATTAATCATATCATATCGACCGTGAGAGCTTTAATCATTACAATACAAATTTGACAACTAAACCGAATCAATTAACGAACCCGGCCAAACAAATTACCTACTAAAACAAAAAAGAGCCAAATTTGGTTACCAAGGGACCTGTTCGCCAATCCAATGCCACACCTATTCTAGAAAACAATATCCAAGGCAAACTAATAAAGCTAGCTGTCGTAATCCAAACAGCAAGGGACAGGGGAGATGCAACAATTTAGTCAGTATGCATGGTGGAGACTACAAAACAGCAAATTCAGCATGACGTTTTCTTAATTGTTCGAGGCTACTATGATGTATGACCAAGTATAATGGTGTGGTAAACAAGGCTTTGGTTCAACCGAAAGCTCTGATGGCCTTTGGTAGTTACAGGACGAAGCGCACCGGGCCAATCGACACCTGGGTGGATTCACATTGAGGCCCTGTTCGTTTCGTTTGTGTCGGATTGCACCTGGAACCGGACGGAGCCGCTCCGTTCCCATTCCTCTCTCACAGTCACGCTCCGTTCCATTCACTCTGCAACCAAACAAAAAACAGAGCCGCTCTGTTCTAGATTACCAAACACAGAACAGAGCGGCTCTGTTCCTAGAATCAGGGATAGAATGGCTCCGTTCTACTTGGCTCCTCAACCAAACACTACCTTAGCGTCTTCGAATTCTCCGAGGCACCGCGAAACATTATCCAGTGCAGAGCGTACATATTCCGCTGCGTCTAGCGAGGTAGCAGACATCGACGACGACGACAGGACAGGCTATACTTTTACCACATCTGCTGGGTTCTTGATCGAGCTACGGCGGCCTATACGGATGAACAAGAAGAAGCGGCGGCGGCGGCGGCAGCAGCAGGGTGGGAGGCCTGTGCTGGTGACGTTCTACGTGACACAGCCAAGGGACCGCGGCGGCTCCACGGCGTCGTCGTCGTCGCATCACCACCACCACAACAGGCAGGAGCGTCACGATGACCACCACCGTCGCTCGCATGGCGGTAGTGGTGGTCGTCCTGGCATGCAGCGGCGGCGACGGAACGACGGCAAAGCCCAGAGCGGTGACCGGCGGGCGGACCTGCTCGAGTACTCGCGGCAGCTGAGGGCGTTGGCGCGGCAGACGGCGTCGGCGACCACGCCTGTAAGCTCCATACCACCGCCGCCGCCGCCGCGTTGTCGGGACACGGACACAATCATGGTGCGTTACTGGTCGGTTCCGAGAACACTTCGATTGCCGGTCGTATACACACGTACTCATGTTCCCACGAGGTAGCAAAATAAAGCCTCGCTTTTTTTCAGGCCGCTGTTGGTGTTCATAGCGAAGAGCAGCAGGGAGCTCCAGCTGTGAATCATCGGCTGGGGCGCGCGATGAGCCAGCAGCAGCAGGTCCGCCCGCGTTGCTTCGGTGGTGACGGCTGGAGCTGGAAGAAGGTGCTCGTGCTCGTCCTCCCTTCCCACAGCGAGAGCAGGCGTCCAAGAAGGAGCAACCGTGATGACAGCGAAAAGAACGTCAAGATCAATCAGACGGGCCGGGCGGCTGCGTCGTCGTTGCTGGTCGGCAAGCTGACGGTGGGTACAAGGCGCAATAATATATAATCTCCGCACAAGACAAATAATAGTGTTATATATATTCTTCATTGTTGCATATATACTGTGTATATTGCTGATCTGATCATCACAGCAGGTTTGCAAGGGCAGACGAGACCGTAGCGGGTTACTGAAGCCGCTCATGTCCTTGTTTCAGAAGCGGCCACGATAGATTGTCGAAGAGGTGTACTGTGGCGAGCGCGGCGAGCGAGCCTTCTAGACACCATGGATTCTTGAGCACAAACATGATATCAACATGAGAATTAATAAGGTTCCAGGGGCGTCCCGTCGTTTTAGGAGACCCTGTGCAAAACATAAAAAAAATATGGAGTAACTTTAATTTGTGTATATATGTACACATGATATAATGAAAATTAAATATTGTATCGATTATGTAATCTTTATTTAGAACGCATTATTTTTTTGGTGTTCTTTAAAATAAAATCGTCGATGATATTTTTATACTGAATCTTCCCCAGCATTTTACTGTCAATTACTACTATATCTAATGCATTAAGTTTTTTGTCATTATATAAAACGCAAATAGAACTTCGATATCTTCAATTTAGAAAATTTTCGCTTATCAGATGCAACTGTAACAGGAATATTAAAAAAACTCTATATGTGTTGAATAATTAGACAAATTCCAAATTAAATTCCGAATATAAATCATGACCAAATCAGAAGAACTGAAATAAAAGTCAAATCAGATGATGCGTACTGATTAGACTTACTGATAGTTGACGCGCGTCAGAATCAGCTGGGTCGACGATGTCGAAGATCACGAGCAGTCGCGTGAAGACGCTTCCCAAAAACCTTATTCGCCCTCTCCCGGTGCAGGATCTAGAAGACGAAGGGTTCCGGAGACCTGCTCTCCTGATCGCAGATGCACCTCTGCGGTCGGGACGAAGGGAACTAAAAGGCGGCTCAGCTATGAAGAGAGGCGAAAGCAAACTGGGATCTGGGATGATTTGGAGGCATCAAACGGCAAAAGGTAGCCACGCCCCCGCAAGGCGAGGGGCCGGATTTCGGCGGACCATTCACGCGCATGTCGTGCGCCCGCGCCCTTCGCCCGGCCCGGCCCGGCCCGGCCAGGCCAGGCCAGGCGAGGCGAGCGAGCGCGCGCGCGCGTGTGGCTCTCCACACTCTCTCCTCTCATCCATGACTTGGTGAGTGAGTGTGGCTTCCATATTTAAGTTAGCTCTACTCCACAAGAGCTAGCAATATGGTGCTATTGGTTCCACCTATCCCTTAGTCATCCACTTATATGGGCTTTTGAGATTTTCCTGGGATTTATTAGAAATTCTTAATTGGGCCAAGCCCATAAATCCTAACAATCCCCCACCAGATCTCAAATGCCCATCTGCAGTTTTCGCCACTGTTCACTACTGTTTAATATACTAGTTTTTCAGCAGAGACTGTTAAGTTGAACTTCCGCCTAGAACTCCAAGTTACACCAACCCACAACTTGGACAATGGACTATGCCTTGAATTGCAAGTTTTGTGTGGATGAGTTTCACTTGAAGTCATGACCAGTACTTGGCTACCAGTAGTCCCCTTCTCGGGTGGAGCATATACGTCGTACTCCAAGGTCTCTTCATAAGTTTACTAGAGATCACCCAAATCTCATAGACTGCGACGTTAGACAATCTAACTCATATAGGTGTGTTCTTTCAAAGAATGTTCTGCAGGACAACATCTTCGCTAATACAAGCCAACAGAACACATTAAGGCACAAAGCCAACCTGCCTTACAGCATTTGAGAGTATTGCATCTTTACTTAGAGAGGGTCAAAGGTTACTCTCCTCAGTTCACCAATGGCTTGTTCTTTCCAGACCTAATTCATGGGATCTCCGATCACATAGACTGGGTTTCCACCATGGCAACTTTATTCGGGTCTCATACCCATCTCTCTCGATGCGATTTCTATCACATTACGTGGTAGTCCCTTGGTAAAAGGATCTGCCAGATTTTTATCTGTTGAAATATAAGTCACACTTATAACTCTGGAGTTTCTCAACTTTCTGACAGACTTCAATCGTCTTTTGACATGTCTTGATGACTTTCCATTATCCTTAGAACTCTTCACTTTAGCAATCACTGTCTAATTGTCACAGTTCATAAGGATAGCTGGTATTGGTTTCTCAACCACCGGCAAGTCCATCAAGAGTTCACGCAACCATTCTGCCTCAACGGTTGCTGTGTCAAGTGCAGCTAGCTCGGCTTCCATGGTTGACCTCGTCAAAATGGTCTGCTTGCATGACCTCCATGATACCGCACCTCCACCAATAGTAAAGACATAACCACTGGTGGCATAAAGCTCGTCTGCATCAGATATCCAGTTCGAATCACTATATCCTTCAAGTACTGCATGCTGACCAGAATAGTGAATTCCATAACTCATTGTACCTTGCAGGTAGCGCATAACCCGCTCAAGTGCATGCCAATGATCAGTCCCGGGGTTTGACATGAACCTACTCAATTTGCTCACAGCAAACGAGATATCGGGCCTTGTTGCACCAGCAAGATACATGAGTGAACCGACAATCTGAGAGTATCTCAATTGGTCTAAACCAATTCTCTTGTTCTTTCGCAGTGTCACACTGGGATCATAAGGTGTTGGAGAAGGTTTGCACTCAGAGAAGCCAAATCGCTTCAAAACCTTTTCAACATAGTGAGATTGCGAGAGAGTAATCCCACCATCTGCCTTAATCAGCTTGATGTTTAGAATCACATCAGCTTCTCCCAGATCTTTCATATCAAAACTCTTTGATAGAAAAGACTTGACTTCATTGATCACATCAATGTTTGTGCCAAATATCAATATATCATCAACATATAAGCACAATATAACTCCTTCGCCCCCACCACAGCGATAATATACACACCTGTCTGCCTCATTAATGGCAAAGCCTGCAGACGTTAGAGTAGTGTCAAACTTCTCATGCCACTGCTTTGGTGCTTGCTTCAGACCATACAAAGATTTCAATAACTTGCACACCTTGCTTTCTTGACCCTTTACTACAAATCCATCAGGCTGTTCCATATAGATTTCCTCGTCTAGCTCTCCATTAAGAAAAGCTGTCTTTACATCCATCTGATGAACAAGGAGACCATACGAGGCAGCCAAAGAAAGTAGTACTCGAATAGTGGTCATTCTAGCAACAGGTGAGTAAGTATCAAAGAAGTCTTCTCCTTCTTTCTGAGTATAGCCTTTAGCCACAAGCCTAGCCTTGTACTTTTCAATTGTACCATCAGGCTTGAGCTTCTTTTTAAACACCCACTTACAACCCACATGTTTGCATCCATAGGGTCGATCAGTGACTTCCCACGTACCATTTGAAAGAATGGAGTCCATCTCATTATGAACTGCTTCTTTCCAATCATCTGCATCTGGAGATGCAAATGCTTCTGCAATGGTGGTAGGAGTATCGTCCACAAGGTACACAATGAAATCATTACCAAAGGATTTTTCAACCCTTTGTCTCTTGCTCCTTTTAGGAGCATCATTGTCATCCTCCTCTAGGACAATTTCATGTGGCTGTTCAAAACTCTCAATAGGTGTATTATGTTCAGGAATTATCTCAGAAGAGTATCTAGAATTGCTATGAATGTCTTTCATTGGAAATATATGCTCAAAGAAAGTAGCATCACGTGATTCCATAATAGTATCAACATACACATCAGGAACTTCAGATTTAACTACTAAAAATCTATATGCTATGCTACACGAAGCATATCCAAGAAAGACACAATCCACTGTCCTTGGACCAAGCTTGCGCTTTTTATTAATTGGTACATTGACTTTCGCCATGCACCCCCAAGTGCGCAAGTATGAAAGTGATGGTTTTCTCCCAACCCACTTTTCATAAGGGGTTTTCTCTTCTTTGCCCATAGGAATTCTATTCAGAACATGACATGAAGTCAGGACTGCCTCCCCCCACCATGCCTTAGATAAACCACAAGTGTCTAACATGGCATTCACCAGGTCAGTCAACGTACGGTTTTTCCTTTCAGCAATCTCGTTTGACTCAGGTGAATAGGGAGGAGTCCTCTCATGAATAATGCCATGTTCTGCACAGAAATCATCAAAGACTTTGGGAAAGAACTCGCCACCACGATCTGATCTAAGACATTTGATCTTTCTCTCTAGTTGGTTTTCAACCTCGGCCTTATAGATTTTAAAGTAGTCTAAAGCCTCATCTTTAGTTTTTAGAAAGTATACATAGCAAAATCTAGACACATCATCAATCAATGTCATGAAGTATCTCTTACCACCTTTTGTCAACACACCATTCATCTCACAAAGATCAGAATGTATGAGTTCTAGTGGTGCCAGGTGTCTCTCCTCAGTAGCCTTATGAGGCTTTCGAGGTTGCTTCGACTGCACACAACTATGGCACTTAGAACCTTTGACTATGGTGATATTCGGAATTAAACTCATGGTTGCAAGCCGAGACATAGAGCCAAAATTAATATGACACAAACGAGAATGCCAAATACTCGCAAGATCATCAACATTAGCACAAATATGGTTCACAGACTTATTATTGAAATCTAACAAAGAAAAGCGGAACAAGCCTCCGCAATCATAGCCTTTACCAATAAATTGTCCAGACTTGGACACAACTAATTTATTGGACTCCAAAACTACCTTGAACCCATCTCTACATAGAAGGGTTCCGCTAACGAGATTCTTGTGTATAGAAGGGACATGATGCACGTTCTTCAGCTGCACGATCTTTCCTGAAGTAAACTTCAGATCCACCGTGCCAGTGCCATGAACAGAAGCATGTGACCCATTCCCCATTAGCACGGAAGAATCCCGGGCGCCCTGATAAGAAGAGAACAAGTTAATGTCGGAACACACATGAACATTAGCACCAGTATCAAGCCACCAGCTAGGTGATTGAAATACTGAGAAGATGAAAGGTAAATTATCATACCCTTTGTCTTCCTCATTGCTAGCGACCACTGTGTTGACATTGCCCTTTTTGCCACGGCGATCCGCTCGATCGGGACAATCCTTGGCAAAATGACCCGCCTCGCCACATGCGAAACATGTCAGTTCAGCCTTGTTCTTCTTCTTCTTGAAGTTGGTAGTTTTGTTGGGCTTGTTAGATTTTGGCTTTCCTTTGCCCTTGTTGTGGTTCTTCTGAACCATGTTGGCGCTGGAGTGGCCCTCGCCTCCTTTAGATCCCGTGTCCTTAGCCCGAGCTTTCTCCTCAACATCCAGAGACGCTATCAGATTTTCAACTGATATCTCCTGTCTCTTATGTTTCAGAGCTGTGGCGAAGTTCCTCCATGTAGAAGGCAACTTTGCAATAATGCATCCAGCCACAAATCGGTCAGGAAGGACTATCTTAAGGTGGTCGAGCTCCTTGGCTATACACTGTATTTCATGAGCTTGCTCTACAATAGAGCGATTATCAACCATCTTATAATCATGAAAGCTCTCCATGATATACAGGTCACTGCCAGCATCTGATGCACCATACTTAGTAGTAAGTGCATCCCACAACTCTTTCCCGTCTGTGTACTGCATATTCGCATCAACCAGATGGTCAACAAGGGCGCTAAGAACGGCTCCCGTGAACATAGTATTGGCATGGTCGTACTCTTTCTCCTGTTCAGGAGTCAGTGGACCCTCAGGTCTGCCTTTACTAACATGGAAGACATTCATAGCAATAAGCCAGAGCGTGGCCTTGACTTGCCATCTCTTAAAGTGCATACCATTAAACTTTTCTGGCTTCAGCGCGTCGGCAAAAGCAGCCATAGAAAAACTAGGAAATTGTCTACAATAAGGTTTTTGGATTGTTGAATAATTAGACAAATTCCAAATTAAATTCCGAATATAAATCATGACCAAATCAGAAGAACTGAAATAAAAGCCAAATCAGATGATGCGTACTGATTAGACTTACTGATAGTTGACGCGCGCCAGAATCAGCTGGGTCGACGATGTCGAAGATCACGAGCAGTCGCGTGAAGACGCTTCCCAAAAACCTTATTCGCCCTCTCCCGGTGTAGGATCTAGAAGACGAAGGGTTCCGTAGACCTGCTCTCCTGATCGCAGATGCACCTCTGCGGTCGGGACGAAGGGAACTAAAAGGCGGCTCAGCTATGAAGAGAGGCGAAAGCGAACTGGGATCTGGGATGATTTGGAGGCTGGCTGCCGGGCTCCTTTTATAGGGACGAGTCCGCGACCCCCCGTGCTTATCCGCCCACGAAAATCTCGCAATCAGTTGAGATAGGTAGCCACGCCCCCGCAAGGCGAGGGGCCGGATTTCGGCGGACCATTCACGCGCATGTCGTGCGCCCGCGCCCTTCGCCCCGGCCCGGCCCGGCCCGGCCAGGCGAGGCGAGCGAGCGCGCACGCGCGTGTGGCTCTCCACACTCTCTCCTCTCATCCATGACTTGGTGAGTGAGTGTGGCTTCCATATTTAAGTTAGCTCTACTCCACAAGAGCTAGCAATATGGTGCTATTGGTTCCACCTATCCCTTAGTCATCCACTTATATGGGCTTTTGAGATTTTCCTGGGATTTATTAGAAATTCTTAATTGGGCCAAGCCCATAAATCCTAACAATATGCACCAGTTGCATTAGGGAAATAATCATGTTGCTTTAAAAATTAGAATGTCAATAGAACATATCTTGTAAAATAATATCTTGTAAAATAAAATCTTGAAGAAAACTCAACTCCACGAATAGATTAATTGAATAAATCAGATTGTCTGTCTTTTTTAAGTGCGGTATTAAGTTGGTAACAACAATTATTCAAGCTCTTTTTATCTAACTGCTGCAATTCACTTAAAGTAAATAAAAAACAAAATATTTTTTGCTAACCTTAATATTGTTGAAACCTTCTTATAAGCGAAAAATAGCTTGATTAATAATGGGAAGAACAAATTGATTTTAACATTCTTGTGATTCTAGGCCACATTTTACCAATATTTTATATAAAATAATATACTTTTATTTATAATATATATGGATTGCTATAGATTTTGGGGCCCTACGATTTTGGGGGCCTGTCTTGCACACCCCTAGGGACGCCCCTGAATAAGACACTAGATGAACGTCCAGGCGTTGCTACGGAGTGAACGTGTTATGATAAAATATATTGAAATTCAAAAAGATTAGTCAGTCGATGTTTCTTATTTAAAACTTGCTCGACATATATAAAGCTTGATACTATGGCATGTTGGGTGTAGGATTGAGAGCACCTAGAGGGGGGTGAATAGGTGATCCTATAAAATTCAACAACTAATAGACACAAATCTTGGTTATACAACGGTTAGTGCGACTAAGTAGTTGCGAAGCGAGTTCTTGTGGCCAAGACAATCACAAAGAGATCAACACAAGAGATACGCGATTTTATCCCGTGGTTCGGCCAAGTAACACTTGCCTACTTCCACGTTGTGGCGTCCCAATAGACGAGGGTTGCACTCAACCCCTTTCAAGTGATCCAATGATCAACTTGAATACCACGGTATCCTTGCTTATAGTTTATTTCCCGTTTGCGAGGAATCTCCACAAGTTGGAGCCTCTCGCCCTTACAAGATTGATCACAAAGAAAGCACGGAGTAAGGTTGGGAAGAGCAACACACACTAGAATTAAATCCACACCGCAAAACACGCACACAAGTGAGAAGATGAGCACACAAAACACGTGTGGGGAGTTTGCAACTCGAAAAGTGCTCCAATCTCAAGAACGATGAACGATTGCGTGAAAGTGAGGACTAGAAGCCTGGGAATGCTTAGAGTGTGCTTGGGTTCCTCCTTCATGCGCCTAAGGGTCCCTTTTATAGCCCCAAGGCAGCTAGGAGTCGTTGGAGGCCAACAAGGAAGGCTATCCTTGCCTTCTGTCGGGTGGCGCACCGGACAGTCCGGTGCACCACCGGACAGCCACTGTTCATGTCCGGTGCGCGATCTCCTTCTTTTTCTGGTGAAGTCGACCGTTGCAGAGACGTGGCAGTTGGCGCACCGGACACTGTCCGGTGCACACCGAACAGTCCGGTGCCCCCTGCCGACCGTTGGCGCGGGCCACGCGTCGCCCGCGGATTGCGTGGCCGACCGTTGCGCTGGCGGCCGTTGGCTCACCGGACAATCCGTTGAATTATAGCCGTACGCCGCCAAACTTTTCCCGAGAGTGGCATGTTCACCAGAGGCTGGCCTGGCGCACCGGACACTGTCCGGTGCACCACCGGATAGTCCGGTGTGCCAAGCCGAGCTGGTCTTCGGCTGTAGGCAGCCAGACTTTTGCAATCAATTCATTTCTTCTTTTCTCTGTTTATAACACTTAGATAACTTCATTAGTATACAAAAACCAACTACTAAGTCTAGAAACATACCTTCTCTTTGATTTGCACTTCTTTCTTCATTTAGCACTTAAGAACTCAATTAAATGTGTTGGACACTTAATCACCAAAACATAGTAGAAATTGCCCAAAGGCACATTTCCCTTTCAATCTCCCCCTTTTTGGTGATTTATGCCAACACATCTAAAAGCAACCAAAAGAAGTGTAACATCAATGCAATTGAGAACAAATTTGTCTTTGACAAGATTTGACATATTTGGACCGTCTTTTGCCACCACTTGGTTTATTTTTGCAAATCAAATTCATTTTCCTATCTCTAAGTCAAACACACTTGTTTAGGCACAAATAGAGATATTCCAATGGAAAAATTGATCAAGTACCAAAAACTCCCCCTTTTTGCCATAATAAAAAATTCTCCCCACAAGAGACCAAATTTTGCAATAAAAGTATTTTGACAAATCAAAAGTTCTAACTCTACTATTTTCAAAGTTCTCAAGTGGTAGCTGATCCATTTGCTTTGGCCTTAATTTCTCCCCCTTTGGCATTAAACACCAAAACAGGATCATTTTTGGCCCTTTAACCCCATTGCCTCACCAAAAATGTCAATTAAGAGCAAAAAGGCAATAGGGGCATAAGAATGAACTTGGAGGTGAGTATACTAATACCGGAGTGCAGTGGAAGTCTTTGCAAAGTCCAAGTTCACATTTCCCTTTCAATGCACCTTTGAGACTTCATCAAATACACTTAAACACAAAGGTTAGTCTCAAAGGCTCAAGTTGTAGTACTTCTCCCCCTAAATATTATCATCATTCAGACATGGACTTGTGAGGTCCGGGGATCCCTTGCTCAACTTGAACACCATAAATAAGCATAAATGCATAAAGTAACATGATCAAAAGCATAAAACACATGTATGCTATAAATCAATCCAAGTTACGTGAATCTAAGACATTGAGCTCACTACGCAGCCTGCAAAAGGTTTTCTCATCTAAAGGCTTGGTAAAGATACTAGCTAGCTGGTTCTCGGTGCTAACATGATATACTTCGATATCTCCCTTTTGCTGGTGGTCCCTCAAAAAGTGATACCGGATGTCTATGTGCTTAGTGCGGCTGTGTTCAACAGGATTCTCCGCCATGCGGATTGCACTCTCATTGTCACATAGGAGTGGGACTTTGCTCAGATTGTAGCCAAAGTCCCGGAGGGTTTGCCTCATCCAAAGTAGTTGCGCGCAACACTGTCCTGCGGCAACATACTCGGCCTCAGCGGTGGATAGGGCAACAGAGGTTTGTTTCTTTGAACTCCAAGACACCAGGGACCTTCCTAGGAATTGGCATGTCCCTGATGTACTCTTCCTATCAACCTTGCACCCGACATAATCGAAGTCCGAATATCCAATCAAGTCAAAGGTAGACCCCTTTGGATACCAGATCCCGAAGCAAGACGTAGCAACTAAATATCTCAGAATTCGCTTAACGACCATAAGGTGACATTCCCTTGGGTCGGATTGAAATCTAGCACACATGCATACGCTAAGCATAATATCCAGTCTACTAGCACATAAATAAAGTAATGACCCTATCATAGACCGGTATGCTTTTTGATCAACGGACTTACCTCCTTTGTTGAGGTCGACATGTCCGTCGGTTCCCATTGGTGTCTTCACGGGCTTGGCGTCCTTCATCCCAAACCGCTTGAGAAGATCTAGTGTGTACTTCGTTTGGGAGAGGAATGTGCCATCCTTGAGTTGCTTCACTTGAAACCCAAGGAAGTACGTCAACTCGCCCATCATTGACATCTCAAATTTCTGTGTCATCACCCTGCTAAACTCCTCACAATACTTTTGATTAGTAGAACCAAATATTATGTCATCGACATAAATTTGGCACACAAAGAGGTCACCGTCACAAGTCTTAGTGGAAAGAGTGGGATCGGCTTTCCCAACCTTGAAAGCATTAGCAATTAAGAAATCTCTAAGGCATTCATACCATACTCTTGGGGCTTGCTTAAGTCCATAGAGCGCCTTAGAGAGCTTAAAAACGTGGTCGGGATACCTGTCATCCTCAAAGCCAAACGGTTGTTCCACGTACACCTCCTCCTTGATTGGCCCGTTGAGGAAAGCGCTCTTCACATCCATTTGAAACAACCTGAAGGAATGGTGAGCGGCATAGGCTAATAGAATGCGAATAGACTCTAGCCTAGCCACAGGAGCAAAAGTCTCCTCGAAATCCGAACCTACGACTTGGGCATACCCTTTTGTCACAAGTCGAGCCTTGTTTCTTGTCACCACCCCGTGCTCGTCTTGCTTATTGTGGAACACCCACTTGGTTCCCACAATGTTTTGCTTTGGACGTGGCACCAGGCTCCAAACTTCGTTTCTCTTGAAGTTGTTGAACTCTTCCTGCATGGCCAACACCCAGTCCGGATCCTGCAAGGCCTTTTCTACCCTGAAAGGCTCAATAGAAGAGACAAACGAGTAATGCTCACAAAAATTAGCTAACCTTGAGCAAGTAATTACTCCCTTGCTTATATCACCCAGAATTTGATCGACGAGGTGATTCCGTTGAATTGTCACTCGGACTTGAGTTGGAGGGACCAGTGGTGCTTCTTCCTCCATAACTTGTTCTTCTTGTGCTCCCCCTTGATCACACGCCTCTTCTTGATGAACCTGTTCATCATCTTGAGTTGGGGGATGCACCATCGTTGAGGAAGAGGGTTGATCTTGCTCTTGTTGTTTCAGTGGTCGCACATCTCCAATCGCCATGGTGTGTATTGCGGCCGTCGGAACATCATCTTCATCTATATCATCAAGATCAACTTGCTCTCTTGGAGAGCCATTAGTCTCATCAAATACAACGTCGCTAAAGACTTCAACCAAACCCGATGATTTGTTGAAGACTCTATACGCCTTTGTATTCGAGCCATACCCTAGTAAAAACCCTTCTACAGCTTTGGGAGCAAATTTGGAATTTCTACCTTTCTTCACTAGAATGTAATATTTGCTCCCAAATACACGAAAGTATGAGACGTTGGGTTTGTTACCGGTAAGAAGTTCATACGAGGTCTTCTTGAGGAGGCTATGAAGGTAGAGCCGGTTTATGGCGTGGCAAGCTGTGTTCACAGCTTCCGACCAAAACCGCTCAGGTGTCTTGAACTCTCCAAGCATCATCCTCGCCATGTCGATAAACGTCATGTTCTTCCTCTCTACCACACCATTTTGCTGTGGTGTGTAGGGAGCGGAGAACTCGTGCTTGATGCCTTCCTCCTCAAGGTACTCCTCCACTTGCAGATTCTTGAACTCGGACCCATTGTCGCTTCTTATCTTTTTCACCTTGAGCTCAAATTCGTTTTGAGCCCGCCTTAGAAAGCGCTTAAGGGTCCCTTGGGTTTCTGATTTATCCTGCAAAAAGAACACCCAAGTGAAGCGGGAAAAATCATCAATAATAACAAGACCATACTTACTTCCCCCGATGCTAAGGTAGGCGACGGGTCCGAAGAGGTCCATATGTAGTAGCTACAGTGGTCTTGATGTTGTCATCACATTCTTGTTGTGATGAGTGCTTCCCACCTGTTTTCCTTCCTGACAAGCTACCCAAGGTCTATCTTTTTCGAAGCAGACATTGGTTAGTCCTAACACATGTTCTCCCTTTAGAAGTTTATGAAGGTTCTTCATCCCAACATGTGCTAGACGGCGATGCCACAACCAGCCCATGCTAGTCTTAGCTATTAAGCATGCATCTAGATCGGCCTCCTCATTCGAAAAATCAACTAAGTAGAGTTTGCCATTTAGTACACCCTTAAACGCTAATGAACCATCACTCCTTCTAAAGACAGATACATAAACATTTGTAAACAAACAATTGTAGCCCATGTTGCACAATTGACTTACAAACAGGAGATTATAGCCTAGCGACTCTACTAAAAATACATTGGAAATAGAGTGCTCGCTTGTGATGGCTATTTTTCCCAAACCTTTGACCTTGCCTTGATTCCCATCTCCAAAAATAATCGTATCCTGGGAATCCTTGTTCTTTACGTAGGAGGTAACATCTTCTCCCATGTCATGTGGTTTGTGCATCCGCTGTCGATAATCCAGCTTGAACCCCCGGATGCATAAACCTGCAAGGCAAATTAGGCTTGGGTTTTAGGTACCCAACTCTTGTTGGGTCCTACAAGGTTAGTCACAATAGCTTTTGGTACCCAAATGCAAGCCTTGTCTCCTTTGCATTTGGATCCCAATTTTCTAGCAACCACTTTTTCATTTTTACATGAAAGTACAAACGTGATGTTGCAAGCATGAAAGATAGTGGTAGGTTTATTACACATTTTCTTAGGAGCATGAGACACAATATTTCTCCTAGGCCTACCATTAAAATTAGAACTTGAAGCAAACATATCATGTGAATCACAAGCATCATGATTATATCTCCTATTGTGACTAGCAATTTTCCTATTATACATGAAAGCATGATTCTTTTGATTACTACTAGCCATAGGGGCCTTCCCTTTCTCCTTGTTGGGGATGGGAGCCCTTTGGCTTGTTAAGTTCTTGGCTTCCTTTCGAAAGCCAAGTCCATCCTTAATTGAGGGGTGTCTACCAATTGTGTAGGCATCCCTAGCAAACTTTAATTTATCAAAATCTATCTTGCAAGTCTTAAGTTGAGCATTAAGACTTGCCACTTCATCATTTAATTTAGTAATGGATGCAAGATGTTCATTACAAGCATTAATATCAAAATCCTTGCATCTATTGCAAATTACAACATGTTCCACACATGAACTAGATTTATTAGCTACTTCTAGCTTAGCATTTAAATCATCATTAACATTCTTTAAGCTAGATACAGTTTCATGACAAGCAGATAATTCAGAAGATAGCTTTTCATTCCTTTTAACTTCTAAAGCAAGAGATTTTTGCACACTAACAAACTTATCATGCTCTTCATACAAAATGTCCTCTTGCTTTTCTAAAAGTCTATCCTTTTCATTTAAAGCATCAATTAACTCATTAATTTTATCTACTTTTGCTCTATATAAACCCTTAAATAAATCGGTATAATCTACTTCATCATCACTAGAATCATCATCGCTTGAAGTAGTATACTTAGGGGTTTCTCGAACGCTTACCTTTTTCTCTTTTGCCATGAGGCAAGTATGGTGTTCGTTGGGGAAGAGAGAGGACTTGTTGAAGGTTGAGGCAGCAAGTCCTTCGTCGTCGGAGTCGGAGGAAGAGCAGTCCGAATCCCATTCTTTTCCAAGATGCGCCTCGCCCTTCGCCTTCTTGTAGGCCTTCTTCTTCTCCCTCTTCTCACTCTTTTCTTGTCCCTGGTCACTATCATTATCGGGACAGTTTGCAATAAAGTGACCAGTCTTACCGCATTTGAAGCAGGAGCGCTTTCTCTTTGCTTTGCTCTTGCTGGGATACTCCTTGCGTCCTTTTAGCGTGGTCTTGAAATGCTTGATGATTAGAGCCATCTCATCTTCGTTTAGCCCGACAGCCTCAACTTGTGCCACCTTGCTTGGTAGCGCCTCCCTGCTGCTTGTTGCCTTGAGCGCAACGGGCTGCGGCTCGTAGATGGGCATGGGCCCGTTTAATGCATCATCAACATACCTTGCCTCCTTGACCATCATGCGCCCGCTTACAAATTTTCCGAGTATCTCCTTGGACGTCATCTTTGTGTACCTGGGATTTTCACGGATGAGGTTCACAAGATGAGGGTCAATAACAGTAAAAGACCTAAGCATAAGTCGGACGATGTCATGGTCCGTCCATCTCGTGCTCCCATAGCTCCTAATCTTGTTGACCAGGGTCTTGATCCTGTTGTACGTCTGTGTTGGCTCCTCTCCCCTGATCATAGCGAACCTTCCCAGCTCGCCTTCCACCAACTCCATTTTGGTGATCATGGTGGCGTCGTTTCCCTCATGTGATATTTTGAGGGTGTCCCAGATTTGCTTGGCGTTGTCCAAGCCGCTCACCTTGTTGTACTCATCCCTGCACAAAGATGCTAGCAAAACAGTGGTAGCTTGTGCATTTTTATGAATTTGCTCGTTAATAAACACAGGGTTATCCATACTATCAAATTGCATCCCATTTTCCACTATTTCCCAAATGCTAGGATGGAGAGAAAATAGATGACTACGCATTTTATGACTCCAAAATGAGTAGTCCTCTCCATCAAAGTGTGGAGGTTTTCCTAGTGGAATAGAAAGTAAATGTGCATTCGAATTGTACGACATGCGAGAATAGTCAAAAGAGTAATTTTGATTAACCATCTTTTTCTTTGAAGATGGATCGTCATCGTCGTCGTCTCTTGGTGAAGAAGAAGATTCGTCACTGTCGTAGTAGACGATCTTCTTGATGCGCCTCTTCTTCTTCCCGTCCTTCTTCTTGTGACTTGAGCTAGAGTCCGTGGGCTTGTCGTCTTTAGGCTCGTTGAGGAAGGACTCCTTTTCCTTGTCGTTGACCACCATCCCCTTTCCCTTAGGATCCATCTCTTGGTGCGATTAGTCCCTTACGTGAAGAGAACGGCTCCGATACCAATTGAGGGCACCTAGAGGGGGGGGGGGGAATAGGTGATCCTGTAAAATTCAACAACTAATAGACACAAATCTTGGTTATACAATGGTTAGTGCGACTAAGTAGTTGTGAAGCGAGTTCTTGTGGCCAAGACAATCACAAAGAGATCAACACAAGAGACACGCGATTTTATCCCGTGGTTCGACCAAGTAACACTTGCCTACTTTCACATTGTGGCGTCCCAATAGACGAGGGTTGCACTCAACCCCTTTCAAGTGATCCAATGATCAACTTGAATACCACGGTATCCTTGCTTATAGTTTCTTTCCCATTTGCGAGGAATCTCCACAAGTTGGAGCCTCTCGCCCTTACAAGATTGATCACAAAGAAAGCACGGAGTAAGGTTGGGAAGAGCAACACACACTAGAATTAAATCCACACCGCAAAACACGCACACAAGTGAGAAGATGAGCACACAAAACACGTGTGGGGAGTTTGCAACTCGAAAAGTGCTCCAATCTCAAGAACGGTGAACGATTGCGTGAAAGTGAGGACTAGAAGTCTTGGAATGCTTAGAGTGTGCTTGGGTTCCTCCTCCATGCGACTAGGGGTCCCTTTTATAGCCCTAAGGCAGCTAGGAGCCGTTGGAGGCCAACAAGGAAGGCTATCCTTGCCTTTTGTCGGGTGGTGCACCGGACAGTCCGGTGCACCACCGGACAGCCACTGTTCATGTCCGGTGCGCGATCTCCTTCATTTTCTGGCGAAGTCGACCATTGCAGAGACGTGGCAGATGGCGCACCGGACACTGTCTGGTGCACACCGGACAGTCCGGTGCCCCCTGTCGACCGTAGGCGCGGGCCACGCGTCGCCCGCGGATTGCACGACCGACCATTGCGCTGGCGGCCGTTGGCTCACCGGACAGTCTGGTGCACCACCGGACAGTCCGGTGCATTATACCGTACGCCGCCAAACTTTTCCCGAGAGTGGCCTGTTCACTGGAGGCTGGCCTGGCGCACCGGACACTGTCCGGTGCACCACCGGACAGTCCGGTGTGCCAAGCGGAGCTAGTCTTCGGCTGTAGGTAGCCAGACTTTTGCAATCCAATTCATTTCTTCTTTTCTCTATTTCTAACACTTAGATAACTTCATTAGTATACAAAAACCAACTACTAAGTCTAGAAACATACCTTCTCTTTGATTTGCACTTCTTTCTTCATTTAGCACTTAAGAACTCAATTAAATGTGTTGGACACTTAATCACCAAAACATAGTAGAAATTGTCCAAAGGCACATTTCCCTTTCAAGGATGGATGAGACAAGTCGTCAAGCGATATACCACCTTGCTTTAGTATCTTCATTGCAAATTTTGGACATACATGCACAGAGGACGAACTCAAGGAAGTTTTATCCAAGTATGATGTGTGGATTCTTCTAATTTGCTTGTGAAGTGGATCCATAGTAATGAAATTGTGCATTATTGTTCTATATTGTTAGGGCACCTGGGTTTCATGTCTTTAAAATGCGTAGCCATGATGGAATACATGTAGCTTTTTCTGATTTTATGGTATACCTACCTATACCTTTACGGCCTGTTCGGTTCCTAAGGAATGGTCATCAGTAGCCATTCCTAGCCAGATTATTTGTCTAATTTATATAGGGTTTGATCAACTGGAACAATTCTAGGGTGAATTCTGGCTCAAACGAACATACCCTTAATGATTTAGCGAGAGAGATGAGAGGAAAACTCTTATTAGTATTGTGGCTTTGGTGGTGGTGTAGGCAGAATAGAGCAAATAGGAAGGCATGTCAGAGGTGGCACTGGAGCCGATGTTGACAATGGTGTCGCACTTCATCTAGAATATCGACCATGCCTGGCAGCACCGGCTGCATGACCCGCGTCACGCCCTTGACGTTGACCTAGATCAGGCAGTGCATCAGCTCCTCGTCCACCTCGTGGAAGTAGCGTGCTTATGGATAAGACATTCTGTCATGGCCATGGATGGAGCCTTGAGCGCCTCGATGCTGGCCATGAGCCCCTCGAGATCCTTGTCGGAGGCGCGGGCGTCGAGGAGGAGGCGAAGGACAAAGGTGAGGGAGGGGACAAAGGGAGGGGGTCTGTTGCAGCAGGGAAGGGGATGAGGAGGCAGGGGCAACACGCGGGGGCAGGCGCAGGCGCAGGCGAGGGTCGAATTGGATGGAGGCAAGGATGGTGGACGTTTGGCGCGAGCCAGGAGCGCGGAATGTGCGGCGGTGCGTGGAGCACAAGATATGTGGGGTTTGCGGCCGATGATGGCGCGGAGGGGGAGCGTCGGTTTAGATGGGAAAATGGGTCGTGCCTAGCGGGTCGACCTGAGGCACGACCCATTTAATAGTGTCGTGGCCCGGCCCGACACTATTAAAATGGGGCATGTGCCAGCCCGACAGCCTGACTCGAGAGGCGTGCCATGCTTGGGCCGCTGTCTCGGCCAGTAGTGCGGACCCGACCTAACATGATTAATTTTTTTATTATTTTGAAAACCTAGTCTACACATATTTATAACACCTATTGACTATTAGACACAAATTTGCTTAGGGCATGTACAGTGGAGAGACACCAAAACGGTTCTCCAATCACAGGAGACAACTAAGAGACTCTATTATACAATAGAGTGTCTACAAATGTAGTCTACTAATAAATACAGAATTAAATGCATTTGTACAGCAGCAGATCGATAGAACAGACGACAAATTCGTATAATAGAAAGTGAGGCGTCTGTTACTACTTGGTTTACGAGCCAGAGGCGTCTCTTCACGGAGAGACGGCTCTAAGATTTTTTTGCAAATACACCCCTTAAACACCTTAAGAGCCTCCACATTAAACACCACTGTACATGCCCTTAGGCTCAAGTGTCTAGCAGAGCACAGTCAGTGTTGTCCGTTGCCTACAGGTCCGATCCCTTCCTAGTCCAATAATTTTGGACGATTTTTCTATAGACGGGCCTTGCGGCTGGAGTGCTAGCTGATTGAGTGTACGTAGTTGATCGAGAACAAAATGCACATACAATTCCTTATTTAACACTAGTAAAATTTATAGTTTATTTATTGACCATCAAAATATAAATCTTCTCTATTTACCAGTGGATGTAAACTTAGTTCCATATATAACGCTAACATTAGTTTTGGTCTCTATCAGTGTTAACTTCTAAATGAAAAAGACGATTTATATCATCTTTGCTACATGTTTTAAGTATTTAATATATTTTTTATTTTTTAAGTAGGTTCTATCTACGAACTTGAAATAATTTATAAAAAGAATAAAGATATTATTTTACTATGATGTTTTTTATGTAATTTATCTTTACATTATATTGTCATGTATCTTCTAAACTTTATTTTTTTTTGTGTTTTTATTATAAGTTGACCTAAGGCTTTAACAAATCTTTGTTCCGTTATTGCCCATATACAGGGGCGGATTTACCGCCCGGCGACTCTGGTCAGTCGCCGGACTTCAGGCATGTGCGCAGTAGAGTATGGATTCAATTTTAATGTGAAACGTATAAAAATACAGAGGCAGAACCATCAGGCGTAGAGTGGATGCCTAGCCACAATCCAGCAAATAACCAAATCACAGCCCACTAACTCATGACGGATGGCCCACGAATGGACTATTAGGCTGGCTTGTTGGACTAGACACATGCACGTGACGTACAACTCGTTGCCTCCTTGCTACAACCTGCTCTTTGTCCCCGAGCAACTATTCATCTACTGTTTCCATGGCGAGTCGTCGACGCTTCCAATACCACCTGGCTGCTGGGCAAGATTGGCAGGTTGTTCGGCGCTCGCCGCTGGCGAACTATGACCTTTTGTTTTGGCTTCTAGCAGCTTCTGGCCACAAAAAGCTGCTATAGACTGTTAAACGCTCAGCTTTTCAGCCAGCTTTTATAAAATTCGTTGAGACAAAAACCAACCAAAATTAACATAAACACATAATCGGTTAAGCCATTTTAATAGTAGGAATCCATTATTTTCTAGATCCTGATCCATATGAACAACTTTATCTTTATTCACACGTAATCGTAATGATACTCAGATTTTTTCTACAACCAAATTCTTTTTACAGCCAGATTTTCAGAAAAACTGGTCAGAAAAAAGCTGAACCAAACAGGCCCTATAAGATTGTGGCTGACGCGACGAACCACCACTGCCGCTGGCTGCTGACTGCTGTAAAGTCTGCAAATTCGAGCACACCAAGTCGACGGAGCCGTCGGGTAAAACTGAGGTAAAAAATATTTTGGATAGGCTTACAAGGGGTGAGGCATCTACGGGAAGATGCTTGAATCAAGAAACATTCCTTGCTAGACGTGGGGATACTAGATGGGGCTCATATCATACTACTTTGATTCGTTTGTCTCAAATGTGGGATTCAGTAATAGAAGTTCTTCGTATGGTTCATGAAGATGGGCGTGGACCAAATCATGCAGCTGGTTTGATAGAAAAAATGGAGTGCTTTCAGTTTGTTTTCATTTTAAGGCTTATGTTAAGGTTGCTTGGCATCACAAATGTGCTCTCACATGTCTTGCAAAGAAAGGATCTTAACATTGTTCTTGCTCTTGAGGTTAGTAGTTTTTTCTATATTGTTTTCTCATCGCTCTATTGATATTCCATTTAATCCCATTATGTTTTATTTGCAATTGTAGCTTATTGATGATGTCAAAGCTCGATTGGGTACCATGAGAGAAACTGGTTGGGAGGACTTATTTGATGAGGTGAGACAATTTTGTGTTGAAAAGAGCATTCTTGTTCCCGATATGCAAGAAGAAATTCCAGTGAGGGGTCGTTCGCGACGATGTGGGTTTACTGTCACTAACTTTCATCATTATCGTACGGCTTATCTTCAGGCTTTGCTCTTTTTTCTATTACCCATCAACCGATAATATGTTTTTAATTCCTCATTTTAATAGTTCGATATTTTGGACTATTTGTAAACCATAGTTTGGATCAAAATTATCGCAAGTATCAACTTTGCTTATATAATATAAATAATTATGTGTGTTTTAGCGGTGCTTAGGCTTACGGCTCGCCTAAGCTCTAAACAATCCTAGCTTTTGCCACTGCCCGTATACATATTATCTGATGCTAACCACGTTGACAGCAGGTATCTGTTCTGAGAAACTATTCTTTGCATACCTGATGACTTGCTGCCAAGTGATGGTGCCGAATATTTTGGATGTAAATTCTGTGGGCTGTTGTATTACTTCTCTACACCTTTAGAGCATCTCCAACAACGTGTTATATAAAAATATCCTATATGTTTGGTACCAAAATGAGCACGTGGACGGTCTGACCCTGAGGCCGGACAGTCCGCGGTCCGGACAGTCCGCGCTTGTGGGCCGGATGGTCCACGCATGCGCAGAGTAGATTAGGGTTCCGAGTTTTGTGCTATGTTTGTTAGCTAGATTCGCGGAATTAGCTCGGAATACAGTAGTGTAAAGGGTCCAGCCCCCCTCCTCTATAAAAAGAGAGGTCTACGGCCGATTTGTAATCATCATCAATCGAATCAAACACTTCTATTTCGCATTTTATCTTAGAAGTAGTTCTAGTCTAGTTTAGGTTTAGCCTCTCGATCTCCAATTTCTCGCTTCTCTTCGACTCTACGCCGATTAGAAGAGTCTAGGTCGGCCTGCCGAGCCTAGACATCACCTAGGATCTCTCCTCCCCGACGGGGTCCCTCCCGGGAGCGAGATCCAGGCCGCCGCCAGCGACTTCCGCCGCCGGCGACTTCCGCCGCCTCTGCGTACGCGCGGACCGTCCGGCCCCCAGGGCGCGGACCGTCTGGCCGTCAGGCAGAGGACCCTAGCCCCTGCGCCAGGTCGCGGACCGTCCGGCCCCAGGCCGCGGACCGTCCGCGCCTGACCAGAGAGCACCGCCACGGTTCTTGTTGAGTGTTTGGCGCTCCGAAAAGGCGTCAACATACTTTTTGGCGACTCCGCTGGGGAGGACATATTTAGACCTATCAGATCGGCCCTCAATGGCTGGTTCGAGGGATAGTTCTGAAGTCTCTCCAAGCAACATCATAGAGCCGACTTGGGAAACCTTGCTGGCTGACGAACAACTTCAGTTCGAGGAACATAAGGAGCAGATGATCCAGGAGGCAAAAGCAAAGTTCTTGGCCAACTTCAAAGTGGACAGGAAAAACAAGGTCGTCCGACATCGGGCGATGGATCCGGCTTCACTGCGACCCACGCCAGATATCCCCTATGTAAGTAATACAAACGAGCTGCAATCTCTTAAGAATTATGTAGATGAACAGCGTGAACAAATGCAAAATATCATAGGGGATATGCAAAACGATTATAGGAGACTAGTACGTGCGTTTGATAAATCTAGTATAGCAAGTTTTCCTTCACATGAGGTTGAATTAGGGGATAACGCACGTAATACATCGGCTAGAGGTTGTCACGACCAGTTACAACCCCTTTATGGGATGCCGATGGACACGTACCCTGAGCAACCGCAAATCGGCAGCAAAACAGCCGATGTGCACATGTCCGGACCGTCCGCACGTGAGCGCAGACTGTCCGGGACAGCCACGGCTGGGCCCATTTTTAATGAGTTACCTCGACATGCACCCGAGCCACCACATATGTCACAGAACCCAAACTACCCAGTTGGACGGTCCGCATATAACCACGGACGGTCCGGGTACATATCCGGACAGTCCGCGCATGAGTCTTTTGAGGAAGATTATTTCCTGAATCCTCACCAGTCCCAGCAACACTTCCCATCACATTATGCAATGCACCAGCCCATTAATTCAAGATCCAGAGCCCAGCAAAGCTTTCCGGCCCCACCTAGAAGGCCGGAAAGAAACGATCAAACCTATGAGCCATATAGGGCAAACGGAAATGCACCACGTAGCTCAAACCAATGGGGGGAAAGACAACATACTAATATCCAACCAACCCCACCTATGTTTGACCAGAGAGCCGGTGGTCTTGCACCGGCTGCCATTGATATAGTAAGGGAAGAAATAGCCGGGGCATTCCGAGATAAGCTTGGAGTAAGCATGGTCCCTGGGGGGCAATCATATCGGAGACCTTATGACAGCCGATTTGATCACTACCCATACCCACAGGGAACCAGGATACCCGAATTCGCAAAATTTTCGGGTGATCAAGGAAAGAACATGCGCGAACACATAGGCCAGTTTTTAGCACAATTGGGAGAATCGGCCGACACAGAGGCATTTCGCGTACATTTATTTTCATTATCTCTAACAGGAACCGCGTTTGCATGGTATGCCACTTTACCTCCTAATTCCATTTCATCATGGGGGGATCTAGAACAAAAATTTCATGATCATTTTTTCTCCGGTGACTATGAGTTGGATTTGGTAGATTTAGTGTCATTGCGACAGGCAAAAGATGAATCGGTTAATGATTACATCCGGAGATTCCGAGATACAAGAAACTGATGCTTCCAAATTCATTTAGCAGAAAAACAGCTAGCAGGATTAGCCTTTAATGGTCTATGATATTATTTAAAAGAAAGATTAGAAGGCATCCAATTTTTTACACTAGCACAGTTACACCAGAGAGCTTTGGCTTGTGAAAGCCGAAGCAAAGAAACTACTAAAACAATTCGTCACAACGTACATATAGTAGAATGCGACCAAAGTAGCTCAGATAATGAATCAGCAGAAGTGTATGCTGCTGAAATGGTTTGGCCAAAGCAGGCCAAATCTTCGGCTTGTTCCTCCTTACAGCCGGTTCAAAAGAAACGACAAGAGGAGGTTAAGTTTACGTTTAATGTTGGTAAGTGTGATAAAATATTTGACGAATTACTCAAAAATGGCAATATTAAAATAAATCACATTGTTCCATCCGCCGACGAGCTAAAATGTCGTGCGTACTGCAAGTGGCATAACTTATTTTCTCATACCACTAATGATTGTAATGTGTTTCGGCGACAGATTCAATCGGCCATTAATGAAGGACGATTAAAATTTCAGGAAATGCAAGTGGATACAGAGCCCTTTCTGATGAACATGATCGACTTCGAGGGCAAGAAAGTCCTGGTTCGGCCAAACACAGCCGATAAAGGCAAAGGCAAAGAAACAATCATCGGCGATGCTAGGAAGGCCGATGGGGATTGTAAAGTTTCTTGCAGGAAAGTGGTGGCCGAGAAGACTCCCGATGGAGGGGAGACTCTGAAGGTGACCATCACAGCCTCTAGCACTGGGGGGCAAGCGCAGACAGGGAGACAGTTGCGGGAGCCCGTGCTGCGCATCGTGGACAGTCCGCCATCCAGACGTTCTCCAGACGGTCCGAAGAACTCCGACGCTTCTCCGGACGGTCCGAAGAACTCCAGCGGACGGTCCGGCCGTGCTCAGGACTCGCAGCGGCCACGTACCTTCAAACCACGACAACTAGAGATAGGTACGTGGAAAACAAATACATTTAAAGCAGCTGGTCGGCTGGTCAAGCCTGGCCCGACTTTCGATCAATTGTTGTCTAAATACGTGAAAAAGAAGGCCGGCCCCAGTGACCGGCCAGCAAAGCGACCCCGCTCACCCATTCATGAGCAACGTCAGGTCAGGCCGATTGGACCACCCCACCAATCGGAAGAAATGAAAGATCATACTGTGCAATTGAGACCTAACATACCAACATGGACACCTCCACCTCCTTATCCGTCTATGTCATATCCATACACATACTTACCTCCACCATATGTCCCAAATCAAATGTGGGGCATGCCACCATACCCATTTGGGATGCCACAGTACCCCGCCTGGGGGGCACCCCAAACATCTGTTTTTGACAGGTTGGCGCCGCCAGTACAAGATCGATTGAGCGATGCTGAATCCGGTCACTAGGCACAGGCCCAACAAGATTGCCAGACTACTCGGCCTCCAAGGCCGACCAATCTGGCAGGAGGGCATATGCCTGCAGCAACTCAGAGAACAACAAAAAAGGACATCATCAAAATAGGCACTGCAGATGTTGTCATACATGAAGACAATAAAGGGCCGATGATTTTTGGCGAATCGACCAACACAACCAAAAGGGATACGGCTACCATCAAAACAGCCGACCCAAAATACTCCATGCCTCGATGGTGCCCAACGGGATTGACACGGTCACAAAAGCGGAAATTACAGCGCCTAAGAGCAAAGGAGAGTCAGGAGAAGGAGGCGGAAAAGATATTAAATGACACACATCCACAGTACCCGCCACCACAAAAGAAATGGAGACCAAAGGCCGTTGAGGAAAAACAAACGGCCACACTTGTGCAGCACCCTGCGGGTATGGCAGATAGCTCGACCAGCAAGGCTGGACAATCTGCATCAGACACGGACCGTCCGGCCCTTGCGCGCGGACCGTCCATCCTTCACCAGGAAGCCTCCGGACAACCTGCACCAGGCGCGGACCGTCCGGCCCTTTTGCGCGGACCGTCCGCCGTTCGCCAGGAAGCCTCCGACGACACGTCGACATCAATGGAAGAGGATGACCTGCTAGGAGAAGACCTGGTCGACTACGAGGCTTCTCCAGAACGCCCAGGTATGAATGTAAATGTTACTACATTTTCCGCCGATTGTACTATTATCGGCGACGATGAACCTGTTGTTGCCCAGTTTGATTTTGGTCCTAAAGAAGTCGCCTTTACTAAACCAAAGGAATCGGTAAATCATTTAAAGCCGCTCTTCGTGCGCGGTCACATTGATGGGATACCGATTGCTAAGATGTTGGTAGATGGAGGGGCGGCTGTAAATCTAATGCCTTATTCATTGTACAGAAAATTAGGTAAACAAGATGACGAACTTGTCAAGACCAACATGACCCTCAGCGGTGTTGGAACTGATAGTTCGATCAAAGCCAGGGGAGTAACGTCCGTTGAATTAACCATCGGGACTAAGACCCTTGCTGCTGCATTCTTCGTCGCTAATGTAGAAGGAAATTACAGTTTAATCCTAGGCAGAGATTGGATTCACGCCAATCAATGTATACCTTCTACATTACATCAAATGTTAATACAATGGGTAGGCGATGACATAGAACAAGTACATGCTGATGTATCGGCCTGCATCGCTGTGGCTGATGCCCCTGTACTCTGGACTTATGAGACTGCTACATGTCTCACATGAGTAGATTTTTCTGATTATCAATTCATAAGTATAGATAAGAAAGGTTTCATTCCTGTAATGCTAGAGCCGATGGAGAATCGGCTAAATCCTAAATAAAGTTTAAATGATGAATACACACAAAGTTCATGAGTCTTTGATCACGGACAGTTCAGCTTCCAAGGCTGGATGGTCTGGTCTTTCACAAAAAGGTTCGGACTTTAAGACCGAACATCTATCACAGCAAAAAGACAGTATTACGGATGATCCGGTCCCCGAGACCGGAAAGTCCGCCGTCACACAAAGATCATCTAATTCCTCTGTGGGGAACATGATAGAGGAATTCAGAGATCTTGATAAACTAGGACAGGGGTTTACATCGGCCGATCCTTTGGAGGAGATTGACATAGGAGATGGTAAAACTCCAAGGCCGACTTTTGTAAACAAGACCCTAGAGACCGATCCTAGAGATGAGATGATCGGTCTATTGAAGGAATACTCAGATTGCTTTGCTTGGAATTACACCGAGATGCCTGGATTAAGCCGAGAGATCGTAGAGCATCGACTGCCTATTAAATCTGGTTTCAGACCTTTCAAGCAGAGAGCTAGAACATTTCGTCCAGATCTTCTCCCACGCATCAAGGACGAAATCCACCGGCTGCTAGAAGCTGATTTTATCGGACCTTGTAGATACGCAGAGTGGGTCTCCAATATTGTGCCGGTGGAGAAGGAGTCAGGTAAGCTTAGAGTATGCATTGATTTTCGCAATTTAAATAGAGCAACTCCTAAAGATGAATATCCCATGCCCATAGCCGACACATTAATCAATAATGCATCAGGAAATAGAATTATTAGCTTCCTTGATGGT
Source organism: Zea mays (assembly GCF_902167145.1). NCBI lineage: Eukaryota > Viridiplantae > Streptophyta > Magnoliopsida > Poales > Poaceae > Zea > Zea mays. The sequence goes on along the minus strand of NC_050099.1, from coordinate 44,699,354 downwards.
AATGCCAGATATAATCAGATTTTCATGGTCGAAGAAGATGCGTCTAAAACGGCCTTTATATGTCCAGGCTTCATTGGTTTATTTGAATGGGTTGTCATGACATTTGGTCTAAAAAATGCTAGTGCTACTTATCAGAGGGCTATGAATTTGATCTTCCATGAATTGTTAGGAAACACTGTGGAAGTTTACATTGATGATATTGTAGTCAAATCGGCTGAGTTTAGTTCTCATATAGCTGATTTGCGCAAAGCCTTTGATAAAATGCGTCGGTATGGTTTGAAAATGAACCCACGTAAATGTGCTTTTGGAGTGTCGGCTGGTAGGTTTTTAGGATTTGTCATCCATGAACATGGTATAGAGATAGACCCTGACCGAATCAAGTCTATTCGGAATGTGGGACCTCCGACCTGTAAGGTCGAGGTACAGAAGTTTCTCGGCAAGGTGAATTATTTACGAAGTTTTATTTCTAACCTAGCCGGGAAGATTGATGCGTTCACCCCTATTCTTCGGCTTAAGAATGATGCCGAATTCGCTTGGGGGGCAGAACAGCAAGAAGCATTTGATCTCATCAAAAAATACTTATCTTCGGCTCCCGTATTAAAAGCACCACGAGTAGGAGTACCATTCCGATTATACATTGCAGCTGAAGATAAGGTCATTGGGGCTGTTCTGACACAAGAAACTGAGGGGAAGGAGCATGTGGTGACATATCTAAGCCGAAGGTTGGTGGATGCTGAAACAAGGTACACTTTTATTGAAAAGTTATGCTTATGCTTGTTTTATGCATGCACCAAATGTAGATGTTATTTACTGTCTAGTCATTGCACTGTTTCTGGTCAAGCCGATGTGATCAAATACATGTTGCATAACCCAATTATGAGTGGTAGAATTGGTAAGTGGGCTTATGCACTCATAGAATATGACTTGGCCTATGAACCATTGAAATCTATGAAAGGCCAAGTCGTAGCGGATTTCATTGTAGAACATCGGATTAATGATATTCATAAACTAGACATATCATACCTCACTATTACTCCTTGGACTTTATATTTTGATGGATCAGTTTGCAATGAAGGGCAAGGAATTGGCATCGTACTTGTTTCACCAAGTAATGTCTCCTTCGACTTCTCTAGCCGATTGAAAACTTATTGCACTAATAATCAAGCCGAATATGAGGCCCTCCTATTCGGCTTGGAACTTTTAAATGGTATGGGAGTAAAACATGTGAAGGTATTTGGTGATTCTCAGCTGGTTGTCTAACAAGTGTTAGAAGAATATCAATGTTTTGATGGTACTCTAAATAGTTACCTTGAAAAATGTTGGGGCATAATTCATTCTTTTGACGAATTCAGTATTCGGCATATCTCTAGAGTTGAGAATTATAGAGCTAACAATTTGGCACAAGATGCATCAGGTTATCGGATAAAGCGAGGGAAATTTCACAATACTGAAAATCTGATAACCAGTGCAGAGTCAAATCCCCAGGTCGCGGACCGTCCGCGTGATGACGCCGGACCGTCCGGGGTTACCAGGGAAGTTCTCCTAATCGATTCGGCTGATAATGAAGTCGATGCAGGAGATTGGAGGACGCCCATAACTAATTATTTATGAAATCCCAACGTTAGGACAGATAAGAGCATTCGGCGTACAGCTTTCAAGTATGTTTTGATGAGTGATGAACTCTACCACTGAACAGTCAACGACGTCCTGCTTAAGTGCTTGGGCCCAGATGATGCTATATTAGCCATGGCCGAAGTACATGAAGGAATTTGTGGTACCCATCAATCGGCTCCAAAGATGAAGTGGCTGTTGCGAAGGTCTGGTTTTTATTGGCCTAATATGATAGCTGATTGTTTCAAGTACTACAAGGGTTGCCAAGTGTGTCAAAAATTCGGTGACCTACAGTTGGTCCCCGCAGCCGAATTACATCCTATCATCAAGCCTTGGCCTTTCAGAGGATGGGGATTAGACTTTATTGTAACACCCAAATTCTGAATTTGGGATTGGTAGAAGAAATCTGAGCAAAGTACCCTTGATAAATAATTAAACTTTATAATTCACCCTTTTTAAAGGTAAATGATCATAATAAAATAACGATGGTTAAAATAAATCATAATAAAGATCAGACATTGGAAAAATGTTCCTATCAAAACAAAGGGAGAATTTTTGAATATACCTTTAATTCGACTACACACTCAATAATAATATATTGCTATAATGTGGTGTGTGTACTTCATGTTGAAAACATTACCTAATTAATATAATAATAAAATAAATGAAGAAATAATATGTAGTAATTGTGCATCATGTGAAGTTTTTCTTGTGCATAAATTTGAAATTTAGAAATTAAAACTTGGTTTGATTTGAAATGGAAATAAGAAAGGAAAATAGAAACAATAAAAAAAGGGAAAAACTCACCTTGGGCCGAATTCTCGCGCGCCTCGGCCCAACACTACTTTTCCACCGCGCTAGCCCACTCTGCTCCTCTTCCTTTTCTTTTCCGGTCGTGGCACTTCCAGGTGGGACCCACTCGTCAGGCTCATCCCCTTCCCCAACAACCCGCTCGGCACCCAGGATTTCCGAGCTCCGTGAACCATGGCGTGACCCCCGCGCGGACTCCCCATCTGGCGCGCTTCCTCCACGGATCTCGCCAGTCTCCTTCCCCTTGTTCCGCTCGCGCGCCGCGGTGGACCATCTACGTTGCGTAGCTGGTGTCATCTTCTCTGTGGCATGCGCGACGATCCCAACCTCCGCGCGGGAATCGCGGCTTCATCCCGACCTGGCAACACAGACTTCACCCATCTATAAAACCATAGCGCGGGTTCTCCCTTCCCTTATCCTTCTCCTCCGTGCTCCACCCAACCTGTGGACGCAGTCGCGATAGACTGACCACCGGTGCGGGCAGTCCGCTGCCGACGCGCGCGCACGGCTGGGTTGCCTGGACTTCGGTGTGGTACTCTGGGGCAGCGTCATTATTTCGTGGAGCCCCGGAAACCATCAATTTGGCCTGCGGACCTTCGACGTCTAGGCAATTGCTCGACGGAGCAACTCCGCTGCCGCAGACCCGCCTCACGCCGCGGACTGGGTGCTCGCCGCCTCTAATCCCGGTAAGAAACCCATCCGAACGGATCACCTCATCCTCCTCTACGTATAGCGCAGTTCGGATTTAGGTTTGGGGGCCGACCGACCGTGTTGCCGGCGATGGCGCCGCCGCGGTGCCCTGTCCCTGGCCGCACGGGTGGCCGGAGGGGGAAGAGGGCGCTTGGCCCTTGGATGGTAAAGGTGCGGTTAAGATTAGATCTGGGGGCTGGTAGATTTGGACCGTTGATATAAGATCGAACGGTCGGGTGTTTTGGGTGGGATTCGAAGTTAGTAACCGTTAGATCAACATCCTGGGGCTCTGATGGGATCCGCGTGCGATCATACTGTGGGCCGTGGATCCTTGATCCGACGGGTAGCAGGGCGTGCAGACTCATTTGGGGTTGGGATCTAATCCGGGCCCCTGATTTCCGATCGGACGGCCAGAAACCACTGATACCCCTTCGCGACCGATCAATTGCAAAAGAGCCCCTGTTCTTTTTGTAAATGAACCCGCCGTCCACTTAGCTAGATTCTGAGTCTCAGGAATTCTTCTGTAATAGCCCCTGGGTTTTCTGGAAAATGAGGCCCAGTCCAGAATAGTTTTAACCCGAGAATTTAAATTTCAAATTGATTTTCAATGTATAAATAATGTCTAGAACTTCAATAATTCATAGAAAATGCATATGAACTCCAAATTACTCCATTCCAGTTCCTAAAATTTTATAATTTTATTCTCTATCACTTAGAGCCTCTGTTTTGTCATGAAAACAGTAATAAATTTAATTCCTTACTTAATCCCATTCTAAACACATAAAACATTTGAAAATGCATAACTTAAAATCTATAAGTCCAAAAATTATGATTTCTGTTCCTAGAATTTTATTTTAATGTGTAGATTATTACTGTGTATTTTGCATATATGTTTGGTGTAATGTTAATTTTGCCTATACAATGTTTGTCTGTATTGCCACGACTAGCAGTCAGGTCACGAGTCATCCGAAGATCATCCTGGTACCTGGAATCTCAAGTCCCAGGCAAGTTGTGCCCTTGATCACTTCTTTTACCCACTCATGTTCTAATTAATCGTAATGATCTGCATAGGTTAATTTCGATGGGACCTAATAGGTTACCCTAGTTTGTCTATCTTTATGCCTTGTTTACCACTAAACTTTTTGGGTAGTACTTGCTAGTGCTTTATGTGGTTTTGGGTATGAAGATACATTATTCATGATCACACTTTTATTATCTGTTTATTATCACTGTTCATGATAAGATCATTATGTTAATTGGAACATGGAGCGACCACCCGGGAAAACAGTGCTACCACAAGGGTATAATGGGACGCCCTTGGCTGATTAATTAGGAAAGCTAGTGGAGGGCTACCTTACCCGAAAGGGGCAAGGGCAGTAAGGGAGTGGTCAGTGTAGGGAGGCCCTCGGGAGGATTTTGCTGCGATGGCGGTCCTGCAAGGGATTCCTGCATTGGAGCTTCCTATAAACTGTAGCGGGTTTTCTGAAGCTAGTGGAACTTTGTAAAGGCGTCGTAGTGTTACCCTGCCTCGCCTCCTCGGTAGAGGTGTATGGGAAGTCGCGATCCCTTGGCAGATGGGTAACATGACTTGTGGGTAAAGATGCGCAACCTCTGCAGAGTGTAAAACTGGTATACTAGCCGTGCTCACGGTCATGAGCAGCTCGGACCCTCACATGATTAATTTATGGAACTAAATTCAATTTGTCATATGCATTGCATCGCAGGTGATGTTGTTACTTTTGTTCTACTGCTTAATTGGGTTGGTATTTACTTATACTTAGTAATTGCTAATAAAATTTTGACCAACTTTAAAAGCAATGCTCAGCTTCAACCATCCTCTTTGGTAAGCCTTACACTTCACGTGAGCTCCCACCTTTGGCGAGTTCATGCACATTATTCCCCACAACTTGTTGAGCGATGAACGTATGTGAGCTCACTCTTGCTGTCTCACCCCCCCACAGGTCAAGAGCAGGCACACAGGATGAGGCGCGTGGAGGATGCTGTGATGAGTTCGTGAGTGGTCTAGGCCGTCGTCTCCCAGTCAACTTTGGGTTGCTGGACCGTTGTCTCCTTATAATGTAATTATTTATTTTGTATAGAACTCCTGTTATATAGTAAAGATGTGACATTCGATCCTGTGCCACTATGCATCATATGTGTGAGACTTGGTCCCAGCACACCTGGTGTTTATGTTCACGCCCGGGTTTTTGACCCCTAAAACCCGGGTGTGACAGAAGTGGTATCAGAGGAATGTTGACTATAGGACGAAACCTAGATAGAACTGGACAACCATTCTTTACTTACCTTACTCTGATTCTTTCTAAACTTCTCTTAATCTTTTCTCATCTATTTCCGCTTTACTCTGATTACTCTTACCTTTCTGCTTCCAAAGACAAACGTGGATTTCACACTTTGAAATCCTGTGCCTAAAGTGATTTTAGGAATAGGAGAACTAATCTTAGGAACAAAAACAAAACTATTTTTAGGTATTTATACACTTAAGTGCTTGTTCTTATGATACTTGTGTGATTTGGATCTTTGATTGATTGTGATGGGTTGTGGAGTAATGTCCATAATTACATCTGCATATACATATAAACATAAATAGAATTTATAAGATAACTAGACAATCTAGATTATCCCCCTTAGAAAAAAAATATATAGTATTCCGTATCTATCTCATCTTATCAGATTCTATCTTACATTTGGACATTCACCTCATACAACTAGTTACCCTAGTCTTGACATAAAATATCTGGTCAAGCCCTACCAAAGAATCTTCAGTACATAACCAACTATTAGCTTATTCATTCTGCCTACCAAATGATTCCCTTGCAAAACTATCTTACGATATGCTTCTAACTTAGATGGTCAATACCAGGAGGGGTGGTGGAATTGATTTACCTCCTAATCGACACACTCGGCGGATATATAGACAACCCCAGCCACAGCCAGCAGAGATGAATCCTCCTAATCCTCCACCAAGCGGAGTTGACCCACTGATTGCAGCTCAAATGAGGATGATGCAGCAAATGGCTGACACTATGGCAGATATGCGCGCCCAAATGCAGCAAGAACGCCAGGAAATGCGCCAGGAAAGAGAGGATGCACGTCGGGAGATGCACCAAGAGCGGGAAGAGATACGCCAGGAGAGAAGGGTGCAACAACAGCAGTTGCAACAACAACTTCAACAACAGCAGCAACAGCAACAGGTGCCATTGCCTCCACCTCCACCACCAGTTCCACCCCAAGATAAGCATCGGGAATTCATGAGCCACAAACCACCAACCTTCTCCAACTCCACGGATCCACTACAAGCTGATGACTGGCTAAAGTCTATAGAGAAGATGCTCAACATAGCTCAGTGCTCGGACCGAGAGAAAGTACTCTACGCATCAGGTCGTCTCGCTGGTCCTGCTGCAGATTGGTGGGATGCGTACTGCGCTGCTCATGCTGCTGTCGATACAATTACCTGGGCAGAATTCTCCACACAATTCAGGAATTACCATATTCCTGCTGGACTCATGAAGATTAAGAGAAAGGAGTTTACTCCCTCAAGCAAGGAAGTATGTCCGTGAGTGAATATAGGGACAAATTCATCCAGTTATCTCGATATGCTCCTAGAGATGTTGAGGATGATGAGCAAAAGCAGGAGCTTTTTCTGGACGGTTTGATTGGACCCTTGCAATATCAACTGGTATCGCACACCTTCCCATCCTTCCAAAGGCTACTTGACAAAGCTATTGCTGTAGAAAACAAGAGGAGTATATTTGGAGAGAAAAGAAAGGCTGCTAACCAAGGGCAGGCTGGAAGTAGTTCCCATCCTCGCTATACTACCACTCCAAGTACACCAGCTAGTGGCAGTTCTGGACAACAAACTCAACAGGCACCAACTGCTCCTCCAAAAGCAAGCACCCCAGCAGGACCCATTGCTCCCAACACATCCACCAACAGGGCATGCTTCAAGTGTGGACAACCGGGACACTACGCCAACTACTGTCCCAACAGAGCTGCCTACACTACACCGGCTCCGATGAAGCAAGGACAAGCCTCGGCAGGAAAGAGTCAGCCACTATCTATCAACCGGGGACATGCCCATCATGCAGAAGTAGAGGTTGAACCAGGTGATCTGGAAAATTCAAGAAGAAGAGCTAGTTGAAGATGAAGTAGTCGGTGAAGAAGTCAACGAACAACAAGAATAGAGATAAACATAAATATAGATACATATATATATATTTTACTATTTGTAAGACCTAAATATTAGTTTGGCCAGTAGTTCGTATTTTACTATTTTAGGAATAATAATAAGGTCGATTTGACCCTTTGTCTTGCTAATAAGTTACGCATCATGCCGAGATTTCTTTGTTTGTGCATATGTTCCCACAACAATATGAGTATATATATCCTTTCTCGTACAAATCTTGAGGACGAGATTATTTTTAAGGGGGGTAGGATTTGTAACACCCAAATTCTGAATTTGGGATTGGTAGAAGAAATCTGAGCAAAGTACCCTTGATAAATAATTAAACTTTATAATTCACCCTTTTTAAAGGTAAATGATCATAATAAAATAACGATGGTTAAAATAAATCATAATAAAGATCAGACATTGGAAAAATGTTCCTATCAAAACAAAGGGAGAATTTTTGAATATACCTTTAATTCGACTACACACTCAATAATAATATATTGCTATAATGTGGTGTGTGTACTTCATGTTGAAAACATTACCTAATTAATATAATAATAAAATAAATGAAGAAATAATATGTAGTAATTGTGCATCATGTGAAGTTTTTCTTGTGCATAAATTTGAAATTTAGAAATTAAAACTTGGTTTGATTTGAAATGGAAATAAGAAAGGAAAATAGAAACAATAAAAAAAGGGAAAAACTCACCTTGGGCCGAATTCTCGCGCGCCTCGGCCCAACACTACTTTTCCACCGCGCCAGCCCACTCTGCTCCTCTTCCTTTTCTTTTCCGATCGGGGCACTTCCAGGTGGGACCCACTCGTCAGGCTCATCCCCTTCCCCAACAACCCGCTCGGCGCCCAGGATTTCCGAGCTCCGTGAACCATGGCGTGACCCCCGCGCGGACTCCCCATCTGGCGCGCTTCCTCCACGGATCTCGCCAGTCTCCTTCCCCTTGTTCCGCTCGCGCGCCGCGGTGGACCCTCTACGTTGCGCAGCTGGTGTCATCTTCTCCGTGGCATGCGCGACGATCCCAACCTCCGCGCGGGAATCGCGGCTTCATCCCGACCTGGCAACACGGACTTCACCCATCTATAAAACCATAGCGCGGGTTCTCCCTTCCCTTATCCTTCTCCTCCGTGCTCCACCAAACCTGTGGACGCAGTCACGATAGACCGACCACCGGTGCGGGCAGTCCGCTGCCGACGCGCGCGCACGGCTGGGTTGCCTGGACTTCGGTGTGGTACTCTGGGGCAGCGTCATTATTTCGTGGAGCCCCGGAAACCATCAATTTGGCGTGCGGACCTTCGACGTCTAGGCAATTGCTCGACGGAGCAACTCCGCCGCCGCAGACCCGCCTCACGCCGCGGACTGGGTGCTCGCCGCCTCTAATCCCGGTAAGAAACCCATCCGAACGGATCACCTCGTCCTCCTCTACGTATAGCACAGTTCGGATTTAGGTTTGGGGGCCGACCGACCGTGTTGCCGGCGATGGCGCCGCCGCGGTGCCCTGTCCCTGGCCGCACGGGTGGCCGGAGGGGGAAGAGGGCGCTTGGCCCTTGGATGGTAAAGGTGCGGTTAAGATTAGATCTAGGGGCTGGTAGATTTGGACCGTTGATATAAGATCGAACGGTCGGGTGTTTTGGGCGGGATTCGAAGTTAGTAACCGTTAGATCAACATCCTGGGGCTCTGATGGGATCCGCGTGCGATCATACTGTGGGCCGTGGATCCTTGATCCGACGGGTAGCAGGGCGTGCAGACTCATTTGGGGTTGGGATCTAATCCGGGCCCCTGATTTCCGATCGGACGGCTAGAAACCACTGATACCCCTTCGCGACCGATCAATTGCAAAAGAGCCCCTGTTCTTTTTGTAAATGAACCCGCCGTCCACTTAGCTAGGTTCTGAGTCTCAGGAATTCTTCTGTAATAGCCCCTGGGTTTTCTGGAAAATGAGGCCCCGTCCAGAATAGTTTTAACCCGAGAATTTAAATTTCAAATTGATTTTCAATGTATAAATAATGTCTAGAACTTCAATAATTCATAGAAAATGCATATGAACTCCAAATTACTCCATTCCAGTTCCTAAAATTTTATAATTTTATTCTCTATCACTTAGAGCCTCTGTTTTGTCATGAAAACAGTAATAAATTTAATTCCTTACTTAATCCCATTCTAAACACATAAAACATTTGAAAATGCATAACTTAAAATCTATAAGTCCAAAAATTATGATTTCTGTTCCTAGAATTTTATTTTAATGTGTAGATTATTACTGTGTATTTTGCATATATGTTTGGTGTAATGTTAATTTTGCCTATACAATGTTTGTCTGTATTGCCACGACTAGCAGTGAGGTCACGAGTCATCCGAAGATCATCCTGGTACCTGGAATCTCAAGTCCCAGGCAAGTTGTGCCCTTGATCACTTCTTTTACCCACTCATGTTCTAATTAATCATAATGATCTGCATAGGTTAATTTTGATGGGACCTAATAGGTTACCCTAGTTTGTCTATCTTTATGCCTTGTTTACCACTAAACATTTTGGGTAGTACTTGCTAGTGCTTTATGTGGTTTTGGGTATGAAGATACATTATTCATGATCACACTTTTATTATCTGTTTATTATCATTGTTCATGATAAGATCATTATGTTAATTGGAACATGGAGCGACCACCCGGAAAAACAGTGCTACCATAAGGGTATAATGGGACGCCCTTGGCTGATTAATTAGGAAAGCTAGTGGAGGACTACCTTACCCGAAAGGGGCAAGAGCAGTAGGGGAGTGGTCAGTGTAGGGAGGCCCTCGGGAGGATTTTGCTGCGATGGCGGTCCTGCAAGGGATTCCTGCATTGGAGCTTCATATAAACTGTAGCGGGTTTTCTGAAGCTAGTGGAACTTTGTAAAGGCCTCGTAGTGTTACCCTGCCTCGCCTCCTCGGTAGAGGTGTATGGGAAGTCGCGATCCCTTGGCAGATGGGTAACATGACTTATGGGTAAAGATGCGCAACCTCTGCAGAGTGTAAAACTGGTATACTAGCCGTGCTCACGGTCATGAGCAGCTCGGACCCTCACATGATTAATTTATGGAACTAAATTCAATTTGTCATATGCATTGCATCGCAGGTGATGTTGTTACTTTTGTTCTACTGCTTAATTGGGTTGATATTTACTTATACTTAGTAATTGCTAATAAAATTTTGACCAACTTTAAAAGCAATGCTCAGCTTCAACCATCCTCTTTGGTAAGCCTTACACTTCACGTGAGCTCCCACCTTTGGCGAGTTCATGCACATTATTCCCCACAACTTGTTGAGCGATGAACGTATGTGAGCTCACTCTTGCTGTCTCACACCCCCCCCACAGGTCAAGAGCAGGTACACAGGATGAGGCGCGTGGAGGATGCTGTGATGAGTTCGTGAGTGGTCTAGGCCGTCGTCTCCTAGTCAACTTTGGGTTGCTGGACCGTTGTCTCCTTATAATGTAATTATTTATTTTGTATAGAACTCCTGTTATATAGTAAAGATGTGACATTCGATCCTGTGCCACTATGCATCATATGTGTGAGACTTGGTCCCAGCACACCTGGTGTTTATGTTCGCGCCCGGGTTTTTGACCCCTAAAACCCGGGTGTGACATTTATTGGGGAAATTCATCCTTCATCATCAAAGGGGCATTGGTATGTGTTAGTTGCCATAGATTATTTCACCAAATGGACTGAAGTCGTTGCTCTGAAGAACATGACGCACAAGGAGGTAATTCAGTTCATAACTGAACATATTATTCATAGATTCGGCATTCCCCAGACCTTGACTACAGATCAAGGGACTTCTTTTATGTCAAAGGAGGTACGTGAGTTTGCTGAATTATATAGAATTAAATTGCTTAATTCATCTCTATATTATGCTCAGGCCAATGGACAGGTCGAGTCTAGTCATAGGACATTGATTAACTTAATAAAAAAGAAGATATTGGATAATCCTAAGCATTGACATAAGATTTTGTCCGAAGCTTTATGGGCTCACAGGATATCTAAACATAGTGCTACTAAAGTGTCTCCTTTTGAGCTTGTCTATGGGCAGGAAGCAGTGTTGCCTGTGGAAATAAGTTTGAATGCTGTCAGGTTCGCCAGACAAAATGATCTAACCATCACTGATTATTACAATTCAATGATGGATAATATTGATGAGGTGACCGACAAGAGGGTGATAGCTTTGGGAGCAATAGAAAAGGACAAAATCATGGTAGCCAGGGCCTACAACAAGAAGGTCAAAGCAAAGTCATTTCAAGTAGGGGACCTGGTGTGGAAGACCATCGTGCCTCTAAGGAATAAAGACCGGAAGTTTGGAAAATGGTCGCCAAGCTGGGAAGGTCCTTATAAAGTAAAACAGGTAATATCTGGTAACACCTATTTACTACAAACATTGCAAGGCAAGGATTTACCCACAGCTTTAAATAGGCGTTTCCTCAAGCAGTACCATCCTAGTATGTGGCAAGATGCTTAAGAAAACCGATGTGATCACATCGGATTAAGGTGCTTTTGGTTTGCCTAGCTCCACCAAAAGGCAGGGGGGCATATGTTTGGCACCAAAATGAGCACGCGGACGGTCCGGCCCTGAGGCCGGACAGTCCGCGGTCCGGGCAGTCCGCGCTTGTGGGCCGGACGGTCCGCGCATGCGCAGAGTAGATTAGGGTTCCGAGTTTTGTGCTATGTTTGTTAGCTAGATTCGCGGAATTAGCTCGAAATCCAGTCGTGTAAAGGGTCCAACCCCCCTCCTCTATAAAAAGAGAGATCTACGACTGATTTTTAATCATCATCAATCGAATCAAACACTTCTATTTCGCATTTTATCCTAGGAGTAGTTCTAGTCTAGTTTAGGTTTAGCCTCTCGATCTCCAATTTCTCGCTTCTCTTCGACTCTACGCCGATTAGAAGAGTCTAGGTTGGCTTGCCGAGCCTAGACATCACCTAGGATCTCTCCTCCCCGATGGGGTCCCTCCCGGGAGCGAGATCCAGGCCATCGCCGGTGACTTCCGCTGCCTCTGCGTACGCGCGGACCGTCCGGCCGTCAGGCAGAGGACCCTAGCCCCTGCGCCAGGTCGCGGACCGTCGGACCCCAGGCTGCGGACCGTCCGCGCCTAACCAGAGAGCACCGCCACGGTTCTTGTTGAGTGTTTGGCGCTCTGAAAAGGCGTCAACACTATAATTTGAAAACGAGTATATTTTATATAGTTTACGACAGCAACAAAATATTCTGCTCTAACAGTAAAGCCCTAATTCTAGATTATAGGGCAGCCTACTAGGATGTAGTATATTTGAGGCACGTACTTAGAGGGTGCCCTATGTGTTTTTGACAAAATTTTACAAAATGAGACACTATTGGAATAGTTTTTCCTATGGATAGCCCTATATTTCAACTTGATGCACTAATTTGAGGCATTGTTGGAGATGCTCTTGTAGCACCAATTTCGTGCGTCATTCGTTACGTGTGAAGCACGTAGATCTATTTCACTTCCCCATTTCTCGCCAAATAATAAGCCCAATAGACTGTTACACCTCAGAGTACCATGAGAAACCATTTGAACCAAACATGACAAGAAGCAACACGCAACACAACGCTCCCACCTAATACCACCTCGCTAGCTAAAGGAGGACGGATGACCGGGTGAGCTATAAAAATAGGATCTAACTTCTTTTAAAATCATGCCTTTCTCAGTTTGCTGACTAAAATAAGTGTAATATTTTTTATCAATTTAATATCTGATATGGGGACCAAGTGTCCACTTTGATATTACTTTTTTATGGATATCAAATATGATTGTGTGTCGTGCACGAACATTGTAGTAGTAATACATAATACTCTAGTTCCAGTGGCATGTTATTTTTTATAGTTCTTGTCCTCAATTTTTTACAAAATAATTATGGCAAGAACTTTGCCTTGCATTAAAGAAAATAAAAACAATACAAAAAGTTCTGCCCTTATGGCCCACTCATTAAACATCGAGTGCTACAACCAAGAGAAATATAAACAGCCTAGCTTCAATTGTGATCATGAAAATTTCTTGTCTAGTCCTGAAATATAAAAAATTGAGGGCTCAAAATTTATACTAAAATATAAGATATTCTAAGCTCTGGGCTCCTCTCTCTCTCATGTATTTGTTAACCAAACACTTACCTTTCCCCACCCATTCTTTTCTTCCAAATTTATGGGAGGAAATAATAATATGTAAAGGTCTATTTTCAAATTAGGAAAGCAATAACTAAACTACTTACTCCTTCCTAATTAGCAAAGGATAATACGATATTTAGTAGGCTCTTTATTTTGCCTAAAAATTGTTTCGATTCCCCATATTTCAATACAGGGAAGTAGTGGTTGTGTGCGAAATACTGGTGTCGGGGATACGATCCCGGTCCCTAGGGCCCGTCGGTCAGCAAGTGCACTGGGGGAAGGACCCTGGAATTTGGGCCCGTCAGTCAGCTGGAGGAGTTAGGTAACGTCAACCCTATAAGGACCCATCTCCAAACGAACCCTGCGGCACCGAGCCCAGGGTCGAGCGTGGTGGAACCAGTATAGATCTTGCGCCCCGCGCACACCATCTAGAGCTCAGAACACGCACAATAAATTTACTTATCAGATCGAGGTTTGAAACATCGGCAACTGGCAACATGAATGTAATCATATTGTTTGATTGATCATAAGCACCAAATTTGGAAGCATCAAAGTGGCTGCACAATGCATGGTCATGAAGACCTCGAATAACCAAGCGATTTTCAAATCTGTGGCCCCCTATGCTGCACTTCCAAACAAACATTAAAGAAGACCCCGAAAAAACTACTACATTGCACTTCCAATGAAATGTCACAACCGGTTTTGGAAGTTAAACCGAATGTGAACCATATACGTGCCAGGATCAGAAACTCACATACACAGCGATTACATAGTTGCACATCATCACACGTTGCTCAAAATAATAGCGAAAATAGTACTTTATTACATCATGATGTCTAAGACATCCATAGAGTCATTAACTTAAGTCATAATCATAATCAAAGTGTGAATACGAAACATAGTACGATAAGTCCTTCACAGGTAGCTAACTGGGGGTTTGCCACTAAACAAATATAGAACTCATCGAAGTCGTGAAACTCCTTAAAGTCCTCCACGTTGTCTTCATCTTCTCCTGAGCACTGATTGCAATGGGGACAACCTGGGTTTTTGGTGTTTTAAAGCAAGGATGAGTACACATCAACGTACTCAGCAAATGTCCCGTTTGACTAAAGTGGACTAGCTGTATGTGGGGTTAAGCTTAAAGAATTTTCTTTTAGTTGGTCATGTATTTATTACTAATAGAGAGCCAAGTTTTAGAAATAATCCCAAGTTATTAACCTAGACAATACTCCCTCCAAGAGGAAATACCAAATACCATAATTATAATCACCACCATTAAGCATCATCATAAAAGTATCCAGAGTAACTCTAATTAAAGGAGCTCCCAAGGCTGCTCATAATCGCAAGCATGGCTGATATACCAATTTCTAACACTCTGCAGGTGTTGCACACTTTACCCACGAGCTGTGATTCCCTTTCCGCTTGAGGAGCGCTACTCCCTATTGATCACTACCTAGGTGATCTGGTAGGGTATCACTATGTAGCCTTTACAAAGATTCCCCTGGTGTGTAGTTGCCCATTAGGTTTTGTCAGTCGTACAAACACATTACTCCTCCCTAAGGTGGGGGACTAACAAAACCAAATCGAATGAACCTCGGCACCAACCCTTAGCAAAGCAAGCACTATGCCCCAACCCCCATTGACGACACTACAGCGAAGCCAACTACACCCCCAAGTTACTCTAATTAATCATCTAAGGGCGTCCCATTCCACCATCATGGTTGTATTGATTTCATGGGTGGTCATCCAACGAATAGGTCCTTACAGAGAGGTACTTGGGAAACAACCTGAGTCCCCTAAAGTATCACAAGCTCATCATCATAATCAAGATATCATTAGTGTATCATAAATGTTCTCATCATGTTCATTGATTAAAGTAAAACAACATCATAATACTAATCATAGTAACCAATTCCCAAAGGGTAAACAAGGACATGAAAACAGAATACTAGTTAATCCTTAGGTTGATCATGGTATGCAGGACAGTGAATTATAAAGTAAATAAGACATAATGGGTCAGAGGACACTTGCCTTGACCAAGTTGCTGCTTAGGGAAGTCTCCTGCAACACACTCGGAAACCTCGGATTGCTCGTTGTCTATGCAAAACAATCATTCATTCAACACACTTGGGAAATGACAAAGGAACAGTACACCAATCATATGCAACAGAGTAAACATAGGTTCAGTGGAAAAGTACAAACACACAAGAGAATTCTAGGTTCTAGGGTTAATATACCTAGTGGTCTCTTGTTCGCCAACTACTGCCTATCTCAGTAGATTAACTACTTAACCATATCTATCTTAGTTATCTACTTATTTATATAAAGTTATTCCAAGGATGGGACCATACATTAATTGAAATTACATCTACAAAGTTAAGCACTTGAACATTCATTAGGGTTTCACTTTTATTTTACCTTCAATAAATACTTTATCACTTTAAATTGTCCTAGAGTCCAGCCACAAAAATAAGACATGCACACAGTGAATGTATATACTTTAAATAGATAGAGAATAGTATTATGAACATTTTGCAATTTGAACCACCTAATTTGGAGTTCATATGCAAGAGATATGAAATTGACAAGTTTTAGAATTCAAAAACACTAAAGTAAACCTATTTCTGTGATTAAAATAAAGTTCAGGGGCCTCTCTGCAAGAAATCAAGGGCCTGGGCGCAAGACAACAGGACTACAGGTTGATTCTCGGGAACCCAAGGGGTTTCTTAACAAAATTTCCAAGCGAACGGGTATCAAGCGCTCTCGGCCATCTGATCACAAATCAACGGACAAGATAGATCCGTGGGCGAGCGTGCACATGTGGGCGTGAGCGAGCAATGACAAGCGGGCCAAGGCGGTCAGCGGCTCGGGGAGAAGGCGGGCTGACCGGTCGGGCCCAACGCCAAGGGACACAAGCAACCGATGGGTGGGACCCAGGGGCAGGGGTGCGCGTTCGAAGCAATATCCGGAGATCCGAGTCATTGGATCGGGAGCGGGCAGATGAGATCTAGCGCATGGAGCTAACAGCACGACGACCAGTGTTGCTTCCTCTGCGGCGGTGAAGCCACCGGAGCTGAGGCAGGCGCGGCCTCTGGGGGGCTTGGGGTCACCGGAGTTGGCCAGGACCGGTGAGGGGGGCCGGCGAACTCAATGGCGGGGTTCTGGTCGTGCGAACAGGACCAGAGGCGAGGGAATGGCGGAGGAGATGCTCCATGCAGGTTGGGGTTACTCCGGCGAGCAATCCCAGTCGTGGGGAGGGGAAATAGGGTGTGCAGATGCCAGTGCTAGCTTCGGCGAGGGAGGGGGAACACTTCGGACCAAAGCAAGGGCGCGGGGCGGGGCTGAATCGACCGGGCACCGTGCAGGCGCGGCGAACCAGCGCGGCAGAGCTCCAGCGAGCACGAATTCGCTAAGGCAAGGCAAAATCAGGGCAACCAGAGCACGGGAATAGGTTCCTCTCCTCGGGGCTGCGCTCGGGGAGGCTTGTCGCGACGTATGGTGCTCTGGGGGGCCGGCACGGCGGGCGCTCTTCTCTGGCGAGCTCTGGCGACGGCAGCTTAGCACGAGAAAGGGCAAAAGCGGGTGAAATGAGGCAGGGGAGGGAGAGCGGGTGTGGGCGGGGCTCAAAAGGGTGCTGGGGGACGTGGGCAGGCGAGGTGGCTGGTGTTCTCGGCGGGCGTGCGCGTGGGTCAGTGGAGGCTCGTTGGGAGGACGAAGCTGATAGGGGGGGTCCCATGGTGCAGAGAGAGAGAGAGAGAGCAAAGCGACGGGTAACTGCGCTGATGGGCGGGGCCCGCTGCGCAGAGGGAGAGCGGGGTGCGCGCGAGGGGGAAACGGCGCCGACAGCTTGGACCCGCCTGGCAGAGGGAGAGAGGGAGCGGGTGCGCGGGCACGCAAAGGTGGGCCTAGTGGGCCGAAAGACTGAGGGAGAGAGGAGGTTGGGCTGATTTCTGGTTTTTCTTTTATTCTGAATTTCCTATTCCTTTTCTTTTTATTTTCTCTTTTGAATTCAAATCAAATCAAACCACAAATTCAAATTTAAATATTTCAAACATGTGCATCAACCAAAAACAAAGTTTAAGCTTAGCATGATGCAACAATTCATGTCTCCCCCAGGTTTTAATATTCTAAAGAAATAATACACCTCTCAAACAAATACCCAAAATTCTATTAAAAGGGAGAGAAAGGAAATCTATAAAGATGATGAAAGGAGTAACACCTGAATTTCGTAGATATTAGAGAATAAATTTTATACCCTCAAATTCAGGGTGTTACAAACCTATCACCTTAAAAAGAATCTCGCCCTCGAGATTCAGGGTTGGCTAGCAAAGAGCTCGGGTTATTTGGCTTGTAGATCATCTTCTCTTTCCCTGGTTGCTTCTTCCTCTAAATGGTGACCCCACTTGACTTTACACATTTTGATGGTGCTTCTTCGAGTGACTCTGTCTGTTGTATCCAGAATTTGAGTTGCATTCTCGATATATGTCAGGTCTTCTTGAACTTCGAGATCTTTGGTTGGCAATTGCTCTTCTGGCACTCGCAAACACTTCTTCATCTGAGACACATGGAACACATCATGCACTGCTGACAGACTTTCTGGTAGGCTGAGCTGATAGGCCACTTCTCCACGTCTTGCCTGTATCTAGTATGGCCCGATGTATCGAGGTGCTAACTTGCCCTTGACTCCGAACCTTCTGACTCCTCTGATCGGTGACACCTTCAGGTAAACATAATCTCCCAATTCGAAACTCAGCTCTCTTCTTCTGGTATCAGCATAACTTTCTTGCCTAGACTGCGCTGTCTTCAGGTTCTACCAAACCATTCTGATATTCTCTTCATCTTCAAGCAAAATATCTAGACCGAACACCTGCCTTTCGCCGGGTTGGTCCTAGTGCAATGGAGTTCGACAATTCCTCCTATAGAGTGCTTGGAACGGTAACATCTTCAAATTGGCCTCATGGCTATTGTTGTAGGAGAATTCTGCATAAGGTAGCCTTTTGTCCCAATCTAGATTTGGTTGGTTCTCTCAGTCTGACCATCTGGTTGGCTCTCTCAGTTTGACCATCTGTCTGCGGGTGATAAGCTGAACTGAACTTCAAATGCATTCCCAAGGCTTCTTGTAACTACTGCCAAAAGTGAGAAGTAAACTGGGTTCCCCGGTCAGACACTATCTTCTTCGGAACACCATGCAAGCATACAATCCAGGACATATATAACTCTGCCAACACGGCACTGTTGTAGCTAGTCTTGACTAGTATGAAATGAGCCACCTTTGTTAAGCGGTACACCACTAACCAGATGGAGTCATAACCAGCTCGAGTGCGAGGCAAATCGACTATAAAGTCCATACCAATCTCATCCCACTTCCATTGAGGAATCTGCAACGGCTGCAACAAACCTGTGGGCCTTTGATGCTCTGCCTTAATTCTCTAATTGCTGTCGCATATGGCCACATACCTTGCGATCTCCCTTTTCATTTCGTACCACCAGAATCTTTTCTTCTGGTCTTGGTACATTTTCTAACTGTCAGGTGTATGGAATAAGCTATTTCATGGGCTTCCTTGAGAACCAGCTCCCGAATCGATTTGATATCGGGAACACACAGTCTATCTTTGAACCATACTACGCCTTTCACTTCTTCTCGGAAGTCTTTGCCTTTTCCATCTAGGATCAGCTATCGAATTTCATTGATCTTATCATTATTTTTTGCCCATCTTTGATATCTCGTTCTAGAGTGGGTTCCAGCTCAACTATCACTCCATGTGTGCTATTTAGAAATCAGAGACTCAACCTATCGAATTCCATTGCTAGTTCATATGGCATCGGGTGAGCGGCCATCATGTTGACTTGGCTTTTCCTGCTCAAAGCATCTGCAACCACGTTAGCTTTGCTTGGGTGATAATGTATCTCCAATTAATAGTCTTTGATCAACTCCAGCCATCTTTGTTGTCTCATGTTTAACTCTGACTGGGTGAATATATACTTAAGACTCTTGTGGTCTGTGTAAACATCACACTTCTGTCCATATAAATAGTGCCTCTAGGTCTTCAATGCATGGTCCACTGCTGCCAGTTCTAGGTCATGTGTGAGGTAATTTCTCTCATGGATCTTCAACTGTCGGGACAAGTACGCCACTACATTCCCTTCTTGCATTAGCACACATCCCAGTCTGGTGTAAGAAGCAACACAATACACTGAAAATGACTTGTGAACATCAGGTAGAATCAACACCGGTGTTGTGGTCAACTTCTTCTTCAATGCTTCAAAGGACTCTTGGCACTTTGGGGTCCACTTGAACTCAACTTTCTTTGCCAGTAGGGCTGTCATCGGTCTGAATCTTGGAGAAACCTTCAATGAAACACTAATAGTATCCGGCCATTCCAATGAAACTCTTGATCCCACGGACATCTCTTGGTGCTTTCCAGTCCAGAATATCTGCCACCTTCTTCTTATCCAATGCTAACCCGTCTTGGTTTATGATATGTCCCAAGAACAGGACTTTGTTGATCCAGAATTCACATTTGCTCAGCTTGGCATACAATTGGCAATCCCGTAGCCTCTACAACACCTTCCTTAAATGCTCTTCGTGCTCTTCCTCATTCTGAGAATATACGAGGATATCATCGATGAACACCACTACAAACTTATCGAGATAGTTCATGAACACACTATTCATCAAGTACATGA
The DNA here is from genome assembly GCF_902167145.1 of Zea mays. Classification (NCBI taxonomy): domain Eukaryota; kingdom Viridiplantae; phylum Streptophyta; class Magnoliopsida; order Poales; family Poaceae; genus Zea; species Zea mays. Next base: position 44,679,197 of record NC_050099.1, on the reverse strand, counting down.
AGAAAGTTGTGGCATTCGTTAGACCGAAGGACATAACTGTATACTCATAAAGCCCATACTTGGTGATTATTGGGGGCCTTCGGCTTCCGAAGGTCCTCAAAAACATGATTTAACAATGTTTCTGGAGTATAATGTGTAAACAGGTACCTTCGAACAAGAGCCCACAGTATGAAGAAGCATGGAAACAATACGAAGGATGGAACTGAGCTGAAGCTGTGCGCAAGGGAGCTTCGGCATGATGGCAGAAAAGAGGAAACCGACTTAAAGAGGAAAAGACTATCTAGACCCAGATAGAGTACTATAGAGTTATTGTCAAAAGCAAAGGGCCTGGATGTAATTTTGCATGGCCTGCGACCCGTGCCTATAAATAGGTGAACAGTATTCCCGTACTGTTCACACTGATTTGGCATTCGCTTTTGCATCTCGCTTGTACCCTTACTTTCCTTCGAGCCGAAGGTACATTTATAATTTGTTATTGTTGATACAATAATGAAAATAAAAATAAGTTGATAATAATGTCTAAAGTGTTTATGTTATTTTTCATATCTTGCATATGAATCTTTCTTCGTCATTTATTATGCTTATGAAGGTTTGTCCTTCATAACCTTCGTCTGGTACTCATTATATCCGAAGGGAGATAATGCTTCGAAGGACGAAGGGCTTTAACATTTAACATTTTTCATGTTGCCTTGTTCTTAACTCTTAGCATTTGAGAACAAGTTCCCAACATTGGCGCCCACCTCCGGTGAACTCACTTCCACTTTTTGAGTTTCGAACACCTTTAGCAAGCATAAACCTTCGTCATGCCGCCCAAGAAAGCTTCAGCAACAGGGGCTGCCGCTCTGCAGCCGCTGGACCCCAACCAGGAGACCCTCTCTCTTCGGGAGGCCCGAAGCCAGAAGAGGAAGGCCACCAGCCCAATGCCTCAGGAGGACGACTTGGATCAAGAGATCAGAAATATGGAGATGTTCCATCAGCAGGTGCAAAAGAAGAAGGAAAAGATGGCTAGGCTAGCTGACCTGCAAAGGCAGATAGACGAAGCCTCTGAAGAAGTTCGCCATCTTGCTCAAGATGAGCAGAACCGAAGGCCTCAGCACAGAGAGCTTCATCAAGAGGGCTTTTTCAACGAGGATGACTGGTATGAGGATTTCCATCATGGAAATTTTGCTTTTGATGATGCTTCTCCTCTGTCAGCAGAACTGCAGGCTACACCTTGGCCTCCGTCTTACAAGCCACCTCAACTCCCCATGTACGACGGACATTCAGATCCGAAGCAGTTTCTCATGAGCTACGAAGCAACAATATCTTCTTATGGCGGCAATACCGCAGTTATGGCAAAGTCTTTCGTCATGGCCGTCAAGAATGTTGCACAAACCTGGTACTCCTCCCTTCGGCCAGGAACAATCACATCATGGCAGAAGCTGAAGGATATGCTGATCACCAGTTTCTAAGGGTTTCAAACGAAGCCGGTCACCGCTCAAGCTTTGTTCCAGTGCACCCAAGATCACGAAGAATATCTTCAGGCGTATGTTCGAAGGTTCTTACGCCTGAGGGCACAAGCGCCAACAATGCCCAATGAAATTGTCATTGAGGCCATGATTAAGGGGCTCCGGCTGGGACCTTCAGCCCAATACTTTGCCAGGAAGCCCCCTCAGACTCTGGAGAAACTGCTTCAGAAGATGGATGAATACATCTGCGCTGACAATGACTTTCGACAGAGAAGGGAGGAAGCTTACAGGTTCTTCAAAATAGCCAGGGGCTTTGGAGGGAGAATTCATCCTAGACATGTCAGATCGATTCATAACACTTAGAATAATGACAGGGGAAGCTAGCAGCAGAGGCCGCAATATTCCTCCTAGGCTTCGGGGCAGCAGCAGAGCTATCCTCGGCCTCCAGCTCCAAGGGACAGAGGTACCAGGGGCTTCGGAGGAAGATTTGGGGATCAGCCCAGGAAGATTTATTGCCTATTCAGTGGTGAGGACAAGGGCCATACCACCAGGATGTGCCATGTTACCATCCAGAAACAAAAGGAGATAGCAGAAGCTGCAGCCTAACAGAGCCAGTCGAAGCAAGTTATGCACATTGCTTCGTACCATTCGCCTTACATTCCAGAGTATGTAGGCAACCACCCTGCAGCTTCTGTTGCTTCGGCAAGCCAACCTCAGGCATCTTGGCAACAGCCTCCACCTCCACCACCAATGCAACGAGGCCAGCAGCCAGAAGGGAGTCAGCATACCCACCTCCAACTGGACTTCAGAGAAGAGTCCGAAGCTCGCACAGTCAATAGTACTGTGCCAGAATCGAAGCATATTTACTAACAAATATCCTACCTTGGCAGCAGTTTTTACATTCAGTATCATTTTCTTTTTAATAAGGAACAATTATTGAAAGCCTAAGTGCTTTTTATCGTTTTCAATTTCTTGAAATAGCTTCATTTTCGCCACAGTAAAAATATACCTTCTCCACAGAATAACGGAGTTGCCGAAGCATAAGAATTTATGGTTACAAGGAGAATCTCCGAAATAACAAAAAGTCGTTCTTAAGGGAGCACAGCGTAAGTTTTCTGCTCAAAAGTCGTTCCGAAGGGAATGCAGAGCTTACAGCGAAAAATAAACGCTGATTCCGCTGAAAGTAAAAGGCGAAGAAGCTCCTAAGGGAGGCTTACAGCGAAAAATAAACGCTGATACCGCTGAAAGTAAAAGGCGAAGAAGCTCCTAAGGGAGGCTTACAGCGAAAAATAAACGCTGATTCCGCTGAAGTAAAAGGCGAAGAAGCTCCTAAGGGAGGCTTACAGTGAAAAATAAACGTCGATCTTCGGCAAATATCATTTTGCATAACATCACATCATCACATCATTTGCATAGCATAACATCATACATCATATTGCATCAATGACGCAAGAAGGGGGTTCAATGTTGATATTCGAAGATTGTTTCGAAGAAACAGTGCCAAGGCACAAAAAATAATGATTGAAGAAGCATACCTTCGTCAAACTCTGAAATAAAAAGATCTATTGGTTACGGATTTTACGAAGATTGGATGTTTTTATGAAAATACGGATATTATTTACAAAGCATGAAAAGAAGGGAAGGTGTTTTTTCGCCGAAGGCTCAAAAAACGGTATGTATGTAAAGTTTCATGCATCGTAAAGAATTGAACCATAAATAGCTTATATATTACATTCAAAGTTATAAAATATTACACATGTTGTTCAACAAATATTACATTCCAAATGTTTTTACAATAACATCTAATCTTCCCTTAGAACTACTTCTGCAGCTTCGTTTAGTAGTTGATCAACAACTTTATCCATGATAGCTTCGGCCATTTTTCTAATTTCGTCGTCCCCCTTCACGTGGGGGTCCGCCGATGGCTCGACAGGCTCTGAGGGAGGAGAAAGTGCGGCTGTGTTACAAAGCGTAAACAAGTTCGAAATCAAAAAATTACAACAAAGAGCCAAAAACTACTAGTCAATACCTATTTGCCCTTCAAGATCCACACTTTTCTCAGCGGCCTCTGCTACTTTTCTAGCGTCATGAATACCTTTCTCACTTTTTCGTATAATTTCTTGAGCCATCTCCCGGCCACCATTTTCCCAGATGTCGGTGAAAAATTTTCCACCAACCAAACTTGCCTCGGCCGAAGGGTCTTTTATGTCTTCAGATGATAAATCGGTTTCAGTCTGTGCCAAGGATTTCACGTGATCACAGCCTTTTTTCTCCAAAACAGTGGCAATCCCCCTAGCACCCGAGAAGGCACATATGTCCCCGCGCCTATTCAAAACTTCTTCAAAAGCTTCAGCTTCGTGGCTGATCCATCCAATTGGGCCTTCGGGGTCGCCCCTCATGAAATTTTCTTCACTCGAGAAAGCGCTAACGCTGGCGAAGCTGGTTCTTATTTTCTTAACACATTCTATAGATTTTTCATAACACCTTTTCTCGGATGCACAAAGCTCTTCAACGTTTTTTTCTAAATGATTGGCCCATTGTTCACTAATTTCTCATTTTGTTTCTTCAAGTGTGCATTCTTCTTTAGCTCTGGCTAGCTGTTTCCGAAGATCCTCAATTTCGCGCTTCTGAGCCTCAGCTTGAGCTTTGAAAGTAGCTTCGTCTTCTTTTATTTTATTCAACAACGAATGCAATATTTTATCTTTTTCGAGACCTTCGTTCCTTAGTTCAATTACTTCAGAACGAAGGTTGCTCAAGGCCATAATACACCCTTCGTCTTCGACATCTTTTTGTGCCCTGAGGGCATTGCTAAGTATAAGGCCCTGCAAGAGAAAAAAATGTGTGTTAATAAGTTTAAGCAAATGAAAAATTTTGGTTTCAAGAAATAATACAAAGATCTTATTTTTTCACCTTTAAACTATTGTACGCTAAGCTGTCGGCCAGCTCGTTCTTTGACAACACCGAGAGCCCGTCTTCTAATGTTGGGAATCTGAAGCTTTTGCTCATCTCCCGACAGACATAAATCTCCTTGCTGTCAGGGAGACAATACAAGAAGTCTTCTTCTCCACTGCCATTGAATATCAGCGCCCCTTTCGGATATTTCAATTTTTGTGCATAGAATTGAGCTTCTCTTTTTTCTTTTTCGCTCAGACTTTTACCCGAAGCATGACGTAATATATAGTCAGAAGCTTCAGAAGATGCTTCGGGAATAGATATGGCGATTTTCTCAGATAAAGTTTCTTCTGCAGATTCTTTTTCCGTTTCTTTTTCAATTTCCAAGAATTCTCTCTTGGTAGGCTCTGAAAGCCTAGTTTCAGTTTCCGCTTGATTTTTGGCAGCTTCGGCCTCAGTTTGTGTCTTTGGAACTTCGACAGCTATCTTCGAAGTGGAGCTTGAAGATTTTATCGTTTCCAGTACATCTAGCACGTTAACCATTATTTTCCTCTTGGGGGTTGTCGTAAGGTCTTTTTGTGCCATCGGCATTAGCATTGGCACCTCAATTCTTGCTGAAGGACTTAGAATTTCCGATGTCTTTGTCTCTTCAGCCCTCGGTTCTTCTATTTTTTCCATCACCGGCATTTTGGCCGGCTCTTCAATATTTGACAGGAGAGTCGGCTCCTTGGCTTCGGTGGTCGAAGAGGTCTCACCGACAAATTCAGGCACTGTGGCCGGTTCAATATAGAGTGGCCGGTGCGTAAGAACCTTCATCCTTTTCCTCTTCGGCGCCGGCTCACTAGGAGCGGCTGAAGCAACTTCCTTCACAGAAGTTGTATCTTTTCTTTTTTGACCCCGTATTGGATAACGGTAGTCAGGATAGATGAACCCAATGGCATCAAATACTCGGTTGAGTCTTTTCTTCTTCCGGCCTCCGAAGGCCGCAGATAGTGCAGTATCTACTGCCTTCGAGTATGATCCAAGTAGTTCATCGCTTATGGCCTCAATACTTTTCAGCCAGTCATCATCTGGCTCGACGAACTTATCTCCATATTTGAAGGTGTATTTTAACCTAACTAGTCCACCTTCGTCAGGTTTGCTGATGGTTTCCTTTGGTATTTCCCACTTTTCTACAAGTGGCCATACCCTGTAGGCCACGTGCTCTTGAACTAAGTCCCTAGTCCCGATGAAAGAGCAAACCACGCCGAAGGCCCTCTGGCATTCTTCGGCTGCTTCATCCATTTCCACCTTTGGCTTCCGGAGGCCGAAGCGTTGCCAAATAGGACGCATGATGATATCTTTAATATCTTCTTGTACCTTCAAATCGTTTTTTACAAAGAACCATTCCTTCATCCAGTCCCCGGGCCATCTCTTCCGAAAAGTCGGCACGGGACAGCTTGACCCAGAGCGGGCACCGAAGCTATAACAACCAAAATTGTTATGATACTGCTCTTTGCCCCAGGGTTTTGTCTCATATACTAGCTCATGTAAATTACAAAAGCTTTTTCATTTGGCTCCAAGCCCTGGCTCCTCACGGCCCAGACAAAGATTCCCATTCTTATGATTGCTTCGGGCGTAATCTGATGTAGGTAGACTTGATAAATCTTCAAAACCTCAACCACAAATTTGCTTAATGGGAACCGAAGCCCAGCCTTAAAAAAGCTTCGGAAGACCACAACTTCATTCTCTTCTGGAGTAGGCACGGTCCTCTCTCCGTCATCAGCCCTTACAATAGACATGTCCCAAAAATATCTTCCTCTCATATTATCAAGATGATTCTGTTTAATAGTTGATTTTCCAAAAACTGTATGGCTTGGTCGCCAGGGTCGATCTTCGGAGTCTTCTCCACCACTTTCCACATCATAACTGTCGCTATCACCAGTATCTTCAGACAAGCCTTCCAAAATCTCCTTGGTAATCTTCTCTGTATTTGTTTTTGCCATTAATTCAAGAAAACCAAGATTCTTCTCTTCAGAAAGGCTCAGCTTCGTCTCAGCGACAGCTTTCTTGTCTTCAGACATCTTTGAAAATGCTGAGAAACTTCTCTCAGATTCGAAGCTTAAAAATTTAAAAAGCCAAGCAAGTGTTGGTACGCAAGAGCTAAAAATGGAGTAAGCGAGAGCAGATGGCAAGAAAGCGTGCCAAATGAACTCGTGGTGAGCTCTTATTTATACGCCTAGTGCGTTGAAAACTGGAGGGTCCCACTTGTCAATGACTGTTGCTATTCTAGCAAAGGGAAGGTGTTTTTTCGGACCTTCGGCTTAAGGCCTTCGTCCATGTCACAATCTGAATTTATTACTCTAACAAATTAATATTGCGAGGGGCTACTGTTGGGGGCCTTCGGCTTCTGAAGGTCCTCAAAAACATGATTTAACAATGTTTCTGGAGTATAATGTGTAAACAGGTACCTTCGAACAAGAGCCCACGGTATGAAGAAGCATGGAAACAATACGAAGGATGGAACTGAGACGAAGCTGTGCGCAAGGGAGCTTCGGCATGATGGCAGAAAAGAGGAAACCGACTTAAAGAGGAAAAGACTATCTAGACCCAGATACAGTACTATAGAGTTATTGTCAAAAGCAAAGGGCCTGGATGTAATTTTGCATGGGCTGCGACCCGTGCCTATAAATAGGTGAACAGTATTCCTGTACTGTTCACGCTGATTTGGCATTCGCTTTTGCATCTCTCTTGTACCCTTACTTTCCTTCGAGCCGAAGGTACATTTATAATTTGTTATTGTTGATACAATAATGAAAATAAAAATAAGTTGATAATAATGTCTAAAGTGTTTATGTTATTTTTCATATCTTGCATATGAATCTTTCTTCGTCATTTATTATGCTTATGAAGGTTTGTCCTTCATAACATTCGTCCGGTACTCATTATATCCGAAGGGAGATAATGCTTCGAAGGACGAAGGGCTTTAACATTTAACATTTTTCATGTTGCCTTGTTCTTAACTCTTAGCATTTGAGAACAAGTCCCCAACAGTGATGAATGTTGTCTTCGGTATGTCCGAAGGCTGGATCCTGAGCTGATGATAACCCGACCTCAGATCTATCTTTGAGAACACACTGGCTCCTCTCAGCTGATCAAACAGATCTTCTATTCTGGGCAGGGGTACTTGTTCTTGATAGCGACTTCATTCAGAGCTTTGTAGTCTATGCACATCCTCTTCGTACCATCTTTCTTCTCCACAAACAACACTAGGGCAGCCCAAGGCGAGGTGCTGGGTCTGATGTAACCTTTCTCCAACAACTCGTATATCTGCTTCTTGAGTTCCACCAATTCTGGTCCAAAAACTCTATAAGCTCCCTTAGAGACAGGGGCACCGCCAGTGATAAACTCTATGGCAAATTCAACTTTTCTCTCTGGTGGCATGTCTGGTAAATCCTTGGGGAACACATCCGGGAATTCCGATACTACTTTGATGGTTTCGAGTGGATTGACCGCCGCACTATGGGCAGCTATCTGATGACAGCTTCCTTTCCTTGATCCAGACAGGACCAACTGCACCAACACTTCTTCTCCTAACAAAGACACCAACTTCACAGTCCTCTTATCATAGCTAAGGCCTGCTTGGTACTTGGTCAACCAATTCATCCCTAAGACGACTTCTATGTCTACATCCCGAGTACCCATTACTGTTAGATCAGTGGGGAACTCTATCCCCTTATTTGAACTCTTGCACTTGGGCAAAATTTATCTGTTTGGGTCCTCCCACCAATTGAACTAACCCTCATAGGCGGGTACATGGGTGCTACTGGTATGTTGTGTGTTTCTACCCATGATGCAGTCACAAAAGAATGCGTGGCTCCAGTATCAATAACATATTTGCAGAATGAGATTCGACTGAGAACGTACCTAGTGCCACTCCTGGGGTCTCCTGAACTGTGTCGACCTCCAGGTGGTTCACCTTTCCATATTGAACATGGGGTTTTCCATGGTAGCTTGCTCCTTACTGAGGTGCATCTGTCTTGCTGGGGCATTGGGAGCTGACTGCTGCTGAGCTGCTTTTTTGGGCAATGCGTTGCCCAGTGGCCTTGTTCTCCATAGTGGAAACATCCTCAGACTCCCCCTTGCGTTGGGGTTGTCTGGTTGCTTTGATTGGTTGCTAGGTCAGGAAAGTGAGGTGCCTGGTTGTTGTCTCTGATACTGGTTTCCTGCCGGTTGATTGTTCTGGCGATACTGCTGCTGCTGCTGAGGGAACTACTTCTAGAAATGATGTTGATGTAGACGTTGATTCTGGTGCTGGTGTTGGTGCTGGTGTCCCTGAGGGTGGCTCTGCTTAAACTGCTGCGATGGATTACCTAAGAAACGGGGACAGTTGTTGCTCCTAGCCTGAGGTCCACCAATCTTGCGCTTTTGGTCTTCCATCTCTCGGCACTTTCTCTTAATCATTATTGCCCTATCAATGAGGTGCTGGAAGGTACAGAAGGTCTGGTTCATCAATTGGTAGTGCAGGGGGGTCAACCAAACCTCTCAAGAATCGGTACTGCCTCTTGCCATCAGTGTTGACATCCTCAGATGCATAGCAAGACAATTGCAGAAATTTGTCCCTATACTCACTAACAAATAGGGGGCTTGTTTCAATGCCAGAAATTCTTCCTTCCTTACTATCATCAAACCTTCTGAAACGTGGTACCAGCGGAAGTTGTCTCTAAACTCCTAGGTGATATCTTCAGGGTCGGCATGGGTGGCGAGGTAGGACTCCCACCAGGACTGTGCTACTCCCCTTAGCAGACGGGGACCATACAGAACCTCCTCTCTGTCGTTGCACTGAGCGGTGTGTAGCTCCCGCTTCACTATGCCCAGCCATTCTTCGGCATCCATGGGGTCTATAGAGTGAGAAAACACAGGGGGATGACCTCTCATGAACTCCACACGCTTGTCTCTTGGCATCTGCGGCACCTGCACTTGTGGTTGAGGCTGAGGTTGTTGCTGCACTTGCTGCATGGCTGCCAGGGTCTGCCCAATTACTTGAACTGCTTAAGTCTGCATGAGAAACATTTGTTCTATTATCATTGGGGTGGTGGTGGTGGCAATTGCAGCTGGGGTGCCTCATCCTGTGGTGCTTGCCGCTCTTGCTAGGAATGCCTTCCACCTCAACGCCTATTGTCAGACATCTGTGGAGGGCACACACACATCAGAACTGATCTTGCAGTCTTTCAGCATAAGAAAAGATACATAAAAGTCTTCATAACACTAAGCAAACGAGCATCTTCACTGACTCTCAACACAGCCAAACACAACTTCTCAAATAAAGAGGAAAGTGGAAATAAAAGGTTGCCCAACTAAATGACTAACTTTATTAATAACTACACCAAATTGCAGGGAACACCCACTCTTTGGTGACAATCATTACAAAGAGCCAAATCCATCATAAGTTCACCAGGACAAACATAGGAACACATGATAAGAATACTACTCTAACTAACTAAAACTGACTAAGACTAAGACACTAACTTAAACATTTATTACAAACTCTACACTAGTGATCTAGGGCTCCAAGTTTATCTAGGTCATGCAGTCAGTGGTGCCATAAGCATAACGACCACGGGGCGACAAGAGGTAAGGGTGCTGAGTCCCAACAGGGGAGAGGGAACCATCCTCCGGATGGCGGCACTCCGCGCGCTCAGCACGCAGTTCCGTGATCTCCACTCGAGCCTTGCCCAACTCATTAAGGGCTTGGTCTAGCTCGGTGTTGAGCACGACGACCAGGTTGACCATGCTGCTCAATCTGGGATTGCCCTCACCAACTTGGTGAGACAATCACACCTCTGGTACTACCAGTCGGGCGATGGGGCTAATACTTCAGGTCGAGACCGTCAGCCGCCCCACTGAACAACGAACAGTATTGCGAAAGTGCACGGCGTGCAACATCCTGCATGGCTGCCTCGGCAGTGTCCCGCTCAGTGACAGAATAATGCTCTGAGTAGGCCTCTGCACCCCGAAGATCATCGGCGGGACGGCGCACCAAGCAGGTAGCCTCCCACTAGTCTGGGTATAACCCGTGACTGTGCTGGTAGACTACACAGTGGTACTCGATGGACCAAGTGTGTCGGTCAAAGGCCCGACGCGACATGGTGTCAAAAGCATCATGGAACTGACAACCGCGAGCGACGTCATGAGTGATGGGTCGAGCGACCCATCCTTCCGGGTCCTGCTCCTCCAAAGGCTCCGTGTTGTGGCTCGAATTGTCACCGTCGTCATCTCCATCAGGGTCTCCTCCGATAGCTAGGGTGCCCTATGGTGGTGCATGGGGTAGCTCTAGCTGGGGCATAGAGGTGGGCTACCTCCTAGACTCCACCTCCTGTTGAGGCGAGGGGGAAGAGTCCTGTTGATCCCGCTCCTAGCGACGATGATCCTATTCCTCATGCAGGCGGTGGTGCTGTCTCTCCAGATGGCTCGATTGTCCTGTCACCGTGCGTCAAAGTGGACGCTCTGCAAGGCGAGAGGGCAGGAAAGGGATCACGGACTTATGTGTAGTGTGTCTAAGATGGGTCATCTACAAAAGATGTCGTAAGCATAAGAGTGAGAATATAACTATATGTCCAGCAAGTAAACCATAAGTAGAATAAGATAAAAATTTTGTAGGGTAAGTATATATGTAGGACTATAATATAGAATTGGTCGAGATGACTAACTTTTGAAGTAACATCAAAGGTCAAGGTGAGAATAAGGGTTTGTAGTCCTTAGAGCTACCATTCTATTCTAGGTTGGCAGTCCTATAATCAGTAAGGCTTTGATACCACTTATTTCACACCCGGTTTTGGAAGGAAAACCGAATGCGAACCATGTACATGCCGGAATCAGAAACTCACGTACACATCGATTACATAGTTGGACATCATCACACATTGCTCAAAATAATAGCGGGAATAGTACTTTATTACGTCATGATGTCCAAGACATCCACAGAGTAATTTACTTAAGTCATAATCATAATCAAAGTGCAAATACGAAACGTAATACGATAAGGCTTTCATAGGCAGCTGACTAGGGGTTTGCCACTAAACTAATCTAGAACTCATCGAAGTCCTGAAACTCCTGAAAGTCCTCCATGTTGCCTTCATCTTCTCCTGAGCACTGATTGCAATGGGGACAACCTGGTGTTTTGGTGTTTTAAAGCAAGGACGAGTACACATCAACGTACTTAGCAAATGTCTCGTTTGGCTAAAGTGGACGAGCTGTATGTGGGGTTAAGCTTAAAGTAGTTGCTTTTAGTTGGCCAGTTATTTATTACTAGTAGAGAGCCAAGGTTTAGCAATAATCCCAAGTTATTAACCTAGACAATACTCCCTCCAAGAGGAAATACCAAATACCATAAATATAATCACCACCATTAAGCATCATCATAAAAGTATCTAGAGTAACTCTAATCAAAGGAGCTCCCAAGGCTGCTCATAACCGCGAGCACGGTTGATATACTAATTTCTAACACACTACAGAGGTTGCGTACTTTACCCATGAGCCATGATTCCCTTTCTGCACGAGGAACGCTACTCACCATTGATCACTACCTAGGTGATCTGGCAGGGTATCACTATGTAGCCTTTACAAAGATTCTCCTGGTGTGTAGTTGCCCATTAGGTTTCGCTAGTCGTATAAACACAGTACTCCTGCCTAAGGTGGGTGACTAACAAAACCAAATCGAATGAACCTCGGCACTCACCCTTAGCAGAGCAAGCACTATGCCTCGACCCCCATTAACGGCACTACGACGAAGCCAATTTCACCCAAGTTTCTCTAATTAATCAGCTAAGGGCGTCCCATTCCACCCTCATGGTTGTACTGTTTTCCTAGGTGGTCATCCAATGAACAGGGCCTTATGGAGAGGTACTCGGGAAATAGCCCGAGTCCCTTAAAGTATCACAAGCTCATCATCATAATCAAGATATCATCAGCGTATCATAAATGTTCTCATCATGTTCATTGATTAAAGTAAAGCAACAACATAATACTAATCATAGTAACCAATTTCCAAAGGGTAAACAAGGACATGAAAACATAATACTAGTCAATCCTTAGATTGATCATGGTATGCGGGATAGTGAATTATAAAGTAAATAGGACATAATGGGTCAGAGGACACTTGCTTTCACCAGGTTGCTGCTCAGGGAAGTCTCCTCCAACACACTCAAAAACCTCGGATTGCTTGTTGTCTACGCAAAACAATCATTCATTCAGCACACTTGGGAAATTATAAAGGAATAGTACACCAATCATATGCAGCAAAGTATACACGGGTTCAGTGGAAAAGTACAAACACACAAGAGAACTCTAGGTTCTAGGGCAGGTTAACATACCTAGTGGTTTGTTGTTCTCCAACTACTGCCTATCTCAGTAGATTAACTACTTAACCATGTCTATCTTAGTAAACTACTTATTTATGTAAAGTTATTCCAGGGATGGGACCATACATTAATTAAAATTACATCTACAAAGTTAAGCACTTGAACATTCATTGTGGTTTCACTTTTATTTTACCTTTAATAAATACTTTATCACTTTAAATTGTCCTAGAGTCTAGCCACAAAATTAAGACATGCACACGGTGAATGAATATACTTTAAACAGATAGAGAATAATATTATAAACATTTTGCAATTTGAACCACCTAAGTTGGATTTCATATAAAAGAGATGAAAATTACAAGTTGTAGAATTCAAAAACACTAAAGTAATCCAATTTCTATGATTAAAATAAAGTCCAGGGGCCTCTCTACAAGAAACCAGGGTCTGGGCGCAAGAAAACAGGACTGCACGTTGATTCTCGAAAACCCGAGGGGTTTCTTAACAAAATTTCCAAGCAAACAGTCAAGCGCTCTCGGTCATCTGATCACAGATCAACGGACGAGATTAGATCCGTGGGCGAGCGCGCGCGGGTGCGCAAGCGAGCGCTGACAAGCGGGCCAGGGTGGTCAGCGGCTCGGGGCGAAGGCGGGCTGACCGGTCGGGCCCAGCGCTAGGGGGCGCAGGCAACCAATGGGTGGGACCCAGGGACAGGGGTGCACGTTCTAAGTGGTATCTGGAGATCTGGGCCATTGGATTGGGAGCGGGTGGCTGAGATCTGGCGCACGGGGCTAGCATCATGATGGTTGACGCTGCTTCATCCACGACGGTGAAGCCGCCGGAGCTGAGGCAGGCACGGCCTCCGGGGGGCTTGGGGTCGTTGTAGTTTGCCAGGACAGGTGAGGGGGCTCGGTGAACTCAATAGCGAGGTTCGGGCCGTGCGAACAGGACCGGAGGCGAGGGAATGCGGAGGAGATGCTCCGAGCGGGTCGGGGTTACTCCGGCGAGCAATCCCGGTCGCGGGGAGGGGAAATAGGGTGTGCTGATGCTAGCGCTAGCTCCGGCGAGGGAGGGGAACACTTCAGACCAAAGAAGGGGCGCGATGCGGCGCTGAATCGATCGGGCATCGTGCGGGCGCGGCGAACCGGCGTGACAGAGCTCTGGCGAGCGCAAATTCGCTAAGGCAAAGCAAAATTAGGGCAGCCAGAGCATGGGAACATGTTCCTCACCTCGGGACGGCGCTCGGGGAGGCTCAGTGCGACGTCTGGTGCTCCGGGTGGCTGGCACGGCGGGCGCTCTTCTCCGGCGAGCTCTGGCGGCGGCAGATGAGTGCAAGAGAGGGCGAAAGCGGGTGAGATGAGGCAGGAGAAGGGAGGGCGGGTGCGGGCGAGGCTCAAAAGGGAGCTGGGGGACGTGGGGAGGCAACATGGCCGAGGTTCTCGGTGTGCGTGCGCGTGGTTCAGCGGCGGTTCGCGGGGAGGACAGAGCTGACATGGGGTCCCACGGCGTAGAAAGAGAGAGAGAGGAGCGAATGGGTTACTGCGCTGACAAGCGAGGCCCGCTACGCAGAGGGAGAGAGGGACGAGCCCGCGAGGGGGGAACGACGCCGATAGCTCGGGCCCGCGTGGCAGAGGGAGAGAGGGAGTGGGTGCGCGGGCGCGCGAAGCTGGGCCTAGTGAGCCAAAAGGCTGAGGGAGAGAGGAGACTGGGCTGATTTCTATTTTTTATTTTATTTTATATTTCCTATTCCTTTTCTTTATATTTTCTCTTTTGAATTCAAATCAAATCAAACCACAAATTCAAATTTAAATATTTAAACATGTGCATCGACCAAAAATAAAGTTTAAGCTCAACATGATGCAATAATTCATGTCTCCCCTAGGTTTTAATATTCTAAAGATATAATACATCTCTCAAACAAATACCCAAAATTCTATTAAAAGGAAGAGAAAGAAAATCTATAGAGATGAGAAAAGCAGTAACACCTAAATTTGGTAGATATTAGAGAAGAAATTTTATACCCCTAAATTCTGGGTGTTACCTGAAACATCACTGTAATTCAAAGGTTGTCCCGTGACTTAATCAGGGGCAAGGACAAACCTGAACCAACATCAAATTTTAACTAAATGGAAGCCCCCTAGTGTGCAGCATCAAGTTAAATAGAGAGAGGCCCCTAAAGCCATCTCATGTAAGTGAAAGAAACTCTAGTCAATGATCAGGTAGCTACAACAGCACTAGGAAGAGTTTTCAGTTTCCCACTCTCAAAACTCTAATGAGTTCTTTCCTGCTCCAAGCAGGCACGAGCCGTCATCTCACAATGTGAGAGCACCTAGAGGGCTAGTGAATAGGTGATCCTGTAAAAATAGCTCAACAAAACAAACTTGGTCTAAAATGAATTAGTGAAACCGAAAACCAAGTTCGAATGAAGAATGAAAGAGGAGAGGACTTCTTCACTTAATTGCTCTTACAAGATGAGTTTTAAACCTAGAGCAATATGAAAGTGAAGTAAAGTGCTAGAAGAAATAGAATCACAATAAAGTAGTGAGACAAGTGACACGGTGATTTTTATCCCGTGGTTCGGTCAAGCATAAAATGCTTGCCTAATCCACGTCATGGTGTCCCAATGGACGAGGGTTGCACTCAACCCCTCTCAATTGATACAAAGATCAAACTTGAGTACCACAGTTCTCTTCCTTATAGTAAATTCCTGAAGTGAGGAATCTCCACAATTTGGAGTCTCTCACGCCTTACACAATCTATCTCAATTAAACACAAGAGTAGGGGGGTAGAAACGCACACAAGAGACAAAACCAAAACAACATGTGCACACACAATGAGAGACGAGCACAAGAGACAACACAACAGAATTACAACTCAACCTCTTGCTCAAATCTCAAACTGTCAAACCAAAAGCGTGGTCGTAGTGTCTCGATGTTGTAGAACGTTCAATGGATGCTTGGTGTAGTGCTCCATGTGCCTAGGGGTCCGTTTTATAGCCCCAAGGCACCTAGGAGCCGTTGGAGCTCCATTTGGAAGGCCCAGGTTGCCTTCTATCCGCGGGTGCACCGGACTGTCCGGTGTGAACAGTGCAACGACTACGGAATCCTTGATTGGGCAGTTTCTTATTCTGGGGCACCGGACTGTCCGAAGTGTGGCACTGGACCGTCCGGTGCGCCATGTGACCGTTGTCATCTAGCCTCCGGACAGTTCGACGCTCTGAGCGGACGGTCCGATGAATTATAGCCGACACAGGCTGAAATTCTCGAGAGCGACCTATTTGGTGGACCGTGCACCGGACTGTCCGGTGGGTGGCACCAAACCGTTCGGTGCTACGTAGACCAGTCCCCTTTTCCTTTTTCAATATTATTCTCTTTTGCTCCTTTTTGGTTTGACTTCATAAAGTCCCTAGCACTTAGACAAATATGATTAGTACCCAAAACAATTGACTAATTGTCCAGAGCTTATCTTTTTCACTTGATCCCATATAGATTTGTATTATGTCCTCTTCCAAGCTCAATTTGTTTCATGTACCTATGCTCATTTCTCATGTTACTATAAACATAATGTGTTGAGAATTTAATCACCAAAACAATATAGAAATGGCCCAAGGGCACATTTCCCTTTCACAATGGCTAACCCATCCAGTGGTGGTATGAATAATAGAATATTTCATCTATATTATTGACTTATTGTGTCATAGTTGTAGCACATATGATCTTTTAAATCTAATAATGGCATTAGGAGCTAATGTAAGCTCAAGCTATGATCAAGTTTTTTCATGTTGTTCCTGTTCTAGTTCACTAGTACATAGAAGCTTTATAGTGATGGTCCTAGAGGTATTTCCACTGGCGTTTTTCATGATATAAAAAGCAAGCACATTGGTGCTAAGCTAGGGTTTTAGTGGTGCTTCAAGCATCAAGAAATAAAGAGGGGATTTAAAAAGAACCAGATTCCACAAAGATGAGAAACCCTAGTTCTCCAAATCACCTCCCCCAAATTTATCCATCCCTAACCCAAATAAAACGATAGTTGATGCACCTTGAGTTTTTGTCTTCGCTATGGTAGCGCTATGACTCCCCTATCCACCGCACAAGCAAGTTAAATGTTTAGGGAAAGATCCTACATCATGATTGAAAAATCTATCTTATATTCTTTATCTTTGTTGCAATTTGAAGGACCAATGAGGCGAGCAGAGGGGGTAAATGGGAGCCAATCAAATTATATTGCTTTAAAACTAGAACTTGAGCACTTAACTTCAGTGGAGATAAAGAAGTGGATCAAACCAAAATCACATAAATAAACCAATGATCTCATATTTTGAAAATGTTCCTAAGACTCACACAAGACCAACAAAACGAACGGATCGCAAATCGAACAACGAAAAGTCCAAATCGGCCAAAAACCGAGTCGCTATCTAGTATTGTTTTCAGCTACTCGAAATTCAGTTTTTGAATGTGAAACTGATCCAAACGGATTCTAGTTGACCTAAATTATACACACACCTTGACAAAAATGTTTCCAAGGTCTCCACAAATTTTGAGCTCAAATGGATTTGTAAATCAATCGCAAATCAGAAAACACAGATAAAACCGGGGTTTAGTTGGGGTTTTCAAAACGACTTCAGATCGGATCACAACCAAAATCTGCTTGAACCAGATGTTCGCAGAGGTCTAAAAAGTGATATTCACCCCAAGGATATCCACAACAACACCCACAACACAAGAACTCAAATATTATCACAAAATCCACCAAGAGAAGAGAAGGGAAGAAAGCGAAGACAATATCAAATAAAAAACTGCAGCAACCACAAACTGAGCACATGATTTGAACAATGCTATCCCACTGGTGGTTACGACCATCTTCCTCTCAAAATCATAGGTTCACAGATGTGGAGTTACAAATCACCTGTGGATCTCCAGTCTAAAAACTACTACAACTAGAGAGTGGAAAACTAGGGTTTTCTAAACATGTGTCTAATGAGATAACCAAAAGACATGATTGTCTACAACAACCCACCCTACTATTTATAGAGGGTTATTTACCTTGACTAAACTACCCCTATGTACATAGATCCTATCCACTCCACCGAGGGCAAAATGCTCCAACTCCTAGGATTTTGATATGACGGCCACACGCTCCACATGAAGTTGCTTCGCCTTGATGCACCCTTCACGATGATGCAAAATGTTGCCTCCTATTTCTACTAGAGTCGCATCGCCAAGTTGAGAGAGGAGCACAAGAGACAAGACAGCAGAATTACATCTCAAACACTTGCTCAAATCTCAAACTGTCAAAC
Source organism: Zea mays (assembly GCF_902167145.1). Lineage (NCBI taxonomy): Eukaryota > Viridiplantae > Streptophyta > Magnoliopsida > Poales > Poaceae > Zea > Zea mays. Next base: position 44,661,225 of record NC_050099.1, on the reverse strand, counting down.
CAAAAGTGTGGTCGCAGTGTCTCGGTGTTGTAGAACGTTCAATGGATGCTTGGTGTAGTGCTCCATGCGCCTAGGGGTCCGTTTTATAGTCCCAAGGCACCTAGGAGTCGTTGGAGCTCCATTTGGAAGGCCCTGGTTGCCTTCTGTCTGCGGGTGCACCGGACTGTCCGGTGCACACCAGACCGTGAATAGTGCAACGGCTACGGAATCCCTGATTGGGCGGTTTCCTATTCTGGGGGCACCAGACTGTCCGATGCGCCATGTGACCGTTGTCCTCCAGCCGACATGGCCACTAGCCGTTGGCTAGCTGGCACACCGGACCGTCCGGCGCTCTGCACGGACGGTCCGGTGAATTATAGCCAACGCAGGCTGAATTCTTGGAGAGTTGCATGTTTGGTGGACCGTGCCCTAGACTGTCCAGTGGGTGGCACCGGACCGTCCGGTGCTATGCAGACCAGTCCCCTTTTTCTTTTTAAATCTTATTCTCTTTTGCTCCTTTTTGGCTTGACTTCATAAAGTCCCTTGCTCTTAGACAAATATGATTAGTACCCAAAAAAATTGACTAAGTGTCCAAAGCTTACCTTTTTACTTGATCCCATATAGATTTGTATTATGTCCTCTTCCAAGCTCAATTTGTTTCATGTACCTATGCTCATTTCTCATGTTACTCTAAACATAATGTGGTGAGCATTTAATCACCAAAACAATATAGAAATGGCCCAAGGGCACATTTCCCTTTCAATCTCTCCCTTTTTGGTGATTCATGCCAACACTTCAAAAGCAACTCAAAATGCACTAATATATCCAAATGTGAGCTAGAAGGTGCAAATTGATGTCAAACTCAAAACCAATGTAATTACCATAGGATTTTGTATATTTGGATCATTTTGCCACCACTTGGTTTGTTTTCGCAAGGCAAATTCATTTTCCTATCTCTATGACAAAAACACTTTGTTTTGTCAAATCAAAATATCTTTCAAGACTAGTTTTGATCAAAAGCCAAAAACTCCCCCTTTTTCCCATAATCAAATTTCTCCCCCACAAGAGAGTAGTTTTGCAATAAGAGGGTTTTGATAAAAAAAACAAGCATACTTACACTAAAGTTTTGAAAAATTCACAAGTGGTAGCTGATCTAGTTGCTTTGGCCTTAATTTCTCCTCCTTTGGCATCAAGCACCAAAACATAAGAACTAATGGCCATTTAAATCCATTGCCTTACAAAAATTGCATCTAAAAACTAAGGGCAATGAGAGAACACAATAGTGACTTGGAACAAAGGTCATTGATACCGTAATCAGTGGAAGCCTCTTCTTTGTCCAAGTCCACCTTTTCCCTTTCAAACCATCTTTGAGACTATATGATAAGCACTCAAGCAAACACATTAGTCTCAAAGGGTCAAGTTGTAGCACATCCTCCACCTAAACATATGCATCATTTGCACAAGGACTTGTGAGGTCCGGGGATGACTTGTACAACTGAGAGCACCTAGAGGGGGGGTGAATAGGTGATCCTGTAAAACTTGAAACTTAAGCCACAAAAACTTGGTTAAGTGTGAGCACAATAATCGCCAAGTGGCTAGAGAGGAGTCTCAACAAAACACAATAACCACAAGAGATCAATCACAGAAATGGCACGGTGGTTATCTCATGGTTCGGCCAAGACCAACGCTTGCCTACTCCACGTTGTGGCGTCCCAACGGACGAGGGTTGCAATCAACCCCTCTCAAGCGGTCCAAAGACCCACTTGAATACCACAATGTTTTGCTTTGCTTTTCTTAATCCCATTCGCAAGGAATCTCCACAACTTGGAGTCTCTCGCCCTTACACTTGAAGTTCACAAAGAAGCACGAAGTAAGGGAGGGATTAGCAACTCACACAAGACACAAAGATCACAGCAAATACGCATACACAAGACCCAGACTTTAGCTCAAACGACTAGCACACTAGAACGGAGCTTAAATCACTAGAATGTTGAACAAATGCGCAAGAATGGAGTGTGAGTGATCAAGAGTGCTCAAGGAATGCTTGGTGTGTTCCTTCATGCGCCTAGGGGTCCCTTTTATAGCCCCAATGCAGCTAGGAGCCGTTGAGAGCAATTCGGGAAGGCAATTCTTGCCTTCTGTCGCCTGGCGCACCGGACAGTCCGGTGCACCACCGGACACTATCTGGTGCGGATCTCTTTCCTTATTTGGCGAAGCCGACCGTTGGCAGGCTTGGAGCCGTTGGCGCACTAGACAGTCCGGTGCCCCCTTCTAGCCGTTGGCTCGGCCACGCGTCGCGCCCGGATTAAGCGGCCGACCGTTGGCCCGGCGACCGTTGGCTCACCGGACACTGTCCGGTGCACACCGGACAGTCCGGTGAATTATAGCCGTACGCCGTTAATTTCTCCCCGAGAACAGCAAGTTCGCCTGAGCCAGCCTGGCGCAACGGACACTGTCCGGTGCACCACCGGACAGTCCGGTGCACCCAGACATAGCTGGCTTTGGCTGAACAAGACCATCTCTTCTCCAATTCGATTTCTCCTATTTCCAGCACTTAGACACAATACATTAGTCACTAAAACAATATACTAAGTCTGATAAACATACCTTTATACTTGATTTGTACTTTGTCCACCATTTGATACTTAGGCACTTGTGTTGGACACTAAATCACCAAAACACTTAGAAATGGCCCAAGGGCACATTTCCCTATTGGGGACTTGTTCTAAAAAACTATGAATCAAGAACAAGGCAACACAAAAATGTTAAATATCAAAAGGCCTTCGTCCTATAAATCATTATTTCCTTTCGGACATAGTGAATTTAGGACGAAGGTTATGAAGGTCATACCTTCATAATCATAATAAAAAATGAAGAACATTCAAACAAGATATGGAAAGTAACACAATTATTGTAAATATTATTATTAATCTATTTCTTCTTTTTATTACTTATTTGAACAAGAATAAATTACAAGTGTACCTTCGGTTTGAAGGAGAAGAGTACAGGCGTGACGCAAAAGTGAATGCCTAGTCAGCATGAACAGTACGGGGATACTGTTCACCTATTTATAGACACGGGTCGCAGCCCATGCAAAATTACATTAATGCCCTTTACATTTATCAATAACTCTATGATAATTCTTCGAGGTCTAATATGGTTTTTCATCTTTAAGTCGGTTTCCTTTTCCTCCGCTATCCTGAAGCTCTTCTACACACAGCTTCGGCTCTGCGCCAACCTTCGTGTTCTTTGTGCTTCTTCATGTCGTGGCTCTGATCCAAGTCCGAAGATACCTGTTAATGTACTTTACTCCAGAAACATTGTTAAATCATGTTTTTGAGGACCTTCGGAAGCCGAAGGCCCCCAACAGTAGCCCCTCGCAATATTAATTTGTTAGAATGATAAATTCAGATTGCGAAATGGACGAAGGCTATGAGCCGAAGGTCCGAAAAAACACCTTCCTTCTGTTAGAATAGCAACAGTCATTGGCAAATGGGACCCTCCAGTCTCCGACATAATGGGTTTATAAATAGAGGCTCGCCGCAATTTATTTGGCACGCTCTCTTGCCATCTGTTTTACCTGCTCAAATAGTTTTTTGCCTACAAATATTTGGTTGCCTCCCTAGTTTTAAGCTTCGGAAGCGAGAGGCAAGAATTCCGAAGGAATGTCTGAGGAGAAGAAGGTTGCCGCCGAAATGAAGATGAGCCTTTCTGAAGAGATGCATCTGGGTTTTCTTGAGTCAATGGCAAAGACGAATACAGAGAAAATTACAAGGGAGATTTTAGAAGGTTTATCTGAAGATACTGGTGATAGTGACAGTTACGATGCAGACAGTGGGGGTGAAGATTCCGAAGATCGGCCATGGCGACCAAGCCATTCAGTCTTCGGAAAATCAACTATTGGGCAAAGTCACCTTGAAAACATGAAGGGTAGATACTTTCAAGATATGTCCATTGTGAGAGCAGATGCCGGAGAAAGAACTGTGCCGACTCCCGAAGCTGATGAAGTCGTTATCTTCCGAAGCTTTTTAAAAGCTGGGCTACGATTCCCTTTAAGCAGATTCATGGTAGAAGTTCTAAAAATATATCAGGTTTACCTTCATCAACTTACCCCTGAAGCAATAATAAGAATGGGAATCTTCGTCTGGGCTGTGAAGAGTCAGGGTCTAGAGCCAAGTGTGAAAAGCTTTTGCAATATACATGAATTGTTATATGAAACGAAACCCTGGGGTAAAGAGCAATATCATAACAACTTTGGTTGCTACAGCTTCGGCGCTCGCTCTGGATCAAGCTGTCCCGTGTCCACCTTTCGCAAGAGATGGCCCGGAGAATGGATGAAAGAATGGTTCTATGTAAAAAATGATTTGAAGGTTCGAGAGGATATTAAGGATGTCATCATGTGCCCCATCTGGCAGCGCTTCGGACTCTCGAAACCGAAGGTAGAAATGGATGAAGCAGCCGAAGAATGCCAACGGGCCTTCGGCGTAGTCTGCTCTTTTATTGGGACAAGGGATTTAATACAAGAACACATTGCCTTCAGAGTGTGGCCTCTTGCAGATAATTGGGAAATGCCGAAAGAAACTGTTAAAGAAACTGACGAAGGTGGGCTAGTCAGGCTGAAGTATACATTCAAGTATGGAGACAAGTTCGTTGAACTAGATGATGATTGGTTAAAGAGCATTGAAACTGTAAGTGATGAATTGCTTGGGATATATTCGAAGGCCGAAGATACTGCATTGTCAGCAGCCTTCGGAGGCCGAAGAAAGAAAAGACTGAACCGAGTCTTTGATGCAATTGGGTTCGTGTACCCCGACTACCATTATCCAGTGCGGGGGCAGAAAAGGAAAGGTACGGCTTCTGCAAAAGAAACTGCTTCAGCTGCTCCTAGCGAGCCAGCGCCGAAGAGAAAAAGGGTGAAAGTTCTCACGCACCGGCCACGTTACATTGAACTAGCCACAGTGCCTGAATTCGGCAGCGAAACGTCTTCGGCCCCCGAAGCTAAGGGATCAACTCCGCCGCCAGGAGCCAAAGAGCTGGCCGAAGTGCCAAAAACAAAAGAATTGGAGGAACCAAAGACTCTGTTACCAGAAACCAAAGAGCTGGCCGAAGCGCCAACGACAGAAAAGATGGAAGAAGCAAAAGTATCACCTAAGGGAGCGAAAATATCAGAAATTTTAAGTCCTTCAGAAAAAATTGAAGCAGCAAAAATGAAAAAGGGGCCAACAGTGACCCCAAAAAGAAAAAGAATGGTTAATGTGTTAGATGTTTTGGAAACAATTAAACTTCCAAGCACAACCCCAAAGAAGACTGCTGAAACTTCTGAGGCGCTTGCTGAAGTATCCGTTGCTAAGGCTTCGAAGCAACAGACTGAAGTTGAAACCGGGCCTTCAGAACCAACCAAATTAATACCTTTGGAAGCAGAAGAAGCAAAAATTGCAAGGGCAACTGAAGAAATGAAAATGTCAGAGCCTACTTTGGTCGAAGAAATTGATACTGCTGTCCCCGAAGTATCTTCCAAAATATACGATTATATTGTGCGTCATGCTTCGGGGAAAAAGTTATCGGAAGAAGAAGTTTTTGAAGCTAATCACTATGCCAAAGAATTGAAATATCCGAAGGGGGCACTAGTGTTCAATGGGACGAACGAAGAAGATTTCCTATACTGCCTCCTAGACAATAAAGAATTATCCGTGTGTCGGGAGATGTCTAGAAGTATAGGGTTTCCGAAGCTCGAAGCTGGATTATGTGCTATGTCGAAGGAGGATCTTGCGGATAGTCTTGCGTATAATAGACTGAAGGTATGGGAATTGGATGTTTACAAATTTTATAACTCGTAACTCATTATTTTATTCTTATACCAACCCCCCCTTTTTTTACATATAGGGTTTAATTCTAAGCAACGCATTGAGAGCACAGAAGAATGCCGAAGACGAGAGCTATGAAATTGCATTCAACAACCTACGATCAGAAGTTATAAAACTGAGAAATGAAGCTCTGGAAAAAGATAAAATTCTGCTTACATTGGTGGACAAAGTAAAAAAGGACGAAGCTGCCTCAAAGGCCTAGGCCGAAGCCCAAAGACGTGAAATTAAAGATCTTCAGAAATAGGTAGCTAGAGCTAAAGAAGAGCGTATACTTGAAGAAACAAAACGAGAGCTTAGTGATCAATTAGCCAATCATTTAGAGATAAGTGTTAAAGAGCTTCGTGCATCCCAGAGGAGATGCTATGTTAAATCCATAGAATGCGTCAAAAAGATAAAATCTAGCTTCGCCAGCGTTGGCTCATTCTCTAGTGAAGAAAATTTTTCAAGAGGCAATCCTGAAGGTCCAATGGAATGGATCAGTCACGAAGCAGAGGCCTTCGATGAAATTCTGAATAGCCGTGGTGACATCTGCGCTTTTTCGGGTGCTAGGGGGATTGCTGCTGTTTTGGAGAGGAAAGGCTGCGAGCATGTAAAATCCTTAGTGCAGTCCGAAGCTAACTTGTCCTCTGAAGACATTAAAAACCCCTCACCCGAAGCAAGCATGGTCGGTGGGAAATTCTTCACCGATGTCTGGGATAACGGCGGTCGAGAATTGGCGCAAGAAATTATTCAAAGGAGTGAAAAAGGCATCCACGATGCTAGAAAAGTAGCGGAAGCTGCCGAGAAAAGTACAGAGCCCGAAGGGCAAATAGGTATTAATTAGTGGTTTTTATCATGCTGTAATTTTTAATTTCCGTCTCTGTTCGCGGTTTGTAATAGTAATATAGCCGTATCTTTTCTTCCCTCAGAACCTGCTGAGGCATCTCCGGGCCCCCACCCGAAGGGGGACGATGAAATTAGAAAAATGGCCGAAGCCATTATGGACAAGGTTGTCAACCAACTATTGAATGAAGCTGCAGAGATAGTGCTTAAAGAGGATTGAATGCTATTGTAGAAACATTTGAAACATAAAATGTGTAATATATTGTAACTTTAAATGTAATATATAATCTATTTATAGTTTAGTTCTTTACGATGCATGAAACTTTGCATACATACCATTTTTTGAGCCTTCGGCGAAAAAACACCTTCCCTTCTTTTCATGCTTCGTGAAGAAAATCCTTTCTATATCACAAGAATTTGCTTACTTCTCTGATGAAAAATGTCCAAGCTTCGTGAAATATTTTGCGAAGCTATAAAAAAGTTTTGTGTTGCGTTTCCGATGAGGCTACACTTCATCTCAATTTGTCTTGTGCCTTAGCACGATTTTTCTCTTTTCCAAAATGTTTCCCGAAGACCAACATCGTATCTCCTTCTTGTTCCACATGCAATATGCTGGATGATGCTTATGTTATGCAGAATGATGTGATGATGTTATGTTATGCATAATGGTATTTGTGCCATAGATACATATCCATGTAATAGAGCATACACACTTTTTATCCCAGCGTTGACTTTTCGCTGTAAGCCTCCCTTAGGAGCTTCTTCGCCTTTTACTTTTAGCGGAATCAGCGTTTATTTTTCGTTGTAAGCCTCCCTTAGGAGCTTCTTCGCCTTTTACTTTCAGCGGAATCAGCGTTTATTTTTCACTGTAAGCCTCCCTTAGGAGCTTCTTCGCCTTTTACTTTCAGCGGAATCAGCGTTTATTTTTCGCTGTAATTTTAGAAAACTTACTCTGCGTTCCCTTAGGAGCGACTTTTTACTGTTTCGAGGAATTTGTACTATGCCTGTTAGGACAACTGTTTGATAATACAAAGGTCCTTCATGCCACCATAAATTTGTATGCTTCGGCAAATCAAACCTATGGGAAAGACATTTTATTATGGTAATAGACGAAAATGTTACAAGAAATCGAAAAACGACAAAAAACACTTAAACTCCTCATAATTGTTTCTTATTAACAAAAAGGTAAAACTGAATGTAAAAATGCGAAAGAACTGTTGTTGAAGTAGGATATTCATCAATAAATGTGCTTCGACTCTGGCTCAGTGCTGTTGACTGTGCGAGCTTCGGATTCCTCTCTGAAATCCCTCTGAAGATGATTGTGCTGACTCCCTTCTGGCTGTTGTCCTCGCTGGGTCGGCGGTGGCGGTGGAGGTTGCTGCCAAGATGCTTGGGGTTGGCTCGCCGAAGCAACAGAAGCTGCAGGGTGGTTGCCTACATATTCTGGAATATAAGGTGAGTGATACGAAGCAGTATGCATGACCTGCTTCGGCTGACTCTGTTGCGCTGCTGCTTCCGCTATTTCCTTCTGCTTCTGGATGGTAACATGGCACATCCTGGTAGTATGGCCCTTGTCTTCACCACAGAATAGGCAATATATTTTTCTCGGCTGGTCTCCAAACCTTCCCCCGAAGCCCCTGGCGCCTCTGCCCCTTGGCGCTGGCGGCCGAAAAGAACTTTGCTGTTGGGCCGAAGCTTGTGAAGAGTGTTGTGGCCTTTGCTGCTGGCTCCCTCGATCATCAGTTTGAGCAGAGTTATGGATTGACCTAACGTGCCTCGGGTGAAATCTTCCTCCGAAGCCCCTGGTCATTTCAGAGAACCTGAATGCTTCCTCCCTTCTTTGGCAGAAGTCATTGTCAGCTCGAATGTATCCGTCCATCTTCTGGAGCAGCTTCTCCAACATTTGTGGTGGCTTCCTGGCAAAGTATTGCGCTGATGGTCCCGGCCGAAGCCCCTTAATCATGGCCTCAATGACAATTTCATTGGGCACTGTTGGCGCTTGTGCCCTCAGGCGCAGAAACCTCCGGACATACGCCTGAAGGTACTCTTCATGATCCTGGGTACACTGGAAGAGAGCCTGAGCGGTGACTGGCTTCGTTTGAAACCCTTGAAAGCTAGTTATCAGCATATCCTTCAATTTCTGCCAAGAAGTGATTGTCCCTGGCCGAAGAGAAGAGTACCAAGTCTGAGCAACGCTCCTAACGGCCATGACAAAAGATTTTGCCATGACTGCCGTATTGCCACCATACGAAGATATGGTTGCTTCGTAGCTCATTAGGAATTGCTTTGGGTCTGTGTGACCGTCATACATGGGGAGCTGGGGTGGCTTGTAAGACTGTGGCCATGGTGTAGCCTGCAATTCTGTTGAGAGAGGAGAAGCATCATCAAAAGCAAAGTTTCCATGATGGAAATCTTCATACCAGTCATCCTCATTGTGGAAGCCTTCCTGATGAAGCTCTCTGCGTGGAGGCCTTCGGCTCTGATCATCTTGAACAAGATGACGAACCTCTTCAGAAGCTTCGTCTATCTGTCTCTGAAGATCAGCGAGACGAGCCATCTTCTCCTTCTTGCGTTGCACCTGTTGCTGAAGAATCTCCAGGTTTTGGATCTCCTGATCCAAGTCATCCTCCGGAGGTGTTGGACTAACAGCCTTCCTCTTCTGGCTTCGGGCCTCTCTAAGAGAAAGGACATCCTAATTGGGATCCAGCGGTTGTAAAGTACCAGCCCCTGCCGCTGAAGCTTTTTTCGGCGGCATGACGAAGGTGATGCTATGCTTGCTGAAAGTGTTCAAGACTCAAAAAATGGAAGTGAGTTCACCGGAGGTGGGCGCCAATGTTGGGGACTTGTTCTCAAAAACTATGAATCAAGAACAAGGCAACACAAAAATGTTAAATATCAAAAGGCCCTTCGTCCTATAAATCATTATTTCCTTTCGGACATAGTGAATTTAGGACGAAGGTTATGAAGGTCATACCTTCATAATCATAATAAAAAATGGAGAACATTCAAACAAGATATAGAAAGTAACACAATTATTGTAAATATTATTATTAATCTATTTCTTCTTCTTATTACTTATTTGAACAAGAATAAATTACAAGTGTACCTTCGGTTTGAAGGAGAAGAGTACAGGCGTGACGCAAAAGTGAATGCTCAGTCAGCGTGAACAGTACGGGGATACTGTTCACCTATTTATAGGCACGGGTCGCAGCCCATGCAAAATTACATTAATGCCCTTTACATTTATCAATAACTCTATGATAATTCTTCGAGGTCTAATCTGGTTTTTCATCTTTAAGTCGGTTTCCTTTTCCTCCGCTATCCCGAAGCTCTTCTACACACAGCTTCGGCTCTGCGCCAACCTTCGTGTTCTTTGTGCTTCTTCGTGCCGTGGCTCTCATCCGAGTCCGAAGATACCTGTTAATGTACTTTACTCCAGAAACATTGTTAAATCATGTTTTTGAGGACCTTCGGAAGCCGAAGGCCCCCAACATTCCCTTTCAACAACTTGAGCACCAAAATAAGCAAGTATAGACAATAATGCTCAAAAGAATATGATCAAAGGCATAAAGACACATGTATGCTATAAATCAATCCAAGTTCCATGAATCTAAGACATTTAGCTCACTACGCAACTTACAAAACCATTTTTCATCTAAAGGCTTGGTGAAGATATCGGCTAGCTGGTTCTCGATGCTAATGTGGCAAACATCGATATCTCCCCTTTGCTGGTGATCTCTCAAAAAGTGATGACATATGTCTATGTGCTTAGTGCGGCTGTGTTCAATAGGATTATCTGCCAACGGATTGCACTCTCATTATCACATAGGAGTGGGACTTTGCTCAGATTGTAGCCAAAGTCTCGGAGGGTTTGCCTCATCCAAAGCAGTTGCGTGCAACACTATCTTGCGGCAACATACTCGGCCTCGGAGATGGATAGGGCAACAGATGTTTTTTCTTAGAGCTCCAAGACACCAGGGACCTTCCCAGAAACTGACAAGTCCCCGATGTGCTCTTCCTATCAACCTTGCACCTGGCATAGTCACAATCTGAGTACCCGATTAAGTCAAAGGTAGACCCCTTTGGATACCAGATCTTGAAGCAAGGCGTATGAACTAAATATATAAGAATCTGCTTCACGACCACAAGATGACATTCCTTAGGGTCAAATTGAAATCTAGCACACATGCATATGCTAAGCATTATATCTGGTCTACTAGAACAAAGATAAAGTAATGAACTTATCATAGACCGGTATGCCTTTTGATCAACGGACTTACTGTAACAACCCGAGTTCCCCAAACATACCGAGATGCTACTGGACTTCACTACCAACAACCGAACACTAAGCAAAATATAATTTGGCAGTGTCTCCTTTGTAATTATAAGCATCACAGAAGCAAAAGAGATATATCAATACAAAATGAATCATACTAGTATGATATAATTCTCGTCAAGGACAATTAACCACGAATGAACCAGCTTATGCCTACATCATACTCTAAAGTATGAACCTCAAAAGTCAATAACCCAAGCTAATTATTTGGTTCTTTAAGCAATGTGTGCAATGTGCCGCTACTTCCCACTCCCCTTGATAAGCATCAAGCACCTGCATTGAGTAATGCAAGAGTGAGATGAAACATCTCAGCAAGCAAAATGTTTTGATGAGATATTTAAACCACAAGATAAATTAATCAACATTTTACAGGAATCACAATTAAGATCAAAAACACTTGTAGATATAGAACTCAATAGTCCCAATATAACGAATACCATCTCATTTCCTCGAACAACCACAATAGTTTGTATAACACTTCCCAGAGTCCACAATATCTGCAAATATGAATGCAATGCATATGTCCTCTGCCTTCATACCTCTGAGGGTATGAAGCCGCATCGTACCCCTCCTTGGGCAACGTACGATGCTCAGTTGTACCGGTACGGTCAGACCATAGGTCACGACAAAACTTCAGATGCAAATGAATCATGCAATGCATATGGCATGCTGCATTTATAAATATACTTCACTTCCTTCACATACAATACAAACCTCAAATAATACTTCATCTTCCTTCAGAAACAATACAAACCTCAAATAATACTTTACCTTCCTTCAGAAACAATACAAACCTCAAATATTACTTCATCTTCCTTCAGGGGTTTGAATTAATCTCATGGGTCATACTCGAACCATAATCATCATCAATATATGATTGAGCATCAATATAATACAATCAAGTGAAGCATCATCATAGAGTTCACTTATGAAAGAATTCAATAATTCTGAATATTAGAGTGCAGGCGATAAAAATAACAAGTCAAAACGGTACCAACCACCGCTACATTCACTTGCCTTCATCGAAGAAGAAAAATGTACTTGGCATGATCCGGAGTGTAGCCACCTGCTGCAGGGCATAAAACTTAGTACAAATATTCCACAAACATTTTCCAACAATCAACAAATCGCTCATACACTTGAAACCAAGACCCGGTGGAAAGACTCCCACCCTGAACCACATGCTAAACAGCAGCAATGCTGTTTGTTAATTTTGTATCTTTAAAATTATAATAGTGGTGATATCAAAAAAATACTCTAGGAGTATCTACACAAAATACTCTACAACTTCGGTATTCAATGGATAATTAAATTTTGCCTCCTATAAGTTCTAAAACATCTGACAAGATAACTGACTAAATTTGTTTCAGACAGTAGCATAGTTAACTTCAAAATTCGATATCTCCCAAACTACACAACCAAAAATTATGAAATTCTTCTGGAAGTAAGAACTTTATCTCTCTACAAAATTCTTTATAGTTGGAAGAGCCAATTCGGCCATTTACTAGATGAAACCCACCAGTGAACAGACCTACTCATTTTTGCCAGGTAAACAGAAACAGCCACAGTAAAACAAACATAACTGGAGTTTAAAAATTTATATGAATACAATCTTTATCAATCTGGAAAGCTTATGAAATTATCTACAACTTTGCTTACAAACCCAAGGTTTATCTTTGTTGATAAAATTGCCTAAATCTTAAGAGAACAGATTCTGCACAGAATTATGAGACTGAAAAACTGCTATAATCAAACTACAATAACTCTCTGATCTGATGTCCGATTGAGGTGTTCTTCACGGCCACGGAAAGATCTACAAATTATCTACGACTCATATATAGACTTTTTATTTTTTGAGGCCACTAAGACCACGGAAAACTGGCATGAACAGAAACTATCGAATCTGCCATTCTGCAGAAATTAAATTCGAGATCAAAATCTGACCCCACATCTAATCCAACCTCTAATCCTTTAATCCCCATGATCCAAAACCTCCAAAAACACTTAATTGCAGAGAGGAACATGGATCTCATCCTTACCTAGGGTTTCCCCGAGAAAATCTGCAAGAAGATATGGGGATAGAACATCTCTTTGGTCCTCTCTTCCTCTTTAATCCAATTTGCTCCTCCTCTTCTCGATCCTTGCTACTTGGGGGGAAGTTCTAGAGGGAGGAGGAAGACGTGGAGAGGGTAGAGGGCGGCTTCCATGGGAGGAGAGGGGGTGGCTAGCAAAGGGGAAGGGGAGGGGCGGCCAAGTGTGGGGAAAGGGGGGTGGCGGCCAAGAAAGGGGAAACAGGGGGGAGGGCGGCCACTAGGGTTTCTTTGCGGGAGAAAAGAAACGACGCCTCAGATGACTCTGAGTTAGCATCCAACGGCTCACAATCCTTTTCCCACATCCACGCACCGAAGATCAACCTTTGGCAACATTTTTTGGGGATATTACACTTACCTCCCTTGTTGAGGTCTATGTGTCTGTTGATTCCCATTGGCGTCTTGGCGGGCTTTGTGTCCTTCTTCCCAAACCTTTTTAGTAAGTCTTGAGTGTACTTCATTTGGTATATGAACATTCATTCCTTGATTTGCTACACTTAAAATCCAAGGAAGTAGTTCAACCCACGCATCATCGACATCTCGAATTTCTGCATCATTACCTTGCTAAACTCTTCACAAGATTTTTGATTAGTAGAACCTAATATTATGTCATCGACATATATTTGGCATACAAACAAATCACCATTGCAAGTCTTAGTAAAGAGAGTAGGATCAGCTTTCCTAGCCTTGAAAGCATTAGAAATGATAAAATATCTAAGGCATTCATACCAAGCTCTTGGAGCTTGCTTAAGCCTATAGAGCGCCTTAGAGAGCTTATGGACATGGTCGGGATACCTGTCATCCTCAAAGCCAGGGGTTGTTCCACGTATACCTCCTCCTTGATTGGTTCGTTGAGGAAGGCACTTTTCACGTCCATTTAAAATAGCTTAAAGGAACGGTGAACAACATAGGCCAATAAAATGCGAATCGACTCAACCCTAGCTACAGGAGCAAAAGTCTCCTCAAAATCCAAACCTGTAACTTGGGCATATCCTTTTGCCACAAGTCGAGCCTTGTTTCTTATCACCACTCCGTGCTCATGTTGCTTGTTGCGGAACACCCACTTGGTTCCCACAAGATTTTGCTTTAGACGTGGCACCAGGCTCCACACTTCATTTCTCTTGAAGTTGTCGAGTTCCTCCAGCATGGTCAACAGCCAGTCCAGATCCTGCAAGGTTTCTTCTACCCTGAAAGGCTCAATAGAAGAAACAAACGAGTAATGCTCACAAAATTAGCTAATCGTGAACGAGTAGTTACTCCCTTGCTGATGTCATCGAGAATCTGATCCACTAGATGATTCCTTTGAATGGTGGCCCGGACTTGAGTTGGAGGCGCTTGTGGTACTTCTTCCTCCTTGTCCTTGTCTTCCTGTGCTCCCCCTTGATCTATGACTTTACCTTGAGGTACTTGTCCTTCATCTTCAGATGGAGGTTGCACCATTGTTGAGGAAGAAGGTTGATCTTGTTCTTGTTGTTCCTGTGGTCGCACATCACCTATTGCCACAGTTTTTATTGCGGTCGTTGGAACTTAATCTTCATCTAGATCATCAAGTTCAACTTGCTCTCTTGGAGAGCCATTAGTCTCATCAAATACAACGTCACTAGTGACTTCAAATAAACCCAAAGATTTGTCGAAGACCCTATATGCCTTTGTATTTGAATCATAACCTAGTAAAAAACCTTGTACAACTTTGGGAGCAAACTTTGAATGTCTACCTTTCTTAATCAAGATGTAGCATTTGCTCCTAAATACACGAAAGTATGAAACATTTGGTTTGTTACTGATTAGGAGCTCGTATGATGTCTTCTTGAGCAGGCAATGAAGATAGAGGTGGTTTATCGCATGGCAAGTTCTATTCACAGCTTCTGACCAAAACCGCTCTGGCATCTTGTACTCTCCCAACATCGTCCTTGCATGTCTTTCTCTATACTACACCATTTTGTTGTGGTGTGTAGGGAGCGAAGAACTCATGCTTGATGCCTTTCTCCTAAAGATATTCTTCCACTCGAAGATTCTTGAACTCAGATCCATTGTCGCTCCTGATTTTCTTCACCTTGAGCTCAAACTCATTTTGGGCTCTCCTTAGGAAGCACTTTAATGTACCTTGAGTTTCTGTTTTATCCTGCGAAAAGAATACCCAAGTGAAGCAGGAAAAATCATCAACAATTACAAGAACATACTTACTTCCCCCGATGCTAAGATAAGCAACGGGTCCAAAGAGATCCATATGAAGAAGTTCTAGTAGTCTTGACATTATCATCATGTTATTGTTTGGATGAGTTGTTGTCACTTGCTTACTTGCTTGGCACGCTGCATGTCACACCCGGTTTTGGAAGGTAAACCGAATGTGAACCATGTACATGCTAGGATCAGAAATTCACGTACACAACGATTACATAAATGACTCATCATAGCACAATGCTTCGAATAATAATAAAGAGTAAGTAATAATATGAAAGACTAGAGTCATTTACATAATATAATCAAAGTACACAGAATAGAAACGTAGCCAACGTAAATAAACCCACCACAGGCAGCTGACTGGGGAGGTGGCTAGCCTAATCCTCGAACTCGTCAAAGTCCTTGAACTCCTGGAGATCCGCCTCGACGCCTTCTTCTTTACCTGAGCATAGATTGCACCAACGGCAACCTGGTGTTTTGTGAAAGCAAGGGTGAGTACACATCAACGTACTCAGCAAATGTCATGTTTGGCTGAAGTGGACTAGCTTTATGTGGGGTTAGGGTCAAAGCAGTTGCTTTTAGTTGGTCAGATATTTATTATTAGTGGAAGCCAGGTTTTATCATATAACCAACCCGTGAATCATTTCCTCATCGAGGAACATCATTATCATCATCGAACCAAAACCATAAATAGAACCATGGTATCTTAGATCATTTGTATCTCTAATCAAAGAGGATCCCAAGGCCGCTCATAACCGTGAGCACGGCTGATATATCAGTTTCATAACACTCTGCAGAGGTTGCACACTTTACCCATGAGCCGTGATTCCCTTTTGTGCCCGAGGATCGCGACTCCCCATTGATCACTTCCAAGGTGGACTAGTAGGGTCTCACTACGTGGCTTTTCCCTAGGGTCCTCACTATGCGAATGTTGGAAATGACCATTGCATAAAGTCCATCTGACGTCCCAAAACCTCTACCTCTGCCCTCCGGAAAAAGCCATGGGACGATGCCCATACCCAGATCCCTGAGCGAGAATATAGGAGCCATAACAGATGCCTCTGTTTCCCAATGACCAAAAACCAGCACCCAACATAAGACTTCCCTAATTACTTGGCCAAGGGCGTCCTATACCACCCTCATGGTTGCACTGTTTTCCCGAGGTGTCGCTCCCCGAACAGGTCCTTATGGAGAGGCACTCAGGAAACAACCTGAGTCCCCTAAAGTATCACAGGACCATCATCGGTTTAACATCATCGTATCATAAGTAATCACATCATGTTCATTGATTAAAGTAAAGCAATAGCATGAAGCTAACCATAATAACCCAAAAGGTAAACAAGGATAAGTAAATAGAAAGCTAGTCAATCCTTAGGTTTCAATTAAGTAATGCAGGACAGTGAATTATAAGTAGATAGGACATAATGGGTCAGAGGACACTTGCCTTCACCAAACAGATGTGCAGGGTCTTCAACCTTGTAGAACTCGAAGAGCCAGATCACTTGGTCACCAACGCTTGATATTTGATCCCTCGAAGCTCGGAAACAGATCGTAGTTTATTCGCGATGCGCAACAAATACAAACAGGCACAAGCAAACAAACATATATAAATGCATAAGAACATTACACCATACAAGATAAAATGTTATAAAAACATGGAGCATAAAATAGAGCTCGATTCTATGGTCACGCGAGGGAAAGATACGTCGAACTCGAAACTACGGTTAAGAAGTTAGCGCGGTTACGCTAAACAAGTATTAACGCTAACAATTAATTCGACCTTATCAATTATAAATTATATCTACTATTTAGTTTTGATTAAACCTGTTACACTCACAGTTGTCAAATAAATAACTAATACAGTTAGCTCGAGATATTCTAAGCGAAGCGAGTTTACGATGCGCGAAATGACATGACAGCGCGCAACCAACGCGCGGATACGCGCGACAAAGCACGCTGACGACACACGAAACAGTGTGCGCGACCAGCGCGAGCAAGAACACCAGCACGTGCGGAACAACACACGCGACAGGCGGAGAAATTCTAATAAGTCGTTGTGTCTAAACTAACCAAGTATTAAATAAATAAAAAGTATTTAAGTTAATATTGACCATGTTAATGTTTATTTACAAAAGCGCAAGTTGAAAACCGTATATTTAAATACTAATCTAATGAATATAGTCGAGCAAACATTAAGTAAATTATTTAGAATATGAGACCTGATGAGTTAATGTTATTAACATGAGTGATTATAAGCGGAAGCAATTTATTATCACGTGCAGACGTCGCGCGACGGCACGCGCGAGCGATGTGTGACGAAGCGGACGAACAACTTGCGCGAACAACGCGCGGCAGCGCACAAAACAATATGCGGCAACACGCGAAACAGCACGGCGCGTGACCCACGTGAACGACACGCGACGATGTGTGATAATTGCTAACAAATAACGCGATTACACTAAATAAGTATTGGTTAGAACATTAGTTCAACATAATTATATTGATTGACATTTATCAAATGTAACTTATAACTACTACTTAGTTTTGACTAAATTATTATTTTAATAGCGAGCGATTAAACTAACAATTAATTAACTGACCTGAGTGATTATGAGTAAACGACTTAATATCTCGCACGGACAAAGCACGATACGCGAAAACAGCGTGCGTGTCAGACACAGGTGAACGATGCCAACAACGCGACGTGACGCGCGAACAATACGCACGACACGCAAGAACACGCACACAACACATGTGAACCAGCATGTGTGACACGCGCGAGCGACCAACGCGTGAACCAGCACGATGACATGCAAACGATGTCGCGCGCGAACCACAAACAAATAAATAATTAATTAAAAGTACTTACACTAGTATTAATCAAGTTAATTAACATTTATATTTATAAAACACGAGTTTAACCTATGTACTCCTTCTAATTAAATTGTTATTTTATTAATCCTTAAATAAACCAATAATTAGTTATTCAACTAGGACATGCAACCCGATGACAACGGGCGCCATACGTGGGAATAGCGCGCGTCACGTGCGAGGGAGCACACGGAAAGCGCGCACGACCATGTATGACCATGACCAAATAACACGTGACGGCACGCGCGAACAGCGCGCGATAATGTGCGAACGACACGACGACGACGAGCGTCGCATGTGCGAATGGCTCGCACGACACACAAGAGTCGCTACAGACATCGTGTTTATTATAAACGAGTGATGATCTAGAACATGTGAGTTGACATGACCGAACGAGTTATGACGCATGAGACTCACTACATATAATGAACTTATAAACAACGCGGCACACAGTTACTCCTAAATTATGTCGTATTCATACTAACTACGCGTTAAACACAATATTTAAATTGGCGTACACACACTAACCGATATCTACAAACGCATAATTAAAATCATTAATTAGGTTCGATTGAATTGTTATTTTAATAATACACAACGAAACAAGTAATCAATTATTTAACGTGAACGATATAGCGAAAAGATTTTACCGAAGTGTGCAAACAACGATTTATGCGAACGACGACGCATGCGGACAGCACGCGAAAGACGCATGACGACATGTGAAATGCGCGCAACTCAGGTGTGTTGCGCGCGACGCGAAGCACACGACATCGAAGATGTGACAGGGCCGCGTGGATGGGAAGACAGAGGGTAGACCGGGGGTAGACGAAGCTCACCTTTCGACGACCGCGGATGGCGAGACACGAAGCGAGCTTGATGATGTGCAATGACGTTCCTCTACTTGTAGCCAAACACACGCGCACACCAAAAAACTAAAACGGTCTCTACCACAGAGTTAGCGCAGGGAGATGGCCAGCTCAATCAGGGAGGCTTCTTGGGCACAGGCTAGCATACAGGGGGAAGGGAGAACGTAGGCAAACCTCTTCGCGGCGACGACGTATGACGATAGACAGGGCGGCTTGGGCTACTCCAGCGATGTTGCTGGGCACGGACAGACACCGCGGCCGGAGCGAGGCAAGTCGGGCACACAGCGATTGACGCACGGACGAGACGTGGCCGGAGCGAGGCAAGCCGGGCGCGGCCATGGTGAAGGCCGAATGTGCAGGGTCGGGCACGGTCGCAGCGAGGCATCGCGACCTCAATGAAGCTCACGAGATCGACGCGCGGTGAAGGTGGGCTGCGCCAGCGGCGGGGTAGGTGCTCGACGGCAAGGGCATGGAGGAGGAAGACAAGACTGAACTACACAGAAGAAGGAGATATGCGGGGCTCGGACGGTTGGTTCGACGTAGAAAAGGAGCAGCGGGGCAGGCAGGGCCATGAGCGACCGCGCGTCCGCACCACGTGCGCGACGTGGGCACAATTGGTGGCAGGAAACACGACTGGAACGCGCAGGTCGTGCGGCGTGGGCGAGCGTGGCTGCGCTTGGCTGGACGCACGATGTGTGCGCGCGAGGGGGCGCGGCGCGGAGAAGACGTGGGCACGGCGCCCTGGTGGCTGGGCGAGCGTGGCGCGCGGCGGCTGGGCGAGCGCGCAGGGAGTGGAGGCGCGCTAGGGTTGGGCGCGAGGCGGTCGCTGGCTGGGCAGCGCGTGCGCCGCACGCGAGGAGCTGAGCCGCGACGCGGGCCGAGCGCGCGAGGTGGGCTGCGCGCGTGCTGGTTGCTAGGCCAGGGAAGCGGGCTGGGCTGGCTAGGGAAGAAGGGAAAGTGGAAAATGTTTTTTTATTTATTTCCATTCTTTTCTTTATTTGTTCTCTTTTTCCAATTAAATTTATATATAAGAATGATCCACGAATCAAATATATGCACACTCAAGGCAACACGTCCGACAAAAATAACTCCGCTACAACATAATGCAACAACCATTATTCTCTTAAGGTTTTATTTTACTAGGCCTACGTACGCCTATAAACATAACAAAATAACTCTACAATATTTAGGAAATGAAAAGAAAAGCGCGAAAATAGAGGGTAACACCTGAATTTGGTGGATATTAGAAAAGAAATTTTATACCCCCCAAATTCAGGGTGTTACAAATCTAACCCCCTTAACAGGAATCTCGCCCCCGAGATTCAAGAAGAAGCTAGCAAGGAAGCAAGGTTGGTTCGGAGATTGTCCATGGCTTGCTTGAGTTGAGTTTGAATCTGCAAGCTTAACTTGTGAACTGGTTGCTTTGACCTTCAGATGCTCGAGACCAACTGATGCAATTCTTGAGGATCTCCTAGACCTGTGGGTTAGGACCCACACGCGCTTTTGTTGCGCCACTTTGATCTTGTTGGTTGATGTTGATCGCATTGTCTTCATTGGGGTTAGCGGCTAACCCCCTTAACAGGAGCAGAAGATGCTACCAACTCTGATCTTGACTGATTAAGAGAGGTTGGAGGATGCCGACCGGACAGGTGCAAGAGGGCAGGGTATAGATAGAAAAGGTAAGTCTATATGGATTAAAAGAGAAAAGGGAGATCGCCCAACTACCTAACTCTATGGCACTCACCTAGTAAACTGATGCCATTGTGGACCAAAGGCCACAACACACCAACACTCATTTCAAAGAAGCAAATCAGTCATAGCACAAGGACAAACAACACAAGCATATAACAACAAACATCTCGTTGCTATACGTAACTTGTAATTAAATGGTGGTCTTTCCTTACCAAGGGGAAACTGCTCTAAGGCCATCGAAAGACAAGAGGAAAGATAAGACATGCAGGATAGGGGCATGAGCATAATAAAGGATGAAGCTGAAGTAAGGATCGTAATCGGCAAGGGAGAGAATGCAACAAAGGTCGTGATAGGTAAAACACCATTCTCAAATTGAGATGGGAAAGATGATATTTCAAAAGGTAGGCATAGGATAAGCATCATGGAAAGATCTAGTGATGACCAAGGTGGTAAAGGAGGTAACAGACAAAAGCACACCAAAAGATCGAGTTAGATTTGCGACGCGATAGAGGAATAGGGAACGAACAAGAGCGAGAAGGGGTAAGACAACACTCTTGAACTGAAACAAGAGAGGAGGCTCTAAGATGTAGGTATAGGATAAGCATCAAGGTAAAGATCGAGGGATGACAAGGCTGAGGATGATAACAGGCAAACACACAACAAAGGATGGATTCGAGACAAAACTTGCAAGGTGTCAAAGAAGGAGAAGCAGTCAATGATGAAGTAGTTGAGGCATTATCCCCAAACAAGGATGGAAAAGAGGAGGCTTCAAAGGGTAGGTTCAAGGTAAGCAGGAAGGCAAGGGCATAGTTATCACGAGTGTTTTAAAGGTAATAACGAACAAGGATGTAGCAAAAGAGATAAATAGGCATAAGACAAAGGATATAAGTACCACGTAGGATGGAGTTAAGACAAGACATGTAAATGGAAAAAGGAGAGGGTACGTCCATGCGCCAGATAGGTAATATGCCACTCTCCAATTGAGGTGGAAGAGAGGAGATTTTTTTAAAGAGCAGGAATAGAGATAAATGTCAAGGTAAAATAGATAGATGACAAGGGAATGATGATAGCAAATAAAAACACATCAAATGATGGAATTAGGACAACACCTCTAAGGCGACAAGGAGTGAAAATAAATCAAGGGAGACATAGGTAACTCATGTAACACCCGAGGTGTTACCAAGGCCCTGACTCCCTACTTGCACCCATGACATGTTATTTCATGTGGTTAAGTGGAGGAGAGGGAGCCCAAAACCTTGGGAACCATGTATTAACCAAGAATGTTAATGACCAAAAGCATTACCCAAGCATTTATGCAATTATCACCTTGGGCAAGAGAAGATTAAACCCTAGACCCTTCTTGAGCCCTTAACTCCCAAAACCCTGGTTTAAGGGGGAAAAGGTTAAGCAAAAGTGCAAATCATGAGTTAACCCTTAGCCAAAGTTTAAGTAACATTATAATCTACAAAATGCAGAGAGGAAACATTACAAAAAGACCCCTTAAAAACCCCAAATCCATTCTTTAAGTGGAGAGAGAGCACTAGAGCTCTCTAATTCTTTCTAAGTTAAATTTTGAACCTAATCTAAAGATCCACCGTGTTTACCTAGTAAATGGCACCAAAACCACTTGGGTTGTATACCAAAAAGGTGTCATACCACCTAAGGCACCCACTGGAAAAGTTTGAAACCGAGCCCAAGACGTTTGACAAGATTTGGCATGGTTTTTGTCGCGAGGTGGACAGAGGGACAAGCCAGATTTGGCATCCGCAAATCTCCCTGCCTAGGGCATATCTGCCATGGGGACTCACATACAAGAGACAGCCCTAGGTGCTAGGAGGAGGCCTGCGCCGGATTTTTGCCAAGATTCGCACGCTTGCGATCTCGGCGAGCTGTTGAACAAGGGCAGAATAACACTTCCACGTGTTCGACGCGCTCTGAGCGCGCCAGAGCACGCCCAGCGCCCGACCCCGCGCGCCCCGCGCCGCGCCAAGCCGCGCCCGTGTCTCCTGCTCGCGCCCACGCCTATAAAGCCCATCGAAGCTTCAACCGTACTCCCCCGCGTGCTCTCGACCTCACTGGAGCCAGAGATCACCGGCGTTTGCCCTGCAAACGGCGTGCCCGCGGCCACCCGATCCCCCGCCACCGTAGACCGGCCAGCAGAGCCTCTCCCAGCCGCGCCCGACCCTCGAAGTAGATCGTGCATGCCTCGGTGAAGCTCCCCAAGCAAGGAATCGGACTTTGCCTCGCCGGAGAAGCCAGTCCACGGTCGCCGGACTTCACCCGACCACCGGTGAACGTAGACCGGGTAAATCTCTGCACCATTTTCCGATTCCCTGCGCACATAGCCTCTACGTCATCCAGTGGAGCTCATCGTGCCGTTTAATTGAACTTGATCGCTGTGGTTAGGCCGGAGCACTCGCCGCCGACGAGTTCACCCGCCTGCGCACGAGGACCGGTCGATTCTGGCCACCACCGTCGTCGAGCCGTACCTCGCTGTGACCGCCAGAACCTCCCGAAGCCAACCCCGCCCCTCGCCGGACCTCTCTCGCTGCCGGTAAGCCGTGTCGCCCTTTTCCTTTCCGCGGTTACTGTTTACATAAGGGGAGGGACCTCGGGGAAGAAGAAGAAAAGGCTAGGGGTTTTGTGCGCTGTCAGCGACTCAGGGGAATAGTAGCGTAGGGGTATAACTGAAGGAAATGGTTTAGAAAGAACCCAGGGTCTTCGATGCAAAGTAGTTTTTCAGGAAACCTTTTAAAAATTCTGATTTAAATCCAAACAGAACTTGAAAAATTCATAACTTCAGCTTGGTTTACCCAAATCGAGTCAAACCAATTTTGCCAGATCCTAAATAATGTAAACTTCTTAGGAAAAATATAAAACCCATAAGCATTACAGAAAACTTTAAAGTTTTGATTTAAATGATTAACTGGTCAAAAGCTAAAAGAAGTAAGGAAAAATAGCTACACTATTTGACTGGGGTTAAGAAAATTTAGAGAGATACTTCATCATTTCCTAACCTGTTTAAAAATAATAAACCCCTCTATACACCCCATTAAGGTAGAGTTTGTCATTTAAATCACTTTTTGCTTAAAGTTGAAGAAAATATAAAAGATAGTTTAAAATAAGAACCAGGGAACACCCACATTTTTGTTAGCTCCCTTATTCAGTGTAGTTCATTAGAAAAATTTATTAGACCCTTGTGTAGTGCAAAAGAAAGGAGATACCTTTTAAATTAGAAAAACAAGGAAACCTTAGAAAAACCCTAGAAAAACAACCCTGAGAAGAAAACACCCCAAACCTTGGGATAACTAATGTTTTGTTATTATGAACATAGGAAAAATATTAAATTTGTTGTTTGATATTTTTCAAATAATAAGTTAGTTATAAGCACCTTTTTGGCATAAAACTTTAGAAATTCACAACTAACTATCTAGTAAGCCTTTTTCTGTGATTTTCAACACAAAGGCCTAATATCATCTATGCATCTGGACAAAAATAAAATTTGGTACAGAAACCTCACTTAAATCACAGGTATAGTGTAAAATGCCCTTTTAAAACTTGTTTTTGTTAATTTTGCACAAGTAGTATCTTAATCAGTATCCACCTCAAATTTATAGGACAGCCTGCAGTGACAAATAGTAACCCACTGTAATTTTTATAGAATTTTTGGAAAAAGATAAAACACTGTTATAGTTCAAACCCACCCCAAAAGCATAAATAGAAAAAGAAAAAGGAAATTAATAGTGGAGACGAATGTTACCTTAACCAAACCAGCAAACCCCTTGAGTGCCTACTAAAACATCTAAGAGGCAATCCAAGTCTTAATCCATTATGCTTAGGCAAAATCTCAAACCTAAACTGGTAAGTATAAACCACTAAGAGCCTCGTATAACCAGGAAACCCTAAGTTATTCACCAACTTGTTTTTCTTCACTTAGCATGATGATTTCTAAATTCTGCATAATCATAACATACATGTTTCTTACTCATTGCATTCGATAGATTGCAACCTAGCTGACGGAGAGTACATCCTCGTGCCGGAGCAAGGAGTTGCTCAGGAGGTAACCCCGGATCCAGCACCAGAGCCTGCCCCAGAGGATCTGCCTGTCCCGGCTTTGGAAGGCAAGCCCCGGTTTTATGCATAACCTATTTATTATGCTATTTTACTACACTTAATGATTGTAGGATTGAATGTGCACTTAAGTGTAGGAGTTGTTTGAAACCCTAGTTGCATGATCTCATGACTCCTTTTGTGATGGATACTAGTGTGCTAGGTCGAGTAGCTGCTTATTAATTAGGGATCTCGGTAGAAGTCGAGTGATTTTTCTAGCACTCGCGCGAGGTCAGGAATTGGTTGTATCCATTTTGATATCATAATGATGGTGGTCTGTGGACAACGGTCCATGGGGATGCGTTGTCTACGAGACGGAAATTGGAATAAGGATTAAGGTGTGGTACCGTGTGTCAAGCGTTTGAACGTACCAAACACATGCCGAGAAATATGGTAAATCGGTAAGCCTAGTACCTGAGTGAACCTGCCCGCAGACATATCCCCTCACGTGACCTAAGGCGTGGTCTCCCATTCCGGTTATGGTGGGTACAAGTGTGGTCACTGCACGACGGCAGTCGGGGTCAGTGAGGCATTGTACGCTAAGGCGGTGAGCCCTGATCTGTTGCCAGGGAATCAATGGGGACGGTTGATGTCTGTGGGGACGGAGTGCCTCGCCATGTCGTGTGTTTAGGTTTACCTTGCAAGGATAAAAACTCGATTCGAATCGTCTGCTTCTCGCAGCTAATGAGACTGCTTGATCCATGCTGCTACATTGAGTAACAAGTGGAAATGTGATGACTTGGCAAAAGTTGTTGATTGCTAAATGTTTGATACCATGAATGATTAGATAGGTAACATTTAGTCTTAAGAGAGTCACACTAAAACTTGAAAAAGCTAAAACTTGATTTATAGACTCAGCTAGTGCTTTTGGCAACCAAACCCCTTGGCCAAACAGCTGCATGTCTAGAGGTAGAGGAGTAGACTCCTCACACCGGGTAAGTCTAGCTGAGTATTAGTATACTCAGCCTTGCTTGTGGCATAATTTTACAGGTTCCCTGGAGGACATGGTTGCTGGAGTGACTTGGCCGTCCATCTTGCCACTGAGTTGGACAGTCGAGTGGGACCCTACCTCGGCTGAGGAGGAGCACGAGGAGTGATGGGACAGGCTTCCCCATCTCTCTGTTTATTTATCGTTAGTTTTATTCCGCTGCATTCCGAACAATGACGACTGCTTTTGCTAAAACTCCGATGATGATGTAATAAGTTTAGTACTCTTTAATGTATGGTTTTATGCTTTATTGTAATTGCTCTGTGCCTCACCATCGAGTGAGTACGTGGTACTTGATCCTGTCAGTGGCCTCGTCGGACTAGATCCGAGGGATTGACGTGTTATTCCCATTTAAGTGTGGTCTAGCCTCTAAGGCAGGACTTAGGCACTTAAGTTGGAATAATTCGGGCAGTTCCACCACAGCTGGTATCGGAGCTCGTACCACCACAGAGGAATCAATAAACTTTAAATACCATCCTTTTTCAAAGTAAAACTGGTTAGAAACAAATGTTGGATAGATCGTCAGGGCGATAAGGATAGACCTAGGACATGAAGCCTTAGGGTGATAGAGGGGTAACTAGGTGGCTAATTAAGTAAGCCCTACAGGCTACTATAAGGGATGGGAGTTCCTTCCTATTCCGTCTAAGTTGAGGTGAGGTCGTTTAGGACGAGCATGCATGCATTCTTAATTAAACTATTCAATAATCGAGTAAGAACTTAAATATACAATGATGACAAATTAAGTACCTCAGTACCATTGTCGTAGTTATAAAGAGGCTGAGTTGCGATCCCTTTTCATTTTATAATTCTTTTTCTTTTACTTATGCTTAACCGTACACAGATGACTTCTCACGGATCCTCGGATGAAGGGAATGCACAGTCCCACACTGACGGGCTTGCACGAGAGGGTTTCCCCTGTATCTTGTGGGAGGTACTTCAGGGAGCTGGTTATACGATGCCTCCCCAGTACGCGGTGCAGCTGTTCGAGAAGCACCGAGTGCCCCGCTGTAGGGTGAGGATGACCTTGGAGCCTCATCCCCTACAGCCAGGCTGGCGTTCGATGGACTCTGAGTCTTTTGGGTACAGGGCTGAGGATACTATGGAGGCAATTGCTCTTCATGGACTGACCACCTTATGCGGATCCCACCCCTTGGAGCTGTCCACTCACCCCATTGGTTTGTTCCCCGCGGAGAAGGAGGACGACCCAATGTGGAAGGACCGAGTGGAGCATGCCAAGGATATCTGGGCTATCTACCCAGGTCAGACTGCTCACTTGACGGTGCGGTGCATGAATGCCCTGTATCGTCTGCAAGTGCTGCGTGGAGAGGCAATGTCTCATCTAATGGCATTATTGGAGGCGACCAAGATCACCTTGGATGACAGAGAGGAACTTGTGGATGACTTGTCCACTGAGATGGTGGAAAAAGACCTACAAGTGGAACAATTGTCAAATGAGATCCAAGAGCTTGAGGAGCTAGTGGGAACGAGGGAGAACACCATCGAGGTTCTCGAGGATCAGCTTATCAACACTCAGCAGCAACTCACGGAGGCTAACCAGCATCTGGATATGCACCACCAGGAGATTCAGGACATGGAGGCCAACGAGGATGTCGACATCGAGGGAGGAGAGGAGCCTGCCTCCAGCTTGGACACTGCTGGCTCAGGGAGACCACCTTCCCCCGAGTCGAGCGTTGCCTTGTTTGCCCACTAAGTTGCAGGGATAGAGTTAGAAGTCGGTGATGGTAGAACGCCTCGAAGCTAGCTTGGCTTTTGCACCCTTGGGGTACTAGGCTAGATAGAGTGAGTCTTTTGAGTTATTGATGTAATCATGGCAAACTCTTTTGGAAGCATGGTTGATGAATGATGTCAGTCTTAATTTAAGAAGAAAAGTTTATGCCATGTGGAATCTTTTATAATTACGCAACAATATATTGGTTTTACCCTTTTGACTCTTTCACCACAATTAAACCTTGAACCTCAGAAATGTGATGTTGAGAATATACATGATTTTTCAGATGGCAGGAAGAGCGCGTCGTGGACAGAATGAGCGCATTCCTCCACCACCGCCACCACCTCCTACTCTGCAGGAGTTGATGGCTCAACAGAACGAGATCTTGCGACAGCTAGCTCAGCGTCAGCCACCACCTTAGCACTATGGTGGTGGTGATCATCAGCGTCACCCCGCAGCAGCCACTTATCAGGAGTTCCTCAGTACCCAGCCACCGTTGTTCACCAGGGCAGAGGACCCACTTGATGATGATGTTTGGCTGAGAGTAGTGGAATCCAAATTCCCGCTACTCCATGGAGTTTGCTCAGAGGTGACTAAGGTCAGGTTCGCCACCCAGCAGCTTCGCGGACCCGCGCGGACATGGTGGGACCATTTTCTTGCTATGCAGCCAGCTGACCATGAGGTAGAATGGAGAGAGTTCAAGGCAGCTTTCAGGGGGCACCATATACCAGCAGGCATTATGGACCGTAAGCTCAATGAGTTTCTAGCACTCACTCAGGGAAACCGGACAGTGTTACAGTATGCTCAGGCCTTCAATGACCTGTGCCAGTATGCCGGATATCATGCAGACACTGATGAGAAGAAGAGGGACAGGTTTAGGAGGGGGCTCAACACTAAGCTCCGTGACCGTCTCAATACAGTCAGGGCCAACAACTATAATGAGTTAGTCAACATGGCCATTTCTCAGGAGGACTGTATCACAGCTCGTCAGGCAGAAAAGAAGAGGAAGACCCCTGTGGCAGGACCCTCAGCTCAGCCACAACGCTTCAGGATCGTGTCTGACACTCAGAATAGGGTCCCCCAGCAGCAGCAAGGACGTTGGGTGATTCGGCCACAGCAGCAGCAGCAGGCACCCAACCGCCCCCAGTTTCCAGTTCAGAGGAACAATCAGCCACAGCCGCAGCAGTACCGTCAGGTCAATGATAACAAGTGTTTCACTTGTGGTAACACCGGATATTATGCTAAGAATTGCCCCAGAAACCAGCAGGGACAGAATGCCATCCAGAACCAAGGCAAGAGGCAGAAGGTGCAAGTGAGGCAAGGCAGGCTGAACTTCACCACCATGGCTGACATTCCAGAGGGAGCACCCGTCATGACTGGTATCTTTTCAGTTTTGAATTATCCTGCTATTATTCTTTTTGATTCTGGTGCATCGCATAGTTTTACCAATGTCAAATTTAGTGCCAAGTGTCAATTACCTTTTCACCACACCAATGGGGGTATTACAATTTCAACACCAGGAGGCAGGGTTGCCACCTATCAAATCAACAAGAATGTGCCTATAAAGTTTGGTAGTTTGATAATCAAAACCAACCTCCTCATTTTGGGTTTGGATAGCGTGGATATCATACTGGGAACTGACTGGTTAACCAAACATCAGGCAGTGATTGATGTTGCAGCAAGGGCCATTGAGGTGCACTCGCCTACTTGTGGCGAAACCACATTATATTTGCCTGATCAGGGTTGTACCCGTTCATGTGCCTTCGTTATGATAGAGTCCCCAGTTGAGAGGATCCCAGTGGTCCGTGACTACCCAGATGTTTTTTCGGATGAATTGCCAGGGATGCCACCCGATAGGGACATAGAGTTCGCGATTGAATTGCAGCCTGGGACTGCTCCTATATCCAAGAGACCTTATAGGATGCCTCTAGCAGAATTGGCAGAATTGAAAAAGCAACTACAAGAGTTGTTGGACAAGGGGTTCATTCGCCCAAGTACTTCACCATGGGGATGTCCGACCCTATTTGTGAAGAAAAAGGATGAGAGTTTGAGAATGTGTGTTGATTACCGCCCTCTCAATGCGGTAACCATCAAGAACAAATACCCACTGCCCCGCATTGATGTTTTGTTTGATTAGTTGGTGGGAGCCAAAGTGTTCTCCAAGATAGACCTTCGCTCGGGCTACCATCAGATCAAGATCCGTGCCAGTGATATTCCGAAGACGGCTTTCTCCACCAGATATGGGCTCTATGAGTTTTTGGTGATGTCTTTTGGGCTGACCAATGCCCCGGCTTATTTCATGTACCTAATGAACTCAGTATTCATGCCAGAGCTGGACAAATTCGTGGTGGTTTTCATTTATGATATTCTGGTCTATTCCAAGAATGAAGCCGAGCACACTAAACATTTGCATACTGTACTTCAGAGACTGCGTGACGATCAGTTGTATGCCAAATTGTCCAAATGTGATTTCTGGCTGAGGGAAATTAAATTTTTGGGTCACACAATTTCTCAGGATGGGATATCAGTTGATCCTGAGAAGGTACAAGAAGTAATGGATTGGAAACCTCCTACCACAAAGAGGCAGATTCAGAGTTTTCTGGGATTGGCAGGGTATTATCGACGATTTATTCCGGATTTCTCCAGAATTGCCAAGCCAATGACTGAACTGTTGAAGAAAGGAGTCAAATATGATTGGAGCCAGAAGTGTGAGGATGCCTTTCATACACTAAGGCAACACTTGACCACAACACCCGTGCTAGCTCAACCTGACAACACCAAACCCTTTGAAGTTTATTGTGATGCTTCTGGTACTGGTTTGGGATGTGTCTTAATGCAAGACAACAGAGTAATTGCTTATGCCTCCCGAGCACTTAGACCCCATGAGCAGAACTACCCCACACATGATCTGGAGTTGGCAGTTGTGGTTCATGCTCTCAAGATATGGAGACATTACTTGATGGGAGCTCACTGTAACATTTTCACAGATCATAAGAGTCTCAAATACATTTTCACTCAGGCGGATCTTAATATGAGGCAGAGGAGATGGTTAGAGCTAATCAAGGA
The DNA here is from genome assembly GCF_902167145.1 of Zea mays. Taxonomy (NCBI): domain Eukaryota; kingdom Viridiplantae; phylum Streptophyta; class Magnoliopsida; order Poales; family Poaceae; genus Zea; species Zea mays. Next base: position 44,630,628 of record NC_050099.1, on the reverse strand, counting down.
CTATGATTTGGAGGTGCATTACCATCCTGGCAAGGCCAATGTTGTGGCAGATGCCTTAAGCAGGAAGGCCCAGTGCAATTGTATGAACATGGATGCAAGAGTCACCACCCTATGTGATGAGTTGTGCAAACTAAACCTAGAAGTTGTTTCCTCCGGTGCTTTAAATTATATTTCAGTGGAGCCTACCTTACAAGAGCAAATAGTCATGGCACAGATTGGTGACAAGGGTGTTCAGGTCATTAAGGAAATGATCAAGCAGAAAGCAGAAAAATACAAATGCTTCCGTCAGGACAGCAAAGGAATCCTATGGTTTAGAGATCGATTGGTTGTTCCCAAGAACCCTGAGCTCAGAAAGAAGATATTGGATGAAGCTCACCTTTCAAAATTCTCCATGCACCCTGGCAGTAACAAGATGTATCATGATCTCAGATCCTTATACTGGTGGACCAGAATGAAGAGGGAAATTGCTAAGTATATTGTGACACCCTAGTGTCACCTAGGGTTTCTCTCAAATGCCAAACCAAGAACCATTATTTTATGTGAGCCAAAGTAAGCATGAGCATCAAAATAACTTAAGTAATAAAGAATTCACCAAGCATATACTTAAAAGTATCATGATCAAAACAATTGAGTCTTTTAAAAGATGAGAATGAGCAACCCTAATTAAAAACCCTAAGTGAGCCCCATGAGCAAAATTCAAGAAAATAAGAAAAAGGGTATGAGAAGTTTAAAATTATGAATTGGGCCAATTATAAAAATTGAAGTATATTTAATGAGCAACAAGAAATGTTGAGAAAGCTTAGCCAAAATAACTCAAATAAAACCCCAAATCAAGCTTCTCATGTGGGGACTTAATGGGATTTCTGAATTTCAGAATTCTGAAATTCAGACCTTGAGCCAAAGATCAGGGATGTTCACCTTGATCCCTAACTCGAATCCTAATCACCCTCACCGGCCAACCACCTTTCCTTAGCTCCGGCGAGCTCAATTTCGCCCGCCATTGCCGCCAGAGCTTCGGCCACCGTGGCCAGCCCACTCCAGCCACCCTCAAGCCAAGCCAGTGCTTCGGCTAGCTCCGCCAGTAGCCCGTGAAGCTCGCCAAGCCCTCGGCCCCGGCCAGACTTCACCGTAGGCCCGAGATCGACCTCACCGGACTTCGGTCTTCCGCCGCCGCGCGTGGACCGAGCTATCCAGTGAGTCTCCGCCCAATTCCTTGCGCTCATATCTTCTCCGGCATCCCGTGGACCTCCCTGACCCATTTGATTGAACTATCTCGCCGTGACCAGGCCGGTCTCCTCGCCGCCGACAAGCATCCCCGCCTGCGCGCGTGGACCGACCGACTCCGGCCATCTCCGACGGTGTCCCGCACACCGTTGTGATCCCCGAGACCTCCCCTTCGTCCTCGACCACTTCACCGGAGCAATCTCGCCGCCGGTAAGCCCCTCCGCCCTTTCTTCCGCCGCGGTTACTGTTTAAGGTAGAAGGACCTCGGGTTAGGATTTGTAGAACCCGAGGGGTTTTCTGTAACGTCAGTGACTCGTGTGAATAGTAGCCTAAGGACTGATTCGCGAAGAAAAACTTAAAAACCCGCCAGGGACCCCAGTGCAAAGTGGATTTCCATTAAACCAATTCTGTTATTCTTTTAAAATGACCAGAGAACTTAGAAAATCCATAACTTGATGAAATCTTAATAAAAAGTTGTCAAACCAATTTTGCTAACTTCTGAATATTATAATCTATCATTTAAAAATAGTAGACCCTATACTTTCTGTTCAAGATTTTTGAGTTTAAAATTAAAAACAGAAACCCACTAAACCTTGTTTAATTAAGGAAAATTAGTTTTTCTTCTGTGCTGAACTTAAGAAAATTTGTAGATGTTTAAACCTCATTTAGGCACTGTTTAAAAATAATGGGAACCCCAGCATTGAAAAATATGATGTAGTGTTTCATTTAAAGCTATTTTGTCCAAAACTTAGAGAAAATCAGAAAGACATTAGAAATTAATGAACAGTGATTAAGATTATTTTCCTAGTTTACTTATGTAACAGAGAACCTAGGAAAAATACAGAGACCATTAATTTGGACCAGTTTTTAATTGAAATGATTTATTTAGCCTTATATAGACTGAAAATCAATTATTAGGGCAGCAAAACTATAACCAAAATGAATAATAAAAATCCAGTGGACTTACAACCACCAGAGCCCCACTACAAAAATACAGAGCACCCCAGCCCAACTTTTTAAGTAAGGAAAATAAATATAAAGTGATGATAAGGCATTTTTCAAATAATTCTTGAATAACCCCTATTAATGTGATAATGGGCAACCAAAATTTTGCTAAGTCTATGATGAGATAAACTACCAGAGAAAAATGCAAACCCATGAAAAGGAAGCAAACTCATACCAATTGCTAGTGATTTAAGAGAAAGGCCACTTAATTCAAATAATGCATACCACCACTTCCCTTAATCAAAAAGAGGCCAAACTTCAAAATGATTGCTCTTGCACAAAATGATAACCAAGAAAAATAAGAACTCTGTTGTTTGATGTTTTTCAAATATAGTGGTAGTAGAAAGCACCCATTTGGCTAGAAACTTGATAAAACCATAGGAAAATAATTAAAAGGTATTAATGACTAGAAATTTGTATCAAGTCATGTTATAACACCTAAAAGCCAGCAAAAATAAGTTTTAGAGAATTACCCACTGTTAAATAATAGTTGTAGTTCAAAGCACCCCTTCTGCCCTAGAATTTAATAATTTTATCCAGAGAAAACTATTCACTTTCTGATCCCCAAATTTTGAGACAGAGAAACATACATCAGTAACAAGCCATTGTAATTTTTGCAGAATTTTTAGAATTTTATAAAAGCAACTTGTAGTTCAAACCTACTCCAAAACCTTAAGAGAATAAAAGAAAAAGGAAGAAGAAATAAACCCCACCTCAATAAGTCTAACTTGAGTACTTAATCAACTCTCACTAAGACTTAAAAAGGAATCCAGTGGAACCCCAAAAAGTTAATCCACTACTTACCTTAGCTAAGTTTAAATCAGTATACCAAGTATACCACCCAAGGGTCTTGCATAAGTAAAGTTAACCTTGTTTAAACTCAAGAAAGATCATGCACCTTTAAAGTTGTGGTTTCTAAAAGCACATGTCATATCATGCATATATCTTACGCATTGCATTCATTAGATTGTAATCTTGCCGACGGAGAGTACGTGCTCATCCCCGAGCAAGGACCTGTCCAAGAGGAGGACCAGGAGCAGGCTTCAGAGGCTGCTATTGAGGATCTCCCCGCAGCCCCAGCAATTGAAGGCAAGCCCCGGTTTATATGCATAACCGTATTATTATATGCTACTTTACTACACTTAATGCTTGTAGGATTGCAATGTGCACTTAAGTGTAGGAGTTGCTTGAAACCTCTAGTTGCATGAACTTAGGATTCCTTTTTGAGATGAATACTAGTATGCTAGGTCGAGTAGCTGCTTGCTAATCAGGATCTCGGTAGAAGTCTAGTGATTTTTCTAGCACTCGCGCGAGACCAGGAATTGATTGTATTCATCTTGATAATGGGATTTATGTTGGTCTATGGACTTGGATCCAGGGAGGATGCCTTGTCCATGAGACGGGAAAAATGAATTAAGGATTAATGTGTGGATACCTGAGTCAAGCTTTTGAACGTACTAAGCACATGCCGGGAAAAATGGTAACCGGTAAACCTAGTACCTGATTGAAGCCGGGCGCGGACTTTATCCCTCATGCGACCTGAGACTGGGTCTCCCATGCTAGCTATGGTGGGTACAAGTGCGGTCACTGCATGGCGGCAGCCGGGGTCAGTGGAGCATTGTATGCCAAGGCGGTGAGGCCTGGACGCGAACGGGGAATCGATGGGGACGGTTGTCATGTGTAGGGTCGGAGTACCCTGACATGCCGTGTGTTTAGGTTTACCTTGCAAGGTTAAAACTCGATTCGAATCGTCTGCTTCTCGCAGCTAATGAGACTGCTTGATTCCTTGTACTGCATCGAGTAAGAAGTGAAATGTGGTTATATGAGATAACTTGTTGATTGAACTAATTGATTGTTACCATGTATGCTTAGAAGGAGCAAACCTAGCTAAGTTAATGATGATAGAACTTGAAAAGCTAAAAATTGATTTTAGAAACAGCTAGTGCTTTTGGCAAACCAAACCCCTCAGCCAAACAGCTGCATAGTCTAGAGGTAGAGGAGTAGACTCCTCACACCGGTTAAGTCTAGCTGAGTATTAGTATACTCAGCCTTGCTTGTGGCACCATTTTTGCAGGTACCATGCAGGAAATGGTTGATGGTGTGACTTGGCCTACCACCCTGCCACCGGGTTGGACGGTCGAGTGGGATGTTGCTCCGGCAGGAGAGGAGCACGAGGAGTAGTGGGCTAGGCCTTGCCCGATTCCTCGATACCGACGACATCGATTATCCGCTGCACTTTATTTTGTGAACTCTATTTGCTACTCAAAAACTCCGATTTATGTAATAACTCCGCACTTAATTTGAGGTTTCCTGCTTTATTGTATTTCTTCTGTGACTCACCTTCGAGTGAGATTGTGGAATTTGATCCTGGTAAGGTGGCTCTATCAGACTAGATCTGAAGGACTGACGGGTTATTCCGATTTAAGTGTGTTACAGCCCCTGAGGCGTGACTTAGGCACTTAAGCTGGAATAATTTGGGTGGTTCTGCCACAACTGGTATCGGAGCAAATTCCACCACAGAGAAGGACAATAAACCATGAATACCAATTTTAAAAATCTAAAACTTGCCTAGAAACTGCTATGGATCGTCAGGACTAGACCGCTAGACCTAGGACGAAAGGCCTTAGGCATAGAGGGAGAAATAGGTGGCTAATTAATTAGGCCCCTTGGGTCAGTACTTATATTTTAAGGATGCCCTAAAAAGGCACCCTATTTTCTTTTGAGAGGCAACGTTTCTTCCAGCATGCATGCATTATAAACATAAAGAGGAATTGAAATTTTGAGTTAACCCCTTTCTTAAAACCATCCGGGCTCTCTTTTTCTTTTTCCTTCCACCATAATCTTTATCTTTGATTCCCTTCCGCAGATGAATTCACCCACCCCCGCCAGTGGAGGAGACTCTCGTTTCAGTTCTGACTTCCTTTCTCGCGATGGCTTTCCTTCCATCTTGTGGGAAGTGCTTAACTCCGTCGGTTACCCTAAGCCCCCTTTGTACACGGTGCAGTTGTATGAGGAGCATCGGGTACCTCGTTGTCGGGTCTGGCTGGCTTTGGAGGCTCATCCCCTTCAGCCGGGTTGGCGTTCTCTTGACTCTGAGACGATTGGACTCAGGACGGACGACACCGTTGAGGCAGCAGCCATGAAGACTCTGACGACTTTTTGTGGCTACCATCCCCTGGAGATGGTGATGCACCCTTTGGGACTCTTCCCTGCTGAGAAGAAGGATGATCCCATGTGGTGTAACCGCGTGAGCCATGTGAAGGATGTGTGGGCAATGTATCCTGACTTGGTTGGGAGGGTCACCGTTCAGTGCATGAGTGCGCTGTACCGCCTTCAGGCCCTTCAGAGCGATGCTATGGCACTTCTTGCTAACACTGCTCAGGCTGCCAAGCTCACTCTCGACAGTCGGGAAGATTTTGTGGTCGACCTATCCACAGAGTTGGTGGAGAAGGATCTGCAGGTAGAGAGGCTGAGCCAGCGCATCACCACCCTGGAGCAGCAAGTGGAGATCCGAGACAACACTATTGATGTCTTGGAGAACCAGCTTCACGATGTGCAGAGGGAACTCGAGGAAGCAAATGACCACTTGGACATGCACCACCTGGAGATGGAGGCCAATGAAGCAGGAAGCGAGGGAGAAGAGGCTCTCGAGGAGCTAGGACCAGCCCCTGGTGCTAATGGGACTACCTCCGTGATGCCTCCTTCACCCGTATCCAGTGTCGCTTCCACCACTCAGGGTTAAAGCAGTCGCTTTGACGTTTTTAGGCGGATAGAAACCTATGCGAGCTTAGTAGTATCACATTTTGGACTAGGCTTATGGGTACTTTCCCCTGATTGATGTAACCCTGTAAACTTTTGAAATCTGTGGGATATTTGTCACCAAGTTACCTTCATTTCGAACCTAATATTATGATTATGGCATTTTTCCTTCCATATGAGATGATATCTTGTTGTTCGAAACTGTGAGTTGGGATAACAATGGCGACAATCTCTGTTTTCAGATGGCAGCTAGGCAGCGTCGCGGGCAGAACGAGCAAGCTCCCCCGCCACCTCCCCCAGCTCCCACAGTGCAGGAGCTGATGGCTCAGCAGAATGAGATTCTGCGACAGCTCTTGCAGCGCCAGCCCCACCAACAGCAGCATGGTGGAGGCCAGCATCAGTGACCTCCGGCTATGGCAACTTACCAGGAGTTTCTGAGCATGCAGCCGCCCTTGTTCACCAAGGCAGAGGATCCATTGGACGCCGACGTATGGCTTCGCGTCGTCGAGTCCAAGTTTCCCCTCCTCACGGGAGACTGCCCTGATGAGGCCAAGGCTCGCTTCGCCGCACAGCAGCTTCGCGGCCCTGCTCGGACTTGGTGGGACCACTTTCGTGCTATGCTCCCCGATGATCGCGAAGTATCTTGGGAGGAATTCAAGACTGCCTTCAGAGGACACCACATCCCAGCTGGCATTCTTGATCGGAAGTTGAATGAATTTCTGGCCCTTAATCAAGGAACCCGCACGATACTGCAGTATGCACAAGCCTTCAACGATTTATGCCAATATGCAGGGTATCATGTTGATTCTGATGAGAAGAAGAGGGATCGCTTCCGCAGGGGTCTCAATACCAAGCTGCGGGAACGACTTAACACTGTCCGGGCCGATAGCTTCAATGAGTTGGTCAACATGGCCATCTCCCAGGAAGATTGCATTGTTGCTCACCAGGCAGAGAAGAAGAGAAAGGCACCAATGGCAGCGCCATCCGCTCAGGCTCAGAGGTTCTGGATTGTTTCTCACAATCAGAGCAGGGTTTTCAGCAGCAGGCAGGCAGATGGGTGATCAGGCCACCTCAGCAGCAGCAGCAGTCGGCACCCAACCGCTACCCAGCTCCCGCCCCAAGGAACAATCAGCCTCCGCAGCAGCAGTTCCGCCAGGGCAATGGGAACAAGTGTTTCACTTGTGGCAATGTGGGCCACTATGCCAAAAATTGTCCCAGGAACCAGCAGAGGCAGATGCCAGCACCAAATCAAGACAAGGGAAGAAAGCAGAAGGTGCAAGTCAGGCAAGGGAAGCTCAACTTCACTGCTCTGGAGGAAGTACCAGAAGGAGCTCCTATCATGACCGGTACCTTTTCAGTTTATAATCAACCTGCTTTAATTCTGTTTGATTCTGGTGCATCTCATAGTTTCATTAGCCAAAAGTTCAGTGCTAAATGCAAACTGCCATTCTCTCACTCAAAAGGGTCATTCATGATAGTCACACCTGGGGGTAAAATTGCAACTAATCAATTAAATCAAAGTGTGCCTATTCAACTGGGAAGCCACATTGTCAAAACCACTCTTCTTGTGTTGGGATTGGAAAATGTGGACATTATTCTAGGAGCAAATTGGATGACCTTGCACCAAGTTGTGCTTGATGTAGCCAGTCGTACCGTGGAAGTTAATTCTCCATTCTGCGGGAATTTCACTTTGATTCTGCCTAGTCAGGGTTCTTCTCAGTCATGTGCTTTCTCTATGACGGAGTTACCCCTGAAGAAGATCCCAGTGGTCTGTGAGTATGCAGATGTCTTTCCTGATGAATTGCCAGGAATGCCACCGGACCGGGATATTGAATTCGCCATCGAGTTGCAACCGGGAACGGCCCCAATTTCCAAGAGGCCCTACCGAATGCCACCCGCTGAGTTGGCAGAGTTGAAGAAGCAGTTGCAAGAATTGCTGGATAAGGGTTTCATTCGCCCAAGCACTTCGCCTTGGGGATGTCCAGCACTGTTTGTGAAGAAGAAGGATGAAAGCTTGAGGCTGTGTATAGATTACCGCCCTCTTAATGCGGTAACTATCAAGAACAAGTATCCTTTGCCTCGTATTGATGTTCTCTTTGACCAGTTGGTCGGGGCCAAGGTGTTTTCCAAGATAGACCTTCGCTCTGGCTACCATCAAATCAAAATATGAGCAAGTGATATTCCGAAGACAGCATTCTCAACCATATATGGGCTATATGAATTTTTGGTGATGTCATTCGGGCTGACAAATGCACCAGCATATTTCATGTATCTGATGAATTCTGTTTTTATGCCGGAATTGGACAAGTTCGTGGTGGTTTTCATCGATGATATTCTGGTGTACTCAAAGAACGAAGAAGAACATGTCGGGCATTTGCATGTAGTGCTTCAGCGTCTGCGAGAGCACCACCTTTATGCCAAGTTATCCAAGTGTGATTTTTGGCTAAAGGAAATCAAATTCTTGGGTCACACTATCTCTCAGGCTGGAATAGCTGTTGATCCTGATAAAGTGCAAGAGGTGATGAACTGGAGGCCACCAACAACTGTTCGCCAGATTCGGAGTTTTCTGGGATTAGCTGGTTATTACCGAAGATTTATTCCGGACTTCTCTCGAATTGCGAAGCCTATTACTGAGTTGCTGAAGAAAGAAGTCAAATTTGTTTGGAGTCAGAAGTGCGAAGATGCCTTCCATGCATTAAGGCAGCATCTGACCACAGCACCAGTATTGGCGCAACCCGACAGCAGCAAGCCTTTTGATGTGTATTGCGATGCCTCTGGCACCGGGCTAGGTTGTGTCTTGATGCAAGACAACCGAGTCATTGCTTATGCCTCAAGAGCACTCAGGCCTCATGAGCAAAACTATCCCACTCATGACCTCGAGTTGGCAGCAGTGGTTCATGCATTGAAGATGTGGAGGCACTATCTGATGGGAACCCACTGCGACATCTTCACTGATCATAAGAGCCTTAAGTACATTTTTACTCAGGCTGATCTCAACATGAGGCAGAGAAGATGGCTAGAGCTGATCAAGGATTATGACCTGGAGGTACATTATCACCCAGGAAAAGCTAATGTGGTAGCAGATGCCTTGAGTCGGAAGTTGCAATGCAACTGTATTCTGATGGATTCTCGCATTAACACCTTGTGTGATGAGTTGAGCAAGATGCAAATTGAAGTGATTCCTTCTGGTTCTTTGTCTCACATTTCTGTTGAGCCAGCTTTGCGAGACCAGATTATCATGGCCCAGCTTAGTGACAAGGGAGTGCAGATTATCAAGAAGAATCTCCATCAGAAGGTTGAGAAGTATAATTGTTTCCGCTAGGATGAGAAAGGTGTGTTATGGTTCAAAAGCAAATTGGTAATTCCTAAAGACCAGGAGCTCAAGAGGAAAATTTTGGATGAGGCTCATCTCTCCAAATTCTCTATGCATCCGGGAAGCACCAAGATGTACCATGATTTGAAGCTTTTGTACTGGTGGACCAGAATGAAGAGGGAGATAGCCCAGTATGTATCAGAGTGTGACACCTATCAGAGGATAAAGGCAAGCCACTTGAAGTCAGCTGGAGCTTTGCAACCACTGTCCGTACCTTCGTGGAAGTGGGATGACATCAGCATGGATTTCATTGTGGGTCTGCCCAACACCTCTCGTCATCATGATTCGATTTGGGTTATTGTGGACCGATTGACGAAAGTGGCACATTTTCTTCCTGTGCACACCACTGATAAGGCTCAGAAATATGTAGAATTGTATATTGACCGGATCGTGTGTTTGCACGGATTACCTCGGACCATTGTTTCTGACCGAGGAGCCCAATTTGTTGCCAGATTTTGGGAACAATTGCAAGAGTCTTTGGGAACCAAGCTAATCAGGAGTTCAGCTTACCACCCACAGACTGATGGTCAGACGGAAAGGGTAAACCAAATCCTGGAGGATATGCTGAGAGCTTGTGCAATCGATTGTGGCAAGAACTGGGATAAGCACCTCTCCTTGGTAGAGTTTGCTTATAACAATAGTTATCAATCCAGCCTAAAGATGGCACCTTTTGAAGCTCTCTATGGAAGAAGGTGCAGGACACCACTCAATTGGTCTCAACCTGGTGAAAGAGAAGTTTTTGGACCTGATTTAGTGACTGAAGCCGAAAGGAAGGTCAAGCTAATCAGGAAGAATCTAGAAGCTGCTCAGGCCAGGCAGAAGAGCTATCATGATAAAAGAAGGAAACCTCTCCAGTTCGAGGTGGGAAGTTTTGTATACCTCAAGGTATCACCCACCAAGGGAGTGCAGAGGTTTGGGATCAAAGGCAAGCTAGCCCCTCGTTACATTGGACCCTATGAGATCATAGAAGCATGTGGACCCGTGGCGTACAAGCTGAAGTTACCTTCAAAGATGTCTGCCATTCACAGTGTATTCCATGTATCTCAGCTGAAAAAGTGTGTTCGATTGCCGACTGAGATCGTAGCAGAGCCAGAATTGGAGATAGAGCCAGATCTATCGTACCAAGAGTACCCCTCCAAGATTCTGGATTGCAAAGAAAGATCAACTCGGGCTAAATCGATCAAGATGTACAAGGTCCAGTGGAGTAATCACTCAGAGGAGGAAGCTACTTGGGAAACCGAGGAATTCCTAAGATCCAACTTCCCCGATTGCCTACCTAAGGAAGCTGGTACGTAATCACCCCCAACCCCTCCTCCTGCCCTCCGAATCTAATTTCCAAAAATATGATCTTAATTCAGAATGAAGTAACTATGAAGTAAAACTTAAAAGGACTTCCTTCTGAAGTTTCAAAGAGAATGACATTCGAAGAGCAGTTCTACCCTAATAATAACAATAATCACCCTTTTTCCTATCAGTCTCACCCTTCGCTTCACCCCGGGAGGACTCTGGCCCGAATCTCGGGACGAGATTCCTTTAAGGGGGGAAGGCTGTGACACCCCAGTGTCACCTAGGGTTTCTCTCAAATGCCAAACCAAGAACCATTATTTTATGTGAGCCAAAGTAAGCATGAGCATCAAAATAACTTAAGTAATAAAGAATTCACCAAGCATATACTTAAAAGTATCATGATCAAAACAATTGAGTCTTTTAAAAGATGAGAATGAGCAACCCTAATTAAAAACCCTAAGTGAGCCCCATGAGCAAAATTCAAGAAAATAAGAAAAAGGGTATGAGAAGTTTAAAATTATGAATTGGGCCAATTATAAAAATTGAAGTATATTTAATGAGCAACAAGAAATGTTGAGAAAGCTTAGCCAAAATAACTCAAATAAAACCCCAAATCAAGCTTCTCATGTGGGGACTTAATGGGATTTCTGAATTTCAGAATTCTGAAATTCAGACCTTGAGCCAAAGATCAGGGATGTTCACCTTGATCCCTAACTCGAATCCTAATGACCCCATTGACAAAATTGTGTCTAACTAACCCCTCTGTCGTGTGCCAGAAGATGGCATTGGGACGCGAGCCCTAGACACGACAAAACCTTGGATTTGCCTCGGGTTTGGGCAGGGAGACAGACCAGATTTCCTGGCTCCATATCTCTGCAACCAGTAGGCAAAATCCTATGACCCCCACACAAGAATGGTAGCTTGTAGGGAGGAGAAGAGGTTTTGTGCACTGACCAAGGCGAGAGCAGGCTCGGATGAGCCACCACACGCGCCAGAACTTGGGCAGAACGCACGGGCACACGTGTTCGACCCTGGTCGGCACGCCAGAGCTCGCCCAACCCCCGCGCGCGCTCACCCCGGCGTCCGGTCAAGTCCGCCGCGCGCCCACGCCCTCGGCCGTGCCCGCCCGCGCCTATAAAGTCTCCCTGGGCGCACCTCTCTTCGCCCCGCACTCACCCTCACCGGCCAGCCACCTTTCCTTAGCTCCGGCGAGCTCAATTTCGCCCGCCATTGCCGCCAGAGCTTTGGCCACCGTGGCCAGCCCACTCCAGCCACCCTCAAGCCAAGCCAGTGCTTCGGCTAGCTCCGCCAGTAGCCCGTGAAGCTCGCCAAGCCCTCGGCCCCGGCCAGACTTCACCGGAGGCCCGAGATCGACCTCACCGGACTTTGGTCTTCCGCCGCCGCGTGTGGACCGAGCTATCCAGTGAGTCTCCGCCCAATTCCTTGCGCTCATATCTTCTCCAGCATCCCGTGGACCTCCCTGACCCATTTGATTGAACTATCTCGCCGTGACCAGGCCGGTCTCCTCGCCGCCGACAAGCATCCCCGCCTGCGCGCGTGGACCGACCGACTCCGGCCATCTCCAACAGCGTCCCGCACACCGTTGTGATCCCCGAGACCTCCCCTTCGTCCTCGACCACTTCACCGGAGCAATCTCGCCGCCGGTAAGCCCCTCCGCCCTTTCTTCCGCCGCGGTTATTGTTTAAGGTAGAAGAAGGACCTCGGGTTAGGATTTGTAGAACCCGAGGGGTTTTCTGTAACGTCAGTGACTCGTGTGAATAGTAGCCTAAGGACTGATTCGCGAAGAAAAACTCCAAAATCCGCCAGGGACCCCAGTGCAAAGTGGATTTCCATTAAACCAATTCTGTTATTCTTTTAAAATGACCAGAGAACTTAGAAAATCCATAACTTGATGAAATCTTAATAAAAAGTTGTCAAACCAATTTTGCTAACTCCTGAATATTATAATCTATCATTTAAAAATAGTAGACCCTATACTTTCTGTTCAAGATTTTTGTGTTTAAAATTAAAAACAGAAACCCACTAAACCTTGTTTAATTAAGGAAAATTAGTTTTTCTTCTGTGCTGAACTTAAGAAAATTTGTAGATGTTTAAACCTCATTTAGGCACTGTTTAAAAATAATGGGAACCCCAGCATTGAAAAATATGATGTAGTGTTTCATTTAAAGCTATTTTGTCCAAAACTTAGAGAAAATCAGAAAGACATTAGAAATTAATGAACAGTGATTAAGATTATTTTTCCTAGTTTACTTATGTAACAGAGAACCTAGGAAAAATACAGAGACCATTAATTTGGACCAGTTTTTAATTGAAATGATTTATTTAGCCTTATATAGACTGCAAAATCAATTATTAGGGCAGCAAAACTATAACCAAAATGAATAATAAAAATCCAGTGGACTTACAACCACCAGAGCCCCACTACAAAAATACAGAGCACCCCAGCCCAACTTTTTAAGTAAGGAAAATAAATATAAAGTGATGATAAGGCATTTTTCAAATAATTCTTGAATAACCCCTATTAATGTGATAATGGGCAAACAAAATTTTGCTAAGTCTATGATGAGATAAACTACCAGAGAAAAATGCAAACCCATGAAAAGGAAGCAAACTCATACCAATTGCTAGTGATTTAAGAGAAAGGCCACTTAATTCAAATAATGCATACCACCACTTCCCTTAAGCAAAAAGAGGCCAAACTTCAGAATGATTGCTCTTGCACAAAATGATAACCAAGAAAAATAAGAACTCTGTTGTTTGATGTTTTTCAAATATAGTGGTAGTAGAAAGCACCCATTTGGCTAGAAACTTGAGAAAACCATAGGAAAATAATTAAAAGGTATTAATGACTAGAAATTTGTATCAAGTCATGTTATAACACCTAAAAGCCAGCAAAAATGAGTTTTAGAGAATTACCCACTGTTAAATAATAGTTGTAGTTCAAAGCACCCCTTCTGCCCTAGAATTTAATAATTTTATCCAGAGAAAACTATTCACTTTCTGATCCCCAAATTTTTAGACAGAGAAACACACACCAGTAACAAGCCACTGTAATTTTTGCAGAATTTTTGGAATTTTATAAAAGCAACTTGTAGTTCAAACCTACTCCAAAACCTTAAGAGAATAAAAGAAAAAGGAAGAAGAAATAAACCCCACCTCAATAAGTGTAACTTGAGTACTTAATTAACTCTCACTAAGACTTAAAAAGGAATCCAGTGGAACCCCAAAAAGTTAATCCACTACTTACCTTAGCTAAGTTTAAATCAGTATACCAAGTATACCACCCAAGGGTCTTGCATAAGTAAAGTTAACCTTGTTTAAACTCAAGAAAGATCATGCACCTTTAAAGTTGTGGTTTCTAAAAGCACATGTCATATCATGCATATATCTTACGCATTGCATTCATTAGATTGTAATCTTGCCGACGGAGAGTACGTGCTCATCCCCGAGCAAGGACCTGTCCAAGAGGAGAACCAGGAGCAGGCTTCAGAGGCTGCTATTGAGGATCTCCCCGCAGCCCCAGCAATTGAAGGCAAGCCCCGGTTTATATGCATAACCGTATTATTATATGCTACTTTACTACACTTAATGCTTGTAGGATTGCAATGTGCACTTAAGTGTAGGAGTTGCTTGAAACCTCTAGTTGCATGAACTTAGGATTCCTTTTTGAGATGAATACTAGTATGCTAGGTCGAGTAGCTGCTTGCTAATCAGGATCTCGGTAGAAGTCGAGTGATTTTTCTAGCACTCGCGCGAGACCAGGAATTGATTGTATTCATCTTGATAATGGGATTTATGTTGGTCTATGGACTTGGATCCAGGGAGGATGCCTTGTCCATGAGACGGGAAAAATGAATTAAGGATTAATGTGTGGATACCTGAGTCAAGCTTTTGAACGTACTAAGCACATGCCAGGAAAAATGGTAACCGGTAAACCTAGTACCTGATTGAAGCCGGGCGCGGACTTTATCCCTCATGCGACCTGAGACTGGGTCTCCCATGCTAGCTATGGTGGGTACAAGTGCGGTCACTGCACGGCGGCAGCCGGGGTCAGTGGAGCATTGTATGCCAAGGCGGTGAGGCCTGGACACGAACGGGGAATCGATGGGGACGGTTGTCATGTGTAGGGTCGGAGTACCCTGACATGCCGTGTGTTTAGGTTTACCTTGCAAGGTTAAAACTCGATTTGAATCGTCTGCTTCTCGCAGTTAATGAGACTGCTTGATTCCTTGTACTGCATCGAGTAAGAAGTGAAATGTGGTTATATGAGATAACTTGTTGATTGAACTAATTGATTGTTACCATGTATGCTTAGAAGGAGCAAACCTAGCTAAGTTAATGATGATAGAACTTGAAAAGCTAAAAATTGATTTTAGAAATAGCTAGTGCTTTTGGCAAACCAAACCCCTCAGCCAAACAGCTGCATAGTCTAGAGGTAGAGGAGTAGACTCCTCACACCGGTTAAGTCTAGCT
Organism: Zea mays; assembly: GCF_902167145.1. Classification (NCBI taxonomy): domain Eukaryota; kingdom Viridiplantae; phylum Streptophyta; class Magnoliopsida; order Poales; family Poaceae; genus Zea; species Zea mays. The sequence goes on along the minus strand of NC_050099.1, from coordinate 44,615,486 downwards.
GAGTATTAGTATACTCAGCCTTGCTTGTGGCACCATTTTTGTAGGTACCATGCAGGAAATGGTTGATGGTGTGACTTGGCCTACCACCCTGCCACCGGGTTGGACGGTCGAGTGGGATGTTGCTCCGGCAGGAGAGGAGCACGAGGAGTAGTGGGCTAGGCCTTGCCCGATTCCTCGATACCGACGACATCGATTATCCGCTGCACTTTATTTTGTGAACTCTATTTGCTACTCAAAAACTCCGATTTATGTAATAACTCCGCACTTAATTTGAGGTTTCCTGCTTTATTGTATTTCTTCTGTGACTCACCTTCGAGTGAGATTGTGGAATTTGATCCTGGTAAGGTGGCTCTATCAGACTAGATCTGAAGGACTGACGGGTTATTCCGATTTAAGTGTGTTACAGCCCCTGAGGCGTGACTTAGGCACTTAAGCTGGAATAATTCGGGTGGTTCTGCCACATATATATCAGACTGTGACACCTGCCAGAGAATCAAGGCCAGTCATTTGAAGGTAGCAGGCCCTTTGCAACCCCTTCCCATACCATCTTGGAAATGGGAGGACATTTGCATGGATTTTATCGTGGGATTGCCCAATACCTCCTGGCACCATGATTCCATTTGGGTCATTGTGGACAGATTGACCAAGACAGCTCATTTCTTGCCGGTACACACCACCCACAGGACGGAGAAGTATGCAGAAATCTACATTGACCAGATCATTCGCTTGCATGGAATACCAAGGACTATAGTATCGGACAGAGGAGCACCATTCGTGGCACGATTTTGGGAGCAATTACAGGAATCACTTGGGACCCATGTAATAAGAAGCTCAGCATACCATCCTCAAACAGATGGACAGACAGAAAGAGTAAATCAGATTTTGGAAGACATGTTGAGGGCATGTGTGCTACACTATGGAAAGGATTGGGACAAGTGTCTTTCTTTGGCAGAATTCTCCTATAATAACAGCTACCAGTCCAGTTTGAAGATGGCACCTTTTGAAGCCTTGTATGGAAGAAGGTGTAGGACCCCGCTGAATTGGTCTCAAGTAGGAGAGAGGGAAATTTTTGGACCATACTTGGTACTTGAAGCAGAGAAAAAGGTCAGGGTTATTAAGAATAACCTAGAAGCTGCCTAGGCCAGGCAAAAGAGCTATCATGACAAGAGAAGGAAGCCTCTGCAGTTTGAAGTGGGAGATCATGTTTATCTTAAAGTGTCACCCACCAAAGGTGTCCAGAGATTTGGAATCAAGGGCAAGTTAGCTCCTCGCAAAATTGGACCCTATGAGATCAAGGAAACTTGTGGACCTGTAGCATATCAATTGAAGTTGCCACCCCACATGTCAGCAGTTCATGATGTGTTCCATGTATCTCAGCTACGGAAATGTGTCTGCTTACCCACTGAAGTGCTACCTGAACCAGAAATTGAGATAGAACCAGACTTGTCTTATCAAGAGCACCCCGTCAAGGTATTGGATCAGAAGGAGAGATCAACGCGAGCAAGGTCGATCAGAATTTATAAGGTTCAGTGGAGTCACCATTCAGTAGAAGAAGCTACATGGGAGACTGAGGATTTTCTACGCTCTCGCTTCCCCGACTTTCTGCCTAAAGGAGTCGGTACGTAACCCAAAACCCCACCCCACCTGCCCTTTGAATTAAAATATAAGAAAAACTTAGATGTTAAAGGTAGTGTAAGTTTTGGAAATGACTCGAAAAGGACTTCCTTCTGAAGTCGCAAAGAGAATGACATTCGAAGAGCAGTTAACTAGAGAAACTTGGATAAAGGAAGGAGCAACACACCAACACACCTTCATGGCACCCCCTCTAAAGGACTCTACCTAAAATCTCGGGACGAGATTCCTTTAAGGGGGAGGGCTGTAACACCCCAAGTGTTACCAAGGCCCTGACTCCCTACTTGCACCCATGACATGTTATTTCATGTGGTTAAGTGGAGGAGAGGGAGCCCCAAAACCTTGGGAACCATGTATTAACCAAGAATGTTAATGACCAAAAGCATTACCCAAGCATTTATGCAATTATCACCTTGGGCAAGAGAAGATTAAACCCTAGACCCTTCTTGAGCCCTTAACTCCCAAAACCCTGGTTTAAGGGGGAAAAGGTTAAGCAAATGTGCAAATCATGAGTTAACCATTAGCCAAAGTTTAAGTAACATTATAATCTACAAAATGCAGAGAGGAAACATTACAAAAAGACACCTTAAAACCCCAAATCCATTCTTTAAGTGGAGAGAGAGCACTAGAGCTCTCCAATTCTTTCTAAGTTAAATTTTGAACCTAATCTAAAGATCCACCGTGTTCACCTAGTAAATGGCACCAAAACCACTTAGGTTGTATACCAAAAAGGTGTCATACCACCTAAGGCACCCACTGGAAAAGTTTGACACCGAGCCCAAGACGTTTGACAAGATTTGGCATGGTTTTTGTCACGAGGTGGACAAAGGGACAAGCCAGATTTGGCGTCCGCAAATCTCCCTGCCTAGGGCATATCTGCCATGGGGACTCACATACAAGAGACAGCCCTAGGTGCTAGGAGGAGGCCTGCGCCGGATTTTTGCCAAGATTCGCACGCTTGCGATCTCTGTGAGCTGTTGAACAAGGGTAGAAGAACACTTCCACGTGTTCGACGCGCTCTAAGCGCGCCAAAGCACGCCCAGCGCCCGACCCCGCGCGCCCCGCGCCGCGCCAAGCCGCGCCCGTGTCTCCTACTCGCGCCCGCGCCTATAAAGCCCACCGAAGCTTCAACCGTACTCCCCCGCGTGCTCTCGACCTCACTGGAGCCAGAGATCACCGGCGTTTGCCCAGCAAACGGCGTGCCCGCGGCCACCCGATCCCCCGCCACAGTAGACCGGCCAGCAGAGCCTCTCCCAGCCGCGCCCGACCCTCGGAGTAGATCGTGCATGCCTCGGTGAAGCTCCCCAAGCAAGGAATCGGACTTTGCCTCGCCGGAGAAGCCAGTCCACGGTCGCCGGACTTCACCCGACCGCCGGTGAACGTAGACCGGGTACATCTCTGCACCATTTTCTGATTCCCTGCGCACATAGCCTCTACGTCATCCCATGGATCTCATCGTGCCGTTTAATTGAACTAGATCGCCGTGGTTAGGCCGGAGCACTCGCCGCCGACGAGTTCACCCGCCTGCGCACGAGGACCGGTCGATTCCGGCCACCACCGTCGTCAAGCCGTACCTCGCTGTGACCGCCAGAACCTCCCGGAGCCAACCCCACCCCTCGTCGGACCTCTCTCGCCGCCGGTAAGCCGCGCCGCCCTTTTCCTTTCTGCGGTTACTGTTTACATAAGGGGAGGGACCTCAGGGAAGAAGAATAAAAGGCCAGGGGGTTTTGTGCGATGTCAGCGACTGAAGGAAATGGTTTAGAAAGAACCCAGGGTCTTCGATGCAAAGTAGTTTTCTAGGAAACCTTTTAAAAATTCCGATTTAAATCCAAACAGAACTTGAAAAATTCATAACTTCAGTTTGGTTTACCCAAATCGAGTCAAACCAATTTTGCCAGATTCTAAATAATGTAAACTACTTAGGAAAAATATAAAACCCCTAAGCATTACAGAAAACTTTAAAGTTTTGATTTAAATGATTAACTGGTCAAAAGCTAAAAGAAGTAAGGAAAAAAAGCTACACTATTTGACTGGGGTTGAGAAAATTTAGAGAGGTACTTGATCATTTCCTAACCTGTTTAAAAATAATAAACCCCTCTGTACACCCCATTAAGGTAGAGTTTGCCATTTAAATCACTTTTTGCTTAAAGTTGAAGAAAATATAAAAGATGATTTAAAATAAGAACCAGGGAACACCCACATTTTTGTTAGCTCCCTTATTCAGTGTAGTTCACTAGAAAAAGTTATTAGACCCTTGTGTAGTGCAAAAGAAAGGAGATACCTTTTAAATTAGAAAAACAAGGAAACCTTAGAAAAACCCTAGAAAAACAACCCTGAGGAGAAAACACCCCAAACCTTGGGATAACTAATGTTTTGTTATTATGAACATAGGAAAAATATGAAATCTGTTGTTTGATATTTTTCAAATAACAAGTTAGTTATAAGCACCTTTTTGGCATAAAACTTTAGAAATTCACAACTAACTATCCAGTAGGCCTTTTTCTGTAATTTTTAACACAGAGGCCTAATATCACCTGTACATTTGGACAAAAATAAAATTTGGTACAGAAACCTCACTTAAATCACAGCTATAGTGTAAAATGCCCTTTTAAAACTTGTTTTTGTTAATTTTGCACAAGTAGTATCTTAATCAGTATCCACCTCAAATTTATAGGACAAACTGCAGCGACAAATAGTAACCCACTGTAATTTTTATAGAATTTTTGGAAAAAGTTAAAACACTGTTATAGTTCAAACCCACCCCAAAAGCATAAATAGAAAAAGAAAAAGGAAATTAATAGTGGGGACGAATGTTACCTTAACCAAACCAGCAAACCCCTTGAGTGCCTACTAAAACATCTAAGAGGCAATCCAAGTCTTAATCCATTATGCTTAGGCAAAATCTCAAACCTAAACTGGTAAGTATAAACCACTAAGAGCCTCTTATAACCAGGAAACCCTAAGTTATTCACCAACTTGGTTTTCTTCACTTATCATGATGATTTCTAAATTCTGCATAATCATAGCATACATGTTTCTTACTCATTGCATTCGATAGATTGCAACCTAGCTGACGGAGAGTACATCCTCGTGCCGGAGCAAGGAGTTGCTCAGGAGGTAACCCCGGATCCAGCACCAGAGCCTGCCCCTGCTTTGTAGGATTGTAGGATTGAATGTGCACTGTTGGGGATATGCTTCGTAGCCGAAGATCCTAAAGAAAGAGAACACCTTCGGAAGATCTTCTCATGGGCAAGCGCCGAAGCTGTTACCCATAGAGCTTCGGCACAATGACAGATCTCAAGATGAAGGGCCGAACCGACTTAAAGACCCATGATGTTTTGTGTCATTATTGTAGTCAATTGTAAAGGACATAAATGTAATCTTACGCAGGTTGCACCCTGTGCCTATAAATAGGTGAATAGTACCCCAACACTGTTCACGCGATCCTGTAACTTCTAATGCATTGTACTGGAATCATTTTCTATTAGAGACGAAGCATTTGAGAACAATTCCCCAACATTGGCGCCCACCTCCGGTGAACTCACTTCCACTTTCTGAGCTGATGGCTTCGTTTAAAGCTGGAGTTGCTTCGGCTCCGAAGCTCGTACTCCCGATAACAGGCGGTTCAAGCTCAGAGCCAGCCAACAAGAAGCAGAAGATGGAGGCACAGAGAAGGGTACAGCATGTCGGGGTGAAAGGACCCTTCATCAAGTCAAGATGGTCCCACATCCCGATTACCTTCTCCCAAGAGGACCTTCAGCTCAAGGATTACCCTCACAATGATGCTATGGTTATTTCTTGTGTTATCAAAGGATTTTTGGTCCACAATGTTCTGGTTGACACAGGCAGTGCAGCAGATATTATATTTGTTAAGGCCTTCAGACAGATGCAAGAGCCCGAAGATAAGATCCATGACGCCACAAATCATCTTTGTGGCTTCGGAGGAAGGCAGATTGTAGCATTTGGCAAGATCACGATGCCAGTAACCTTCGAATTTATCAACAATACAAGGACTGAACAAGTTGTGTTTGATATTGTTGACATGGAGTACCCTTACAACGCAATCATTGGTCGTGGTACTCTTAATGCTTTTGAAGCAATTCTTCATCCAACATATCATTGCATGAAGATACCTTCGGATCAAGGGCCTATTGCTATTCATGGAAGTCAGGAAGCTGCCAGAAAGGCCGAAGGAAACTGGACAGATTCAAAAGCAATCCATAACATAGATGGAGCCGAAGCTTGTGAGCAATACAAGTACAGAAGGGAGAAAGCTGCCTCGGCTGATCAGCCGAAGCCCATGCTCTTATGTGACGATATAGCAGAACAGAAGGTGTTATTGGGATCTCAATTATCTGAAGAGCAGGAGAGAACCCTAATAAGGTTTCTGTTCAACAACAAAGATGTCTTCGCATGGTCATCTAATGATCTCTGTGGTGTCAACAGGGATGTTATTGAACACTCGCTCAATGTTGATCCATCCTTCAGACCAAGAAAACAGAGGCTTCGGAAGATGTCTGATGATAAAGCCGAAGGAGCTCGGAATGAAGTAAAAAGACTCCTCAGCGCTGGAGTCATCAGAGAAGTAAAATACCCAGAATGGTTAGCTAACACTGTTATGGTGAAGAAAGCCAATGGTAAATGGAGAATGTGCATTGATTTTACTGATCTCAACAAGGCTTGTCCGAAGGATGAATTTCCATTACCAAGAATAGATTCTCTGGTAGACGCAGCAGCTTCGTCAGAGCTCATGAGTTTATTAGATTGTTATTCAGGCTACCATCAAATCTGGATGAAGAAGGAAGACGAGCCAAAAACCAGCTTCATCACCCCCGGTGGTACATATTGTTACCTTCGGATGCCTGAGAGGCTCAAGAATGCTGGAGGAAGCTTCAACAGAATGACAGCAAAGGTCCTTCATTCTCAGATAGGTAGAAACATGCTAACATATGTCGATGATATCATAGTAAAAAGCACGAAGCAAGAAAATCACATTGCTGATCTGCAGGAGACATTCGCTTATATTAGGCAAGCTGGTCTGAAGCTGAATCCGGAAAAATGTGTCTTCAGGGTAAAGAAGGGGAAATTCCTTGGTTGTTTGGTTTCAACAAAAGGGATCGAAGCTAATCCAAATAAAATCGAAGCTATTCTTCGGATGGAGCCGCCAAGCACAAAGAAAGGAGCTCAACGGCTAACAGGAAGACTGCCATCTTTAAATCGATTTATATCCAGATCAGCAGAGAGAAATTTACCATTCTTTGAAGTGCTAAAGTCAGCCGAAGTTTTTCAATGGGGATCAGCTCAGCAAAAAGCCTTTGAAGAACTGAAACAGTATTTGATAGATTTAACAACTCTAACCCCACCAGTGCCAAGGGCTCCTCTGCTGCTGTATGTGGCAGCTTCGCACTCTGCAGTAAGTGCGGCGCTTGTTCAGGAGAAGATGGAAGGGCAATTGAAAAAGCAGGCTCCAATATACTTTGTTTCCAAAGTTCTCAGTTTATCAAAGAAAAACTATACAGAATTGGAGAAGGTGTTGTATGTTGTTTTAATGGCCTCCAGGAAGCTTCGACATTATTTTTAAGCATACCATATAATTGTTCATTCATCACAGCCTTTGAAGGATATTATGAGAAACAGAGAAGCTACTGGAAGGATTGGAAAGTGGGCTGCAGAACTCAATGAGTTCTGCATTGATTATGTGCATAGATCTTCGATTCAATCCCAGGCGCTAGCAGATTTCATTGCTGGCTGGACGCCAGGGGCTCAGGAGGAAGAAGCAATTAAAGATGTCGAAGCTTCGATAGTATTCTGCGATGGTTCCTGGGGAACCTTCAGGGCAGGTGCAGCTGCCGTTTTAATTGCACCTTCCAAAGTTAGAACATGCTACGCAGTGAAACTTGATTTCAGTTGCACAAATAATATTGCTGAATACGAAGCTTTGCTTTTGGGTCTTTGAAAGTTGAAGGCAATGGGGATAAGAAGGGCGGTTCTCAAAACTGATTCCCAAGTTATTTCTGGCCATGTTGACAAAAGTTGCAAAGCAAGAGATCCAAAGCTTGAGAAATATTTGGATATAGTTCGAAGACTTGAAGCTTCCTTCGAAGGGTTTTCTGTCAAGAATATTCCACGAGGAGAAAATGAACACGCTGATCTACTAGCCAAGACAGCGGCACAGAGGCTGCCATTACCTTTGGAAGTATTCTTTGAAACAATAAAAGCACCTTCGGTTGACCTTCTTGAAAGAGCAGTGCTCAATATATCTCATGTTTATAGCGAAGATTGGAGAACTGAGATCATGTCTTTTTTTCAGGGTAATTTCCTTTCAGATGACGAAGCTTGTCATAAGAGGATAGCAGCAAGAGCCCGTCCATATGTCATAATAGAAGGGGAGTTATACAAGCATGGAATCTGTTCTCCATTACTCAAATGTTTATCCAGAGCTGAAGGTATAGAGTTGATGAAAGAAATACACGCAGGCCTGTGTGGATCTCATATCGGATCCAGGCCTTTATTGGGTAAAGTTTTTCGTCAAGGATTCTATTGGCCGAAGGCAGCTTCGGATGCAGCAGAATTAGTCCAAAAATACGAAGGTTGTCAAAAATGTGCAAGAGATCAAAAACAACCTTCGTCTCTAACTCAATTAACCACTTGGCCATTGCAAAGATGGGGCCTTGATTTGCTAGGCCCACTTCCACCAGCACAAGGGAATTTAAGATATGTTGTAGTGGCAGTGGAATATTTTTTTAAATGGATTGAGGCAAAGCCTTTAGCCACAATAACTTCGGTCACTGTTCAAAAGTTTTTCTGGCAAAATATTGTATGTCGCTTCGGAGTGCCGAAGGCCATTACCGTAGACAATGGAACGCAGTTTGATGCCGAAGCTTTCAGAGAGTTTTGTGAACAAATTGGCACGAAGATCCATTTTGCATCAGTTCGGCATCCGGAGTCAAATGGACTTGTCGAAAGAGCTAATGGCGTTATAATGACAGGAATAATGAAGTTAATCTTCAACCATCCCAGGGGGAAGTGGCCGGACGAATTAATCAAAGTGGTGTGGAGTCACAACACAACAATATCAAGGTCAACAGGTTTTACACCATTTAAATTGTTGTTTAGTGACGAAGCAATAACCCCAGAAGAAGCTAAAGCGGGATCAATAAGAACAGTGGCTTCGGCAGAAGACGAAGCTGATTATTCTGTGGCAAAAGATGCTATAGAAAGGATCAGGCTTCAGGCTATGGAGAATATCAATAAATAACAAGCTGAAACAATAAAATGGTGTGACAGAAAGGTTCGGTTAAAAAATATTAAGCCAGGACACTTGGTACTTCGGAGAGTTGCCAACCCAGACACAGTAGGCAAGCTACAGTTGAAGTGGGAAGGGCCTTTCCTAGTAGTATCTTCGTCAAGACTCGGTTCCTACAGGTTGAAGGATATGGACGGCAGCGACATTCCTAGATCTTGGAATGCGGATGAGCTTCGGCGGTACTATGTGTAACCTGATGTAATCTTTTTTATTCTTTCCTATGGCAACCTTTTCCTTTCCAAAGGGGGAGAAAGGTTTTTAATGGGGCCATAGCATGTAATTTCTCTTTTTTATATCAGCTCTACAAGAGCAGTATCCCCCGAAGATGTAAATGTAAAAACTGGGCATGCACCATCGAGTGCAATGAGAAAAGAAAAAACAGGGAGAAGCTCGAAAGACGTCCCTAAGGGGATGCAGAACACGACGAAGCTACAAAAAGTCGTTCCTAAGGGAGCACAGCGTAAGTTTTCTGCTCAAAAGTCGTTCCTAAGGGAATGCAGAGCTTACAGCGAAAAGTCAACGATGATTCCGCCGAAATAAAAGGCGAAGCGCGAAAAGTCAACGCGAATACCACCGAAATAAAAGGCGAAGAAGCTCCTAAGGGAGGCTTACAGCGAAAAGTCAGCGCTGATACACCGAAAAATAAGCGGTGAAGCCGAAAAATAAACGGCAAAGATTTGTTATTCCTAAGGGAATAAGAGTTGTGATTATGGTTTCGTATGTGTCTTTGAACATTCATTTGCACGATACATTACATCATTCATTTGCATTCATAAACATTCACTTAGACATACATAGGATCATCATCATCATAACATACAAACTTGCTTCGGCTTTGAAAGAGAAGGCTTCGGAAAAAAGAGAAAAAGAGGCAATTTTATGCTTCGCTGTGTACGCAAAGAAGGGAAGGTGTTTTTCGCCTTTGGCTCAAAAGTATTAATTTCGTCCACACCAAAGCATTTCGTACATTGACGAAAAAGTGAGATTATATTACAAAGTGAAATTTAATTACATCATACTTTATACAAGTTATCATAGGAGTTTTTTGAGCTATTTTTACAGACTATTCGAGCTTTGACAACATCCATGGACCTTCATCTTTATACTCTGCAGCTTCAGCTTTTAGCTTGGTCAACCTGTATGTAAGTATTATAAGCTAAATTCAAAATTCAAAGGAAAAGGTAAGCATTAGGTATGATTTTGTTACCAGCTTAAGGTGGCTTCGAGCTTCGTCACCAGCTTTGCTCCGTCCACCCTTTGTCCATACTAATTTTATAAATCTATTCGCAATACTTCGGGCCAGGCTGGGAATGTTATCTAGGTCTGCTGGTGACAGGCTGAAGTTGGGTCTATTAACAATCTTGCTGTGTTCACAGCTAGACTTCAAAAAGGCAACAGCTGTGCCCCGAGAAGCTGCCAGGGCACAGAAGTCGCCATGCCCAGCTATAACTTCGTCAAGATCATTAATTTCACCTTCAATATGCTCGAAGGCACGAGGCAGGTCTTCAGCCGAAGGAGTGAACTTTTCGCTACTGGCTCCAACAAAATGGAATACCTGCTTCAACTATTGAATGCATCGATTGCTGAACTCTAGGCACTTATTCTGAAGATTTGTCAAGGATTCTTTCAGCTCCAAACTTTTTTGAACTTCGGCTTCAAGCTTTGCATCAAGTTTCAGTTTTTCTTGTTCGAAATTTTCTGATTGGGAAAGAAGCTTCAAATTTAATTCTGTTATTTTGGCTTCAGCATCCGCTAATAAGCCTTCGACTGTTTGAAGCTCAAAGTCTTTCTTTTCGATGTCAGCTTATTGCTCCTTTATCTTGTTTTCTAAATTCTCAATTATAACTTCGTGCCTTTTATCCTCTAAGTCCTGCTGCATTTTTAAGGCCTTGCTCAAAAGCATACTCTGTGGACAGATAACCTTCGTTAGAAAATATTTATGTTATTAAAAATAGTAAAGGTTAGGCACAAGATATTTACCGTAAAATTGGAATAGAACAAGCTGCCGACAATGTGTTGTCGTCAGTAGCGGCTGATGTCTGCTTCGAGCTTTGGGAAGCCGATACTCTTTGATAGAGTACCGATGACCTTCGTGCCAGTCTAATCTCGTATGCAGCCTAACTTTTCGTCATCAATGCCACCGAAGAGAAGCGCCCCCGGCCGGTACCCGCAAGATATAGCATATTCTTTTAGTTCCTCTTTTTCAGCTTCTGTCAGCTCTTGGCCAACTAAGTTTTGGAAGTCAAAAGTTTCATCTTCCGAAGTATCTTCGGTCATTTCTTCTTTCTCGGGTTTTGCGGCTGTGGTCTCTTCGGTGGCTGCGCCAGCTTCTTTCGTGGCCATGTTTAACAGCATTTTGTCTATATCAGCAGCTATTCTTTCTAAATTAATATCTTCGGATTTAGCATCTTCGGCTCTAGCTTCTGCTGCGGCAATTTTCGAAGGTACAGCTTCAATAGCCGACACCTTCGGTGCTGAAGCCCTTGGTGGTGTTGCTTCAATAACTTCTGTCACAGTAACAATCCTTTGCCTCTTTGGCCTAGGTGCCTTCGATTTTATGGACTCCTTTTCCTTATGAAAAAGCTTCGTCAGATGTAGTCCCAGTGGACTTAGTTTGACAGGCAAAGTTTCAGTCATTACCTTTAAAATTTCCTCTATTTCAGTAGCAGAGGATGTCGCAGAAGTCTTTTCTTTTTCATCAATTGATTTTTGCTTCGGAGTTGAAGCCTTTCTTTTCTGCGAAGCAACTGTTTTCGCCTCAGACTCTTGTTTTTTCTTCTTTGATTCATCTTCGTCGTCCTTATTCAGAGCACTAGCCACTCTTTTTCTTTTTTGCCCTTCGGCACCCTTGTCCAATCGCTCGTAGTCAGGATATTCAAAGCCTATAGCATCCATCACTCGATTTAGCATTCGTTTCGGACGGGTGCCGAAGGCCACTGTCATCAATTGATCTTCTTTTTAGAATAATTTCCAAGAATTTCGTTGCACATTACTTCGATTGTATCCAGCCATTCTTGGCAGGGTACTTTGAAATGTCTCTTGAATTTGTAGTGGTAGGGCAGCCGGATGAGTTCTCCCTCCCTCTTCTTTCCTTCAAGCTTCAGCATGGCCCACTCTTTCATAGTTGGAAATACTTTGAAAGCCAAAAATTCCTGCACCAAGTCCCTAGTGCCAATGTGCTCCGCGATAATCCTGAATTTAGCCAGTGCAGTTTGGGTTGGACCCTCTGGTGTCATATTACATTGGGGTCTGGTCTCTCCGAAGATCAGCTCTAGCGGGCTCTGGACCAACTTCTCCTTATCATCGTCAACTTTGACGTAGAACCATTCCGATTTCTAGCCTGCCGGCCACTTGCTTCGGTAGCTGATCACGGAAAATTTTGTAGTCTTCCGGTAAGCAAAATTGTAACAGCCGAAGTTTTCTTGTAATCCATCTTTTCTGGCCTTGGTTTGGTAATGCAGCTCGTGCACTCGGCAGAAACCTTCGGCAAACGGTTCCACCCCTTGGCTTCGGAGAGCCCAAATGTAAACACTAAGCCTAACGAAAGCGTTAGGAGTTAGCTGATGAAAGTGGATCCCAAACTTCTTTAGCACATCGGCAATCATCTTATTTAAAGGGAATCTCAAACCAGCTTTGAAGAAACTCTTAAAAACTACTATTTCATCTTTTCCTGGCTTCGGAGTAGTTTCTTCTCCACCAAAGCGAATCAGCTCTTTCTTTTCTTCGTTGAAATAGCCCAATTTCAACATCTTAGGAAGGTCACCTTCGGAGACTGTGGATTTTCCAAAATCCAGATGACTGGGTTTGCTCGGCACCGCGCTGCTATAATCATCTTCAGAATCGGTCTCTTCAACATCAGCTCGCTCTGCTTCAGCAGCAGGGATGTCCTCCGGTGTTACCAACCCAGAGCGCTTCATTGCTTCCGAAATAGGAACAGTCTCAGTAGCTTCGGTCTCATCTCCCTCTCGATCGACTCTAGCAGTAGAGCGAACTCTGGCCATTTGATTATGACTTTCTTGAAATTTTTGTTCTTGACTTTTTTGTTCTTTCCCGAAGCTCTTACTTTTGTGACGAAGCAGAATCACAAGCGAAGTTTTGTCTAAGCATGATGATTAAGCTTCGGCCATGACTAAAATTTTGGCAGCAAAACAGTGCAATAGCAATGAATGTTGTGGTAACTTCACACCTACCCGTCTGTTTATATAGTGCCGCAGGTGGGAAGGTGAATCGTCAAGGTCCCCCGCACCGAACAAATAGTCACCCACACTCGTTGAACGGTGGGCCACAGGGTCCAAGAAGGTGAATCGCTGGGGCGCGCGAAATTGCTGTAAGATGGGGCCATCGCGCGCGCGACGATTATTTTAATCGTTTCTCGCCAACGAGCTCAGGGAAGGTGTTTTTTGGATCTTCGGTGTCCCGAAGCCTAGAAGACTTTTTCACGGATCAAGCTCGTTACGAAAAACGATCTAGCACCGCGAAGGGGCTACTGTTGGGGATATGCTTCATAGCCGAAGATCCTAAAGAAAGAGAACACCTTCGGAAGATCTTCTCATTGGCAAGCGCCGAAGCTGTTACCCATAGAGCTTCGGCACAATGATAGATCTCAAGATGAAGGGCCGAACCGACTTAAAGATGGATTGACTTAAAGACCCATGATGTTTTGTGTCATTATTGTAGTCAATTGTAAAGGACATAAATGTAATCTTACGCAGGTTGCACCCTGTGCCTATAAATAGGTGAACAGTACCCCAACACTGTTCACGCGATCCTGTAACTGCTAACGCATTGTACTGGAATCATTTTCTGTCAGAGACGAAGCATTTGAGAACAAGTACCCAACATGTACTTAAGTGTAGGAGTTGTTTGAAACCCTAGTTGCATGATCTCAGGACTCCTTTTGTGATGGATACTAGTGTGCTAGGTCGAGTAGCTGCTTATTAATTAGGGATCTCGGTAGAAGTCGAGTGATTTTTCTAGCACTCGCACGAGGTCAGGAATTGGTTGTATCCGTTTTGATATCATAATGATGGTGGTCTGTGGACAACGGTCCATGGGGATGTGTTGTCTATGAGATAGAAATTGGAATAAGGATTAAGGTGTGGTATCGTGTGTCAAGCGTTTGAACGTACTAAACACATGCCGAGAAATATGGTAAATCGGTAAGCCTAGTACCTGAGTGAACCTGCCCGCAGACATATCCCCTCACGCGACCTGAGACGTGGTCTCCCATTCCGGTTATGGTGGGTACAAGTGCGGTCACTGCACGACGGCAGTCGGGGTTAGTGAGGCATTGTACGCCAAGGCGGTGAGCCCTGATCTGTTGCCAGGGAATCGATGGGGACGGTTGATGTGTGTGGGGACGGAGTGCCTCGCCACGTCGTGTGTTTAGGTTTACCTTGCAAGGATAAAAACTCGATTCGAATCGTCTGTTTCTTGCAGCTAATGAGACTGCTTGATCCATGCTGCTACATTGAGTAACAAGTGGAAATGTGATGACTTGGCAAAAGTTGTTGATTGCTAAATGTTTGATACCATGAATGATTAGATAGGTATTCATTTAGTCTTAAGAGAGTCACACTAAAACTTGAAAAAGCTAAAACTTGATTTATAGACTCAGCTAGTGCTTTTGGCAATCAAACCCCTTGGCCAAACAGCTGCATGTCTAGAGGTAGAGGAGTAGACTCCTCACACCGGGTAAGTCTAGCTAAGTATTAGTATACTCAGCCTTGCTTGTGGCATAATTTTACAGGTTCCCTGGAGGACATGGTTGCTGGAGTGACTTGGTCGTCCATCTTGCCACTGAGTTGGACAGTCGAGTGGGACCCTACCTCGGCTGAGGAGGAGCACGAGGAGTGATGGGACAGGCTTCCCCATCTCTCTGTTTATTTATCGTTAGTTTTATTCCGCTGCATTCCGAACAATGACGACTGCTTTTGCTAAAACTCCGATGATGATGTAATAAGTTTAATACTCCTTAATGTATGGTTTTATGCTTTATTGTAATTGCTCTGTGTCTCACCATCGAGTGAGTACGTGGTACTTGATCCTATCAGTGGCCTCTCGGACTAGATCCGAGGGATTGACGTGTTATTCCCATTTAAGTGTGGTCTAGCCCCTAAGGCAGGACTTAGGCACTTAAGTTGGAATAATTCGGGCAGTTCCGCCACAACTCACAGCTCTCAAACTGGGTGGAAAGAAAGGGGAGGCTTTTAAAGGATAAGTTCAAAGTAAGCATTTAGGTAGAAGGCCTCAATATCGCAAGGGTCAAAGGCGACAACGGACAAGGGTATGAGAGAAAAGATGAAGGCATTGAAGAGCCAGTGGTATGAGTACAACAAATAATGGTGTCACGTCCAAGCTTACACACAGTAAAGAAGAGGATGTTGTCAAGGGTGAGATAAGTAAAACACCGCTCTTGAACTAGGATGGAAAGGAGAAGGCTCCAAAGGCTAGGTTCAAAGTAAGCGTCATGGTAAAAATATAGGTATTACAAGGGCTGAAGGCGATAATAGAAAAGGGTGTAAGAGAAGAGGTAAAGGTATAGAAGAACCAAGGGTATGAGTACAACAGAGAATGGTGTTAAGGCAAGATTTGCATGTGGCAAAGATGAGAAAGGTAAAGGTAATACCGAACCGGAGCACAACAAAGGATGAAGTTAAAAACTCGCAAGCGACCAGGAAGAGGATACGACCAAGGGAAAAGTGGGTGAAATACAACTCTCAGATTGAGATGGAAGAGAGGAGATTTTAAAGGACCAACATAAGATAAACATCAAGGTAAGATATAGAGGTGATAAGGGTAAAGGTGATAATCGTGAAAAGCATAACCAAGGATAGAGTTAAGGCAAGCCTCACAAAGTGATGAAGTGGGGAAAAAATCAAGGGTAAGATAGGTGAGGTTTCAATAGAATGGTTGAAGTAAGAATTCATTATCGAGAGAAGTTATAAAGGAACAACGAGATCACCAAGGATGTGCAACATAAAATGATCGCTCATGGATTATCAAGACACAAGGGTGGTCAAGGATATGTTAACTTAAATGTCTTGAACAGTCATTGGGTATGAAAGATAAGCATACATAAAAATAGGAGAGTATGCAAAACTCCAAGGACACGAGCATACTAAAACCAAGGGAATAGAAATTGTTGAAAGGTAATGACTTAACAACGAAATAGGAAGGGATCTCAAAAGACAGGAAGGTCATGAAAACATAAACTAAAATGTAAAAAAATAGGCAACCGAGTTTTTAGGGTTAAGTGTTTGAATTAAGGGGTAAGGGTATGGAAGAATCCAAAAGATGCAGCACGTCAATACCAAGGGAATAAAGATTGCCAAACGGTAGCAACTTAATGACGAAAGAGGAGAGAACCCCAAAAGACAAGAAGGTTATGGTCAGGGGCATCTACAAAGATGTCGCAAGCACAAGAGTAAGATCAGATCTAGTAGATTGAGAAAGGTTAGACCATAATAGAATAAAATACTTTTGGCAAGGGGGCATATAGGAGCACAACATAGAATTAGCCGAGGTGACTAATATTTTGAAATAGCATCAAGGATGAGGTGAAGTAAAAATCAATAAGTCCTTAAAACGGCCAGTGCTACTCTAGGATAGCGGTCCTACAGTCAGCAAGGCTTTGATACCACTTATGTCACACCCGGTTTTGGAAGGTAAACCGAATGCGAACCATGTACGTGCCACGATCAGAAATTCACGTACACAACGATTATATAAATGAATCATCATAGCACAATGCTTTGAATAACAATAAAGAGTAAGTAATAATATGAAAGACTAGTCATTTACATAATATAATCAAAGTACACAGAATAGAAACGCAGCCAACGTAAATAAACCCATCACAGGCAGCTGACTGGGGGAGGTCGCTAGCCTAATCCTCGAACTCGTCGAAGTCCTGGAACTCCTGGAGATCCGCCTCGATGCCTTCTTCTTTACCTGAGCATAGATTGCACAAAAGGCAACCTGGTGTTTTGTGAAAGCAAGGGTGAGTACACATCAACGTACTCAGCAAATGTCCCGTTTAGCTGAAGTGGACTAGCTTTATGTGGGGTTAGGGTCAAAGCAGTTGCTTTTAGTTGGTCAGATATTTATTATTAGTGGAAGCTAGGTTTTATCATATAACCAACCCGTGAATCATTTCCTCATCGAGGAACATCATTATCATCATCGAACCAAAATCATAAATAGAACCATGGTATCTTAGATCATATGTATCTCTAATCAAGAGGATCCCAAGGCCGCTCATAACCATGAGCACGGTTGATATATCAGTTTCATAACACTCTGCAGAGGTTGCACACTTTACCCATGAGCCGTGATTCCCTTTTCTGCCCGAGGATCGCGACTCCCCATTGATCACTTCCAAGGTGAACTAGCAGGGTCTCACTACGTGGCTTTTCCCTAGGGTCCTCACTATGTGAATGTTGGAAATGACCATGGCATAAAGTCCATCTGATGTCCCAAAACCTATACCTCTGCCCTCAGGAAAAAGCCGTGGGTCGATGCCCGTACCCAGATCCTTGAGCGAGAATATAGGAGCCATAACAGATGCCTCCGTTTCCCAATGAACAAAAACCAGCACCGAACATAAGACTTCCCTAATTACTTGGCCAAGGGTGTCCCATACCACCCTCATGGTTGCACTGTTTTCCTGGGGTGTCGCTCCCCGAACAGGTCCTTACGGAGAGGCACTCAGGAAACAGCATGAGTCCCCTAAAGTATCATAGGACCATCATCGGTTTAACATCATCGTATCATAAGTAATCACATCATGTTCATTGATTAAAGTAAAGCAATAGCATGAAGCTAACCATAATAACCCAAAAGGTAAACAAGGATAAGTAAATAGAAAGCTAGTCAATCCTTAGGTTTCAATTAAGTAATGCGGGACAATGAATTATAAGTAGATAGGACATAATGGATCAGAGGACACTTGCCTTCACCAAACAGATGATCAGGGTCTTCAACCTTGTAGAACTCGAAGAGCCAGATCACTTGGTCGCCAACGCTTGATCTTTGATCCCTCGAAGCTCGGAAACGGATCATAGTCTATTCGCGATGCACAACAAATACAAACAGGCACAAGCAAACAAACATATATAAATGCATAAGAACATTACATCATACAAGATAAAATATTATAAAAACATGCAGCATAAAATAGAGCTCGATTCTATGGTCACGCGAGGGAAAGAAACGTCGAACTCGAAACTACGGTTAAGAAGTTAGCGCGGTTAAGCTAAACAAGTATTAACGCTAACAATTAATTCGACCTTATCAATTATAAATTATATTTACTATTTAGTTTTGATTAAATATATTACACTCACAGTTGTTAAATAAATAACTAATACAGTTAGCTCGAGATATTCTAAGCGAAGCGAGTTTACGATGCACGAAATGGCATGACAGCGCGCAACCGACGCGCGGATACGCGCGACAAAGCACGCTGACGACACATGAAACAGTGTGCGCGACCAGCGCGAGCATGAACACCATCACGTGCGGAACAACACGCGCGACAGGCGGAGAAATACTAATTAGCTGTTGTGTTTAAACTAACCAAGTATTAAATAAATAAAAAGTATTTAAGTTAATATTGACCATGTTAATGTTTATTTACAAAAGCGCAAGTTGAAAACTGTATATTTAAATACTAATCTAATGAATATAGTCGAGCAAACATTAAGTAAATTATTTAGAATATGAGACCTGATGAATTAATGTTATTAACATGAATGATTATAAGCGGAAGCAATTTATTATCACGTGCAGACGTCGCGCGACACCCGCGAACAGCGCGCGACGGCACGCGCGAGCGATGTGCGACGAAGCGGATGAACAACATGCGCGATATGCGCGAACAACGTGCGGCAGCGCGCGAAACAGCACGCGGCAACACGCGAAACAGCACGGCGCGTGAACGACGCGCGGTAAGGCGCGTGACCCACGCGAACGGCACGCGACGATGTGTGATAATTGCTAACAAATAACGCGATTACACTAAACAAGTATTGGTTAGAACATTAGTTCAGCATAATTATATTGATTGACATTTATCAAATGTAACTTATAACTACTACTTAGTTTTGACTAAATTATTATTTTAATAGTGAGCGATTAAACTAACAATTAATTAACTGACCTGAGTGATTATGAGTGAACGACTTAATATCTCGCACGGACAAAGCACGATACGCGAAAACAGCGTGCGCGTCAGACACACGTGAATGACGTGAACAACACGACGTCACGCGTGAACAATACGTACGACACGCAAGAACGCACGCGCAACACATGTGAACCAGCATGTGTGACACACGCGAGCGACCAACGCGAACGACTCGTGAACCAGCACGATGACATGCAAACGATGTCGCGCGCGAACCACAAACAAATAAATAATTAATTAAAAGTATTTACACTGGTATTAATCAAGTTAATTAACATTTATATTTATAAAGCACGAGTTTAACCTATGTACTCCTTCTAATTAAATTGTTATTTTATTAACCCTTAAACAAACCAATAATTAGGTATTCAACTAGAACATGCAACCCGATGACAACGAGCGCCATACGTGGGAATAGCGCGCGTCACGTGCGAGGGAGCACACGGAAAGCGCGCACGACCACGTATGACCATGAGCAAATGACATGCGACAATGTGCGAACGACACGACGACGACGAGCGTCGCACGTGCGAACGGCTCGCACGACACACAAGAGTCGCTACAGACATCGTGTTTATTATAAACGAGTGATGATCCAGAACATGCGAGTTGACATGACCGAACGAGTTATGACGCATGAGACTCACTACATATAATGAACTTATAAACAACGTGGCACACGGTTACTCCTAAATTATGTTGTATTCATACTAACTACACGTTAAACACGATATTTAAATTGGCATACACACACTAACCGATATCTACAAACGCATAATTAAAATCATTAATTAGGTTCGATTGAATTGTTATTTTAATAATACACAACAAAACAAGTAATCAATTATTTAACATGAACGATATAGCGAAAAGATTTTACCGAAGTGTGCAAACAACGATTTATGCGAACGACGATGCGTGCGGACAGCACGCGAACGACGCATGACGACACGTGAAATGCGCGCAACTCAGGTGTGTTGCGCGCGACGCGAAGCACACGGCAGCGAGGATGTGACGGGGCTGCGCAGATGGGAAGACGAAGGGTAGACCGGGGGGTAGACGAAACTCACCTTTCAACGACCGCGGATGGCGAGACGCGAAGCGAGCTTGATGACGTGCAACGACGTTCCTCTACTTCTAGCCAAACACACGCGCACACCGAAAAACTAAAATGGTCTCTACCACGGAGTTAGCGCAGGGAGATGGCCAGCTCAATCAGGGAGGCTTCTTGGGCACATGCTGTTGGATTAATGTGGGCTTGGCCCAAATTAATACTCAATAATAGTCAATGCTAATGGCCCACTTTAATGCTATGGTGTACTAATTATTTAGTACCATATTGGAAGTTCAAAGGACAAATCAATCAACTTAAATAGGTGAACCATTGGTGCATCTATTGAGAAGTTGAGAAAAGGATGAAGGACTGCCACACGCGCGCGCGCGCGCGCCGCCGCCGCCGCCGGCCGGGCCGTGGCCGTGGCCGTGGCTCGTGGCTCGTGGTAGATTGGACCTTGGTCCGAATATTCCTTTCAAACGGTTGCGCATTTTGCCTGGAATGATGACCGTCATGATAACCGTCCGTTTCCTGTCTTATGGCTAGTAACGGACGTCAGTTACTGTCGTCAGTTTCCAGCTCTAATGCGCGACCGTTTCTATCCGTTGTTCTTCTCCCTTCTTCTGACCGCCTATAAGAATGGAGAGGGAGGGCTCTTCCAGTCACGCGAATTATCTCACGCGAATTGCAAACAACACATTCCCGTCCCATCTTCTGCGAGCACAGAGAGAGTGGGAGAGCAGGCCTCCGAAATCACCGACCGCAGAGATACACTTGCACGGGTGTGCGGGCGATCAGATTTTTGGGGAGCGTCTTCGCGACTGCTCGCGTGATCGTCCACAGCTTGCTGTTCGTCGCCTTCCCAAGTTGACGCGTGCTGCTGTTCTTCTTCCCGGCGACCGTTCGAGGGACTGCAATGCGTACATCTTCCTGCACCGACTTCGTACGGCTACATCGAACAAACACACAAGATGTCTCGTGTGAATGGAGCCACTGGTGCCTTGAGCATCGGTCCCTCCGCTGGGTACACTCTGTTCTTCGTATTTATGCATGTTTCATTGCTGTTTACTGCTTATGCGAGTAGTTATACACACATGCACATACATGTCATCACATATATCGCATTGATTATCTGGATTAAATTAAAACTAAAAATGCCTAACTTTCTAACAATCCAAAAATCTGATATTAGGCATTTTTCTGTTAGTGGTTTTGCTGCTGCGTTAAAACCAAGTGAACCTTTTGATGGGACGTTTTACAAGAGATGGCGTAGTAAGATGATACTGTGGTTGACCGCAATGAACTGCTATCACGCCGCACAGGGGAAACCCGAACAGTTCACTCCTGAAGAGGAGAAAATGTTCGACGTTGCCGATAACCTGTTTCGAGGCGCCGTGATTGGCGCTCTTGCCAACAAGTATGTTGATTCTTATCTAACATGCACATCTGCAAAAGAGTTATGGGATGCATTAGATGAGAAGTTTGGTGTTTCTGATGCTGGTAGCGAGCTGTACATCATGGAGCAGCTATTTGACTATAAGATGGTGGAAAACCGTCCTGTAGTTGAACAGGCTCATGAAATACAGGCACTGGCTAAAGAACTCGAACAATTCCCATGTGTCTTGCCTGACAAGTTCGTGGCCGGCGGTATTATCGCTAAACTGCCACCTTCTTGGACGGACTTTGCTACCACTCTAAAACATAAGAGACAAGAGTTTAGCGTGGCTGAGCTTATTGGTTCTCTTGATGTTGAGGAGAGGGCGAGAGCAAAAGACACTCGTGGAAAAGGAGTTGAGACTTCTAGTGCCAATATGGTACAAAAGAAGAACTCCAATGCATCACATAATAATAAAAAGAAGAACAAGCAACAGAATGCCACGAAGCCCAAGCAGGCAGCCTCGTTCAAAAAGAAGAACAAAGGAGCTGGTTGCTTTGTTTGCGGGAGTACTGATCATTGGGCAAGCGCTTGTCCAGACCGCAAATTTAAGCAAGAGAAAAAACCAGCTCAAGAGAAGAAAACAGTAAACATGGTTGTTAGCGAAACTGCAGAAGGAACATCGGGGTATGGTAATCTTTTACCTACTGTTCTTTCAGTGTGTCAATCCCCTGAGTGGTGGGCTGATACCGGTGCTAATATTCATGTGTGTGCTGATATTTCTTTATTTTCTTCTTATCAGTGCAAAGGGACTGGAGCCTTGCTGATGGGGAACGGATCACATGCGCGTGTTCTTGGTGTTGGTACAGTCATTCTGAAGTTTACTTCGGGAAAGACGGTGCTATTGAAGAACGTGCAACATGTCCCCTCCATCAAAAAGAATCTAGTTAGTGGCTCTCAATTGTGTCGAGATGGCTACAAAATTGTCTTTGAGTCTAATAAATGTATACTGTCTAAGTATGGAACGTTTGTTGGAAAAGGCTATGACAGCGGAGGCTTGTTCCGCTTATCTTTGCATGATGCGTGTAATAAGTCTGTGAACAATGTTGTTTCGAATGAGTCGTATATTTGGCATTCACGACTTTGTCATATCAATTTTGGTTGTGTCTCGCGGTTAGCAGATTTAAATTTAATCCCGAAATTTGATTTAGTCAAAGGTTCTAAGTGCCAGGTGTGCGTGCAATCTAAGCAACCTCGCAAGCCTCACAAGGCTGCGGAGGCGAGGAATTTGGCACCGCTAGACTTAATACATTCCGATTTATGTGAGATGAACGGAATATTGACTAAAGGAGGCAAGCGATATTTTATTACTTTTATCGATGACTCTACTAGATTTTGTTATGTGTATCTCTTAAAATCAAAAGATGAAGCTTTGCATTATTTTAAGACCTACAAAGCTGAAGTTGAAAATCAACTCGAGAGGAAAATTAAACGGTTAAGGTCTGATCGTGATGGAGAATATTTTTCGGGTGATTTTTCTGATTTTTGTGTGGAACATGGTATTATTCATGAGAGGACACCGCCATACTCACCACAATCCAATGGGGTTGCTGAAAGAAAGAACCGTACTCTAACTGATTTGGTTAACGCCATGTTAGAGACTTCAGGGCTATCTAAGGAATGGTGGGGTGAGGCGATCTTGACGGCGTGTCATGTCCTGAATAAAGTTCCCACAAAGAACAAAGAAATCACACCATTCGAGGAATGGGAAAAGAAGAAATTAAATATCTCCTATTTGCGCACCTGGGGTTGTTTGGCTAAAGTGAATGTGCCAATTAACAAGAAGCGCAAATTAGGACCGAAAACTGTTGATTGTGTTTTCCTTGGGTATGCTTTCCACAGCATTGGATATAGGTTTTTAATTATAAACTCTGGAGTACCGGACATGTTGGTTGGTACAATTATGGAGTCCAGAGATGCTACGTTTTTTGAGGACGAATTTCCCATGAAAGCTACACATGATACGTCTAATGATGAACCAACGATACCCCATGAGCATTTTATTCCGGTAGAACACACTGAGGAATCCCATATACATAATCATGTGGAAAATGACAATGTATCAACTCGAAAGAGTAAGAGACCAAGGATTGCAAAGTCCTTTGGTGATGATTACATTGTATATCTTGTGGATGACACACCAAGTACCATTGAAGAGGCATATTCCTCTCCTGATGCTGACTTTTGGAAGGAAGCAATAAGGAGTGAGATGGATTCTATTATGTCTAATGCAACTTGGGAGGTAGTTGAGCGTCCTTATGGGTGTAAGCCCATTGGAAGTAAATGGGTATTCAAGAAAAAACTTAGGCCTGATGGTACTATTGAAAGGTACAAGGCGAGGCTTGTAATTAAAGGCTATTCACAGAAGGAAGGTGAGGATTTCTTTGATACTTATTCACCTGTGGCTCGATTGACCACAATTCGTGTGCTACTTTCTTTGGCTGCCTCTCATGGTCTACTCGTCCATCAAATGGATGTTAAGACAGCATTCCTAAATGGAGAGCTAGATGAGGAAATTTACATGGAGCAGCCAGCTGGGTTTGTAGCAAACGGTCAAGAAGGCATGGTGTGTAAATTATTGAAATCTTTATATGGCCTAAAACAAGCACCTAAGCAATGGCATGAAAAGTTCGATAAAACTTTGACATCTGCCGGTTTTGTTGTGAACGAAGCAGACAAGTGTGTATACTATCGGTATGGTGGGGGCGAGGGAGTAATTTTATGCCTATATGTTGATGACATTCTAATCTTGGGGACGAGTCTTGATGTGATTAAAGAGACAAAAGACTTTCTGTCTAATAATTTTGAAATGAAAGATTTGGGAGAAGCTGATGTTATTCTTAACATTAAGCTACTGAGAGAAGGCATTGGTGGGATCACACTTGTGCAATCCCATTATGTGGAAAAGGTTTTGAGTCGCTTTGGTTTTAGCGAATGTGAACCTGCTCCAACGCCTTATGATCCTAGTAAGCTATTAAAGAAAAATCGAAGGATAGCTAGGGATCAATTGAGATATTCCCAAATAATTGGTTCACTCATGTATTTAGCTAGCGCTACGAGGCCTGACATCTCATTTGCTGTGAGCAAACTTAGTCGATTTGTTTCAAATCCGGGAGATGATCACTGGCGTGCTCTTGAGAGAGTTTTGCGCTATCTAAAGGGTACTATGAGTTTAGGCATCCATTATACCGGGTACCCAACAGTGCTGGAGGGTTATTGTGATGCAAACTGGATATCTGATGCTGATGAGATATATGCCACAAGTGGATATGTGTTTTCACTTGGAGGTGGTGCTGTTTCATGGAAGTCTTGCAAGCAGACCATCTTAACGAGGTCAACTATGGAAGCAGAACTCACAGCATTAGATACCGCTTCAGTTGAGGCTGAGTGGCTTCGTGAACTCCTTATGGATTTACCGGTGGTTGAAAAACCTGTGCCGGCTATTTCCATGAACTGTGATAATCAGACTGTGATAATTAAGATAAACAGTTCTAAGGATAATATGAAGTCGACAAGGCACATAAAGAGGCGTTTAAAATCTGTCAGGAAATTGAGAAACTCCGGAGTAATAGCGTTGGATTATGTCCATACGTCTAAAAATCTGGCAGATCAATTTACTAAGGGGCTATCACGTAGTGTGATAGATAGTGCATCAAGTGAGATGGGCATGAGACCCACCTAAAGTTTATCATAGTGGTAACCTGTTCTATGTGATCGGAGATCCCGTGAATTAGAATGGTGAAACAAGCTAGTGGTAGACTGAGAGGAAAGACCCTTAATAAGGCTCATTTCAGATGCATATCTTTCCTTACTGTAAGGTAGGTTGGTGTTTACACCTTAATATGTTCCAAGTGGTTTTGTGAAGCAAAGATGTTGTCCTACAGAACATCTTTAGAGGAACATACCTATATGGGTTAACTGCTAGTCACAGTTTATGAGATCTGGGTGGTTTCTAGATACCCATGAAAGGCTATGGAGTTTGACTTATATGCTCCAACCAGAGGGGATGCGTTCAGCAATCTAGTACTGGTAAAGAGTTTAGATGAAACTCATTCCACGCAAAACTGCCAATTCAAGGCCTAGTCCATTGTGCAGTTGTGGTCAAGTGTAGTCTAAGTTCTAGGTGGATGTTCAACTTAACAGTCTCCATCGAAACACCAGTATATCAAACGTTTGAGATGATGAGAGCTTTTTGTGTGACTTAGCATTTGGTGGGGATTGTTGGATTAATGTGGGCTTGGCCCAAATTAATACTCAATAATAGTCAATGCTAATGGCCCACTTTAATGTTATGGTGTACTAATTATTTAGTACCATATTGGAAGTTCAAAGGACAAATCAATCAACTTAAATAGGTGAACCATTGGTGCATCTATTGAGAAGTTGAGAAAAGGATGAAGGACTGCCACACGCGCGCGCGCGCCGCCGCCGCCGCCGGCCGGGCCGTGGCCGTGGCTCGTGGCTCGTGGCTCGTGGCTCGTGGTAGATTGGACCTTGGTCCGAATATTCCTTTCAAACGGTTGCGCATTTTGCCTGGAATGATGACCGTCATGATAACCGTCCGTTTCCTGTCTTATGGCTAGTAACGGACGTCAGTTACTGTCGTCAGTTTCCAGCTCTAATGCGCGACCGTTTCTATCTGTTGTTCTTCTCCCTTCTTCTGACCGCCTATAAGAATGGAGAGGGAGGGCTCTTCCAGTCACGCGAATTATCTCACGCGAATTGCAAACAACACATTCCCGTCCCATCTTCTGCGAGCACAGAGAGAGTGGGAGAGCAGGCCTCCGAAATCACCGACCGCAGAGATACACTTGCACGGGTGTGCGGGCGATCAGATTTTTGGGGAGCGTCTTCGCGACTGCTCGCGTGATCGTCCACAGCTTGCTGTTCGTCGCCTTCCCAAGTTGACGCGTGCTGCTGTTCTTCTTCCCGGCGACCGTTCGAGGGACTGCACTGCGTACATCTTCCTGCACCGACTTCGTACGGCTACATCGAACAAACACACGAGATGTCTCGTGTGAATGGAGCCACTGGTGCCTTGAGCATCGGTCCCTCCGCTGGGTACACTCTGTTCTTCGTATTTATGCATGTTTCATTGCTGTTTACTGCTTATGCGAGTAGTTATACACACATGCACATACATGTCATCACATATATCGCACTGATTATCTGGATTAAATTAAAACTAAAAATGCCTAACTTTCTAACACATGCTAGCATACAGGGGGAAGGGAGAACGTAGGCAAACCTCTTCGCGGCGACGACGTATGACCATGGACGGGGTAGCTCGGGCTACTCTGACGATGCTGCTGGGCACGGACAGACACCACGGCCGGAGCGAGGCAAATCGGGCACACAGCGACGTGACGCACGGACGAGACGTGGCTGGAGCGAGGCAAGCCGGGCGCGGCCATGGTGAAGGCCGAATGTGCAGGGCCGGGCACGGTCGCAGCGAGGCATTGCGACCTCAGCGAAGCTCATGAGATCGACGCGCGGTGAAGGTGGGCTGCGCCAGTGGTGGGGTAGGTGCTCGACGGCAAGGACATGGAGGAGGAAGACGAGACTGAACTGCGCAGAAGAAGGAGATGTGTGGGGCTCGGACGGATGGTTCGACGTAGAAAAGGAGCAGCGTGGCGGGCAGGGCCATGAGCGGTCGCGCGTCCGCACCACGTGCGCGACGTGGGCGCAGTTGGCAGCGGGAATCATGACTGGAACGCGTAGAGCGTCGTGCGGCATGGGCGATCGTGGCTGCGCTTGGCTGGACGCACGACGTGTGCGCGCGAGGGGGCGCGGCGCAGAGAAGACGTGGGCGCGGCGCCCTTGTGGCTGGGCGAGCGCGCAGGGAGCGGCGGTGCGCTAGGGTTCGGCGTGGGGTGGTTACTGGCTTGTCAGCGCGTGCGCCGCGCGCGAGGAGCTGGGCCGCGACACGGGCCGAGCGCGCGAGGTTGGCTGCGCGCGTGCTGGTTGCTAGGCCGGGGAAGCGGGTTGGGTTGGCTAGGGAAGAAGGGAAAGTGGAAAATGTTTTTTATTTATTTCCATTCTTTTCTTTATTCGTTCTCTTTTTTCAATTAAATTTATACATAAGAATGATCCACGAATCAAATATATGCACACTCAAGGCAAGACGTCCGACAAAAATAACTCCACTATAGCATAATGCAACAACCATTATTCCCTTAAGGTTTTATTTTACTAGGCCTACGTACGCCTATAAACATAACAAAATAACTCTACAATATTTAGGAAATGAAAAGAAAAGCGCGAAAAGAGAGGGTAACACCTGAATTTGGTGGATATTAGAAAAGAAATTATATACCCCCAAATTTAGGGTGTTACACTGCACAAGGTTTGTCTTTCTCAAAACAGACATATGTTAGTCCTAACACATGTTCTCCCTTTAGAAGCTTATGAAGGTTCTTCATTCCAACATGTGCTAAACGGCGGTGCCAGAGCCCGCCCAAGTTTGTTTTAGCGATTAAACATGCATCTAGATTGGCATTCTCTTTAGTAAAATCAACTAAATAAAGCTTGTCGTCTAATACACCTTTAAAAGCTAATGAACTATCACTTCTTCTAAAGACAGATACATCAATATTTGTAAATAAGAAATTATAACCCATATGGCATAATTGACTTATGGAAAGCAAATTGTAACCAAGCGATTCCACTAAAGATACATTAGAAATTGAATGCTTGGTAGTGATGGCTATTTTACCCAAACCTTTGATCTTGCCTTGATTCCCATCTCCAAAGATGATTGTGTCTTGGGAATCCTTGTTCTTGACGTAGGAAGTGACCATCTTCTCCCCTGTCATGTGGTTTGTGCATCCGCTATCAATTATCCAACTTGTGACCCTGGATGCATAAACCTGCAAGGTGATTTAAGCTTGGGATTTAGGTACTCAACTCTTGTTGGGTCCTACAAGGTTAGTCACATAAGATTTTGGAACCCAAATGCAAGTCTTACCTCCCTTGCATTTAGGCCCCACATTTATAGCAACAACTTTATCATTTTTACAAAGTAGCTCATATGAGGCATCATAAGTATGATAAAGCATAGTTGGACCATTAAATGCATTTCTAGGCGCATGAGAAACATGATGAACATGGCGCCTAGGTCTACTCCTACCAAGAACATATGACGAGCTAGACGATGCAAACATGGCATGAGAATCAACAACAACATCATGACGCATAGGTAAGACATTTCGATCATAGCAACCATCATGATGAGCAACATTAGACGCATTCTTAACATGAGCATATAAATAAGCACGATTCTTCTTGTTATGTGAACTACTAGCCAAAGGTGCCTTCCCTTTCTCCTTGATGAGATTGGAGGCCTTTCAGCTTGTTACGTTCTTGGTTCCCTTTTAGAAACCAAGTCCATCCTTAATGGAGGGATGTCTACCAATGGTGTAGGCATCCCTAGCAAATTTTATATTTTCACATTCAATCTTGCAAATTTTAAGTTGAGCATTAAGATTTACAACTTCATCATTCAATTTAGAGATAGTAGAAACATGATTATCGCAAGCATCAATATCAATAACTTTGCATCTATTACAAATAGAAACATGCTCTAATGATGGACTAGCAACATTTAATTTTTCTATTCTAGCATTTAAATTAGCATTTAAACCCTTAAGGCTAGAAACAGACTCATGGCAAGAAGACAATTCAAAACAAAGAATTTCATTTTTCTTAACCTCCAAAGCAAGAGATTTTTCAACATTAACAAGTTTATCATGTTCTTCATAAAGAATATCCTCTTGTTTTTCTAACAACCTATCCTTCTCATTAAGGGCATCAATTAATTCATTAATTTTTTTCTACTTTTGATCTATCTAAACCCTTAAAGAGATCGCTATAGTCTAAATCATCATCAGAATCCTCATCACTAGAAGAAGTGTACTTAGGAGTATCTTGTGTACATACCTTCTTCTCCTTGGCCATAAGGCAAGTATGTCGCTCGTTGGGAAAGAGGGAAGACTTGCCAAAGGTGGAGGCAGCAAGTCCCTCATCATCAGAGTCGGATGAAGGGCAATTCGAGTCCCACTCCTTGCCATTGTGATCCTCGCCCTTTGCCTTCTGGTAGTCCTTTTTCTTCTTCATCCATTTCTTTTCTTGTCCCTGGTCATTTTCATTATTGGGACATTGTGCAATAAAATGATCAGACTTACCACATTTGAAGCAAGACCGCTTTCCCCTTGATTTGTTCTTGTTGGGGTACTCCTTACGTCCCTTCAATGCGGTCTTGAAACGCTTGATTACAAACGTCATTTCTTCCTCATTGACCCTGGCAACCTCCACTTGTGCCACCTTGTTAGGTAGCGCCTCCTTGCTGTTTGTTGCCATGAGAGCAATGAGTCGAGGCTCGTAGAGAGGAAGCGGTCCGTTTGCAATATCATCAATGTACCTTGCCTCCTTCACGATCATACGCCCGCTTACAAATTTTCCGAGAATTTACTCGGGCGTCATCTTGGTGTACCTAGGATTCTCGTGAATAAGATTTACAAGATGAGGATCAATAACGGTAAATGACCTTAGCATGAGTCGAACGCCATCATGATCTGTCCATCTTGTACTCGTAGCTTCGGATCTTGTTCACCAGGGTCTTGAGTCTGTTGTAGGTTTCAGTTGGCTCCCCTCCCCTTTTTACGGCGAACCTCCCCAGTTCACCTTTCACCAACTCCATTTTGGTGATCATGGTGTTGTCGTTTCCCTCATGAGAGATCATGAGGGTGTCCCATATTTGCTTGGCATTGTCTAAGTCGCTGACTTTATTGTACTCATCCCTGCATAAAGATGCTAACAGAATAGTAATAGCTTGGGCATTTTTATGAATTTGCTCATTAATAAATATGGGATTATCGCTACTATCAAATTGCATTCCATTTTCCACTATTTCCCAAATACTAGGATGGAGAGAAAATAAATTACTAAGCATTTTATGACTCCAGAAAGAATAGTCTTCCCCATCAAAGTGAGGGGTTTGCCAAGTGGAATAGACAATATATGAGCATTTGAATTGTACGAAATGCGAGAATAATCAAACGAATAATTTTCATTAACGGTTTTCTTTTTCGTAGACGAGTCTTCTTCGTTGTTGTCCCTTGGTGAAGAAGAGGAGGTGTCGCTGTCGTAGTAGATGATCTTCTTGATGCGCATTTTCTTCTTCCCATCCTTCCACTTGTTATTCGAGCCTGAGTTAGTGATCTTGTCACCTTTTGGCTCATCGACATTGAGGATCTCCTTCTCCTTGTCGTTGATCACGATCCCCTTTTCGTTAGGATCCATCTCTTCGAGCGGTTAGTCCCTTGACGAAGAGAACGACTCTAATACAAATTGAGAGCACCTAGATGGTTGTTGAATAGGTGATCCTATAAAAATAGCTCAACAAAACAAACTTGGTCTAAAATGAATTAGTGAAACCAAAAATCAAGTTCGAATGAAGAATGAGAGAGGAGAGGACTTCTTCACTTAATTGCTCTTACATGATGAGTTTTAAACCTAGAGCAATATGAAAGTGAAGTAAAGTGCTAGAAGAAATAGAATCGCAATAAAGTAGTGAGATAAGTGACACGGCGATTTTTCTCCCGTGGTTCGGTCAAGCGTAAAATGCTTGCCTAATCCACGTCATGGTATCCCAATGGACAAGGGTTGCACTCAACCCCTCTCAAGTGATCCAAAGATCAAACTTGGGTACCACAATTCTCTTCCTTATAGTAAATTCTCGAAGTGAGGTATCTTCACAATTTGGATTCTCTCACGCCTTACACAATCTATCTCAATTAAACGCAAGAGTAAGGGGGAGTAGAAACGCACACAGGAGACAAAATCAAAGCAACACACGCACACATGTTGGGAGAGGAGCACAAGAGACAACACAGCAGAATTACAGCTTAAACACTTGCTCAAATCTCAAATTGTCAAACCAAAAGTGTGGTCGCAGTGTCTCAGTGTTGTAGAACGTTCAATGGATGCTTAATGTAGTGCTCCATGCGCCTAGGGGTCTGTTTTATAGCCCCAAGGCACCTAGGAGCCGTTGGAGCTCCACTTGGAAGGCCCCGGTTGCCTTCTGTCCACGGGTGCACCGGACAGTGAACAGTGCAACGGCTACGGTACACTTGATTGGGCGGTTTCCTGTTCTAGGGGCACTAGACTGTCCAATGCGCCATGTGACTATTGTCCTCCAGCTAACGTGGCCACTAGCCGTTGGCTAGCTGGCACACTAGACAGTCCAACGCTTTGCGCGGACGATCCAATGAATTATAGCCGACGCAGGCTGAAATTCTCGAGAACGGCATGTTTGGTGGACCGTGTACCAGACCGTCTGGTGCTACGCAGACCAGACCCCTTTTCCTTTTTCAATCTTATTCTCTTTTGCTCCTTTTTGGCTTGACTTCATAAAGTCCCTAGCACTTAGATAAATTGATTAGTACCCAAAACAATTGACTAAGTGTCCAGAGCTTACCTTTTTCACTTGGTCCCATATAGATTTGTATTATGTCCTCTTCCAAGTTCAATTTGCTTTATGTACCTATGCTCATTTCTCATGTTACTCTAAACATAATGTGTTGAGCATTTAATCACCAAAACAATATAGAAATGGCCCAAGGACACATTTCCCTTTCACATTGGCTAACCCATCTAATGGTGGTATGAATAATAGAATATTTCATCTATATTACTGACTTATTGTGTCCTAGTTGTAGCGCATATGATCTTTTAAATCTAACAGTGGCATTAGGAGCTAATGTAAGCTCAGGCTATGATCAAGTTTTTTCATGTTGTTTCTGTTCTAGTTCACTAGTACACAGAAGCTCTATAGTGACGGTCCTAGAGGTATTTCTACTAGCGTTTTTCATGCTATAAAAAGCAAGCACATTGGTGCTAACCTAGGGTCTTAGTGGTGCTTCAAGCATCAAGAAATAAAGAGGGGATTTAAAAAGAACCAGAGTCCCCAAAGATGGGAAACCCTAGTTCTCCTAATCACCTCCCCCAAATTTATCCATCCCTAACCCAAATAAAACAATAGGTGATGCACCTTGAGTTTTTGTCTTCGCTATGGTAGCGCTATGACTCCCCTATCCACCGCACAAGCAAGTTAAATGTTTAGGGAAAGATCCTACATCATGATCAAAAAATCTATCTTATATTCTTTATCTTTGTTGCAATTTGAAGGTCTGGTGAAGCGACCAGAGGGGGTAAATGGGAGCCAATCAAATTCTATTTCTTTAAAACTAGAATTTGAGCACTTAACTTCAGTGGAGATAAAGAAGTGGCTCAAACCAAAAGCACATCAATAAACCACTGATCTCATGTTTTGAAAATGTTCCTAAGACTCACACGAGACCAACAAAATGAACGGATCGCAAATCGTACAACGAAAAGTCCAAATCGGCCTAAAACCGAGTCACTATCTAGTGTTGTTTTCAGCAACTCGAAATTCAGTTTTTTAATGCGAAACTGATCCAAATGGATTCCAATTGAGCTAAAATTATACACACACCTTTACAATTATGTTTCCAAGGTCTCCAAAAATTTTGAGCTCAAGTGGATTTGTAAATCAATTGCAAATCAGAAAACACAGATTAAACCAGGGGTTTAGTTGGGGTTTTCAAAACGACTTCGTATCGGATCACAACCAAAATCTGCTTGAACTAGATGTTAACAGGGGTCTAAAAAGTGATCTTCACCCCCAAGGCTATCCACAACAACACCCACAACACAACAACTCAAATATTCTCATGAAATCCACCAAGAGAAGAGAAGAGAAGAGAGCAAAGACAATATCAAATAAGAAACTAAAGCAACCACAAACTGAGCACATGATTTGAACAATGTTATCCCATGGGTGGTTACGACCAACCTTCCTCTCAAAATCATAGGTTCACAGATGTGGAGTTACAAATCACCTACGGATCTCCGGTCTAAAACTACTACAACTAGAGAGTGGAAAACTAGGTTTTTCTAAACAAGTGTCTAATGAGATAACCAAAAGACATGATTGTATACAACAACCCACCCTACTATTTATAGAGGGTTATTTACCTTGACTAAACTACCCTATGTACATAGAGCCTATCCACTCCACCGAGCGCAAAATGCACCAACTCATAGGATTTTGATATGACGGCCACGTGCTCCACATGAAGTTGCTTCGCCTTCACACACCCTTCACGATGATGCAAAATGTTGCCTCATATTTCTGCTAGAACTGCATCGCCAAGTTTTGAGGCCCAAACTTAGCAAAACCCGCTATTCGTAGCGCTGGGTGGTTTTGAGGCTCAACCACCAAACCGTTGTGAGTATCGCAGCGCGTGTGCGTCCCCCACGTCCTGGGCACGTGTCTCGATAGTCCTCGACCGCGTCGACAACCCAACTCGCCCTGCCACGTCCTTGCGCCGGTGTGTGTCCCAGGTGTCAGCCAGCATGGCTAGTCACCCTGCGACTTTGGTCCCTCAGTCAAGTCTTGGTGCTTGTCCTTCACCGCTCTCGGTCCATCGGCATGCACCCACACGACTTTCACCCTCGTCGTCAACCACCATTCCTGTGCTCCACACCTGCACACAAGCCAAAAGAAACAGTTGCACAACACATAACTCATACTCTGTTAGTCCGTTGATGTCACACTCGGTTTTGGAAGGCAAACCGAATGTGAACCATGTACGTGCTAGGATCAGAACTCACGTACACAACGATTACATAATTGGACATCATCACACAATGCTCAAAGTAAATAGCGGAAAGGTACTTTAATTACGTCAAGATGTCTAAGACATCCACAGAGTCTAATACATAGCCATTGTCTTCAACATTAATATCAAAGTGCGGAAATACAAAACGTAGAGGATAAGCCTACACAGGCAGCTGACTGGAGGGTTGCCACTAAGATAAACTAGAACTCATCGTAGTCCTGAAAGTCCTCCATGTTGCCAGCATCTCCTCCTGAGCACTGAGTACAGTGGGGACAACCTGGGGTGGGGTGGTTTGTAAAGCAAGGGTGAGTACACATCAACATACTCAGCAAATGTCCCGTTTGGCTAAAGTGGACTAGCTATATGTGGAGTTAAGGTTAAGTTGTTGCTTTTAGCTGGTCAAGTTTTATTACTATAAGTAGAGCCAAATTTTAGTAATAAACCCAGTTATTACCCAGAAGCACTCCCTCCAAGAGGAAATACCATAGATCAAAATTATAACCATCATTGCTAACCATCATCATAAAAGTAACCAAAGTTCTTCTAATCAAAGAGGATCCCAAGGCCGCTCTTAACCGTGAGCACAGCTGATATACCAGTTTCTAACACTCTACAGAGCTCGCACACTTTACCCACAAGTCGTGATTCCCTTTCTGCCCGGGGTTCTAGCCTCCCCATTGATCACTACCAAGGTGACCTAGCAAGGTCTCACTATGTAGCCTTTACAAAGATTTCCCAGAGGTCATAGTCGCCCGTTAGGTTTCTCCAGTTTGATAAACACAGTACATCTCTCCAAAAAGGAAGGGTGACTAACAAAACCAAATCGAGAACCTCTACAACCAACCTCGACAGAGCAAGTATTGTGCCCAGACCCCATTGGCGGCCCTACGGTGAAGCCAACTACTCCTCTGGTTCCTCTAATTAATCAGCTAAGGGCGTCCCATTCCACCCTCATGGTTGCACTATTATCCCGGGTTGTCACTCCCCAAACAGATCCTTACAGAGAGGTACTTAGGAAACAGCCTGAGTCCCCTAAAGTAATCACAAGAACATCATCGGGATAACATCATCGTATCATAAGTATTCACATCATGTTCATTGATTAAAGTAAAGCAATAGCATAAAGCTAACCATGATAACCCAAAAGGTTGCACTATTATCCCGGGCTGCTCGTTGTCTAAGTAAAGCGATCATACATTCAATACATTTGGAAAGTACAAATGAACAGCACATCAAACATGTACAATTAATTGAACACAAGTTGATAAAACACCTAGAATAAGTAGGGTAGACTTAAATGCTAGGGTTTAATATAATTAGAAATCAGTAATTCCCTAGACATTATGGATTACATAGTTTAGTTCTACTAACTTTAGTGAGACACACAATTATACCAGGGATCAATTCTTACATGGCATATTATTAATCTCACAACATTAATGTTGGGGGTATGGTTCGTAGCCGAAGATCCTAAAGAAAGAGAACACCTTCGGCAGATCCTCTCAGGAGCAGCGCTGAAGCTATTACCTATAAAGCTTTGGCACAGTGACAGATCTCAAGGCGAAGGGGCGAACTGACTTAAAGATGGATTGACTTAAAGACCCATGATGTTTTGTGTCATTATTATAGTCGATTGTAAAGGACATAAATGTAATTTTACACAGGCTGCGCCCTGTGCCTATAAATAGGTGAACAGTACCCCTGCACTATTCACGCAATCTTGTAATCGCTAGCACATTACGCTAGAACTATTGTTTTTTGCCAAGACGAAGGTATAAATGTACCTAA
The DNA here is from genome assembly GCF_902167145.1 of Zea mays. Taxonomy (NCBI): domain Eukaryota; kingdom Viridiplantae; phylum Streptophyta; class Magnoliopsida; order Poales; family Poaceae; genus Zea; species Zea mays. The sequence goes on along the minus strand of NC_050099.1, from coordinate 44,579,378 downwards.
ATATTATGTTTTAATATTTAGGCTTGTATAATAAAACATGTGTTTAATATCACTTGTCGTTGGTATATCTTTAATGTTTTATATTATATACATATGTATCTCATTTTTTATCCTATAAGTCCGATCACGAAGGTATGACCTTCGTGATATTTTACTTGAGGCCTTCGTCCGAAGTTCATTAAATCCTCAGGGAGATAATGCTTCAGCGGACGAAGGACATTAACATTTAACATTCTATGTTGCCTTGTTCTTAATTCATAGCATTTGAGAACAAGTCCCCAACATTGGCGCCCACCTCCGGTGAACTCACTTCCACTTTCTGAGCTGATGGCTTCGTTCAATGACCAAGCTGGAGCTGCTTTAGCTCCGAAGCTCGTACTTCTGATAACAGGTGGTTCATGCTCAGAGCCGGCCAACAAGAAGCAGAAGGAGGCACAGAGAAGGGTACAGCATGTCGGGGTGCAAGGACCCTTCATCAAGTCAAGATGGTCCCACATCCCAATCACCTTCTCTCAAGAGGACCTTCAGCTCAAGGATTACCCTCACAATGATGTTATGGTTATTTCTTGTGTTATCAAAGGGTTTCTGGTCCACAATGTTCTAGTTGATACAGGAAGTGCAGCGGATATTATATTTGCTAAGGCCTTCAGACAGATGCAAGAGCCAGAGGATAAAATTCATGATGCTACACACCCTCTTTGTGGCTTCGGAGGAAGGCAGATTATAGCGCTCGGCAAGATCACAATGCCAGTGACCTTCGGATTTGTCAACAATACAAGGATTGAGCAAGTTGTGTTCAATATTGTCGATATGGAGTACCCCTATAATGCAATCATTGGTCGTGGGACACTCAATGCTTTTGAAGCAATTCTTCACCCAGCATATCTTTGCATGAAGATACCTTCGAACCAAGGGCCTATTGCTATTCATGGAAGTCAGGAAGCTGCCAGAAAGGCCGAAGGAAACTGGACAGACTCAAAAGCAATCCATAATATAGATGGATCCGAAGCTTGTGAGCAATACAAGTACAGAAGGGAGAAGGCCGCTGCGGCCGATCAGCCGAAGCCCATGCTTTTATGTGAAGATATAGCAGAGCAGAAGGTGTTGCTGGGATCTCAATTATCTGAAGAACAGGAGAAAAACCTAACAAGGTTTCTGTTCAACAACAAAGATGTCTTCGCATGGTCCGCCAATGATCTCTGTGGTGTCAACAGGGATGTTATTGAACACTCGCTCAATGTCGATCCATCCATTAGACCCAGAAAGCAGAGGCTTCAGAAAATGTCTGATGACAAAGCCGAAGGTGCTCGGAATGAAGTGAAAAGACTTCTCAGTGCTGGAGTTATTAGAGAAGTAAAATACCCAGAATGACTAGCTAACACTGTTATGGTGAAGAAGGCCAATGGCAAATGGAGAATGTGCATTGATTTTATTGATCTCAACAAGGCTTGTCCAAAGGATGAGTTTCCATTACCAAGGATAGATTCTCTAGTGGATGCAGCAGCTTCGTCAGAACTCATGAGTCTACTAGACTGTTATTCAGGCTATCATCAAATTTGGATGAAAAAGGAAGACGAGCCAAAAACAAGCTTCATAACCCCCAGTGGTACATATTGCTATCTTCGGATGCCTGAGGGGCTTAAGAATGCTAGAGGAAGCTTCTGCAGAATGACAGCGAAAGTCCTTCATTCTCAGATAGGCAGAAATGCGCTAACATATGTTGATGATATCATAGTAAAAAGCACGAAGCAAGAAAATCACATTGCTGATCTGCAAGAAACATTTGCCAACTTTAGGCAAGCTGGCCTGAAGTTGAATCCAGAAAAATGTGTCTTCGGAGTAAAGAAGGGAAAATTCCTTGGTTGTCTAGTTTCATCAAAAGGAATCGAAGCTAATCCGAGTAAAATCGAAGCTATTCTTCGGATGGAGCCGCCAAGTACAAAGAAGGGAGCTCAACGGCTGACAGGAAGACTGGCATCTTTGAACCGATTCATATCCAGATCAGCAGAGAGAAATTTACCATTCTTCGAAGTGCTGAAGTCAGCTGAAGTCTTTCAATGGGGATCAGCTTAGCAGAAAGCCTTCGAAGAGCTGAAATAGTATCTGATAGATCTAACGACGCTAACTCCACCAGCGCCAGGGGCTCCTCTGCTGTTGTATGTGGCAGCTTCGCACTCTGCAGTAAGTGCGGCGCTTGTCTAGGAGAAGCTTGAAGGACAAACTAAAAAGCAAGCTCCAGTATATTTTGTCTCCGAAATTCTCAGTTTATCAAAGAAAAACTATGCAGAATTGGAGAAGGTGCTATATGCTGTCTTAATGGCCTCCAGGAAGCTTCGTCACTACTTTCAAGCATACCATATAATTGTTCCTTCATCACAGCCTTTGAAGGATATTATGAGGAATAGAGAAGCTACCGGAAGAATTGGAAAGTGGGCTGCAGAACTCAACGAATTCAACATTGATTATGTGCACAGATCCTCGATTCAGTCCCAGGCGTTAGCAGACTTCATCGCTGACTGGACGCCAGGGGCTCAGGAAGAAGAAGCAAGTAAAGATGCCGAAGCTTGGACAGTGTTCTGCGATGGTTCCTGGGGAACCTTCGGGGTCGGTGTAGCTACTGTTTTAGTTGCACCTTCCAAAGCTAGAACATGTTATGCAGTGAAACTTGATTTCAGCTGCACAAATAATATTGTTGAATACGAAGCTTTACTTTTGGGGCTTCGGAAGTTAAAGGCAATGGGGATAAGAAGGGCGGTTCTCAAAACCGATTCTCAAGTTATTTCTAGTCATGTTGACAAGAGTTGTAAAGCAAGAGACCTGAAGCTTGAGAAATATTTGGATACAGTTTGAATGCTTGAAGCTTCCTTCGAAGGGTTTTCTGTCAAGAATATCCCACGAGGAGAAAATGAGCACGCTGATCTGCTAGCCAAGTCAGCGGCACAGGGGCTGCCCTTACCTTCGGAAGTATTCTTTGAAACAATAAAAGCACCTTCGGTGGAACTTCTCGAAAGAGCAGTGCTCAGTATATCTCCTGTTTATAGTGAAGATTGGAGAACCGAGATTATGTCTTTTCTCCAGGGCAAATTCCTTTCAGATGACGAAGCTTATAATAAGAGAATAGAGGCAAGAGCCCGACCATATGTAATAATAGAAGGGGAGTTATACAAACGTGGAGTATGTTCTCCATTGCTCAAATGTTTATCTAGAACTGAAGGTATAGAATTTATGAAGGAAATACACGCAGGCCTGTGTGGTTCTCACATCGGATCTAGGCCCTTGCTGGGAAAAGTTTTTCGTCATGGATTTTATTGGCCGAAGGCAGCTTCGGATGCAGCAGAATTCGTCCAAAAATGTGAAGGCTGTCAAAAATGTGCAAGAGATCAAAAACAGCCTTCGTCTTTGACTCAATTAATACAGCCCACTTGGTCGTTGCAAAGGTGGGGCCTTGATTTGCTAGGCCCACTTCCACCAGCACAAGGAAATCTAAAATATGTTGTGGTGGCAGTAGAATATTTTCTAAGTGGATTGAGGCGAAACATTTAGCCACAATAACTTCGGTCACTGTTCAAAAAATTTTCTGGCAAAATATTGTCTGTCGCTTCGGAGTGCGGAAGGCTATTACTGTGGACAACGGAACACAGTTTGATGTCGAAGCTTTCAAAGAGTTTTGTGAACAAATTGGCACGAAGATCCATTTTGCATCGGTTAGGCATCCGGAGTCAAATGGACTTGTCGAAAGAGCTAATGGCATTATTCAATCAGCCCAGGGGAAAGTGGCCAGATGAATTAATCAAAGTGGTGTGGAGCCACAACACAACAATGTCAAGGTCAACAGGCTTTACACCATTCAAATTGCTGTTTAGTGACAAAGCAATAACCCCAGAAGAAGCTAAAGCGGGATCAATAAGAACAATGGCTTCGGCGGAGGACGAAGCTGATTATTCTGTGGCAAAAGATGCTATAGAAGGGATCAGGCTTTAGGTTGTGGAGAATATCAATAAATATCAAGCCAAAACAATAAAATGGCGTGACAGAATAGTTCGGTTAAAAAATATCAAGCCAGGGCACTTGGTACTTCGGAGAGTTGCCAACCCAGATACAGTAGGCAAGCTACAGTTAAAGTGGGAAGGACCTTTTCTGTTAGTATCTTCGTCAAGACCCGGTTCTTACAGATTGAAGGATATGGATGGCAACGACATTCCTAGATCTTGGAATGTAGATGAGCTTCGGCAATATTATGTGTAGCTTGATGTAATCTTTTTTATTTTTTCTATTTTTTCCTATGGCACCCTTTTCCTTTCCAAAGGGGAGAAAGGTTTTTAATGGGGCCATAGCATGTAATTTCTCTTTTTCTTATTTCAGCTCAACAAGAGCAATATCCCCCAAAGATGTAAATGTAAATGCTGAGCATGCACCATCGAGTGCAAAGAAAAAAGGAAAAACAGGGAGAAGCTCGAAAGACGTCCCTAAGGGGATGCAGAGCACGACGAAGCTACAAAAAAGTCGTTCCTAAGGGAGCGCAGCGTAAGTTTTCTGCTCAAAAGTCGTTCCTAAGGGAATGCAGAGCTTACAGCAAAAAGTCAACACTGATTCCGCCGAAATATAAGGCGAAGCGCAAAAAGTCAACGTGATACCGCCGAAATAGAAGGCGAAGAAGTTCAGAAGACATTTCTAAGGGAATGCAGAACTTACAGCAAAAAGTCAGCGCTGATACACCAAAAAATAAGCGGTGAAGCCGAAAAATAAACGGCAAAGAGACTTTGATTATTCCTAAGGGAATGAAGGTTTTGGTTGTGGCTTCGTATGTGACTTTGGACATTTACTTGCACGATACATTACATCATACATTTGCATTCATAAACATTCATTTAGACATACCTAGGATCATCATCATCATAACATAGTCAGTTGCTTCGGCTCTAAAGAGAAGGCTTCGGAAAAAAGGAAAAGAAGCAGTTTTGTGCTTCGCTGTGTACGAAAAGAAGGGAAGGTGTTTTTCGCCTTCGGTTCAAAAATGCTAATTTCGTTCACACCAAAGAACTTTATACATTGATGGAAAGGTAAGAATATATTACAAGGTATGGACAAAGTTCACGAAGTAAAATTTAATTACATCATTCTTTACACAAGTTATTACAAGAGTTTTTAGAGCTTTTTCTACAGACTACTCAAGCTTCGTCAGTATCCATGGAGCTTCGTCTTTTCACTCTTCAGCTTCGGCCTCAGCTTCGTCATCCTGTACGTATTAAAGTATTATAAGCAAAATTCAAGTCCGAAAGAAAAGGTAAGCACAAAGTATGATTTTGTTACCGGCTTAAGATGACTCCGAGCTTCATCACCAGCTTTGCTTCGTCCACCCTTTGTCCATACTAATTTTATAAATCTATTGGCTATGCTTCGGGCAAGGTTGGGAATGTTATCCAAATCTGTTGGTGATAAGCTGAAATTGGGTCTATTGATAATCTTTCCGTGTTCACAGCCAGACTTCAGAATGGCAACAGCTGTGCCCCAAGAAGCTACCAGGGCACAGAAGTCACCATGTCCAGCTATAACTTCGTCAAGGTCATCAATTTCACCTTCGATATGTTCGAAGGCACCTGGCAGGTCTTCAACCGAAGGAGTAAATTTCTCGCTGCTGGCTCCAACAAAATAGAACACTTGCTTCAGCCGTTGAACGCATCGATTGCTGAACTCCAGACATTTATTCTGAAGGCTTGTCAATGATTTTTTTCAAATCTGAACTTTTTTGGACTTCGGCCTCAAGTTTTGCATTAAGCTTCTGCTTTTCTTGATCAAAGTTTTCTGATTGAGAGAGAAGTTTCATATTTAACTCTGTTATTTTAGCTTCAGCTTCCGCCAGTAAGCCTTCGGTTGTTTGAAGCTCGAAGTCTTTCTTTTCAATAGCAGCTGATTGCTCTTTTATTTTGCTCTCTAAATTTTCAATTATAACCTCTTGTTTTTTATCTTCCAAGTCCTGCTGCATTTTCAAAGCTTTGCTCAGCAGCATACTCTGCGCACAAACAACCTTCGTTAGAAAACACCTTCGTTATTACAAATAATAAAAGTTCGAGAAAAGTTGTTTACCTTGAAGTTGGAATAAAACAAACTACCGACGATGTGTTGTCGTCGGTAGTGGCTGATATCTGCTTCGAGCTTCAGGAAACCAATACTCTTTGACAGAGTACCAATAACCTTCGCACCAGTCTGATCCCGGACGCAGCCTAATCTTTCGTCATCGATGCCACCGAAGAGAAGCACTCCCGGCCGATATCCGCAAGATATAGCATATTCCTTGAGCTCTTCTTTTTCAGCCTTCGTCAGCTCTTGACCAACTAAGTTTTGAAAGTTAAAAGCTTCATCTTCCAAAGTGTATTCGGCCATTTCATTCTCCTTCTCGGGCTTTGGGGCCGCAGTCTCTTCGGTGACCGCGGAAGCCTCTTCTGCGGCAGCCTCTTCCGCGGCCATGTTTAATAGTATTTTATCTATATCAGCAACCATGCTTTCTAAATGAATATCTTCCGATTCCGAAGGTGCAGCTTCAGTGGCTGTCGTGCTTTCAACAGCCGGCGCCTTCGGAGCTGAAGCTTGTGGTGGTGTCCCTTCGATGGCTTATGTCACTGTAATGATCCTTTGCTTTTTTGGCCTAGTTGTCTTCTTCGTTTTCGCGGGCTCCTTGTCCTTCTGAAAAAGCTTCATCAGATGTGGCCCTAATGGACTCAGCTTGACAGGCAAGGATTCAGTCATTACCTTTAAAATTTCCTCCATGACGGTGGTAGAGGGTGATGCAGCAGTTTCTTCTTCTTCGTCAATTGCCTTCTGCTTCGGAGCTGTAGCTTTTCTCTTCTTCGAAGCATCTGTTAATAGTTCAGGCTTCAGCTTTTTCTTTTTCAGTTGTTCTTCATCATCTTTATTCAGAACATCAGCCACTTTCTTCCTTTTTTGCCCTTCGGCACCCTTGTCTAGCCGCTCGTAGTCAGGATATTCAAAGCCCAGAGCATCCATTACTCGGTTTAACCTTCGCTTCGGACGGGTGCCGAAGGCTGCAGTCATCAGTTGGTCTTCTTTTTTAGAGTAATTGCCAAGTATTTCATTACACATTGCTTCGATCGTGTCCAACAATTCTTGGCAGGGCACTTTGAAATGTTTCTTGAATTTGTAATGGTAAGGCAACCGAATAAGTTCCCATTCCTTCTTTTCTCCTTCAAGCTTCGGCATGGTCCACTCTTTCATAGTTGGAAACACTTTGAAGGCTAAGAATTCTTGCACTAAGTCCCTAGTGCCGATGTGCTCCGCAATAACTCTAAATTCAGCCAGAGCAATTTGGGTTGGACCCTCTGGTGTCATGTTGCACGGGGGTCTGGTCTCTTCGAAGATCAACTCTAACGGACTCTGGACCAGTTTCTCCTTATCTTCGTCAACTTTGACGTAAAACCACTCAGACTTCCAGCCAGCTGGCCACTTGCTACGGTAACTGATCACTGGAAATTTTGTAGTCTTGCGGTAGGCAAAATTGTAGCAACCAAAGTTTTCATGTAGCCCATCTCCTCTAGCCTTGGTCTGATAATGAAGCTCATGCACTCGGCAGAAACCTTCGGCAAATGGTTCCACCCCTTGGCTTCGGAGAGCCCAAATATAAACGCTAAGCCTAACGATAGCGTTAGGAGTTAGCTGATGAAGGTAGATCCCAAACTTCTTCATCACATAAGCAATCATCTTGTTCAAAGGGAATCTTAAACTAGCTTTAAAGAAACTTTTAAAGATCACTACTTCATCTTTTCCTGGCTTCGAAGTAGTTTCTGCCCCACCAAAACGAACCAGCTCTTTCTTTGCTTCACTTAAATAGCCCAAATTCAACATCTTAGGTAAGTCATCTTTGGAGATAGTGAATTTCCCGAAGTCTAGGTGGCTGGGTTTACTTGGCACTGCGCTACTATAATCATCTTCAGACTCAGTCTCCTCAACATCAGCCTGCTCTGCTTCAGCGGCAGGTGCATCCTCCGATGTTACCATCCCAGACCGCTTCATCGCTTCGGAAATCGGAACAGTCTCAGTAGCTTTGGTTTCATCTCCCTCACTACCAACCCTGGCAGTGGAACGAACTCTTGCCATTTGATTATGAATTTCTTGAAATTTTTGAAGTTGTTGACTTTTTTGATTTTTTCGAAGCTCTTGTGACAAAGCAGAATGAAAAGCGGCACTTCGTTTGAGCATGATGATCAAGCTTCGGCTATGGTTAAATTTTTGGCAGCAAACCAGTGCAATAGCAATGAATGTTGTGGTAACTTCACACCTACCCGTCTGTTTATATAGTGTCGCAGGTGGGAAGGTGAATTGTCAAGGTCTCCCGCACCGAACAAACAGTCACCCGCACTCGTTGAACGGTGGGCCACAGGGTCCGAGAAGGTGAAATCGCCGGAGCGCGTGAAACTGCTGCAAGATGGGGCCACCTCGCGCGCGGATTATTTTAATTGTTTCTCGCCAACGAGCTCAGGGAAGGTGTTTTCGGATCTTCGGCATCCCGAAGCCTAGAAGACTTTTTTCACGGATCAAGCTCGTTGCGAAAAACGATCTAGCACCGCGAAGGGGCTACTGTTGGGGGTATGCTTCGTAGCCGAAGATCCTAAAGAAAGAGAACACCTTCGGCAGATCCTCTCAGGAGCAGCGCCGAAGCTATTACCTATAAAGCTTCAGCACAGTGACAGATCTCAAGGCGAAGGGGCAAACTGACTTAAAGATGGATTGACTTAAAGACCCATGATGTTTTGTGTCATTATTGTAGTCGATTGTAAAGGACATAAATGTAATTTTACACAGGCTGCGCCCTGTGCCTATAAATAGGTGAACAGTACCCCTGCACTATTCACGCAATCTTGTAATCGCTGGCACATTACGCTGGAACTATTGTTTTTTGCCAAGACGAAGTTATAAATGTACCTAAATATTACGTTTTAATATTTAGGCTTGTATAATAAAACATGTGTTTAATATCACTTGTCATTGGTATATCTTTAATGTTTTATATTATATACATATGTATCTCATTTTTTATCCTATAAGTCCGATCACGAAGGTATGACCTTCGTGATATTTTACTTGAGGCCTTCATCCGAAGTTCATTAAATCCTCAGGGAGATAATGCTTCAGCGGACGAAGGACATTAACATTTAGCATTCTATGTTGCCTTGTTCTTAATTCATAGCATTTGAGAACAAGTCCCCAACAATTAAATATCCATTAACCCCTAGGGTTTATTTTTATTTATTTTATTAAGTGAATAATTCAACACATACACTAACCTATAGTCTAGGTATAAAATTAAAGTGCACAGACTATGGATGAACATAATTTATTTGAACATAGAATATTCTTATGAACATTTTGCAATTTGAACCACTCAATTCGGGGTTCATATGGAAAAGATATGAAATAAACAAGTTTTGAAGTTTGAAATATGAAAATAAGTCTACTTCTATAATTATTTAAAAGCACAGGGGGCCGTTTAAAAGAACACAGGAGCCTACGCGCGAAAACCAGGGACGGCGGGTTCTATTACCCGGAAACTCAGGGGCTCTTTAGCTAAAATTACACGCGAAGGGGTATCGGGTCCGCTCAGTCGTTAGATCTAAAATCAACGGCCGAGATTAGATCCGCGGGCGAGCGCGCGGGCGCGGGCGCGCGATGAGCGCTGACAGGTGGGCTCCGAGCGTCAGCGAACTAGGGTGGGGCTGACAGATCGGACCCAGCGGCAGGGGCATGAGAGAGGGGAAGAGTGGGGAATGACCGGAACTAGATCGGAGGGCTGAGATCAGATCGGCTTTGATTAACTCTAAACCGCCAGATTTCGGACGGACGCCCGAGATCCAACAGCCCGGGGCCGGACATGAGCGCAGTGGCGCGCGCTCGGTCCCGCGGCGAGGGCTCGCCGGAGACGAGGGGGACGGCCACAACGGGGCTCTAGGGGCTTAGGGAAAGGTTAGGCGCGTTCAGGGCGACACGGCGAACACGACCGTGGGCATCACGCCGGCGCGGGAGCACCAGAGGACGCAGACCACGGCGGAAAGGTCCCACAGCGGCGCAAACTTACTCCACTTAGCAATTACGCGATGACTAGGGCAATGAACGGAGAAATAGAGGCGCGGGGAGGTTGCTTACCACAAGCGCAAACCCAGGAGCGCCTGGAGGACGGCGGGGAGGCGGTGAAGTCCCAGGTCGACGGCGGCGGACTCCGGCTGCACGGGAAACACTCCGGTGAGCATGGACCGGGCAAACCAGAGGGGCTGGGGGCGAACCGAGGGGTGTCCCGAGTTGCTGACGGTGAGGCGGAGCTCACCAGGGCAATGGACGCAACGCAGGCACAACGAGAGTCGCGGAACGGCGGTGGTCCCTGGTGAGCGGTGGCGGAGCTCGGCTGGTCGCGTGCACAGGGCGCGAGAGGTGGCGAGAGAGCCCGGTTGAGGGCTCAAATGAGCAGGGGGAAGTGGGCGAGCGGGGCACGGGATCTAAAGGGGCGAGGGCGTGTAGAGGTGGCCGGAGAACGCACGGTCATGGGCGCGTCCACGGCGGGGAATGTGGGCGAGAGGTTAGGGACGCGGAGGGGACTGACGGGTGGGGTCCGTGAGGCAGAGAGAAAGAGCACGCGCGTGCGGAAAAGAAACGGCACCGACAGGGTGGCCCCACAGAGCAGCGAGAGAGAGAGAGGGAGAGAGAGCGTGCGGGTTGGCGCCGACAGGCGGGACCTGCTTGTCAGGCACTGAGGGCGCGGGGGGGGCTGGGCCTAATGGCCGACTTGGGCTAAATTTGCTCTTCTATTTTCTAGGGAATTTCTAATTGATTTTCTATTTATTTTCTCTAGGGTTTTCAATTCAAATTCAAATCAAGTTTCAAATTCAAACCAAATCAAACATGTGCAACAATTCAAAGAATATTTGGAACTCAACATGATGCAACATTTCATGACTCATATGGTTTGGACAAAATAAAATAAATAATCCCTCCCTAATTAAACTAATTCTACAAAAAGAAAAGGATAGAGAGAAACTAGAGAGAGAGAAGAGTAACACCTGAATTTGGTTGGTGATTTAGAAAGAAATTTTATACCCCCAAATTCAAGGTGTTACAGCTGACTACTCCAGAGTACTACCCATGTTGGCAATCACTCATCATCAACCCAAACCATAAGGGACAAGTTAACCTTATGTTGGCACAATTGTGTTGCCATCAATTACTAAAAAGTGAGATATTGTAAGTGCAACCAACTCTTAATTGAGGGTATTGATGATAATGACTATACAACTAGAGAACTAATGAGATTTATCGAGATAAATGACTTGTTAAATGAAAAGGAGGATGATCTACAATATCATGGATCCTCAAATGATTAAATGGCACGACAGTCAACTCAAAAGGATTTAGTTTCATTTTATATTACGAATTTAAGTATATGAAAGTCGCACTATAAAGTGGGATACAACTCGCAAGCTTAAATATGCAATAATATGCTCAAGTTCCACCACAAGTATCCAAAAAAGGCCTAGCAACAACATGTCATCCTTTGTTAAATATATGCACCTTGGCTAGAGCGATATTGTCGGTCTAGGAGTGCCATAGTCGCTCCGTGATATTACCGCTCCTAGCCTAAAAGTGTTGTGACTTAATATGACCGTTGATGTGGGTGGGGAATTTATACTTCTTTACTAGCTCTATAATAGTTACTTTTTGACCAAACTCACCTATGCTCAGACAAATAGCTTTCTCTCACACACATTTTATTGGAGCCTCTCAAGCTTCTCTCTACACTTCTCTAATTCCTTGAGACATTGAGCCCACAAACAATGAGATAGAACTCATCAACCTGTTTTCCAACTCAAAGTTCACTTGATTCACATTCAAGTCGACGATTGTATTCATTACTCTTGGAGCCTTGATCCTAGCCGACTAGAGCATCATTCGTCGAGTTACACCATCTTGTGTGGTAGTCCTAGAAGTTGTAATCATCCCTCAAAAGATTTGTCTCTTGACTTAAAAACGAAGATAAGGTCTGAGAAATCCAAGCTTTTATGGCTCCCTCAACAACGTAGAGATAGGTAAGGCTTTGTGACAAGCTACACTACGAGTTAGATTTCTATATTCTTGTGCTCTTTACTTATATTATGATCTACTTGCTCTTAACGGATATTTAGAGTTTGGTCTCAATCTATCGATCTATTCATCTAAAACCATATTTAACTATTGTATTCCATCCATCTTATAAAACTAGTGTATAGCGCACGCTCATGCGCGCCTCCTGATCCGCTTAACAGCAAAGTATAATGTATGTTGTGTATGTTAGGGAGTAAATAAGTACATAAGTGCAAAGCCAAATTTAACGAAACTCTAGTGTTTAAAGAACTCATAGAATACAAAGAAGATAATTCTAACGCTAACAGAAGCTACTGAGTCAACCGACATGGTCATACATATTTATTTAGTACATTAGTAGTGTAATTGAAGAGCTGGTCGGGGATCGCTTAAACATATACATAACTGCAAATGTTTTAGCCATTTGGTTATATGTACACAAAGCACTCGTGCTCCCAAAGTGACGATGCTCGTCATAGGCATGCAAAATAATTACCTGTATAGAAAAAGGAAAACATCAGTTGTTAAACAATCTGTGAGCTACTGTTTTGCTGTTCAATGTTATGAAGGAGAGTGAACAATAATATGCAAATTATATTGATTACAAACTATGTAGAACAAATGAGAATAGATGGTGTAGTACCTTCGTGGCAACGACGATGATCTAACGGTTATGGGTCTTAGGGTCTGTAGAACCTTACTGTTGTTCGTGGAGTTCGCTAGTCTTGATCTTATATTTGTTTTGTGATGTTAGAATGAATTATGATTCATAGATACAAAAATCAAAAGTATTTGTTGTTTGGTTTGCTTCTCTTTTTTTAGATAATACATACTTCTTAGGCTGATCTGAAAGTTAGTCGACAACCTGTATTAAGTGGATAAGAAATATCAAATAGCGTGTTTAATGTAAAACAGAAGTTGAGAAGTTATTTTGTGGCCTTTTATCAGTGTTGTTTAATTTGTTGTATCAGTGTTGTGAAGCTATAAACCAAGCATTTGTTAGCAATATCTTGATAAACATAGTTACCAAAGGTGGTTAAAATCCTTGTGTTAGATATAAATACTTTACCACCCTCGGCCCTGGACACTTGTTTGACAACTATCTTTTTCTTTTGTTGATACGAGCAACATAACACCAACGTAGATTTTTGTCCCAAGCAATTTGGGGTAGTCTAGGGATCAAACTAAAAAAAACAAAGATAGGGGGAAATCACTAAAAGGGTAAAAGCAAGAGGGTAAATACGAAATAGATAGTGGCTTAATAGGTTTCACATTGCTCAAAAAGAGTATAAATACTAGATAATAAATACCAATATATTTAGTATGTAGTAGTAGATGTGATTACAAAGTTATTTAAGATTTTGTGTAGTTTTACAATTTTAAAAAGATATATAAGAATCAAGGATATATGGTCGCGTGAAGGTTGATGAGAGGGATTTGAAGTTGTAATATAAATATGTTAATTAGCAGGGACTAAAAGAGAAAAATATTTATCATATATGTTTCCTTTACTGACTGATTGCAATGTTATCAAATACCTCATCCTTATAGAAATTTCAGAAAATCATGTCTATCATAAGATAGAATTCGCGAAATTTTTTATCTATGATTTAGTTTGGTTTGGTTCAATCTTTTGTTGGTGTGTAGTCTGATGCTATGAAAGAACCCAGATTAGATAGTGTATCGTAATTGGAACTGACAACCTAGATTAGACAGTCTATCATAGGTAGATACTGACAACTTTCAATAGCAACTTAAATAGTTTCAAAATGATAGCAGTGATTGGCTAATGCATGACATGAAAATTGTAGAACATAAAGCACAATGTGTTGGTAAAATCGAAGTGGCATAGAAAGTACATGAACCATGCATTCCTAATGTTGAATATATGCAGCTTAATTCTGTACTAACTACTAAGACACCATGATACTAAAATACCAACAACCCAAATAAGTTAGTCTAACATAAGTAGATGCTGAAAAAATTACAACAAAAGTGACATTATTTGGTGCTACGTTCCCCACCTCCTTATGTCAAAACATATCAACAACTTATAATCCAAGGTCATGCAATTCAATTTCCAGAATAAGTTTTCTTCAAGTCAGCTAATCTTCTCTGTATACTGGAAACACACCACTGAACCCTGACTACCTAGAAATATATGCACCAACCATCCTAATTCTAATGCATTCATATGTGCATATGATGTTAGAACTGAAAGTAATGTTACATTGTCAGGATGGCTGGTCACCATGCCGCATTTAGGATAGAACAACATGGAGGATATGAGAAGATGAAGGATAACATAGGTTGCTTTGTCTTTTTTCCAGATGTGTTGACATCGACCACCCCAACATTGTGTTCTCTTTATGTGTCTTACATGTCGCTGTGTGTGGGAGCCTAAGAAGACAACACTGAGGCTTGGGAAATAAAGATATGGACATAATCTCGTGCCCTGCGCGAGATGTGGCGCGCAACGTTTTTTATCAACATATCACAATGTATATATAAAAAATAAGAATGGTATATGTATATATGAAGGTATTGAGGTAACGCAACATTAACACTTCCTTTTTAAAAAACAAACCAATGATATGATGATATAAATACAATTTTGGTACCAGTTCAAAGTTGTGCCTCATCAAAAATATATATGATGCAATGATCTGTTATCTTTGTCTTTAGGAAGAAGATGGCATGATGTAAATGCTAACTATACATACATGCATTGCACCTAGCCACTACCGGAATCCGAGGCTTTGCCGAGTGTCGGACTCTTTGTCGAGTGCCTTTTGTCGGGCACTCGGCAAAAAAGGCTTTGCCGAGAGCCGCACTCGGCAAAGTTCGGCTCTCGGTAACGTGCCGCTTTACCGAGTGCAGGACACTCGGCACAGGACCACACTCGGCGAAGACATGTTTGCCGAGTGTCCAACACTCGGCAAAGAAGGTGCTCGGCAAAGGACCGCCAGCGACCGTCCTAAAACTGACGGTCGTCAGTCTTTGCCGAGAGCCGAGGACTGGCACTCGGCAAAGAAGCTTCTTTGTCGAGTGCCAAATACTAGGCACTCGGCAAAGAAGGCTTTGTCGAGTGTCTTCTATAGACACTCGACAAACCATATTTTTGTTTTTTACATTTTGGCCACCAAACTTTTTGTGTTATGTTCCTACACTATGTAGACCTACATGTACCATTTTGGGACAATTATAACAGTGTTTGCAATAGCTAGTAGATTTAGTTTGTTTATTTGATTTTTTCGGAAAATTTAGATTTGAACTGCAAGTCACTCGAAACTTGGAAACAGTGCATGAAAAAATGATATCCATGCTACTTAGCGCAAGTTACGATCGATTTCAGGAGTGGACCAGAAATTTCGAGCACCATGCTCACTTAACATGGCCGTGAACTTGCCATCCAGGTGTTTATAAATTGTATAAAACACAAACAAAGTCAGAAAATCATGAAACCTGTCCACGTGTCATGATATCATATGTAGAGGTTGTGATAAAAATTTGAAAAAAAAATCGAGAAAGTTGTGACGCACTATGTGTACAAACCTAAGAGATCCACATTGAAACTCCATGATTTCATGTGTAGTTCTCTTAGGTTTCTATACATACTGTCTCACAACTTTCTCCAAACATTCTAAATTTTTTATCATAGCCTCTACATATGATATCATGGCACGTGGACAGGTTTCATGATTTTCTGAGTTTGTTTGTGTTTTATACAATTTTTAAACACCTGGATGGCAAGTTCACGACCATGTTGAGTGAGCATGGTGCTCGAAGTTTTTGGTCTGCTCCTTAAATCAGTCGTAACTTATGCTAAGTAGCATGGATATCATTTTTGCATGCACGGTTTTCCAAGTTTCGAGTGACCTGCAGTTCAAATATGAATTTTCCGAAGAAATGCAAATAAACAAACTAAATCTACTAGATATTGAAAACACAGTTACAATTGTCCCCAAATGGTACATGTAGGTCTACATGGCGTAGGAACAAACCATAAAAAGTTTGGTGGACAAAAAAATATACAAATTTACTTTGCCGAGTGTCAGCTGGTTGACACTCGGCAAAGTATGCTTTGCCAAGTGCCGGCTGGGTGACACTCGGCAACGAAGTGTAAATTAATCTTTGCCGAGTGTCCCTGATCTGGCACTCGGCAAAGCGTATTTTAAAAATAAAAAAAAAATCTTTGTCGAGTGCCAGATCACGGGCACTCGGCAAAGCGCGCGTACATAGCAACTGTCAGGCTTTTCTTTCTCACTCTCTCACTCTCTTCTCACTCTCCACGCCGCACCGCGTCGTCGCCGCCTCCCCCTCCAACGCCGGCCGCCGCGTCCTCCACCGCCGGCCGCCGCGCGCCGTGCCTCGCCCACGCCCCCGGCCGCCGCCCGCGCCCACGCACGCCACCGTCTTGCGGCCGCCGCCCACGCCCACCGCGCCCGGCCGACCGCTGCCCGCCCGCCCCCATGCGCCTGGCAAGCCGCCACCGGTCGCGCCCACGCCGCCGCCCGCCCCACGCGCCCGGAACGCCGCCGCCGTTGCCCGCGCTCTCCCTGCCGGTGATTTAGTTTATTATATTGTTATATGTTATTTAATTTATTAAATTTATATGTGTTTATTGTCATATTATGTGTTGTATTAAATTTATAATACATGTTTATATTATGTTTTTATAATGAATTTTATGTGTTTATTGAATTTAGTATATGTGTTTATTAAATTTATACTACATGTTTATTAAATTTAGGGAGTTTATACTATGTGTGTCAATTAGATATATTTGTGGATGTCAGCCATCGTGCTGCTAGTTTATTTGCAGGTTTTGTAAACATCCCCGTACAGTGGAGGTGTTGCTGAATTTTTTGTTGATAGGCTTGAGTTATTTTGTTTGCAGATGTCTTACATGTTATATTAAACTATAGTCGGTTATATATGTTATAGGATGGAGGACCGTGAGTGGATGTACACGGGCCATAGAGGAAGGAACGATGTCACCACTGAATGGATTAGAAAGACCGATGATTTCGTGGATCGGGCATATGGCGAAGCTACTAAAGGAGCGAGTCTAGTCCCATGCCCTTGCAGCAAATGTGCCAACCGGAAAAGAAAACCAAAGAAGGCCATGGTAGAACATATTTGGAAGAATGGATTTACGTCGGGCTATACTCAGTGGATATTTCATGGTGAAGCGCATCGTACGAGAGAGGAGGTGCTGAGACAACATGTCGAGGATTATGACGCGGATGCGGGGATAGCGGATATGTTGAACGACTATCAGGAGGCACAGTATACGGGAGGATGTATGGATGACGAGCCAGAGCCGACTGCAAAGGTGTTCTACGATATGTTCGACGTGGCACAGAAGCCCCTTCACGGCCAGACAAAGGTTTCTCAACTGGATGCCATTGGGCGTGTAATGGTGTTCAAGTCACAGTACAACATGAGTAGAGACGCATTCGATGGCTTGTTGACGGTTATTGGTAGCCTGCTTCCGGATGATCACGTTCTGCCAAAGAGCATGTACGAGGCACAGAAACTCCTTCGTGCACTCAAGATGACGTATGAGCAGATTCATGCTTGTCCGAAGGGCTGCGTGCTATTTAGGAAAGAATACGCGGAGGCAAAGTACTGTCCCAAGTGTACATCGTCTAGGTTCATGGAGGTAGACTCTGGTGATGGACAGAAGAGGCAGCTCGACATCCCCTTGACAATCCTACGGCACCTTCCGTTCATACCGAGGATCCAGGGTCTGTACATGACAGAGGAATCCGCGAAATAGATGACATGGCACAAAAATGGAAAACGATACAATCCTGACAAGATGGTGCACGCATCCGATGGTGAAGCATGGAAACACTTTGATGCCATTCACCGTGAGAAAGCCGAAGAGGCTCATAATGTACGTGTTGCGTTGGCCACAGATGGGTTCAATCCCTATGGAATGAGCGCTGCCCCGTACACATGTTGGCTCGTGTTTGTTATCCCAATCAATCTCCCCCCTGGTGTGTGCTTTCAAAGGCAGAATATATTCGTGTCGTTGATAATTCCTGGACACCCGGGGAATAAAATGGGCGTGTACATGGAGCCTTTGATCGATGAATTGGTACGTGCCTGGGAGGAAGGGGTATGGACATATGACCGAGCTACAAAGACAAACTTCAGAATGCATGTTTGGTACCAGTACTCCATGCATGACTTACCGGCGTATGGGCTATTCTGTGCCTGGTGTGTTCACGGTAAGTTCCCATGCCCAGTTTGCAAGGAAGCTCTCAAGTTCATTTGGTTGAAAAAGGGTGGCAAATATTCATCCTTCGATAAACATCGACAATTTCTCCCTGCTGGCCATCCATTCCGCCTAGACATCAAGAACTTTACGAAAGGTGTCGTAGTGACAGACCGCCCACCTGCAATGATGACTGATGCCGAAATTCATCAACAGATAGATGGGCTCGTGGCCAATACAGAAGGTGGTTTTGTGGGATATGGTGAGCAGCATATGTGGACACATAAGTCTGGCTTGACTCGGCTCCCCTATTATGACGACATGCTCCTTCCACACAACATTGACGTGATGCACACTGAAAAGAATGTTGCCGAGGCACTATGGGCAACAATTATGGACATTCCTGATAAGTCAAAGGATAACGTGAAACCAAGAGTTGATTTGGCAGCGTTATGTGATAGACCAAACCTAGAGATGAAGCCGCCAAGTGGCGGAAAGACATGGAGAAGGCCTAAGGCCGATTTCGTCCTAAGAAGGGCCCAGAGGAAGGAAGTACTTCAGTGGATCAAGATGTTGATGTTCCCTGATGGGTATGCAGCTAACCTGAGTAGGGGGTGAACTTATCTACTATGCGAGTCTTAGGGATGAAGAGTCATGACTTCCACATATGGATTGAATGGATTCTTCCTGCGATGGTTCGAGGCTATGTCCCTGAGCATGTCTGGCTAGCGCTTTCAGAGTTGAGTTATTTCTTCCGTTAGCTTTGTGCAAAGGAGTTATCTCGGACCGTGGTTGCAGATTTGGAAAGATTGGCACATGTGTTACTGTGTAAGCTTGAGAAGATATTTCCACCCGGCTTCTTCAATCCAATGCATCATTTGATTCTTCATCTCCCCTATGAGGCACGAATGGGGGGCCCCGTGCAAGGACGTTGGTGCTATCCAATCGAGAGATGTCTAAAGACTATTCGAAAGAAATGTAGAAATAAATGCAAAATCGAGGCTTCCATTGCAGAGGCATACATTCTAGAGGAGGTCTCAAACTTCACAACAACTTATTATGGTGACAAACTGCCGAGCGTGCATAATCCACCCCCTCGTTACAATGATGGCGACAATGAATCGAACCTTAGCATATTTTGAGGCCAACTCGGAAGCGCAAGTGGCTCGACCACCAAGACCCTGACACATGAAAAGTGGCGGCATATCATGCTATATGTATTGAACAACCTTGAAGAGGTGACGCCATACATGGAACAATTCCTTCATGAATTCTGGCGTCGATCAAGGGACCCCACTCCATAGGAATATGACACTCTTCTAAGAAAGGGTGCGAGAAATGGGTTGCCCGATTTCATTTCCTGGTTCAAACGTAAGGTACGTGCTTAGTTTGTAAAAGACATAAGTTTTTGAACTCAATTTAGCGTCTTTTAACTTGCGAATACTTGCAGGGCCAAAGAGATCCGTCTATGAGTGCCGAGTTGAGACAAGTAGCCAACGGCTTTGCTTATAGGGTCAAGAAATATTCTGGGTATGACGTCAATGGATACCATTTTCGCACAACAAACTACGACAAAAGTCGGCCCAATCGGAAAACAACGTGTTCTGGAGTCTTTACGCTTGGCCTTGACAATGTCGATTATTTTGGACGAATCGAAGAAATATATGAGCTCAACTTTTATGGTTCCAAACCTCTTACTCCAGTGATATTCAAATGTCATTGGTTTGACCCTCAAGTGACGAGAAGGACACATTCTAATCTTGGGATAGTCGAAATTCGACAAGATTCCACCTTACCAGGAGACGATGTCTATATCGTGGCCCAACAGGCCACACAAGTGTATTATCTCCCATATGCGTGCCAAACGAAAGAACATCTTAAGGGTTGGGATGTTGTGTATAAGGTATCGCCGCACGGGAGGTTACCTGTTCCTAACGATGAAGATTACAACTTAGACCCGGACACATATGATGAAGAGTTCTTCCAAGAAGATGGGCTAGAAGGGCGATTTGAGATAGACTTAACCGAAGCTATCAGAATGGACGTAGATATTGAAATGGTTGTTGATGAGGAGGATGATGAGGTGCAAAATGATAATGACTTAGTAATCCTTGAAGGCAATGACATTAATGACGAGGTTGCGTCTTCCGATGGTGTTGAGATTGAAATGGTTGATAGTGATGATGAGAGTTATGATCCGGCTAACCCCGACACATATGAAGATTATTTTTAATCGATGTAATGCTATATGACTTTTTATTTGGCACATGTTTTTAAATACATCTTTTTACATGTGCTTATTTGTTTACTCTTAATTTTAGGTTTTTGGACAAATATGGTCGGTGGTAATTGGCTGAGTAGGAGGAGGGGGAGGAGGAGTAGGACGGCGGACGAGGCAGACCAGCAGCAGGCGGCGCAGCAGGACGACCTTGTCCAGCAGCAGGCGGCGCCTCAGGTTGACGACGACCAGGAGCAGGACACCTCAGGTTCTGGTGCCTCAGGTTCGAGGGGCATCTACCTGTGAGGTCCCGCGAGTCTTCCTCAGCGTCCCATACTTCGAGACAAGCGGCCGCTGATTCGGCCGGAAGGGGAGAGGTATGTAACTTTATTTTCTTCATTCTTGTTCATAATATGTGTTCAAAATCATAATTTAAACTAATACTTTTTATTTATCACTTGGACAGGTCTTGGACGGTTGTGGATTATGCTGGGGGTCATCATCGCCCCCCCCAATGGCATCCTCGGCCTGCTGTGCAGGGAACACTTCTCTGGACTGGTGGAGTACGCCGGAGTGACGGGCCCAGCCTTCACCTTCGACCACTACGCCGTCGCCCCCGATGCAGTAGACCGGGACGGCCGGGAATTCAATAACAAGGCGGAGCGGGTGAAGCAAGAGCTATGGGTAAGTCTTAGTATAATGTAAAATATGTCGCATTCATTGCAAATTCTTGAAATAATGTATGGATACATCATTTTTGTATGCAGGATTTCTTCAGATGTGAGGCTGGATACGAGGCTAGGGCGGATGTGGTGGCCACCACGAGCTGTAAGAAGCTCGTCGTGGACATGCACTATAAGGCCCAAATCCAGGCCATCGTCACCTACCACGGCTCCGTCCTTGGGGAGAGGGTGACCAAAACTCAAGCCCGAACCATGTCGTTGACTAGGGACCAGTACCTGCAGGTAAAGTCATGCATGTTTGGTACCAGTACTCCATGCATGAATTTTATTTTATCTTCTGATATGCACTTTACGTGTTTACTTTGTAGATGATTCCACATTGGTGCACCACACATCCTCTGTGCTGGGAGCAGATGGTGGATAGGTGGTGTTCGGCTGAGTGGGACGAGGCGCACACCGCTAGCCGGGAACGGCGTATGATGATGCAAGGTCCCTCCCACCACCAAGGCAGCCGGAGCCTGGGCCAATATGCCGAAGCATGGGTACGCCCTCTTTTTTATTTAGGTATATAGCACTTGATTAGATATTATTTCTAACTATCTCGTTGGTTTTCTTGTAGTCGGCGTCACATGGTGGCCGGCCTTGCTCCACCTTCTCGGCCTATGCTATGGCCCATAAGGGCAAGGCAACGTCCGACGTCACCTACAACCCGGATGACGGGCCCGAGGCCTACGCCAACCCCGCCGTCTACAGCCGCCTTCATGACTACACCGCCATGGCACAGGAGGTCCATGGCCCAGACTATGATCCGAGCACCGAGCCGATCGACCCTGATGTGCTCATGAGGGTCGGAGGAGGCAAGAGACATGGGCGGTACTGGATTGTCGACGGGGCAATCGACTCGTCCTCCACTCCCACTCTGTCTCAGGTGAGAGCAAGGAGCATGGGCTCGAGTCCAGCCATACGACCTCGGCACGACAGCTCACAGCAGCGCATACAGCAACTCAAGGTTAGTGCTTCTGTAACTCGTCCTTCCTTGAGTTTTATACCTTCTCTTTGAGTTACTATAACGTTGGCTTGTAATATTACAGACCCAACTAGAAGAGATGCAGGTGAGGATAATGGTGAAGCGGGCGGGGACTGATCAGAGGATGGCAGATATGTTCCAGTACATGCAGAGCCTTAGCGCCGCACAGGGTTTCGCTCCGCCACCTCCATTGTTCCCTGCAGTTGACCCTGTTGTGTTCCATACTCCTGTGAGTATCAAAATTGTAGTTAGATGTTGGTAATGCATCTGGTTTAACACATGCAATCTCTTCTCTGTGCAGGGTCAATCTGGTGCCGCATCCAACAACCCTCCTGAAGGGTTGAACCCAACGCAGCACCAGACCAACCGCCCACCTCCATGAGTTTTATGTTTTCAGTGTTGAATACTTATGTCTGTGTGTTTGAAGACTTCAAAACTTGTGTTAGTCACTTATGTTTGTGTTGGATACTTATGTCAGAGCTTGAGACGTATGAGACATGTTTGTGTTGGGTACTTGTGTTGAACACTTATGTTTGTGATGTATATTTATGTTTGTGTTGGCTATTTATGTTTGTGATGATATATGTGATGTATATATGTGATATATATGTGATATCTTTTGTTTGTGTGGATGGAATACAAAAAACAAATAAAAAAGGTGCATACTGGTCACTTTGCCGAGTGTAACACTCGGCAAAGAGGTTGTTTGCCGAGTGTCAAGACCATAGCACTCGGCAAAGAACCAAGACCTGGGCATCGGTATAGGTTCTTTGCCGAGTGTAATGTCTGTGGCACTCGGCAAAGAGGCACACTTTGCCGAGTGCCGCACGTAGCACTCGGCAAAGAGCCTGACATGAGGACCCTCCCTGGCGGGTCCTTTGCCGAGTGTCCCAGGTGGCACTCGGCAAAGGTAACTCCTTTGCCGAGTGTCATCCGTGACACTCGGCAAAGACGCCGTCTCCGTCACCCGTCGCCGTAACGGCTGCTTTTCTTTGCCGAGTGCTCCCTGGCACTTGGCAAACTTCTTTGCCGAGTGCCTGAGAAAAAGTACTCGGCAAAGAAGGCTTTGCCGATGCACTGTTTGCCGAGCCTTCTTTACCGAGTGCCACACTCGGCAAAGCCTATGTCGAGTGTTTTTAAGGCTTTGCCGAGTGCTTCGGGCACTCGGCAAAGCGCTCGTTTCCGGTAGTGAGCTAAGGATGTTCCTTTTTATGGTGTGTTTACTTCTAAGAATGATCCTTTTTATGGCGTGTGTTTTTAGTAAGTTTTGATCTATAAGGCCGTATGTAGGAGACTACAAAAGACTGGAACTTTTTTTGTTTCCATTATCTAAAAAAACCTAGCTACAAAAAATAATATATGTAGAGTCTTGACGTCATATCTAATTAGATCATCACCTAAATAATATCAAATATGGGACAGAATCGACCACATGAATAATTACTACCGCAAACATTTCACTTCCTTAGCTGGCGTCAAGGCAAGGTCTACCATCAAGGGATGACAAATAGACATTATCAAAACTAGAAGTTGATATACATAACAATGCAATAAAGATGTAGACAGTGAAATAGACGTGTTGGTGACCATAGCCAGAAGGGAGGGGAAAGCATACCATTGAGGTTATCATGATGTGCTCATTAATCAGTTACTTGCTTATGAAACAAAACCATATATGGGGCCATGTCCATTTGATGCAGGCCTTTCGGCCGGTAGTAACAGTAGGATAGAATGGAGGCTCTCATGTGATGCATCATCATTTTGTCTGTTTGGAAGCACTGCAAGTGTAAGCTGGAAAAAGGAATGTTGACACTGTTCTAATAAGAATTACTATTGATAGTAAGGTTCTAATAAGAGGCAGGCCCACAAAATATGCATAAAGATGCCCAGAGTTAGTTAAGGCTAGCAGTTTTACATATTTTAATACATTATTTTGGGTTATGGTTGTTGTA
Organism: Zea mays; assembly: GCF_902167145.1. Classification (NCBI taxonomy): domain Eukaryota; kingdom Viridiplantae; phylum Streptophyta; class Magnoliopsida; order Poales; family Poaceae; genus Zea; species Zea mays. The sequence continues at coordinate 44,555,152 of NC_050099.1, read as the reverse complement.
TTGTGAAAAACAATTACCATGCTATTCAAAAGTGCATTGTTTTTTTCAAGAGTGGTTCTGTGGCATCGGATCTCAGATAATGCGGATGAAAAAGTTGACTCATACATGCAAGAGTACAAATCTGCTCCTAGTTGTATGTTATAGTAATTACCATGCTATTTTTTAGAAAGCATGAACTTTTCAAGAGTGGTCTTGCAGCGTCAGATCTCAGATCTTGCGGATGGAAAAAATGTTGACACGAACATGTTGAGAGTGCAGATCTGTTTCTAGCTCTATATATAGTAATATCATGCCTTACTAAAGAATTTCTTAAAGTCTGAGAAATTGCAGCTGCTACCTCTTCTGAGTTGTCTGAGGCTAACCATAAACAATTTGAAGAAATTACAGAGCAAAATAATAAGCAGTAGAAATATGTAATACTAAGCACTGGAACATTGAATTAATACATCACAATAAAAAGAATAACCAAACAGAATGAACCTATCAGCTTGTTTATAGCAGTTTGAGCGATTTCACATATTGATGAGTCGTAGGCAGGAAGAAACAACCAGAGCTTGATCTTCTCATATGCAATTGTAGCAAAGTCATGTGGTATATATTATCCAAGCCTGATTTTATGTTGAAAGAAAAATGGTCAGAAATTTATAAGCCAGAGTTATGCTCTCCTTGAGATGGATCCCATGGACCAACAAAGGAAATACTCCAAGTACTTAGGAAACCTTCACTCTATAAGTGAAGATATGATGAAAGCACGATGTTATTAAGAGCATTTTTTGCTCGGCTCTTGAACTGAAATAAGAATGTGTATACACAAAACAATCAAATGATTCCAAACATAAATAATGAATGTCCGAAGACAACTAAGATAAAGCACAAAAGGCCATCAAAGAAGCATATACAACACTTTCTCTTAGATGTTGCAGTTGCATCAGGTTCGTAGGAAGAAACTGAAACCAAGAAACTGTGTAGAGTTGCCCTGTTAGGGCAAAATATAACCATAGGAATAAGGAATAAGTATCTCATTCATATCTCATTCATGATATGAAAGCAAGGTAGTCATATTTGCTGGATGGCTCAAGAAAAACTTATGAGTCACAACTTCTGGGTTTCAGAATGTAAAATGAGTTGCCATGAGTTGTAAAATGTTGTGATCACAAATTCATGGCATTTCTTGCTCCTCCAGATCTCAAAATGCATCTTTAGAGATTGTTTTTTCTTTACAACATATGTGTGGTACTTGAAAAGAAATTTTTGCCTCATACAATTGTCATTTGAATTGTTGCCTCAAATAATTGTCATATAAACAATGACACTAAGAACTGCACTATGCTGTTAAAGAAAATTTTGGAAAGAAAAACAAATGGAAACGACTGAGAAATAGATGATGTTAATTACTTAGCAAGAGGATACAATTAAATCCAAAAGTGAAAGCAAGCATAATCCAAAATGAGAAAGTGCAAATTTGTTTAGCTGCACAAATGGAGCCACATCAGATATCCAGAGAATAGAATAAACATGAGTGAGGATTAGGAGTAAGGTCTGACTTACTTTAGAAATATTGGTCGACACAGTTCCTGCTAGTGTTCCTAATAAGAGCAAAAGGATAAAGAGGTCACACACAAAAAAACTATGGTTGGGTCTAAGGTTTAAGTCAAATCAACGTTCACTGTCATGACTATCAGGGTCGTGTGGAAAGGGGAGGCATTTGTATGCCATAATTTGTACTTGTGACTTGTTCCCTTCAAAAATAACACGAGGCATGGATGGACAGGTGCTACAAACAAGCAATCATCTAGTAGTAATAGCAAGCAACGACGAATTAACACAACTATTTTCTAGTCTATTTCAAGAAAAATACACCGGAATATCGGGAGAATTTCCCACAACAATTTTTTGAGTATTGGCAGGGAACAAAGGAATAAACCATTTTTTTTTGTTTTTGATGATCTCTATCTCTTCATCTCAAATATCCACAGTATCATGTATCCACATATCTCCCTACAAATGGCTACAGATACCGATAAAAAAGGGACCAAAAATGCTATAATGTCAATCTCCTTTTTTTGGTCATTAATTAATGCTTAAAAATGCATGGCATTTTCAATCAGAGGCTATGAGAAGAGTTACTTCCATGTGTGCAAACCCTACTTGCTCGTTGCGTGGCCACATACTTTCTCTACACGAAAAGAGGATTAGAATCTGCACAACACAAATAGAAAAACAAGGAGGTGGGCGACCCCTTTTTCACTAAATAAAAAAGATTTGGGGGAACGAATCAGTGGGAAAGCAGAAAAGTAAACTAAAATGCACTGAACAAAAATGTTGAAGCAGCACCAAAAGATTTTATGTATTCTATTTTTGAAGAATATGCTGCTCCGCAAACGACGAAACTGCAATTAGCAAATAGAGGATGATCTCATCGACAAAGAACACGCCTAGACAACGTCATAGACATCGTTTCTGTCCGGCACGAACCCTAAAACCGCGAAGCCGAGCAAACACTGAGCAAAACGATTCAAGAAATGGGATCCGAACATGATAAACAGAATTTGCAGCAGTCGTGGGGAAAATGAATGTAAGGCCCAAAATGTGTATAAAAATAATAATAAAAAAAATAAATATATGAATAAATAAAATAGTAAATTTAGATTTCTCAAATTATACTTGAGTGTTGAATGTTGAGGACTGAATTTTGAAAACCAAGCACTATTTTGGAAAAGAAGTAATAGAAAAGTTTTCTAATCAACTAAATGATTATGCATAACATTAAGTGATGCACCATAAGCATTTATTTACATGGATATTTACTTCTAAAGTAACTCTTACTTCCTATCCCACATCCCAATTACTATTTTTCTGAAAAGAAAGAAAACAATACGAGTGTGTCTCATATTTCAAACATTTATCAAACAAATAAAATAATTAGAATAAATAGATATCTACTTCACAATGATTGATTTTAGTGGGAATCACAATTAAATTATTAAACTTCATCTGAGATGGGAATTTGAATCTAAATCAAAGGTGCACTTAAGGAATTGGAAATCATATATATAAAGCAAGAGAGAAAATACTATGCAAAACAAAATAAACTTATAAAAAAATAAATTTTCCCATACTATGTTCGAATTGAACATGTAACCTATGGACAAATTTTTCCACAATGTTTGAATTTAAATTTGAGTTAAAGATGTGAATTTAGAAAGGAAGAAAATAGAAACAGAAAATAATAAAAGGAAACTAGAAAAAATGAAGTTTGGACTCAATTCTCCGTTGTCGGCCCACCTCGTGATTTCTCCCCGCGGCCCAACTCGTTCCACCGGCCCAAGTCCTCCTCTGCGCCGCGCACTCGCGCCACTGGTGGCTCAGGCCCACCCAACAGTCACACACCCCAACTTTTTTGCATTTTAGCCCTTTTGAGGTTTCTTTTGCACAATTATGCCCTTTGTAGTTTCATTTCAAAAAATGGACCCTTACCTCGGCGCCGTCATCATTGGCGCCGAGGTAACACATAGTGGCGCCAACATAATTGGCGCCAACTTTTCCTACGTGGCAGCCGATGTGGCAAGTCTCAGGGGGTCGGCGCCATAGATCTTGGCGCCGACCCCCCTGGATAGCACCGGACCCCACCGTCAAGGGGGGTCGGCGCCAAGATCTATGGCGCCGACCCCCTGGGACTTGCCACATCGGCTGCCACGTAGGAAAAGTTGGCGCCAATGGTACTGGCGTCGATGTGTGTTACCTCGGCGCCAATGATGATGGCGCCGAGGTTAGGGTCCATTTTTTGAAATGAAATTGTAAAGGGTATAGTTGTGCAAAAAAAACCCAAAAAGGGCTAAAATCCAAAAAAGTTGGTCACACACCGTCCGCGGCTCTCAGCACCCACGTGTCAGTCGCCTCCCCGCGTGCGCTTCCCTTTTTCCAGTCACCGACTAGCGGGCCGCGGTCAATGCCTCTCCAGCCGCTCACCGTGTTGCTTCACTGGCGTGCGGACCCTCGCTCGTCAACTCTCATCTCACCGGCGCTCGGGCCAACCTTGTCAGGCGCATCTTACTCCTCCGTTCTTCTCGGTCGCGGCTGGAAACAGAAAATCGCGGCGACCGGGTCACCGATCCCTCCTATCTCCTCGGCCTCGTCCCATGTATGCGAAGCAAGGACGCCGCCCCGGGGTCATCCAGCAATTGCGCCTGCGCGCGCGTTGGGGAAGCCTGGCATGCAGCGAGAGAGGAGATCCGCCGTTGGCGGGCACGCAGTCGTGGCCGCCATGGATGTTGGTTGACCCGGAAATCTCGGAGGGAGGTTACTGGGGGAGATAAAATCCGTTCCGTGACGACCTTAAAGCGGAGCGCCGAGTCTTCACCTCTTCTCCCTCTCGTCGTATGATACTGCCGCGGCTAAACCCACGAAAGATCGGACCACTCGCACTGACGCCGGCGACCTCCTTCTGTGACGACGTTCCGGTCTCTGCGCGTTGCCGTGGGAGTGCGTCGGGACCTTGGGTGGCCGCCCGTGTCCTTGGGACGGACCAAGCGCCTCTGGTGCTCGCGTGATTTCTCGTCGGTCGACGGGGAGGGGGCCGTGCCGCGCATCGTCGCAGACCGCACCGCGTCCATCGGCATTGTTGGTGAGAACTCTTCGCCCCAGTTCGTTTTTGCCTCCGCATAGAGTAGAGTTCGGCCGATGGGAGCTTCGGGCGCGGGGAGATGGGATTTGGGTGCGCGGCAATGGCCGCCGCCGTCGGCTCTGGTGCGCCGCCGTAGTTCGGCGATGGGAGGAAAGTGAGGCAATCCTGGCCGTTGATCCATTGTTGGGCGCCCGTGATCAGTTTTTAGTTTGGTCGGGCGCGGTGTGGCGTTGATCGGGGATCCAACGGTTAGATATGGATCGGGCAGAAGTTAAATCGCGGCTGGTCGATCTCGATCGGACGACTCGGGATTATAGGGAAATTGTGTCGTCGACTGATGTAATCTGGATCGTGCGTTTTAGATCTGACGGCCCATCCACGTCAATAACCATTCGGCCATGCCTTTATGCAAAAGAGACCTCCCATTTGTCCATAATCAACCCGCAGTACCCCTCACTATGTTCTGAGTCTGCGGGGTTTTGCAGATTAAACCCCCGACTCTCTGGGTTTTGATTCGCAGTCCGGATAATAAGGAAAGCCTTATAAATAATATCAGAAATTGATTTTCAACACAAAAATAATTATAGAAACTTGAAAAATTCATATAAAATTCATTTTTCTTCTTTTCAGTTCATTCCAGTTCCTATAATTTTATAATATTCTTTTTTATTAATTAGTGCCATTGTTTTGACATAAAAGTCACATTAAAGATTTATATCCTATTGAATCTTGTACAAAACACATCGAATCTTTAGAAATTCATAACTTAAAATCTATAAATCCGATTTGATCCGTTCAAGTTGCATTAGTCTCGTATAAATATTTTCTATACAATAACAATATTTATTATATCATGACTCATTCTTTTATAATTAAATCTTTATTTAACTTATGTTGGATAGCCTTGTTAATCTACTTATCATTATAATCTATTAAAATATGATTTATGGCCCATTTATAACTTAGATCAAAGTTAGTTAATTATTTATAAGATATTCTCTTATATGATTTATATTCACCAACTTATAATATAGTTTAACATTTTAATCACATAAATCCTCCATGAAATCATAACTCCTTAACCATGACTCCGGCCACTACCTCATCTGATTCGTGTTTTCTTTTCGATTATTGTGTTTTATGCCAACCGCATGTATTATTTACGCTAGAGATTGTATGATTTTCTGCTTGAACACGGAGTTTGTATATCAGTTTGCTGCGTGCATATTTTTTTCATGCACATTGGAAAGGCAATTCTTTAATTTATGTTGTTCGTAATTATCATTAAAAATCAAATCAAATCACTTATGTTCGTAAATGTCAGATTTTTACGTCTGCCATAAAACTGTCACTAATTTTTACTGGCGTTCTTAGTTGAACCGATATATTATGCTACACAGTGTAAGTATTTATGCGACGTTGTATAAGAATATATGGTCTATGTGACTCATGTCATCCAATTTTTTGCGCGCATGAACTGGAAAAGAAAATATAATCCAAAATTTGCGTGCATGCAATGGAAACCCCCACGATTTGCCATAATTTTTGGATCTCTATAAAAATAGAAAACGCATGCATGCGGCTGCCATGTTTTTCGGATCTTCCATAAAAATAGGATCATAATAACAATCTACTAGAGCTATCAACCTCTCACATTGGATCGATATTTATGCTTATAATTTAGAGATTTTATGCTCAAAACTTAAGGTTTTTACGCTCCAACGCGTCCACCAGTGAACAACATGACAAATTTTTTACGCAGTGTACCGAATTGCATAAATACCTATATCGTGTAGTATAATTAGTATCAATATATATCATAAAAGGGCGTACCCAGTGCCGTAGGCTTCCCGCACTGTGCGGGGTCTGGGGAAGGGTATCTTTAAGCGCCAAGCCTTACCCGCATAATATGCAGAGGCTGGGGCTCGAACCCGGGACCTTCCGGTTACAGACGGTAGGCTCTACCGCTGCACCAGGCCCGCCCTTCTATCAATATATATCATAAACTAGTTCTAATGTGTTTAGCTGCATTGCTGTTGGAGGGATCCTATATTTATAAAGGAAAAACATTAAATACGATTTTTTGTTTCTATGCATGCAATTCATTTCTTTTCATTGACATTCTTTCCATTATAAATTTGTGTGCATGCAGCTGGTAACAGATTTTTACGCAGTATATCGAATTATATAATTATCTACACAGTGTAGCACATTTAGTATCAATATATATCATAAAATGGTCCTTACGCGTCTAGCTGCATGTGTGTTGCAGCGATCTTAAATTTATGGAGAAAATAAAACATTTAAAAATAGAAACCACAACACATATTTTTCCTAAATTTACGCGCATGCATGGAAACGTGTTTGACTCGTGCATGCATTTTTTTGCGCGCACAGATGTGGGGCGGGTGGCGCAACCGACAGCTACGCTGGATTGAATATATATATATATATATGGAGTACCACGCACGATCCGTTCTCTTACGTCTAGAGAGGGTCCACTACTAGTATTCGTAGGCAGAAGCATAGGCTAATCAAAGTGACCGATTTTTTTGTATTTTAGCCATTTTTCGGAAAAAAATTCACGTTTAGATCTTAAAAAAATTTAATGTCATTTTTGGACCCTTTGCTCGGCGCCATAGCCTATGGCGCCGAAGTAACACAGCTCGGCGCCATAGGCTATGGCGCCGAGGTCGTGTTGTGTTGGCACAACACGGACGCGTGGCGTCGACGTGGAACCAAGCTCGGCGCCACAGATCTTGGCGCCGAGCTCGGTTGTGTTATTAAAATATTTGTTGCAGACATGAGCACAAAGCCCAGCTAGCCCACTTGGTAGAGCACAAGGCTTCTAACCTTGTAGTCGTGGGTTTAAGCCCCATATTTTGCATTTTTATTTGTTTTTCTTTTGTTTATGTTGCTGGTGTGTCCGCTCAAATTTATTTCTCGCCTAGATTTTTTTATCATTGTCACTACTCATTTTTTAAATAACTCATTAGGTATATTTTTTTTCTTGGGTTTTTTCGAAAAATGGCTAAAATATAAAAAAATCGGTCCACCCCACCACACGGCCTGTTTCACTTTATTTCACCGATTCTCTGCCGTCTCATGTGATGGCACTTCATTCCTTCCTTCATGCTGTTCTTTCTTCCTTTTTTCAAGAAAAAAAAGACGACCATATCGTCAATTGGTGCAAAAACCTACGTGGTGTTTGTTTCTGCAGAGAGACCTAGAGTTGTTTTTTTACCCCTGCCTAGCTTATTACTTGGTTTGTAAATACTTGTGTTATGTTGCAGGCGTCTGCATATGAAGCGGAGTTGAAAGAAATGGAGGGGCAGTCCAGGGAAGAGTATATTGGGTCCTTAAGGAGGTAGCTCTTGAATTTCATCACCCACCCCCCCTCCCCCAAAAAAAAAGTGTTTCACTTTATTTTTTAGGAATTAAAAAGTGCTATAATTGATTCCATGGAATTGTTTGAACAATAGCGAATCACACCCATGTGCTTAACCAAATAACCAGGTCCATGTGCTTTATTGCTTTGCGGGCTTTACTGCACAGTGCACACGTTTATTTTTGGAAGCTAGGAAATGAGTTCGTGCATGGACGCTTTTGTGCTGGCAGCAAAAGCCCCAAGACAAAAAAATATACCTAATGAGTTATTTAAAAAAATGAGTAGTGGCTAGATAAAAAAAATCTAGGCGAGAAATAAATTTGAACGGACACACCAGTGACATAAACAAAAAAAGAACAAATAAAAATGCAAACTGTGGGGCTTGTACCCACGACCACAAAGTTAGAAGTCTTGTGCTCCACCAAGTGGGCTAGACAGGCTTTGTGCTCATGTTTGCAACAAATATATTAATAACACAACCGAGCTCGGCGCCAAGATCTGTGGCGCCGAGCTCGGTTCCACGTCGACGCCACGCGTCCGTGTTGTGCCAACGCAACACGACCTCGGCGCCATAGCCTATGGCGCCGAGCTGTGTTACTTCGGCGCCATAGGCTATGACGCCGAGCAAAGGGTCCAAAAATGACATTAAAATTTTTTAAGATCTAAACGTGAATTTTTTTCCGAAAAATGGCTAAAATACAAAAAATTCGGTCAAAGTGACTGCCGGAATAGGAGCCGTCGATCGCATATTTGCATGCACAATTAATTCCCTTGCCACGCGCGCCTTGATTGCATGCATCTGCCCCATCTCCCTATCGCCTGAAATACCTGCTGGGCCTAATTACTAAGTTGGGTCGCGGCCCGACTGACATAGCAGACCAGCAGTAGCGTTAGCGTGATGCGGTATATCATTAGTCCCACCTCACCTATCCAATAGCACCAATGCACAAACTCTTCTATATAAAGAGACAGAGGGCGCTGGGATCAAGCATAAGGATCTGTCTTACTTATGCAGTCTAGTTTAATTAATTGAATTAATTTATTGTTATTTTTTGGTAAATTCCGAATCCTAAAATTCGGTATAAATTCTGATAATTGCTTCCGTTTTAGATTCGAAAAAGTATAATCTGTGGCGCCCAACGGTACTCATACTCAGCGCCCCCAGACCGCGAGGAGTTGTCGGCGGCGGCCACGAGTGGCGTGCATATTGCAGTGACGTCCCGAAGGATTCATCACTCCACAACCGTTGTGTCCGAGGCTTCGACAGCGGAGGCCGTAACGTGAGTATTCTCGCTGCTGTTCTTCTGCAGTCTAATTTAGATTCAGCCCTTGTTAGCTTGTGAATTGGTGTTCAACCTCACCTGACTTGTTAGGATGCAATCGGAAGCGCCGATATCGGACTATTGTGTTCTCCAGTTCGACCTCGAAGATTCGGAGACAAAGAACATCGCCATCGGGCACTCTATCAGCTACGATGATATCTCCTTAGGGGGACACCTCTGGGGGATTAACTGCTACCCTCGTGGGGATAGGGAAGAGGAAAAGGGCGAGTACTTTTCCTTATTCCTCTACCTTATTGGCGACTCAAAAGGCAAAGGCGTCAATGTCATCTTCCATGTTTTTTGTCTGGAAAGAGAAGGCGAAGCATCTGCCTTCTCCAGTTTCTCCGATGATAAGAGGCTAGCCAAAGTGTTCTCAAGTAAATGCCCCGAATACCCTGAAGGCCACCGAAGCCATGGGTGGCATAAGTTTATGAAGCGAAGCGTTCTTGAGTCATTCTTTATAGTAAATGGTAGGGTGACGCTTATATGTACCATCATGGTTCTGGGTGCCGGCACCATTCCAGTGCCACCCTCCAACATAAGTTCTGATCTTGGTTGTCTGCTCAAATCCAATGTCGGTACAGATGTTTCATTCATTCTTAAAGGCAAGATGATCCAGGCTCACCGTGCTGTTCTCGCTGCCCGCTCGCCAGTCTTCAAAGCTCAGCTATTTGGCAACATGGCCGACGCCACAGCGTCATCCATCACACTGCAGGACATGGAGCCAGCAACTTTTGAAGCTATGCTTGCCTTCATGTACACAGATGAGATGCCTGAAGATAACGAGCTTGGAGGCTCTCCCACTCAAATGGTGCAGCATCTGCTTGCTGCGGCTGACCGCTATGCATTGGACAGACTGAAACTGATGTGTGCTCGGAAGCTATGGGACATTATTTCGATGGATACATTTGCTTCTACTCTAGCCTGCGCCTATATGCACAGCTGTGCAGAGCTGAAGAGCAAGTGCATTGGCTTCTTTGCCGTGGAGAATAATTTCAAGAAGATAGTGTTCACAGCTGGTTTCATATGGTTGGTGCAGGAATTTCCCGATCTTGCTGATGAGCTGAAAGAGACAATTGGGATATAGTACAACATGCTGAAACCTCTACGTGTATATAGTCTACGTATTCAACCGTGGATTCACTGTGTGCCATTTTGGAACTATGTATGGTTGATCTTGTTACCATATTTCTTGAATTGCTGATCTTGTAGATTTCTAAGCATATAGGAATTAGGATAGGTAGTTTTGTGGACGAACTGAATGCCTGATCTTGGTACCATATTTCTTCAATTCCTGAATGAAGATGCTGCAAAGGATTACTGATATGGTTGGCAAGGTGGGTGGTAGTGGTACTGGCAGACAATTCAGGTGCAAAGCCACAGAGGATATGCTAAACTAGCAGACTAGTTCATTTTTTGGGTTTTATTTGTGTAAACATAACCTTAATCCCCTAGATAATATAAAGTGTATGTTGCGATTATAAAATACCTATGGTATCGCAATTTGTTGTAATTTGGTTTATTTTACCTTTGCTATTTGATTCATGGAACAATTGGATTTATACCATTAAAAGATCCAAACTTTAGATATATACCATGGACCCCACATGTCATTGACTCATGTGGACCCACATGTAAGTGAGATAGTAATGGTATGGATCCAAAGTGGTGATCTTTTAATGGTATGGATCCAAATTTCCCTTGATTCATTTGAGAACTGGAAGTCTGGAAGTAATGTCGCGTTGACATGCATTGGAGGCTTAGAAAACACCCTGTCTTGTGTATCAAGATGTATATTTAGACAGTGAGTTGGTAGTATGTATTTTACTCTTTGTGGCCTTGGTTTATGTGAAGCTCCTCTATTTATAGATGAAATTAGGTTTATGTGACGTTCCTCTATTTTATTTATAGATGAATTTAGGGTTTCAGGTAAAAATATATGTGAAGTGCCTTGATTGCCATATTCGAAGTGTTTGATCAAATAAAAACTCTCAAATACACAAATAAAATTGCAAAAAACTCGTTATCTTGGGTATTTAAGCTTGTCACTGTTGTAGAAAACTTAAAGATCTGATTGTTTGTGAGTATAAACTAGACAGATTTTTCGTCTCACCATAAATAAGTACATCCGACCTGCCTTAAGTGTAAGACCTAAAATTGGCAGAAAAAATATCATAAAATAATAAAATAAAGAAATAGATATATTTATAATAGTGTTCTAGAATTTTTGAAAGTCTTGGGAAAATTTACTATGACCTTTCCTAATAAAATAATAATGTTAATTTAGTAGCCACTAGATAAATAATGAGGAGAGGCAACCCTTGCTTATAATCTGTGGTGATACATCCTATTATAATGAGGTATCATAATTTAATTTTGATCTCAAAATTTTAAATTGAAAACATAAAAGAGAAAATGAGGAAAGAAATTGTGATTGAATCATTTATTACTAGAATTATATAAGGGGAAGGAGAATAAATACTAATACTGAAAATAGTAGCGTATATATTCATAATTGAATCATATTTGATACTGGGAAGTTGAACTTCAAAATAGGAAATTTGAATTTGAATTGAATATTGTAAACTTGAAATAAAGAAAATAAAAAAAACAAAGGGAAAAGAATAAACTAAAACGGATTCGGCCCAGCTCCACCCGTCTGCCTTGGCCTAATGGGCCAAATGCACATCCGCGCGGCCCATTTCTCTTTCCATCCCCTTTTTCTTCGGTCAGCCGCTTCCAGTGGGCCCGACTAGTCAGGTCTTCACACGCGCGCGGCCGTGATCCTCCTCTTCGCAGCGTCGACTCTGTCTAACCGGTGGGCCCGTCAGGTCGGTATTCTCTTCTCCGCAGGAATCGCGCACGTTTCTGTCCCCGTCCGCGTTACGCCATTGCCGGCGAGATTCCCGCAAGCCTGGGACCGAGCCTCCCCCTTGACTCGTGGCTCACACTGGTGGCTGGGGTCCTCTCCCTCGTTTCGCACCGTGCGCAATTGAATTCGCGGTGTCCGGGCGTCATTGCGGACCAATCCGCGTGGGGGAGGCGAGTCCACCGCATGCGCAACGGCCGCCGCGCGTTTTCCGCCGCCGCAATACTAGCTGGCCAACAACCCTCACGAGACCTCGCAACATCAACAAATCGGAGACCAGTTCTGAGGTATAAATCCTCGACGTCGTGTGACCTCTCGCCATCATCGCGGAGCTGCCGGGTCAACACCAATCAAACAGCGCACCTTCTGTTCATCTTCAGAGAGTTGGGGGATTGTGCCTTGTGTCAGCACCGTGCGGGGCGGGCTATCGCTGGCAGTGGAGGGCACCCGGGAGACCGAGAATTTCTCGACGTCGGTCGCCGCCGCCATTGATCCGCTCCTCGTCGTGCTCATGTGCGTCTGCGTCATCCACTGAGGTGAAAGCACATCCATGTAGTTTGCCTTTTCCTTCTCAACGTGTAGCACTGGTTATAATCGAATTTGGGGCACTAAACTACATTCCGCCGCGCGCCAGCCAGTGTCTGCCACCACCGCGTTTGGCCAGTGTTGGGGGCGGCTAAGATTAAAACATCCATACCCCTTTGGATGCTTTGAATCGGGACCGCTAGTTGTTAATCCTAGGGTTCAGGTTAGTTTCGTCCATGGCCATCCCTTGTCCGCTGATATGTGATCCGAGGGCCACAAGTGCAGATTGGTTCACTTTAAGTTAGGTTCAATCTGGGCCATCTAGATCAGATCGGGCGGCCCTGGATGGAGGATACCCCTTCGCGGTGTCTATTTTTCTAAAGAGCCCCTCCGTTTCTGGCATATGAACCCCCTGTATTTATCTGCTTTTATGCACTCGGTCCAGGGAATTGAGAATTTAGGAAATCGATTATAGAAATTGATTTTTAACTCAAGAATAATTCTAGAAACTTGTAAAATGCATATAAAATTCATTTTAACTCCTTTTTGACTCATTCCGGTTCCTATAATTTTGTAATAATATTGTTTATCGACTGGTGTCTCTGTTTTAACATAAAACACATATTAGAATTGATCACTCAATTAATCTTGTAACAAATAGATAAAGCCTTTAGAGATTCGTAACTCCTTTGTTCTAATTCCGATTTGATCCATTCAAGTTGCGTTAGTCTCGTACAATTATCTTCTATGCATTAACAACATTTATTATACCATGTCTCATTATTTTATGATTAGATCTTTAATTAACTTATGTTGGTTAGTCTTGTTAATGTGCTCACCATTATCCACCAATATATGATTTATGGTAAATTTATAACTTAGATTAAAGTTGAGATAATTATTTATAGAATAACCTCTTATATAATTTATATTAACCAATTTATAATATAGTTTAACATTTTAATCACATAAATCCTCTATAAAATCATAACTCCAATCTTAGTGGATCTCGATCTCGTAGCTTCGCGTAGATCATTATGATTCAGTTTATTCTTATATTTGGTGTGATATTAATTTTATCTATACCATGTTTGTTTGTATTGCTACGACTAGCAGTGAGGTTACGAGGATATGAAGAATCACCCTGGTAACTGGAATCTCAAGTGCCAGGCAACTTGTGCCTTTGATCACTTTTGTTTACCCAATAATGTTCTTTAATATCACTTGTTCATGCATAAGTTTAACTTTGATGGGACCCAATAGGTTACCCTAGTCTGATTATCTTTTACCTTGTTTACCCCTAAATCACTTGGGTAGTTTTGCTATTGCCTTTTATGGTTTTGGGTTAATATTTCATTATATCCATGTTCCAATTATTATGTTATTTTATTTATGTTCATATAAAGATCATTATCTTTAATTGGAACATGGAGCTTAACTTGAGAAACACGTGCCATCATAAGGGTGGAATGGGACACCCTTGGCTAACTAATTAGGAAAGCTCGTGGAAGACTAGGGCAATAGGGGAGTTGCATGCAAGGAGGTTCTCAGTTGATTTTGCTACGATGGCAGACAGACGAGAGATTCTTGCAAGTGCTCTTCCCATAAACTGTACCGGGTTTTCGGAAGCTAGTGGAACTTTGTAAAGGCCTCGTAGTGGATCCCTAGCCATTCACCTCGGTAGTGTCTAAGGGTCTAACTAACCCTGACGACATGGGATACACGACTTGTGGGTACAAGGTACAACATCTGCAGAGTGTAAAACTGGTATACTAGCTGAGCTCACGGTCATGAGCAGCTCAGGACTCTCGCATGATTAATTTATGGAACTTAAATTTAATTTGTCATATGCATTGCATGAGATTATTTATTAATTTTGTTCTATTATTTATTATGGTTTGGTATTTACTTACACTTAGTAACTGCTAATAAAACTTTGACCAACGTATAAAAGCAATGCTCAGCTTCAACCTTTATTTTGTTGATCAACCTTACACTTCACATGAACTCCCACCTTTGGCGAGTTCATACCACATTATTCCCCACAACTTGTTGAGCGATGAACTTGTGTGAGCTCACCCTTGCTGTCTCACACCCCCACATGTTAAGAACAGGTGGTTCGAGAGGAGCCACACAACGAGGAGTTCGATTCGATCTAGGTGGCGTCTCCCAGTTGACTTGCGCCAAGGATGATCCTTAGTTCGTGTTATATTTATCTTTTATTTTTGTAAAACTTCCGCTATGTAATAAGTACTCTGATTATATTATGACATTTATCTCTATACACTATGTTATTATATATGTTGTTTTCTTTGACGCATGTATGAGATGCACCCGGCTTTGTACCTTAAATCCGGGTGTGACATTAAGTGACCTTAATTGTCTCTAACTCGATAGTTATGTGACTCCCGAAAACAGCCGAAACCATTGAGCAATATAGCTCACGAAAATGGTTACATTTTGAAAATTACTCTGAAACCACATTACTTTAAAAATCTACATAAAAATTGGGCCCAATAAAAACAAAATGGGACTCAATGTCTAGATTGCCATGTTTGACGTGCCGAAGCAAACAAAAAGTCAAGGAATAAAAAAAACTCGTAGCCCGGTGTATTTGAGCTGTTTACAGGTGTAAAAAATCATAGAACTCATTGTTTGTGAGTAAAAACTAGCTAAAAGTAATTGTCTCAGTATGTGTACATCCTACTTGCCTTAAAAGTAACATAAGAATGTTTGGCACTCGCTAATTATGAGACTGTAAAATACCTAGAACAAGTGAGCTATAATTCATGAAAAATATTGAAAACTTAAAAACCGGTCTAAGAGCACGGGACTTGAAAAATCTACAGAAGAAAGTTTGTGCAAAAGAAAGAACATATGAGTGGGTGTCTAGATTGCTATGTTTGGCAAGTCGAAACAAACAAAAACTTTAGAAAACAAAAACACAAAGTAGCAATAAATATTCATGGCCTTGAATATCTGAGTTCCTCATTAGTGTAGAAAATCCAAAAAACTAGTAGTTTGAGTGCAAAAACTATCTGTACAATTATTGCCTGCACAGGTACATCCTACTTGCCTTAAAAGTGGCGTTAGAATGTACAATGCTCGATAGTTATGAGACCCAAGAACATCTGAAACAAGTGAGCTATGGCTCAAAAAATGATGAAATCTAATCTAAGCGCACGAGATTTAGAAAATTTACACAATAAAATGGCACTATACCACAACACCAAATTAGCGCCGGATGATTGTCGCTATAAATGAAGAATTACCATCAAACTGTTAGTCGATATTATAGATGGCCAAATGAGTCGTGTCTGACGGGCCGGCCCGAAGCACGGCCCGTTTAATAGTGCCGGACCGGGCCCGGCACGAGACCCGTGCCGTGCTTGGGCCGCTGCCTCGGCCCGCAGTGCCGGCCTAGCCCGGCACGATTATATATTTTTTGTTTTATAAAACATAATATATATATATTTAGATTTTATATTTACTATTTACAACAAATGCACTAGAGTTCTACTGGTTAGTGCCCTTCATGTAGCGCCCTCGATCAGCCTTGTTGAGGGAGGTCGTGGGTTCAAAAACATGGGCATGTAAACGGGCCGGCCCGACACAGCTACCAGGCCGGCGTGCCATGCCTGGGCCGCGGCTGTGGCACGCGGGCCGGTCAGGCACGACCCGATTACATGTCGGGCCTAACGGGCCCGTGCCGGGCCGGGCCGCCCGTTTGGCCACCTATAGTCGGTATATATTGTCACAGACGGTGAGTCGACATATATCTATATTCCAACTAAGTATTAGTCGTTGTATTTATATGTAGGGTTGAAAACGCACGGGTAGAATTCCGTCTCGACCCGTACCATTTTCTACATTTGTTCCGACTGTTTCCGTATTTACGAAAAAATATGGAAAAAGGTCGGAAACGAGAGAGAGTTTATTCTGTCCGTTTTTCCGTTTTTATCCGGATTGAACCCGTTTATATATCTTTATGTCGATCTTTAGAGGTGGTGGCTATGGAGATCTTTGTAAGACATGGATGAAGGTCCAATATCAGATTAGAGGAAGTTTGAGTCGTTGATGTGTTTCTTCTTTGAGAATGTTTATGATGGACGTTTGTTATTTTTCAATTTGTAAGATTGTATGCAAGAAATTGCAAAGGCTGCAACATTTTTGTTTCCATAACCAAAAAAAAAATCTTTAACTCGACCAAACTCTGTCCAAATGGCCGACGGAGGTCTTGTGGCCTACATTCAGAGAACATTGTGTCTTCTGGGGTTTTAACTGTGTAAAAATAACCTTAATCCCCCCATATCTCTACTACTTATTAAGTTAGCAATAGTAGCCTGCCTTTTTGTGTTCTGCCATTCTGCGATCTCAGCCGTCCATTCTACCATTTTGCGATTGTTGGGGACCTTCGGCGTCCGAAGGTCCTAAAAAACAGGATTTAACAGTATTTCTGTAGTACAATGTGTGAACAGGTACCCTCGGACTAAAGTCGGCATTGCAGTAGACCGGAATAATACGAAGCTTGATACAGAGCCGAAGGTGTCGAGCAGGAAAGCTTCGGCGTAACAGCAAAGAGTGGAACCGACTTAAAGATGAAAAGGCTATTCAGACCTCGATAGACTACTATAGAGTTATTATCAAATGTAAAGGGCATGAATGTAATTTTGTAAGGGCTGTGTCCCGTGTCTATAAATAGGTGAACAGTATCCCCGTACTGTTCACGCTGACTTGGCATTCGCTTTTCGCGTCACGCTTGTATTGACATTTCCTTCCGATTGAAGGTACACTTGTAATTCAATAATATTTTTATTTATGCTCAATAATAATAAATAATTGTTCATGTTTTCTTTTACATTCTTTATATTTCATCCTTCGTCATTGCTTGATGAATTTATGAAGGTATGTCCTTCATAACCTTCGTCCGCAAGTCATTACGTCCTAAGGGAAATAATGCTTCGGAGGACGAAGGACATTAACGATTAACATTTTTTATGTTGCCTTGTTCTTAACTCTTAGCATTTGAGAACAAGTTCCCAACATTGGCGCCCACCTCCGGTGAACTCACTTCCATTTCTTGAGCTTCTTCAACACCTTCGGCAAGCATCACCTTCGTCATGCCGCCGAAGAAGACTTCAGCACCAGGGGCTGGCACGCTGCAGCCGTTGGACCCCAATCAAGATGTCCTTTCTCTTAGAGAGGCACGAAGCCAGAAGAGGAAGGCTACCAGTCCAACACCTCCGGAGGATGATCTAGATCAGGAGATTCAAAATCTGGAAATCCTTCAGCAGCAGGTTCAACGCAAGAAGGAGAAGATGGCCAGGCTAGCTGAACTGCAGAGGCAGATAGACGAAGCCTCTGAAGAAGTTCGCCATCTTGCTCAGGATGAGCAACACCGAAGGCCTCAGCATCAAGATCTTCATCAGGAGGGTTTTCCCAACGAAGATGACTGGTATGACAATTTCCATCATGGGAATTTTGTTTTTGATGATGCTTCTCCCCTGTCCGCTGAGCTGCAGGCTACACCTTGGCCCCCGTCCTACAAGCCGCCTCAGCTCCCCGTATTTGATGGCCACTCAGACCCGAAGCAGTTTTTGATGAGCTACGAAGCAACAGTGTCTTCGTACGGGGGCAATGCTTCAGTCATGGCCAAATCTTTCGTTATGGCTGTCAGAAGCGTTGCTCAAACCTGGTATTCCTCCCTTCGACCAGGAACGATCACTTCATGGCAGAAGCTGAAGGATTTGCTGTTAACTAGCTTTCAAGGGTTTCAGACGAAGCCGGTCACTGCTCAGGCTCTCTTCCAATGCACTCAGGACCATGAAGAGTACCTTCAGGCATATGTCCGAAGGTTTCTACGATTGAGGGCACAGGCGCCAACAGTGCCCAATGAGATTGTCATTGAGGCTATGATCAAGGGGCTTCGGCCAGGGCCGTCAGCACAGTATTTTGCCAGGAAGCCACCACAAACGCTGGAAAAGTTGCTCCAGAAGATGGACGAATACATTCGAGCTGACAATGATTTTCGTCAAAGAAGGGAGGAGGCTTTCAGGTTTTCTGAAATAACCAGGGGCTTCGGAGGAAGGTTTTACCCGAGGCATGTCAGGTCAATTCACAATTCCACTCAGAATGATGATAAAGGGAGTCAGCACCAAAGGCCACAATACTCCTCACAGGCTTCAGGGCAACAACAAAGT
This sequence comes from Zea mays, assembly GCF_902167145.1. Lineage (NCBI taxonomy): Eukaryota > Viridiplantae > Streptophyta > Magnoliopsida > Poales > Poaceae > Zea > Zea mays. The sequence continues at coordinate 44,536,224 of NC_050099.1, read as the reverse complement.
TCCTTCCGACCTCCAGCTCCAAGAGGCAGAGGCGCTAGGGGCTTCGGAGGAAGATTCGGCGATCAACCGAGAAGAATCTTTTGCTTATTCTGCGGTGAGAACAAAGGCCATACTACCAGGATGTGCCATGTCACTATTCAGAAACAAAAGGAAATAGCTGAAGCAGCAGCACAACAAGCTCAGCCGAAGCAGGTTATGCATACAGCTTCGTATCATTCGCCCTACATCCCAGAATATGTGGGCAACCATCCTGCAGTCTCTGTTGCTTCGGCGAGTCAGCCTCAAGCTTCCTGGCAACAGCCTCCGCCTCCACCTCCGTTGCAGCAAGGCCAGCAGCCAGAAGGGAGCCAATACGCTCCGCAACAAAGGGACTTCAGAGAACAGTCCGAAGCTCGCACGGTCAACAGCACTGTGCCAGAATCAAAGCACATCTATTGACAAATATCCTACCTTAATAGCAATCTTTTTCATTCAGTTTTATTTTCTGTAATAAAGGACATTGATTAGGTTTCATGTAATTAGTTTCGTTGATTCCTACAAGAAAAATATGTTTTCTTCACAGGCTTGTGATAATAAAAAGGACCTTCGGACTATCGACAATTCTTCGAAGCAACAAAAAAGTCGTTCTAAGGAACGCAGAGTAAGTTTGATGAAGTCACAAAAAGTCGTTCCGAAGGGAACGCAGTGTAAGTTTTCTGCTCCAAAGTCGTTCCAAAAGGAATGCAGAGCATACAGCGAAAAGTCAACGCTGATACCGCCTAAGTAAAAGGCGAAGAAGCTCCAAAGACGTTCCTAAGGGAATGCAGAGCTTACAGCGAAAAGTCAACGCTGATTCCGCTGAAGTAAAAGGCGAAGAAGCTCCTAAGGGAGGCTTATAGCAAAAAGTTAACGCTGGTTCGCAAAAAAGATTGTGTTTTATCGCGCAGATATGCGTGTACCTTCGGAATACCACTTTACATAGCATAACATCATCACATCATTTTGCATAACATAAGCATCATACATCATACTGCATGTGGCATAAGAAAGAGATATGATATCAATCTTCGGGAAAACGCTTTGAAAAAGGAGCAAATCATGCCAAGTCACAAGGAGAAACAATATTGATCTCTGAAGTATAGCCTTGAGGAATGATTCTACGAAGCCTCAACACTTTTCGGGATACTTCGGATATTGTTGTGATAAATGGTAATACTTCTTCATGAAGCATGAAAAGAAGGGAAGGTGTTTTTTCGCCAGACTCAAAAACGGTACGTATGTAAAGTTTCATGCATCGTAAAGAATTGAACCATAAAGAAAAATAAGACAAATATATTACATACAGGATTACAAGATATTACACATGTTACATTTAAAATGTTTTTACAATAGCATTTAGTCCTCCCTAAGTACCACTTCTGCGGCTTCGTTCAACAGTCGATCGACAACTTCATCCATAATAGCTTCAGCCATCTTTTTAATTTCATCATCACCCCTAGGCCGAGCACCCGGAGATACTTCAGTAGGATCTGAGGAAGGACAGGACACGGCTACATTGCTATTACAAAATCGCAAACAAATCTTAAAGCCTAAAGGTTACAACACGATAAAAACTATTATTTAGTACCTAATGAACCTTCGGCCTCTGTGCTCTTGTCAGCAGCCTCGGCTACTTCTCTAGCATCGTGAATGCCCTTCTCACTTCTTCGAATAATTTCTCCGGCCATTTCTCGGCCACCATTATCCCAGATATCGGTAAAAAATTTTCCACCAATTATGCTAGCTTCGGCCGAAGGATCTTTTGTATCTTCAAAGGACAAGGCAGCTTCGGACTGTGCTAAAATTTTTACATGTTCACAGCCCTTCTTCTCTAAGATAGTAGCAATCCCTCTGGCGCCAGAGAAGGCACATATATCTCCTCGGCTATTTAAGATTTCTTCGAAGGCTTCAGCTTCGTGGCCAATCCATTCGATGGCACCTTCGGGATTGCCTCTCGAAAAGTTTTCCTCACTTGAGAACGCGCCAACCTTGGCAAAGCTAGCCTTTAATTTCTTAACACAATCTATAGATTTATTGTAGCATCTCTTTTTGGACGAACGAAGCTCTTCAACAGTCACTTCTAGGTGATCTGCCCATTGATCGCTGAGTTCACGCTTTGTTTCTTCAAGTATGCGTTCTTCCTTGGCTCTGGCCAGTTGTTTCCGAAGGTCTTCAATTTCGCGTTTTTGAGCTTCAGCTTGACTTTTAAAAGCAGCTTCGTCCTCCTTTATTTTATTTATCAATGAGTATAATATTTTGTCTTTTTCGAGACCTTCGTTCCTCAGTTCAATTACTTCGGAACGAAGGTTACTCAGGGCTATAGTACAACTTTCGTCTTCAGCATCTTTCTGTGCCCTGAGGGCATTGCTAAGTATCAGGCCCTGCAAAAAGAAATATGTGTGTGTCAATAAGTTTTAACAAACGAAAAATTTTGGACTCAACGAAGAATACAAAAATTTCATTTGTCGCACCTTTAAACTATTGTAAGCCAGGCTGTCGGCCAGATCGTTCTTCGACAGCACCGAGAGCCCGTCTTCTAAAGTCAGGAATCCGAAGCTCTTGCTCATCTCCCGGCAGACAGAAATCTCCTTGCTGTCGGGAAGACAATACAAGAAGTCTTCTTCTCCACTGCCATTAAATATTAGCGCTCCCTTTGGATACTTCAGTTTTTGGGCATAGTGCTGGGCCTCTTGTTCTTCTTTTTCTGTTAATTTTTTCCCCGAAGCATGACGGAAAATATAATCACGAATTTTGGGGGATGCTTCGGGGGCAACAACATCGGTTTCTTCAACAAAAGTTGACTTTGATATTTTTTCTGCCTCATTTTCCAAGGGTTTTCCCTTTGCGGGCTCTGAGGGCCCAGCTTCGGCTTCAGCCCCTTGCTCTGGAATTTTAGAACCAGAAGTTTCAACTGTTGTTTCAGGAGTAACAGCAGCCTTCTTCGGAGGTGTGCTCAAAGATTTGATCGTTTCTAGTACATCTAGCACATTAGCCATTCTCTTTCTCTTCGGAGTTACGGCTGGCACTTTTTCATTTTTTGCTGTCCCAATGATTGCTGTAGGACTCAAAACTTCTGATGTTTTGGAGCCCTCAGTTGTTTCCTTTATCTCTTCCATTTTTTCTGTGAATGGCGCTTCGGCCTTCTCTTTCGTTTCTGGTAACAAAATCTTTGATTGCTCCAATTTTGTCTTTATTGGCACTTCGGCCGTTTCTGCAACTTCTGGCAGCAAAGTTGGCTCGGTTGGTTTTTTAGCTTCGGTGGCCGAAGAAGTTTCTCCGGTAAACTCAGGCACCGAAGCTGGTTCAATATAGCGCGGCCGATGCGTAAGAACCTTTATCTTCTTCCTTTTCGGTTCTGGCTCGCTAGGAGCAGCTGCAATTTCTTCTTTTGCAGAGGTTGTGTTTTTTCTTTTCTGCCTTCGGGTGGGATAGCAATAGTCAGGGTAGACAAACCCGATGGCATCAAATACCCGATTCAGCCTCTTCTTTTTTCGGCCTCCGAAGGCTGCTGACATTGCAGTATCTTCGGCCTTCGAGTAGGTCCCAAGCAGCTCATCACTTAAATTATCAATGCTTTTCAACCACTCATCATCTGGCTCAATAAATTTGTCTCCAAACTTAAAAGTGTACTTAAACCTGATAAGTCCACCTTCGTCGGCCTCTTTAATGGTTTCTTGTGGCATTTCCCATTTCTCTGCAAGCGGCCACACCCTGAAGGCGATGTGCTCTTGTACTAAGTCCCTTGTTCCTATAAAAGAGCAGACAATGCCGAAGGCTCTCTGGCATTCTTCGGCAGCTTCATTCATTTCAACCTTCGGCCTGCGAAGGCCGAAGCTTTGCCAAATAGGGCGCATAATTATACCCTTGATATCTTCTCGTGCTTTCAGATCATTTTTTACATAGAACCATTCTGTCATCCAGCCGCTGGGCCATCTTTTCCGAAAAGTTGACACGGGGCAGCTTGACCCAGACCGAGAAACAAAACTGTAGCAGCCAAAGTTATTGTGATATTGTTCCTTACCCCAAGGTATTGTCTCGTATGATAATTCGTGCATATTGCAGAAACTTTTTGCATCAGGCTTCAGACCTTGGCTTCGCACGGCCCACACGAAAATATTCAGCCTTATAATTGCCTCGGGGGTAAGTTGGTGAAGATAGACTTCAAAAATCTTCAGCACCTCCACGACGAAGCTGCTCAAGGGCAATCGCAGCCCAGCCTTCAAAAAGCTTCGGAACACTACGACTTCATTCTCTTCGGGGTGTGGACAAGTCTTCTCCCCTTCATCGGCCCTCACAACGGACAAATCCCGGAAATACCTTCCTCTCATGTTAGCAAGATGATTCTCTTTGATAGTTGATTTACCATAAACTGAATGGCTTGGTCGCCAGGGGCGATCTTCGGAGTCTTCGCCACCACTGTCCACATCATAACTTTCACTGTCACCAGTATCTTCAGACAGCCCTTCCAGAATCTCCTTGGTGATTTTTTCTGTGTTGGTCTTCGACATCGCTATAAGAAATCCTAAGTTCTTCTCTTCATCAAGACTCAGCTTCATCTCAGCAGCAGCCTTCTTAGCAGCTTCAGACATCTTCGGAAACACTAAAAAACTGTTTTCAAAGCCGAAGCTTCAAAGCTAAAAGCTTAGCAAATCACAGTGCACATGAGCTAAAAATTGAGTGAGCGGGAGTGGTTGGCCAGAAAGCGTGCAAAATGAGTTTGCGGTATGGCCGTATTTATACGCTCGGTGCGTTGAAAGTTGAAAGACCCCACTTGTCATTGAATGTTGCTATTCTAGCAAAGGGAAGGTGTTTTTTCGGACCTTCGGCGTAAAGCCTTCGTCCATATCGCAATCTAAATTTATTATTTCAAACAAATTAATATTGCGAGGGGCTACTGTTGGGGACCTTCGGCGTCCGAAGGTCCTCAAAAACAGGATTTAACAGTATTTCTGTAGTACAATGTGTGAACAGGTACCCTCGGACTAAAGTCGGCATTGCAGTAGACCGGAATAATACGAAGCTTGATACAGAGCCGAAGGTGTCGAGCAGGAAAGCTTCGGCGTAACAGCAAAGAGTGGAACCGACTTAAAGATGAAAAGGCTATTCAGACCTCGATAGACTACTATAGAGTTATTATCAAATGTAAAGGGCATGAATGTAATTTTGTAAGGGCTGTGTCCCGTGTCTATAAATAGGTGAACAGTATCCCCGTACTGTTCACGCTGACTTGGCATTCGCTTTTCGCGTCACGCTTGTATTGACATTTCCTTCCGATTGAAGGTACACTTGTAATTCAATAATATTTTTATTTATGCTCAATAATAATAAATAATTGTTCATGTTTTCTTTTACATTCTTTATATTTCATCCTTCATCATTGCTTGATGAATTTATGAAGGTATGTCCTTCATAACCTTCGTCCGCAAGTCATTACGTCCTAAGGGAAATAATGCTTCGGAGGACGAAGGACATTAACGATTAACATTTTTTATGTTGCCTTGTTCTTAACTCTTAGCATTTGAGAACAAGTTCCCAACAGCGATCTCAACCGTCGATCCCATCCATCAGCCCCGCTCCCCGATCCCGCCCACCAGCCCCGCTCCCTCGTCTGCTTCCCCTTCCTCCCTCCGACCCTCTCTCACCCAAAAACCCTAGCTCGCATGTGCCCACGCCACCGCCGTCGTCGCCATCGCCCCACCCACCCAAGTGATGCCCCCTGACCCCAACGCTCCTCTCGTCTCTCACCCCGCGATGTTACCGGCGAAGCGCACGCCTAAATGTGGATCGACCGGCCGGTAGTCAAGGAGACGCCTGAATCTTTTGTGCCTCTTTCACCTCCACCTCCGCCCCCAGATCGACGCGAGTGTCATGCTATGGACCTCGCCGCTCGTGCCGACATCAACATCGCACGAGCACACCTCCTCCTCGTTGCCCACGACCACAGGTCAAAAGCAAGCCATCCGTCGCCCATCTCAGTTTTATCGTCCTCCACCCTGAAACTTAGGGCATTTCGCTTTTGGTGAAGTCATCATCTTCCTCGTGCACGACGACCTCGACGGTTCGTACGTCGCCCGCCCGCCGCCACCCTCCTTCCGTGGATCCATAAAGCGCGGTGCAACAGCTCTCCACCTTCCACATCCCCGTCTACCATGCGCGGCGCGCGAGCCACCGCCGAGATCTCCCCACCGGCAGCGAGGGGGTGTGCCCACAGACGGGCCGATTCGGATCTACGCCGACAACATCTACGACAGGTGGGCCCCATACATCGCGAGTTCATCCACTCCCCCACAGCTCTGGATCTGACCGTGGCTCCCTCTCCTGGTGTCGTGTCACCCAGGAGGAGGCGCTCGATGACTTCGTCGACGACGGCGTTGACGACCTGGTGGTCTCGCTCTACCAGATGGACCTCGATCGCACGCTCTTCCTCCTCCGCTCCTACCTCCTCCTGGAGAAGGTTAGTAGGATTTCACAACCCACCATGTGTTTGTTCTTGCGCCACCCTTTCTAGATTGAACCAAAATTAGCGACCCAAAAAAGAAACGACAGTTGCGGCAATCTGATCGCCCTGCTGGCGTGGCTGCTGCAGATCAAGAAGTACACGATGCATATCTCTAGGTCCGATGACCTCCTTACTCATCTCTCACAGCAGGAGCGCCTGGTTGGGGCATTTATCACAATTGTTTGCGCCACCTTGTGAAATAAACCTATAACTACAGTACCTGTCTAGGATGCATTTTAGTATTTCACCATTTGTTGTTGTGCTACGTTTTGATAGACATTGTATCTCTACTATCCCTTAAGAGCAGAGTGTAGACGTCCACAATTGAGCGGTGCACGGTTCTGCCTGTGCCACGCGGATGGAAGGTCTTGCCGCGGATGGAAGGTGCCGCGGATCCCCCGCACTTCTCCCCACACCGCCTCTCCCTCCGCCTGTGCTCCACCTCCCCGTGTCCGCGCATGGAACACACCCGCGGATCTCGCCCACGATGCACGCCTCCACCGTGCATGGATCCCGCCCGCTCGCCCGGTCTCGGCACGCTCTCGCGGTGGTCCTTGCCCCTCTCCATCACGCTCGCGAGGCCTCCGCCCGCCTCCCCCACCGCGACAGGTACCCTCGCCGCCCCGCCTCCGTTCGACGCCCCTACCTGCCCCCCTCCACCCTGCCCCCGCAATACATGTCCATGCCATAGACGCTACGCCTCTGTCCTCCCCTCGCTCGCACATCCCGGTGGTCCTCGCCCCTCTCCGCCACAACCCAGCCCCGTCGATGGAAGGCGGCCGAGCCCTCACCCATGGATCCGAGGATCTCCTACCCCTCTGCGTCGGATCCGCTTCTCCCTCTACTCGAGATTGCTGCCATCCGTCCGCTCCCCCCGCTCGCGATGGCGCCCGCACGGAACAGCCTCCTCCCTTACCCTTCCCCATCACATGCCATGGGAGCCAAGCCGTCGATGGAAAGTGGCCGAGGATCCGCCCCATCGCGCCGTCCTCCCCTCTGCTCCGACATCGAGGAGTGTTACAACTTTTTGATGTGCTTGGCTGGGATCTGAGGGTGCCAGCGTGCCAGGTAGGGGAAGCAAGCAAGCTCTGTCGGTGGGGGAGCTGCTGGTGGTTGTAAGTGTAGAGCACGCGTTTGGCTGCCAGGATGGATCACATAGTCGGGGGCAAGTTCAAGCTCGGGAAGAAGATCAGGAGTGGATCATTCGGGAAACTTTACCTCAGTACGTCCTGTGATGACGGGTCCTTGATTTGTGGAGCTCACTTTTCCTTTTTTCCGGGTGTGCTTCGGTGTGTTCGTGCTTCTGACTGTGCTTGTTTGATTTGTGTGTAGCCGTGAACGTGCAGAATGGCGAGGAGGTGGCTGTCAAACTGGTATACCACTAACAACTTCCGCATGATTTTAGTGTCCACACTATGCATGTTTTGGTGAGCAGTTCTGTGTTGGGAGTTAACTTTAATTGGAGTTACTGAAATCTATAGTTAGCCTAATCGCTTGCTACTCACCTTGCAAGCATTATTGCATATTACGAGCTCGGCAATTACAGCACAAACGTCCCTGCACAGAAATGATGTTATCCACATGTGTCTATGCCTCTTGGGACAGAGTTGTCAACAGTGGGACCATTTGGATCCTGTAATAAGCTTCATCCTTGTAAAACGAATCATTTGTACCAAACAATTCTATTCCGGAGACAGGTTTACAAATTTGAGTCAATGAACCTGTAGCACTCCTCGATGCTGAAAAGCAGTCATTAGAAACTAATCTCTTGTTTGTACTGATTGGACTATTCTTTAAGTTGGGATTAACTTCTTTGGAGATATGTTTCGTCTATATATGCTAATTTGAATTAGTGTGTTAGCTGATGATGAATGTTGCTCCAAGGCTGTAATATCAACAGTGGCATATCAAACAATATTTTTGGCACAGATATATCGAGTGCAACTTCCTAATTGCTAGATGGTCGATATTGTTTGCCATAGTTGCTATTAGGAATTCTGGACTGCTTGCTCACCATATGTTTTGTGTGTATATAACTTGTTATTAGGAATCAGTCACATCACGACATCCACAGCTTCACTATGAATCAAAACTATACATGCTTTTGCAGGGTGGAAGTAAGTGCAACCACAGTAGGATTTGGTTAGCCAATTACACTGGTATTTTACTGATTTGTTTCTTTTCTGTCCTGATTTGTAGCTGGGATTCTGCATCTTAAGTGGTTCGGGTGGAGGGGCAGTACAATGTCATGGTGATTGATCTGCTTGGTCCAAGTATGGAGACTTATTTAACTGCTGCAGCAGAAAGTTCTCACTTAAAACAGTACTAATGCTTGCTGATCAGATGGTGAGTCTATCCTACGGTTCTACATTTTTTTGTATATGTTTTGGACCTGTTGAAACCACATACTGATGTAGTGTCAATAAATTCTTCACTTTGCATTTCCTTGGTCTTTGCAACAAAAATAACATGCCTTGGTGTGGGATACAGATTAGTAGAGTAGAATACATGCACACAGGGGGTTTCTACATCGTGACATCAAGCCTGATAATTTTCTCATGGGTTTAGGACGTAAAGCAAACTAGGTCTGTGCTACTTCTGCTAACCTCATTAAGAGTCAGTTTTCTTATTGGAAGCATTGTGTCTACTAATTTGAGCAATGGTAAACCAAAATGAATATGGGACACTTCAAGAATCCCATTATCTGATGTCTAATGATAAAAGTTTGTTTCTTCAGTTGTTGAGTTGATTTTGCAATCCTAATTTTTAGTTGTGCATGAATCGTGTTTGTAAGTTCCATTTTCCATCTAAGAATTTAGTGTCATTTTCAGTTGTTGAGTTGATTTTGCAAACTGACAGGTGTTTTCTTTCATCAGGTAACTCTACACAGTGGACAGAATCATAACTCTGTTAGCACTATTTTATCAAGGTACGTACATGCTTGAATCTTCCTAGAATTTTTTTACCCTCAGATCCAATTCATCTGGTGCTGGAACCACTGTAGGCTCTACCTTTTATTTTAGTTGAGTGTGATTCATGCTTCCTTTTCATCTGTCCAGAAATGGTGTACCTGTTAGGCTCTTGTTCAGTTAGTGTGAACCATGTGCTTCTGAATCCTGGATGGATGCTTTATTTTAGTTCAAGGTTTCTAGAGGTGGACGACAAGTAGTTTGCTGATAAGATCATGTATCAATCTGTCTTCAAGTTAGTCTAGGTTGTTGATTTTTTTACCACTTCGTTTTGATATAGTAGTAGTTCTGATTAAAAGTGAGTTATTCCATAGTCCTTGGAATGAGATCGTCTGAAGTCACGCGATTCGAATTGCCTTTGCAGTCACTTCATCTGTGCCCCTGCCGCCGCCGCTAAGCCTCCAGCCATGGCACCTCGGGCGTGCCTCTCCCGAGCCCAAACCTGAGACCCATCCCGCCGTGGATCACCGCGCGAGGAGGGGCGCACCGACCGGCGGGCCAGATGGTGTCCGGCGCCGTAAGGGGCGAGTAGCGCGGTCAGCGTCCACGAACGGGATCGGCGGCGGCGCAGCGAGGTGGCGGTCGGGGCAGGGCACCATGTCTGCGGTAGTGTGCAGCAAGAGGTCCTCCTCGATCTTCGGCGATGATCTTGTACCTTCCCCTTCCTCCGCTCTGTCCCCTTCCTACCACCACCACCACCACCCCGCCAAGAGGGCCCGCTGCTCCCCGACCCGCCGGAGCGAGGTTCTGCTTCACCACCTCTTCCTCGACATGGATCCCCAGGTTCGTCATGTTCTTGCTTCCTGACATTCCAGATGGCTTACTCAGGTTGCCAGCACTAAATCCCTCTACTGCTGCATCATCATTGCCGGTATTAAAATTATTCAGACCAATATGGGGTGATGTACTCCTGTTAAGTACAAACATCTATAGCCGTTAAGTGCATCAGATCCTTCCTTGCTACTTGATGAGCCATCACTATCACTATTGCTGCTGCTTCCACTACCAGTTTCTGCAGCACTTCTACTTTGGCTCCCACTATCACTTCCACTGTCACTATCACTTCCACTGCACAAGGTTCCTGAGTATTTTAACCATTTGCACATGGACTTGATTAATATCATGTTACCCATGCTCATACCTTATTAAAAAGAGATTTACCTTTAGGCCCATTCCTTTTGGATTTTTTGAGAGGACGGATATCAAGTAGTTTCGCACTTCATTTGTATTATCATCCACATTCGCACGTCGCGAGCTTTGTTCTAGAAACTCATTTTTATGCAGCATCTTCTATACCTTTTAAACTGGATGCATTTCCTCCCTTTTCAGTATGAATCACCAAAAGTGCTGGCAAAGGAATGCCCCAACCCTGATGAGGATGACCATTGATTTGTTGTTTTGACAGGTAATGCAGATTACAAATTCTTGCTACCCAAGTGCTCATTTACTAACATATTGCACCTCTGTACAATTATAATTATAATTTTTTATCATTCTTTTATTTGTACCTTGTCAAACTTGGATAGAAAGTATAGATGCCATTCTTAAGTAATAGCCAAGACTTTCATGTAGATTGCAACGCATCTGCTGCTACTGGGCTTCTGCGCTCTGCTACTTGATGGAGGCCGCTAATTCTTCATGCCCAAGTTTTCCTGATCTTGCACCTTTCTTTTCTCGTAGATTGTCTCCACTTGCTGGGACTAAGCCGGCGACGCGCCGTGGAGGCGAGAAGGCGATGAAGTGGAAGGCAACAAACTCCAAATAGGTGGTGTGGCAGAGCACGAAGAAGACGCTGGTGAAGGAGCCCCACAGGTATGTGGTTTCCATCGTCATCGCAATGTGTATTGTCGGCGCGTTCGCGCAGGCCACGGCGTTGCAGAACACAGGAGCCTTCCAGAACTCTGAAAGGTGCCTGTCGCCGTGCACACTGAGATAAGGGGAATATCTGTGTTAGCCGCATGCCCACCTGCACACATACTTAAATAGGGGCATATCTACTATGTATGCTTCTCTCTGAGTAGTAGGACCTGTACAAGTTCAACATCAGTTATTCCTTTCACGCTGCTGGATAAGGCTTTTATTGTGTCGTTTATTGATCTGATCTGTTGTCAGCTCCATTAGCTTGTACCCAAGCTTATTTTAGAGAGGGCGTTATGAATTTTGTCTAGATTATAACATTTCTGAACAATCGCACTGCACAGGACGTGGTACCATCCTCATCATGTTGCCTAGGACGAACTAGCACTATGAAAGATTTCAAGTGGTTAAATCATGCATCTACATAATATATTGTACTCTCAAATGGTGGGTTGTTGTGTTCATAGATGCAGTCACTTTTCACACCTAATTTATGGTAGTCATTGACACTTCACTGCATGAGTCATCATTTGATTTTGTGGTCTTCTTGATACATGTTTCTCTCACACTAGACACAAATCAATTACTTTAAACTATAATTTTGTGAAATGCTTGACACAAAACATTGTCGAAGACATCTCCATTAATCAAATTAGTGGGCAAGTTCTGTATTTAATTATACGAGTCCTTTAACTACAAGTTTTGGCTCATTGTCGCAGAATTGGACGGTCGCATCGACGCCAGGTTCCAGCAGAGGAGTCGTGCCTCCTTGATTCCTTCACCGAGGTGCCATACTCTCGAAACAAATACTTGATAATCATTTTGATTTTGGTTCTTTGTTGTTTATTTAGAGGTGCCATACTCTCGAAACAAATAGCTAGAGTCTTTGCTATAGGGCTAGAGTCTTTGCTAGGGATAGCAATGGTGTCGATGCATGGCGATACAGCCGGGCCGAGCTCTAGCCAGGAAGACCTGGCAGCCACCATGAAGAAGTGCATTAGCAATAGGCCTCAGGGTAATCAATCTCTCCTCTGATAAAGAAGCAGAATTGTGTTATTTGTTTCTCTCTCAAACCTGATTTGTAGTGATTTTGAGGACTAGATTTTTTGCACCATATGCAGAATTTGATGTGCTTCGAACCAAAACAAAAAAATCTCTTTCAAAGATTAGGCGATCGTGAATTCATAAAGTTTTTTTAATGAAGTGATTCATAAGGGAGAAGTAGCATAGAGTAATTTATTTGATGATGTTATCTTTGCGGTTTAAATTTGAAACAAGTAGGAGGTCTTGTTATGTATATGACTCTATTCTGATGTTTTTGAAGATCATCCATTTACTCAACAACAGCTTCCAGCTTCCAGCTTGCAAGACTATACTTGCGACTGCGACAGTAAGTTTGACTGCCTGTGCATTAGTCGTATCTCATTTTTTTAGTTATTTCTCAAGGTTTAGAGATTTAGAATACGATGATGATTAATGCAACTAACCCAATGGAAAGACATTCTGCTGTGTTTGATCCTCAAACCAACAACGACATTCTGCTGCATCCACCAGCAAAATTATCCCATCTAAAGAAAGGTTGTGTGATCCTCAAGGTTGCTTCCAGTTATTCAGACTATGAACTAGAGGCATCAAGAGGTTTTTTTTTCATTTGCTTGTGGTTCATCGTACCTCCCGTTTCCCAAATTGTTCTAAAATTTACCAGTTACCTCACCTTATTCCTTTCTGGGACAGGTATCTAGCAGGTTACTTAAGAAGGCCATTGGATTCAAAACTCATGTACGCTACTGTGACACATTGATGGTCCTGAAGTTGTGGATAATGTCAAAGGTTCCCTTTAGATCAAGGTAACTTCTAGGTCCCTTTGTCTAGATTATACACATATACTGTGTGTTTGAGAAATATATTTGAGCCATAAATTTGTTATGCAAATCTGAAGCATAATCGCTTAGTTGTCATCCTATCTCTACTCCTCCTTATGTTTGTATCGTAGGCGTCCACATTCGAGGATGGTGCACGGTTCTAATGCCTTGTCTGTTCTAATGCCTTGTCTGTTCTAATACTTTGTCTGTTCTGATGCCTTGCCTGTTGGGAGTGCTCTGTCTAATGCCTTGCATGTTGTCCATTCTGATGTATGTTGTCTGTTCTAATGCCTGTTCTCTGCGAATTGTCTTTGTCTGTTTCGGTGGAGGCTGCCGGCGTGAAGCACTGGCCACCGAGTGCTGCACGTCAACGGCCAACAGGGGGCACCGTGCAGGTGGGCAGAAGCAGCCAGCGACAACAGTAGGGCACAGGTAAAATGATCCCCCCACTTTAGAAATTGCAATCCCTATTTTGATCCTCGGATGTGCACCATGCACCCCTGGTCCCTGGATGTATTTTCAATGAATTGGCTATCCTAGGCTACAAGCAGAAATGGTAAGTTGAACTGAGTTAGAAGATAACTGATTATATAATCAGCGTGGATAAATATTGTTTCTAACCAAGCTTTCTATCCTATATTTGCATGTTCTTCAAAGGGATGTATATGGACCTTCCAAATACACTAGACTTTTGCAAGCAACCAAAGATACTCTCAGAGAAGAAGGTTTGCCTTGCCTTGAATACTTCTTGACTTATGTCATATTGAGCATTTGAGCTATTGAGAAACATACTAATACAGACATTGTTGATCTTGCACTTGCATGCCTCTATGTAATAGGCTAAACTAAGCAGCATTGTATAGGATACTGGTACTTTTGCACTTGCATTATCTCTTCTTGCTAGGTAGAGTCCTACCCCATAGTCTGGAACTAGAAGAATTCTGATTTTCCTTTTAGGAATCAATGTCTATTTGAGCTTTGTTTGGTCAGAAATGCATTGTAGAAAAATTTAGATGGTGAGATTTTTATCTTTGTTCTCATTTTTATTCATTGTAGTATAATTTTTTTCAGAGGTTGTTCTCATTTATCTATAACTTTTTATTTTTTTTACGAAAAGCCGGTGCATGCTGATTATGCACCAAGAAACATAGTTACAGGCAGATACTTGTTGTAGTGCTCTCTTTACAATTTATGTGTACTATATGCTGTATTCTCAGGTAGTCTGGCTGAACGGCTGCCCCAGTGGAAGAGATGACCGCGCAGTGCAGTGCAGCACTGCGTTGGTGGATGATCGATCGTCCAGTTGTATGTGACTAAAACGCCATGCCCTGTGCATTAGAGAAGATAGAGAATCGCCATGCCCTGTACAGGACAGTGAGCCAAATTCTTGTTCTTTTTGCACTATGATACAGATTGATTCATTAGGCCCTAGGTTGGAGGTTGTGACTGATGAGTTGGGAAGGGATTACTTGATTGGTGGTGTACAATTCTTGGACAGGATACAGGTTCCAGTTTTTGGTCCATTAGTTCAGGAATTGTTTCATTTACATGTATATTCAGTACACTCGTATAATGGAAACAGACAAAATCTCTATCTCATTCTTTAGTTATCGTGTTATTATATGGTTCCGTTGCAACGCACGGGCACCCACCTAGTAATATATTGTGCATGTTGCGATTGTAAAATACCTATGGTACCGCAGTTAAGTAAAATACCTATGGCCGACGGAGTGCTTCATTTGAGAACTGGAAGGTCTGGTAGTAATTTCACATTGATTCAAACTCACGTGTGTTTCTAAAATACGGCAGTTCAAACGAACACGCGGCTCTCGACTTCCGTTGCATTGCCAATGCCAATGCGGCTGCATTGCATGTGGTGTTGGTTCACATTCGCTCATCAATATACGGCCCGGCCAGAGCTGGTTGCTTGGCAAAGCAACCGTTCAATCTCCCTCTCCCTCTCCTCTGTAGTATATATAGTAGTATACAACTAGCAGTATTCAAGAAGTCACATCTCTGAGCTCTATGGCAACTCGTTGTCAGTCTGCTGGTTTCATCGAATTCAAGCTCGACTTCGCAGCATCCAACCACCTTGCCGTCGGCGACATCGTCCGCTCCGACGATTTCTCGGCAGGCGGGCACTTATGGAGAGTAATTTGCTACCCAAAGGGAGACGAGGTTGGTAATGGCAATTACCTCTCTCTCTACCTACGGCTCGTCAGCGACTCCAAGTCCGAGAAAATCAAGGCCATCATCGACGCTTTCCTACTCGGCAGAAACGGCGCACCGTCATCATCTTCGCATGGAAAGCGTTGGGTGCATGTGTATTCTTCACCCGATGGCTCGCGATCACGTGGGTTTCCAGAGTTCGTGAAACGGAGCGTCCTAGATCAGTCTGACTGCGTCACGGACGGCTTCGTCACATTCATGGTTGTAGTCATAGTTCTTAGGGATAGCCCCATGGCCATACCCGTACCATCTTCTGACATCGCCGACCATCTTGGCCGCCTCCTGGATCACGCTAATGACGGTTCCACCGACGTGACCTTCACTGTCGGCACCGAGACGTTCCACGCGCACAGGGCCGTGCTCGCTGCCCGGTCGCCGGTGTTCAAAGCGCAGCTCTTCGGCTCTATGGCGGACGCCAAGATCACGCTGCAAGGCATCCGTCCGGAGGTGTTCCGGATCCTGCTGCGGTTCATGTACACCGATGCGTTTCCGGGCGACGACAGCGACAACGACAACGATGACGCTGAAGATTCGTTGCCGAGAGACGACGACGATGAAGACGAGCAGGAGGGTTATTCCGACATCGACCTGTTCCAGGATTTGCTCGCGGCAGCTGACATGTACCACCTGGACCGGCTGAAGCTCATGTGCGCCCGCAAGCTGTGGGACCGCGTATCGGGAGAGACTGTAGCCAAGCTTCTTGTCTGCGCTGAACTGCGTGACTGCTCGGAGCTCAAGAGCGCCTGCCTCGACTTCTTTCTTGTCGAGAAAAATTTCAAGGTGGCTGTACTAACAGATGGGTATTTGCAGCTTATGCAGAGCTTTCCATCCGTCATCGCCGAGATAAAAGCGCGGGTTCGTCAGATCTAAATAAGACATAGCGTGCGTGCGAGCTATATTATATAGTTTGCAGTTTCTTTAATATTTAGGCCAGAATGATGCTTTCGTCAGATCTGAATAAAGACATATATATGATGCGTCCGATCTACAATATTATAATGGTATGCTGTTTCTCAGAATCTGTAAGACCGAATGTTGCTTTATCAGAGTACATTATATATTATGTGTCGAGGAAACATGAAATTATGCCTACCTCATAAAAAATGACCATAAATCCTAAACACTAAACAAGACAATCTAAATCTCTACTACATATTAAGACAATAAAGGTAGTCTGTCTCCCCTCGTTTTTCCGTTTTGCCGTCCATCGATCTGGACCGTCCGTATCCTATCGTTCGTCTGCGTCTCCCACGCTCCATCCCCCTCCACCGCACGACCGCACCCAATCCCTAACCTTTCCCCGCACGTTCCTCTCCTCTCAATGCCACGTTGCCTGCCCCCTGCCCCTGCCGCGATAGATGCCTCGCGGCCCCCGACAACGACAACCGCGCCACCATGACCTCCCATCGCCTCCATGAAAGAGAAATGTGCCCTTGGGCCATTTCTAAGTATTTTGGTGATTTAGTGTCCAACACAAGTGCTTAAGTGATAAACAAGTGCTTAAGTGATAAACTATGTCAAATGATGGATAAAGGTGCAAATCAATACAAAGATATGATTCTAGACTTAGTACATTGGTTTTTGTGTGCTAACATGTTTGTCTAAGTGTTAGAATCAGAGAAAATGCAATTGAAAAAGAGTGGCTTGAAGCAGCCAAGAGTCTGCTCAGTCTGGGTGCACCGGACCGTCCGGTGGTGTACCGGACAGTGTCCGGTGCGCCAGGTTGGCTCTGGCGAACTGGCTGCTCTCAGGACTTCGACGGCGGCATACGACTATAAATCACCAGACTGTCCGGTGGTGCACCGGGTAGAATCCGCGCGCGACGCGTGGCAAGTGCCAACGGTCAGATGGGGCACCGGACTGTCCGGTGCGCCAACGGCTCCAAAGCGCCAACGGTCGGCTTCGCCAAAGAAGGAAAGAAATCCGCACCGGACAGTGTCCGGTGCGCCAGGCGACAGAAGGCAAGAATTGCCTTCCTGGAATGCACTCAACGGCTCCTAGCTGCCTTAGGGCTATAAAAGGGACCCCTAGGCGCATGGAGGAGGAACCCAAACATTCTCTAAGCATTCCTAAGCACCAAGACTTCGATTCCGCGCATTTGATTCTTTGTGATAGCAACTAGAGCTCCATTTTAGTTGTGAACTTGTCGGGTTGTGTTGTGAGATCTTGTTGTGACTTGTGTGCATGTTGGTTCTCTGATTTCGTGTCTTGTGTGCGTTGCTCATCCCTTCCTTACTCCGTGCTTCTTTGTGAACATCAAAGTGTAAGGGCGAGAGGCTCCAAGTTGTGGAGATTCCTCGCAAACGGGATATAGTAAAGCAAAGCAAAACACCGTGGTATTCAAGTGGTCTTTAGACCGCTTGAGAGGGGTTGATTGCAACCCTCGTCCGTTGGGACGCCACAACGTGGAGTAGGCAAGTGTTGAACTTGGCCGAACCACGGGATAAACCACTGTGTCTATCTGTGATTGATCTTCTTGTGGTTATCGTGTCTTGCAAAGACTCTTATCTAGCCACTTGGCTTTATTGTGCTAACTCCTAACCAAGTTTTGTGGCATTAAAGTTTAAGTTTTACAGGATCACCTATTCACCCCCCTCTAGGTGCTCTCAATTGGTATCGGAGCCGTTCTCTTCAAGAAAGGGACTAATCGCCCGAAGAGATGGATCCTAAGGGCAAGGGGATGGTGGTCAACGATAAGGAGAAGGAGTCCTTTGTCAATGATCCAAAGGAGGACAAGCCTACTGACTCGGGCTCGAGCCACAAAAGAAAAGATGGGAGGAAGAAGAAAACAAGGCGCATCAAAGAGATAGTCTACTACGACAGCGACGAATCCTCTTCTTCCCAAAAGGACGACGACAACGACTATGAGAAAAAGAAGACGGTTAATTCAAACTTCTCTTTTGATTATTCTCGTATTCCTCAAAGTACCAATGCTCATTTACTTTCCATTCCACTTGGTAAACCTCCTCATTTTGATGGAGAGTACTAGGGATTTTGGAGTCACAAAATGCGTAGTCACTTGTTCTCTCTCCATCCTAGTATATGGGAGATAGTAGAGAGTGGAATGAAATTTGATAGCTCGGATAGTCCTTTGTTTATCAATGAACAGATTCATAAAAATGCACAAGCTACTACTGTGTTGTTAGCCTCATTGTGCAGGGACGAGTACCATAAGTTGAGCGGCTTGGACAATGCCAAGCAGATCTGGGACACCCTCAAGATCTCACATGAGGGGAACGACGTCACCATGCTCACCAAGATGGAGTTGGTGGAAGGCGAACTCGGGAGATTCGCGATGATAAGAGGGGAGGAGCCAACCCATACATACAACAGGCTCAAGACTCTCGTCAACAAGATAAGGAGCTATGGAAGCACGCGATGGACGGACCACGACGTCGTCCGCCTAATGCTAAGGTCCTTTACTGTACTTGATCCACATCTGGTGAACAATATTTGTGAAAATCCTAGGTACACCAAGATGTCGCCCGAAGAAATTCTTGGGAAATTTGTAACCGGGCGGATGATGATCAAGGAGGCGAGATACGTGGATGATGCATTGAATGGCCCAATCCACGAGCCTCAAACCGTTGCTCTCAAGGCGACAAGGAGCAAGGAGGCACTACCTAGCAAGGTGGCGCAAGTTGAGGCGGTCGGGCTTAATGAGGAAGAAATGGCCCTTATCATCAAGCGGTTCAAGATGGCGCTAAAGGGTCGCAAGGAGCACCCCAACAAGAACAAGACGAAGGGGAAGCGCTCCTGCTTCAAATGTGGTAAGATTGGTCATTTTATCGCTAATTGTCCTGATAATGATAATGACCAGGAAAAGAAGAGTGGAAAGTGGGAAAAGAAGAAGAACTACAAGAAGGCGAAGGGCGAGACACATCTTGGAAAGGAGTGGGACTCGGATTGCTCCTCATCCGACTCCGACAACGAAGGACTCGCCGCCACCGCCTTCAACAAGTCATCCCTCTTCCCCAACGAGCATCACACATGCCTCATGGCAAAGGAGAAGAAGGTGTGTACTCGAAACAATACTACTTATGCTTCTTCAAGCGAGGATGAGTCTAGTGATGATGATGAAATAGACTATTCATGCTTATTCAAGGGCTTAGATAGAACTAAGATTGATAAGATTAATGAATTGATTGATGCTTTGAATGATAAGAACAGATTACTAGAAAAACAAGAGGACCTTTTATATGAAGAGCATGATAAATTTGTTAGTGCACAAAATTCTCTTGCTCTAGAAGTTAAAAGGAATGAAATGCTTTCTTGTGAACTATCTACTTGTCATGAAACCATTTCTACTTTAAAAGGTGTTAATGATGATTGAAATGCTAAACTAGAAGTAGCAAATAAATCTAACTCTTGTGTAGAACATGTTATGATTTGCAATAGGTGCAAGGATTTTAATGTTGATGCTTGTAGTGAACACCTAGTTTGCATTTCTAAATTAAATGATGAAGTGGCTAGTCTTAATGCCCAACTTAAGACTAGCAAGAGTGAATTTGACAAGTTAAAATTTGCAAGGGATGCCTACACGATTGGTAGACACCCCTCAATTAAGGATGGTCTTGGCTTCAAGAGGGAAGTCAAGAACCTAACAAGCCATAAGGCTTCCATCTCCGCCAAGGAGAAAGGGAAGGCCCCTATGGCTAGTAGTGCTCAAAAGAACCATGCCTTCATGTATCATGATAGGAAACATTCTAGAAATGTTTATAGAAGTTATGATGCTTTTGATTCTCATGCCATGGTTGCTTCTAGTTCTTCTATTATGCATGGTAGAAATTTAGCTAGGAGAATTTTTATTAATCACATGCCTAGAAGAAATGTTGTTCATGTTTCTAGAAAAATAATAAATGAACCTTCTACAATTTATCATGCTTGCAATGCTTCATTTGCAATTTGTAGAAAGGATAGGAAAGTGATTGCTAGGAAACTAGGGGCAAAATGCAAGGGAGATAAAACTTGCATTTGGATCCCTAAGGATATTGTCACTAACCTTGTAGGACCCAACAAGAGTTGGGTACCTAAGACCCAAGCCTAAATTTGCCTTGCAGGTTTATGCATCCAGGGGATCAAGCTGGATTATCGACAGCGGATGCACAAACCACATGACAGGGGAGAAGAAGATGTTCACCTCCTACGTCAAGAATAAAGATTCCCAAGATTCAATCATATTCGGTGACGGGAATCAAGGCAAGGTTAAAGGCTTAGGCAAGATTGCAATCTCAAATGAGCACTCTATTTCTAATGTATTCTTAGTAGAGTCGCTTGGATATAATTTGTTATCCGTAAGTCAATTATGTAATATGGGATATAATTGTCTATTCACAAATGTAGATGTGTCTGTCTTTAGAAGAAGTGATGGTTCATTAGCTTTTAAGGGTGTATTAGACGACAAACTCTATTTAGTTGATTTTGCAAAACAGGAGGCCGGTCTAGATGCATGCTTAATTGCTAAGACTAGCATGGGCTGGCTGTGGCATCGCCGCTTAGCACATGTGGGGATGAAGAACCTTCACAAGCTTCTAAAGGGAGAACACGTGATAGGTCTAACCAATGTTACTTTCGAAAAAGATAGACCTTGTGCAGCTTGTCAAGCAGAGAAACAGGTGGGAAGCTCTCATCATGCCAAAAATGTGATGACAACATCAAGACCCCTGGAGTTACTTCATATGGACCTCTTCGGACCCGTTGCCTATCTAAGCATAGGAGGAAGTAAGTATGGTCTTGTTATAGTTGATGATTTTTCCCGCTTCACTTGGGTATTCTTTTTGCAGGATAACTCTGAAACCCAAGGGACCCTCAAACGCTTCCTAAGGAGAGCTCAAAACGAGTTTGAGCTCAAGGTGAAGAAGATCAGAAGCGACAATGGGTCCGAGTTCAAGAATCTTCAAGTGGAGGAGTACCTTGAGGAGGAAGGAATCAAGCACGAATTCTCCGCTCCCTACACACCACAGCAAAATGGTGTGGTAGAGAGGAAGAACAGGACGCTTATAGACATGGCGAGGACGATGCTTGGAGAGTTCAAGACCCCCGAGCGCTTTTGGTCGGAAGCCGTCAACACGGCTTGCCACGCCATCAATCGGGTCTACCTTCATCGCCTCCTCAAGAAGACTTCGTATGAGCTACTAACCGGTAACAAACCCAATGTTTCGTATTTCCGAGTTTTTGGGAGTAAATGCTACATTCTAGTGAAGAAGGGTAGGAATTTCAAATTTGCTCCCAAAGCGGTAGAAGGGTTTTTGTTAGGTTATGACTCAAATACAAAGGCATACAGGGTCTTCAACAAATCATCGGGTTTGGTTGAAGTCTCTAGCGACGTTGTATTTAATGAGACTAATGGCTCTCCAAGAGAGCAAGTTGTTGATCTTGATGATGTAGATGAAGAAGACGTACCGACGGCCGCAATACGCACCATGGCGATTGGAGATGTGCGGCCACAGGAACAAAATGAGCAAGATCAGCCTTCTTCCTCAACAATGGTGCATCCCCCAACTCAAGACGATGAACAGGTTCATCAAGAAGAGGCGTGTGATCAAGGGGGAGCACAAGATGATCATGAAATAGAGGAAGAAGCACAACCGGCACCTCCAACTCAAGTCCGAGCGATGATTCAAAGGGATCATCCCGTCGACCAGATTTTGGGTGACATTAGCAAGGGAGTAACTACTCGGTCTCGATTAGTTAATTTTTGTGAGCATTACTCCTTTGTCTCTTCTATTGAGCCTTTCAGGGTAGAAGAGGCCTTGCTAGATCCGGACTGGGTGTTGGCCATGCAAGAGAAGCTCAACAACTTCAAGAGAAATGAAGTTTGGACACTGGTGCCTCGTCCCAAGCAAAATGTTGTGGGAACCAAGTGGGTGTTCCGCAACAAACAAGACGAGCACGGAGTGGTGAGAGCACCTAGAGGGGGGGGGGTGAATAGGTGATCCTGTAAAACTTGAAACTTAAGCCACAAAAACTTGGTTAAGTGTTAGCACAATAATCGTCAAGTGGCTAGAGAGGAGTCTCAACAAAACACAATAACCACAAAGATATCAATCACAGAGATGGCACGGTGGTTATCCCGTGGTTCGGCCAAGACCAACACTTGCCTACTCCACGTTGTGGCGTCCCAATGGACGAGGGTTGCAATCAACCCCTCTCAAGCGGTCCAAAGACCCACTTGAATACCACGGTGTTTTGCTTTGCTTTTCTTAATCCCTTCCGCGAGGAATCTCCACAACTTGGAGTCTCTCGCCCTTACACTTAAAGTTCACAAAGAAGCACGGAGTAAGGGAGGGATGATCAACGCACACAAGACACGAAGTCAGAATGTCAACACGCACACAAGTGGCAACAAGAGCTCGCAACACAACCCGACGAGTTCACAACTCAACAAGAGCTCTAGATGCTATCACGAAGAAACAAATGCGTGGAAAAGAAGTCTTGGTGCTTAGGAATGCTTTGAGTATGCTTGGGTATCTCCTCCATGTGCCTAGGGTCCCTTTTATAGCCCCAATGCAGCTAGGAGCCGTTGAGAGCATTCCAGGAAGGCTGATCTTGCCTTCTGCCGCCTGGCGCACCGGACAGTCCGGTGCACCACCGTACACTGTCCGGTGCGGATCTCTTTCCTTATTTAGCGAAGCCGACCGTTGGCGCCTGGGAGCCGTTGGCGCACCGGACACTGTCCGGTGCACACCGGACAGTCCGGTGCTCCAATGTGATCGTTGGCTCGGCCACGCGTCACGCGCGGAATCCTCGGCCGACTGTTGCCCCGGCAGACCGTTGGCTCACCGGACAGTCCGGTGCACCACCGGGCAGTCCGGTGAATTTTAGCCGTACGCCGTCGTCGAAGTCCCGAGAGCAGCCTGTTCGCTAGAGCCAGCCTGGCGCACCAGACACTGTCCGGTGCACCACCGGACACTGTCCGGTGCACCCAGACCGAGCTGACTTAGGCTGAACGTAGCCATCTCATTTCCAATTCAATTTTTCCTGTTTCCAGCACTTAGATACAATACATTAGTCAATAAAACAATGTACTAAGTCCAGAAACATACCTTTGACATGATTTGCACTTTGTCCACCACTTTGCATAGATTAACACAAAAGCACTTGTGTTGGCACTCAATCACCAAAATACTTAGAAATGGCCCCCTTTCAATCTCCCCCTTTTTGGTGATTTATGCCAACACAACATAAAGCAACTAGAACAAGTGCAATATCAATGCAAATGAGAACTCAAAATTGTTTTGATTCATATTTGGCATATATGGATCACTCTTTGCCACCACTTGGTTTATTTTTGCAAATCAAACTCAAATTTCTATCTCTAAGTCAAACATACTTGTTAAGACATAAAGAGAGTCATTCCAAGAGAAATTGATTCAAGATTTCAAAAACTCCCCCTTTTTCCCATAATCAACACTTCTCCCCACAAGAAGCCAACTTTTGACAAGAGAGACAATAAAAGCTTTTTGACAAACAAAAAGCTCTATTCTACTATTTTCAAAAAAACTCTCAAGTGGTAGCTGATCCATTTATTGCTTTGGCCTTTATTTTCTCCCCCTTTGGCATCAAGCACCAAAACGGGACCAATCTTGGCCCAATAACCCCATTGCCTCACCAAAATCTTCAAATAAGAATACAAAGGCAATAAGAGTACATGAGATGAACTTGGAATAAGTTACCCTCTCATCGGAGTGTAGTGGAAGTCTTTCATGGTCCAAGTCCACCTTTTCCCTTTCAAACTTCCTTTGAGACTAAATCAAGCAAACTCAAGCAAACGGTTAGTCTCAAAGGGTCAAGTTGTAGCACAACTCCCCCTGAATATGTGCATCACTTGCACAAGGACTTGTGAGGTCCAGGGAGTGTTTGTACAACTTGAGCACCATAAGTAAGCAACAAACTGCATAAGGAACATGATCAAAGGCATATACACATGTATGCTATAAATCAATCCAAGTTCCGCGAATCTAGGATATTTAGCTCACTACGCAGCCTGCAAAAGGTCTTTACATCTAAAGGCTTAGTGAAGATATCGGCTAGCTGGTTCTCGGTGCTAACATGAAACACTTCGATATCTCTCTTTTGCTGGTGGTCTCTCAAAAAGTGATGCCGAATGTTAATGTGCTTTGTGCGGCTATGCTCAATAGGATTTTCCGCTATTCGGATAGCACTCTCATTATCACATAGGAGTGGGACTTTGCTCAGATTGTAGCCAAAGTCCTGGAGGGTTTGCCTCATCCAAAGTAGTTGCGCGCAACACTGTCCTGCGGCAACGTACTCGGCCTTAGCAGTGGATAGGGCAACAGAAGTTTGTTTCTTAGAATTCCATGACACCAGGGACCTTCCTAAGAATTGGCACGTCCCCGATGTGCTCTTCCTATCGACCTTACATCCAGCATAGTCGGAATCTGAGTAACCAATCAAGTCAAAGTTGGACCCCTTTGGATACCAGATCCCGAAGCAAGGCGTAGCGACTAAATATCTAAGAATTCGCTTCACAGCCACTAAGTGACACTCCCTTGGATCGGATTGAAATCTAGCACACACGCATACGCTGAGCATAATATCCGGTCTACTAGCACATAAATAAAGCAAAGAACCTATCATTGACCGGTATGCCTTTTGATCAACGAACTTACCTCCTTTGTTGAGGTCGGTGTGTCCATCGGTTCCCATCGGTGTCTTTGCGGGCTTGGCGTCCTTCATCCCAAACCGCTTTAGCAAGTCTTGCGTGTACTTCGTTTGGGAGATGAAGGTGCCGTCCTTGAGTTGCCTCACTTGGAACCTAAGGAAGTAGTTCAACTCGCCCATCATCGACATCTCGAATTTCTGCGTCATCACCCTGCTAAACTCTTCACAAGACTTTTGATTAGTAGAACCAAATATTATGTCATCGACATAAATTTGGCACACAAAGAGATCACCATCGCAAGTCTTAGTGAAAAGAGTTGGATCGGCTTTCCCAACCTTGAAAGCATTAGCAATTAAAAAGTCTCTAAGGCATTCATACCATGCTCTTGGGGCTTGCTTAAGTCCATAGAGCGCCTTAGAGAGCTTACACACGTAGTTGGGGTACCATTCATCCTCGAAGCCAGGGGGTTGCTCCACATACACCTCCTCCTTGATCGGCTCGTTGAGGAAAGCGCTCTTCACATCCATTTGGTACAACCTGAAAGAATGGTGAGCGGCATATGCTAGCAAGATACGAATTGATTCTAGCCTAGCCACAGGAGCGAAAGTCTCCTCAAAGTCCAAACCCGCGACTTGGGCATAACCTTTTGCCACAAGTCGAGCCTTGTTCCTCGTCACCACCCCGTGCTCGTCCTGATTGTTGCGGAACACCCATTTGGTTCCCATAACGTTTTGCTTGGGACGAGGCACTAGTGTCCAAACTTCATTACGCTTGAAGTTGTTGAGCTCTTCCTGCATGGCCAACACCCAGTCCGGATCTAGCAAGGCCTCTTCTACCCTGAAAGGCTCAATAGAAGAGACAAAAGAGTAATGCTCACAAAAATTCACCAATCTAGAGCGAGTAGTTACTCCCTTGCTAATATCACCCAAAATTTGATCGACGAGATGATTCCTTTGAATCGTCGCTCGAACTTGGGTTGGAGGTGCCTGAGGTGCTTCTTCCTCTTCAACTTGAACATCCTGTGCTCCCCCTTGATCATGCGCCTCCACTTGAGGTACCTGTTCGTCATCTTGGGTTGGGGGATGCACCATTGTTGAGGAGGAAGGTTGATCTTGCTCCAAATATTCCTGTGGTCGCACATCGCCAATCGCCATGGTGCGCATAGCGGCCGTTGGAACGTCTTCTTCATCTATATCATCAAGATCAACAACTTGCTCTCTTGAAGAGCCATTAGTCTCATCAAATACAACGTCGCTAGAGACTTCAACCAAACCCGATGATTTGTTGAAGACCCTATACGCCTTTGTATTTGAGTCATAACCTAATAAAAACCCTTCTACAGCTTTGGGAGCAAATTTAGAAGTTCTACCTTTCTTCACAAGAATATAACACTTGCTCCCAAATACACGAAAATAAGACACATTGGGTTTGTTACCAGTTAGCAGCTCATATGAAGTCTTCTTGAGGAGGCGGTGTAGATAGACCCTGTTGATGGCGTGGCAAGCCGTGTTCATGGCTTCCGACCAAAAACGCTCGGGGGTCTTGAACTCTCCAAGCATAGTCCTCGCCATATCGATGAGCGTGCTGTTCTTCCTATCTACCACACCATTTTGCTGAGGTGTGTAGGGAGCGGAGAACTCGTGCTTGATCCCCTCCTCCTCAAGGAACTCCTCCACTTGAAGATTCTTGAATTCGGACCCGTTGTCGCACCTTATCTTCTTCACTTTGAGCTCAAACTCATTTTGAGCTCTCCTGAGGAAGCGCTTGAGGGTCCCTTGGGTTCCAGATTTATCCTGCAAAAAGAATACCCAAGTGAAGCGGGAAAAATCATCAACTATAACAAGACCATACTTACTTCCTCCTATACTCAGATAGGCGACGGGTCCAAAGAGGTCCATATGAAGCATCTCCAAGGGTCTTGATGTTGTCATCACATTTTTGGTGTGATGAGAGCCTCCCACCTGTTTCCCTGCTTGACAAGCTGCACAAGGTCTATCTTTTTCGAAATGTACATTAGTTAGACCTATCACGTGTTCTCCCTTTAGAAGCTTGTGGAGGTTCTTCATCCCCACATGTGCTAAGCGGCGATGCCACAGCCAGCCCATGCAAGTCTTAGCGATTAAGCATGCATCTAGACCGGCCTCTTCTTTTGCAAAATCAACCAAATAAAGTTTGTCGTCTAATACACCCTTAAAAGCTAGTGAACCATCACACCTTCTAAAGACAGACACATCTACATTTGTGAATAGGCAATTATATCCCATATTGCATAATTGACTAACAGATAACAAATTATATCTGAGAGACTCAACTAAAAACACATTGGATATAGAGTGCTCGGATGAAATAGCAATTTTACCTAACCCTTTTACCTTGCCTTGATTCCCATCACCGAATATTATTGAATCTTGGGAATCCTTGTTTTTAACGTAGGAGGTGAACATCCTCTTCTTCCCCGTCATATGGTTTGTGCATCCGCTGTCGATAATCCAGCTTGAACCCCCGGATGCATAAACCTGCAAGGCAAATTTAGGCTTGGGTCTTAGGTACCCAACTCTTGTTGGGTCCTACAAGGTTAGTCACAATTGTCTTAGGGACCCAAATGCAAGTTTTGTCTCCCTTGCATTTTGCCCCTAATTTTCTAGCAACTATCTTCCTATCCTTTCTACAAATAGCAAAGGAAGTATTTAAAGCATGATATATTGTAGAAGGTTCATTAACTTTCCTAGGAACATTAACAACATTTCTCCTATGCATATTATGAACAATATTTCTCCTAGCAACATTTCTATCATGCACAACATGGGAACTAGAAGCAGTCATAGCATGAGAATCAAAAGCATCATAACTTCTAAAGGCATTCCTAGAATGTCTCCTATCATGATACATGAAAGCATGGTTCTTTTGCACACTACTAGCCATAGGGGCCTTCCCTTTCTCCTTGGTGGAAATGGAAGCCTTATGGCTTGTTAAGTTCTTGACTTCCCTCTTGAAGCCAAGACCATCCTTAATTGAGGGGTGTCTACCAATCGTGTAGGCATCCCTTGCAAATTTTAGCTTGTCAAATTCATTCTTGCTAGTCTTAAGTTGGGCATTAAGACTAGCCACTTCATCATTTAATTTAGAAATGCAAACTAGGTGTTCACTACAAGCATCAATGTCAAAATCTTTACACCTAGTGCAAATCATAACATGTTCTACACAAGAGTTAGATTTATTTGCTACTTCTAGTTTAGCATTTAAATCATTGTTAATTCTCTTTAAGCTAGAGATAGAATCATAACATGTAGACACTTCACTAGAAAGAATTTCATTTCTTTTAACTTCTAGAGCAAGAGAATTTTGTGCACTAACAAATTTATCATGCTCTTCATATAAAAGGTCCTCTTGTTTCTCTAAAAGTCTATCCTTTTCATTTAAGGCATCAATCAATTCATTAATCTTATCTATTTTAGCTCTATCCAATCCCTTGAACAAACTAGAGTAATCTATTTCTTCATCACTAGACTCATCATCACTAGAAGAATTATAAGTAGTACTGTTTCGAGTACATACCTTCTTCTCCTTCGCCATGAGGCACGTGTGACACTCGTTGGGGAAGAGGGATGACTTGTTGAAGGCGGTGGCGGCGAGTCCTTCATTTTCGGAGTCGGATGACGAACAATCCGAGTCCCACTCCTTTCCAATATGTGCCTCGCCCTTGGCCTTCTTGTAATTCTTCTTCTTCTCCCTCTTGTTTCCCTTTTCCTGGTCACTGTCATTATCGGGACAGTTAGCAATAAAATGACCAACCTTACCATATTTGAAGCATGAGCGCTTCCCCTTTGTCTTGGTCTTGCTTGGCTGCCCCTTGCGACCCTTTAGCACCGTCTTGAAGCGCTTGATGATGAGGGCCATCTCTTCATCATTGAGCCCGGCCGCCTCAACTTGCGCCACCTTGCTGGGTAACGCCTCCTTGCTTCTCGTTGCATTAAGAGCAACAGGTTGAGGCTCATTGATTGGACCATTCAGTGCGTCGTCCACGTACCTCGCCTCCTTGATCATCATTCGCCCGCTTACGAATTTTCCAAGGACTTCTTCGGGCGACATTTTGGTGTACCTGGGGTTCTCACGAATATTATTCACCAAATGTGGATCAAGAACTTAGCATTAGGCGGACGACGTCGTGGTCCGTCCATCGCGTGCTTCCGTAGCTCCTTATTTTGTTGATAAGGGTCCTGAGCCGGTTGTATGTTTGGGTTGGCTCCTCGCCTCTTATCATCGCGAATCGTCCAAGCTCCCCCTCCACCAACTCCATCTTGGTGAGCAAGGTGACGTCGTTTCACTCATGAGAGATCTTGAGGGTGTCCCAAATCTGCTTGGCATTGTCCAAGCCGCTCACTTTATGATACTTGTCCCTGCACAAGGAGGCTAACAACACAGTAGTAGCTTGTGCATTTCTATGAATCTGTTCATTAATAAAATTAGGACTATCCGAGCTATCAAATTTCATTCCACTTTCCACAATCTCCCATATGCTCGGATGGAGAGAGAACAGGTGACTACGCATTTTGTGGCTCCAAAATCCGTAGTCCTCTCCATCAAAGTGAGGAGGTTTGCCAAGTGGAATAGAGAGCAAATGAGTATTTGTACTTTGCGGAATACGAGAGTAGTCAAAAGAAAAGTTCGAATTAACCGGTTTCCTTCTCTCGTAGTCGTTGTCGTCGTTGTCCTTTTGGGAAGAAGTGGACTCATCGCTGTCGTCGTAGTAGACAATCTCCTTGATGCGTCTTGTCTTCTTCTTCTTCCCATCTTTGCGTTTGTGGCCCGAGCTCGAGTCGGTAGGCTTGTCATCCTTGGGCTCGTTGACGAATGACTCCTTCTCTTTGTCATTGATCACAATCCCCTTGCCCTTAGAATCCATCTCTTCGGGCGGTTAGTCCCTTTCTTGAAGAGAACGGCTCCGATACCAATTGAGAGCACCTAGAGGGGGGGGGGGGTGAATAGGTGATCCTGTAAAACTTGAAACTTAAGCCACAAAAACTTGGTTAAGTGTTAGCACAATAATCGTCAAGTGGCTAGAGAGGAGTCTCAACAAAACACAATAACCACAAAGATATCAATAACAGAGATGGCACGGTGGATATCCCGTGGTTCGGCCAAGACCAACGCTTGCCTACTCCACGTTGTGGCGTCCCAATGGACAAGGGTTGCAATCAACCCCTCTCAAGCGGTCCAAAGACCCACTTGAATACCACGGTGTTTTGCTTTGCTTTTCTTAATCCCTTCCGCGAGGAATCTCCACAACTTGGAGTCTCTCGCCCTTACACTTAAAGTTCACAAAGAAGCACGGAGTAAGGGAGGGATGATCAACGCACACAAGACACGAAGTCAGAATGTCAACACACACACAAGTCGCAACAAGAGCTCGCAACACAACCCGACGAGTTCACAACTCAACAAGAGCTCTAGATGCTATCACGAAGAAACAAATGCATGGAAAAGAAGTCTTGGTGCTTAGGAATGCTTTGAGTATGCTTGGGTATCTCCTCCATGTGCCTAGGGATCCCTTTTATAGCCCCAAGGCAGCTAGGAGCCGTTGAGAGCATTCTAGGAAGGCTGATCTTGCCTTCTGTCGCCTGGCGCACCGGACAGTCCGGTGCACCACCGGACACAGTCCGGTGCGGATCTCTTTCCTTATTTGGCGAAGCCGACCGTTGGCGCCTGGGAGCCGTTGGCGCACCGGACACTGTCCGGTGCACACCGGACAGTCCGGTGCTCCAATGTGACCGTTGGCTCGGCCACGCGTCACGCGCGGAATCCTCGGCCGACCGTTGGCTCACCGGACAGTCCAGTGCACCACCGGACAGTCCGGTGAATTTTAGCCGTACGCCACCGTCGAAGTCCCGAGAGCAGCCTGTTCGCCAGAGCCAGCCTGGCGCACCGGACACTATCTGGTGCACCACCGGACACTGTCCGGTGCACCCAGACCGAGCTGACTTAGGCTGAACGTAGCCATCTCATTTCCAATTCAATTTTTCCTGTTTCCAGCACTTAGATACAATACATTAGTCAATAAAACAATGTACTAAGTCCAGAAACATACCTTTGACATGATTTGCACTTTGTCCACCACTTTGCATAGATTAACACAAAAGCACTTGTGTTGGCACTCAATCACCAAAATACTTAGAAATGGCCCAAGGGCACATTTCCCTTTCAAGTGGTGACAAGGAACAAGGCACGACTTGTGGCAAAAGGTTATGCCCAAGTCGCAGGTTTGGACTTTGAGGAGACTTTTGCTCCTGTGGCTAGGCTAGAGTCCATTCGTATTTTGCTAGCATATGTCGCTCACCATTCTTTCAGGTTGTTCCAAATGGATGTGAAGAGCGCTTTTCTCAACGGGCCAATCAAGGAGGAGGTGTACGTGGAGCAACCCCCTGGCTTCGAGGATGAACGGTACCCCGACCACGTCTGTAAGCTCTCTAAGGCGCTCTATGGACTTAAGCAAGCCCCAAGAGCATGGTATGAATGCCTTAGAGACTTTTTAATTGCTAATGCTTTTAAGGTTGGGAAAGCCGATCCAACTCTTTTTACTAAGACATGTGATGGTGATCTTTTTGTGTGCCAAATTTATGTCGATGACATAATATTTGGTTCTACTAACCAAAAGTCTTGTGAAGAGTTTAGCAGGGTAATGACTCAAAAGTTTGAGATGTCGATGATGGGCGAGTTAAGCTATTTCCTTGGGTTCCAAGTGAGGCAACTCAAGGATGGGACCTTCATCTCCCAAACGAAGTACACGCAAGACTTGATCAAGCGGTTTGGGATGAAGGACGCCAAGTCCGCAAAGACTCCAATGGGAACCGACGGACACACCGACCTCAACAAAGGAGGTAAGTCCGTTGATCAAAAGGCATACCAGTCTATGATAGGGTCTTTACTTTATTTATGTGCTAGTAGACCGGACATTATGTTTAGCGTATGCATGTGTGCTAGATTTCAATCCGATCCAAGGGAATGTCACTTAGTGCTGTGAAGCGAATTCTTAGATATTTAGTCGCTACGCCCTGCTTCGGGATCTGGTATCCAAAGGGGTCGACCTTTGACATAATTGGATATTCAGACTCCGACTATGCTGGATGTAAGGTCAATAGGAAGAGTACATCGGGGACGTGCCAATTCTTAGGAAGGTCCCTGGTGTCCTGGAGTTCTAAGAAACAAACTTCCGTTGCCCTATCCACCGCTGAGGCCGAGTATGTTGCCGCAGGACAGTGTTGCGCGCAACTACTTTGGATGAGGCAAACCCTCCGAGACTTTGGCTACAATCTGAGCAAAGTCCCACTCCTATGTGATAATGAGAGTGCTATCCGCATGGCGGATAATCCTGTTGAACACAGCTGCACAAAGCACATAGACATCCGGCATCACTTTTTGAGAGACCACCAGCAAAAGGGAGATATCGAAGTGTTTCATGTTAGCTCCGAGAACCAGCTAGCCGATATCTTTACCAAACCTTTAGATGAGCAGACCTTTTGCAAGTTGCGTAGTGAGCTAAATGTCTTAGATTCGCGGAACTTGGATTGATTTATAGCATACATGTGTTTATGCCTTTGATCATGTTCCTTATGCATTTCGTTGTTTATTTATGGTGCTCAAGTTGTACAAACACTCCCCGGACCTCACAAGTCCTTTTGCAAGTGATGCACACATTTAGGGGGAGATGTGCTACAACTTGACCCTGTGAGACTAACCATGTGCTTGAGTCTGCTTGATTTAGTCTCAAAGATGGATTGAAAGGGAAAGGTGGACTTGGACCATGCAAGACTTCCACTGCACTCTGATGAAAGAGTAACTTATTCCAAGTTCATCTCTATACTCTTATTGCCTTTTTACTATTAGTTGAAGATTTTGGTGAGGCAATGGGGTTAAAGGGCCAAGATTGATCCCGTTTTGGTGCTTGATGCCAAAGGGGGAGAAAATAAGGCCAAAGCAATAAATGGATCAGCTACCACTTGAGAATTTTGAAAATAGTAGAATAGAGCTTTTTGTTTTGTCAAAATACTCTTATTGGATCTTTGTGTCAAAAATTGGTCTCTTAAGGGGAGAAGGGGAGTTTTTGAAATCTTTGATCAATTTCTATTGGAACAACTCTCTTATGTCTCAACAAGTGTGTTTGATTTAGAGATAGGAAATTGAGGCTGATTTGCAAAAACAAACCAAGTGGTGGCAAAGAATGATCCATATATGCCAAATTTGATCTCATTTGAATTGATGTTGCACTTCTTTTAGTTGCTTTAGGTTGTGTTGGCATAAATCACCAAAAAGGGGAAGATTGAAAGGGAAATGTGCCCTTGGGCCATTTCTAAGTATTTTGGTGATTTAGTGTCCAACACAAGTGCTTAAGTGATAAACTATGTCAAATGATGGATAAAGGTGCAAATCAATACAAAGGTATGATTCTAGACTTAGTACATTGGTTTTTGTGTACTAACATGTTTGTCTAAGTGTTAGAATCAGAGAAAATGCAATTGAAAAAGAGTGGTTCGAAGCAGCCAAGAGTCTGCTCAGTCTGGGTGCACCGGACTATCCGGTGGTGCACCGGACAGTGTCCGGTGCGCCAGGCTGGCTCTGGCAAACTGGCTGCTCTCGGGACTTCGACGGCGGCGTACGACTATAAATCACCGGACTGTCCGGTGAGCCAACAGTCAGCCGGGCCAACGGTCAGCCGCGGAATCCGCGCGCGACGCGTGGCAAGTGCCAACGGTCAGATGGGGCACCGGACTGTCCGGTGTGCACCGGACTGTGTCCGGTGCGCCAACGGCTCCAAAGCACCAACGGTCGGCTTCGCCAAAGAAGGAAAGAAATCCGCACCGGATAGTGTCCGGTGGTGCACCGGACTGTCCGGTGCGCCAGGCGACAGAAGGCAAGAATTGCCTTCCTGGAATGCACTCAACGGCTCCTAGCTGCCTTGGGGCTATAAAAGGGACCCCTAGGCGCATGGAGGAGGAACCCAAGCATTCTCTAAGCATTCCTAAGCACCAAGACTTCGATTCCGCGCATTTGATTCTTTGTGATAGCAACTAGAGCTCCATTTGAGTTGTGAACTCGCCGGGTTGTGTTGTGAGCTCTTGTTGTGACTTGTGTGCGTGTTGGTACTCTGATTTCGTGTCTTGTGTGTGTTTCTCATCCCTCCCTTACTCCGTGCTTCTTTGTGAACATCAAAGTGTAAGGGCCAGAGGCTCCAAGTTGTGGAGATTCCTCGCAAACGGGATATAGTAAAGCAAAGCAAAACACCATGGTATTCAAGTGGTCTTTGGACCGCTTGAGAGGGGTTGATTGCAACCCTCGTCTGTTGGGACGCCACAACGTGGAGTAGGCAAGTGTTGAACTTGGCCGAACCATGGGATAAACCACTGTGTCTATCTGTGATTGATCTTCTTGTGGTTATCGTGTCTTGCAAAGACTCTTATCTAGCCACTTGGCTTTATTGTGCTAACTCCTAACCAAGTTTTGTGGCATTAAAGTTTAAGTTTTACAGGATCACCTATTTACCCCCCTCTAGGTGCTCTCACTCCACCTCCGCCGCAGGGCGCACCCTCCCCCTCGCCATGGACCTCCCTAAGGCGTCGGAGTCCTCCATCCCCACGCCTCACCAGACCCACCGTAATCGCCTCCCCGACCTCCTATGCTCATGAGCGCTGAGAAGCCCACGGCGGCGTAGGCCGACGAGATGGCTGGGCCAGCATCGAAACGTGCATCTTGGCCGGTGAGCACAAAGACGACGACGAGCCGACGATGGAATCGAATCCGAGGAAGGCAAGATCCACCCACGATAGGCATGGCCGGACGGGGTTCTCGATCTGGCTGAGCAGCATCCCCGCCTCATCCGCGTCGTCGCGCACTCATTTGTCCATCTCTCGCGTCTCCGTTCTTCCTCCGCATCCGGTTGTTGCGCCTTCGTCTTCCCCCGCCCCTTGGTGCCCTGGTCACCGCCGGAGCGCCACCTCTACGCCTCGATCCCGGTATGTCCTCCTCCCAAACCTCGCTACTCCTGCCAAATCTGGGTGGGATAGGTAAAAGAAAACACCCACCTGGCAACGTCGCTCACGCCAGCCACCGACTTCGACTCCGTCGTTGACGCCTTCGGGTACAATGAGTTGGCGATTGCGCGATGCCCGAGAGCTCCAACCGCGCGCCCACGAATTTCAACTCCCCTGCTGCTAGTAGGAACAAGAATACCCTGCGACGGCTTCTCGGGCTCCTTCAGGTCACCCCAGATTGATGTCGTCATCGACACTAGAAACCCCTTCCTCAACTGCATGGCAATTTGGTTCCCTTAATTCCCTAGGCGATTCAGGTTTGGGGCAAAATATTTCATTCTGGTTGTGTTCTCTATAGGAGGAATCTAATGGGAAGCGGTGCAGATCGACCAAGCGCGGTGGCATGGAGGACAACCCAAGAATGGTGGAAAGAAGCAGGGGAAGGACAGCGCAACGAAGCCCCCTAGCTGCCCAAGGACTACATCCATGTCTGGGCAAGGCGTGGCGAGCAAGGCATGGCGAGGCGATGGACTGTCAGAACCTCGTGGAGAGGGTATATTTCCCTAAGGCTCTGTTGCACTATTATTTCTTTGCATCGTCATCCTTGCTGGCTACAGAGATTCGTGTGTTGAGTTTTTTTCCTTGCTTCTTATGGATAATTCATGTGAGAAGGGAGAAGATCAGCTAGCGGATGAAGCCACTGCAGGATCTCGTGCCGAGTTGCAACAAGGTAACCGAGAAGACACACTCACTCACTCACTCAATTAACATCAGCCACTTGCTGTCAATCGAGTAGTTTGGCGCGCTCACGGACTGGGACCCGAACCTGGTGGACCCGTGCACGTGGTTTCACGTCGTGTGTGACGGCGACAACCGCGTCATCCGCCTGTGAGTGATCTGTGCTACGACGTGCTAGCCGCTTCTTTCTTGCCTGCATGTCTTTTGATTGCCACCGCCCTCTTCGATTTTGATCTTGGATCACCTATTTTGTTCGTGTAGACAGTTGTGCGCCAATCGCCCATCGACGTGAGATGTACTACTCGAACAGACGAAAATCTTCCACAGTAGATTTTGAGCATAGATTTATAACATTACCATATCAACGGTTATAAAATCAACGCTATCTTTAAAAAACACTTTCTACATAATTCAGTTGGTGTTATTTTTTTGCAACCGCATACGTATACATTTTGAATTTACTGATATTCAAAATTGACAGAGTAGTTAGGATTGTATTTGTTTGAGATCTTAATTTGAAGAAAACATCATAGTTAGAATTGCATTCCTTTCTTCTGTTATGATTGTATCTGCTGTATACAAGCATTTTGCAAAACTACTACTACTACTCGATTTGTTTGCTCTAAATTGCATCTTTGTCGACAGGGATCTCGGGAGACTGAACCTGTCGGGTCCTCTAGCACCCGAGCTGGGACAACTGGATCAGCTGCAATACATGTTTGCTCTTCTGATCCTTCTGCTGTGCTTCAGGCCTGAAAATTTTTCCTGTCCATTGTACTATACATGTCAATGAACGAGGTATCAGTATCACTGACCCCTGAAATTCTGAATAATAGGGAAATTTTTGGGAACAACATCAGTGGACCAATCCCATCAGAGTTCGGTAGCCTGGCGAACCTGATCAGCCTGGACCTGTCCAGCAACAGCATCTCAGGAGCTATACCCGCAGCCCTAGGGAACGCCAAGTCCCTGAAGTTCCTATGAGTCCGGGAATACAATGGTTAGTTTCGTCAGTTGCATTGGTTCCGTTCTTGCGTGAACGTTTCTTCAACTTTGTCGGCAGGCGTTTGGATCACAATCTCCTGACGGGGCTGATCCCAAGGGAGCTTGCTGGGCTGCCCAATCTTGGAATTGTGTGAGTACTATCTACGTGAGCTGAGCGGCTGCATTTTGCTCTCTACGGCGACTGTAGCAGTTGCGGCAAACCCAATTCAGCCATGCCTTAACATTCTTCTTCTTCTTCTTCTTTTGTGCTTCTGCAGAGATTTCTCCAACAACGACCTTTGTGGCGCGATCCCGACAGACGGAGCATTCCAGAACATTCCCCGTAGCAGGTAGTCCGAGCTTCCTCCACAAGTTCATGATGTTCAGAGTCCTCCCATGCAACATACAGTAAGTATTCAGGTAGCCGCAGCTGATGTCTCGCCTCAGAAGATCCTGTCAAAATTCTAGTAAACATATAATCAGAATAAATCTGCCCTGCCACTGAAATTGACCCAAGTATTCAGGTAGTCGTGTGGCAGGAAGCAATACAACAGTAATCCATCCAGATAGTGCTGCATGCATAGAGGCTTTAATTTCTCTTATATTACAGGTTAATTGCTATAGGATCAAAAACATACAAAAGAATTTTAAAATATGAATCTATAGATATAACTTCTGTACACTAGACAAGCATATAATTTGACATAGTTGTTGGTCAAACCTTATGAAGGGATTATGTTCAGATAAAAATACACTTTATAAAGGTGGATGGAGGGATCATGTGAACCTGCACATGTAGTTCTGCACTTGATGGAATCATGAAAAGCAAAAGGAACTAAAAAGAGAACGATAGAAAGGGACGTAAGATATAAAAAGAATAAGGCTATGTAAAACATATGTAACAAAAGAAACCAGGATATAATCTGAAAGTGATATGTACAGAAATGCAAAAGCTATCAAAAGAGCTATAGCATAACTTTGTCTAGCCAAGAAAATAAAAGGTGAATGTAGCCTAAAGTCAAGGGTAACAAAATTGTTAACTGTTTGCATAATAAGCAAAAAAAATCCAATGAGGCACTGACCAATTCTTGTCGAAGCTTGTTGTTCAGTTCAACAGCAGAATTCTTCTCCTCCATCAGTTTTGAAATCAAAGAAAATGGCTACAGAGGCATAAATAGACCATGTCAAGCCTGTAATGGAGTCCATGTAACCTACCAAGGACTCGATTGCTTTGCTTTTAAAAATTTGTTGACAAGTTGAAGAATTCGATACAGGTAGAATGCTAATACATGAGAGCACAACACAGCTAATTAATGTCAGTTTACATCTAATTTTACACAGATATAAGAGGACAAATAATTGATGAACTAACGCTAGAAAACTGCAGTTAAGAACACTGTAGGCACACAACAATAATCAAAAGTCTGCAAATGTGGACTACAAGAAGATTGAACGATTCCAGTTAAATCTGCTATAACCAATAAGAGAATAATTCAAATTAACAGTTTGAAGTGAAGCAATGCTATGGCTTATAATTGAATGCTATTTGAGAGACTATCCATAGGATATGTCATTTGGAAACAACATATTCAATATTGATTGCTTCAAGTAGAAGATAGGCTATCTGTAATTTCTGAATCTTCAAAAGTTTTTCATCCAATGGCAAACAAATACTGGAATGAGCTCAAGTGATACATTTAGAGCAATGATTAATTCCATCTACTTCTTTGCAATATTTAAGCAAATGCATTGCCGACGTTACAAATTTGATCACTTTTGAGGTATGAACATTTAGAAGCCGAAGACCATGGCGGCATAGGTACACGGTGCCAACGTTGCCTCCGTCAATGCGGCGCAGCAGCCTGGTGTCACGCGGTCTCAACGGCGCCGCAGTCGACGCCGACGCCATGCGGATGGTCACCCACACCTTCGACGAGGTCAGAGCAGCAGTAGCCGCCATGGGTAGTGCCGCAGATGTGGAGTAGTCGAATGAGAAAGACGGGCTGGAGCACCACAGCAGGTTGGTGTTGCTGCTAGCCAGCAGCCGCTCCTCTCCCACCGGCGCCAAGAGGGACCTCTGACCCAAGGATCTGTTCTCGGGGGATATGGTGTTCGCGGTCGTCAAGGATCTCGGGCTCAACCACTCCAAGGACCCATCGACCATGGGGTTACGCAATCCAAAGGCCTCCATCGCCGATTTCATCTAGGTATGTCCATCAACCCCTCACAAAGGTGCAGTTATGCAAGTATATATGGTCCCTTTATGGCGCTCATATATGCCCAGGTAATTCATAAATAGTACACACATATTCTTCCTGATTGTTTAGTTTTCATACCTCTTATACAAATACCCAAACATAAATGTATTATAAGGCCATGCTCATTTTAGTGTTTTAGAATGATTTTTGCTTTCCGATCGCCTGTTTGTGATAATGCAGGGTCCAGTTCTTGAAAGGGTGGGAATGTGTCCAAGAAGACAAAGGCATCGACCCGCCAATTCTTTGCTACAAATTCAAACAACACTAGGATGAGATCAGTGGGCTTGAGAGTAGCATCATCCTTCAAACAGGATGATGGGTTTCTAGCTGATGGTGTTTCTATAGCTCACCGGTATCCTTCAAAAAGAAAGTATGGTGTTGTTTTATAAGCTCTCATATTTATGACTAAGGTTGAGATTTGTGAAGATTCAGAAATAATTAGTTACATGCCCGTGCGTAGCTTACAATGCACAATTAGCTAGCTTCATTGTTTTAACTTCTCTGCAATATGAACATGCAAATTTTAACCGCCTCATTTGTTTTTAATAAGCTGAAACAAATTGTTGGTTATTATTCCCCCTTGTTTGGTCGCCCTCATTTAAGTTGTGGCTTAGATATTCCTACTCAGAGAGTTGGTACATGTTTTTTATGCTTATCTTTTTTCATTTATCAACCATATGTGTGTTTGATGTTTTTTTTCTATGCTTAGACCTAAACAAAACATTCTTGATAGCCACATCTAAAACATTCATTTCAAGTTCTACATTAGTTCATTTATATTCCATCAACTTTTAAAATACAACACTTAGTTTGTTTGAAAAGAAATAGTTTTGTGAAATCTTCAAACAAGACTTGACAATGATTTATTCATCGACAATGCATCTGAGCCCTCTTTGCATTGTAAGCTCCTACAATGAAGTTATACAAAAGTCTTATCTATTCATTTTGGTTTAAGCTGGTTGAGCACTTTTTACAATATCTGGTCAACACATCTAGGATGACTCTTCACATCTGTCAGGTACATACTGCTGCCCAGTCAATTCAAATTCTCTTCAAAACAGCTAATCTCGCTTCATATTGTCTTTTGAAGCTTCCTGGGAAAAAATGTCTTTTGAAGCTAATCTTGCTCCATACAGCTAACCTTCACATCTTTCAAAGTATTTGCTAGGGCCCTTTGGTGAGCAATAGAATATGACTTGCGCTACCAAAGCGTCCATAGGTATGTCTTTCCTTACTGAAAACTTTTTTTAGAAAACTAACCTTAGTTCATGACCAGTTGGTGAAAAAATGCTTCAAGCATTGCAGTTTCGAACCACACCTTTTTGTAGATGTAATTCAAGTTTTCTACAACCTGTAACTACTAATGCAGATAAAAGAAAAACCGTCTCACATTCCTTTATCTTATGCATGAAAACTGTTCCATGTATTTTCAGAAAGCTAGAGTGTGGCATGTTTTACATCTATTATAACGGTCTACCATTTTTGGGCCCATCTATAACAAGGACTTGTCCCCTGGTAGTAAATGAAAATGTTTCTCCCTAAGTCTGTAGATTGTATTGTTCAGTCAAGCTGTTGCCCAATTGTATATGCAGCCACTAAGGCTTCATGTGTATTTTTTTCTACATTAGAATTTTCCAGAGACTATAAATTGTATTAGCGAGACAAGCAGTCATGCATTAGAGGCCTGGTCCATGACACAATTATATATAATGAGATCGAGATTTAATTGTACATGCATCCACAAGGCATCTTTTTATATTTTTTAACATGAGTGTACTGATGCAATGTCATTCTGTTTTGTCATTTTATTTTTGTTATATCTTGGAGATGCTGAGCTTGAACAATATTTTGCCATTGAATTTATGAGTGGCCTATATGTTCACTGTTTGCCCATTTCTTCAGTTAAGATGAATGCAAACCATCGAGATGGTCCAGGTCGAGGACCTCCATGACACCTACGTTGGTGTGGGTTGTGCCGCCTCATCGTGACCGTCATCGATTGGGCCTCCGAGGTATAAGTTTGTAATACCCAACTTGTAATTTGTGGAGGATAACCTAAAAGGAGAAATGATATTTCTGTGTATATACGTGTGTTACCCATATTTATCATTCCATGAGAACATCACATGAAGACAAATAAATAAATAACAAAAGATACCAAAAACAAAATTATGCATCATGCTGGGATTTTCTTTTGTGTGCACATTGTGACAAGATAAAATAACAATGTGACCAGAAATATAGTGGAATTTAAAATCCAAAAGGAATTGTAAAATTTAGAAAAGAGAAGAAAATAAGAATTTTGTGGATAAAAATAAGTAAATAAAAATATATTATTCCTCCACTAGAAGCTTGAATTTGTATACTTGACTCAATGGTGAAATTCGTATTCAAAATTCAAATTCAAAATAGTTAGGAATAAAAGAAATCAAGAAAGGAAAATAGAAAATAAAAAGAAAAGGGGAGGAAGAACCTACCTGGGCCGCAGATCCCAAATTTGGCCCACCTACCCTTTCCCCTCTGCGCAGCCCAAACCGATTGCGCGCGGCGTTGTCAACTGGGGCCCGCTTGTCTCTCTTCCGCGCTCGCATTCATTTTATTTGCCACTGATCTGTGGGCCGACTTCGTCAGCTTCGTCCCCAACCGCAAAGCCGAACACCGCGGACGCCATCGCAATCCTCGCGTCCGTGGGCGTTGACCCGCAACTCCGGCTTCCGCGTACGCATGCAGGTAGGTCCGGTCTATCGGACACCCACCCGCCTACGCTCCTTGGCTCCTATGACTGGTGGGCCCTGTTGTCGGGGCGCTCTTCTTCCTTCGCCGCTCTTCTCGGACGGACTCAACTACCGGCGCGCTTCTCGGGATTAGTTGCATCCGCCTCCGCGCTGACCTTGGGCGGCCATAAATGGGGGAGCCGAGCTCTTCCCTTCCTTTCTTTTTCCCCATAGCCAAGTAGGCCCAGCCACCGACACCACCGGGTGCCGCCCGCGTCGACCTGGTCGACGATTACCGCTCGGAACCCACATAGTGGCCATGGGAGATCTACAAAGCTCGTGGAGCGTATTTGTTGCTGTTTCGGGCGGAATCGTGGGCGGGGCGAAGCTGAATTTCTCGCTAGAGATCACACGGCGCCGCTGAACCGCACTCTGTCGTGGCCAGCGCCGCTCGGGCAACGATGTATGGTGAGGACTCTCTCCCTGTGTTCGCCAGGTCCTTTATTACGTATCGCGCACTGTGGATTAGGACCTAGGGCTTGTCTGTGTAGTTTCGCCATGCTCCGGCGAGCTCTGCGGTGGGGGAAGCAGGGCGCCACCGGGTGCCGTGACCGGAGAACGTGGGCAGGCCGTTCGACCGTCTGATCTTAACGGACGGTAGAGATTAGTTTGAGCGTACCCTTTCGATCTATTGATCATGCGCCATCGGATCACGATCGTGTGGTTATAATTACATACCGGTTCATAACCCAGCGCGATCTAATCTCATCCACTGCACACAGATCGGACGACACATATTGGCCCGTACCCCTTCGGCCAACTCTTTTGCATATGAGCCCCTGAAGAATCAAGTATTAACTCGTCGTCCGT
Organism: Zea mays; assembly: GCF_902167145.1. Taxonomy (NCBI): domain Eukaryota; kingdom Viridiplantae; phylum Streptophyta; class Magnoliopsida; order Poales; family Poaceae; genus Zea; species Zea mays. The sequence goes on along the minus strand of NC_050099.1, from coordinate 44,493,579 downwards.
GGTAGCTGTGCACTGAGTCTGGGCAAATTTGTGAGTGAGCCCCTGATCTTTTTATTAATTGACGCGCAAACCAGGAAAATAGAGAAAACAGGGAAATCAATTTAGAAAATGAATTTTAATACCAAATTAAGTGCAATAACTTGTTTAATGCTTAGAAAATTCATTTTTGCTCCAAATTGAACCATTCTAATTTCTAAAATTTTGTAATATTATTCTCTATCATTTAGTATCTCTGTTTTGACATGAAAACAGTAAGAAAATTAATTTATCATTTAATCCTATTTCAAGCACATTAAATCTTAGGAAATTCATAACTTGAAATCTATAACTCCAAATCTAATGATTCCAGTTCCAATGATCCCATTTTAATGTGCAGATTTTTATTGTATATTTTATTTATCTGTTTGGTGTGATGTTAAATTATGCTATACTATGTATGTATCGTGTTGACGCGAGTAGACGAGCAAGCTACTATGGATTTTGAGGTTCAGCAAGTAGAAGTAGCTGAGCAGGAGCTCATTGAAGGCAAGTTGTGCCCTTGATCACTTACTTTTTCCCAGCCATGTTCTTCTTAATTATAATGATCTGCATAGGTTAATTTTGATGGGATCCAATAGGTTACCCCAGTTTTGGTTATCTTTATACCTTGTTTACCACTGAAATATTTTTGGGTAGTACCTGCTATTGCTTTATGTGGATTTGGGTATGGAGATACACTATTCATAATTACACTTTTATTATCTTTTTATTATTACTGCTCATGTTAAGATCATTATGTTAATGGGAACATGGAGCGACCACCCGGGAAAACAGTGCTACCACAAGGGTATAATGGGACGCCCTTGGCTGATTAACTAGGAAAGCTAGTGGAGGTCTTCCTTACCCGAAAGGGGCAAGGGCAGTAGGGGAGTGGTCAGTGTAGGGAGGTCCTTGGGTTGATTTTGCTGTGATGGCGGTCATGCGAGGGATTCCTGCACTGGAGCTTCCTATAAACTGTAGCGGGATTTCTGAAGGTAGTGGAACTTTGTAAAGGCCTCGTAGTGTTACCCTGCCTCGCCTCCTCGGTAGAGGTGTATGGGATTGGCCATCTCTTGGCAGATGGGTAACATGACTTGTGGGTAAAGATGTGCAACCTCTGCAGAGTGTAAAACTGGTATACTAGTCGTGCTCACGGTCATGAGCAGCTCGGACCCTCACATGATTAATCTATGGAATTAAAACTCAATTTGACATTTGCATCGCATTTGAGGATTATTTTATTACTTTTATTTATTACTAAGGTTTGGTATTTACTTACACTTAGTAATTGCTAATAAAATTTTGACCAACTTATAAAAGCAATGCTCAGCCTCAGCCCCTATTTTGTTGATCAGCCTTACACTTCACATGAACTCCCACCTTTGGTGAGTTCATGCACATTATTCCCCACGACTTGTTGAGCTATGATCGTATGTGAGCTCACTCTTGCTGTCTCACACCCCCAAAGGAGAAGAACAGGTGGTTCAAGTGGAGCCACACATCGAGGCTTTCGACTTGATCTAGGTGGCGTCTCCCAGTTAACTTTTTGGCGCCAAGGATAGATTTTAGATCCTGCGATATTTATCTCTTATTTTGTAAGACTTCCGCTATGTAATAAAGTACTCTGATTATATTGTGACATTTATCTCTATACACTCTGTTATTATATATATTGTCTTCTTTGGCGCATGTATGAGATGCACCCGGCTTTGTTCCTTAAAGCCCGGGTGTGACAGAAGTGGTATCAGAGGAAATGTTGACTGTAGGACGAAACCTAGATAGAAATGGACAAAACCCTTACCTACTTACCTTATTCTGATTCATTCTATACTTACCTTCTTCTGATTCATTCTATACTTACCTTACTCTCATTCTCTTTATACTTATCTTGATCCTGTCTCACCTTGTACTGTTCCCCTCTGATCATTCTTATCTTTTCTACTCTAAGACAAGAAGGATTTCACACCTTGGAATCCTACATTTATAACCTTTTTAAGAGATAGGAGACCTAAAAAAGAAATTAAAAATTATTTTCTCTATTAAAAATGTTGGTTGATTGTTCTGCTGATCAATGTCTGATTTGCTTCTTTGATTGATTGAAATAGTATAGTTGGGCATCTTAGCATGTACCATCATAAGGTAATGTATTAGCTTTAGTGGTTAACACACTAATCTACTTAGCTAATAAATCCCCCGCAGTAACATTCATCGTAATTACGCACCTTGTCTACAATTCTTCCTTTCTTACCCTGTATTTCTAACCCAGATGGGCTACCCCTATAGTGTTAGAAGAGAGCACTATAGACGTGATCCTTGGTATGTCATGGTTAAGAAAGGCAAAGACAGTATATACACCGTGCTAAGGGAACCATAGAACTCACCAGTTCCAAAGGACAAAGATTTGAAGTTGGAATTACAGTAACTACCGCCACCAGACTAATGGCATTCTTAGTAGATGGGAAGTTTGTTGGTGTCAACATCCGTGTGGTTAGAGATTTTACGGATGTCTTCCCAGAGGAGTTACCAGGGATGCCACCAGATACGGAAGTTGAGTTTGTCATTGATCTTTTACCTGGGACTGCCCCTATTTCTAAACGACCATACAGGATGGTCGTAGAAGAACTAAAGGAGCTTAAGAAGCAGTTAACTGAGTTACAGGAGGCAGGGTATATTCGTCCGAGTTCCTCACCTTGGGGAGCACCGGTACTGTTTGTACAGAAGAAGGAAGGATCGCAAGGGATGTGCGTGGATTATAGGTTCCTTAACGATGTCACTATGAAGAACAAGTGTCCATTACCCCGTATTGAGGATTTAATCAGAGGAGAGGTGCTAGAGTATTCTCGAAGATTGATCTCCGACTGGGATACCATCAAATGAAGATTAGACCATCAGATATTCCTAAGACGACTTTCTCAACCCGATATGGATTATATGAGTTCACTGTTATGTCATTTGGACTAACTAATGCACCAGCCTATTTTATGGATCTGAAGAATAAGTTGTTCATGATATGGACAGATTCATCGTGGTTTTCATCGACGATATTTTCATTTATTCCAAGAGTGATAGTGATCATGAGGAACACATGAGATTGGTGTTACAAAAGCTAAGGGATAATCAACTCTACGCCAAGTACAGTAAATGCGAGTTTTGGATTAACGAGGTGCCATTCCTTGGTCATATTATTTCTAATGGAGGAATAGCAGTGGATCCTGCTAAAGTGAAGGAGATAATGGAATGGAGCATGCCCACTACCGTCACTGAGATTCGGAGTTTCTTGGGGCTTGTTGGTTATTACCGGAGGTTTATTGAAGGATTTTCTAAGGTTGCTAAGCCTATGACCTCACTTTTGGAGAAAGGAAGAGAATTTAAGTGGGATGAGAAGTGCCAAGAAAGCTTTGATCAATTAAAGAAGAGATTGATGTCACCACCAGTGTTGATTATGCCAGATCTACAGAAAGGATTTGACATTTATTGTAATGCATGTGGCCAAGGATTGGGATGTGTGCTTATGCAAGAAGGACATGTGATCGCCTATGTGTCTCATCAGTTGCGAAAACATGAATTGAACTACCCCACTCATGACTTAGAACTGGCAGCCATTGTGCATGCACTTAAGATTTGGAGACACTACATTATGGGAACTAAGTGCCAAGTATACACGGATCATAAGAGTTTGAAGTACATATTCACTCAGAAGGATCTCAACCTTAGGCAACGCCGTTGGTTGGAGCTTATTAAGGATTATGATTTGGAGATTCACTATCACCCGGGCAAGGCAAATTTGGTTGCAGATGCCTTGAGTCAAAAGGAGCATGTTCATTCGGCTGTTGTTGCCTAGCTACCCGATGAGATTATTGAGGATTTCAGGAGACTTAACCTGGGGATAGTTACTCACATTGAAGGAGTTACTGATAGTCGCCTAGAGGGGGGGTGAATAGGGCGAAACTGAAATTTACAAATATAAACACAACTACAAGCCGGGTTAGCGTTAGTAACAAAGAAACGAGTCCGCGAGAGAGGGCGCAAAACAAATCCCAAGCGAATAAGCAAGTGAGACACGGAGATTTGTTTTACCGAGGTTCGGTTCTTGCAAACCTACTCCCCGTTGAGGAGGCCACAAAGGCCGGGTCTCTTTCAACCCTTCCCTCTCTCAAACGATCCACGGATCGAGTGAGCTTCTCTTCTCAAATCAAAGCCGGGAACAAAACTTCCCCGCAAGGGCCACCACACAATTGGTGCCTCTTGCCTTGATTACAATGGAGTTGTGATCTCAAGAACAAGTGAGAAAGAAAAGAAGCAATCCAAGCGCAAGAGCTCAATTGAACACCGCAAATCACTCTCACTAGTCACTAGGGCTTTGTGTGGAATTGGAGAGGATTTGATCTCTTTAGTGTGTCTAGAATTGAATGCTAGAGCTCTTGTAGTAGTTGAGAAGTGGACAACTTGGATGCAATGAATGGTGGGGTGGTTGGGGTATTTATAGCCCCAACCACCAAAAGTGGCCGTTGGGAGGCTGTCTGTTCGATGGCGCACCGGACAGTCCGGTGCACACCGGACAGTCCGGTGTCCCCTGCCACGTCATTACTGCCGTTGGATTCTGACCGTTGGAGCTTCTGACTTGTGGGCCCGCCTGGGTGTCCGGTGCACACCGGACAGGTACTGTTTGATGTCCGGTGTGCCAGCATGGGCGATTCTGACTTCTGCGCGCGCAGAGCGCGCATTAAATGCGCGGCAGAGAGCCGTTGGCGCGGAGATGACCGTTGCTTCGGAGGCGCACCGGACAGTCCGGTGCACACCGGACAGTCCGGTGAATTATAGCGGACTAGCCGTTGGCGTTTCCCGAAGCTGGCGAGTTCCTGAGGCCGACCTCCCTTGGCGCACCGGACACTGTCCGGTGTACACCGGACAGTCCGGTGAATTATAGCCAAGTCGCCCTGGAAATTCCCGAAGGTGGCGAGTTTGAGTCTGAGTCCCCTGGTGCACCAGACAGGTACTGTTCACTGTCCGGTGGCACACCGGACAGTCCGGTGCGCCAGACCAGGGGTGCCTTCGGTTGCCCCTTTGCTCCTTTGTTGAATCCAAAACTTGGTCTTTTTATTGGCTGAGTGTGAACCTTTTACACCTGTATAATCTACACACTTGGGCAAACTAGTTAGTCCAATTATTTGTGTTGGGCAATTCAACCACCAAAATTATTTGAGAACTAGGTGTAAGCCTAATTCCCTTTCAATCTCCCCCTTTTTGGTGATTGATGCCAACACAAACCAAAGCAAATATAGAAGTGCACAATTGAACTAGTTTGCATAATGTAAGTGTAAAGGTTGCTTGGAATTAAGCCAATAAAACTACTTACAAGATATGCATGGAATGTTTCTTTCTATATTTAGCATTTTGGACCACGTTTGCACCACATGTTTTGTTTTTGCAAATCCTTTTGTAAATCTATTTCAAAGATCTTTTGCAAGTAGTCAAAGGTAAATGAATAAGAGTTTGCAAAGCATTTTCAAGATTTGAAATTTTCTCCCCTCGTTTCAAATGCTTTTCCTTTGACTTAACAAAACTCCCCCTAAATGAGATACTCCTCTTAGTGTTCAAGAGGGTTTTGATATACCATTTTTGAAATACTACTTTCTCCCCCTTTTGAACATAATAGGATACCAATTGAAAAATACTTTTTGGAGGTACTAAGTTTTTGAAATTGGTGGTGGTGGTGCAGTCCTTTTGCTTTGGGCTCATTTCTCCCCCTTTTTGGCATGAATCGCCAAAAACGGAATCATTAGAGCCCGCTGAAGTGCTTTTCTTCCCCTTTGGCCATAAATAAATGAGTTAAGATTATACCAAAGACGAAGTCCTTTTCTTTAATGCTCATTTCTCCCCAAAGAATAGAGAGTTGCTTGGAGTGATGGCGAAGTATGAGTTACGTAGTGGAAGCCTTTGTCTTCGCCGAAGACTCCAATTTCCTTTCAATACACCTATGACTTGGTTTGAAATAGACTTGAGAACACATTAGTCATAGCATATGAAAGAGATATGATCAAAGGTACATTTATGAGCTACGTGTGCAAGCTAGCAAAAGAAATTTCTAGAATCAAGAATATTGAGCTCATGCCTAAGTTTGGTAAAAGTTTGTTCATCAAGAGGCTTGGTAAAGATATCGGCTAATTGATTTTTAGTGTTAGTATAAGAAATCTCGATATCTCCCTTTTGTTGGTGATCCCTAAGAAAATGATACCGAATGGCTATGTGCTTAGTGCGGCTATGCTCGACGGGATTGTCGGCCATTTTGATTGCACTCTCATTATCACATAGCAAAGGGACTTTGGTTAATTTGTAACCATAGTCCCGCAGGGTTTGCCTCATCCAAAGCAATTGCGCGCAACAATGGCCTGCGGCAATGTACTCGGCTTCGGCGGTAGAAAGAGCGACCGAATTTTGCTTCTTAGAAGCCCAAGACACCAAGGATCTTCCCAAGAACTGGCAAGTCCCCGATGTGCTCTTCCTATTGATTTTACACCCCGCCCAATCGGCATCCGAATAACCAATCAAATCAAATGTGGATCCCCTGGGATACCAAAGCCCAAACTTAGGAGTATAAGCCAAATATCTCAAGATTCGTTTTACGGCCGTAAGGTGAGCTTCCTTAGGGTCGGCTTGGAATCTTGCACACATGCATACGGAAAGCATAATATCCGGTCGAGATGCACATAAATAGAGTAGAGAACCTATCATCGACCGGTATACCTTTTGATCCACAGACTTACCTCCCGTGTCGAGGTCGAGATGCCCATTAGTTCCCATGGGTGTCTTGATGGGCTTGGCATCCTTCATTCCAAACTTGGTTAAGATGTCTTGAGTGTATTTCGTTTGGCTAATGAAGGTGCCCTCTTGGAGTTGCTTTACTTGGAATCCTAAGAAATACTTCAACTCCCCCATCATAGACATCTCGAATTTCTGTGTCATAATCCTACTAAACTCTTCACAAGTAGACTCGTTAGTAGACCCAAATATAATATCATCAACATAAATTTGGCATATAAACAAGTCATTTTCAAGAGTTTTAGTAAAGAGTGTAGGATCGGCTTTACCGACTTTGAAGCCATTAGCAATAAGGAAATCTCTAAGGCATTCATACCATGCTCTTGGGGCTTGCTTGAGCCCATAAAGCGCCTTAGAGAGCTTATAGACATGGTTAGGATACTCACTGTCTTCAAAGCCGGGAGGTTGCTCAACATAGACCTCTTCCTTGATTGGTCCATTGAGGAAGGCACTTTTCACGTCCATTTGATAAAGCTTAAAGCCATGGTAAGTAGCATAGGCCAATAATATGCGAATTGACTCAAGCCTAGCTACGGGTGCATAGGTTTCACCAAAATCCAAACCTTCGACTTGGGAGTATCCCTTGGCCACAAGTCGAGCTTTGTTCCTTGTCACCACACCATGCTCGTCTTGCTTGTTGCGGAAGACCCATTTGGTTCCTACAACATTTTGGTTAGGACGTGGAACTAAATGCCATACCTCATTTCTCGTGAAGTTGTTGAGCTCCTCTTGCATCGCCACCACCCAATCCGAATCTTGAAGTGCTTCCTCTACCCTGTGTGGCTCAATAGAGGAAACAAACGAGTAATGTTCACAAAAATGTGCAACACGAGATCGAGTAGTTACCCCCTTATGAATGTCGCCGAGGATGGTGTCGACGGGGTGATCTCGTTGGATTGCTTGGTGGACTCTTGGGTGTGGCGGCTTTTGCTCTTCATCCTCCTTGTCTTCCTTATTTGTATCTCCCCCTTGATCATTGCTATCATCTTGAGGTGGCTCATTTGCTTGATCTTCAACTCCATCAACTTGAGCTTCATCCTCATTTTGAGTTGGTGGAGATGCTTGCATGGAGGAGGATGGTTGATCTTGTGCAATTGGAGGCTCTTCGGATTCCTTAGGACACACATCCCCAATGGACATGTTCCTTAGCGCGATGCATGGAGCCTCTTCTTCACCTATCTCATCAAGATCAACTTGCTCTACTTGAGAGCCGTTAGTCTCATCAAACACAACGTCACAAGAAACTTCAACAAGTCCTGAGGACTTGTTAAAGACTCTATATGCCCTTGTGTTTGAGTCATATCCTAGTAAAAAGCCTTCTACAGTTTTAGGAGCAAATTTAGATTTTCTACCTCTTTTAACAAGAATAAAGCATTTGCTTCCAAAAACTCTAAAGTATGAAATGTTGGGCTTTTTACCGGTTAGGAGTTCATAGGATGTCTTCTTGAGGATTCGGTGAAGATATAACCGATTGATGGCGTAGCAGGCGGTGTTGACCGCTTCGGCCCAAAACCGGTCCGGTGTCTTGTACTCATCAAGCATGGTTCTTGCCATGTCCAATAGAGTTCGATTCTTTCTCTCCACTACACCATTTTGTTGAGGTGTGTAGGGAGAAGAGAACTCATGCTTGATGCCCTCCTCCTCAAGGAAGCCTTCAATTTGAGAGTTCTTGAACTCCGTCCCGTTGTCGCTTCTTATTTTCTTGATCCTTAAGCCGAACTCATTTTGAGCCCGTCTCAAGAATCCCTTTAAAGTCTCTTGGGTTTGAGATTTTTCCTATAAAAAGAATACCCAAGTGAAGCGAGAATAATCATCCACAATAACAAGACAATACTTACTCCCGCCGATGCTTATGTAAGCAATCGGGCCGAATAGATCCATGTGGAGTAGCTCCAATGGCCTGTCGGTCGTCATGATGTTCTTGTGTGGATGATGGGTTCCAACTTGCTTCCCTGCCTAGCATGCGCTACAAATCCTGTCTTTCTCAAAATAAACATTTGTTAATCCTAAAATGTGCTCTCCCTTTAGAAGCTTGTGAAGATTCTTCATCCCAACATGGGCTAGTCGGCGGTGCCAGAGCCAACCCATGTTAGTCTTAGTAATTAAGCAAGTGTCGAGTTCAGCTCTATCAAAATCTACCAAGTATAGCTGACCCTCTAATACTCCCTTAAATGCTATTGAATCATCACTTCTTCTAAAGACAGTGACACCTACATCAGTGAATAGATAGTTGTAGCCCATTTGACATAATTGGGAAACAGAAAGCAAGTTGTAATCTAAAGAATCTACAAGAAAAACATTGGAAATAGAATGGTCAGGAGATATAGCAATTTTACCCAGTCCTTTGACCAAACCTTGATTTCCATCCCCGAATGTGATAGCTCGTTGGGGATCTTGGTTTTTCTCATATGAGGAGAACATCCTTTTCTCCCCGGTCATGTGGTTTGTGCACCCGCTGTCGAGTATCCAACTTGAGCCCCCGGATGCATAAACCTACAAAACAATTTTAGTTCTTGACTTTAGGTACCCAAATGGTTTTGGGTCCTTTGGCATTAGACACAAGAACTTTGGGTACCCAAACACAAGTCTTTGATCCCTTGTGTTTGCCCCCAACAAATTTGGCAACTACCTTGCCGGATTTGCTTGTAAGCACATAAGAAGCATCAAAAGTTTTAAATGAAATAGCATGATCATTTGATGCAACAGGAGTTTTCTTTCTAGGCAACTTGGCACGGGTTGTTTGCCTAGAGCTAGATGTCTCACCCTTATACATAAAAGCATGATTAGGGCCAGAGTGAGACTTCCTAGAATGAATTTTCCTAATTTTGTTTTCGGGATAACCGCAGGGTACAAAATGTAGCCCTCGTTATCCTGAGGCATGGGAGCCTTGCCCTTAACAAAGTTAGACAAATTTTTAGGCGGGGCATCAAGTTTGACATTGTCTCCCCTTTGGAAGCCAATGCCATCCTTAATGCCAGGGCGTCTCCCATTGTAAAGCATGCTACGAGCAAATTTAAATTTCTCATTTTCTAAGTTGTGCTCGGCAATTTTAGCATCTAGTTTAGCTATGTGATCATTTTGTTGCTTAATTAAAATCATGTGATCATGAATAGCATCAACATCAATATCTCTACATCTAGTACAAATAGCAACATGCTCAATGGTAGATGTAGAGGGTTTGCAAGAATTAAGTTCAACGATCTTAGCACGAAGTATATCATTCTTATCTCTAAGATCGGCAATTGTAACTTTGCAAACATCAAAATCTTTAGCCTTAGCAATCAAATTTTCATTCTTTAATCTAAGGCTAGCAAGAGAAACGTTTAATTCTTCAATCCTAGCAAGCAAATCATCATTATTATCTCTAGGATTGGGAATTGAAACATTACAAACATGAGAATCAACCTTAGCATTTAAACTAGCATTTTCATTTCTAAGGTTGTCAATCATCTCACGGCAAGTGCTTAGCTCACTAGATAATTTTTCACATTTTTCTACTTCTAGAGCATAAGCCTTTTTAACCTTAACATGTTTCTTGTTTTCTTTAATTAGACAATCCTCTTGGGAGTCCAAAAGGTCATCCTTTTCATGAATAGCACTAACTAATTCATTTAATTTTTCTTTTTGAGCTATGTTAAGGTTGGCAAAAAGGGAACGCAAATTATCCTCCTCATCACTAGCATTATCATCACTAGAAGATTCATATTTAGTGGAGGAGTTAGATTTAACCTTTTTCCGTTTGCCGTCCTTTGCCATGAGGCACTTGTGGCCGACGTTGGGGAAGAGGAGTCCCTTGGTGACGGCGATGTTGGCGGCGTCCTCGTCGTCGGAGGAGTCGCTTGAGCTTTCGTCGGAATCCCATTCCCGACAAACATGGGCATCGCCGCCCTTCTTCTTGTAGTACCTTTTCTTCTCCTTTCTTCTCCCCTTCTTGTCGTCGCCTCGGTCACTGTCACTAGATATAGGACATTTAGCAATAAAATGACCGGGCTTACCACATTTGTAGCAAACCTTCTTGGAGCGGGACTTGTAGTCCTTCCCCCTCCTTTGCTTGAGGATTTGGCGGAAGCTCTTGATGACGAGCGCCATTTCCTCATTGTCGAGCTTGGAGGCGTCTATTGGTTGTCTACTTGGTGTAGACACCTCCTTCTTCTCCTCCGTTGCCTTGAATGCAACGGGTTGGGCTTCGGATGGGTCGCCAAGCTCGTTGATTTTCCTCGAGCCTTCTATCATGCACTCAAAACTTACAAAATGCCCGATAACTTCCTCGGGGGTCATTTTAGTATATCTAGAATTACCACGAATCAATTGAACTTGAGTGGGATTAAGAAAAATGAGAGATCTTAAAATAACATTTACCACTTCGTGGTCGTCCCACTTCTTGCTCCCGAGGTTGCGCACTTGGTTCACCAAAGTCTTGAGCCGGTTGTACATGTGTTGTGGCTCCTCCCCTTTGTGAAGCCGGAACCGACCGAGCTCCCCCTCGATCGTTTCCCGCTTGGTGATCTTGGTGAGCTCGTCTCCTTCGTGCGCGGTTTTGAGTACATCCCAAACCTCCTTGGCGTTCTTCAACCCTTGTACTTTGTTATATTCCTCTCTACTTAGAGAGGCGAGGAGTATTGTTGTTGCTTGAGAGTTGAAGTGCTCGATTTGGGCCACCTCATCCTCATCATAGTTCTCATCCCCTACCGACGGTACCTGTGCACCAAACTCAACAACATCCCATATACTTTTGTGGAGCGAGGTTAGATGAAATCGCATTAAATCGCTCCACCTAGCGTAATCTTCACCATCAAAAGTTGGTGGTTTGCCTAATGGGACGGAAAGTAAAGATGCATGTTTAGAAATGCGAGGGTAGTGTAGGGGGATCTTACTAAACTTCTTACGCTCTTGGCGTTTAGAAGTTACGGAGGGCGCGTCGGAGCCGGAGGTCGATGTTGATGAAGTGTCGGTCTCGTAGTAGACCACTTTCCTCATCCTCTTTTGTTTGTCTCCGCTCCGATGCGGCTTGTGGGAGGAAGATTTTTCCTTCTTCTCTTTGTGGTGAGAAGAAGATTTCTTCTCCTTCCCTTTGTTGGAGGAGATCTTCTTCTTCTCCCTCCTCTTGGTGCGGGACTCTTCCGATGAAGTGCTCCCGTGGCTTGTAGTGGGCTTTTCGCCGGTCTCCATCTCCTTCTTGGCGTGATCTCCCGACATCACTTCGAGCGGTTAGGCTCTAATGAAGCACCGGGCTCTGATACCAATTGATAGTCGCCTAGAGGGGGGGTGAATAGGGCGAAACTGAAATTTACAAATATAAACACAACTACAAGCCGGGTTAGCGTTAGTAACAAAGAAACGAGTCCGCGAGAGAGGGCGCAAAACAAATCCCAAGCGAATAAGCAAGTGAGACACGGAGATTTGTTTTACCGAGGTTCGGTTCTTGCAAACCTACTCCCCATTGAGGAGGCCACAAAGGCCGGGTCTCTTTCAACCCTTCCCTCTCTCAAACGATCCACGGATCGAGTGAGCTTCTCTTCTCAAATCAAAGCCGGGAACAAAACTTCCCCGCAAGGGCCACCACACAATTGGTGCCTCTTGCCTTGATTACAATGGAGTTGTGATCTCAAGAACAAGTGAGAAAGAAAAGAAGCAATCCAAGCGCAAGAGCTCAATTGAACACCGCAAATCACTCTCACTAGTCACTAGGGCTTTGTGTGGAATTGGAGAGGATTTGATCTCTTTAGTGTGTCTAGAATTGAATGCTAGAGCTCTTGTAGTAGTTGAGAAGTGGACAACTTGGATGCAATGAATGGTGGGGTGGTTGGGGTATTTATAGCCCCAACCACCAAAAGTGGTCGTTGGGAGGCTGTCTGTTCGATGGCGCACCGGACAGTCCGGTGCACACCGGACAGTCCGGTGTCCCCTGCCACGTCATTACTGCCGTTGGATTCTGACCGTTGGAGCTTCTGACTTGTGGGCCCGCCTGGGTGTCCGGTGCACACCGGACAGGTACTGTTTGATGTCCGGTGTGCCAGCATGGGCGATTCTGACTTCTGCGCGCGCAGAGCGCGCATTAAATGCGCGGCAGAGAGCCGTTGGCGCGGAGATGACCGTTGCTTCGGAGGCGCACCGGACAGTCCGGTGCACACCGGACAGTCCGGTGAATTATAGCGGACTAGCCGTTGGCGTTTCCCGAAGCTGGCGAGTTCCTGAGGCCGACCTCCCTTGGCGCACCGGACACTGTCCGGTGTACACCGGACAGTCCGGTGAATTATAGCCAAGTCGCCCTGGAAATTCCCGAAGGTGGCGAGTTTGAGTCTGAGTCCCCTGGTGCACCGGACAGGTACTGTTCACTGTCCGGTGGCACACCGGACAGTCCGGTGCGCCAGACCAGGGGTGCCTTCGGTTGCCCCTTTGCTCCTTTGTTGAATCCAAAACTTGGTCTTTTTATTGGCTGAGTGTGAACCTTTTACACCTGTATAATCTACACACTTGGGCAAACTAGTTAGTCCAATTATTTGTGTTGGGCAATTCAACCACCAAAATTATTTGAGAACTAGGTGTAAGCCTAATTCCCTTTCTGTCACACCCGGTTTTTAGAAGGTAAACCGAATGCGAACCATGTACGTGCCAGGATCAGTTATTCACGTACACAGCAGTTACATAACATGGACATCATCACACAGTGCTCAAATAGTATTAAAAGGGGAAATAATAGTCGATTACATCATACGTCTGAGACGTCCATATAGGTCTTACAATAAATCAAAGTGCGAAAACGAAACGTAGATAACACGGCCTTCACAGGCAGCCGACTGGGGGTTGCCGCTAACCCACACCTAGAACTCGTCGTAGTCTTGGAACTCCTGGAAGTCTCCTTCCACAGCTTCATCTTCTCCTGAGCAGTGGTTGCAATGCTGACAACCTGGGGGGGGGTTTGGTGTGTAGAGCAAGGGTGAGTACACATCAACATACTCAGCAAGTATCCTGTTTGGCTGTAGTGGACTAGCTTTATGTGGGGATCAGTCAAGCAGTTGCTTTTAGTTGGTCAGGTTATTACTTACTAGTAGAAAGCCAGGTTTTAACATTAACCCAAGTTATTAACCCAATGTATCCTTTCCAAACGGAAAGAATACCACTTACCAATACCATAATCATAACCAGAACCATCAATCTCATTGCCACCTGTACCAAAATATCTCTGATCAAGTATCACTAATCTCTGGAGCTCCCTTGGCCGCTCATAACCGTGAGCACGGCTGATATATCAGTTTCATAACACTCTGCAGAGGTTGTGCACTTTACCCACAAGCCGTGATTCCCTCTTGCCTCGGGCCGATCAAACCCTTAAACACTACCAAGGTGAATAGGCAGGGTTTCACTACGTAGCCTTTACAAAGATTCCCCGGGGCTGTAGCCACCCGTTAGGTTTCCTAAATGCACCGCACTCCTCCCCAAGGGGCGAACCCAAACTTGGCAGAGCGAGCCGCATACACCGAGCCCCATTGACGGCACGACGGCTAAGTGAACTACATCCCGGATCCTCTAATTATTCAGCTAAGGGCACCCCATTCCACCCTCATGGTTGCACTGTTTTCCCGGGCGGTCATCCATAGAACAGGTCCTTACGGAGAGGCACTCGAGAAACCGCTCGAGTCCCCTTGAAAACCACAAGTATAATCATAAAGAAGAACGGGAAAACAGCGTATCATAGATAATCACATCATGTTCATTGATTAGAGTTGAGCAATAGCATCAGACTAAGTAGTAATAATCCGACCCAAATAGGTAAACAAGGACATGGATAACAAAAGCTAGTCAATCCTTAGGTATAAATGTGTAATGCGGGAGGTGAATTAAAGAATGAATAGGACAGAGATAGGTCAAAGGACACTTGCCTCCACCAACCGACTGCTGCTCAGGGGCTTCTCCTGCGAATTCCTCGGGCTCTTCGACCGGATCGTTCTCTATGCGAGCGCAAACATACATACATCCATCCACATATTTAATACAAAAGAACAGTACACCATACAAGATAACAAATAAAGTGAATATGCACCAAGTATGACATTCGATAACGCATTTGTTATGGTTAGAAAGAAACGGGAAAGGTCTCGCAGGGGGTTAAATCTTATGCACTAATGACACAATTGGTTTTTAACAAAATAATTCTGTTATATATATTTATATATACTAATGGAAACCTAATCACTTTTAGTTGATCAACATTGCACAGGGTAAACAATTAACTACGTGAATCAATAACATAACGGAATTTTAAATTAAACTTCCTATTTTCCCATAGCATGAACAGTGATTAGCCTACTTAAAATACAGTAATTATGATCACAGAAAGTAAATAAAATAAAATATAAAAAAAATAAAAAAAAACAGAGGGGGGGGGCGGTTGAACCGGCCCTAGGGGCGGTTGAACCGGCCCTAGGCGGGGCGCGCAGGGGCGGCCGAGCCGGGGCGGCTGAGCCGGCGGCGGGCGGCCGGGCTGGCGAGGGCGGGCGGCGCAGGGGGCGGCCGAGCCGGCCGAGCAGGGGGGCGGGGCGGCCGAGCCGCTGGGCGCGCAGGGGCGCGGGGCAGGGCGCGGGGCGGCCGAGCGGCCGAGCCGGCCATGGGGGCGCGCGCGGGGGGGGGCGGCCGGGCTGGCCAGGCGGCCGAGCCGGGGGCGCGCTGGGGGGGGCCGGGGGCGCGGCCAAGGGGCCGAGCGGGCGGGGTGGGGCGGGCGGCCGAACCGGCCATGGGGCCGAGCGGCGAGGGGAAGGGGAGGGAGGAGAGGGGGAGGGAGGAGAGGGGGAGGGGCCTCACCGGGGACGGGGACGGGGCGGCCGAGCGGGGCGGCCGATCGGCGACGGGGAGGGGCGGCGGCCTAGGCAGGGGCGGCGGCTTAGGGAGAGAGAGGGAAAATGAGAGGGAGAGGGAGAGGGTTTTGGGAAAAAGGGAGATGGGGGGCGGCATGGGCCAATTGGGCCCAACAGGGGGGCGCCAGGGGGGCGGCTGGGCCGGCCGGGGTCGGCCCAGGGCGCGGGAGAGAGAGAAAGGGGAGAGAGAAAGAGAGAGAAAGAAAGATAAAAGATTTTCCGCTTGTTCTCGAAATCCGATCTTTTAGATGAATGCGATTGCACTTTCAAACAACCAAAAATGCAAGGGCGGCATGGTGCATCAAACAACATAAAGTATTTAGGGTTTTTTTATACCTACGGGAATTCCAAACCGAATCCCGCTAAACTTTGAAAAAGGTCAAGGTTTAGCGAGGGGAAAAAGAAAAGGGAAAGGTAACGCCCGAATTTTGGCGAGTAAAGAAAAGAAAAAATTCAACTGCAAAATTCGGGGCGTTACAAACCTATCCCCCTTAAAAGAATCTCGCCCTCGAGATTCAGGGCTGGCTAGCAAAGAGCTCCGGGTACTTGGCCATCAGATCATCTTCACGCTCCCAGGTTGCTTCTTCCTCAGAGTGGTGACTCCATCTGACTTTGCACATTCTGACGGTCTTCCTTCGGGTGACTCTATCTGCAACCTCAAGGATCTGAGCTGGCTTCTCAACGTAGGTCAAGTCCTCCTGGACCTCAAGACCTTCCACTGGCAACTGCTCTTCTGGCACACGCAAGCACTTCTTCAACTGAGACACATGAAAGACATCATGCACAACAGACAAATTCTCTGGCAAACTGAGCTGATAGGCCACTTCTCCACGTCTTGCAAGAATCTGATACGGACCAATGTAGCGGGGTGCCAGCTTGCCTTTGACTCCGAATCTTCTGACTCCTCTGATCGGTGACACTTTCAGATAGACAAAGTCTCCGACTTCGAAACTCAGCTCTCTTCTTCTTGTGTCTGCATAGCTTCGCTGCCTTGATTGCGCTATCTTCAGATTCTCTCGGACCATCTTGATGTTCTCTTCGGCTTCAAGCAAAATATCTGGCCCAAACACCTGCTTCTCTCCAGGCTGATCCCATTGCAACGGAGTTCTGCAACTCCTTCCATACAGCGCTTGAAACGGTGACATCTTCAAACTGGCCTGGTAACTGTTGTTATAGGAAAACTCCGCATAAGGCAATCGCTTGTCCCATCCGGACTGATCTTGCAACGCACAGGCTCTCAACATATCTTCAAGAATTTGATTGGTTCTTTCAGTCTGACCATCTGTCTGCGGGTGATAAGCTGAACTGAAATTCAGATGCGTGCCCAAGGCTTCATGCAACTGCTGCCAGAAATGAGAGGTGAACTGCGTTCCTCTGTCTGACACTATCTTCTTTGGCACACCATGAAGACAAACGATCCGAGACATATACAATTCTGCCAATACTGCACTGTTGTAGTTGGTCTTGACAGGTATGAAGTGGGCTGACTTGGTCAAGCGGTCCACTACTACCCAAATGGAATCGTAGCCGGCTCGAGTGCGAGGCAATCCGACTATGAAATCCATACCGATTTCATCCCACTTCCACTGAGGGATCTGCAACGGTTGCAACAATCCAGCAGGTCTCTGGTGTTCTGCCTTAATTCTTCGACAACTATCGCACATAGCCACGTGCTCTGCGATTTCCCTCTTCATTCCGTACCACCAGAATTTCTTCTTCAGATCCTGATACATCTTCTCACTGCCAGGGTGAATCGAATAAGTTGTCTCATGAGCTTCCTTAAGAATCAACTCCCGAATAGACTGGACATTGGGAACACACAAGCGGTCTTTGAACCATACCACACCTTCTGCATCTTCTCGAAAGTCTTTGCCTCTGCCATCTAGAATCAATCGCCGAATCTCACTGATCTTCTCATCATTTTTCTGCGCTTCTTTGATTTCGCGCTCCAAGGTAGGTTCCAATTCAACTGTGACTCCTCGCGAATTGTTCAGAAACCCGAGACTCAACCTGTCAAACTCTTTGGCCAACTCATAAGGCATCGGACGAGCGACCATCAGATTGACTTGACTCTTTCTGCTCAAAGCATCTGCCACTACGTTCGCTTTTCCTGGATGGTAATGAATCTCCAACTCATAGTCTTTGATCAATTCTAACCATCTTCGTTGCCTCATGTTCAATTCTGACTGAGTGAATATGTACTTCAGACTCTTGTGGTCTGTGTAAACATCGCATTTCTGTCCATACAGATAGTGCCTCCATGTCTTCAGTGCGTGAACCACTGCTGCCAACTCTAGATCATGGATTGGGTAGTTCTTCTCATGAACCTTCAGCTGTCGGGACGAGTAAGCCACAACTCTTCCCTCTTGCATCAACACACATCCCAAACCTGTGTAACAAGCATCGCAATACACCGAGAAGGGCTTGTGCACATCAGGCAAGACTAGGACAGGCGCTGTTGTCAACTTCTCTTTCAGCGCTTCAAAGGCCTCTTGGCATTTCTGGGTCCACTTGAACTCAACCTTGTTGCCTAGCAACGCTGTCATTGGTTTCGCAATCTTCGAAAACCCTTCAATGAATCGCCGATAATATCCGGCCATTCCAATGAAGCTCTTGATTCCTCGAGCATCCGTTGGCGCTTTCCAGTTCAAAATGTCTGCCACTTTCTTCGGATCCACAGCCAATCCTTCTTTGTTGATTATGTGACCCAAGAACAGGACTTCACTGATCCAGAACTCACACTTGCTCAACTTTGCATACAACTGGTGCTCTCGCAATCTCTGCAATACCATCTTCAAATGATCTGCATGCTCTTCTTCACTTTGAGAATAAACCAGAATGTCATCAATGAATACCACCACAAACTTATCAAGATAATCCATGAATACACTGTTCATCAAGTTCATGAAGAATGCTGGCGCATTGGTCAAACCAAAAGACATCACTGTGAACTCATATAAACCATACTTGGTAATGAATGCCGTCTTCGGAATGTCCGAAGGTCGGATCCTGAGCTGATGATAACCTGACCTCAGATCGATCTTGGAGAACACACTGGCTCCTCTCAACTGGTCGAACAGATCTTCTATTCTGGGCAAAGGATACTTGTTCTTGATCGTGACTTCATTCAAAGCTCGATAATCGATACACATCCTCTTGGTGCCATCTTTCTTCTCCACAAACAAGACAGGGGCGGCCCAAGGCGAGGTGCTTGGCCGGATGTAACCTTTCTCTGACAGCTCATCAATCTGCTTCTTAAGCTCAACCAACTCTGGTCCAGATATTCTGTAAGCTCTCTTAGAGATGGGGGCGGTTCCAGGAAGAAGCTCTATAGCAAATTCAACTTTCCGCTCTGGTGGCATACCCGGTAAATCCTTTGGAAACACATCTGGGAATTCAGACACAACCTTGATACTCTCAATTGGGTCTGCTTCACTGCTATCGACAGCCATCTGATAACAACTTCCTTTCTTTGGCTCAGGCGGGACTAACTCGGTCACCACTTCCTCTCCTAGTGGGGACACCAACTTGATTGTCCTTTTATCACAACTGATAACTGCCTGATACTTATCTAACCAATTCATCCCTAGGATGACATCTATTCCCTGAGTACCCATTACTATAAGGTTGGCGGGAAACGCTATCCCCCTTATTTCCACACTTACATTTAAACAAATGCTATCAGCTCGAATTCTACCACCGGCTGAGTCAATTTGAATAGGGGTTGACATGGTAGTAATTGGAAGATTATGTGCTTCTACCCATGATGCAGTAATGAAAGAATGTGTTGCTCCAGTATCAAATAACACTTCTGCAATATGGGAGTCGACTGGGAACATACCTACTATCATGCCGGGGGTCTCCTGAACTGCTTCAGCCTCCAAGTGGTTCAACCTTCCATGATTATAGCGCGGCTGAGGGCGATTGCCTGCTCCAGGCTGAGACACATTCTGCTTTGCTGGGGCATTGGGGCCTGACTGCTGCTGGGCTGCCTTCTTCGGACATTGCATCACCCAATGGCCTTGCTCTCCACAGTGGAAACATGCCCTGTTTCCAACCTGAGCTGGTGCTGCCTGACTGTTCTGCTGATTTGCTGGGGCAGGAAGACGAGGTGCTTGCTGATTCTGCTTCTGAAACTGACCTCCTGACTGATTGCTCTGACGATTCTGGTACTGATGCTGAGGATACTGCCTTTGGAACTGCTGATACTGCTGACGCTGCTAATGCTGCTGAGGTGGACGCTGGTTCTGCCTGAACTGCTGAGGTTGATTGCCTGAGAAACGGGGACGGCTGCTGCTTTCAGGCTGGGGTCCACTGATCTTGCGCTTACGATCTTCCATCTCCTTACGCTTCCTTTCTGTCATGATTGCTCTGTCAATCAGGTGCTGGAATGTCGGGAAGGTGTGATTCATCAGCTGATACTGCAGAGGGTCAACCAAGCCTCTCAGGAAACGGTATTGTCGCTTGGCGTCGGTGTTGACATCTTCGGGAGCGTAGCGAGACAACTGCAGAAACCTGTCCCGATACTCACTGACAGACGATGACCCTTGCTTAAGGGCCAGGAACTCCTCCTTCTTCACTGTCATCAGACCTGCAGGCACATGGTACTGACGAAAGCTACCTCTGAATTCTTCCCAGGTGATGGTGTCGGGGTTGGCATGGGTGGCGAGGTAAGACTCCCATCATGATTGGGCTGCTCCTCTCAACAGACGGGGACCATACAGAACTTTCTCCCTGTCATCACATTGAGCGGTATGCAACTCTCGCTCCACAGTGCGCAGCCAATCTTCAGCATCCATGGGGTCAGAAGAATGAGCGAACGTTGGTGGATGACCTCTCATGAATTCAGCACGCTTATCTCTAGGCATCTGAGGCATCTGAGGCTGGGGTGGTGCTTGCTGCTGCTGCTGCTGCTGAATGGCGGCCAAAGTCTGACCGATGGCCTGAACTGCCTGAGTCTGCATCAGAAACATCTGCTCAATCGACATCGGGGGCGGGGGCGGCAGCTGCTGCTGCTGGGGCGCCTCATCTTGCTGACCGGCTTGCTCCTGCTGAGCACGCCTTCCTCCTCTGCGCCTGTTCTCTGACATCTGCAGAACGCAACCACACATCAGAACTGATCTGGCAAAGCTTGCAGCATAAGAAAAGAGTATAGAATTCTCCAACAGCACTGAACAGATGAGCATCTTCACTGATCTCCAACACAGACCCCACAGCTTCTCAGATAAAGAGGAAAGTAGAATAAAGGTTTTCCCAACTATATAACTAACTTTATTGACATAGTATGTAAACCAAAATGCAGGGGATACCCACACTCTGGTGACAATCATTACAAAGATCCAAACCAAACATAGTTCATCATGACAAACATAAATGCACAGGATATAGCAAACTACCCTGTCTAACTAAAACTAACTAAGACCGAGACTAACGCTAAGACTGAAGCTTCCATGTATATATTTATTTCGTATTAATTACAAGATCCAACTCTAACGATCTATGGTTCTAGGTTGATCTTGGTCTTGCAGTCGGGATTGCCATAAGACTGGTGTCCACGCTGAGGTGAGCGGTACGGGTGCTGAGTCCCAACGGGAGCGGGGGAACCACCATCCAGGTGACGACGCTCCGCGCGCTCAGCCCGCAGCAGGGCGATCTCAGCACGAGCCCTACTCAGCTCGTCTAATGCATGGTCCAGCTCCGTGTTTAGCACGGCGGCTAGGTTGACTGTGCTGCTCAACCTAGGATTGCCCTCACCGACAGGTGAGACAATCACGCCTCCTGTGCTGCCAGATGAACGGCGGGGGTAATACTTCAGGTCAAGGCCGTCAGCTGCCCCACCGAAAACCGAGCAGTAGTGCGAAAGCGCACGCCGTGCAGCATCTTGCATGGCTGCCTCAGCTGAGTCCCGCTCAGAGATAGAATAGTGCTCTGAGCAAGCCTCCGCTCCCTGGAGACTGTTCTCCGGGCAGCGCACCAAGCAAGTTGCCTCCCAGCGGTCCGGGTAGACCCCGCGACTGTGCTGGTAGACCACACAGCGATACTCGACGGACCAAGTATGCCGGTCAAATGCCCGACGTAGCAGGGTGTCGAGCGCATCGTGGAAGTGACACCCGCGAGCAGCGTCGCGAGTGATGGGTCGAGCAACCCATCCTTCCGGCTCAAGGTTAGCAGAGAAGTCGGTGTCGTGGCTCGAGCTGTCGTCGCCATCTCCGTCGTCTGGGTCTCCTCCAGCAGCTACTCCAGAAGCTGGGACGCCCAGTGGTGGTGCAGGGGGCGCCTCCAGGGGAAGCACAGGAGAGCAGCTCCTCACAGACTCTATCTCCTGGTGGAGCGAGAAGGAAGAGCTCTGCTGCTCCTGTCGTCGACGTTCCTGCTCCTCACGCAGGCGGTGGTGTAGTCTCTCCAAGTGGCTGGACTGTCCGGCCACGGGACGGCGAAGCGGACGCTCAGCAAGGCGGGAGGGTAAGAAGGGGATGACTGACTTTCGTGCAGTGTGTCTAAGTCGAGCCATCTACAAAAGACATCGCAAGCAAAAGGGTGAGAACAGAATTAATATGACCAGCAAATAATGAATCATAAGTAAATGAAGGATTAGAATAAAACATGATTTTCAGCAAGGTATAATATATAGTAGAACATAGGTTTGGTCGGTGTGACCAACTTTTGAAGGGATATCAAAGTCAAGGCAGAGACAGAGGTCTATAGTCCTTAGAACGACCATTCTACTCTAGGTTAGCGGTCCTACAGTCAGCACGGCTTTGATACCACTTATGTCACACCCGGTTTTTAGAAGGTAAACCGAATGCGAACCATGTACGTGCCAGGATCAGTTATTCACGTACACAGCAGTTACATAACATGGACATCATCACACAGTGCTCAAATAGTATTAAAAGGGGAAATAATAGTCGATTACATCATACGTCTGAGACGTCCATATAGGTCTTACAATAAATCAAAGTGCGAAAATGAAACGTAGATAACACGGCCTTCACAGGCAGCCGACTGGGGGTTGCCGCTAACCCACACCTAGAACTCGTCGTAGTCTTGGAACTCCTGGAAGTCTCCTTCCACAGCTTCATCTTCTCCTGAGCAGTGGTTGCAATGCTGACAACCTGGGGGGGGGGTTTGGTGTGTAGAGCAAGGGTGAGTACACATCAACATACTCAGCAAGTATCCTGTTTGGCTGTAGTGGACTAGCTTTATGTGGGGATCAGTCAAGCAGTTGCTTTTAGTTGGTCAGGTTATTACTTACTAGTAGAAAGCCAGGTTTTAACATTAACCCAAGTTATTAACCCAATGTATCCTTTCCAAACGGAAAGAATACCACTTACCAATACCATAATCATAACCAGAACCATCAATCTCATTGCCACCTGTACCAAAATATCTCTGATCAAGTATCACTAATCTCTGGAGCTCCCTTGGCCGCTCATAACCGTGAGCACGGCTGATATATCAGTTTCATAACACTCTGCAGAGGTTGTGCACTTTACCCACAAGCCGTGATTCCCTCTTGCCTCGGGCCGATCAAACCCTTAAACACTACCAAGGTGAATAGGCAGGGTTTCACTACGTAGCCTTTACAAAGATTCCCCGGGGCTGTAGCCACCCGTTAGGTTTCCTAAATGCACCGCACTCCTCCCCAAGGGGCGAACCCAAACTTGGCAGAGCGAGCCGCATACACCGAGCCCCATTGACGGCACGACGGCTAAGTGAACTACATCCCGGATCCTCTAATTATTCAGCTAAGGGCACCCCATTCCACCCTCATGGTTGCACTGTTTTCCCGGGCGGTCATCCATAGAACAGGTCCTTACGGAGAGGCACTCGAGAAACCGCTCGAGTCCCCTTGAAAACCACAAGTATAATCATAAAGAAGAACGGGAAAACAGCGTATCATAGATAATCACATCATGTTCATTGATTAGAGTTGAGCAATAGCATCAGACTAAGTAGTAATAATCCGACCCAAATAGGTAAACAAGGACATGGATAACAAAAGCTAGTCAATCCTTAGGTATAAATGTGTAATGCGGGAGGTGAATTAAAGAATGAATAGGACAGAGATAGGTCAAAGGACACTTGCCTCCACCAACCGACTGCTGCTCAGGGGCTTCTCCTGCGAATTCCTCGGGCTCTTCGACCGGATCGTTCTCTATGCGAGCGCAAACATACATACATCCATCCACATATTTAATACAAAAGAACAGTACACCATACAAGATAACAAATAAAGTGAATATGCACCAAGTATGACATTCGATAACGCATTTGTTATGGTTAGAAAGAAACGGGAAAGGTCTCGCAGGGGGTTAAATCTTATGCACTAATGACACAATTGGTTTTTAACAAAATAATTCTGTTATATATATTTATATATACTAATGGAAACCTAATCACTTTTAGTTGATCAACATTGCACAGGGTAAACAATTAACTACGTGAATCAATAACATAACGGAATTTTAAATTAAACTTCCTATTTTCCCATAGCATGAACAGTGATTAGCCTACTTAAAATACAGTAATTATGATCACAGAAAGTAAATAAAATAAAATATAAAAAAAAATAAAAAAAACAGAGGGGGGGGCGGTTGAACCGGCCCTAGGGGCGGTTGAACCGGCCCTAGGCGGGGCGCGCAGGGGCGGCCGAGCCGGGGCGGCTGAGCCGGCGGCGGGCGGCCGGGCTGGCGAGGGCGGGCGGCGCAGGGGGCGGCCGAGCCGGCCGAGCAGGGGGGCGGGGCGGCCGAGCCGCTGGGCGCGCAGGGGCGCGGGGCAGGGCGCGGGGCGGCCGAGCGGCCGAGCCGGCCATGGGGGCGCGCGGGGGGGGGGGGGCGGCCGGGCTGGCCAGGCGGCCGAGCCGGGGGCGCGCTGGGGGGGCCGGGGGCGCGGCCAAGGGGCCGAGCGGGCGGGGTGGGGCGGGCGGCCGAACCGGCCATGGGGCCGAGCGGCGAGGGGAAGGGGAGGGAGGAGAGGGGGAGGGAGGAGAGGGGGAGGGGCCTCACCGGGGACGGGGACGGGGCGGCCGAGCGGGGCGGCCGATCGGCGACGGGGAGGGGCGGCGGCCTAGGCAGGGGCGGCGGCTTAGGGAGAGAGAGGGAAAATGAGAGGGAGAGGGAGAGGGTTTTGGGAAAAAGGGAGATGGGGGGCGGCATGGGCCAATTGGGCCCAACAGGGGGGCGCCAGGGGGGCGGCTGGGCCGGCCGGGGTCGGCCCAGGGCGCGGGAGAGAGAGAAAGGGGAGAGAGAAAGAGAGAGAAAGAAAGATAAAAGATTTTCCGCTTGTTCTCGAAATCCGATCTTTTAGATGAATGCGATTGCACTTTCAAACAACCAAAAATGCAAGGGCGGCATGGTGCATCAAACAACATAAAGTATTTAGGGTTTTTTATACCTACGGGAATTCCAAACCGAATCCCGCTAAACTTTGAAAAAGGTCAAGGTTTAGCGAGGGGAAAAAGAAAAGGGAAAGGTAACGCCCGAATTTTGGCGAGTAAAGAAAAGAAAAAATTCAACTGCAAAATTCGGGGCGTTACACTTTCAGTTACCATTGAATTGGAACCTACCTTGGAGCAAGAAATTCGTAAAGGTCAGGTCGGTGATGCTAAAATTCAAGAGATTAAGGATCTGATTACGGAAGGTAGAGGTCCAGAATTCACGGAGGATAAACAAGGCACTGTATGGTTCAAGGACATGATATGTGTTCCTGAGATGGATAACCTTCGAGAGACTATACTAAAGGAAGCTCATGACTCAGGTTATTCTATTCATCCTGGGAGTACCAAGATGTATTAGGATTTGAAGCAGAAATACTGGTGGTATGGATTGAAGAGAGATGTAGCTGCACATGTGGCTATGTGCGATGTGTGTCAAAGAGTAAAGCTGAACACCAGAGGCCAGCTGGACTACTGCATCCACTAAAGATACCCGAGTGGAAGTGGGAAGAGATTGGTATGGTATTCATTACTGGATTGCCTCGCACCTCGAAAGCATACAATCCTATATGGGTTATTGTGGAAAGACTGACCCAAGTGGCTCATTTCATTCCAGTCAAGACTACTTATAAGGGATCTCAATTGGCAGAGTATATATGGCTCGGATTGTGTCTCTACACGGTGTACCGAAGAGGATCGTCTCGGATAGAGGATCACAATTTACCCCTAGATTTTGGAAAAGTTTTCATGAGAATATGAACACAAAGTTGAACTTCAGTACGACTTATCACCCTCAGACGGACTAATCAAGAATTGGAGGGCATGTTGAGAACTTGTGCCCTTCAGCACGGTAGTAGTTGGGACAAGAGTCTACCTTATGCTGAGTTCTCATATAATAATAGTTACGAGGCCAGTCCGAATATGTCACCGTTCAAGGCTCTATATGGCAGGAAGTGCAGGACCCCCCTACATTGGGACCAGACTGGAGAAAGTCAGTTTTTTGGACCTGAACTTATTCAAGAGGCAGAAGAACAAGCATGTATAATCACGAAGAACTTGAGGGTAGCTCAGACCAGGCAAGAGAGCTACGCTGATAATAGAAGAAGACCACTGGAGTTTGAGGAAGTTGATCATGTGTACCTCAAGATGTCACCACTCTGGGGTATGAGGAGATTTAAAGTTAAAGGAAAGTTGTCCCCTCGCTTCATTGGACCTTTCTTGATCTTAAAGCGAGTGGGAGAAGTTGCATATCAACTAGAGTTATCCGATCATCTATCAGATGTACATGATGTGTTTCATGTGTCTCAGCTAAAGAAGTGTCTCCGTGTTCCTGAGGAACAATTACCAATGGATGAGCTCAGTGTTTGGAGTGATTTGACTTACATGGAGTATCCTGTCAAGATTCCTGACACACTGACTCGTGTCACGAGGAACAAAGTTATAAAGATGTGCAAAATGCAATGGAGTCACCATGGAGAAGATGAAGCAACATGGAAAAGAGAAGAAGAGCTTCGCATAGATTTTTCCATCTTTTCTCTAAACCTTCCTAAATCTCGAGGACGAGATTCTTTTTAAGGGGGGTAGGATTTGTAACCCAACATGTAATTTGTGGAGGATAACCTAAAAGGAGAAATGATATTTCTGTGTATATACGTGTGTTACCCATATTTATCATTCCATGAGAACATCACATGAAGACAAATAAATAAATAACAAAAGATACCCAAAAACAAAATTATGCATCATGCTGGGATTTTCTTTTGTGTGCACATTGTGACAAGATAAAATAACAATGTGACAAGAAATATAGTGGAATTTAAAATCCAAAAGGAATTGTAAAATTTAGAAAAGAGAAGAAAATAAGAATTTTGTGGATAAAATAAGTAAATAAAAATATATTATTCCTCCACTAGAAGCTTGAATTTGTATACTTGACTCAATGGTGAAATTCGTATTCAAAATTCAAATTCAAAATAGTTACGAATAAAAGAAATCAAGAAAGGAAAATAGAAAATAAAAAGAAAAGGGGAGGAAGAACCTACCTAGGCCGCAGATCCCAAATTTGGCCCACCTACCCTTTCCCCTCTGCGCGGCCCAAACCGACTGCGCGTGGCGCTGTCAACTGGGGCCCGCTTGTCTGTCTTCCGCGCTCGCATTCATTTTATTTGCCACTGATCTATGGGCCGACTTCGTCAGCTTCATCCCCAACCGCAAAGCCAAACACCGCGGACGCCATCGCAATCCTCGCGTCCGTGGGCGTTGACCCGCAACTCCGGCTTTCGCGTACGCCTACAGGTAGGTCCGGTCTGTCGGACACCCACCCGCCTACGCTCCTTGGCTCCTATGACTGGTGGGCCCTGTTGTCGGGGCGCTCTTCTTCCTTCGCCGCTCTTCTCGGACGGACTCAACTACCGGCGCGCTTCTCGGGATTAGTTGCATCTGCCTCCGCGCTGACCTTGGGCGGCCATAAATGGGGGAGCCAAGCTCTTCCCTTCCTTTCTTTTCCCCCATAGCCAAGTAGGCCTAGCCACCGACACCACTGGGTGCCGCCCGCGTCGACCTGGTCGACGATTACCGCTCGGAGCCCACATAGTGGCCATGGGTGATCTACGAAGCTCGTGGAGCGTATCTGTTGCCGTTTTGGGCGGAATCGTGGGCGGGGCAAAGATGAATTTCTCGCCAGAGATCACACGGCGCCGCCGAACCGCACTCTGTCGTGGCCAGCGCCGCTCGGGCATCGATGTCTGGTGAGGACTCCCTCCCTATGTTCGCCAGGTCCTTTATTACGTATCGCGCACTGTGGATTAGGACCTAGGGCTTGTCTGTGTAGTTTCGCCATGCTCCGGCGAGCTCTGCGGTGGGGGAAGCAGGGCGCCGCCGGGTGCCGTGACCGGAGAACGGGGCAGGCCGTTCGGCCGTCTGATCTTAACGGACGGTAGAGATTAGTTTGAGCGTACCCTTTCGATCTATTGATCATGCGCCATCGGATCACGATCGTGTGGTTATAATTACATACCGGTTCATAACCCAGCGCGGTCTAATCTCATCCGCTGCACACAGATCGGACGGCACATATTGGCCCGTACCCCTTCGGCCAACTCTTTTGCATATGAGCCCCTCAAGAATCAAGTATTAACCCGCCGTCCGTGGTAGCTGTGCACTGAGTCTGGGCAAATTTGTGAGTGAGCCCCTGATCTTTTTATTAATTGACGCGCAAACCAGGAAAATAGAGAAAACAGGGAAATCAATTTAGAAAATGAATTTTAATACCAAATTAAGTGCAATAACTTGTTTAATGCTTAGAAAATTCATTTTTGCTCCAAATTGAACCATTCTAGTTTCTAAAATTTTGTAATATTATTATCTATCATTTAGTATCTCTGTTTTGACATGAAAACAATAAGAAAATTAATTTATCATTTAATCCTATTTCAAGCACATTAAATCTTAGGAAATTCATAACTTGAAATCTATAACTCCAAATCTAATGATTCCAGTTCCAATGATCCCATTTTAATGTGTAGATTTTTATTGTATATTTTATTTATCTGTTTGGTGTGATGTTAAATTATGCTATACTATGTATGTATCGTGTTGACGCGAGTAGACGAGCAAGCTACTGTGGATTCTGAGGTTCAGCAAGTAGAAGTAGATGAGCAGGAGCTCATTGAAGGCAAGTTGTGCCCTTGATCACTTACTTTTTCCCAGCCATGTTCTTGTTAATTATAATGATCTGCATAGGTTAATTTTGATGGGATCCAATAGGTTACCCCAGTTTTGGTTATCTTTATACCTTGTTTACCACTGAAATATTTTTGGGTAGTACCTGCTATTGCTTTATGTGGATTTAGGTATGGAGATACACTATTCATAATTACACTTTTATTATCTTTTTATTATTACTGCTCATGTTAAGATCATTATGTTAATGGGAACATGGAGCGACCACCCGGGAAAACAGTGCTACCACAAGGGTATAATGGGACGCCCTTGGCTGATTAACTAGGAAAGCTAGTGGAGGTCTTTCTTACCCGAAAGGGGCAAGGGCAGTAGGGGAGTGGTCAGTGTAGGGAGGTCCTTGGGTTGATTTTACTGCGATGGCGGTCAGGCGAGGGATTCCTACACTGGAGCTTCCTATAAACTGTAGCGGGATTTCTGAAGCTACTGGAACTTTGTAAAGGCCTCATAGTGTTACCCTGCCTCGCCTCCTCGGTAGAGGTGTATGGGATTGGCCATCTCTTGGCAGATGGGTAACATGACTTGTGGGTAAAGATGTGCAACCTCTATAGAGTGTACAACTGGTATACTAGTCGTGCTCACGGTCATGAGCAGCTCGGACCCTCACATGATTAATCTATGGAATTAAAACTCAATTTGACATTTGCATCGCATTTGGGGATTATTTTATTACTTTTATTTATTACTAAGGTTTGGTATTTACTTACACTTAGTAATTGCTAATAAAATTTTGACCAACTTATAAAAGCAATGCTCAGCCTCAGCCCCTATTTTGTTGATCAGCCTTACACTTCACATGAACTCCCACCTTTGGTGAGTTCATGCACATTATTCCCCATGACTTGTTGAGCTATGATCGTATGTGAGCTCACTCTTGCTGTCTCACACCCCCCACAGGAGAAGAACAGGTGGTTCAAGTGGAGCCACACATCGAGGCTTTCGACTTGATCTAGGTGGCGTCTCCCAGTCAGCTTTTTGGCGCCAAGGATAGATTTTAGATCCTGCGATATTTATCTCTTATTTTGTAAGACTTCCGCTATGTAATAAAGTACTCTGATTATATTGTGACATTTATCTCTATACACTATGTTATTATATATGTTGTCTTCTTTGGCGCATGTATGAGATGCACCCGGCTTTGTTCCTTAAAGCCCGGGTGTGACAAGGTTACTTTGTTGTTGCTTGGTGAATGCTTATATATGTTTTTATTCGTCTGTGCTGGTGAGGTTAGTTTTAATGAGTCGTTGACAAAGACAATGATGTGTCCCAGGAAGAACATCTTCAATTTCCTTGGAGATAAATCTAGACTGATTAGTAAATATTGTTTTAGGTGGACGACTCTCCACTGATTCCAAGAATGACTTAAATAACCAAATTTGTGTTTCTGATCCCGTGATGCAAAAAATTGTTTTGAACGCTTGAAATTTAGTTGGACCAGGGCTTTGATTTGAGGTGGTTTGTTTGAGTTGCCCCCTAAATATAGGCACCCATGTTAGTACAGACCAACTGATAACTGAAGATACTCTGCTCTATGTATGATTTGGTTAAAATTTTGGGACAATAGAATGGCACACATGTTTGTTGTTTTTTGCCTATTTAAAAACTTCATTGGGGTGTTTTAGTACCAGTTTGGTTCTTTTCAACACTACAGGGGAGTAGAGCTTGTACATTGTGACTGGTTCGAATTTATGTGGAGGAACTACATGAGTGTGCTTCTGATTTTTGATAGTTTTAGCACTATCCTCTTGAAGGCCTGAATGATTCAAGTAAAAGTGACATACGATGTTGTTTTTCATGTGCAAATTCAACTGGAATACCCATTGTCTCTATTTTTTCAGTTCTTCTTAGAGAATACTTTTAAGTATGCACATGCCACATTGTTATTAATTGGGAACCTAATCCTTATCTCCAGTTCAGCGATGATGAATCTAATTTTGAATTAATACTTGTATGTAATGGCTTTTAGATTATATGTAATCTTTATTAAGGTCAAGTTCTACGGATTAAGGTTGTATGCTTTTTCCACGCCAATTCTCACTGTTATGCATATGGGGCTCTAGCCCATGCATCGAATGTCAAGTTTTTCTCTGAATACAAAAATTTATGTAATCAGACCGTCTGAAAATATTTATGCCGTGAGACTACTAATTCTTTGTTTATATACTCATGTGTTGCGTGTAAAAACTCAGTCCAGGAGAAGACCTCCAATGAAGAAAGAGACATGCTGCACATGCACGAGGTATGGGCGATTTATGTCAGTGTTCAACAATTTGGTTTTTTGTTTTCCTTATCTTTTCAGCACCTCCTAACACTGCAAAGCTAATGTTCTTCCGCGTCACAGGGTACTTGCAGATAGATGTCGGCTCTACGGACGAACACTCGACCAAGTCAGATGAGGAGTATGAGGGCCTAGCCATGCACGATGTGATGGCTACTGGTCCGACGATGAGCAGCAAGCTGTGAGTTAAAGATGAACTCACCTGCCCTGGAGAGCAACATCCATAGGAGTGAGGCAAAATGGCTGGTACCACCACAACATGGACCCATTCCTGAAGATGTCCAAGGAGGTGGTAGCCGACACCATAATGTCTTGCGCGTCATTGTGTCACCAGTAGGCAACACATTGCGCTGGTACCGGTGGGTGTTGTGTTTCTTAGGCGTCTGCTTCTGTGCTTTGAGCTGTGCTATAGAGTGGTTGTGCCAACTACTGATTTTAAAATAAAAAGGTGAGCTGAGAATCATTGTTGAAAACAAATATGTAACAGTTTGTTCACATCAGTTGTGCCAACTACCAAGCATTTCATTGATCAGAATCTGTCGTTGCTCATGAGAACCAAAAGTAAGACACTTCTCAATAACATTGGATACAAATTTCTGCTAGCTTATCTTCACTATCTTTTCTTGTATCAATATAACACACATTTATACATAATTTTTTGTGGTATTATATGTTTCCGTTGCAACACACAGGCACTTACCTAGTAAGAGCATATGACTTCAAAAACCAACGCTTGGATCCAAGAAAAAACAGTAAGGGGGTGTTTGGGAACAAAGTTTTTCTGCAGTATTGAAGCAATACTGTAGTATTGAGCAATACTGTGGTATTATATACTTTGAGGTGTTTGGAAACTCATCTGAAATCTCTGTATACTAAACCATAGTATTGTAAATACTGCACTTGTTTTGCAGTTTTGGAAACTTTGGTCTCAGCCAAAGTTTTTCTATGTAAAGAGAGCGCCAGCTGGGTCCCGCTCTGGCTGATTGGTCTCAACCAAATTTTTTCCCAAACAACTTGATGTATTGGATATTGTTGTATTTGAAAACTAAAGCATTGTAAATTGTAGTAATGTCATGACTAAAGTATACTTTAGTATTTGAAAAACTGCAGTTTGGAAAAACTGTGTTCCCAAACAGGGCCTAAGTGGCTAAGTGCTTATATTGTCATGTTTAATTTGTTTATCTGGTGAATATCCAACAAGAGGTTCCATTATGAATGATGGATCCGGATCCTAAGAACAAAAGAACATTCTCCCGTGCTTCCAGATATGCTGAGCTCCCAAAATTTTTATTCAAAAAAGGAGTTGATTCCATAAAAGATAGGATCCATAAGTAAATAGAAAATTACTAATATTTCATCCTCGTGAGATTGTCAATTTTTGTAGCAAAGGTGTATTTTGAGTATACCAAAATAGTAGGGATGAAAACGGGACGGATACAGCCGGATATAGGGCCATCCCGTATCCTACCTTATGTATTTCTCTCGGATACGGGACCGGATACGAGTAGTTAAGATTCGGGGTGGATAGAGGACGGGACCGGGTAATAATCCGGGCGAGTAAAAAACAGATAATGGATACTACTCGGATAGGTACCGGATAGTTGTCGGGTAGTTGGTACCGATGATATTAATTGCCCAACCATCCAACAAACACATAAATTAAGCAATACATAATCATGTATATGACAGATCAAATGTAGTAAAGGAAATCGATAAAATTGGTATCATTCAGTTTAAAGTTACTAATCACAAGGACATTGTAGAACCAACATCACAATATTAAAAATTCATAAAATATTCTAGTTTCACTCAAAAATTACAAATAAATTACAAAAGTAATAAACATTTTATACAAAGATAACTCAAATCCTCATATGAAAATGATAAAGTAAAGTACTGATTATGTTGAAACTTGGATACTTACAGTGATTTCACATGTAACTCGTACAAATAAGTGAAAGTGGAATGGAAGAAACACGGGCATCTTCTAGATCTTATAATCCAAACATTTTTTATGGTTATATGATACATATGTTGTGCCTCCGTAAAATTTCACGATTTTTTGAGGCTATTAATGTATTATTAATTTCTTGTTGTAGAAAATCATCAAAATACAATTAAATCCATAAAATATTGTAGCGTCGACTGAAAATTATAAATAAGCTACTAATACTAATAAATAGTCTATAAAAAGATAAACGTAAGTTCCCACATGGAGATAAGCTTAAGCCCCCCACATAACAATGATAAAGTATATTAATTTGATATAAATTTAGACATTATTTTAATGATTTTGGACTAAAGTTGTGTTTAAACAAAAAATAATGTACTACAAAGTTATAGATCTCTTCGAGCTCTACAATTTTCATATAAACTTTATCTTAATCCGATTTCATATGTAAAAGTTATGATTTTATAACTATTTTATGCACAAAAAGAAAAAACGAGTACCCGAATTCCGGGTATGCGTATCCGACCCGAATATCCGGGTATTTACCGGGTCGTACTTCCTCCGTACCCGACACGAATCCAAAGCTGCAGTATCCGGGTATTACCCTATCTGTCCCAAATATAAAAATACCCGAATCCGTATCCGAAAAAACGGATATTTACACTATTTGTATCCGATACCCGACGGGTATACCCGACCCGTTTTCACTCCTACAAAATAGTATAGCTATCCTTCCTATGGCACGTCGATCTAGTTTTGCTTGGTCCCGAAACAGAATTTTTTTTTCTTCTTGTGTTTTTTTCAGTTTTGGCGAGCATCTGGAATAACTAGTGAATTACAACTCTATTGTACTACAATTGGTGCATTGATTTTTGCATCATTAATGCTTTTTGCCGGTTGGTTCCATTATCACAAAGTCACGCTCCCAAATTGGCCTAGTTCCAAGATGTAGAATCCATGTTAAATCACCACCTAGCAGGATTATAATATTTTCATTTGATCGTTATATACATTCTTGGGATTTTTGTTTTTTATTTGTTAATAATTTAAGGATAAATAGTTAACTAAGGAGAAGATATAATCATAGCAAATGAAAATTTTAATTCAGTTTAGAAAGAATAATGAATATCAAACGTTATAATATGATTTGGAATACTCTCACAACAGCACTGTATATCACTTTCGGCGGCTGCTGTTATTTTCGGCGGCCAGGAGGTGGCCGCCGAAAATAAGTAAATAATTTCGGCGGCAGGAGCAAACCGCCGAAAATAAGGTTATTTTCGGCGGCCGTGTCAGAAGCCGCCGAAAATAAGACTGTTTTCGGCGGCTTCTGACACGGCCGCCGAAAATAACCTTATTTTCGGCGGCCAACGCCCTAGCCGCCGAAAATTATGTATTTAAAAATACCCGGTTCCTTCTTCCTCTGTTCGGTTTCTTCTCCGTCGCATTTCTTCTCCGCCGCCGCTTCCTGGCCGCTCGTGCGCCGCCTGGCTCGCCCCACCGCGCCGCCTCTCGTCCCGCCGCGCCGCCTCTCGTCCCGCCGCGCCGCCCCTCCCCCCCCCCCCCCCCCCCCCCCGCAGCGCCGCCCCAAGTCCCACCGCGCAGCCCACCGCGCAGCGGCACCCCCTCGTGCCGGCGCACCGCGCAGCGGCGCCCCCGGCCCGCCGCGCCGCCCCAAGCCCCCGCAGCGCCGGCCCCCGCCCACCACGCCGCAGCGCCGCCCGCCCGTGCCCTCGACGTGCCGCCGCCAAGCCCGACGCCTTGCCAGCCGACGCCACCGACGCGCCGTCGACCACGCCGCGCTCTGCCCCGTCCCGTCGTCGACCTCGACTCTCGTCAACCTCGCCTTCATTAAGGTATTTTATTTTGCGTATTTTATTTTGTATTTTCGGCGGCCTTTTATTTAATTGCCGCCGAAATTAGTATATTTTTGTATTTGTGTTTGTTGATTTGTGTGTTTAATTAATATTATTGATTAGTGCGTTTGTATATGTGTTATATGTTTAGGGAAGGCATATGGTATATGTGGAATGTATTAGTGGTATATGTGTTTGTTGATTAGTGCGTGTGATTAGTGTTATTGTTTAGTTCGAGACATATTGTATATATGTGGTATATTTGGTTTAGTAAAGACATATGTGGTATATGTGTTATATGTGGTTTATTCTTATATTGTTTAGTGGCAGCGAGGTCATGCTGCCGAATTTTTTTTGGTCCTGCTATCTTGCTGTGGGTTTAGAACCTATTCTTGCCTGTACATATATATAGGACCGAAACCATTAACGTAGTTGAATAATGTTTTCACGATATGGTTCGGTTTAACAGTCTCAGGCATGGCTGAAGATCGTGCATGGATGTACAATGGCTGGAGTAGAAATGGACGTCATTCTGATGAGTGGGTAGCCAAGACCAAAGATTTTGTGGACCACGTATTCGCCTTGTCCTTAACCGGCACTGTCAGATGCCCTTGTAGGCGTCACGAAAACAGTATATTTCTTAATAAGGAAAGAGTTAGCCTAGATCTTTGTCAGTTTGGATTTATGCCCGGATATGAGGTGTGGGAACATCATGGTGAGGTAGTACCCAACCAGAATGTAGAAGATGAGGAGAACAATGATTGGGCTGGCGATGATGCGATGCATGAGATGCTAGATTCGCTACGTCCAGAATTCAACCTAAGCTCCGAGGATCCTGCCACACCAGAGGTTTCTAGATTTTTTAAACTACTAAAAGACTCTGAAGAGCCGTTGCATGAACACACAGATGTGAGTATACTCGCTTTTGTGACTAGGCTCATGGCCATTAAGTCCAAGTACTTTTTCTCGAACAATTGTTACAATGAGATTTTAAAGTTATTAGGAGATGTGCTCCCAAAGCCCAATAAGTTGCCTAAAGACATGTACCAATCAAAGACAATTATCAAAGGTCTCGGTATGGATTATGAGAAGATTGATGTGTGCAAAAATAATTGTATGCTTTTCATGAAGGAGCATGCGGAAGAGAAAAAATGTCTGAAATGTGGACAATCTAGATTTGTGGAAGTTGTTAATGATGAGGGTGAGAAGGTGATGACAGATGTTGCACATAAGCAGCTCCGCTACTTGCCACTAACTCCTCGAGTGAAACGGATGTTTCTATCTAAAAAAACCGCTATGCACATGCGATGGCACAAAGAAGGTGTCCGTGATAACGATGACCTAATCGTGCACCCTTCAGATGGGGATGCATGGAAGGCTCTTGACACGTTTGATCCCGAGTTTGCAGCTGATCCGAGGAATGTTCGAATCGGCCTCGCGACCGATGGCTTCACACCTTTTGGTCAAATGGCATCATCATACTCATGTTGGCCCGTCTTTGTTATTCCATACAACCTTCCACCTTCTCTTTGTATGAAATATGAATTTATATTTCTTTGCTTAATCATTCCTGGCCCAGACTATCCTAGAAAGAACCTCAATGTCATGTTAAAACCCTTGATTGAAGAGTTGAAGGAGCTTTGGAAAGGTGTTGAAGCATACGATGTTTTTACAAAACATATATTCAAACTTCGAGTTGCGTATTTGTGGTCGGTGCATGACTTCATGGCGTATGCTATTTTTACCGGTTGGAGTACACATGGTAGATTGACATGTCCATATTGCGGTTCAGATACAGATTGCTTCCGTCTTGCTCATGGTGGAAAGATCACTTACTTCGATTGTCATCGACGCTGGTTGCCCAGGAAACACCCCTTTAGGAGCGATAAGAAAAACTTTATAAAGAACACTGTGGTCACCAAAGGTCCGCCTAAACGTCTTAACGCGGCAGAAATATATGCTCAGCTGAACAACCTTGTCCTAAATGAAAAGGGGGACAAGTACGAAGGATTCGGAGTGGACCACAACTGGACACATATATGTGGTCTCTGGGAGCTCCCTTATATGTCGTCATTGATTCTTGTGCACAACATTGATGTCATGCACCAAGAAAGTAATGTTGCTGAAGCCCTCATACACACCTGCATGCATTTTGACAAAACAAAGGACAATCTGAAAGCTCGAAGAGATCTAGCAATGCTTTGTGACCGACCAACCCAAGTGCTCAATGACAACGGTAGGCCGCCCCGTGCCTTGTTCTGTCTTACCTCTAAAGACAAGATCGAGGTAATGAGATGGATGAAAAAAATTAAATTTCCCGATGGTTATGCTGCGGGCTTGAAAAGAGCTGTGAATTTGAAAACGGGAAAACTAACTGGGTTAAAGAGCCATGACTTCCATATATTAATGGAGAGGATTATCCCTGTCATGTTTCGTGGTTATATGCCCGACGCCATGTGGCAAGCAATAGCTGAGCTAAGTTATTTCTACAGGCAGATCTGTGCTAAAGAAATAAGTAAAAATATGATGGAGAAGTTGGAGAAACAAATACCAGTGTTGTTATGCAAGCTAGAAAAAATATTCCCACCTGGATTCTTCAATCCGATGGAGCATCTACTTATTCACATTCCATATGAGGCAAAGGTTGGTGGACCTGTACAATATAGGTGGATGTATCACATTGAACGTGCACTCAAAAACCTGCGAGGCATGGTTCGAAATAAGGCTAGAGTAGAAGGATGCATCGCTGAAGCTTTTTTGCTAAAGGAGGTTTCATACTTCACGAGTGTGTATTTCGCAGAGAAACATAATGTCTATGCTGCTACCATGCGATACAATGTCGATGAGGAACCTCCTGTCAGTGATCTAAACATTTTCCAATGGAGAGGCACAAGTACTAGTAAGGGCACGTTCTACCACCTTAGCATGGATGAAAGAATGTCCGCATTGCTATACATGTACTCTAATATGGAAGAGATGGAGCCATATTTCATGTAAGTCTTTATTTTACCCCTTAATTTCTTTACCAAAGGAGCCATATTTAATTACTTATTTGTCGTACAGTAAGTTCGACGAGGAAAATTGGACTTATTCCCATCAGCCTACAAGCAAACAACTAGATACTATGCGATGACATGGGAGGCAAGGAAGACCTAATTTTGTTGACTGGTTTCGCAAGCATGTAAACTCTCTATATTCCTTACTTTCATGTCATTTAGCCTTTTACGCGAGGTAGTCATTTGAACTGTATATTATTTGCAGTGTACAAAGACTCCTAACATACACGAGGACTTGAGACAGCTATCTTATGGGACGGTCACTTGCAGAACATTTGGTCGATACGATGTGAATGGCTTTCGTTTTCGTTCAGACCAATTTGAAAAGTCTCGTCCTCGTGCAGCCACACGTAACACTGGAGTTCTGACTAGGGCACTCGATGCACTCGGCAGAGAAACTAATTATTATGGCATCATTCAAAACATCCTAGAGTTTAATTTTGCAGGGAACAAACCTTTGAAATTAGTATTCTTTCTATGTGATTGGTTTGACAGCACTAATGGTATTAGACAAAGTCAATATGGTATAACTGAAGTAAAGCACAAGGAACGACTTCGAGGCCATGATAATTTTATCCTTGCACACCAGTGCGAGCAGGTCTACTATATGTCATACCCAAATCCGAAGTTTGAAGCATGGTGGGTAGTTCATAAGGTGAACCCTAGGGAACGTTTACATACTCCTTGCACTGCTGGTTATCAATTCGAAGATGAACAGGCCGATGATGTTTATCAAGAAGAAGAACTGCCAACTACTTTTACTATCGATGAGGGTGTTGCACTGAACTCACTAGTCGGAGACCGTAACGATGTCACTACTGATGAGTGTGTTGCACCGAAACAAAAACGAAATCCAAGGAACAAAAAAGCCACATTGCGAGCTTTGGATCGAAGAAGACTCCTTGATCGTGATTCTGATGAATTTTGATGTGTAATGCAAAATTTCATATTATGTGATGTATTATTTGATTTTTTATTAGTTCACTTAATTTTATGGAGCTAATACATTTAATGTTTTTCTATTGAACAGGATGAGTGGTAGGAATAAACCAAAGCGCACTGCTAGGGGGTTTCTTAATGCGGCTAGCAGGATACTCCCTGGTGCACGTTCCCTTTTCCAAGGGAGTTCTTCTAGCCAGAGCAGACAGGAGGCGTTGCTGAGACACGCTCGGCCAGAACTACGTGATACACCTATCGCTCTACAACGGAGTACCGATGTAAATGTTTATGTAATTGTTCTTATTTGTCAGTCACTTGTGTAATTGATCTTATGTAAATGTTTATGTAAATTTTTACGTGTCTCTATTTCATGTGCATAGGAAGAGGAGGACGACGAGGAGGAGGTGCAACACCATGAGGAGGAGGACGAGGACGAGCAGGCCCATGAGGAGGATGACGAGGAGGACGAGCAGGCCCATGAGGGCATAGATGTTGAGGCGGATGACGATACCACCGAGGCTCCTGTCGTTCGACGAAGGGGCACTCGGAAGGGCCACTTTGTCCTACCTCCGTCAGCGCCTGCACAATCTGAAGCTCGAGTACTGATCATCCCGGTTGGTGATAGGTACTCACGTTTGGCCACTTTGTTCTTACTTATTTGTTTATTTTACACTATATATATGACATGACTTTCTTGTTTTTTGTCATGCAGCCAATGGGAAGACACGTCATTTGACGGTCGAGGTCACCATAGACAGGTTAATCAAGTCTTAGGTAACCTCTGTCGTCTACATAACCCAGGAATTGTCACCGACCCGAAAGGTGTGGTGGTTCCTTGCACTAGCTGGTCGCACTTCGCACTAGCTCCACATGCTACATATGGAACAGCTCAAGGCGCCGTCAAGCACGACTTTTGGGTAATTTTTTCGAACTAACATTTATTAGTTGTTTCAACCTAACATTTATTAGTTGCTTTTGAACTAATTTTATTTTCGATGTTGGACAGAGACGCTATCGTGTGGAACCTGAGGCTCAAGAGCATGCAGACCGAGTATTAGAGAAAAATGCGAAAAAGGTGTGCAGGGATGCATTTTCCAATGCTCGTCTACAGGTTGTGAACGCGTACATGAAGCGCCGAGGTCATTCTATCAACAACTTTCGACAATATTCAGATGTCTACTTGACTGTAGACCAGTACATGGAGGTAAAAATCTAATTTAACAACTCATTCAGATGTGAATGTAATTTTGAGCTAACGCTTTATATGCAGGTAACTCTTCCATGGATGGAACACCGGCCGCAGGCTTACAAGGCTTTGTGTGAGATATGGGCTTCGCCCGAGTGGATTGAGAAGTCAAACAGAAATCGACATAGGCAGCGCCATCAGCAGGACGAGGACGATGATGAGGTCGTAGTCAACCATACCTATGGGGCTGATGGACACATTCGGTTGGCTAAGCGAATGGTGAGTATGTAGTATTCTGTTTTACTCAGAAATGAAACAGGATTGAACTCATATATTTGCAGGAGGCTCAAACTGGAGTTGTCCCGAGCCCAATCGATGTTTATAGGAGAGGGCATCGAGCGAAAAACAGTGAAATCTCCGATGAGCTGTGTAGTCAAGCGGCCGTTGAGCGTATGGTTAGTTGTTGTTATGATTAATGTTTTCTTCCCATATAGCTATAAATTACATGTGTGCTGAACCTTCATATTGTATTGCAGGAGACATACGGGCAGGAGATGGTTAAGAAGTATGGAGAAGACTACGATTGGCGAGGAGCGCCTACCATCGACGCTGAGGTTGTGCATTCACTTGGAGGCAAGGCGCATGGACGGTATGAACTTGTGAATTGTTTTCAATAATATTGGAACTACGACCGAATAGCTAATTTTCTTGTTCTTCAAGATATTCTATGTTTACCGGTGTTATCGATTCGACGGAGTTGCGTTCTCGTGGCGGCTCTTCGTCGCAGGCGGGCTGTGGTAGTAGCAGCCGTAGTCGCCGCTCTGTATCTAGCATGGAGGAAGCTATGAGGGAGCAGCAAGAAAAATTTCGTGAAGAGATGCGGCAACAACAAATGGCATTTCTCCAACAGCAATCAGAGTACATGGCTGCTTACAACGCACAGGCGCAACAAGCAATGAACGTGAGTGTCTTATTTATTCTCAACACGCTCGATATTGGTTCTATAACTAATATATTATATTTGCAACAGTCTTGGTTTCCACAGCAGGCACAACAGCAACCATTTGTTTTCCCTCAATTTCAGCCGCCGATGCCTCAGTGGGGATTACATGCTCCGCCACCTCCACCTCCACCTCAGGTTATTCAATTTAGTTAAGACTTGTCGTTTGTATCAACCTAATTGTCAAATCTTTACTAAACTTGATTTTGTAGGGATCCGGGGTCATGGGCCACAACACGCCACCACCGGTCATACCAGCACCAGGAGGAGCTTATGCAGGGGAGGGAGCTTATGCAGGAGAGGTTAGTTTGAGAAACAATTTGTTTGAATAGTCGTTATACATGTAACTGTAGCCGTTATTAATGTCATCTTTTTTTTAGGATCCAAACCCGTTACACGACTTCGTCGACCAGTTATTGGCTTCTGGAGGTAGTGGACACAACTCCAACGACCCCAATGTGTGATTAAGTTAGCTTTGTGCCGCACTGTGTTGTAATGAATTATTTGTGGACTTTATGTTTGTATGGACTATTTGTGGACTTTATATTTGTATTGTTGGGGACCTTCGGCATCCGAAGGTCCTCAAAAATAGGATTTAACAGTATTTCTGGAGTACAATGTGTGAACAGGTATCTTCGGACTAAAGTCGGCATTGCTGTAGACCGGAATAATACGAAGGTTGATACAGAGCCGAAGGTGCGAGCAGGAAAGCTTCGGCGTGACAGCAAAGAGTGGAACCGACTTAAAGATGAAAAGGCTATTCAGACCTCGATAGACTACTACAGAATTATTATCAAATGTAAAGGGCATGTATGTAATTTTGTAAGGGCTGTGTCCCGTGCCTATAAATAGGTGAACAGTATCCCCGTACTGTTCACGCTGACTGGACATTCACCTTTTGCGTCACGCTTGTATTGTCATCTTCTCTCGATTGAAGTACTTGAGAACAAGTCCCCAACATTGGCGCCCACCTCCGGTGAACTCACTTCCATTTCTTGAGCTTTTCAACACCTTCGGCAAGCATCACCTTCGTCATGCCGCCGAAGAAGGCTTCAGCACCAGGGGCTGGCACGCTGCAGCCGCTGGACCCCAATCAAGACGTCCTTTCTCTTAGAGAGGCACGAAGCCAGAAGAGGAAGGCTACCAGTCCAACACCTCCAGAGGATGATCTAGATCAGGAGATTCAAAATCTGGAAATCCTTCAGCAGCAGGTTCAACGCAAGAAGGAAAAGATGGCCAGGCTAGCTGAACTGCAGAGGCAGATAGACGAAGCCTCTGAAGAAGTTTGTCATCTTGCTCAGGATGAGCAACACCGAAGGCCTCAGCATCAAGACCTTCATCAGGAGGGTTTTCCCAACGAAGATGACTGGTATGACAATTTCCATCATGGGAATTTTGTTTTTGATGATGCTTCTCCTCTGTCCGCTGAGCTGCAGGCTACACCTTGGCCCCCGTCCTACAAGCCGCCTCAGCTCCCCGTATTCGATGGCCACTCAGACCCGAAGCAGTTTTTGATGAGCTACGAAGCAACAGTGTCTTCGTATGGTGGCAATGCTTCAGTCATGGCCAAATCTTTCGTCATGGCTGTCAGAAGTGTTGCTCAAACCTGGTATTCCTCCCTTCGACCAGGAACGATCACTTCATGGCAGAAGCTGAAGGATTTGTTGTTAACCAGCTTTCAAGGATTTCAGACGAAGCCGGTCACTGCTCAGGCTCTGTTCCAGTGCACTCAGGATCACGAAGAATACCTTCAGGCATATGTCCGAAGGTTCTTGCGTTTAAGGGCACAGGCACCAACGGTGCCCAATGAAATTGTCATCGAGGCCATGATCAAGGGGCTTCGGCCAGGTCCGTCAGCTCAGTACTTCGCCAGGAAGCCTCCTCAAACTTTGGAGAAGCTTCTCCAAAAAATGGATGAATACATTCGGGCCGACAATGATTTTCGCCAAAGAAGGGAGGAGGCTTTCAGGTTTTCTGAAATGACCAGGGGCTTCGGAGGGAGGTTTTACCCGAGGCATGTGAGATCAATTCACAATTCTACACAAAATGATGACAGAGGAAGCCAACAGCAAAGGCCACAATGCTCCTCACAGACTTCTGGACAACAGCAAAGCTCCTTCCGACCACCAGCTCCAAGAGGCAGAGGCGCCAGGGGCTTCGGAGGAAGATTTGGCGATCAACCGAGAAGAATCTTTTGCTTATTCTGCGGTGAGAACAAAGGCCATACTACCAGGATGTGCCATGTTACT
Organism: Zea mays; assembly: GCF_902167145.1. Lineage (NCBI taxonomy): Eukaryota > Viridiplantae > Streptophyta > Magnoliopsida > Poales > Poaceae > Zea > Zea mays. Next base: position 44,450,201 of record NC_050099.1, on the reverse strand, counting down.
ATTCAGAAGCAAAAGGAAATAGCTGAAGCAGCAGCACAACAAGCCCAGCCGAAGCAGGTCATGCATACAGCTTCGTATCATTCGCCCTACATCCCAGAATATGTGGGCAACCATCCTGCAGTCTCTGCTGCTTCGGCGAGTCAGCCTCAAGTTTCCTGGCAACAGCCTCCGCCTCCACCTCCGTTGCAACAAGGCCAGCAGCCAGAAGGGAGCCAATATGCTCCGCATCAAAGGGACTTCAGAGAACAGTCCGAAGCTCGCACGGTCAACAGCACTGTGCCAGAATCAAAGCACATCTATTGACAAATATCCTACCTTGATAGTAATCTTTTTCATTCAGTTTTATTTTTTGTGTAATAAAGGACATTGTTTAGATTTCATGAAAATAGTTCCCACAAGGAAAATATATTTTCTTCACAGGCTTCAGTTGTTGAAGTTTAAGGATTTGTCATAATAAAGAGGACCTTCGGATTATCGAAAAAATTCTTCGAAGCAACGAAAAGTCGTTCCAAGGAACGCAGAGTAAGTTTGACGAAGTCACAAAAAGTCGTTCCGAAGGGAGCGCAGTGTAAGTTTTCTGCTCCAAAGTCGTTCCAAAAGGAATGCAGAGCATACAGCGAAAAGTCAACGCTGATACCGCCTAAGTAAAAGGCGAAGAAGCTCCAAAGACGTTCCTAAGGGAATGCAGAGCTTACAGCGAAAAGTCAACGCTGATTCCGCTGAAGTAAAAGGCGAAGAAGCTCCTAAGGGAGGCTTATAGCGAAAAGTTAACGCTGATTCACAAAAAGATTGTGTTTTATCGCGCAGATATACGTGTATCTTCGGAATATCACCTTACATAGCATAACATCATCACATCATCTTTGCATAACATAAGCATCATACATCATACTGCATGTGGCATAAGAAAGAAATATGATATCAATCTTCGGGAAAACGCTTTGAAAAAGGGGCAAATCATGCCAAGTCACAAGGAGAAACAATATTGACCTCTGAAGTATAGCCTTGAAGAATGTTTCTACGAAGCTTCAACACTTTTCAGGATACTTCGGATATTATTGTGATAAATGGTAATTCTTCTTCACGAAGCATGAAAAGAAGGGAAGGTGTTTTTTCACCAAAGACTCAAAAACGGTACGTATGTAAAGTTTCATGCATCGTAAAGAATTGAACCATAAAGAAAAATAAAACAAATATATTACATACAGGATTACAAGATATTACACATGCTACATTTAAAATGTTTTTACAATAGCATTTAGTCTTCCCTAAGTACCACTTCTGCAGCTTCGTTCAACAGTCGATCGACAACTTCATCCATAATAGCTTCAGCCATCTTTTTAATCTCATCGTCACCCTTAGGCCGTGCACCCGGAGATACTTCAGTAGGATCTGAGGAAGAACAGGACACGGCTACATTGCTATTACAAATCGCAAACAAATTTTAAAGCCTAAGATTACAACACGATAAAAACCATTATTTAATACCTAATTGACCTTCGGCCCCTGCGCTCTTTTCAGCAGCCTCAGCTACTTCTCTAGCATCATGAATCCCCTTTTCACTTCTTCGAATAATTTCTCCGGCCAATTCTCGGCCACCATTACCAGATATCGGTAAAAAACTTTCCACCAATTATGCTAGCTTCGGCCGAAGGATCTCTTGTATCTTCAAAAGACAAGGCAGCTTCGGACTGTGCTAAAATTTTTATATGTTCACAGCCCTTCTTCTCTAAGATGGTGGCAATCCCCCTGGCGCCAGAGAAGGCACATATATCTCCTCGGCTATTTAAAATTTCTTCGAAGGCTTCAGCTTCGTGGCCAATCCATTCGATAACACCTTCGGGATTGCCTCTCGAAAAGTTTTCCTCGGTTGAGAACGCTCCAACCTTGGCAAAGCTAGCCTTTAATTTCTTAACACAATCTATAGATTTGTTGTAGCATCTCTTTTTGGACGAACGAAGCTCTTCAACAGTCACTTCTAGGTGATCTGCCCATTGATCGCTGAGTTCACGTTTTGTTTCTTCAAGTATGCGTTCTTCCTTGGCTCTGGCCAGTTGTTTCCGAAGGTCTTCAATTTCGCGTTTCTGAACTTCAGCTTGACTTTTAAAAGCAGCTTCGTCTTCCTTTATTTTATTTATCAATGAGTATAATATTTTATCTTTTTCGAGACCTTCGTTCCTCAGTTCAATTACTTCGGAACGAAGGTTGCTCAGGGCTATAGTACATCCTTCGTCCTCAGCATCCTTCTGCGCCCTGAGGGCATTGCTGAGTATCAGGCCCTGCAAAGAGGAATATGTTTGTGTCAATAGGTTTAAACAAATGAAAAATTTTGAAAAAATACAAGAATTTCATTTGTCGCACCTTTAAGCTATTGTAAGCTAGGCTGTCAGCCAGATCGTTCTTTGACAGCACCGAAAGTCCGTCTTCTAAAGTTGGGAATCCGAAGCTCTTGCTCATCTCCCGACAGACAGAAATTTCCTTGCTGTCGGGGAGACAATACAAGAAGTCTTCTTCTCCACTGCCATTGAATATTAATGCCCCCTTTGGATATTTCAGTTTTTGGGCATAGTGCTGGGCCTCTTGTTCTTCTTTTTCTGATAGTTTTTTCCCCGAAGCATGACGAACAATATAATCACGAATTTTGGAGGATGCTTCGGGGGCAATAACACCGGTTTCTTCAACGAGAGTTGGCTTTGTTATTTTTTCTGTCTCACTTTCCAAGGGTTTTATCTTTGCGGGCTCTGAGGGCCCAGCTTCGGTTTCAGTCTCTTGCTCTGGAGTTTTGGAAACAGAAGTTTCAACTGTTGTTTCAGGACTGACAGCAGCCTTCTTCGGAGGTGTGCTTGAAGACTTGATCGTTTCCAGCACATCTAGTACATTAGCCATTCTCTTTCTTTTCGGAGTGACGGCTGGCACTTTTTCATTTTTTGCTGTCTCAATGATTGCTGCAGGACTCAAAACTTCCGATGTTTTGGAGCCCTCAGTTGCTTCCTTTACCTTTTCCATTTTTTCTGTGGATGGCGCTTCGGCCTTCTCTTTCGTTTCTGGCAACAAAATCTTTGATTGCTCTAATTTTGTCTTTTTTGGCACTTCGGCCGTTTCTGCGACTTCTGGCAGCACAGTTGGCTCGGTTGGTTGTTCAGCTTCGGTGGCCGAAGGAGTTTCTCCGGCAAACTCAGGCACCAAAGCTGGTTCAATATAACGCGGCCGATGCGTAAGGACCTTTATCTTCTTCCTTTTCGGTCCTGGCTCGCTAGGAGCAGCTACAGCTTCTTCTTTTGCAGAGATTGTGCTTTTTCTCTTCTGCCTTCGAACGGGATAACAATAGTCAGGGTAGACAAACCCGATGGCATCAAATACCCGATTCAGCCTTTTCTTTTTTCGGCCTCCGAAGGCTGCTGACATTGCAGTATCTTCGGCCTTCGAATAAGCCCCAAGCAGTTCATCGCTTAAATTTTCAATACTTTTCAACCAATCATCATCTGGCTCAACGAATTTATCTCCAAATTTAAAAGTGTACTTTAACCTGATAAGTCCACCTTCGTCGGTTTCTTTTACGGTTTCTTGTGGCATTTCCCATTTCTCCGCAAGTGGCCATACCCTGAAGGCAATATGCTCTTGAACTAAGTCTCTTGTTCCAATGAAAGAGCACACTGCGCCGAAGGCCCTCTGGCATTCGTCGGCAGCTTCATTCATTTCAACCTTCGGCCTCCGAAGGCCGAAGCTTTGCCAAATAGGGCGCATGATTATACCCTTGATATCTTCTCGTATTGTCAGATCATTCTTCACATAGAACCATTCTGTCATCCAGTCTCCAGGCCATCTCTTCCGAAAGGTTGGCACGGGGCAGCTTGACCCGGACCGAGAAACAAAACTGTAGCAGCCAAAATTGTTGTGATATTGTTCCTTACCCCAAGGTTTTGTTTCATATGATAATTCATGTATATTGCAGAAGCTTTTTGCATCAGGTTTCAGACCTTGGCTTCTCACGGCCCATACGAAGATATTTAGCCTTATAATTGCCTCGGGGGTAAGTTGATGGAGATAGACTTCGAATATTTTCAGTACCTCCACAACGAAGCTGCTCAAAGGAAATCACAGTCCAGCTTTCAAAAAGCTTCGGTACACTACGACCTCATTTTCTTCAGGGTGTGGGCAAGTTTTTTCCCCTTCGTCGGCCCTCACAATGGACAAATCCCGGAAATACCTCCCTCCCATGTTGACAAGATGATTCTCTTTGATAGTTGATTTACCATAAACTGAATGACTTGGTCGCCATGGACGATCTTCAGAGTCCTCGCCACCACTGTCCACATCATAGCTGTCGCTGTCACCAGTATCTTCGGACAAACCTTCTAGAATCTCCTTGGTAATCTTTTCCGTGTTGGTCTTCGACATCGCTATAAGAAACCCCAAGTTTTTCTCTTCGTCGAGGCTCAGCTTCGTCTCAGCAACAGTCTTCTTATCCTCGGACATCTTCGGAAACACTAAAAAACTGTTTTCAAATCTGAAGCTTCAAAGCTAAAAGCTTAGCAAATCACAGTGCACAAGAGCTAAAAATTGAGTGAGCGGGAGTGGTTGGCCAGAAAGCGTGTCAAATGAGTTTGCGGTATGCCCGTATTTATACGCCAAGAGCGTTGAAAATTCAGAGACCCCGCTTGTCAGTGATTGTTGCTATTCTAGCAAAGGGAAGGTGTTTTTTCGGACCTTCGGCGTAAAGCCTTCGTCCAGGTCGCAATCTGAATTCGTTATTATAAACAAATTAATATTGCGAGGGGCTACTATTGGGGACCTTCGGCATCCGAAGGTCCTCAAAAACAGGATTTAACAGTATTTCTGGAGTACAATGTGTGAACAGGTATCTTCGGACTAAAGTCGGCATTGCTGTAGACCGGAATAATACGAAGGTTGATACAGAGCCGAAGGTGCGAGCAGGAAAGCTTCGGCGTGACAGCAAAGAGTGGAACCGACTTAAAGATGAAAAGGCTATTCAGACCTCGATAGACTACTACAGAATTATTATCAAATGTAAAGGGCATGTATGTAATTTTGTAAGGGCTGTGTCCCGTGCCTATAAATAGGTGAACAGTATCCCCGTACTGTTCACGCTGACTGGGCATTCACCTTTTGCGTCACGCTTGTATTGTCATCTTCTCTCGATTGAAGTACTTGAGAACAAGTCCCCAACATGTATGGACTCAAGTTTTATGTTATGAACTCAAGTATGAATTTTCTGTTATTGTATGGAATTTCTGTGATTGTATGAATTTTGTATAAAATTCTGTTATTTTTCGTTTTTTTTCAATTTTTTTTGCTCTGAAATTAGTAATTTTCGGCGGCCCGCCTGGCCGCCGAAAATAAGGGTTTTATTTTCGGCAGTTTTTATTTTCGGTGGCTGGCTCCCTGGCCGCCGAAAATAGCTTACTTTCGGCGGCCAGGAAGCCAGCCGCCGGAAATAAGCTATTTTCGGCGGCCAGGGCCTGGCCGCCGAAAGTAAAGCCTTATTTTCGGCCAGTTTTTTTTGGCGGCCAGAAGCCGCCGAAAATAAGCCTTTTGCCGCCGAAAATAGCTTATTTTCGGCGGGAACTGGCTTATTTTCGGCGGCTTCTGGCCGCCGAAAATGACTGTAGCTGTTGTAGTGTCTAAAAAAGGAAGGAGGGAGGCGGGCGAGAGAAAAACTTTTGGATTTATTCATTCCGATTGAATTGCAAATATATCAATGCAATTCTGAATTGCAATAAACCAGTGAGGTGTCTCAAATAGAGATGTGTTGCTAGACTATGTCGAATAATGAATTCAATGATTCAAAAAAAAGAGATGGATTGAATTATACAAGGAATCCTGGTTTCGAAAAAAGAACAAATAGGGATATGTATAACTTGTACTTTTCTAGTTAGTCTGTAAGGATTGGACACCCATATCCCAGGGCCATATAAACCCGTTACATGAAATGCACCAAAGTCAAAACAAGCCACCTCCGCAAGAAATAAATGAATTCCAAAGATCTTGAGCAAATCCAAAGAAGGTTTTCCCGTCAACTCATCACAGATTATTTCTATAGCTAGGTCTCAATATACCCAATGCGTGGCAACGACTTACTTCTTCACATTCACCGAGCAATACATGCAGTTATTGATAGATAGAAAAATCATGGTACACATTTCCATGTATTAGCTAAAGCATTACGTATGTCGGGGGAGATCACATCCACTCCGGTACAGTAGTAGGCAAGTTAGAAGGGAGACTAAAAATAACTTAGGTTTTATTGATTTATTGCGCGGTGATTTTATTGAAAAGATTGTAATAAACAAAATACATGGGAATCAAAAACAAAAAAAGTAGCAAAAAAATCTCATGACTTATGGTATTTGAGCTTTTGACTTCTCAGTGAAACAACAAGTTCTATAATTTCATGTGTAGAAACCTGTCCAGATGGCCGACGGAGGTTTTCTGGCCTGCATTCAGAGAACGTTGTCTCTTTTAGGGTTTTATCCGTGTAGAAATAACCTTAATCCCCCAGATAATATACTGTGCATGTTGCGATTGTATGTAACATACCTACTGTATCGTAGTTTGGGGCAATTTGCTTTAACTAATCTGTGTGTCTGTTTGATTCATTGGAGAACTTAATATCGCATTGATTCAAACCGCCTGTATTTCTGTTTTCGGTTGCTCTCGTGTTTGTGGCTCCCTCAAAATTCCTGCTCTCGTGTTTGCCACGCGGGAGGCAGGATGGGCGGCGTCTAGTGCTGCTGGCTCTTGTGCCGTTGTGCGGTGTGCCGACGGGCAAAGGAGCACCTGTATAGATGTCTAGGCCGTCCGACTGGGACCTGGCCCGAGCGCGGTCAGGCTCGTGCCTGGCACGGCACGATATTTGCTTGGATCGAGCCGGACCGGGTCACGTGCCAGGACCTATGTCCAAATACGGCCCAGATCGTGCCGCGTTGTCCCGGCAGCCTGTTGGGCCACTACGAGTTATGTCTCCCCACTGGCCAGCACGCCCTAAAATTTAGAAATCACAAAAAAACTATAATTCACAGAAAATTCACATAATTCACATTGATTTCCCATATTTCAAATAAACAGATTTAACATCAGTCATTCACAAAAGCACAACACACAAGCACACATAATATATGAAATGAGATAATTATGGAGCTGTTTGTGCAATGACTGACTCATTAAAAACCTTCTTAGGCAAAAACTCATACCTCGTGAAAAAAAAAGCCTAAGAGGGAAAAAAGAGTATAGGCCAGCTCCTAAGCCCTAAGGCATAACTTCATATAGTCCATGAGTTCATACAGTCCATGAGTCCATTACAAGAATAAGCCATCAGGCAAACAACTAAGCTAGGCCACCACCACCATCTAGTGTTTGTGTTCCTTCTGGATCATCAAGGTACAAATTCTCATGTTCAGCTTTAAGTTCCCATGTCTTTTCCTCCATAATATGTTGCAGGTGAGCATCAGCAAGCTCCCAGTCTTTTATGCAAGACAAAACCTCCACCATATCTGGAGCTAGGCAATGTCGACGCTCTTCAATCACCCTGCCAGCAAAACTAAAGGTAGACTCTGAAGGTATAGTAGAAGCTGGGACTGTCAAGACAACTTTAGCAAGTAGAGCAAGAATAGGATAAGTGAGCTTATGCTGATGCCACCAAGATAGGACATTGAAGTCCTCATCAAACTCTGTTATAGTATCACTATCTAAGTAAGATGCCAGCTCAGAAGTGGATGCAACAGTTGAGATAGAACCAAAACATGGTCTCCTTCCCACAGAAAACTCACCATCATAATTATCATCACCATAGATGTCATCCCATGTCATTTTTTCTTACTAGAACCAAGAGATGTTGGGTGTTGATTAGCACGCAGGCGTGTGTCACCAAATTTAGCTTCATACAACTGAAATATCTTGGAAAGTTTAGATCTAACTTCAATTGGAACATTGGATTAATTTGTACCAGTTAAGCTAGCTAACCTGACAAGGAGTTTGTTAAAACCCCTCATCTTATCCCTTGGATCTAAAATAAATGCAACAACATATAGAATAGGAATACCCCTCCAATATTTCAAAAATTTATCTTTCATAGGAACAACAAAAACCCTAAGAAGTCTATCATTTCAAATGCATTTAGATGTCTGGCTATCCTCAAAATATGGTGTAGCATCAAAGTAGCAGTAGGGTTGTAAACACTAGACAATGCAACAGTGGATTCATAAAATAATTCTAGGAAAGAAAGTACTTTTTCAGCAATTGTCCAATGATCATCGGTGAGTAAAGGAGTACCATTAGGATTCAAAGGATATTGAGTTTTGATAAAAACAGAAAAGCTGGACTTGTATGGTACTAGGTGCTTAAGCATTAAGTATGTCGATTTCCATCTAACATCCATGTCAACACCAAACTTACGAGGACGAATAGCCATACTCATACAATAGCTTTTATATGCAGCTATTCGTTGATTTTAAGCATTTAAAAAGGTTATAGCAGTTCTAAAGTCATCAATATAAGCTTTCAAATGTTGAAGACCAGCTTTAACAATTAGATTAATAACATGGCAGAAACATCTTTGATGCAATAACATAGTGCACAAGTCATCATCATTAGGTGTAAAAGAATCATCGTCATCATCATCAGTCACAACAGGAGCAGGCACACCAAGGTAACCAGACAAGAAATGTCTCAGATATTTCATGGCGGTATTGTTTGATGAAGCATTATCTAAGGTGATTGCAAATACTTTATCAGTGAAAGCATAATCATCTATAACAGTAGCAACCAGATTAGCAATACTAACACCAGTATGTTTACCATCAATTAGCCTTAGACCAAGCAACCTTTTTTCTATTCCCAGTGAGAATTCACAAAATGAGCAACTACACTTAAGTAGTCTTCCTTAGCCTTGCCAGCCCAAATATCAGAGGTTAGACAAACAGATGTAACATCAGTTTTTAAAGTACCAATTAAGTTTACCGTACGCTCATTATATAACTTAATCATGTCCCTAGCAGTGGTTTGCCTAGAAACATGCACAAATCTAGGGTTATGTGCACGAGTGATGTATTATTGAAATGCATCAATGGAGCCAAGCCATAGAGGCAGATCATCTCTAGCTATCAAATGACAAAGTTCACTCCTTGCAACAGAAGGACAATACTCCCAACGTTGCAAAGAACCATCGGGGTTGTACTTAAGCACAAATTGGGTTTGGCCAGAGCAATCATGTGCCTTCTTAGCACTACAATTGTGTCTAAGCAAGTGACCAGTACCAGAAGAGGATCTAGCACTTAATGTTTCATGACAGTACTTGCATCGAGCAGCATACCTTACACGCTTACCATTTACCAGATTGGTTAACTCGTCGAAATTGTTCCAAACTTTGGATCTCTTCCTTGAGCCACCACTAGCAGAGGCAGTGGTAGATGTTGGTGGGCTCGTGGAGTCCGTACCAGTACCTGTTCTAGAGCCGGCAAAATCCTCAAGCTCGATAGGATCTAGATGAGTGACATCGACACCCATTAAGGCTTGTCTAGCATCCATTGCCTCATTGTGGTCCTCAAGTTGTCGCTCCTCCTCTGCAGCCGGGTCAAGATCCATAGCCTTGACCTCGACCACGAGCACGAAGAGCTCAGACGAGTCAAGATCCAAGAGCACGAGGAGCATAGCTGGAGCCGACTGCCTGACTCCTCGAGTCCTCGACCTCTCGCACACGTCTTCGACTCCTCAACGACTACACGACATCAGATTTCACCGATACCTACGTTGAGGAACACACCGAAAGGATTAGGGTTACAGATAGGGATAGAATCATAGAATAGGGATAGGAGTACGGCCCGAGGAACTCACCTTGTGCAGTCGGAGCACCGGAGACGACGGAAGATGGCCGGGATCCGTGGAGCGAGGAACACCGGAGGGGATTAGGGTTAGGGAGAGGACCAGGAGAGGAAGGTAAGGACAGAGAGTAAGTATAGATGTCCAAGCACGGCGGCGGCGACCGACGGGGAACCGAGTACAAGCACAGGAGACATCGGCTGCCGGCGACGAACCGCAGATCCGAGAGGGGAGAGGGGATTAGGGTTCGGGAAGAGTCATGGAGAGAGCGAGGCGAGGGCTAGGACGAGAGCGCAAATGTGGGTGAGACCGCGAGAGACGGATGCCGGATGGACCGTGGACGTGGAGTCGTGGACCGAGGGAGTGGGGCGCTAGGGCGCGTGACCGATTTACATAAACCGGGACGCCGCCGTGCCTCCCCTCAAACGGGCCGGGTCATGCTAAACCCGGTGGGCCGATTTCCGTGGCCCAGCCCGACACGGCGAACGGTCCGGGCCGGCCCAGGCACGATTGAAGACAGGTCGTGCCGGTTTTGGGCTGGACCAAATTCGTGCCGTGTCGCGGGCCACCCGGTGGGCCCGGCCAGATGGACACTATAGGCACCGGGCGTGTGGTACGGGTAAAACGCCAGCTGAAACGAAGGCGGCTCGTCAAAACCGAGAAGGCTGCATTGCATGCGGTGTTGGTTCACATTCTCTCATCAATACACGGCACACTAACCCAGCTAGCTAGTAGCTTGTCAAAGCAACCGTTCAAACTCCCTCTGCATGCCCTCTCCTCTGGAGTACGTACTCCTATATAGAGTAGTACACTCATCAAGTAACAGTCTCATCCTGGATGGGTTAATAGAGAGCCAATGGTATAGGAGTATAGTGTACAAGAAGAACTACATCGTCTTTGAGCTCTATGGCAACTCGTTGTCGGTCTTCTGGTTTCATCGAAATCAAGGTCGACTTCGCAGGATCCATCAGCCGTCCTGCCATCGACCACACCGTCCGCTCCGACGATTTCTCGGCAGGCGGGCATATATGGAGTGTAGAATTCCACCTAACGGGTGACACGACTGGTAATGGCGTTTACTTCTCTCTCTCCCTGCAGCTCGTCAACGAATCCAAGTCCAAGAGCGTCAAGGCCATCACCGACGCTTTCCTGCTCGGCAGAGGTGGCACACCGTCATCTTCGCACGGAAAGCGTTGGGTGCATGTGTATCCAACACCCGATGGTTCGCCATCATCGCGGAATTATCTAAAGTTCGTGAAACGGAGCGTTCTAGAGTCTGGCTACTACGTTACAGACGGCTACATCACATTCATGGTTGGAGTCATAGTTCTCGGCGTCGGCGATAGCCCCATACCCGTACCATCCTCTGATATTGCCGACCATCTCGGCCACCTCCTGGATCACGCCGACAGTTCCAACGACGTGACTTTCTCTGTCGGCCTCAAGACCTTCGGCGCGCACAGGGCCGTGCTCGCCGCCCGCTCGCCGGTGTTCAAAGCGCAGCTCTTCGGCTCCATGGCGGACGCCGAGATGCGCTGCATCACGCTGCACGGCATCAGGCCAGAGACGTTCCGGATCCTGCTGCGGTTCATCTACACCGATGCGTTGACTGCAGGAGACGACTGCGATGGAGACGAGATGCAGAGCTCTTCCGACATCGACCTGTTCCAGGATCTGCTTGCGGCAGCTGACATGTACCAGCTGGACCGGCTGAAGCTCATGTGCGCCCGCAAGCTATGGGGCTGCGTATCGGTGGAGACTGTTGCCAAGATTCTCGGCTGCGCTGAACTGTACAACTGCTCGGAGCTGAAGAGCGAGTGCCTGGACTTCTTTCTTCTCGAGAAAAACTTCAAGATTGCTGTACTGACGGATGGGTGGTTCCAGCTAATGCAGAGTTTCCCGTCTGTCATCGATGAGATAAGAGCGCGGGTTCCTCAGACTTAAGTAAGACATACTGCGCGTCCGAGCTACAATTGTCTGTAGTTTCCTGAATATGTAAGTCAAGATGTTGCTTTTGTTAGATCTAATTAAGACATGGTGCGTCCTAGCTAGAATAATGACCTGCAGTTTCTTAAATATGTCATGGATAAATAGTTCACTAGCTGTTTTTTTGTTGTTTCTGTTACCAATGTCACACTGCTTGAACTTGCGTCAGGGAAAAAATGCAATTCCCAACTTATATAAAATATCATATTAAGGACGTGTTTGGCATAGCTCTGCTCCACTTCAGAGTAGCTCCACTCCAAAACTCTATGTGGAGCAGCTTTCCTCTAGATTTAAATGGTTTTCTCGTAACCAGTGGCGGTTAAATAACTTTAAACCCCACGTCTAGCTTGCTTTTTTAGAGTTTTTGGACTAGCAAAATAGGTAATCCAAAAATCTATACTGTAGCTCTGAAAACTCCGTGGAATTTGCAACTCTGGAGTTAGGGTGTTTGGCAGGCTCTTGCCAGCTCTTCTTTAGAGTTCTGCTTTGAAGCCATACCAAACATGTCCTAACTTCATTAGTTTTATCCTTTTAAATGGACTCATGTAGTGGAAAACACTTTTCATGGCTAAACAACCACTACCGGAATCGCGTTCTTTGCCGAGTGTCTAAGACACTCGGCAAAGGCTATTTTACACTCGGCAAAGGCTTTGCCGAGTGTAACACTCGGCAAAGAACACTCGGCAAAGATTTTATCGGCAAAGGGTTCTTTGCCGAGTGCTTTTTTTCGGACACTCGGCAAAGACTTTGCCGAGTGTCAAAAAGCACTCGACAAAGAAAAACACTCGGCAAATTAAGAATCGAAAAATTTGAAAAAAACAGCAAAATATTTTTTTAAAATTCTAGGAACAACTCTTCAACCCAACCCTATTACCTTACTCGTTGCCCTATCATTTTTCACTATTATTTTGAATCAAACTTATATGTTTTGTAAATGGTGAGATTCGAACTCGCAACCTCTCTCTCGCGCATACCCTCCTATACCACTACACTACTACACCAATTATGTTTATATTACGTTTCCATTCTCCATGTACTATAACAAATCGAGAGTAATTTGATTATTTAAGGCACTAAATGAGTTCATTTGAAAATGTGACCAATTATAAAGTTGCATAACTTTTTGAGATCTAAAAGTTTTATTTTAATAGTTTCTACATCCGAGACCGTTTATAAAATTTGAATTTTAAATTTAAAAACTTCACACGAAATTTTCAATGATAAGATGATTTCAAATCAAAAAATTGTCAACTACAAAGTTTCATTACATTTCAAGACCTACAACTTTTATTTTGGTGGTTTTTCCATCCGAGACAGTTTGAAAAATTCAAATTTCAAAATTCAAACATAGTTTTGCATAACAAGATGATTTCAAACTAAAACATTGTCAACTACAAAGTTTCATAACTCTTCAATACCTACAACTTTCATGTTGGTGGTTTTTCCTTTCGAAGTCGTTTTCAAAATTCAAATTTTAAATTTTTTAAATTCAGACGTAGTTTTCGTTGACAATATGACTTCAAATGAAAAAGTTGTCAACTATAAACTTCTATAACTTCTCAAGATCTACAAAGTTTATTTTGGTTGTTTGGTAATTTGTTTATCTCAGATGATGGTTCTAACAATATGCACAAATTCTATACGTTTCTCTCGTAGTTTCATAAACTACGAGAGAGATATATGTTTTATGAACAAATTTATTTTTATTTTGTCATATGAAGAAATGTTCAATATATAAATTGTACATCATGATGAGTTATACAAATTTGTAGTTGAAAACTTTTTCATTTGAATTAATTTACTACTTTAAAATGTGATTTTTAAATTGTCTTTGCCTAGTGTTGGAGAAAAAACACTCGGCAAAGATCTCTTTGCCGAGTGTTGTATTTGTGACACTCGGCAAAGAGCTCTTTGCCGAGTGTCAAAAAAAACACTCGGCAAAGAAACTCTTTGCCGAGTGTCAAAAATAAAACACTCGGCAAAGAGCTTCTTCGCCGAGTGTTTTCTTTTACCGAGGGTTTTTTGTGTGGCACTCGGCAAAGAGCTCTTTGCCGAGTGCCCGAAATAAAACACTCGGCAAAGAATTTGGCACTCGGCAAAGAGCCAAATTCCGGTAGTGAACATACATGGTCACTCTAGGAAGGCCAGGTTGTGGTGTGATGCTTCCGCTTTACAAAAGTAATACAACAAACAGTTTAATGGCAATTAGATCAGAAAGTTCCATATATATATCTCATGCTGGGGATGGTTCATTAGAGAATGTTATTAAAAGTGGGAAGTTCAAGCAGATGTTCTTGCACTTGGGACCATTGGAACTGATATGTGTTTTTTTTGTTGATGATGACAAACTTGACCTAGACATTCCCTACATACACCACCGGAATCAGCTCCTTTGCCGTGTGTCTGAGACACACGGCAAAGGCTATTTTACACTCGGCAAAGGCTTTGCCGAGTGTAACATTCGGCAAAGAACGCTCGACGAACTGTACATCGGCAACAGCCTCTTTGCCGAGTACTTTTTGTCGGGCACTCGGCAAAGAAAAGTCACCGTCACGGCGCCAAGTGACGGTGACGGATCCTTTGCCGAGTGCCTTCTGTGGCACTCGGCAAAGAGGCCAATTTTGCCGAGTGTTTGCTCTAGAGGCCCTCGGCAAAGACTGGTCCAGTGGGCCCCACCGCCAGTCCCTGTGCCGAGAGGTCTAGCAGGCACTCGGCAAAGGAGGCCTCTTTGCCGAGTGTCAGGTGGACTGACACTCGACAAAGAACCCTCCAGTGGGCCCCTTCGCCAGTATATTTGCCGAGTGCCTTGGCAACAACACTCGGCAAAGATGGCTTTGCCGGTTCCCAGGTTTCCTTCTTTGCCGAGTGCCATGGTCAGCACTCGGCAAAGATGGCTTTACCGGTTCCCAGGTTTCCTTCTTTGCCGAGTGCCATGGTCATAGCACTCGGCAAAGCGACCCTTTGCCGAGTGTTACACTCGGCAAAGTGACCAGGATGTCCCTTTTTTATTTGCTTTTGTTGTTCCATCCAAACAAACAAAAGATATATATCATTCACATCACATTATATATCAATCAAATCACAGAATGAACACATTTATCATCAACACCATATATATCACAAAGTCTCACTAAAGTCTCACAAAACAGATCACAAAGTCTCACTAAAGTCAGGATCATCACAAAACAGATATAAGTCTGCATCATCACTAACATCACCAAGTATCTCTCAAGATAAAGTCTAACTAACATCACCAACACTCATAAAGGTAAGTCTGGATCATCACAAAACAGATCATCAACGAGGTGGGCATCTGGACTGGTTCGGCGAAGGGCTGGACGAAGCATGAGGGTTGTTCGACGCCGCCGATTGACCCTGCACAGAGAAGAGATTGTATGTGTGAGAACATATGAATATATATCATGCAGTACTAAAATTTTGATACTCACAGGAGTAGTGAACTCTGTAGGGTCAGCTGCAGGGAACAACGGAGGTGGTGGAGCATGACCCTGTGCGGCGCCAAGGCTCTGCATGTACGTGAACATCTCCGCCATCCTCTTCTCCAGCTCCTCACGTTGCCTCCTCTCATCATCTAGCTGAGTCTGTAATATTTCGCCCTAATGTTACGATAATGCAAAGAGAAGATATATAAAAATCAATGAACGATGAATAGATAAGGAATAACCTGGAGTTGCTGGATACGATGTTGTGAGGTGTCCTGCCGAGGTCGTATGGCTGGGCTCGCGCTCGTGCTCCTTGCTCGCACCTGAGAGAGAGTGGGAGTGGAGGACGAGACGATTGCCCCGTCAGCAATCCAGTACCGCCCATGCCTCTTGCCTCCTCCGACCCTCATGAGGACATCTCCGTCGATGTCCTCGGTCCTCGGATCGTAATCTGGCCCATGGACCTCCTTGGCCATGGCGGTGTACTCACTGAGGCGGCTGTGGATGGCGGGGTTGGTGTACGCCTCGGGCCCGTCATCCGGGTTGTAGGTGACGTCGGACGTCGCCTTCCCCTTGTGGGCCATAGCATATGCCGAGAACGTGGAGCAAGGCGCGCCACCATGTGCCGCCGACTACGAGAAAACCAACGAGATGGTTAGAAATCATGTCTAATCGAAAGTTATATACCTAAATAAAAAAGAGCGCGTACCCATGCTTCCGCGTATTTGCCCAGGCTGCGGCTGCCTTGATGGTGGGAGGGACCTTGCATCAGCAAACGCCGTTCCCGGCTAGCGTTGTGCGCCTCGTCCCACTCAGCCGAGCACCACCTCTGCACCATCTTCTCCCAGCACTCAGGATGCGCGGCGCACCAATGAGGAATCATCTAAAAAAATATAAGTACACCGCATATCAGAAGATAAACATAAGCATATTTAGTACCAATAATAAAGTTTTGTATTTACCTGCAAGTACTGGTCCGGAGTCAACGACATGGTTCGGGCGTCCTTCTTGTTCACCTTCTCCCCAAGGACGGAGCCGTGGTAAGTGACGATGGCCTGGATGCGCGCCTCGTAGTGCATGTCCACGACGAGCTTCTTACAGCACGTAGTAGACACCACATCCGCCCTGGCCTCGTATCCAGCATCGCATCTGAAGAAATCCTACATACAAAGACGATGTATCCATACATTATTTCAAGAATATGCAACAAATGCGACTTATTAAACAATATAGTGCGAGGAAGACTTACCCACAGCTCTTGCTTCACCCGCTCCACCTTGTTGTTGAATTGTCTGTCGTCCCGATCTACTGCATCAGGGGCGACGACGTAGTGTTCGAAGGTGTATGCTGGGCTCATCACTCCGGCGTACTCGACAAGTCCAGGGAAGTGTTCCCTGCATAGAAGGCCGAGGATGCCATTGGGGTTGCGGCCGTGACCCCCTGCAGTCTCCAAAATCATCCAAGACCTGTCCAAGTGATTAAGATGAAGTATTAGTTTCTATTATTAATTTGAACATATAATATGAAAAAGCAGCAAGAACATCTAAAGTTACTTACCTCTCTCCATCGGGTCGTATCAGCGGACGTCTGTCACGAAGTATGGGTCGCTTAGGGAGACTCGCGGGACCTCGCAGGTAGATACTCCTCGAACCTGAGGAGCCAGAACCTGAGACGTCCTGCTGAGCGGCGGCGTCGTCGTCGTCGTCGTCATGCTGCGCCGCATCGTCGTCGTCCTGCTGTGCCGCATCGACAGCGGCTTGCTGCTCCACCTGCTGTTGTACGGCGTCGTCCTGCTGCGCCTCTTCCTCCATCCTACGGGTGCTCCTCCTCCCCCTCCCCCTCCTCATCCTCGTCCCACCGCCCACCATCTTTGTCCAACAACCTGCAATTAAGAGTAAACAATTAAGCATAGATAAAAAAAATATGTATTTAGAAACATATGCAAAATAAATGAAATATAGCATTACATCGATTAAAAATAATCTTCATATGTGTCCGGGTTAGCCGGATCATAAGTGTCATCATCACTATCAACCATTTCATAGTCAACACCATCTGAAGGCGCAATTTCGTCATTGGCATTGCCTTCAAGTATTTCTAAGTCATTCTCATTTTGCACCTCATCATCCTCGTCATCAACAACCATTTCAATATCTACTTCCATTCCGATCTCTTCGGTTAAGTCTATCTCAAATCACCCTTCGAGCCCATCTTCTTGGAAGAACTCTCCGTCATATGTGTCCGGGTCTAAGTTATAATCTTCATCGTTTGGAACAGGTAATTTAGCGTGTGGTGATACCTTATACACAACATCCCAACCCTTAAGATGTTGTTTCGTTTGGCACGCATATGGAAGATAATACACTTGTGTGGCCTGTTGGGCCACAATATAGACATCGTCTCCTGGTAAGGTGGAATCCTGTCGAATTTCGACTAGCCCAAGATTAGAATGTGTCCGTCTCGTAACTTCAGGGTCAAACCAATGACATTTGAATATCACTGGAGTAAGAGGTTTGGAACCATAAAAATTGAGTTCATATATTTCTTCAATTCTTCCATAATACTCGACCTCGTCAAGCCCGGGCGTAAAGACTCCAGAACACGTGGTTTTTCGATTGGGCCGACTTTGGTCGTAGCTTGTTGTGCGAAAACGGTATCCATTGACGTCATACCCAGAAAATTTCCTGACCCTATAGGCAAAGCCATTGGCTACTTGTCTCAACTCGGCACTCATAGACGGCTCTCTTTGGCCCTGCAAGTTCAAACACGCTAGATTGTTATATTATTCGCACGTAAGAGCAACTTCAAATAAATGACAAACTAAGCACGTACCTTACGTTTAAACCAGGAAATGAAATCGGGCAATCCATTTCCCGCACCCTTTCGAAGAAGGGTATCATATTCCTGTGGAGTTGGGTCCCTTGATCGACGCCAGAATTCATGAAGAAATTGCTCCATGTATGGCATCACCTCTTCAAGGTTGGTCAATACATATAGCATGATATGGCGCCACTCTTCATGTCTCAGGGTCTTGGTGGTCGAACCACTTGCGCTTCCGAGTTGCCCTCGAAAAATGCTGAGGTTCAATTCATTGTCGCCATCATTGTAACGAGGGGGTGGATTATGCACGCTCGGCAGTTTGTCACCATAGTAAGTTGTTGTGAAGTTTGACAGCTCCTCCAGTATGTATGCCTCTGCAATAGAAGCCTCAATTTTGCATTTATTTCTACATTTCTTTCGGATAGTCTTTAGACATCTCTCGATTGGATAGCACCAACGTCCTTGCACGGGCCCCCCCATTCGTGCCTCATACGGGAGATGAATAATCAAATGCTGCATCAGATTGAAGAAGCCGGGTGGAAAGATCTTCTCCAACTTACACAGTAACACGGGTGCCATCCTTTCCAAGTCTGCAATCATGGTCCGAGCTAACTCTTTTGCACAAAGCTGGCGAAAGAAATAGCTCAACTCTGCAAGCGCTAGCCAGACATGCTCAGGGACATAGCCTCGAACCATCACCGGAAGAATTCGTTCAATCCATATGTGGAAGTCATGACTCTTCATCCCTAAGACTCGCAGAGTAGATAAGTTCACCCCCTACTAAGGTTAGCTGCATACCCATCAGGGAACATTAACATCTTGATCCACTGTAGTACTTCCTTCCTCTGGGCCCTGCTCAGGACGAAATCGGCCTTAGGCCTTCTCCATGTCTTACCACCACTAGGCGGCTTCATCTCTTGGTTTGGTCTATCACATAACTCTGCCAGATCCACTCTTGCCTTTACGTTATCCTTTGACTTATCAGGAATCTCCATAATTGTTGCCCAAAGTGCCTCGGCAACATTCTTTTCAGTGTGCATCACGTCAATGTTGTGTGGAAGGAGCAGGTCATCATAATAGGGGAGCCGAGTCAAGCCCGACTTATGTGTCCACATATGTTGCTCACCATATCCCACAAAACCACCTTCTGGGTTGGCCACAAGACCATCTATCTGTTCGCGAACTTTGGCACCAGTCATCATTGCAGGTGGGCGGTCTGTCACCACGACACCTTTCGTAAAGTTCTTGATGTCTAGTCGGAATGCATGGTCAGGAGGGAGAAATTGTCGATGTTTATCGAATGACAAATATTTGCCACCCTTCTTCAACCAAATGAACCTAAGAGCTTCCTTGCAAACTGGGCATGGGAACTTACCGTGAACACACCAGGCGCAAAATAAACCAAACGCCGGAAAGTCATGCATGGAGTACTGGTACCAAACATGCATTTTGAAGTTTGTCTTCGTAGCTCGGTCGTACGTCCATACCCCTTCCTCCCAAGCACGGACCAATTCAT
This sequence comes from Zea mays, assembly GCF_902167145.1. Classification (NCBI taxonomy): domain Eukaryota; kingdom Viridiplantae; phylum Streptophyta; class Magnoliopsida; order Poales; family Poaceae; genus Zea; species Zea mays. The sequence goes on along the minus strand of NC_050099.1, from coordinate 44,430,602 downwards.
CAATCAAAGGCTCCATGTACACGCCCATTTTATTCCCCGGGTGTCCAGGAATTATCAACGACACGAATATGTTCTGTCTTTGAAAGCATACGCCGGGGGGGGGGGAGATTGATGGGGATAACGAACACGGGCCAACATTTGTATGGGGCAGCGGTCATTCCATAGGGATTGAACCCATCTGTGGCTAGCGCAACACGAACATGTCGAGCCTCTTTGGCTTTCTCATGGTGAATGACATCAAAGTGGGTCCATGCGTCACCATCGGATGCGTGAACCATCTTGTCAGGATTATATCGTTTGCCTTTTTTGTGCCATGTCATCTGTTTCGCGGATTCCTCTATCATGTATAGACGCCGGATCCTCGGTATGAACGGAAGCTGCCTCTTCTGTCCATCACCAGAGTCTACCTCCATGAACCTAGACGATTTACACTTCGGACAGTACTTTGCATCAGTGTGTTCTTTCCTAAATAGGACGCAGCCCTTCGGACAAGCATGTATCTACTCATACGTCATCTTGAGTGCACGAAGGAGTTTTTGTGCCTCGTACATGCTCTTTGGCAGAACGTGATCCTTCGGAAGCAGGCTGCCAATAACTGTCAACAAACCATCGAATGCGTCTCGACTCATGCTATACTGCGACTTGAACGCCATTATACGCCCAATGGCATCCAGTTGAGAAACCTTTGTCTTGCCGTGAAGGGGTTTCTGTGCCGCGTCAAACATGTCGTAGAATGCCTTTGCGGTCGCCTCTGGCTCGTCCTCCGTACGTCCTTCGGCGAACTGTGCCTCGTGATAGTCGTTCAACATGTCTCCTACCCCGGCATCAGCATCGTAATCCTCGACGCGTTGTCTCACCACCTCCTCTCTCGTGCGATGCGCTTCACCATGGAAGATCCACCGAGTATAGTCCGGCGTAAATCCATTCTTCTAAATATGTTCTACCATGGCCTTCTTTGCTTTTCTTTTCCGGTTGTCACATTTGCTGCACGGACAAGGGACTAGGCTAGCTCCTTTAGCAGCTTCGCCATATGCCCGTTCCACGAAAGCATCGGTCTTCCTAATCCATTCTGGGGTGACATCATTACGTCGAACGCGGCCCGTGTACATCCACTCACGGTCCTCCATCCTATAACATATATAACCGAGTATAGTTTAATATAGACATGTAATGCATGTACACTATGTTCCTACCTTCTAATAGGTGAGGATAGGTCCTAATCCCACCCGCGGTTGCGTAGATGGAGTTAGTTTCCATGCTCTACTCCGATCCGAGATAGAATTTCGGCAGCACCTCCCCGCTGTTCTCCGGATACACGTCCTGGCAGGGAGAGTGTACTGTCTGGAGAACAACAGGGAGGTGACGCCGAAACTCTATCTCGGACCGGAGTAGAGCATGAAACTAACACCATCTACGCAACCGCGGGCTGTCCAAAAAACGTGGACAATTCGAAACTGATACATTTGTAGATATGCAAAGATCTGCATATCTACATCGTATCTCTTTCGAACGGGAGACGACTAACTGGGTTACGTGATCTACGACCATGATGCGGTAATTGAGGTTATACCTAGGGTGACGGTGGAGTCAGGCTAGCGGGGCTGTGGCGGGTTGGTGCAGTGGCGACGCGACGCGGTGCAGGCAGACCCGCAGCGGCTAGGAAGACCTCTGCAAAAAAATAAACAAGCCTGTCAATAAAAAATTTCGGCAGCACCTCCCCTGCACGGGGAGGTTTCCAAAACCTGTAAATAAAACTGACAACACAATGGCTGACATCCACACATATATCAACGACACGATGGCCGACAATCACATTTAACCGACATCCATATCCACCATCACATTACATAGAAACTATTTTACTATCGCCACACAATCATATCTAATCGGCATACAACTAAAACTAGGACCCCTGACCCGGGCTTCCCGCAGGTCGTAGCACATGACACACCACCGAGTTCATGAAAACAAATCTTAGATAATTAAGTATAGATGTTGACAGGTTGTGCTTACTTCAATATTTGTTCCAAGTTCACAAACATCTAAGATTTTACCACAGACTACACAAATTTGCTATAACGATGCTAAAACTTGGATTGTTACATCTCTTACCAGAGGATGGCGCGCGGGGAGGGCGGCGACCGTGGTGGCGTAAGGACAGCAGGGATGGGCGGCGATCGTGGCGGCGTGAGGACGGCGGGGAGGGGCGGGGCGGCCTGAGTATGGCGGGGAGGGGCAGGGCGGCGTGCGAATGGCGGGGAGCAGCGAGGCGGCGTCCGGGCGGCGCGACAGCGGTCGGGTGGCGCGGCAGCGGCGAGGCGGGTGGCGCGCGCGGCGAGGCGGCGTCCGGGCGGGGAGGGACGGGGCGAGCGGCGAGGCGAGCGGCGTGCGAATGGCGGCGAGGCGGCGTCCGGGCGGCGTCCGCGCGGTGAGGCGGCGAGCGGCGGGTGAGAGTGGTGAGATTGAGAGAGTGAGAGGAAAGAGTGCGGCGGTGCTCGGTTTACTGCCAAAGAAACAGTCTTTGCCGAGTGCCAGATCGCGGGCACTCGGCAAAGATTTTTTTAAAATTAAAAAATATACTTTGCCGAGTGCCTTGGATCTGGCACTCGACAAAGGCTTTTTTGCCGAGTGCCTTTCTGTTGGCACTCGGCAAAGACTAGACTTAGGGTTTTTACAAAAACTTTGCCGAGTGCCGCACGACAAGCACTCGGCAAAGCTTTCTTTGCCGAGTGTCCAAGCTGGGGCACTCGGCAAAATATATTTTAATTTTTTTATTTTGTTTATGAAACTTTTTGTGGTATGTTCCTACACTATGTAGACCTACATGTACCATTTTGGGACAATTATAACTGTGTTTTCAATAGCTAGTAGATTTAGTTCGTTTATTTGAATTTCTTCGGAAAATTTAGATTTGAACTGCAAGTCACTCGAAACTTGGAAAACCGTGCATGCAAAAATGATATCCATGCTACTTAGCACAAGTTACGACCGATTTCAGGAGCGGACCGAAAACTTCGAGCACCATGCTCACTCAACATGGCCGTGAACTTGCCATCCAGCTGTTTAAAATTTTTATAAAACACAAACAAAGTCAGAAAATCATGAAACTTGTCCACGTGTTATGATATCATATGTACAGGCTGTGATAAAAATTTTACAATGTTTGGAGAAAGTTGTGAGACACAATGTGTAGAAACCTAAGAGAACTACACATGAAATCATAGAGTTTCAATGTGGATCTCTTAGGTTTGTACACATAGCGCGTCATAGTTTTTTCGAAAATTTTTCAATTTTTTATCACAGCCTTAACATATGATATCATGACACGTAGACAAGTTTCATGATTTTCTGACTTTGTTTGTGTTTTATACAATTTTTAAACATGTGGATGACAAGTTCACGACCATGTTTAGTGAGCATGTTGCTCGAAGTTTCCGGTACGCTCCTGGAATCGGTCGTAACTTATGGTAAGTAACATGAATATCATTTTTGCATGCACGGTTTTCCAAGTTTCGAGTGACCTGCAGTTCAAATCTGAATTTTCCGAAGAAATTCAAATAAACGAACTAAATCTACTAACGATTGAAAACTCTGTTATAATTGTCCACAAATGATAAATATAGGTTTACATAGTGTAGGAACATACCACAAAAAGTTTGGGAGACAAAATAAAAAAAAATAAAAATATACTTTGCCGAGTGTCTAAAGAAGGCACTCGGCAAAGCATCCTTTGCCGAGTGCCCAATATGTGGCACTCGGCAAAGACTGACGACCGTCAGCTATAGACGGCCGCTAACGGCCCTCTGCCGAGAGCCCTCTTTGCCGAGTGTTTGACTCTCGGCAAAGCGGTCTTTGCCGAGTGCTGGGCTGTGCCGAGTGTCCCGCACTCGGTAAATAAGATCTTTACCGAGCGTAGGACTTTGCCGAGTGCGGCGCTCGGCAAAGGCGGCTTTGCCGAGTGCCCGATAAAAAGCACTCGGCAAAGCCACCGGCACTCGGCAAAGAGCCGAATTCCGGTAGTGATAGGGTTTTTCTCATCTATACGTGAAGCTATTGAGGACATTCGTCAAGGAAAAATATATCTTGATTACCAAATTCGTATTTCCAATATTTGTGTGGTTATACCAGGCATTCCACTACATCAATAAATTACTAGCAGCTGAGTTTATGTTACAGTGCATCGAAGGTATCTTCTTTATAACAAGCATCACCGTTCGTCCCAGATGTCAACCATGGTGACTGACTGGTATAGTGGCAGCAGATAACAATACATTCCAATGTTCCCTGAAAAGGCCCCCTTCTGGTGGCCCAAATTTTTTGCATTTTAGTCCTTAATCGGAAAAAAATTCACGTTTGGACCCTAGAATATTTTAATGTCATTTTTGACCCTTTACTCGGCGCCGTAGCCTGTGGCGCCGAGGTAACACAGCTCGGCGCCATAGGCTATGGCGCCGAGGTACGTGCTGCGTTGGCACAAACGGACGTCGTGGCGCCGACGTGGTACCGAGCTCGGCGCCATAGATCTTGGCGCCGAGCTCTATTTTGTATAGAAAACTTGTCTAGCTCAGTTGGTAAAATACAAAGCTCTTAACCTTGTGGTCGTGGGTTCGAGACCCACGGTGGGTGTTTTTTTTTAATTCTTTTTGTCTTTGTCACTTATTTGTTTTTTTTTGTCCATATTTTTCGTTTATGTCGCTGATTTGTCTGTCCTGATTTATTTCTCATCCAGTTTTATTTTTGTGACTGATTTGTTTATTCGTCCAGATTTTTTTATCCGGCGAGCACAGCAGCTGTGTGCCACAGTGCTCACAAGCCGTCAACTTCTCCCCTTGTTTGCTCAGTTAACCACAATAAAAATCAAATGAGAACACTCTTACTTCAATCGTGATCAAATAAAAATATTATATTTTCATTGAGTTATTTTGAACATAAATTTTAAATACATAATAACATATTCCCAGTAAAAAGAAGCACACATATTCATCTTTTTTTTCTTCTGCACTAAATAAAAGTATACTCCATTATATACTTATCTCATGGATGATATATTTTAGAATTTACTGCATATACAGCTGCTGTGCTCGCCGGATAAAAAAAATCTGAACGAATAAACAAATCAGTCACAAAAATAAAACTGGATGAGAAATAAATCAGGACGAACAAATCAGCGGCATAAACGAAAAATATGGACAAAAAAAAAAATAAGTTACAAAGACAAAAAGTATTAAAAAACGCCCATCGTGGGGCTCAAACCCACAACTACAAGGTTAAGAGCCTTGTATTTTACCAACTGAGCTAGACAAGTTTTCTGTACAGAACGGAGCTCGGCGCCAAGATTTATGGCACCGAGCTCGGTACCACGTCGACGCCACGATATCTGTTTGTGCCAACGCAGCACGTACCTCGGCGCCATAGCCTATGACGCCGAGCTGTGTTACCTCGGCGCCATAGGCTACGGCGCCGAGTAAAGGGTCCAAAAATGACATTAAAATTTTCTAGGGTCCAAACGTGAATTTTTTTCCGATGAAGGACCAAAATGCAAAAAATTCGGCCTAGTGGCCAAGGTCCAAGGATGCATGCTTTCTCAACCAATTGGCCCAAGCAGATTCCTGGGAACAGAAAAGGAGCAAGAGTTCAAGCACCGTGTCTAGTGTTTCATATTCATATAAAACATTGTTTTGTACTGTAGAATGTTTTTTTTGAAGTGAAGGTACTGTAGGAAGGTCCTACAGTAATTTTATTAACTCAAAAAGAACCAAGCTTAGGAGAAGAGAGGAAAATTATAAAGAAAGGGAAGAAAAAGCAGAGAGGGGAAGAGTTACAACCCTAAATGAAATAACCAAGTGGAAATTTCTTCCTTAAGATTATGTTTGACTCGATGACACAACAGGGCAATTTCGTTCCTGAACATAGCCTTGCACTCAGAAACAGAAGGAGGGATCTCGTTGAAAATCTAATTATTTCTGCTCCTCCAGATGCACCACGTTATAATGATAATAGTTTCTAACCTCCAAGGGACTTGTAAGTTCCTTCTAATCCTCATTAAGGTATGCACGAGATTTGTTGTACGCGGCGGGAGGAAGCCCAAAAGTAACCAACATCTCCGAGCAAAATTACATCTGAAGAAGAGATGAATAAATGTCTCTTCAATCTGAATGATGCAGTTATCGCAGGTGAAGGAGTCCAAAGGCATAGAACGTCGCCTGAGGAGGGAGCGGGTATTCAATCTATTTTTGAGTAATAACCAGAAAAACACTTTGTGTTTAGGTTGGCATTTAGATTTCCATAACCAAGAGAAGAGAGGGTGCGACTGTTGGGTGCCAACCAAGTGAGCATAAACCTTCTGAGATGAAAACAGATTGGAAGAGGCACTGCATCGCCAAATATCATTGTGATCATGCAACTGAAGATTAGCAAGAATGTCCTGAAGTGAAAGTAGCTGTCCGAACGCTTCAGCAGAGAGGGGAGTGTGGAACAATTCATTCGGAGAAGCCAGCCGAGCTTGATTAATGTTGATCTCTCTGACAGAGGCAAAAGACCAAAGCTCCGGGAATCTTTCAGATGTGCGAAGACCATTCTATCGATCATGTCAAAGGAGAGTAGTTTTTCCATTTCCAATCTCCACTCGGGCTATTTCCTTAAATATATCTTGGATTTTGAGAATATCTTTCCACCAAAACAACCCAACTGGTTTAACTGAACGCAGAGAATTACTGTAATGAGTGGTCCAGATAATGTTAACCCACGGGATGTTGACTCTATTAAAGAATTTATGGAGGCATTTCATAAGGAGCGCTTTATTCTGGAACTCAAGATTGATGATTGTAGAATGTATTGTTTGTAGAGCTGGAAATAGAGTCTAGTCTGAGGTGGGAAATTTTATATCCATGTGTTTGTATCAACAAGAATGGCTTGTTGAAACACTTGCGTATGGGACTTGCCTAAACTTTTGCATATACTAAACTGGAATTCAGTTTTCATAAAACAGAGATGAACCCGAAGCTGAATCTGAGACAGATGTCGATGTCGTGATGAGCTCATATACCACTATACCAGACAAGTACTATGGAACCTTACTTACTTGAAGATATAATATTTCTACTGCTTATTAATAATTATTTCCTGTGTGCGGCCCCCGCGCGCACGTTACTAGCATGAATAAATATCTGATCAAAGCCTGATAGTCAAAGTCTGACCATAAGCGCGTAATTGATTGCTATTTGTATATGTTACAGATAACGATTTGTCAGAGAAGATCATTAATAGGCTACGTAGACTGTATTGTTCGACTCCAAGGCCTGTGCTCCTCCTCACGGCCATCCATCGCGCGAGCACCTACCTACCAACAATTGATTAACCGTTCTCCATGGCTGTGCTCCTCCTCACGGCCATCCTGCTTGGCTCATCTTTCTCGCGTGCCTCCCAGAGGCTGGCCTTGCTCGCCATCTCGCAGCTGCTGCTTCCCCGCCCGCCACCCTCTGCGGTGCCGCCTGCTTGCTCGGGACCAGCGACGTCCTTGTCGATGCACGCCCAGGAGTGTCTGACGACATCGCGTGGCTCCAGGAGGAAGACGAGCTAGCGCGTGGGACCAACCCTTGTGTCAAGGAGAGAGAACCGGCGTTTACATCCCGTGAGCTCATCCCTCCCCTTCGTCTAGCGTGCGCAGAGCGACGCTACAGCCGCAGCATTGAAGGCTAAAGCAGCAACAGTGCATCGTGACCCGCAAGAAGCAGGGTCGCGGCAGCCGCCCCCCTACCTGTTTTACGTGAAAAATGTTAATGAATAAAAAGTAGAGATAAAAAATACTCCCTCCGTTTCTTTTTATTTGTCGCTGGATAGTGCAATTTTACACTATTCAGCGACAAATAAAAAGAAACGGAGGGAGTAATATTTTATGGTTGTAACGGTGTGTAGAGAAGTATTTAGAGGAACCACGACAAGAGATGAAAAATATGAGTGGGATCTTGACTTTGTGCCATATAGGACATATCTAGGAAAAAACGCTGCAGACTGTCTTAGTGAATGCAGAGATATGCTATCTAGGGTGTGCGAGGACATTATCTAAGTTTAGCGGATGATTTAGCGCTGGACGAAGAAAGGAGGTCGTCGTCTAGTAAATATAGGGGACATAACCGTTTAGAGTTCACACAGCCTAACTCCTAAACACTAATGTCGTTGTTTAATCCCAAAATGATGGTTCCGGTTTAATAAAACAATAAATTATGTTAATTAAGTTGGTAATTTAGAGATGATGAGATATAGAGGACTGAATTTAGAGGATGTTACTGGAGATGGAGAAGATTTAGATGATCAAATTATTTATAGAGTACCGTAAAGAACAAAGAATATTTATTTAAAGAATCAAATTTAGGAAACGTTGCTAGAAGGAATTCAGTTTGCATAAAACAGAGATGAACCTGAAGCTGAAACTCAACAGATGTCGTGATGAGCTTATACCAGACAAGTACTATGGAACCTTACTTATTTGAGATATAATATAATACTAGGTGAGTACCCGTGTGTTGCAACGAGAACATATAATAATATAATAACTTATATACAAAATGTGTCTTATATTGTTATAAAAATTTTCATAATTCATTTGTAATCCTAGCTATACATAAATTTTGTTATTTTAATTTAGCTGTTTCACTACTACATTGCAACCATCAGTATCATGCAGGCTTCGATATATGCCACGATTTGCATGTTCTTATCATTGAAGAGCACGTGTCACATCTGTCGGTAGAAGTTCCCTCGTACATTGTCAGTCATCAGGTACGCACCACCATACACGCTTGCTTAAACAAAAAAGCAAGTGTATGTGTTTGCGAAGAGAATTAAAGGCAGGTCGACCGACGATGGTGAGTGGTCATTGCTGTCGGTCCTCCTCTACGTCACCTCTGGTGCCAAGATGATGCCATAGTCCTTGATATAGTAGTCGTCGAACGCGCACGACATGACGAGTACCGATGACTCTTGGCTGGGCTACCAAACGAAGTGCACCCCGGGCTCATCAGCGAGATAGTACACCTAGCCGTTGCACCACCGGATGTGCTACTCCTCTACATAAATCTTGTTCGAGGACACTCACATAACGTCAGCAACGACCGTCGTTCCAGTGCACAAGAATTCATGGCCGGTCAGTAGTGACTTACGTGGGAGGTTGAGCTTCAGGTGGATGATGAGCTGGACGGTGTGACGGCGCCGTTGTCGGATGCGGTGCCCAGAACAACCCGTGAGTCGCCGGCGTTGGCGACGATCATAAGGTCCCCCTATTTGAAGATGGACAGCGCGGTGCAGCCGCTCTGGACCGCGTCCAAGCGGCGGCTGCGCCGGAGCTTGCCGAATACAGCGACGCATGCAGCTACGTAGTACTGCTTCCAGAGGTCGAATTGGCAGTCGCCAAGCTTCTTCTCGTCGTCGATGAGCGATGCCAACATGAGCGCCTCCTGCCAGTGGTGTTTGTTCGGGGTTTCCAAGTAAGAAACATGGATTCATCTTTGGCGTTGGTTTATGAAAATGACTCACAGGTCATATCCATGGAAAAATATTACGGAGAATAAATGTCACACATATAAAAAAATTAAGTTGAAAACATTTGTCAAACAAAAAAATTGCATGCAAGACTCTTTTTTAAATACTACTCCCTCCATCCAAAAATATAATTCAGGAATCTCGTTGATAATTATCTACTACTACACATTGTGCAAAGGTAGCAGGTGGGCTTTTGTCGGCGTTTCGACCCCGGGGGGGTCCCTAGACCGACGAGTGAAATGTCGCCGCGTGTCCCAGCCCAGATGGGTCGGCGCGAGACGGAGCACGAAGGGGGGAAGAAACAGGCAAAGGGGAAACCCGCGGCCTTCGTGTTGCCCTGCGCCCAGGTCGGGTGCGCTTGCAGTAGGGGGTTACAAGCGTTCGCGTGGGAGAGCCTTATGCGCCGGCCCGTTCTCCCGCGCGGCCAACTTTCTCGTACGAGAGCCCTGGACCTTCCTTTTATAGGCGTAAGGAGAGGGTCCAGGTGTACAATGGGGGGTGTAGCAGTGTGCTAACGTGTCTAGCAGAGAGGAGCTAGAGCCCTAAGTACATGCCGTCGTGGTAGTCAGAGAGGTTTTGGCACCCTGTTCATGTGATGTCGTGGCCGTCGGAGGAGAGCTGGAGCCCTGCGGAAGGACAGCTGTCGGGGCTGTCGAATCCTTGCTGACGTCTCCTTGCTTCCGTAAGGGGCTGAGAGCCACCGTCGTCATGGAGCACGCAGGGCGCCATTATTACTTGTTTACCGGGGAGAGCCAGATGGGACGCCGGTCTTGTTCCCCGTAGCCTGAGCTAGCTAGGGGTAGGGTAATGATGGCCTTCCTTGTGACGTGGCAGGTCCGAGCCTGAGGTCGGTCGAGGCGAAGGCTCCTCCGAGGTCGAGGTTGAGTCCGAGCCCTAGGGTCGGGCGAGGCGGAGTTCGTCTTCCGAGGTCGAGGTTGAGTCCGAGCCCTGGGTCGGGCGAGGCGGAGACCGTCTTCCGAGGCCGAGGCTGTGTCCGAGCACTGGGGTCGGGCGAGGCGGAGTCCGTCGTCCATCGTTGAGGTTGAGTCCAAGCCCTGGGGTCGGGCGAGGCAGAGCTTCCTATGGCGCCCGAGGCTGGACTTAGTTGCTGTCAGCCTCACTCTATCGAGTGGCACAGCAGTCGGAGCGACGCAGGCGGCGCTGTTTTCTTGTCAGGTCGGTCAGTGGAGCGGCGAAGTGACTGCAGTCACTTTGGCTCTGTTGACTGAAGAGCGCGCGTCAGGATAAGGTGTCAGGCGATCCTTTGCATTAAATGCTCCTGCGATACGGTCGGTTGCCGTGGCGATCTGGCCAAGGTTGCTTCTCTGCGAAGACTGGGCCTCGGGCGAGCCGAAGGTGTGTCCGTTGCTTGAGGGGGGCCTCGGGCGAGACGTGAATCCTCCGAGGTCGGCTGCCTTTGCCCGTGGCTGGGCTCGGGCGAGGCGAGATCGTGTCCCTTGAGTGGACTGAGCCTTTACCTTAATCGCGCCTATCAGGCCTTTGCAGCTTTGTGCTGATGGGGGTTACCAGCTGAGATTAGGAGTCTTGGGGGTACCCCTAATTATGGTCCCCGACAGTAGCCCCCGAGCCTCGAAGGGAGTGTTGATACTCGCTTGGAGGCTTTTGTCGCACTTTTTTGCAAGGGGACCGGCCTTTCTCGGTTGCGTTTCGTTCCGGTGGGTGCGCGCGAGCGCACCCGCCGGGTGTAGCCCCCAAGGCCTCGGAGGAGTGGTTTGACTCCTTCGAGGTATTAGCGCGTTTCGTGATGCTTCGGCCGGTCTGGTTGTTCCCTCATGCGAACTGGCCGTAGCCCGGGTGCATAGTCGAGTCCCAAGTTCTCGGGCTGGTATGTTGACGCTGTCAACGGTTTGGCCGGAGCCGGGTTTGCGAGAGCAGCCCCCGAGCCTCCGCACAGAGCGAGAGGACGGTCAAGGACAGACTCGGCTTTTTTCATACGCCCCTGCGTCGCCTTTCCGCAAGGAGGAGGGGGGGAAAGCGCCATGTTGCCCTCGGAGGGCGCCGAACATGGTGTCTCCAGTGAGTTGCTAATGGGTAATCCGAGTGGACGCACGTGCCCCATTCGTTAGGGGTTGGCTAGTGGCCCGGAGGTGCGCTCCAAAAGTACCTGCGGGTGATTCGCCGGACCCGGTCCCCTTTTGACGGGGTCCGAGGGCTCGATGCCTCCCTCTAGTGGGATTCCGTTACAAAATCGTTCCCGTCGGTCTCAGAAATGTCCTAGGGTACCTCGGGAGCGTAGCCCGAGCCTTGGTTATGTATCGAACGTACCCAGGGTCATCCCTCGCTCTGCGTGCTCTGAGGCGGCTGTCAGAACCCTTCGGGGGCCAGCCTACGAACCCCTGATCAGTAGTGGGCGCAGAGCCCGAGTGGCCTGAGGCGGCCGTTGAACCCTTCTGAGGGGCCAGCCTTCGAAACTCTGACCAGTAGTGGGCGCGGAGCCCGAGTGCTCTGAGGCGGCTGTTGAACCCCTCTGAGGGGCCAGTCTTCAAACCTCTGATCAGTAGGGGGGCTCAAGGCCCGCTTCCTTCGCGGAGAAGGATCCCTTTCGGAGTATCCCCTTTCCCGGTCCCTGTAGTAAGAGAGAGAATAAGGAAGTGGAAAAGGATATGGAATCGAATGATGTGGCGCACCTTTTTTTGACGCGGTCATTATGGCGGAGGTGAAGCGTCGCCTGCTTCGCCTGCCAAAGGTGCCGCCTGTCCTGCTGCAGAGTTAATGCGACGGGACGAGTGGTTCGTGGGGCAGCCGTTGTGCGTGCGCGAGCCGTTCGAGGAACGGGCGTCTCGCTTTGAGTTTTGAATCTCGCGGCGGGTTCGGGCGAAGTGTTGAACGGGTCTCGCCTGGGCCTTTATATATTCGGGAGAGGGACCGATGACGGTTCTTTACTCTGCTGCTCGCCTCCCACTTAGGTTTTCGCAACCCGAGGGAATAGCTAGAGAAAGAAAACCGCGCACCTCGTCCTCTCCGCCGCCACCTCTTCTGCTTGGTGATGGCCGACCGGGTGACCGTTGTTTCGCCGCGCGACCCGTGGCCTTTCTCCACCATCACGGCGGATGATCTGGAGGCCCTTGTTGCTGAAGGTTTGCTTCGCCCTCTCTCCGGTGACTCGTAGCCGGAGTGGATGGCCCCTCCGAGCGGAGCTGCCCCGTCCCCGCCGCCGGGGTATGTGCTGAGCTTCGTCTCCTTTCACGAGCGGGGGTTCGGAGTGCCGGCAAGCCGTTTTATGCGGGCAATTCTGCACGTCTACGAGGTGGAGCAACACAATCTCAGTCCCAACTCCATCTCGCAAGCAACCATCTTCGCGGCGGTTTGAGAAGGATATTTGGGGATTGCCCCCCACTGGGACCTGTGGACCCATCTCTTCTCCACGGAGCTTTTTGCCTCGTCGACGGGGGAAAGAAGAGTTCGCATGGCAGTGCGGGCCGGTGGCTGCATCCTCCAGTTGAGGCAGGTGCGGGCGCTGCAGTACATCCCTGCCATCCTCGCGTCTTCGAACAAAGGGTGGCAGCGCCGGTGGTTTTATCTCCAAAATGACGACGGGAGGCTCCCGTCGTTTTCTCAACGAGTGGTGACCGCCGCCAGCAAGAACTGGCGCTACGGGGCCTCGCGCGAGAGACAGAAGAATCTCCAGCCCCTTTTGAAGGCCTTGGAGGAGCTGCGAGAAAGAGGGCTCACTGCCGCGGGGGTGGTTGCCGCCATTCATCGCCGGAGGGTGCTCCCCTTGACGGAGCGGCGGCTGCCGCTTTGGGAGATGATGCCGGGGGTCGACTTGGAGGGTTTGCGGATGTCCTCGGATCCCCTTCCCATCGACGACCTCCACAGGCGGGTAGCCGGCACGGTAGGGAAGTTAGACGCCGATGCCTTTTCCCAGCTCTCGATGCGTCCCGATCGCGGGTGTGTGTCCCTGGTGAGTGTCCGCTCCTTCTTTCTTCTTGTGTCAGATTGCCCTTGGTTCTCACAGCCGAGACTTTTCGTCCGTCTCCAGGAGGTGGGGTTTCACAAGCCTTCCCTGCCACCGGTCCCGGAGGACGCGATGGACCGAGCTGCGCGGAGGGTCGACGCGGAGAAGAGGAAGGAGAAGAAGGACACGAAGAAGGCTCGGGCCCGCGAGCGGATGCGGGCTCGGGACGCCTTGGAAAGGCGTTGTCGTCGGCAGGAGAGGGATGGGCTCCCGAGGGAGCCGTCGCCGGAGACGCCTGATGACGACGACGACGATGAAGACGATGATGAAGATGATGACATGGCTGCCCGCCTCGGCCTCAGCCCGGATCTAAGGCTGGGCCAGGGGTCGTCGAGCCAGCCCCCGAGCGGGCTGGCGTCGTCGGTATCCGGGGCCGGGACATCGGGGTCCCGATCCGAAGAACGGGGGCAGGCCGAGGGGGTACTTGACCCCTTGGCCGAGGTAGTTGAGGTGACCCCGGGGAGTCAGGCCGAGCCGCCTGTTCCCCAAGAACCGTTGCCTGTGTCGGTTGCGCAGGAGGGCGATCCTCGGGTCGTCGTGGCTGCGCCTGGGCAATCCGTCCCACTGGTGCCTCGGGCGCCCAAGGCAAAGATGGTGTCGAAGCCGGCAGCGGGGCTGACCTCGGTGGCACCTTCGGGGATCAAAGCTTGAGAGACCTCCCCACAGGCACGATTGATCATGGCCCGGAGTGGGTAAGTATCTTAGGATATCTTCGTCCTGGCTCCTCCTTCGTGTGTCCTGATCCTGCTCTTCCTTTTCTTCCCAGCAAACGGAGGCATGGTTCGACCGGTCTGGCTCCCCGGAAGGTCCTCAAGACAGCGTCGGCTTCTGCGGCCAGTGCCGCACCGGGCCTTGCCGGCCAGCTGGCCTTCTCACAAGATGCCCCAAAACGGGGGGCCCAGGCGGCACAAGTTGCCGTGGGGCAAGCTCCAGAGGCCAACTCGTCCGTCGAGGCGGCCGTCGTGCCGAGGGAGGCTGCTGGCGCGGCTGCGGCCTCGAGCCCACCAGGCGCGTTGCCGGCGCTGGCACCGGCTTCTGCCGAGGTGGTTGCCGTTCTGGCCGTGGAGCCACCTGTCGCCGCCGACGCTGAGATGGCCAAGGCATCGCTACTTGGTGCCTCGGAGGAGGGGCGCGGAACCGCGACCCGTCCTGGGGAGCGGCAACCTCGTCCCCGCGCGGCGCAGTCTCGACGGGCGGCGTCAGTCGCTCCGGTTCTGGACCAGTGGGGCTTCGGATCCCCTCTTCGTTCTTGACGATGAGCGAGAGGAGCAGTCTTGGGACAGGCTTCGTGAGTGTGCCGAGGCAACGGTGGGGTCGCTTCGGTCGACCTTGGAGGTCCTCTGCAGGGACGTTCCCAAGATCCTCCAGGTAATGATTTCAAGCATACCTTTCACGTGATCAAGGCATTCTTTGTGACGCCCTGCTTCCTTTCCTCAGGATCTGACGGATCTGAGCGCCGCCAAGTCGTCGTTCATCCGCCGCGAGGCCGATGTCTGGGGTTCGCTGCGGTTGAAAGGGAATTAGGCTTACACCTAGTTCCTATATAATTTTGGTGGTTGAATTGCCCAACACAAATCTTTGGACTAACTAGTTTGCCCAAGTGTATAGATTATACAGGTGTAAAAGGCTCACACTCAGCCAATAAAAAGACCAAGTTTTGGATTCAATAAAGGAGCAAAGGGGCAACCGAGGGCACCCCTGGTCTGGCGCACCGGACTGTCCGGTGTGCCACCGGACAGTGAACAGTACCTGTCCGGTGCACCAGGGGACTCAGACTCCAACTCTTCACTCTCGGGAATTCTCGGAAGCCGGCGCGCTATAATTCACCGGACTGTCCGGTGTGCACCGGACATGTCCGGTGCTCCAAGGAAGCTCGGCCTCCGGAACTCGTCATCCTCGGGTTTTCACGACAGCCGCTCCGCTATAATTCACCGGACTGTCCGGTGTGCACCGGACTGTCCGGTGTGCCAGCGGAGCAACGGCTCTCTGCGGCGCCAACGGCTCCCTGCGCAGCATTTAATGCGCGCGCAGCGCGCGCAGACGTCAGGGCTGCCCATACCGATGCACCGGACATCAAACAGTGCATGTCCGGTGTGCACCGGACACCCAGGCGGGCCCACAAGTCAGAAGCTCCAACGGCTAGAATCCAACGGCAGTGATGACGTGGCAGGGGCACCGGACTGTCCGGTGTGCACCGGACTGTCCGGTGCGCCATCGAACAGAAGCCTCCAGCCAACGGTCAAGTTTGGTGGTTGGGGCTATAAATACCCCAACCACCCCACATTCATTGCCATCCAAGTTTTCCAACTTCTAACCACTTACAAGAGCTAGGCATTCAATTCTAGACACATACAAAGAGATCAAATCCTCTCCAATTCCACACAAAACCCTAGTGACTAGTGAGAGTGATTTGCCGTGTTCTTTTGAGCTCTTGCGCTTGGATCGCATTCTTTCTTTCTCTTTTGCTCTTGTGATCAACACTCAATTGTAACCAAGGCAAGAGGCACCGATTGTGTGGTGGCCCTTGCGGGGAAGTTTTGTTCCCGGTTGATTGAGAAGAAGGAAAGCTCACTCGGTCCGAGGGACCGTTTGAGAGAGGGAAGGGTTGAAAGAGACCCGGCCTTTGTGGCCTCCTCAACGGGGAGTAGGTTTGCGAGAACCGAACCTCGGTAAAACAAATCCGCGTGTCACTCTCCTTATTTGCTTGCGATTTGTTTTGCGCCCTCTCTCGCGGACTCGTTGATATTTCTAACACTAACCCGGCTTGTAGTTGTGATTATTTTTGTAAATTTCAGTTTCGCCCTATTCACCCCCCCTCTAGGCGACTATCAATTGGTATCGGAGCCCGGTGCTTCATTAGAGCCTAACCGCTCGAAGTGATGTCGGGAGATCACGCCAAGAAGGAGATGGAGACCGGCGAAAAGCCCACTACAAGCTACGGGAGCACTTCATCGGAAGAGTCCCGCACCAAAAGGAGGGAGAAGAAGAAGAGCTCCTCAAACAAAGGGAAGGAGAAGAAATCTTCTTCTCACCACAAAGAGAAGAAGGAAAAGTCTTCTTCCCACAAGCCGCATCGGAAAGGCGACAAGCACAAGAGGATGAGGAAGGTGGTCTACTACGAGACCGACACTTCATCAACTTCTACCTCCGACTCCGATGCGCCCTCCGTCACTTCTAAGCGCCAAGAGCGCAAGAAGTATAGTAAGATCCCCCTACGCTACCCTCGCATTCCAAAACATACACCTTTACTTTCCGTCCCATTAGGCAAACCACCAACTTTTAATGGTGAAGATTATGCTATGTGGAGTAATTTGATGCGATTTCATCTAACCTCTCTCCACAAAAGAATATGGGATGTTGTTGAGTATGGTGTACAGGTACCATCAATAGGGGATGAGGACTATGACACGGACGAAGTGGCCCAAATCGAGCACTTCAACTCCCAAGCCGCAACCATCCTCCTTGCCTCCCTAAGCAAGGAGGAATACAACAAAGTACAAGGATTGAAGAACGCCAAGGAGATTTGGGACCTACTCAAGACGGCGCACGAGGGTGATGAACTCACCAAGATCACCAAGCGGGAAACGATCGAGGGGGAGCTCGGTCGCTTCCGTCTTCGCCAAGGGGAGGAGCCACAAGACATGTACAACCGGCTCAAGACCTTGGTGAACCAAGTGCGCAACCTCGGGAGTACAAAGTGGGATGACCACGAAGTGGTTAAGGTTATTCTAAGAGCTCTTATTTTCCTTAACCCCACTCAAGTACAATTAATTCGTGGGAATCCTAGATATCCACTAATGACCCCCGAGGAAGTTATCGGGAATTTTGTGAGTTTTGAATGCATGATTAAGGGCTCCAAGAAGATCAACGAGCTTGACGAGCCTTCCACCTCCGAGGCGCAACCAGTGGCCTTTAAGGCAACGGAGGAGAAGAAGGAGGAGTCTACACCAAGTAGACAACCAATTGACGCCTCCAAGCTCGACAATGAGGAGATGGCCCTAATCATCAAAAGCTTTAGGCAAATCCTCAAGCAACGGAAGGGGAAGGACTACAAACCTCGTTCCAAGAAGGGTTGCTACAAGTGTGGTAAGCCCGGTCACTTCATTGCAAAATGTCCTATGTCTAGTGACAGTGACAGGGGCGACGACAAGAAGGGAAGAAGAAAGGAGAAGAAGAAATACTACAAGAAGAAGGGCGGCGATGCCCATGTTTGTCGGGAGTGGGACTCCGACGAAAGCTCAAGCGACTCCTCCGACGACGAGGACGCCGCCAACATCGCCGTCACCAAGGGCCTTCTCTTCCCCAACGTCGGCCACAAGTGTCTCATGGCCAAGGACGGCAAAAAGAAGGTAAAATCAAGGTCCTCCACTAAATATGAAACATCTAGTGATGAGGATGATGACAAAAATGAGGAGGATAACTTGCGCATTCTTTTTGCTAACCTTAACATGGAACAAAAGGAAAAATTAAATGAACTAATTAGTGCCATCCATGAAAAGGATGATCTCTTGGACTCCCAAGAGGACTTCCTAATCAAGGAGAATAAGAAACATGTTAAGGTTAAAAATGCTTATGCTCTAGAAGTAGAAAAATGTAACAAATTATCTAGTGAGCTAAGCATGTGCCATGACACTATTGCCAACCTTAGAAGTGAAAATGCTAAATTAATTGCTAAGGTAGATTCTCATGTTTGCATTGATCCTAGAAATGATAATGTTGATTTACTTGCTAGGATTGATGAGTTAAATGTTTCCATTGCTAGCCTTAGAAATGAGAATGAGAAACTAATTGCTAAGGCTAAGGATTTTGATGTTTGCAATGATACTATTTCCGACCTTAGAACTAAAAATGATATGTTGCATGCTAAGGTTGTTGAACTAAAATCTTGCAAACCCTCTACATCTAATGTTGAGCATATTTCCATTTGTACTAGATGTAGAGATATTAATGTTGATGCTATCCATGATCACCTAGCCTTAATTAAAAAACAAAATGATCACATAGCTCAACTAAATGCTAAGATTAGAGAGCATGACTTAGAAAATGAAAAATTTAAATTGGCTAGAAGCATGCTCTATAATGGGAGACGTCCTGGCATCAAGGATGGCATTGGCTTCCAAAGGGGAGACAATGTCAAACTTAATGCCCCACCTAAAAATTTGTCTAACTTTGTTAAGGGCAAGGCTCCCATGCCTCAGGATAACGAGGGTTACATTTTGTACCCTGCCGGTTATCCCGAGAGCAAAATTAGGAGAATTCACTCTAGGAAGTCTCACTCTGGCCCTAACCATGCTTTTATGTATAAGGGTGAGACATCTAGCTCTAGGCAACCAACCCGTGCCAAGTTGCCTAGAAAGAGAACTCCTAATGCATCAAATGATCATGCCATTTCATTTAAAACTTTTGATGCATCTTATGTGCTTACTAGCAAATCCGGCAAGGTAGTTGCCAAATTTGTTGGGGGCAAGCACAAGGGTTCCAAGACTTGTGTTTGGGTACCCAAAGTTCTCATTTCTAATGCCAAAGGACCCAAAACCGTTTGGGTACCTAAAACAAAGAACTAAACTTGTTTTGTAGGTTTATGCATCCGGGGGCTCAAGTTGGATACTCGACAGTGGGTGCACAAACCACATGACCGGGGAGAAAAGAATGTTCTCCTCATATGAGAAAAACCAAGATCCCCAACGAGCTATCACATTCGGGGATGGAAATCAAGGTTTGGTCAAAGGTCTTGGTAAAATTGCTGTATCTCCTGACCATTCCATTTCCAATGTTTTTCTTGTAGATTCCTTAGATTACAACTTGCTTTCCGTTTCTCAATTATGTCAAATGGGCTACAACTGTCTATTCACTGATGTTGGTGTCACTGTCTTTAGAAGAAGTGATGATTCAATAGCATTTAAGGGAGTGTTAGAGGGTCAGCTATACTTGGTAGATTTTGATAGAGCTGAACTCGACACTTGCTTAATTGCTAAGACTAACATGGGTTGGCTCTGGCATCGTCGACTAGCCCATGTTGGAATGAAGAATCTTCACAAGCTTCTAAAGGGAGAGCACATTTTAGGACTAACCAATGTTCATTTTGAGAAAGACAGGATTTGTAGCGCATGCCAAGCAGGGAAGCAAGTTGGCACTCATCATCCACACAAAAATGTCATGACTACCGACAGGCCGCTGGAGCTACTACACATGGACTTATTCGGCCCGATCGCTTACATAAGCATCGGCGGTAGTAAGTATTGCCTTGTAATTGTGGATGATTATTCTCGCTTCACTTGGGTATTCTTTTTACAGGAAAAATCTCAAACCCAAGAGACTTTAAAAGGATTCTTGAGACGGGCTCAAAATGAGTTCGGCTTAAGGATCAAGAAAATAAGAAGCGACAATGGGACGGAGTTCAAGAACTCTCAAATTGAAAGCTTCCTTGAGGAGGAGGGCATCAAGCATGAGTTCTCTTCTCCCTACACGCCACAACAAAATGGTGTAGTGGAGAGGAAGAATCGAACTCTATTGGACATGGCAAGAACCATGCTTGATGAGTACAAGACACCGGACCGGTTTTGGGCCGAAGCGGTCAACACCGCCTGCTACGCCATCAACCGGTTATATCTTCACCGAATCCTCAAGAAGACATCATATGAACTCCTAACCGGTAAAAAGCCCAACATTTCGTATTTTAGAGTTTTTGGTAGCAAATGCTTCATTCTTATTAAAAGAGGTAGAAAATCTAAATTTGCTCCTAAAACTGTAGAAGGCTTTTTACTTGGTTATGATTCAAACACAAGGGCATATAGGGTCTTTAACAAGTCCACTGGACTAGTTGAAGTCTCTTGTGACGTTGTGTTTGATGAAACTAACGGCTCTCAAGTAGAGCAAGTTGATCTTGATGAGATAGGTGAAGAACAGGCTCCATGCATCGCACTAAGGAACATGTCCATCGGGGATGTGTGTCCTAAGGAATCCGAAGAGCCTCCAAGTACACAAGATCAACCATCCTCCTCCATGCAAACATCTCCACCAACTCAAAATGAGGATGAGGCTCAAAATGATGAAGAGCAAAATCAAGAAGACGAGCCACCTCAAGATGATAGCAATGATCAAGGGGGAGTTACAAATGATCAAGAAAAGGAGGATGAGGAAGAACCAAGACCGCCACACCCAAGAGTCCACCAAGCAATCCAACGAGATCACCCCGTCGACACCATCCTCGGCGACATTCATAAGGGGGTAACTACTCGATCTCGGGTTGCTCATTTTTGTGAACATTACTCTTTTGTTTCCTCTATTGAGCCACACAGGGTAGAGGAAGCTCTCCAAGATTCGGATTGGGTGGTGGCAATGCAAGAGGAGCTCAACAATTTCACGAGGAATGAGGTCTGGCATTTAGTTCCACGTCCTAACCAAAATGTTGTAGGAACCAAATGGGTCTTCCGCAACAAGCAAGATGAGCATGGTGTGGTGACAAGGAACAAAGCTCGACTCGTAGCCAAAGGGTATTCACAAGTCGAAGGTTTGGATTTCGGTGAAACCTATGCACCCGTAGCTAGGCTTGAGTCAATTCGCATATTATTAGCCTATGCTACTTACCATGGCTTCAAGCTTTATCAAATGGACGTGAAGAGTGCCTTCCTCAATGGACCAATCAAGGAAGAGGTCTATGTTGAGCAACCTCCCGGCTTTGAAGACAGTGAGTATCCCAACCATGTTTATAGGCTCTCTAAGGCGCTTTATGGGCTCAAGCAAGCCCCAAGAGCATGGTATGAATGTCTTAGAGATTTCCTTATTGCAAATGGCTTCAAAGTCGGCAAGGCCGATCCTACACTCTTTACTAAAACTCTTGAAAATGACTTGTTTGTATGCCAAATTTATGTTGATGATATTATATTTGGGTCTACTAACGAGTCTACATGTGAAGAGTTTAGTAGGATCATGACACAGAAATTCGAGATGTCGATGATGGGGGAGTTGAAGTATTTTCTAGGATTCCAAGTCAAGCAACTCCAAGAGGGCACCTTCATTAGCCAAACGAAGTACACTCAAGACATTCTAGCTAAGTTTGGGATGAAGGATGCCAAACCCATCAAGACACCCATGGGAACTAATGGGCATCTCGACCTCGACACGGGAGGTAAGTCCGTGGATCAAAAGGTATACCGGTCGATGATAGGTTCTTTACTCTATTTATGTGCATCTCGACCGGATATTATGCTTTCCGTATGCATGTGTGCAAGATTCCAATCCGACCCTAAGGAATCCCACCTTACGGCCGTAAAACGAATCTTGAGATATTTGGCTTATACTCCTAAGTTTGGGCTTTGGTACCCTAGGGGATCCACATTTGATTTAATTGGTTATTCGGATGCCGATTGGGCAGGGTGCAAAATTGATAGGAAGAGCACATCAGGGACTTGCCAGTTCTTGGGAAGATCCTTGTGTCTTGGGCTTCAAAGAAGCAAAATTCGGTCGCTCTTTCCACCGCCGAAGCCGAGTACATTGCCGCAGGACATTGTTGTGCGCAATTGCTTTGGATGAGGCAAACCCTGCGGGACTACGGTTACAAATTAACCAAAGTCCCTTTGCTATGTGATAATGAGAGTGCAATCAAAATGGCCGACAATCCCGTCGAGCATAGCCGCACTAAGCACATAGCCATTCGGTATCATTTTCTTAGGGATCACCAACAAAAGGGGGATATCGAGATTTCTTACATTAATACTAAAGATCAATTAGCCGATATCTTTACCAAGCCACTTGATGAACAATCTTTTACCAGACTTAGGCATGAGCTCAATATTCTTGATTCTAGAAATTTCTTTTGCTAAGCTTGCACACATAGCTCTTTTGAATACCTTTGATCATATCTCTTTTATATGCTATGACTAATGTGTTTTCAAGTTTATTTCAAACCAAGTCATAGGTATATTGAAAGGGAATTGGAGTCTTCGGCGAAGACAAAGGCTTCCACTCCGTAACTCATACTTCGCCACCACTCCGAGCAACTCTCTCTTCTTTGGGGGAGAAATGAGCATCAAGGAAAAGGACTTCCTCCTTGGGGGAGAGAGTAAAAGCTCAAACGCAAAAGGACTTCGTCTTTGGTATAATCTTAACTCACTTATTTATGACCAAAGGGGAAGATTGCACTTCGAGGGCTCTAATGATTCCGTTTTTGGCGATTCATGCCAAAAAGGGGGAGAAATGAGCCCAAAGCAAAAGGACCGCACCACCACCACCAAATTCAAAAACTTAGTGCTTTCCAAAAGTCTTTATCATTTGGTATCCTATTGTGTTCAAAAGGGGGAGAAAGTAGTATTTCAAAAATGGTATATCAAAACCCTCTTGAACACTAAGAGGTGGATCTCTTTTAGGGGGAGTTTTGTTTAGTCAAAGGAAAAGCATTTGAAATAGGGGGAGACAATTTCAAATCTTGAAAATGCTTTGCAAACTCTTATTCATGTACCTTTGACTATTTGCAAAAGATCTTTGAAATGGATTTACAAAAAGAATTTGCAAAAACAAAACATGTGGTGCAAACGTGGTCCAAAATGTTATATAAGAAAGAAACATTCCTTGCATATCTTATAAGTAGTTATATTGGCTCAATTCCAAGTAACCTTTGCACCTACATCATGTAAACTAGTTCAATTATGCACTTCTATATTTGCTTTGGTTTGTGTTGGCATCAATCACCAAAAAGGGGGAGATTGAAAGGGAATTAGGCTTACACCTAGTTCCTATATAATTTTGGTGGTTGAATTGCCCAACACAAATCTTTGGACTAACTAGTTTGCCCAAGTGTATATATTATACAGGTGTAAAAGGCTCACACTCAGCCAATAAAAAGACCAAGTTTTGGATTCAATAAAGGAGCAAAGGGGCAACCGAGGGCACCCCTGGTCTGGCGCACCGGACTGTCCGGTGTGCCACCGGACAGTGAACAGTACCTGTCCGGTGCACCAGGGGACTCAGACTCCAACTCTTCACTCTCGGGAATTCTCGGAAGCCGGCGCGCTATAATTCACCGGACTGTCCGGTGTGCACCGGACATGTCCGGTGCTCCAAGGAAGCTCGGCCTCCGGAACTCGTCATCCTCGGGTTTTCACGACAGCTGCTCCGCTATAATTCACCGGACTGTCCGGTGTGCACCGGACTGTCCGGTGTGCCAGCGGAGCAACGGCTCTCTGCGGCGCCAACGGCTCCCTGCGCAGCATTTAATGCGCGCGCAGCGCGCGCAGACGTCAGGGCTGCCCATACCGATGCACCGGACATCAAACAGTGCATGTCCGGTGTGCACCGGACACCCAGGCGGGCCCACAAGTCAGAAGCTCCAACGGCTAGAATCCAACGGCAGTGATGACGTGGCAGGGGCACCGGACTGTCCGGTGTGCACCGGACTGTCCGGTGCGCCATCGAACAGAAGCCTCCAGCCAACGGTCAAGTTTGGTGGTTGGGGCTATAAATACCCCAACCACCCCACATTCATTGCCATCCAAGTTTTCCAACTTCTAACCACTTACAAGAGCTAGGCATTCAATTCTAGACACATACAAAGAGATCAAATCCTCTCCAATTCCACACAAAACCCTAGTGACTAGTGAGAGTGATTTGCCGTGTTCTTTTGAGCTCTTGCGCTTGGATCGCATTCTTTCTTTCTCTTTTGCTCTTGTGATCAACACTCAATTGTAACCAAGGCAAGAGGCACCGATTGTGTGGTGGCCCTTGCGGGGAAGTTTTGTTCCCGGTTGATTGAGAAGAAGGAAAGCTCACTCGGTCCGAGGGACCGTTTGAGAGAGGGAAGGGTTGAAAGAGACCCGGCCTTTGTGGCCTCCTCAATGGGGAGTAGGTTTGCGAGAACCGAACCTCGGTAAAACAAATCCGTGTGTCACTCTCCTTATTTGCTTGCGATTTGTTTTGCGCCCTCTCTCGCGGACTCGTTGATATTTCTAACACTAACCCGGCTTGTAGTTGTGATTATTTTTGTAAATTTCAGTTTCGCCCTATTCACCCCCCCCCTCTAGGCGACTATCAGCGGTCCCTGAGGACCACGCTTGCCAGGGCTACCGAGCGCCTCTCCCAACGGAGCACCGAGGTGGCGGACCTTCGGTTGCTCTGTGTCGATCTGGGAGCAGAGGCATCGGCGGCACGCGTAGAGGCGCAGCGGCAGCAGTTAGAGCTTGACCAGGTCATCGGCGAGCGGGATCAATCTCGGGGCCGGGCCGCCGAGGCTGAAAGCCGGGCTAAGGCTCTTGGAGTCCAGTTAGCCGAGGCATCTGCTCGGGCCGGAGCCCTTGCGGCAGACCTAGCCGTGGCCCAAGCCGCATCCTCGGAGCAGCGTGCCCGGGCCGAAGGTATGTCTTGGCTATTTTAAGATTTTGATTCAGCTTTGTTCCTCAACTCATGTTTGAAGTCTTCTGCTTTGGCTGTTTGCAGAGCTCGAGTCTGCCCTTGATGAGTCCACCAAGGCACTTGCCCAGGCGGCCGAGCAGAGGGAGGCCGACCACGCGGCCATGTCCGAGGCCATCTCGGCCTTCTGCCGGGTCTTTGGTTTCGACAACGTCCCCTCGGGAAGCTCCCCTCAGAGTCGCCTGCAGGCCTTGGGTGACCACGCGCACGACAGACTCCGCGAGGCGCTGCATCACGGCGTCAGGCGGGCCTTCGCCGTGCTCGCTTCCCACTACGATGTGGATCTGGAGCGGGTCAGCGAGGGGTATTGCCTTCCCAACGAAGATGAAGCTGCCCTGGCCAAAGTCCAGAGGCTTGACGCGGCCGCCGCGGGCCCAACCGCGGTGCTGGCGACCACCATCGAAGCAGAGATCCTCCCGCTTGCACCGTCGTCCGAGGGTGGGGACAAAGCCGAGGGCGCGACTCCTTCTCCGGGCGACGCCTGATTCTGCCGGAGCAGTTTATTTTGAATGCATATGTGTCTTTTGCGGCCGCCGAGGCCCGAACACTTTATCATCGTAATATAAGGTTGTGTTCCTTTTCCTCCTGTTTTGCGTATCCGGACTCGTTCGTCAGTAGCAGGATTGCTTACCCAAGTAAGAGTTATTTTTCGTGGTAGGTGATGAGTGAGGTATCCGTATCCCAGAGGCGTAGGAATCCCTCGGCTCGGTCGGCCTTGCCACTTACATGCACCCTTATTCGTTTCTTGGGGTCCTGTTACTGATATAGCTGGGAGACGCGAAAGTCGTTTTGATGGAAGACTTTTTTCGAGGAGAATTTTGACGCAGAGGGGGTTCGCCCCTTCTAGCCCCCGAGGGAGGGTCGGGCTTTGCCGAGGCAAGGCTGACCCTTCCTTGATGGTTAGACTTCATATGTAAACGAGGTATATGAACAGCTTGAAAACATCTTAGGGGTAGAAGCGACGTAGCTGTCGGATGTTTCAAGCGTTGCTGTAGACCTCGCCTTGACTGTTGGCCAGCTTGTACGTCCCGGGCTTCAAAACCTTGGCGATGACGAACGGCCCTTCCTAGGGAGGCGTGAGCTTGTGCCGCCCTCGGGCGTCTTGTTGTAGTCGAAGCACCAAGTCGCCCACCTAGAGGTCTCGGGACCGAACCAATCGGGCGTGGTAGCGTCGCAGGGACTGTTGATACCGCGCCGAGTATAGTAAGGCCATGTCCCGAGCCTCTTCCAGCTAGTCCAGTGAGTCTTCTCGATTGGTTCGATTGCTTTGGTCGTCGTACGCCCTCGTCCTCGGGGAACCGTATTCTAAGTCTGTGGGCAAGATGGCCTCGGCCCCATAGACTAGAAAGAACGGTGTAAAGCCCGTGGCTCGGCTCGGCGTTGTCCTCAGACTCCAGACCACCGAGGGGAGTTCCTTCATCCATCGCCTGCCGAACTTGTTGAGGTCGTTGTAGATCTGTGGCTTGAGTCCTTGCAGAATCATGTCGTTGGCACGTTCTACCTGCCCATTCGTCATGGGGTGAGCCACGGCGGCCCAGTCCACCCGGATGTGGTGATCCTCGCAGAAGTCCAGAAACTTTCTGCCAGTGAACTGGGTGCCGTTGTCGGTGATGATGGAGTTCGGGACCCCGAAGCGATGGATGATGTTGGTGAAGAACGCCACCGCCTGTTCGGACCTGATGCTGTTTAGGGGTCGGACCTCGATCCACTTGGAGAATTTGTCGACGGCGACCAGCAGATGCGTGTAGCCCCCGGGTGCCTTCTGCAAGGGACCGACGAGGTCCAGACCCCACACAGCAAACGGCTAGGTGATGGGTATTGTTTGTAGAGCCTGAGCGGGTAGGTGCGTTTGACTTACATAGAATTGACATCCTTGGCAGGTGCGGACAATTCTAGTGGCGTCGGCCACCGCGGTCGGCCAGTAGAAACCTTGTCGGAAAGCGTTTCCAACAAGGGCTCGAGACGCTGCGTGATGACCGCAAGCCCCCGAGTGTATTTCTTGTAATAACTTTTGGCCTTCGGCGATGGATATGCATCGCTGGAGGATGCCTGAGAGGCTGCGGTGGTAGAGCTCCTTCCCGTCACCCAGCAAGACGAATGACTTGGCGCGCCGCGCCAGTCGCCGAGCTTCGGCTCGGTCGAGGGGCAGCTCTCCTCGGTGGAGATATTGCAGGTACGGGGTCTGCCAGTCTCGATTAGGCGGGGCCCCATTCCGCTCTTCCTCGATGCGCAGTGCCTCACCCTCGGGGGCTGAGGGTGCCTCGGGCTGGGCCGAGGCCTTCTCGGGCTCGGGCGTGTCGTCGGTCTTGATTGAGGGTTGATGTAGGTCTCGGGAGGAGACGTCCGGGGGAACCGTTGTCCGCCCCGAGGCTATCTTAGCCAGCTCGTCCGCAGTCTCGTTGTATCGTCGGACGATGTGGTTGAGCTCGAGCCCGTAGAACTTGTCCTCCAGGCGCCGAACCTCGTTGCAGTAGGCTTCCATCTTCGGGTCGCGGCAGTGGGAGTTCTTCATGACTTGGTCGATGACAAGCTGCGAGTCACCGCGAGCGTCGAGGCATCGGACCCCTAGCTCGATGGCGATGCGCAACCCGTTGACCAGGGCCTCGTACTCAGCCACGTTGTTGGATGCCAGGAAATGGAGGCGCAGCATGTAGTGGAGGTGCTTCCCGAGGGGCGAGATGAAGAGCAGGCCCGCGCCTGCCCCTGTTTTCATCAGCGACCCGTCGAAAAACATGGTCCAGAGTTCCGGTTGGATCGGAGCTGTCGGGAGCTGGGTGTCGACCCATTCAGCCACAAAGTCCGCCAGGACTTGGGACTTGATGGCCTTCCGAGGGGCGAACGAGATCGTCTCGCCCATGATTTCCACCGCCCACTTTGCAATCCTACCCGAGGCCTCTCAGCACTGGATGATCTCCCCCAGGGGGAAGGATGACACCACAGTCACCGGATGAGACTCGAAGTAGTGTCGCAACTTCCGCGGCGTCAGAATCACCGCGTACAGCAGCTTCTGAATTTGTGGGTAGCGGATCTTGGTCTCGGACAGCACCTCACTAATGAAGTAGACCGGCCTCTGGACGGGCAATGCATGCCCTTCTTCTCGTCTCTCAACCACGATCGCGGCACTGACCACCTGAGTGGTAGCGGCGACGTAGATCAAGAGGGCTTCTCCGGCAGCGGGGGGCACCAGGATGGGTGCGTTCGTAAGGAGCGCCTTCAGGTTCCCGAGGGCTTCCTCGGCCTCGGAGGTCCAAGTGAAGGACTCGGTCTTCCTTAAGAGGCGGTACAGAGGTAGGCCTCTTTCGCCGAGGCGCGAGATGAAGCAGCTCAGAGCCGCAAGGCATCCCATGACCCTCTGTACGCCTTTCAAGTCCTTGATGGGCCTCATGTTGGTGATGGCTGCGATTTTCTCTGGGTTGGCCTCGATGCCCCGCTCGGAGACAATGAACCCCAAGAGCATGCCTCGGGGGACTCCGAAGACGCACTTCTCGGGATTGAGTTTTACGCCTTTCGCCTTGAGACACCGGAATGTCATTTCAAGTTCGGAGAGGAGGTCGAAGGCTTTCCTCGTCTTGACTACGATGTCATCAACGTAAGCCTCGACCGTTCGACCAATGTGCTCTCCGAACACATGGTTCATGCACCTTTGGTACGTCGCACCCGCATTCCTCAAACCAAATGGCATAGTAACGTAGCAGTACATGCCAAAAGGTGTGATGAAAGAAGTCGCGAGCTGGTCAGACTCTTTCATCCTGATTTGGTGATACCCTGAGTAGGCATCGAGGAAAGACAGGGTTTCGCACCCAGCAGTGGAATCCACGATTTGATCGATGCGAGGCAGAGGGTAGGGAACCTTCGGACATGCTTTGTTTAGACCAGTGTAGTCTACACACATCCGCCATTTCCCTCATTTCTTTCTCACAAGCACAGGGTTGGCAAGCCATTTGGGATGGAATACCTCTTTGATGAACCCTGCGGCCATCAGCTTGTGGATCTCCTCGCGTATGGCTCTGCGCTTTTCTTCGTCGAATCGGCGCAGAGGCTGCTTCACAGGTCGGGCTCCAGCTCGGATATCCAGCGAGTGCTCGGCGACATCCCTCGGTATGCCAGGCATGTTCGAGGGACTCCACGCAAATACTTCGGCGTTCGCACGGATAAAGTCGACGAGCACTGCTTCCTATTTGGGGTCGAGCTCGGAGCCGATTCGTATCTGCTTGGAGGCGTCGTTGCTGGGGTCGAGAGGGACGGACTTAACCATCTCTGCTGGCTCGAAGTTGTCGGCATGGCGCTTCACGTCTAGCGCCTCCTTGGAGAGGCTCTCCAGGTCAGCGATGAGGGCCTCGGATTCGGCGAGGGCCTCGACGTACTCCACTCACTCCACGTTGCATTCGTACGCGTGTCAGTACGTGGGGCCAACGGTGATGACCCCGTTGGGGCCTGGCATTTTAAGCTTGAGGTAGGTGTAGTTGGGGACGGCCATGAACTTGGCGTAGCATGGCCTCCCCAGTACTGCGTGGTAGGTTCCTCGGAACCCGACCACCTCGAACGTGAGGGTTTCCCTTCGGAAGATGGAGGGAGTCCCGAAGCAGACAGGCAGATCGAGTTGTCCGAGGGGTTGGACGCGTTCCCGGGGATGATCCCGTGAAAAGGCACCGCGCCCGTCCGGATCGAGGACAGATCGATCTGCAGGAGCCCGAGGATCTCGGCGTAGATGATGTTGAGGCTGCTGCCTCTGTCCATGAGGACCTTGGTGAGCCTGACATTGCCGATGACGGGGTCGACAACGAGCGGATATTTCCCCGGGCTCGGCACGCGGTCGGGGTGGTCGCCCTGGTCGAAGGTGATGGGCTTGTCAGACCAGTCTAGGTAAACTGGCGCCGCCACCTTTACCGAGCAGACCTCCCGACGCTCTTGCTTGCGGTGCCGAGCCGAGGCGTTCGCCACTTGCCCAACGTAGATCATGAAGCAGTCGTGGACCTCGGGAAACTCCTCTACCTTGTGATCCTCCTTCTTGTCGTTGTTGTGGGCCCTGCCACCCTTCACAGGTGGCCCGGCCTTGTGAAAGTGGTGCCGAAGCATGACACACTCCTCAAGGGTGTGCTTTACGGGCCCCTGATGATAGGGGCACGACTCCTTGAGCATCTTGTCGAAGAGATTGGCACCTCCGGGTGGTTTCCGAGGGTTCTTGTACTTAGCGGCGGCGATAAGGTCCACGTCGGCGGCGTCGCGTTTCGCTTGCGACTTCTTCTTGCCCTTCTTCTTGGTGCCGTGCTGAGTGGACGCCTCAGGGACGTCTTCCGGCTGGCATCCCTAGGGCTGCTTGTCCTTCCGGAAGATGGCCTCAACCGCCTCCTGGCCAGAGGCGAACTTGGTGGCGATGTCCATCAGCTCTCTCGCCCTGGTGGGGGTCTTGCGACCTAGCTTGCTCACCAGGTCGCGGCATGTGGTGCCGGCGAGGAACGCGCCGATGACGTTCGAGTCGGTGACGTTGGGCAGCTCGGTGCGCTGCTTCAAGAATCGCCGGATGTAGTTCCGGAGAGACTCTCCCGGCTGATGGCGGCAGCTTCGGAGATCCCAGGAGTTTCCAGGGTGTACGTACGTGCCCTGGAAGTTGCCGGCGAAGGCTTGGACTAGGTCGTCCCAGTTGGAGATCTGCCCCGGAGGCAGATGCTCCAGCCAGGCTCGAGCGGTGTCGGAGAGGAACAGGGGGAGGTTGCGGATGATGAGGTTGTCATCGTCCGTTCCACCCAGCTGGCAGGCCAGTCGGTAGTCCACGAGCCACAGTTCTGGCCTCGTCTCCCCCGAGTACTTTGTGATGGTAGTCGGGGTTCGGAACCGGGTCGGGAACGGCGCCCGCCGTATGGCCCGGCTGAAAGCCTGCGAACCGGGTGGTTCGGGCGAGGGGCTCCGATCCACCCCACTGTCGTAGCGTCCCCCACGCCTGGGGTGGTAGCCTCGACGCACCCTCTCGTCGAGGTGAGCTCGACGGTTGCGGTGGTGGTGCTCGTTGCCGAGGCGACCCAGGGCCGCAGGCGCCGTGTTGCGCGTGCGCCCGGTGCGGACCGAGGCTTCCCGCATAAATCGGGAAGTCGTGGCGTGATGCTCCGAGGGGTACCCCTGCCTTCGGGAGGCAGAGCTTTCGGCCTGTCAGACCGCGGCATCCTCCAGGAGATTCTTGAGCTCTCCCTGGATACGCCGCCCTTCGGTGGTCGATGGTTCTGGCATCGCGCGGAGTAGTATGGCCGCTGCAGCCAGGTTCTGGCCGACCCCACTGGAAGCCGGTGGCGGCCTTGCCCTGACGTCGTCGGCAATGCGGTGCTGGATGCCCTAGGGTAGATGACGCGCTTCTCCGGCCGGAGCTTGGTCTGCCCATTCCTGCCCGATGTTTCGCCGGAACTGCTCAAGTGTTCCTGCTCCCTCGTCGAGCTTGGCCTGCATCTCGCGGATTTGCTCGAGTTGTGCGTCCTGACCCCCCGCAGGGACTGGGACCACAGCTAGCTCCTGAAGGATGTCAACGCGAGGCGCAGGCCTAAGGGGATCGCCGCTCTCCGGCATACCAAGATGGTTACCTTCACCGGGACCCCCCTAGATCGACGTGGAAACATTCACGACTTGGGCCGTAGTCCTCGTCGCCGAAGCTGCGGCTACCATCGGAACAATCGGAGAGGCAGTAGTCGCATGCGGTCATGAAGTCCCGCATGGCACTAGGGTTACCGAACCCGGAGAAATCCCAACAAAAGTCGGGCTCGTCATCTTCCTCGGAACTTGAGGGTCCGTAGGTCGAGACGGCCGTCAGTCTGTCCCAGGGCGACCGCATACGGTACCCCGGAGGGTTGGTACATGCCTCTATGAAGGCTTCCACCAAAGCGAGGTCGCTTGGTGGATCGAAGCTGAATCCAAAAGGCACGAGATGGGAATCGGTCGGTACCTCTTGGTCGACGGGTGGTGACGAAGTCGCGTCGGGGGCGGACTGCACCGTTGTCTCAGGTACAAGGGCGACGCCCAGCAAGTCCTTCGCGAGCGTGCTGGCGTCGTTCGTCTGCTTGGGGTTGGCGTGTTGCGGGGAAACGATGCTCGTCTTCGTCTCAGACGCAAGGTCGAAGCCCGGCGTGTCCCCCGCTGGGGCGCCGGCGCCGTCGACTTGCTCGACAGCCGACGAGGTGCCGCCTCGTGCTTGGCCATGGTTGCCCCGCCTCCTCCTCCGTCGGCGGGGGAGGTGACGGGACAATCCCGAATGTTGTTCTTCCGCCACGTGGGGAAGACGTCGTCGATTCCGCCGCCGGCAGGCGGGCTGACGGCCGCCATTGTCGCTGTCGCGCGGCGGAGTAAGGAGTATCATGTCGTAGCTGCCGTCGAGGGACATGAACTCAAGACTTCCGAAACGGAGCACCGTCCCGGGCTGGAAAGGTTGCTGGAGACTACCCATCTGGAGCTTGACGAGAAGCTGTTCGTCAACACGCAGCAGGCCCCTACCTGGCGCGCCAACTGTCGGCGTTTCGACCCCGGGGGGTTCCCTGGACCGACGAGTGAATTGTCGCTGTGTGTCCCAGCCCAGATGGGTCGGCGCGAGACGGAGCATGAAGGGGGGAAGAAACAGGCAAAGGGGAAACCCGCGGCCTTCGTGTTGCCCTGCGCCCAGGTCGGGTGCGCTTGCAGTAGGGGGTTACAAGCGTTCGCGTGGGAGAGCCTTATGCGCTGGCCCGTTCTCCCGCGCGGCCAACCTCCTCGTACGAGAGCCCTGGACCTTCCTTTTATAGGCGTAAGGAGAGGGTCCAGGTGTACAATGGGGGGTGTAGCAGTGTGTTAACGTGTCTAGCAGAGAGAGCTAGAGCCCTAAGTACATGCCGTCGTGACAGTTGGAGAGATTTTGGCACCCTGTTCATGTGATGTTGTGGCCGTCGGAGGAGAGCTGGAGCCCTGCGGAAGGACAGCTGTCGGGGCTGTCGAATCCTTGCTGACGTCTCCTTGATTCCGTAAGGGGCTGAGAGCCGCCATCGTCATGGAGCACGCGGGGCGCCATTATTACTTGTTTACCGGGGCGAGCCGGATGGGACGCCGGTCTTGTTCCCCGTAGCCTGAGCTAGCTAGGGGTAGGGTAATGATGTCCTTCCTTGTGACGTGGCGGGTCCGAGCCCGAGGTCGGTCGAGGCGAAGGCTCCTCCGAGGTCGAGGCTGAGTCCGAGCCCTAGGGTCGGGCGAGGCGGAGTTCGTCTTCCGAGGTCGAGGTTGAGTCCGAGCCCTGGGTCGGGCGAGGCGGAGACCGTCTTCCGAGGCCGAGGCTGTGTCCGAGCACTGGGGTCGGGCGAGGCAGAGTCCGTCGTCCATCGTTGAGTCCGAGCGCTGGGGTCGGGCGAGGCGGAGCTTCTTATGGCGCCCGAGGCTGGACTTAGCTGCTGTCAGCCTCACTCTGTCGAGTGGCACAACAGTCGGAGCGACGCAGGCGGCGCTGTTTTCTTGTCAGGTCGGTCAGTGGAGCGGCGAAGTGACTGCGGTCACTTCGGCTCTGTCGACTGAAGAGCGCGCGTCAGGATAAGGTGTCAGGCGATCCTTTGCATTAAATGCTCCTGCGATACGGTCGGTTGGCGTGGCGATCTGGCCAAGGTTGCTTCTCTGCGAAGACTGGGCCTCGGGCAAGCCGAAGGTGTGTCCGTTGCTTGAGGGGGCCCTCGGGCGAGACATGAATCCTCCGAGGTCGGCTACCTTTGCCCGTGACTGGGCTCGGGCGAGGCGAGATCATGTCCCTTGAGTGGACTGAGCCTTGACCTTAATCGCGCCCATCAGGCCTTTGCAGCTTTGTGCTGATGGGGGTTACCAGCTGAGATTAGGAGTCTTGGGGGTACCCCTAATTATGGTCCCCGACAGTAGCCCTCGAGCCTCGAAGGGAGTGTTGATACTCGCTTGGAGGCTTTTGTCGCACTTTTTTGCAAGGGGACCGGCCTTTCTCGGTTGCGTTTCGTTCCGGTGGGTGCGCGCGAGCGCACCCGCCGGGTGTAGCCCCCGAGGCCTCGGAGGAGTGGTTTGACTCCTTCGAGGTCTTAGCGCGTTTCGTGATGCTTCGGTCGGTCTGGTTGTTCCCTCATGCGAACTGGCCGTAGCCCGGGTGCATAGTCGAGTCCCAAGTTCTCGGGCTGGTATGTTGACGCTGTCAACGGTTTGGCCGGAGCCGGGTTTGCGAGAGCAGCCCCCGAGCCTCCGCACAGAGCGAGAGGACGGTCAAGGACAGACTCGGCTTTTTTCATACGCCCCTGCGTCGCCTTTCCGCAAGGAGGGGGGGGGGGAAAGCGCCATGTTGCCCTCGGAGGGCGCCGAACATGGTGTCTCCAATGAGTTGCTAATGGGTAATCCGAGTGGACGCCCGTGCCCCATTCGTTAGGGGTTGGCTAGTGGCCCGGAGGCGCGCTCCAAAAGTACCTGCGGGTGATTCGCCGGACCCGGTCCCCTTTTGACGGGGTCCGAGGGCTCGATGCCTCCCTCAAGTGGGATTCTGTTACAAAATTGTTCCCGTCGGTCTTAGAAATGTCCTAGGGTACCTCGGGAGCGTAGCCCGAGCCTTGGTTATGTATCAAACGTACCCAGGGTCATCCCTCGCTCTGCGTGCTCTGAGGCGGCTGTCAGAACCCTTCGGGGGCCAGCCTACGAACCCCTGATCAGTAGTGGGCACGGAGCCCGAGTGGCCTGAGGCGGCCGTTGAACCCTTCCGAGGGGCCAGCCTTCGAACCTCTGACCAGTAGTGGGCGCGGAGCCCGAGTGCTCTGAGGCGGCTGTTGAAACCTTCCGAGGGGCCAGCCTTCAAACCTCTGATCAGTAGGGGGGCTCGGGGCTCGCTTCCTTTGCGGAGAAGGATCCCTTTCGGAGTATCCCCTTTCCCGGTCCCTGTAGCAAGAGAGAGAAAGAGGAAGTGGAAAAGGATACGGAATCGAATGACGTGGCACACCTTTTTTTGACGCGGTCATTATGGCGGAGGTGAAGCATCGCCTGCTTCGCCTGCCAAAGGTGCCGCCTGTCCTGCCGCAGAGTTAATGCGACGGGACGAGTGGTTCATGGGGCAGCCGTTGTGCGTGCGCGAGCTGTTCGAGGAACGGGCGTCTCGCTTTGAGTTTTGAATCTCGCGGCGGGTTCGGGCGAAGTGTTGAACGGGTCTCGCCTGGGCCTTTATATATTCGGGAGAGGGACTGGTGACGGTTCTTTACTCTGCTGCTCGCGTCCCACTTAGGTTTTCGCAACCCGAGGGAATAGCTAGAGAAAGAAAACCGCGCACCTCGTCCTCTCCGCCGCCACCTCTTCTGCTTGGTGATGGCCGACCGGGTGACCGTTGTTTCGCCACGCGACCCGTGGCCTTTCTCCACCGTCACGGCGGATGATCTGGAGGCCCTTGTTGCTGAAGGTTTGCTTCGCCCTCTCTCTGGTGACTCGTAGCCGGAGTGGATGGCCCCTCCGAGCGGAGCTACCCCGTCCCCGCCGCCGGGGTATGTGCTGAGCTTCATCTCCTTTCACGAGCGGGGGTTCGGAGTGCCGGCAAGCCGTTTTATGCGGGCGATTCTGCACGTCTACGAGGTGGAGCAACACAATCTCAGTCCCAACTCCATCTCGCAAGCAACCATCTTCGCGGCGGTTTGAGAAGGATATTTGGGGATTGCCCCCCACTGGGACCTGTGGACCCATCTCTTCTCCGCGGAGCTTTTTGCCTCGTCGACGAGGGAAAGAAGAGTTCGCATGGCGGTGCGGGCCGGTGGCTGCATCCTCTAGTTGAGGCAGGCGAAGGCGCTACAGTACATCCCTGCCATCCTCGCGTCTTCGAACAAAGGGTGGCAGCGCCGGTGGTTTTATCTCCGAAATGATGACGGGAGGCTCCCGTCGTTTTCTCAACGAGTGGTGACCGCTGCCAGCGAGAACTGGCGCTACGGGGCCCCGCGCGAGAGACAGAAGAATCTCCAGCCCCTTTTGAAGGCCTTGGAGGAGCTACGAGAAAGAGGGCTCACTGCCGCGGGGGTGGTTGCCGCCATTCATCGTCGGAGGGTGCTCCCCTTGACGGAGCGGCGGCTGCCGCTTTGGGAGATGACGCCGGGGGTCGACTTGGAGGGTTTGCGGATGTCCTCGGATCCCCTTCCCGTCGACGACCTCCACAGGCGGGTAGCCGGCACGGTAGGGAAGTTAGACACCGACGCCTTTTCCCAGCTCTCGATGTGTCCCGATCGCGGGTGTGTGTCCCTGGTGAGTGTCCGCTCCTTCTTTCTTCTTGTGACGGATTGCCCTTGGTTCTCACAGCCGAGACTTTTTGTCCGTCTCCAGGAGGTGGGGTTTCACAAGCCTTCCCTGCCACCGGTCCCGGAGGACGCGGTGGACCGAGCTGCGCGGAGGGTCGCCGCGGAGAAGAGGAAGGAGAAGAAGGACGCGAAGAAGGCTCGGGCCCGCGAGCGGATGCGGGCTCGGGACGCCTTGGAAAGGCTTCATCGTCGGCAGGAGAGGGATGGGCTCCCGAGGGAGCCGTCGCCGGAGACGCCTGATGACGACGACGACGATGAAGACGATGATGAAGATGACGACATGGCTGCCCGCCTCGGCCTCAGCCCGGATCTGAGGCTGGGCCAGGGGTCGTCGAGCCAGCCCCCGAGCGGGATGGCGCCGTCGGTATCCGGGGCCGGGACATTGGGGTCCCGATCTGAAGAACGGGGGCAGGCCGAGGGGGTACTTGACCCCTTGGCCGAGGTAGTTGAGGTGACCCCGGGGAGTCAGGCCGAGCTGCCTGTTGCCCAAGAACCGTTGCCTGTGCCGGCTGCGCAGAAGGGCGATCCTCTGGTCGTCATGGCTGCGCCTGGGCAATCCGTCCCTCTGGTGCCTCGGGCGCCCAAGGCAAGGATGGTGCCGAAGCCGGCAGCGGGGCTGACCTCGGTGGTACCTTCGGGGATCAAAGCTTGAGAGACCTCCCCACAGGCACGATTGATCATGGCCCGGAGTGGGTAAGTATCTGAGGATATCTTCATCCTGGCTCCTCCTTCGTGTGTCCTGATCCTGCTCTTCCTTTTCTTCCCAACAAACGGAGGCATGGTTCGACCGGTCTGGCTCCCCGGAAGGTCCTCAAGACGGCGCCGGCTTCTGCGGCCAGTGCCGCACCAGGCCTTGCCGGCCAGCTAGCCTTCTCACAAGATGCCCCAAAACGGGGGGCCCAGGCGACACAAGTTGCCGTGGGGCGAGCTCCAGAGGCCGACTCTTCCGTCGAGGCGGCCGTCGTGCCGAGGGAGGCTGCTGGCGCGGTTGCGGCCTCGAGCCCACCAGGCGCGTTGCCGGTGCTGGCACCGGCTTCTGCCGAGGTGGTTGTCGTTCTGGCCGTGGAGCCACCCGTCGCCGCCGACGCTGAGATGGCCGACGCATCGCTACTTGGTGCCTCGGAGGAGGGGGCGCGGAACCGCGACCCGTCCTGGGGAGCGACAACCTCGTCCCCGCGCGGCGCAGTCTCGACGGGCGGCGTCAGTCGCTCCGGTTCTGGACCAGTGGGGCTTCGGATCCCCTCTTCGTTCTTGACGATGAGCGAGAGGAGCAGTCTTGGGACGGGCTTCGTGAGTGTGCCGAGGCAACGGTGGGGTCGCTTCGGTCGACCTTGGAGGTCCTCTGCAGGGACGTTCCCAAGATCCTCCAGGTAATGATTTCAAGCATACCTTTCACGTGATCAAGGCATTCTTTGTGACGCCCTGCTTCCTTTCCTTAGGATCTGACGGATCTGAGCGTCGCCAAGTCGTCGTTCATCCGCCGCGAGGCCGATGTCTGGGGTTCGCTGCGGTCCCTGAGGACCACGCTTACCGGGGCTACCGAGCGCCTCTCCCAACGGAGCGCCGAGGTGGCGGACCTTCGGTTGCTCTGTGTCGATCTGGGAGCAGAGGCATCGGCGACACGCGCAGAGGCGCAGCGGCAGCAGTTGGAGCTTGACCAGGTCATCGGCGAGCGGGATCAATCTCGGGGCCGGGCCGCCGAGGCTGAAAGCCGGGCTGAGGCTCTTGGAGTCCAGTTAGCCGAGGCATCTGCTCGGGCCGGAGCCCTTGCGACAGACCTAGTTGTGGCCCAAGTCGCATCCTTGGAGCAGCGTGCCCGGGCCAAAGGTATGTCTTGGCTGTTTTAAGATTTTGATTCAGCTTCATTCCTCAACTCATGTTTGAAGTCTTCTGCTTTGGCTGTTTGCAGAGCTCGAGTCTGCCCTTGATGAGTCCACCAAGGCACTTGCCCAGGCGGCCGAGCAGAGGGAGGCCGACCACGCGGCCATGTCCGAGGCCATCTCGGCCTTCTGCCGGGTCTTTGGTTTCGACAACGTCCCCTCGGGAAGCTCCCCTCAGAGTCGCCTGCAGGCCTTGGGTGACCACGCGCGCGGCAGACTCCGCGAGGCGCTGCATCACGGCGTCAGGCGGGCCTTCGCCGTGCTCGCTTCCCACTACGACGTGGATCTGGAGCGGGTCAGCGAGGGGTATTGCCTTCCCGACGAAGATGAAGCTGCACTGGCCGAAGTCCAGAGGCTTGACGCGGCCGCCACGGGCCCAACCGCGGTGCTGGCGACCACCATCGAAGCAGAGATCCTTCTGCTTGCGCCGTCGTCCGAGGCAGGGGCGGATCTCGCCGAGGGTGGGGACGAAGCCGAGGGCGCGACTCCTTCTCCGGGCGATGCCTGATTCTGCCGGAGCAGTTTATTTTGAATACATATGTGTCTTTTGCGGCCGCCGAGGCCCGAACACTTTATCATCGTAATATAAGGTTGTGTTCCTCTTCCTCCTGTTTTGCGTATCCGGACTCGTTCGTCAGTAGCAGGATTGCTTACCCAAGTAAGAGTTATTTTTCGTGGTAGGCGACGAGTGAGGTATTCGTATCCTAGAGGCGTAGGAATCCCTCGGCTCGGTCGGCCTTGCCACTTACATGCACCCTTATTCGTTTCTTGGGGTCCTGTTACTGATATAGCTGGGAGACGCAAAAGTCGTTTTGATGGAAGACTTTTTTCGAGGAGAATTTTGACGCAGAGGGGGTTCGCCCCTTCTAGCCCCCGAGGGAGGGTCGGGCTTTGCCGAGGCAAGGCTGACCCTTCCTTGATGGTTAGACTTCATATGTAAACGAGGTATATGAACGGCTTGAAAACATCTTAGGGGTAGAAGCGACGTAGCTGTCGGATGTTTCAAGCGTTGTTGTAGACCTCGCCTTGACTGTTGGCCAGCTTGTACGTCCCGGGCTTCAAAACCTTGGCGATGACGAACGACCCTTCCCAGGGAGGCATGAGCTTGTGCCGCCCTCGGGCGATTTGTTGTAGTCGAAGCACCAAGTCGCCCACCTGGAGGTCTCGGGACCGAACCCCTCGGGCGTGGTAGCGTCGTAGGGACTATTGATACCGCGCCGAGTGTAGTAAGGCCATGTCCCGAGCCTCTTCCAGCTGGTCCAGTGAGTCTTCTCGGTTGGTTCGATTGCTTTGGTCGTCGTACGCCCTCGTCCTCGGGGAACCGTATTCTAAGTCTGTGGGCAAGATGGCCTCGGCCCAATAGACTAGAAAGAACGGTGTAAAGCCCGTGGCTCGGCTCGGCGTTGTCCTCAGACTCTAGACCACCGAGAGGAGTTCCTTCATCCATCGCCTGCCGAACTTGTTGAGGTCGTTGTAGATCTGTGGCTTGAGTCCTTGCAGAATCATGCCGTTGGCACGTTCTACCTGCCCATTCGTCATGGGGTGAGCCACGGCGGCCCAGTCCACCCAGATGTGGTGATCCTCGCAGAAGTCCAGAAACTTTCTACCAGTGAACTGGGTGCCATTGTCGGTGATGATGGAG
Source organism: Zea mays (assembly GCF_902167145.1). Taxonomy (NCBI): domain Eukaryota; kingdom Viridiplantae; phylum Streptophyta; class Magnoliopsida; order Poales; family Poaceae; genus Zea; species Zea mays. The sequence goes on along the minus strand of NC_050099.1, from coordinate 44,390,903 downwards.
TTTGGGACCCCAAAGCGATGGATGATGTTGGTGAAGAACGCCACCGCCTGTTCGGACCTGATGCTGTTTAGGGGTCGGACCTCGATCCACTTGGAGAATTTGTCGATGGCGACCAGCAGGTGCGTGTAGCCCCCGGGTGCCTTCTGCAAGGGACCGACGAGGTCCAGACCCCACACAGCAAACGACTAGGTGATGGGTATTGTTTGCAGAGCCTGAGCGGGTAGGTGCATTTGCCTTACGTAGAATTGACACCCTTGGCAGGTGCAGACAATTCTAGTGGCGTCGGCCACCGCGGTCGGCCAATAGAAACCTTGTCGGAAAGCGTTTCCAACAAGGGCTCGAGGCGCTGCGTGATGACCGCAAGCCCCCGAGTGTATTTCTTGTAATAACTCCTGGCCTTCAGCGATGGATATGCATCGCTGGAGGATGCCTGAGGGGCTGCGGTGGTAGAGCTCCTTCCCGTCACCCAGCAAGACGAATGACTTGGCGCGCCGCGCCAGTCGCCGAGCTTCGGCTCGGTCGAGGGGCAGCTCTCCTCGGTGGAGATATTGCAGGTACGGGGTCTGCCAGTCTCGATTAGGTGGGACCCCATTCTGCTCTTCCTCGACGCGCAGTGCCTCACCCTCGGGGGCTGAGGGTGCCTCGGGCTGAGCCGAGGGTGCCTCGGGCTAGGCCGAGGCCTTCTCGTGCTCGGGCGTGTCGTCGGTCTTGACTGAGGGTTGATGTAGGTCTCGGGAGGAGACGTCCGGGGGAACCGTTGTCCGCCCCGAGGCTATCTTAGCCAGCTCGTCCGTAGTCTCGTTGTATCGTCGGCCGATGTGGTTGAGCTCGAGCCCGTAGAACTTGTCCTCCAGGCGCCGAACCTCGTTGTAGTAGGCTTCCATCTTCGGGTCGCGGCAGTGGGAGTTCTTCATGACTTGGTCGATGACAAGCTGCGAGTCACCGCGAGCGTCGAGGCGTCAGACCCCTAGCTCGATGGCGATGTGCAACCCGTTGACCAGGGCCTCGTACTCAGCCACGTTGTTGGATGCCGGGAAATGGAGGCGCAACACGTAGCGGAGGTGCTTCCCGAGGGGCGAGATGAAGAGCAGGCCCGCGCCTGCCCCTGTTTTCATCAGCGACCCGTCGAAAAACATGGTCCAGAGTTCCGGTTGAATCGGAGCTGTCGGGAGCTGGGTGTCGACCCATTCAGCCACAAATTCTGCCAGGACTTGGGACTTGATGGCCTTCCGAGGGGCGAACGAGATTGTCTCGCCCATGATTTCCACCGCCCACTTTGCAATCCTACCCGAGGCCTCTCGGCACTGGATGATCTCCGCCAGGGGGAAGGATGACACCACAGTCACCGGATGAGACTCGAAGTAGTGTCGCAACTTCCGCCGCGTCAGAACCACCGCGTACAGCAGCTTCTAAATTTGTGGGTAGCGGATCTTGGTCTAGGACAGCACCTCACTAATGAAGTAGACCGGCCTCTGGACGGGCAATGCATGCCCTTCTTCTCGTCTCTCAACCACGATCGCGACGCTAACCACCTGAGTGGTAGCGGCGACGTAGATCAAGAGGGCTTCTCCGGCATCGGGGGGCACCAGGATGGGTGTGTTCGTAAGGAGCGCCTTCAGGTTCCCAAGGGCTTCCTCGGCCTCGGGGGTCCAAGTGAAGGACTCGGTCTTCCTTAAGAGGCGGTACAGAGGTAGGCCTCTTTCGCCGAGGCGCGAGATGAAGCGGCTCAGGGCCGCAAGGCATCCCATGACCCTCTGTACGCCTTTCAAGTCCTTGATGGGCCTCATGTTGGTGATGGCTGCGATTTTCTCCGGGTTGGCCTCGATGCCCCGCTCGGAGACAATGAACCCCAAGAGCATGCCTCGGGGGACTCCGAAGACGCACTTCTCGGGATTGAGTTTTATGTCTTTCGCCTTGAGACACCGGAATGTCGTTTCAAGGTCGGAGAGGAGGTCGGAGGCTTTCCTCGTCTTGACTATGATGTCATCGACGTAAGCCTCGACCGTTCGACCAATGTGCTCTCCGAACACGTGGTTCATGCACCTTTGGTACGTCGCACCCGCATTCCTCAAACCAAATGGCATAGTAACGTAGCAGTACATGCCAAAAGGTGTGATGAAAGAAGTCACGAGCTGGTCAGACTCTTTCATCCTGATTTGGTGATACCCTGAGTAGGCATCGAGGAAAGACAGGGTTTTGCACCCAGCAGTGGAATCCACGATTTGATCGATGCGAGGCAGAGGGTAGGGAACCTTCGGACATGCTTTGTTTAGACCAGTGTAGTCTACACACATCCGCCATTTCCCTCATTTCTTTCTCACAAGCACAGGGTTGGCAAGCCATTCGGGATGGAATACCTCTTTGATGAACCCTGCGGCCATCAGCTTGTGGATCTCCTCGCCTATGGCTCTGCGCTTTTCTTCGTCGAATTGGCGCAGAGGCTGCTTCACGGGTCGGGCTCCAGCTCGGATATCCAGCGAGTGCTCGGCGACATCCCTCGGTATGCCAGGCATGTCCGAGGTACTCCACGCAAAGACTTCGGCGTTCGCGCGGAGAAAGTCGACGAGCATTGCTTCCTATTTGGGGTCGAGCTCGGAGCCGATCCGTATCTGCTTGGAGGCGTCGTTGCTGGGGTCGAGAGGGACGGACTTAACCGTCTCTGCTGGCTCGAAGTTGTCGGCATGGCGCTTCACGTCTAGCGCCTCCTTGGAGAGGCTCTCCAGGTCAGCGATGAGGGCCTCGGATTCGGCGAGGGCCTCGGCGTACTCCACGCACTCCACGTTGCATTCGTACGCGTGTCGGTACGTGGGGCCGACGGTGATGACCCCGTTGGGGCCCGGCATTTTGAGCTTGAGGTAGGTGTAGTTGGGGACGACCATGAACTTGGCGTAGCATGGCCTCCCCAGTACTGCGTGGTAGGTTCCTTGGAACCCGACCACCTCGAACGTGAGGGTTTCCCTTCGGAAGTTGGAGGGAGTCCCGAAGCAGACAGGCAGATCGAGTTGTCCGAGGGGTTGGACGCGTTTCCCGGGGATGATCCCGTGAAAAGGCACCGCGCCCGTCCGGATCGAGGACAGATCGATCTGTAGGAGCCCGAGGATCTCGGCGTAGATGATGTTGAGGCTGCTGCCTCCGTCCATGAGGACCTTGGTGAGCCTGACATTGCCGATGATGGGGTCGACAACGAGCGGATATTTCCCCGGGCTCGGCACGCGGTCGGGGTGGTCGCCCTGGTCGAAGGTGATGGGCTTGTCAGACCAGTCTAGGTAGACTGGCGCCGCCACCTTTACCGAGCAGACCTCCCGACGCTCTTGCTTGCGGTGCCGAGCCGAGGCGTTCGCCACTTGCCCACCGTAGATCATGAAGCAGTCGTGGACCTCGGGAAACTCCTCTACCTTGTGATCCTCCTTCTTGTCGTTGTTGTGGGCCCTGCCACCCTTCGTAGGTGGCCCGACCTTGTGAAAGTGGCGCCGAAGCATGACACACTCCTCAAGGGTGTGCTTTACGGGCCCCTGATGATAGGGGCACGGCTCCTTGAGCATCTTGTCGAAGAGATTGGCACCTCCGGGCGGTTTCCGAGGGTTCTTGTACTTAGCGGCGGCGATAAGGTCCGCGTCGGCGGCGTCGCGTTTCGCTTGCGACTTCTTCTTGCCCTTCTTCTTGGTGCCGCGCTGAGTGGACGCCTCGAGGACGTCTTCCGGCTGGCAGCCCTGGGGCTGCTTGTCCTTCCGGAAGATGGCCTCAACCGCCTCCTGGCCAGAGGCGAACTTGGTGGCGATGTCCATCAGCTCGCTCGCCCTAGTGGGGGTCTTGCGACCCAGCTTGCTCACCAGGTCGCGACAGGTGGTGCCGGCGAGGAACGCGCCGATGACGTTCGAGTCGGTGATGTTGGGCAGCTCGGTGCGCTGCTTCGAGAATCGCCGGATCTAGTCCCGGAGAGACTCTCCCGGCTGATGGCGGCAGCTTCAGAGATCCCAGGAGTTTCCAGGGCGTACGTACGTGCCCTGGAAGTTGCCGACGAAGGCTTGGACTAGGTCGTCCCAGTTGGAGATCTGCCCCGGAGGCAGATGCTCCAGCCAGGCTCGAGCGGTGTCGGAGAGGAACAGGGGGAGGTTGCGGATGATGAGGTTGTCATCGTCCGTTCTACCCAGCTGGCAGGCCAGTCGGTAGTCCACGAGCCACAGTTCCGGCCTCGTCTTCCCCGAGTACTTTGTGATGGTAGTCGGGGTTTGGAACCAGGTCGGGAACGGCGCCCGCCGTATGGCCCGGCTGAAAGCCTGCGGACCGGGTGGTTCGGGCGAGGGGCTCCGATCCTCCCCGCTGTCGTAGCGTCCCCCACGCCTGGGGTGGTAGCCTCGGCGCACCGTCTCGTCGAGGTGGGCTCGACGGTTGCGGTGGTGGTGCTCGTTGCCGAGGCGACCCAGGGCCGCAGGCGCCGTGTTGCGCGTGCGCCCGGTGCGGACCGAGGCTTCCCGCATAAATCAGGAAGTCGCGGCGCGATGCTCCGAGGGGTACCCCTGCCTTCGGGAGGCAGAGCTTTCGGCCCGTCGGACCGCGGCATCCTCCAGGAGATTCTTGAGCTCTCCCTGGATACGCCGCCCTTCGGTGGTCGATGGTTCCGGCATCGCGCGGAGCAGTATGGCCGCTGCAGCCAGGTTCTGGCCGACCCCACTGGAAGCCGGTGGCGGCCTTGCCCTGACGTTGTCGGCAATGCGGTGCTGGATGCCCTGGGGTAGATGACGCGCTTCTCCGGCCGGAGCTTGGTCTGCCCATTCCTGCCCGATGTTCCACCGGAACTGCTCAAGTGTTCCTGCTCCCTCATCGAGCCTGGCTTGCATCTCGCGGATTTGCTCGAGCTGTGCGTCCTGACCCCCCGTAGGGACTGGGACCACAGCTAGCTCCCGAAGGATGTCAATGCGAGGCGCAGGCCTAAGGGGATCGCCGCTCTCCGGCATACCAAGATGGTTGCCTTCGCCGGGACCCCCCTAGATTGACGTGGAAACATTCACGACTTGGGCCGTAGTCCTCGTCGCCGAAGCTGTGGCTACCATCGGAACAATCGAAGAGGCAGTAGTCGCATGCGGTCATGAAGTCTCGCATGGCACTAGGGTTACCGAACCCGGAGAAATCCCAACAAAAGTCGGCTCGTCATCTTCCTCGGAACTCGAGGGTCCGTAGGTCGAGACGGTCGTCAGTCTGTCCCAGGGCGACCGCATACGGTACCCCGGAGGGTTGGTACATGCCTCTATGAAGGCTTCCACCAAAGCGAGGTCGCTTGGTGGATCGAAGCTGAATCCAAAAGGCACGAGATGGGAATCGGTCGGTACCTCTTGGTCGACGGGCAGTGACGAAGTCGCGTCGGGGGCGGACTACACCGTTGTCTCAGGTACGAGGGCGACGCCCAGCAAGTCCTTCGCGAGCGTGCTGGCGTCGTTCGTCTGCTTGGGGTTGGCGTGTTGCGGGGAAACGACGCTCGTCTTCGTCTCAGACGCAAGGTCGAAGCCCGGCGTGTCCCCCGCTGGGGCGCCGACGCCGTCGACTTGCTCGACAGCCGATGAGGTGCCGCCTCCTGCTTGGCCATGGTTGCCCCGCCTCCTCCTCCGTCGGCGGGGGAGGTGACGGGACAAACCCGGATGTTGTTCTTCCGCCACGTGGGGAAGACGTCGTCGATTCCGCCGCCGGCGGGCGGGCTGACGGCCGCCATTGTCGCTGTCGCGCGGCGGAGGAAGGAGTATCATGTCGTAGCTGCCGTCGAGGGACATGAACTCAAGACTTCCGAAACGGAGCACCGTCCCGGGCTGGAAAGGTTGCTGGAGACTACCCATCTGGAGCTTGACGGGAAGCTGTTCGTCAACACGCAGCAGGCCCCTACCTGGCGCGCCAACTGTCGGCGTTTCGACCCTGGGGGGGTCCCTGGACCGACGAGTGAATTGTCGCCGCGTGTCCCAGCCCAGATGGGTCGGCACGAGACGGAGCACGAAGGGGGAAGAAACAGGCAAAGGGGAAACCCGCGGCCTTCGTGTTGCCCTGCGCCCAGGTCGGGTGCGCTTGCAGTAGGGGGTTACAAGCGTTCGCGTGGGAGAGCCTTATGCGCCGACCCGTTCTCCCGCGCGGCCAACCTCCTCATACGAGAGCCCTGGACCTTCCTTTTATAGGCGTAAGGAGAGGGTCCAGGTGTACAATGGGGGGTGTAGCAGTGTGCTAACATGTCTAGCAGAGAGAGCTAGAGCCCTAAGTACATGCCGTCGTGGCAGTCGGAGAGATTTTGGCACCCTGTTCATGTGATGTTGTGGCCGTCGGAGGAGAGCTAGAGCCCTGCGGAAGGACAGTTGTCGGGGCTGTTGAATCCTTGCTGACGTCTCCTTGCTTCCGTAAGGGGTTGAGAGCCGTTGTCGTCATGGAGCACGAGGGGCGCCATTATTACTTGTTTACCGGGGCGAGCCGGATGGGACGCCGGTCTTGTTCCCCGTAGCCTGAGCTAGCTAGGGGTAGGGTAATGATGGCCTTCCTTGTGACGTGGCGGGTCCGAGCCCGAGGTCGGTCGAGGCGAAGGCTCCTCCGAGGTCGAGGCTGAGTCCGAGCCCTAGGGTCGGGCGAGGCAGAGTTTGTCTTCCGAGGTCGAGGTTGAGTCCGAGCCCTGGGTCGGGCGAGGCGGAGACCGTCTTCCGAGGCTGAGGCTGTGTCCGAGCCCTGGGGTCGGGCGAGGCGGAGTCCGTCGTCCATCGTTGAGGTTGAGTCCGAGCCTTGGGGTCGGGCGAGGCGGAGCTTCCTATGGCGCCCGTGGCTGGACTTAGCTGCTGTCAGCCTCACTCTGTCGAGTGGCACAGCAGTCGGAGCGACGCAGGCGGCGCTGTTTTCTTGTCAGGTCGGTCAGTGGAGCGGCGAAGTGACTGCGGTCACTTCGGCTCTGTCGACTGAAGAGCACGCGTCAGGATAAGGTGTCAGGCGATCCTTTGCATTAAGTGCTCCTGCGATACGGTCGGTTGGCGTGGTGATCTGGCCAAGGTTGCTTCTTTGCGAAGACTGGGCCTCGGGCGAGCCGAAGGTGTGCCCGTTGCTTGAGGGGGCCCTCGGGCGAGACGTGAATCCTCCGGGGTCGGCTGCCTTTGCCCGAGGCTGGGCTCGGGCGAGGCGAGATCGTGTCCCTTGAGTGGACTGAGCCTTGACCTTAATCGCGCCCATCAGGCCTTTGCAGCTTTGTGCTGATGGGGGTTACCAGCTGAGATTAGGAGTCTTAGGGGTACCCCTAATTATGGTCCCCGATAGCTTTGGAAGAGATGTAGTAGATATTTTTATTGTAACAGATATTGACATAAATACACATGTGGTGTAGTGGTAGCTATGAGCATATTTGCTTGAGAGGTCACAGCACTTGGCTTTGTGGGTAGAAGGAATGGAAAGCCTACCCCGTACCGCCTTAATACCCCTGCGCACGTTACTAGCCTGAATTTAAATACCTGATCAATTGATTGCTATTTGAGTTTACTTTGTTGAGAGTCGATCGTGCAAGGTGTCGGCAACGGTATCACATTACTAGTATATAACAAATTAACTGCACCGACATGATGCCAGTGAAGACAATTTCGACAGCAGACCAGCCACATGGAAACAAAATATAAAAAGCAGCCGATCTTTTTAAAAATAGTGAGTAGCTACAGCAATTTTCAAGAGCACGGGACATACACGCACATGTATAGAGTGACGATTAAATAATAATGGCATATGGACCTAACAATTAAAGCAAATTTAAATTGCTAGGCAACCTAAACTCTAAACTCTATGTACCAGTAAAATCACATTCCAAAGAAGGCCTAAACTTTGAAGTACTAGCTAGATAAGTACCTCATCCGGTTTCCTATTAGTTATCGTTTATGACAACGACACTGCCTATAAAATATAACTTTAACTAATATTTTTTTTGCTCTTAGTATAATTACTAGGTGCATGCCCGTGCGTTGCTACGGAGTCAACATGTAATAGTATGATACTTAGGGCATGTACAGTGGAGAGACACCAAAACGGTTCTCTAAGCACAGGAGACAACTAAGAGACTTTATTGTACAATGGAGTGTCTCTAAACGTAGTCTATTAATAAATACAGAATTAAATGTATTTGTATAGCATCAGATCGATAGAACAGACGACAAATTCGTACAGTGGGAAGTGAGGCGTCTGTTGTTACTTGGTTTACGAGCCAGAGGCGTCTCTTCACGGAGAGACGGCTCTAAGATTTTTTTGCAAATAACCCCCTAAAACACCTTAAGAGCCCCCACATTAAACACCACTGTACATGCCCTTAGAGATACAGAAGCATTATGATAAAATACGTTGATATGCAAAAACACTAATTGTTATTCTACACTTTTGTTGGCATCACTAAGAGTGGATGTTTACATACATGTAAACATCCACTCTTAGTGATGCCAATAGAAGTGCACAATAACAATTAGTGTTTTGTATATAAATATTCTTTATCGTATTGATTTCATAATAATGCACCGGCATATACATATACCTAGTAGATAGAATAATAGATGGAATAAGGATGGAAGAATCAATAAAAACCAATTAGTGTTTTGTATATCAATGTATTTTATAATATTGATTTCGTAATAACGCACTGACATATACCTATATGGAATAAGGATGGAAGAATCAATAAAACATTGAACACAATTCACGGGTACAAACTTAACTCATTCCACACAAGTCATTAAAATATTATGAGCTTTCTTCCAGTTGTCACACTGAATAAATTTATTTCCTGAAACTTACATGACAGAAACATAGAATGACCAGCAGAAGCTATCATATTTGTTGTTGCAACAGTGGATTGAGGTTGCACTACTCCTGTGGAGACTGCATAGGCTGTTGAAGGTGTAGGAATTGCTGCTTCAGATAACCACCAGACTGGAAGGAAGCTGCAACAGCAACCACTGGTTGATACTGAATTACTGATTGAGAGCAGGATATATATGGTTTTGCTAACATTGATCATGGTCATTGCTAAGGATGGATGGAGTCTCTGTTGTCCTTAGGATCCTATACCAGGTGGCTAGAAGTTCAAAGAATGAAAGACCCCCTTCAATAGTAACTCCTCTTAGCCACATCAAACAATTACAATAAATAAAGACATAATAATGAGTAGTGTGCACATAATAACTCCTCTCGAATTTAGCAATAAGTTACTCAAATAGTGTGAGTTCTATGAAAATAGAAAAAATTAAATGTGAAGCATGCACCTGTCAATTATCAGTATAGCTAGTAAGTCTATCAGATATTGTGTCAACGCCATTAAGCTCCAGAATAGTATATTTATGTACTCCATGTTAAAGAGGAATGTTGCTTCAGCATATTAATGGATTATGCAGTAAGGTATTCATCATAGTAAGTTGTAATATTTCACAAGAAGCATGTATGTTGACAACCTTAAGGTGAACACGACATTATTGCAAGTTAATTTGTTGTCATGGTACACGAATGAACCAGAATCACAAATGCTATTGGGGACAACACAAGAGCCTGGTGATGATGCAACAGAGTCTTAAACAAATAATTGGAAAAAAAATAATGCAACAAACATGCAAATGGATATTTGAGAGCAACTTTATTTGTTGAAATGAGTTTTATTTTTCAAATTTATTTGCTCCTTAAAGCTGGGCACAACTTTAGCAGCCAAAGCAAGCAAAAAAGGTAGACCTGGTGCTAGAGGATCCTACATGAATGAGGTCTAGGGAAGTAAAAAAACCAAGGCAAGCCATCCTCCCACACATGCGGAGAGGCTACTTCGAATACTCAACCTGCACCAGGAATGTCCTTCTCAACTAAAGCAAGCAAGCAAGGAATTTTTTATGGTGCGACATGCTATCTAGTCACCAACCTCTGATCAAGGTCTGGTTAATGGACATCAGGAGCCATATAAAACTACAGATTGTCTCTAACACAGGATAGAAGCTATGCATGTGAACTTCCCCTAGCATGCAGTTGTATCAGTAACAAAAGGCCTTTCTGGGGTGTAAAAATCATATTAAAGTTGAAAAATTCTTAGGTTAAATTTCAATAGAGCATATGCAAAGGTGTTCACATGTACCTTTAGTAATAAGAAGAATTTACACATGAGAGGCACCAAATGCCCCAGAGAATCCAACTCTCTGCTTGCAAACAAATGATAGATACAAGTGATAAAGGAATTCAATAGATAATGTGGGGTCTAAAAAGTAATGATCCCAAGTTGCCCAGACAAGTTTAGCAATTATTTCCACCATGAAACTGGGATTGATAGTGTTTTGAGGCCATGAACCCCTATATTGGAGATCATCGTAATAAGTCCTAACACAAATGGGCATCTATAATACCCAGACATGCTTGAACTGGATAATTCTATAATCCATATAGGAAACCAACAATATGTCGGTACCTGAAAGATCGTAGCAGCATAGTATAGTTGACCACTAACCTACATATACAAATTAGCCAGGATAAGTTGAAAACCATTCATATTTATTTTAGAGAAAAGAACGACATGTTACTGAAAGCACAAGAACATCAAACAACAGTTGTAGCTAAACAGAGGTTACACCGCTTAAAAGACTGGGACAGGGCATCATATGATCTGCAAACAAAAAAATTAGAAAATATCTCAACTCGTGCTCGACCACTGATATCATGCAAAGGTACAGTACATGCACGAAATAGAGAACTCATACACGCTCCTCCTATGGGGGGGTGCGCGCATCTGCGCCGCAGCCGTAGCCCGGTCTCTGTCTGGCCGTCTCTGTGTACATATGGTAGATTTGTCAGTAGCTGCTCCCGCTGTTGGTGAAGGATGGGGGAACGAAAGAGCAAGGAGATCTAGATTTTTTTTTACCGTGTGCTCCTTGCTTGTTCCATCTCCCTCCGTCGCGTTGGTTGCTCCCCGGCAGGATCACTCTTCTTTTTTCCGGTTGTGATTCGACATTTCCGGTGTGAACTGGCATTATGCTCCGCACCAAGAACCTGTAACCCATTGTTGTAGTCTCAGTTTGCTTTCCTCAGTTGCCCGTGTCCATTCCTCTGAGCTCTCCAACCGTGCTGTACTGCTCCCTCTAGGCTGCTAAGCAGGGGGACGACGGTATATGCCTGACCCACTGCCACAGCCACAGGGATGAAAATGGAAACTCGACGCAAACAAGATTGGCTTCAGATAAGCCCAAATCCAGATATACAGACATATGTAGAACGGCTCTAATATGAAGTTAGGATGCAGTGGTTCTCTAATAGAGAACTTATTGCGCTCAGTATGTTCACTGTCGATCATCTGGGGAAAGGGTCATCATATCCTCAACTGAACACAGGGGAGACTGAACCCAGGAGCGTTCTCCCGGTAGGTCGACTGCTCTCGTTAAGATTTGCCAAATACGCATTTGAATCGTTTGTGCACAAATATAAAAACGTTCTCAAGAAAAGAAATGCGACAGATTAAACATGACACAAGATGGCAGAGATGATTAGATAGAGCTAATATAGTTTGAGCCATCATGGCGGCCATTCAAACCAATAGGGAAACAATTTTGTCGTCATTTCATCTCCACACCAACAACATAGCAGCACCAATGGCGTGACTGAACCACACCCTTGTTCAAAGATGAATCCAGATCGAAGAACACGAATCCAGACAGAAAACGAGAAAAGGCAGACATACCGAAATGGGGAAAAGTCAACGACGGGGCAAAAATAAATCAAAACAACTGTAGGGCGCTACAGAGACAGACTTGAGGCGGAGCATTGGGTGCATCAGATCTCCAAGGTGAAAAGGGTGTGACATCACAGAGAAAAGGCACCCAGATGTGGACCGTGTTCCTGCTCGTCTCCCAGCCCCCCCTCTTCCAGCGATCTCCTCTCGCTTAGAGAACCGGGCTGCCGTTCGGACGGTGTGCGGGGTGGCGGCGCCAAGGACCCACGGCGAGGTGGTGACGGGGAGGGGGGCAATCGCGGGCCGGGGGCGGCGACGCGTGCGAGCGCATCGCGGGCAGCGGAAATGGAGCGGGAGACGCAGACGCGAGGAGTACAGGGGCGGGGGCGAGGATCCTTGGAGGTGGTGTCGAGGGCGCGGCGGCGAAAATGGTGGAGGCACGGCGCGACAATCCTGGGAGGCGGAGGCGCGGTGCGAAAATCTGGCGTTCGCGGGCGGGCGGGCGGGGTAGAGAGGCGGGGGCAGTCTACACTCCTCTCTTAATAGTTAGTAGAGATATTTTTATAAAAGAATTTTTATGACAAATCGGTGCAGATAAATATTAGGTTTCAAAACTAAATAGCAAAATGGTTATTTGTAGTCAAAATTTTATAAGTTTGACTCGAACATTGTCCGAAACAATAACTAATAGGACGCCGGAGAGAGTAACTGACTAAGCTACTAGCTACAATAAAGACTTGTACAATCCCAAGCCCTTTAACCGGTTTTCCAATTATAAGGGATAAATAAGATACTGCACGATACAAATTTAAGCCCTTAGATTATAAATGTAGTTACGAGACAATATGTACATAGAATCATGTAGAGATAAGCTCTTCACGAAGAGATGTCTCTTGTACTTTTTACTGAACCTCTAAAACCCCTTAAAAGACACTATATTAAATAAAGTGGTACATGCCTTAATAACTAAGAAACAAAATGGTTGTGCAATCAAACTTAGGTTTTTCTCAGATCGTGTAGGATTTGTATTTGTAGATGATATTGTTTGTTTAGTGAAATTTAAAATAGGGAATAAGATAAGAGATGAGATAGGGACAGCCTTACAATACAAGCGTTACAATACAATTAAATGTTAAATGGATGCCTCGACCATACAGCTCCGGCAGGTCTCCCATCCAAACAAGCCCGTACTGCCGTTAGGCCATAATTGGTTGATTGTTGGGTCAGACGAGCTAATTCACTGTGGAGCTGTTTTAAACTTTATTATTTTTTTTGAATCTCACGTCCAAGATGATTCTGATGTCTTAAACTTTATTTATTATTTTTTATAAAAAAAGTCCCGTGCGCTCCGCGAGGGAGGATTTGATTAATGGTCTCGACCACAAGAGTAGTCCTTGCTGTTCTTAAAATAAAATAAAACGATCAACATGTCTACAGTTCTTTTATTAATCATTGCGGCCGGTGCCCATCGTCACTTCCATACCATTCGTGAACGCGGCGCGCCACTGCAAAACATAAAAATTAAAATAGAGCACCGGGGGCAACAGATGGAAAACAAACTCCAGCGCTTCAACGGTTCAACCAAACATAAATAGACCACGAGAGTCGTTTTATTGAAATAAAAGGGAAAATATCCAAATCAGACCCTTCACATATAGACGATGTTCATATAACCTCTTAAAGTATTTTTTAGCTTGACCTTTTTTTTTCAAATAAAATACATCTTGTTACATAATTATAATTAAGTAAATAAAAATTACATAACTTATAAAATACAAATAAAAATTACTAAATCTACAAGATTACATAGTTCGTAAATAGAATCTAATTGTCGTACAAGTCCTAGATATGTTCCATTAAATTGTTTTCGAGTTGAAGAATGACTACAAACCTCGTAGGTTTTTTAGGGGTGATGCTTAGTGCTGCGACAGAGGACTCGACTATCTCATAGTCATATATAATATATGTTCATCCACGTCTATTCTCAATGAACATGTTGTGCATAACTCTACATGCATGTATGATCACACAAATACTTGGTGAGAAAAAAGAACGACTTAAGCTAGCGAGAATATCTAAGCGATACTTGAAGTCCCCAAATATTGTCTCAGCGTCCTTCCGCGTACCCTTCTAGCATGCAACAAATATATATTATTTTGGAGTATGTGGGATAGGTGTGGTCATCGCAAACACCAAACGCCAGGTGCAAGATACCATTAGCGAGATAGTACTCTTGGTTGTACTCATATATATTCACCGTGAAGTTTACTTTTGGTGCTCGTCCCTTAAGCACGTTAGTGAATAATGACGATCGGTTGTTGACATCGTTGTTCGAGCTTGCTATAACAAAAAAAATATGCCAAATCCATAAGTCGTACGAGGCAAGCACTTTGGGCATGATGGTCAGGGATCCAATGTCTCCCTATTAAACTGTCTTTCCATCCAATGGGTCAGTTCCTTCACTTCTAATGTATGTAATCTAACTACGTATCATACTAGAAAATCCCCTCTCCTATATCTTAGCTAAAAGATGTCTAATATCATCAACGGTAGAACGATGACTATACTTCTCATCAAAACATGAAATGACATCCCTACAAAAATATTTAATACACTATAAGGTCAAGCTTTTCTCTATTTTGGTATACTCATCAATGGAGCCAGCAATGACGTGCGTAAGTATGTGGAGGGCTACAACGCATTTTTAACCATTGTGGTTGATTGCATCGACTCTAAGAGTGAAGTAGGAGTACTGCTCACTCAACCTCTTCATGATTTGAAGAAAGAGACTCCTCCGCATGTGGTACATTTGATGGAAGTAGAGCAGATGATAGACACATGGGTTGTTGAAGTAGTCTTGCATTAGCCGGTTGTATACTGCTTTACGATCCCAAATAATGTAGCTCTACTGTTGCTCCCTTCACCTCCCTCTCATTGAAGACCCAAAGGCAAGCTTCATCATTGTATCCATCATAGGTTGATGTAGCATATTGAGTACCTCATCTTTGGTCATCTTAAAGTTAGAGCTAGAGAAAGACACGACGAGAATAGTTTGGTGGAATGAAAAGGAGAGTGAGAAGAGTGAAATAGAAAGTGATAGGAGCAAAATGGAGAGTGAAGACTGTAAATGAAACCAAACAACATTCTATTTATAGGTTGGGTTCTAATATTTTTTATTTTTTATTGTTTCTTTCCAAAATTTCTAAACCACAAATAGTTAAAAATGTTACAAATTATTGTATTTGTATCAATCCAAGGGGTGCGACAGATAATTCTCAAGGGACACACCCCTTGGGAACTCACCCCTTCATATGTATATAAACATAACCCCTGCTGCAATAAAGGAACAACTGTCATTCTCTCCATTCTCTCGAGTCTTGTTTTCAGTGCGCTCTAACCTTTACTCTCCACCGAGCGGTTTCGGTCATGGCAGTCTGGTTGTAACCGGCGATGGCTAATCTCCATCGAGCGCACGAAGGCCGCAGGTTCGGGACCTGCATGGGCACGGCGGAGACGACATCCCATGGTGGGCGGTGTAGAGTCTGGCGAGGAACCACCGTGGTGCACGTCAGTCGCGGAGACCGTGAGCGACCACTCGGCAACAACGAACCGCTCATAGCCGACAAGCGCGCGCAGAAGGCTTAGAACGCCTGTATAAGGTGATTCTGTTTGCTCTCCAAAGGAACTGGCAGGTTGCTACATATTATACTTCCTTGGCATCCCTGGTGCGCGAGCACAACCCACCCATCCAGAGTGCGGCCATGGCACGTCCCTGGCCTGACGCTTCTTGGCGTGCGGGTGCTGCCCCGACCACGGCACGGGCGCAGTCCTAACTCGGCGAGCCCGGCCCGCCTCGGATGCTGCTCCGTTGAGAGCATATCCCGACATCGAGCGCTGCTCTGGCAATGCGCTCAGCCTCTGCGTGGGGGCGGTCATGGCAAGGGCACATCCCTAGCAAGTCACGATCCTAGCGCGGACGTGACCCTAGTGGCATCAGTGAGGCTATGGCCTGGCACATCCTTACACGATGCGGCCACAACCGGCTGCTCCCTGGCAGAGTGGGCACGACCTAGCCGGCTTGGACTCAGTGACGACAGCGGTGTGCCCGACGATGCCCTCACGACGACCGAAAGGCCGAGCGGTTCCAACCAAAGTCGGTGTGGGAAGACACCAGCACCACGACGGTGATGGGAGGCCACTGCGCGGGCAGGCGCGGCCTCGACCTGCTGCAGGCGAGCGGGAGCGGCTCTGGCGCGGACATAGCGCGTCACCGGCAAGGAGCGGTCCCGGCTAACTGGCTCCAGTCGGCCACGACATGACGCGGGCGTGACTCCGGCGGGCCACGCTCAGGCGCGAGAGGGAAGCCACTAGACGCTGACGCGGGCGTGACTCCGGCCAGCCGCCAGGCGCTGCGCGGCCGTGGCCATGGCGAGCCCCGACCAGACGGTGGATGGCGCTGGCGCCTGGTGGGACCACAACCGTCAATGCAACAAACACGTTGGAAGCCTGGAAGCCATGGCTTTGTGTACGTACATGTATAGATGTCCAAATGGGCCACTCGGCACGGACCCGGCTCGAACCCGTTTCGGCCCGGTACAAATAGGGCCGGGCCAGGCACGGCCCGTTGATGCTTCGGGCCGGGTCGGGCTGGCCCACGTGCCTAGGGACATGCCCAAACCCGGCACGCACAGAGAAAAATCGTGTCGGGCTGGCCCGTTGGCCCGGTGGGCCTCAACGGACCGGACCGGGCACTGACCCGAACCAACAGTAGAGCGGTATATAAATACATATATTTAACAAAATTAATCATATATAACAACATATTATTTACATATATTAAGACAACAAAATATTTATGTATGCATTTTATATTTATGTATGCATTTTATATATGTTTGGCCGCATATTTAGTATTTACATATTAGGAGAGAATTAAATGTATTTACATATTTAGTATTTACATAAATATGCGGGCCGCCGTCGGGCCGACCCATTTATCGGGCCGGGCCGGGCCAAAGCACGCGGGCCGCCGTATCTGCCCATACCCGGCCCGCTAAACGGGTCGTGCCGGCCCGGGCCCGTAACCGATCGTGCCGGGCCGTGTTTGGACCGGGCTAAATTCGTATCGTGCCACGGGCCAAACGGGCGGCCCGCACCGTTTGGACATCTATACGTACATGTACATCAACGGTCTTTTATTTCTGTCATCCATTTCCATCTACCTATACGATGTACTAGTACGTATACGTACGTACAACATGAGATGACCGGTTGAATCTGGATCCGCGGGAGGTCGACGCGATGGGGTCGTCGCATGCAGGTACCGGTTCACCGAAACGGTTGTCGTCCCAGCATTCGACACCGTGTACCATTATTTATTTATTTATTTATTTATTTATTTATTTATTTTCTCTTGAAATGCATTTTGCATTAAAAAAAGGTCATATACATATAAATATGTGTATTTGATATGCATGATGAATCCTTTAAATTTTATTTTCTTAAATGGATTTATTTTATACAGACACATATCATTATTTGGATTTGAACATAAGGTGATAGAGTCATAGACGTTGATTGCGTTTTATTCTCATGAATAATCCTGCCCAGAGACCATGTCTAATGCAGCGATTAGTTTCGCCTGTCACTGAGAGGTCTACACTATGTACCAACCACATGGTGATTACCTACATGTGTTTATCTCAAAAGAATGGTTGTGATACTTGGAGATCATTATCTTTAAATTTCTTTTTAGAAATTTAATTCCAGCATTTTGGGGATTGAACCCTCGAGGTTCATCATAATTCCTCGCTGGCTATGTGAGCCACGTAGGACGTTGCGGTCACGCTAGCAACGCAAAGAATTCTTTTAATTAAGTTCTACTTAATTAAACGATGAATTCTTGCAAAATATGACACATATCTTGATCTTGGGATATTTCAACACATGATGGAGATCTAGGCTTTGGCTGCAATAAGTTCTTTGAATTTATTTGCCCTGAGACCAAGCTTTTAGGCAACAAAATGTTATTTGCCCATCAGTAAGAGGTCTACATCATATGGTTATGATGATTACCTATGTGTTCTTCCAAGTAGATATGTTGGAGATGTGATGTTGGTTATTCACCTTTATGGTGATTTCCATTTTATTTTTAAAATTTTGGTCAAGCACAGGGTAGTGGAGTCCTAAGCATTGGCTGCGGTATGTTCCTTAAATATATCAGCCTAGAGACTATGCTTTCAGGCAGCAAAATGTTTTGCCCACTACTGGGAGATCTACTCCATTGTTTAATTACATGGAGATTATCTACGTTGTGTACACCAATTTTCAAAAATCTATGGTACACTTTATGAGACACCTGGAATTCTCCAACATATAAAGATATAATATAATTTGCGGCAAAGTTGCAACAACAAACAAAAATGGTTAAGCCATTTGAAGGATAAATATTTAATAGAGATTGATGAACTCGCCTAATGGGCTTAATTATCCTTAATGTTCATTGGATATGTTCATTTCATTTTTGCATGACATGGGAATTCACCTCTTCATTTTGGAGGAAATGAGATGCTCTCTTTCTCTTACGGTTCTTATGAAAAGAACTTATGTGCTTTTGCGGCTTGATATGCAACCACAAAATGAATAGCAAAGAAAATCATAAGACTTGTGGACTTATGAGTATGTGTCTACATTATGTTGTAGACTAACACTTTGTATTCAAATATTTTTGCTTGAAAGCAAATATATAAGCACATTAAAAAGGGAAGGGCAATGAGTATGACAAACTCTTTTGTCATTACACTATACGTGGTATAGTGTTGTATGCCTAAGCATCTAATCATGTATATGAAATCCCAATAGATGTATACTACTCATGAAAGCTAAGATATGAAGTGTACTTCAATCTTCCATCTGACATGATAACAGTGGTTAGTTGTGTAATTCATGATTTGGACTAATCATATAACAACACTTCTTTTTCTAAGAGAAGACCACTTTGTTAGATGATTTGCTTTTGAGTAATATTTAAATGATGCATGAGATTTGGTATAATCTCATAATTGATGTTGTGATAGGTTCAACTCATACGATGTGAGTTGAACACACTCATGTGATTTGAGTGTAAAAACTCATATGAATTTGAGTTAAACAAACTCATCTATTGGAGTTGATCACTCATGTGATTTGAGTTGAACAAACTCATCGATTAGAGTTGAACCAACTCATCAAGGGAGTTGAGGACTCATTGATTTGAGTTGTGCAAACTTGTACAGGGATTCTTCCAATTGAGGAAGAAACATGCAATGTGGAGAATTGAGCCACAAACTTTATAAGTGGGGAAACAAAATATTCTCATATTCCTTTGGAAAGAGGAAAGAATATTTTAACAATCGCTTCGCGCGATATCATGATATGTTAATATCTAGTCCCCTTTTGGTAATGGAAGTATCAACGATGTGTTGATATATCCTAATTTATCTTACCTAATTATAGAGATATCCATAAAATTACTATCATGTGGAAATACAAGGTGATAGTGATGGATATTGCATATGTTTCTCAGAAACATTTCTTATGGACTGTATTCTACATACATCCTCCCATACAAAGTGTTGCATATGTTATAACTTTTCAAGTGATGATACTTACCATGCTGGGTAAGATTGAATTGGTCATCCCATTGTTGGGATGAAATGAAAAGTTATGAACAATTCTATTGGTCATTTTTTCCCATAAGATGGATACTTGATGAGTATCATCGAGAATGAGATTTTAAGTCCCTCTTATCTTAAAATTTTAAGTCCCTCTTATCTTAAAATCTGATCTGAATTTGGTTAAGTTCTTTGAATTATTTCAAAGGAACAAGTGTGGTCCATTACAGAGTTGTATGGACATTGAAGGCTTTATATGGTTATTGGTGCATCTATATGATGACCTCAAGTGTGTCCTTCGGACAACACATGACCATTAAGTAATAATGTCTCAAGCTTGAGCACATTAGCCTCCACACTACTGAATTTACCAAATGTGCTTACAATGATGATTGTTTGTCTTGGTATTCAGAATGATATCCATAAAGGATATGATGAATCTGTGATAGATTCGAAAATTTCAGATCATTAGTGACCATCAGTAATGAATTGTCATTTCCAACTGGTTATGGTTGGAGTCAGGAAGTTTTGCACGCTCCTGACTTGTGATTAACTGCATGTACTGGATGTACAAGTTCCCATATGGTTTTTAGTACGTGGGAATCCGTGAAAGATTTCCCATGCGTACATGGGGTATGTTTTCCCAATCTCACCACCGCAGCGTACATGTATGGGCACACAGAAAGTTGGGGATCTATGTGAGAATTCATTCTCCGTCGATCATTAAGTCTTAGAATCTCTTCATGAGAATCTATTTATGGCCCGTACACTTGCTTAAATCATGAGCTTTTCCAGACATTAGGGGGAGATTTCGAGTACCAAAATGAATGCCAGGAAATTATAATGAATGCCATAAGCATTCAGGCTTAGGATCACATACTAAAACTTAACCTTTGGGTTCGAATGATTTGAAAGAAGTTGCAAATTGACTGCCATGTGCATTTACTATGAGGTGTTACTCAAATTAATCCTATGAGGAAGTGCCAGAAAGAGTGGTTACATGGAAACCCACTTAACTCCCTATTGCAACGTTGTTGTAAATAAGAGGGGGAGAAGTATGGTCACAAATTGGGATTAAGATGCTTGCAAGCAGCTGAAGGCTAGACCTTCCGAGATAGTAAATGCAGACCATCTATTCGTTGGTAACCAACCTAGTGTTGGTGGACACCTAAAGGATATTGATTATCCTGTGAATGGAAGACATTCACAACCTAGCTCAGTGCGCACTGATGAGGCTAGGTTATCGAAAGCCCTTGATTCTCGTTTTGGGATTTCACGAGGAATCATAAGGGTACATAAAAAATGACTTTATGTCAACTAGAGAATTGTGTTATTTAAAAGCTATAAGTGTCGACACATATATCTCAGCAATTGTATATGCGCTCCAAGTGATCCAAAAGACTATGGCCATAGCAGAGCACGAGTATGCTCAAACTGGATCTTGTTGAGTGATACAATGCTGCAGAGATAGCCTTGCTCATCGGAAAGAAGTGTTAACTTATTTTCACTTCAAGGTATCTTACTATGGATACAAGTTTGTTTTCATGGGCTTGGAAACAATGAGGTGGTGAGAAAGCATGGCTAGTAGCAACTGGGTTTATACGCAAACCCAAGCATTATTTTAAATGCTATAAATTCTCTTCTACCGTGAGTAGTAAAATTCCGATACAATACAAAGGGCAGTAAATCATCTATCTGTGCAGTTGATAGATGTAGTGACAACATATGCATATGTGGTCACTAGATTATGGTATATGTGGAGTCTTGAAGGATTTCAAATACATAATCACCAATCACAAATTTGCAATGCTTGGAAAGTCTTTGTGACTTAGAGCATCCTGGTCAAATATGGTACATTCGACCTAGTGAATCCTTCTTTCTGAAAGGATACACAAAGTATGGTATGTTCAGTGTAAATATGTGCAGCATATTTTAAACATACATTACTTATCGACGAAGTTCAAGATAGAGGACATGAACTGAAAAAGATTTCCAATTCAAAGTAAACTATCTTGAGTATCTTGGAAACAAAGTTGTCTATATCCAACGTATATTGAAGAAATTCAATACAATGGAATCATAGTTATTTGATTCTTTCAGATCATGAGATGTGCTATTGTATCTTGCAAGAGCATCCGGCCGGATATTGCTTTGCAAAGATTTGCTAGCTAACAGCACATGAGATTGAGTTATGATCTCCAGGTGTACTCATGCTCTCCTTATGTTTGGATATATTGATCTTGGATATCTATAGAAGATCCCCAAGTACAAGATCAATGACATACTTCTGGTAAGTTGAACCATTTGTTTGATAAATGTCGATCAACAGAGATTAATGGTCACTTACACACAGAATGATATACTACATACTGAGGATATATGGTGGTCATGATTTTATATCACTGACCTTATTGTCTATAAAGATAATATTACTTTGTGTTGTTTAGATGTAAAACAAGTTACGAACTAAGTCTCTACCTTACTCCACATTTTAAATGTGTTTGAGAGCAGGTATGGGATGACTTAGTAATTTGCAAAGATCATGGGAGTTTCCTCTTGATCGAAAGAACTTGTTTATACATCGTGTTGTACTCTTTTCTTTGCATGAGTTTTTCCCTGCTTGGGTTTCTCATTCAAAGTTTTTAACGAGACAACATCAACACAAGGTCTATGTCGTATCATCTATTTTTCCCGTAGAGGTTTTCAAGGATGATACATTATGACATAATTATTGTTGTATTTGAACTAGGATATGAGTTTATATCCCTAGAGTTCAAATGGATCACCAATAGAGTATGACTACTCTCCTTATTTTTCCCGTTGGGTTTTTAAGGAGACTCGGCTGATATGTTGATTTCTCATATTTTCTGACTAGATTATCTTGGAGAAATATTAGCCTGAGTTATATGTCTCATCATTTATTTTTCCTCATGGGTTTTTTTGAGATGATGGCTATAGACATATTATTGTTCTTTGGGCTAGAGGTCCATTGGAGAACAATGTCGTATTGTGGTTCAATTGAACCACTGATCATTATCCATAAGGATAATTGAGCTTGTGTTGTTCAGATGGAAACAGGAAAATGGAAATATTAACATCTTGCAAACAAAGTCTTGTGATAATCTTGCTGATCTATTCACAAAATCTCTACCATACTCAACGTTTTCAGAAATGTGTTGAGGTGATTGGTATGAGAAGACTTAAGTGTTTGCAAGATCAGGGGGAGTAATTCTCCCTGATATTCGACCTGTTTTATACCATCATATTACACTCTTTTCTTTGTATGAGTTTTGCCTTGTTAATGTTTTCTCATCCAAAGTTTTTAACAAGGTAATATCAACTAAGCTATATGCTTCATCATTAACTTTTCCCCACTGGGATTTTTATGAATAATGATTACAGACATATTTTTCTTTTGGAGGTCAATGTGAGTTCTACTTATAATCCAAAAGACATTATGTACTCCTTATTTTTCCCACAGGGTTTTTGAGGAGATAATATATTGGAAGGCAACTTGCAGATAGGCCTGCTAATGGCAAAAAATCCAATCCACTACCACCCATACCCAAATCTAATTACTTTGATATCCATCCCACACCCAACCAAAAATACTAGAGAGAAGTTAAACCCAACCCATCCAATAACATTATTGATCCCAAACCAACCCGTAATTGGGTGGAAACCCATGGAAAACCCGTGGGTTTAGCTTATTGTCTCACATCAAGCCAACTGCATACACATTTTAAAAATCACATTTTAAAGCAGTAAATTAATTCAAATGAAAAAGTTTTCAACTACAAATTTGTATAACTCATCATGATGTACATTTTATATTTTGAACATTTCTTCATATGATAAACTAAAAATAAATTTGTTCATAAAACCTATATCTCTCTCATAGTTTATGGAACTACGAGAGATATGTATAGAATTTGTGCATATTGTTACAACTATCATGTGAGATGAACAAATGATCAAACAACCAAAAT
This sequence comes from Zea mays, assembly GCF_902167145.1. Taxonomy (NCBI): domain Eukaryota; kingdom Viridiplantae; phylum Streptophyta; class Magnoliopsida; order Poales; family Poaceae; genus Zea; species Zea mays. Next base: position 44,367,591 of record NC_050099.1, on the reverse strand, counting down.
AAACTTTGTAGATCTTGAAAAGTTATAAAAGTTTGTAGTTGACAACTTTTTTATTTGAAGTCATATTATCAACGAAAACTATGCATGAATTTAAAAAATTTAAAATTTGAATTTTGAAAACAACCTCGAAAGAAAAAATCACCAACATGAAAGTTGTAGGTATTGAAGAGTTATGAAACTTTGTAGTTGACAATGTTTTGGTTTGAAATCATCTTGCCATGCAAAACTACCTCGGATGGAAAAACCACCAAAATAAAAGTTGTAGATCTTAAAATGTTATGAAACTTTGTAATTGTCAACTTTTTTATTTGAAATCATCTTATCATTGAAAAATTCGTGTGAAGTTTTTAAATTTAAAATTCAAATTTTGTAAACGGTCTCGGATGTAGAAACTATTAAAATAGAATTTGTAGATATCAAAAAGTTATGCAACTTTATAGTTGGTCACATTTTTAAATAAAATAGTACTGATAAAATGGTATAGTATAGTGTGCTGTGTGTGACTAAAGAAATCAAAGACTTCTCTAAACCTGAAATAAAATAGTACTGATTAAGGTGGTAGTCTGATTGGTGAATAGCCATGGAAACCCGTACCTATACAAATCCATCTATACCCATGGGTATCCACCATTTTGACCCGCAATATAAAATAAACCCACCCAACCCAACCCGTTAATAATTAAAACCCATCACAACCCACCAAAATAAAACCATTTCTTAAACCCACCTAAAATACCCATTTACACCCATCCCATTTGCAGGCCTACTTGCAGATGATCAAATGGACTTGGATTGATCAAGGGGGAGTGTTACAAATTATTGTATTTGTGATCAATCCAAGGGGTGCGACAGATAATTCCCAAGGGACACACCCCTTGGGAACTCACCCTTCATATGTATATAAACATAGCCCTTGCTGCAATAAAGGAACAACTGTCATTCTCTCAATTCTCTCGAGTCTTGTTTTCACTGTGCTCTAACAAAAAACATATAGCTAACATGGCATGTAGACCAATCAAAACATGCCACGTCGCTAATGTGGCATATAGACCAACCGCCCCGCATGCCACATCAGCGATCAATATCTATGCGTGTTAGAAATAGCATAATAAACGAGTTGCTCTCTCTCGGTTTTAATATTTAGTTTGGATTTAAATACATGAACGGACTTTAGAGTTATTGAGGGATATCACACTTAGGATGATGAACCTTGAAACATATTTTTTATCTAAACTTATTAAGTAATGAATCGTACATTTCAAAACTTATAAATACTACACCACACATGCTTTTTTTTATCGTAACGATCACCTCACCACTTAAAAAGTCTAATAAGAGATACCCTTGAAAAGTTCAGGACCCTCTCTTGCACTAACCGTTTAGCTTTTATATATTTGAATTGTCAAAAGTCAAATACTCTAACCGTAACAAATTTTATATAAAATATATTAACGTTTATATAATACTAAATTTGTGTTATTACATTCATTCATCGAAAAACATATTTAATCGAGCATTTATTTAAACAAAAACAGTAATTTTTTTTTCTAAAATTTTGTTTAGAACTTTAGAAATATAGCATTTAAATAAAATCAAGGCTTTGTTTGACGGAGCTCTAGGTATTAAGTACTCTAGGTCTACCAAAAATAACTCTAGACCAAATTTTTTTTATCAAAGCATCTTGACTCCACATATTCAGACCCATTAAAACTCTAGATCTAGGAGCTTATAATTAAAATAGTACACCACGGACTTATTTTTTTGTAATAACGGTCACTTACCACTTAGAAAGTCTAATGACTTAGAAATGTTAATATATTTATTAAAAACATAAAAATGCTAATATATTTGTCTTGTTTTTTTTAAATTTTAGAGATAAGGATTTAAATAAGATCAAGGCTTTGTTTGACAAATAAAAGCTGTGAGTACTTCAGATATACCGAAAACGACTCTGGATAAAAAAAAAACATCCAAGCATCTTGAGTCTACACATTCAGATCCATCAAAACTCTAGATCTAGGAGCTGAGATCCATAAAACTCATGGGTTCCTGGAATTGCTCGCACCTGGGTCACATGTCCTCCTGTTCCCTTCACGCGTAGAGCTTGCGGTCGTCGTCGTCGCGCGCTATATATATATATATATATATATATATATATATATATATATATATATATATATATATATATATATATATAGGCAACGTATCCTGTGTAAAAGGTTCTCCTGTGTAAACATGCTAAAACGCCTTAACAACCTTTGGATCCAGAATCAAAGGCTAATTTTAATCCCACCTAACCGCCACCGCACCAGATTACCAGGAGGGGGTTCTTTAGAAAAAAACACAATATTATCAGGTGGGATTAAGATTAGCCTTTGATTCTGGATCCAAAGGTTGTTAAGACGTTTTAGCATGTTTACACAGGAGAACCTTTTACACAGGATACGTTGCCATATCTGTACTACTTATTAAGAAGGTAAGAGTAGTCTGCCAGAGCGCGGTTCTGCCGTTCTGCCTCCCATGAATCTCAACCGTTCGATACGCCGTGGAATCTCTCCCTCGTCCGATGCCTCGTCCGATGCGCGCACTCTCTCCACCACGCACACGGCACACCCGCTCGCGACCCCGTTCTGCCTCCCGTATTCGGATCCAAAACCCTAGGCGACGCCGGCAGCCGGATCCCATGTTCCGCTCGCCCCGTCAAGCCGTCGCTCCTCCACCACGCTTACCCGGCGTTCCGCTCGCCCCGTCAAGTCGTCGCTCCTCCACCACGCTTACCCGTCCCACGCCGCGTCGGCCTCCTCGCCCGCCCTCCCGTTCCCCCGGGGACCGAAGCTTTCCAGGGGCCTCGATGTGCCCAACCTAAAGAAGCGATGCGAGAGGTTCGTCTCCACCATGCCCTGCCCCAGGCGCTTCGACCTCCACTGCGAGCACGAGGCGGGCAAGACGGAGCCACCGCCGCCGCAGGCCCACGTCGTCGAGCTCACCGCTCACGACCGCCTCTATGGAGCCTGTGGCCAGTCATAGGCCGACCCAAACCTGTGGCCCGCCGTCGTGCAGGTGCGCCAGCACCATGCCAGGTGAATGTTCGACCCCTGTTGGTTTGCCGGACGCATGCCTCCTGTTCCCTACATTTTTTGCAGCGCACATCTGTCGCGTGTTATAGGGAGTCGGCTCCTTGAAATTCTAGGGTGCCCTGTGCTGCTGGAAACCGAGTGAAGCCGGCAGCCGTCGCCAAGGAGGGTGCCGCTGCCACTGCGCCGTAGTCTCTGGTAAGCTCCTCGTGTCCCGATCGTTCCGGTGCTGTCTGGCTTTCCATTCTGCTTGTTTGCGCTTGAAGCGTTTGATGCACTGCCTCAACCCACTGTGCGCTGAGGGGCAATCAGTATACCAAATTTAGATGCTTGTTTCTGATCCAACAATCTAACACAATGAAATGACTTAGTTTGCTTATAATGAAGAAGCAAGCTAAGATCTTGCGGTCGCGTTTAATTTGTGTTACTTTTCTTGCTACTTACCTGTTAAACTATTATAATTATTTACTTAGTTCTCCATGTAACATAATGGAGGGTGCAGCTGCAGCCAGAAACGATATTACGACGGATAGCTCTTAAAAGTGTTGGAAAATCAGAGTATTCGGTTTTTAAGCGAACTCTGCATTGTTTGCTCTTGTTCGTGATTCCCTATTGCCTGAATCACTCATCAAATAAATTGTATGTCATTGCTATGCACTGAGTCCCTCATCAAATAAATTGTATACGTTACAATGCACACATTGTACTATATTAATTCAAGTGTGCATATAATTAAATACAAGATTACTACACTTGTTCCCTATTCGTGTTAATTATTTTTCTTGAATTTTGAATACTACAGCTACACCTCGTCCACCCTGTGCTCACCAATCTGGTGTGTTTCCCTTCTTGCTCACCACCTATTCGAGTAAATGCTCACTTGGCTCGTTTGGAGCTCCTCCTCAAAGTGGGTAGTGATCAGGGGCGGAGCTCTTAATGTGGCAAGATATGACACTCGCCATACCTAAAATTCTTAGTGATTGTTATGCCTAAATCACTATGTACCATAAGCATATCGAAGAAAATAAAGATTCACCGCAAGAAACTCAACATCGGTGGCTAGAGAAGGTGGCTGGAGAAAGAGCAGAAACACATGTTAGGAACTATTAGTTACAGGCCTCGAGAGCTTCTACTCTATGTTAATCGTTTAGTTGCTTGTACTCGTCTCTCACGACACCACGATCGTCCATTCACTGCCAAGCACGAGTCCTAATATCGTCATCGAGTCCGTGACGGTGGCAGCTGGGCAGCGCGCCAGCGCATCTCCTATCTCCTTGAATGGCTGATGACCTGAACAGAAACAAGTGTCAATTGCCACGAACAGTGTTACAACTTAATTGGCATGTGTGTTTAATAGTTTAATATACTTCGGTAAACAATTGATGGTGGCTGACTATAGATTTGCGGACATTTTGGTTCGATGGCAATGATAGAGGAGCTGCAAACTTTTACTCTCCTAGATGAAATTAAAGTGTGTTATCACTCGGTTAGCCAGTTAACTTCATTTATATCTTTCTATTTGTCATAAATATTTTTTATGTATACATTAGACGACAATCATAATCATATAATAAGCTAATTTGGTAAAAAAATCTTTGCTAGATTTAGCCATACCTTCAATCTTTTCCGCCCTCCGCCACTGGTAGTGATTGCTCAACTATCAGATCGAAACTATGTAGGCGCTGGATGTTGCAGTGCACATGCTGTATGTGTTCAGGTCCTTTATTCTTCTTGATTATACCTTTTGTTTTCATGCACTTACATTTTACTTTTCAGTTTTTACAATGTATATCATAAAATTCATTTTGCACATGCTTGAATGCTCGTTCAATAGGGATAATCTCATTACAATGCCTTGACCTTACACTGAGCTGCTCCTCGTCGATGCAGGCCAGCACATCCCTGGGGACCCGTCCACCTCCTTCTTTGTCTTCACGGTAACCCACATTGCCCTTTGTCCAGCAGATTGTAGGTAGTATAGATCGTGTTCGCCTTTCTGTCTCTTTTTTTTCTTAAGAGAATAGAAATAGTTGTTGTGTTGTTTTGTATGCGATAGGCCAGTGCATGCATGATGGAAGCATGATGACTAAAAAACAATTTTTACCTTTGATCCTAAGCAGCACATCTTAACTATATGGCGTTATGAAAAAAGCATATCAGATTTCATCTCATGTTGTGTTTTGGCGGTAGCTTGATGATGGTATACCGTTGATGACTGATTCTTTTTTCTTCTGATAGCCATCTTACAGTTGCCATTGTGCTTTGTTGATTTATAGCTACCATATATGCAAGGCAGAATATGTTGATCAATGTCTTGTGTGCCATTCCTACATGTTTCTGCAGGGAGGAGTGTCCCGTCGTGCTCCCACATGCGCTTGCTGCAGCGTTCGTCAAGACCGATAAATATTTCTAGGCTATGGGTAAGTATATTTGACAATAACGACGACATGTTTTATAGAATTACTTCGGCCTTAAACATGCATATAATAAACATGCATATATTTCTTAGGCAGACACACATTTACGTGTGGGAGCAGAACATATGAGAGCTTTGGTTATAGTTAGAGTTTTCTTTGTTAACTTCCTTTTCATGTTTCAATATTTATGAGACCTTTTCTTCACTGTTTCAACTGACATTTGTGATAATAGATGAGTGGGTTGTGACTAACATATGTCGGTGATTCACATTGCATACGAGAATCTACTTAGGATCAAAGGTACTTTTTATCAGCTGATCATCGCTTTGACTCCAACTCAAATAAGTAAGTTTTTCTCCTAATGTTATATATTTCCTATTTTTCAGGATCAATGTTATATATTTATTATTAAGAATTGTTCGATGTTTATAATCTTCCTGTTTTTTTACTGTCAAGCGCGTGACGCCATGTGGGAGCAAAGTTGGGAAAATGGATATTGGTGGTGGTCCAGAGGTTTGTGTCTCTGTCTCACACTTAACCCTGTGTGCTCCTGAATGGATTTTTTGTGTGTTTGGTGTATAACCCCCCATTGTGATTATTCCTAATTTCAGTAGTTATCAGTAGCCCCATGATTATATTATTGAATTTGTTGTGTTCAAGTGTACTCCAAATAGTATATCATGATAGAAATTTAAAGCTTGTGCAGTATGTTTCAGTCCTATGGTAGTTATATTTTGCACCAAACCATTTCACCATTTTTCTTTGCTTCATGATATGACTCCCACTCTCTTCGGTCTTTGCTAATTGTTTGACCCAAAAGTGACCTTGTGGTTTGGGTGAACTTGTGATGTTGTTCTTTGTTTCAGCTTTCTAATTTCTGTTGTGATTGGTTTGGTATGTCATTGATGCTTTCGTTATTAAACATGTTGCTTATATTTGGCAGAGGTACTGAAGCCACTGTCTAGAAATAAAATAACTCTACTGTCTAGAAATGTATTTCTGTTTATGATGACCACCTACAGATTTAACGAGTAAACTGTTGGTCCAATAGGTACTGAAGCAATTGAAGGACAAAGCACTAAAGAGAGCGGGGCTGACTGAAGAAACATTGCAAGAGCAGATTGAGCAGAGAAACGTTGCAAGGAAGAATAAACAGTTTGAGATATCTGATGGAATCAGGAAAAACCTTGCTACCAAGGGCATCGCCCTGATGGATGAACCTTCTGGTACAGTGTGGAGACCATGCGAACCAGAGGGATCTGAAGAGTCATGATTATACGCCGCACCCACTCAACAAATGATGGTAAAATGAGATTTTTGCCTGAGGGCAGTTATACATTTTGAACTAACAAAATCACCATCTCTGGATGCAGTATTCTTCACTCAGGGGCAGGGGGGTCTGAAGCTGACCCTTTTCAACTGCATCTACTGCATGGATTATACATGGGCGTCGTCGCAGCGAGCAGCCTGTAACACCCGGATTTTAGGGGTCCAAAACCCGGGGTTAACATAAACACCAATTATGCTGGGACCAAGTCTCAAACATATGATGTATAGTGGCACAGGATCGAATGTCACAACTTTATATATAACAGGAGTTCTATACAAATAAATAGTTACATTATAAGGAGACAACAGTCCAGCAACCCAAAGTTGACTGGGAGACGACGACCTAGACCTCTCACGAACTCATCACCGCATCCTCCATGAGCATCATCCTGCAGTACCTGGTCCTGACCTGTGGTGTATGTGAGACAGCAAGAGTGAGCTCACATACGTTCATCGCTCAACAAGTTGTGGGGAATAATGTGCATGAACTCGCCAAAGGTGGGAGCTCACGTGAAGTGTAAGGCTTACCAAAGAAGATGGTTAGAGCTGAGCATTGCTTTTAAAGTTGGTCAAAATTTTATTAGCAGTTACTAAGTATAAGTAAATACCAAACCCAATTAAGTAGTAGAACAAAAGTAACCACATCACCTGCAATGCAATGCATATGACAAATTGAGTTTAGTTCCATAAATTAATCATGTGAGTGTCCGAGCCGCTCATGACCGTGAGCACGGCTAGTATACCAGTTTTACACTCTGCAGAGGTTGCGCATCTTTACCCACAAGTCGTGTATCCCATGTCGCCAGGGTTTGCAAAGCCCTTAGACACTTCCGAGGTGAATGGCTAGGGATCCACTACGAGGCCTTTACAAAGTTCCACTAGCTTCCGAAAACCCGCTACAGTTTATAGGAAGATCCAGTACAGGAATCCCTTGCAGGACCGCCATCGCAGCAAAATCCTCCCGAGGGCACTTCCCGCACTGACCTCTCCCCTACTGCCCTTGCCCCTTTCGGGTAAGGTAGTCTTCCACTAGCTTTCCTAATTAATCAGCCAAGGGCGTCCCATTAAACCCCTGTGGTAGCACTGTTTTCCCGGGTGGTTCTCCATGTTCCAATTAACATAATGATCTTAACATGAACAATAAATAACAACTGATAACAAAAATGTAACCATGGATAGTGTATCTCCATACCCAAAACCACATATAGCACTAGCAAGTACTACCCAGAAAGTTCAGTGGTAAACAAGGTATAAAGATAGACAAACTAGGGTAACCTATTGGGTCCCATCAAAATTAACCTATGCAGATCATTATGATTAATTAGAACATGAGTAGGTAAAAAGAAGTGATCAAGGGCACAACTTGCCTGGGCCTTGAGATTCCAGGTACCAGGATGATCTTCAGGTGACACGTGACCTCACTGCTAGTCGTAGCATTACAAACAAACAGTGTATAGACAGAATTAACATTACACCAAACATATATGCAAAATACATATTAATAATCTACATGTTGAACTAAGATCACAGGAACAAGAATTACTGAATTTGGAGTTATAGAATTCAAGTTATGAATTTCTGAAGTTATTAAGCACCTAGAACAGAGTAATTCAAATGAACAATTTTGCTTCAAGTTTCTTGGCTAAACAAAGGTACTAGGTGATAAATAATATTAAAATAAAATTATTGCAACTGGAATGGGTCAAAAAGGAGCTAAAATGAATTTTCTATGAATTATCTAAGTTCTAGCAATTATTTTTGTATTAAAAATCAAATTTCTAATTCATTTAATCACTTTAATGCTGCACTGGACTGGGCCACAATTACAGCAAAGCGCAGGGACTCTTTCGCAAGATTACCGAGACTCAGTCAACAGTGCACATGGACGGCGGGTTTATTATGTGAAAACCGAGGGGCTCTTTTGCAATTATCCCAAACCGAACGGGTATCAAATATTCTCAGCCGTCCGATCCGTTCCCAACGGATCAGATTAGACGGAGCCATCCGCGAAGCGGTATGCGCTCGGATCCCTCAGATCATAAATGAACGGTTCGGATTTAATGAAGCCGGATCAGCTCCGGGCCACACGATCTTGATCCAAAGGTTCCGCGCAGAACACCCCCCCCTTCGGGACCCAACACCTAATCGCAGCCACCGACCCCAGATCCAACGGCCGAGGCACCTTCTTCATCCCCTCGCTAACACCCGATCCCCAGGAACCCGCGCGCGGCGGCGACCCCGCCGGAGGGAGCTCAATCCGGCGCACCACCGCCCCAAATTCAAATTAAACGGCGCTAGACAATGTCCGGGCCCTAACGAACAACAAGGAGTTGACGTACCAGTGATTGAAGCGATGACCGCGGCTGGCCACGGTGTCGCGCGGCCCACGGCGGAGAACCGAAGTGCGACGAGCGATTGCTCGAGTCTTGGCGGCGTTCGACCCAAATCGAGGGCACAGACGGCTTCCCCAGGTGAAGGCGACACTCCACGACTCGATTTCGAGAGCCGAGACCCCCCAACGACAGCTATCCTCGGCGGCGGCGCTCTACGGTGCTTTTCGCTCGGCGATGACTACGCGATTTCTCACCTTGGTGTCCGGCTTGCAAAGGCTATGGCTCAGGGTCACGGGCGCTCGAGTTTTATAGCCCGGAGGGAGGGATAAGTCCGCGCGAGAGGAGGCCGAGACCGTCGGCGGAATTGGTGCGATTCCCCCTCGCGCGCGCAAGTCTGTTGCGAAATTCCAGGCCATGGAGTCCTTGGTGCGGACGCGAGCGTGGTGAGCAGGGGCTGGGGCGAGTCCGAGCTCAAGAATCGCGAGGATCCGCAACGACCCGATCTCCACGGCGATGGACGCGCGACGCGGGTGATTGGACTGACGGTCGTGGGCAGGTGAAGAAGACGAACCTGAGCAGTGGGTCCCGCCTCGTCAGCGAGAGAGGGAGTGCTCAGGCGCGGCTGAGCCACCGACGGCACAGGCCCACCTGTCGGCGTGGAGAGCAAAGCGCAGAGAGCGAGCGGGCCGCGCGGTCACGAAGATAAATGGGCCGAAAACAGGGTTACCGGCCCAGTTAGGTTAGAATTCCTTTTCTTTTTATTTTCTATTTTCTTTTCCAAATTCAAATTTATACTTCTATTTTAGTTTTCAGATTTTTCAAATGTATCAATTGAAATCCAAGGGTGAATATAAACCATACTATTTTATTATTACTAGTTTAAGTTTTATTCTCCTTGTTTATTTATTTCATGAGATGTATAAATGGTTTCCTTTAAAAGAAAAATTCTTTTTCTCCTCATTTTTCTTATTTCCCAATGATACTTTGTTCAGATTTCTTTTACCAATTCTAAATTCAGAATTTGGGTGTTACAAATCCTACCCCCCTTAAAAATAATCTCGTCCTCGAGATTAAGAAGGAAGGGGATCCAACAAGTTTGGTTTGTAGTCTTTGCTTTAGTTTCTAGTTGGTTTTAATATCAAAAGATTTGTTGTTGTTTTTTTTTTAATATCACAAATTATCATGTGATTAGGAAAGCATGGATATTATATGTATGTCCACTTTATTATGTAGAATAGAAGATGTCTTTAGGGCATATATAGGTTTGGGTAAGAAAGAGTAGGATAAGAAAAGACTTCATCCAAGATTGTGGATCTTGACTCATCTTGGTGACCACACTTGATCCTTGAAGACTTGAGTTGGTGCTCATCCTCCTTTGATGAAGTTGATCATCTTCTTCAGTCTTGTCTCATTGATTAGGAGTTAGTGTATATTATTGGGCTGGGGAATATGGTTAATATAGGTATGGATGAGATAGACTACATGATGTAGGTCAAAAGTTTGTTTGATGTTAGGTGGTGGTTGATAGATTATGCAATCCATTAAGACTCTATTGATTGGGTAAGTTATGTAACTTGTTATATAGATCGAGTTGTTGTGTATGGCCAAGTTGATATAAGTCTTCAAATTAGGCTTAAGTGATTTAGGAGTATGGCCTTATCCTTTGTACCAGCATTAAGTAACACACACTAGATTAGATCATGTTAGGTTAGATGGGATCTAGATTAGATTGGTATGACTAGTTTGACTAGATATGATCTAATTAATTTGCATTAGATCATGGTTGTTAGATTAGGGTGGATAAGTATGCTTATTAGGATAAGATATATCCATAAAGTTAAGATAGAATCTTTTGAGACCAGTTAGACCTATTAGGATGAAATACAATCTTTTCAAGATAGGGTGAGTATCTTTTAAGATAAGATGGATCTATTAAGATAAGGGAGAATCTTTTAAGATAAGGTGAATTAGAATGAGATCTTTTTAGGATAAGATAAATCTCTTAAGCTAGATATGTTCCAATGGGGACAATCTAGGTTGTCTAGTTATTTTATAAATATTTTTTTTTATGCCTATGTGTATATGCAGATGCGATTGTGGACATTACTCCACAACCCATCACACTCAATCAAAGATCCAAATCAGACAAATATCATAAGAACAAACATTCAAATACATAGACACTTATAAAAATAGTTTTTTTTTGTTCCTAGGATTAGGTCTCCTATTCCTAAAGTCACTTTAGGTACAGGATTTCAAGGTGTGAAATCCACATTTGTCTTTAGAAGGAAAAAGGTAAGAATAATCAGAGTAAAGCGGAATTAGATGAGAAATGATTAAGAAGAGTTTAGAAAAGAATCAGAGTAGCAGAGGTAAGTAAATAATGGTTGTCCGGTTCTATCTAGGTTTCGTCCTACAGTCAACATTCCTCTGATACCACTTCTGTAACACCCGGATTTTAGGGGTCCAAAACCCGGGGTTAACATAAACACCAATTATGCTGGGACCAAGTCTCAAACATATGATGTATAGTGGCACAGGATCGAATGTCACAACTTTATATATAACAGGAGTTCTATACAAATAAATAGTTACATTATAAGGAGACAACAGTCCAGCAACCCAAAGTTGACTGGGAGACGACGACCTAGACCTCTCACGAACTCATCACCGCATCCTCCATGAGCATCATCCTGCAGTACCTGGTCCTGACCTGTGGTGTATGTGAGACAGCAAGAGTGAGCTCACATACGTTCATCGCTCAACAAGTTGTGGGGAATAATGTGCATGAACTCGCCAAAGGTGGGAGCTCACGTGAAGTGTAAGGCTTACCAAAGAAGATGGTTAGAGCTGAGCATTGCTTTTAAAGTTGGTCAAAATTTTATTAGCAGTTACTAAGTATAAGTAAATACCAAACCCAATTAAGTAGTAGAACAAAAGTAACCACATCACCTGCAATGCAATGCATATGACAAATTGAGTTTAGTTCCATAAATTAATCATGTGAGTGTCCGAGCCGCTCATGACCGTGAGCACGGCTAGTATACCAGTTTTACACTCTGCAGAGGTTGCGCATCTTTACCCACAAGTCGTGTATCCCATGTCGCCAGGGTTTGCAAAGCCCTTAGACACTTCCGAGGTGAATGGCTAGGGATCCACTACGAGGCCTTTACAAAGTTCCACTAGCTTCCGAAAACCCGCTACAGTTTATAGGAAGATCCAGTACAGGAATCCCTTGCAGGACCGCCATCGCAGCAAAATCCTCCCGAGGGCACTTCCCGCACTGACCTCTCCCCTACTGCCCTTGCCCCTTTCGGGTAAGGTAGTCTTCCACTAGCTTTCCTAATTAATCAGCCAAGGGCGTCCCATTAAACCCCTGTGGTAGCACTGTTTTCCCGGGTGGTTCTCCATGTTCCAATTAACATAATGATCTTAACATGAACAATAAATAACAACTGATAACAAAAATGTAACCATGGATAGTGTATCTCCATACCCAAAACCACATATAGCACTAGCAAGTACTACCCAGAAAGTTCAGTGGTAAACAAGGTATAAAGATAGACAAACTAGGGTAACCTATTGGGTCCCATCAAAATTAACCTATGCAGATCATTATGATTAATTAGAACATGAGTAGGTAAAAAGAAGTGATCAAGGGCACAACTTGCCTGGGCCTTGAGATTCCAGGTACCAGGATGATCTTCAGGTGACACGTGACCTCACTGCTAGTCGTAGCATTACAAACAAACAGTGTATAGACAGAATTAACATTACACCAAACATATATGCAAAATACATATTAATAATCTACATGTTGAACTAAGATCACAGGAACAAGAATTACTGAATTTGGAGTTATAGAATTCAAGTTATGAATTTCTGAAGTTATTAAGCACCTAGAACAGAGTAATTCAAATGAACAATTTTGCTTCAAGTTTCTTGGCTAAACAAAGGTACTAGGTGATAAATAATATTAAAATAAAATTATTGCAACTGGAATGGGTCAAAAAGGAGCTAAAATGAATTTTCTATGAATTATCTAAGTTCTAGCAATTATTTTTGTATTAAAAATCAAATTTCTAATTCATTTAATCACTTTAATGCTGCACTGGACTGGGCCACAATTACAGCAAAGCGCAGGGACTCTTTCGCAAGATTACCGAGACTCAGTCAACAGTGCACATGGACGGCGGGTTTATTATGTGAAAACCGAGGGGCTCTTTTGCAATTATCCCAAACCGAACGGGTATCAAATATTCTCAGCCGTCCGATCCGTTCCCAACGGATCAGATTAGACGGAGCCATCCGCGAAGCGGTATGCGCTCGGATCCCTCAGATCATAAATGAACGGTTCGGATTTAATGAAGCCGGATCAGCTCCGGGCCACACGATCTTGATCCAAAGGTTCCGCGCAGAACACCCCCCCCTTCGGGACCCAACACCTAATCGCAGCCACCGACCCCAGATCCAACGGCCGAGGCACCTTCTTCATCCCCTCGCTAACACCCGATCCCCAGGAACCCGCGCGCGGCGGCGACCCCGCCGGAGGGAGCTCAATCCGGCGCACCACCGCCCCAAATTCAAATTAAACGGCGCTAGACAATGTCCGGGCCCTAACGAACAACAAGGAGTTGACGTACCAGTGATTGAAGCGATGACCGCGGCTGGCCACGGTGTCGCGCGGCCCACGGCGGAGAACCGAAGTGCGACGAGCGATTGCTCGAGTCTTGGCGGCGTTCGACCCAAATCGAGGGCACAGACGGCTTCCCCAGGTGAAGGCGACACTCCACGACTCGATTTCGAGAGCCGAGACCCCCCAACGACAGCTATCCTCGGCGGCGGCGCTCTACGGTGCTTTTCGCTCGGCGATGACTACGCGATTTCTCACCTTGGTGTCCGGCTTGCAAAGGCTATGGCTCAGGGTCACGGGCGCTCGAGTTTTATAGCCCGGAGGGAGGGATAAGTCCGCGCGAGAGGAGGCCGAGACCGTCGGCGGAATTGGTGCGATTCCCCCTCGCGCGCGCAAGTCTGTTGCGAAATTCCAGGCCATGGAGTCCTTGGTGCGGACGCGAGCGTGGTGAGCAGGGGCTGGGGCGAGTCCGAGCTCAAGAATCGCGAGGATCCGCAACGACCCGATCTCCACGGCGATGGACGCGCGACGCGGGTGATTGGACTGACGGTCGTGGGCAGGTGAAGAAGACGAACCTGAGCAGTGGGTCCCGCCTCGTCAGCGAGAGAGGGAGTGCTCAGGCGCGGCTGAGCCACCGACGGCACAGGCCCACCTGTCGGCGTGGAGAGCAAAGCGCAGAGAGCGAGCGGGCCGCGCGGTCACGAAGATAAATGGGCCGAAAACAGGGTTACCGGCCCAGTTAGGTTAGAATTCCTTTTCTTTTTATTTTCTATTTTCTTTTCCAAATTCAAATTTATACTTCTATTTTAGTTTTCAGATTTTTCAAATGTATCAATTGAAATCCAAGGGTGAATATAAACCATACTATTTTATTATTACTAGTTTAAGTTTTATTCTCCTTGTTTATTTATTTCATGAGATGTATAAATGGTTTCCTTTAAAAGAAAAATTCTTTTTCTCCTCATTTTTCTTATTTCCCAATGATACTTTGTTCAGATTTCTTTTACCAATTCTAAATTCAGAATTTGGGTGTTACACAGCCCGCCCCGCCGGTAACAATCTCTGGAATCCTATCATTTTCGTGGCTTTGTTCGGGGATCATCGTCAGTCACATGCTTTTGATGGATCAAAAGCGACCGCATAGATAGCACAGAGTGGCATATCCTCCCTTGGGGCAATTTTCAGAATTGTCTTGATATTTTAGGAACCATTTTTATTTTGCATTTGATGATCCATTTATTGATTTCAGTTCAGAACTCTATTTGTACTTATGTTTGCATAGGCTACCATGCTCTAATTTCACACGAGATTTTGAGATACTTCTTGGCACTTGTATTTTTTTGTCATTGAAGCCCATATGCTCTGTTGCTATGCCATAATGGACTGCTTGGATGATGCCGACCTTCCAGCTATTAATTTATATTTATCTATAAAAAACAGAAACATACTTGTGACAGTCTTGTCAGTAGAAGTATCTGCAGGTTTATTGTCCTTTTCCGATTGATGTTTCAGCTCATATATACCAAAAAGATTTCCCATGGTTAAAAAACAATAGCAGATTAAAGTTGTTCTCATGTATGGATGTGTGATTGGTTGCTCTTTTTCTTTCCATAGTTAGATGATATGGTGAATCGAGGATAAGTGACCCAAACTTAGACATATTATGTGTTCTGCACTTTCTTATCGTGAATAGAGGACAAGTGACCCAAACTTTAGACATATAATGTGTTATGTACTTCCTTATCATGTACGTGTGTGTATTGTGGTGTTGTTGTAGCCTTAACAAGGGGTTATACTTTGATAATGTGTAGTAGTTAATGTCATATCTTTGGTTTATGTTCTCCAGGTCATCAAAAACCACATCTTTAAGTTCCTTGCCATGAAATTCCTAATTAATCGAGCCCTAAAAACCGCACGGACACTTGACTTTTTTTTGGATCGTCATTTTTTTATTTTGCTTGTGAGGCTTGTTCTACAAATGTTTATTATACTATACTCTATTGGTTCAGATCCGAACATTTTGTAAACTTATACTTGAAAAACTAAAAAGAAATAAATTTGTGCTTTCATTGATGTAGTGGTAGGTACATGAACGGAAGAACACAAGACGATCATTATCAAGATCTCAAAGGTCTCGATCCCACTGTAATGGTGAAGCGATTTATAAAAACTAAATGTTAAATTATTTTTTTGTAACCTACTTGGCATGTGAAATATAAAGACACTTAGTCTGAGATACTTCACTGTTGATTTTTTTTCCAGATTTTCAGTTATACTATCAATTCTGAACACATACAACTTAACAATACTATTTTCTCTTAATTTTGAAAATATTTAAACTAACAAAACAAACTAAGATCATTTCACTAACTATAGGTGCTCATTTGTTATGCTGTTTTGGTACATTCGATATGACTGTTGGACCACTGCATTGGGAGTTGCGACCTATTCGATTGTTAGGCACTTATTGGTTTAAGACTTAAGGGTTCTGTTCTGATATAGATTGGAGTGTATGGACATAGCTGGCTCTTTGATGTTGTATATCGTTTTCTTATATGTTTGCAGCTCTTGAACACCGAAGCTCCTGACTTGTACATAAGGCAGAATCCTGTTCCAAATGCCTACACCTTAGCAATCAACGACAAAAAACCATTCATTGTCGTTCACACAAGCCTTGTGGAGCTGCTTACTCCAAGGGAATTGCAGGTACTGTTGTTTACTCTAAACAAACTCATCGGCTGGTATTGCTTAGATGAACAATCAAAACAAGAATTATTATTTGCTTACCTACTGCCTGAATGCATTGATTACTCATCATATTGGATTTGTTTCAATTAGGCTGTTTTGGCTCATGAGCTGGGTCACCTCAAGTGCGATCATGGTGTTTGGCTCACTTTTGCCAATATACTCACAATGGGAGCATACACTGTCCCTGGTAGACCATCTGACTACTTGAACTCTCATTAGATTGGTGGGCTATGTACCTAAATACACTTCATTTGAACTACATCTCATGGTAAGTACATGCACTTTTATCAGGTTTCGGCATGGTTGCTGGCTTTCTGGAAGAGCAGCTATATAGATGGCTACGAGCTGCAGAGCTGACTTGTGACAGGGCAGCTCTTCTTGTGGTGCAAGACCCGAAGGTACCTTTACTGCCTTAACTCTGAAACTACCTCAATTTTTAAATATAAGATTGATTTGTATTGAACATAAGATCTAGCAGAATAAATAGCGCTATTTTTTTTGTCTTTGCTTTTGCTCTTGAAGTGGATTTTTTGCATGGTCTGGCCACAAATTATATATGACTCCAAGAAAAAGTAGAGGTTTGTGTAGTTTTCAATTCATCTTCCAAGTAACAATCTTTAGTTCATAGAAAGAGCAGCTGTTCTCCAATTTTGAAGAATTGGGGCTGCAGCTTGTAGTTTTAACATATAATGGATACATGCTTACTCTACAAGTTGATATCATCACCTAATACTAAACTCCTGATTATCGTGAGGTGGTCATCTCTGTTCTTGGCTGTCTGAAAATAGGAACGCCTTGTTGTGTGTTGTAATGCTTATCCTACAAGTCTGTCATCACTTGATACTTATTCTTGATTGTCAAGAGGTAGTCATCTCTGTTCTGATGAAATTGTCAAGAGGTACTTGTCTGTTCTAAAACACAAAACATCTTGAGATGTTCTTGTTTAACTGAGTATGTTTACCACTCCCTGTTCCTTATATTGTCTACCACTGAGGATGTATCCGTCCAGAATTTATATTTAGTTCCTGAGCAGTCCTGTTATTTATAATTGTATTGTTTTTCTAAGATTTAATTCTTAATTACATTGAAACCTATGGCAAAGTAAATCATAACTGAATTTGATGGTACATATCATACTACGAAGCCATAAATAGAACTATGCATTAAATTTTCAGCCCTTCGGCCCTTTTTCGTTTTCCACTGACATGGTACTCAAGTTCACATCTTTATACTTTTGAGTAGTCTAAATTCAAGTATTAATTTACTGTCTATCACTTGGAGTATAAACTTTCCATGGAATACTTATATGATTGTATTTATTATTCATTAGGTTACAGTTTTTTCAGATTCTCCTGCAGCCACGGGATGGTGGCGGCCTTCGCGCGGGCAGCGTGGCTCAAGGAGTACCACGAGAAGGTGCTTGTGGAGATCTACAGGTCACCTCTCCTTCTCTCTGCCTAGATCCAGATCCATCCTATACCTCTGCAGCGCCACCCCTCTCTTTGCCTCGACGCAGATATATCCCATACCTCCACGGCGCCACCCCTCTTGATTTTTACTCTCTTGATTTTTAACTATATGATGTGTTTTTAAACTAACTACTTGTCCCAACATCATATATGCAGAACATGAGGGAGTATCTACTTTTTTGAAACTTATCGGTTTAATTTTTTTCTTTACCACATCAACTTTAACTATGTGAGGTGCGGAATTCAAGATGCATATGCCATTTTAGACATACTATGAGTTAGTTTTGTTTATACAACATGTATGGTTTATTTGAACTGTCTAAACCCGTTAGTTTAGCATATAGACTCCAGAAGAGGGACAAGGCATCAAAGTTCCTAAAACCGTTAGTTTAGCATGATTATAATTTGAACTGTCTAAATCATCCATTTTTAGTGTGATGAACTGTTATTTGGAATGGTGCTACAATAGTTTGTATATTTGGTGATGAACTATCAAAGGTTTGTTCATGTTGAAGGACTCGACCTGTCATTCCTGAATGAAGGGTTGCTCAAGAATAGAAGAGGGTTCAAACTTTTCTATAGTATCATCTTTGGGGGCACAGCTATACATGTATTTTTTTCTGAAATATTCTTTGCATAATGTATCTGCAATTAAGATTTCTAAAGCATTGTGTGTGGCACAAAATTGCATGGACAATTAAATTAGGCTACTTGTTTAAGATATGTGCCTCGAATTTGTAACCATTAATTGTTGTATTGTTCTTCAGGTTAGCATGACGCTGAACATTTTGGCCTACCTTTCACCTCTTTTGACGTGGGACACAAAACAGGTAAACACGTATTTCTGGCACTTCAGACCATTTCCTTCATGGTCGTCGTTCCTGGTTTCCACTAATTTTTACT
Source organism: Zea mays (assembly GCF_902167145.1). NCBI lineage: Eukaryota > Viridiplantae > Streptophyta > Magnoliopsida > Poales > Poaceae > Zea > Zea mays. Next base: position 44,348,685 of record NC_050099.1, on the reverse strand, counting down.
GCACAATAAAGTGTGATTTTATCTTGATGTACAATGTTAACACTGAAAATAAGGAATCCCCGAGCAGAGGAGGTACCTCTCGTTAATGTTCGGGTCTTTTAGCGAATGAGAATTTAAACCTGAGTTTTGGGTAACTGTATTAGAGTGTTCTCAATTTGCAGAATGGTTTTTCATTAGAAAATTTTAGTCTATCTTGATACATCAGTGCAACTGAATCTCTTATGAACCTTTTTTATTGTGTTGTTCAAGCGAAACTTTAAAATATTGTTGCTTAACTTTGCTTTTATTGCATGCTTTTAGGTGTTTGTTTTTGTGGCAGCAGAGTGTGAGACTCCACAGGATGCTTTTATTCAAGTAAGTTTGTCAGTTATTATTCTTCATGAGTCCATATATTACTTGTGGTCTTGTAATGTAGGTCATTATTATAGTGGCTTAGATGATCGTTAATCACTATTAGCCTCCAACAATTGTCCATAAAAGCATGAGTTTTCTGCTTGGGACTATAGTGCAATCTCATGAAATTGCCACTTGCTTGAGTGTTGCAGTAATGATGTCATATAGCTTTTCTCTTGGTCTTCAACTTACATTGAGAGTTGTTGCAGATGCATATAATGGTTTTGGAAAGTGAATTTTTACTTTGTTGTGGGTTGTGCCAATTGCCAAATCTTTCAAAGCTACACAATCTGACCTAACCCATTAGACATGTCCATGTGTTATTCATGGGATTTTTTCACCAATATATGTAAATCTAGATGAACAACAATTGAGTATATATTATGGGAAAACTGAAGTCTGTAGGTTAATTAATCCACGTCCTTGTAGACCAGCTAGCTAAATCTGGTTCAAGGAACATCAATAGTTGATAAAAAGAATGTAGTTTGATTGCAACAGGCCAGAACAACATTTTAGAACAAGGTAAACAGTGCCCTTGATGTTAGCTTGATAATTTGCATAACTATTGCTGGTTTTCCAATCTTTTGGGTAGCAAATTTAGACTGCTCTTTGTATTTGTGTGATATAATCTTGGACTTAATGGATACATGTACCAGTATGTCATTTGCACAATTACTGTTGTTTTTACCTTCAAAGCTGTTTATGCTTCTATTGTTAATGTTCATTGTACATTCACTCTTCTGGCACAATTGTGTTTGACTACTTGTGTGATTGATTAGCTTAGTAATTGGTTAAACTGATTAAGTTTTTGCAGGCAAACAATAAGCTATACATTTACTTGTCGCCATTATGAAAACAAAGAAATAAGTTATGTGCATTAAATCGTGGGATTTCTTAAAAAACTATGTTGCTGCTGTAATGGTGGGAAATTACATGCTCATGTGTTTTTGCAGTTGTGTTCAAATACGGAAGTGGTTTGATTATCGTAGCCATATTTGTATTGTAAGTATAATGCATGATTTTTAGAATTTTCCCCAACCTGTCAAGTAGACATTGGGGTGAAATCAATCAATAAATTTCAATGAATGAACAGGTTTGTGAGAAACTTGGCCCAAATTTATATGAATTTCTGTAGAAAACTGACATCTGTGAAGGAAAAGTCCCTTGGGCTCCTCACCCAGAATTTTGTCAAGCTCTTCTTCACCATGAAGGTTAGAGGACTAAATTCACACTGTGTGGTTATGGTTATTTCTCTTTCGCACTTAACTATAATGGGGCTTGTATTTTGTGCAGGTTGAGACAATCTCACTTTGACGAAGGTGCAAGGCTTCTCCTTGGAGACGAACATGTAGAGAGCAACATGAGAAGTTAGCGCATGCATTCCTTTTGTTTAGTTCCATGTTTGTGTTAAATGCCTTTTCTATCCAAATAGAACACACAATGGACACATGTAAGCAGATATGTACTCCAATCTTTAGATTTTCGTTGTTAAAACACTCTATTTGTTTAATGATGTTATTGTCAATTAAACTAGGATCAGTGGTCTTCTCTATAAAGGTATATGTTGATAGATGCCTTATTTTCATTTTTATTTATATTAATACCCTATATTGTTTTTTTGTTTTGAGGAATGAAGTGCATAGGAATTTTGTAGTGTGGGCGATGATGCTTATCTTATTCTGTGGAATGCTCAAACTGGCATTGGCTCAATTAATTCGATGCTTGTCTTATTCTGTGAATTTTAATATATTTTATCATAATATGTTCTTCCGTAGCAACGTACGGGCATTTACCTAGTATATATATATATATATATATATATATATATATATATATATATATATATATATATATATATATATATATAATAAAATAAAAAAAAAATCCCTTGCGCTCCGCGAGGGATAATTTGATTAACGTGGGCGGGTGTGAACGGGCACGACCGCGAGAGTCGTCGTCCTTACCCATCACTCCCAAAAACATACGGGACCGTATCGTATGCACATAGACAGGTCTATGCACATATGCACATGAGCAATCCTAGTCCTTCAATATCAATCGAACGGTCGCCAAATTTTTTACACTTTAACCCTTCCGCAGCTGTCATTTCAGTGCAATTTTTTGCAAACACCTCTGCTCCCCTTCTTCCCCAGATTGAAGCACGCCAACAACCCCGTCTTCGCTCGTCCTCACTCCTCACCGCCTGTGGCCTCGCCGGTGGCCTCCTGCGTCCTCACCACCCTCCGACACTACTCCTTTGACAAATGCCGTAGGACACCTCGACGAGGTGCTAAGGTTTTCGGCCACCATGACGGCCATCGCACTCGGCTGGAACCCTAAACCCGTCATGAAGCCACCATGGCTAGGGCATGCCGTTTGCGGTGCTACCATTCTGCAGAAACCTCGAGCCCCACGGCATTAGGCGACGACGTTTGGTGAGTGAAGATGCTGAGACGACGACGAGAAGTGGCGGCAGCTACAGCCTACAGAGTACAGGCGATGCTTCGCTGTCTGCCAACGAACGTGGGAAGTGGGAAGGGGGTGTTTGAAAAACAAAATTACAGCACAAGACAGCTGCGGGAGGGTTAAAATGTAAAAGTTTGGGTCACCGTCGGATCAACGTTGAAAGGCCACGATCGCGCATGTGCATATGTGCGCAGACCTGTCCTTGTGCATACGATACGGTCCCAAAACATAAATAGAGCACCGTACCGGGTGCAGCCGATGGAAATCAAGTAGCCACAAGCTAGTCCAGGCCTCCAGGGGAGGGAGCGCCGGAGCGGGCATCTATGGAGCTCGCTGAGGCGGCAGTGAAGTGTCTCCTCGTCAAGCTCGTTTCCCTTTTGAAGAAAGAGTACCATCTTCAGAAGGGCGTGAGAGGGCAGATTGTGTTCCTCACGAAGGAGCTGAAGGGTATGCAGGATGTCCTCGAGGAGTTGTCCGAGAAGCCAGCAGGTTCCGTGACCCCTTTCCAGAAGCGGTGGGCGAGGAGTTTGAAGGAGCTATCGTACGACATAGAGGACAGCGTGGACGCGTTCATGCTGCGTGTGGACGGCGGCGATGCTCACGCGAATCCGCGCAACCTGACTGGTTTCAGCAGGTTCATCGACAGGATGGGCCTCATTGGCAACATCAAGTCGGTAAAAGTGGCCAAGGTTCGTCGCCGGATCGCCAAGGAGCTCGAAGACATCACGACCCGCGTCAAAGAGGTGGCTGCATGGAAGGGAAGGCTCACCATTCCCGGCGCCACGGCACAGCCTCACACAAAGGCTAACGTCGACACCGGGATCCACCTTCTCCTCGAGGATGTGCACAAGCACAGGCACAGCCCCGTCGGCATCGACGGCCCCGCACAGAGGCTTGCCAGCTTGCTGACGACGCACAGGGAGGGGCTGCAGCAGAACCTTATGGTCGTCTCAATTGTTGGGCTAGGAGGTGTTGGCAAAACCACGCTTGCTAAGGCGTTGTATGAAAGCCTCGAGACACAATTCCAGTGCAAGGCTTTTATCCCCGTATCACTGAGGCCAGACAAAAAGAGCATCTTCAAGAGAATACTGCGTCAGGTCAGGCCGGCCGCCAGGGGTAACAACAACGACGGAGAAAAAGATGTCGACGAACTGATACGGGATATCAGGAAATACCTCAGCGACAAGAGGTACTTACTTTGCGTTCTCTCTCCCTCTCTCTCAATCTATTCTACTCTCACCAGTACTCGTTAGTCCTATATCGATCCATCTGCTGTTTCATGCTACAGATATTTTTGTTGATTCTTAAACATGTTCTGGATATAATTCCTAGAACCCCTAACCACTAGATCTAACAAAACTCAGATGAATGTATCATACCTGCTTCGCGGTGGATGATGTAGTCTGTGTAGATCTTCAACCCAATAATTTTGGAGCCATTGGCAATTTTGCCATTATCATTTGTGGGCTTCGCCAGTATGTCATCGGACCCACAAATCATAGACACAGACGGTCCCACCAGTCATAGACACGGGATGACATAATAACAGGCAGCCAAATTTGAGAGTGGCAAAACAGCAAATTTCTCATAATTTTGAGACTGCATTCATGAGTGCCTTAGGCGCTTCGTCAATCCATAGAATACACATGGTTTTAAATTTGATTGTACTACATCTCGTTATAGCCCAAGTCTTTCTTGACAGTTTCTTTCGCTGATCCCCTCTAACTCGTCTCTATTCTTTTTTTCTGAAAGACGCGGCAAGAGAATTGTCATGTTCAAACTTTATTAAGAGGAAAAAGAGAACACTTACAGACACTTAACTAGCCAAACAGCCTCCGAAAAAGCCACCCAAGTACTCTAGAAAGAAAAAAGGATAAAGAACGCTATGCAGAGACCCTAGCAACCAAAGTCAAAAGAATTAGCAACTCTTTGCTGCCTAAAAACATCCTTGATTAACCCTGCAATCACACACTCCGACTTCTCTAGGCTTTGGAAGGTTCTGCGGTTCCGCTCTTTCCAAATCTCTCACCAAAAAAGGATGATCAAACCATCAAACTCTCTCCTTGAGCATTTATCGACTTTGGCTCTGCACTTATTCCACCAAGTGTATATTGACGAAGATTGTGCCATCCCTGGCAGCAACGCGAGGTCAAGCCAATGAGAAAGCTGCACCCACACCGCCCTAGTGAAGATACAGTTTTGGAACAAGTGGGTTATAGCTTCTGGTTCTTGTTTGCAAAGTCTGCAGATCGGATCATTACTCCAACCTCTTTTCTGGAGATTTTCAGCTGTTAAGATCTTATTATGCAGTAGAGTCCACGCGAAGAAACGACATTTTGGCTCCACTTTCGCCTTCCAAATTGGTAGTAGATTGCACTTGGCATTACCCTCCAATGAACTGGGCCAAATAGGCACTCTTGGTTGAGTAGGCACCATCATTGGTCCAGCGCCAGTAAATGGCGTCCTCAATCCCTGGATTTAGTTGCACCTCGCACAGAGCATCCCAAAGAGCCACGAACTCTCTAATTTCCTTGGCCCCAACAACTGGAGAAATGTGGGAGATCCATCTATTATTTGTTGTGGCTTTTAGAACTGAAATATTCTTCCGTGAGGACTTGGCAAAGAGCGTGGGAGCTATCAATCGTGCCGACGTGCCATCGATTCAACACGAATGCCAAAAAGAGGCTTTAACCCCATTGCCCACTGTCACCACTGTAGACGCATGAAAGAGATCCCGATCAACCTTGCTACAGGGAATGTCCAAACCGACCCAAGCTCTTTCTTGATTTTTCCATTCAAACCAAAGCCAACGAAGCCGTAAAGCTCTTGCAAAACGCTCCAGATCGACGATTCCCAAACCACCTAGGTTCAAAGGGCGCTTCACTAACGGCCACCTGACAAGGCAGTGCCCCCAGAAATATTTTCTGGTTCCTCTCCCTTCCACAAGAAACTACGACGAATTTTGTCAATTTGCTTGAAAATCCACCTCTGTTCTGGGAACACAGTCAAGTGGTAAATCGGCTGAGCTGATAGCACAGTTTTAACCAAAGTCAATCGTCCGGCCTTAGATAATAGTTTCCTTTTTCATCCCGAAAGTCTGGCTCGCACCTTGTCTAACAGTGGCTACACATCAATTTTTCGGAGGTTTCTCAAATGCAGGGGGAGCCCAAGATATCTACTCGGGAATGATGCCAACTTCCCCAGGAACCACATGGGCAAAGACTCGACCACATCTGCATGACAACGGATGGGGAAAATTTCCGTCTTATTAAGATTAAACTTAAGCCCCGAGCAACGATTGAAAGTTTGCAGGATACTTTGGAGGACGCCGAGCTCGGCCTCAACTGGTTTGACAAAAATACCTGCATCGTCAGCGTACAAAGAGCAATTAAGGGTTGTCGGTCGTGGAACGATTTGCGAAAGGATTCCTGAATGGATCGCCCGCTCAATAATTCTTTGAAAAGGATCGATGGCAAGAATAAAGAGCATAGGGGACAAGGGGTCACCTTGCCGGAGTCCCCTCAAATGGGTAATTCTCCTACCCGGCTTTCCATTCATAAGCACACGAGAAGATGATGAAGCGAGGAGAGTAGCAATCCAATTTCTCCATTTTGCACCGAAGCCAAGAATCGCAAGGACTTCTAACAAGTAAGCCCAGCTGACAAAATCGAACGCCTTGGAAATATCAAGCTTGATGAAAAGTGCTTCGCATTTATTCTTGTGCAATTTTTGGATGACTCTCTGTACATATAGAAAGTTGTCATGTATACTCCTCCCTTTGATGAAGGCATTCTGCGATCTGGACACCAGCTGCTCAAGCCTAGGTGCTAATCTTTCTGCTAGTAGCTTTGTTAGAACCTTCGCTAAGCTGTTGATCAAACTAATCGGCCTAAAATCAGCTAGGCAGTGTGCCCCCTCTTTTTTTGGAAGGAGAACAATGTTTGCTTCATTCGCAAGATGGAGCTTAGAAGTGCGGTGATTATAGAATCCAATGAGAGCATATTGACCAAATCTGTCTTAACAATACTCCAGCATTTTTATAGAACAATCCAATGTAGCCATCAGGACCTAGAGCTTTCTGGGAAGGTATTGCCCGAGTAACTTTGTTTATTTCATCCTCAGAAAAGGGGGTTTCTAAGTCACTCAAGTCTGAAGCCTCATAACCAAGAAAAGACCAGTCCAACGCCTGCTCCCTAGTTGAGTGAGATCCTAGCAAAATTTTAAAATACTGAAAAGCCACCTCCTCCTTGTCTGTATGGATCAAAGCGACACCGGCGCTAGAATGCAGCTCCCCGATGAAATTCTTTTTCCGCCTAATATTCGCATGAATATGAAAAAACCTAGTGTTAGTGATAGTCGCCTAGAGGGGGGGTGAATAGGGCGAAACTGAAATTTACAAATATAAACACAACTACAAGCTGGGTTAGCGTTAGAAATATAAACGAGTCCGCGAGAGAGGGCGCAAAACAAATCGCAAGCGAATAAACAAGTGAGACACGCGGATTTGTTTTACCGAGGTTCGGTTCTCGCAAACCTACTCCCCGTTGAGGAGGCCACAAAGGTCGGGTCTCTTTCAACCCTTCCCTCTCTCAAACGGTCCCTCAGACCGAGTGAGCTTTTCTTCTTCTCAATCAAACGGGAACAAAACTTCCCCGCAAGGGCCACCACACAATTGGTGCCTCTTGCCTTGGTTACAATTGAGTTTTGATCACAAGAGCAAGTGAGAAAGAAAGAAAGCGATCCAAGCGCAAGAGCTCAAAAGAACACGACAAATCTCTCTCGCTAGTCACTAAAGGCTTGAGTGGAATTGGAGAGGATTTGATCTCTTTGGTGTGTCTAGAATTGAATGCTAGAGCTCTTGTAGTAGTTGGGAAGTGGAAAACTTGGATACAATGAATGGTGGGGTGGTTGGGGTATTTATAGCCCCAACCACCAAATGTGGTTGTTGGGAGGCTGTCTGTTCGATGGCGCACCGGACAGTCCGGTGCCCCCGCCACGTCATCACTGCCGTTGGATTCTGACCGTTGGAGCTTCTGTCTTGTGGGCCCGCCTGGGTGTCCGGTGCACACCGGACAGGTACTGTTTGCTGTCCGGTGTGCCAGTATGGGCGCGCCTGACTTCTGCGCGCGCTGCGCGCGCATTTAATGCGCTGCAGGTAGCCGTTGGCGCGGAGATAGCCGTTGCTTCGGAGTCGCACCGGACAGTCCGGTGCACACCGGACAGTCCGGTGAATTATAGCGGACTAGCCGTTGGAGTTTCCCGAAGCTGGCGTGTTCCTGAGGCTGATCTTCCTTGGCGCACCGGACACTGTCCGGTGTACACCGGACAGTCCGGTGAATTATAGCGCGAGTGCCTCTGGAAATTCCCGAAGGTAGCGAGTTGGCGTTGGAGTCCTCTGGTGCACCGGACACTGTCCGGTGGTGCACCGGACACTGTCCGGTATACACCGGACAGTCTGGTGCTCCCAGACCAGAGGGCCTTTGGTTCCCACTTCGCTCCTTTGTTGAATCCAAAACTTGGTCTTTTTATTGGCTGAGTGTGAACCTTTTACACCTGTATAATCTATACACTTGGGCAAACTAGTTAGTCCAATTATTTGTGTTGGGCAATTCAACCACCAAAATTAATTAGGGACTAGGTGTAAGCCTAATTCCCTTTCAATCTCCCCCTTTTTGGTGATTGATGCCAACACAAACAAAGCAAATATAGAAGTGCATAATTGAACTAGTTTGCATAATGTAAGTGTAAAGGTTGCTTGGAATTTAGCCAATCTAAATATTTACAAGATATGCATGGATTGTTTCTTTCTTATATAACATTTTGGACCACGCTTGCACCACATGTTTTGTTTTTGCAAACTATTTTGTAAATTCTTTTCAAAGTTCATTTGCAAATAGTCAAAGGTAAATGAATAAGATTTTGCAAAGCATTTTCAAGATTTGAAATTTTCTCCCCCTATTTCAAATGCTTTTCCTTTGACTAAACAAAACTCCCCCTAAGTGAAATCCTCCTCTTAGTGTTCAAGAGGGTTTTGATGTATCATTTTGAAATACTACTTTCTCTTCCTTTTGAACATAATGGGATACCAACTGAAAAATATTCAATACTGAGTTTTTGAAATTGGTGGTGTGGCGGTCCTTTTGCTTTGGGCTCATTTCTCCCCCTTTTTGGCATGAATCGCCAAAAACGGAATCATTAGAGCCCTTGAAGTGCTTTCTTCCCCTTTGGTAATAAATGAGTTAAGAATATACCAAAGACGAAGTCCTTTTACTTGGTGCTCATGCTTTCTCCCCCAAGAATGGAGAGTTGCTTGGAGTGATGGCGAAGGAAGAGTGACGTAGTGGAAGCCTTTGTCTTCGCCGAAGACTCCAATTCCCTTTCAATATTCCTATGACTTGCTTGAAATTTACTTGAAGAACACATTAGTCATAGCATATGAAGGGATATGATCAAAGGTATACAAATGAGCTATGTGTGCAATCTAACAAAAGAAATTGCGGGAATCAAGAATATTGAGCTCATGCCTGAGTTTGTTAAAAGATTGTTCATCAAGAGGCTTGGTAAAGATATCGGCTAATTGATCTTTAGTATTAATGTATGAAATCTCGATATCTCCTTTTTGTTGGTGATCCCTAAGAAAATGATACCGGATGGCTATGTGTTTAGTGCGGCTATGCTCGACGGGATTGTCGGCCATTTTGATTGCACTCTCATTATCACATAGCAAAGGGACTTTGGTTAATTTGTAACCGTAGTCCCGCAGGGTTTGCCTCATCCAAAGCAATTGCGTGCAACAATGACCTGCGGCAATATACTCGGCTTCGGCGGTAGAAAGAGCGACCGAATTTTGCTTCTTTGAAGCCCAAGACACCAAGGATCTTCCCAAGAACTGGCAAGTCCTCGATGTGCTCTTCCTATTGATTTTGCACCCTGCCCAATCGACATCCGAATAACCAATCAAATCAAATGTGGATCCCCTAGGATACCAAAGCCCAAACTTAGGAGTATAAGCTAAATATCTCAAGATTCGTTTCACGACCGTAAGGTGAGCTTCCTTAGGGTCGGATTGGAATCTTGCACACATGCATACGGAAAGCATAATGTCTGGTCGAGATGCACAAAGATAGAGTAAAGAACCTATCATCGACCGGTATACCTTTTGATCCACGGACTTACCTCCCGTGTCGAGGTCGAGATGCCCATTTGTTCCCATGGGTGTCTTGATGGGCTTGGCATCCTTCATCCCAAACTTGTTTAGAATGTCTTGAGTGTATTTCGTTTGGCTAATGAAGGTGCCCTCTTGGAGTTTCTTCACTTGAAATCCTAGGAAATACTTCAACTCCCCCATCATAGACATCTCGAACTTTTGTGTCATGATCCTACTAAACTCTTCACATGTAGATTCGTTAGTGGATCCAAATATAATATCATCAACATAAATTTGGCATACGAACAAATCATTTTCAAGTGTTTTAGTGAATAGAGTAGGATCGGCCTTTCCGACTTTGAATCCATTTGCAATAAGAAAATCTCTAAGGCATTCATACCATGCTCTTGGGGCTTGCTTGAGCCCATAAAGCGCCTTAGAGAGCTTATAGACATGGTTAGGATACTCACTGTCTTCAAAGCCGGGAGGTTGCTCAACATAGACTTCTTCCTTGATTGGTCCATTGAGGAAGGCACTTTTCACGTCCATTTGATAAAGCTTAAAGCCATGGTAAGTAGCATAGGCTAATAATATGCGAATTGACTCAAGCCTAGCTACGGGTGCATAGGTTTCACCGAAATCCAAACCTTCGACTTGGGAGTATCCCTTGGCCACAAGTCGAGCTTTGTTCCTTGTCACCACACCATGCTCATCTTGCTTGTTGCGGAAGACCCATTTGGTTCCCACAACATTTTGATTAGGACGTGGAACTAAATGCCATACCTCATTCCTAGTGAAGTTGTTGAGCTCCTCTTGCATCGCCGCCACCCAATCCGAATCTTGGAGTGCTTCCTCTACCCTGTGTGGCTCAATAGAGGAAACAAACGAGTAATGTTCACAAAAATGGGCAACACGAGATCTAGTAGTTACCCCCTTATGAATGTCGCCGAGGATGGTGTCGACGGGGTGATCTCGTTGGATTGCTTGGTGGACTCTTGGGTGTGGCGGCCGTTGCTCTTCATCCTCCTTGTCTTGATCATTTGCATCTCCCCCTTGATCTATGCCGTCATCTTGAGGTGGCTCATTTGATTGATCTTCTTCTTCATCAACTTGAGCCTCATCCTCATTTTGAGTTGGTGGAGATGCTTGTGTGGAGGAGGATGGTTGATCTTGTGCATTTGGAGGTTCTTCGGATTCCTTAGGACACACATCCCCAATGGACATGTTCCTTAGCGCGATGCATGGAGCCTCTTCTTCACCTATCTCATCAAGATCAACTTGCTCTACTTGAGAGCCGTTAGTTTCATCAAACACAACGTCACATGAGACTTCAACTAGTCCAGTGGACTTGTTAAAGACCCTATATGCCCTTGTGTTTGAGTCATAACCAAGTAAAAAGCCTTCTACAGTCTTAGGAGCAAATTTAGATTTTCTACCTCTCTTATCAAGAATAAAGCATTTGCTACCAAAGACTCTAAAATATGAGATGTTGGGCTTTTTACCGGTTAGGAGTTCATATGATGTCTTCTTGAGGATTCGGTGTAGATATAACCGGTTGATGGCGTAGCAAGCGGTGTTGACCGCCTCGGCCCAAAACCGATCTGAAGTCTTGTACTCATCAAGCATGGTCCTTGCCATGTCCAATAGAGTTCTATTCTTCCTCTCCACTACACCATTTTGTTGTGGCGTGTAGGGAGAAGAGAACTCATGCTTGATGCCCTCCTCCTCAAGAAAGCCTTCGATTTGAGAGTTCTTGAACTCCGTCCCGTTGTCGCTTCTAATTTTCTTGATCCTTAAGCCGAACTTATTTTGGGCTCGTCTCAAGAATCCCTTTAAAGTCTCTTGGGTTTGAGATTTTTCCTGTAAAAATAATACGCAAGTGAAGCGAGAATAATCATCCACAATAACTAGACAGTACTTACTCCCGCCGATGCTTATGTAAGCGATCGGGCCGAATAGATCCATGTGTAGGAGCTCTAGTGGCCTGTCGGTCGTCATTATGTTCTTATGCGGATGATGGGCTCCAACTTGCTTTCCTGCCTGGCATGCGCTACAAATCCTGTCTTTCTCAAAATGAACATTTGTTAATCCTAAAATGTGTTCTCCCTTTAGAAGCTTATGAAGATTCTTCATCCCAACATGGGCTAGTCGGCGATGCCAGAGCCAACCCATGTTAGTCTTAGCAACTAAGCAAGTGTCGAGTTTAGATCTATCAAAATCTACCAAGTATAGCTGACCCTCTAACACTCCCTTAAATGCTACTGAATCATCACTTCTTCTAAAGACAGTGACACCTACATCAGTGAATAGACAGTTGTAGCCCATTTTGCATAATTGAGATACAGAAAGCAAATTGTAATCTAATGAATCAACAAGAAAAACATTTGAAATGGAATGGTCAGGTGAAATAGTAATTTTACCCAAACCTTTGACCAAACCTTGATTTCCATCCCCGAATGTGATCGCTCTTTGGGGATCTTGGTTTTTCTCATATGAGGAGAACATCTTTTTCTCCCCTGTCATGTGGTTTGTGCACCCGCTGTCGAGTATCCAACTTGAGCCCCCGGATGCATAAACCTACAAGACAAGTTTAGTTCTTGATTTTAGGTACCCAAATGGTTTTGGGTCCTTTGGCATTAGACACAAGAACTTTGGGTACCCAAACACAAGTCTTTGACCCCTTGTGCTTGCCCCCAACATATTTGGCAACTATTTTGCCGGATTTGTTAGTTAAAACATAAGATGCATCAAAAGTTTTAAATGAAATGTTATGATCATTTGATGCACTAGGAGTTTTCTTTCTAGGCAACTTAGCACGGGTTGGTTGCCTAGAGCTAGATGTCTCACCCTTATATATAAAAGCATGATTAGGGCCGGGGTGAGACTTCCTAGAATGAATTCTCCTAATTTTGCTCTCGGGATAACCGGCAGGGTATAAAATGTAACCCTCGTTATCCTGAGGCATGGGAGCCTTGCCCTTAACAAAGTTGGACAATCTCTTAGGAGGGGCACTAATTTTGACATTGTCTCCCCTTTGGAAGCCAATGCCATCCTTGATGCCCGGGCGTCTCCCATTATAAAGCATGCTACGAGCAAATTTAAATTTCTCATTTTCTAAGTTGTGCTCGGCAATTTTAGCATCTAGTTTTGCTATATGATCATTTTGTTGTTTAATTAAAGCCATATGATCATGAATATCATTAATATCAACATCTCTACATCTAGTACAAATAGTGACATGCTCAATGGTAGATGTAGAGAGTTTGCAAGATTTTATTTCTACAACCTTAGCATGCAATATTTCATTCTTACTTCTAAGGTCGGAAATAGTGGCATTGCAAACATCAAAATCTTTAGCCTTAGCAAGCAATTTTTCATTCTCAATTCTAAGGCTAGCAAGAGAAATGTTCAATTCTTCAATCCTAGCAAGCAAATCATCATTATTATCTCTAGGACTGGGAATTGAAACATTACAAACATGTGAATCAACCTTAGCATTTAAACTAGCATTTTCATGTCTAAGGTTGTCAATCATCTCATGGCAAGTGCTTAGCTCACTAGATAGTTTTTCACATTTCTCAATTTCAAGAGCATAAGCCTTTTTAACCTTAACATGCTTTTTATTTTCCTTAATAAGGAGGTCCTCTTGAGAATCCAAAAGGTCATCCTTTTCATGAATAGCACTAACCAATTCATTTAATTTTTCCTTTTGAGCTATGTTAAGGTTGGCAAAAAGGGGACGTAAATTATCCTCCTCATCACTAGCATTATCGTCACTAGAAGATTCATATTTAGTGGAGGAGTTAGATTTAACCTTCTTCCGCTTGCCGTCCTTTGCCATGAGGCACTTGTGGCCGACGTTGGGGAAGAGAAGTCCCTTGGTGACGGCGATGTTGGCGGCGTCCTCGTCGGAGGAGGAGTCGCTAGAGCTTTCATCGGAGTCCCACTCCAGACAAACATGGGCATCGCCGCCCTTCTTCTTGTAGTACCTCTTCTTCTCCTTTCTTCTCCCCTTCTTGTCGTCGCCTCGGTCACTGTCACTTGATATAGGACATTTAGCAATAAAATGACCGGGCTTACCACATTTGTAGCAAACCTTCTTGGAGCGGGACTTGTAATCTTTCCCCCTCCTTTGTTTGAGGATTTGACGGAAGCTCTTGATGACGAGCGCCATCTCCTCATTGTCAAGCTTGGAGGCGTCTATTGGTTGTCGACTTGGGGTAGACTCCTCCTTCTTTTCTTCCGTCGCCTTGAATGCGACGGGTTGAGCCTCGGATGTAGATGGATCATCAAGCTCGTTGATCTTCCTCGAGCCTTCGATCATGCACTCAAAACTTACAAAATGCCCGATTACCTCCTCGGGGGTCATTTTAGTATATCTTGGATTACCATGAATTAATTGAACTTGAGTAGGGTTAAGGAAAATAAGAGATCTTAGAATAACCTTAACTACTTCGTGGTCATCCCACTTTACGCTCCCGAGGTTGCGCACTTGGTTCACCAAGGTCTTGAGTCGGTTGTACATGTGTTGTGGCTCCTCCCCTTTGCGAAGCTGGAACCGACCGAGCTCCCCTCGATCGTTTCCCGCTTGGTGATTTTGGTGAGCTCATCTCCCTCGTGCGCGGTTTTGAGTACATCCCAAACCTCCTTGGCGCTCTTCAACCCTTGAACTTTGTTATACTCCTCTCTACTTAAAGAGGCGAGGAGTATTGTTGTCGCTTGAGAGTTGAAGTGCTCGATTTGGGCCACCTCATCCTCATCATAATCCTTGTCCCCTACGGATGGTACCTGTGCACCAAACTCAACAACATCCCATATACTTTTGTGGAGTGAGGTTAGATGAAATCGCATTAAATCACTCCACCTAGCATAATCTTCACCATCAAAAGTTGGTGGTTTGCCTAATGGGACGGAAAGTAAAGGTGCATGTTTAGAAATGCGGGGGTAGTGTAGGGGGATCTTACTAAACTTCTTACGCTCTTGGCGTTTAGAAGTTACGGAGGGCGCATCGGAGTCGGAGGTCGATGTTGATGAAGTGTCGGTCTCGTAGTAGACCACTTTCCTCATCCTCTTTTGCTTGTCCCCGCTTCGATGCGGCTTGTGGGAAGAAGATTTTTCCTTCTTCTCTTTGTGGTGAGAAGAAGATTTCTTCTCCTTCCCTTTGTTGGAGGAGATCTTCTTCTTCTCCCTCCTTTTGGTGCGGGACTCTTCCGATGAAGTGCTCTCGTGGCTTGTAGTGGGCTTTTCGCCGGTCTCCATCTCCTTCTTGGCGTGATCTCCCGACATCACTTCGAGCGGTTAGGCTCTAATGAAGCACCGGGCTCCGATACCAATTGATAGTCGCCTAGAGGGGGGGTCAATAGGGCGAAACTGAAATTTACAAATATAAACACAACTACAAGCCGGGTTAGCGTTAGAAATATAAACGAGTCCGCGAGAGAGGGCGCAAAACAAATCGCAAGCGAATAAACAAGTGAGACACGCGGATTTGTTTTACCGAGGTTCGGTTCTCGCAAACCTACTCCCCGTTGAGGAGGCCACAAAGGCCGGGTCTCTTTCAACCCTTCCCTCTCTCAAACGGTCCCTCGGACCGAGTGAGCTTTTCTTCTTCTCAATCAAACGGGAACAAAACTTCCCCGCAAGGGCCACCACACAATTGGTGCCTCTTGCCTTGGTTACAATTGAGTTTTGATCACAAGAGCAAGTGAGAAAGAAAGAAAGCGATCCAAGCGCAAGAGCTCAAAAGAACACGACAAATCTCTCTCGCTAGTCACTAAAGGCTTGAGTGGAATTGGAGAGGATTTGATCTCTTTGGTGTGTCTAGAATTGAATGCTAGAGCTCTTGTAGTAGTTGGGAAGTGGAAAACTTGGATACAATGAATGGTGGGGTGGTTGGGGTATTTATAGCCCCAACCACCAAATGTGGCCGTTGGGAGGCTGTCTGTTCGATGGCGCACCGGACAGTCCGGTGCACACCGGACAGTCCGGTGCCCCCGCCACGTCATCACTGCCGTTGGATTCTGACCGTTGGAGCTTCTGTCTTGTGGGCCCGCCTGGGTGTCCGGTGCACACCGGACAGGTACTGTTTGCTGTCCGGTGTGCCAGTATGGGCGCGCCTGACTTCTGCGCGCGCTGCGCGCGCATTTAATGCGCTGCAGGTAGCCGTTGGCGCGGAGATAGCCGTTGCTTCGGAGTCGCACCGGACAGTCCGGTGCACACCAGACAGTCCGGTGAATTATAGCGGACTAGCCGTTGGAGTTTCCCGAAGCTGGCGTGTTCCTGAGGCTGATCTTCCTTGGCGCACCGGACACTGTCCGGTGTACACCGGACAGTCCGGTGAATTATAGCGCGAGTGCCTCTGGAAATTCCCGAAGGTAGCGAGTTGGCGTTGGAGTCCTCTGGTGCACCGGACACTGTCCGGTGTACACCGGACAGTCCGGTGCTCCCAGACCAGAGGGCCTTCGGTTCCCACTTCGCTCCTTTGTTGAATCCAAAACTTGGTCTTTTTATTGGCTGAGTGTGAACCTTTTACACCTGTATAATCTATACACTTGGGCAAACTAGTTAGTCCAATTATTTGTGTTGGGCAATTCAACCACCAAAATTAATTAGGGACTAGGTGTAAGCCTAATTCCCTTTCAGTTAGCGTCCCCCAAACGCATCCATTTTAAGCAAGAGTGCTGCTTTGCTCTAGACTTTTGCATGGCAGCCAGGCCCAACGATTTATTTTTCAAGAAACGAAGAAGCTCCAACTCTAGCGGAATAAGCTGTCTGAATTCTTGTGCCTTCTCTAAACACAATAACGCAACTTGAACAAAGGCCAGTCGCAATTGCAGATTACCACAATGTTGGGACTTCCAAATTTTGATGGCTACTGCAAGACGTCGCATTTTAACATGCATTCTCAAAATAGCATCACTGGTGTGAACCGGCTGATTCTAGTTGTGCTCCACCAGATCAAGGAACCCCGGCATTGTTGTCCAAAAAGTCTCAAACCTGAAACCCCGATAGAAATCAAAATTGGCGTCCCCTTGAAGGAATAGTGGTGAATGGTCTGAGATGAGAGAGGCGATCGCTTAAAGGTTGGAACGTGGGAACAGATCCAACCATTCAAGAGTGGCAAAGCAGTGGTCGATCTTGGACATAGTGGGGGTGTCATGGCCATTGCTCCAAGTGAAACGTTTCCCATTGAGCGAAAGTTCAATTAATTGTAGATCATCCAGAGTGCGATTAAACCGTTGGATCATCCTATGATTTATCCTTCCCATATTCTTATCACTTGCTGAGCAAATCAAATTAAAATCCCCTAAGGCAATCCACGCGGGGTTGGTAAGCAGCTTGTTGGAAGCAAATTCTGCAAGAAAAATTACTTTGTCCTCGTCGGATTAGGGGCAGTACACGCCCGTGATGGACCAATTTGTGTGTTCTGTAGTGTACAAGTGATTAAGTGAGAAGTGCTGGTTAGAGGCTGCAATCAGGACACCCCCAGTAGTCCCGTTGGCCGGAAGGCACACTATCTGGGAGGCAAGAGCTTGACCAAGAGTTTCCTTCAGAAGGAAGTCATTCCATTGTGAGATTTTTGTTTCTTGCAAACACACCACAGATGCCCCGGAGGAAGAAATAAGATTACGCACACTGGCACGTCTTGCAGCACCATTCAACCCACGCACATTCCAGCATAAAATCTTGCAGTCTGATCTATTCATTGAAAATAAAATACCAACTACGGTGCCATACAAAGAAGGGAGAGGGGGGGCGTGCCGGGCTGGGGAGCCCCATACAAAGCAGGCCATCCAAATCCAAAGCCAGAAACACAAAGGACACAAACACTCGCTATTGGCAATAACAGACCACCGAACACTAAGCCATGAACACATACTTCCTTGGAGACACATCATAGGGGAAACTACTACCACACACCATTGGCCCAATGACATGGCCTTACACCACAAATTCCACTGCATCGACTGGTGCCACCGTCGCCCTGGTAGATTTCTTCATCTTGTTCGTCTCCTTCATGCCGAGGTTGGTCGGTGAAATAATTGCCTCCGCCTTGCCTTTGGTCAGTGGGCGATCAAAGTGCTGCGAAAGTTGTTCAACAACCTCAATTTCAGATAATACAGATAGTTCATTGCGATCATATGTCGAATTTAATTTTTTGACCAGAAGATCTTCAGCTATTTGTAGTGCTCCTTTGCCGACTCTATTCCTAGCCCTTTTTGCTAGCCTGCTGCTTTTGCGTTGAATGGGACTCGAAAGCTGCGGTTTCCAGCAAAAGCACCATTAGACTGTCTAATGCAAGAGGGATCTACAGTTTGCAGGGTGAGAGGTAAATTCTGCGCACTATTATTGCAAGTTTGATCTTCGGTAGGAAGGTTATGAAAGGGATAGGGAGAAGACTCCTCAGCTGTTGTTGTATTAATGGAGGCAGCATCAGTCAACTGGGGGACATGCTGATTTGTTTGGACTGGACAGCTACCTAGGACTGGATCTGGGAGCGGCCTAGTGATTGACATAAGAAATTCATCAAGGCTAGGGATGGAAGGTACCTCCGATGGAGGAGCAGAGAGCTGTCCAGTGCTCATAGGACGAGACGCCACGTCCTCCATTGGTTGGGTGGACTGCAGCACCTGCACGAGCTTGGCCACCCTAGCTGCCTGAGAATCTGCAGCATCCAAACCACAAGAGACTTCATCAATCATTGGGTCAGCCCAGTCTGAAACATTAAAAACAGCATCCCCAATAAAATGCATACAAAAATCAGAAACAAAACCTTGCTTGCTAATATCAGAAGGCTGTGTTGCAGCCTTCTCCTCAATAAAGTGCACCAAGGGCTCGGCAAAGGAGACCTTCTTATTAGAGAGACACTTGGGGCACCACACCAGCTTGGAGTTGGGCATGAAAGCACCTCGGCCCCAGGCAAGATGAACAGCATGCTGGCGACGATATTGTGCAGGAGTGCGAGACCACTCCCCCTGGCGATGAGAGGATGAGTAGCAGTCATTGATCGAACCACGGCAACGGGACACTCGATCCCACATAGAGCGACTACGGTGACGGCGACCTCCATGACCGTCCTGCTCGTCGTCATCGTCGCCTCCCTGGCGCAAAGAACGGTTTTCGCGCTCCAATGGGCGCCCACGCTCCCGACGCTCCCCCAGGTGGTCAGGGACGCCATAATGCCACTCCATCACCCGGTGACGCTTCCTGCCAGGCCCCCCACCACCACCCAGGGAAAAATTGAGATCTTCAATTACCTTCATGTGGATAAGCACCTTGTAGAGCAGGCCATGCTTGATGCCAACCGGTCTCACAGGATGGACAACTACCCCACTGTCTGGATCAGTGATGGTCAGCCAAGCCTCGCATGGCACCAAGCAAGGGTCAGAGCACCACACCCACAAATCAAAGGTCCTAGTTCTCGTGCGAAAGCTAGACTCCTCCACAAAGTGGGTAGCACAGTGAGAGCCGATGATCAGAGCTACCACCTCCTCATTCCAAGCGTGCATTGGGATACCCTCCAACCTGAGCCTAAGATGAAAACCCCAACGGGTGACAGAACCATACCTCTGCTCATTCCATGCCTCAAAGGTGAAGACCCGACCATGGTGGTTAATGCGACTTCGGTGAAGAACCAGTTGTTGGTCATGAGAGCTACTGAAGATGATGAGATACTGTTCTGGGAATAGATGTGGAACCGAGATGAACATTGGTTGTGGACGTTGTCAGCATTCTCTCGGGGATTAGAGTGCCTCCTTCCTGATGAGTCTTTACTCATATTTTCGGGTCTCAACGGATTAGATTTGTTAGGGTCTAGGTGAGGTGAGCGCACCGCCATCGAGTGGTCTTGTGATGGTGCGCTTGGCCATGACATCCTCATCCGGTGGTGGTCTGTCTCCCTACCTCACCGATGGCCACGAAAAAAGGGACCCGAGTAAGTCCTTCGTTCTTTCTTTGTGTTCTTTCTCGCTCGAGTGGGGTTTTCTAGGTTAGGGTTAGGAAATACCCATCCCAAACCATCCTATTGTAACACCCCGTCCACTCCCGGACCGGCGGTACTTACTCCTAACAGCGTTTAAGATCATATATCATCCCACAGACCAAGCACAAGATTGCTCTGGGTCAAGCACGCTTAACCCAGAGATTCTTTCGAGGTAGGCTTTCAAAAAAGAAGATGCATCTTGTTGGTATGAGTACTCTATTAATTCTATTAAGCCTTAGACCATGATATCACCATCTACCGGAGGCAGGATATCACACCGACCCCTCTCTATTGAGTTCTTATCTTCTACTCATAATATGCACCCTCTTCTGGGTGTTTTTTGAGGATTAGGGTTAGAACTAGGGTTAGGAAAAACTCATTCGAACCACCCTTCTCATCTTAAGTTTGTTTCTTCATTCTTCTGTTCTAGATTCTTGTAGACTAGGGTTAGGTTGAGGTCGGTGAACCAGCTCTGATATCATTGATAGTTTCTTTTTGACGCTTAGAATCTTACAGATCCCCTCTAATACATCTATGTTCTTGAGTTAAGGAGTAATAGATGAGTCTAGTGGGCGCTTTGGGTGTGGAAAGAGAGAGGTATAACTTTCGAGACCGAGATAAACATTGGTTGTGGACGCTGTCAACTTTGTCATGTGGGTGGGAGTATAGTGTTTAATTGGGGGCCATAACCATAGAGAAATCTACACCCCCGTTAGGGCTTGTTCGGTTATTTTCAATCCATATGGATCGGAGGGAATTGATACAGATTAGGATAGATTTTGACTTACTAGGGATTGAAACACCCTCAATCGGCTCAATCCATATGGATTGAGATAGAACCGAACAAGCCCTTAAGGACGTGTGGCTGATCCCGACTCGGATTCTTTCGGGTCAAAGGACACATCTAACGTTTATGTCAATTGTCCATGCATCCATTTAATACCCCTACAAAACTGCAGGTACTTCATTGTTATCGATGATGTATGGGACGAGGAAATATGGAAATTGTTCGAATATGCTCTCGTTGACAATAGCTGTGGAAGCAGGGTGATTGTGACGACCCGCAATTTTCGTGTGGCAAAACTGTGCGCAACTCCTGTTGCTGGTGCATTGTTTGAACTCGAACCTCTGTCTAACGCAGACTCCAAGAGGTTGTTCTACAAAAGGGTATTTGGTAAAGATGGCGGAAATCATAATCAGTTGGATGAAATAGCTGGGAGAATTTTGAAGAAATGTGGTGGGGTACCATTAGCTATCATTACTACAGCGAGTTTGTTGGCTTCTAAACCCAAATCAATAAATGAATGGTATCGTGTGTACAGATCCCTTGGTTCAGGACTTGAGAAAGATAACACTGATATAAAGCGTATGCATGATATTTTATCTCTCAGTTACTATGAGCTTCCTTCCTATCTGAGGCCTTGTTTACTGTATCTAAGCCTTTTCCCAGAGGATTGCAGAATTGACAAAGACAGCCTTGTGAGGAGATGGGTAGCCGAAGGCCTTGTTGTGGATGAACAAGGTGGGGGGAATCTGTATGAGTTGTATGACCGTGGAGAGAAATACTTCATTGAGCTTGTTAATAGAAGCTTCATCCAGCCACTAGACATCGATGGTGTAGATGGCATTCCGAATGCTTGCTCCGTACATGATCTGATACTTGACCTTCTGATTTCTCTGTCAGTCGAGGATAATTTTGGGTTAAGGTTGGATTCTCAGAACTTCACCACCTCAACAGATAGTGAGGTTAACATTCGTCGATTGTCGCTGCAAGACAATGAGGTGGAAGTGAGTGTGCCGGAAACAGTGGACTTATCCCATGTGAGGTCAGTAATCGCATTTGGCGATGCTTTTAACTGGGCGCCACCTCTGTCAAGGTTCAAGTTCCTCCGTGCCTTGGATTTGGAGGGTTTCCCACGGAAGAACAACCATCCAAAGGAACTACGACGCCTGCACCATTTGAGGTATCTGCAGCTACGTGGCTATCTTCAGAAAGAGGTGCTAGAAGAAATTGGAAACCTACAACATCTGAAGATGTTGGACTTGAGCCATGCATATGTTTCTCAGCTGCCAGTAAGCATCACTCGGCTCAGAAACCTTCAGAGTCTACTCGTCGGATCGGATGTGAAGATGCCACAGGGGATCGGGAGTCTAAGCAAGCTGGAAGAAATGTCATGGATCGAGGTGGAACCAAACACTGCAGCGGAGCTGGGAAAGCTGACAGAAATGAGGGTGTTGTGCGTACATGGACTGGGTTACGATGAGGCTGGCGACCAGGCTTTTCTCCAGAGCCTGTCCAACCTACGCAACCTCTTGGGTCTATTCATCACTGAGTCTGAGATGTGTTCCTTAGATGACCTGCCCGATCCTGGACAGGCCCCAGTAGGCCTCCGTTTCTTTCGTGGAACCGAGACGACCTTCCAGCAGATGCCACGTTGGTTCTCTTGGCTCTCCGAGCTGTCTGGCTTAACCATCACTGTGAATAATCTCACACAGGATGACATCGATATGCTTGGAGCCTTGCCTGAGCTACGTCTTCTTCAGCTAGAAGTAGCCGAGAATGGCACCATTGCCCAAGAACAGCTGTCCATTGGTAGCGATAAGCTCTTTCAGTCATTGGAAGCATTCAAATTTAAGCACTGCGCAAGATGTTGGCTGGTGCTTTCTCAAGGAGTGATGACAAGACTTCAAAAGCTTGAGCTGTACTTCGAAGTGAGGAAGAGAGATGACGGTGCGATTGATGTCGGCTTGGAGAACCTGACTTCCCTGAAGCATGTCACTGTTGAAGTTGATTGCTATGGAGCCAACATCAGGCAGGTAGAGGATGTGGAGACCAAGCTCAGGGATGCACTGGATGCCCATCCGAAGAATCCAACTCTTGAGTTGTCACGAGTAGCTACCCACTGCATGGAACGGGATGAGCATTCTTCTGGGCGTCATCAAAGGTAACGCATGCAGTTGGTCTCCTACTATCCTCCCACATGAAGTCGCTACTACTCCTTCATTTCTTCCCCTAATGCGTCCATGTTTTTTCGACCCTCTTGGTGTTATACCTATTCTTCAGCTTCGGACGGCCGGCAGACGACGATGATTACAGCGACAATGACAGTGATGCTTCCAAATAAAGAGGTAACATCTTTGCTTCCATTCCATCAATCCCTCCATCTAAATTTTCTTATTTCTATATTCCTCTGAGCTGTTCTCATCTAAATTGTCCTTTTGCAGTTGAGATTCTGACGGTGGAGGCGCTCCATGCTTGCTAGTTCCCAATTCCCATCGTTTGTCACTTTGTTCTTCAGTTTAGCAGTGGCTTGGTGCCTGTCTGTGTGCAGGACATTTGTTAGCCTCTATGGCTGTCACCCTCCATGTAATCTTCACTTTTGCTGCCCTTTCTAGGGCTTGTCGGTTGTATCTTCCTTTCCCATGAATAAGAGCGCCTCAATTTAAACATCATCTCCTGGGTCTTGGAGACCCTGAAAAATGTGATGCTGTCAGAAACACTCTCTCATCCATTCATCCCTGCAACGCGTGTTTGCAGGAACCTAAACTTGCTTCCTTGGATATAGTTAAGAGCAAATGTGTTCCGCCCTGCTGATATATCTTCTTTATGTGATAGCCAGGCAGATCCGCAGATGGTACCAGCCTACCAGGGGGGGTCACTGTGTATGTATACAAGATGTCTGCTGTTTTTTTTTTTTGGCCACTGCTCTAATCTGAATTGATATTTAGTCAGATTTGAAACTAATTTTCTGAAGACATGTATCCTTTTTTTTCCTGTATATCTAGTCATATTTGATATTGAATAATGTGTAGATATGTATTTTCTCGATAATCCGCAGCTTTAGACTTGAGGGGCAGAGGAGACAGTAGAAACAATACCGGACATGGCAGGGCGGGACGGAAAAGCTTTAGATTTGGGAGGGTAAAAGAAGCATGCGTCAGTTGTTTGTTGTCCACTTCAGTAGAGGGAGTGATGGAGATTGCAAGGGGCAGACGGCAGAGGGAATATCGCCTTTGCTTCAGGATCAAGATTTGGACTTGTGCCACCACTCACCTCACCTGCCTCGGTCTTCTTTCTCTTTCTTGCTCGCGCGCTCGGACATAAACATGATGAATGACCTGATGGACGAAGCATTCGATGGATCTTCGTCAGAAATCCAGGTGCTCCTCCTACATGTTGCTTAACTGCAGCTGAGAGGGAACTAGGTTGCATTAGACTGAGCACAGCGGTTGCGCTACCGCGCCCTCTCCCCTTGCGTAGGGAGCTTCTACGCGCCCAGCGGCTGACGCTAGAGAGCCCCCTACGCGCTGCAGCCGTAGGGGTGGGAGCGGGAGTCCCCCAGATCAAGGGGTTCACTATTCACCCCCTACAACATTGTGTTGTGGGGCCACGAGTAATTGTTAGTAGATAAAAATTGGTAGTAAATATATAAAATGATATTTTATAGTTGTAGTGGGGTATAGGGGAAGTATTTAGGGGGAACCGCTGCGGGAGATGAAAACATAGAGGATGAAATGTTGATGATGTGATAAAAAAGTGATATAGGGGAAAAAATTTAAAGGTAACGCTTGCGGATAGGTTACATGCAAGCACCGGTGCTGTCGGCCTCCTACCCGTTCGTGCTGCTGGTGCCGGCCTCTACTCTGCTGGGGCTACCTACCCGTTTGACCTGGGAGCCCTGCATTGATCGCCCGGGCTTCGTGGCCAAACCACCTGTCGGCCGGCCTGCAGAGGGTACAGAACTGCAGGCATGCCCCCGTCTGCTGACTCGTTACTGCTCCCTCCTAGTCCCAGGAGAAGCAGAGCAGGGTACATGCTAGAACTGGTTTGACAGCAGGAGGATTAGTTGTTAGGCTCTCTCCAACATAGTCGGTAAAGGCTTCTCTACCCTAAATATAGAGGATCAAACGGTCCTCTAACTTTAGACGACGCTGCTGATTCTCTATATCCATATGATTGGTTGGATGCGCAATCCGTACAAGGCTCGCGCAAGCCTATCTCTCCACAAACATAGCTTTTCTCCGTTTATGTGCATGCAACAAAAAAAGCGTTAATCTAGCCTATACACGGTCATCCATATGTAGCCTTCCAATCAAACGTTGGGGAGCAGTCAACACACGAATAGAGACTGGTTGCTGAGGAGCATTCAACCAATCATGTGGTATATGTATAGTTTTCTCTAAACAGTCTTCTATCCATTTAAATACTTTAAACAACCGGTTTAGCAAAACTAAAATATGTACAATACATTTGAGAGTATAAAAAAATACATATGTATAAAAATTTAAAAATAAAAAATGTCTCTGATATAGATATTTGCGTATAGAGGATATGATTTAGATGACGTTGTTGAAGAGAAATAAGATATAAATTTATAGAGGATGAAATCTTTTAGAAGAGATTGTAAAAAATAGATATAGGGGTCGTTGCTGGAAACAATCTTAGTCTTTGTGAGATCATCTAACCAAGTGGAGTATTATTTTTTATATATATACCGTAGCTAACAACCAATCCACTAGGGTTTTCTTTTTTTTAAAAAAAAAACAAGTAATTCACTAATCGGCGATTGCGTCTATCCAAACTAAACTACAGGCAATGCATATGCACATCACAGCACAACTTCGACCACCAATCACCTCTGCCATTGCCATCTGTCAACAGAACTGAAGAACAACACAAAACAAACCTGCTGCAACATACCTGTGCAGTGCCGCTGTGCCGGCCGGGACAAAAGTGCACAAAGTACCTGGCCTGCTCACGTTTCCCATCCATCCCCACCTTCCTTGCATGCTCCATGGATCCATCCATGACAAGCACACTTGTGCATGGTTTTGGCAAACTGTGAGCTTTAGTTTTATAATGACGAATATACTGAAACGGATCCATCCTCGGGAATTTTCTTCCATTAATTCTTCCCATTCATGATCCGTATGTAAATAAACAATAGCCTTGTCCAGTTCTACAGTTTTTACTCCTCCACGCAAATAATGAACCTAACCCACGATTTGTACGAGAACTCTGGATCTCGAGTCTGTAGTTTGTACCATGCCGGAAGGACAAACCAAGGTGTGCAAGAAACTCCCAAGACTGCGTTTTGACGCCATGGTCCTTGAAGGACGAGTGCACCACACGCGCGCGGCTGGCCTTTGGCGGAGTACAGGAGTGGATGCCTGCCGTCGTCGTCGTCCTGCACGTACGCCAGGTAGCTAGAACCCAATTGGAAGCGGCCGCTTGAGCCGCGGCGGCGCGGACCGGCCCGGCCGTCAGCCCGCCCGGATCCGCTTCTTGGGCGGCAGGGCGCGGAACACGGCGTTGAGGTCGCGCGGCACGGGGAAGAAGGCGCGGCGCGGCGCCGGGAACCTGCGCTTGGCGGGCGTCGACGGCGGCCGCGCAGGCTTCCTCGGCGCCGGCGGGCACTCGGACGGAGGCCGCAGCCTGCTCGCCTCCGACGTCGGCGTCGTGGGCTCCGGCTCCTGGGCCTCCGAGCCGTCCTCCTCCTGCTGCTTCTTCTCCGCACCCGGCTCCGGCGCCGCGGTCCTGATCGGCGGCAGCGCCGAGAGGACGTCGATGGCCGTGGAGCTCATCTGGCCGGCCGTAGAGAGGAGGAGGTAAGACGAGGGAGGGGCGGGCGGACAAGCTAAGGACAACGCATAGATAGAATGCAACAAGGCGGTAGCGGCTAGCGCCAAGCCGCCGAGGCTTTTAAATACTTGTCGGAGAGAGAGGCAGCCGATCGACTTTTCTGTGGGCCCGGCTTTATTGCAACCATCCACTTTGCTCCGTGTTAAAGATAGTGGATGGTTTTGGTAAACACGCAAAGAAGAAGGGGAAAAAACCTCTTTTGGCATCATTTCAATATAAGGGCCTGTTTGTTTACCCCCCAGATTATATAATCTGGATTAAATAATCCTAAGAGGCAAACAAACAGTCCAGCTTATTTGCCCAGATTATATAATCTAACCCCTTGGATTATGATAATCCATAAGCAAGTGAGGAGGTGCTTATTTCAGATTATTTTTTTCCCACTTCCCCACTACCCTTTCAAGTTTCCTAGAAATTACCCACCATTGTCATTATAATCCACCGAATCGTTTTTGCGCCTAGTACTAGTCAATTTGGAGATGAAGAAGGTGACATGAATGCCTTCCGTGATAATATTGCTAATGCAATATTTGCCAATGTCAATTGAATTATTTTTTTTTCATATATGAGTTTCAACCTAGTACAAATATAGAGGGTATTCTTGTCTTCCTCATACAAAAGAATCCTATTAACAACTCAAATAATCTGGGTAAACAAACAGGACTACTCAGATTATATAATCCAGATTATATAATCCTCCAAAAATAATCCAGATTATATAATTCATGGGGGTAAACAAACAGGCCCTAATTCCTTCGTTCCACAACAATTAATCACCATATAGCTAACAGGAATCATGATGATAAAACTCTAAAATAAAGCGTTGCCGCACTAAACCTATAAGGCAAGTTTTATAGTAGGACTGAAATTATGCGTTGATTATTGTACAGTGAGAGAGAACAGTACGTTTTTGTAGAAGTTTTTTAAAGTCATCCTCATAATGTAAAAAAAATTATCATACTGTGTGGTTGGTAGTGCTGTTTTTAAAAGCTGTCCTCGTCGTAAGGTAAAAAAAAGCAGAAATGTAATGCTAGTCATTAAGAAAAAAAAACTCTTACTTTACTCAGTGTTTTCTCTCTCTAGTTTGGAAACTCATTTTCTTAAACGATTTCTATTTTCCTGAAATATATTAGTTTATTTTTATTTAGAAAAATAGTAATTTCTTGTAAAAATGAAGTTAAAGTAAAGGAAAGAAAACGACAGTGGGCAAAATCTGCATGCGAGAATAAAATCCTTTGCATTCCCTTGTCTCATGCTCGGTGGGACGCCGTTCATGCAGATGCAGCGCCGCAACGCAACGAGCGCAAACGCCTCACGCCACGCGTGTGGGGTGGTGGTGCGCATGACATGACATGAACGTGTCTGTGTATCGCTAGCACAGAAAAGGAGGAGAGAGAGTGGGGAGGGAGGGAGACGTGGCTAACTAAAGGCCTAGAGCGATGCAATGCAAAGCTGCTGCTCGGCTAGGCTAGGCCGGCAACGATGGCGTGAGGAATAACGGCGACGGGCGGCCGAGACAAAAGGAGGCGGCACATGCAGTGCAGGCAGGATGCAGCTAGCGCGTCGCGTGGTGCACAAACGAGAGACACGGGTGGACGGGGCATGCTGCGGTGGACACTAGTGGGCCGCTGGAGAGCAGTGATCGATCGAGAGCGCCTATACGGACAAACCGGCTACAGACAGGGCCAAACTGAGCCCACTTGTTTTTTAAATAAAGCCCATTATAATTACGAAAACTGAACAACAACAAAAAAAAAAGGTGCAAATCTTATCGCAAGTCCAATAACAATACTTAGCGGTTCAAAAATACATCACATGTCACGATTTCATAATTCGCAAATACTAACATCAAAGGTACAGTACACCCCCCTGAACGTCATGCCCATAGGCATAGATTCCACTGGTCGTGTGATGTATTATACTCCTCCGATGAGAGCAACGCAAATACCTTGCTCACGTGTCAGCTGCGCCTTGTACTCTGCCCAAGCCTGCTCGGTCCACGCTGTAGCCGTCGTACTCCATGAGTCCACAAACATTTGGTAATACTCGGACTCTTCCCACTGATACACCCACCTCATGGGTTGCTGAGTCACTTCACATACTAGATATTTGACATAGGGAAAAAGGGGCGAAGATAAATCTTGTCTGTCACTACCAGAATCGAGGGGTCCAATAGGCTTCCTGTAGGCCTGGTATGCTCCTTAGGCGCGCAGTGATCTTTGTCTTGTTTGTAGTGTACTCGAACCGGGACTCCCCCACATAGTTATGAAAATATGGTTAGATATCAACCACTAATTTATTGAGAACTTAAATTAATGGTACATGTGAAATATATCGGAGACGCCGTCTCGAACTCACCACCACCACCACTGCCATCATCAAAAGGTGTGTCGCTAAACTGCTATCGGCAGACTCTTGATATAGTGGACTCTTATCACTGCTTGAATCCAGATACATATTGTCCCTGTGCTCCTAAACTGGATCAATTTAATCCGACATCCCTAAAAAATACTAGTATTGTTAGCCATTATTGCAAATAGCAGTAAGTATCAGTGCTAATTTACACGATTTGAAGTGCAAAGGGGAAAACTCTCCAAACCCTAGCTACTATGTTGGTCGGCTTATCCGCTACTAGGGGTGATTAATCGGCTTTAGGGCCTGTTCGGTTGTACTGGAATAGACCAGGATTCGTTACAGCTCATCAAAATCTATATAAATTAGAGAAGTAACCCGACTAGTATTCAATCCGAGGCTCCAATCCCTGAAAACCGAACAGGGCCTTAGTGGGTGCTTAATTGGTGCAAACACACGATTAGCCAGCTCAAACTAGCGGCTAGGCTCAGCGGAACCAAATGTGACAACTAATTGGCGGTTGGGCTTATCGACGCGGCAGAGCAACAAACGAATAGGCGTTTTTTCGATCGTAGCCACCGGCTAGCCGGCGCGCAGTCGTGGAACGGGTGACTCCGACGACGGACGGACGCTTGTGTCGCGAACAAAACGAGGGGGGCAGGGTAGAAGTGAGTGGATGCGTTGAGTGGATAATACGGTAAAGTATGGGCTTGTTGGGTCATAGAAGAGACCGGCCCAAACAGTTGTTTTTTTATATTTTTTTAATTTTTTCGAAACTTGTTTGACTTTTTTTGTTTAAAATCAGTTGCGTGTTTTCAAATTTGGTTTCAATGGATAAAAAAATTAACATAATTTTTTTCAAAAATCTTGAAATCTCACAAATTTAAACTCGTAAATCGGTGACATGGGGGATAACCGATTAACCAGCTAGTTAGCCGGATTAATCGACTAGTTTAGTGAACCTTGATCGCACATGACGATCATGTCGTTTCGAAATCCCATCCGCTCGACTAGCAACTGTCGTTACACTCTACCGATGCAGGAGCGCCAATTGGTCGGGTTCTGTTTTACATCTCATGCATGCTTCCTCTTCTTCTTCGATAGGAGTACTTAATTAGTTATTTTGCATTGTCCATAGTAATTTAAATTCCACTGAGTTTTATAAACACGACCTCTCTCTCTCAGGTGTTGGATCATCGGATATAGTATGCTGCTTCTTGCGATGAAATGTATGATATCTGTGTACCCATATTATACTTCATTAGGCCGACTCCAGCAGTTTATTCAAAGTTTAACTATAAGCATTGTTTTGCACTGTAGACTACATTTTTCGAAGAGTGAAATTTAAATATAGGTATAAGTATGAGTAAGCTGCTAGAGATAGTCTTACACGCAAGATCGTTGCGCTCGTACATACAGTACCTAGTCGATCGCACCTTTTTCAGAAAATAGATTAGCATCAAGTTCTTAGTGCTAGTTGCTGATTCTTTCTTCTCTAATCACAATATGTTGATTAATTAAATTGAGATAGATTGTAGCATTTATTTGTTAGAATTATTGGGCCAAGTCTATTTTAATTTTAAATAATTTCTAGAAAGACTCAAAGGCGTGAATAGGTGTATGACAATATTTAGAGGAACGTGCAAACATTAGTTCCACCTTGATAGTTGAGCTCGAGGAACAACAAATTAAATAGTTAAGTCGTCTTCATGGCCATGTATATGTAATGTGTTCGATGAGATGTAGAAGGAAGAAAATGTGTGCAATGACCTCGCGAGGCATTGGCGTAGGCGCATGATTATGTGCGTGAATGATCCGTCGAATTCGGATCCATGCATGTGTCTTCAATAGACTTGTTTTTTTTTTTACAATCAATGCTTATCACATACAGATTCGGTCCTTATCTGTTATGAGTTTTTTGGAACTGAACAAGGTTTTTCTCCTATAAATACCAACGGGTGAAGTCATCAAACAACACAACAACAGTCAACACATCTAGTCTCGCCCTAGCGAATGGTGCTGCCATCAAACAACACAATAGCAACCAGCACATCTAGTCTCGCTTCGCCGAACGGAGCAGGTCTCCAGAACCGTCGCCCTTAGTGATACTACGCAAAGAGAAGGCATACGACCTCGTCACCACAGGTCGTATGCCTTCTCTTTGCGTGGGTGTGTCACGTTATCAACAACAACGAGACTATTAAACGCTGACATCGTTTTCTCTACCCTATTGTAAGGGAACAAATATATAACCATCTCTATTTTTTTCTTCCATATTGTTTAATTTGTTCAAATATGATTATGATTCTGTAAATGTTAATATTATTTGGCATGACACATATGTTTAGATTTATTTGTTTTATGTACGTCGCCATAGTCATGCTTTTCTAGATTAAATTAAAACTGGTTGTCTTAAATTTTCCAACATTTTTATGTAAACAACACTAGTACAAATTTTAATTTTAGAGGCTACTCGGATACCTGTAGCTAGCCACCTCAACTCTTTCTATTATATAGGGGTCGATCTATCTTTAATAATTGAATTTGTAGAGGTGAACGTAAAAACATTGACCTCTACAAATCTCTTTCCAGAAAGCGGTTGAGATCCATGACCGCCTCTACAGATAAATTTTATAGAGGTGGCTAATAAACCACAACGAACATCTATTGTTCAGTTCTGACATATCCTCGTTAGATTCATTCGTTCCGTACATATACAACATTCTAGATATATGTTATATGTGTTTTGAAACTCGCTGTTGAGCACCAAATTGAGCACGCGGACGGTCCGGCCCTGAGGCCGGACGGTCCGCGGTCCGGACAGTCCGCGCCTGTGGGCCGGACGGTCCGCGCGTGCGCAGAACAGATTAGGGTTCCGAGTTTTGTGCTACGGTTGTTAGCTAAAATCAGGGGATAAGCTCGGAAATTAGTTTGTAAAGGGTCCAGCCCCCTCCTCTATAAATAGAGAGGTATACGGCCGATTTATAATCAACAATCGAATCAATACAACTTCTATTCGCATTTTATTCTAGAAGTAGTTCTAGTCTAGTTTAGGTTTAGCCTCTCGATCCCCAAATTCTTCGCCTCTCTTCGACTCTACGCCGATTAGAGGAGTCTAGGTCGGCCGGCCCGAGCCTAGACAACCCCTAGGATCTCTCCTCCCCGACGGGGTCCCTCCCGGGAGCGAGATCCAAGCGCCGCCGGTGACTTCCGCCGCCCCTGCGTACGCGCGGACCGTCCGGCCGTCAGGCAGGGAACTCGGGCTCCTGCACCAGGTCGCGGACCGTCCGGCCCTGTGCCGCGGACCGTCCGCGCCTGACCAGAAAGCACCGCCGCCTCGCACCAGGCCGCGGACCGTCCGGCCCCACGCGCGGACCGTCTGCCCCTGCGTAGAGAGCACCGCCGCTGGTTCTCTTGAGTAATTGGCGCCTCCAAAAAGGCGTCAACATACTTTTTGGCGACTCCGCTGGGGAAAACACATATAGACCTATCAAATCGGCCCTAAATGGCCGGTTCAAAAGATAGCTCTGAGGTTTCCACCAGCAATATCATCACACCGACATGGGAAGCCTTGCCGGCTGAAGAACAGCTCCTATTCGAGGAGCGCCAGGAGCAGCTGATCCAAGAAGCAAAGGCGAAGTTCCTGACTGACTTCAAAGTGGACAGGAACAACAAGGTCGTCCGACATCGGGCGACGGATCCGGCTTCGCTCCAACCCACACCAGATATCCCCAATGTAAGTAATACCAACGAGCTACAATCTCTTAGAAATTATGTAGAAGAGCAACGTGAACAAATGCAGAACATCATAGGGGGTATGCAAAGCGATTTTAAGAGACTAGTACGTGCATTTGATAAATCTAATATCGCAAATTTTCCTTCGCACGAGGTTGAGTTAGGGGGTAACACGCGTAATACATCGGCTACAGGTTGTCACGACCAGTCACAACCCCTTTATGGGATGCCGATGGACACATACCCTAAGCAACCGCAAATCGGCAGCAAATCAGCCGATCTGCACATGCCCGGACCGTTCGCACGTGAGCGCAGACCGTCCGGGCCAGCAACAGTCGGGCCTATTTCTAATGAGTTACCTAGATATGCGCCCGAGCCACCACACACGGCACAGAACCCAAACTACCCAGTCGGACGGTCCGCATACAACGACGGACGGTCCGCATATAACCACGGACGGTCCGGGTACATATCCGGACAGTCCGCGCATGAATCTTTTGAGGAGGATTATTACCTAAATCCTCACCCGTCCCAGCAGCACTTCCCATCACACTATGCAATGCACCAGCCCAGTAATTCAAGATCCAGAGCCCAAGAAAGCTTTCCGGCCCCACCCAGGAGGCCGGAAAGAAACGATCAAACCTATGACCCATATAGGGCAAATGGAAATGCACCACGTAGCTCAAACCAATGGGGGGAACGACAACATACTAACATGCAACCAACCCCACCTATGTTTGACCAGAGAGCCGGTGGTCTTGCACCGGCTGCCATTGGTATAGTGAGGGAAGAAATAGCCGGGGCATTCCGAGATAAGCTTGGAGTAAGCATGGTCCCTGGGGGGCAATCATATCGGAAGCCTTATGACAGCCGATTTGATCACCACCCATACCCACAGGGAACCAGGATACCCGAGTTTGCAAAGTTTTCGGGTGACCAAGGAAAGAGCACGCGTGAGCACATAGGCCAGTTCCTAGCACAATTAGGAGAATTGGCCGACACCGAAGCATTCCGTGTGCGTTTATTTTCATTATCCTTAACAGGGACTGCATTCACATGGTATGCCACGCTCCCTCCTAATTCCATTTTGTCATGGGGAGACTTAGAGCAAAAATTTCATGAACATTTCTTCTCTGGTGATTATGAGCTAGATTTAGTAGACTTAGTGGCCCTACGACAAGAAAAGGATGAATCGGTTAGTGATTATATCCGGAGATTCCAGGGTACGAGAAACCGATGCTTTCAAATTCATTTAACAGATAAACAGCTGGCGGGAATAGCCTTTGATGGATTGCGCTATTATTTAAAAGAGAGATTAGAAGGCATCCAGTTCTTTACTTTAGCACAATTACATCAGAGAGCTTCGGCTTGTGAAAGCCGAAGCAAAGAACTAGTCAGAACGGTTCATCATAATGTCCATATAGTAGAACACAATCAAAGTAGTTCGGACGATGAACCAAAGAAAGTTTACACTGCCGAAATAGTTTGGCCCGAGCAGGCCAAATCTTCGGCTTGTTCCTCCTTGCAGTTAGTTCAAAAGGAACAACAGGAGGAGGTTAAGTTTACATTTAATGTCGGCAAATGTGATAAGATATTCGATGAATTACTAAAAAATGGTAACATTAAGATCGATTATACCGCCCCACCCACCGACGAACTAAAGCGTCGCGCATATTGCAAGTGGCACAACTCATTTTCCCATGCCACTAATGATTGTAATGTGTTTCGACGACAAATCCAATCGGCCATTAACGAGGGACGATTGAAATTTCAGGAGGACACAGAGCCCTTTCCAATGAATGCGATCGACTTTAATAGCAAAAAGGTCCTAATTCGGCCCAACACAGCCGATAAGGGCAAAGACAAAGAAATCATCATCGGCAACGCACGGAAGGCCGATGAAAACAACAAAATTTCTTGCAGGAAAGTGATGGCCGAGAAGACTCCTGATGGAGGGGAGACACTGAAGGTGACCATCACAAACTCCGGCACTGGTGGGCAAGCGCAGATAAAGGGACATGAGCGAGAACCCATACTACGCATCACGGACGGTCCGGTGCCCAGGCGCGGACGGTCCGTAACATTACCGGACGGTCCGGAGCATTCCAGCGGACGGTCCGGCAACTCCGAAGAGCCACGACGACCACGTACCTTCAAACCACGACAACCAGAAATAGGTACGTGGAAAACTAACACGTTCAAGGCCACTGGTCGGTTGGTAAAATCTAGCCCGACCTTTGATCAATTATTGTCTAAATATGTGAAAAGGAAGGCTGGCCCCAGCGACCGGCCACCAGAGGGACCTCGCTTACCCACCCAGGTGCGACGGCAGGTTAGGCCGATTGGACCACCACACCAATCGGAAAGGACGAAAGGTCATAATGTTCAATTAAGACCTAACGTACCTGCATGGACACCTCCACCACTATATCCACCTATGCCATATCCATACACATACATACCTTCACCATATGTCCCAAATCAAATGTGGGGCATGCCACCATACTCATTTGGGATACCACAGTACCCCGCTTGGGGGGCACCCCAAACATCTGTATTCAATAGGTTGACACCTCCAGTACAAGACCGATTGAGAACCCTTCAATCTGGTCCACGAGCACAGGCCCAGCAAGATTGCCGAACAACTCGGCCCCAAAGGCTGACTAATCCGGCAGGGGGGCATACAGCTACAACCTCCAACAGTACGAAAAAGGGAGATGTCATTAAAATAGGAACGACAGATGTCGTCGTACAACAAAACAATGAAGGGCCGATGATTTTTGGTGAATCGGTCAACACAAACAAAAAAGAAAGTACGACTGTCAATAAAATAGCTGATCCAAAATACTCTATGCCCCGATGGTGCCCATCGGGACTGACACGATCGCAAAAGCGAAAATTACAGCGCCTCAGAGCAAAGGAGAATCAGGAAAAAGAGGCAGAAAGAATATTCAATGACACGCATCCGCAGTATCCGCCACCACAAAAGAGATGGAGACCAAAGGCCGTTGAGAAAAATCAAACGGCCACAAAGATAGTAAATAAAACGACAACTGTGCATCTCTCTGCAGGTATGGTAGACTGTCCGGCTATAAAGGCCGGATCATCTGCACAGGACGCGGACCATCCGACCCCTGAGGCCGAACCATCCGCACTTCACCAAGACACCTCCGACGACGTACCGACGCCCATGGAGGAAGACGACCTGCAAGGAGAAGACCTGGTCGACTACGGAGCTACGCCAGAACACTTAGAGAATTAGGAAGGCAAGGTGACGAATTGGTCAGGACCAGTATGACGCTCGGCGATGTTGGGACCGACAGTTCGATCAAATCTAAAGGGATCACGTCCGTTGAGTCAACCATCGAGACCAAGGCCACTGCGTACCATCCTAGTAAGTGGCAAGATGCCTAAGAAAACCGATGTGATAACATCGAGTTAGTTGCTTTTGGTTCGCTCAGCTCCACCAAAAGGCAGGGGGGCATATGTTGAGCACCAAATTGAGCACGCGGACGGTCCGGCCCTGAGGCCGGACGGTCCGCGGTCCGGACAGTCCGCGCCTGTGGGCCGGACGGTCCGCGCGTGCGCAGAACAGATTAGGGTTCCGAGTTTTGTGCTATGGTTGTTAGCTAAAATCAGGGGATAAGCTCGGAAATTAGTTTGTAAAGGGTCCAGCCCCCTCCTCTATAAATAGAGAGGTATACGACCGATTTATAATCAACAATCGAATCAATACAACTTCTATTCGCATTTTATTCTAGGAGTAGTTCTAGTCTAGTTTAGGTTTAGCCTCTCGATCCCCAAATTCTTCGCCTCTCTTCGACTCTACGCCGATTAGAGGAGTCTAGGTCGGCCGGCCCGAGCCTAGACAACCCCTAGGATCTCTCCTCCCCGACGGGGTCCCTCCCGGGAGCGAGATCCAGGCGCCGCCGGCGACTTCCACCGCCCCTGCGTACGCGCGGACCGTCCGGCCCTAGGGCGCGGACCGTCCGGCCGTCAGGCAGGGAACTCGGGCTCCTACACCAGGTCGCGGACCGTCCGGCCCTGTGCCGCGGACCGTCCGCGCCTGACCAGAAAGCACCGCCGCCTCGCACCAGGCCGCGGACCGTCCGGCCCCGCGCGCGGACCGTCTGCCCCTGCGTAGAGAGCACCGCCGCTGGTTCTCTTGAGTAATTGGCGCCTCCAAAAAGGCGTCAACACTCGCTTCGACAAGTAAATTTAATATATGTATTTCGGACTTCGAACGGTGGATATGGTGGACACAAGATTTATACTAGGCAGAACGTCTCTACATCTAGTCATTGGTAGCTTGCACTACCGATACCATTGATGATCAAAACTCATAGTAGGGTTACAAACAAGATGAGAGAAGGAGGAGAGGCTCCCAGTGAAGATGGCTACAAAGAAGAGTTCTAACTAAAACTTGTCTTAGCGACGAGGCTCTGATCTCGAGGTTCTGCTCCTGTTCG
Source organism: Zea mays (assembly GCF_902167145.1). Taxonomy (NCBI): domain Eukaryota; kingdom Viridiplantae; phylum Streptophyta; class Magnoliopsida; order Poales; family Poaceae; genus Zea; species Zea mays. The sequence goes on along the minus strand of NC_050099.1, from coordinate 44,311,498 downwards.
TTGGACTTCTGAGCGTCGTCTCGTCTAGGTCTGTCTTTACGTCTAAGAGGCAGAAGCCTTTGATGCTCTCTCAAAAAAGGCATCTCCATGCACCTGCACGTGGGGCTCACCGTGCCTTCTCTTCTCTCTCGCCCTTGCTCTTCTTCCGTTGGTTCTCTAGAACAGACTGTGCGCACTTCTGCCGTTTGCTCTGCCTACCCCGCCTCTTCACCTCCCAGTAGAGATGTCCAAACGCATCGGACTTGCCGGGCGGCCCGAAACCCGGCACGAGTTTGGCCCAGTACGAACCCAACATGACACGTAGTGAACCGGGTCCGTGCCGGCCCGGTCCTGTTATCGGGCCGTGCCTGGGCCGAAGGTGTGGCACGACGGACTAGGTCCGGCACGGTCCGATTTAATTTTTTCTATTTTTTCATATAAATACATATATTATACTTGAATATAGAGTATAAAACACAAGAAACAAGTGTTTTGTTGGTTATGTGGGTGTAAATAAATGTCTAGAGCTAATAAATATGGTTTAAACCCTAAAAAATGCATACTTTTAGGATATTTTTATCATTTAAACATCATATGTTGTTATGGGCCCGTTAGGCCCGTCGGGTCGTGGGCCGGCCCGACACGATTATTAATCTAGTGAAAGAGAAATATGGTTTAACCTTTTTCTATAAATAATTTTGGTGGTTGAACGTCCAACACAAATAATTGGACTAACTAGTTTGCTTTAGATTATATATTCTACAGGTGCATAAAGGTTCAACACAAACCAATAAAAAGATCAAGTTAGGGTTCAAAAAGAAAGGAGCAAAATAAACCGAAGGTTGCCCTAGTCTAGCGCACCGGACTGTCTGGTGTGCCACAGGACAGTGTCCAGTGCACCAGGACCGTACAGCTGCGAACTCGCCACCTTCGGGTTTCTGAGGCCACGCTCCGCTATAATTCACCGGACTGTCCGGTGTGCCACCGAACTGTTCGGTGTGCCACCAGACTATCCGGTGCACCAAGCGGAGCAACGGCTACCAGCGCAACGGTCGACTGCAACGGACACTTGCAAACGCTACAGTGCGCGGACAGTGCGCGCAGAAGTCAGAGCAGCCGCCAGAGGCGCACCGGACAGTGCACAGTACCTGTCCGGTGCGGCACCGGACCGTCCGGTGCCACTAGAAGACAAAGCTCCAACGGTCAAAAGCGCCAGAACCCTAACGGTTGGGTGACGTGGCTAGCACACCGGACTGTCCGGTGCGCCCATCGACAGCAGCCACTCCCAACGGTTGTTTGGTGGTTGAGGGCTATAAATACCCCTCAACCACCTCCACTCCAACCATCCAAGCATTCAACACATTGCATTCAATAGAAGAGCAATAGACTCCACTCCAAAGACACAATTCAAGTGATCGATCCACTCAAAGTTCTCGATTCAACTCTAGCGCATTAGAACTTGTGAAAGGATCATTTGTGTTTCTTTGTTGCTCTTGTTTGCTTGGCTTGGCTTTCTTTTCTTTCTCATTTCTTACTCTCAAGTGCTTTGTAAGCGAGGCAAGAGACACCAATTATGTGGTGATCCTTGCGGGGTCTAAGTGACCCGTGAGATTAAGGAAGAAGCCTCACTCGGTCTAAGTGACCGTTTGAGAGAGGGAAAGGGTTGAAAGAGGCTCGGTCTTTGTGACCACCTCAACGGGGACTAGGTTCTTTAGAACCGAACCTCGGTAAAACAAATCACCATGTTCATCCGCGTTATTTCTTGGTTGATTTGTTTTCCCCTCTCTCCCGGAACTAATATTCGTTCTAACGCTAACCTTGGCTTGTAGTGTGTGCTTAAGTTTGTAAATTTCAGATTCGCCCTATTCACCCCCCCTCTAGGCGTTTCAATTGGTATCAAAGCCAGATACTTCATTTAGAGTCTAACCACTCGAAGTGATGTCGGGAGGATCCGCCAAAAGGGAGATGGAAACCGGCGAGAATGCCACAAGCCACGGGAAGGCTCCATCAAGGGAGTCCGGCGCCAAAGGAAGGGAGGAATCACCTCCCCGCGTTAAGTCACATCGGAGTGGTGACAAGAAGAAAAAGATGAAGAAAGTGGTCTACTACAAGACCGATTCTTTGTCGCCCTCCACATCCGGCTCCAACGCTGCATCCGTCACTTCTAAGCGCCATGAGCGCAAGAAGTTTAGTAAGCTCCCCCTATGCTATCCCCGCATTTCTAAATGCACTCCTTTACTTTCTGTTCCATTAGGCAAGCCACCATGTTTTGATGGTGAAGATTATTGCATGTGGAGTGATAAAATGAGGCATCACCTAACCTCACTCCACGCAAGCATATGGGGCATTGTTGAGTTTGGAGCGCAGGCACCAAACGTGGGGGACGAGGGCTATGACTCGGACGAGGTCGCCCAAATCCGGCACTTTAACTCCCAAGCCACTACTATACTTCTCACCTCTCTATGTCGAGTGGAGTATAATAAGGTACAAGGGTTAAAGAGCGCCAAGGAGATTTGGGACGTCCTAAAAACCGCACACGAAAGAGATGAGGTGACCAAGATCACCAAGCGGGAGACGATAGAGGGAGAGCTCGGTCGATTCGTCCTCAACCAAGGAGAGGAGCCACAAGCAATGTACAACCGGCTCAAAACCTTGGTGAATCAAGTGCGCAACCTTAGGAGCACCAAGTGGGATGACCATGAAATGGTCAAGGTTATTCTAAGATCCCTCGTATTTTATAATCCCACTCAAGTTCAATTAATACGTGGTGATCCTATTTACAAGCTAAAGTCTCCTGAGGAAGTGATAGGAAAGTTTGTGAGCTTTGAACTAATGATCAAAGGCTCCAAACACATCGTCAAGTTGGAGCAAGGCGGCACCTCCACACCCAAGGTGCAACCCGTCGCATTCAAAGCAACGGAAGAAAAGAAAGAAGATTCTACATCAAGTAGGCTCCCCATCGACGCCTCCAAGCTCAACAATGAGGAGATGTCGCTCATCATGAAGAGTTTCCGCCAAATCCTCAAGCAAAGGAGGGGGAAAGATTACAAACCCCGCTCCAAGAGGGTGTGCTACAAGTGTGGTAAGCCCAGTCATTTTATTGCAAAATGTCCTATGTCTAGTGATAGTGACAGGGGCAACGACAAGAGAGGGAAGAAGAAGGAGAAGAATAGGTACTACAAGAAGAAGGGCGGCAATGCCCACGTATGTCGGGAATGGGACTCCGATGAGAGCTCCACCGACTCCTCCTCCAACGAGGATGCCGTCAACATCGCCGTCAACAAGGGACTTCTCTTCCCCAACGTCGGCCACAAGTGCCTCATGGCAAAGGACGGCAAAAGGAAGAAGGTAAAATCTAGAGCCTCCACCAAATATACAACATCTAGTGATGAGGGTAGCTCTAGTGAAGATGAGGATAATTTGCTTACCCTTTTTGCCAACCTTAACATGCAACAGAAAGAAAAATTGAATGAATTGATAGGTGCTATTCATGAGAAGGATGAACTCTTGGATAGCCAAGAGGAATTCCTTATTAAGGAAAACAAAAAGCATGTTAAAGTTAAAAGTGCTTATGCTCAGGAGATAGAAAAATGTGAAAACTTGACTAAAGAGTTTGGCATTTGCCATGACACTATTTCCAACCTTAGAGCTGAGAACGCTAGTTTAATTACTAAGGTTGAAAAATTAAATGCTTGTGATGATTCCATTGCCAGTCTTAGAAATGAAAATGCTAGTTTAAATGCTAAGATTGACAAATTGAATGAATCTATTTCTAGTCTTAGGACTGAGAATGCTAGCTTAATTTCCAAGGCTAAAGATTTAAATGTTTGCAATGATTCAATTTCCTGTCTTAGAGATGAAAATGTCATGCTAAAATCTAAGATAGATGAATTAAATGTTTGCAAACCCTCTACATCTACCGTTGATCATGTTACTATTTGTACTAGATGTAGAGATGTTAATATTGATGCTATTCATGATCACCTTGCTTTTATTAAACAACAAAATAATCATATAGCTCAATTAACTATTAAAATCAATGAGCATGAAATGGAAAATGAAAAAAATTTAAATTTGCTAGAAGCATGCTCTATAGTGGGAGACGCCCTGGCATTAAGGATGACATTGGTTTCCAACAGGGAAGCAATGTCAAGCTTAATGCCCCTAAAAGATTGTCAAATTTTGTTAAGGGTAAGGCTCCCATGGCTCAGGATAACGAGGGCTATATTTTATATCCTGCTGGTTATCTTGAGCATAAGATTAGGAGAATTCATGCTAGGAAACCTCATAATGTTTCACACCATGCTTTTATGTATAAGAATGAGGCATCTAGCTCTAGGCATTCTACACATGTCAAAATGACTAAAAGGAAAACTCCTACTGCATCGAATGAACCTAACATTTCATTTAAGACTTTTGATGCATCTTATGTTTTAACTAGCAAATCAGGCAAAGTAGTTGCCAAATATGTTGGGGGCAAACACAAGGGGTCAAAGACTTGTGTTTGGGTACCCAAGGTGCTTGTTTCTAATGTGAAAGGACCCAAGACCGTTTGGGTACCTAAGAACAAGGCCTAAGTTGTTTTGCAGTTTTATGCATCCGGGGGCTCAAGTTGGATTATTGATAGCAGATGCACAAACCACATGACAGGGGAGAAAAGGATGTTCTCCTCCTACGAGAAAAACGAAGATCCCCAAAGAGCTATCACATTCAGGGATGGAAATCAAGGTTTGGTCAAAGGACTTGGTAAAATTGCAATATCGCCTGACCATTCTATTTCCAATGTTTGTCTTGTAGATTCTTTAGATTACAATTTGCTTTCTGTTTCTCAATTATGTAAAATGGGCTACAACTGTCTTTTTACAGATTTAAGTGTTACTGTCTTTAGAAGAAGTGAGGATTTAGTAGCATTTAAGGGAGTATTAGAGGGTCAGCTATACTTAGTTGATTTTAACAAAGCTGAACTCGATACTTGCTTAATTGCTAAGACTAATATGGGTTGGCTCTGTCATCGCCGACTAGCCCATGTTAGGATGAAGAATCTTCACAAGCTTCTAAAGGGAGAGCACATTTTGGGACTAACAAATGTTCATTTTGAGAAAGACAGGGTTTGTAGCGCATGCCAAGCTGAAAAGCCAGTTGGCGCTCACCATCCACACAAGAACATCATGACGACTGTGGGGGACAGATATCCCCCGGGTCCACTGGAAGGATAAAAGACCTCACGAAAGGCCCAAGAGCCCAATAAATCGTGAGGTCACTCCTTCATGGGCCTGGGAGAAATGACTAGTGAAGCAGATCGACATAAGGCCGGGTGGGCGCAAACCCGGACGACCCCGCAGCGTTGAGCAAGCGACCGCAACAGAAGATCTGACTTTCCCACGCTGGAGCCTCGAACGACGTAACCAGGCGAGGATAAGTCGGTATAATCATAGGAAGATAGACAAAAGCGGTTCACTATCTTTCAGGTACACATTGTTATCATATCCACATGTATTGCCTCACGGCCGAATATATAAGGCCTAGGGGGCACCCCTTCAGATCGATCGACCCCATTACTATTCAACCATCCACTTCAACTCTCTACACTTTAGAGAGCAACCTTGTAACCCATACGCAAAGCATACTCACCAGGACATAGGGTATTACGCATTTCCAAGCGGCCCGAACCTGTAAACATTGTCCATTGTTCCTCGTGCATCAGGCATGAACCATTTAGCTACAGTCGGCGACATCGTCCTACTCCTAAAACACCTTGAGGGGCAACCCCGGGTGTGCGGTCGGACCCAAAACACCGACAGCTGGCGTGCCAGGTAGGGGGTGTGTCGCCGATCCAAGATAGCTCAATGGCCGTCACCTTCTACAGCAAGATCACCCTCCGACCCGGATCCGTATTCTGCTTTGGAACGATCTCGTCCATAGCAGATGAAGAGGAAACTCTACACCGCATCGCCGATCCGCCAAAGAAGAAGTCCACTCCAACACGCTCCGAGAATATCGGGGTGAGGAAGGAAAAAGCGCGACCTCCAGCGCTCCGAAAAAAGATCGCCCTCGGCAAGCCAGGGGCCGAGAGCCCGCTGACCCGGAGAACTCCATTGTCTACTTCCCCGACGAAAGAATGGACATAGATCGCAAGGAAGAAAGAGACCGGGAGGAAGCAAGTCGTTCTTTCCGTTCCTCCGTCCTCAAAGGAGAACGGGAAGAAGATCGCCACGACCGCCGCACCATTCTACCCCGACATCCTCTTCATCGGGAGAGTGGAGTCGCCCCCCGTCTCCGACGACGAGCCGACCGCACCCGGAGAAGAACCACCTCAGCGGGAATCCCGCCGGCGGAGAAACTGGCACCGAAACATTCGGCGACATCATGAGGCCGGAGAACGGGATCCGGAGCAACCTGTTTCACAGGACGAGGTCTCGGAGATAGGAGAAACTCCGAAGGAACGCGTCTTCAGAGAACGAAGGAATTCCCGCCGACGTGATCGCCGACGAGCTCAGGAACAAGCCGAGCAGGACGCAAGGCAGCGCCGGGAAAATCCACTCTTCGGGCGCAACCTGAATCCCGACTTCGCCCGAGCCATGAACACGCCGAGTGAAGTCGGAGGGGTACTAGCTCGGATAGCAGATGGACTCCCTCGGACTCCCGACGCCGAAGGCTATCGACGACTGTTCACCCAGGCAGCCAACCATCTTCTACCGCTCGCTCACCCGCCGAACGATCTACGACACGCCATCAATAGTCGGTGGGACACGCGAAGCTCCATCAACGCTTCGCGTGAACGACGGCATGAGAACGAGATCCGCCGCCGGGAGGAGTACGACAGGGATCACGGCATCCCAGCTCGGAGTCAGGCAACCAGAACCGAGTGAAAGCATCTAGGCCCCTGGTTGGTTTTAGTGATTAATGACAACGTGATATTATATGTGACTAACGTGTGTTTTGTAGAGACAAATGGTAAGTTAGGTCGCATGACAGGTAGAAGTTCTACAACGGTGAAAACAATCCCGGAGATAAGAACTCGAAGCGACGGCTAAAACGACGAAACAAAAGGTGAAGGTCTACGAAGTCCGAGTGTCAAGGAGATGTGGACACTCGCGGTTTAGTTAGGTCTTTTATTCTCTTTTAGCCGTACTATAAAGAGGGGTTGTCGATGAGTAGTTTGACCAAGAGAGTTCTAGTGTAGTGTTGGTGCACAATCACACTCATATACAGTGCTAAGTGTCACTCTAGAACTCACACACAAGTTAGAGCGAAAACCGATTTGAAAATCAGCTGAAAAACAAGAGTTAGTGTTTCTGGCCTTGGGGCACCGGACTGTCCGGTGTGCACCGGATTGTCCGGTGCACCCTCTGCCAGGTGGGGCCAGGCTGGTCCGCGGCAGAGGATTTCCCTCCGCAGAAACCCGAGAGCAGGTTTCAGAGTTGAATTTTAGTGGCGCACCGGACATCGCACCGGACTGTCCGGTGTGCACCAAACAGTGAACTGTTCACTGTCCGGTGTGCCATGAGTCCAACGGCTACTGTCAGAACTAGCCGTTGGAAACGACCGTTGGCGCACCAGTGGCGCACCGTTGGCGCACCGGTGGCGCACCGGACTGTCCGGTGTGCCATTGCGCATTGAATTGCCTGTAACGGCTAGTTGGTGGGTGAGGGCTATTTATACCCCCTCCACCCACCATATTCAAGGTCTTGCACTCCACATTTATTCCAGCACATTGCTAGAGCATTGCAAGCACCAAAAGCCTAGTGAGGAGATTAGAGAATCATAATCCGCGGTTGTTCCTCATTAGCGCTAGTGAGAGCCACCTAGAGCACACACCACTTGCATTAGGCTTCTCTTGGTCAAGCGAAAGTCTACGGCTTGTTACTCTTGGTGATCGGCATCACCTAGACGGCTTGGTGGCGTTGGGAGCTCGGTGATCACCGTGAAGATCTTGTTGGTGACCCGACTCAAGTTTGTAAGCGGTCTCGAGGGATCCACCGCGCCGGAGTGGCAAAGGATCATCTCGTAGTGAGCACTTGGTTCTTGCGAGGACCAAGGGGGAGCGATACCCTTGCGCGGGTGCTCCAACGAGGACTAGTGGAGAGTGCCGACTCTTCGATACCTCGGGAAAAATTGGAGGAGTCTTCTAAACTTTGCTTTACATTCCGCACTTAATTCAAGCACTTTACATTGTGTATTTGTTTAGCAAGTATTTGAAGTATTATCTTAGCTTTGTTGCATTTCTAGTATTATATTCTTAGTGCTAGTTGTTGGGGTGAAGTTGGGCTCTTGCTTAGCTCTTGCTTAGGTTTTAATTAGAGTTGATTTTTAGAAAAGCCCAATTCACCCCCCCCCTCTTGGGCATCGTGATCCTTTCACCGAGTCAGCAACGGCTTCGACTGGCGGTACTACCCGGGGTCGGTCGAGGAACCACAACGACTACTCCCCTCCCCAGGACAGACATCATCCCCGACGACAGGAGGACACGTGTGGAGTGACAGCCCTTACTCCACGCCTTAGGGCCATTCAGTGGCCCCCTAACTTCAAGGTATCCAATGTCGACAAATATGAACCTAAGCAGGATCCAGGAGGCTTGTTGGCCGTCTACACCACTACCGCCCGAGCCGCCGGAGCATCCGAGGACGTGATGACTGCGTACTTACCCATTGTCCTCAGGCAAGACGCACTACAATGGCTGCGACATCTACCTCGACACTGCATCGACGACTGGAACGACTTCAGTCGACGCTTCACCGCCAACTTTCAGTCCCTCTCCGACAAACCAGCGCAACCATGGGACCTCAAATCCATCAAGCACCAGGGGGACGAAACTCTCCGGTCGTACCTCAAAAGGTTCCAGACCATGAGAAATCGAATCCCCGAGGTCACGGAGGCAGCCGTGATCGAGGACTTCTACAGAGGATCCAATGACTCGGCCTTCGTCCGAGCCATACTGCAGAAAGCGCCGACTACCTCCGAGCAGCTATTCCGGGAAGCCGACCTCTACATCACCGCCGACGAGCGAGCTCAGGACCTCATCGGGGGAGCGAAGCCCGCACCGGCAGCGCCATGACGCGACACGAACCAGCAACCTGACAAACGCTGGGAGAAAAGACCTCGCGAAGAAGTGCACGCCGCTGGACCACCTACCTCTCGTGCCCAGGGAGGACCTTGCGGAGGCGAGCGCACGCTGGACGACATCCTTGACGCCTAGTGCCCATACCACAAGGACATGCGCCACACCTTGTGGAACTGCAGGGACTTCAAGCACTCCATCGGACACGGCCGACCCTTCCAACCCCTACCTCCTCCTCCGCCGCGGGGAGGACCAGAAGAACCACGACAACCCCAGCAGCAGGAGGAGGGGGAAGGAGGAGCCTTCCCACGTGTTGATAGGGAGGTCAATGTCATCTTCAGCGGACATGGATCGCAGGAGAACAGAAGACAACAAAAGCTCAACGATCGCCAGATATTGGTGGCAACCACCGGTCTTCCCGCTCCATACCGGTGGTCGGAGCACCCGATCACCTTCACTCGGGCAGATCAATGGCTCAACTTCGACCACCCAGGCAAATACCCGCTCCTCGTCGATCCGGTGATCCGAGAGAGCAGGGTGAAGAAGGTGTTAGTGGACGGGGGGAGCAACATCAACGTCACCTTCCCCCGGACACTCCAAGGCTTGGGAGTTCACCTCAAAGAACTCCGCGAGTCGGACACTCCTTTCTTCGGCATCGTGCCGACTGAAGTGGAATACCCGCTGGGCCACATCTACATGCCCGTCACCTTCGGAACTCCGGAGAACTATAGAACCGAGTTCCTGAGGTTCGAAGTGGCAAACTTCGACTGCGGGTACAACGCCATCATTGGGAGGCCGGGATTGGCAAAATTCATGGCCATCCCACACTACACGTACATGATATTGAAGATGCCAGGACCACAAGGAATCATAACTGTGCGCGCTGACTTCCAAGGCGCTGCAGAATGTTTCCGAGTGGCCATCCAAGCAGCCCTCACCACCAAACCGTCAACGACTTCTTCAGCGCAGGCGAACTCTAAGCCTGAGGAAGACCTTGCAGCACCGGCGAACGAAGCTCAAGCCGCGACCTCTATGCGGCCGACGGAAGAAACTAAAAGGATCAACCTGGGGTTTGCTGATGAACACAAGACTGCCATCATCAACTCTAGCCTGGACGATAAATAGGAAGGCGCGCTCATCCGGTTTCTGCAAGACAACCGGGACGTATTCGCATGGCAACCTGCGGATATGCCGGGAGTCCCGAGAGAACTGGCCGAGCACAAACTGAAGGTCTACCCCCAGGCAAGGCCGATCCGGCAAAAACTACGTCGCTTCACGCCCGACAAAAGAGAGGCCATTCGTGCTTAGTTGGCTCGCTTGGTCGCGACCGGATTTATTAGAGAAGTGTTACATCCCGAGTGGTTAACCAACCCTGTTCTTGTACTCAAAAAGAATAAAGTGGATTGGCGCATGTGCGTCGACTATACAGATCTCAACAAACATTGTCCAAAGGATCCCTTCGGGCTCCCTAGGATAGATCAGGTGGTAGACTCCACCGCTGGATGTTCTGTGCTGTCTTTTCTGGACTGCTATTCCGGATATCATCAGATCAGTTTGGCAAAAGAAGACGAGGAAAAAACAGCGTTCACCACTCCATTCGATGCTTTCTGCTATACCTCCATGTCGTTTGGCCTCAAAAACGCTGGAGCGACTTATTAGAGAGCCATTCAAACATGCTTAGCCGATCACTGGGGCAAGCATGTGGAAGCCTACGTGGATGACATAGTAATCAAAATAGAGAACTCGGAAAACTTCATCGAAGACTTACAGCTGGTTTTCAATAGTCTACGGCGATATCGATGGAAGCTTAATCCCGAAAAATGTGTCTTTGGGGTACCGGCAGGGAAGCTACTCGGATTTATTGTCAGCCACTAGGGAATTGAAGCTAACCCGGACAAGATTGAAGCTATCATGAAAATGGAAGCTCCACGATCACAAAAGAAGGTTCAACGACTTACCGGGTGTATGGCAGCCCTGAGCAGATTTATATCCAGGTTGGGAGAAAAAGGTTTACCGTTTTACAAGCTACTCAAGAAAGTGGACAAGTTTCAGTGGACTTCAGAAGCACAGGAAGCCCTAGATGCACTGAAGAAGTTCTTGACAACCCCACCAGTACTGAAACCACCGCGGCGAGCCACATCAACTCAACCAGCTGAAGATCTGCTGCTGTATATCTCTTGCACGACTCACGTGGTAAGCACCGCGTTGGTAGCCGAGCGAGAAGAAGAAGGACATGCCTACCCAGTGCAGCATCCTGTTTATTTCATCAGCGAAGTTCTGGGTCCCTCGAATAAAAAGTATCCTCAAGTTCAGAAGCTATTATACGCAGTACTTCTAACTGCCCGCAAGCTACGTCACTACTTTGACGACCACAAAGTCATAGTAGTCACTGGTTTTCCGATAGGGGACATCCTTCACAACAAGGAAGCCATTGGCCGAATAGCCAAGTGGGCCTGTGAACTGGGATCTCATGACATCGAATTTCGACCTCGCACTGCCATCAAAACCCAAGCATTGGTTGACTTCGTATCAGAATGGACTGAACAACAAGTACCAGAGAACCCAGAAACTACAGAAGTATGGCGGATGTATTTTGATGGGTCGCTGAAGCTGCAGGGAGCAGGCGCGGGAATTCTCTTCATCGCACCTGGAGGCGAGCACCTCAAATATGCCCTCCAGTTGCTATTTCCAGCCTCTAACAATGCAGCCGAGTATGAAGCTCTGATCCACGGACTAAACATCGCCATATCATTAGGCATCAAGAGACTAATGGTATACGGAGATTCTTTGGTAGTCATAAGCCAGATAAACAAAGAATGGGACTGTTCGAATGATTCAATGGAAAAATATTGCACTGCCGTAAGGAAACTAGAAGATAAATTTGAAGGCCTAGAATTTCATCATGTAGAAAGAGATCGAAACACGGCAGCCGATGTATTGTCCAAGCTAGGATCCAGTCGAACTCAGGTCCCACCCGGAGTCTTTGTACAAGAAATACCACAACCAAGCATCTCAATGGATCAGGCAGAAGAGTGTAATATCGTGAATCAACCAGAGTCAAGCTCTGATGACTGGAGAAGGCCGATCATCAGATATATAAAGAATGAAGAGGAGCCAGACGATAAAAATGCAGCCGAGCGCATCGCCAGACAGTCGGCTCACTACACACTCATTGGGGAGACACTATACAGAAGGGGCACATCAGGCATCTTCATGAAATGCATTCTATCGTCTACTGGGAAGCAACTTCTGGAGGAGGTTCATGCTGGACAATGTGGAATACACGCAGCGTCCAAGACACTAGTCGGGAAGGTCTTCAGGTCGGGATTCTATTGGCCAATAGCAAAAAGTGATGCCGCCGAGTTAGTTTAGAGGTGCGAAGCTTGCTAATACTTGTCGAAACAACAACATCTACTAGCGCAGCAACTGCAGACCATACCGGTGACTTGGCCCTTTGCATGCTGGGGGCTAGATATGATTGGACCTTTCAAGAAAGCTCAAGGAGGATACACTCACGTGTTGGTAGCTATCGACAAATTCACTAAATGGATAGAGTTCAAACCCATTACTTCTTTAACCTCAGCTAAAGCTGTGGAATTCATACAAGACATAATATTCAGGTTTGGAATACCGAACAGTATCATAACCGACTTGGGGTCCAACTTCACAAGTTCAGAGTTCTTCGATTTCTGCGAGCAAAAAAGCATTCAGATCAAGTATGCTTCGGTAGCATACCCGAGAGCCAACGGGCAGGTTGAACGAGCTAACGGGATGATATTGGAGGCACTCAGGAAAAAGGTCTTTGATAAAAATGAAAAGTTCGCAGGAAAGTGGATAAGGGAATTGCCCTATGTCGTTTGGAGCCTAAGAACCCAACCTAGCCGAGCTCTACATGGAAACACTCCTTTCTTCATGGTCTACGGGTCAGAGGCAGTACTACCTGCTGATCTCAAGTTTGGGGCACCAAGGTTGATCTTTAACAGCATAGCAGAGGCCGAAGCAACTAGGCTGGAAGATGTTGATGTACTCGAAGAAGAGCGGCTGAACGCAGTAATTCAATCGGCACGGTACCAGCAGACTCTGAGACGCTATCACGACAAGGCCGTGCGACAACGATCCTTTTCAGTAGGAGATCTCGTCCTCCGCCGAATTCTAATGGGGGAGGGACGGCACAAGTTATCACCCTTATGGGAAGGACCATTCATAGTAGCAGAAGTCACTCGGCCGGGATCATATCGTCTCACTCAAATGGATGGCACAGAAATTGGGAACTCCTGGAATATAGAACACCTCAGGAAGTTTTATCCCTAGCTGTATTTCAAAAGCTATCGGGACGACAATGTACTCTGTAAAATGGGAAATATGTCATCAATAAAGAAAGGCTTCAAGAATACTCAGTTCGTTCATGATTGACTCGCATTCTTACTTAACTGGGGGTGACCACTATGCCCTGCTAACGGAGCAATCGGCTTAAGTCGACAACGACTTAAGGCGGTGCAACATGCTCGCGCTTACTTAACTCGGGGTGACCACTATGTCCTGCTAACGGAGCAATCGACTTAAGTCAGCAATGGCTTAAGGCGGTGCAACATGCTCGCGCTTACTTAACTCGGGGTGACCACTATGCCCTACCTAACGGAGTAATCGGCTTAAGTTGGCAATGACTTAAGGCGGTGCAACATGCTCGCGCTTACTTAACTCGGGGTGACCACTATGCCCTGCTAACGGAGCAATCGACTTAAGTCGGCAACGACTTAAGGCGGTGCAACATGCTCGCGCTTACTTAACTCGGGGTGACCACTATGCCCTGTTAACGGAGCAATCGACTTAAGTCGGCAACGACTTAAGGCGGTGCAACATGCTCGCGCTTACTTAACTCGGGGTGACCACTATGCCCTGTTAACGGAGCAATCGACTTAAGTTGGCAACGACTTAAGGCGGTGCAACATGCTCGCGCTTACTTAACTTGGGGTGACCACTATGCCCTGTTAACGGAGCAATCGACTTAAGTCGGCAACGACTTAAGGCGGTGCAACATGCTCGCGCTTACTTAACTCGGGGTGACCACTATGCCCTGTTAACAGAGCAATCGGCTTAAGTCGGCAACGACTTGAGACGGTGCAACATGCTCACGCTTACTTAACTCGGGGTGACCACTATGCCCTACTAACAAAAGCGGTCGATTCAAGTCAGCGACGACTTAAGACGATTTCGCGTGCTTACGAATACTCATATAGGGGTGACTTCTATATCCCATAAACAAGTTTCAAAACCATCACACAACATTTTACTACTGCAAGTTTACATATTGTCGAATTCCAAAACAATAGGAGAGTAACAATATCATCCAAATACTGAACTGGTGTCCTCTAACAAATATTCGATCATGCTAACCGCGCGCTCAAAGCACGCAAAATATTTCTCTATTTCGCAATATCTTTCTCAGGAGCAACCGACGAAGAAGGGCGACTTGAGCAATCAGGTGCAGCGTTCACGTCAGCCCTTATGTCTTCAGGAACAACCACGCCGGGTCTCCTCATCAAGATTCGCCCCGCGCGAATGGCTTTATCCATGGCTCTATCGCGCTGGGCCCTCAGAGTAATGGAAGTTTCTTCAGCAACTTTGACAGCCAGTTGAGCAGTCTCTAGCTCTTGGGCGATGGATTTCTTGGAAGCACGGAGTTCTTTGATAGCAGCATCCTTAGCTGATATCAACTGCCGGAGACGGATCACTTCATCTGTGGATTCCTGCAGCTTACAGCGATGATTGTCTAACTCCTCCATGGTGAAGCGATGACTCCTCTCTAGGATGGTCAACGAGTTGCTGGAATCACGATACAGTCTGTCAAGATTGTCGCGAGAAGCAACAAGGGCACTTTATTCTTCCTGCAAACAAGAATCAACTTCTTCAAACATCATGCAAGCAATAAAAACATAGCAATACGAGGCATAGTTTCATAAGTCACCTTTTCAGAATCAAGCTGAGCGCGAAGAGTAGAGTTCAGCGTCTTAGCATCATTCAGAGCAGCAAAGACCTAGGCCAGCTCAGTCTGGCTTTGAGAATACTTTTCCTCAAAATCAGAACACCGCTGGACCAGTTCAGCCTGACCTCGAGAATGTTTTTCTTCAAGGACGGAAATCTGCCGAGCCATATCTAGCAAGAGACAATCAAGCAAAAAGAGTCAAAATGTAAAGCAGTTCAATAAGATAGACAATAAGAAGCAAAATAGTACTAACCAGCATTCGTTGCCTCCAAATCAGAGACACGATGTTGGAGCAACACCGGATTCCAACGTGCCAGAGATGAAGCTCCTTCTGGAACAGAAGCACCTTGCAACCTCAGCTGACTAGCCATTCCGTCCACCAATGCCTGATATGGAGAACATATGAGCGTGTTGGCAGCAGTTCGTATGGTGTAAAAGTCAGGCCAGAATATACCACAGTACCTGGAGATTGGAGAAGAACGAAGGGACTCCCAAATCGTGAGAAATCAATTGACGACCTGGCATAAGGTCGCCACCCGAAGCAGCTTGCAATGAACCAGCAGGGACCAACTTGGTACCATCAACAGAGCCCAAAACTTGGTCTGCGGGAACACTAGCCTCTAAAGCGACTCCCTGGCCCAAAGCTTGGGCTACCACCATGCAACCGGAGCGCGGAGAAGATCCTGCGTGAACATCCATGGAAGTACAAGAGGGAGATCCCGCTCGGACACCCTCGGGGGCTGGGCTATAGTTTGCGCTACCCACTTGAGCCGGGTCATCTCCGGCAGTACCCTCGGGGGCTGGGCAGTGGCTTGCGTTTCCCACCCGAGCCGAGTCATCCCCGGCAACATCCTCGGGGGCTGGGCAAGTGTCAACACCATCCTCGAGGACCAAGTTCTCTGCAGTAGCCGCCTCTAAGGCTGAGGGTCCCTCAATTACTTCCATGGGAGCAAGACGATCCAAGTCAGTCTCCTGACCCTCAAGACTGTGCTCTAAGGTCGATGAGGCGCGGGATGACCCCAACCCAGCGTCGAGCACATCTGTACAAACCTCCATCACACCATCATTCGCTGGCTCCGATAACAGATCCTCTGGGACCATATCTTCAAGAGTCTGATCAAAGTTCGCCAGGGACAATTCTTGTAGACCGATGAGGGCAGACAAAGCAGGAGAAGGAACTCCACTGCTTTCACCACTGGCGACATACTGCCGACTGTTCTTCCGAGTCAAAGGGACCTCATCTTCTTCCTCCCCGTCGTTTTCATCAGCAACACAGACAACACACCCATTGGGGTCAGCCGTAGAAGGAGCACTCCCATTGGGATCAGCAGCAGGTGGAGCACCCCCATTGAGTTCAGCGTCAGTAAATTCAGGAATAGGCACTTCTTCAGCAGCAGGAACCAAAGGACCAACATCCCGATCCAAACTAGATACTCGCCGGAGACGTCTCTTTTTCCTTTTCTGCTCGTCAGCAGGAGGATTAAGTTGATTGGCTCGGGAAGGGCGTCTTGGGCGAACGCCGACAGGCCTCTGAACATCCAAGGTTGTATCAGTTTCTGGGGGAGGCCCCACCACCAACGTCCCAGCAGGAGCAGCATCAGAAGAGTCCTCAGCCAGCAAATCAAGTGTAGCACTTATTTCTGCGTCACTAGGATCCAAAGGTACCTCAAAGTGGACTTGCCGTTCATCATCAGGAATTTCCCCGAGCGAGGCAACCAAGGTGTTAACTTCTTCAGCAGAGGGTCGCACTCTAAGGCCCAAACTGCCATCAGCAACAGGTGGATTCGAAACAAAATGAGTGAAAGCTTTGGAAGGAGGCAGGTTCCAGGCCGAGTATGCCA
The DNA here is from genome assembly GCF_902167145.1 of Zea mays. NCBI lineage: Eukaryota > Viridiplantae > Streptophyta > Magnoliopsida > Poales > Poaceae > Zea > Zea mays. The sequence continues at coordinate 44,294,637 of NC_050099.1, read as the reverse complement.
CTGGGGCACCAACGTTTGCTACCTTGCCTCTAAGGATCATCTTAAGTCGGTTCACCAAGTCTATAGAGGGAATTCTTTTGTTGGTAACCCGAGTTGAGCCAGCTAGGCCTCGGTACAGATAAGCCGGGTAAGCCCTGTCCTTCAACGACTGAATGTTCTTGAAAACAAAATCAACAACCACAGCCTCTGTAGTCAGACCCCTCTCCTTCAGCAGTCCAACTTCAGCTAGCAGAGCCCCTACCTCAGTCACCTCCTGATCAGTGGGGGATTCGGTCCAACTTGGAGTGCGAACATCCGGCTGTCTTCCCGACCTAGGGGGAGAGAATTTCCATGATTCTCAACAATAAACCACTCCAAGCGCCATCCCTTGATACTGTCTTTAAGAGGGATTTCAAGATATTCAGTCTTCCTCCCACGGCGCATCTCTAAACTAGCACCCCCAACCAGCTGATGCTGCCCCCCAGCCATCCCAGGGCGACAGTGATACAAGTATTTCCACAAACCAAAATGTGGCAGCACACCAAGAAAAGCTTCGCATAAATGAATGTAAATGGAAATTTGCAGAATGGAATTGGGATTCAGGTGGGTCAAGTTAAGACGGTAGAAATCAAGGAGGCCGCGGAAAAAGGGAGAAATGGGGAGACCGAGACCGCGAAGAAGAAAAGGAACATAAATCACGGACTCGTGGGTATCCTCTGTCGGAACAGTGACCCCGTGGCAAATCCGCCAAGAACAAAGCTCCCTCGGGGGAAGGACCCCGATGGACACAAGGTGGAGAAGGTCAGGCTCGGAGACAACAGACATATGGTTACCTGCGAAAGGCAACTAGCTGTTGGGGTCAATTGGGGGAATCACCACGGCGGATGAACTCGAGGCTTTCCGCTTGGGCGCCATCTCAATTCTACCGGCGAACAGAGTGGGAGACAAATTGCAGAGAGAATCTGAAGGCAGGAAAGCAAGAACTAGGACACGGAAAGCAGAGGCGGCTGAAAGCGCAATACTTATGGGATATTCCTGAGTCAGATATCGTTTCCAAAAGCGCCCAGTCAGCACCCGGCAGTTGCTCCCAAAACACCAGCGTGCCACGTCGTCACTCGGCGGTTACTTCTAAAACCCCGGTGTGCCACATCATCACTCGGCTGTTACCCTCAAAATGGCTGACACGACCCGTTCTAACTCGGCTGTTATTTCTAAAACACCAATGTTGTCACCAGTCGCTCGGCATTTATCTCTAAAGTGCCGATGATGTCCTCAGTCGCTCGACATTTATCTCTAAAGTGCCGACGATGTCCCCAGTCGCTCGACATTTATCTCTAAAGTGCCGATGATGTCCTCAGTCGCTCGGCATTTATCTCTAAAGTGCCGACGATGTCCTCAGTCGCTCGGCATTTATCTCTAAAGCGCCGACGATGTCCCCAGTCGCTCGGCGGCTATCTCTAAAGCGCCGACGTTGTCATCCGTCGCTCGGCGGCTATCTCTAAAAAACGCTGGCGATGTCACAAGACACTCGGCTGTCAGCTCTAAGAGCGCCGACGTGGTCATCAATCATTCCGACGCTGACATAGTTTCATCATCACTCGGATTCTATTTCAAATGCGTAAAATATCAACAACAATAGCTCAGCCATCACCTCCAAAGCGGCAATGTGATGCCCGAGTTACTTAGTTTCTATTCTGAAGAAATCAACTTCACAAAAAAGAGATCAACTTGCTACGAAACAAAACAATGGACACAGGAGGAGGCGAAGTCATTCTTCATTTAAGGGAAGTAACAATACTTACAAATCAACTTATTATGAGTTGATACTTCCCTACTGCTACTACTACTACTACTTCTACACTACACTATACTACTCTACACTACTAAATACTACTACATTATTTAACTATACTATACTAACATCTAAAGACCAGTGGCACCTAGCCACTGGCCCTGTTGCTGCCTTTGCTGCTGCCGCCACCGTTGCTGCCCCTGCTGCTGCCGCCGTCGCCGCCCCTGCTGCCGCCGTTGCCGCTCCTGCTGCCGCCCCTGCTGCCGCCGTCACCGTCGTCGCTGCTGTCGCCTCCGTCGTCGTCATCGTCGTCACCTTCGCCGTCCTCCTCGGGCGAGTCCTCCTCGTCCAAGGAGTACTCCGACTCATCCGAGCCCTCGAGCCCGGAGCGCTCGACGGCCCGGATGTAAGTCCAGACCTCCGCGACAATCCCCTGAGAGTCGTCCGGGTCATCGGACGACGCTGGGGGAGAGACGAGAGCCGGAGACCCCTCGGACTCAGAGGAGAACTCCTCCTCTGAGTATTCCGAGTCGCCAAAGTCCTCTGATGGAGGAGTCGGCTCGCGCTTGCGTTTGTTGTTCTTGCCCATGGTGGAAATGCAAGGAGAGGAAGACAGCAAGCAGCGGAGAACAGCGAGAGATGTGAAAAAACCAGAGAGGCAAAGGCACTATTTATAGAAGAAGAAGGCAACCGCTCGCCTCCAACCACGGTTACTGAACAGTCGCGAAGCATTCAATACACACTTCAACCCGTCTGAAGACACGTCAGGCGGCTGACGCCGTTTCACGCAACGCAACACCCATTGGGACTCCAGTCAACAACACGGATGATATGATTACGCCCGCCGTCACATCACATTACTACTCAGAAGCAGCCAACTAAAACACTCAGCGTACCAAGCCGTCCCTTGCCCACACCCATTGGGGGGGACGCCCAGGAATTATCAGTATATTTTTCAAAACTGTCACATCCGTGCAGGGCATGCAATGAATACCTCAAGACAAAAATGAGATATCAGTAAGGATCAAAGGAAAGCCAAATATAGCCGGTGAAGTACAAAATCTGACCGACAGAAGCGACGTGAAGACTAGCCAGGGAACGTCCATCAAATGTCCAATCAGTCGCAGAGCAAATAAATTGCACCACCTAGCAAAATATGGGCGGATCACGAACTCGGCTGCAAAAGACAAAATACATGCTGACCTCTGAAGCATAATATTGATGACATAATGCTGACCTCTAAAGCATAATATGGATGACATAATGCCAACTTCTAAGGCATTCGAAAAAAGAAAAGATGACCCTCAACAAAAAGACACGAAATGAAGACCCTCGAGTGGATTATCTTCAAAAATCCACTCGAAGCTCGGGGGCTACACCCATTGGGTGCACCTCCGGTGCACCCAATGAATCACCATTTCAAGAGAAGACAACACCAACTTCTAGGGCATAAGGCATGATTGAAGACAAGATTGACCCTCAACCAAAGTGCAAGTGGAAAATAAAAATTTCTGATGAAGACCTTCAAGTGGATTATTTTCCAAAATCCACTCGAAGCTCGGGGGCTACACCCATTGGGTGCACCTCCGGTGCACCCAATGAAGTTCAGGGTCCAGCAATATGAAATGCCGACCTCTAAGGCACAAGCATGAAACAAGGCTCCAGGTTACGAGTGATCAAAGCAGAAGGAGACAGTAAAAATCATTTTTACCAGACTGCTTGGAAAGCATTTCTTATCATAAACAAAGACCGCAAGCTGGACCTAGGATCTTTGGGCTGATTATCTTAAAATCAGCCCGAAGATCGGGGGCTTGTGGGGACAGATATCCCCCGGGTGCACTGGAAGGATAAAAGACCTCACGAAAGGCCCAAGAGCCCAATAAATCGTGAGGTCACTCCTTCATGGGCCTGGGAGAAACGACTAGTGAAGCAGATCGACATAAGGCCGGGTGGGCGCAAACCCGGACGACCCCGCAGCGTTGAGCAAGCGACCGCAACAGAAGATCTGACTTTCCCACGCTGGAGCCTCGAACGACGTAACCAGGCGAGGATAAGTCAGCATAATCATAGGAAGATAGACAAAAGCGGTTCACTATCTTTCAGGTACACATTGTTATCATATCCACATGTATTGCCTCACGGCCGAATATATAAGGCCTAGGGGGCACCCCTTCAGATCGATCGACCCCATTACTATTCAACCATCCACTTCAACTCTCTACACCTTAGAGAGCAACCTTGTAACCCATACACAAAGCATACTCACCAGGACGTAGGGTATTACGCATTTCCAAGCGGCCCGAACCTGTAAACATTGTCCATTGTTCCTCGTGCATCAGGCACGAACCATTTAGCTACAGTCGGCGACATCGTCCTACTCCTGAAACACCTTGAGGGGCAACCCCGGGTGTGCGGTCGGACCCAAAACACCGACAACGACCGGCATGACGCTTGAGCTACTCCACATGGATTTATTTGGCCCGATTGCTTACATAAGCATCGGAGGGAGTAAGTATTGTCTTGTAATTGTGGATGATTATTCTCGCTTCACTTGGGTATTATTTTTGCAGGAAAAATCTCAAACCCAAGAGTCTTTAAAGGGATTCTTGAGATGAGCTCAAAATGAGTTCGGAATAAGGATCAAGAAAATAAGAAGCGACAATGGGACGGAGTTCAAGAACTCTCAAATTGAAGGCTTTCTTGAGTAAGAGGGCATCAAGCATGAGTTCTCTTCTCCCTACACACCTCAACAAAATGGTGTAGTGGAGAGAAAGAATAGAACTCTACTGGACATGGCAAGGACTGTAACACCCTTGGTGTTACTGTTACTAAAATTTGAGCATAACATCATAAGCATTAGCATATCATGTGTTTGTCACACCTAGAGTGCATTCACTAGGCAAAAATTTCAAACAAGTTGTATTGATGTGACATGAAACTAGTGAAACCCTAGGGTACAGTATTTAACCCTAGATTGGGCATAATAGAGTAAACAAGGCTTAAGAAGGGAAAATTTTAAAACTCAATTGAAATAGTCATAAAATGTCACCTTGAGTAGACTTATGGGATATTCAAACCCTAGAATCCCCAAAAACCCTAAAAAGAACCCTGGAAAACCCTAGACTAAAACCCTAGGGGGCTAAGTGCAAAAATTAGTGCACTTTTGGACTAAAGTGCAAAAATCATGGAAATAAGGTGTCTTTAGTCATATGGTTCATATACTTGGGGATTTGCAAATGAAACCCTAGGTTTTGGGCCTATTTGCAAAAAACCACTTTTGTGACCATATAGCTAAGTCTGAAAACAGTTGATCAGGGCTAACTTTGGAGCTCTGTAAGTCGAGAAATTCAAAGAATTTGCCCCGGGTCAATGCAACAAAGTTGTAGAGCCATTGTAGAAGAACAACTTTGCTACAGGTATTAAGTCTTGGTACCATGAGGAATTTGGAGATAATATGATCCAAAGATGGGCTGTCAGGCGATTTTTAACTGAAACTGGCGCACTGTTCATCGAACTTCAGAAAGACTCACCGACGATAAGAACGCCACCACGGTTGGGGATAGGTCTGCGGCCACGGTAAAGATCATCCATGATGTGGCGTTAAAATGTTGCGGTGGCACTGCCCGGTTAATCGGCGGTCACCGGATAATCGTCGTGGCTCTGCCCGCGCGGGTGAGCTCGCCAGGGCGGTTACAGCTCCGCGATTCTCATCCAACTCCAGCCATCGGCCTATAAATTGAGCTCGGATCCTGCTTCTTCACCACATAGCGCACACAAGCACTTGAGCAATCGACTCAATTTCACCAGAAGAACTCACACAGTCCACAAAACCATTCCGCCCTGTTTTTCGCGCTGCCGTGAAGAACTCCTCCGTGGCCAGCACTCCTCGGGTCAGTAACTCCCCAATTGCTTCCTGTTCTAGCTTGTTTATAGCTTCCTACTGCTCTCGGAGCCGACCAATTGAAGTTTGCCAGAGTCCCATCACCGGAACACTCCTCTGCTCCGTAGAACACCGCTGCGACACCCTCTCTGTCGACCCACTTTTCTACTCTTGCCCAGTCCAAATTCTAGTGTGTACATAACCTCTGGTGAACCCGTGAAGCTTCCCCAAGCTTCAATTTGGTCATCCATGTCATCGGTTGTTCGAAACGCGTTTATCCATCCGATCATCCGCACTGTCGCCGTGAACCGGTTGATTCAAAGCCCCGTTGGTAAAATTGATTGAGGGGAAATGTGCGGGAGGGGGTCCAATCTGGTGTCTGCCGCACGGGAGCCCCAGCCGTTGCGGTATCCGACCGACATATGCTCGCCGGAGTTCAGCCTGTGCTGTTCACCGTCGTGGACCTCGGCCTGCGAAGAATTAGAACATGGGGGGTCCTTGTAAACTGTCAGCGACTCACAAAAATAGTGCAGGGCACCCCGTTCGGGTTATTCAAAACGCCAAGGGTTTATTCGCAAAGTCTACGTGGGTGTGCGTTTGGGCGCTTTCCTCCAGTAGTGGGCCGACTTAGGCCAGTTTAAGCCCAGTTCTGTAGCACCTTTTTCCTTTTCTTTTTCTTCTGGACATAGGAAATTTCTAGAATATCGTAGAAAAATGGTAAAAATACCAAACCAATTTTGCTAGGTTTTTAATTTCCTATACTATTTACCAAAAATAGTTTCATGATTTTTAGTCTAAATAGGAAATTATAGAGTATTTAAAATAGCCAAAAACCTTGTTTCTAGATTTTTATAGAATAAATAATAAATCCAAAATTCACTTAATTTTTAGGATAAACTCTAAATCATATTTAGAAGCCTTGGGTAGAGTTTGGTATGATTTGGACCTTGTTTGATACTTAGAACCCAAAACCTTACCCCCTGCCATTTGAACTTCACTATTGACTCCGGAAACCTTAAGTTCTCGGAGATCCGTGAAGGAAAGTTATATTCAAGACCTTAGATAATAAGTTTTTATTGTCTTTGCATCTTCATGAGCACTACATGAGCATTCATTATTATACTTGGCTATATTTAGAAAACGAAGAGGAAGTAGAAGTTGAAGAGACAAGGACTTCATCACCACCACCACCTGAGGAACATCAGGCAGGCAACTGTTTCTATTTTGATATCTGCGGAACTGAGCGTGATTCACCAGTAACACAAGGCAAGCCCCGGTGCATTTGCCACCTCCTTGTTCCTTTTAAAATCTTTCTCACTTGCTTGATGCATTAGGTGATAGGAGTTGTGTGCTAAACCAATTCCTGCATTTCCTTCCTTGAATATGATTACCTTCCTTTGAATCCCTATTTTACAAAAGATTTTTCTTATGCTTAGCCCTGCTCTAGAAAAACAAAATGTTTTGTTTTCACAAAAGATGATGTGGCAAAGTGGGTGGGATGTTTTTAAAAATAAAACTTGATGGTGGATCCATCATGGCCATGATGGGTTCAACATCGGAAAAGATGTACCTCTACCAGGTACCAAACTTTGGGTTTGAAATGATTAAGCTGAGACCGGGTGGGTGACTTGCACGAGAGGAGAGTCTCGGTGTAGTGTCTCCGTCTGAGTCGATTAAGGACCGTCTCGATGTAGGCTTGCTGACCGAGGACCCTTTAACTGGTCACATGCCTCGTCATGGGTAAGCTTTGCCTCGGGCAGACTAATACCAGAATAAGATAACACGCAATGGGGGTGGAGAGATGGCGAGAGTTGCGTGTACCCTCTGTGGCAAGAGGTTGGACGGTGGTGTATCTGTGCTCTCGGTTGGCGTGAACCTGAGCTGGTCTTAAGAACCCCGGTGGCGAGTTGACATATGCAACGGTTAAGTGCTACATATGTCGTGTGATCGGAGATCCTCAGCTGAGTATAATCAATTTGGATCGCCGTACCTTCGCGGATATGAAGACTTGGTCACTGCCCTACACGTAGCAATCTAGTGAAGTTGAAGGGTTGTTAAGAAATTGGCTAGTACAGGTCAAGTGATTGAACTAGGGTAGAAAGAACTCTAGTTCCAGGTAATTTTACTTAACCTGACAAATAAAACTGGATTTTTAAGGATCCACTATTAGTAAGCATTTCTGCAAACAGAGTCATTGATTATTGATGAGCCTTACCTTGACTCCCTTAAAGCCAGCATATCCTTGAGAGTCTTTTACTTTGTCGGGTAAGTCTTGCGAAAGTACACTTCGTACTCAGGGCTTTGTCTCATGTTGTTTTAGGTGAAGAAGCGACAAACTTTTGTTGCTTTTGTTCAAAGGTGGTACCCAAAGAAAAGAACCAAGACTAAAGCTATGGGAGGGAAGGCCCTCCGTTAAAAACTTTTTACTTCTTATTCGGGAGGAGTTTTTGCCTCTCATGGTTTGTAATAATAATACTCAACACTCATATATTATGTTCTGGTCTGTAAATATATAACTTTGTCTTACTTTTCAATAAAAGTAAGTTATTGTAACTACTTTCGCACTTTCATATCTCCGATGAATTGTAATGTCTGCGTGACGGGTAAAACGCTCTTGGGAAGGTAAGGAATTCAGATACCAAACTTGTCAAGTGATCAGGTGCACCTGCAGGGTTGTCTGAGGTTCGTTGGATAAGGATAACTGTAGGTGGGCCTAATGACTTGGGAGGTTCTGTCACAGCTGGTATCGGAGCGAAGCCCATCTCTTCAGATATTATGAGACATTTTCAAAAAGAATTTTCAAAGACTTATCTAGAAAATTTCTTTCCTTCTTATCCAATCTCCTTCTGAGATACTTATCTTAAAGGCCAGATAGTGGAGTGCAATGTATAGAAGGTGTGAATCAACTAAGGTTGATTCTGTAATTACACATGCATCATGCTAAAACTATGCTAATAAGAGTTTCCCCTCATGGAGATATGCCGCCGCGCACGAGAAAGACCGCGCGCAAGTCTACCGGGCTGATTGGCGTACCCCGTCATCAACTTGCCCCGAGACATGAAGATAGTAGCAGTGGTAGTAACGATCCAATCGGGGATCTGGAAGCCCAAGTTGATCAGCTTCGATCAGAACTCCGTCACAGGAACGATATATGGGTCGCGGATGGTGAAAGAATAAACGAATTGAGAACAGACATCCGCCACCTGCAAGACCAACTTGCGGAACGGGATCTAGCGCTCGACTGGGCTGTGAACTCTCATTCACTTGCTTGGACAAAAGAAGCTAGAGCTCGAGCCCGCGTGGAAGAGCTTAGCTCAGCTGTGGATAACTTGCAGGTTTATTGTAATACACTACATGAAGAAGTTCATGTATTGTATTCACAACTGCACCCTAACATCCCTGCGGATCCTGCCAGGATGGGAGCCGGACCATCTAGAGCAGCGGGTGATGCCCTTGGAGGGGAACTAGACCTTTTCAGGCCCCCTCCTTCAATGAATTTGGTCGACGAATGGTCTCCTACACCTGACAGCGAGGCTACCAAAAGCGACAAGAAGCTAGAGTAGTATAGTATACAAGTAGTAATAATGTGTAATAGGTAATGTAATCCCATTGTAAATACGAGTCTGTAACATTACCCTTTTAAGTAATGTGAAATGGATGGTTTGTTTTGGCATATCATATTTCTTCAAATGTTCTTTGCCTCAGATGTCGTCTAAGACTCGCGCACAGGATGGGGCAGGAACCTCCCGTGGGAGGGAGGCAACCCCGAATCCACCCCGAGTACCTCCAACATTAGCTGAGGTCATCGCTGCCTTAGTTAATGCCATAGCTGACAACACCCGCTTTCTGCAGGACATTGCGGGGCAACAAATGCAGCAACAGGGCGGGCGAGCGTATCCGCAAGGACCCACGAAACATCATATCTGGATTTCTCAGAGACACGTCCCCCATTGTTTTTCAAGGCGGAAGATCCTCTGGAAGCGGATGAGTGGATCCTCGTTATTGAACAGAAGTTCGGGCTTCTCCGATGTACGGAGACTCAAAAGCCCTTGTTTGCGGCACAACAACTGCAAGGCCCTGCCAGTACATGGTGGGGAAATTATGTTGTCGTTCAGTCGGCCGGCCATCAAATTACATGGGACGAGTTCAAGTTGGCTTTCCGGGAGCATTATATACCTGAAGGGGTCCTCCATATGAAGCAGGAGGAGTTTATGAAGCTCAAGCAAGGCGGGGTTACACTGTCACTCAGTATCTCAATAAATTCAACCACTTGTCCCAATATGCTATCGATCAAGTCAACACGGATTTAAAGAAGAGAAATTGCTTCATGAGAGGACCTAATGATCGAATGCAACGAAAGATGGCCACCTGCATTGATCTTTCTTACGGAAGGGCTGTCAGCACGGCGCTGGCAGTTGAAGCCAAATATGCAGGCTCCGGAAAATCAAAGGGGAATGGAGGCGATAGGCCCATTCAGGGGTCTGAGAAAAGACAAAGGTTGGTAATCCGACCTTTTAATCAGAATCGTTCTTCATCGCGCCCACGCTCCTACCCTTTCAAGCAACCAGTTTTTATCCATCCTATCGCTGCCCCCACCACTACAAATCAGCCGGGTGCCCCTGGCACTCGTTTCCCTGCTCTCCCAAGCTCTTCAACAGGCTGCTTTAATTGTGGAAAGTCTGGACATTTTATCAAGGACTGTCCATACCCAAAGCAGAATCGATCAAATAATCAGCAGAGTTCTGGGAGTTCCGCTCAAGCCAAGGGAAATGCGGCAAACACTACCGCGGGCAAAAATACAAGGAAAACGGGACAGATTTATTATACTCAAGTGGTCACAACACCGGAAGGCGAACCAGTTATGATGGGTACGTTTCTAGTGGCCAATCACCCTGCAATTATTCTCTTTGATTCTAGTGCTTCGCATACTTTCATAAGCAAGAAGTTTGTGGAGAAACATTGCATTCCATATACTGAATCAAGGGAAGGGCTTAAAATTCATTCGCCTAGGGGACAAATATTTACTAAAGAAGTGGCTTACCAAGTGCCCGTAACATTGGCTGAACGGGACTTTTCAACAAACATGATTGTTTTAAAAGGCCAAGACATAGATGTAATTTTGGGCAGCAATTGGTTAGCCCAGCATAAAGCAATCCTCAACACTGATCTGAGAACCATCAGGTTGAGTTATGGCCAAGAAGAGATTCTTTTGTCTATCCCCGTAGCTATTCCAACTAAACCATATGGCAGAGTATATGAAGCCATTATATCGGAGATCCAAGATATTCTGGTAGTATGTGAGTTTCCAGACGTCTTCCCGGAAGATCTGCTTGGATTGCCTCCAGAAAGAGATGTAGAGTTTGTGATTGAGTTGAAGCCCGGTATGGCTCCTATTTCTAGAAGGTCGTACCGAATGCCTCCAAATGAACTGGCAGAACTCAAGACCCAATTACAAGATCTACTTGAAAAAGGATTTATCCGACCAAGTTCATCACCTTAGGGTTGTCCTGCCATCTTTGTCAAGAAGAAGGACCAAACACTGCGGATGTGCGTGGATTATAGACCCCTTAATGAGGTCACTATCAAGAATAAGTACCCTCTTCCCCGGATTGACATTCTATTTGATCAACTTACTAGAGCTCGAGTATTCTCCAAGATTGACCTCAGGTCGGGTTATCATTAGATCCGTATCCGACCCGAAGATATACCAAAAACCGCATTCACCACGCGGTATGGACTATTTGAATATCTGGTTATGTCTTTCGAACTAACAAATGCTCCTGCCCACTTCACATATCTGATGAACTCGGTATTTATGCCCGAGTTGGACAAATTTGTGGTGGTATTCATTGACGATATCTTAATATACTCTAAGAATGAAGAGGAGCATGCTCAGCACTTGCGGATCGTATTAACACCCTTAAGGGAACACCAATTATATGCTAAGTTCAGTAAGTGCGCATTCTGGCTGGAGGAAATCCAATTTCTGGGACATGTATTATCTACCAAGGGGATTGCGGTGGATCCCAGCAAAGTCAAGGATATTTTGGAGTGGAAACCCCCAACCACTGTACATCAAGTCCGAAGTTTCCTTGGACAGGCTGGTTATTACCGCCGATTCATACCAGATTTTTCTAAGCTTGTGAAACCAATCACAAGTTTATTGAAGAATGATATTAAATTTAATTGGTCTTCGAAGTGTAATGAAGCCTTTGAGCAGTTGAAGATATTACTAACCATTGCTCCGGTATTGGCTCAACCGGACATTGAAAAGCCCTTTGATGTGTATTGTGACGCATCAGGCAGTGGTCTCGGCTGTGTTCTAGTGCAAGAGGGCCGAGTGATAGCTTATGCTTCAAGGCAGTTGCGCCGGCATGAAGAACATTACCCAACTCATGACCTGGAGTTAGCTGCGGTGGTTCATGCCCTAAAAATATGGCGTCATTATCTGCTGGGGAATGTCTGTCACATTTATACAGACCACAAAAGTTTGAAGTACATTTTTACCCAGTCAGAGATCAATATGGGACAAAGAAGATGGCTCGAGCTGATCAAGGATTATGAATTAGAGATTCACTATCACCTAGGCAAAGCTAATGTAGTGGCAGATGCGTTAAGTCGTAAGGCTTTCTGTCATTGTCTTATCATGAAGACTTCTGACATTACGTTATGCCAAGAAATGGAGAAGTTGAACCTGGGAATGATTCAGCATGGAACTTCAAATCACTTGAAGCTTGAGTCAGTCATCCTGCAAAGAATAATTGACGCACAAAGAAATGATGAGGGAATGAAGCACATTCATGAGAAAATAGAAGCTGGTAAAGCCAACTGCTTCAGAAGGGATGAACAAGGTGTTGTATGGTTTAATAACCGCATAGTTGTGCCTAAGAATGATGAGGTCCGCCAGCAAATCTTAGATGAAGCACATCTTAGTCGCTATTCTATTCATCCCGAAAGCACTAAGATGTATCATGATTTAAAACAGCATTATTGGTGGACAAAAATTAAGATTGAAATTGCACGCTATGTGGCAAAATGTGACACTTGTAGACGTGTCAAGGCCATACACATGAAAGTTGTTGGTCCATTACAATCTTTACCTATCCCTACATGGAAACGGGAGGATATTAGTATAGACTTCATTATGGGATTGCCCAGGACAGCAAAAGGATATGATTCTATCTGGGTCATTGTTGATCGACTTACAAAGATTGCCCACTTCCTTCCAGTCAGGGTAAAGTATACAGTGGCCATGTATGCAGAATTATACATTACCCGTATTCTCAGTTTGCATGGTGTTCCGAAGACTATAGTGTTGAATCGTGGACCGCAATTCGTGTCCAAATTTGGGAAGAACTTCACAAGGCTTTGGATACTAAGTTGCTCCATAGTTCGGCCTATCATCCTCAAACCAGTGGGTAGACTGAGAGGGTAAATTAAATACTTGAAGATATGTTACGGGCTTGTGCTTTGGAATTCCCACAAAAATGGGATGATTGTTTACCATTAGCGGAGTTCTCATATAATAATAGCTATCAAGAGAGTATTAAGATGGCACCCTTCGAAGCCTTATATGGACGACGATGTCGTACTCCGTTAAACTGGTCTGAACCTGGTGAAAGAAATTTCTTCAGGCCTAATATGGTAAAGGAGACAGAAGAGAAAGTTCAACGAATAATTCATAATTTGAAGAAAGCTCAAGCTCGTCAGAAGAGTTACGCAGACACACACCAGATACCCTTGTACTTTCTAGTTGGAGATTATGTCTACCTGAAAATTTCACCAATGAAGGGTATATCACATTTCGGGATAAAAGGGAAGCTTGCACCCCGGTATATTGGTCCTTTTCCTATCCTTGAAAGATATGGACCAGTGGCACACCGACTCCAGTTACCCAAAACATTGTCTGTCGTACATAATGTGTTCCATGTATCTCAATTGAAGAAGTGTCTTCAGGTTCCCGATCGAACCATTGAAGTAATAGATGTTGCCTTAGAACCAGACTTGACATATTCAGAGCACCCTGTTGGGGACTTGTTCTCAAGCACTTCAAGAGTTAAGAACAAGGCAACATAGAAAATGTTAATCGTTAATGTCCTTCGTCCTCCGAAGCATTATTTCCCTTAGGATGTAATGACTTGCGGACGAAGGTTATGAAGGACATACCTTCATAAACTCATCAAACAATGACGAAGGTGATAAAATATAAATAATATAAAAGAAAACATGAACAATCATTTATTATTGAGCATAAATAAAAATATTATTGAATCACAAGTGTACCTTCAATCGGAAGGAAATGACAATACAAGTGTGACGCAAAAAGCGAATGCCAAGTCAGCGTGAACAGTACGGGAGTACTGTTCATCTATTTATAGACGTGGGACGCAGCCCATGTAAAATTACATTTATGCCCACTACATTTGCTAATGACTTATGGGGATCTGTCAAGGCCTAAGTAGTCTTTTCATCTTTAAGTCGGTTCCCCTTTCTGCCACCATGCCGAAGCTCCCCTGCGCATAGCTTCGGCTATGCACCATCCTTCGTACAGCTTGGTGATCAGCCCATCCATCTCAATCCTCCTTCGTCTAGCTTAAGCTTCGTCCTGATCGTACTTCATGTTCATAATCTAAGTCCGAAGATACCTGTTCATACATTTCACTTGGAAAATATTGTCAAATCATGTTTTTGAGGACCTTCGGAGGACGAAGGCCCCCAACAGTAGCCCCTCGCAATATTAATTTGTTAGCGATAAATTTAGATTGCGATATGGACGAAGGCCTTAAGCCGAAGGTCCGAAAAAACACCTTCCCTTTGCTAGAATAGCAACATTCACTGACAAGCGGGTCTTTCAACTTTCAACGCACTGGGCGTATAAATAAGATCATACCCCAAACTCATTTTGGTACGCACACTTGCTATCTGCCCCCGCTTACTCAATTTTAGCTCTTGCGCGCAAAAATTTACTGAGCTTTTAGTTTTGAAGCTTCGGCATTGAAAACAGTTTTTAGCATTTCCGAAGATGTCTGAAGACAAAAAGGCCGGTCCCGAGATGAAGCTGAGTCTCTCTGAAGAGAAGAACCTGGGGTTCCTTATAGCGATGGCGGAGACCAATACGGAAAAAATCACCAAGGAGATCCTGGAAGGCTTGTCTGAAGATACTGGTGACAGCGACAGCTATGATGTAGAAAGTGGTGGGGAAGAGTCCGAAGACCGGCCATGGCGGCCAAGTCACGCGGTTTTCGGGAAAACCACCATTAAGCAGAGTCATATTGATAATATGAAGGGGCGGTATTTTCGAGATATATCTATTGTGAGAGCTGATGCTGGAGAAAAAACTTCTCCCACCCCCGAAGAAGATGAAGTCGTAATCTTCCGAAGCTTTCTCAAGGCTGGGCTTCGATTTCCCCTAAGCAACTTTGTTGTTGAAGTTCTGAAAACATTTCAAATCTACCTTCATCAAATTACTCCCGAAGCTATCATAAGAATGGGGATGTTTGTCTGGGCTGCGAGAAGCCAAGGTTTAGAACCAAATGCCAAAAGCTTTTGCAACATTCATGAGTTGTTATATGAGACGAAGCCCTGGGGGAAAGAACAATATCACAACAACTTTGGGTGCTACAGCTTCGTTGCCCGCTCCGGGTCAAGCTGCCCTGTACCGACCTTTCGGAAGAGATGGCCCGGAGCCTGGATGACTGAATGGTTCTATGTAAAGAATGACCTGACAACGCAAGAAGATGTCAAGAGTATCATTATGCGCCCCATCTGGCAACGCTTCGGACTCCGAAGGCCGAAGGTTAAAATGGATGAAGCAGCCGAGGAATGCCAAAGAGCCTTCGGCGTAGTCTGCTCTTTTATTGGGACAAGGGACTTGATTCAAGAACATATTGCCTTCAGGGTGTGGCCACTTGCAGGAAAGTGGGAAATGCCGAAGGAGACCATCAAAGAGTCCGACGAAGGCGGACTGGTCAGACTAAAATACACATTCAAATACGGGGATAAATTTGTTGAACCTGATGATGACTGGTTGAAAAGCATTGAAACATTAAGTGACGAACTGCTTGGGGCATATTCGAAGGCCGAGAACACTGCATTATCAGCAGCCTTCGGAGGCCGAAAGAAGAAAAGACTCAACCGGGTATTTGACGCAGTCGGGTTTGTCTACCCTGACTATCACTATCCGGTACTGGGTCGCAAAAGAAAGAATACTTCTCCTGCAACAGAAACTACCACAAGTGCCACTAATGAGCCAGCACCGCAAAGGAAAAAGATGAAGGTGCTCACCCACCGAGCGCGCTTTATTGAACCGGCCACAGTGCCGGAATTTATTGGTGAAATTTCCTTGGCCTCTGAAGCTACAGAACCAGCTCCAGTGCCGAAGATAGAAAAGAAATCTGAAGCGCCTTTAGCAGAGAAGGCGAAAAAATCGAGAATTGAAGGACAAAAAATATTGGAAATCTTAAGTCCTTCAGCGAATACTGAAACAGGAAAAATCCAAAAGGGCCCATTGGTGACCCCAAAAAGAAAAAGAATGGTGAACGTACTAGATGTCTTGGAAACAATTATGTCTTCAAGCACAACTCCAAAGAAGACTGTTGAACTTGCTGAAGCGTCTACTGAAACTTCGAAGCAACAAGCTGAAGCTGAAGCTAAAGCTGAAGCTGGGCCTTCAGAGCCCACCAAGGAACAATCTTTGGAAACCGAAAAAACATCAAAACCAGTTTTGGTTGAGAAGATTGACACTGCCGTCCCCGAAGCTCCTGCCAGCACATGCGATTATATCATACGACATGCTTCGGGGAAAAAATTATCTGAAGAAGAGACTTATGAAGCCAATCACTATGCCAGAGAGCTAGAATATCCAAAGGGAGCAGTGGTGTTCAATGGGACAAATGAAGATGACTTCCTATACTGCCTCCCTGATAACAAAGAATTATCTGTCTGCCGAGAAATGGCTAGAAGTATGGGGTTCCCGAAGCTCGAAGCTGGATTATGTGCTATGACGAAGGAGGATCTCGCGGACAGTCTTGCGTATAACAGCCTAAAGGTATGGAAATTAGACGTTTTGAAAAAATTTTACAATACGTAATTCATTCTTTTATTCTTATACCAAATCTTGACATGTAGGGCTTAATCCTAAGCAACGCATTAAGAGCACAAAAGAGTGCCGAAGATGAGAGCTATGAAATTGCGTTCAACAACCTTCGGTCAGAAGTTATTAAACTGAGAAACGAAGCTCTGGAAAAGGATAAAATTTTGCTTACATTGGTAGACAAAGTAAAAAAGGACGAAGCTGCCTCAAAGATCCAGGCCGAAGACCAAAAACGTGAGATTAAAGATCTTCAGAAACAGCTAGCTAGAGCTAAAGAGGAACGTGTGCTTGAAGAAACAAAACGAGAGCTTAGTGATCAGTTGGTTAATCATTTAGAGTTAAGTGTTCAGGAGCTTCGTGCATCCCAGAGGAAATGCTATGTTAAATCTATAGAATGCGTCAAAAAGATAAAATCCAGCTTCGCCAGCGTTGGCGCATTTTCTAGTGAAGAAAGTTTCTCCAGAGGCAATCCCGAAGGTCCATTGGAATGGATTAGTCATGAAGCAGAAGCTTTCGAGGAAATCCTGAGCAGCCGCGGTGATATCTGCGCATTTTCGGGCGCCAGAGGAATTGCTACTGTTCTAGAGAAGAAAGGTTGTGATCATATTAAGCTGCTTGCGCAATCCGAAGCCACTTTATCCGCTGAAGATATTAAAGACCCCTCGACCGAAGCTAGCCAAGTTGGTGGAAAATTTTTCACCGACGTCTGGGATAATGGTGGCCGAGAAATGGCAGGAGAAATTATTCAAAGAAGTGAAAAGGGCATTCACGATGCTAGAGAAGTGGCTAAGGCTGCTGAAAAGAGCGCAGAGCCCGAAGGTCAATTAGGTATTAATTAATAGTTTGTATCGTGTTGTAATTTTTATTTCAAACTTTGTTCGCGGTTTGTAATAGTAATGCAAAAATATTCTCTTCCCTCAGAACCTGCTGGATCGTTTGTTGACCTTCACACAAAAGGGGATGACGAAATTAAACAAATGGCCGAAACTATCGTGGATAAAGTTGTTGAACAGCTTCTAAATGAGGCTGCCGAAGTAGTATTAAGAGAAGACTAGGTGTTATTAGGAAAAACAGTTGAAGTGTGATTTATGTAATATTTGGTACATTTGAATGTAATATACAAGTCTCTTTTCATTATTCAATTCTTTACGATGCATGAAACTTTACATACGTACCGCTTTTGAGCCTTCGGCGAAAAAACACCTTCCCTTCTTTTCATGCTTCGTGAAGAAAAAATTTTTATGTATCACAACAATGTCCATGGTGCTCAGTTGAAGAATACCCAAGCTTCGTGAAAACATTCTCCGAAGCTATACTCCGAAGATGAAGATTGTGTCTCCTTGTGACTTAACACGATTTTCACTCTTTCAAAGCATACTTCCGAAGATCAATATTGTGTCCCCTTCTTGTGCCATATGCAACATGATGTATGATGCTTATGCTATGCAAAATGATGTGATGATGTTATGTTACGTAGATGACATTTGTTCCGAAAGATACACACATATCCCCATACAATATTTTTGTATCAGCGCTGATTCTTCGCTGTAAGCTCTGCATTCCCTTAGGAACGTCTTTGGAGCTTCTTCGCCTTTTACTTAGGCGGTATAAGCTCTGCATTCCCTTAGGAACGTCTTTGGAGCTTCTTCGCCTTTTACTTAGGCGGTATCAGCGTTGACTTTTCGCTGTATGCTCTGCATTCCCTTAGGAACGTCTTTGGAGCAAAAAACTTACACTGCGCTCCCTTTGGAACGGCTTTTTGTAACTTCAGCAACTTACTCTGCGTTCCTTAGAACAACTTTTTGTTACTTCGAAGGATTTTTAATAATTCGAAGGTCCTCCGCAAACTTTCAAGCTTCAGCAACTTAAGCCTTCGGAGAAAATAGATTTCCCTTATGACCAACCACAAAACCATTACATGAAAATCGAAATGTTCTTTATTATACAGAAAATAGAGCTAAATGGAAAAGACTGCTATCAAGGTAGGATACTTGTCAATAAATGTGCTTTGACTCCGGCACGGTGCTGTTGACTGTACGAGCTTCGGACTGCTCTCTGAAGTCCCTTTGGTGTGGAGCATATTGGCTCCCTTCTGGCTGTTGGCCTTGTTGCAGCGATGGTGGAGGTGGAGGTTGTTGCCAGGAAGCTTGAGGTTGACTTGCCGAAGCAACAGAAATTGCAGGGTGGTTACCTACGTATTCTGGGATGTAAGGCACATGGCACGAAGCAGTATGCATGACCTGCTTCGGCTGAGCTTGTTGTGCTGCAGCTTCGGCTATCTCCTTTTGCTTTTGGATGGTAACATGGCACATCCTGGTGGTATGGCCCTTGTTTTCACCGCAAAACAAGCAAAATATTCTCCTTGGTTGATCTCCAAATCTTCCGCCAAAGCCCCTGGCGCCTCTTCCTCTTGGAGCTGGTGGCCGGAAGAAGCTTTGTTGTTGCCCCGAAGCCTGTGAGGAGGGCTGCGGCCTGTGCTGCTGATTCCCCTTATCATCACTTTGAGTAGAGTTATGGATGGACCTGACATGCCTCGGATAGAATCTTCCTCCGAAGCCCCTGGTCAACTCAGAAAATCTGAAAGCCTCCTCCCTTCTTTGGCGAAAATCATTGTCGGCACGAATGTACTCGTCCATCTTTTGGAGCAGCTTCTCCAGAGTCTGAGGGGGCTTCCTAGCAAAATATTGAGCTGCAGGTCCAGGACGAAGCCCCTTGATCATGGCCTCGATGACAATTTCATTGGGCACCGTTGGTGCCTGTGCCCTCAGACGCAAGAACCTTCGGACATATGCCTGAAGGTATTCTTCGTGGTCCTGAGTGCACTGGAACAGAGCCTGAGCAGTGACCGGCTTCGTCTGAAATCCTTGAAAGCTGGTTAACAACAAATCCTTCAGCTTCTGCCATGAAGTGATCGTTCCTGGTCGAAGGGAGGAATACCAGGTTTGAGCAACACTTCTGACAGCCATAACGAAAGATTTGGCCATGACTGAAGCATTGCCACCATACGAAGACACTGTTGCTTCGTAGCTCATCAAAAACTGCTTCGGGTCTGAGTGGCCATCGAATACAGGGAGCTGAGGCGGCTTGTAGGACGGGGGCCAAGGTGTAGCCTGCAGCTCAGCGGACAGAGGAGAAGCATCATCAAAAACAAAATTCCCATGATGGAAATTGTCATACCAATCATCTTCGTTGGGAAAACCCTCCTGATGAAGGTCTTGATGCTGAGGCCTTCGGTGTTGCTCGTCCTGAGCAAGATGACGAACTTCTTCAGAGGCTTCGTCTATCTGCCTCTGCAGTTCAGCTACCCTGGCCATCTTTTCCTTCTTGCGTTGAACCTGCTGCTGAAGGATTTCCAGATTTTGAATCTCCTGATCTAGATCATCCTCCGGAGGTGTTGGACTGGTAGCCTTCCTCTTCTGGCTTCGTGCCTCTCTAAGAGAAAGGACGTCTTGATTGGGGTCCAGCGGCTGCAGCGTGCCAACCCCTGGTGCTAAAGCCTTCTTCGGCGGCATGACGAAGGTGATGCTTGCCGAAGATGTTGAAAAGCTCAAGAAATGGAAGTGAGTTCACCGGAGGTGGGCGCCAATGTTGGGGACTTGTTCTCAAGCACTTCAAGAGTTAAGAACAAGGCAACATAGAAAATGTTAATCGTTAATGTCCTTCGTCCTCCGAAGCATTATTTCCCTTAGGATGTAATGACTTGCGGACGAAGGTTATGAAGGACATACCTTCATAAACTCATCAAACAATGACGAAGGTGATAAAATATAAATAATATAAAAGAAAACATGAACAATCATTTATTATTGAGCATAAATAAAAATATTATTGAATCACAAGTGTACCTTCAATCAGAAGGAAATGACAATACAAGTGTGACGCAAAAAGCGAATGCCAAGTCAGCGTGAACAGTACGGGAGTACTGTTCATCTATTTATAGACGTGGGACGCAGCCCATGTAAAATTACATTTATGCCCACTACATTTGCTAATGACTTATGGGGATCTGTCAAGGCCTAAGTAGTCTTTTCATCTTTAAGTCGGTTCCCCTTTCTGCCACCATGCCGAAGCTCCCCTGCGCATAGCTTCGGCTATGCACCATCCTTCGTACAGCTTGGTGATCAGCCCATCCATCTCAATCCTCCTTCGTCTAGCTTAAGCTTCGTCCTGATCGTACTTCATGTTCATAATCTAAGTCCGAAGATACCTGTTCATACATTTCACTTGGAAAATATTGTCAAATCATGTTTTTGAGGACCTTCGGAGGACGAAGGCCCCCAACACACCCTATTCGAGTCTTGGATCAAAAGGACAGGATTACCCGAAGGAAAACTCTCAAGTTTTATAAGATACAGTGGAACCAACACACGGAAGATGAGGCTACATGGGAGACTCAGGACTTTTTAGAAAAGAATTTCCCAGGCTTTTTAGCCTCATGTAATTTGTACAATTGATGTAATAAAGGAGTGAGCCCCAAACCACCCCTGCCTTATACCAAAAATAAGGAAATAAAGATGTGTCGTGTTTCCTTTTCCATTACTTGCCCTAGGACTTTTAATCTCGGGACGAGATTCTTTTATGGGGGGAAGGATGTAACACCCCTGGTGTTACTGTTACTAAAATTTGAGCATAACATCATAAGCATTGGCATATCATGTGTTTGTCACACCTAGAGTGCATTCACTAGGCAAAAATTTCAAACAAGTTGTATTGATGTGACATGTTACTAGTGAAACCCTAGGGTACAATATTTAACCCTAGATTGGGCATAATAGAGTAAACAAGGCTTAAGAAGGGAAAACTTTAAAACTCAATTGAAATAGTCATAAAATGTCACCTTGAATAGACTTATGGGATATTCAAACCCTAGAATCCCCAAAACCCTAAAAAGAACCCTGGAAAACCCTAGACTAAAACCCTAGGGGGCTAAGTGCAAAAATTAGTGCACTTTTGGACTAAAGTGCAAAAATCATGGAAATAAGGTGTCTTTAGTCATATGGTTCACATACTTGGGGATTTGCAAATGAAACCCTAGGTTTTGGGCCTATTTGCAAAAAAACCACTTTTGTGACCATATAGCTAAGTCTGAAAACATTTGATCAGGGCTATCTTTGGAGCTCTGTAAGTCGAGAAATTCAAAGAATTTGCCCGGGTCAATGCAACAAAGTTGTAGAGCCATTGTAGAAGAACAACTTTGCTACATGTATTAAGTCTTGGTACCATGAGGAATTTGGAGATAATATGATCCAAAGATGGGCTGTCAGGCGAATTTTAACTGAAACTGGCGCACTGTTCATGGAACTTCAGAAAGATCTCACTGGCGATAAGAATGCCACAGCGGTTGGGGATGGGTCTGCAGCCACGATAAAGATCATCCGCGACGTGGTGTTAAAATGTTGCGGTGGCATTGCCCGGTTAATCGGCGGTCACCGGATAATCGTCGTGGCTCTGCCCGCGCGGGTGAGCTCGCCAGCGCGGTTACAGCTCCGCGATTCTCATCCAACTCCAGCCATCGGCCTATAAATTGAGCTCGAATCCTACTTCTTCACCACATAGCGCATACAAGCACTTGAGCAATCGACTCAATTTCACCAGAAGAACTCACACAGTCCACAAAACCATTCTGCCCTGTTCTTCGCGCTGTCGTGAAGAACTCCTCCGTGGCCAGCACTCCTCAGGTCAGTAACTCCCCGATTGCTTCCTGTTCTAGCTTGTTTATAGCTTCCTATTGCTCTCGGAGCCGACCAATTGAAGTTTGCCAGAGTCCCATCACCGGAACACTCCTCTGCTCCGTAGAACGCCGCCGCGACACCCTCTCTGTCGACCCACTTTTCTACTCTTGCCCAGTCCAAATTCTAGTGTGTACATAACCTCTGGTGAACCCGTGAAGCTTCCCCAAGCTTCAATTTGGTCATCCATGTCGTCGGTTGTTCGAAACGCGTTTATCCATCCGATCATCCGCATTGTCGCCGTGAACCGGTTGAT
The DNA here is from genome assembly GCF_902167145.1 of Zea mays. Classification (NCBI taxonomy): domain Eukaryota; kingdom Viridiplantae; phylum Streptophyta; class Magnoliopsida; order Poales; family Poaceae; genus Zea; species Zea mays. The sequence goes on along the minus strand of NC_050099.1, from coordinate 44,271,909 downwards.
TCAAAGCCTCGTTGGTAAAATTGATTGAGGGGAAAAGTGCGGGAAAGGTCCAATCGGGTGTCTGTCGCACTGGAGCCCCAGCCGTTGCGGTATCTGGCCGGCATATGCTCGTCGGAGTTCGGCCTGTGCTGTTCACCGTCGTGGACCTCGGCCTGCGAAGAATTAGAACATGGGGGGTCCTTGTAAACTGTCAGCGACTCACAGAAATAGTGTAGGGCACCCCGTTCGGGTTATTCAAAACGCCAAGGGTTTATTCGCAAAGTCTACGCGGGCGTGCGCGCGGGCGCTTTCCTCCAGTAGTGGGCCGACTCAGGCCAGTTTAAGCCCAGTTCTGTAGCACCTTTTTCCTTTTCTTTTTCTTCTGGACTTAGGAAATTTCTAGAATATCGTAGAAAAATGATAAAAATACCAAACCAATTTTGCTAGGTTTCTAATTTCCTATACTATTTACTAAAAATAGTTTCATGATTTTTAGTTCAAATAGGAAATTATAGAGTATTTAAAATAGCCAAAAACCTTGTTTCTGGATTTTTAGAGAATAAATAATAAATCCAAAATTCACTAAATTTTTAGGATAAACTCTAAATCATATTTAGAAGCCTTGGGTAGAGTTTGGTATGATTTGGACCTTGTTTGATACTTAGAACCGAAAACCCTACCCCCTGCCCTTTGAACTTCACTATTGACTCCGGAAACCTAAAGTTCTCGGAGATTAGTGAAGGAAAGTTGTATTCAAGACCTTAGATAATAAGTTTTTATTGTCTTTGCATCTTCATGAGCACTACATGAGCATTCATTATTATACTTGGCTATATTTAGAAAACAAAGAGGAAGTAGAAGTCGAAAAGACAAGGACTTCATCACCACCACCACCTGAGGAACATCAGGCAGGCAACTGTTTCTATTTTGATATCTGCGGAACCGAGCCTGATTCACCAGTAACACAAGGCAAGCCCCGGTGCATTTGCCACCTCCTTGTTGCTTTTAAAATCTTTCTCACTTGCTTGATGCATTAGGTGATAGGAGTTGTGTGCTAAACCAATTCCTGCATTTCCTTCCTTGAATCTGATTACCTTCCTTTGAATCCCTGTTTTACAAAAGGTTTTTCTTATGCTTAGCCCTACTCTAGAAAACAAAATGTTTTGTTTTCACAAAAGATGATGTGGCAAAGTGGGTGGGATGCTTTCGAAAATAAAACTTGATGGTGGATCCATCATGGCCATGATGGGTTCATCATCGGAAAAGATGTACCTCTGCCAAGTACCAAACTTTGGGTTTGAAATGATTAAGCTGAGACTGGGTGCGTGACTTGCACGAGAAGAGAGTCTTGGTGTAGTGTCTCCGTCTGAGTCGATTAAGGACCGTCTCGATGTAGGCTTGCTGATCGAGGACCCTTTAACTGGTCACATGCCTCGTCGTGGGTAAGCTTTGCCTCGGGCAGACTAATACCAGAATAAGATAACACGCAATGGGAGTGGAGAGATGGCGAGAGTAGCGTGTACCCTGTGTGGCAAGAGGCTGGACGGTGATGTATCTGTGTTCTCGGTTGGCGTGAACCTGATCTGGTCTTAAGAACACCGGTGGTGAGTTGACATATGCAAGGGTTAAGTGCTACATATGTCATGTGATCGGAGATCCTCAGCTGAGTATAATCGATTCAGATCGCCGTAACTTCGCGGATATGAAGACTTGGTCACTGCCCTACATGTAGCAATCCAGTGAAGTTGAAGGGTTGTTAAGAGATTGGCTAGTACAGGTCAAGTGATTGAACTAGGGTAGAAAGAACTCTAGTTGCAGGTAATTTTACTTAACCTGACAAATAAAACTGGATTTTTAAGGATCCACTATTAGGAAGCATTTCTGCAAACAGAGTCATTGATTATTGATGAGCCTTACCTTGACTCCCTTAAAGTCAGCATATCCTTGAGAGTCTTTTACTTTGTCGGGTAAGTCTTGCGAAAGTACACTTCATACTTAGGGCTTTGTCCCATGTTGTTTTAGGTGAAGAAGCGACAAACTTTTGTTGCTTCTGTTCAAAGGTGGTACCCAAAGAAGAGAACCAAGACTAAATCTACGGGAGGGAAGGCCCTCCGTTAAAATTTTTTACTGCTTATTCGGGAGGAGTTTTTGCCTCCCATGGTTTGTAATAATAATACTCAGCACTCATATATTATGTTCTGGTCTGTAAATATATAACTTTGTCTTACTTTTCAATAAAAGTAAGTTATTGTAACTGCTTCCGCACTTTCGTATCTCCGATGAATTGTAATGTTTGCGTGACGGGCGAAACGCTCTTGGGAAGGTAAGGAATTCAAATACCGAACTTGTCAAGTGATCAGGTGCACCTGCAGGGTTGTCTGAGATCCGTTGGACAAGGACAACTGTAGGTGGGCCTAATAACTTGGGAGGTTCTATCACAAGGACCATGCTTGATGAGTACAAGACACCGGACCAGTTTTGGACTGAGGCGATTAACACCGCCTGCTACTCCATCAACCGGTTATATCTTCACCGAATACTCAAGAAGACATCATACGAACTCCTTACCGGTAAAAAGTCCAATGTTTCATATTTTAGAGCCTTTGGTAGCAAATGTTTTATTCTTATTAAAAGAGGTAGAAAATCTAAATTTGCTCCCAAGGCTGTAGAAGGCTTTTTACTTGGATATGACTCAAACACAAGGGCATATAGAGTCTTCAACAAATCCACTGGATTAGTTGAGGTTTCTTGTGACATTGTGTTTGATGAGACTAATGGCTCCTAAGTGGAACAAGTTGATCTTGATGAATTAGATAATGAAGAGGCTCTGTGCGTCGCGCTAAGGAACATGTCCATTGGGGATGTGTGTACTAAGGAATCCGAAGAGCCCACACAAGCACAAGATCAACCATCATCTTCCATGCAAGCATCTCCACCGACTCAAGATGAGGATCAAGCTCAAGATGATTAAAATGAGCCACCTCAAGAGGAGGACAATAATCAAGGGGGAGATGAAGACAAGGAAGATGAGCAGGAGATACAGGGTCAAAGACCGCCACACCCAAGAGTCCATCAAGCAATTCAACGAGATCACCCCATGAACTCCATTCTCGGCGACATTCATAAGGGGGTAACCACTAGATCTCGTGTTGCTCAGTTTTGTGAACATTACTCTTTTGTGTCCTTTATTGAGCCATACAGGGTAGAGGATGCACTAAGAGATTTGGATTGGGTGCTGGCAATGCAAGAGGAGCTCAACAACTTCACGAGGAATGAGGTATGGCATTTAGTTCCACGTCCTAACCAAAATGTTGTAGGTACCAAATGGGTATTCCGCAACAAGCAAGATGAGCATGGTGTGGTGACAAGGAACAAAGCCCGACTTGTGGCCAAAGGATATTCACAAGTCGAAGGTTTGGACTTTGGTGAAACCTACGCACTCGTGGCTAGGCTTGAGTCAATTCGCATATTACTTGCCTATGCTACTTACCATGGCTTTAAGCTTTATCAAATGTACGTGAAAAGTGCCTTCCTCAATGGACCAATCAAGGAAGAGGTCTATGTTGAGCAACCTCCAGGCTTTGAAGATAGTGAGTACCCTAACCATGTTTATAAACTCTCAAAGGCGCTTTATGGGCTTTAGCAAGCCCCAAGAGCATGGTATGAATGCCTGCGAGATTTTCTTATCACTAATGGCTTCAAAGTTGGTAAAGCCGATCCTACTCTCTTTACTAAAACCATTGCAAAAGATTTGTTTGTATGCCAAATTTATGTTGATGATATCATATTTGGGTATACTAACAAATCTACATGTGAAGAGTTTAGTAGGATCATGATTCAAAAATTCGAGATGTCTATGATGGGGATTTGAAGTACTTTCTAGGATTTCAAGTCAAGCAACTCCAAGATGGCACCTTCATCAGCCAAACAAAGTACATTCAAGACATACTTAACAAGTTTGGAATGAAGGATGCCAAACCCATCAAGACACCCATGAGAACCAATGGGCATCTCGACCTCGACACGAGAGGTAAATCTGTAGATCAAAAGGTATACCGGTCGATGATAAGATCTTTACTTTATTTATGTGCATCTCGACCGGATATTATGCTTTCTGTATGCATGTGTGCAAGGCTCCAAGCCGATCCTAAGGAAGTTCACCTTAGGGCCATGAAAAGAATCATGAGATATTTAGTTTACACTCCTAAGTTTGGTCTTTGGTACCCCATGGGATCCACTTTTGATTTAATAGGTTATTCCGATGCCGATTAGGCAGGGAGTAAGATTGCTAGAAAGAGCACATTAGGGACTTGTCAGTTTCTGGGGAGATCCCTGGTGTCTTGGGCTTCAAAGAAACAAAACTCAGTACCTCTTTGTACCACTGAAGCCGAGTATATTGCTGCAGGTCATTGTTGTGCGCAATTACTTTGGATGAGGCAAACCCTCAGGGACTATGGCTACAAATTGAGCAAAGTCTCTCTCCTATGTGACAATGAGAGTGCAATCCGCATGGCGGATAATCCCGTTGAACACAGCCACACTAAGCACATAGACATTCGGTATCACTTTTTGAGGGATCACCAACAAAAGGGGATATCGAGATTGCTTATGTTAGCACCAAAGAACAATTAGCTGATATCTTTACCAAACCATTAGATGAGAAAACCTTTAGCAAACTTAGGAATGAGCTAAATATACTTGATTCTCGAAACTTTGATTGAAACATTACACACATAGCTCATTGGTATACCTTTTATCATATCTCTTTTATGTCTACGACTAATGTGTTTTCAAGTGTATTTCTATACTAAGTCGTAGATTGAAAGGGAAATAGAGTACTCGACGAAGACAAGGCTTCCACTCCACTCTATCGATATCATTTACCCTTCGCCGTCACTCCACATCACTCTCAAATTGGTATATTCTCACACTCATATTTACTTGTACCAACGGGGGAGAAAGTAAAAATGGCTCACAAAAGTCTCCATTTTTGGCGATTAATGCCAAAGGGGGAGACAGTATTAGCCCAAAGCAAACGGACCGCACCACCACCTACCTTTCAAAAAAATTTAGTTGATATATTTCAAATTGGTATGATGATTTTCAATTGGTATATTTTTAAAATTAGCATCTAAATATATTTCCAATTAATATATATTAAAACCCTCTTGAAAGCTAAGAGGAGAATTTCATTCAGGGGGAGTTTTGTTTAAGTCAAAGGAAAAGCATTTGAAACTGGGGGAGAAAATTTCAAATCTTGAAAATGCTTCTCGAAATCTTATTCATATACCTTTGACTATTTGCAAAAGAATTTCCAAAAAGATTTGCCAAAACAAAACAAGTGGTGCAAGCGTGGTCCAAAATGTTAAATAAAAGAAAGCAACCTTGCATATCTAGTAAAAGTAAAAATTGGTTTAATTCCAAGTAACCTATGCACTTACCTTTTGCAAACTAGTTCAATTCTGCACTTATATATTTGCTTTGGTTTGTGTTGGCATCAATCACCAAAAAGGGGAGATTGAAAGGGAAATAGGATTTAACCTTTTCCTAAAAATAATTTTGGTGGTTGATTGTCCAACACAAATAATTGGACTAACTAGTTTGCTCTAGATTATATATTCTACAGGTGCATAAAGGTTCAACACAAACTAATAAAAAGATCAAGTAACGGTTCAAAAATAAAATAGCAAAAGAAACCGAAGGGTGCCCTGGTCTGTCGCACCGGACTGTCCGGTGTGCCACCGGACAGTGTCCGGTGCACCAGGACCGTACAGCTGCGAACTCGCCACCTTCGGGTTTCTGAGGCCGCGCTCCGCTATAATTCACCAGATTGTTCGGTGCACCAAGTGGAGCAACGGCTACCAGCACAACGGTCGACTGCAACGGACACCTGCAAACGCTACAGTGCGCGGACAGTGCGCGCAAAAGTCAGAGCAACCGCCAGAGGCGCACCGGACAGTGCACAGTACCTGTCCGGTGCGGCACCGGACTGTCCGGTGTCACTAGAATACAAAGCTCCAACGGTCAAAAGCGCCAGAACCCTAACAGTTGGGTGACGTGGCTGGCGCACCGGACAGTGTCCGGTGACGTTCAGTGCGCCCATCGACAGCAGCCACTCCCAACGGTTGTTTGGTGGTTGGGGGCTATAAATACCCCTCAACCACCTCCACTCCAACCATCCAAGCATTCAACACATTGCATTCAATACAAGAGCAATAGACTCCACTCCAAAGAAACATTTCAAGTGATCGATCCACTCAAAGTTCTTGATTCAACTCTAGCGCATTATAACTTGTGAAAGGATCATTTGTGTTTCTTTGTTGCTCTTGTTTGCTTGGCTTGGCTTTCTTTTCTTTCTCACTTCTTACTCTCAAGTGCTTTGTAAGAGAGGCAAGAGACACCAATTGTGTGGTGATCCTTGCGGTAACTAAGTGACCCGTGAGATTAAGGAAGAAGCCTCACTCGGTCTAAGTGACCGTTTGAGAGAGGGAAAGGGTTGAAAGAGGCCCGGTCTTTGTGACCACCTCAACGGGGACTAGGTTCTTTAGAACCGAACTTCGATAAAACAAATCATCGTGTTCATCTGCATTATTTCTTGGTTGATTTGTTTTCCCCTCTCTCCTAGACTTAATATTCGTTCTAACGCTAACCCCGGCTTGTAGTGTGTGCTTAAGTTTGTAAATTTCATATTCGCCCTATTCAGCCCCCTCTAGGCGACTTTCACCTAGCGGGCCATACCTGGGCCTTGCTTGGGGCCCGTGGGCCCGCACGACACGACCCGCTAGCCAATCCGGACTGGGCCGGCACGGTTCTAATCTGGGCTGGGCCTAGCCGTGCTCGGGCTGGGCCAGCACGGCCCGCCCATTTGGACATCTATACCTGTCAAACCCCGGTTTTGGAAGGTAAACCGAATGCGAACCATGTACGTGCCAGGATCAGAACTCACGTACACAGCGATTATATAATTGGACATCATCACACAATGCTCAAAATAATTTTCGGAAAGGTACTTTAATTACATCAAGATGTCTGAGACATCCACAGAGTCTAATACATATCCATAGTGTTCAACATTAATATCAAAGTGCGGAGAAACGAAACGTAGAAGATAAGCCTACACAGGCAGCTGACTGGGGATTCGCCACTAAAATAAACTAGAACTAATTGTAGTCCTGGAACTCCTCAAAGTCCTCCATGTTACCAACATCTCCTCCTAAGCACTGAGTACAGTGGGGACAACCTGGGGTGGGGTGGTTTGTAAAGCAAGGGTGAGTACACATCAACGTACTCAGCAAATGTCCCGTTTGGCTAAAGTGGACTAGCTGTATGTGGAGTTAAGGTTAAGCAGTTGCTTTTTGAAACGGAAATGTGCCTTTGGGCCATTTCTATAATGTTTTGGTGATTAAGTGTCCAACACATATTAAGTGAGTTAATTATGTGCCAAACAAGCAAGAAGTGCAAATCATGTAACAAGGTATGTTTCTAGACTTAGTACATTGTTTTGAGTACTAACATATATTGTCTAAGTGCTAGAAACAGAGAAAAGAAGAGAAGAAAAGAAATGTAAAAGACTTGGCTGAGTACAACCAAAGTCTGGCTCGGTCTATGACACCGGACTGTCCGATGGTGCACCGGACAATGTCCGGTGCGCCAGGCTGGACTCCGGTGAACAGGCCGCTCTCAGGAGAATTTGGCGGCGTATGGCTATAATTCACCGGACTGTCTGGTGGTGCAACGGACTATCCGGTGAGCCAACGGCCGCCAGCGCAACGGTCGGCCGCGCAATCCGCGGGCGTCGCGTGGCCCGCGCCAACGTTCGGCAGGGGGCACCGGACTGTCCGGTGTACACCGGACAGTGTCCGGTGCGCCAACTGCCACGAATCTGCAATGGTCATCTGCGCCAAAATAGGAAGGAGATACGCACCGGACCGTCTACAGTGACTGTCCGGTGGTGCACCGGACTGTCCGGTGCACCACCCGACAGAAGGCAACTTTGGCCTTCCTTGTTGGCCTCCAACGGCTCCTAGCTGCCTTGGGGCTATAAAAGGGACCCCTAGGCGCATGGAGGAGTCACCCAAGCATTCACTAAGCATTCTAAGTCTCCCACACTCCGTCTCCGCGCACTTGATCGATTGTGTTAGTGATTTGAGCTCTGTTCTAGCTGTGAACTCTTTGTGCTTCATTTTGAGCTCAAGTCTTGGCTTGTGTGCGTGTGTGTGTGCTACGGATTTTGTGTGTGTTGCTCCCCAACCTTACTCTTGTGCTTTCATTGTGATCTTTGTTGTAAGGGCGAGAGACTCCAAATTGTGGAGATTCCTCGCAAACGGGGAAAAGAGATAAGGAAGAAAAGTCGTGGTATTCAAGTTGATCATTGGATCACTTGAAGTAGGCAAGTGTTACTTGGCCGAACCACGGGATAAAATCGCGTGTCTCTTGTGATTGTTCCTTCTTTGATTGTCTGTGTTCGCAAGAGCTCGTCTCATTAACTTGATTAACCCGCACTAATATTTTTATAATCAAGGTTGTTGGAATTTAGTGTTGAATTCTATAGGATCACCTATTCACCCCCCCTCTAGGTGCTCTTAATTGGTATCAGAGTCGTTCTCTTCACGTAAGGGACTAATCGCCCGAAGAGATGGATCCTAAGGGAAAGGGGATGGTGGTCAATGACAAGGAAAAGGAGTCCTTCCTCAACGAGCCTAGAGACGACAAGCCCACTGACTCTGGCTCAAGTCACAAGAAGAAGGACGGGAAGAAGAAGAGGCGCATCAAGAAGATCGTCTACTACAACAGCGATGAATCTTCTTCTTCACTAAGAGACAACGATGATGACGATTCTTCTTCAAAGAAAAAGACGGTTTATCAAAATTACTCTTTTGACTATTCTCGCATGTCGTACAATACAAATGCACATCTACTCTCTATTCCACTAGGAAAACCTCCACACTTTGATGGAGAGGACTACTCATTTTGGAGTCATAAAATGCGTAGTCATCTATTTTCTCTCCATCCTAGCATTTGGGAAATAGTGGAAAATGGGATGCATTTTGATAGCACTGATAACCCTATATTCATTAATGAACAGATTCATAAGAATGCCCAAGCTACTACTGTCTTGTTAGCTTCACTTTGCAGGGATGAATACAATAAAGTAAGTGGCTTGGACAACGCCAAGCAAATTTGGGACACCCTCAAGATCTCACATGAGGGAAATGATGCTACGATGATCACCAAAATGGAGTTGGTGGAAGGCGAATTGGGAAGATTTGCCATGATCAGGGGAGAAGAGCCAACACAAACCTACAACAGGCTCAAGACCCTGGTCAACAAAATTAGAAGCTATGGAAGCACAAGATGGACGGACCACGACGTTGTCCGACTCATGCTCAGGTCCTTTACCGTCATTGACCCTCATCTTGTAAACCTTATTCATGAGAATCCCAGGTACACCAAGATGACGCCCGAGGAAATTCTTAGGAAGTTTGTGAGTGGGCGCATGATGGTGAAGGAGCCTCGATATGTAGACGATGCACTAAATGGTCCACTGCCCATCTACGAGTCTCAACCTATGGCTCTTAAGGCTACTAGCAGCAGGGAGGCGCTTCCAAGCAAGGTGGCACAAGTGGAGGCTGCCGGCCTCAACGAGGATGAGATGGCGCTTATCATCAAGTGCCTCAAGACCACACTTAAAGGACACAAGGAGTACCCCAACAAGAACAAAACAAGGGGAAATCGCTCCTGCTTCAAATGCGGTAAGACTGGTCACTTTATTGCTCAATGTCCCGATAATGAGAATGACCAGACACAAGAAAGATACGGCAAGAGTGAAAAGAAAAAGAACTACAAGAAGGTGAAGGGCGAGGCACACCTTGGAAAGGAGTGGGACTCTGACTGCTCTTCATCAGACTCCAACGATGAGGGACTAGCCGCCTCAGCCTTTGACAAATCTTCACTCTTCCCCAACGAACGCCATACGTGTCTCATGGCCAAGGAGAAAAAGGTAAGTGTTCGAAATACTTCTAAGTATACTACTAGTGATGATGATTCTAGTGATGATGAAGTAGATTATACTGATTAGATAAAATCAATGAGTTGATTGATGCTCTAAATGAAAAGGATAGATTGTTAGAAAAGCAAGAGGATATTTTATATGAGGAGCATGATAAGTTTGTTAGTGTGCAAAAATCTCTTGCTTTAGAGATTAAAAGGAATGAAATGCTATTTTCTGAATTATCTACTTGCCATGAATCTATCTCTAGGTTAAAGATTTTGAATGATGATTTAAATGTTAAGCTAGAAGTAGCTAATCAATCTAGTTCATGTGTAGAACATGTTGTAATTTGCAATAGATGCAAGGATTTTGATATTAATGCTTGTGATGAACATCTTGCGTCCGTTACTAAATTAAGTGATGAGGTGGCAAGTCTTAATGCTCAACTTAAGACTTGCAAGGTTGATTTTAATAAGTTAAAATTTGCTAGGGATGTCTACACTATTGGTAGACACCCCTCTATTAAGGATGGACTTGGTTTTCGAAAGGAAACCAAGAACTTAACAAGCCAAAAGGCTCCCGTTCTCAACAAGGAGAAAGTGAAGGCTCCTATGGCTAGTAGTTCTAAAAAATGTCATGCTTACATTTATGATAGACAATTTTCTAGGAATGCTCATTATGATAGGAGTTATGATGCGTTTAATTCACATGCTATGTTTGCTTCTAGCTCTACTTTTGTGCATGGTAGAAGTAAGCCTAGGAGAAATCATGTTGTGCATCATGTGCCTAGGAGAGTATGTAATGAACCTTCTACTATTTACCATGCTTGCAACACTTCTTTTTCAATTTTTTGTAAGAATGAAAAAGTAATTGCTAGGAAGTTGGGATCCAAATGCAAGGGAGATAAAACTTGCATTTGGGTTCCAAAGGCTATTGTGACTAACCTTGTAGGACCCAACAAGAGTTGGGTACCTAAAACCCAAGTATAAATTACCTTGTAGGTTTATGCATCTGGGGGCTCAAGCTAGATAATCGACAGCGGATGCACAAACCACATGACGGGGGAGAATAAGATGTTCACCTCCTACGTCAAGAATAAGGATTCCCAAGATTCGATCATCTTTGGAGATGGGAACCAAGGCAAGGTTAAAGGATTGGGAAAGATAGCCATTACATCCGAGCATTCTATCTCCAATGTGTTCTTAGTTGAATCGCTCGGGTACAACTTATTGTCTGTGAGTCAATTATGTAACATGGGTTATAATTGTCTATTTACAAATATAGATGTTTCTGTCTTTAGAAGGAGTGATGGTTCATTAGCGTTTAAGGGTGTATTACACGACAAACTGTACTTAGTTGATTTTTGAAAGAGGAGGCTGATCTCGATGCATGCTTAATAGCTAAGACTAGCATGGGCTGGCTATGGTATCACCGTCTAGCACATGTTGGGATGAAGAACCTTCATAAACTTCTAAAGGGAGAACATGTGTTAGGACTAACCAATGTCTGCTTCAAGAAAGACAGACCTTGCGCAGCTTGTCAGGCAGGGAAACAGGTGGGAAGCACTCATCACAGCAAGAATGTGATGACAACATCAAGACCTCTGGAGCTTCTTCACATGGACCTCTTCAGACCCGTCGCCTACCTTAGCATCGGGGGAAGTAAGTATGGTCTTGTAATTGTAGATGACTTTTCCCGCTTCACTTGGGTGTTCTTTTTGCAGGATAAATCAGAAACCCAAGGGACCCTGAAGCGCTTTCTAAGGAGGGCTCAAAATGAATTTGAGCTCAAGGTGAAAAAGATAAGGAGCGACAACGGGTCCGAGTTCAAGAACTTACAAGTTGAGGAGTATCTTGAGGAGGAAGGTGTCAAGCATGAGTTCTCCGCTCCCTATACACCACAGCAAAATGGTGTGGTAGAGAGGAAGAATAGGACACTTATCGACATGGCGAGGACGATGCTTGGAGAGTTCAAGACACCCAAGCAGTTTTGGTCGGAAGCTGTGAACACAGCTTGCCACGCCATAAACCAGCTCTATCTACATCCTCTCCTCAAGAAGACCTCCTACGAACTCCTTACCGGTAACAAACCCAATGTCTCTTACTTTCATGTATTTGGGAGCAAATGCTACATTTTGGTGAAGAAAGGTAGACATTCCAAATTTGCTCCCAAAGTTGTAGAAGGGTTTTTACTAGGGTATGACTCAAATACAAAGGCGTATAGAGTCTTCAACAAATCATCGGGTTTGGTTGAAGTCTCTAGCGACGTTGTATTTGATGAGACTAATGGCTCTCCAAGAGAGCAAGTTGATCTTGTTGACATAGATGAAGATGATGTTCCAACGGTCGCAATACGCACCATGGCGATTGGAGATGTGCGACCACAGGAACAACAAGAGCAAGATCAACCTTCTTCCTCAACAATGATGCATCCCCCTACTCAAGATGATGGACAGGTTCCTCAAGAAGAGGCGTGTGATCAAGGGGCAGTACAAGAAGAACAAGTTATGGAGGAAGAAGCACCACTGGCCCCTCCAACTCAAGTCCGAGCGACGATTCAAAGGAATCACCCCGTTGACCAGATTCTGGGTGACATAAGCAAGGGAGTAACTACTCGCTCAAGATTAGCTAATTTTTGTGAGCATTACTCGTTTGTCTCTTCTATTGAGCCTTTCAGGGTAGAAGAGGCCTTGCAAGATCCGGACTGGGTGTTGGCCATGCAGGAAGAGCTCAACAACTTCAAGAGGAATGAAGTTTGGAGCCTGGTGCCACGTCCAAAGCAAAACGTTGTGGGAACCAAGTGGGTGTTCTGCAACAAGCAAGATGAGCACGGGGTGGTGACAAGAAACAAGGCTCGACTTGTGGCAAAAGGTTATGCCCAAGTCGCATGTTTGGATTTCGAGGAGACTTTTGCTCCTGTGGCTAGGCTAGAGTCTATTAGGATATTATTAGCCTATGCCGCACACCACTCTTTCAGGTTATTTCAAATGGATGTGAAGAGCGCTTTTCTCAAAGGGCCAATAAAGGAGGAGGTGTACGTGGAACAACCCCCTGGCTTTGAGGATGACAGGTACCCCGACCATGTGTTTAAGCTCTCTAAGGCGCTCTATGGACTTAAGCAAGCCCCAAGAGCATGGTATGAATGCCTTAGAGATTTCTTAATTGCTAATGCTTTCAAGGTTGGGAAAGCCGATCCAACTCTTTTCACTAAGACTTGTGATGGTGATCTATTTGTGTGCCAAATTTATGTCGATGACATAATATTTGGTTCTACTAACCAAAAGTCTTGTGAGGAGTTTAGCAGGGTGATGACTCAAAAGTTTGAGATGTCAATGATGGGCGAGTTGAACTACTTCCTTGGGTTCCAAGTGAAGCAACTCAAGGACGGCACCTTCATCTCCCAAACGAAGTACACTCAAGATCTTCTCAAGCGGTTTGGGATGAAGGACGCCAAGCCCGCGAAGACACCTATGGGAATCGACGGACATGTCGACCTCAACAAAGGAGGTAAGTCCGTTGATCAAAAGACATACCGGTCAATGATAGGGTCATTACTTTATTTATGTGCTAGTAGACCGGATATTATGCTCAGCGTATGCATGTGTGCTAGATATCAATCCGACCCAAGGGAATGTCACCTTATGGTCGTTAAGCCAATTCTTAGATATTTAGTTTCTACGCCTTGCTTCGGGATCTGGTATCCAAAGGGGTCAACCTTTGACTTAATTGGATATTCAGACTCTGATTATGCTGGATGCAAGGTTGATAGGAAGAGTACATTAGGGACGTGCCAATTCCTAGGAAGGTCCCTGGTGTCTTGGAGTTTAAAGAAACAAACCTCTGTTGCCCTATCCACCGCTGAGGCCGAGTATGTTGCCACATGACAGTGTTGCGCTCAACTACTTTGGATGAGGCAAACCCTCCGGGACTTTGGCTACAATCTGAGCAAAGTCCCACTCCTATGTGACAATGAGAGTGCAATCCGCATGGCGGATAATCCTGTTGAACACAGCCGCACTAAGCACATAGACATCCGGCATCACTTTCTGAGAGACCACTAGCAAAAAGGTGATATCGAGGTTTTCCATATTAGCACCGAGAATAAGCTAGCCGATATCTTTACCAAGCCATTAGATGAGAAGACCTTTTGCAGGTTGCGTAGTGAGCAATGTCTTAGATTCGCGTAACTTGGATTGATCTATAGCATACATGTGTTTTATGCCTTTGATCATGTTACTTATACATTTATGCAATTTGTTGCTTATTTATGGTGCTCAAGTTGTGCAAGGGATCCCCGGACCTCACAAGTCTATGTGTGAATGATGCACATATTTAGGGGGAGAAGTGCTACAACTTGATCCTTTGAGACTAACCTTTGTGTTTGAGCGTATTTGATGTAGTCTCAAAGGTGAATTGAAAGGGAAAGGTGAACTTGGACCATGCAAAGACTTCCACTGCATTCCGGTATTAGTATACTCACCTCCAAGTTCATTCTTATGCTCTTATTGCCTTTTGCTCTTAATTGACAATTTTTGGTGAGGCAACGGGGTTAAAGGGCCACAAATGATCCTGTTTTGGTGCTTGATGCCAAAGGGGGAGAAATTAAGGCCAAAGCAAATGGATCAACTACCACTTGAGAATTTTTGAAAACAACAGAGTTAGAACTTTTGATTTGTCAAAATACTCTTATTGCAAAATTTGGTCTCTTGTGGGGAGATTTTATGATTATGGGAAAAGGGGGAGTTTTTTTGCACTTGATCAATTTTTCCATTGGAATATCTCTCTTTGTGCCTAAACAAGTGTGTTTGACTTAGAGATAGGAAAATGAATTTGATTTGCAAAAACAAACCAAGTGGTGGCAAAGAATGATCCAAATATGCCAAATTAGAGACAAACAATTTGGTCCTTATTTGCATCGATGTTCCACTTATTTTTGTTGCCTTTTGATGTGTTGGCATAATTCACCAAAAAGGGGGAGATTTAAATGGAAATGTGCCTTTGGGCCATTTTTATAATGTTTTGGTGATTAAGTGTCCAACACATATTAAGTGAGTTGATTATGTGCCAAACAAGCAAGAAGTGCAAATCATGTAACAAGGTATGTTTCTAGACTTAGTACATTGTTTTGAGTACTAATATATATTGTCTAAGTGCTAGAAACCGAGAAAAGAAGAGAAGAAAAGAAATGCAAAAGACTTGGCTGAGTACAGCCAAAGTCCAGCTCGGTCTGGCACACCGGACTGTCCGGTGGTGCACCGGACAGTGTCCGGTGCGCCAGGCTGGACTCCGGTGAACTGGCCGCTGTCGAGAGAATTTGGCAGCGTACGGCTATAACCACCGGACTGTCCGGTGAGCCAACGGCCGTCAGCGCAATGGTCGGTCGCGCAATCCGCGGGCGACGCGTGGCCCGCGCCAACGGTCGGCAGGGGGGCACCGGACTGTCCGGTGTGCACCGGACAGTGTGCGGTGCGCCAACTACCACGAATCTGCAATGGTCATCTGCGCCAAAATAGGAAGGAGATCCGCACCGGACCATCTACAGTGATTGTCCGGTGGTGCACCGGACTGTCCGGTGCACCACCCGACATAAGGCAACTTTGGCCTTCCTTGTTGGCCTCCAATGGCTCCTAGCTGCCTTGGGGCTATAAAAGGGACCCCTAGGCGCATGGAGGAGTCACCCAAGCATTCACTAAGCATTCTAAGTCTCCTACACTCCGTCTCCGCGCACTTGATCGATTGTGTTAGTGATTTGAGCTCCGTTCTAGTTGTGAACTCTTTGTGCTTCATTTTGAGCTCAAGTCTTGGCTTGTGTGCGTGTGTGTGCTGCGGATTTGTGTGTGTTGCTCCGCAACCTTACTCTTGTGCTTTCATTGTGATCTTTGTTGTAAGGGCAAGAGACTCCAACTTGTGGAGATTCCTCGCAAACGGGAAAAGGAGATAAGGAAGAAAAGTCATGGTATTCAAGTTGATCATTGGATCACTTGAAAGGGGTTGAGTGCAACCCTCGTCCATTGGGACGCCACAACGTGGAAGTAGGCAAGTGTTACTTGGCCGAACCACGGGATAAAATCGCGTGTCTCTTGTGATTGTTCCTTCTTTGATTGTCTGTGTTCACAAGAGCTCGTCTCATTAACTTGATTAACACGCACTAATATTTTTATAATCAAGGTTGTTGGAATTTAGTGTTGAATTCTACAGGATCACCTAATCATCCCCCCTCTAGCTGCTCTCACTTTTAGTTGGTCAAGTTTTATTACTAAAAGTAGAGCCAAGTTTTAGTAATAAACCCAGTTATTACCCAGAAGTAATCCCTCCAGGAGGAAATACCAGAGATCAAAATTATAACCATCGTTGCTAATCATCATCATAAAAAGTAACCAAAGTTCTTCTGATCAAAGAGGATCCCAAGGCTGCTCTTAACTGTGAGCATGACTGATATACCAGTTTCTAACACTCTGCAGAGGTCGCACACTTTACCCACAAGCCGTGATTCCCATTCTGCTCGGGGTTCTAGCCTCTCCATTGATCACTACCAAGGTGACCTAGCAGGGTCTCACTATGTAGCCTTTACAAAGATTTCCCAGAGGTCATAGTCGCCTGTTAGATTTCTCTAGTTTGATAAACACAATACATCTCCCCAAAGGAAGGGTGACTAACAAAACCAAATCAAAGAACCTCTGCAACCAGCCTCGGCAGAGCAAGTAGTATGCCTGGACCCCATTGACGGCCCTACAGCGAAGCCAACTACTCCTCTGGTTCCTCTAATTAATTAGCTAAGGGCGTCCCATTCCACCCTCATGGTTGCACTATTATCCCGGGTTGTCACTCCCCAAATAGGTCCTTATGGAGAGGTACTCAGGAAACAGCCTGAACCCCCTAAAGTAATCATAAGAACCTCATCAAGATAACATCATCGTATCATAAATAATCACATCATGTTCATTGATTAAGTTAAAGCAATAGCATAAACTAACCATGATTAACCCAAAAAGGTAGACAATGGTAAGGTAAATACAGACTAGTCAATCCTTAAGTTTCATTAATGTAACGCGGGACAGTGAATTATAAAGTAAAGTAGGACATGATAGGTCTAAGGACACTTGCCTTCATCAGGTTGTTGCTCAGAGGGATCTTCGGCAACACACTTAGGAACCACGAGCTGCTCGTTGTCTAAATAAAGCGATCATACATTCAATACATTTGGAAAGTACAAATGAACAGTACATCAAGCATGTACAAACATTGGAACACATCTCAAAAGGTATAGTATTAAATAAAGGAGAATGAGATCAAATTATAAAATGAACTAATCTTAATTAGGAATTGATTACTCTCTAAGTGTTTGGAACATATCTCAAAAAGATAAAGTAGTAATTTAAACAAACAAAGGGATTACATTATAAGATGGACTAATCTCATTGAGGAATTGATTATTCTTTAAGTGTGGCCCATAATTACATAACCTAATTCTATTAATTTTGTTGAGACCTAAAAGTTAAACCAAAGATGAATTCATGTAATGCATATTACTAATCTCACAAGATTAAATATACTTTAACTTCTAGGGCTTTCATTTTATTTATTTCATTAAATGATCAAATTAACATATACAATAATCTTGTATTCTAGGTGTAAAATTAAAGTATACAGACTATAGTTGATCATAATTTATTTGGGCAGAGAATAATTTTATGAATATTTTACAATTTGAACCACTAAATTTGGAGTTCATATGAAAAATATATGAAATAAACAAGTTTTGAAGTTTGAAATATGAATTTAGGGCTAATTCCGTGATTAAACAAAAGCACAGGGGGCTATTTAAAATAAACCAGGGGCATGCGCGCTAAAACTCATGACAGTGGGTTGATTTCCTAAAACTCGGGGGTCTCTTAAGTAAAAGTTACATGCGAAAGGGTATGGGGTAACCTCGGCCATCAGATTAGAGATCAACGGCCAGGATTAAATCCTGTGAACGCGCGGGCGCGACTGACAGGCGGGGACAGGACGTCAGCGAGCCAGGGCGGACTGGTTAGCTGGGCCCAGCGGCAGGGGCGCGGGTGAGGGGGAGAGAGAGGGGCTGTCAGATCTAGATCGAAGGGCTGGGATTAGATCCGTTCAGCTAAGGTTTAAACCGCCCGAGATCTAATGTCCGGGGTCGGACACAAGCGCAGTGGCGCCGCTCGGTCCCACGGCGAGAGCTCGCCAGAGACGAGGGGACTGGCCACGGTGGGGCTCCAGAGGCTTGGGTAATAGCTCGGGCGCGCTCAGGGTGGTCCGGTGGACTCGACCATGGGCACAAAGCCGACACGGGGACACCAGAGGGTGCAGGCCACTGCGAGGCGGGCTAACGGCGGCGCGGATCAACTCCGGCGAGCAATCGCGCAATGACCAAGGTAATAAACAGGGAAATAGGGGCGCGGGGAGATTGCTCACCTTGAGAGGAAACACTGGAGTATCAGGGCAACGGCGGAGGCGCAGGGACGCCTCGGGGCGACGGCGGCGGAGCTCCGTGTGCACAGGAAGAACTCCGGTGAGCGTGGACCGGGCGGACTAGAGGGATTACGGGCGAACCGAGGGGTGTTCTAGGTGGCGGGTGATAGGGCGGAGCTTACCGGGGCAACAGACGCGGCGAGGAGTTCCACGGCGACCGTAGAACGGGTGGCGGACGTCGGTGGGCGGTGGCGGAGCTCTCTGGTCACGCGTGCAGAGCGAGAGAGAGAGAGAGAGGGCGAGGGGGTTTGGCTGAGGGCACAAGTGAGCGAGGGGAGGTGGGCGAGCAGGGCGCGGGGCTCAAAAGGGACGCAGGCGCGAGGACGTGGTCGGAGAACGCGCGGTCGTGGGCGCGTCCACGGCGGGGGATCGTGGGCAGGAGGTTGTGGATGACTGACAGGTGGGCTCGATGGGACAGAGAGAGAGAGAGAGCGGGCGCGGGGAAAAGGAACGGTGCCGAAAGATAGGCCCCACAGAGCAGCGAGAGGGGGAGAGGGAGTGTGCGCGCAGACTGGTGCCGACAGGCGGGGCCCGCCTGTCAGGCACCGAGGACACACGGGCGCGCGCGGGGGACTAGGCCGGCTTGGGCTAAATGGGCCGAAATGGCTTTTTCTATTTCCAGGGAATTTCTAATGACTTTTCTATTTGCTTTTCTAGGGTTTTCAATTCAAATTCCAATCAACTTCCAAATTCAAACCAAATCAAACATGTGTAACATTTCAAAGAATAATTGGGGTTCAACATGATGCAACATTTCATGACTCATATGTTTTGGGGAAAATAAAATAAATAAACCCTCACTAATTAAACTAACCCTAATCAAAAGAGGAAGATTGGGAGAGAAACTAGAGAGAGATAGAAACTAGAGTGAGACAGAGAAGAGTAACACCTGAATTTGGATGATAATAAGAAAGAAATTTTATACCCCCAAATTCAGGGTGTTACAATACCTCCCCGCATGCTCGTTTTCTCAAGATTTGGAGCCGCCTCCTCCACGAACCACCCTGGCTCTCTGTGCCACCACCCCGCCTAGTGGAGTAGCCTCCGCGACCGTCTGTTTCCCCTCGCCCACTCTCTCGCTACAACGTGCCACCAAGCGCCACCGTCGCTTCGCCTTTGCCATCAAAGGTCGCCTCCCACTCGTGTCCTCTTGTCTCCTACCCCCAGCTATAAAACCCACTTGAGCTCTTCTCCCCTTGTTCCCACTCGTTATCTTGCACCCACGTTGTTGCTCGCCTGCGCCTGTTAGCGCGACGTGTTGATGCTGTCGTGCCGATGTCTGTGCTCGTTCGAGTTCGCCCACGCTGTCGAAGTCTCATGTACGAAACGGTGATGTCAAAGAGGGAGTGAATTAGAACTTCTAAAACTTCTTTCTAAACTAGACCACAACTAAATCTTTAAAGTAAAAACTATACAAATAAACAATCTAGAATGTGCAAACTAGGTTTTGTCTAAGTGTTGTTATCTCTACCGCAAAGGCTAAATTTAAATCCTAAATATTCTAACTAGAAAGAGGAGATTGAAACTTAATTACTCAATATAAATGCGAAGGTAAACAGCAAGGTAGAGATGCAACTCTCGTGGATGACACCGTTATTTTTACCAAGGAATCTGGAACCATGCAAGGTTGACTAATCCTCGTTGGTGCCCCTACATAAAGGGTAGCCCATGCGAGGGTCAAGCACCTCAGTCGAGTAACTTCGTAGAGAGTCGCAGGCCTTCTCCACGTGCAAGTGATGCTCTGCTTCCGGCTCCTCTCGGACGCTCCCCATAGTCACCAGTATCGAGCTTCCGGTCGAAACAACACGGGTCTCGTTCCTTCTGGTACACGATGGTGACCATGACACAAACTCGGTTGTCAGTTTGTCACAGTCTCGCAAGACTCTCGCCCGACTCGGTACAATTACAACGGCTCGCGCAAGAGCCGAGGGGTTGTGTGGTTTTTCTAAACTTACTCAAGTAACTAGGATTTACTTAGAGCAAGTGCATAAGCGGTCTAACTAACCTAAGCACTTCCCAAAGCACCTACGCTAATCACTGAGTGATTCTATTAAGCACTTGGGTGTATAAACGCTTGAAAATGTCTACAATATGTCTTAGTAAGCTG
Source organism: Zea mays (assembly GCF_902167145.1). Taxonomy (NCBI): domain Eukaryota; kingdom Viridiplantae; phylum Streptophyta; class Magnoliopsida; order Poales; family Poaceae; genus Zea; species Zea mays. The sequence goes on along the minus strand of NC_050099.1, from coordinate 44,251,340 downwards.
CTTGGGCTCCCACACCTTCAAATAGTCGGTTGGGTGAAGTATATATAGACCCTAACACAAATATAGCCGTCGGAGAAAAGCTGCTGCTCTCTGCGCCACCGGACAGTTCGGTGCCATGTCCGGTGCGCAGCCGTTGGATCTGGTAGGTGACTGTTGCCATTGTCAGCCTTGCACCATACAATCCGGTGTCACACTAGATAGTCCGATGGCTCTCCTCCACAGTGCCACCGGGAACTAGTTGTTGGTCTATTCCATGGATGGGCCTCAGATTTTCTATCAGCAAGGCAAGTGGATTTCACACCTTTCATATTCTGTTTGAACCTAATCAACATATGATATTCAATTGGAACGGGTCATTTGCTATGCTCTTATATTCCAGCTCAGGTAGATTGGATATGGGCATAGTTCCCATCCTTTTCCCTACGGACTGGGTATAAGGTTAGGTTACGTTAGATGACTCTATGCAGTGACTATTTTTAACATTCACATAGTGACGACTCTAGGAAAAAGCCTCGTAGTGAGACCCTAGCCATTCACCTCGGGTGGCGGCACGCGCACCACTGCCACCCAGATCTTGGCATCCGGGCATGAAGGACCCCACTGCCACTTTCCCTAGAGTCCAGATGACGTCTGGAAGCCTCCTCTAGCAACAACGAGGAGGGAGAAAGGGGTAGGCAGAGGTGGCGGTGGCTAGGGTTTAGGCTGCCGCCACCCGAGCGGGCCTTAGCTTTGTTGATGTCTTGCTGCCTTCGGAAAGTGGTTGTATCATTTATCCTTGCTTTACCAGTTCATGGTTATTTTATTTCACTCTTGACCCACAATAATAATATCTTTATCTTGTTTAACTCCTTGCTATATCTAACCCAACTCCTTGATTTTATAACCTCTTTCCTTGCTTTTCAAGAACCCATAAGAAGTCGTTTTTCCTTAGGGAAGATTCACTCTGATTGATCAAGTAGCATCGAGATATGTTGTGCTAGTGTGCTTGACTTGCTATTAGTTGTATTTGTGACCATGTTTTATCTTCTTCTTTGTAATGAGTGTTGGTATATTGTGTGACTTCTGTCCACAATGGCATCAATTTACTAGGTAAAACTTTGGATAGTGGGATTTTCTTTGCTCTCTGTACCCTCTTTTCGCTCAATCTTTTCATCCCCTTCTTCCTTCCTATACCCAAATAAGAGAATCAAATCAGTTTCAGCTGTTTAAGATACAGACACCCAATCAGCTATCATCTATTGTTAATCAAGCAAAGTTGACTTGCAAAGAGCTCAAAGCAAGAGGTGCTTGCTATTATTGCAAGGATGAAGGACATATCATCTGGCAACGCTAAGAAGCATCTACATAATTTCAATTAATTCAAGGAAACAATCCAAACAATTGATGAATTGGCCATTGGGATGAAGATTTATAGTTTTCATAATTAGGTAACCACTTATTTAAGACAATTTAAGGTTAAATTGCAATTATTGTTGTCAAATGAAGTTTATATGTGCCATTATCTATGAGTTTGCATGATTTAAATTTTTGTACCGGTTTAAATCGTTTTTAGTTTTATATCCGACCCTATACTTATATAAATCCTAGCTCCACCACCGACAAGGACCCTCTAGTGCCATGGGGGGCCTAGACGACTAGGGCTCGTGGTCTCACAACAGCTATAGATCTATCTGTTATGGCATCTACAACATTTCCTTATTTTTTAGCTCCAACAAGTAATTTGTCTATGCGCATTCCGTGGTCCGGATGGTGTGACCAGTGGGCGCGAGATTTATACTAGTTCGGGTAGAACGTCCCTACATCCAGTATTCACGTGGCTCGCGCTACCTGCACCTTTGTTGCTCAATGCTCGCAGTAGGGGTTACAAGCAGGCAAGAGAGGGAGGACCTCCCAAGTATCTTATGTGTGGTTAGAGCTTAGGACTACGAATATGGTGCTCTCTACGAAGCCTTGGGCATCATGGTGGCCCACTCTTTGGCTTCGGCCTCCGTGGTCCTTTGGGTCTTCTGGTGTGGTCATCCATTTGTGTTTGTCTTTTGTCTCTCTATGTGTGTGTGTGTCCTTCTTGCGTCTCCTCCTGCATCCGTGGTCGACCTCCTCCTTTTTTAGGCCAAGGTGGGATCGGCTATCGGTAGCTTCTCAAGGAAGGAGCTATGGCACTGCGGTAAAAACGGGATGTTCTACCTCGATAAATCGTGCTTGTCCGCAGGTGCCTTGGTCATTTGGGCTTACCTGGTCGCGCAAGTGGGCGGTGAAGACCTTTGGCATCATTATTGTCGCCTCTGTGTCACGCCGACCCTTAGCCTCCGTAGCCTGGTCTCGGTGCGTCTCATCGTGTTACGGGCCCTGCAAACAACCAGTGCACTCAGGCCTAGGGTTGATAGGTCATTAGTGGGCCGCAGGCCTAGGGCCCGTAGGTCATGAGTGGAAAATGGACCGACTCTTCCGCTGCGGCTTGGTGCCAGACACAGTTAATATGGTCGGTCACTTATGGCTGGTCAGTCCTAGGTCTGGTGTGGAATCCATACGACCGTCTCGAGATTCCGTGATCGAAGGATTTGTTCGCCCTAACATCCCGAATGGCGCTTATCGTTGGCCGCATTCGTGAGCTGGAGGCTGAAGTGTTTCGGCTCGGGGTCAACCACGCCCTGGTCGTTACTCGGTCTCAATACGAGGACTCGATCAAGCTGGATCAAGTATGTATCAGGTATGCCAACAGATGGCGAGACGGTGAGCTTGAAGACTTGGGAGCGTCAGTCGAACCATTTGCCCAGTGCCTGATATATAGGCATGCATATTTCGTGTTTCCTAAGACGAAATGACGAGGATTAGTTTTTTCCAATTGAATTGTAAGATCAAGAACAAATTAATAAATGTTGTCGGGGTTTCGTGCTCCTTTTCCTGCTTCATTCTTGCTAGCGGTCGTCCTACTGGGACGGGTATCCACGATTTTTGAGGACTCTCGAATCCACTGGTGACCATCGTTGTAGCCTTCGAGGCGTAAGCGTTCGCAGTCACGGCCAGCTTCCTTGATGGGACCTTCTGTTCACGTCATACGTCCCTTAGGTCTGTTCTAACGAAGATGAAGGCAGGGTCACCTCGTTCATCTCTCTCCCATAAGGTTCGATTATAGGGGCCTCAGGTTACGTTCTCTTGGGGCCCTTCCCGTCAAGGGTCCCATGCGAGGGAGGCATAGAGCAGTGACGCGTTTTGCTGAGCATCCTTCCATGTAAAATAAGAAAACTTGAAAGAATTAGTTTTGGTAGGGAAGAGTAACATAGTTGGTTTATCCATGGGGGTTCCCGCTCATCACTTCGTTGATCCCTTTGTTGTTCGTCCCATTCCTCCGCCGTCCAGCGTGCCGCCTACCCTGTGATCTATCGAGGGGGCAAGAAAGAGAAAGATAGAGAGAGAAAGCGAATCATGCCTAGGTTGGGGTTCGCTACCCTTTTCCTACGTCCGACACTGGAACAGTTTTGAAACCACATTTTATTCATAACCGCTGAGAAATTACAAGCGGGATATGAATCCGCTCCTGCTGAGAACTACTGGAGGATCTTGGCAGAGACATCATGCTTGATGATTCCTTCGGCTCCAACCGCGCATGGCACCCCATTTCGTCGGTGCCACCGATGGCGTCTATCCTTCTAGGGGTAGGGGTCATGAGGGTCAGGCGCCCCTCACTCTCCCAATCGTTGGGAGGGTCCAGGTCCACCCTCACTACTCGTTGGGGAGCCATGGTCCAAGCTTGAGTTCAAGTATAGGGCATCGAAGATAAGATCCCCGCTTTCATCGACCATCCCTATGAACTCCAAGTCATCGGTAGTAGGGAGATGGTCATGGGCTACGAGGGCCGCAATCACCCGTGGGCCGTGATACAGGTGGGACAGAAACACCTCGAGGATGTCACTAGAGCTATCATAGAGGGCCACCCTTTCGTCGTTGCTGTAAGGAAAATGGACCCCGGGCCATTTGCCTAATTGAGTTTTGGTGTTTGATGTTCAACACAATCCGTGAACTAATAAGGTTTCCAGTGTTTGTGTTTGTAGTTCACAGGATGCAAGATTAACTTGGACTAAGGAATTGAGGAAAGCAACACCTCAAAAGAAGACATTAAAGAGATCCAAGAAAAGTCCAAGTGTGCTGCCTGCGGACTGTCTGTGCGTGGAGCACCAGACTGTCCGGTGGCACACCGGACTGTCCGGTGTACCAGGGAATAGCAGCCCAACGGCTAGTTCCAGGTGGCACCTGGAGAGAAGACCACCGGACTGTCTGGTGTGGAAAGCCTGCGGCGCCAACGGTCACCTGCTTTGACAAGGCAACGGCTAGGCACACCGGACAGGCTACAGTGCGTTGTCCTGTGCACCACCGGACTGTCCGGTGTGACACAGAAAGCAACAGCTTTTCTCCAATGGCTCTATTTGTGTTGGGGGCTATAAATACACCCCCAACCGGCCATTTCCAAGTGTGGGAGCCTAAGAGATATACCAAGGCATATAGTAGACATTCCCAAGTGCTCTTACACCCAAGTGCTTAATAGAATCACTCGGTGATTAGCGTAGGTGCTTTGCGAAGTGCTTAGGTTAGTTAGACCGCTTTAGCACTTGCTCTAGGTGAACCCTAGATTGTTGAGTGAGTTTAGATAAACCTCACAACCCCTCGGCTCTTGCGTGAGCCGTTGTAATTGTACCGAGTGGGGCGAGAGTCTTGCGAGACCGTGACAACCACGTTTGTATCACGGCCGCCACCGTGTACCGGAGGGAACGAGGCCCATGGCGTTTCGGCTGGAAGCTCGATAGTGGAGACAGCGGGGAGCATCCGAGAGGAGCCGGAAGCGGAGCACCACTTGCGTGTGGAGAAGGCCCACGGCTCTCTACGGAGTTACTCGACCGAGGTGCTTGGCCCTCGCGTGGGCTTCCCTTTGCATAGGGGCACCAACGAGGATTATTCGGGACCTTGCGCGGTTCCGGATACCTCGGTAAAAATACCGGCGTCATCCACAAGAGTTTGCTTCTCTACTTTTCTCTTTAAGTTTCCGCATTTATATTAAGCATTTAAGTTTGAATCTTGTATTCATACTTATCTAGTGTAGATTGAAACTTAGCCTTTGCGGTAGAGATAGCAACACTTAGACAAAACCTAGTTTGCACATTCTAGTTTGATTATTTGCATAGGTTTTGCTCTAGGGATTTAATTGTGGCCTAGTTTAGTAAAAGTTTTAGAAGTCCTAATTCACCCCCCCTCTTAGGCGTCACCCGTTTCCTACAAGTGGTATCAGAGCCTGGTTTGGCTCATTTGAAACGCTTTAGCTTCACCGCTAAAAGAGCCAACGCTTTTTAGAGGAAGGGATGGATACCCATAGGCCACCACACTTCGACGGCACTAACTTCCCTTATTATAGTGCTAGAATGGCTTGTTACCTAGAGGTCGTTGATCTAGGTGTTTGGAGAGTCACTCGTGACATGATGAAACCCCCCAAGAATCCCGAGAAACCCACCGCGAGTGAGGAAAAAGAAATTCATTTAAATGCTAGAGCCAAAAATTGCTTGTATGAATCTCTTAGCATGGATATTTTTAATCAAGTATTTACCTTGAAAACTGCTAATGAGATTTGGCTAAAATTGCATGAGCTCCATGACGGCACATCAAATGTCCGTGAGCAAAAACATTGCCTAGTCTTAAATGAGTATAATACTTTTGCTATGAGAGATGATGATCTTGTTAGAGACATGTATTCTCGTTTAAATCTAATCATCAATGAGCTCAACTCTATTGGCATAAATAAGCTAGGTGATGCGGACATTGTGAGGAAGATTATCTCCCTGCTACCACAACGAAGATATGGGAGCATCATCACCATCCTTCACAACATGGAGATTTGAGCAACATGACCCCGACCATTGTGATTGGGAAAATCGCGGCTTTTGAGATGTCGTGAAAAATGTGTCGGGGAGAGTAGCCAACTTCCTCAAGGCCATATGCTTTTGCATGTGATGAAAGGAAGGGCAAAAAGAAGGCTCTCACTCCAAGTTCCTCAAGTGAAGAAGAGGAAGAAGAAGAAAGTGATGATGATGAAGATAATCAACCATGCACATCATCCTCTGAGGACAAAGAAACAATCCGACGCGTCGGAAAGGTAATGGGGATGATCCGCAAGATTAATCTAATGGGTGTGCCCCTGCAGGTAGAGGATCTTCTTTTTAACATTGACAGGAAAAAGCAAAGAAAGAGAGGATGCTTCGCATGCGGGGAGAAGGGCCACTTCAGGGACAACTGTCCAACTATGGCCGAACCCAAAAAGGAGAGGAGCAAAGGCAAGGCGCTAACAAGTGTTAGAACTTGGGATGATTCTTCAAGTGAAGATGAACCTCCAAGAACGTGCAGCCACCGGTCCTCATCACGCTCATCACGGTCATCACACAAATGTCTTATGGCAAGAGGTAAAATGAGTATTCCATCCTCTAGTGATGATAGTAGTAGCGATGATGATGGTGAGGGAAACCCTCCGTAGATGAACTTGCGGAAGCCGTTAAATTTTTCCAGGATGTCTGCACTAAGCAAAAAGCTCAACTTAAAACTTTGAAAAATAAATTGATTAGCTCCCAAAATGATTATAAAGGTTTGCTAGAAAAATTTGAAACTTTTACAAACTTAAATTGTGAGCTGTCAACTAAAATTGAGCTATTAGAGTCTAGTGCTCCATCCACTGGTACCGATGATGGCCTTATAAAATAGAATGAAAAACATAAGGCTAAGTTAGCTAGCTCTCAAGAAGCTATTGAAAATTTGCTATAGAAAATGGAAATTCTTAGCATACACAATAATGAGCTAACTACTAAGCTAGAAAACATCGGTAGCACCCTAGCAGCATCTTTAGTTAAAATTCCTAAAATTATTAAAAAGGATGTTTCTACTTCTTGCTTTGATTTAATTGATGATACTAACCCCTGCAACCAAGTTCTTGTTGAGAATATTGTTATAGAAACATGTTCGGATGAGGTTGCAAAGGAAAATGAGCAATTAAGGCAAGAAGTGGCTCGTCTTGGCAAGGCTTTGTATGACAAGAAAGGCAAAGCCAAACAAATCCGACCTCCACAGGATAACACCACTGCGGGAGTGAACAAGCCTATGGAGGGAGAAACTGTGATTTGTAGGCTATGCCACATGGAAGGCCACAAGTCTTTTCAATGCAAGACGATGACCGGGGATAAGCAAAGGCAAAAGCTCAAGCAAAAGCCATTAAGCAAAATCTCCAACACCTACATCAAAAAGGTGGACAAAAAGGTTGCTACACCATATTTGATCAAGAAGAAAAAGAATGGAAAGGTGATAGCAATCAAGGCCAACAAGCAAGCAAACAAAGAAAAGGGGGCCAAACGCATCTGGGTGCCAAAGGAAATAATTTCAACCATGAAAAGAACCAAGAAGGTTTGGATCCCGAAAGGGAAGTGAGTGGACCAAAGGTCAAACGGGAAATTTGGAGACTTGGCAAAGTTGGGATGTATATCATGGGATACATCATATTGGATCAAGTTTAATTGCCAAGTGTATTAGTGCAAATTTTGGACCCAAATTTCCCACCCATGACTAAGGTAACTAGATTTATTGCATTCCTTATTCTTTAGATATGAGTATCTATCTGTTATGTATCTAGTGTTACCTTTCATGCCTAGTATTACATTTTGTACTTACTTTAGCTTAAATACATGCATACTAGGAAAATCACATGGTAGGTCTGTTTGTTTTAAATTCATACACTTAAGCAAGCCTACATGATTTAAAATATTCATTTGAGCACGGCACATAGCTCCTTTATCACCCCATAATAAATGATGCATCAATTGATATTACAAGTGGTAAAATACTCACATCCTACAATGTGTATCATTTAATTTATATGTGCCAAAGTTCGGATTATAGATAATTTGCCCCTCTTGATATCAAATCAAAGTGCATGTCTCCTGCAAGTATTCAAAACTTGTATGCACACCTTCAGGGGGAGGTTACTCTATAATCTAATACTTTGAGACTAACACCTTTTCAAGTCTATTTCATGTGATAGTCTCATTGTAAGGAAAATGAAGTCCCCGAAGAAAGACAACAATCTTCCACTGCAAAATCTCCAAGAACTCTCATGTCTCTCAAGCTCGCCATTAAATTTCAATCGGTACCTTTTGAGACAACATCTAGCATCATTTACATGTCTTCTCCAATATTTGATTAGACTATATTTCATATCATATACTTCCATGTTGCTAAAAATGCATAAGTGGTTAACTCATATTCTGTTACATATGCATAAGGGAAGTTAGTCTTTTCGAATCATGTTTTGCACCTCTATTTCTCACATGCTTTTTTCCTAAGTAGAAGATCTCTGTCAGGGGGAGTTTTTCTTCGTCTCTAAAGGGGGAGAAAATTCTTTCTAAAGGAGAACACTCATTTAGGGGGAGTAATCTTCTGAGGGCAATTTTTTACTTCCTACATGCTTAATGTCTTCCTTTTCGGTGGTTGATGCCAAAGGGGGAGAAGTTTAGGGACCAAAGCAAAGAAAAATGTATCAAACACCAAACACCACCAATTTAAAATTTTGAATCTACAAGTAGCTTTTCAAGTGGTTTTGGCTATTTGGTCCAAAATAGGAAGTAAGTGAATTATGGAGATAGGGGGAGGCTTAAGTCCATAATATCACATTGTGGGGACATACATGCATCCTAGCAAGTAGATTGCTTATTGTCATTCAAATAATTGTATTATTTGCTTGCTTTGGTTGTGTTGTCATCAATCACCAAAAAGGGGGAGATTGTAAGGAAAATGGACCCCGGGCCATTTGGCTAATTGAGTTCTGGTGTTTGATGTTCAACACAATCCGTGAACTAATAAGTTTTCTAGTGTTTGTGTTTGTAGTTCACAGGATGCAAGATTAACTTGGACTGAGGAATTGAGGAAAGCAACACCTCAAAAGAAGACATTAAAGAGATCCAAGAAAAGTCCAAGTGTGTTGCCTGCGGACTATCTGTGCGTGGAGCACCGGATTGTCCGGTGGCACACCGGACTGTCCGGTGCCCACACGCCGGACTATCCGGTGCACCAGAGAACAGCAGCCCAATGGCTAGTTCCAGGTGGAACCCAGAGAGAAGACCACCGAACTGTCCGGTGTGGAAAGCCTGCGGCGCCAACGGTCACCTGCTCTGATAGGGCAACGGCTAGGCGCACCGGACATGCTACAGTGCGCTATCCGGTGCACCACCGGACTGTCCAGTGTGACACAGAAAGCAGCAGCTTTTCTCCAACGGCTCTATTTGTGTTGGGGGCTATAAATACACCCCCAACCGGCCATTTCCAAGTGTGGGAGCCCAAGAGATATACCAAGGCATATAGTAGACATTCCCAAGTGCTCTTACACCCAAGTGCTTAATAGAATCACTCGGTGATTAGCGTAGGTGCTTTGCGAAGTGCTTAGGTTAGTTAGACCGCTTTAGCGCTTGCTCTAGGTGAACCCTATATTGTTGAGTGAGTTTATATAAGCCTCACAACCCCTCGGCTCTTGCGTGAGCCGTTGTAATTGTACCGAGTGTGGCGAGAGTCTTGCGAAACCGTGACAACCGCGTTTGTATCACGGCTGCCACCGTGTACCGGAGGGAACGAGGCCCACGGCGTTTTGGTCGGAAGCTCGATAGTGGAGACGGTGGGGAGCATCCGATAGGAGCCGGAAGCGGAGCACCACTTGCGCGTGGAGAAGGCCCGCGGCTCTCTACGGAGTTACTCGACCGAGGTGCTTGGCCCTCGCGTGGGCTTCCCTTTGCGTAGGGGCACCAACGAGGATTAGTCGGGACCTTGCGCGGTTCCGGATACCTCGGTAAAAATACCGGCGTCATCCATGAGAGTTTGCTTCTCTACTTTGCTCTTTAAGTTTCCGCATTTATATTAAGCATTTAAGTTTCAATCTTGTATTCATGCTTATCTAGTGTAGATTGAAACTTAGCCTTTGCGGTAGAGATAGCAACACTTAGACAAAACCTAGTTTACACATTCTAGTTTGATTATTTGCATAGGTTTTGCTCTAGGGATTTAATTGTGGCCTAGTTTAGTAAAAGTTTTAGAAGTCCTAATTCACCCCCCCTCTTAGGCATCACCCGTTTCCTACAGTTGCATAGCACGGAGAGACTTTCTTAGGACGAGAAGAAGGTCCACAAATCATTGTATAGTGGGTCGAGTCCCATATGGATCACGATCTTTCGCCTTATCTTGTCACCCTCGGAGGGCGAGGTCGACCCTTGGCCCTTGTCTTACTTCTACAGAGCGAGGCGAAGGCCATCGAGGGCCTCCGCGATGGTGTCGAGATCGCTGGGCAGACGAGGCCGGGTTTCTGGGGCCTTGACCATTTCCCCTGCGTCGTTGATGATGAATTCGAGGCTCCTAAAATGGATGGTCATTCCTGGGGTCTAGATGACGTGGCAATAGGCCATCCGGGGCTTGGAGAAGTCGTCGAGAATGTGCAAGGCCCCTACCTAGCGTGCTAACTGTCAGTGTTTCAAACCAGCTCCGAAAAGTAAATTTGTTTGTGTGTGTTCCATGTTTTCGGATGGTGTTCCCAGTGGGCATGAGATTTATACTAGTACGGACATAATGTCCGTACATCCAGTCTTCGGCTACTCGCGGTACCGACACCTTTGCTGCTCAATACTCGTAGTAGGGGTTACAAGTAGACGAGAGAGGGAGGAGCTCCCAAGTCCTTTTATGCCTGGTTAGACCTAAGGACTACAAATCTGGTGCTCTCTACTAAGCCTTGGGCGTCGTGGTGGTCTGCTCCTTGGCTTCGACCTCCGTGGTCCTCTAGGTCTTCTAGTGTGGTCATCCGTTTGTGTCCATCTTTGCCTCTGTGTGTGCATGTCCTTCTTGTGTCTCCTCCTGGTTTTGTGGCCGACCTACCTCTTTTTATAGGACAAGGTGGGGTCGGCTACCGGTAGCTTCTTAAGAAAGGAGCTACGGCGTTGTGGTAAAAATGGAGCGTTCTACCTCGATAAAATCATGCTTGTTCGAATGTGCCTTGGTCGTCTGGGCTTCCCTGGCAGTGCCCTTTATGGCTGACGGCGTGGGCAGTTAAGAGCTTCGGCATTATCATTGCCGCCACTATGCCACGCTGTTGGGGAAATGATCCCTGGTCCCTGGGACCCGCGAGTCATAGAGTGTGTTGAGGGAAGGAGCCCCCTGATCGCTGGGCCCGTTAGTCAGTTGTAAGATGTGGATATGTCAACCCTGAAAGAGCCCACCCCCGATCGAACCCCGCGACACCGATCTCGGAGTCGAGTGTGGCAGAACCTGACAGGGGGGCTAGGCGTGTCGGAAGGGAACCACTCGAGTGGATCCCGCGCCCGGCACCAGACTGGCCCGCCATAAATAACTGGCCTCATTAAAACCACGCCTGGCGCGCGAGCCACAATGTGGATACCGGTCCAATTCGAACTCATGACCTATGAACTTGTCGGGTCGCATAGCACTCATGACCTACGAGCCCCTCGGACTACGGTGCATTAATTAATATTGAAAGGGAAATAGGGTTTAACATTTTCCTATAAATAATTTTGGTGGTTGAATGCCCAACACAAATAATTGGACTAACTAGTTTGCTCTAGATTATATATTCTACAGGTGCATAAAGGTTCAACACAAACCAATAAAAGATCAAGTTAGGGTTCAAAAGAAAGGAGCAATTGAAACCGAAGAGTGCCCTGGTCTGGCGCACCGGACTGTCCGGTGTGCCACCGGACAGTGTCCGGTGTGCCAGGACCGTACAACTGCGAACTCGCCACCTTCGGGTTTCTGAGGCCGCGCTCCGCTATAATTCATCGGACTGTCCGGTGTGCCACCGGACTGTCCGGTGCACCAGCGGAGCAACGGCTATCCAGCGCAACGGTCGACTGTACAGTGTCCCTGACAGCACTACAGTTCGCGGCAGAAGTCAGAGCAGAGGTTAGAGGCGCACCAGACAGTGAACAGAGCCTGTCGGGTGCGGCACCGGACTGTCCGGTGCCACTAGAAGTCAGTGCTCCAATGGTCGACTGCGTTAGAACCCTAACGGTTGGGTGACGTGGCTAGCGCACCGGACTGTCCGGTGCGCCCATCGACAGCAGCCCCTCCCCAACGGTTGTTTGGTGGTTGAGGGCTATAAATACCCCTCAACCACCTCCACTCCAACCATCCAAGCATTCAACATATTGCATTCAATACAAGAGCAATAGACTCCACTCCAAAGACACAATTCAAGTGATCAATCCACTCAAAGTTCTCGATTCAACTCTAGCGCATTAGAACTTGTGAAAGGATCATTGGTGTTTCTTTGTTGCTCTTGTTTGCTTGGCTTGGATTTCTTTTCTTTCTCACTTCTTACTCTCAAGTGATTTGTAAGCGAGGCAAGAGACACCAATTGTGTGGTGATCCTTGCGGGGTCTAAGTGACCCGTGAGATTAAGGAAGAAGCCTCACTCGGTCTAAGTGACCATTTGAGAGAGGGAAAGGGTTGAAAGAGACCTGGTCTTTGTGACCACCTCAACGGGGACTAGGTTCTTTAGAACCAAACCTCGGTAAAACAAATCACCGTGTTCATCCGCATTATTTCTTGGTTGATTTGTTTTCCCCTCTCTCCCGGACTTAATATTTGTTCTAACGCTAACCTCGACTTGTAGTGTGTGCTTAAGTTTGTAAATTTCAGATTTACCCTATTCACCCCCCCCCTCTAGGCGACTTTCAATTGGTATCAAAGCCTGGTACTTCATTTAGAGTCTAACCACTCGAAGTGATGTCGGGAGGATCCGCCAAGAGGGAGATGGAAACCGGCGACAAGGCCATAAGCCACGGGAAGGCTCCATCAAGGGAGTCTGGCGCCAAAGGAAGGGAGGAATCACCTCCCCGCGTTAAGTCACATCGGAGTGGCGACAAGAAGAAAAAGACGAAGAAAGTGGTCTACTACGAGACCGATTCTTCGTCGCCAATTGTGTGGTGGTCCTTGCGGGGTCTAAGTGACCCGGGAAATCAAGGAAGAAAGCTCACTCGGTCTAAGTGACCGTTTGAGAGAGGGAAAGGGTTGAAAGAGACCCGGTCTTTGTGACCACCTCAACGGGGACTAGGTTCTTTGGAACCAATCCTCGGTAAAACAAATCACTGTGTCATCCACTTTATTTTCTTGGTTGATTTGTTTTCCCCTCTCTCCCGGAATCGGTTTTTATTCTAACGCTAACCCCGGTGATAGTCGCCTAGAGGGGGGGTGAATAGGGCGAAACTGAAATTTACAAAAATAATCACAACTACAAGCCGGGTTAGCGTTAGAATTATAAACGAGTCCGCGAGAGAGGGCGCAAAACAAATCGCAAGCAAATAAGGAGAGTGACACGCGGATTTGTTTTACCGAGGTTCGGTTCTCGCAAACCTACTCCCCGTTGAGGAGGCCACAAAGGCCGGGTCTCTTTCAACCCTTCCCTCTCTCAAACGGTCCCTCGGACCGAGTGAGCTTTCCTTCTTCTCAATCAACCGGGAACAAAACTTCCCCGCAAGGGCCACCACACAATCGGTGCCTCTTGCCTCGGTTACAATCGAGTGTTGATCACAAGAGCACAAGAGAAAGAAAGAATGCGATCCAAGCGCAAGAGCTCAAAAGAACACGGCAAATCTCTCTCGCTAGTCACTAAAGGCTTGAGTGGAATTGGAGAGGATTTGATCTCTTTGTATGTGTCTAGAATTGAATGCCTAGCTCTTGTAAGTGGTTAGAAGTTGGAAAACTTGGATGCCATGAATGGTGGGGTGGTTGGGGTATTTATAGCCCCAACCACCAAATGTGGCCGTTGCTGGGAGCTCTCTGTTCGATGGCGCACCGGACAGTCCGGTGCACACCGGACAGTCCGGTGCCCCCTGCCACGTCATCGTTGTCGTTGGATTCTGACCGTTGGAGCTCTGACATGTGGCCCCGCCTGGATGTCCGGTGTACACCGGACATGAACTGTTCATTGTCCGGTGCATCGGTATGGGCGCGCCTGCCGACTGCGCGCGCAGAGCGCGCATTAAATGCGCTTGCAGGTGACCGTTGGCGCGGAAGTAGCCGTTGCTCCGTGGTTCACCGGACAGTCCGGTGCACACCGGACAGTCCGGTGAATTTTAGCGGAGCGGCTGCCGCGCGAACCCGAGGCTGGCGAGTTCCGGAGGCCGCGGATCGTTGGCGCACCGGACATGTCCGGTGCACACCGGACAGTCCGGTGAATTATAGCGCGCCGGCCTCCGCGAATTCCCGAGGGCGAAGGGTTGAAGTCGAAGTCCTCTGGCGAAGGGTAGAAAACGAAGTCTACGGGCGCACCGGACACTGTCCGGTGCACACCGGACAGTCCGGTGCCTCCAGCCAGAGGTGCCCTCGGTTGCCTTATTGCTCCTTTGTTGAATCCAACACTTGGTCTTTTTATTGGCTAGATGTGAACCTTTTGCACCTGTATAACTTATACACTAGAGCAAACTAGTCAGTCCAATATTTGTGTTGGGCAATTCAACCACCAAAATTATTTAGGAACTAGGTGTAAGCCTAATTCCCTTTCAATCTCCCCCTTTTTGGTGATTGATGCCAACACAAACCAAAGCAAATATAGAAGTGCATAATTGAACTAGTTTACATAATGTAAGTGAAAAGGTTACTTGGAATTGAGCCAATATAACTACTTACAGGATATGCAAGGAATGTTTCTTTCTTATATAACATTTTGGACCACGTTTGCACCACATGTTTTGTTTTTGCAAATTCTTTTTGTAAATCCATTTCAAAGATCTTTTGCAAATAGTCAAAGGTACATGAATAAGAGTTTGCAAAGCATTTTCAAGATTTGAAATTGTCTCCCCCTATTTCAAATGCTTTTCCTTTGACTAAACAAAACTCCCCCTAAAAGAGATCCACCTCTTAGTGTTCAAGAGGGTTTTGATATACCATTTTTGAAATACTACTTTCTCCCCCTTTTGAACACAATAGGATACCAAATGATAAAGACTTTTGGAAAGCACTAAGTTTTTGAATTTGGTGGTGGTGGTGCGGTCCTTTTGCTTTGGGCTCATTTCTCCCCCTTTTTGGCATGAATCGCCAAAAACGGAATCATTAGAGCCCTCGAAGTAAGTTCCTCCCCTTTGGTCATAAGTAAATGAGTTAAGATTATACCAAAGACGAGGTCCGGTCCTTTTGCTTTTGAGCTTTTACTCTCTCCCCCAAGGATAGAGTCCTTTTCCTTGATGCTCATTTCTCCCAAGGAATAGAGAGTTGCTCGGAGTGATGGCGAAGCATGAGTTACGGAGTGGAAGCCTTTGTCTTCGCCGAAGACTCCAATTCCCTTTCAATATACCTATGACTTGGTTTGAAATAGTCTTGAAAACACATTAGTCATAGCATATAAAAGAGATAGGATCAAAGGTATTTAAATGAGCTATGTGTGCAAGCTAGCAAAAGAAATTTCTAGAATCAAGAATATTGAGCTCATGCCTAAGTCTGGTAAAAGATTGTTCATCAAGTGGCTTGGTAAAGATATCGGCTAATTGATCTTTAGTATTAATGTAAGAAATCTCGATATCCCCTTTTTGTTGGTGATCCCTAAGAAAATGATACCGAATGGCTATGTGCTTAGTGCGGCTATGCTCGACGGGATTGTCGGCCATTTTGATTGCACTCTCATTATCACATAGCAAAGGGACTTTGGTTAATTTGTAACCGTAGTCTCGCAGGGTTTGCCTCATCCAAAGCAATTGCGCGCAACAATGTCCTGCGGCAATGTACTCGGCTTCGGCGGTGGAAAGAGCGACCGAATTTTGCTTCTTTGAAGCCCAAGACACCAAGGATCTTCCCAAGAACTGGCAAGTCCCTGATGTGCTCTTCCTATTAATTTTGCACCCCGCCCAATCGGCATCCGAATAACCAATCAAATCAAATGTGGATCCCCGAGGGTACCAAAGCCCAAACTTAGGTGTATAAGCCAAATATCTCAAGATTCGTTTTACGGCCGTAAGGTGGGATTCCTTAGGGTCGGATTGGAATCTTGCACACATGCAAACGGAAAGCATAATGTCCGGTCGAGATGCACATAAATAAAGCAATGAACCAATCATCGACCGGTATACCTTTTGATCCACGGACTTACCTCCCGTGTCGAGGTCGAGATGCCCATTAGTTCCCATGGGTGTCTTGATGGGTTTGGCATCCTTCATCCCAAACTTAGCAAGAATGTCTTGAGTGTACTTCGTTTGGCTAATGAAGGTGCCCTCTTGGAGTTGCTTGACTTGGAATCCTAGAAAATACTTCAACTCCCCCATCATCGACATCTCGAATTTCTGTGTCATGATCCTACTAAACTCTTCACATGTAGACTCGTTAGTAGACCCAAATATAATATCATCAACATAAATTTGGCATACAAACAAGTCATTTTCAAGAGTTTTAGTAAAGAGTGTAGGATCGGCCTTGCCGACTTTGAAGCCATTAGCAATAAGGAAATCTCTAAGGCATTCATACCATGCTCTTGGGGCTTGCTTGAGCCCATAAAGCGCCTTAGAGAGCCTATAGACATGATTAGGATACTCACTGTCTTCAAAGCCGGGAGGTTGCTCAACATAGACCTCTTCCTTGATTGGTCCGTTGAGGAAAGCACTTTTCACGTCCATTTGATAGAGCTTAAAGCCATGGTAAGTAGCATAGGCTAATAATATGCGAATTGACTCAAGCCTAGCTACGGGTGCATAGGTTTCACCAAAATCCAAACCTTCGACTTGTGAATACCCTTTGGCCACGAGTCGAGCTTTGTTCCTTGTCACCACACCATGCTCATCTTGCTTGTTGCGGAAGACCCATTTGGTTCCTACAACATTTTGGTTAGGACGTGGAACTAAATGCCATACCTCGTTCCTCGTGAAATTGTTGAGCTCCTCTTGCATTGCCACCACCCAATCCGAATCTTGGAGAGCTTCCTCTACCCTGTGTGGCTCAATAGAGGAAACAAAAGAGTAATGTTCACAAAAGTGAGCAACCCGAGATCGAGTAGTTACCCCCTTATGAATGTCGCCGAGGATGGTGTCGACGGGGTGATCTCGTTGGATTGCTTGGTGGACTCTTGGGTGTGGCGGTCTTGGTTCTTCCTCATCCTCCTTTTCTTGATCATTTGTATCTCCCCCTTGATCATTGCTATCATCTTGAGGTGGCTCGTCTTCTTGATTTTGCTCTTCATCATTTTGAGCCTCATCCGCATTTTGAGTTGGTGGAGATGCTTGCATGGAGGAGGATGGTTGATCTTGTGTACTTGGAGGCTCTTCGGATTCCTTAGGACACACATCCCCGATGGACATGTTCCTTAGCGCGATGCATGGAGCCTGTTCTTCACCTATCTCATCAAGATCAACTTGCTCTACTTGAGAGCCGTTAGTTTCATCAAACACAACGTCACAAGAGACTTCAATTAGTCCAGTGAACTTGTTAAAGACCCTATATGCCCTTGTGTTTGAGTCATAACCAAGTAAAAAACCTTCTACAGTTTTAGGAGCAAATTTAGATTTTCTTCCTCTTTTAATAAGAATGAAGCATTTGCTACCAAAAACTCTAAAATATGAAATGTTGGGCTTTTTACCGGTTAGGAGTTCATATGATGTCTTCTTGAGGATTCGGTGAAGATATAATCGGTTGATGGCGTAGCAGGCGGTGTTGACCGCCTCGGCCCAAAACCGGTCCGGTGTCTTGTACTCATCAAGCATTGTTCTTGCCATGTCCAATAGAGTTCGATTCTTCCTCTCCACTACACCGTTTTGTTGTGGCGTGTAGGGAGAAGAGAACTCATGCTTGATGCCCTCCTCCTCAAGGAAGCTTTCAATTTGAGAGTTCTTGAACTCCGTCCCGTTGTCGCTTCTTATTTTCTTGATCCTTAAGCCGAACTCATTTTGAGCTCGTCTCAAGAATCCCTTTAAGGTCTCTTGGGTTTGAGATTTTTCCTGTAAAAAGAATACCCAAGTGAAGCGAGAATAATCATCCACAATAACTAGACAGTACTTACTCCCGCCGATGCTTATGTAAGCGATCGGGCCGAATAGATCCATGTGTAGGAGCTCCAGTGGCCTGTCAGTCGTCATTATGTTCTTGTGTGGATGATGAGTGCCAACTTGCTTCCCTGCTTGGCATGCGCTACAAATCCTATCTTTCTCAAAATGAACATTGGTTAGTCCTAAAATGTGCTCTCCCTTTAGAAGCTTATGAAGATTCTTCATCCCAACATGGGCTAGTCGGCGGTGCCAGAGCCAACCCATGTTAGTCTTAGCAATTAAACATGTGTCGAGCTCAGCTCTATCAAAATCTACTAAGTATAGCTGACCCTCTAACACACCCTTAAATGCTATTGAATCATCACTTCTTCTAAAGACAGTGACACCTATATCAGTAAAAAGACAGTTGTAGCCCATTTGACATAATTGGGAAACAGAAAGCAAGTTGTAATCTAATGAATCAACAAGAAAAACATTGGAAATGGAATGGTCAGGTGAAATAGCAATTTTACCCAAACCTTTGACCAACCCTTGATTTCCATCCCCGAATGTGATAGCTCGTTGGGGATCTTTGTTTTTCTCATATGAGGAGAACATCCTTTTCTCCCCGGTCATGTGGTTTGTGCACCCGCTGTCGAGTATCCAACTTGAGCCCCCGGATGCATAAACCTACAAAACAAATTTAGTTCTTGACTTTAGGTACCCAAACTGTTTTGGGTCCTTTGGCATTAGATACAAGAACTTTGGGTACCCAAACACAAGCCTTGGAGCCCTTGTGTTTGCCCCCAACAAACTTGGCAACGACCTTGCCGGATTTGTTAGTCAAAACATATGATGCATCAAAAGTCTTAAATGAAATGCTATGTTTATTTGATGCATTAGGAATTTTCTTCTTAGGCAACTTGGCACGGGTTGGTTGCCTAGAACTAGATGTCTCACCCTTATACATGAAAGCATGATTGGGGCCAGAGTGAGACTTCCTAGAGTGAATTCTCCTAATTTTGCTCTCGGGATAACCGGCAGGGTACAAAATGTAACCCTCATTATCCTGAGGCATGGGAGCCTTGCCCTTAACAAAGTTAGACAAATTTTTAGGTGGGGCATTAAGTTTGACATTGTCTCCCCTTTGGAAGCCAATGCCATCCTTGATGCCAGGGCGTCTCCCATTATAGAGCATGCTTCTAGCCAATTTAAATTTTTCATTTTCTAAGTCATGCTCTCTAATCTTAGCATTTAGTTGAGCTATGTGATCATTTTGTTTTTTAATTAAGGCTAGGTGATCATGGATAGCATCAACATTAATATCTCTACATCTAGTACAAATGGAAATATGCTCAACATTAGATGTAGAGGGTTTGCAAGATTTTAGTTCAACAACCTTAGCGTGCAACATATCATTTTTAGTTCTAAGGTCGGAAATAGTAGCATTGCAAACATCAAAATCCTTAGCCTTAGCAATTAGTTTCTCATTTTCATTTCTAAGGCTAGCAATGGAAACATTTAACTCATCAATTCTAGCAAGCAAATCAACATTATCATTTCTAGGATCAATGCAAACATGAGAATCTACCTTAGTAATTAATTTAGCATTTTCATTTCTAAGGTTGGCAATAGTGTCATGGCACATGCTTAGCTCACTAGATAATTTGTTACATTTTTCTACTTCTAGAGCATAAGCATTTTTAACCTTAACATGTTTCTTATTCTCCTTGATTAGGAAGTCCTCTTGGGAGTCCAAGAGATCATCCTTTTCATGGATGGCACTAATTAGTTCATTTAATTTTTCCTTTTGTTCCATGTTAAGGTTAGCAAAAAGAATGCGCAAGTTATCCTCCTCATTTTTATCATCATCCTCATCACTAGATGTTTCATATTTAGTGGAGGACCTTGATTTTACCTTCTTTTTGCCGTCCTTGGCCATGAGACACTTGTGGCCGACGTTGGGGAAAAGAAGGCCTTTGGTGACGGCGATGTTGGCGGCGTCCTCGTCGTCGGAGGAGTCGCTTGAGCTTTCGTCGGAGTCCCACTCCCGACAAACATGGGCATCGCCGCCCTTCTTCTTGTAATACTTCTTCTTCTCCTTTCTTCTTCCCTTCTTGTCGTCGCCCCTGTCACTGTCACTAGACATAGGACATTTTGCAATAAAGTGACCGGGCTTACCACACTTGTAGCAAACCTTCTTGGAACGGGGTTTGTAGTCCTTCCCCTTCCGTTGCTTGAGAATTTGCCGAAAGCTTTTGATGATTAGGGCCATCTCCTCGTTGTCAAGCTTGGAGGCGTCAATTGGTTGTCTACTTGGTGTAGACTCCTCCTTCTTCTCCTCCGTTGCCTTGAAGGCCACCGGTTGCGCCTCGGAGGTGGAAGGCTCGTCAAGCTCGTTGATCTTCTTGGAGCCCTTAATCATGCATTCAAAACTCACAAAATTCCCGATAACTTCCTCGGGGGTCATTAGTGGATATCTAGGATTCCCACGAATTAATTGTACTTGAGTGGGGTTAAGGAAAATAAGAGCTCTTAGAATAACCTTAACCACTTCGTGGTCATCCCATTTTGTGCTCCCGAGGTTGCGCACTTGGTTCACCAAGGTCTTGAGCCGGTTGTACATGTCTTGTGGCTCCTCCCCTTGGCGAAGACGGAAGCGACCGAGCTCCCCCTCGATCGTTTCCCGCTTGGTGATCTTGGTGAGTTCATCACCCTCGTGCGCCGTCTTGAGTAGGTCCCAAATCTCCTTGGCGTTCTTCAATCCTTGTACTTTGTTGTATTCCTCCTTGCTTAGGGAGGCAAGGAGGATGGTTGCGGCTTGGGAGTTGAAGTGCTCGATTTGGGCCACTTCGTCCGTGTCATAGTCCTCATCCCCTATTGATGGTACCTGTACACCATACTCAACAACATCCCATATTCTTTTGTGGAGAGAGGTTAGATGAAATCGCATCAAATTACTCCACATAGCATAATCTTCACCATTAAAAGTTGGTGGTTTGCCTAATGGGACGGAAAGTAAAGGTGTATGTTTAGGAATGCGAGGGTAGCGTAGGGGGATCTTACTATACTTCTTGCGCTCTTGGCGCTTAGAAGTGACGGAGGGCGCATCGGAGTCGGAGGTAGAAGTTGATGAAGTGTCGGTCTCGTAGTAGACCACCTTCCTCATCCTCTTGTGCTTATCGCCTTTCCGATGCGGCTTGTGGGAAGAAGATTTTTCCTTCTTCTCTTTGTGGTGAGAAGAAGATTTCTTCTCCTTCCCTTTGTTGGAGGAGCTCTTCTTCTTCTCCCTCCTTTTGGTGCGGGACTCTTCCGATGAAGTGCTCCCGTAGCTTGTAGTGGGCTTTTCGCCGGTCTCCATCTCCTTCTTGGCGTGATCTCCCGACATCACTTCGAGCGGTTAGGCTCTAATGAAGCACCGGGCTTTGATACCAATTGATAGTCGCCTAGAGGGGGGGGTGAATAGGGCGAAACTGAAATTTACAAAAATAATCACAACTACAAGCCGGGTTAGCGTTAGAATTATAAACGAGTCCGCGAGAGAGGGCGCAAAACAAATCGCAAGCAAATAAGGAGAGTGACACGCGGATTTGTTTTACCGAGGTTCGGTTCTCGCAAACCTACTCCCCGTTGAGGAGGCCACAAAGGCCGGGTCTCTTTCAACCCTTCCCTCTCTCAAACGGTCCCTCGGACCGAGTGAGCTTTCCTTCTTCTCAATCAACCGGGAACAAAACTTCCCCGCAAGGGCCACCACACAATCGGTGCCTCTTGCCTCGGTTACAATCGAGTGTTGATCACAAGAGCACAAGAGAAAGAAAGAATGCGATCCAAGCGCAAGAGCTCAAAAGAACACGGCAAATCTCTCTCGCTAGTCACTAAAGGCTTGAGTGGAATTGGAGAGGATTTGATCTCTTTGTATGTGTCTAGAATTGAATGCCTAGCTCTTGTAAGTGGTTAGAAGTTGGAAAACTTGGATGCCATGAATGGTGGGGTGGTTGGGGTATTTATAGCCCCAACCACCAAATGTGGCCGTTGCTGGGAGCTCTCTGTTCGATGGCGCACCGGACAGTCCGGTGCACACCGGACAGTCCGGTGCCCCCTGCCACGTCATCGTTGCCGTTGGATTCTGACCGTTGGAGCTCTGACATGTGGCCCCGCCTGGATGTCCGGTGTACACCGGACATGAACTGTTCATTGTCCGGTGCATCGGTATGGGCGCGCCTGCCGACTGCGCGCGCAGAGCGCGCATTAAATGCGCTTGCAGGTGACCGTTGGCGCGGAAGTAGCCGTTGCTCCGTGGTTCACCGGACAGTCCGGTGCACACCGGACAGTCCGGTGAATTTTAGCGGAGCGGCTGCCGCGCGAACCCGAGGCTGGCGAGTTCCGGAGGCCGCGGATCGTTGGCGCACCGGACATGTCCGGTGCACACCGGACAGTCCGGTGAATTATAGCGCGCCGGCCTCCGCGAATTCCCGAGGGCGAAGGGTTGAAGTCGAAGTCCTCTGGCGAAGGGTAGAAAACGAAGTCTACGGGCGCACCGGACACTGTCCGGTGCACACCGGACAGTCCGGTGCCTCCAGCCAGAGGTGCCCTCGGTTGCCTTATTGCTCCTTTGTTGAATCCAACACTTGGTCTTTTTATTGGCTAGATGTGAACCTTTTGCACATGTATAACTTATACACTAGAGCAAACTAGTCAGTCCAATATTTGTGTTGGGCAATTCAACCACCAAAATTATTTAGGAACTAGGTGTAAGCCTAATTCCCTTTCACCCGGCTTGTAGTGTGTTTAAAGTTATAAATTTCAGTTTCCGCCTATCTGAGAGCACCTAGAGGGGGGGTGAATAGGTGATCCTGTAAAACTTCAAAACTTAAGCCACAAAAACTTGTTAAGGGTTAGCACAAGTATGGCCAAGTGGCTAGAGAGGAGTCAAAACACAATAACCACAAGAAATCAATCACAGAGATGACACGGTGGTTATCCCGTGGTTCGGCCAAGTACAAAAACTTGCCTACTCCACGTTGTGGCGTCCCAACGGACGAGAGTTGCACTCAACTCCTCTCAAGTGATCCAATGATCAACTTGAATACCACGGTGTTCTTGCTTTTCTTTTCTCAATCCCGTTTGCGAGGAATCTCCACAACTTGGAGCCTCTCGCCCTTACAAAAGATGTTCACAGAGAATCACGGAGCAAGGGAGGGATTAGCAACTCACACACAACACAAAGATCACAGCGAATACGCACACACAAGACCCAGACTTGAGCTCAAAAGACTAGCACACTAGAACGGAGCTCAAATCACTAGAATATCGAACAAGTGTGCAAGATTGATGTGTGAGTGATCAAGAGTGCTCAAGGAATGCTTGGTGTCCTCCTCCATGCGTCTAGGGGTCCCTTTTATAGCCCCAAGGCAGCTAGGAGCCGTTGAGAACACATCTGGAAGGCTATCCTTGCCTTCTGTCGTCGGGCGCACCGGACAGTCCGGTGCACACCGGACACTGTCCGGTGCCCGATTCCTTTCCATAAAAAGCTCATCCGACCGTTGCTTTCTGATGCAGATCTGCGCACAGTTGGTGCACCGGACATGTCCGGTGCACACCGGACAGTCCGGTGTATCTTTCCGACCGTTGGCTCGGCCACGTGTCGCGCGCCGATCGCGCGGCCAACCGTTGGCCCGGCCGACCGTTGGCTCACCGGACAGTCCGGTGTATCTTTCCGACCGTTGGCTCGGCCACGTGTCGCGCGCCGATCGCGCGGCCAACCGTTGGCCCGGCCGACCGTTGGCTCACCGGACAGTCCGGTGCACACCGGACCGTCCGGTGAATTTTAGCCGTACGCCGTCAGCAAATTCCCGAGAGCGAGCTCTTCGGCCGAGGGAGCCTGGTGCACCGGACACTGTCCGGTGCACCACCGGACAGTCCGGTGCCCCAGACCGAAACAGCCCCTTGGCTGTACACAGCCAAGTCTTCTCTTATCTTCTTCTATCTGTTTCTAACACTTAGACAAATATATTAGTACACAAAACCAATGTACTAAGACTTAGAAACATACCTTTGTTGTAGATTTGCACTTTGTTCATTCATGGGCATTGGTTCACATCTAAGCACTTGTGTTGACACTTAATCACCAAAATACTTAGAAATGGGCCAAGGGCACATTTCCCTTTCAATCTCCCCCTTTTTGGTGATTTATGCCAACACAACATAAAGTAGATAGAACAAGTGCAAAATCACTTCAAATAAAAACTCAAATTGGTTTTGATTCAATTTTGGCATATATGGATCATCCTTTGCCACCACTTGGTTTGTTTTTGCAAATCAAACTCAAATCTCTATTTCTATGTCAAACACACATGTTGAGGCATAAAGAGAGTCATTCCAAAAGAGATTGATCAAGGATTTCAAAAACTCCCCCTATTTCCCATAATCACCACTTCTCCCCACAAGAAGTCAACTTTTGACAATAGAGACAATAAGAGACAATAAAAGCTTTTGACAAAACAAAAACTCACAAAAAACTCTATTCTACTATTTTCAAAATCTCTCAAGTGGTAGCTGATCCATTTATTACTTTGGCCTTTATTTTCTCCCCCTTTGGCATCAAGCACCAAAACGGGATTAATCTTGGCCTCTTAACCCCATTGCCTCACCAAAGTCTTCAATTAAGAGCATATGGCAATAAGATTTCATGAGATGAACTTGGAATTAGTTACCCTCTCATCGGAGTGCAGTGGAAGTCTTTCATGGTCCAAGTCCACCTTTTCCCTTTCAATCCTCCTTCGAGACTAAATTATCAAACTCAAGCACATGGTTAGTCTCAAAGGGTCAAGTTGTAACACATCTCCCCCTAAACATGTGCATCACTTTGCAACGGACTTGTGAGGTCCAGGGAGTGTTTGTACAACTTGAGCACCATAATAAGCAACAAAATGCAAAAAGGAACATGATCAAAAGCATAAGTATATGTATGCTACAATTCAATCCAGGTTCCGCGAATCTATGACATTTAGCTCACTACGCAACCTGCAAAAGGTCTTCTCATCTAGAGGCTTAGTGAAGATATCGGCTAGCTGGTTCTCGGTGCTAACATGAAACACTTCGATATCTCCCTTTTGCTGGTGGTCTCTCAAAAAGTGATGCCGGATGTCTATGTGCTTTGTGCGGCTGTGCTCAACAGGATTCTCCGCCATGCGGATAGCACTCTCATTGTCACATAGGAGTGGGACTTTGCTCAGATTGTAGCCAAAGTCCTGGAGGGTTTGCCTCATCCAAAGTAGTTGCGCGCAACACTGACCTGCGGCAACGTACTCGGCCTCAGCGGTGGATAGGGCAACGGATGTTTGTTTCTTAGAGTTCCATGACACCAGGGACCTTCCTAAGAATTGGCACGTCCCCGATGTACTCTTCCTATCAACCTTACATCCAGCATAGTCGGAGTCTGAGTATCCAACTAAGTCAAAGGTAGACCCCTTTGGATACCAGAGCCCGAAGCAAGGCGTAGCCACCAAATATCTAAGAATTCGCTTCACCGCCACTAAGTGACACTCCTTAGGATCGGATTGAAATCTAGCACACATGCATACGCTAAGCATAATATCCGGTCTACTAGCACATAAGTAAAGCAAAGAACCTATCATTGACCGGTATGCTTTTTGATCAACGAACTTACCTCCTTTGTTGAGGTCGGTGTGTCCGTCGGTCCCCATCGGAGTCTTTGCGGGCTTGGCATCCTTCATCCCAAACCGCTTTAGCAGATCTTGCGTGTACTTCGTTTGGGAGAGGAAGGTGCCGTCCTTGAGTTGCTTCACTTGGAACCCAAGGAAGTAGTTCAACTCGCCCATCATCGACATCTCGAATTTCTGCGTCATCACCCTGCTAAACTCTTCACAAGACTTTTGGTTAGTAGAACCAAATATTATGTCATCGACATAAATTTGGCACACAAACAAATCACCATCACATGTCTTAGTAAAAAGAGTTGGATCGGCCTTCCCAACCTTGAAAGCATTAGCAAGTAAAAAGTCTCTAAGGCATTCATACCATGCTCTTGGGGCTTGCTTAAGTCCATAGAGCGCCTTAGAGAGCTTACACACATGGTCGGGGTACCGTTCATCCTCGAAGCCAGGGGGTTGCTCCACGTACACTTCCTCCTTGATTGGCCCGTTGAGGAAAGCGCTCTTCACATCCATTTGGTACAACCTGAAAGAATGGTGAGCGGCATATGCTAGCAAGATACGAATGGACTCTAGCCTAGCCACAGGAGCGAAAGTCTCCTCAAAGTCCAAACCTGCGACTTGGGCATAACCTTTTGCCACAAGTCGAGCCTTGTTCCTCGTCACCACCCCGTGCTCGTCCTGTTTGTTGCGGAACACCCACTTGGTTCCCACAACATTTTGCTTCGGACGAGGCACCAGTGTCCAAACTTCATTGCGTTTGAAGTTGTTGAGCTCCTCCTGCATGGCCAATACCCAATCCGGATCTAGCAAGGCCTCCTCTACCCTGAAAGGCTCAATAGAAGAGACAAAGGAGTAATGCTCACAAAAATTAACTAATCGAGATCGAGTAGTTACTCCCTTGCTAATGTCACCCAGAATTTGATCGACGGGATGATCCCTTTGAATCATCGCTCGAACTTGGGTTGGAGGTGCCGGTTGCGCTTCTTCCTCCATCACTTGATCATCTTGTGCTCCCCCTTGATCAAGCGCCTCCACTTGAGGTACCTGTTCGTCATCTTCGGTTGGGGGATGCACCATAGTTGAGGAAGAAGGTTGATCTCGTTCATCTTGTTCCTGTGGCCGTACTTCTCCAATCGCCATGGTCCGTATAGCGGCCGTCGGAACATCTTCTTCATCTACATCATCACAATCAACAACTTGCTCTCTTGGAGAGCCATTAGTCTCATCAAATACAACGTCGCTAGAGACTTCAACCAAACCCGATGATTTGTTGAAGACTCTATACGCCTTTGTATTTGAGTCATAACCTAACAAAAACCCTTCTACAGCTTTGGGAGCAAACTTAGAATTTCTACCTTTCTTCACTAGAATGTAGCACTTGCTCCCAAATACACGAAAGTAAGATACATTGGGTTTGTTACCGGTTAGAAGCTCATACAAAGTCTTCTTGAGGAGGCGATGAAGGTAGACCCTGTTGATGGCGTGGCAAGCAGTGTTAACGGCTTCCGTCCAAAAGCACTCGGGGGTCTTGAACTCTCCTAGCATCGTCCTCGCCATATCGATGAGCGTCCTGTTCTTCCTCTCTACCACACCATTTTGCTGTGGTGTGTAGGGAGCGGAGAACTCGTGCTTGATCCCTTCCTCCTCAAGGAACTCCTCCACTTGAAGGTTCTTGAACTCGGATCCGTTGTCGCTCCTTATCTTCTTCACCTTGAGCTCAAACTCATTTTGAGCTCTCCTGAGGAAGCGTTTGAGAGTCCCTTGGGTTTCGGACTTTTCCTGCAAAAAGAACACCCAAGTGAAGCGGGAAAAGTCATCAACAATAACTAAACCATACTTACTTCCTCCTATGCTCAGATAGGCGACGGGTCCAAAAAGGTCCATATGCAACATCTCCAAGGGTCTTGATGTCGTCATCACATTTTTGGTGTGATGAGAGCCTCCCACCTGTTTCCCTGCTTGACAAGCTGCACAAGGTCTATCTTTTTCGAATTGAACATTAGTTAGACCTATCACGTGTTCTCCTTTTAGAAGCTTGTGAAGGTTCTTCATCCCCACATGTGCTAAGCGGCGATGCCACAGCCAGCCCATGCTAGTCTTAGCTATTAAGCATGCATCTAGACCGGCCTCTTCTTTTGCGAAATCTACTAAATAAAGTTTGCCGTCTAATACACCCTTAAAAGCTAGTGAACCATCACTTCTTCTAAAGACAGACACATCTACATTTGTAAATAGACAGTTATATCCCATATTGCATAATTGACTCACAGATAGCAGATTATATCCAAGAGACTCAACTAAAAACACATTAGATATGGAGTGCTCATTAGAAATTGCAATTTTACCTAAACCTTTTACCTTGCCTTGATTCCCATCACCGAATATAATTGAATCTTGGGAATCTTTATTCTTGACGTAGGAGGTGAACATCTTCTTCTCCCCCGTCATATGGTTTGTGCATCCGCTGTCGATAATCCAGCTTGAACCCCCGGATGCATAAACCTGCAAGGCAAATTTAGGCTTGGGACTTAGGTACCCAACTCTTGTTGGGTCCTACAAGGTTAGTCACAATTTCCTTAGGGACCCAAATGCAAGTTTTATCACCTTTGCATTTTGCCCCTAACTTCCTAGCAATTACTTTTCTATCCTTTCTACAAATTGCAAATGAAGCATTCAAAGCACAATAAATTGTAGAGGGTTCATTCACTACTTTTCTATGACCATTTGCAACATTTCTTTTAGGAACAACATTTCTCCTAGTAACATTTCTATCATACACATAAGAAGAACTAGGAGCAAACATGGCATGAGAATCATAAACATATGAATCAAAAGCATCATTTCTTTTAAAAGCATTTCTAGAGTATCTCCTATCATAGTACATGAAAGCATGATTCTTCTTAACACTATTAGCCATAGGAGCCTTCCCTTTCTCCTTGGTGGAGATAGGAGTCTTATGGCTTGTTAAGTTCTTGGCTTCTCTCTTGAAGCCAAGACCATCCTTAATTGAGGGGTGTCTACCCACTGTGTAGGCATCCCTTGCAAATTTTATTTTATCAACTTCACTCTTGCTAGTCTTAAGTTGAGCATTAAGACTAGCCACTTCATCATTTAGTTTTGAAATTGAAACTAAGTGTTCACTACAAGCATTAACATCAATATCCCTACACCTAGTGCAAATTTCAACATATTTAACACAAGAGTTGGATTTATTTGCTTCTACTAGTTTAGCATTTAAATCATCGTTTATGCTCTTTAAGTTAGAAATAGAATCATGGCATGTTGACACTTCACAGGCAAGTATTTCATTCCTCTTAATTTCTAATGCAAGAGATTTTTGAGCCTCTACAAACTTATCATGTTCTTCATACAACAAGTCCTCTTGCTTTTCTAAAAGTATATTCTTTTCATTCAAGGCATCAATTAATTCATTAATTTTGTCTATCTTAGATCTATCTAAGCCCTTGAATAAACTGGAGTAATCAATTTCATCCTCACTAGATTCATCATCACTAGAAGACTCATAAGTATTAGCATTACGAGTGATTACCTTCTTTTCCCTTGCCATGAGGCAAGTGTGATGCTCATTGGGGAAGAGGGTTGATTTGTTGAAGGCGGTGGCGGCGAGTCCTTCATTGTCGGAGTCGGAAGAGGAGCAATCCGAGTCCCACTCCTTGCCTAGATGCGCCTCGCCCTTTGCCTTCTTGTAATGCTTCTTCTTTTCCCTCTTGTTTCCCTTTTCCTGATCACTATCATTATCGGGGCAGTTAGCGATAAAATGACCGATCTTACCGCACTTGAAGCATGAGCGCTTTCCCTTCGTCTTGGTCTTGCTTGGCTGCCCCTTGTGACCCTTTAGCACCGTCTTGAAGCGTTTGATGATGAGAGCCATCTCTTCATCATTAAGTCCGACCGCCTCAATTTGTGCCACCTTGCTAGGTAGCGCCTCCTTACTTCTTGATGCTTTGAGAGCAAAAGGTTGTGGTTCGTTGATCGGTCCATTCAAGGCGTCGTCCACGTATCTTGCCTCCTTGATCATCATTCGCCCGCTGACGAATTTTCCTAAGACTTCTTCGGGCGACATTTTGGTGTACCTGGGATTCTCACGAATATTATTCACCAAATGAGGATCAAGAACGGTAAAGGACCTTAGCATTAGTCGGACGACGTCGTGGTCCGTCCATCGCGTGCTTCCGTAGCTCCTTATTTTGTTGATAAGGGTCTTGAGCCGGTTGTATGTTTGAGTTGGCTCCTCGCCCCTTATCATCGCGAACCGTCCAAGCTCGCCCTCCACCAACTCCATTTTGGTGAGCAAGGTAGCGTCATTTCCCTCATGAGAGATCTTGAGGGTATCCCAGATTTGCTTGGCGTTATCCAAGCCACTCACTTTGTTATATTCATCCCTGCACAATGAAGCTAGAAGAACAGTAGTAGCTTGTGCATTCTTATGGATTTTCTCATTAATGAATATAGGACTATCTGAACTATTAAAGTGCATTCCACTATCTACAATCTCCCATATACTAGGATGGAGAGAAAATAGGTGACTACGCATTTTGTGGCTCCAAAATCCGTAGTCCTCCCCATCAAAGTGTGGGGGCTTGCCGAGTGGAATGGAAAGCAAATGTGAATTTGAGCTTTGCGGAATACGAGAGTAGTCAAAGGAAAAGTTAGAATTAACCGGTTTCCTTTGCTCGTAGTCGTTGTGGTCGTCGTCCTTTTGGGAAGAAGTAGACTCATCACTGTCGTCGTAGTAGACGATCTCCTTGATGCGCCTCGTCTTCTTCTTCTTCCCTTCCTTTCGTCTATGACCCGAGCCGGAGTCGGTAGGCTTGTCATCTTTGAGCTCATTGACGAAGGACTCCTTCTCCTTATCGTTGATCACGATTCCCTTCCCCTTAGGATCCATCTCTTCGGGCGGCTAGTCCCTTTCTTGAAGAGAACGGCTTTGATACCAATTGAGAGCACCTAGAGGGGGGGTGAATAGGTGATCCTGTAAAACTTCAAAACTTAAGCCACAAAAACTTGTTAAGGGTTAGCACAAGTATGGCCAAGTGGCTAGAGAGGAGTCAAAACACAATAACCACAAGAAATCAATCACAGAGATGACACGGTGGTTATCCCGTGGTTCGGCCAAGTACAAAAACTTGCCTACTCCACGTTGTGGCGTCCCAACGGACGAGAGTTGCACTCAACTCCTCTCAAGTGATCCAATGATCAACTTGAATACCACGGTGTTCTTGCTTTTCTTTTCTCAATCCCGTTTGCGAGGAATCTCCACAACTTGGAGCCTCTCGCCCTTACAAAAGATGTTCACAGAGAATCACGGAGCAAGGGAGGGATTAGCAACTCACACACAACACAAAGATCACAACGAATACGCACACACAAGACCCAGACTTGAGCTCAAAAGACTAGCACACTAGAACGGAGCTCAAATCACTAGAATATCGAACAAGTGTGCAAGATTGATGTGTGAGTGATCAAGAGTGCTCAAGGAATGCTTGGTGTCCTCCTCCATGCGCCTAGGGGTCCCTTTTATAGCCCCAAGGCAGCTAGGAGCCGTTGAGAACACATCTGGAAGGCTATCCTTGCCTTCTGTCGTCGGGCGCACCGGACAGTCCGGTGCACACCGGACACTGTCCGGTGCCCGATTCCTTTCCATAAAAAGCTCATCCGACCGTTGCTTTCTGATGCAGATCTGCGCACAGTTGGCGCACCGGACATGTCCGGTGCACACCGGACAGTCCGGTGTATCTTTCCGACCGTTGGCTCGGCCACGTGTCGCGCGCCGATCGCGCGGCCAACCGTTGGCCCGGCCGACCGTTGGCTCACCGGACAGTCCGGTGTATCTTTCCGACCGTTGGCTCGGCCACGTGTGGCGCGCCGATCGCGCGGCCAACCGTTGGCCCGGCCGACCGTTGGCTCACCGGACAGTCCGGTGCACACCGGACCGTCCGGTGAATTTTAGCCGTACGCCGTCAGCAAATTCCCGAGAGCGAGCTCTTCGGCCGAGGGAGCCTGGCGCACCGGACACTGTCCGGTGCACCACCGGACAGTCCGGTGCCCCAGACCGAAACAGCCCCTTGGCTGTACACAGCCAAGTCTTCTCTTATCTTCTTCTATCTGTTTCTAACACTTAGACAAATATATTAGTACACAAAACCAATGTACTAAGACTTAGAAACATACCTTTGTTGTAGATTTGCACTTTGTTCATTCATGGGCATTGGTTCACATCTAAGCACTTGTGTTGACACTTAATCACCAAAATACTTAGAAATGGGCCAAGGGCACATTTCCCTTTCACTATCCACCCCATCTAGGCAACTTTCAAATATCCCGCGTGCCCCTCGGCCTACGGCGCACTCATGGCCTATCGGACTAGGTCTGAGTGTGCGGACCTTTAGCTAGGCACTAGACGACAGACCGCGTCGAACCCTAGGCTACGAAGGCCAGGGTGGGCATAGTCAAAATGATGGCGCTTGGGACCATCGCAGCCCCAAGCCATCCTCCGCGGTAAATACGAGACAGCTAGGCAGCCCCAGGCTCCATGAGTACGCATGGCTTCACCCTAGGTAGAACGCTAGTTTTACCCTTGCCTTACAGCTCCATCCCAAGGAAGACACCGCTGGTCGACCTCTCTTCTGGCCTATAAAAGGGAGGGGTTGGGAGAGTTCTTTTGGACGCTTCATAAGACAACCGGGCGACTCTGGACGCCTTCAGACGAAGCACCCACAAGGACGAACAGGAGGAGTGTCGACGAGGGCCAGAATGTCGGAGCCCTGCCGCCGAGCCAAGACTTAACTAGGACTCCACCTTGTAGCTTCTAAGCTCCACTTCCACCCAAAAAAAGAGACTTGGGAGCGTCTCCTCCATCTCTCGCCCGCTTGTAACCCCTACTACGGGTTTTGATCATTAATGAGCTCGGTAGTGCAAGCCACCGGTGACTGGAAGTAGGGAGGTTCTGCCCGAACTAGTATAAATCTTGTGCCTACCACGCACACCCTCCCGAAACGCGCAGAATAAATTTATTTGTCGGAACGAGATTCGAAACACCGACACACGTCGATCTCTGGCCTCCGTAGCCTGGGTCTCGACGCGGCTCGTCGTGTTGCAGGCCCTACAGATGGCCAGTGCGCTCAATCCTAGGGTTGATAGGTTGAGTGGACCGGAACACTAGGACTCGTAGGTCATAAGTGAAAGGTGGATCGACTTGTAAATCGGTGTCCGACACAGTAAACGTGACTAGTCACTTACGACGGGTCAGGAGCAGAATCCACTCGAGTGGCTTCCTCTTTCGCCCAACCCACTTTAGACTCGTGCCTTGGGACTATCCGAAACTGATCTTTTCGTGGTCCTTTTAGGGCTTGTTCGTTTTGGAGTGGATCCCCTCAGTCCACTCCAAAACGAACAAGCCCTTACTGGGCTAGTGGGCCCTACACACGCGGCGGGATCTTCTCAAATCCCCGGACGGTGTGCGAGAAGTACTTCTCCATCAACCGAGCCCTGCATCGACAGACAGACACCATTGTTTTTTACCTCCTCCTCCTCCTGACAGCGCGTTAACCGAACCTGGCGCGGAACACCTCGCTCGTTCACGCGCCGTCCATATCGTCTTCCACCGAACCCCACGAGAAAATCCTGAGAGCGATCGCTCCAGCTCGCGCTAATCCTCTTCCCCGGCTCTGTCGTAACGCCTGACAAACAAAATAGACAGAGGAGCACCAGCCACGTCACGCACGCGCGTACACTGCACATACGTACGTACGGAGCGTGTGGTCCAGCCTGCGCTGTGCTGTGCTGTGCTGTACGTACATCGTATGCCTAAGTAAAGTGACGTGTCGATGTCGTGCGCCCGAGTGTGCTGGTCCAACCTTACCTGCGTGTGGCCGAGCATGTGGCGCAGGTACCGTGTGCGTATACCGTACGGGGAAAAGATACTGACGGTGGGGGTTTGCTCTCTCCCTGATCCGAGCCTACGTAGCGCGGCTCGCGGGACCGGCGGGCCCACGCGGCAGCGAGCGACAGAGACGAGACCGGCTACCTCATCCACCCCCACCAGGTGCACTGCACTGCACACCTCGCTCGCCGCCGGTCGGTCGTCTCCTTCTCTCTCTCTCTCCGTCCGACTATACAATACAATTCCACTGCGTGGCAGGGTCCAGCTCCTTATCCTGTCCCCCTCGCCCCTTTCCCTTCCCCGCCCGTCTCCTCCCCCTCCCTGCCTCTCCGCCCACCCACCCACTGACCCACCCACCCATCTCGCTCGCGCGCGCCGGGATTTCTCGCCTTCGCTCAATCGCTCCGCGGCTCTCCTCCTGCGCGCCGGCCGGTCGATCCGGGCGCCGGGGCCCGAGGTGCGCCGCGGCGGAGGCTCTGCCGGGCCGGATTCGCTGATCGGTCGGTTGGTAGGTTCGGTTGTTAGGTAGGTAGGTAGGTTGGTTGGTCGCGGGCATGTCCACGGCGGTGGCGCGGCCGGCGCACGGCGGCTTCCGGCAGTCGGGGAGCGGGAAGCCGGATCCGGAGGACGCGGACAGGATGAGGGACGCCAACGGGTACTTGGTCCAAGAACGTGAGAAGGAAGAGGAAGAGCGTGGCGGTGAGGCGGCGGCGGCGGGGAGGGAGGAAGAGGCGCTGTCGGAGGCCTCGTCGATCGGCGCGGCGTCGTCCGACAGCTCCTCCATCGGCGAGAACTCCGCGTCCGACAAGGAGGGCAGCGACGGGGAGGAGGAGGAGGTGGAAGGCAAGGCGCAGGGGCTCGGCATGATGGGGCTGGCCACGCTCCAGTCCTTGGACGATGCCCTGCCCACCAAGTAAGCTGCTTGCTTCTCTGCTAATCCCCTTTCTCTTCCTGATCTGATCTACCGCTAGTATTAGTAACTGCTGCTACTGCTTGGTGTTGTTTCTTCTACTATGCCGCTAGAAATTGCTCCTGCAAAACCGACCGCTGCTGGAGACAACATGTTTTATGGATAAAAATCCGATTTTTTTGCTGCGAAAAATAATGTTCTTGTAGCGAAATTGTAAGAGGCTGGTTTAGATCCGAGTAGAGTAGCTAGCAATGACAAGAGATGTGTACATAGAAAAGAAGAGAAGTGTTTTTTCTTCCCATCCTTAGCAGCAGTCGTGGTTTTGACAGCAGCAATGCATTTCCCTGCTGATCCTCTCTTTCTTGCCCTATAATGAGAATAGTAATAATATATAATCCTTGAACACCGAACTAACCGAGGAACGAATTCGTAGGCGGGGCCTGTCCAACTTCTACGCGGGCAAGTCCAAGTCGTTCACGAGCCTGGCGGAGGCGGCTGCGACGGCGGCCGCCAAGGAGATCGCGAAGCCGGAGAACCCGTTCAACAAGCGGCGGCGCGTGCTGCGGGCGTGGTCGCGGCGGCGGGCGTCGTGCAGCGCGCTGGCCACCGCGTACCTGCCGCCGCTGCTGGCCCCGGACCACGCGGTGGTGGAGGAGGACGACGAGGAGGGCGCGGACGACGAGGACGAGGACGAGGGCCAGCACGGGCGCGGCGGGCTCAGGGGCAGGAGGCCGCCCACGTTCCCGTCCCCGCGGCTGAGCGCGCACGCCACCGCCGGCCAGATGGCGAGGGCCGGGTCGTTTCGGTCCCCGAGGTCCTTCTCCATGACGGACCTCCACAGCGCGGAGTACGAGTAGGCAGCGACAGACAGCAGCCACGATTAGAGCCAGAGCACCTCTGGTCTGTCTCCTTCCTCCTCTAGGCGCCAGAAGAGGTGCTGTTGCTGGTGATGCTGCCACTGCTGTTACATCCATTACTGCTATATGGTCATCAAGATGCATATTATATATATAAGAAGGAATTCCATTGCTTGTGCTTGCCATCGTGCCGGCCTGAATCTGAATGTCGCATGAAACATTTCTCTGTCTGAACAAACCAGCAGCACCAGGATTCAGGTTTCAGGGCTTCGCGCAAAGCCAGTGGCAGCATGCCAGCATGGGATGGATCATGGATGCCGAAAAGAAGAAAGCGAGGAGGAATGGGATGGGTCATGCATGCATGCCGAAAATAATGTTCAGGAGATGCTGGCGATGTTGTGTTTGCGTTGCTCCTCTTGCCTCTGCACCTGCTGCTGGTGACTCGCGGGAGCAGACAAACGGTGGGTGATGATGAGTCCTACGCCGCCGGCCTAATCCCATCGAAGACAACCCTAATCTAAGCATGACATTATCGACAGCGGCAGGGTTCGTGGAGAAGGCAGCGACAAATCCAAGCATACAGCACGAGAAGAAAAAAAAAAGATCTTTTCTCACAAGTAGGGCTGACAATGGGCTATAAATTTTGCACTATAAGATTTAAGTATCGAAGCGGGTTAGGATCAGACTCTATTTATAGTCATTTTTGAACTATAATTTATTTAAGGCTTTGACATTTTACGAAGAACTATTTGGATCACGATCCATTACCACTCCTACTCACAAGGCAGCCGTAGCATAGCAGTGGCCAGTGGGTAGGTCTGGTGGCACAGTCCATGGTTGACTTGTTTGCAATGAAAGGTTGCTTGGTTTGTACAATAACAGATGTTAAAATAGAACAGATAGTCTAGAAATATAAATTGTACTACTAGGAGGAAGAAAAAAAAGCTAGCATCCACGAGCTGCCACGTACTGGACGGTTCACGGAGCAGACGGACTTGTCTGCGCCGTGGCTTTGGGAGGTGTGTGCGCGACGGAACGGGGAGGGAAAGCGAACCCAAATCACGGCCACCGAGGCACCGACCTTCGCGTTAATAAATCCCGGATCCTACGCCGTCTCGTCTCCCCGGACGACCTGCGGCGAGGTGTCGCAGGAGCCGCCGTTTCGTTTTGGTTGGAGGGATTTTTGAGCCGACAGTCTTTGTCAAGTCAACCGCATGGATCATCATCACTAGTCGTAAAGATGATAAACTTATGTTTCATGTTTATATTCAAATAAATAATGATAAATTTAGACATATATACAAAACATATATATTAATTAATTATTGTATGAATATAATAGTAAAACGAATTTTAAATCGGACAGAGGGGGTATTTGACTAATAGTAACTTTTTTGTGTTTATGTATTGTGTTTAGATGGTTGTTTGGGTTGTCCGCATAAGAACGTATAAAATATGGTGTTTGCATTATAGATTATACTGTCTATAAAGTTAAGTTTGAAATATGAATGAGGTAGGGGATAAAATATGATAGCTGATGGAGACATCTTTAGGACCCCT
Organism: Zea mays; assembly: GCF_902167145.1. NCBI lineage: Eukaryota > Viridiplantae > Streptophyta > Magnoliopsida > Poales > Poaceae > Zea > Zea mays. The sequence continues at coordinate 44,214,423 of NC_050099.1, read as the reverse complement.
TTGGCACGACTCTTTGGACGGCTCCAACTCGGACACATCGTGAAACCCTACCAAACAGTAACGGCTTCTCGTCGAGAGCCTTTCAAGAGCTAGAGGCATTTTATTGTTGAGAGCGAGAGCACCAAGAACTTGGTTTCTACCGGCTCCTATATTTTCCTCATACATCATTCAAAAGAACACGCAGAAAAGCTGTTTCGGCAAACGAATTGCGAAACGGCTCCGGTTCCTCAATAGAAGCCAAGGAGCGAGAGTCGGGACCATTTTCAAAGGAGAAAAATGAGCAAGAGCCCTACCAAAGAGGCCCTTAGTTTGTATAAAGAGCTACCCCCTCGGTCCATACGAGTGGCTACGTTTGAATGTACTAGAGCTAATAGTTAGCTTCTAAAATTAGCTGAAGATATATCCAAACAATCTAGCTAATAGTTCAACTATTATATGTTTTTTAGTAAATTAGCTAATAGTTAGCTAGCTAATTTCATTAACAATTTTTAACTAACTGAGTAACTATTAGATCTAGTGCATTCAAACACCCCCTTAGGCCATGTTTGTTTTGGATTATAATCTATCCAATTTATATAATCTGATGTAAATAATCTGGAAGGTAAACAAACACCTAGATTATAGGTCCAGATTATATAATCTAACGCTCAGATTATGATAAATTCATAATCTCATCAAGAGAAGCTTATTTGAGATTATTTTTAATAGAAGACCCACTACCCATGGTTATGTTCACAAAATTAAAAAGCCTGTCATTCACCTTTTCCAAATCGGACGTATAATTATCTTCAAATCGCACGTACAAGCGTCTCCTTCTCCCATCGTGCGGCGATCTTCTCTCCTACGGATTATAATCTAGGCAACCAAACAACTATCTACATATTATAATCTATACAGATTATAATCTAGATTATATAATTTAGATTATAATCTAAATTATATAATCTATAAACTGAAACAAATAAGTCCTTTGTCTTTTGTCCTAAGTCAAACTATTTAACCTTTGACCACCAATATATATAAGACTGATTCATTTTGAACTAAAAGAACTACGTATTACAATAATTCAAGTCACGATGAATCTAGTAATGTTACTTTTTTGTTGTAAAATCTTATACATAGGATATAACCGGTCAGGTGTGAACGGATGCGTTGGAGCTAGGCGAGTCTAATCTCACGCGAGGCTAATCTCATCCTATCCTATCCTGTCTCGCTAAAAATACGCGGCGTCCGTACGGACAGCGAGCTGGGCGCGGGAAGGAGTAGAGTGGCACCTACCGCACGCGGGGCGGGTGGGCTGGTCGTGGATGCCGGGTGGGTCGGCGCAAAGGATACAGCAGCAATGTAAGAGATAATCCCCTAATAAATCTTATCTCCATCAAACTATCCATCTCACTAACCATATTTAAACTCTACTCTGTCCAGCTGGACGTTATGTTGGGAACAGTGTTTTACAGTGCTCAAACATGGACGAAAATCTTTCGCGTTGCACAGACTGAGCTAACACCGTGTTTCACGGTGGCCTATTTTGTCGAGCGTCCTGTAGTGTGTTTCGTTTCACAAACAGTGAGAAGATGACAGCTCAGGAGTCGAGACACAGGTGCTGAGATGCCTGCTGGGGTTCCTCCGCGGTGATTTTAGACAGAGCAAGATGTTTTGATTTCGCACTGTAATGTTTACCTAAACGAGTATCTGGAGGCAAGCCTACAAGCTTCGGTAGTCCATGACGGTCACTTCGTCCTCGGGAGCATCCAGGTCTTGGTAGCTGCAAAGCACGGTAAATAAGGTCAGGAACTGGTGAAAGGCTGCAGCAGCAATCCAAAGCGAACAGAGTTTCATAATCCAACCATTTCTTTAACTAGGACATTTTTCAGGAGGGGGGCACGGATTATGAAGAATCCAGTGGCAGCAAGCAGGAGTTTCAGTTAGCCGGTCAGCTTTAAATTTAGTACTCTAGACTGATGAGAAACACGCCCCATTGTACAAATCAAGGCAAATGTAAAATACAATGGTGTCGAAGTTAAGTTGGCAACAGACGCTTGCATGCCGTGTCCTACTGTTATGGACCTTGTCTCCGAATGTTGGAAACGAATAGGTTTTACTTGTAGAGTGATGACTTTCTGAGAAACACAGTGCAAACGGCGAAGAGACTTGAGTTACGAATAAACACTAACCTTCGTATTCGACGAGGGTCATGCATATGATGAGGCGGAGGAGCACTGAAGACTGGGGACGGACCACGCATTGGAGGACCGCCGCCGCCGCTGCCCCTCCCTGCTTTCCTAGGATGTGGACCTCCACTGGGCTCAAAAGGAGGTGGCGCGCCCTGATCCCTCAACATATGCATGGCAACTTCCGGCGGTGCGGGAATAAACGGTCCAAGCGGACTGCATGGAGAGATGAACTGGATGAGTACGTCGTCGACCGTTCAGTTTTCAGAATCAGCAAGCAGACTCTGAAGACTTACCCGGCACCAGGCACAGGCATTAGAACAGGGGGAGCAGGAATATCTGGAGGGAAGGCGCCATGCATAGTTGGATCACCAAACGAATCATAAACAGGATCGTCGGGATTTTCACCGGACCCATCACTGTCGAGCCTATGATTACCACGCTCATCCCTCAGCCGACTCTCTATTGGTGGCCTTTGTCTGCCTTTTCCCCTCTGAACAATGATCAGTACAAACAGTTAGACAATAAAGTCACCAATTTGTGAGTACAAAGCTTAGTGATGAGGCTTACTGGAGCAGGTTGCTGCATGATAGGCGTACCACCAGGCGCCTTTGGGTCACTGCATTCAAGATAAAATTTCTCGTAATCATCTTGCGATTTTTAAACCTAGCTAGCTTAATAGTTAAAACTATGGGATCGCAGAAACGTACTTCATATAGTTTTCAAAGTAAATATCTTCTCTTGCTTTTGAAGTTAGATCAACCACCAAGTCTGTGTGCTTCAGTTTAATATGCTTCTGGACAAACTCAGCGGCATGGAAAAGTTTCGTGCAGCCCTTGGCTCCACATCCATATTTCCACCCATACTTCTCATCCCTTATTTTCCTCACATATGGATCCAATACTTCAGTAGCAGCTCCATCGATCTTCTCCTTCGCTTTCAATATTTCTAATGGATCCTGACCTTGAATTCTATCTTGCCAGAATGAATCAAGCTTATTCTCCCATTCGGTGGCACTTGAGCTAGCCCCATTATATGTCCTCGCATCTGCTTTCACATGCCTTAGGCCTTTAGGTTCGTTTGTCTCAGACATACCATAATAATCCACACCATGGATACGCCATAAATAAGTAACAAGAGTGTCCAGCAACTCAGTACCCTCAAGACCCTTCACAGTAGATGATCCTTGTACTATAACAATTGGCCCCATTGAACCATGTGACTTATCCATGTCTGGCTTTTCATGATTACTACTTGAGAGGATGTTGTTTTCAATACCCTTCTCAGAATCAAGTTTACAAATGAGACCTTGAGCTTGCTCAATATCAATTCGAATTCGACGAACTTCAGAACTAACTGGGTGAGCCTTGGGAGCAGCATAATATGAATCGTCGGAACCTTTTCCAAGTTTCCCCTTTTTACCATCCCCTTCCACAGCATCTAGATTTTTACTGCTGTTATTTCCTGATTTGCTCACTGCCGAACCAGTCAAACCTGGACCGCTGTATAGTACAAAAAATTAAGTATAATAATTCATACTCTTAACGACTGCATGTGGATGTGTGTGCACTTTGTGTGAGAGAGTCATCGTGCTTATGTGTCTGTGTTGTGTGCATGTGTGAGAGTGTGTATCAATGTGCAGCGCGCGAGCGCGCGAGCGTGTGTGTGTGTGTGTGAGAGAGAGAGAGAGAGAGAAAGCATCTCACGTGTCCAGACTTCCACTTTGCAATTGTAGGAAGAAATCATCTGCAGTAGTTCTTGCCAGTTCATTCCTTCTGTTTGAATAAACAATAGTGATAGCTAAGATGGCAAGAACATTAAAGAAAAGGCATTGCGAAAAATGCCAGAACATCTTAAAGATGGCAGAAATATACTAAGGAAGTAGCAAACCTTTCAATGACATTTTCAAGGTTTGTAGGATGGTATTTATTTCTTAACCTACAAGAAAGAGATGCAAAATTTTAAAAAAAAATATTTGAAGAAAATAAGATGATATACCACGTATTTGTAATAGAAAGGACCATTACCAATCTTCATCCTTATGGAGGGCAAAGTAAGCTTTCTTCTGAGTTGTGATGTACTCTGACTTGTACTCCTCATATCTATAAATAAATGGGATGAACTAAAACATTAAATTGTGTTTCGCATCAACCATACAAAAAGTGTATCACAAGCAGCCGAAATGTGTGTTTCACATCAACCACACAAAAAAGTGTGCCACACAGCAGAAATGATTCTTTTGATTAAAAGGGAGAAATTTTGTTTGCAGTAGAAATATATGCCTGCCAAAAATTTACAGTACAAAAAAAGGGGAGGTCTAGCACAAACACCTGCTTTGCGCTTCAACTGGTGAAACATCATCTTCAAGTTCCTGGATGAACTGCTTGTATGACATCAGTCCTTCCCTGTAGAGAATCAGTGTTGATCACTCCGGTTGTTTCCCGTATTTTTTGTATATAACAAATAGTGGCAGATAAAAATAAGCTAACAATGTCAATTAGATCTCTCTATTAATGTTTTCCTTCTATTTCTACTTTAAATAAAACTAGCCAATATGTGCCTTTAAACCTGGTCTATCTTCGCCATAGTTAAAGAGATGGAACGAAACTAATATGCATTTCTAGATGGTTGATTCAAAGTGTTATGATGAGGTTGGGAAAAATGGTTTTGTAGTCTTCACATGAAATTGCCAGTGAAAGCCACTGCTTTTTCAGTATATCTATATCAGACAGGAGGAATATGATCGCTTCTCTTCAATTGTTTATTACAGATCCTTAGTCCGTACAGAGTCGGTTATACTAGTATTTATTGTGATAAATGGGAGGAGCAAGTGTACACTTCACACAGGTTCAAGTCCTATTTGGCTCCAATCAGGTGCCCATTTTCCTCTTGAAGATAAATGGGAGGGAGCGAGTGTACACCCCACACAGGTTTGAGTCCTATTTGGCTCCAATTGGGTCCCCATTTCCTCTGGGCGTTTGGATCCCTTCATTTTAGAGGAATTAGAATTCACTCAATAAAGTAACTTATTTAGTTTGGAATTTGACATTCCACCACTTTCCAAAGTTCATATATAAGCCTATATCAAATTCATGGGGTGGAGGATGGGAAATGATTTTATACATTAGTAGAATTTGTTTCTACTCTGTAACTTACGTGACACTCTTCGTCTCACTCCTCTATAGTAAAAATGTAGCACATAAATATTTCTGGCATCTTGCTAATAATAGTATACAAATATATTTTGTATAAAATGGAATTAGCTTAATTGATATATGCCTAGATTATTATTATTAGAATGGAATTCAATTCCAACGATCCAAACGGGACGTTAATGAAATCACTTGGTTTCCCCTAAGTGGTCTAGTTCTTTTCACATTACACAGAACAATGACATGTATGTCTTATATCCTTTTTTTCACAATACACATGACGATCACATGTACATGTATTACAGCCAAAATTGCCACTTGAAAGCAGTACACACTCACCCCTCATTACTTCAATGATGGGATCATGAGATAACTAAGTCTAGAAGTCCATAAATGGTGAAACTTTGTATAATATGGTGCAAATCAACCTGCTATTTGGTTGGTTTGCAGCGCCTCACACCAACACAGATTAAACGAATGACTGATGATATCTTTGTGGAATGATGACAGCACACTGATGCTGCAGCAGACAACCAACAACGGAAGGGACTCAACTTCATCATTCTGAAAGCTTGGACTATCAGGAAGCAGCAAAAATAATGTGTTTTCAAGGGTGTGACATCAGAAGTTTAAACAACAGTGTGTGCCGCATATGGAGAGGCTGATCTTTTGTGCATAGATGTATTGGATGCTAAGGGTTATCAGAGCAGAAACTCTCCTGCTTTTTATTTGTGTGTGTTCTTCACTTCTTTCTGTTTTTGGTGGGTGTTCTCACCATTGTACTAAAACCTATTATTCCTTGTATAATGCAATGAAATTCAGCTCTCTTGCTGTCTTGCATGTTTGAGAAAATATCATAGTGAAAACCATGACAATTCTGACAATGAGTTGATCCTTAGAAAGTAAAAAAAAAAGAGTACACAAAGCCAATCCAGATTATGTATGTACCTACGACTGTTCCCAGAACCCTCATTCCATCCACCGCGTCCAGAATCTGACCAATATAGAAATCATATAGAAAATTGTAGTTAAAGGAATATCACTACCAAGTAGGCAAGTACCAAGATATTTCAAACATAAGTAGCTTAATATGACAAGACATACATATTAATTGGTGCTAAATTGTGTTTCTATACTTCTAATGCGTTTTAAGACTTAACTTAAGAAAGAAACATTTGGTATGAATTGTGATCACTTCCAACTGGTACAATACATATTATGTTGTGTGCTTAACACACTCGAAGAAGATCAAGAGAAACATATCAATTATGAGGAAATGAACTAAATCGTCACTACCTTTTCAATCGCTTGTGCAACTTACAACTAACAATATCTTTACAAAAAATGACAAATTCACTCCTGGCTCACTAATTCATACCTGGTGCACGATTTGTATATCGACTGTCACCACCTCTTCCTCCTATGCCACCAAGACCATTTCCATACCTAGGAAACATATCACAAAAATTTCAAAAACTGACACAACACTCAAAAAACATGCAAGAAAAAAATAACTGGGGGACTAAGTTTTAAAAAAAATCGTAATATAATTTCCTTCCTTTCTGCTCATAGCTATAGCAGTGCCTAGTGTTCCCAAATTGAAACAGCAGACCCATGCAAATAGAACTAAAAATAAACAACAGTTTCAAAGCATCAAAACACCGAGATTTTGAATACACAAATTTAATAGCACATTCTCATGCAGAGAAAACAGTAAAGTTATACCAAAATCAACAACAGTAGCTAAGAGTCAAGAAATAAGAAATATATTTGTTCAATGTATAAGCCACAAGTGTTTAAATACAGTAATACACAAGTTATTAATAGAACATTTAATTGAATAGCAAGCATGGTCATCACAGGAAAGTTTCCGCCATTGATGGTGTTGCATAGCAATGATATCAAATCATCCGAAGATTGTGATAAGTCATCCTTATCGGTCCCTTGGCCTAGATTAGGTCCACCAACCAATTAGCTCAACTAGGTTCCTAGTCGTCCTGACTAGTCATTGACTTAACACAAATAATTGTCCAATCAGGAAGGAGGAAGACTAGGCTACATGTTGCATTTAGGGTATTATATTAGGCTGGCAATTTGGCCCACTAGTCTAGGGTCCAGAGTTCACAGCAATTCACAAGTGACTCAGAAACCATGATTGAAACTTGAATTCTCGATGCCAGGCTGCTTGCTTTCTTTACCAATCAATGTTATCAAATCTTTAATCTTCTAATTGATCCTAGTCACCATGGCACCGATCAGCCCAACTAATCGTGACTAATTGTAGTGCATAGCTAATCACCATGGCACCGATAAGCCTGACTAATCGCAATTAGACGGATGACTTGATAACATTATTACCAATTAATTGTGGTGAATACTACATCACAGTATAGCACATACAACCTGATACAGTTATACTATATAACATATACACCCTTAATAGAAAGACATGAAGCCAGGATGACTAGACTACTGACTAGGGAAGACTAACCAGGCTATTAGTCGTCTGATTGGTCCCCTCATGACCAGGCAACTTGATAACATTGCTGCAGCTGTTCAGTATAAAAGCTACATAACAATTTCCTAATGTAATGAAGCAATTTTCTTAAAGCCAAATGACCTACATAAATTATAAAATTCAAACAAGCCTCATATCTTATTTTATTCCATGTTAACATTTTAGAATCGCCAATACTGCAAATAGCATGCATTGAAACCTTGTGTTGTAGTGTCGCACTGCAACCTACAACCTCTCATAGATATACAACAAAGCATTTTAGTCCCAAACAAGTTGCAGTAGGCTAGAGTTGGAACCCAAAGTTTCAGGCACGTGGATGGTTGTTTTCCATGCACTCCTATTGAAGGCTAAAACTTTAGGTATATTCCACCCTCTAGTCACCCTTTATACGGCAACCTAAAACCTCAAGTCGATATAGCTAAACAAAACAAAAACTGTAATTTCCAGTGCACACCAACTGATTTCAATTGACAGCACCTAGCTACCATGATAAACTCTCCATTCCGTCCACTGCCTCATACGCCACCATGACCAATTTCGAACCTGGGAGACTAATCTCAACAGCATTGAAAACTGCTGCAACATTCAAATCACTGTGCAAGAATAAGTAAATAAATAAATAAATAAACATCTGACAACAAAACCATCGCATGTTTTACCTTGTTTATGCTCACAGCTATAAACCACTTAGAGTTCTCAGATGGGGACAACAAATCCCAGGCAGGTAAATCTGTGAAAAGCTTTTAAAGATGCAATGTACGAAAGGGTGCATCACAAGACTTCAAATATACGTGCTACCACCCTAAACTGTGGTGAACCGAACCTCAGATTGCAGTGGTCACAATCTGTGATCTACACGGCTACACAAAGCCCAAAACAGCAGTTTCCAGTTAGCGGCATACAGTTTCCAGTGACAGCAACAAGCATAGCACCTAGCAAACTCCGATCGGCTCCTCTCAACAATACGTACATACACACAGTAAGCTAAAACCCTGTAACCCCGCGCCCACTCACCTCCTGTCGTCCTGCTCGTGCCCTCCGCCGCCAACCGGGCCGAGCCGGCGCCGGTCGAAGCCGCCGCCGCCGCCCTCCTCCCTACGCCTCTTGTGCTGGCCCGGCAGCGGGGGCACGGGCGAGGCGCGGCCCCGCTTGCGGTCTCCGCCGCCGGCGGTCGGAGGGGGAGGGGACGCGTCGGCGACCTCGGTCATGGCCGGGGCCCGGCGAGATCCTTGCTACGGCACCCTGCCCGCTGATCTGGAGGAACTCGTCTCGGGTCGGGTTGCGATTTGGGGCACGAGGGGGGGGGCGTGGGGGGGGGGTGAGATCGAACGGACGGAAACGAGGAGCCGGCGGAGGTGCTGCGACTGCGAGCTCCGGAGGAAAAGAAGAGAGACGGAGGTGGGATGGGCCGATGGGGACGCGGTGGACGTGTAGCGGGGGTGTGTACTTCGTGTGGGGTCGGGATTGACTTGTCCAGTGAGGCTGCTCGGTGGGACCGGCCGCAGTGTGGCCTAGGTAGCAGAGGCATGAGAAAATTGCTTGGTTTGGGGCTGTGGGCCCTGCTTGGTTTTGGTTGAAGAGTTTCAAAAAAAGATGCAGCAGCATATATAAAAGGACAGCTTGAATAAAGTTCGAAAATCTTGTGGCTTTACTACCCTCGTTACAGTCTGTACTCCGTCCGTAGCGCTAAAGTATCTCTAAAGACAAAAGTTTGTTGCTTTGACTTTAATCTGTATCGGTTTTTATTGTTTTTATAATATTTTTGTCTATATAAACTATAGCTACAGGAGTTTAAACAGTCAGTTTTTAATCCAAAGTGAACATCTCGAAAGTCATGTAGCTTCAAAAAGCCGGCTTTAATCCAAAGCTCAGAAAAGTTCTAGAGAACTCTGTAATAAAGTTTTCCATTTCAACTTTGGTGCTTTTCGGTTTGGACCGTGTGAATTTCGTTAATATACTCTTTCTAAATCATATACTGGTTGCTGCAAAGCTTCAACCTTCACATACCACGTTCTTCCATGCGCTGTCTGGGCGGGGGAATCCATGGTCCATCACACCCAATGGTGGACGCACGACTAAAATTAAGAAGGTGCTAGTATAAAAAAATACTCCTTCTGGTCTTCTTTGCCTCTGTCCTAATATACAATTTGTTTTAACTTTTTACTTTTGTGTGCACGTTCAAGTAGACGACAATAGATCTAGTCATATATATAGTACATATATATCAATATATTGTATGAATCAATTAACACCTTAAAACAAATATTATTTTGTGACAGAGGAATAGCATATATGTAGCACATGAGTAACAATAAAACATTATGTAACGTACTACTAAAATGCTAATTGCTAGCCATGAGTAGTAATGTGAGTAGTAGGCATTCTACGATTACTCATGGTTTGAGAACATTCGATGATTATACAATCATCAAGGCTTCTAAACATCACTCGCGTCATATAATTATCAAGGATCTAAATATTTTGTTACGTGGTATATAAGACCAGCATCGCATAGAAGGGTACTTGGCCCAGCTGCCCCCTTCTGAGTCCACCATTGATCACACCAAAAGCGCACTCGATCACCGCCCTCTCAACTCACCGCAGACGTGCAAACACTATGCACTGTATCGTAGACACGGCTAGGAGTGACAATGAGCTCTAAATTTTACACTATAAGATTTAATGATCGGATCGGATTAAGATCGGGCCCTATTTTTATTTATTTTTGAACTATAAATTATTTAGAACCCTACCATTTTATGAAAAAAAGCATTTGGATCACGATCCATTACCACCCCTAGGTACGGCGAGGGGTTGATACCAGGTAGGCCTGATCATAGGCTATTTGACCCAACCAACATGACTCGACCCATAGAAAAAAGCTCGATACATCCCGATTCGACCAATGTAACATATAGGTACGGGCCGTAATTTTTTATCCGCAATAATTCACGGACCAGGTATAAACCATTTTTTGTCCAAAACCTGATCCGACACGTCAAACAAAGAAGGCACATGTCAACTCAACCCAACACTAGACACAGATTAGGTATAGGTCATGCTAAATGTCCTACGATCCGATCTTAATCTGACCCCATTCAATATTGAACAGTACCAGGTACCCACTCGGATAAAAAGGCAAGGGCACTTGAGTGAGTAGCCTCCGTTCGCCAGCCGCTGCTTACGCACCAACGAACTTCCACTCGCTTAGCAAGGTGTGTTGCATTGCACTACAAACGGATAACCTAAACAAGTGTTTGTTTCAGACGAGACGTTGCATGGAGTATAAAACGCAGTAGCTACATAAACACATTTTTAGAGATATGTCGGACGATGATTTTATCGGCATCCGAACACTAACGCTCATTGGAGCTAGAGATGACAATATGAACCCGATCTCCGATTCTCCGTGAGGAATTCCTCTATTAAGGCTACTTTAGAAACCTCAAATCCCCTTCGGGATTGGAGAAGATTAAGGTGGAAAAGAACTAATTTCCTCTCCAATCACCTTCAATCCCGAAAGGAATTTGAGTTTCCAAACTAGCCCTTAGGGGTTGAAGAAAAAAAAATCTCCCACGGAGATGTAAACGGGGAAAAAATCTCCCACGACGGGTAAACGAGGACGGTGATAGGGAAGCGTTCTCCATCCCCATTCCCCACGGGGACCCGTTAAACTTACATGTGATAATGTTTTTATGTAATAGGTAATGATAAACTAAAGAATTATTTTGTCAAAAGATCACCCGTTGTACAAATACATTCATTTTAATGTACATATAATGATTTTTACATCTAACAATGTATAAGTGATAATGTTTTATATTAATAACAAATAAAGTGCAATCTAATTATAATTTAAGCGGGGACGGAGATCCTGAAAGGGAAATAGGGTCAAACATTTTCCTAAATGATTTTGGTGGTTGAATTGCCCAACACAAATAATTGGACTAACTAGTTTGCTTTAGATTATAAGTTCTACAGGTGCCAAATGTTCAACACAAATCAATAAAAAGTCCAAAACTCCAACTCGCCACCTTTGGGTTTCTGGAAAAGCCACTCCGCTATAATTCATTGGACTGTCCGGTGTGCCAGCGGAGCAACGGCTTCCAAGCATAACGGTTGACTTCAACGGTTGGCTGGCAGGTGCACAGTGCGCGGACAGAGCGCGCAGAGTCAGAGCAGCGCCAGAAGACACACCGGACAGTGAACAGTACCTGTCCGGTGCACCACCGGACTGTCTGGTGGTCCTACCTGTCAGAGTTACAACGGTCGAACTCTAACGGTTGGGTGACGTGGCTGGCACACCAGACAGTGTCTGGTGGCGCACCGGACTGTCCGGTGCGCCCTTCGACAACAGCCTTCCCAACGGCCACTTTGGTGGTTGGGGCTATAAATACCCCCCAACCACTACACTTCAAGGCATCCAAGTTTTTCAGCCAATACATTCAATACAAGAGCTAGTGCATTCAATATAAGACACAATTAGATTGAATCAAAACCTCTCCAAGTCCCAATTCCACTCAAAGCAATTAGTGACTAGAAGAGAGAGTTTTACCCGTGTTCTTTGAGCTCTTGCGCTTGGATCGCTTTTATTCTTCCCCATTTCTTGTTCTCAACATCTTCGTAATCAAAGCAAGAGACACCAATTGTGTGGTGGTCCTTGTGGGGACTAAGTGTCCCAATTAATTGAGGAGAAAAGCTCACTCGATCTAGGTGACCGTTTGAGAGAGGGAAAGGGTTGAAAGAGACCCGGTCTTTGTGACCACCTCAACGGAGAGTAGGTTTGCAAGAACCGAACCTCGGTAAAACAAATCACCGTGTCATCCGCTCTATTTCTTTGGTTGATTTGTTTTCGCCCTCTCTTTCGGATTCGACTATATTTCTAACGCTAACTTCGGCTTGTAGTTGTGCTTAAAGTTTATAAATTTCAGATTTGCCTATTCACCCCCCCTCTAGGCGACTTTCAGATCCCCAATGGGGATTTATCCCCACGGGGAACGGGGATGGGGAAGAAATCCCCCACAAGCGTAACCGCTCGAAGTGATGTCGGGGGATCACGCCAAGAAGGAGATGGTGACCGGCGAAAAGCCCGCCACAAGTCACGGGAAGGCTCCATCGGAGGAGTCCGGTAACAAGGTGAAGGGATCCCTTTCACACAACAAACCACAACGGAGCGGTGAGAAGAAAAAGAAGATGAAGAAAGTGGTCTACTACGAGACCGACTCTTCGTCGCCATCTACCTCCGGCTCCGACACGCCATCCGTCACTTCTAAGCGCCATGAGCGCAAGAAGTTTAGTAAGATCCCCTTACGCTACCCTCGCATTTCCAAACGCACTCCCTTACTTTCCGTCCCACTAGGCAAACCACCGGTTTTTGACAGTGAAGATTATTGTATGTGGAGTGATAAAATGAGGCACCATCTAACCTCACTCCACGCTAGCATTTGGGACAATAGAGTTTGGAGTGCAGGAACCATCCGTGGGGGATGAAGGCTATGACTCAGACGAGGTAGCCCAAATCCGGCACTTCAACTCCCAAGCCACTACTATACTCCTCGCCTCTCTAAGTCGAGAGGACTATAATAAGGTGCAAGGGTTGAAGAGTGCCAAAGAGATTTGGGACGTGCTCAAGACCGCGCACAAAGGAGATGAGGTGACAAGAATCACCAAGCGGGAGACAATCGAGGGGGAGCTCGGTCGATTTATGCTCAACCAAGGAGAGGAGTCACAAGCTATGTACAACCGGCTCAAGACCTTGGTGAACCAAGTGCGCAACCTCGGGAGCACAAAATGGGATGACCATGAAATGGTGAAGGTTATTCTTAGATCACTCGTTTTTCTTAATCCTACTCAAGTACATCTAATTGAAAGGGAAATGTGCCCTTGGGCCATTTCTAAGTATTTTGGTGATTTAGTGTCCAACACAAGTGCTTAAGTGTTAAACTATGCCAAATGGTGGACAAAGTGCAAATCAATACAAAGGTATGATTCTAAACTTAGTACATTGGTTTTTGTGTACTAACATGTTTGTCTAAGTGCTAGAATCAGAGAAAATACATTTGGATAAGTCTTGGCACGAGCAGCCAAGACTCTGCTCAGTCTGGGTGCACCGGACAGTGTCCGGTGCGCGAGTCTGGCTCTGGTGAAAAGACTGCTCTCGGGAATTCATCGGCGGCGTACAACTATAATTCACCGGACTGTCCGGTGGTGCACCGGACTGTCCGGTGAGCCAACAGTCAGCTGGACCAACGGTTGGCCGCGCAATCCGCGCGTGATGCGTGGTCGGGCCAACGGTCTGAAGGGGCACATGACAGTGTCCGGTGCGCCAACGGCTCCAAAACGCCAACGGTCGGCTGCGCCAAAACAGGAAAGAAATCCGCACCGGACAGTGTCCGGTGGTGCACCGGACTGTCCGGTGCGCCAGGCGACAGAAGGCAAGAATTGTCTTCCTGGAATGCTCTCAACGGCTCCTAGCTGCCTTGGGGCTATAAAAGGGACCCCTAGGCGCATGGAGGAGAATACCAAGCATTCTCTAAGCATTCCTAAGCACCAAGACTCCAATTCCGCGCATTTGATTCTTTGTGATAGCAACTAGAGCTCCATTTGAGTAGAGAACTCTTCGGGTTGTGTTGTGAGCTCGAATTGTGACTTGTGTGTGTATTTGTGCTCTGATTTTGTGTCTTGTGTGCGTTGCTCATCCCATCCTTACTTCTGTGCTTCTTTGTGAACATCAAATTGTAAGGGCGAGAGGCTCCAAGTTGTGGAGATTCCTCGCAAGCGGGGTATAGTGAAACAAAGCAAAACATTGTGGTATTCAAGTGGGTCTTTGGACCGCTTGAGAGGGGTTGAGTGCAAGCCTCGTCCGTTGGGACGCCACAACGTGGAGTAGGCAACTGTTGGACTTGGTCGAACCACGGGATAAACCAATGTGCCTATCTGTGTTGATCTTCATGTGGTTATTGTGTTTTGCAAGAACTCTTCTCTAGCCACTTGGAGTTATTGTGCTAACTCCTAATCAAGTTTTGTGGCATTAAGTTTCAAGTTTTTACAGGATCACCTATTCACCCCCTCTAGGTGCTCTCAATTGGTATCAGAGCTGTTCTCTTCAAGAAAGGGACTAATCGCCCGAAGGGATGGATCCTAAGGGAAAGGGGATAGTGATCAATGACAAGGAGAAGGAGTCCTTCATCAATGAGCCGAAAGATGACAAGCCCACTGACTCGGGCTCAAGTCATAAGAAGAAGGACGGGAAGAAGAAGAGGCGCATCAAGAAGATCGTCTACTACGACGACAGCGATGAGTCCTCTTCTTCCCAAAAGGACAACGACGACAACGACTACGAGAAAAAGAAGACGGTTAACTCGAACTTTTCTTTTGATTACTCTCGTATTCTGCATAGTTCAAATGCACATTTGCTTTCCATTCCTCTTGGCAAACCTCCACACTTTGATGGAGAGGACTACGGATTTTGGAGTCACAAAATGCGTAGTCACTTATTCTCTCTCCATCCAAGTATATGGGAGATAGTAGAAAATGGAATGCAATTTGATAGCACGGATAGTCCCTTGTTCATCAATGAACAAATTCATAAAAATGCACAAGCTACTACTGTGTTGTTAGCCTAATTGTGCAGAGATGAGTACCATAAGGTGAGCGGCTTGGACAACGCCAAGCAGATTTGGAACACCCTCAAGATCTCACATGAGGGGAACGACGTCACCATGCTCACCAAGATGGAGTTGGTGGAAGGCGAACTAGGAAGGTTCGCAATGATCAGGGGGGAGGAGCCAACCCAAACATACAACAGGCTCAAGACCCTCGTCAACAAAATAAGGAGCTATGGAAGCACGCGATGGACGGACCACGACGTCGTCCGCCTAATGCTAAGGTCTTTCACTGTCCTTGATCCACATCTTGTAAACAATATTCATGAAAATCCTAGGTACACCAAGTTGTCGCCCGAAGAAATACTTGGAAAGTTCGTAAGCGGGCGGATGATGATCAAGGAGGCAAGGTACGTCGATGAGGCATTGAATGGTCCAATTCATGAGCCTCAAGCCATTGCTCTCAAGGCAACAAATAGCAAGGAGACGCTACCTAGCAAGGTGGCACAAGTTGAGGCGGCGGGGCTCAATGAGGAAGAAATGACACTCATCATCAAGCGCTTCAAGACGGCGCTAAAGGGTCGCAAGGAGCATCCCAAAAAGAGCAAGACGAAGGGAAAGCGCTCCTGCTTCAAGTGTGGTAAGATTGGTCACTTTATTGCTAACTGTCCTGATAATGATAGTGACCAGGAACAAGGAAAGAATGGGAAAAGAGAGAACAAGAAGGTTTACAAGAAGGCTAAAGGCGAGGCACACCTTGGAAAGGAGTGGGATTCGGATTGCTCTTCGTCCGACTCCGACGACGAAGGACTCGCCGCCACTGCCTTCAACAAATCGTCTCTCTTCCCCAACGAGCATCACACCTGCCTCATGGCAAAGGAGAAGAAGGTAAGTACTCGAAATGCTATTACTTATGCCTCTTCAAGTGATGATGAATCTAGCGATGATGAAGTAGACTATGCTAGTTTATTCAAAGGATTAGATATAACTAAAATTGATAAGATCAATGAATTAATTGATGCTTTGAATGAGAAAAATAGACTTTTAGAAAAGCAAGAAGATCTCTTATATGAAGAGCATGATAAATTTGTGAGTGCACAAGATTCTCTTGTTTTAGAAGTTAAAAGAAATGAAATGCTTTCATGTGAATTGTCTACATGCCATGAATCTATTTCTAGCTTAAATAGTATCAATGATGACTTGAATGCTAAACTAGAAATAGCTAATAAATCAACCTCTTGTGTAGAACATGTTGTGGTTTGCAATAGGTGTAAAGATTTTAATGTTGATGCGTGTAGTGAACACCTAGTCTCCATTTCTAAATTATAGGATGAAGTGGCTAGTCTTAATGCTCAACTTAAGACTAGCAAAAGTGAATTTGATAAACTAAAATTTGTAAGGGATGCCTACACGATTGGTAGACACCCCTCAATTAAGGATGGACTTGGCTTTAAGAGGGAAGCCAAGAACTTAACAAGTCATAAGGCTCCCATATCCGCCAAGGAGAAAGGGAAGGCCCCTGTGGCTAATAGTGCTCAAAAGAACCATGCTTTCATGTACCATGACATGAGATATTCTAGGAATGTTCATAGAAGTTATGATGCTTTTGATTCTCATGCCATGATTGCTTCAAGTTCTTCTATTATGCATGATAGAGATTTTGCTAGGAAAAATGTTGTTCATTATATGCCCAGGAGAAATGTTGTTCATGTACCTAGGAAAGTAGGTAATGAACATTCTACAATTTACCATGCTTGCAATGCTTCCTTTGCTATTTGTAGAAAGGATAAGAAGGTGGTCGCTAGAAAATTAGGGGCAAAATGCAAGGGAGATAAAACTTGTATTTGGGTTCCTAAGACCATTGTTACTAACCTTGTAGGACCCAACAAAAGTTGGGTACCTAAGACCCAAGCCTAATTTGCCTTGCAGGTTTATGCATCCGGGGGATCAAGCTGGATTATCGACAGCGGATGCACAAACCACATGACGGGGGAGAAGAAGATGTTCACCTCCTACGTCAAGAACAGAGATTCCCAAGATTCAATCATATTCGGTGATGGGAATCAAGGCAAGGTTAAAGGACTAGGAAAAATAGCAATTTCTTCCGAACATTCTATCTCTAATGTGTTTTTAGTGGAATCGCTTGGATATAATTTGTTGTCCGTTAGTCAATTATGTAATATGGGATATAATTGCTTATTCACAAATGTAGATGTGTCTGTCTTTAGAAGGAGTGACGGTTCATTAGCTTTTAAGGGTGTACTAGACGGCAAACTCTATTTAGTTGATTTTGCAAAGGAGGAGGCCGGTCTAGATGCATGCTTAATTGCTAAGACTAGCATGGGCTGGCTGTGGCATCGCCGTCTAGCACATGTGGGGATGAAGAACCTTCACAAACTTCTAAAGGGAGAACACGTGTCAGGTCTAACAAATGTGCATTTCGAAAAAGATAGACCTTGTGCAGCTTGTCAAGCAGGTAAACAGGTGGGAAGCTCTCATCATACCAAAAATGTGATGACCACATCAAGACCTTTGGAGTTGCTTCATATGGACCTCTTCGGACCCGTCGCCTATCTAAGCATAGGAGGAAGTAAGTATGGTCTTGTTATCGTTGATGACTTTTCCCGCTTCACGTGGGTATTCTTTTTGCAGGACAAATCTGAAACCCAAGGGACCCTCAAGCGCTACCTAAGGAGAGCTCAAAATGAGTTTGAGCTCAAGGTGAAGAAGATAAGAAGCGACAACGGGTCCGAGTTCAAAAACCTTGAAGTGGAGGAGTACCTTGAGGAAGGAATCAAGCACGAGTTCTCCGCTCCCTACACACCATAGCAAAATGGTGTGGTAGAGAGGAAGAACAGGACGCTCATAGACATGGCGAGGACAATGCTTGGAGAATTCAAGACGCCCGAGCGGTTTTGGTCGGAAGCTGTGAACACGGCTTGCCACGCCATAAACCGGGTCTACCTTCATCGCCTCCTCAAGAAGACTTCGTATGAGCTTCTAACCGGTAACAAACCCAATGTTTCTTACTTTCGTGTATTTGGGAGCAAATGTTATATTCTAGTGAAGAAAGGTAGAAATTCTAAGTTTGCTCCCAAAGTTGTAGAAGGGTTTTTGTTAGGTTATGACTCAAATACAAAGGCATATAGGGTCTTCAACAAATCATCGGGTTTGGTTGAAGTCTCTAGCGACGTTGTATTTGATGAGACTAATGGCTCTCCAAGAGAGCAAGTTGTTGATCTTGATGATGTAGATGAAGAAGACGTTCCAACGGCCGCAATTCGCACCATGGCGATTGGAGATGTGCGACCACAGGAACACCAAGAGAAAGATCAACCTTCTTCCTCAACAATGGTGCAACCCCCAACTCAAGACGATGAACAGGTTCATCAAGAAGAGGCGTGTGATCAAGGGGGAGCACAAGATGATCATGATATGGAGGAAGAAGCGCCTCAAGCTCCTTCGACTCAAGTTCGAGCGACGATTCAAAGGACTCATCAAATATTGGGTGATATTAGCAAGGGAGTAACTATTCGCTCTAGATTAGTTAATTTTTGTGAGCATTACTCTTTTGTCTCTTCTATTGAGCCTTTCAGGGTAGAAGAGGCCTTGCTAGCGGACTGGGTGTTGGCCATGCAGGAGGAGCTCAACAATTTCAAAAGAAATGAAGTTTGGACACTGGTGCCACGTCCCAAGCAAAACGTTGTGGGAACCAAGTGGGTGTTCCGCAACAAACAGGACGAGCACGGGGTGGTGACAAGGAATAAGGCATGACTTGTGGCAAAAGGTTATGCCCAAGTCACAGGTTTGGACTTTGAGGAGACTTTTGCTCCTGTGGCTAGGCTAGAGTCAATTCGCATATTGTTAGCCTATGCCGCTCACCATTCTTTCAGGTTGTTCCAAATGGATGTGAAGAGTGCTTTCCTCAACGGGCCAATCAAGGAGGAGGTGTACGTAGAGCAACCCCTGGCTTTGAGGATGAACGGTACCCCGACCACGTGTGTAAGCTCTCTAAGGCGCTCTATGGACTTAAGCAAGCCCCAAGAGCATGGTATGAATGCCTTAGAGACTTTTTAATTGCTAATGCTTTCAAGGTTGGGAAAGCCGATCCAACTCTTTTCACTAAGACATGTGATGGTGACTTATTTGTGTGCCAAATTTATGTCGATGACATAATATTTGGTTCTACTAATCAAAAGTCTTGTGAAGAGTTTAGCAGGGTGATGACTCAAAAGTTTGAGATGTCGATGATGGGCGAGTTGAACTACTTCCTTGGGTTCCAAGTGAAGCAACTCAAGGACGACACTTTCATCTCCCAAACAAAGTATACGCAAGACTTGCTCAAGCGGTTTGGGATGAAGGACGCCAAGCCCGCAAAGACTCCAATGGGAATTGACGGACACGTCGACCTCAACAAAGGAGGTAAGTCTGTTGATCAAAAAGCATACCGGTCCATGATAGGTTCCTTGCTTTATTTATGTGCTAGTAGACCGGATATTATGCTTAGTGTATGCATGTGTGCTAGATTTCAATCCGATCCAAGGGAGTGTCACTTAGTGGCTGTGAAGCGAATTCTTAGATATTTAGTCGCTACGCCTTGCTTCGGGATCTGGTATCCAAAGGGGTCTACCTTTGACTTAATTGGATATTCAGACTCCGATTATGCTGGATGTAAGGTCGATAAGAAGAGTACATCAGGGACGTGCCAATTTCTAGGAAGGTCCCTGGTGTCGTGGAGCTCTAAGAAACAAACCTCTGTTGCCCTATCCACCGTTGAGGCCGAGTACGTTGCCGCAGGACAGTGTTGCGCGCAACTACTTTGGATGAGGCAAACCCTCCGAGACTTTGGCTACAATCTGAGCAAAGTCTCACTCCTATGTGACAATGAGAGTGCTATCCACATGGCGGATAATCCTGTTGAACACAGCCGCACAAAACACATAGACATCCGACATCACTTTTTGAGAGACCACCAGCAAAAGGGAGATATCGAAGTGTTTTATGTTAGCACCGAGAACCAGCTAGCCGATATCTTTACCAAGCCTTTAGATGAGAAGACCTTTTGCAGGCTGCGTAGTGAGCTAAATGTCTTAGATTCGCGGAACTTGGATTGATTTGTAGCATACATGTGTTTATGCCTTTGACCATGTTCCTTATGCATTTTGTTGTTTACTTATGGTGCTCAAGTTGTACTCATGATTCCCGGACCTCACAAGTCCAATTGCAAGTGATGCACTTATTGAGGGGGAGGCATGCTACAACTTGACCCTTTGAGACTAACCGTGTGCTTGAGTTTACTTGATTTAGTCTCAAAGGTAGATTGAAAGGGAAAGGTGAACTTGGACCATGCAAGACTTCCACTGCACTCCGATGAAAGGGTAACTCACTCCAAGTTCATCTTCGTACCCTTATTGCCTTTTTACTCTTAATTGAAGATTTTGGTGAGGCAATGGGTTTTAAGGGCCAAGATTGATCCCGTTTTGGTGCTTGATGCCAAAGGGGGAGAAAATAAGGCCAAAGCAAGAAATGGATCAGCTACCACTTGAGAATATTGAAAATAGTAGAGTAGAGTTTCGTTTTGTCAAAATACTCTTATTGTCTCTTAGTGCTAAAAGTCTGTCTCCTGTGGGGAGAATGCTTGATTATGGGAAAAGGGGGAGTTTTTGAATCTTTGATCAATTTCTCTTGGAATACCTCTCTTTATGTCTCTGCAAGTGAATTTGACTTAGAGATAGGAAATTGAGTTTGATTTGCAAAAACAAACCAAGTGGTGGCAAAGAATGATCCAAATATGCCAAATTTGAATCAAAACCATTTCTTGTTCGAAATTGCATTGATATTGCACCTCTTTTAGTTGCTTTATGTTGTGTTGGCATAAATCACCAAAAAGGGGGAGATTGAAAGGGAAATGTGCCCTTGGGCCATTTCTAAGTATTTTGGTGATTTAGTGTCCAACACAAGTGCTTAAGTGTTAAACTATGCCAAATGGTGGACAAAGTGCAAATCAATACAAAGGTATGATTCTAGACTTAGTACATTGGTTTTTGTGTACTAACATGTTTGTCTAAGTGCTAGAATCAGAGAAAATACATTTGGATAAGTCTTGGCACGAGCATCCAAGACTCTGCTCAGTCTGGGTGCACCGGACTGTCCGGTGCGCCAGTCTGGCTCTGGTGAAAAGACTGCTCTCGGGAATTCGTCGGCGGCGTACGACTATAATTCACCGGACTGTCCGGTGAGCCAACGGTCAGCTAGACCAATGGTCGGCCGCGCAATCCGCGCGTGACGCGTGGCCGGGCCAACGGTCTGAAGGGGGCACCGGACTGTCCGGTGTGCACCAGACAGTGTCCGGTGCGCCAACGGCTCCAAAACGCCAACGGCCGGTTGCGCCAAAACAGGAAAGAAATCCGCACTGGACAGTGTCCGGTGGTGCACCGGACTGTCCGGTGTGCCAGGCGACAGAAGGCAAGAATTGCCTTCCTAGAATGCTCTCAACGGCTCCTAGCTGCCTTGGGGCTATAAAAGGGACCCCTAGGCGCATGGAGGAGAATACCAAACATTCTCTAAGCATTCCTAAGCACCAAGACTCCAATTCCGCGCATTTGATTCTTTGTGATAGCAACTAGAACTCCATTTGAGTAGAGAACTCTTCGGGTTGTGTTGTGAGCTCAAATTGTGACTTGTGTGCGTATTTGTGCTCTGATTTTGTGTCTTGTGTGCGTTTCTCATCCCATCCTTACTTCCGTGCTTCTTTGTGAACATCAAATTGTAAGGGCGAGAGGCTCCAAGTTGTGGAGATTCCTCGCAAGCGGGATATAGTGAAACAAAGCAAAACACCGTGGTATTCAAGTGGGTCTTTGGACCGCTTGAGAGGGGTTGAGTGCAAGCCTCGTCCGTTGGGACGCCACAACGTGGAGTAGGCAAGTGTTGGGCTTGGCCGAACCACGGGATAAACCACTGTGCCTATCTGTGTTGATCTTCGTGTGGTTATTGTGTTTTGCAAGAACTCTTCTCTAGCCACCTGGCGTTATTGTGCTAACTCCTAATCAACTTTTGTGGCATTAAGTTTCAAGTTTTTACAGGATCACCTATTCACCCCCCCTCTAGGTGCTCTCACTAATTCGTGGTGATCCTAGATATAAGCTAATGTCTCCCGAGGAAGTTATAGGAAAGTTTGTGAGCTTTGAATTGATGATCAAAGGCTCCAAACAAATCATCGAGTGAGGCGCCACCTCCACACCCGAGGTGCAACCCATCACATTCAAAGCAACGGAGGAGAAGAAAGAAGAGTCTACACCAAGTAGACTCCCCATCGACGCCTCCAAGCTTGACAACGAGATGGCGCTCATCATCAAGAGCTTCCGCCAAATCCTCAAACAAAGGAAGGGGAAAGATTACAAGCCCCGTTCCAAGAAAGTATGCTACAAGTGTGGTAAGCCCGGTCATTTCATTGCTAAATGTCCATTATCAAGTGATAATGACAGGGGCGACAACAAGAAGGAAAGAAGGAAGGAGAAGAAGAGGTACTATAAGAAGAAGGGCGGCGATGCCCACGTTTGTCTGGAGTGGGACTCCGATGAGAGCTCCACCGACTCCTCCTCCGATGAGGACGCCACAAACATCGCCGTCAATAAGGGTCTCCTCTTCCCAAACATAGGCCACAAGTGCCTCATGGCAAAGGACGGCAAAAAGAAGATAAAATCTAGAGCCTCCACTAAATATGCTACATCTAGTGATGAGGACAACTCTAGTGATGATGAAGATAGTTTGCTTGCTCTTTTTGCCAACCTAAACATGCAACAAAAAGAAAAATTAAATGAATTGATAGGTGATATTCATGAGAAGGATGAACTCTTGGATAGCCAAGAGGACTTCCTTATTAAGGAAAATAAGAAGCATGTTAAGGTTAAAAATGCTTATGCTCAGGAAGTAGAAAAATGTGAAAAATTAACTAGTGAACTTAGCATTTGCCATGACACTATTTTCAACCTTAGAAATGAGAATGCTAAATTAATTGCTAAGGTTGAAAAGATAAATGTTTGTGATGATTCTTTTGCCAATCTTAAAAATGATAATGCTAGTTTACTTGCTAAGATTGACAAATTAAATGAATCAATTTCTTGCCTTAATATTGAGAATGATAAATTAATTACTAAGGCTAAGAATTTAAATGTTTGCAATAATATTGTTTCCATTCTTAGAAATGAGAATGTTATGTTACATGCTAAGATTGATGAATTAAATGCTTGCAAATCCTCTACATCTAGTGTTGATCATGTTACTATTTGTACTAGATGTAGAGACATTAATGTTGATGCTATCCATGATCACCTAGCTTTAATAAAAAAATGATCACATAGCTCAACTTAGTGCCAAAATTAATGAGCATGACTTAGAAAATGAAAAATTTAAATTTGCTAGAAGTATGCTCTATAATGAGAGACGCCCCGGGATTAAGGATGGCATTGGCTTCCAACAGGAAGACAATGTCAAGCTTAATGCCCCTAAAAGATTGTCTAATTTTGTTAAAGGCAAGGCTCCCATGGCTCAGGATAATGAGGGTTATATGTTATATCCTGCTGGTTATCCCGAGCACAAAATTAGGAGAATTCATGCTAGGAAACCTCATAATCTTTCACACCATGCTTTTATGTATAAAAATGAGGCATCTAACTCTAGGCAATCCACTCATGTTAAATTGTCTAAAAGGAAAACTCCTATTGCATCAAATGAACCTAATGTTTCATTTAAGACTTTTGATGCTTCTTATGTGCTCACTAATAAATCAGACAAAGTAGTTGCCAAACATCTCTTCCGAAAAGTTGGCACGGGACAGCTTGACCCAGAGCGGGCACCGAAGCTATAACAACCAAAATTGTTATGATATTGCTCTTTACCCCAGGGTTTCGTCTCATATAATAACTCATGCATACTGCAGAAACTTTTTGCATTTGGCTCCAAACCTTGGCTCTTCACGACCCATACGAAGATTCCCATCCTTATGATTGCTTCAGGAGTAATTTGATGGAGGCAGATTAATATCTTCAAAACTTCAACCACGAAACTGCTTAAAGGAAACCGAAGCCAAGCCTTGAAGAAACTTCGGAATATCACGACTTCATTTTCCTCGGGAGTAGGACAAGTTTTTTCTCCTTCGTCAGCCCTCACAATAGATAAATCCCGAAAATATCTGCCCCTTATATTGACAAGATGGCTTTGTTTATTGCTTGATTTTCCAAAAACTGCATGGCTTGATCGCCAGGGTCGATCTTCGGAATCTTCACCACCACTTTCCACATCATAACTGTCACTATCGCCAGTGTCTTCAGATAAACCCTCTAAAATCTCCCTAGTAATCTTCTCTGTATTTGTCTTCGCTATTGATTCAAGAAAGCCGAGATTCATCTCCTCAGAAAGGCTCAGCTTTGATTCAGCGACAACTTTCTTATCTTCAGACATCTTCGAAAATGTTGAGGAAGTACTCTCAAAGCCGAAGCTTAAAAATTTAAAAAGTCAAGCAAGTGTTGGTGCGCAAGGGCTAAAAATTGGGTGAGCAAGAGCAGATGGCAAGAAAGCGTGCCAAATGAACTCGTGGTGAGCTCTTATTTATACGCCTAGTGCGTTGAAAACTGGAGGGTCCCGCTTGACAATGACTGTTGCTATTCTAGCAAAGGAAAGGTGTTTTTTCGAACCTTCGGCTTAAAGCCTTCGTTCATGTTGCAATCTGAATTTATCATTCTAACAAATTAATATTGCGAGGGGCTACTGTTGGGGGCCTTTGGCTTCCAAAGGTCCTCAAAAACATGATTTAACAATGTCTCTGGAGTATAATGTGTGGACAGGGATCTTCGAACTAGAACCCACGGTATGAAGAAGCACGAAAAGAATACGAAGGATGGAACAGAGCCGAAGCTGTGCGCAAGGGAGCTTCGGCATGATGGCGGAAAAGAGGAAACCGACTTAAAGAGGAAAAGACTATCTAGACCCAGATAGATTACTATAGAGTTATTGTCAAAAGCAAAGGGCCTGGATGTAATTTTGCATGGGCTGCGACCCGTGCCTATAAATAGGTGAACAATATTCCCGTACTGTTCACGCTGACTTGGCATTCGCTTTTGCGTCACACTTGTACCCCTGCTTTCCTTCAAGCCGAAGGTACATTTATAATTCGTTATTATTGATACAGTAACGCAAATAAAAATAAGTTGATAATAATGTTTAAAGTGTTTATGTTATTTTTCATATTTTGTATATGAACCTTTCTTCATCATTTATTGTGTTTATGAAGGTTTGTCCTTCATAACCTTCGTCCGGAAGTCATTATATCCGAAGGGAGTTAATGGTTCGAAGGACGAAGGACTTTTACATTTAACACTTTCTATGTTGCCTTGTTCTTAACTCTTAGCATTTGAGAACAAGTCCCCAACATTGGCGCCCACCTCCGGTAAACTCACTTCCACTTTTTGAGTTTCGAACACCTTCGGCAAGCATATACCTTCGTCATGCCGCCAAAGAAAGCTTCAGCGACAGGGGCTGCCGCTCTGCAGCCGCTGGACCCCAACTAGGAGACCCTTTCTCTTCGGGAGGCCCGAAGCCAGAAGAGGAAGGCCACCAGTCCAACGCCTCAGGAGGACGACTTGGATCAAGAGATCAGGAATATGGAAATGCTCCATCAGCAGGTGCAAAGGAAGAAGGAAAAGATGGCTAGGCTAGCTGACCTGCAAAGGCAGATAGACGAAGCCTCTGAAGAAGTTCGCCATCTTGCTCAAGATGAGTAGAACCGAAGGCCTCAGCACAGAGAGCTTCATCAAGAGGGCTTCTTCAACGAGGATGACTGGTATGAGGATTTCCATCATGGAAATTTTGTTTTTGATGATGCTTCTCCTCTATCAGCAGAACTGCAGGCTACACCTTGGCCTCCGTCTTATAAGCCACCTCAACTTCCCATGTACGACGAACACTCAGATCCGAAGCAGTTTCTGATGAGCTACGAAGCAACAATATCTTCCTATGGTGGCAATACTGCAGTCATGGCGAAGTCTTTCGTCATGGCTGTCAAGAATGTTGCACAAACCTGGTACTCCTCTCTTCGGTCAGGAACAATCACATCATGGCAGAAGCTGAAGGATATGCTGATTACTAGTTTTCAAGGGTTTCAAACGAAGTCGGTCACCGCTCAAGCTTTATTCCAGTGCACCCAAGATCACGAAGAATATCTTCAGGCGTATGTCCGAAGGTTCTTATGCCTGAGGGCACAAGCGCCAACAGTGCCCAATGAAATTGTCATTGAGGCCATGATTAAGGGGCTTTGGCCAGGACCTTCAGCCCAATACTTTGCCAGGAAGCCCCCTCAGACTCTGGAGAAACTGCTTCAGAAGATGGATGAATACATCCACGCTGACAATGACTTTCGTCAGAGAAGGGAGGAAGCTTATAGGTTCTCCGAAATAGCTAGGGGCTTCGGAGGGAGAATTCATCCTAGACATGTCAGATCGATTCATTCCACTCAGAATGATGACAGGGGAAGCCAACAACAGAGGCCGCAATATTCCTCCCAGGCTTCGGGGCAGCAGCAGAACTATCCTCGGCCTCCAGCTCCAAGGGGCAGAGGTGCCAGGGGCTTCGGAGGAAGGTTTGGGGATCAGCCCAGGAAAATTTATTGCCTATTCTGTGGTGAGGACAAGGGCCACACCACCAGGATGTGCCATGTCACCATCCAGAAACAGAAGGAGATAGCAGAAGCTACAGCCCAACAGAGCCAGCCGAAGCAAGTTATGCATACTGCTTCGTACCACTCGCCTTATATTCCAGAGTATGTGGGCAACCACCATGCAGCTTCTGTTGCTTCAGCAAGCCAACCTCAGGCATCTTGGCAACAACCTCCACCTCCACCACCAGTGCAACGAGGCCAGCAGCCAGAAGGGAGTCAGCATACTCACCACCAACGAGACTTCAGAGAAGAGTCCAAAGCTCGCACAGTCAATAGTACTGTGCCAGAATCGAAGCATATTTACTAACAAATATCCTACCTCGGCAGCAGTTTTTGCATTCAGTACCATTTTCTTTTTAATAAGGAACAATTATTGAAAGCCTAAGTGTTTTTTGTCGTTTTCAATTTCTTGTAATAGCTTCGCTTTTGCCATAGTAAAAATATGCCTTCTCCACAGAATAACGGAGTACAAAAAAAAGTTGCCGAAGCATAAGAACTTATGGTTACAAGGAGAATCTCTGAAATAACAAAAAGTCGTTCTAAGGAACGCAGTGCAAGTTTCCCGAAGCAACAAAAAGTCGTTCCTAAGGGAGAGCAGCGTAAGTTTTCTGCTCAAAAGTCGTTCCAAAGGGAATGCAGAGCTTACAGCGAAAAATAAACACTGATTTCGCTGAAGTAAAAGGCGAAGAAGCTCCTAAGGGAGGCTTACAGCGAAAAATAAACGCTGATTCCACTGAAGTAAAAGGTGAAGAAGCTCCTAAGGGAGGATTACAGCGAAAAATAAACGCTGATTCCGCTGAAGTAAAATGCGAAGAAGCTCCTAAGGGAGGCTTGCAGTGAAAAATAAACGTCGATCTTCGACAAATATCATTTTGCATAACATCACATCATCACATTATTTGCATAGCATAACATCATACATCATATTGCATCAATGACGCAAGAAGGGGGTTCAATGTTGATATTCGGAGATTGTTTCGAAGAAACAGTGCCAAGGCACAAAAATAATTATTGAAGAAGCATACCTTCGTCAAACTCTGAAATGAAAAGATCTATTGGTTACTGATTTTACGAAGATTGGATGTTTTTATGAAATATGAATATTATTTACGAAGCATGAAAAGAAGGGAAGGTGTTTTTTCGCCGAAGGCTCAAAAACGGTATGTACGTAAAGTTTCATGCATCGTAAAGAATTGAATCATAAAATAGCTTATATATTACATTCAAAGTTACAAAATATTACACATATTGTCCAACAAATATTACATTCCAAATGTTTTTACTATAACATCTAATCTTCCCTTAGAACTACTTCTGCAGCTTCGTTTAGTAGTTGATCAAAAACTTTGTCCATGATAGCTTCGGCCATTTTTCTAATTTCGTCATCCCTCTTCACGTTGAGGTCCGCTAATGGCTCGGCGGGCTCTGAGGGAGGAGAAAGTGTGGCTGTGTTACAAAGTGTAAACAAGTTTGAAATCAAAAGTTACAACAAAAGGCCAAAAACTAGTAGTCAATACCTATTCGCCCTTCGGGATCCGCACCTTTCTCAGCGGCCTCTGCTACTTTTCTAGCGTCATGAATACCTTTTTCGCTTTTCCGTATAATTTCTTGAGCCATCTCTCGGCCACCATTTTCCCAGATGTCGGTGAAAAAATTTCCACCAACCAAACTTGCTTCGACCGAAGGGTCTTTTATGTCTTCAGAAGATAAGTCGGCTTCGGTTTGTGCCAAGGATTTCACATGATCGCAGCCTTTTCTCTCCAAAATAGTGGCAATCCCCCTAGCACCCGAGAAGGCACATATGTCTCCGCGGCCATTCAAAACTTCTTCAAAAGCTTCAGCTTCGTGGCTGATCCATTCAATTGGGCCCTCGGGGTCGCCCCTTATGAAATTTTCTTCACTTGAGAATGCGCCAACGCTGGCGAAGCTGGTTTTTATTTTCTTAACACATTCTATAGACTTTCATAACATCTTTTCTTGGATGCACGAAGCTCTTCAACATTTTTCTCTAAATGATTTGCCCATTGTTCACTAATTTCTCGCCTAGCTTCTTCAACTGTGTATTTTCTTTAGCTTCAGCTAGCTGTTTCCGAAGATCCTCAATTTCGCGCTTCTGGGCCTCAGCTTGAGCTTTGAAAGCAGCTTCGTCTTCTTTTATTTTATCCATCAACGAATGTAATATTTTATCTTTTTTGAGACCTTCGTTCCTTAGTTCAATTACTTCGGAACGAAGGTTGCTTAAGGCTATGGTACACCCTTCATCTTCGGCATCTTTTTGTGCCCTGAGGGCATTGCTAAGTATAAGGCCCTGCAAAAAATGCGCTAATAAGTTTAAGAGAATGAAAAATTTTGGCTTCAAAAAATAATACAAAGATCTCATTTTTTTCACCTTTAAACTATTGTATGCTAAGCTGTCGGCCAGCTTGTCTTTTGACAACACCGAAAGCCCGTCTTCTAATGTCGGGAATCCGAAGCTCTTGCTCATCTCCCGACAGACAGAAATCTCCTTGCTGTCAGGGAGACAATACAAGAAGTCTTCTTCTCCGCTGCCGTTGAATATCAGCGCCCCTTTTGGATATTTCAATTTCTGCGCATAGAACTGAGCTTCTTGTTTTTCTTTTTCGGTCAGATTTTTACCCGAAGCATGACGTAAGACATAGTTAGGAGCTTCAGAAGATGCTTCGGGAATAGGTGTGGCGGTCTTCTCAGATAAAATTTCTTCTGCAGATTCTTTTTCCGTATCTTTTTCAATTTCCAAGAATTCCCTCTTGGTAGGCTCTGAAAGCCCAGTTTCAGTTTCCGCTTGACTTTTGGCAGCTTCGGCCTCAATTTGTGTCTTTGGAACTTCGGCAGCTACCTTCAAAGTAGAGCTTGAAGATTTTATTGTTTCCAGCACATCTAGCACGTTAACCATTTTTTTTCTCTTGGGAGTTGTTGTAAGGTCTTTTTGTGCCCTCGGCATTGGCATTGGCACCTCAACTCTTGCTGAAGGACTTAAAATTTCCGATGTCTTTGTCTCTTCAGCCCTCGGTTCTTCTATTTTTCCATCTCCGGCATTATGGTCGGCCCTTCAATATTCTGCAGAGGAGTTGGCTCCTTGGCTTCGGTGGCCGAAGAGGTTTCACCGACAAACTCAGGCACTATGGCCGGTTCTATATAGCGTGGCCGGTGCGTAAGAACCTTCATCTTTTTCCTCTTCGGTGCTGGCTCACTAGGAGCGGCTGAAGAAACTTCCTTCACAAAAGCCGTATCTTTTCTTTTTTGACCCCGTATTGGGTAACGGTAGTCAGGATAGACGAACCCAATGGCATCAAATACTCGGTTGAGTCTTTTCTTCTTCCGGCCTCCGAAGGCTGCAGATAGTGCAGTATCTTCTGCCTTCGAGTATGGTCCAAACAGTTCATCGCTTGTGGCCTCAATACATTTCAGCCAGTCATCATCTGGCTCGACAAACTTATCTCCATATCTGAAGGTGTATTTTAACCTAACTAGTCCACCTTCGTCAGGTTTGCTGATGGTTTCCTTTGGCATTTCCCACTTTTCTTTAAGTGTCCATACTCTAAAGGCAATGTGTTCCCGGATCAAATCTCTTGTCCCGATGAAAGAGCAAACTACGCCGAAGGCCCTCTGGCATTCTTTGGCTGCTTCGTCAATATCCACCTTCGGTTTCCGAAGGCCGAAACGCTGCCAGTTGGGGCGCATGATGATATCTTTAATATCTTCTCGCGTCTTCAAGTCGTTTTTCACATAGAACCATTCCTTCATCCAGTCCCCGGGCCATCTCTTCCGAAAAGTTGGCACGGGACAGCTTGACCCAGAGCGGGCACCGAAGCTATAACAGCCAAAATTGTTATGATATTGCTCTTTACCCCAAGGTTTCGTCTCATATAATAACTCATGCATACTGCAAAAACTTTTTGCATTTGGCTCCAAACCTTGGCTCTTCACGACCCATACGAAGATTCCCATCCTTATGATTGCTTCGGGAGTAATTTGATGGAGGCAGATTAATATCTTCAAAACTTCAACCACGAAACTGCTTAAAGGAAACCGAAGCCCAGCCTTGAAGAAACTTCGGAATATCACGACTTCATTTTCCACGGGAGTAGGACAAGTTTTTTCTCCTTCGTCAGCCCTCACAATAGATAAATCCCGAAAATATCTGCCCCTTATATTGACAAGATGGCTTTGTTTAATGCTTGATTTTCCAAAAACTGCATGGCTTGATCGCCAGGGTCGATCTTCGGAATCTTCACCACCACTTTCCACATCATAACTGTCACTATCGCCAGTGTCTTCAGATAAACCCTCTAAAATCTCCCTAGTAATCTTCTCTGTACTTGTCTTCGCTATTGATTCAAGAAAGCCGAGATTCATCTCCTCAGAAAGGCTCAGCTTCGATTCAGCGACAACTTTCTTATCTTCAGACATCTTCAAAAATGTTGAGGAAGTACTCTCAAAGCCGAAGCTTAAAAATTTAAAAAGCCAAGCAAGTGTTGGTGCGCAAGGGCTAAAAATTGGGTGAGCAAGAGCAGATGGCAAGAAAGCGTGCCAAATGAACTCGTGGTGAGCTCTTATTTATACGCCTAGTGCGTTGAAAACTGGAGGGTCCCGCTTGACAATGATTGTTGCTATTCTAGCAAAGGGAAGGTGTTTTTTCGGACCTTCGGCTTAAGGCCTTCGTCCATGTTGCAATCCGAATTTATCATTCTAACAAATTAATATTGCGAGGGGCTACTGTTGGGGGCCTTTGGCTTCCAAAGGTCCTCAAAAACATGATTTAACAATGTCTCTGGAGTATAATGTGTGGACAGGGATCTTCGAACTAGAACCCATGGTATGAAGAAGCACAGAAAGAATACGAAGGATGGAACAGAGTCGAAGCTGTGCGCAAGGGAGCTTCGGCATGATGGCGGAAAAGAGGAAACCGACTTAAAGAGGAAAAGACTATTTAGACCCAGATAGATTACTATAGAGTTATTGTCGAAAGCAAAGGGCCTGGATGTAATTTTGCATGGACTATGACCCGTGCCTATAAATAGGTGAACAGTATTCCCGTACTGTTCACGCTGACTTGGCATTCGCTTTTGCGTCACACTTGTACCCCTGCTTTCCTTCAAGCCGAAGGTACATTTATAATTCGTTATTATTGATACAGTAACGCAAATAAAAATAAGTTGATAATAATGTTTAAAGTGTTTATGTTATTTTTCATATTTTGTATATGAACCTTTCTTCATCATTTATTGTGTTTATGAAGGTTTGTCCTTCATAACCTTCGTCCGGAAGTCATTATATCTGAAGGGAGTTAATGCTTCGAAGGACGAAGGACTTTTACATTTAACACTTTCTATGTTGCCTTGTTCTTAACTCTTAGCATTTGAGAACAAGTCCCCAACACCCATGTTGGGATGAAGAATCTTCACAAGCTTCTAAAGGGAGGACACATTTTGGGACTAACAAATATTCATTTTGAGAAAGACAGGGTTTGTAGCGCATGTCAAGCAGGAAAGCAAGTTGGTGCCCATCATCCACACAAGAACATCATGATGACCGACAGGCCACTTGAGCTACTCCACATGGATCTATTCGGCCCGATAGCATACATAAGCATCGGCGGGAGTAAGTACTGTCTAGTTATTGTGGATGATTATTCTCGCTTCACTTGGGTGTTCTTTTTGCAGGATAAATCTCAAACCCAAGAGACCTTAAAGGGATTCTTGAGACGGGCTCAAAATGAGTTCGGCTTGAGGATCAAAAAGATTATAAGCAACAACGGGACGGAGTTCAAGAACTCTCAAATTGAAGGCTTTCTTGAGGATGAGGGCATCAAGCATGAGTTCTCTTCTCCCTACACGCCACAACAAAATGGTGTAGTGGAGAGGAAGAATAGAACTCTACTTGACATGGCAAGGACCGTGCTTGATGAGTACAAGACTTCGGACCGGTTTTGGGCGGAAGCAATCAACACTGCTTGCTACGCCATCAACCGTCTCGACCTTCACCGAATCCTCAAGAAGACATCTTATGAACTCCTCACCGGTAAAAAGCCCAATGTTTCATATTTTAGAGTCTTTGGTAGCAAATGCTTTATTCTTGTTAAAAGAGGTAGAAAATCTAAATTTGCTCCTAAGGCTGTAGAAGGCTTTTTACTAGGATATGATTCTAACACAAGGGCATATAGAGTCTTTAACAAGTCCACTGGACTAGTTGAAGTTTCTTGTGACATTGTGTTTGATGAAACTAACGGCTCTCAAGTAGAGCAAGTTGATCTTGATGAGCTAGATGATGAAGAGGCTCCATGCGTCGCACTAAGGAACATGTCCATCGAGGATGTGTGTCATAAGGAATCCGAAGAGCCTCCACAAGCACAAGATCAACCTTCATCTTCCATACAAGCATCTCCACCAACCCAAGATGAGGATCAAGCTCAAGATGATGAAAATGAAGATCAAGAGGAGCCACCTCAAGAGGAGGACAATGATCAAGGGGGAGATGCCAATGATCAAGACAAGGAAGATGATGAGGGTCCAAGACCGCCTCACCCAAGAGTCCACCAAGTGATACAACGAGATCACCCCGTGAACTCCATTCTCGGTGATATTCATAAGGGGGTAACCACTCGATCTCGTGTCGCTCATTTTTGTGAACATTACTCCTTTGTGTCTTCTATTGAGCCATACAGGGTGGAAGACGCATTAAGGGATTTGGATTGGATGTTGGCAATGAAAGAGGAACTCGACAACTTCACGAGGAATGAGGTATGGCATTTAGTTCCACGTCCTAATCAAAATGTTGTAGGAACCAAGTGGGTCTTCCGCAACAAGTAAGATGAGCATGGTGTGGTGACAAGGAACAAAGCCCGACTTGTAGCCAAGGGATATTCACAAGTCGAAGGTTTGGATTTCGGTGAAACCTATGCACCCGTAGCTAGGCTCGAGTCAATTCGCATATTACTTGCCTATGCTACTTACCATGGCTTTAAGCTCTATCAAATGGATGTGAAAAGTGCCTTCCTCAATGGACCAATCAAGGAGGAGGTCTATGTTGAGAAACCTCCCGGCTTTGAAGATAGTGAGTACCCTAATCATGTTTACAAACTCTCTAAGGCGCTTTATGGGCTCAAGCAAGCCCCAAGAGCATGGTATGAATGCCTAAGAGATTTCCTTATCACTAATGGCTTCAAAGTCGGAAAAGCCGATCCTACTCTCTTTACTAAAACTATTGCAAATGATTTGTTTTTATGCCAAATTTATGTTGATGATATCATATTTGGGTCTACTAACAAATCTACTTGTGAAAAGTTTAGTAGGATCATGATTCAAAAATTCGAGATGTCTATGATGGGGGAGTTGAAGTATTTCTTAGGATTTCAAGTGAAGCAACTCCAAGAGGGCACCTTCATTAGCCAAACAAAGTACACTCAAGATATACTCACCAAGTTTGGAATGACGGATGCAAAGCCCATCAAGACACCCATGGGAACTAATGGACATCTCGACCTCGACACGGGAGGTAAATCCGTAGATCAAAAGGTATACCGGTCGATGATAGGATCTTTACTCTATTTATGTGCATCTCGACCGGATATTATGCTTTTCGTATGCATGTGTGCAAGATTCCAAGCCGATCCTAAGGAAATTCACCTCAGGGCCGTAAAACAAATCTTGAGATATTTAGTTCATACACCTAAGTGTGGTCTTTGGTACCCCAAGGGGTCCACCTTTGATTTAATTGGTTATTCAGATGCTGATTGGGCAGGGTGTAAAATTGATAGAAAGAGCACATCAGGGACTTGTCAGTTCTTGGAAAGATCCCTGGTGTCTTGGGCTTCAAAGAAACAAAACTCAGTAGCTCTTTTGTGACAGCCCTCCCAAGTTATCAGGCCCACATGCACCAACCCTTGCCATTAACGGCCTCAGATGGATGTGCACGTGTACCGGGTAACTTAACAAGGCTATCGAGTTCGCCAACTGGAACTCATCATCCCAAGGATCTCCCACATAACAGGTATATTACAGTAACCACATTTGATACACACACATTGGAGATAGAGCGGAAGACTTTTACAAAGTACACTTTACATTCCAGAACTCAAGTTTTACATGGTAGAAAGAGATGTATTTATTACAAGTCCTGATAGTACTCGAAGTGCATAACTTATTACAATAATTGGAAGGGTGAAGCCTTTCCATAAGAGATATATAAAAACATTCTAAGCTTCAAGTCCTCCACATGAAGTAACTAAACCAAAGATAAGGGAATAAAACTTCTCCTACAAAAACAACAAGGGATAAAACCCTGAGTACGCAATTACTCAGCAAGACTTACCCGACTAAAGAAAAGACTCTCAAGGGTATGCTGGCTTTTGGGAATCAAGGTAAAGCTCATCAAAGTTTAAGGACTCATTTTGCAGAAAAGCTTACTAGAAGTGGGTCCTTAAGCCAAGTTTTATTTCACAAGTTAGTTTATTACCTGAATCTTCTAGCCTGAATCTAGCATTTTCCTAATCTAGATCATTCACTTGACCTACACTAGGTTGCTTTTAAAATCCAAATTTTGTTTCGCTTGTTATCTACGATGAAGGGCAGCGATCCAGTCTTCATATCCGAGAAGTAACGGCGATCCGAATCGATTAATACCCAGCTGGGGATCTCCAACCACACGACATATGTAGCACTTAACCCTTGCATATGTCAACCATTCCCACGGATCCTCCACTACATGAACCGGTCCGCGCTACCCGGGAGCACATTACCCTACCATCCAGCCTCTTGCCAGGAGGGTAACTGCTACTCCCACCATCTCCCACGCCCAGTGCGCGGTTGTCTTTTCACGTATGGAATAGCCGGGTTTAGGCTTACCCATGACGAGGTATGTGGCCAGTTAAAAGGTCCTAGATCATCAGGCCAACAATCGGTACGGTCCTTAATTGACACAGACGGGCGGCCTTTCCTGCTCAGCGTCTGGTCCCATTTTAAACTATTTCAAAATTTTGGCGCCTGACAGAGAGGCCATGCCTGGATAATGAATTTATCAACGTCTTGATGCATTCATTATCCCAAGCCCATTTTCTTTTTGTAAAAACATGAGTCATAGATGAAAAACATTTTTCTTAGTCTATCAGCATGACTAAGCATCTCTAGCTTTTATAAAACAGGTGACAAGGTATGGTAATCAATCTTTCAAGGATGGTAATGCATCAATTGTTTAATCAATCAACTCCTATCACCTAATGCAGCATATAAGTGATAAAATTTTGTAAACACAAGGGAGGTGGCAAATGCACCGGGGCTTGCCTTATTGCAGGAGAAGATCCCAAAATTATTCTACTCTGGTAAGTAGTTAGATAAAACTCCACCACTGGATCAACAGGCACTGAAGTGAACTCCTTCTTCAAACATCACTTCTTCTAGGTGTTCTACATGAAATGATATGAATATGAATGCTTGCTTATGTCAAAGACAATGCAACTCGTAAAAGAGACAACACAGATTACTACTAGAATAAATCTATAATCCAGCATCTTAAGGTACAATTACCAGGGAGCTACTTAACCCTAGACCTCACCTATCACTCCAAAACTTGTTAAGCCACCTCATCACTTCATTAAGACACTAGGTGCCCAAGTACTCAAGGTTGAAATCCTTTTTCTATTTTGAGCAACAATTAGTTTGCTAAGCAAACCATGTCCAAACAGCTTCAAACTTTACCCAGGAGCTAATTGTTCAAGATAAACTTACACAAATTTTCCCACAACTTTTATTGCTCTATTTTTATTGAGTGATTTATTTCACTAATGGCAAAAGTATTTATAATTAAGTGGATATTTGACGACCAAATGAATATGCCCCAAACTGAACCAAACCTTACAGCAAGCGAATCTAAGCTTATGTAACACCGAAGTCGAGTGGAGGTTCGCCAAAATGGTGACGAATCAAACCCGAGCAATATACAGAGAACCCAGCGAGCGACGTTCTGCACTCCACTATTCTATATGATTTAGTTCCCTTCATTTTCAAATAGTTGCAGCGCTGCGATTCACACGTATAGCCACAGGATTGACGCCGATGGTGCAAGCCGCTAGTCGACTTCCAAGTTCCAACTAGAGGCGCAATACACCAGTGTGATTCCTAATACGAAGTCCACACAACAATTATACTCGATCTAGAATATGCACAACTATTTTGTTTTCCAGAGATAATAACCACTGAATGACATCGGCCACCAATTAAAGCTGCGACACTTACCGAAGATCAAAGTAGGGAGGACCCACATTCGAACGGATGAAGGGCGTGATGGCAATGTGGCTGGAGGTCGAATGCAGCCAGCGAAGTTGACAACCGAAAAAGCACTGGTGACAGCGAAGTCCTGAGGTGACGAACAGGGGAAGTGTCTGAGCGTGCGATGGAGGGAGGAGCCGGGAGGAGCCGGTCGGAGACTAGCTGAGACGGCATGTCGGCTGGCACGAAGAACTGGACAACGGTGTAGGGTCGAAGCTTATAGGGATCCACGACCTGAGACGAGCAAGGACGTCAAGGTCCAAGCACTGGTGAAGGAGCTCGGCCCCAGGGATCTGATCGTGGGCGCAGGGCACCGGGCGCTGGTGAGCCGGCACCAGGTGATGGATGGTGAGGGAGCGGAACATACACCAGGCTGGGGTGATTGTGGTGAAGGGAAGTGAGCGGCTAGGAACTGAGCATCACCTGGCAACATCAGACGACACCCGGTGTTCTGCTGCTGCTTGTGGAGTAGAGGCATGCTGGGACTGGCTCAAAAAGAGGCAAGGTGAAACCGAGCTCTGGTGGAGACCGAGAGGAAGACATGCGCTGTGAGGGAGATGGAATGCGCGGCTTCCGTGGAGATATGGAAGAGAGAAAATATCACAAGATGGAGGAGTGTCCGGTAGTCTTCAGGGCTGAACAAAGAGGTTACGTGGAGGGGATAAGGATTAGGTAGCTTGAATCAGGAGAAGCCGATGTGTGCTGGAACCTAGAAGATGGATAGAGCTTGGACGTGGCCGTGAAACCAGGGCACCACGCAGGCCCAAGTTATAGAGAAGTAAAGACTGGGAACGCTGACAGCAAAACATCAGTAGCATAGTCACTAGTTTGGAGAGGTGTCCAGCTCACTCGATCCAAACACTACGGCGGTGAAACTTCTTGAGTTATCCCCTCCCCTGGTACACCTTTGCACTCGACCGTATCCCCAAAATCCGAGCTGGAGCACTGAGTACAGAGGTAGTGTGTGGATATCCATTTTCAGAATTCTTAACCAACTTGGAATCCACTGAACCAGGAACCTCTTCACTCGCCTGCACCCCTCCAGTTCATCCCCATTTTTCTCACAATTCAAAACAAGGACATGCCGACTTCATCTAAGCAAACTTATTCACCTAATATAGCTCTCAAGGTTTGCTATAACACTCTAGGGCTGCAAGTGCATGGATCCATAGATACGCAGCCCCAAACTCGAGCTCAACGCACTAGAATCCAGTTTCCCTCAACTGAAACCGATCTCTTATCACACAGGCTGACATGGCATATTGAAGAGCATTTTACTCCCAGTTTTGCACAACACCAGGCCCAGTACTTCACATAAAACTTGTTCACCTTTCTTCGGTCTTTGACTTTGCTATATAGCTCTTAGCTTAAAACTCCATAGATTGATCACAAAGAGATCCCAAAGTTGCTCCAAAATATGAGTTCTGCAGTGCCAATTCAGCACTAAGTCCGAAATCTGCAACCATGTCAACCCTGCTTTGGACCAGTTTTACACTTAGTACCATAGGGCTTTAGGGTTGAGTAACTTAACAAAATATATTCTCCTATGGTAGTTTTACAATATTGCTATAATGATTTATAACTAAAAGCTCAGAGGTTAAAAGTTACAGGGCTCCAAAGTTGAGCAAAACCCACTAAATTTTTTTAGATAACTGAACCAAGTCTGAAATAAAAGTCTGACAGCATGTTTTGGGACGCCATTTTATCCCTGTTCTAAGCAGATTCAAGGGCATGACCCTTACCAAGGGTTACTCCCCCAATATTTATCTCCAAGTTTACTACAGAAACTAGAGCCTAAAAGCACATGTATTGATCACCAAGGAGCTCCAAACTTGACACTATTCACTGATTTCAGGTTTCAGCCACTGAACCAAATTCAGTTACAGAAATGCCTAGCAGCTGATCTTTGGGGGCATTTTTCTCCACTTTTTATGTGCAAACAAGCCAAAATCATTTAAAGAAACTTGTTCACCATCATATAGGCTTCAACTTCTCTATAAACACCACAGCACAAAACCTTATAGAACAGCCACAAACCAGCTCCAAAACTGCTATCAAAACACAGAAATCTGATTTCAGACACTGTTCACAATCTGAAATTCAAAAGTCTGACAGCCACACTTTGGATCACCTTTTCTCCTAGTTGTATATAGTTCCAGGGCTGTCACACTTAATAAAAGCTGCTCTCCTATACTTATTCTACAATTTCTATATAGTGACCATTAACCAAAACCTCTTGGATTCCAAACTACAATAGCCCAAAGTTTGCTCCAATTGCTGAAATTCAGAATCTGAATTTCACTAAGTCTGAAACCTACAATTTCTGACAGCTTTACTTTGGACCAGGTTTTCTCTACGTTCCAAACAGTTTTAGGGCTAGGTGACTTAACCAAACTTATACTCCTCATGTAGCTCTATAACTTTGTTATAATGATCATCTTCAAAATGGTTTTAGATCAAAAGTTACAAAGGACTAAAATTGCCTAGTTGCTGCTATTTTCAGGAACTCCAAAACTGAACCTTTGTGAATTTCTCCACACAACTTGGAAATCTCCAAATAACAAAATTGTGCAACTTTGGAAATCCTACCACCTTGGTATTTTGACCTCTTGCAAAATATGGCTAAATCTCCAAATCAACTTTTGGGCTCCAGTTTAGAGTTTAGAGATACTCAACCACCCTAAGTACTTCACTACTTCTAATCCACATATCAAAATCAAACTTCTCCATCCTCCTAAAGCAAAGTTACTCCTTAATCTCAAATTCACCTTTGGCTTATAGAATTCAGGTCCAAAGTATCCTTGATTTAGGAGTTGTTTGCTTACACTTAATTCCAATCAAGGTTTTCAAGCCTTAGGATTTTGAAGTTAATCCTTCGGTCCAAGTATTTTCTTCCACTTGATCTACCTTTGAAAACAAATTTTCTATAGACTCTAGGAATTGCCTTTAGCACTTCAAGACTCCAAGTCAATTTGTTACATGCTCAAGGGATGACTTACTCCTATTTAGCTTAGGTCCTTAACTAGGTCCTCTACTCTGCACACAACATCACCTTATTGTAAAATTTTGATCTAGTGAATGCATTCTAGGTGTATCAAGCAAGTTAATGCAAATGCTTATGATGACATGTCAGAGTTTTAGTTCATGTAACACCAGGGGTGTTACATCTTTCAACCGCCGAAGCCGAGTATATTGCCGCAGGCCATTGTTGCGCGCAATTGCTTTGGATGAGGCAAACCTTTAGGGACTATGGTTACAAATTAACCAAAGTTCTTCTCCTATGTGATAATGAGAGTGCAATCCGCATGGCGGATAATCCCGTTGAGCACAGCCGCACTAAGCACATAGCCATTCGGTATCACTTTTTGAGGGATCACCAACAAAGGGGGATATCGAGATTGCTTATGTTAGCACCAAAGAACAATTAGCCGATATCTTTACCAAACCATTAGATGAGAAAACCTTTACCAAACTTAGGCATGAGCTAAACATTCTTGATTCTAGGAATTTTGATTGATATTTTGCACACATAGCTCATTTATGTATCTTTGATCATCTCTCTTTCGTTTGCTATGACTAATGTGATTTTTAAGTGTATTTCATGCTAAGTCATAGATTGAAAGGGAAATGGAGTCTTCGGCGAAGACAAGGCTTCCACTCCACTCCATTGTATTACTTCTCCTTCGCCGTCACTCTGCATCACTCTCCACATTGGTATAATTCTTCACTCATATATTGTTGACCACAAAGGGAGAGATTTTAAAGGGCTCTAATGACTCCATTTTTGGCGATTTATGCCAAAGGGGGAGAGAGTATTAGCCTAAAGCAAAATGACCGCACCACCACGCCATTTTCAAAAATTTTCGAAACAAGACTAAGTTTTAAATGTTGTTTTCAATTAATATTGTATTTGTGATATATTTCAAAAATTGGTATCTAAAACCCTCTTGAACACTAAGAGGAGAATTTCATTGAGGGGGAGTTTTGTTTAGTCAAAGGAAAAGAATTTGAAACAGGGGGAGAAAATTTCAAATCTTAAAATGCTTCTCAGAATCTTATTCATATACCTTTGACTATTTGCAAAAAGACCTTGAAAAGAATTTCGAAAAGAATTTCCAAAAACAAAACAAGTGGTGCAAGCGTGGTCCAAAATGTTAAAATGAAGAAAGCAATCCATGCATATCTTATGAAAATATAAATTGGTTTAATTCCAAGCAACCTTT
Organism: Zea mays; assembly: GCF_902167145.1. Taxonomy (NCBI): domain Eukaryota; kingdom Viridiplantae; phylum Streptophyta; class Magnoliopsida; order Poales; family Poaceae; genus Zea; species Zea mays. The sequence goes on along the minus strand of NC_050099.1, from coordinate 44,172,762 downwards.
GCACTTATCTTATGTAAACTAGTTCAATTCTGTACTTATATATTTGCTTTGTTTTGTGTTGGCATCAATCACCAAAAAGGGAGAGATTCAAAGGGAAATAGTGTCAAACCTTTTCCTAAATGATTTTGGTGGTTGAACTGCCCAACACAAATAATTGGACTAACTAGTTTGCTCTAGATTATAAGTTCTACATGTGCCAAATGTTCAACACAAACCAATAAAAAGTCCAAGATTGAGTTCAAAAGAAAAGGAGCAAAAGAAAACCGAAGGCTGCCTTGGTCTGGCGCACCTGACTGTCCAGTGTGCCACCGGACAGTGTCCGGTGCACCAGGGTGGATCAACTCCCACTCGCCACCTTCGGGTTTCTGGAAAAGCCACTCCACTATAATTCACCGGACTGTCCAGTGTGCCACCGGACTGTCCGGTGTGCCAGCGGAGCAACGACTTCCAAGCGCAACGGTCGACTTCAACGGTCGACTGACAGGTGCACAGTGCGCGGACAGAGCGCACAGAGTCAGAGCAGCGCAAGAAGGCGCACCGGACAGTGAACAGTACATGTCCGGTGCACCACCGGACTGTCCGGTGGTCCCACCTGTCAGAGCTCCAACGGTCGAACCCTAACGGTTGGGTGACGTGGCTGGCGCACCAAACAGTGTCCGGTGACGCACCGGACTGTCCGGTCCGCCCTTCGACAGCAGCCTTCCCCAACGGTCACTTTGGTGGTTGGGGCTATAAATACCCCCAACCACCACACTTCAAGGCATCCAAGTTTTTCAACCAACACATTCAATACAAGAGCTAGTGCATTCAATACAAGACACAATTAGATTGAATCAAAGCCTCTCCAAGTCCCAATTCCACTCAAAGCAATTAGTGACTAGAAGAGAGAGTTTTGCCCATGTTCTTTGAGCTCTTACGCTTGGATCGCTTTTCTTCTTCCCCATTTCTTGTTCTCAACATCTTTGTAATCAAAGCAAGAGACACCAATTGTGTGGTGGTCCTTGTGGGGACTAAGTGTCCCAATTGATTGAGGAGACAAGCTCACTCGGTCTAGGTGACCGTTTGAGAGAGGGAAAGGGTTGAAAGAGACCCGGTCTTTGTGACCACCTCAACGGAGAGTAGGTTTGCAAGAACCGAACCTCGGTAAAACAAATCACCGTGTCATCCGCTCTATTTCTTTGGTTGATTTGTTTTTGCCCTCTCTTTCGGACTCGACTATATTTTTAACGCTAACTCCGGCTTGTAGTTGTGCTTAAAGTTTATAAATTTTAGATTTGCCTATTCACCCCCCTCTAGGCGACTTTCAGATCCTCGATGGGGATTTATCCCCGCGGGGAACGGGGATGGAGAAGAAATCCCCCACAAGCGTTCGTGGGGATCCCCGCGGGAAAATATTTTCGTCGCGAGGACGAGTATGGAGAGCTAAAACCCGACGGAGCGGACTGTCCGCGACACGGGACCGGACGGTCCAAGACCTTGCTACGGGAGCAGATCTTCCCTACGCGCTGGTCGTACGGTCCACACCCTAGGCCGAACGGTCCGCGATGGCGCAGAGGGTTGTCTTATTCACGAAGAACCATAGAACTCGCCATCGAGAGAGGTCCCGTCGAGGGGGGGGGGATTCCAAGGCGTGCCTCGGGATCGACAGGCCACCTGTGCGCGTCTCTGGTCGGCGTAGAGTCGAAGAGAGATGGTAGTGGCAGGCCACAAATAGATTTAAACTAAAGCTACGTTGTCTACTCATAAGGTATGAGAGATAAATGAAGGTAAATAGATTGGTTCAATTGAAATGTGTTCGGTGGTTTTCAATCGGTCGTATCCCTTTATATATATATGGGGGAGGTCTGGACCCGTTCTTAGACGATAGCTAACAGATCCCACTTGATTAGATGGATAAACACACACGAGATAAAGATAATCGTCCGAGTCAAATCTGATCGTGGGGGCGTGGCCATCCGGGCCCTGGAGCCGGACCGTCTGCCACTTTTGGTATTCAACAGTTGCATCTGAACAATGTTTCCTAATATTATAGTATTTTAAGAGCTGACTAAAACTACAGTATTGTTATAACCGTTGTAAAATTGTAAAGTATAGTATTGTAAGATCATCGTTCAAAGAAATATGGTTGTCGACGTCTCGACGTTACGGGGTGTGGGCTGAGCCAGAGGAGGAAGGAGGCGGTATTTCAAACTGGATGAGGAATCGTGGCCTGGGGTCCGCCGGCCCAGCCTTTTAGGCGGGAGACGACTAGTGTTGGGCCCTGGGCTGCGCGCGCGTCTGGGGACACGGGATGCTCGGTTTTTCCCTTTACTTTTTATTTTTCCTTTTTTTTGGGTGGAGTGGAACTGTGGAAGTGTCGTTGTCTGGCAAGAGACATGCGTATGCGTATCGTTTTTCTTCGTCATGTTTTTAATGCTTTTCGATTCGTAAAGACCAAAATAGGACTTGCGTGTTGATGGCATAGCTGAGTTTGCAAGATCAGTGGTGAACACACCACAGCGAAAGCTCCACTAGCCCTCACAGCAACAGATGCGGACATGTACCTCCTTGATTTGTTCACAAACAATGTAAGCAATAATTCCAGCCAACAAAATGGCATACTCATCTCTTGATTTCTTTGCATATCATCTCACTATGTTTATTTCATCTTTTTTTTCCCTGGTGGTGATCGCTAGAAGCTGCTGCAGGCTACTGAACGCCCAGTTTTTAAGTCTGTTTTTATGAAAACCGTTTTAGTGAAAATCGTGTAAAATTGCTCACAATCTACCTAGTCGCCGTGATAGGATTCCGTCACTCCAAAATTCTAAACTCTATACGTCTCTTTATCTTACTCTGCACGTTTTGATTAGAATCAGTTTAAGGTCTAGTAGCATATATCTTACTCTGCACCTAGTCGTAGGGCGGCCTTATCTGTATCTTGGGGTCCTTTTTAGACCTTTTTTTCCCCTTTTTAATATATTTTCGCGCAGCTCTCCTGCGCTTTCGAGAAAAAAAGGTCTAGTAGCATACGGTGGAAAGAAATATTTGAAAGTTTAAAAATAGCTTTACGTCGTGAGGCTGCTAGCTCGCGAGATATATATGGAGACATCAGACACAGATGGACGACGCGCTAGCCCCTGCCCAGGCATAACACGTACGGTGTGGAGCTGCCCCAAAAAGCAAAGCGAAGGAAAGGAAAAGAAAGGAGAGGAGAAGAGAGGAGGGAGGAAGGGGATGATTGGTAGCGTCGTCGTCCGGCCGCTTGCCCGCCGGTAGCTCGTGCTCGCTCTCTCAATTCTCTCCCGCCGGCGCGCTCGACCGCCCGCGGCTCGCCCTCATGGTACGTCGTCCCCCCTGCCTTCCCGCCTTGACTTCGATCGATTCGAGGCCCTACTACTGCCGCCGCGTGCTTTCGTTCCCTCCCCACTCTGGCCACCGCCGGCGGCGACGGCGCGGCGACCGATCCGCCGCCGTTGGCCGAACCATTAATGAAGTAAACGAGGCTAAGATTCCCGGACGTCATTCCCCTGGCGAGTCGTGTCGTGTGTGGCCTTCAGTTTCCTCTCGATCGGTAGCGTTGCTTTGCTTAGCTTTTTGGTCTAGATCTTTCGCTGGAAAAAGGTTCCGTTTACACAAGAACCGGGTAATGCGCTGCGCGGCTGGCTCCTGGAAAAAGGTTCCGTTCCGCCACGCCGCCGCCCTTGCATTTTCTCTAATGTCTAATGTCTGTCCGCGTTCCGTGCACCTTTCCGTCCGACGACCTCCGTGCGCCCGTGACAAATGGAATGGTCCATCGAGCACTCTGGTCGCCGTCGCCGTCGTCGAACGCGGAAAGCGTGCCAGCCTCGTGTCTTCCGCTGCGTGCCGGCCGGCGGCCGCCGTCGCGTTTGCTTGCACCCTGACAAAATGCTGGCCGCCGACGCTACTGCCCAATAACTCTACTGCTAATTGACAAATGGTATGGCCCACATCGAGATTCGAGCACTCTGGTCGCCGTTGTCCCGCGGGGAAGCGTGCCGGCCGGCGCCGCGTTTGCTTGCAACCTGGCAAATGCTGGCCGACGCTACCGCCCAGTCTATTGGCTGTACTCTACTGCTAATTGTCTAGGATTATTATAAACCTTCTCCCTTTTTAATTGCAGAGATAGAGAGAGAGAGAAGAGGACAAAAGTTGTTCTTTGACCTGACGAATGCGGAACGCTGCATCTGACTCTAATGGAATGCGTATGTGATGCAGGTGGAGTCGGAGGACGAGGCGGAGGCGGCGTGCGCGGTCGTGCTGACGCCGCCGCTGTCGCTGGAGGGCGGCCTTGCGGCGGAGCTCCGCCCGGCCAATCTCGCCCAGCGGGTGCTCAGCCTCTTCCTCAACGTCCGCCCGGGCTCTGACCTCTCCCACTTCCAGGTGCGTGCGTGCGAATATGCGACGCGTCACGCGAGTGCCACGTTCTGCCACCAGCTCACGCGTTTCTGACTTTGACTGAACAATCATTTCCCCAGCTGCCGGCGACGTTCAACCTGCCCAAGTCGCAGCTGCAGCTGTACGGCGAGGGCGTGTACTGCGCCGGCGAGGACCTGCTGGGGCGGTGCGCGCGGGGGCGCGACAGCCTGGAGCGCCTGGCGTGCGTGGTGGCGTGGAGCATCTCCACGACGCGGCCCCCCATCTTCGGCTTCGCGCCCTACAACCCGGTGCTAGGGGAGACGCACCACGTCTCCACCACCTCCGGCTGCGGCGGCGGCCTCAACGTGCTCCTGGAGCAGGTCTCGCACCGGCCGCCCGTGACAGCGCTGCACGCCACGGACGCCCGCGGGGAGGTGCGGCTGGTGTGGTGCCAGAGCCCCGCGCCGCGGTTCCACGGCGCCAGCGTGGAGGCCGCGGTGCGCGGCGCGCGGGAGCTCCGCCTGCTCCGGCACGCCGAGACGTACGTTATCGGGTGCCCCGGCCTGCTGATCCGCCTCTTCCCGTCGCCCGCCTGCGAGTGGTCCGGCGACGTCCGCGTCGTCTGCGCCGAGTCCGGGCTCGAGGCCCAGCTCAGCTACTGCCGGACCCGCCGCTCCTTCCTCGGCTTCGGCGGCGGCGACGCCCGCTGCGTCAGGGGCAGGATCTTCCGCTCGGCTGAGCCCGGAGACACCCTGTGCGAGATCGACGGGTTCTGGGACCGCCAGGTCACGCGCAGGGACCTCGCCACCGGCGAGGTCTCCGTGCTCTACGACGCGCAGCGCGCCATCGGTGACCTCGCCACGCCCGTGGTGCAAGACCGAAAGGTAGGATGGATCTAATGCTGATTGTGGTGGTTGATGGTGAACATGCATGTCATGTCATGGATCGAATGATGGATCGTGTCACATCACAATTCACAGGGCGTGTCGGCCTCGGAGTCGGCCGTGGTCTGGGGCGAGGTGAGCAACGCGATCCTGAAGAAGGACTGGGAGACAGCCCAGCAGGCGAAGCGGCGGGTGGAGGACACGGCGAGGAGGTTCGCCAAGGAGAGGAACGACAGAGGGGAGGTGTGGACGCCCAAGCACTTCTCGCTGTCGCAGAACAAGAGCGGCGACTGGGAGTGCTGGCCGCTGGAGGACTCCGTGCCGCCGGCTCCTATTGTCGTCCCCTCCTCCTCCTCATCATCATGAAAGATCTATGAATCCATAGTACACACATACGGTACAGAAGTGAGAGAAACAATGTTCATGGAACAAACGATGAACAGCCTGTTTTGGTCGTCGTAATCTATACGTAAACGGATCCAGTCTGTATCTGTATTCTGTACATGTTTCCGTCCCCACTGGGCATGATGGATGGTTTTACTACCGCTGCTACGCATGGGGACTATACCGTCAATGAGTGAACCTTACAGTACAAGAGCTTCATTTCATCTTCATGGTGAGCGAGGGGAGGCCGGGAGGGTGGTCAGAGGAGGAGCAAGAGCACTGCAGGCAGAGGCAGCAGAAGCCACAGCTGATCGTGGAGCGTGCTGGCTAGCGACATCGTCATCCACAGCTGATGGTAGCCCCCTCCATCACTGTTGCCAGTAGCAGGATGAGGCGGCTGGTCGGCGCTTCCGACGCCATCGCCGCCAACTCTGCCGGTGCTTTGCCCAGACGCCGGCGGCGAAACGAGGGGAGTGACATCAGAGCCGTGCAACCTGCGCGAGCAGACAGACAAGGGGGAAAAAAATGAATCCTCAACTTCTGCCAGTGGCACATCAGGCATGCATGCGATGCCATCGCGGAGCAGATTTTGACCGCATCGAAACATGCACGTTTCGGTCGGTGGTGATACGTGCGGGGTGCGGCCGGCGATCGAGATTACCCGGACGACGGAGGGAGGCAGAAGGCGATGGTGTAGCCGGCGGCGCTGTGGCAGGTGAAGGTGCTGGAGCCGTCGTCGTAGGCGTAGCTGTACGCGCGCGGGCACGCCGACTTGAAGATGGACGAGTAGGCCGTCGGGCGGCACGCCGCCGGCGTCGCGTACGCGCCGCTGCAGCAGTACTGGTCCTGCCCGAACGCCTCACACGCGCTCCGGCACGCCACCGTGCCACCGCGCTCCACCTGCAGCTCCTTGGGGCACGCTGCCAGACACATGTGCACACAAAAAGCGTCAGAGCAGCCAAGACTATACTATAGTAGTTAGCACACGCCACACGACATGCATGGGCACGTCACGCGGAAGGGACGTACAGCGGTTGAGGTATAGATGTCCAAACGGGCCACCCGGCACGGACCCGGCCCGAACCCGTTTCGGCCCGGTACGAATAGGGCCGGGCCAGGCACGGCCCGTTGATGCTTCGGGCCGGGTCGGGCTGGCCCACGTGCTTAGGGACATGCCCAAACCCGGCACGGACAGAGAAAAATCGTACCGGGCCGGCCCGTTGGCCCGGTGGGCCTCAACGTACCGGGCCAGCCACTGGCCCGAACCAACAATAGAGCAATATATAAATGCATATATACTTGGACGCGTATTAAATGTATCAATATTCTTTGCTTAGAATTAAATGTATCAATATTTACGTATGCATTTTATATTTATGTATACATTTTATATATGCTTGATAAACGTTTGATTAGGAGCAAAGAGCAGGCAGTAGAGCATGATTAGAATACTTGACCAATTCCTTGCAATGAACACACACGGCAGCATGACTAGGATCCTTGCCAAAAGCGCGGGCGGGCGATGCAGCGTTTCGGGTCCAAGTTAATCATGGCCCAGACCACACAAACAGGGTCAGACGCTCTCCTGCTCACTCGCTGCAGTTTACACTTTCTCCTCCCTGTGTATGATTCAACGAGAAAGACGGACATTTCAACAAAAGCGAGATTATCAAATATGAAATAACAGTCCCGGCTATTTAATTGAATTGGGCCTGCGCTATATTGTATTTGTGACGCGGGCCGCCGTCGGGCCGACTCATTTATCGTGCCGGGCCGGGCCAAAGCACGCGGGCCGCCGTATCTGCCCATACCCGGTCCGCTAAACGGGCCGTGCCGGCCCGGGCCCGTAACCGACCGTGCCGGGTCGTGTTTGGACCGGGCTAAATTCGTGCCGTGCCACGGGCTAAACGGGCGGCCCGCAGACATCTATAGGTTGAGGTCGGCCGTGCAGCCGGTGGCGTTGCACCCGGCGCCCGACGGCGCCCGCGGGACGGCGACGACGGGCAGGTTGTAGCCGTCGACGAGGCTGACGTCGTAGTAGTCCAGGCCGGTGGCGCCCTTCCCCAGCGTGACCTCGAACAGCGTCGCGGGCGGCGCGCCGCCGGCGCCGGCGCACTCCAAGCGCCCCCCGCAGTCGCCGGTCTGACACGTGCCCTCGCCGCCCGCGCCGAACGCGCAGCCCGTGCGCGCCCATAGCCGGCCGGACCACCCCGCCGGCGCCGGCACCAGCGCGCTCTGCCCCGGGTCGAGCCTGAACCCCGTCGTCGGCAGCTGCGGCGTCCCCGCGCCGGCGAGCGTCCCGGGCCATATGGGCTGGGAGCAGTAGTTGGACACGGTGAAGGTGGTGGAGCTCGCCGCTGCGACGCCGCGCCAATGCGCCAGCGCTAGCACGAGGAGCAGCGGGTACGCTGAGCTGCTGGCTCTTGATGCTTCTCCCATGGTTGGCCTTCAAAACTACCACGTACGCTGTTCTTGATGGCGTTATAGATTTGACGTCGTTGTCCGGCTAAAATGTTTTGGGCTGTAGACGCCCAAGAAAAGGTTTCTTGGTGAGAAGAAATACCTTAGGTAACAATGCAAGGGATAAAGGTGAAGTTGGACTAGGATGAGTCTACTGAAACTACTTGTTAGTAGCTAGAATGCATATACCTTCTTATCAATCTTGAACAATCCCCATCAATGTGCACAGCTAACTATGACCTGAAACTGTGGTTCATGACATGCAACAGTACCATATGAGCAGTCCAATCCACACAACACACGGATAAACAAACAAACAAACAAATAAATAAATAAACGGACACCCAATAAGAATTAACTTGAAATGGCACATGAACATTTGCATTTGCATTTATGCACATGACTCACTAACATTGATTGCTTTCAGGTGGGTAAACTTGTCTTGCTGCGGCAAGATCAAGACAAGAAAAGCATCAATCCCTCACATACAACGGAATGATTCTACTGCAAATAAATGGACCATGTCCACCAGTATAAAAAATGTTCTAAACAAATGTCAGATGCATCATCGCAGGAAACCTCCCAAAAGTGACGGACGGGCCTGTTTGGTTCTTAACTAAGGGTGCTAAAAAATGCCACACAATTTTATGCCACATTTGCCTAAAGTAACTAATGTTAGACGCTCAAATTATGTGCCACAGTTTGTTACGTCTAAAAGAATCTTGCTATACTTTTACAAATCATTGACGAATGTAGAAGGAGAAAAATCTTGTCACACTTGTGGCTTAAAACCAAACACATACCTAACTTGGTCAAACTTGCCTAACCTTAGACGTGACAAATTGTGGCAACTGAGGCAACAAACCAAACATCCAGTACGAGAATTCATGGGACCAAAAAGACTGTATGATACAATCAAGCAAGACCGTAAAAACTAGTGTCATATAGAATTCAAGTTTCATATCAATATATGATACAAGTTCAAAGAAAATAATTATATGATCAAAATAAGCAAATATACCATTAAGTTCTTGTTGACCAATCGATGTCGTGCGTACCTTGCCGAATGTTGGTCACCTTGAAGGGTGGGGTGTGGGGAAGGGGGCAGGGTCAGGCGACGAGTCAGGGCTCGCTGGTTTGTCAAGCTCATCGTCTACCAGGGACGAGTGGCATCATCGCGACGAACGAGATCAGGCATGCCGGGCGGGCTGATGTCACAATGACGACGAGCGGGGCAAGGGTGCCAGGAAGGGGGCAAGGGCGAACAGTCGCTGGAACGAAGCATCAGGGTGGACTGACTTGGGCGACATTTAAAAGAATTGTGCTAGAGTGATCAATGTGAGGACTGAACCGAGGAGTAGGATGGGTTTTCAGAGGATTGGACCAATCTAACGAGGAGGCTAGGATAGAACTGGTTCGGTTAATCTAAAACTTTATTTTTTCCATACTTAACTGTAAATGTAGGTATAAGAGGTTTAAAAATTGATGGGGCCATTGCTCACTTTACCCCCACGCGGCTCTGCACATGTGTCAAAACAAAAATACCGTATTGCCTCTTAGATCAGACAAATACATTGCTTCTGATTGGACAAGGCAAAAAAGTATAACTATCCATGCATGAACAACTATCTTTGTGCTTCAAAGGAACTAATCATGATGTAGCTACCCACCTAATATCTACCTCATAATAAAAAGCAAGTGTGGGGACAGATATCCCCCGGATCCACTAGAAGGATAAAAGACCTCACAAAAGGCCCAAGGGCCCCATAATTCGTAAGGTCATCCCCTCGTGGGCCTGGGAGGAACGACCAGTGGAGCGGATTAACACAAGGCCGGGTCGACGCAAGCCCAGACGGCCCAACAAATTCGAGCAGTAATCACAACAGTGACCCGACCTTCCCGCACAGGAGCCCCGTACAACGGAACCAAGCGAGGATGGGTCGGCTGAATTATAGGAGGATAGACTCAGATGGTTCACTATTTCTTAGGCACACGTTGGTATCATATCTGCATGTAATGCCCCATGGTCGAGTATTAAAAGGGAATTAGGCTTACACCTAGTTCCTAATTGATTTTGGTGGCTGAATTGCCCAACACAAATAATTGGACTAACTAGTTTGCTCTAGTGTATAAGTTATACAGGTGCCAAAGGTTCACACTTAGCCAATAAAAAGACCAAGAATTGGGTTCAACAAAAGAGCAAAGGGACAACCGAAGGCACCTCTGGTCTGGCGCACCGGACTGTCCGATGTGCCACCGGACAGTGTCCGGTGCACCAGAGGACTCCAAGCCGAACTCGTCACCTTCGGGAAAATCCAGAGGCGCTCCACTATAATTCACCGGACTGTCCGGTGTACACCGGACAGTGTCCGATGCTCCAAGGAACGGCGCCTAAGGAACTCGCTAGCTTCAGGATTTCGCAACGGCTAGTCCGCTATAATTCACCGGACATGTCCGGTGTACACCGGACTGTCCGGTGTGACAACGGAGCAACGGATATTTCGACGCCAACGGCTACCTGCAGCGCATTGAATGCGCGCCAGCGCGCGCAGAAGTCAGGCACGCCCATGCTGGCGCACCGGACACTCTACAGTACATGTCCGGTGCGCCACCGGACATCCAGGCGGGCCCAGAAGACAGAGCTCCAACGGTCGAAACCCAACGGCTTTGGTGACGTGGCTGGCGCACCGGACATGTCCGGTGTGCACCGGACTGTCCGGTGCACCATACGACAGTGAGCCCCACCAAACGGCTAGTTTGGTGGTTGGGGCTATAAATACCCCCAACCACCCACCATTCATTACATCCAAGTTTTCACACTTCCAACCACTTACAAGAGCTAGGCATTCAATTCTAGACACACTCAAGTGATCAAATCCTCTCCAATTCCACACAAGGCTTTAGTGATTAGCGAGAGAGATTTGTCGTGTTCTTTTGAGCTCTTGCGCTTGGATTGCTTCTTTCTTTCTCATTTGTTCTTGTGATCAAAACTCAATTGTAACCGAGGCAAGAGACACCAATTGTGTGGTGGTCCTTGCGGGGAAGTTTTGTTCCCGGTTTGATTTGAGAAGAGAAGCTCACTCGGTTCGAGGGACCATTTGAGAGAGGGTAAGGGTTGAAAGAGACCCGGCCTTTGTGGCCTCCTCAACGGGGAGTAGGTTTGCGAGAACCGAACCTCGGTAAAACAAATCCGCATGTCACACTCTTCATTCGCTTACGATTTGTTTTGCGCCCTCTCTCTTGGACTCATTATTATTTCTAACGCTAACCCGGCTTGTAGTTGTGATTATTTTTGAGAATTTCAGTTTCGCCCTATTCACCCCCTCTAGGCGACTTTCAATTGGTATCAGAGCCAGGTTCTTCATTAGAGCCTAACCGCTCGAAGTGATGTCGGGAGAACTCGCCAAGAGGGAGATGGAGACCGGCGACAAGCCCTCTACAAGCCACGGGTCGACTTCATCGGAAGAGTCCCGCAACAAGAGGAAGGAGAAGAAAAACTCCTCCAACAAAGGGAAGGGGAAGGAGAAGAAACCCTCTTCCCACAAGTCGGATCGGAGAGGCGACAAACACAAGAGGATGAGGAAAGTGGTCTACTACGAGACCGACTCTTCATCACCATCGACCTCCGACTCCGAGGCACCGTCCGTTACTTCTAAGCGCCAAGAGCGCAAGAAGTATAGTAAGATTCCTCTACACTATCCCCATATTTCAAAACGTACTCCTTTGCTCTCCGTTCCATTAGGCAAACCACCGGTTTTTGACGGTGAAGATTATAATATGTGGAGTGACAAAATGAGGCATCATCTAACCTCACTCCACACAAGCATATGGAATGTTGTTGAGTTTGGTGTACAGGTACCATCCGTAGGGGATGAAGACTACGACTCGGACGAGGTGGCCCAAATTCACCACTTTAACTCCCAAGCCACTACTATACTCCTGGCCTCTCTAAGTTGAGAGGAGTATAATAATGTGCAAGGGCTAAAAAGTGCGAAGGAAATTTGGGACGTACTCAAGACTGCGCACGAAGGAGACGAGGTGACAAAGATCACCAAGCGGGAAACGATCGAGGGGGAGCTCGGTCACTTCATGCTTCACCAAGGGGAGGATCCACAAGCCATGTACAACCGCTTGAAGACCTTGGTGAACCAAGTGCGCAACCTCGGGAGCGAAAAATGGGATGACCATGAGATGGTCAAGGTTATTCTTAGATCCCTCGTATTTCTTAACCCTACACAAGTTCAATTAATTCGAGGTGATCCTAGATATAAGCTAATGTCTCCCAAGGAAGTTATAGGAAAATTTGTGAGCTTTGAGCTAATGATTAAGGGCTCAAAGAAAATCATCGAGCAAGGCACCTCCTCCACGCCCGAAGCACAACCCGTCGCATTCAAGGCAACGGAAGAAAAGGAGGAGGAGGCTACTCCAAGTCGAACACCCATCGACGCCTCCAAGCTCGACAACGAGGAGATGGCGCTCATCATCAAGAGCTTCCGCCAAATCCTTAAGCAAAGGAGGGGGAAAGACTACAAACCCCGCTCCAAGAAAGTATGCTACAAATGTGGTAAGCCCGGTCATTTTATTGCTAAATGTCCATTATCTAGTGATAGTGACAGGGGCGACGACAAGAAGGGGAGAAGAAGGGAGAAGAAGAGACATTACAAGAAGAAGGGCGGCGATGCCCACGTATGCCGCGAATGGGACTCCGACGAGAGCTCCACCGACTCCTCCTCCGACGAGGACGCCGCCAACATCGACATCACCAAGGGACTTCTCTTCCCCAACGTTGGCCACAGGTGCCTCATGGCAAAGGACGGCAAAAGGAAGAAGGTTAAATCAAAATCCTCCACTAAATATGAATCTTCTAGTGATGATAATGCTAGTGATGAGGAAGATAATTTGCGTACCCTTTTTGCCAACCTTAACATGGAACAAAAGGAAAAACTAAATGAGCTAATTAGCGCCATCCATGAAAAGTAATCAAGGAAAATAAAAAGTATGTTAAGGTTAAGAATGCTTATGCTCTAGAGGTAGAAAAATGTGAGAAATTATCTAGTGAGCTAAGCACATGCCATGACACTATTGCCAACCTTAGAAATGAAAATGCGAAATTAACTGCTAAGGTTGATTCTCATGTTTGTAATGTTTCAACTTCCAATCCTAGAGATGATAATATTGATTTACTTGCTAGGATTGATGAGTTGAATGTTTCTCTTACTAGCCTTAGGATTGAAAATGAGAAATTGCTTGCTAAGGCTAAAGATTTTGATGTTTGCAATGTTACTATTTCTAACCTTAGAAGTGAAAACGATATATTACATGCTAAGGTTGTAGAATTAAAATCTTGCAAACCCTCTACATCTATCGTTGAGCATGTATCTATTTGTACTAGATGTAGAGATATTGATATTAATGCTATTCATGATCACATGTCTTTAATTAAACAACAAAATGATCATATAGCAAAATTAGATGCTAAAATTGCCGAGCATAACTTAGAGAATGAAAAATTTAAATTTGCTCGTAGTATGCTCTATAATGGGAGACGCCCTGGCATCAAGGATGACATTGACTTCCAAAGGGGAGACAATGTCAAACTTAATGCCCCTCCTAAAAGATTGTCTAATTTTGTTAAGGGCAAGGCTCCCATGCCTCAGGATAACGAGGGTTACATTTTGTACCCTGCCGGTTATCCCGAGAGCAAGATTAGGAGAATTCACTCTAGGAAGTCTCACTCTGGCCCAAATCATGCTTTTATGTATAAGGGTGAGACATCTAGTTCTAGGCAACCAACCCGTGCTAAGTTGTCTAAGAAGAGAACTCCTAATGCATCAAATGATCATGACATTTCATTCAAAACTTTTGATGCATCATATGTTTTAACTAACAAATCCGGCAAGGTAGTTGCCAAGTTTATTGGGGGCAAACACAAGGGCTCCAAGACTTGTGTTTGGGTACCCAAAGTTCTTGTTTCTAATGCCAAAGGACCCAAAACCGTTTGGGTACCTAAATTCAAGAACTAAACTTGTTTTGTAGGTTTATGCATCCGGGGGCTCAAGTTGGATCATCGATAGCGGGTGCACAAACCACATGACTGGGGAGAAGAAAATGTTCTCCTCCTACGAGAAAAACCAAGATCCCCAACGAGCTACCACATTCGGGGATGGAAATCAAGGTTTGGTCAAAGGATTGGGTAAAATTGCTATATCACCTGACAATTCTATTTCCAATGTTTTTCTTGTAGATTCATTAGATTACAATTTGCTTTCTGTATCTCAATTATGCAAAATGGGCTACAACTGTCTCTTTACTGATGTAGGTGTCACTGTCTTTAGAAGAAGTGATGATTCAATAGCATTTAAGGGTGTGTTAGAGGGTCAGCTATACTTAGTAGATTTTGATAGAGCTGAACTCGACACATGCTTAATTGCTAAGACTAACATGGGTTGGCTCTGGCACCGCCGACTAGCCCATGTTGGGATGAAAAATCTTCATAAGCTTCTAAAGGGAGAGCACATTTTAGGACTAACCAATGTTCATTTTGAGAAAGACAGGGTTTGTAGCGCATGCCAAGCAGGAAAGCAAGTTGGTGCCCATCATCCACACAAGAACATCATGACAACCGACAGGCCGCTTGAGCTACTCCACATGGATCTATTCGGCCCGATTGCTTACATAAGCATCGGCGGGAGTAAGTATTGTCTTGTAATAGTGGATGATTATTCTCGCTTCACTTGGGTATTCTTTTTGCAGGAAAAATCTCAAACCCAAGAGACCTTAAAGGGATTCTTGAGACGGGCTCAAAATGAGTTCGGCTTAAGGATCAAGAAAATTAGAAGCGACAACGGGACGGAGTTCAAGAACTCTCAAATAGAAGGCTTCCTTGAGGAGGAGGGCATCAAGCATGAGTTCTCTTCTCCCTACATGCCACAACAAAATGGTGTAGTGGAGAGGAAGAATCGAACTCTATTGGACATGGCAAGGACCATGCTTGATGAGTACAAGACACCGGATCAGTTTTGGGCCGAGGCGGTTAACACCGCTTGCTACGCTATCAACCGGTTATATCTTCACCGAATCCTCAAGAAGACATCCTATGAACTCCTAACCGGTAAAAAGCCTAATATTTCATATTTTAGAGTTTTTGGTAGCAAATGCTTTATTCTTATCAAAAGAGGTAGAAAATCTAAATTTGCTTTTAAAACTGTAGAAGGCTTTTTACTAGGATATGATTCAAACACAAGGGCATATAGAGTCTTTAACAAGTCCTCCGGACAAATTGAAGTTTCTTGTGACGTTGTGTTTGATGAGACTAACGGCTCTCAAGTAGAGCAAGTTGATCTTGATGAGATAGGTGAAGAGGCTCCGTGCATTGCGCTAAAGAACATGTCCATTGGGTATGTGTGTCCTAAGGAATCCGAGGAGCCTCCAAATGCACATGATCAACCATCCTCCTCCACGCAAGCATCTCCACCAACTCAAAACGAGGATGAGGCTCAAGTTGATGAAGGAGAAGATCAAAAAAATGAGCCACCTCAAGATGACGGCAATGATCAAAGGGGAGATGCAAATGATCAAGACAAGGAGGATGATGAACCAAGGCCGCCACACCCAAGAGTCCACCAAGCAATCCAACGAGATCACCCCGTCGACACCATCCTCGGCGACATCCATAAGGGGGTAACCACTAGATCTCGTATTGCACATTTTTGTGAGCATTACTCTTTTGTTTCCTCTATTGAGCCACACAGGGTAGAGGAAGCACTACAAGATTCGGATTGGGTGGTGGCGATGCAAGAGGAGATCAACAACTTCACTAGGAATGAGGTATGGCATTTGGTTCCACGTCCTAATCAAAATGTTGTAGGAACCAAGTGGGTCTTCCACAACAAACAAGATGAGCATGGTGTGGTGACAAGGAACAAAGCCCGACTTGTGGCCAAAGGATACTCCCAAGTCGAAGGTTTGGATTTCGTTGAAACCTATGCACCCGTAGCTAGGCTTGAATCAATTCGTATATTATTAGCCTATGCTACTTACCATGGCTTCAAGCTTTATCAAATGGACGTGAAAAGTGCCTTCCTTAATGGACCAATCAAGGAAGAGGTCTATGTTGAGCAACCTCCCGGCTTTGAAGACAGTGAGTACCCTAACCATGTCTATAGGCTGTCTAAGGCGCTTTATGGGCTCAAGCAAGCCCCAAGAGCATGGTATGAATGCCTTAGGGATTTCCTTATTGCTAATGGCTTCAAAGTTGGAAAGGCTGATCCTACTTTATTTACTAAAACTCTTGAGAATGACTTGTTTGTATGCCAAATTTATGTTGATGATATTATATTTGGGTCTACTAACGAGTCTACATGTGAAGAATTTAGTAGGATCATGACACAAAAATTCGAGATGTCTATGATGGGGGAGTTGAAGTATTTCTTAGGATTTCAAGTAAAGCAACTTCAAGAGGGCACCTTCCTAAGCCAAACGAAGTATACTCAAGATATTCTAAGCAAGTTTGGAATGAAGGATGCCAAACCCATCAAGACACCCATGGGAACCAATGGGCATCTCGACCTCGACGAGGGAGGTAAATCCGTCGATCAAAAGGTATACCGGTCGATGATAGGTTCTTTGCTATATTTATGTGCATCTCGACCGGATATTATGCTTTCCGTATGCATGTGTGCAAGATTCCAAGCCGACCCTAAGGAAGCTCACCTTACGGCCGTAAAACGAATCTTGAGATATTTAGTTTATACTCCTAAGTTTGGGCTTTGGTATCCTAGGGGATCCACATTTGATTTAATTGGTTATTCGGATGCCGATTGGGCAGGGTGTAAGATTAATAGAAAGAGCACATCGGGGACTTGCCAGTTCTTGGGAAGATCCTTGGTGTCTTGGGCTTCAAAGAAGCAAAATTCCGTCGCTCTTTCTACCGCCGAAGCCGAGTATATTGCCGCAGGCCATTGTTGCGCGCAATTGCTTTGGATGAGGCAAACCCTTAGGGACTATGGTTACAAATTAACCAAAGTTCCTCTTCTATGTGATAATGAGAGTGCAATCCGCATGGCGGATAATCCCGTTGAGCATAGCCGCACTAAACACATAGCCATTCAGTATCACTTTTTAAGGGATCACCAACAAAAGGGAGATATCGAGATTTCTTACATTAATACTAGAGATCAATTAGCCGATATCTTTACCAAGCCACTTGATGAACAAACTTTTAACAAACTTAGGCATGAGCTAAATATTCTTGATTCTAGGAACTTCTTTTGTTGATTGGCACACATAGCTCTTTTATATACCTTTGATCATGTCTCTTTCATATGCCATGACTAATGTGTTTTCAAGTGAATTTCAAACCAAGTCATAGGTATATTGAAAGAGAATTGGAGTCTTCGGCGAAGACAAAGGCTTCCACTCCGCAACTCATTCTTCGCCGTCGCTCTAGGCATCTCTCCATCATTTGAGGGAGAATCCAAAGCAAAAGGACTTCGTATTTGGTACAATCCTCACTCATTTCTTTATAACCAAAGGGGAAGAAAGTAATTCAAGGGCTCTAATGATTCCGTTTTTGGCAATTCATGCCAAAGGGGGAGAGAGTATGAGCCCAAAGCAAAACGACCGCACCACCACCTAATTTTAAAAGAGTTTTTTCAATTGGTATGATTCTCAAATTGATAAATTTCAAATTGGTATCTTATTGTGTTCAAAAGGGGGAGAAAAGTAGTATTTTCAAAATCTATATCAAAACCCTCTTGAACACTAAGAGGAGGATTTCATTAAGGGGGAATTTTGTTTAGTCAAAGGAAAAGCATTTGAAACAGGGGGAGAAAATTTCAAATCTTGAAAATGCTTTGCAAAATCTCATTCATTTACCTTTGACTATTTTGCAAAAGAACTTTGAAAAGGATTTACAAAAGAATTTGCAAAAACAAAACATGTGGTGCAAGCGTGGTCCAAAATGTCAAAAATTGAAGAAACAATCCATGCATATCTTTTAAGTATTTATATTGGCTCAATTCCAAGCAACCTTTGCACTTACATTATGCAAATTAGTTCAATTATGCACTTCTATACTTGCTTTGGTTTGTGTTAGCATCAATCACCAAAAAGGGGGAGATTGAAAGGGAATTAGGCTTACAACTAGTTCCTAA
Source organism: Zea mays (assembly GCF_902167145.1). Lineage (NCBI taxonomy): Eukaryota > Viridiplantae > Streptophyta > Magnoliopsida > Poales > Poaceae > Zea > Zea mays. The sequence continues at coordinate 44,154,524 of NC_050099.1, read as the reverse complement.
TTGATTTTGGTGGTTGAATTGCCCAACACAAATAATTGGACTAACTAGTTTGCTCTAGTGTATAAGTTATACAGGTGCCAAAGGTTCACACTTAGCCAATAAAAAGACCAAGAATTGGGTTCAACAAAAGAGCAAAGGGACAACCGAAGGCACCTCTGGTCTGGCGCACCGGACTGTCTGGTGTGCCACCGGACAGTGTCCGGTGCACCAGAGGACTCCAAGCCGAACTCGTCACCTTCGGGAAAATCCAGAGGCGCTCCACTATAATTCACCGGACTGTCCGGTGTACACCGGACAGTGTCTGGTGCTCCAAGGAACGGCGCCTAAGGAACTCGCCAGCTTCGGGATTTCGCAACGGCTAGTCCGCTATAATTCACCGAACATGTCCGGTGTACACCGGACTGTCCGGTGTGACAACGGAGCAACGGATATTTCGGCGCCAACGGCTACCTGCAGCGCATTGAATGCGCGCCAGCGCGCGCAGAAGTCAGGCACGCCCATGCTGGCGCACCGGACACTCTACAGTACATGTCCGGTGCGCCACCGGACATCCAGGCGGGCCCAGAAGACAGAGCTCCAACGGTCGAAACTCAACGGCTTTGGTGACGTGGCTGGCGCACCGGACATGTCCGATGTGCACCGGACTGTCCGGTGCACCATACGACAGTCAGCCCCACCAAATAGCTAGTTTGGTGGTTGGGGCTATAAATACCCCCAACCACCCACCATTCATTGCATCCAAGTTTTCACACTTCCAACCACTTACAAGAGCTAGGCATTCAATTCTAGACACACTCAAGTGATCAAATCCTCTCCAATTCCACAGAAGGCTTTAGTGATTAGCGAGAGAGATTTGCCGTGTTCTTTTGAGCTCTTGCGCTTGGATTGCTTCTTTCTTTCTCATTTGTTCTTGTGATAAAAACTCAATTGTAACCGAGGCAAGAGACACCAATTGTGTGGTGGTCCTTGCGGGGAAGTTTTGTTCCCGGTTTGATTTGAGAAGAGAAGCTCACTCGATCCGAGGGACCATTTGAGAGAGGGTAAGGGTTGAAAGAGACCCGACCTTTGTGGCCTCCTCAACGGGGAGTAGGTTTGCGAGAACCGAACCTCGGTAAAACAAATCCGTGTGTCACACTCTTCATTCGCTTACGATTTGTTTTGCGCCCTCTCTCTTGGACTCATTATTATTTCTAACGCTAACCCGGCTTGTAGTTGTGATTATTTTTGAAAATTTCAGTTTCGCCCTATTCACCCCCCTCTAGGCGACTTTCAATTGGTATATAAGGCCTAGGGGGCACCCCTTCAGAACGATCACTCATTACTCAGCCATCCGCCCTGCTCTCTACGTTTTCCAGCACTAGAGAACTCCCTTGTAACCCATCACATAAAGCACTCTCGCCAGGACGTAGGGTGTTACGCATCTCAAAGCGGCCCGAACCTGTACATCATTGTCCACTGTTTCTCGTGCGCCCAGCACGAACCATTGAGCTACAGTCGGTAACACCGTCCTACTCCTAAAAGCACCTTGAGGGGTAACCCCGGGTGCGCGGTCGGACCCAAAACACCGACAGCTGGCGCGCCAGGTAGGGGGTGTGTCATCGATCCAAGCTAGCTTAATGGCCGTCACCTTCCAGCACAAGATCATCCTCCGCCCCGGATCCATGTTCTGCTTCGGAACTATCTCATCTGTAGCGGATGAGGAGGGAACTCTGCATCGCATCGCGGATCCACCGGAGAGAAATTTTTCCTCAAAGATCTCCGAGAAAATCGGAGCAAAGCAAGAAAAAGCGCAACCTCTAGTGCTCCGAAAAAAGATCACCTTCAGCAAGCTAGGAGCCGAGGGTCCTTCAGCCCGGAGAACTCCGCTGTCCACCTCTTCGACGGAGGAATGGACACAGATCACAAGGAAAAAGGAAGCAAAGGATCATCAAGCTGGTCTTTCTGTGCCTCTGTCCTCAAAGGAGAACAGAAAGAAGATCGCCGTGGCAGCTGCTCCATTCTACCCCGACGTCCTCTTCATCAGGAGAGTGGAATCGCCCCCCATCTCCGACGACGAACCGACCACACCCGGAGAGGAACCTCCTCAGCGGGAATCCCGCCGACGAAGGAACCGACGTCGAAATATCCGACGACATCATGAGGCCGGAGAGCGGGACCCGGCGCAACCTGTATCGCGAGACGAGGTCTCGGAGATGGGAGAAACTCCGGAAGAACGTGTCTTCAGAGAAAGAAGGAATTCCCGACGATGCGATCGTCGACAGGCTCAAGAACAGGCCGAGCAGGAGACAAGGCAACGTCGGGAAAATCCACTCTTCGGGCGCAACCTGAACCCCAACTTCGCCCGAGCCATGAACACGCCGAGTGAAGTCGGTGGAGTATTGGCTCGGATAGCTAATGGCCTCCCCCGGACTCCCGACGCCGAGGGCTACCGGCGACTATTCACTCAAGCAGCCAATCATCTTCTACCCCTCGCTCACCCGCCGAACGATCTACGACACGCCATCAACAGTCAGCGGGACGCACGGAGCTCCATCAACATTTCACGCAAATGACGACATGAGAACGAGATCCGTCGCTGGGAAGAGTACGACCAGGATCACGACATCCCAGCACGGAGTCAGGCTACCAGGACCGAGTCGGCCACAGCTTCAACTGGTGGCACCACCCGGGGACGGTCGAGGCACCACGACAACCACTCCCCTCTCTGGGACAGACAACATCATCGACGACAGGAGGACACGTGTGGAGTATCGGCACTTACTCCACGCCTCAGGGCCATTCAATGGCCCCCCTAACTTCAAGGTATCCAACGTCGACAAATATGAACCTAAGCAGGATCCGGGAGGCTGGCTGGCCGTCTACACCACCGCTGCCCGAGCTGCTGGGGCAACCGAGGACGTAATGACCGCGTACTTGCCTATCGTCCTCGGGCAAGACGCGCTGCAATGGCTGCGACACCTACCCCGACACTGCATCGACGACTGGAGCGACTTCAGTCGGCGCTTCACCGCCAACTTTCAGTCTCTCTCCGACAAACCAACGCAACCATGGGACCTCAAATCCATCAAGCGCCGAGGGGACGAAACTCTTCGGTCGTACCTCAAAAGATTCCAAACCATGATAAATCATATCCCCGAGGTCGCGGAGGCAGCAGTGATCGAGGACTTCTACAGGGGATCCAATGACTCGACCTTTGTCCGAACCATACTACAGAAGGCGCCGACCACCTCCGAGCAGCTGTTCTAGGAAGCCGATCTCTACATCACCGCCTACAAACGAGCTTAGGACCTCATCGGGGGAGCGAAGCCTGCGCCAGCGGCACCACGACGAGACACGAACCAGCAACCCGACAAGCGCTGGGAGAAGAGGCCTCGTGAAGAGGTCCACGCCGCCAGACCGCCCGCCTCTCGCGCCCGAGGAGGACCTCGAGGAGGCGAACGCACGCTGGACGACATCCTCGACGCCCATGTACCACAAGGACATGCGCCACACCCTCCGGAACTGCAGGGATTTCAAGCATTCCGTCAGGCACGGTCGACCCTTCCAACCTCTACCTCCTCCCCCGCCGCGAGGAAGGCCAGGAGAACCGCGACAGCCCCAGCAGTAGGAGGAGGGAGGAGGTGGAGCCTTCTCGCGCGTTGATACAGAAGTCAACGTCATTTTTGGTGGACACGGGTCATAGGAAAGCAAGAGACAACAAAAGCTCAACGATCGTCAGATACTGGTGGCGGCTACCGGTCCTCCCGCCCTGTACCGATGGTCTGAGCACCCGATCACCTTCACCCGGGCAGATCAGTGGCTCAACTTCGACCACCCAGGCAAATACCCGCTCCTCGTCGATCCGGTGATTCGAGAGAGCAGGGTAAAGAAGGTATTAGTGGACGGGGGAAGCAGCATCAACGTCACCTTCCCCCGGACGCTCCAAGGCTTGGGAGTCCCCCTCAAAGAGCTCCACGAGTCGGACACGCCCTTCTTTGGCATCGTGCCGACTGAAGGAGAGTACCCGCTGGGCCACATCTACATGCCGGTCACCTTCGGAACTCCGGAAAACTACAGAACCGAGTTCCTGAGGTTCGAGGTGGCAAACTTCGATTGTGGATACAACACCATCGTTGGGAGGCCTGGATTAGCGAAGTTCATGGCCATTCCACATTATACATACATGATATTGAAGATGCCAGAACCACAAGGGATCATAACTGTGCGCGCTGACTTCCAAGGCGCTGCAGAATGTTTCCAAGTGGCCATTCAGGCGGCCCTCACCACCAAACCCTCGGCGACTTCTTCTGTGCAGGCGAACTCAAAGCCTGAAGAAGACCTCGCGGTACCTGCGAATGAAGCTCAAGCCATGACCTCTATGCAGCCGACTGAAGAAACCAAAAGGATCAACATCGGGTTCGCTGACGAGCGCAAGACCGCCATCATCAGCTCCAGCCTGGATGACAAATAGGAAGGCGCGCTCGTCCAGTTCCTGCAAGATAACCGAGACGTATTCGCATGGCAACCTACGGATATGCCGGGAGTCCCAAGAGAACTGGCCGAGCACAAATTGAAGGTCTACCCCCAGGCGAGGCCGATTCGACAAAAATTACGTCGCTTTACACCCGACAAGAGAGAAGCCATCTGTGCTGAGCTGGCTCGCTTGGTCGCGGCCGGATTCATTAGAGAGGTGTTACATCCTGAGTGGTTAGCCAACCCTGTTCTTGTACTAAAAAAGAATAAAGTGGATTGGTGCATGTTTGTCGACTATACAGATCTCAACAAACACTGTCCGAAGGACCCCTTCGGGCTTCCTAGGATAGACCAGGTGGTGGACTCGACCGCCAGATGTTCTGTGTTGTCTTTCTTAGATTGCTACTCTAGATATCATCAGATTAGTCTGGCAAAAGAAGACGAGGAAAAAACAACATTTATCACCCCGTTCGGAGCCTTCTGCTATACCTCCATGCCGTTCGGCCTCAAAAACGCTGGAGCGACTTATCAGAGGGCTATTCAGACATGCTTAGCCGACCACTGGGGCAAGCGTGTAGAAGCTTATGTGGATGATGTGGTGATCAAGACAGAGAACTCAGAAAATTTCATTGAAGATTTACAGCTGGTCTTCAACAGTCTACGACAATACCGATGGAAGCTTAATCCTGAAAAATGTGTCTTCGGAGTACCAGCAGGAAAGTTGCTCGGGTTTATTGTCAGCCACCGGAGAATTGAAGCCAATCCAGAAAAGATCAAGGCTATCATGAGGATGGAAGCACCGCGATCACAGAAGAAAGTACAAAGGCTCACCGGATGTATGGCAGCTCTGAGCCGGTTCATATCAAGGCTGGGAGAAAAAGGCTTACCATTCTATAAGTTGCTCAAGAAGGTGGACAAACTCCAGTGGACTTCAGAAGCACAGGAAGCTCTATATGCGCTGAAAAAGTTCTTAACAACACCACCAGTGTTAAAACCGCCGCACCGAGCCACGACGACTCAACCAGCTGAAGATCTGCTATTATACATTTCTTGCACGACTCACGTGGTAAGCACCGTGTTGGTAGTCGAGCGAGCAGAAGAGGGACATGCATACCCAGTGCAACATCCTGTCTATTTCATCAGTGAAGTTCTGGGTACCTCGAAGAAGAAATACCCTCAAGTCCAGAAGCTATTATATGCAGTACTTCTAACTGCACGCAAGCTCCTTCACTACTTCGACGACCACAAAGTCATAGTAGTCACTGGATTTCCGATAGGAGATATTCTTCACAACAAAGAAGCCATCGAGAGAATAGCCAAGTGGGCCTGTGAGCTGGGATCTCATGACATTGAATTTCGACCTCGCACTGCTATCAAAACTCAAGCACTGGTTGACTTCGTATCAGAATGGACTGAGCAGCAGGTGCCGGATAACCCGGAAACCGCAAAAGTGTGGCGAATGTATTTTGATGGCTCGTTGAAGCTGCAGGGAGCAGACACATGGATCCTCTTTATTGCACCTGGAGGTGAACAACTCAAGTATGCTCTTCAATTGTTATTCCCGGCATCTAATAATGCAGCCGAATACGAAGCTCTGATTCATGGACTGAACATTGCCATATCACTGGGCATCAAGAGACTGATGGTATATGGAGATTCTCTGGTGGTCATAAGTCAGATAAACAAAGAATGGAACTGCTTGAATGACGCCATGGGAAAATACTGCACTGCTGTCTGGAAACTAGAAGACAAATTTGAAGGTTTGGAATTTCATCATGTGGAGAGAGACCGCAACGCGACAGTTGATGCATTGTCTAAACTAGGATCCAGTCGGACTCAGGTCCCGCCTGGAGTTTTCGTCCAAGAAGTACCGCGCCCGAGCATTTCAATGGATCGGGTAGAAGAATGTAACACTCTGAGTCAACCAGAGTCAAATTCTGATGACTGGAGGGAGCCGATCATCAGATATATAAAGAATGAAGAGGAACCAGATGACAAAAATACAGTTGAGCGCATTGCAAGGCAGTAGGCTCACTATACACTCATTGGGGAAACGCTATACAGAAGGGGCGCATCAGGAGTCCTCATGAAATGTATTCTCTCAGCTACTGGAAAACAACTTCTGGATGAGGTCCATGCTGGGCAATGTGGAGTACACGCAGCATCCAGGACCCTGGTTGGGAAGGTCTTTAGGTCAGGTTTCTACTGGCCAACAACAAAGAGTAATGCAGCCGAGTTAGTCCAGAGGTGCGAAGCCTGCCAGTACTTATCAAAACAGCAACATCTACCAGCACAGCAACTGCAAACCATACCTGTAATTTGGCCGTTCGCGTGCTGGGGATTGGATATGATTGGACCTTTCAAGAAAGCTCAAGGAGGATACACTCATGTACTGGTTGCTATCGACAAATTCACTAAATGGATAGAGTTCAAACCCATTGCTTCTCTAACTTCAGCTAAGGCCGTAGAGTTCATACAAGACATAATATTCAGGTTTGGAATACCGAATAGCATCATAACCGACCTGGGATCCAACTTCACAAGTTCAGAGTTCTTCGATTTCTGCGAGCAAAAGAGCATTCAGATCAAATATGCCTCGGTGGCGCACCCAAGAGCCAACGGGCAGGTTGAAAGAGCTAACAGGATGATATTAGAGGCGCTTAGAAAGAAAGTCTTCGACAAGAATGAAAAGTTCACAGGAAAGTGGATCAGAGAGCTGCCGTATGTTGTTTGGAGCCTGAGAACTCAACCTAGTCGAGCTCTGCATGGAAACACACCTTTCTTCATGGTCTATGGTTCGGAAGCAGTGCTACCTGCTGATCTCAAGTTTGGGGCACCAAGGTTAATCTTTGAAAACATAGCTGAAGCTGAAGCTACTAGGTTGGAGGATGTTGATGTACTCGAAGAAGAGTGACTGAACATGGTGATTCAATCAGCACGGTATCAGCAAACTCTGAGGCGCTATCATGATAAGGCCATACGACATCGATCCTTCGCAGTGGGAGATCTCGTCCTCCGTCGAATTCTAACGGGAGAGGGACGACACAAATTGTCACCTCTATGGGAAGGACCATTCATAGTAGCTGAAGTCACTCGGCCGGGATCATATCGTCTCACTCAGATGGACGGCACGAAAATTGGGAACTCATGGAACATAGAACACCTCAGGAAGTTTTACCCCTAGCTACATCCCAGAAGCTATTGGGACGACGGTGTATTCTGTAAATTGAGAAATATATCATTAATAAAAAGACTTCAAAGGCACTCAAATTGTTCGCTGTCAATCGGCATACTTACTTAACTCGGGGTGACCACTATGCCCTTCTAACGGAGCAATCGGCTTAAGTCGGCAATGACTTAAGGCAGTGCGACATGCTCACGCTTACTAAACTCGGGGTGACCACTATGCCCTACTAACGGAGCAATCGACTTAAGTCGGCAATGACTTAAGGCGGTGCGACATGCTCACGCTTACTAAACTCGGGGTGACCACTATACCTTACTAACGGAGCAATCGGCTTAAGTCGGCAATGACTTAAGGCAGTGCGACATGCTCACGCTTACTAAACTCGGGGTGACCACTATGCCCTACTAACGGAGCAATCGGCTTAAGTTGGCAATGACTTAAGGCGGTGCGACATGCTCACGCTTACTAAACTCGAGGTGACCACTATACCCTACTAACGGAGCAATCGACTTAAGTCGACAATGACTTAAGGCGGTGCAACATGCTCACGCTTACTTAACTCAGGGTGGCCACTATGCCCTACTAACGGAGCGGTCGGTTTAAGTCGGTACTGACTTAAATTGGCGCGACACACTCGGCACGTTTGCGATCACCCATCTTAGGGCAACCTCTATGCCCCACGAAGAAATTTCAAAAACATCACACTGCATTTACTTCTACAATTGTAGATACTGTTGAATTCTAACAATGGGAAAACAATAGTAGCATTCAGTATTAAAAAGTGTTCTCTAACAAAACATCCGAGCACATTAACCACACATTCAAAGCATTCAGTGTTTTCTATTTAGTAATGTTCTTCTCAGGAGCAACTGACGAAGAGGGATGACTCGAGGAATCAGGAGTGACATTCACGTCTGCCACTAGGTCGTCAGGAACAACCACGCCAGGTCTCCTCATCAGGATCCGCCCCGCGCGAATAGCTTTATCCATAGCTTTGTCGCGCTGGGCCCTCAGAGTAGCAGAAGTCTCTTCAGCAGCTTTGTCAGCCAACCGAGCAGTTTCTAGCTCCTGGACGACTGATTTCTTGGAAGCACGCAGATCCTTGATGACAGTATCTTTGGTCGACACCAACTGCCTGAGGCGAATCACATCATCCAAGGACTCTTGCAGCTTATAACGATGATTATCCAACTCTTCCCTGGTGAAGCGATGACTCCTCTCCAAGATGGTCAACGAGTTGCTGGCATCATGGTATAGCTTGTCAAGGTTGTCACGAGAAGTGGCAAGGGCACACTTTTCCTCCTGCAGACAAGAATCAGTTTCTCCAAACGTCAAGCAAGCAATAAGAACACAACAAACAAAGCCAATATTCACTGGTCACCTTTTCAGAGTCGAGCTGAGCACGGAGGGTGGAGCTCAGCGTGTTAGCATCATTCAGAGAAGCAGAAACCCGGGCCAGTTCAGTCTGACCTTGAGAATATTTTTCTTCAAGATCAGAATACCGCCGAGCCATATCTATCAAGAAATAGTCAAGCAAAGGTGTTCAGTTAAAAAACAGAATTAATCAAGTAATCAAAGAAGAAACAAAGAGCACTAACTAGCATTTGCCATCTCCAAATCAGACACCCGCCGCTGAAGCAGCACTAGATTCCAATGTGCCAGAGATAGAACCCTTTCCGGGACAGAAGCACCCTGCGACCTCAGCTGACCAACCATTTCATCAACCAATGCCTGACATTAAAAACAAATGAGTATCAGAACAATATCACACCTGTGGTACAACCAGATCAGTAAAAACAAGTTACCTGGAGGTTGGAAAAGAACGAAGGAACTCCCAAGTCGTGGGAAGTTAATTGATGGCTCGATGAAGGATCACCAACTGGAACAACCTGCAATGCATCAGTGGGGACCAGATCAGTATCATCAGCAGAGGTCAAAACTCTATCATCAGGAGCGCTGGCCTCTAAGGCGACTTCCTGACCCGAAGCTTAGGCTGCTGCATGCAACCAGAATGCGGAGGAGAAGACCCTACATGAACGTCCATGGAAGTGTGAGAGGGAGAACCGACTCGAACACCCTCGGGGGCTGGGTCATAGCTCGCGCTACCCATCCGAGCCGGGTCATCCCCGACAACACCCTCGGGGGCTGGGTAAGCGCTAGCACCATCCTTGAGGGCCGAGCTCTCTGTAACAGCCACCTCTAAGGCTGAAGGACCTTCACCCACTTCCATGGGAGTAGAAAAATCCAGACCAGCCTCCTGACCCTTAAGACCGCGCTCCAAGGTCGATGAGGCGCGGGACGCCGCCCGGGATAACTCCAGCCTAGCATCACGCACATCAGTGCAAACATCCATCATGCCACCGTCTGCTGGCTCTGGCAACAGATCTTCTGGGACCATGTCTTCAAGAGTCTGATCAAAGTTCGCCAGAGACAATTCTTGCAGACCAATGAGGGCAGATAAAGCTAGAGAAGGAACGCCACTGCTTTCCCCGCTGGCTAGGTAACGCCGGCTGTTCTTCCGAATTAGAGGGATTTCATCCTCCTCTTCCTCATCTTCATCAACAACACGGACAATACAACCATTGGGGTCAGCTTTGGCCAGATCACACCCATTGGGTTCAATATCATCTAGGTCACACCCATTGGGATCCACAGCAGTCGGGTCACACCCATTGGGGTCAACTTCAGCAAATGCAGGCACTGGCACTTCCTCAGCAGCAGGAACAGAAGGACCGGCATCCCGATCCAAGCTAGACACTTGACGAAGACGTCTCTTCTTCTTTTTCTTCCCCTCAGCAGGAGAAGTGGGCTGATTGGCTCGGTGAGAACGCTTCAGGTGAACACTGTCAGACCTCTGAATATCCAAAGCTTTGCTGGCCTCAGGGATGGGCGCCACAACCAGTGTTTCAGCAGGAGCGGCATCAGAAGAATCTTCAGCTAACATATCCAGCATGGCACTTATCTCTGCATCACTTGGATTCAAAGGCACCTCAAAATGAATCTGCCTCTCATCGTCAGGAATTTCTTCAAGTGAGGCAACCAAAGCACTAACTTTTTCGGGAGAGGGTCGCACTCTAAGGCCCAAACCGCTATCACCAGCAGGAGGATTTGACACAAAACTGGTAAAGGCCTTGGAAGGAGGCAGATTCCAGGCCGAGTATGCAACAAGAGCGCCGATGTTCGACACCTTGCCTCTGAGTATCATCTCGAGCCGGCTCACCAAGTGCACAACAGGAATTCTTATGTTGGTTACCTGGGTTGAATCAGCCAGGCCTCGATACAGATATGCGGGGTATGCTATGTCTTTCAGTGGCTGAATGTTCTTGAAAATGAAGTCGGCAACCACAGCCTCTGCAGTCAAACCCCTCTCTTTCAGCAACCCAACCTCAGCAAGCAGAGCCCCTGCCTCAGCCACCTCCTGGTCCGTGGGGGATTCGGTCCAGCTCGGAGTGCGAACATCTGGCTGTCTCCCTGACCGTGGGGGGAGAGAATTCCCATGATTCTCCATGATGAACCATTCCAAGCGCCATCCCTTGATGTTGTCCTTGAGTGGGATGTCGAGATAGTCAGTCTTCCTCCCACGGCGCATCTCCAAACTTGTGCCCCCCATAAGCTGGTGCTGCCCTCCGGCCATCCCAGGCCGATAGTGGTACAAATGCTTCCAAAGGCCAAAGTGAGGCAAAACACCAAGGAAGGCTTCACATAAATGGACAAAACAGAAACTTGCAGAATGGAATTGGGATTCATATGGGTCAGATTCAAGCGATAGAAATCAAGGAGACCGCGGAAGAAAGGAGAAATGGGAAGAGCAAGGCCGCGGATAAGAAAAGGAACATAAATGACAGATTCGTGGGTGTCTTCTGTCGGAACAGTGACCCCACGGCAGATCCGCCAGGAATAGAGCTCCTTCGGAAAAAGAACTCCGATGGATACGAGATGAAGAAGGTCGGATTCAGAGACAATAGACATATGGTTACCTGCGAAGGGCAACTGACTGTTGGTATCGATGGGGGGAATGATTGCGACGGACGAACTCGAAGCTTTCCGCTTGGGCGCCATCTCAACCTTGCTAGCGAGCGGAGCGGAAGCAATATTGCAGGAGAGCAGAGAAGGCCTGGATGCAGAAAAGCAAAAACTAGGGCATGGAACGCGGAGGCATGCGACAGTGCAGTACATATGGGGTTTTCCTGGGCCAGGCGCCACTTCCAAAACGTTGGCATGCCAGGTCATCACCCGGCCGTTATTTCTAAAACGCGGGCATGCCATGTCTTCACTCGGCCGTTATTTCTAAAACGCGGGCGTGCCACATCATCACTCGGCCGTTATTTCCAAAACGGCCGACGTGACCCATTTTAACTCAGCGGTTATTTCTAAAAACGCTGACGTTACCAGACTTCACCAGGCCATTGTTTCCAAAGCGGCCGGCGTGGCCCGTTATCACTCGGCTGTTACCTCTAAAACGCCAACGTCGCCATCGATCACTCGGCTGTTACCTCTAAAACACCGACGTCGCCATCGATCACTCGACTGTCACCTCTAAAACGCCGACGTCGCCATCAGTCACTCGATTGTTATTCCTAAAGCGGTGACGTGGCTCCAAAGGATTCGACTGTTACCTCTAAAACGCCGACATCACCAGTAACCGCTCGGTCGTTACTTCTAAAACACCGACGTGGCCCGCTATCACTCAGCCATTACCTCAAAAAGCGCCAACATCGCCAATAATAACTCGGCCGCTACCACCAAAGCACTGACGTCGCAAATTAAGCAGTCTGAAGCGTGACCCGATGACTCCAAGTTGCTACTCAAGCGTTGCAGACAGAAAACATCATTGGCGGTAAATCTTAAAACGATCGACGACTGACCAGAAGGCAAAATAATGCATACAGAAGTGGGGCGAAATCATTCTTCATAAGGGAAGCATTACTGAACTTACAAATCAACTCATTATGAGCTGATACCTTCCCTACTACTACATTACATTTCACTAACTATACTACTAGCTACTACTACATTATTTCGCTAATACTATTTCTACTACTAGTCTACACTAACATCTAAAACCAGTGGCGTCTAGCCACTGGCCTTGTTGCTGCCCTTGTTGCTGCCCTTGCTGTCGTCGCCGCTGCCACCCTTGCCGGTGTCGTCACCGCCCTTGCTGCTGTCGCCGCCGCCGTCACCGTTGCCTCCGTCGTCGTCGCCGTCACCGCCATCGCCGCCGCTGCCCTCCTCGGACGAGTCAGAGGAGTTCTCCTCGTCCGAAGAGTACTCCGACTCATCCGAGCCCTCGAGCCCGACGCGCTCGACGGCCCGGATGTAAGTCCATACCTCCGCGGCGATCCCCTGTGAGTCGTTTGAATCACCAGACGACGCCGGGGGAGAGGCAGGAGCCGAACAGCCCTCGGACTCGGAGGAGAACTCCTCCTCCAAGTACTCTGAGTCGCCGAAGTCCTCCGAGGGAGGAGTCAGCTCGCGCTTGCGCTTGTCGCCGGAATGATGCGAAGAACCACCACCTTTCTTGCTCTTGCCCATGGTGGAGTGGAAGGAAGAAGAGGAGAGTAAACAGCAAGCAGTAGTAAGAAATGTGAAAATGCCAGAGAAGCAAGAACACTATTTATAGAAGAAGAAGGCAACCGCTCACCTCCTACCACGGCCACCGAACAGTTGCAAAAATTCAATATGCAATTCAAACCGTCTGAAGACACGTCAGGCGGCTGACGCCGTTTCACGTAACACGACACCCATTGGGATTCCAGTCAACTGTGCGGGCGATATGATTAGACCCACAGTCACATCAAGTTACTACTCAGAAGCAGTTTGCTAAACGCTCAGCGTACCAAGCCGTCCCTTGCCTACACCCATTGGGGGGGGACGCCCATGAATTATCAGTATATTTTCCAAAACTGTCACATCCGTACAATATATGCAATGAATACTCCAAGACAGAAGAGAGATATCAGCAAGGATCAAAGGAAAGCCAAATATAGCCGATAAGGTACAAGTCTAATCGATAGAAGCATCAAAGCACGAAGTGACATGAAGACTAGCCAAGGGCCATCTATCGAACGTCCAATCAGTCGCAGATCAAATAAATTGCAGGACCTAGCAAGATATGGGCAGATCGAGTACTCAGCCTCAAAGACAAAAATGTGTGCTGACCTCTAAAGCATAGTGTTAATAATATAATGCTGATCTCTAAAGGCATTCGACAAAAGTAAAGGATGATTCCCAGAAAAAGGCATGAAATGAAGACCTTCGAGTGGATTATTTTCAAAAATCCACTCAAAGCTCGGGGGCTACACCCATTGGGTGCACCCTCGGTGCACCCAATGAATCATCATCCCCAAAGAAGCAAAATGCTGACCTCTAAAGCATAAGGCAAAATTAAGACAAGGCTGACCTCTGAAAAATCACAAGTGGAAGATAAAAGTGATTTATGATAATACTCGAAGTGAAGACCTTCGAGTGGATTGTCTGCAAAAATCCACTCGAAGCTCGGGGGCTACACCCATTGGGTGCACCTTCGGTGCACCCAAAGAAGTTCGAAGTCCTACAGTACAAAATGCTGACCTCCGAAGCATGAACCTGAGACAGAACACCAAATTTCGAGGAATAATAGCAGAAGAAGACAGTAAAAAAATCGTTTCAACCGGATCACTCAGAATTCAGAAGCAGTGGCCCGACAGACTTATTTCCAAAGCATTCCTTGTTAAAATCAAAGACTACAAGCTGGACCTAGGATCTTTGGGTCGTTTATTTCAAAATCAACCCAAAGATCGAGGGCTTGTGGGGGACAGATATCCCCCGGGTCCACTAGAAGGATAAAAGACCTCACAAAAGGCCTAAGGGCTCCATAATCCGTAAGGTCATCCCCTCGTGGGCCTGAAAGGAACGACTAGTGGAGCGGATTAACACAAGGCCGGGTCGGCGCAAGCCCAGACGACCCAACAAATTCGAGCAGTAATCACAATAGTGACCCGACCTTCCCGCGCAGGAGCCCCGTACAACGGAACCAAGCGAGGATGGGTCGGTTGAATTATAGGAGGATAGACTCAGATGGTTCACTATTTCTTAGGCACACGTTGTTATCATATCTGCATGTAATGCCCCACGGTCGAGTATATAAGGCCTAGGGGCACCCCTTCAGAACGATCACTCATTACTCAGCCATTCGCCCTGCTCTCTACGTTTTCCAGCACTAGAGAACTCCCTTGTAACCCATCACATAAAGCACTCTCGCCAGGACGTAGGGTGTTACGCATCTCAAAGCGGCCCGATCCTGTACATCATTGTCCACTGTTTCTCGTGCGCCCAGCACGAACCATCGAGCTACAGTCGGTAACACCGTCCTACTCCTAAAAGCACCTTGAGGGGTAACCCCGGGTGCGCGGTCGGACCCAAAACACCGACAGCAAGGGCTCGAAATTGTCACATCTTCATACTCAACATAAGCCATGCCTAGCCGTCACTCCACCCTGCAAGAGGCTAGTGACAAACTCGACGCAATAAAAGACATACCATACAACTTTCAAAGTCTCACACATAACTTATGATGAAATAGTAGTCTACATAGATAAAGCTGCATTTTAAGGTCCACTATTCATAGAGATATGGCGAAGATGGTTGAAGTTAAGTGAAATTAGGAGCGCATTGAGAAACAAACTTTGGATCATAGATGTTGAGCACCATATTTGGCACCTGCACGACCCACGGGATAGGCCGGATGGTCCACGATTAGATTAATTCAGGCTGAAATCATTATCCCTTGCATGATTATCCTAATGAATCTCATCGGAAGTTGTTGGAATTAAAGGGGTTCCCACCACCATATACAGTAGATTATCCTCAAACAGATAGTCAACATGACAATACCAGTCATCTGAGCTTCACGTTTCGGGATCCAGTCCTATACCATCGGCTACCATAGATAAAATTCGGGAAGAAATAGCCAAATTATTCTGAGATAGGCTAGGAATTAGTATGTCTGGCTAAGGGTCGTCTTATTGAAAACCATATGATCACCGATTTGATGCCATCCATACCCACAAGGAACTAGGATACCGGTTTTCTCAAAAAATTTCGGTGAATGCAGTAAGAGCACACACAAGAACATAGGCTAGTTCTTAGCACAACTAGGACAACTGGTCGATAGAGAGGCTAAAAGTAGCCTAGAGGAGGGGAGAATATGCTACACTCGATATTTTCACCACAAACTTCAAAATAAAGTTAAATAAACAATTCAACCGCTACCAAGGGCGGTTGAACCACTCTGAACCAATTCAACTGCGAGAATTGATCTAGGCTAAGAACAACGTAAAGGATAATGAGAGGTTCTTTTATCAAAGAACTCAGGGGATAACCTAAGTGAAACCGTGATGGATCCGAGTGGAGCAACTCCACAAAATCCACACACGCACACACACACACAACAACAACAACAACAACAACAACAACAACAACAAAGCGCTTGCTGCCTTAGTCCCAAAGATAAAGTGCAATGGATGAACAAAGCAATAACACAAAGACACGAGATTTATCCTAAGGTTTAGCCACACAACAAAGGTGTCCTACTCTCCGTTGAGGAGCCCACAAAGAACCGGGTCTTTTCCAATCCTAATCCTCCCTTAGCCGACCACAAAGGTCAAGGCAAACACTTGCTAAATTCTTGCTCAACGAGCAGGTGATACAAACTTTTTAGGGTTATCCACAAATTTGGAGACTATCAAGCAACCTCAACAGTCAAAGAACACAAGGTTCCAGGAGTATCAATCCGCAAGAGGATGTTTGTGAAAGGATCACGATGCCCAAGAAGGGAGGTGAATTGGGCTTTTCTAAAATTCCAACAAATGTTAAACCCTAAGCATGAGCCCAACTTCACCCAAACTACTAGCAATGAGTAAATATTATTAGATAGACAACAACCCTAAGTCACTACACAAATACTAACTAAGCAATTGCACAAAGTAAAATGCTCAAAGTAAATGCGGAATAGTAAGGGCAAGAAGACTCCTCCAATTTTTTCCCGAGGTATCGAAGAGTCGACACTCTTCCCTAGTCCTCGTTGGGGCACCCCGCGCAAGGGTATCACTCCCCCTTGGTCCTCGCAAGAACCAAGTGCTCTCTATAAGATGATCCTTTGCCTCTCCGGCGTGGTGGATCCCTCACGACCACATACAATCTTCGAGTCAGGTCACCAACAAGTTCTCCGAGGTGATCACCGAACTCTAATCGCCACCAAGTCATCTAGGTGATGCCGATCACCAAGAGTAACAAGCTATATACTTTCACCTGACCAAGAGAAGCCAAATTCATATGGCGTGTGCTATAGGTGGCTCTCATGTGCACTAATGAGGTCCTAACATAGGATTATGATTTTCCTAATCACCTCACTATGTTTTATGGGCTTGCAATGCACTAGCAATGAATACAAGTGTATGTGGGCAGCAAGACACTAAATATGGCTGGTAGAGGGGGTATAAGTACCCACACCAACCAAAACTAGCCGTTACTATGGCTTCTGCGCATGGGTGCACCGAACAGTCCGGTGCGCCAACGGTGCGTAGCTAACGACTAGTTCTAATAGCTAGCCGTTGCTCTGACGGCGTACTGGACAGTCCGATGCGTGGCTAAAATTTAGTTCCACGAACTCCTCGCTCTCGAGTTTTCTCGGGGGCCAGAGGGTGGCCCCCGGGGCATCCAGGGCCCACTGTCAGGGGTCGCGTCGGACGGTCCTGTGCATACCGGATAGTTCGGTGCCCCTAAGATAGCAACCCTAGTTTCTTTTCCTTAGATTTTATTACCCGATTTCGTTCTAACTCGTGAGTGTGTTATAGGGTGGCACCTAGCAATAGTTGTGAGTGTAAATATGCACCAACACTACACTAGAATTATCTTGGTCAAACTACTCATCCACAACCCCTCTTTATAGTATGTTAAAATAAAAATAAAAGACATAACTCTATACCAAGTGTCCACAACTCCTTCGACACTTAGAATATGAAGACCTCATCTTTTGATTCGCC
The DNA here is from genome assembly GCF_902167145.1 of Zea mays. Taxonomy (NCBI): domain Eukaryota; kingdom Viridiplantae; phylum Streptophyta; class Magnoliopsida; order Poales; family Poaceae; genus Zea; species Zea mays. The sequence continues at coordinate 44,136,863 of NC_050099.1, read as the reverse complement.
TTTCTCAGCCGTCGCTTCAAGTTCTCATATGAGGGATTGTTTTCACCATTGCAGTGCAACTTCATGTAATGCGACCTAACTTACCATTTGCTCTACAAAACAAACGTTAGTAAAATATAATCTTATGTTGTCATTAATCACTAAAACCAACCAGGGGCCTAGATGCTTTCAGTCTCCCCTTTTTTGGTGATTGATGACAACCCTACAAGAGTGTGAGAGTGATTGGTTTGTTGTTCTGTTAATACTAAAGATAGTTAGTTATACTCAATAAGTTTGATAGAGAAAAGTCATGTAATAGTATAGGAAGTATATGCGCATACACAACATAAGTATCTTGTTCACAAAAGTATGAGATAAAGTCCATGAACAAGAACTGCATGACTGATGATAACAACATAGGTGAAAACATAACACACAGTCATTAAAACACCCTGAGAGCATGTCATAGAGTTTGTGAGGTAAACATCATACAAAAGCGAAGAGCTAATACAAAGACTATCATGCATATATCACATCAAAAGATCATGAGCTCTCAACTAACTCCCCTAGCTCTCACAACTTGCATCTCTCCCCCTTTGGCGTGAAACAACAAAAGGGTTACCCTAACCTAGATCCCAGAGGAAGAAGGAGGAGGAGCAGGCGCATCAGGTCAAGGTCGAGGAAGTAGCGCAAATGCGAGCAAGGTGTCAGAGTCAGTCTCGGATCCAGTATCTGTGGTAGAGGCTGGAGCTGGTGCTGACTCGGACGCAGGCTGCAGTGCAGGATCTGCTGGAGCTGGAGCAGTCACAGAAACAACCACGACAGGAGTAGCGATAGCAGACGCTGGAGGCAATGGTGGCCAAGCACTAACTGGTCTGACAACCTAGGTAGAGAAGTCTAGGGCGACCGTCCTGAGCGGAGAGATGGTAGGACCAAAAGAGTGTAGGCGGGGTCCTGATTGTATAGCTAGTACAACTGCAGCCTGAAGAGCAGGAGGCGGAGTAGATTGAACTGAAGGAATAGGAACACCGGTGTGCTGAAGGATATGAGTCATGAATGCCCGGTGCTCTTCCCTGTCTGCTAAAAGCTGCTGCTGAAGAGTGTCCTGGCGATCCTGAATGGTCTGGAACATGGACAACATCTACTCGGACATCTGCTACTGGATGGCTGCCTATCGGGCCTGCTCTACTGCTAGGTGAGCCTGCTTCTAAGTGAGAGACTGTAGAATAGCGGCCAATGTAGGGTCAATCGCAGGAGGAGCAGCTAGAGGAGCAGCACTAGAGCCACCAGCCTTGTGATCATGGGAACGAGGTGGCGCGGGAGGTGGTAGCGGAATCCCCAGACCCTCATCATCTGAAGAAGTGTCAGCAACGACACCCTGATCCTCAAACTGTCAGATAGCCTCATCCTCATCCCTGAAGTCCGGTGCTAGTGGATCTACTGAATCCAAAGTGGTGTCCTCAGGAGCTAGGCGGTAAAATCCAAACTGAAGTCTGGAGGCATCAAGGGTAGCCTAGAACTAAGGAGGTCAGATTAGCTATGCGAAGATATTACAAAGGTAGTGAGCATATGGCAGCTGTCGTCGAGCCTGAAGACCATCCAACACTGTGTCCTCTATCTCACAGATTAGGAAATCGACCACATCGAACACAGAGTGAGATACCAGAGCACTAAGGAGCCAAAGTTGAATATGTGTGGTGGCCTCTCTGTATCCCATCCTCGATAGCAGGGTGTGCCTCATGAGCTCATATAAGAACTTCACCGCTGGGGTGAAGTCAACAGGAGAACACCGAGACTCGTATGTGAACGGAGGTCTGAACAGAGCAGCGACGTGAGCGGTGCTTGGAGCTACTCCATTGTGAGGATGATGAGGAGGGTCTAAGGTACCATAACACATGTTGTGAAGCCTCGTAGTCGACTTAGGGAATCCAAATAACTCTCGAATCTGAGTTGTATGCAGAGTGACGTCCTCATGCTCGAACCGGAACCTCATCCACTGATGGCCAGGGTTGATCCATACTATGGCATAGAACACTCGGACCCACTCCTCAACATACCTACCACCAAAAGTCAGCAGAGAGTACAATCCTAGCAGAGATGTGATGTGACCCTCTGACTCTGCACCGGTCGCTATACGAAAAGCAGAGAGATCCAAACATCGGTGAGCATGCACAACTATCTGAGCTGACAACTGAGCCCTGAAGAAGGACTCCTGGGTCCTGGTACTTGTTGGGGGTCTTCTTCTCCGCCAAAGGTCCCCAAGACAAAAACACCTTCGACAAAATGATACAGAGGTCCACCCTTCTTCTGCCGAAGGTTCTCAAGATGAATACCTTGCGTAGAAACAACGATGCAAAACACCAAAGCTACCATCAGCTTTGGCTCAGATCAAGTAGAGAAGGAAAAGACTAGATAGACCCTAGTAATCTAAGTTGTCTATAAACAAATGTTTAAGGGCATGAATGTAATTTTACCCAGATGTGTCCCGTGCCTATAAATAGGTGAACAGTACCACCGTACTGTTCACGCTGAATTGTAATCACTCTCTCGCGTCTTCACCTTCGAGCAAGTCGAAGGTATTAATGTAATATCATTTCTGTTAATATTCATATGTGTTTTATGGAATACAAATATGAATGAATTAATGAGATGCAGTTATTGTCTTCGTCCTTTTGCATTCCTATTCACATATTAAATGATGAAGGTATGTCCTTCTTGGCCTTCGTCTGATGAGCATTATACCCATGTGGAAATAATGCTTCAAAAGACGAAGATCCGTAATAGTTAACTATTGTGTTGCCTTGTTCTTGATCTACAACACTTGAGAACAAGTGCCAACAGTACTGAAGAGTGGCGCAACTATCGGATCTCGCTGAGCAGACAACCAAGTGTCCACGGGCACGTGTCTGAACCGACACACCCTGATAGCTATGGCCCTCTGAAGGTTGAGCGGACGCGGGTCCACAGCAAGAGGATGCACCTCAGTCTCGTCATGCTCCCAAAAACGAGGTGGAGGAATAGGTGGAGCAGAAGTGGGAGTAGTGGAAGTTGGTGTGGTGGAGGTAGTGGACGCAACAGGTGTGGTGGAAGGCTCAAGAGTGGTAGGAGGTGGCGTAGTGGAAGGTGGAGTGGTGACTGGGTCTGAGGGAGCGATCGAGCAGGGGTGGATCGAGCCGGAAACGAGAGGCGACGGACTCAGAAAGCAATCTGGTCGGAGGCAATCCTCAACTGACCTCCCTGCTCTACCTAATCTGCAGCTACTGCTGTGGCAACTGCTGAACGGGTGGCTCTATTCAATCGTCTCTTTTTCTTGCCCCCTGGTGCTCAAGGTAAACTGCCTTGCCGTTATCCTGTCTGAAGGGACGAGGAGGGTCCTGGTCATCTCCCCTTGACGGTGTGACATTCTTCGTCCGCACCATCCTGCACTGACCACTGACATGCTGCTTGATAATGAGAAAAGGTAAGTCCGAGCAGTAGAGCAATAGGTAAGTAAAGATTTAGAATTTAATAGCTACCTAGGTACGTCTCGAGAGAGAAGAACCAGACAGGACAGGAGTCGCACAGGTGGGCAAGCAGGCACACCGAAATAACAAAAGAGGTGAGCACGTATTAGTCACATAGTCATAAGTATATGAAATGTGAGTAAATACATACACAGAGAGTTATGACACAAAAATTGAGAGTTTTGAGAAAACAGAGGTCAAACGGTGCGAGAACGACGTTTGAACGGTGAATTGTATGAGAATGAGTGAAACGCGTGCTTGGTTTGAAGTTTGGCTAAGGAAAAGTAATTTTGGCACTCGGCTCGAAAATGATCATAAAAAATATGACTAGGTTGTGTAACAGGTGCATGGAGTATTGGATAGGTGTGAAATCTGGCATGTGAGGTACAAGTAGTAGCTGGAGTGTGCTGGAAAAATTGGGGTCGATTTGAGCTTGTTTGGCTAGTTTGGGCATTTAACCGAACACCTGACGTGCCAGGTTATGGGAGAGTGACAAAAAAGGTTGTTCTAGGTGCCAAACCTCCCAAAGGGAGCACACAACTTGCTCTGGAAGCTCACAAGAGATCTAAAGACACACATGTACACATGGATTTCACATAATTGGATTTGATCTCAAGATTTGGTGATTTAGGAAAAATGACCTCCTCTAAGAATTCAAGAGCAGATAGAAACAGGGAGGTAGGAGTAGCAGTACTTACAGGATGAGAGGAGGGAAGAAAGGCTTGAGCTCTGGTCGCTGGTGAAGGACAACGACGATCACCACCGACAAGAGCAGGCGACAGCGGGGGGAGAGACAACGCTTAGAGGAAACTGGACTGAGCTGAGCGCGGTGGGAAATGAAGCCTGGGCTCTGGCTCGGGCGAGGAAAGGTTTTTTAAAAACCAGTTATAGACACACCAGACAGTGAACAGTGGAAGTCCGGTGCACGCCGTACATCGCACAGTTGCTGTCCGGTACACACCGGACAGGGCCGCACAGTGGCAGATCCACGCGCGCCCAGCCGGTGCACCGGACATTGCACATTGTAGTGTCCGGTACACATCAGATTGTCTAGTGAGCCCAGAAAGAGGGCAAGTTTAGATTTATCTAGGAATTTTGAACCAAACCAAATCCCAACTTATAAGCACACAAAAGAACACTTGTTTGGACAAATACTGGCACCCTTACATATTCTCTCATATTTTTCAAAATATTGTGCCATAGGCTAGGTAGTTTTTAGAGAAAATAAGCAAATAGTGAGATTTTTGCATTTGGGTGTTGCACTAGGGGTTTCAAATACGAATTTAGTTGTGAATACCTAAAAATCGTCTAGAGGGGGGTGAATAGGTAAAACCTGAAAATTATAACTTTAAACCCGGACTTGATCCCTCGATTAGCGGTTAGAACAAGATGAACAATTATTAGAGTATTGAAAGGGAAATAGTCTCAATATTTCCTGTAATCGATTTTGGTGTTTGACGACCATCACAAACCTTGTGGACTAACCAGTTTGCCCAGTTGATCATTTCACATGTGCATAAGTTCATCTACAACCATTCTAAGTCGATTGTCCGGAATACCGTAGATTATTCCGGACAGGAGAAGCTTTTTGGAAAAACACCTACGCGCGGACCGTCCGCGGCACCAAGGTGACCCTCAGACAGGAACACTGCAAAAACATAAGTCTACACTACGGACCGTCCGACGGAGAAGCGAGCACTGTCCGAGACCAAGCGTGGACCGTCCGACCTCAGGCGCGGACCGTCCGGTCGGTGAAAACCAGAAAACCAGGAAGGTGACGGGTTCGGTATAATGTAATTTTAGCGTCCTCGCGGACCGTCCGGGGTGCACGACTGGACCGTCCGCGTCTGCTTTATCTGACATCTTACGATGCATTTTATGCATAGTAGCCGTTGATATAGCCGTTACTGCTGTCCGTTGTGATTTCAGCCGTTGATGTGCAGGGGCGGACCGTCCGGACCAAGGACGCGGACCATCCGCGGTCGGCAGAAAGGGGGCAACGTCTAGGAAGTGGTTGGGGGCTATAAATACAACCCCAACCACCTCCATTCACTTCACCCAAGCACTCCAATCCTTCACATTCAATACAAGAGCTAGCAATCCATTCAAAGACACAATCAAAGCTTCCAATCTCTCCAAGTTCCACAATTGAGACAAGTGACCATTAGTGATTAGTGACTTGAGAGAGAGAGTGATCTGTGTATTATTTGTCGCTCTTGTCGCTTGGCTTTTGCAATCGTGCTTTCTTCTTTTCCCATTCTTATTCTCAAGTGACTTGTAATCAAAGCAAGAGACACCAAGTGTGTGGTGGTCCTTGTAGGGTCTAAGTGACCCGTTTGATTAAGGAAAAAGCTCACTTGGTCTAAGGGACCGCTTGAGAGAGGGAAAGGGTTGAAAGAGACCCGGTCTTTGTGACCACCTCATCGGGGATTAGGTTCTTTGGAACCGAACCTCGGTAAAACAAATCACCATGTTCATCCGCTTCATTTCTTGGTTGATTTGTTTTCCCTCTCTTTCGGACTCAGATTTAATTCTAACACTAACCCCAGCTTGTAATGTGTGCTTAAGTTTGTAAATTTCAGATTCCGCCTATCCACCCCCCTCTAGGCGACTTTCAATTGGTATCAGAACCCGATACTTCATTAGAGTCTAACCACTCAAAGTGATGTCGGGAGATCACGCCAAGAGGGAGATCATGACCGGCGGCGACAAATCCGCAAGCTCGGGGAGAACTCATTCGAGGGAGTCTGGCCACAAGCATAAGGAGGAGTCTGCTTCCTCCATCAAGTCACAACGGAGAGGTGACAAGAAGAAGATGATGAAGAAAGTGGTCTACTACGAGACCGACTCTTCGTCACCCTCCACCTCCGGCTCCAAATCGTCATCCGTAACTTCTAAGCGCCATGAGCACAAGAAGTATAGTAAGATGCCCCTCTGCTATCCTCGCATTTCTAAACGCACTCCATTACTTTCCGTTCCCCTAGGCAAACCACCATTTTTTGATGGTGAGGATTATTGTATGTGGAGTGGTAAAATGAGGCATCATCTAACCTCACTCCACAAAAGCATATGGGATATTGTTGAGTATGGAGCGCAGGTACCAAAGGTAGGGGACAAGGACTATGATTTGGACGAGGCCGACCAAATTCGGCACTTTAACTCCCAAGCCACAACTATACTTCTCGCCTCCTTGTGTCGAGAGGAGTATAATAAGGTGCAAGGGTTAAAGATGGCCAAAGAAATTTGGGACGTCCTCAAGACGGCGCATGAAGGGGACAAGGTGACCAAGATCACCAAACGGGAGATGATCGAGGGGGAGCTCGGTCGATTCGTCCACAACCAAGGAGAGGAGCCACAAGCCATATACAACCGGCTCAAGACCTTGGTGAATCAAGTGCGCAACCTCGGGAGCACCAAGTGGGATGACCATGAGATGGTCAAGGTTATTCTAAGATCCCTCGTATTTCGTAATCCTACTCAAGTTCAATTAATACATGGTGATCCTAGATATAAGCTAATGTCTCCCGAGGAGGTAATTGGGAAGTTTGTGAGCTTTGAGTTGATGATCAAAGGCTCCAAACAAATTGTCAACTTGGAGCAAGGCGTCACCTCCACACCCGAGGTGCAACCCGTCGCATTCAAAGCAATGGAGGAGAAGAAAGAAGAGTCTACATCAAGTAGGCTCCCCATCGACGCCTCCAAGCTCGACAACGAAGAAATGGCGCTCATCATCAAGAGCTTCCGCCAAATCCTCAAGCAAAGGAGAGGGAAGGACTACAAACCCCGCTCCAAAAGGGTGTGCTACAAGTGTGGTAAGCCCGGTCATTTCATTGCTAAATGTCCTATGTCAAGTGATAGTGATAGGGGCGACGACAAGAAGGGAAAGAGAAAGGAAAAGAAGAGGTACTACCAGAAGAAGGGCGGCGATGCCCACGTGTGACAGGAATGGGACTCCGACATGAGCTCCACCGACTCCTCCTCCGACGAGGATGCCGGAAACATCGCCGTCAACAAGGGACTTCTCTTCCCCAACGTTGGCCACAAGTGCCTTATAGCAAAGGACGACAAGAAAAAGAAGTTACAAGCTAGAACCACCCCCAAGTATACTACATCTAGTGATGAGGGTAGTTATAGTGATGATGAAGATAACTTGCTTAGTCTTTTTGCCAACCTTAACATGCAACAAAAAGAAAAATTAAATGAATTAATAGGCGCTATTCATGAGAAGGATGAACTCTTGGATAGCCAAGAGGAATTCCTCATTAAGGAAAACAAAAAACATGTTAAAGTGAAAAATGCTTATGCTCAGGAGATAGAAAAATGTGAAAACTTGACTAGAGAGGTTAGCATTTGCCATGACACTATCTCCAACCTTAGAACTGAGAATGTTAGTTTAATTGATAAGGTTGAAAAATCAAATGGTTGTCATGATTCAATTGCCAATCTTAGAAATGAAAATGCTAGTTTGATTGCTAAGATTGATAAATTGAATGAATCTATTTCTAGCCTTAAAATTGAAAATGCTAGTTTAATTTCAAAGGCTAAAGACTTGAATGTTTGCAATGTTTCTATTTCCAATCTTTGAAATGAGAATGCTATTTTACATGCTAAGATTGATGAATTAAATACTTGCAAACCCTCTACATCTACTGTTGATCATGTTACTATTTGTACTAGATGTAGAGACATTAATGTTGATGCTATTCATGATCACCTAGCTTTATATAGAGAACAAAATGATCACAAAGATCAACTAACTGCTAAAATTAATGAGCATGAAATTGAAAATAAAAAAATTTAAATTTGCTAGAAGCATGCTCTATAATGGGAGACGCCCTGGCATTAAGGATGGCATTGGTTTCCAACAGGGAGGCAATGTCAAACTTAATGCCCCCAAAAGATTGTCTAATTTTGTTAAGGGCAAGGTTCCCATGGCTCAAGATAACGAGGGTTACATTTTATATCCTGCTGGTTATCCTGAGCATAAGATTAGGAGAATTCATGCTAGGAAGTCTCATTATGTTTCCCATCATACTTTTATGTACAAGAATGTGGCATCTAGCTCTGGGCATTCTACCCATATTAAAATGCCTACAAAGAAAACTCCTACTGCATCAAATGAATCTAACATTTCATTTAAGACCCTTGATGCATCTTATGTGCTTACTAACAAATCAGGCAAAGTAGTTGCCAAATATGTTGGGGGCAAACACAAGGGCTCCAAGACTTGTGTTTGGGTACCCAAGGTGCTTGTTTCTAACGTGAAAGGACCCAAGACTGTTTGGGTACCTAAGAACAAGGCCTAAAACTGTTTTGCAGGTTTATGCATCTGGGGGCTCAAGTTGGATCATTGATAGCAGATGCACAAACTATATGACAGGGGAGAAAAAGATGTTCTCCTCCTATGAGAAAAACGAAGATTCCCAAAGAGCTATCACATTCGGGGATGGAAATCAAGGTTTGGTCAAAGGACTTGGTAAAATTTCTATATCACCTGACCATTCCATTTCCAATGTTTTTCTTGTAGATTCCTTAGATTATAACTTGCTTTCTGTTTCTCAATTATGTAAAATGGGCTACAACTGTCTTTTAACGGATATAGGTGTTACTGTCTTTAGAAGAAGTGATGATTCAGTAGCATTTAAGGGAGTATTAGAGGGTCAACTATACTTAGTTGATTTTAATAGAGCTGAACTCGATACTTGCTTAATTGCTAATTGAAAGTCGCCTAGAGGGGGGGGGGGGGGTGAATAGGTGGAATCTGAAATTTACAAACTTAAACACAAGCTACAAGCCGAGGTTAGCGTTAGAAATAAGTCCGAGTCCGAAAGAGAGGGGAAAACAAATCGACCAAAGAAATATAGCGGATGACACGGTGTTTTGTTTTACTGAGGTTTGGTTCCAAAGAACCTAATCCCCGTTGAGGTGGTCACAAAGACCGGGTCTCTTTCAACCCTTTCCCTCTCTCAAACGGTCACCTAGACCAAGTGAGCTTTCTCCTTAATCAAACGGGTCACTTAGACCCCACAAGGACCACCACACAATTGGTGTCTCTTGCTTTGATTACAAGTGCTTGAAGAACAAGAATGAGGAAGAAGAAAGCGATCCAAGAACAAGAGCTCAAAGAACACGAGCAAAACTCTCTCTCTAGTCACTAGGTGTTTGGAGTGTGTTTGGGACTTGGAGAGGCTTTGATTCTTTTGAATTGTGTCTTGTATTGATTGCACTAGCTCTTGTATTGAATGGGATGTCTGAAAAACTTGGATGCTTGGAGTGGTGGTGGTTGGGGGTATTTATAGCCCCAACCACCAAACCAAACCAACCGTTGGGGAGGCTGTCTATCGATGGGCGCACCAGACACTGTCCGGTGCGCCAGCCATGTCACCCAACTTCTTGGGGTACCGGACAGTTCGGTGCCACACCGAACAGGCACTGTTCACTGTCCGGTGCGTCTTCTGGCGCTGCTCTGACACTGCCGCGCACTGTCGCGCACTGTAGTGTTTGGCAGTGACCATTGTAGTCGACCGTTGCGCTGGGAGCCGCTGCTCCGCTTGGTGCACCGGACAGTCCGGTGAATCATAGCGGAGCGATGCCTGAGAAACCCGAAGGTGAAGAGTTCAGTCTGTACGGCCCCTGGGGCACCGGACACTGTCCGGTGCGCTAGACCAGGGTTCTCTTTGGTTTCTTTTGCTCCTTTCTTTTTGAACCTTAACTTGATCTTTTTATTGGTTTGTGCTGAACCTTTAGCACCTGTAGAATATATAATCTAGAGCAAACTAGTTAGTCCAATTATTTGTGTTGGGCATTTCAACCACCAAAATCATTTAGGAAACGGTTTAACCCTATTTCCCTTTCAATCTCCCCCTTTTTGGTGATTGATGCCAACACAAACCAAAGCAAATATATAAGTGCAGAATTGAACTAGTTTGCATAAGGCAAGTGCAAAGGTTGCTTGGAATTAAACCAATTTATATTTTCACTAGATATGCATGGATTGCTTTCTCTTATTTAACATTTTGGACCACGCTTGCACCACTTGTTTTGTTTTTGCAAATTCTTTTGGAAAATCTTTTCAAAGTCTTTTTGCAAATAGTCAAAGGTATATGAATAAGATTTCGACAAGCATTTTCAAGATTTGAAATTTTCTCCCCCTGTTTCAAATGTTTTTCCTTTAACTAAAACAAAACTCCCCCTGGATGAAATTCTCCTCTTAGCTTTCAAGAGGGTTTTGAGTTTTAGATACCTATTGAAAAATCTTTGACACCATATATCAATTTGAAATATAGATACCAATTGAAAACTTTATTTCGAAAAATTTGAAATTGGTGGTGGTGCGGTCCTTTTGCTTTGGGCTAATACTCTCTCCCCTTTGGCATTAATCGCCAGAAACAGAGACCTTGAGAGCCCTTTTACTATTCTCCCCCAATGGTACACATAAATATGAGTGAAGATTATACCAAAGTGGAGAGTGGAGTGATGGCGAAGGGTAAGTGATACCAATAGAGTAGAGTGGAAGCCTTGTCTTCGCCGAAGACTCCATTTCCCTTTCAATCTACGACTTAGCATAGGAATAAACTTGAAAACACATTAGTCATAGACATAAAAGAGAGATGATCAAAGGTATATAAATGAGCTATGTGTGCAAAGTTTCAATCAAAGTTCCGAGAATCAAGTATATTTAGCTCATTCCTAAGTTTGGTAAAGGTTTTCTCATCTAAAGGTTTGGTAAAGATATCGGCTAATTGTTCTTTTGTGCTAACATAGGTAATCTCGATATCCCCCTTTGTTGGTGATCCCTCAAAAAGTGATACCGAATGGCTATGTGCTTAGTGCAGCTGTGTTCAACTGGATTATCCGCCATGCGGATTGCACTCTCATTGTCACATAGGAGAGGGACTTTGCTCAATCTGTAGCCATAGTCCCTGAGGGTTTGCCTCATCCAAAGCAATTGCACGCAACAATGGCCTGCGGCAATATACTCGGCTTCGGAGGTAGAAAGAGCGACGGGGTTTTGTTTCTTTGAAGCCCAAGACACCAGGGATCTTCCCAAAAACTGACAAGTCCCTGATGTGCTCTTCCTATCAATTTTACACCTTGCCCAATCAGCATCTGAGTATCCTATTAAGTCAAAAGTGGATCCCTTGGGGTACCAAAGACCAAACTTAGGTGTATAAACTAAATATCTCATGATTCTTTTCATGGCCCTAAGGTGAACTTCCTTAGGATCGGCTTGGAACCTTGCACACATGCATACGGAAAGCATAATATCCGGTCAAGATGCACATAAATAGAGTAAGGATCCTATCATCGACCGATATACCTTTTGATCTACAGATTTACCTCCCGTGTCGAGGTCGAGATGCCCATTAGTTCCCATGGGTGTCTTTATGGGCTTGGCATCCTTCATTCCAAACTTGGTAAGTATATCTTGAATGTACTTGGTTTGGCGGATGAAGGTGCCCTCTTGGAGTTGCTTCACTTGAAATCCTAGGAAGTACTTCAACTCCCCCGTCATAGACATCTCGAATTTTTGAATCATAATCCTACTAAACTCTTCACAAGTAGATTTGTCAGTAGACCCAAATATGATATCATCAACATAAATTTAGCATACAAACAAATCATTTGCAATAGTTTTAGTAAAGAGGGTAGGATCGGCTTTTCCGACTTTGAAGCCATTAGTGATAAGAAAATCCCTTAGGCATTTATACCATGCTCTTGGGGCTTGCTTGAGCCCATAAAGCGCCTTAGAGAGTTTATAAACATGATTAGGGTACTCACTATCTTCAAAGCCAGGAGGTTGCTCAACATAGACCTCTTCCTTGATTGGTCCATTGAGGAAGGCACTCTTCACGTCCATTTGATAAAGATTGAAGCCATGGTAAGTAGCATAGGCAAGTAATATACGAATTGACTCAAGCCTATCTACGGTGCATAGGTTTCACCGAAATCCAAACCTTCGACTTGTGAATAGCCCTTGGCCACAAGTCGGGCTTTGTTCCTTGTCACCATGCCATGCTCATCCTGCTTGTTGCGGAATACCCACTTGGTTCCTACAACATTTTGGTTAGGACGTGGAACTAAATGTCATACCTCATTCCTCGTGAAGTTGTTGAGCTCATCTTGCATTGCCAACACCCAATCCGAATCTCTTAATGCATCTTCCACCCTTTATGGCTCAATATAAGACACAAAAGAGTAATGTTCACAAAAATGATCGACTCGAGATTGAGTTGTTACCCCCTTATGAATATCGCCGAGGATGGAGTTCACGGGGTGATCTCTTTGAATCGTTTGATGGACTCTTGGGTGTGGCGGTCTTTGATCCTGTACTTCTTGATCATCTTCCTTGTCTAGATCATTGTTATCTCCCCCTTGATCATTGTCCTCCTCTTGAGGTGGCTCATCCTCTTGATCTTCATTTTCATCACGTTGAGCTTGATCCTCATCTTGGGTTGGTGGAGATGCTTGCATGGAAGATGACAGTTGATCTTGTGCTTGAGTTGGCTCTTCGGTTTCCTTAGGACACACATCCCCAATGGACATGTTCCTTTGCGCGATGCATGGAGCCTCTTCATCATCTAGCTCATCAAGATCAACTTGCTCCACTTGGGAGCCATTAGTCTCATCAAACACAATGTCACAAGAAACCTCAACTAATCCAGTGGATTTGTTGAAGACTCTATATGCCCTTGTGTTTGAATCATATCCTAGTAAAAAGCCTTCTACAGCCTTAGGAGAAAATTTAGATTTCCTACCTCTTTTAATAAGAATAAAAGATTTGCTAACAAAGACTCTAAAATATGAAACATTGGGCTTTTTACCGATTAGGAGTTCATATGATGTCTTCTTGAGGATTCGGTGAAGGTAGAGCCGGTTGATGGAGTAGTAGGCGGTGTTAATCGCCTCAGCCCAAAACCGGTCCGGAGTCTTGTATTCATCAAGCATGGTCCTCGCCATGTCCAATAGAGTTCTATTCTTCCTCTCCACTACACCATTTTGCTGAGGTGTGTAGGGAGAAGAGAACTCATGCTTGATGCCCTCCTCCTCAAGAAAGCCTTCAATTTGAGAGTTCTTGAACTCCATCCCGTTGTCGCTTCTTATTTTCTTGACTCTTAATCCGAACTCATTTTGAGCCCGTCTAAAGAATCCATTTAAGGTCTCTTGGGTTTGTGATTTTTCCTGCAAAAAGAACACCCAAGTGAAGTGAGAATAATCATCCACAATAACAAGACAATACTTACTTCCGCCGATGCTTATGTAAGCTATCAGGCCGAATAGATCCATGTGGAGTAGCTCAAGCGGCCTGTCAGTCATCATGATGTTCTTGTGTGTATGATGGGCACCAACTTGCTTCCCTGCTTGACATGCGCTACAAACCCTGTCTTTCTCAAAATGAACATTTGTTAGTCCCAAAATGTGTTCTCCCTTTAGAAGCTTGTGAAGATTCTTCATCCCAACATGGGCTAGTTGGCGATGCCAGAGCTAACCCATATTAGTCTTAGCAATTAAGCAAGTATCGAGTTCAGCTCTATCAAAATCAACTAAGTACAGCTGACCCTCTAATACTCCCTTAAATGCTACCGAATCATCATTTCTTCTAAAGACAGTAACACCTCTATCCGTAAAAAGAAAGTTGTAGCCCATTTTACATAATTGAGAAACAGAAAGCAAGTTGTAATCTAAAGAATCTATAAGAAAAACTTTGGAAATAGAGTGGTCAGGAGATATTGCAATTTTACCAAGTCCTTTGACCAAACCTTGATTTCCATCCCCGAATGTGATAGCTCTTTGGGGATCTTCGTTTTTCTTGTAGGAGGAGAACATCCTTTTCTCCCCTGTCATGTGGTTTGTGCACCCGCTATCAATTATCCAACTTGAGCCCCCGGATGCATAAACCTACAAAACAAGTTTAGGCCTTGTTCTTAGGTAACCAAACGGTCTTGGATCCTTTCACATTAGAAACAAGCACCTTGGGTACCCAAACACAAGTCTTGGAGCCCTTGTGTTTGTCCCCAACATATTTGGCAACTACTTTGCCTGATTTGTTAGTTAAAACATAGGATGCATCAAAAGTTTTAAATGAAACATTAGGTTCATTTGATGCAGTAGGAGATTTCTTTTTAGGCATTTTAATGTGAGTGGAATGCCTAGAGCTAAATGCCTCATTCTTGTACATAAAAGCATGATGTGAAACATAATGAGATTTTCTAGCATGAATTCTCCTAATCTTATGCTCAGGATAACCAGCATGATATAAAATGTAACCCTCGTTATCCTGAGCCATGGGTGCTTTGCCCTTAACAAAATTAGATAATTTTTTAGGGGCATTAAGTTTGACATTGCTTCCCTGTTGGAAACCAATGTCATCCTTGATGCCAGGACGTCTCCCATTATAGAGCATGCTTCTAGCAAATTTAAAATTTTCATTCTCTATCTCATGCTCATTAATTTTAGTAGTTAATTGAGCTATGTGATCATTTTGTTCTTTAATTAAAGCTAGGTGATCATGAATAGCATCAACATTAACATCTTTATATCTAGTACAAATAGAGACATGATCAACACTAGATGTAGAGGGTTTGCAAACATTTAATTCATCAATCTTAGCATGTAAAATATCATTCTCATCTCTAAGATTGGAAATAGAAGCATTGCAAACATTTAAATCTTTAGCCTTTGAAATTAAACTAGCATTTTCAATTTTAAGGCTAGAAATTGATTCATTCAATTTATCAATCTTAGCAATCAAACTAGCATTATCATTTTTAAGATTGACAATTGAATCATGACAAACATTTGATTTTTCAACCTTAGCAAGTAAATTACCATTCTCATTTCTAAGGTTGGAAATGGTGTCATGGCAAATGCTAAGCTCCTTAGTCAAATTTTCATTCTTTTCTACTTCCTGAGCATAAGCATTCTTTACCTTAACATGCTTTTTATTTTCTTTAATAAGGAATTCCTCTTGGCTATCCAAGAGTTCATCCTTCTCATGAATGGCACCTATCAATTCATTCAATTTTTCTTTTTGTTGCATATTTAAGTTGGCAAAAAGAGCAAGCAAATCATCCTCATCTTCACTAGAACTCCCCTCATCACTAGATGTTGTATATTTAGTGGATGCTCTAGATTTTACGTTCTTCTTTTTGCTGTCCTTTGCCATGAGGCACTTGTGGCCGACGTTGGGGAAGAGGAGGCCATTGTTGACGGTGATGTTGGCGGCATCCTTGTCGGAGGAGGAATCGGTCGTGCTTTCATCGGAGTCCCATTCCCAACACACGTGGGCATCGCCGCCCTTCTTCTTGTAGTATCTTTTCTTTTCCTCCCTCTTTCCCTTCTTGTCGTCGCCCTTGTCACTATCACTAGATAATGGACATTTAGCAATAAAATGACCGGTCTTACCACATTTGTAGCATACTTTCTTGGAGCAGGGTTTATAGTCCTTCCCCCTCCTTTGCTTGAGGATTTGGCGGAAGCTCTTGATGATGAGCGCCATTTCCTCATTGTCGAGCTTGGAGGCGTTGATGGGGAGCCTACTTGATGTAGACTCTTCTTTCTTTTCTTCCGTCGCTTTGAATGCGACGGGTTGCACCTCAGGTGTGGAGGTGCCGCCTTGCTCGACGATTTGTTTGGAGCCTTTGATCATCAACTCAAAGCTCACAAACTTTCCTATCACTTCCTCGGGAGACATTAGCTTATATCTAGGATCACCACATATTAATTGAACTTGAGTAGGATTACAAAATACGAGTGATCTAAGAATAACCTTAACCATTTTATGGTCATCCCATATTGTGCTCTCGAGGTTGCGCACTTGATTCACCAAGGCCTTGAGCCGGTTGTACATAGCTTGTGGCTCCTCTCCTTGGTTGAGGATGAATCGACCGAGCTCCCCTCGATCGTCTCCCGCTTGGTGATCTTGGTCACCTCATCTCCCTCGTGCGCGGTCTTGAGCACGTCCCAAATGTGGCAGAACCACCCGACTTATTCCAGCTTAAGTGCCTAAGTCACGCCTCAGGGGCCGTAACACACTTAAATCGGAATAACCCGTCAGTCCTTCAGATCTAGTCTGATAGAGCCACTTAACCAGGATCAAATTCCACAATCTCACTCGAAGGTGAGTGTCACACCCGGTTTTTAGAAGGCAAACCGAATGCGAACCATGTACGTGCCAGGATCAGTTATTCACGTACACAGCAGTTACATAATATGGACATCATCACACAGTGCTCAAAATAGTATTAATAAGGGAAATAGTAGTCGATTACATCATACGTCTGAGACGTCCATATAGTTCTTACAATAAATCAAAGTGCGGAAAAGAAACGTAGATAACGCGGCCTTCACAGGCAGCCGACTGGGGGTTGCCGCTAACCCACACCTAGAACTCGTCGTAATCTTGGAACTCCTGGAAGTCTCCTTCCACAGCTTCATCTTCGCCTGAGCAGTGGTTGCAATGCTGACAACCTGGGGGGGGTTTGGTGTGTAGAGCAAGGGTGAGTACACATCAACATACTCAGCAAGTATCCTGTTTGGCTGTAGTGGACTAGCTTTATGTGGGGATAAGTCAAGCAGTTGCTTTTAGTTGGTCAGGTTATTACTTACTAGTAGAAAGCCAAGTTTTAGCATTAACCCAAGTTATTAACCCAATGTATCCTTTCCAAACGGAAAGAATACCACTTACCAGCACCATAACCATAACCAGAACCATCAATCTCATAACCACCTGTACCACAATATCTCTGATCAAGTACCACTAATCATTGGAGCTCCCTTGGCCGCTCATAACCGCGAGCACGGCTGATATATCAGTTTCATAACACTCTGCAGAGGTTGTGCACTTTACCCACAAGCCGTGATTCCCATTCTGCCCGGAGATCATGACTCTCCATTGATCACTACCAAGGTGATCCAGCAGGGCATCACTACGAAGCCTTTACAAAGATTCCCCGGGGCTGTAGCCACCCGTTAGGTTTCCTAAATGCACCGCACTCCTCCCCAAGGGGCGAACCCAAACTTGGCAGAGCGAGCCGCATACACCGAGCCCCATTGACGGCACGACGGCTAAGTGAACTACACCCCGGATCCTCTAATTATTCAGCTAAGGGCACCCCATTCCACCCTCATGGTTGCACTGTTTTCCCGGGCGGTCATCCATAGAACAGGTCCTTACGGAGAGGCACTCGAGAAACCGCTCGAGTCCCCTTGAAAACCACAAGTATATCATAAAGAAGAACGGGAAAACAGCGTATCATAGATAATCACATCATGTTCATTGATTAGAGTTGAGCAATAGCATCAGACTAAGTAGTAATAATCCGACCCAAATAGGTAAACAAGGACATGGATAACAAAAGCTAGTCAATCCTTAGGTATAAATGTGTAAAGCGGGAGGTGAATTAAAGAATGAATAGGACATAGATAGGTCAAAGGACACTTGCCTCCACCAAACGACTGCTGCTCAGGGGCTTCTCCTGCGAATTCCTCGGGCTCTTCGACCGGATCGTTCTCTATGCGAGCGCAAACATACATACATACATCCACATATTTAATACAAAAGAACAGTACACCATACAAGATAACAAATAAAGCGAATATGCATCAAGTATGACATTCGATAACGCATTTGTTGTGGTCAGAAAGAAACGGGAAAGGTCTCGCAGGGGGTTAAATCTTATGCACTAATGACACAATTACAATTGGTTTTTAACAAAATAATTCTGTTATACATATTTATATATACTGATGGAAACCTAATCACTTTTAGTTGATCAACATTGCACAGGGTAAACAATTAACTACGTGCATCAATAGCATAACGGAATTTTAAATTAAACTTCCTATTTCCCATAGCATGAACAGTGATTAGCCTACTTAAAATACAGTAATTATGATCACAGAAAGTAAATAAAATAAAATAAAAAAAATAAAAAAAACAGAGGGGGGGGCGGTTGAACCGGCCCTAGGGCGGTTGAACCGGCCCTAGGCGGGGCGCGGGCGCGGGCGGCGCAGGGGGGGCGGCCGAGCAGGGGGCGGGGCGGCCGAGCCGCTGGGCGCAGGGGCGGCCGAACCGGGGGGCGGGGGGCGGCGCAGGGGGCGGCCGAACCGGGGGGCGGGGCGGCCGAACCGGCGGGGCAGGGGGGCGGCGCAGGGGGCGGCCGAGCCGGGGGGGCGGGGCGGCCGAACCGGCGGGCAGGGAGGCGGCCGAACCGGCCATGGGGAAAGGGGGGAGGGGATGGGGGAGGGAGGAGAGGGGGAGGGGGAAGCTCACCGGCGACGGGGACGGGGCGGCCGAGCGGGGCGGCCGAACGGCGACGGGGAGGGGCGGCGGCCTAGGCAGGGGCGGCGGCTAGGGCAGGGGGCGGGTAGGGGGCGGCGGCTTGGGTGGGGAGGGAGAAAATGAGGGGGGGAGAGGGAGAGGGTTAGGGGATAAGGGAAAGAGGGGGGGGGGGGGCGGCTGGGCCTACTAGGCCCAAGAGGGGGGCGCCAGGGGGCGGCTGGGCCGGCCGGGGTCGGCCCACGGCGCGGGAGAGAGAAAAAAGAAAGGAGAGAGAAAGAGAGAGAGAAAAGAGAAAGAAAAGAGAAAGAAAACACTTTCGAAATCCGATCTTTCTACATGAATGCATTTGCACTTTCAAAGCAATCAAAAGAAATGCAAGGTTCGGCATGGTGCATCAAACAACATAAAGTATTTAGGGTTTTTATACATACGGGAATTCCAAACCGAATCCCGCTAGAACTTTGGAAAAGGTCAAGGTTTAGCGAGGGAAAAAGAAAAAGAAAAGGTAACGCCCGAATTTTGGCGAGTAAAGAAAAGAAAAAAAATTCAACTGCAAAATTCGGGGCGTTACAAACCTATCCCCCTTAAAAGAATCTCGCCCTCGAGATTCAGGGCTGGCTAGCAAAGAGCTCCGGGTACTTGGCCATCAGATCATCTTCACGCTCCCAGGTTGCTTCTTCCTCAGAGTGGTGACTCCATCTGACTTTGCACATTCTGACGGTCTTCCTTCGGGTGACTCTGTCTGCAATCTCAAGGATCTGAGCTGGCTTCTCAACGTAGGTCAAGTCCTCCTGGACTTCCAGACCTTCCACTGGCAACTGCTCTTCTGGCATACGCAAGCACTTCTTCAACTGAGACACATGAAAGACATCATGCACAGCAGACAAATTCTCTGGCAAACTGAGCTGATAAGCCACTTCTCCTCGTCTTGCAAGAACCTGATACGGACCAATGTAGCGGGGTGCCAGCTTGCCTTTCACTCCGAATCTTCTGACTCCTCTGATCGGTGACACTTTCAGATAAACAAAGTCTCCGACTTCGAAACTCAGCTCTCTTCTTCTTGTGTCTGCATAGCTTCGTTGCCTTGATTGCGCTATCTTCAGATTCTCTCGGACCATCTTGACGTTCTCTTCGGCTTCAAGCAGAATGTCTGGCCCAAACACTTGCTTCTCTCCAGGCTGATCCCATTGCAACGGAGTTCTACAACTCCTTCCATAGAGCGCCTGAAACGGTGACATCTTCAAACTGGCCTGGTAACTGTTGTTATAGGAAAACTCCGCATAAGGCAATCGCTTGTCCCATCCGGACTGATCTTGCAACGCACATGCTCTCAACATATCTTCAAGAATTTGATTGGTTCTTTCAGTCTGACCATCTGTCTGCGGGTGATAAGCTGAACTGAAATTCAGATGCGTGCCCAAGGCTTCATGCAACTGCTGCCAGAAATGAGAGGTGAACTGCGTTCCTCTGTCTGACACTATCTTCTTTGGCACACCATGAAGACAAACGATCCGAGACATATACAATTCTGCCAATACTGCACTGTTGTAGTTGGTCTTGACAGGTATGAAGTGGGCTGACTTGGTCAAGCGGTCCACTACTACCCAAATGGAATCGTAGCCGGCTCGAGTGCGAGGCAATCCGACTATGAAATCCATACCAATTTCATCCCATTTCCACTGAGGGATCTGCAACGGTTGCAACAATCCAGCTGGTCTCTGGTGTTCTGCCTTAATTCTTCGACAACTATCGCACATAGCCACATGCTCTGCGATTTCTCTTTTCATTCCGTACCACCAGAATTTCTTCTTCAGATCCTGATACATCTTCTCACTGCCAGGGTGAATCGAATAGGCTGTCTCATGGGCTTCCTTGAGAATCAACTCCCGAATAGACTGGACATTGGGAACACACAAGCGGTCTTTGAACCATACCACACCTTCTGCATCTTCTCGAAAATCTTTGCCTTTGC
This sequence comes from Zea mays, assembly GCF_902167145.1. Taxonomy (NCBI): domain Eukaryota; kingdom Viridiplantae; phylum Streptophyta; class Magnoliopsida; order Poales; family Poaceae; genus Zea; species Zea mays. Next base: position 44,116,126 of record NC_050099.1, on the reverse strand, counting down.
CTTCTAGAATCAATCGCCGAATCTCACTGATCTTCTCATCATTCTTCTGCGCGTCTTTGATTTCGCGCTCCAAGGTAGGTTCCAATTCAACTGTGACTCCTCGCGAATTGTTCAGAAATCCGAGACTCAACCTGTCAAACTCCTTGGCCAACTCATAAGGCATCGGACGAGCGACCATCAGATTGACTTGACTCTTTCTGCTCAAAGCATCTGCCACTACGTTTGCTTTTCCTGGATGGTAATGAATCTCCAACTCATAGTCTTTGATCAATTCTAACCATCTTCGTTGCCTCATGTTCAATTCTGATTGAGTGAATATGTACTTCAGACTCTTGTGGTCTGTGTAAACATCGCATTTCTGTCCATACAAATAGTGCCTCCATGTCTTCAGTGCGTGAACCACTGCTGCCAACTCTAGATCATGGATTGGGTAATTCTTCTCATGAACCTTCAGCTGTCGGGACGAGTAAGCCACAACTCTTCCCTCTTGCATCAACACACATCCCAAACCTGTGTAACAAGCATCACAATACACCGAGAAGGGCTTGTGCACATCAGGCAAGACTAGGACAGGCGCTGTGGTCAACTTCTCTTTCAGCGCTTCAAAGGCCTCTTGGCATTTCTGGGTCCACTTGAACTCAACTTTGTTGCCTAGCAACGCTGTCATTGGCTTCGCAATCTTCGAAAACCCTTCAATGAATCGCCGATAATATCCGGCCATTCCAATGAAGCTCTTGATTCCTCGAGCATCCGTTGGCGCTTTCCAGTTCAGAATGTCTGCCACTTTCTTCGGATCCACAGCCAATCCTTCTTTGTTGATTATGTGACCCAAGAACAGGACTTCACTGATCCAGAACTCACACTTGCTCAACTTTGCATACAACTGGTGCTCTCGCAATCTCTGCAACACCATCCTCAAATGATCTGCATGCTCTTCTTCACTTTGAGAATAAACCAGAATGTCATCAATGAATACCACCACGAACTTATCAAGATAATCCATGAATACACTATTCATCAAGTTCATGAAGAATGCTGGCGCATTGGTCAAACCAAAAGACATCACTGTGAACTCATATAAACCATACTTGGTAATGAATGCCGTCTTCGGAATGTCCGAAGGTCGGATCCTGAGCTGATGATAACCTGACCTTAGATCGATCTTGGAGAACACACTGGCTCCTCTCAACTGGTCGAACAGATCTTCTATTCTGGGCAAAGGATACTTGTTCTTGATCGTGACCTCATTCAAAGCTCGATAGTCGATACACATCCTCTTAGTACCATCTTTCTTCTCCACGAACAAGACAGGGGCGGCCCAAGGCGAGGTGCTTGGCCGGATGTAACCTTTCTCTGACAGCTCATCAATCTGCTTCTTAAGTTCATCCAACTCTGGTCCAGATATTCTGTAAGCTCTCTTGAAGATAGGGGCGGTTCCAGGAAGAAGCTCTATGGCAAATTCAACTTTCCGCTCTGGTGGCATACCCGGTAAATCCTTTGGAAACACATCTGGGAATTCGGACACAACCTTGATACTCTCAATCGGGTCTGCTTCACTGCTATCGACAGTCATCTGATAACAACTTCCTTTCTTTGGCTCAGGCGGGACTAACTCGGTCACCACTTCCTCTCCTAGTGGGGACACTAACTTGATTGTCCTTTTATCACAACTGATAACTGCCTGATACTTATCTAGCCAATTCATCCCTAGGATGACATCTATTCCCTGAGTACCCATTACTATAAGGTTGGCGGGAAATGCTATCCCCCTTATTTTCACACTTATATTCAAACAAATGCTATCGGCTCGAATTCTACCACCGGCTGAATCAATTTGAATGGGGGTTGACATGGTAGTTATTGGAAGATTATGTGCTCCTACCCATGATGCAGTAATGAAAGAATGCGTTGCTCCAGTATCAAATAACACTTCTGCAATATGGGAGTCGACTGGGAACATACCTACTATCATGCCGGGGGTCTCCTGAACTGCTTCAGCTTCCAAGTGATTCAATCTTCCATGATTATAGCGCTGCTGAGAGCGATTGCCTGCTCCAAGCTGAGGCACATTCTGCTTTGCTGGGGCATTGGGGCCTGACTGCTGCTGGGCTGCCTTCTTCGGACATTGCATCACCCAATGGCCTTGCTCTCCACAGTGGAAACATGCCCTGTTTCCAACCTGAGCTGGTGCTGCCTGACTGTTCTGCTGATTTGCTGGGGCAGGAAGACGAGGTGTTTGCTGATTCTGCCTTTGAAACTGACCTCCTGACTGATTGCTCTGACGGTTCTGGTACTGATTCTGAGGGTACTGCCTTTGAAACTGCTGATACTGCTGACGCTGCTGATGCTGCTGAGGTGGACGCTGGTTCTGCCTGAACTGCTGAGGTTGATTGCCTGAGAAACGGGGACGGCTGCTGCTTCCAGGCTGGGGTCCACTGATCTTGCGCTTACGATCTTCCATCTCCTTGCGCTTCCTTTCTGTCATGATTGCTCTGTCAATCAGGTGCTGGAATGTCGGGAAGGTGTGATTCATCAGCTGATACTGCAGAGGGTCAACCAAGCCTCTCAGGAAACGGTACTGTCGCTTGGCGTCGGTGTTGACATCTTCAGGAGCATAGCGAGACAATTGCAGAAACCTGTCCCGATACTCACTGACAGACGATGGCCCTTGCTTAAGGGCCAGGAACTCCTCCTTCTTCACTGTCATCAGACCTGCAGGAACATGGTACTGACGAAAGCTACCCCTGAATTCTTCCCAGGTGATGGTGTCGGGGTTGGCATGGGTGGCGAGGTAAGACTCCCACCATGACTGGGCTGCTCCTCTCAACAGACGGGGACCATACAGAACTTTCTCCCTGTCATCGCACTGAGCGGTATGCAACTCCCGCTCCACAGTGCGCAGCCAATCTTCAGCATCCATGGGGTCAGAAGAGTGAGCGAACGTTGGTGGATGACCTCTCATGAATTCAGCACGCTTATCTCTAGGCATCTGAGGCATCTGAGGCTGGGGTGGTGCTTGCTGCTGCTGCTGCTGCTGCTGCTGAATGGCGGCCAAAGTCTGACCGATGGCTTGAACTGCCTGAGTCTGCATCAGAAACATCTGCTCGATGGACATCGGGGGCGGGGGCGGCAGGTGCTGCTGCTGGGGCACCTCATCCTGCGGAGCGGCTCGCTCCTGCTGAGCACGCCTTCCTCCTCTACGCCTGTTCTCTGACATCTGCAGAACGCAACCACACATCAGAACTGATCTGGCAAAGCTTGCAGCATAAGAAAAGAGTATAGAATTCTCCAACAGCACTGAACAGATGAGCATCTTCACTGATCTCCAACACAGACCACACAGCTTCTCAGATAAAGAGGAAAGGAGAATAATGGGTTTCCCAACTATATAACTAACTTTATTGACATAGTATGTAGACCAAAATGCAGGGGATACCCACACTCTGGTGACAATCATTACAAAGATCCAAACCAAACATAGTTCATCATGACAAACATAAATGCACAGGATATAGCAAACTACCCTGTCTAACTAAAACTAACTAAGACCGAGACTAACGCCAAGACTGAAGCTTCTATGTATATATTTCGTATTAATTACAAGATCCAACTCTAACGATCTATGGTTCTAGATTTATCTTGGTCTTGCAGGCGGGATTGCCATAAGACTGGTGTCCACGCTGAGGTGAGCGGTACGGGTGCTGAGTCCCAACGGGAGCGGGGGATCCACCGTCCAGATAACGACGTTCCGCGCGCTCAGCCCGCAGCAGGGCGATCTCAGCACGAGCCCTACTCAGCTCGTCTAGTGCATGGTCCAGCTCCGTGTTTAGCACGGCGGCTAGGTTGACTGTGCTGCTCAACCTAGGATTGCCCTCACCGACAGGTGAGACAATCACGCCTCCTGTGCTGCCAGATGAACGGCGGGGGTAATACTTCAGGTCAAGACCGTCAGCTGCCCCACCGAAAACCGAGCAGTAGTGCGAAAGCGCACGCCGTGCAGCATCTTGCATGGCTGCCTCAGCTGAGTCCCGCTCAGAGATAGAATAGTGCTCTGAACAGGCCTCTGCACCCTGGAGACTGTCCTCCGGGCAGCGCACCAAGCAAGTTGCCTCCCAGCGGTCCGGGTAGACCCTGCGACTATGCTGGTAGACCACACAGCGATACTCGACGGACCAAGTATGCCGGTCAAATGCCCGACGTAGCAGGGTGTCGAGCGCATCGTGGAAGTGACACCCGCGAGCAGCGTCGCGAGTGATGGGTCGAGCAACCCATCCTTCCGGCTCAGGATTAGCAGAGAAGTCGGTGTCGTGGCTCGAGCTGTCGTCGCCTCCTCCGTTGTCTGGGTCTCCTCCAGCAGCTACTCCAGAAGCTGGGGCGCCCAGTGGTGGTGCAGGGGGCGGCTCCAGAGAAAGCACAGGGGAGCAGCTCCTCACAGACTCTATCTCCTGGTGGAGCGAGAGGGAAGAGCTCCGCTGCTCCTGTCGTCGACGCTCCTGCTCCTCACGCAGGCGGTGGTGTAGTCTCTCCAAGTGGCTGGACTGTCCGGCCACGGGACGGCGAAGCGGACGCTCAGCAAGGCGGGAGGGTAAGAAGGGGATGACTGACTTTCGTGCAGTGTGTCTAAGTCGAGCCATCTACAAAAGACATCGCAAGCAAAAGGGTGAGAACAGAATTAATATGACCAGCAAGTAATGAATCATAAGTAGATGAAGGATTAGAATAAAACATGATTTTCAGCAAGGTATAATATATAGTAGAACATAGGTTTGGTCAGTAGGACCAACTTTTGAAGGGATATCAAAGTCAAGGAAGAGACAGAGGTCTATAGTCCTTAGAACGACCATTCTACTCTAGGTTAGCGGTCCTACAGTCAGCACGGCTTTGATACCACTTATGTCACACCCGGTTTTTAGAAGGCAAACCGAATGCGAACCATGTACGTGCCAGGATCAGTTATTCACGTACACAGCAGTTACATAATATGGACATCATCACACAGTGCTCAAAATAGTATTAATAAGGGAAATAGTAGTCGATTACATCATACGTCTGAGACGTCCATATAGTTCTTACAATAAATCAAAGTGCGGAAAAGAAACGTAGATAACGCGGCCTTCACAGGCAGCCGACTGGGGGTTGCCGCTAACCCACACCTAGAACTCGTCGTAATCTTGGAACTCCTGGAAGTCTCCTTCCACAGCTTCATCTTCGCCTGAGCAGTGGTTGCAATGCTGACAACCTGGGGGGGGTTTGGTGTGTAGAGCAAGGGTGAGTACACATCAACATACTCAGCAAGTATCCTGTTTGGCTGTAGTGGACTAGCTTTATGTGGGGATAAGTCAAGCAGTTGCTTTTAGTTGGTCAGGTTATTACTTACTAGTAGAAAGCCAAGTTTTAGCATTAACCCAAGTTATTAACCCAATGTATCCTTTCCAAACGGAAAGAATACCACTTACCAGCACCATAACCATAACCAGAACCATCAATCTCATAACCACCTGTACCACAATATCTCTGATCAAGTACCACTAATCATTGGAGCTCCCTTGGCCGCTCATAACCGCGAGCACGGCTGATATATCAGTTTCATAACACTCTGCAGAGGTTGTGCACTTTACCCACAAGCCGTGATTCCCATTCTGCCCGGAGATCATGACTCTCCATTGATCACTACCAAGGTGATCCAGCAGGGCATCACTACGAAGCCTTTACAAAGATTCCCCGGGGCTGTAGCCACCCGTTAGGTTTCCTAAATGCACCGCACTCCTCCCCAAGGGGCGAACCCAAACTTGGCAGAGCGAGCCGCATACACCGAGCCCCATTGACGGCACGACGGCTAAGTGAACTACACCCCGGATCCTCTAATTATTCAGCTAAGGGCACCCCATTCCACCCTCATGGTTGCACTGTTTTCCCGGGCGGTCATCCATAGAACAGGTCCTTACGGAGAGGCACTCGAGAAACCGCTCGAGTCCCCTTGAAAACCACAAGTATATCATAAAGAAGAACGGGAAAACAGCGTATCATAGATAATCACATCATGTTCATTGATTAGAGTTGAGCAATAGCATCAGACTAAGTAGTAATAATCCGACCCAAATAGGTAAACAAGGACATGGATAACAAAAGCTAGTCAATCCTTAGGTATAAATGTGTAAAGCGGGAGGTGAATTAAAGAATGAATAGGACATAGATAGGTCAAAGGACACTTGCCTCCACCAAACGACTGCTGCTCAGGGGCTTCTCCTGCGAATTCCTCGGGCTCTTCGACCGGATCGTTCTCTATGCGAGCGCAAACATACATACATACATCCACATATTTAATACAAAAGAACAGTACACCATACAAGATAACAAATAAAGCGAATATGCATCAAGTATGACATTCGATAACGCATTTGTTGTGGTCAGAAAGAAACGGGAAAGGTCTCGCAGGGGGTTAAATCTTATGCACTAATGACACAATTACAATTGGTTTTTAACAAAATAATTCTGTTATACATATTTATATATACTGATGGAAACCTAATCACTTTTAGTTGATCAACATTGCACAGGGTAAACAATTAACTACGTGCATCAATAGCATAACGGAATTTTAAATTAAACTTCCTATTTCCCATAGCATGAACAGTGATTAGCCTACTTAAAATACAGTAATTATGATCACAGAAAGTAAATAAAATAAAATAAAAAAAATAAAAAAAACAGAGGGGGGGGGGGGCGGTTGAACCGGCCCTAGGGCGGTTGAACCGGCCCTAGGCGGGGCGCGGGCGCGGGCGGCGCAGGGGGGCGGCCGAGCAGGGGGCGGGGCGGCCGAGCCGCTGGGCGCAGGGGCGGCCGAACCGGGGGGCGGGGGGCGGCGCAGGGGGCGGCCGAACCGGGGGGCGGGGCGGCCGAACCGGCGGGGCAGGGGGGCGGCGCAGGGGGCGGCCGAGCCGGGGGGGCGGGGCGGCCGAACCGGCGGGCAGGGAGGCGGCCGAACCGGCCATGGGGAAAGGGGGGAGGGGATGGGGGAGGGAGGAGAGGGGGAGGGGGAAGCTCACCGGCGACGGGGACGGGGCGGCCGAGCGGGGCGGCCGAACGGCGACGGGGAGGGGCGGCGGCCTAGGCAGGGGCGGCGGCTAGGGCAGGGGGCGGGTAGGGGGCGGCGGCTTGGGTGGGGAGGGAGAAAATGAGGGGGGGAGAGGGAGAGGGTTAGGGGATAAGGGAAAGAGGGGGGGGGCGGCTGGGCCTACTAGGCCCAAGAGGGGGGCGCCAGGGGGCGGCTGGGCCGGCCGGGGTCGGCCCACGGCGCGGGAGAGAGAAAAAAGAAAGGAGAGAGAAAGAGAGAGAGAAAAGAGAAAGAAAAGAGAAAGAAAACACTTTCGAAATCCGATCTTTCTACATGAATGCATTTGCACTTTCAAAGCAATCAAAAGAAATGCAAGGTTCGGCATGGTGCATCAAACAACATAAAGTATTTAGGGTTTTTATACATACGGGAATTCCAAACCGAATCCCGCTAGAACTTTGGAAAAGGTCAAGGTTTAGCGAGGGAAAAAGAAAAAGAAAAGGTAACGCCCGAATTTTGGCGAGTAAAGAAAAGAAAAAAAATTCAACTGCAAAATTCGGGGCGTTACAGTGAGTCACAGAAGAAATATAATAAAACAGGAAACCTCAAATTAAGTGTGGAGTTATTACATAAATCGGAGTTTTCAAGTAGCAAATAAAGTTCACAAAATAAAGTGCAGCGGATAATCGGTGTCGTCGGTATCGAGGAATTGGGCAAGGCCTAGCCCACTACTCCTCGTGCTCCTCTCCTGCCGGAGCAACATCCCACTCGACCGTCCAACCCGGTGGCAGGGTGGTAGGCCAAGTCACACCATCAACCATATCCTGAATGGTACCTGCAAAAATTGTGCCACAAGCAAGGCTGAGTATACTAATACTCAGCTAGACTTAACTGGTGTGAGGAGTCTACTCCTCTACCTCCAGACTATGCAGCTGTTTGGTTGAGGGGTTTGGTTTGCCAAAAGCACTAGCTGATTCTAAAAGCAAATTTTAGCTTTTCAAATTCTATCATCATTAACTTAGCTAGATTTGCTCCTTCTAAGCATACATGGTAACAATCATTTAGTTCAATCAACAAGTTATCTCATGTAACCACATTTCACTTCTTACTCGATGCAGTACAAGGGGTCAAGCAGTCTCATTAGCTGCGAGAAGCAGACGATTCGAATCGAGTTTTAACTTGCAAGGTAAACCTAAACACACGACATGTCAGGGTACTCCGACCCCACACATGACAACCGTCCCCATCGATTCCCCATTCGCGTCCAGGCCTCACCGCCTTGGCATACAATGCTCCACTGACCCCGGCTGCCGCCGTGCAGTGACCGCACTTGTACCCACCATAGCTAGCATGGGAGACCCAGTCTCAGGTCGCATGAGGGATAAAGTCCGCGCCCGGCTTCACTCAGGTACTAGGTTTACCGGTTACCATTTTTCCCGGCATGTGCTTAGTACGTTCAAAAGCTTGACTCAGGTATCCACACATTAATCCTTAATTCCTTTTCCCGTCTCATGGACAAGGAATCCTCCCTGGATCCAAGTCCATAGACTAACATATATCCCGTTATCAAGATGAATACAATCAATTCCCGACCTCGCGCGAGTGCTAGAAAAATCACTCGACTTCTACCGAGATCCTGATTAGCAAGCAGCTACTCGACCTAGCATACTAGTATTCATCTCAAAAAGGAATCCTAAGTTCATGCAACTAGAGGTTTCAAGCAACTCCTACACTTAAGTGCACATTGCAATCCTACAAGCATTAAGTGTAGTAAAGTAGCATATAATAATACGGTTATGCATATAAACCGGGGCTTGCCTTCAATTGCTGGGGCTGCGGGGAGATCCTCAATAGCAGTCTCTGAAGCCTGCTCCTGGTCCTCCTCTTGGACAGATCCTTGCTCGGGGATGAGCACGTACTCTCCGTCGGCAAGATTACAATCTAATGAATGCAATGCGTAAGATATATGCATGATATGATATGTGCTTTTAGAAATTACAACTTTAAAGGTGTATGATCTTTCTTGAGTTAAACAAGGTTAACTTTACTTATGTAAGACCCTTGGGTGGTATACTTGGTAAGTTGGTTTAAACTTATCTAAGGTAGGTAGTAGGTTTAATTTTTGGGGTTCCACTGAATTCCTTTTAAGTCTTAGGGAGAATTGATAAGTTCTCAAGTTAGACTTATTGAGGTGATGTTTACTTCTTCTTCCCTTTTATTCCTTTTAATGTTTTGGAGTGGGTTTGAACTACAAGTTGCTTTTATAAAATTCTAAAAATTCTGCAAAAATTACAGTGGCTGGGTACTGGTGTATGTTTCTCTGTCTCAAAATTTGGGGATCAGAAAGTGAATAGTTTTCTCTAAACAAAATTATTAAATTCTTGGGCAGAAGGGGTGCTTTGAACTACAACTACTATTTAACAGTGGGTAATTCTCTAAAACTCATTTTGCTGGCTTTTAGGTGTTATAACATGACTTGATACAAATTGCTAGTCATTAATATCTTTTAATTATTTTTCTATGGTTTCCTCAAGTTTCTAGCTAAATGGGTGCTTTCTACTACCACTATATTTGAAAAACATCAAACAACAGAGTTCTTATTTTTCTTAGTTATTGTTTTGTGCAATAACAATCATTCTGAAGTTTGGCATCTTTTTGCTTAAGGAAAGGGGTGGTATGCATTATTTGAATTAAGTGGCCTTTCTCTTAAATCACTAGCAATAGGTATGAGTTTGCTTTCTTTTTCATGGGTTTGCATTTTTATCTGGTAGTTCATCTCATTATGGACTTAGCAAATTTTTGGTTGCCCATTATCACATTATTAGGGGTTGTTCATGATTTATTTGGAAAATGCCTTATTATCACTTTATATTTATTTTCCTTACTTAAAAAGTTGGGCTGAGGTGTTCTTTATTTTTGTAGTGGGGCTCTGGTGGTTGTAAGTCCACTGGATTTTTATGACTCATTTTGGTTATAGTTTTGCTACTTTAATAATTGATTTTCAGTTCCAAATAAGGCTAAACAAAACATTTTAAATTAAACTGGTCTGAGTTAATGGTCTCTGTATTTTTCCTAGGTTCTTTGTTACATAAGCAAACTAGGAAAAATAACTTTAATCACTGTTCATTAATTTCTAATGCCTTTCTGATTTTTCCTAAGTTTTGGGCAGAATAGTTTTAAATGAATAACTACATCATAATTTCTAATGCTGGGGTTCCTACTATTTTTAAACAGTGTCTAAATGAGGTTTGAATACCTACAAATTTTCTTAGGTTCAGTACAGAAGAAAAACTAATTTTCCTTAATTAAACAAGGTTTGGTGGGTTTCTGTTTTTAATTTTAAACTCAAAAATTCAGAACAGAAAGCATAGGGTTTATCATTTTTAAATGATAGTTCATAATATTCAGGAGCTAGCAAAATTAGTTTGACAACTTTTTATGAAGAATTCATCAAGTTATGGGTTTTCTAAGTTCTCTGGTCATTTTAAAAAGATTAACAGAATTGATTTAATGGAAATCCACTTTGCACTGGGGTCCCTGGCGGGTTTTTAAGTTTTCCTCGCGGATTGGTCCTTAAGTTACTATTCACATGAGTCACTGACGTTACAGAAAACCCCTCGGGTTCTACAAATCCTAACCCGAGGTCCTTCGTCTAACTCAAACAGTAACCGCGGCGGAAAAAAGGGCGGAGGGGCTTACCGGCGGCGAGATTGCTCCGGTGAAGTGGTCGAGGGCGTAGGGAGGTCTCGGGGATCACAACGGTGTGTGGGTCGCCGTCGGAGATGGCCGGAGTTGGTCGGTCCACGCACGCAGGCGGGGATGCTCGCTGGCGGCGAGGAGTCCGGCCCGGTCACGGCGAGATAGAGCAATTGGATGGGTCAGAGAGGTTCACGGGATGCCAGAGAAGATGTGGGCGCAAGGAATTGGTCGGAGACTCACTGGATAGCTCGGTCCACGCGCGGTGGCGGAAGATCGAAGTCCGGTGAGGTCGATCTTAGGCCTCCGGTGAAGTCCGGCCGGGTCCGAGGGCTTGGCAAGCTTCACGGGCTACTGGCGGAGCTAGCCGAAGCACTGGCTCGACTTGAGGATGGCTGGAGTGGGCTGGCCACGATGGCCGAAGCTCTGGCGGCAATGGCGGGCGGAATTGAGCTCGCCGGAGCTAAGGAGAGGTGGCTGGCCGGTGAAGGTGAGTGCGGGGCAAAGTGAGGTGCGCCCGGGGAGGCTTTATAGGCGCGGGCGGGCACGGCCGAGGGCGAGGGCGCGCGGCGGACTTGACCGAACGCAGGGGCGAGCGCGCGCGCGGGTTGGGCGAGCTCTGGCGTGCCGACCAGGGTCGAACACATGTGCCCGTGTGTTCTGCCCAAGTTCTGGCGCGTGTGGTCGCTCATTCGAGCCTGCTCTCGCCTTGGTTAGTGCACAAAAACTCTTCTCCTCCCAACAAGCTACCAATCTTGTGTGGGGGTCATAGGATTTTGCCTACTGGTTGCAGAGATATGGAGCCAGGAAATCCGGTCTGTCTCCCTGCCCAAACCCGAGGCAAATCCAAGGTTTTGTCGTGTCTAGGGCTCGCGTCCCAATGCCATCTTCTGGCACACGACAGAGGGGTTAGTTAGACACAATTTTGTCAATGGGGCCATTAGGATTCGAGTTAGGGATCAAGGTGAACATCCCTGACCTTTGGCTCAAGGTCTGAATTTCAGAATTCTGAAATTCAGAATTCCCATTAAGTCCCCACATGAGAAGCTTGATTTGGGGTTTTATTTGAGTTATTTTGGCTAAGCTTTCTCAACCTTTCTTGTTGCTCATTAAATATACTTCAATTTTTATAATTGGCTCAAGTCATAATTTTAAACTTTTCATCCCCTTTTTCTTATTTTCTTGAATTTTGCTCATGGGGCTCACTTAGGGTTTTCATTAGGGTTGTACATTCTTATCTTTTTAAAAGACTTAATTGTTTTGATCATGATACTTTTGAGTATATACTTGGTGGATTCTTTCTTACTTAAGTTAATTTGATGCTCATGCTTACTTTGATTCACACGAAATAATGGTTCTTGGTTTGGCATTTTAAGAGAAACCCTAGGTGACACTGGGGTGTCACAGCCTTCCCCCCTTAAAGGAATCTCGTCCCGAGATTCGGGCCAGAGTCCTCCCAGGGTGAAGCGAAGGGTGAGACTTATAGGAAATGGGTGAGTGTTGCTATTATTAGGGTAAAACTGCTCTTCGAATGTCATTCTCTTTGCAACTTCAGAAGGAAGTCCTTTTAAGTTTTACTTCATAGTTACTTCATTCTGAATTAAGATCATATTTTTGAGGATTAGATTCGAAGGGCAGGAGGAGGGGTTGGGGTGATTACGTACCATCTTCCTTAGGTAGGCAATCAAGGAAGTTGGATCTCAAGAATTCCTCGGTTTCCCAAGTAGCTTCCTCCTCTGAGTGATTACTCCACTGGACCTTGTACATCTTGATCGATTTAGCCCGAGTTGATCTTTCTTTGCAATCCAGAATCTTGGAGGGGTACTCTTGGTACGATAGATCTGGCTCTATCTCCAATTCTGGCTCTGCTATGATCTCGGTCAGCAATCGAACACACTTCTTCAACTGAGATACATGGAATACACTGTGAATGGCAGACATCTTTGAAGGTAACTTCAGCTTGTATGCCACGGGTCCACATGCTTCTATGATCTCATAAGGTCCAATGTAACGAGGGGCTAGCTTGCCTTTGATCCCAAACCTCTGCACTCCCTTGGTGGGTGATACCTTGAGGTATACAAAACTTCCCACCTCGAACTGGAGAGGTTTCCTTCTTCTATCATGATAGCTCTTCTGCCTGGCCTGAGCAGCTTCTAGATTCTTCCTGATTAGCTTGACCTTCCTTTCGGCTTCAGTCACTAAGTCAGGTCCAAAAACTTCTCTCTCACCAGGTTGAGACCAATTGAGTGGTGTCCTGCACCTTCTTCCATAGAGAGCTTCAAAAGGTGCCATCTTTAGGCTGGATTGATAACTATTGTTATAAGCAAACTCTGCCAAGGAGAGGTGCTTATCCCAGTTCTTGCCACAATCGATTGCACAAGCTCTCAGCATATCCTCCAGAATTTGGTTTACCCTTTCCGTCTGACCATCAGTCTGTGGGTGGTAAGCTGAACTCCTGATTAGCTTGGTTCCCAAAGACTTCTGCAATTGTTCCCAAAATCTGGCAACAAATTGGGCTCCTCGGTCAGAAACAATGGTCCGAGGTAATCCGTGCAAACACACGATCCGGTCAATATACAATTCTGCATATTTCTGAGCCTTATCAGTGGTGTGCACAGGAAGAAAATGTGCCACTTTCGTCAATCGGTCCACAATAACCCAAATCGAATCGTGATGACGAGAGGTGTTGGGCAGACCCACAATGAAATCCATGCTGATATCGTCCCACTTCCACGAAGGTACGGACAATGGTTGCAAAGCTCCAGCTGACTTCAAGTGGCTTGCCTTTATCCTCTGACAGGTGTCACATTCTGATACATACTGGGCTATCTCCCTCTTCATTCTAGTCCACCAGTACAAAGGCTTCAGATCATGGTACATCTTGGTGCTTCCCGGATGCATCGAGAATTTGGAGAGATGAGTCTCATCCAAAATTTTCCTCTTGAGGTCCTGATCTTTAGGAATCACCAATCTGCTTTTGAACCATAGCACACCTTTCTCATCCTGGCGGAAACAATTATACTTCTCAACCTTCTGATGGAGATTCTTCTTGATAAATTGCACTCCCTTGTCACTGAGCTGGGCCATGATAACCTGGTCTTGCAAAGCTGGCTCAACAGAAATGTGAGACAAAGAACCAGAAGGAATCACTTCAATTTGCATCTTGCTCAACTCATCACACAAGGTGTTAATGCGAGAATCCATCAGAACACAATTGCATTGCAACTTCCGACTCAAGGCATCTGCTACCACATTAGCTTTTCCTGGGTGATAATGTACCTCCAGGTCATAATCCTTGATCAGCTCTAGCCATCTTCTCTGCCTCATGTTGAGATCAGCCTGAGTAAAAATGTACTTAAGGCTCTTATGATCAGTGAAGATGTTGCAGTGGGTTCCCATTAGATAGTGCCTCCACATCTTCAATGCATGAACCACTGCTGCTAACTCGAGGTCATGAGTGGGATAGTTTTGCTCATGAGGCTTGAGTGCTCTTGAGGCATAAGCAATGACTCGGTTGTCTTGCATCAAGACACAACCTAGCCCGGTGCCAGAGGCATCGCAGTATACATCAAAAGGCTTGCTGCTGTCGGCTTGCGCCAATACTGGTGTTGTGGTCAAATGCTGCCTTAATGCATGGAAGACATCTTCGCACTTCTGACTCCAAACAAATTTGACTTCTTTCTTTAGCAACTCAGTTATAGGCTTCGCAATTCAAGAGAAGTCCGGAATAAATCTTCGGTAATAACCAGCTAATCCCAGAAAACTCCGAATCTAGCGAACAGTTGTTGGTGGCCTCCAGTTCATCACCTCTTGCACTTTATCAGGATCAACAACTATTCCAGCCTGAGAGATAGTGTGACCCAAAAATTTGATTTCCTTTAGCCAAAAATCACAGTTGGATAACTTGGCATAAAGGTGGTGCTCTCGCAGACGTTGAAGCACTACATGCAAATGCCCGGCATGTTCTTCTTCGTTCTTTGAGTACACCAAAATGTCATCAATGAAAACCACCATGAACTTGTCCAATTCCGGCATGAAAACAGAATTCATCAGATACATGAAATATGCTGGTGCATTTGTCAGCCCGAATGACATCACCAAGAATTCATATAGCCCATATCTGGTTGAGAATGTCATCTTCGGGATATCACTTGCTCGTATCTTGGTCTGATGGTAGCCAGAGCGAAGGTCTATCTTGGAAAACACCTTGGCCCCGACCAACTGGTCAAAGAGAACATCAATACGAGGCAAAGGATACTTGTTCTTGATAGTTACCGCATTAAGAGGGCGGTAATCTATACACAGCCTCAAGCTTTCATCCTTCTTCTTTACAAATAGTGCTGGACATCCCCAAGGCGAAGTGCTTGGGCGAATAAAACCCTTATCCAGCAACTCTTGCAATTGCTTCTTCAATTCTGCCAACTCAGCGGGTGGCATTCGGTAGGGCCTCTTGGAAATTGGGGCCGTTCCCGGTTGCAACTCGATGGCGAACTCAATATCCCGGTCTGGTGGCATTCCTGGCAATTCATCAGGAAAGACATCTGCATACACACAGACCACTGGGATCTTCTTCAGAGGTAGCTCCGTCATAGAGAAAGCACACGACTGAGTAGAATCCTGACTAGGCAGAATTAAAGTGAAATTCCCGCAGAACGGAGAATTAACTTCCACGGTACGACTGGCTACATCAAGCACAACTTGGTGCAAGGTCATCCAATTTGCTCCTAGAATAATGTCCACATTTTCCAATCCCAACACAAGAAGAGTGGTTTTGACAATGTGGCTTCCCAGTTGAATAGGCACACTTTGGTTTAATTGGTTAGTTGCAATTTTACCCCCAGGTGTGACTATCATGAATGACCCTTTTGAGTGAGAGAATGGCAGTTTACATTTAGCACTGAACTTTTGGCTAATGAAACTATGAGATGCACCGGAATCAAACAGAATTAAAGCAGGTTGATTATAAACTGAAAAGATACCAGTCATGATAGGAGCTCCTTCAGGTACTTCCTCCAGAGTAGTGAAGTTGAGCTTCCCTTGCCTGACTTGCACCTTCTGCTTTCTTCCCTTGTCTTGATTTGGTGCTGGCATCTGCCTCTGCTGGTTCCTGGGACAATTCTTGGCATAGTGGCCCACATTGCCACAAGTGAAACACTTGTTCCCATTGCCCTGGCGGAACTGCTGCTGCTGCGGAGGCTGATTGTTCCTTGGGGCGGGAGCTGGGTAGCGGTTGGGTGCCGGCTGCTGCTGCTGCTAAGGTGGCCTGATCACCCATCTGCCTACCTGCTGCTGAAAACCCCTACTCTGATTGTGAGAAACAATCCGGAACCTCTGAGCCTAAGCGGATGGTGCTGCCATTGGTGCCTTTCTCTTCTTCTCTGCCCGGTGAGCAACAATGCAATCCTTCTGGGAGATGGCCATGTTGACCAACTCATTGAAGCTATCAGCCCGGACAGTGTTGAGTCGTTCCCGCAGCTTGGTATTGAGACCCCTGCGGAAGCGATCCCTCTTCTTTTCATCAGAATCAGCATGATACCCTGCATACTGGCATAAGTCGTTGAAGGCTTGCGCATATTGCAGTACCGTGCGGGTTCCTTGATTAAGGGCCAGAAATTCATTCAACTTCCGATCAAGAATGCCAGCTGGGATGTGGTGTCCTCTGAAGGCAGTCTTGAATTCCTCCTAAGATACTTCACGATCAGCGGGGAGCATAGCACGGAAGTGGTCCCACCAAGTCCAAGCTGGGCCGCGAAGCTGCTGTGCGGCGAAATGAGCCTTGGCCTCATTAGGGCAGTCTCCCGTGAGGAGGGGAAACTTGGACTCGACGACGCGAAGCCATACGTCGGCGTCCAACGGATCCTCTGCCTTGGTGAACAAGGGTGGCTGCGTGCTCAGAAACTCCTGGTAAGTTGCCATAGCCGGAGGTCGCTGATGCTGGCCTCCACCATGCTGCTGAGGGTGGGGCTGGCGCTGCAAGAGCTGTCGCAGAATCTCATTCTACTGGGCCATCAGCTCCTGCACTGTGGGAGCTGGAGGAGGTGGCGGGGGAACCTGCTCATTATGCCCGCGATGCTGCCTAGCTGCCATCTGAAAACAGAGATTGCCGCCATTGTTATCCCAACTCACAGTTTCGAACGACAAGATATCATCTCATATGGAAGGAAAAATGCCATAATCATAATATTAGGTTCGAAATGAAGATAACATGGTGAAAAATATCCCACAGATTTCAAAAGTTCACAGGGTTACATCAATCAGGGGAAAGTACCCATAAGCCTAGTCCAAAATGTGATATTACTAAGCTCGCATAGGTTTCTATCCGCCTAAAAGTGTCGAAGTGACTGCTTAACCCTGAGCGGTGGAAGCGACACTGGATACGGGTGAAGGAGGCATCGCGGAGGTAGTCCCATTGGCACCAGGGGCTGGTCCTAGCTCCTCGGGAGCCTCTTCTCCCTCGCTTCCTGCTTCATTGGCCTCCATCTCCAGGTGGTGCATGTCCAAGTGGTCGTTTGCTTCTTCGAGTTCCCTCTACACATCGTGAAGCTGGTTCTCCAAGACATCAATAGTGTTGTCTCGGATCTCCACCTGCTGCTCCAAGGTGGTGATGTGCTGGCTCAGCCTCTCCACCTGCAGATCCTTCTCCACCAACTCTGTGGATAGGTTGACCACAAAATCTTCTCGACTGTCGAGAGTGAGCTTGGCAGTCTAAGCGGTGTTAGCAAGGAGTGCCATAGCATCGCTCTGAAGGGCCTGCAGACGGTACAACGCACTCATGCACTGAACGGTGACCCTCCCAACCAAGTCAGGATACATTGCCCACACATCCTTCACATGGCTCACGCGGTTACACCACATGGGATCATCCTTCTTCTCAGCAGGGAAGAGTCCCAAGGGGTGCATTACCATCTCCAGGGGATGGTAGCCACAGAAAGTCGTCAGAGTCTTCATGGCTGCCGCTTCAACGGTGTCGTCCATCCTGAGTCCAATTGTCTCAGAATCAAGAGAACACCAACCCGGCTGAAGGGGATGAGCCTCCAAAGTCAGCCAGACCCGACAATGAGGTACCCGATGCTCCTCATACAACCGCACCGTGTACAAAGGGGGCGTAGGGTAACCGGCGGAGTTAAGCACTTCCCACAAGATGGAAGGAAAGCTATCGCGAGAAAGGAAGTCAGAACTGAAACGAGAGTCTCCTCCACTGGCGGGGGTGGGTGAATTCATCTGCGGAAGGGAATCAAAGGTAAAGATTATGGTGGAAGGAAAAAGAAAAAGAGAGCCCGGATGGTTTTAAAGAAAGGGGGTTAGCTCAAAATTTTAATTCCTCTTTGTGTTTTATAATGCATGCATGCTGGAAGTAACGTTGCCTCTCAAAAGAAAATAGGGTGCCTTTTAGGGCATCCTAAAAATATAAGTACTGGCCCACGGGGCCTAATTAGTTAGCCACCTGTTTCTCCCTCTATGCCTAAGGCCTTTCGTCCTAGGTCTAGCGGTCTAGTCCTGACGATCCATAGCAGTTTCTAGGCAAGTTTTAGATTTTGAAAATTGGTATTCATGGTTTATTGTCCTCATCTGTGGTGGAATTTGCTCCGATACCAGCTGTGGCAGAACCACCCGAATTATTCCAGCTTAAGTGCCTAAGTCACGCCTCAGGGGCCGTAACACACTTAAATCGGAATAACCCGTCAGTCCTTCAGATCTAGTCTGATAGAGCCACTTAACCAGGATCAAATTCCACAATCTCACTCGAAGGTGAGTCACAGAAGAAATACAATAAAACAGGAAACCTCAAATTAAGTGCGGAGTTATTACATAAATCGGAGTTTTCAAGTAGCAAATAAAGTTCACAAAATAAAGTGCAGCGGATAATCGATGTCGTCGGTATCGAGGAATTGGGCAAGGCCTAGCCCACTACTCCTCGTGCTCCTCTCCTGCCGGAGCAACATCCCACTCGACCGTCCAACCCGGTGGCAGGGTGGTAGGCCAAGTCACACCATCAACCATATCCTGAATGGTACCTGCAAAAATTGTGCCACAAGCAAGGCTGAGTATACTAATACTCAGCTAGACTTAACCGGTGTGAGGAGTCTACTCCTCTACCTCTAGACTATGCAGCTGTTTGGCTGAGGGGTTTGGTTTGCCAAAAGCACTAGCTGATTCTAAAAGCAAATTTTAGCTTTTCAAATTCTATCATCATTAACTTAGCTAGATTTGCTCCTTCTAAGCATACATGGTAACAATCATTTAGTTCAATCAACAAGTTATCTCATGTAACCACATTTCACTTCTTACTCGATGCAGTACAAGGGGTCAAGCAGTCTCATTAGCTGCGAGAAGCAGACGATTCGAATCGAGTTTTAACCTTGCAAGGTAAACCTAAACACAAGACATGTCAGGGTACTCCGACCCCACACATGACAACCGTCCCCATCGATTCCCCGTTCGCGTCCAGGCCTCACCGCCTTGGCATACAATGCTCCACTGACCCCGGCTGCCGCCGTGCAGTGACCGCACTTGTACCCACCATAGCTAGCATGGGAGACCCAGTCTCAGGTCGCATGAGGGATAAAGTCCGCGCCCGGCTTCACTCGGGTACTAGGTTTACCGGTTACCATTTTTCCCGGCATGTGCTTAGTACGTTCAAAAGCTTGACTCAGGTATCCACACATTAATCCTTAATTCCTTTTCCCGTCTCATGGACAAGGAATCCTCCCTGGATCCAAGTCCATAGACTAACATATATCCCGTTATCAAGATGAATACAATCAATTCCTGACCTCGCGCGAGTGCTAGAAAAATCACTCGACTTCTACCGAGATCCTGATTAGCAAGCAGCTACTCGACCTAGCATACTAGTATTCATCTCAAAAAGGAATCCTAAGTTCATGCAACTAGAGGTTTCAAGCAACTCCTACACTTAAGTGCACATTGCAATCCTACAAGCATTAAGTGTAGTAAAGTAGCATATAATAATACGGTTATGCATATAAACCGGGGCTTGACTTCAATTGCTGGGGCTGCGGGGAGATCCTCAATAGCAGTCTCTGAAGCTTGCTCCTGGTCCTCCTCTTGGACAGATCCTTGCTCGGGGATGAGCACGTACTCTCTGTCGGCAAGATTACAATCTAATGAATGCAATGCGTAAGATATATGCATGATATGATATGTGCTTTTAGAAATTACAACTTTAAAGGTGTATGATCTTTCTTGAGTTAAACAAGGTTAACTTTACTTATGTAAGACCCTTGGGTGGTATACTTGGTAAGTTGGTTTAAACTTAGCTAAGGTAAGTAGTAGGTTTAATTTTTGGGGTTCCACTGAATTCCTTTTAAGTCTTAGGGAGAATTGATAAGTTCTCAAGTTAGACTTATTGAGGTGAGGTTTACTTCTTCTTCCCTTTTCTTTTATTCCTTTTAATGTTTTGGAGTGGGTTTGAACTACAAGTTGCTTTTATAAAATTCTAAAAATTCTGCAAAAATTACAGTGGCTGGGTACGGGTGTATGTTTCTCTGTCTCAAAATTTGGGGATCAAAAAGTGAATAGTTTTCTCTGGACAAAATTATTAAATTCTAGGGCAGAAGGGGTGCTTTGAACTACAACTACTATTTAACAGTGGGTAATTCTCTAAAACTCATTTTTGCTGGCTTTTAGGTGTTATAACATGACTTGATACAAATTGCTAGTCATTAATACCTTTTAATTATTTTTCTATGGTTTTCTCAAGTTTCTAGCCAAATGGGTGCTTTCTACTACCACTATATTTGAAAAACATCAAACAACAGAGTTCTTATTTTTCTTAGTTATTGTTTTGTGCAATAGCAATCATTCTGAAGTTTAGCATCTTTTTGCTTAAGGGAAGGGGTGGTATGCATTATTTGAATTAAGTGGCCTTTCTCTTAAATCATTAGCAAATAGCAATAGGTATGAGTTTGTGTTGGGGCTTGCTCTCACTCGCAAGGGGGCCAACAAGGGCGAACAGTGACGTTAACAGGGTTACACGCTAGATGGCAATAGCTCTGTTAATCTCGCCTCCCACGGGCACTGTGCGGGGGTATTTATAAGCACCTGAGCGCCCAGCGCCTTGTGCTAAGGACGCATGTGCCCTCAGCTACCTAGGTTATCCCCAGAATATTCCCATAAAGCAGGGTTACAGACTGTAATTACAGGGATGCCTTTACAAATTAGGCCCGTAACACGCGGCGGCCACGCAGGGCCCGTTACAATGGGCCGGATCACACGTGGGCCTCTGAGCTGGACGAGGCCGCACTGTGGGATGACGCCGTCGCAGGCCTTCGTCTGGTGCCGAATCGAGCGAAGGGTGTCCCTGCCCGTTTTGTCTCTGTCAGACCAGCGACTGCAGCGAAGGCCTCGAGCGAAGGGTGGCGTCTTTGCCTTCGCCCCAACATTTGCCCTCCGAGGGACCAGTTCGACAAAGTCACCTGGTGCCGAAGACGTCGCTAGATGGCGGAGACGCTGCCCTTGCTCGAAGTGGTTCCGCGGGGGTTTTTGACATGACCGTTGATTGACAGCGTACTGTTGGATTGCGGGTTTCCCGAAGCGCCACGCCCTGTTGGATTGCGGGTTTCCCGAAGAGCCGCGCCCTGTCTATAAAAGGGGGCGGGGGTCGGCGCTTTTTAAACTTCACTTTCCGTGCTCCGTGAAAACCCTAGCCGCCTTTTTCACCGTCTTGCTGCTCGTCTGCCCGCCGTGCTCTTGTTCACCGGAGATCTGGCTCGAGTGAAGCAGACCGCCCGCCGCCGCCGACGGTACGTAGCGATGCCGGCCTCCTCTTCTTCCGCTGCCGCTACGCCGCCGGCCGACCCCTCGCCGCCGGCCGACGCCTCGTCTGAGGAGACGCTGAGTAGTTTGATGGCGGAGGAGTTGCGCGCCGGCGATTCTGTTGATTTTGGCGTGTCGCGGATGTCGTCGGTCCGCGTGCAAGATATGCAGCGGTTGGGTTACTTTGGCGGCGGCGTTGCTCGTGTCTCGGGGACGGAGGAAGTCCCCGAGCCGGAGGGCGAGTTGGTTGTGTTCGAGGCGTTCTTCGCCGCCGGTCTCCGCCTGCCTGCGCACCGATTTGTTGGCGAAGTCCTGCGCAGGTTTAACGTTCAGATACATCAGCTGACACCGAATGCCGTGGTGGCTCTGTCGAAGTATGTCTGGGCGACGACTTCGTACGGCGGACAGCCATCGGTCGAAGTCTTTGCAAAGTATTATTGTTTGCACTGGCAGAAGAGGATGATTGGAGATGAAGTTGCTCAGTTTGGGTCCTGCACGTTTACGCCGAAGACCGGCAAGACCACGATGCAGGTAGTCGAGTTGGTTCCTTGCGCCCGCAACAAGTGGGGCAACTGGAATGAGTTTTGGTTTTACTTTGCTGAGGGTACCGTCGAAAACCATGAGGGACTCCCCATGTCCGAGATGTGTTCTCATTTTTACTCAGCGTACCCGCCCTTTGAAGTGGAGGAGGAGGATGCGGACGAAGGGGCCCTTCGGTGCGCCGTCGGCCTGAGCAGTGGGCGCGATTTGGTTGAAGAATTTGTGGCGTACGGGGTATGGCCATTGGCGCATGGCTGGGCGTTGGGCGAAGTGTGCCCTCGCCAGATGCCTTTCCATGGTGGAAGGGTGGTGCGAAGTCCCGCCTTCGCGCTGAACCTGCAAAGCCGCGATCCGGCCGCCTTTGTGCGTGAGGCGGAGGATGGGGCGGTGCGGCTCGTTGGTCGTTACGTGCCGAGGACAGAGGGCCAGCGCAGCTGGGATATCCGCGGGTCGAATGACCGTTTGAACAGGGTTTTTGAATTGAATCAATTGCCGTATGACGGCTATCCTGGTCAAGACGATGTGGACCGCCGTGGGAAGAAACCGGTGGTGGAGACTAGAGACGACCCTGCGCTGGCGGCCGCCCCATCCTCTAAAAAGAGGAAATTAGGTACTGCTATGGGAGGACTTGGGGTTTCCGATGGTTTTGCTAGAGAGTTGATGAGGACATGCGCGGCCCCGGGGGGAAGGATGTCTTCGCCCGAGCTCCGGGAGTCTTCGGCTCGGATGCTGAGGGTTACCGGGGTTGTTGGCCTAGGAATGTTCCTATCCCCCGCACGGCCGGCGAAGACTTTTTTACATCTCGCATGGTTCGTGAATGGAGAGTTTTTCCTTACGGGCGGAATATTGCTGCTGTTGTGTCAGCAGTGATGGACAAGGATCGCCAGGGAGCTGCACAAAAGCGCCAGGCGGTTGTCAGGCTTCATGAAGCCAGGCCGAAGAGGCAGCGGGGGGCTGCGAAGGCTGCGGCCCCCGGCGGAGGCAAGCCGCTGCTGGCGGCGAAGTCGGGCGTCCCTGCATCTAGCAAGGCGCCGGAGGCAGCTGTGGCGGAACCGCCCGAATTATTCCAACTTAAGTGCCTAAGTCCCGCCTTAGAGGCTAGACCACACTTAAATAGGAATAACCCGTCAGTCCCTCGGATCTAGTCCGATAAAGCCACTTAACCAGGATCGAATACCACTAGCTCACTCGAAGGTGAGGCACAGAGAAATACAATAAAACATAATACCACAATTTAATAAGTATCATTAGTGATTACATTATCGGAGTTTCAGAAATAATACCCATAAATTTTAATGCAGCGGAAATAACTAACGGAGAAAACCGAGTAACATGGCGAAGCCTGGCCACGCTACTCCTCCTGGTCCTCTCCTGCGGAAGCAATAACCCACTCGACCGTCTATCCCGGTGGCAGGGATGAAGGCCAAGTCACACCATCAACCAATCATCCTAAGGAGTACCTGCAAAAATTATGCCACAAGCAAGGCTGAGTATACTAATACTCAGCTAGACTTACCCGGTGTGAGGAGTCTACTCCTCTACCTCTAGACATGCAGCTGTTTGGCTGTGGGGTTTGGTTTGCCAAAAGCACTAGCTGAGTCTTAAATCAAGTTTTAGCTTTTCAAGTTTTAGTATGATCCTTTTTGACTAAATGCGTACCTAGCTAATCATACATGATATCAAGCATTTTTATCAAACAACATCTTTTGCCAGTCACCTCATTTCCACTTATTACTCAATGCAATACAATGGATCAAGCAGTCTCATTAGCTGCGAGAAGCAGACGATTCGAATCGAGTTTTTATCCTTGCAAGGTAAACCTAAACACACGATATGTAGGGGCACTCCGTCCCCACACACATCAACCGTCCCCATCGATTCCCTGGCAACAGATCAGGGCTCACCGCCTTGGCGTACAATGCCTCACTGACCCCGACTGCCGTCGTGCAGTGACCACACTTGTACCCACCATAACCGGAATGGGAGACCACGTCTCAGGTCGCGTGAGGGGTAAAGTCTGCGGGCAGGTTCACTCGGGTACTAGGCTTACCGATTTACCATATTTCTCGGTATGTGTTTAGTACGTTCAAACGCTTGACACAGGTATCCGCACATTAATCCTTATTCCAATTTTCCATCTCATAGACAACCAATCCCCATGGATTGTTGTCCACAGACCAACCTCATTATGATATGAAAGTGGGTACAACCAATTCCTGACCTCACGCGAGTGCTAGAAAAATCACTCGACTTCTACCGAGATCCCTAATTAGTAAAGCAGCTACTCGACCTAGCATACTAGTATCCATCTCAAAAAGGAATCCTGAGTTCATGCAACTAAGGTTTCAGTCAACTCCTACACTTAAGTGCACAGTACAAGCCTACAAACATTAAATGTAGTAAAATAGCATATATAAACGGTTATGCATAAAACCGGGGCTTGCCTTTAATTTAACACTTAGATAGTGTTTGCTGGGGGAGGGTACTCGCTTGGCGAGCATCTACTAGTTATGTCCATCATTCTTCAGGTCGTCCACCAACTGCACCTTGTGGTTGGCACCACATCACTAGCTCGATCATCATCTCTCGGTCCTATATGAGGTGCAAGATGCATATGTATGAATATAATGAAAGTAGCACAAAAATAGCACAAGATATACCAAGACACAGTGGCGAACTAAACATTAAAGTGGAAGACACCGTAGATAACTACATGTTCGCTTTAGTTATCTACATATTATCGACGTTCAGCATTAACACCATTAACAAGATGACAACATGTTTATTTATTTACGCAACACAATTACAACATCACAAGCACGCACATTTATTGATTTGGACACGACCTTTTTATTAGTTCTCCTATTGATCACACACAAGCATCACTCATAACACAAATTTAATAGAGGACATAAGCGTCAATATCTATGGAACTCCTATATCACAATCACTAGAGAAAAGAATATATAAAACAAGACACACATGTCATCTCTAGCCTAACCATGGCAAGCCTACATTACTTAAGAGCAAACCAAACATTTTTAGCGAGAACGGTGAACTAAACATTCCAAAGCGCACTAGCAGAATTTTTGGACAGCAACACAGCAGTCGCTAGTTTTAATCATAACTCTTCAAATATTAATCCAAAAATAGCCAATTAAGACTTTCTGGAAAGCTTAAAAAGTGAACTACAACTTTGGTATTGTCATCACAGCATGATTAAACACTTAGCAAGGTCAAAAGGTGTTAACACAACAGCGCTGTCCAGATTTGGACAGATTCAGACTTATGACTTTAAAAATTCATAACTGAAGATTCAGGCATCCAAACAAGGTGATCCTAGATTTTCTGGAAAGGTAATAAAATTGTCTACATATCATTTATAAACATCTCAAGGTGATTCAATGTTTAACTAAGGATAAACATCACTATAAGACCTTGCTGTCCAGAACTGGACAGATTCAGTCTTCAGACTTTAAACACATGTAACTTAATCTTCAGACCACAAAAAGAGTGATCTAAGACTTTTTGGAAAGCTTGGCAATTGCACTACATAACTTTTATAATCACCAAGGGGTGATTCCATGTTGAACTGAATCAAACAATTCAGTTTTCGAAATCTGTTCTGTCAGTGGACAGAACACAACAAGCAGTTTGTAAAATTCATAACTCTTAGACTATCAGGCCTGTGGTTATGAAATTTTAACACAAGCAAGATGAGAAAAGCATCTACAACTTCCTTATAATCGATAAGGACTGATTCTAACATTACATTAGGCAAACAATACAGTTTCTGAAATCTGTACAGAATTTAGACAGATTCAGTCACTGAATTTATAAAAATCATAACTCCTAAACGATCAGACTTATGCCTGTCAAATTTTAACACCAGCAAGATAATCAAGTTATCTACCACTTTTCTATAGCACATATCTACAGAAAACACAATTTAGTTCATCAAACATACAGCACACCGAAAACAGTGCGTGCAGCCCAAAACAGCAATCAATAAAATTCAGCTTCTATACAATTCAAGAATTGCCGCTTTCTAGAGACTTAAACTACTCTAACACTTTGACAATTGTTAGAGTTAAAATAACTAAGTGAGAACTAACATGTAGACTTATAAATTTTTATACAAGTCATTTTGCGCACTAAAAGCACCATACTCAATTAACAATGCATTCTCTATAACAATCAATATCGAAGCGCTTTTCACCAATAGTTTGCATTTTAATTTAGACATCACCTGAGCACTACTACTTTTCATCCACGATCATAAACATACGCATTTAGACTACAACATCCCGAACGGGTGCGAGAACACTAGTTTCTAGTTTAACCCCAGGATTATTCCCTTAATCAATTTAACTACTCAATCGGCATCGACCGACTTAACCTTCATCTCGACGGTCCGAGCACCATAATTCGAGAACGTCTACCTAGACATCTAGCATCACATGCAGAGTCTACTACTTCACGTTGCAAATCATACAGATCCACAAGGTGACAATAATAACACACAAGCAATCGACCTTTCTCTACGACCTTCAGTTAGGTCACCAACCGACGACATGATGACTACGAAGGCATGTCACCATTTCATCACACTCATTCATCGCCTATATGCACACTAATTCTTTTCTTGCGACACATGCACTCACAATCAATACACAAAATACACTTATTTGTGACTCACAATTTAAGGAACGCCCTAACGCGTATAGACTCGACTTATAATTATAGAGGAAGTGATGACTACTTACGACATGTCATCACCTCTCTACATAAGCCCAAACAATTTCTACTAACAACTAAGAGTTCTAAGTATTAAACACACGGTTACTTCCCATGCGCAAATAAATCTCAACTTAACACTAGTGACACCAATGGATTTTTACTAAGCTCATCTTGTGCATATCCTTGTCTCGCATACAACCATATGGTGGCGTGCGCTCGAGACACTTCAATCAATGTGGTGCGACCACTAATATATGAACTCCGATACTCATGTTTTAATAATTCATCCTCTACACAACTAGCATTTTCTAAACTACTTGTCACATCAATAAATATACTCCCTATATAATCATGCATCCCATCACATTGCATAAAACAATTATACTTTTCACACACATATAACCACATGCACATCATCGACCAAAACATAATTAGACAACTACAAATTGCGCACATCAATTAACCTCTTGTTCTCCAATCGCAAACGCGATCCTACCAATGCGCATAATCGAAACATTTTACACACATCCATTCAAAATAATTAATCGAGTCGATCGAGAGCGATATGCATCGGCTCACCATAAACAAAACCAAACGGTGTTTGTGAGGACGATGGCGATTCGGCTTTGTGCATTGCTCCACACATCGACGAGCGTCGAGCGGCTTGCCTTCTTCTCCACGCAAAACACGTGGTTCTCTCCTCCACAAAAATAAAACAGCACACATACACAATTAATCGTATGACAATAACATCGATGCGGAACCAAACAAGGAGCGTCGCGGTCTCACCGAGGTGAACGACGTCGATGTTCGGGGCTGCGCAAAAACAGTGAACTCACGGCGGCATCACGGCGTGCTGTCCAATGGCTCCACCAAACAGCGAGCCGGCAGCATGCGGCTTGCTGCACAATTTCTCGAACAGCCGGCGGGCACCACGGAGGACAGCGAGGAGGGGGCTCGCTGCTGGTTTTTCCATGGAAGAAAATGGGGCGTGCTGGATAGAGAGAGCTGGGCGCAGGGAATAGCAAGGGACGCCCATGGAGGGGGCAGATCCGGCCATGGCGTGCTGCTGGCAGGGGCGAGAGAAGCTCGTCGCGCTCTGGACTGCAGAGGGAATGGCCTGCTGGCTTGAGGAAGAAATAGGGGAGGAGGAAGAGGGGAGCCGGCTGGAGTTTTCTGGGCGCCATCCATGGGTGAGTTGCTGCGCTGCTCGCCAGCAAGGAGCAGGGAAGGGCTGGAGCTTGGGGCGCCGGCCATGGAAGCTCTGCGCACGCACAGGAAAACAGAGGGGAGGAGAGGGACGAGCTGGAGATACGCCGGCGCCATGGACGCCAGGGAGGAGCTTCAGCGCCGAGGAAGAAGGAGCAGGGGCGCCAGCTTGCTGCTCGCCATGGAGGGGAGCACGGCTCCCTGCGCGCTGTGCCAGGAACAGAGACGGAAGAAGGGGCGCTGGTGGTCTGCTGCTGGAGGAAGAAGAAGAGGGGCAGGGGGCACCGCACCATGGCTGGCCGAGGGGAGGAGCAGGCCTGGGCGCCATGGGAGGAAGGGAGCCGAGCTTCCTGCTGCGCGTGAGGGAGAAGCTACTGCCGTGGGGAAGAAGGGCTGCTGGAAAATGGCTGGTGGCGGCTAGGGGTGGGAATGGAAATTTTCCAATTTGCAAGGGAAGAGGGGTTCTATTTATAGAAGGAGCCCTAGGGTTAGGGTTCCAAATGGGCTGGGTTGGGCTGGCCCAAAACGCCAAACGGGCTGCGCTAAATATTTTCCGGAATAAAATGTTCCCGCGGAATTTGTCTGTACACAGAACAGAGCGAAAGAGATTTCGGCGAACGGACGATTGAGCAATTAATTTGGCCGAGAGTCTAATTAGATTTCGCTCGAAAATAATTCCCTACGCGTGATTTGAAAATAAATCGTCCTGAGATTTGATCGGTTTTGGATTTTTAGTCGGAGAAGGCGAATCGCGATATTTAATATTATCGTCGAGGTTGATTTTTTTAAAAAATCGGGATCGAACACAGAGGTATGAGTCGAGTCGGATAAGAATTAATTAGAGGGCCACGTACAGAGTATCCCGTTGGAGAATACGGACCCGGATAAAATAGACGGACATTGATTGAACATCGAGAAATTGGATTCGGACACAGCACGACCAGCAACTGTCGAGCGTTTGATTAATATGAGCTTTAGACGAGATTTATAAATCGAGATTGAATATCGAGATTGCATTCGTGCCGAGGATAAAAGTTTTAGCAGGCTCCAAATATTGGCCTTCTATGAGACTGAGTAACTCCGAATTCGGTGAAACGTGAATGAATAATCTAGATAATCAGGGACATACGCGAGCGAGAAATAGAAATTCTCACTGAGCATCCGAGATCAGGATAAATCTCGCGACGCAACACGAAACTGACACCTGGGGTGTCACAGCAGCGGCAGGCGCCGGAGGCTCCAAATCGACGAAGGCTGTGCCGCCGTCCGGCAGGGTGTTGGAGGTCGCGAAGGCGGTCCGAGAGTTGCCGTCGTCGGGCAAGCGCGTCGCCGACTTCGCCACCGATATTAGTGTGGAGGACTATCTTGGTGGTAAGCCCTTGGCTCGTTTTTTTTTAATTCGTTGAAACGTTGCAGGGTCGGACGAGGGCCAGCTTGCTATTGTTGCGCCTGCCGCGGCGACCATGGCGGCTGCTGTAGTGCCGAAGGCGAAGGGCGGTGCTCTTAGTGCCGGAGGCGA
Organism: Zea mays; assembly: GCF_902167145.1. NCBI lineage: Eukaryota > Viridiplantae > Streptophyta > Magnoliopsida > Poales > Poaceae > Zea > Zea mays. The sequence goes on along the minus strand of NC_050099.1, from coordinate 44,086,592 downwards.
GATGTCGGCACTAGCGACCGTCAGGGATGAGGCGGGCGCTGCGTCCCGCCGGCTGAAGGAGGTGATGGAGGCACTAAGTCAGGTTCGTTGAGTTAGACTCCTTTTTTTTCCGCGGTCTTACGTGTGTTCTGCAGGTGGCTGACTTCGCCAACCGCACGGCGTCGGGGGCCCTCACGGCAGTTGTGTCTGCCGAAGTCGAGAGACTTCGGACGCAACATGCGGACGCCGTCCGTGAAAAATCGGCCGCCGACAGTAAGTGCCGCAAGCTGGCGGACAAGGTGGCCGCGCTAGAGGTGGAGAAGGCTGACCTCCGGCGCCAATTGGCGGGGGAGAGGAGGGAGACCAACGAGGCCCTCGCCAAGGCGCAGGCTGCGCAGGTGGAGGCCAATCTGGCGCGGACGGAGGGCAATCTTGCCAGGGAGCGCGCCGAGCAGCTGCAGGAGCGGCTCATCGCCCTGGAGAGCCGCGTGGAGAGGGCCGAGGCCGCGACGTGCGCGGAGGCCGAGCGGACGCGCAAACAGCTTTTGGTCTCGTACCATAAGCTGGGCGCGCGGACCGGTGACTTCGAAGTGCCGGACCGAGAGTCCGGACTTCGCTGCCTGGAGTGGGTACAGGAGGAGTTGCAGGCGCTCCCCACTATCGTGGAGGGGTTCATGTCGTATGCCTCTCTGGTCACCTACGAGGGGGCGATGAACGCGCTCTCCCGCGAAGGGTGCCGGCACTTCGAGGTCTTCGACCAGGCTGATGAAGACTTTGAGTGAGATATCTACAAGGTTGAAGACCCCGTAGTGAAGGAATCCGCCGGTGCCGTCTATGACCGGATGTGGGGTCCGCACGGTTGCGAGGTGGTCAGGGAGCGGGCCGAGACGGCGAGGGCTCATGTAACGCCCCGAATTTTGCAGTTGAATTTTTTTCTTTTCTTTACTCGCCAAAATTCGGGCGTTACCTTTCTTTTTCTTTTTCCCTCGCTAAACCTTGACCTTTTCCAAAGTTCTAGCGGGATTCGGTTTGGAATTCCCGTATGTATAAAAACCCTAAATACTTTATGTTGTTTGATGCACCATGCCGAACCTTGCATTTCTTTTGATTGCTTTGAAAGTGCAAATGCATTCATGTAGAAGGATCGGATTTCGAAAATGTTTTCTTTCTCTTTTCTTTCTCTTTTCTCTCTCTCTTTCTCTCTCCTTTTTTTTCTCTCTCTCCCGCGCCGTGGGCCGACCCCGGCCGGCCCAGCCGCCCCCTGGCGCCCCCCTCTTGGGCCTAGTAGGCCCAGCCGCCCCCCCCCCCTCTTTCCCTTATCCCCTAACCCTCTCCCTCTCCCCCCTCATTTTCTCCCTCCCCACCCAAGCCGCCGCCCCCTACCCGCCCCCTGCCCTAGCCGCCGCCCCTGCCTAGGCCGCCGCCCCTCCCCGTCGCCGTTCGGCCGCCCCGCTCGGCCGCCCCGTCCCCGTCGCCGGTGAGCTTCCCCCTCCCCCTCTCCTCCCTCCCCCATCCCCTCCCCCCTTTCCCCATGGCCGGTTCGGCCGCCTCCCTGCCCGCCGGTTCGGCCGCCTCCCTGCCCGCCGGTTCGGCCGCCCCGCCCCCCGGCTCGGCCGCCCCCTGCGCCGCCCCGCCCCCCGGCTCGGCCGCCCCCTGCGCCGCCCCCTGCCCCGCCGGTTCGGCCGCCCCGCCCTCGCCAGCTCGGCCGCCCCTGCGCGCCCCGCCTAGGGCCGGTTCAACCGCCCTAGGGCCGGTTCAACCGCCCCCCCCCCCTTCTGTTTTTTTTATTTTTTTTATTTTATTTTATTTACTTTCTGTGATCATAATTACTGCATTTTAAGTAGGCTAATCACTGTTCATGCTATGGGAAAATAGGAAGTTTAATTTAAAATTCCGTTATGTTGTTGACGCACGTAGTTAATTGTTTACCCTGTGCAATGTTGATCAACTAAAAGTGATTAGGTTTCCATTAGTGTATATGTAGCAGAATTCTTTTGTTAAAAACCAATTGTGTCATTAGTGCATAAGATTTAACCCTCCCCTGCGAGACCTTTCCCGTTTCTTTCTAACCATAACAAATGCGTTATCGAATGTCATACTTGATGCATATTCGCTTTATTTGTTATCTTGTATGGTGTACTGTTCTTTTGTATTAAATATGTGGATGTATGTATGTATGTTTGCGCTCGCATAGAGAACGATCCGGTCGAAGAGCCCGAGGAATTCGCAGGAGAAGCCCCTGAGCAGCAGTCGTTTGGTGGAGGCAAGTGTCCTTTGACCTATCTATGTCCTATTCATTCTTTAATTCACCTCCCGCATTACACATTTATACCTAAGGATTGACTAGCTTTTGTTATCCATGTCCTTGTTTACCTATTTGGGTCGGATTATTACTACTTAGTCTGATGCTATTGCTCAACTCTAATCAATGAACATGATGTGATTATCTATGATACGCTGTTTTCCCGTTCTTCTTTATGATATACTTGTGGTTTTCAAGGGGACTCGAGCGGTTTCTCGAGTGCCTCTCCGTAAGGACCTGTTCTATGGATGACCGCCCGGGAAAACAGTGCAACCATGAGGGTGGAATGGGGTGCCCTTAGCTGAATAATTAGAGGATCCGGGGTGTAGTTCACTTAGCCGTCGTGCCGTCAATGGGGCTCGGTGTATGCGGCTCGCTCTGCCAAGTTTGGGTTCGCCCCTTGGGGAGGAGTGCGGTGCATTTAGGAAACCTAACGGGTGGCTACAGCCCCGGGGAATCTTTGTAAAGGCTTCGTAGTGATGCCCTGCTGGATCACCTTGGTAGTGATCAATGGAGAGTCATGATCTCCGGGCAGAATGGGAATCACGGCTTGTGGGTAAAGTGCACAACCTCTGCAGAGTGTTATGAAACTGATATATCAGCCGTGCTCGCGGTTATGAGCGGCCAAGGGAGCTCCAATGATTAGTGGTACTTGATCAGAGACATTGTGGTACAGGTGGTTATGAGATTGATGGTTCTGGTTATGGTTATGGTGCTGGTAAGTGGTATTCTTTCCGTTTGGAAAGGATACATTGGGTTAATAACTTGGGTTAATGCTAAAACTTGGCTTTCTACTAGTAAGTAATAACCTGACCAACTAAAAGCAACTGCTTGACTTACCCCCACATAAAGCTAGTCCACTACAGCCAAACAGGATACTTGCTGAGTATGTTGATGTGTACTCACCCTTGCTCTACACACCAAACCCCCCCCCCCCAGGTTGTCAGCATTGCAACCACTGCTCAGGCGAAGATGAAGCTGTGGAAGGAGACTTCCAGGAGTTCCAAGATTACGACGAGTTCTAGGTGTGGGTTAGCGGCAACCCCCAGTCGGCTGCCTGTGAAGGCCGCGTTATCTACGTTTCTTTTCCGCACTTTGATTTATTGTAAGAACTATATGGACGTCTCAGACGTATGATGTAATCGATTATTTCCCCTTATTAATACTATTTTGAGCACTGTGTGATGATGTCCATATTATGTAACTGCTGTGTACGTGAATAACTGATCCTGGCACGTACATGGTTCGCATTCGGTTTGCCTTCTAAAAACCGGGTGTGACATAAGTGGTATCAAAGCCGTGCTGACTGTAGGACCGCTAACCTAGAGTAGAATGGTCGTTCTAAGGACTATAGACCTCTGTCTCTTCCTTGACTTTGATATCTCTTCAAAAGTTGGTCCTACCGACCAAACCTATGTTCTACTATATACTATACCTTGCTAAAAATCATGTTTTATTCCAATCCTTCATTTATTTATGATTCATTACTTGCTGGTCATATTAATTCTGTTCTCACCCTTTTGCTTGCGATGTCTTTTGTAGATGGCTCGACTTAGACACACTGCACGAAAGTCAGTCATCCCCTTCTTACCCTCCCGCCTTGCTGAGCGTCCGCTTCGCCGTCCCGTGGCCGGACAGTCCAGCCACTTGGAGAGACTACACCACCGCCTGCGTGAGGAGCAGGAACGTCGACGACAGGAGCAGCGGAGCTCTTCCCTCTCGCTCCACCAGGAGATAGAGTCTGTGAGGAGCTGCTCCCCTGTGCTTTCTCTGGAGCCGCCCCCTGCACCACCACTGGGCGCCCCAGCTTCTGGAGTAGCTGCTGGAGGAGACCCAGACAACGGAGGAGGCGACGACAGCTCGAGCCACGACACCGACTTCTCTGCTAATCCTGAGCCGGAAGGATGGGTTGCTCGACCCATCACTCGCGACGCTGCTCGCGGGTGTCACTTCCATGATGCGCTCGACACCCTGCTACGTCGGGCATTTGACCGGCATACTTGGTCCGTCGAGTATCGCTGTGTGGTCTACCAGCATAGTCGCGGGGTCTACCCGGATCGCTGGGAGGCAACTTGCTTGGTGCGCTGCCCGGAGAACAGTCTCCAGGGAGCGGAGGCTTGCTCAGAGCACTATTCTATCTCTGAGCGGGACTCAGCTGAGGCAGCCATGCAAGATGCTGCACGGCGTGCGCTTTCGCACTACTGCTCGGTTTTCGGTGGGGCAGCTGACGGTCTTGACCTGAAGTATTACCCCCGCCGTTCATCTGGCAGCACAGGAGGCGTGATTGTCTCACCCGTCGGTGAGGGCAATCCTAGGTTGAGCAGCACAGTCAACCTAGCCGCCGTGCTAAACACGGAGCTGGACCATGCATTAGACGAGCTGAGTAGGGCTCGTGCTGAGATCGCCCTGCTGCGGGCTGAGCGCGCGGAACGTCGTTTTCTGGATGGTGGTTCCCCCGCTCCCGTTGGGACTCAGCACCCGTACCGCTCACCTCAGCGTGGACACCAGTCTTATGGCAATCCCGCCTGCAAGACCAAGATCAACCTAGAACCATAGATCGTTAGAGTTGGATCTTGTAATTAATACGAAATAAATATATACATGGAAGCTTCAGTCTTAGCGTTAGTCTCGATCTTAGTTAGTTTTAGTTAGACAGGGTAGTTTGCTATATCCTGTGCATCTATGTTTGTCATGATGAACTATGTTTGGTTTGGATCTTTGTAATGATTGTCACCAGAGTGTGGGTATCCCCTGCATTTTGGTTTACATACTATGTCAATAAAGTTAGTTATATAGTTGGGAAACCCATTATTCTCCTTTCCTCTTTATCTGAGAAGCTGTGTGGTCTGTGTTGGAGATCAGTGAAGATGCTCATCTGTTCAGTGCTGTTGGAGAATTCTATACTCTTTTCTTATGCTGCAAGCTTTGCCAGATCAGTTCTGATGTGTGGTTGCGTTCTGCAGATGTCAGAGAACAGGCGTAGAGGAGGAAGGCGTGCTCAGCAGGAGCGAGCCGCTCCGCAGGATGAGGTGCCCCAGCAGCAGCACCTGCCGCCCCCGCCCCCGATGTCCATCGAGCAGATGTTTCTGATGCAGACTCAGGCAGTTCAAGCCATCGGTCAGACTCTGGCCGCCATTCAGCAGCAGCAGCAGCAGCAACAGCAGCAGGCTCCACCCCAGCCTCAGATGCCTCAGATGCCTAGAGATAAGCGTGCTGAATTCATGAGAGGTCATCCACCAACGTTCGCTCATTCTTCTGACCCCATGGATGCTGAAGATTGGCTGCGCACTGTGGAGCGGGAGTTGCATACCGCTCAGTGCGATGACAGGGAGAAAGTTCTGTATGGTCCCCGTCTGTTGAGAGGAGCAGCCCAGTCATGGTGGGAGTCTTACCTCGCCACCCATGCCAACCCCGACACCATCACCTGGGAAGAATTCAGGGGTAGCTTTCGTCAGTACCACGTGCCTGCAGGTCTGATGACAGTGAAGAAGGAGGAGTTCCTGGCCCTTAAGCAAGGGTCATCGTCTGTCAGTGAGTACCGGGACAAGTTTCTGCAATTGTCTCGATATGCTCCTGAAGATGTCAACACCGACGCCAAGCGACAGTACCGTTTCCTGAGAGGCTTGGTTGACCCTCTGCAGTATCAGCTGATGAATCACACCTTCCCGACATTCCAGCACCTGATTGACAGAGCAATCATGACAGAAAGGAAGCGCAAGGAGATGGAAGATCGTAAGCGCAAGATCAGTGGACCGCAGTCTGGAAGCAGCAGTCGCCCTCGCTTTTCAGGCAATCAACCTCAGCAGTTCAGGCAGAACCAGCGTCCACCTCAGCAGCATCAGCAGCGTCAGCAGTATCAGCAGTTTCAAAGGCAGTACCCTCAGAATCAGTACCAGAACCGTCAGAGCAATCAGTCAGGAGGTCAGTTTCAGAGGCAGAATCAGCAAACACCTCGTCTTCCTGCCCCAGCAAATCAGCAGAACAGTCAGGCAGCACCAGCTCAGGTTGGAAACAGGGCATGTTTCCACTGTGGAGAGCAAGGCCATTGGGTGATGCAATGTCCGAAGAAGGCAGCCCAGCAGCAGTCAGGCCCCAATGCCCCAGCAAAGCAGAATGTGCCTCAGCCTGGAGCAGGCAATCGCTCTCAGCAGCGCTATAATCATGGAAGATTGAATCACTTGGAAGCTGAAGCAGTTCAGGAGACCCCCGGCATGATAGTAGGTATGTTCCCAGTCGATTCCCATATTGCAGAAGTGTTATTTGATACTGGAGCAACACATTCTTTCATTACTGCATCATGGGTAGAAGCACATAATCTTCCAACTACTACCATGTTAACCCCCATTCAAATTGACTCAGCCGGTGGTAGAATTCGAGCCGATAGCATTTGTTTGAATATAAGTGTGAAAATAAGGGGGATAGCGTTTCCCGCCAACCTTATAGTAATGGGTACTCAGGGAATAGATGTCATCCTAGGGATGAATTGGCTAGATAAGTATCAGGCAGTTATCAGTTGTGATAAAAGGACAATCAAGTTAGTGTCCCCACTAGGAGAGGAAGTGGTGACCGAGTTAGTCCCGCCTGAGCCAAAGAAAGGAAGTTGTTATCAGATGACTGTCGATAGCAGTGAAGCAGACCCGATTGAGAGTATCAAGGTTGTGTCCGAATTCCCAGATGTGTTTCCAAAGGATGTACCGGGTATGCCACCAGAGCGGAAAGTTGAATTTGCCATAGAGCTTCTTCCTGGAACCGCCCCTATCTTCAAGAGAGCTTACAGAATATCTGGACCAGAGTTGGATGAGCTTAAGAAGCAGATTGATGAGCTGTCAGAAAAAGGTTACATCCGGCCAAGCACCTCGCCTTGGGCCGCCCCTGTCTTGTTCGTGGAGAAGAAAGATGGTACTAAGAGGATGTGTATCGACTATCGAGCTTTGAATGAGGTCACGATCAAGAACAAGTATCCTTTGCCCAGAATAGAAGATCTGTTCGACCAGTTGAGAGGAGCCAGTGTGTTCTCCAAGATCGATCTGAGGTCAGGTTATCATCAGCTCAGGATCCGACCTTCGGACATTCCGAAGACGGCATTCATTACCAAGTATGGTTTATATGAGTTCACAGTGATGTCTTTTGGTTTGACCAATGCGCCAGCATTCTTCATGAACTTGATGAATAGTGTATTCATGGATTATCTTGATAAGTTCGTGGTGGTATTCATTGATGACATTCTGGTTTATTCTCAAAGTGAAGAAGAGCATGCAGATCATTTGAGGATGGTGTTGCAGAGATTGCGAGAGCACCAGTTGTATGCAAAGTTGAGCAAGTGTGAGTTCTGGATCAGTGAGGTCCTGTTCTTGGGTCACATAATCAACAAAGAAGGATTGGCTGTGGATCCGAAGAAAGTGGCAGACATTCTGAACTGGAAAGCGCCAACGGATGCTCGAGGAATCAAGAGCTTCATTGGAATGGCCGGATATTATCGGCGATTCATTGAAGGGTTTTCGAAGATTGCGAAGCCAATGACAGCGTTGCTAGGCAACAAGGTTGAGTTCAAGTGGACCCAGAAATGCCAAGAGGCCTTTGAAGCGCTGAAAGAGAAGTTGACTACAGCGCCTGTCCTAGTCTTGCCTGATGTGCACAAGCCCTTCTCGGTGTATTGTGATGCTTGTTACACAGGTTTGGGATGTGTGTTGATGCAAGAGGGAAGAGTTGTGGCTTACTCGTCCCGACAGCTGAAGGTTCATGAGAAGAACTACCCCATCCATGATCTAGAGTTGGCAGCAGTGGTTCACGCACTGAAGACATGGAGGCACTATCTGTATGGACAGAAATGCGATGTTTACACAGACCACAAGAGTCTGAAGTACATATTCACTCAATCAGAATTGAACATGAGGCAACGAAGATGGTTAGAATTGATCAAAGACTATGAGTTGGAGATTCATTACCATCCAGGCAAAGCAAACGTAGTGGCAGATGCTTTGAGCAGAAAGAGTCAAGTCAATCTGATGGTCGCTCGTCCGATGCCTTATGAGTTGGCCAAGGAGTTTGACAGGTTGAGTCTCGGATTTCTGAACAATTCGCGAGGAGTCACAGTTGAATTGGAACCTACCTTGGAGCGCGAAATCAAAGACGCGCAGAAGAATGATGAGAAGATCAGTGAGATTCGGCGATTGATTCTAGAAGGCAAAGGCAAAGATTTTCGAGAAGATGCAGAAGGCGTGATATGGTTCAAAGACCGCTTGTGTGTTCCCAATGTCCAGTCTATTCGGGAGTTGATTCTTAAGGAAGCTCATGAGACAGCCTATTCGATTCACCCTGGCAGTGAGAAGATGTATCAGGATCTGAAGAAGAAATTCTGGTGGTACGGAATGAAAAGAGAAATCGCAGAGCATGTGGCTATGTGCGATAGTTGTCGAAGAATTAAAGCAGAACACCAGAGACCAGCTGGATTGTTGCAACCGTTGCAGATCCCTCAGTGGAAATGGGATGAAATTGGTATGGATTTCATAGTCGGATTGCCTCGCACTCGAGCCGGCTACGATTCCATTTGGGTAGTAGTGGACCGCTTGACCAAGTCAGCCCACTTCATACCTGTCAAGACCAACTACAACAGTGCAGTATTGGCAGAATTGTATATGTCTCGGATCGTTTGTCTTCATGGTGTGCCAAAGAAGATAGTGTCAGACAGAGGAACGCAGTTCACCTCTCATTTCTGGCAGCAGTTGCATGAAGCCTTGGGCACGCATCTGAATTTCAGTTCAGCTTATCACCCGCAGACAGATGGTCAGACTGAAAGAACCAATCAAATTCTTGAAGATATGTTGAGAGCCTGTGCGTTGCAAGATCAGTCCGGATGGGACAAGCGATTGCCTTATGCAGAGTTTTCCTATAACAACAGTTACCAGGCCAGTTTGAAGATGTCACCGTTTCAAGCGCTGTATGGAAGGAGTTGCAGAACTCCGTTGCAATGGGATCAGCCTGGGGAAAAGCAGGTGTTTGGGCCAGATATTTTGCTTGAAGCCGAAGAGAACATCAAGATGGTTCGAGAGAATCTGAAGATAGCGCAATCAAGGCAGCGAAGCTATGCAGACACAAGAAGAAGAGAGCTGAGTTTCGAAGTCGGAGACTTTGTTTATCTGAAAGTGTCACCGATCAGAGGAGTCAGAAGATTCGGAGTGAAAGGCAAGCTGGCACCCCGCTACATTGGTCCGTATCAGGTTCTTGCAAGACGAGGAGAAGTGGCTTATCGGCTCAGTTTGCCAGAGAATTTGTCTGCTGTGCATGATGTCTTTCATGTGTCTCAGTTGAAGAAGTGCTTGCGTATGCCAGAAGAGCAGTTGCCAGTGGAAGGTCTTGAAGTCCAGGAGGACTTGACCTACGTTGAGAAGCCAGCTCAGATCCTTGAGGTTGCAGATAGAGTCACCCGAAGGAAGACCATCAGAATGTGCAAAGTCAGATGGAATCACCACTCTGAGGAAGAAGCAACCTGGGAGCGTGAAGATGATCTGATGGCCAAGTACCCGGAGCTCTTTGCTAGCCAGCCCTGAATCTCGAGGGCGAGATTCTTTTAAGGGGGATAGGTTTGTAACGCCCCGAATTTTGCAGTTGAATTTTTTTCTTTTCTTTACTCGCCAAAATTCGGGCGTTACCTTTCTTTTTCTTTTTCCCTCGCTAAACCTTGACCTTTTCCAAAGTTCTAGCGGGATTCGGTTTGGAATTCCCGTATGTATAAAAACCCTAAATACTTTATGTTGTTTGATGCACCATGCCGAACCTTGCATTTCTTTTGATTGCTTTGAAAGTGCAAATGCATTCATGTAGAAGGATCGGATTTCGAAAATGTTTTCTTTCTCTTTTCTTTCTCTTTTCTCTCTCTCTTTCTCTCTCCTTTTTTTTCTCTCTCTCCCGCGCCGTGGGCCGACCCCGGCCGGCCCAGCCGCCCCCTGGCGCCCCCCTCTTGGGCCTAGTAGGCCCAGCCGCCCCCCCCCTCTTTCCCTTATCCCCTAACCCTCTCCCTCTCCCCCCTCATTTTCTCCCTCCCCACCCAAGCCGCCGCCCCCTACCCGCCCCCTGCCCTAGCCGCCGCCCCTGCCTAGGCCGCCGCCCCTCCCCGTCGCCGTTCGGCCGCCCCGCTCGGCCGCCCCGTCCCCGTCGCCGGTGAGCTTCCCCCTCCCCCTCTCCTCCCTCCCCCATCCCCTCCCCCCCTTTCCCCATGGCCGGTTCGGCCGCCTCCCTGCCCGCCGGTTCGGCCGCCTCCCTGCCCGCCGGTTCGGCCGCCCCGCCCCCCGGCTCGGCCGCCCCCTGCGCCGCCCCGCCCCCCGGCTCGGCCGCCCCCTGCGCCGCCCCCTGCCCCGCCGGTTCGGCCGCCCCGCCCTCGCCAGCTCGGCCGCCCCTGCGCGCCCCGCCTAGGGCCGGTTCAACCGCCCTAGGGCCGGTTCAACCGCCCCCCCCCCCCCTTCTGTTTTTTTTATTTTTTTTATTTTATTTTATTTACTTTCTGTGATCATAATTACTGCATTTTAAGTAGGCTAATCACTGTTCATGCTATGGGAAAATAGAAAGTTTAATTTAAAATTCCGTTATGTTGTTGACGCACGTAGTTAATTGTTTACCCTGTGCAATGTTGATCAACTAAAAGTGATTAGGTTTCCATTAGTGTATATGTAGCAGAATTCTTTTGTTAAAAACCAATTGTGTCATTAGTGCATAAGATTTAACCCTCCCCTGCGAGACCTTTCCCGTTTCTTTCTAACCATAACAAATGCGTTACCGAATGTCATACTTGATGCATATTCGCTTTATTTGTTATCTTGTATGGTGTACTGTTCTTTTGTATTAAATATGTGGATGTATGTATGTATGTTTGCGCTCGCATAGAGAACGATCCGGTCGAAGAGCCCGAGGAATTCGCAGGAGAAGCCCCTGAGCAGCAGTCGTTTGGTGGAGGCAAGTGTCCTTTGACCTATCTATGTCCTATTCATTCTTTAATTCACCTCCCGCATTACACATTTATACCTAAGGATTGACTAGCTTTTGTTATCCATGTCCTTGTTTACCTATTTGGGTCGGATTATTACTACTTAGTCTGATGCTATTGCTCAACTCTAATCAATGAACATGATGTGATTATCTATGATACGCTGTTTTCCCGTTCTTCTTTATGATATACTTGTGGTTTTCAAGGGGACTCGAGCGGTTTCTCGAGTGCCTCTCCGTAAGGACCTGTTCTATGGATGACCGCCCGGGAAAACAGTGCAACCATGAGGGTGGAATGGGGTGCCCTTAGCTGAATAATTAGAGGATCCGGGGTGTAGTTCACTTAGCCGTCGTGCCGTCAATGGGGCTCGGTGTATGCGGCTCGCTCTGCCAAGTTTGGGTTCGCCCCTTGGGGAGGAGTGCGGTGCATTTAGGAAACCTAACGGGTGGCTACAGCCCCGGGGAATCTTTGTAAAGGCTTCGTAGTGATGCCCTGCTGGATCACCTTGGTAGTGATCAATGGAGAGTCATGATCTCCGGGCAGAATGGGAATCACGGCTTGTGGGTAAAGTGCACAACCTCTGCAGAGTGTTATGAAACTGATATATCAGCCGTGCTCGCGGTTATGAGCGGCCAAGGGAGCTCCAATGATTAGTGGTACTTGATCAGAGACATTGTGGTACAGGTGGTTATGAGATTGATGGTTCTGGTTATGGTTATGGTGCTGGTAAGTGGTATTCTTTCCGTTTGGAAAGGATACATTGGGTTAATAACTTGGGTTAATGCTAAAACTTGGCTTTCTACTAGTAAGTAATAACCTGACCAACTAAAAGCAACTGCTTGACTTACCCCCACATAAAGCTAGTCCACTACAGCCAAACAGGATACTTGCTGAGTATGTTGATGTGTACTCACCCTTGCTCTACACACCAAACCCCCCCCCCAGGTTGTCAGCATTGCAACCACTGCTCAGGCGAAGATGAAGCTGTGGAAGGAGACTTCCAGGAGTTCCAAGATTACGACGAGTTCTAGGTGTGGGTTAGCGGCAACCCCCAGTCGGCTGCCTGTGAAGGCCGCGTTATCTACGTTTCTTTTCCGCACTTTGATTTATTGTAAGAACTATATGGACGTCTCAGACGTATGATGTAATCGATTATTTCCCCTTATTAATACTATTTTGAGCACTGTGTGATGATGTCCATATTATGTAACTGCTGTGTACGTGAATAACTGATCCTGGCACGTACATGGTTCGCATTCGGTTTGCCTTCTAAAAACCGGGTGTGACAGCTCAGGTAACGTTTGGCGTTTGCTGGATGTGGGCTATGTGTGGGTTCGCTGAATTTGTGTGCTGTGTCTTAGGCGGCGCGTGGCGAGAGAGTGGATGACTTCGGGGCGTTGAACAGAGTGCTGCCTGACCCGGAGCCGACCCCGGCGGAGGCCGTGTCCGGGGCCGCCCTGGAGCCGCCCCCGGAGACCGCAGAAGGCGCACCGGATACCTCCGCATCCGCTGCGGCCGGCGGAGACCTGCCCCTAGAGACCGCCGAAGGCGCGCCTGATGCCCCCGAAGCCGCTGCGCCGAGTGTTGAAGAACCTGCGACGGTGGCGGCGGAGGCGACAGCGGAGGCAACGGCGGAGGCTCCGCAGGTGGCGTAGTGGGTGTAGATGGTTAGGGAATTTTGGATATGTTGCTGAATTTTGGTTGCTGCGCAGGTTCAAGATTTTGGGCCTGCGCACGCAACCGCCACTACTAAATTTTTGGCGGCTTCGACCGTGGATGGTGGTAATGAATGTGATGGGTCTGCATCTGAGTTTTCTGATTTTGCTGACTCTGGGAGCTCGGTTGAGTGGACTGAGGAGTCATCGGAGGACTTGGACTACTTTGCGGACTTTGATGTGGCTGCGGCGGAGGCTTCACCGCACGCCGCGGACACAGAAGATGTGCCTGGTCCTAGCACCGGGCGTCGGCGGCGAAGGGCGGTTGCAAAGCGTAGAGTTAGTGGGGCGGAGGGAGGTCGGCTTCGTGTGAGCAGGGCTGGCCGGCAGGAACTGTTGTCTTTGCCGGCCGCCGTGAGTGCAGGTGAAGGGGAACTGTGAAGTCTTTTTGCGGGTGAGAAGCTTAGGATAATGTTATTTAATTATAGGGAGATGGGAATTATTCCTAAGGTTGAGCCGATGTAGAGTGTGGTGCCCTCGCTTGTATATGTGTAAAGGCTTGTATGATGAGGTTGTGTGCCCTCGTTTGTCTATGCCTCCGAAGGCGTTGTGTACTTGGTCTGGTGTGTTTTGTTATGCTGTGCTGGTGCGCGTATAGTCGGTCTTGGCGCGGACAGTTTGGTGTTGTCATTTTTGCTTTTGTTGTGCTAGTCCGGCTGCACCCTTAGGCGTCTTCTGCACGGATAGTCTACGCGGTAGACTTCGGTTTCTTTGCACTTGTTGTGCTAGTCCGGCTGCACCCTTAGGCGACTTCTGCGCGGATAGTCTTCGCGGTAGACTTCGGGTTTTTTTTCGCACTTGTTGCGCTAGTCCGGCTGCACCCTTAGGCGACTTCTGCGTGGATAGTCTTCGCGGTAGACTTCGGTTTTTTCGCACTTGTTGTGCTAGTCCGGCTGCACCCTTAGGCGACTTCTGCGCGGATAGTCTACGCGGTAGACTTCGGTTTTTTCGCACTTGTTGTGCTAGTCCGGCTGCACCCTTAGGCGACTTCTGCGCGGATAGTCTTCGCGGTAGACTTCGGTTTTTTCGCACTTGTTGTGCTAGTCCGGCTGCACCCTTAGGCGACTTCTGCGCAGATTTGTCGCACGCGAGGGTGGCTAGCGCTTAGCCTCGCGGTGACCTCGTATTGGTCGAATGTCGAAGACCGTCGTCGCGGTCTTTTTTCGACGCATGTTTTTGCGGGGGATTTTTCAGACATATATTACATGGCTCCTCCTTGTTAAAAACCTCACCCCCGGGAGGAAAAGAGTGCGGACCAGAATAAGATTGTTTTTGCGAATTACAAGGGCGAATCAGCCCTGATGAGTCAAACAAAAAATTTGCGGAGGTTGTCGATGTTCCAGGAGTGCTCCAGGTCTTCGCCGTTTGGCGTTGTGAGCCTGTAAGCGCTGGGGGAAGCTTTCGTCTTGACTATAAAGGGGCCTTCCCACTTGGGCTCCAGCTTGCCCCTGGACTCTGTCCGAACCGTTCGGATGAGTACGAGGTCCCCTTCGCTAAATTCCCTCGGGATGACTGCGTGGTCGCGCCATGCTTTTGTCTGAGCTTGGTATTTGTTTAGGGCCTGTAGAGCGAAGACTCGGTCTCCGTCAATGAGATCCTTTGAAGTTGGCTCGTCCACGTCGGGGACGGCTGACGGAACTGTTCGCGGGGACCCATGTTTTATTTCTTGCGGGGTCATGGCCTCCGATCCATATAGAAGGCGGAAAGGAGTAAACCCGGCCGCCCTGCACTCAGTCGTGTTTAGTGCCCAGACCGCCTCGGGTAACAAATCGGTCCATCTGCCCTTTTTTTCATCGAGGAGCATCTTTTTGACAGCTGTGAAGATTTTTCCATTGGCGTGTTCCACAACTCCGTTGGACTGCGGATGATAGACTGAAGCGAAGGCAAGCTTGGTGCCAATGGAGAAGCAGAAATCCTTGAAGTCTTGGCTATCAAACTGCTTGTCGTTGTCAACTGTTAGTTCGGACGGTACTCCGAAGCGGCAAACAATGTTTTGCCAAAAGAACCTTTGGGCAGTTTTTGATGTTATTGTGGAAACAACCCTTGCCTCGATCCATTTGGTGAAGTACTCGACAGCGACGAAGGCGAACTTAAGGTTCCCCTGAGCGGTGGGCAGGGGCCCGACAATGTCCAGGCCCTAGCGCTGGAGAGGCCATGTGTGGGCAATCAGCTTTGTATACTGCGAGGGGCTGCCTGACCGAGGAGAAAACTTCTGGCAGGCTTCGCAGGACCTTATGACCCGATTTGCGGCGCAGATCATTGCGGGCCAGTAAAAACCTTGGCGAATCACCTTAGCAGCTAGGGCCCTTGGCCCTGCTTGTGAGCCGCACGTGCCACTGTGGACTTCGCGTAGGATCTGAATGCCTTCCTTTTCGGTGACGCACTTAAGCATTGGCTGACTGACCCCTTTTTTGTAGAGTTGGCCTTCAATCAGTGCGAAGTCTCGGCTTCGATGTCTGAGGCGCTTGGCCTCACTGATGTCGGCTGGATGATAGTACCCTTGTAGGAACAGGGTTATTGGTGCCCGCCAGTCTTCGCTCATGATAAGGTTGACTATGCGGTGGCCCTCGCTGTCATTGGTTATTTGGAGCCCTTCGGGGCTCCGGACGGCTGGCGTGCCGATGACATGAAAGAACACGTCGGAGGGCAAAGATTCGCCCCTGGCGGCAGCCTTGGCCAATGCGTCGGCCTCTTCATTCTTGGCCCGATCCACATGCTGCAAGGTGAATCCCTTGAATTGTCTCTCGAGACTTCGGATGGCCGCGAGGTACTGCATGAGCGCGGGGTCCTTTGCTGCATAGTCTTTCTCGACTTGGCCGGCAACTACCTTGGAGTCTGTTTTGATGATGCAGGTGGTGACTCCGAGGGCCCTTAGCTTGTGGAGGCCGAGAATGACTGCTTCGTATTCTGCTATATTATTTGTGCATCTGTCGGATTCCAGATTGAAGCTGAGGCGTGCTGCATATCTGTGCTTGACCCTGACTGGTGAGGTGATGACTGCAGCGGCGCCTGCCCCCGCATGGCACCATGCGCCGTTGCAATGGATCGTCCAAACCTTCTCTGCGGACGGGTCTGGCTGTGTTGTTGGCCCAGTCCAGTCGACGACGAAGTCTGCCAGGACTTGTGACTTGATGGCTGTCCTGGGCTCGAAGCTGATGTGGTAGCCGGAGAGTTCGGCCGCCCACTTGGCAATCCTCACCGATGCCTCCGGGTTTCTGAACAATTCGCCGAGTCCCCTGTCTGAGGTGACTCGGACCTTGAATGCTTCGAAGTAATGGCGCAATTTGCGCGAAGACATGATGACTGCGTAGGCAATCTTCTCCAGCTCTGTCATGTTGCACTTGGACGGTGTCAGCACTTCGGAGACATAGTAAACAGGGCACTGCCTGACCACGCCCTCAACTGTCTGCTCCTGCACTAGTGCCGCGCTGACCGCATGCGGCGAAGCCGCGACGTAGAGCAACAGGGGGAGCGAGGAGTTGGGGCTTGTGAGGACGGCCAACTCTGTCAGGTACTGTTTTAATGAGGCGAAGGCCGCCGCCTGCTCTGGTCCCCAGGCGAAGTCTTTTGCACCACGGAGTGTTTTGAGGAAGGGGAGACTTCGCTCGGCGGACCTGGAGATGAATCTGTTGAGAGCGGCCAATCTGCCTGTCAGGCGCTGGACGTCTCTGGTGGACTGCGGAGGTGTCATGCTTATGATGGCCTGAATCTTGGTTGGGTTGGCCTCGATGCCGCGGTGTGATACCAGGTAGCCCAATATTTTGCCTTGGCGAACGCCGAAGACGCACTTTTCCGGGTTAAGGCGGAGTCGTGCGTCTCGCATGTTCGCGAATGTCTCGGCGAGGTCGGCGAGATGGCCCTCCTTGCTCCTGCTGGCGACGACAATGTCGTCCACATATGTGAATATATTTCTGCCAACTTGCCCTTCGAGCACTATTTTGGTAAGCCTGGAGAAGGTGGACCCGGCGTTCTTGAGTCCCTCCGGCATTCTGATGAAGCAATATGTGCTGAAGGGTGTTATAAAGCTGGTGCTAGCCTTGTCTTCCTCTTTCATGTATATCTGGTGGTAACCGGAGAAGCAGTCGAGGAGAGACATGACCTCGCATCCGGCCGCGCTATCGACTATTTTGTCGATCCGTGGCAACGGGAAATTGTCCTTTGGGCACGCCTTGTTGAGATTGGTGAAGTCGATGCACATTCGCCACTTCCCGCTTTTTTTCTGTACCATTACAACATTGGAGAGCCACGTAGGATAAGCCACGGGCTCGATGAATTTGGCTTCCAGGAGGCGGTGCACCTCCGCCTTGGCGGCCTCTGTCTTCTCGTCAGACATTTTGCGAAGCCTCTGCTTTTTTGGTCGCACCGAAGGGTCAATTCCCAAGCTGTGCTCAATTATGGATCGGCTGACTCCGACCAGATCGAGGGCAGACCAGGCGAAGACATCCTTATTCTTGGTTAGGCAGCAGAGAAGTTTCTCCTCTTCATGCGAAGTGAGGTCTTCGCTGATAGTGACTGTCTGCTTGGGCGTGGCCTGATCGAGGGGGACAGTCTTGGTCCCGTCGTTGCTCTGCAGTTGTGCCTTGTCGTGCTGCTTATTGGTTGGGCTGGCGGGCGCGGGGACCTCGCGCTGTGCCGTGAGGCAGTGCACATTTCTCTGACCGGGCATGAAGTCCCGCTCTATGTTGCGCGCAGTCTGTTGATTGCCGTAGACCGTAATGACGCCTAACGGACCTGGTATCTTCATACATAGGTACAGTCCGTGAATGGCTGCTTCGAACTTATTGATGGAGCCCCGGACCATGATGGCATTGTATGGATATACCATGTCCACGATATCAAAGGTTACTTGCTCACTTCGGGCATTGGGTGCTACACCGAAGGAGAGAGGCAGCTCTATTTTACCGACAGGAAAGGTGCCCTTGCCGCCGAAGCCATACAACGGGTTATCCGAAGGCTTGAGCAGGTTGTGGCTTATGCCCATGCGATCGAAGGCGTGGAGGAAGATGATGTCCGCCTGACTGCCATTGTCCACTAGGACTTTGTGCAGGTCCCAGCCTGCCACGCTACAATTGATAACCATGGCGTCGCAGTGGGGGGCGCTGCGTAGGTCGACGTCTCGTGCGTCGAAGGTTAACGGTATGTGGGACCACTTTGTCTGCACGACTGGGCTGGTGACAGCGACGTGGTTGATGCTGCGGTAGTGGTCCTGCTTCTGCCGCATTGTGTCGAAGTCAGTGCTGGACCCCCCAGTTATCATGTGAATGACTCCGCGATATGGCTGATCGGCGAAGTCTTCCTGCTTTGGAGCATGGGGGATGTTTTGATGTTGTTGGTGTGGTGGTGGGGGTGGGGGAGGTACGATTTGTACTTCCGGATGGTGTTGGTAAGCGTGGTGCGGTGGATGCGGGGCGGGGGCGTGGATATATGGTGGAGGGGGTTGCTGGTAAGTGTGTGCGACAACTCTGGGGTTGTCGGCAGGCTGCGCCCGTGCCATCCTGTCTCTGGTGGCCTTCGTTTCTGGGCAGTCTTTGGTTTGGTGGGCGTAGTCTTCGCCATGGAAGAGGCAGTAGAATCGGCGCGTCGGCTGCGCCCGCCCCCGGCCCCTACCGCGAGTACCATTTCCACGGCCCTGGGGGGATACTCCTGGCGACGAGGGGCGTCAGCAGCGGGATGCTGGTTGGCGATGTTATGCACTTGCTGTTGATTGCGGCCGTCTCGACCGGAGTCCGGCTGCGGAGTCCTCGTCCACGTGCGGCTAGACTGTGGAGCATCTTTTGGCTTCCTTTGGGACTCAACCTTGCGCTGGTGTAGCTCTTCGGATTTGGTGTACTTTTCAAACAGCTGATATAATTCCTGGAGGTTCTTGGGTGGATCTCTGATGCAGTGGCTGTAAAGGACGCCGGCGCGAAGGCCACTGATAGCGTAGTGGATGGCGATCTGGTCATCGACTGAGGGCAGCTGTGACTTGAGTGTTAAAAATTTGCGGTAATACTCTCGCAGAGTCTCCTTTTCCAGCTGCTTGCAGAGCGAGAGTTCGGCCAATGCGTCGGTGTCTGGGCAGTACCCTTGGAAGTTGAGCAGGAACTTGTCCCGGAGGCTTCTCCAGGAATCAATGGACAGCGGAGGCAACCTGGTGAACCAGGTGAGAGCTAGGCCCTCTAGGGCGATGATGAAAGACTTCGCCATTGTGGCGTCGTCCCCTCCGGAAGATGCAACGGCGACCTAATAACTCATTATGTATTGTGCCAGGTCGGTGCTGCCGTTGTACTTGGGATAGGTCCCTGCCCGGAAGTTAGCTGGCCAAGGCGTCACTTGCAGGTGTGGTGCCAGGGGACTTCGCTCGTCGAGATAGTTGACCCCTTGGAATGGTGCGGCGTGCGGGAAGGTGTGGTCGCGCTGGGGGAAACGTGGGTCTTCCGGTTGCGCGCGGTGTTGCAGGGGTGGCCCATGTTGCAGGCCGAGGTGGACTTCGCGCGTGTCTTCCAGTTGTGTTTGCTGCTGGAGGGGTGGCCCATGCTGCAGGCCAAGGTGGCCTTCGCGCTGCATCTGCGCGATCTCCCGCTCAAGGTCCTGGGCCTTCTGCTCTTCGTCGCGTATCATTTGCCGCACTTTGGCTAGTGCGGACACGCGCTGGCGCTTGGCCTCCAGTATCTCTTTCTGCCTCTGGAGATTGCGGTTCTTGAGGCGCAGGGCGCGCAGCTGTAGCTGTTCTTCCGCTGAGACGCCGAGGGCTTCACCGTCTTCGGTGAGGTCCGCGCCCTCCAGTGGGGCGAAGCCTGAGGGTGGCTGCGATTGTCCTTCAGGGCCGTAGGTGCGGAGAGTGTCGTCTTCGCAGGTGCGGGGAACGTTGTCTTCAGTGGCCTCTTGGTGGGTGGATTGGGTGAGGGCGAGGGCGTTGCCCTTTCTTGCGGCAAGCAGTGCTGCCTTCGCAGCCTCGTCAGCCTTCGGGTTAGCTCTCTTGGGTGCCATCGCGGGTGGTTTTCTCGTAGCACGAACGGTGGGCGCCAAATGTTGGGGCTTGCTCTCACTCGCAAGGGGGGCCAACAAGGGCGAACAGTGACGTTAACAGGGTTACACGCTAGATGGCAATAGCTCTGTTAATCTCGCCTCCCACGGGCACTGTGCGGGGGTATTTATAGGCACCTGAGCGCCCAGCGCCTTGTGCTAAGGACGCATGTGCCCTCAGCTACCTAGGTTATCCCCAGAATATTCCCATAAAGCAGGGTTACAGACTGTAATTACAGGGATGCCTTTACAAATTAGGCCCGTAACACGCGGCGGCCACGCAGGGCCCGTTACAATGGGCCGGATCACACGTGGGCCTCTGAGCTGGACGAGGCCGCACTGTGGGATGACGCCGTCGCAGGCCTTCGTCTGGTGCCGAATCGAGCGAAGGGTGTCCCTGCCCGTTTTGTCTCTGTCAGACCAGCGACTGCAGCGAAGGCCTCGAGCGAAGGGTGGCATCTTTGCCTTCGCCCCAACAGTTTGCTTTCTTTTTCATGGGTTTGCATTTTATCTGGTAGTTCATCTCATTATGGACTTAGCAAATTTTTGGTTGCCCATTATCAAATTATTAGGGGTTGTTCATGATTTATTTGGAAAATGCCTTATTATCACTTTATATTTATTTTCCTTACTTAAAAAGTTGGGCTGAGGTGTTCTTTATTTTTGAAGTGGGGCTCTGGTGGTTGTAAGTCCACTGGATTTTTATGACTCATTTTGGTTATAGTTTTGCTACTTTAATAATTGATTTTCAGTTCCAAATAAGGCTAAACAAAACATTTTAAATTAAACTGGTCTGAGTTAATGGTCTCTGTATTTTTCCTAGGTTCTCTGTTACATAAGCAAACTAGGAAAAATAACTTTAATCACTGTTCATTAATTTCTAATGCCTTTCTGATTTTTCCTAAGTTTTGGGCAGAATAGTTTTAAATGAATAACTACATCATAATTTCTAATGCTGGGGTTCCTACTATTTTTAAACAGTGTCTAAATGAGGTTTGAATACCTACAAATTTTCTTAGGTTCAGTACAGAAGAAAAACTAATTTTCCTTAATTAAACAAGGTTTGGTGGATTTCTGTTTTTAATTTTAAACTCAAAAATTCAGAACAGAAAGCATAGGGTTTATCATTTTTAAATGATAGTTCATAATATTCAGGAGCTAGCAAAATTAGTTTGACAACTTTTTATGAAGAATTCATCAAGTTATGGGTTTTCTAAGTTCTCTGGTCATTTTAAAAAGATTAACAGAATTGATTTAATGGAAATCCACTTTGCACTGGGGTCCCTGGCGGGTTTTTAAGTTTTCCTCGCGGATTGGTCCTTAAGTTACTATTCACATGAGTCAATGACGTTACAGAAAACCCCTCGGGTTCTACAAATCCTAACCCGAGGTCCTTCGTCTAACTCAAACAGTAACCGCGGCGGAAAAAAGGGCGGAGGGGCTTACCGGCGGCAAGATTGCTCCGGTGAAGTGGTCGAGGGCGTAGGGGAGGTCTCGGGGATCACAACGGTGTGCGGGTCACCGTCGGAGATGGCCGGAGTTGGTCGGTCCACGCACGCAGGCGGGGATGCTCATCGGCGGCGAGGAGTCCGGCCTGGTCACGGCGAGATAGAGCAATTGGATGGGTCAGAGAGGTTCACGGGATGCCAGAGAAGATGTGGGCGCAAGGAATTGGTCGGAGACTCACTGGATAGCTCGGTCCACGCGCGGCGGCGGAAGACCGAAGTCCAGTGAGGTCGATCTCGGGCCTCCGGTGAAGTCCGGCCGGGTCCGAGGGCTTGGCAAGCTTCACGGGCTACTGGCGGAGCTAGCCGAAGCACTGGCTCTTACTAAACTTCTTGCGCTCATGGCGCTTAGAAGTGACGGACGGAGCGTCGGAGCCGGAGGTGGATGGCGATGAAGAATCGGTCTCGTAGTAGACCACTTTCTTTATCTTTTTCTTTTTGTCGCCACTCCGATGCGACTTGACGCGAGGAGGTGAGTCCTCCCTTCCTTTGGTGCCGGACTCCCTTGATGGAGCCTTCCCGTGGCTTGTGGCCGTTTCCATCTCCCTCTTGGTAGACCTTTCCAACATCACTTCGAGTGGTTAGACTCTAAATGAAGTGTCGGGCTCTGATACCAATTGAAAGTCGCCTAGAGGGGGGGTGAATAGGCGGAATCTGAAATTTACAAACTTAAACACAAGCTACAAGCCGAGGTTAGCGTTAGAAATAAGTCCGAGTCCAAAAGAGAGGGGAAAACAAATCGACCAAAGAAATATAGCGGATGACACGGTGATTTGTTTTACTGAGGTTCGGTTCGAAAGAACCTAATCCCCGTTGAGGTGGTCATAAAGACCGGGTCTCTTTCAACCCTTTCCCTCTCTCAAACGGTCACCTAGACCGAGTGGGCTTTCTCCTTAATCAAACGGGTCACTTAGACCCCACAAGGACCACCACACAATTGGTGTCTCTTTCTTTGATTACAAGTGCTTGAAGAACAAGAATGAGGAAGAAGAAAGCGATCCAAGAACAAGAGCTCAAAGAACACGAGCAAAACTCTCTCTCTAGTCACTAGGTGTTTGGAGTGTGTTTGGGACTTGGAGAGGCTTTGATTCTTTTGAATTGTGTCTTGTATTGATTGCACTAGCTCTTGTATTGAATGGGATGTCTGAAAAACTTGGATGCTTGGAGTGGTGGTGGTTGGGGGGTATTTATAGCCCCAACCACCAAACCAACCGTTAGGGAGGCTGTCTGTCGATGGGCGCACTGGACAGTCCGGTGCGCCACCAGACACTGTCCGGTGCGCCAGCCATGTCACCCAACCGTTAGGGTTCTGACGGTTTCGACCGTTGGAGCTCTGACTTATTGGGGCACCGGATAGTCCGGTGCCGCACCGAACAGGCACTGTTCACTGTCTGGTGCGCCTTCTGGCACTGTTCTGACACTGCCACACACTGTCGCGCACTGTAGCGTTTGCAGTGACCGTTGTAGTCGACCGTTGCGCTGGGAGCCGCTGCTCCGTTTGGTGCACCGGACAGTCCGGGGGCACACTGGATAGTCCAGTGAATTATAGCGGAGCGACGCCTGAGAAACCCGAAGGTGAAGAGTTCGGTCTGTACGGCCCCTGGTGCACCGGACACTGTCCGGTGGCACACCGGACAGTCCGGTGCGCCAGACTAGGGTTCTCTTCAGTTTCTTTTGCTCCTTTCTTTTTGAACCTTAACTTGATCTTTTTATTAGTTTGTGCTGAACCTTTAGCACCTGTAGAATATATAATCTAGAGCAAACTAGTTAGTCCAATTATTTATGTTGGGCATTTCAACCACCAAAATTATTTAGGAAACGGTTTGACCCTATTTCCCTTTCACTAAGACTAATATGGGTTGGCTCTAGCATCGCCGACTAGCCCATGTTGGGATGAAGAATCTTCACAAGCTTCTAAAGGGAGAACACATCTTGGGACTAACAAATGTTCATTTTGAGAAAGACAGGGTTTGTAGCGCATGTCAAGCAGGAAAGCAAGTTGGCTCCCATCATCCTCACAATAACATCATGATGACCGACAGACCGCTTGAGCTACTCCACATGGATCTATTCGGCCCGATCGCTTACATAAGCATCGGCGGGAGTAAGTATTGTCTTGTAATTGTGTATGATTATTGTCGCTTAACTTGGGTATTCTTTTTGCAGGAAAAATCTCAAACCCAAGAGACCTTAATGGGATTCTTGAGACAGGCTCAAAATGAGTTCGGATTAAGAATCAAGAAGATAAGAAGCGACAATGGGACGGAGTTCAAGAACACTCAAATTGAAGACTTTCTTGAGGATGAGGGCATCAAGCATGAGTTCTCTTCTCCCTACACACCTCAACAAAATGGTGTAGTGGAGAGGAAGAATAGAACTCTACTGGACATGACGAGAACCATGCTTGATGAGTACAAGACTCCGGACCGGTTTTGGGCCAAGGCGATTAACACCGCCTGCTACTCCATCAACCGGTTATATCTTCACCGAATCCTCAAGAAAACATCGTATGGACTCCTCACTGGTAAAAAGCCCAATGTTTCATATTTTAGAGTCTTTGGTAGCAAATGCTTTATTCTTATTAGTTTGGATGAGGCAAACCCTCAGGGACTATGGCTACAAATTAAGCAAAGTCCCTCTCCTATGTGATAATGAGAGTGCAATCCGCATGGCGGATAATCCCGTTGAACACAGCCTGTTGGGGCGAAGGTGAAGACGCTACCCTTCGCTCGATGCCTTCATCGCCTTGCTTCACCAACGATGCCAAGGACGCCGGTCCGAAGAGGACTTTGCGACTGGACTCCGCAGCTGCCCTTCGCTCTTCTCCATTGCAAGACGAAGGCAAGACTCCGACGATGTCTGCTAGCCTCACGTCCCCATCATGTCCGGAAGCCCAAGTAGGATTCGGCCCACTGTAACAGGCCCCGCAGGGATAAGCATGTTACGGGCCTCATCTGTAATAGCCTTTTCTATAATGACGGTCTGTAACCTCCCCTTGGGGGATTATTCTGAGGATACTCTGGGTACACGAGGGCATAAACATCCTTGCCCGAGGACGGTAGGCACTCAGGCGCCTATAAATACCCCCGTATAGTACCCTGGAGAGGGCAGATTAACAGAGCTATTACCATTCCCCGTTGAACCTTGCAAGCACTCTTTCCACTCTCTCGTTGGATCCACTTGCCCAGAAAAGCGAGTACCAATAGTTGGCACCCACCGTTCGTGCTACGAACAAATCACCCGCGATGGCACCCAAGCGAGCTAGTTCGAAGGCCGCCCCATCCATTGATGAAGCAGCGAAGGCAGCGCTCCTGGCTGAGAAAAAAGGCAAGACCCTTGCGGACAACACCCCCCAAGAAGCCTCCAAAGACGAAGCTCTCAGCAAGAGACAGCGCCAAGAACACCCCACTCCCGAAGGCACCCTACACACCTGCAGCTCCGGAGGACTACCACAAGCACCACCTCTAGGCTTCGCTCCACCAGAGGGCGAAGACGCAACAGAGGATGGTGAAGTCATCGTCATCTCAGCCGAAGAACAGCTACCACTACGAGCCCTGCGCATCAAGAACCGTAACCTCCAAAAATAGAAAGACATCCTTGAGGCCAAGCGCCAACGTGTCACCGTGCAAGCCAATGTGCGCTAGATGATACGAGACGAGGAGCAAAGAGCTCGGGAGCTCGAGCAAGAGATCACGCTCATGCAGAGCGAAGGCCAGCATGATCTGCAGCACGGGCCGCCCCTCCAATAGCGCGTCCCAACCGAGACTTTTTTGTACCCCAGCATGGGCCCTTCATCCCGTATGCCACAGCTTTCCAAGGCATCAACTACCTTGATGAACGAAGCCCCCTGGCTCCGCAACTCCAAGTGTCATCGTGGCCCGCAAACTTCAGGGCAGGGACCTACCCCAAGTACAACGACAACACCGACCCAGCACAATACATTATGAGCTACCAAGTCGCCGTCGCGTCGGCCGGAGGGGATGACGCCACAATGGCCAAATCTTTTATCATCGCCCTCGAGGGTCCGACCTTGATCTAGTACACCAAGTTGCCGCCGTAGTCCATCAACTCCTAGAAAGGACTCCGGGACAAGTTTCTGCTCAATTTCCAAGGGTACCGACCCGATACCGACGCCTTGGCCAAGCTGTCACTCTTCAAGTAGCAAGAGAAGGAAACCCTATGGGACTACTACCGCAAGTTCCTGACTCTCAAGTCACAACTACCATCGGTCGACGACCACATCACGATACATTACGCCATCAGCGGCCTTCGGGCTAGCGTCCTATACAGTCACTGCATCAGGGACTCACCCAAAAATCTCCAAGAGCTATATCAGCTATTCGAGAAGTACGCTTGGTTCGAAGAGCTACATCAGCAAAAGGTTGAGTCCCAGAGAAAACCCAAGGACCCTCCGCAGTCCAGCCGAACCTGGACTAGGCCTTCGCAGTCAAACTCTGGACGGGACAGCCGCAGTCAGCAGCAGGTGCATAACATAGCCAACCAGCACCCAGCCGGCGAGGCCGCTCGCTGTCAGGAATATCCCCCTAGGGCCGCGGCAATGGCACGTGAGGCCGGGGCCGAGGACGGACGCAGCAACCGCGCAGATTTTACTGCCTGTTTACAGCGAGGATTGCGCACACCCAACAAGGGATTGACTGGAAACAAAGGCCACCAGGGACAGGATGTCTCGAGCACAACCAACCGACAACCAGAGAGTTGTCGCGCACACATATCACCACCACCACCACCAACCATACAACAACAGCCACGTCCAGCACCCACCCAACCACGCATATCAGCACCATCAGGAAGTACAAGTTGTTCCACCCCCGCCTTCGCCTCCGCATCACCTGAACCCACACCACCAAAATCACCCCCAAGCATCAAAGCAGGAAGACTTCGCCAATCTGCCGTATCGTGGAGTCATTTACATGATCACTGGAGGGTCCAGCGTCGACTTCAAGACGAAGCGGCAAAAGAGGGATCATTATCGTTGTGTCAACCATGTCGCCCTCACCAGTCTAGTGGTACAAACGAGGTGGTCACATGTGCCACTAACCTTCGACACCAGAGATGTTGATCTACGCAGCGCACCTCACGTCGATGCCATGGTAATCAACTGCAGCGTAGCAGGCTAGGACCTGCACAAAGTCCTAGTTGACAATGGCAGCCAAGCGGACATCATCTTCCTGCATGCCTTCGATCGCATGGGTATCAGCCACGGCTTACTCAAGCCTTCAGACAACCCCCTATATGGCTTCGGCGGCAAGGGCACTTTCCCCGTGGGCAAGATAGAATTACCCCTGTCATTTGGCGTAGCACCCAATGCGCGGAGTGAGCAGGTCACCTTCCGCATCGAAGACATGGTTTATCCCTACAACACTATAATGGGCCGGGGCTCCATTAATAAATTTGAAGCGGCCATTCACGGACTGTACCTCTGCATGAAAATTCTGGGTCCGCAAGGCGTGATAACAGTTTATGGTAACCAGCAGACTGCGTGCAATATTGAGAGAGACTTCATTCTAGGCCAACGGAACGTACACTGCCTTACAACACAACGTGAAGTCTCCGAAGTGACCCGCCCAGTCGCCGACGAAAAAGTAAAGGCACAGCTACAGAGCAACGACGGAACGAAGACAATTCCCCTCGATCCGGCAACGCCCAAGCAAACGGTCGTGATAAGCGAAGACCTGACCTCACGAGACGAGGAGAAACTCATCTCCTGTCTCTCCCGAAACAAGGACGTCTTCGCTTGGTCCGCCCTCGACCTGGTCGGAGTCAGCCGCACCGTCATTGAGCACGGTCTGGGCATCGACCCTTCGGTGCACCCAAAAAAGCAGCAACTGCACAAAATGTCCGACAAAAAGACAGAAGCCGCCAAAGCCGAAGTGCACCGCCTGCTGGAAGCCAACTTCATCGAACCAATCACCTACCCTACGTGGCTCGCCAACGTAGTAATGGTACAAAAGAATAGCGGCAAGTGGCGTATGTGCATCGACTTCACCAGCCTCAATAAGGCCTGTCCCAAGGACAATTTCCCGCTGCCACGGATCGACAAAATAGTCGATAGCGCAGCCGGCTGCGAAGTCATGTCCCTTCATGACTGCTTCTCCGGCTACCACCAAATATACATGAAGGAGGAAGATAAGGCCAGCACCAGCTTCATCACACCCTTCGGCACATACTGCTTCATCAGGATGCTAGAGGGACTCAAGAACGTCGGGTCAACCTTCTCTCGCCTCACCAAGACGGTGCTCGAAAGCCAAGTGGGTCGCAACATTTTCACGTATGTGGACGACATCGTTGTCGCGGACAAAAATAAAGAAGATCACCTGGCTAACCTCGCGGAGACGTTCGCAAACATGCGGGACGCACAACTTCACCTCAACCCTGAGAAGTGCGTCTTCAGAGTTCGCCAGGGGAAGATACTGGGCTACCTGGTGTCGCACCACGGGATTAAGGCCAACCCAACCAAGATTCAAGCAATCATCAATATGACACCCCGCAGTCAACCAGGGATGTCCAGCGACTGACAGACAGATTGGCCGCCTTGAATAGATTCATTTTAAAGTCCGCAGAGCGGAGTCTAACCTTTCTCAAGACACTGTGCGGCGCAAAAGACTTCGCATGGGGACCAGAGCAGGCGGCAGCCTTCGAGTCACTCAAGTAACACCTGTCAGACTTGGCAATTCTTACCAGTCCCGACCCCTCGCTGCCTCTGCTGCTCTACATTGCAGCCTCGCCATGGGCAGTCAGCGCAGCGCTAGTCCAAGAGCAAGACAAAGAGGGCACGACCCGGTAGTGCCCAGTCTACTACGTCTCTGAAGTCCTCATGACCTCCAAGTGCAACATGACTAAACTAGAAAAATCTCATACGCAGTTGTCATGGCATCGCGCAAGCTGCGCCACTACTTTGAGGCGTTCAAGGTGCGGGTCACCTCGGACAGGGGTCTGGGAGAACTGTTCAGAAACCCGGAGGCGTCCGTCCGAATCGCCAAATGGGCAACCGAACTCTCCGGGTACCATATCACCTTCGAACCCAGGACAACAATCAAGTCGCAGGTCCTGACAGACTTCATCGTTGACTGGACAGGGCCAACATGGCAGCAAGAAGAGTCTCCAGAGAAGGTGTGGACCATCCACTGCGATGGCACATGGTGCCATGCAGGGGCAGGCGCAGCGGCAATTATCACGTCACCCACATGCGTCAAGTACAGATATGCGGCTTGCCTTAGCTTCGCCTTGGAGTCTGACAGATGCACCAACAATATAGCAGAATATGAAGCCGTCATCCTGGGCCTTCGCAAACTGCGAGCACTTGGTGTCACCACCTGCATAGTCAAGACAGATTCCAAAGTAGTTGCCGGCCAGGTCGAAAAAGAATATTCAGCAAAAGACCCCGCACTCATGCAGTATCTCACGACTGTTCACAGTCTCAAGAAACAGTTCAAGGGCTTCACCCTACAGCATGTGGACCGCGCCAGGAACGAAGAGGCCGACGCGTTGGCTAAGGCTGCGGCCAAAGGCGAGACCTTGCCCTCCGATGTGTTCTACCACGTCATCGGCACACCAGCTGTCCGCAACCTAGAGGGCTTACAAGTAACTAATGACGCCGAAGGCCATCGCATCGTCAACCTCATCATGACCAAAGATTAGCGGGCCCCAATAACCTTGTATCTGCAAGGACATTACCACCCAAGTGACGTCAATGAGGCCAAACGCCTCAAGCACCAAAGCCGGGACTTCGCACTAGTCGGGGGCCAGCTGTACAAAAAGGGGATCAGTCAGCCCATGCTAAAGTGCGTGACCGAAACCGAAGGCATTCAAATCCTTCGCGAAGTCCACAACAGAACTTGCAGCTCCCACTCAGGACCCAGGGCCCTCGCTACCAAGGTGATCCGTCAAGGATTTTACTGGCCCACGATAATCTGTACTGCGAATCGAGTCACGAGGTCTTGCGAAGCATGCCAGAAGTTTTCCCCTCGCTCGAGCAACCCTTCGCAGTTCACCAAGCTGATCGCCCACACATGGCCACTTCAACGCTGGGGGCTGGATATTGTGGAACCACTGCCTACGGCTCAAGGGAACCTCAAATTCACCTTCGTTGCCGTCGAGTACTTCACCAAGTGGATCGAGGCTAGAGCAGTATCCACAATAACGTCGAAGACCACCCAAAAGTTCTTCTGGCAAAACATTGTCTGTTGATTCAGAGTCCCGTCCGAACTCACAGTCGACAACGGCAAACAGTTTGATAGCCAGGACTTCAGGGATTTCTGTCTCTCCATCGACACCAAGCCTGTCTTCGCCTCGGTATACCACCCGTAATCCAACGGCGTCGTCGAGCGCGCCAACGGCAAGATTTTCACTGCCATCAAGAAAAGACTTCTCGACGACAAGAAGGGCAAATGGGCCGACCAACTACCCGGAGTGGTCTGGGCCCTAAACACGACAGAATGCCGGGCCACCGGATTCACACCTTTTCGTCTATTATATGGATTCAAGGCCATGACGCCACAGGAGATAAAGCATGGGTCGCCCCAAACAAGCACATTAGCGGTCCCCGATGTCGACGAACCAACGTCCAATGATCTCATCGACGGAGACCGCGTCCTCGCCCTATAGGCCCTCAACAAATATCAGGCTCAAACCAAAGCCTGGCGCGACAACGGTCGTCCCAAGAGAGTTTAACAAAGTAGACCTCGTACTCGTCCGGACCACCCGGACAGAATCACGGGGCAAGCTGGAGTCGAAATGGGAGGGTCCATTCATCGTCAAGTCGAAGGCATCCCCCAGCGCGTACAGGCTAGTAACGCCTTCCGGCGAAGACTTAGAGCACTCCTGGAACATTGACAATCTCCGCAAATTTTTTGTTTAATCATCAGGGCCCACGCGCCCTTGTAGTCCAGCAAACAATGTTATTCCGGCCCGCACTCTTTTCCTCTCGGGGGGTGAGGTTTTTAACGAGGCGGAGCCATGTAATATACCAGCAAAAGCCCCCGCAAAAACAAAAACTCAGACGCAACGTGTCGAAAAAGACCGTTTCGACGGTCTTCGGCATTCGACCACTCCGAAGTCACCGCGACAGGTAGCATAGACTACCCTCGTGTGCGACAATCCGAGCAAAAGTCGCCTAAGGGTGCAGCCGGAATAGCACAACAAGTGCGTTAATCGAAGTCTTTTATTAAAAAGACACTCCACGCAAAAGTCGCCTAAGGGTGCAGCCGGAATAGCACAGCAAGTGCGTTAATCGAAGTCTTTTATTAAAAAGACACTCTGCACAAAAAGTCACCTAAGGGTGCAGCCGGAACAGCACAACAAGTGTGTTAATCGAAGTCTTTTATTAAAAAAGACACTCCGTGAAAAAGACGCCTCAGGGTGTAGCCGGACAAGCACAATAAGTGCGCCATCGAAGTCTTTTACCGAAAAGACACTCCACGCAAAAGTCGCCTAAGGCTGCCGCCGGATAAGCGCAATAAGTACGTCAATCGACACTCCGCGCAAAAGTCGCCTAAGGTGGAAGCCGGATCGGCACAAGTGCGCAAAAACGGCCAAACAGGCCACATTACAATACAAGTTGCAGTTACATACACTCAGCGTGGGCACCACATACTACATCGGCTCAATCTTCGGGATGATGCCCAATTCCCTATAATTGAACATCATTATTCTCAACTCCTCACCCTCAAAAAGATTCCGTAGATCCCCCTCACCAATGCTCGTCCCAATCGGCGAGGACAATAGTTCTCATTTACTAAACTGGTCTACTTGAAGACGGTCCCGCTCCATCCCCAAACGACGGCGCCTACCACTTCGCGAAACCTTGCCCACGCTATGCTTCGAAACCACCCTTCGCCTCCGGCACTTGGTCCTTGCATTAGGCAGATCAGCCACCTCGCCAACCTCCACCTGCGGCCACATCTAATGCAGCAAAATAATCCAAGCCTTCATCCGAGGACTCTTCAGTCCAGGAAAACAAACTCCCAGACTCACCATTAGACTCAAAACACTCAGATCCAGAACCAGATAAATTATCATTGGCAGGCACAACGGTTGCGGCCGCCACAAATATAGTATTGTCAGCAGCGGTTGCTTGTGTAGGCCCATACGTCGAAACTTGCGTAGCAACCTAGTTTCAGTATCACAAAAACAAAAATTACACCCGATAGCCCTAACCCCTATCTCGCCACCTGCGAAGGGTTGGCCGACACCACAGGGTCTTCAGCAGCTGGTTCGCCCGCCACCATCGAAGTGTCCTCACCAGTCGGCGCAGCGGCCGGCACAGGGTCCTCGCCAGCACCGGTCAGCGCGGGGGTCACCAAGGGGCCCTCGCCAGCATCGGATGGCGGCGCCAGCTCCACCTCGATGCCTCGGGCAGTGCGCTATCCAGATCCCCAAGGTCCTCGACCTCTTCATCATGCGCCATCTATAGAAATAACACATTCATTCAACAACCACACAAATACACACACATACCCACATATATAATCTCAAATATACACACATACTCTTACATGCTCCATCGCCCGGTCGGACCTCTCTCGAACGGTCTCACGGCCGTGAGGGCCCCACATCCTATCGTAAAGCGCCCCAGCCGACCGCTTCAGCACCGGGTCCTCAACCTGCAAGATTCTGCGCTCAAAATCTTCGTCCGATTGGTCGAAGACTTCAAAGTGCTCGCATCCCTCGCGGGAAAGGGCATTCACGGCCCCTTCGCAGGTGATGAGGGAGGCGAAGGACATGAGGCCCGTCACAATCGTCGGGAGCACCTCCAGCAGCCACCCAAGGAAGCGGAGGCCCACCTCTTGACTGGACGCTTCAAAGGGAGCAGTCCGCGCACCAAGCTCCCGATACACATCCACGAGCTGTGCATGCGTCCGGTCGACCTCCGCGCGCGTAGAGGCCTCCGCTTTGTCCAGGCGGTCGCGCAGGCCGCCGAACCTCGTTTCCATCTCCTCGGCACGTTAGCGGGCGAGACTGACCTCCGCACGTGCAAGTTTAGCCTCGGCTTGTGCAGCCTGCACCTCAGCATAGGCTCTGTTCGCGTCCCTCCTCTCCGCCGCCAACTGACGCCTGAGATCCTCCTTCTCGACCTCCGCAGCCGCCAACTTCTCCGTCAGCATGTGGCTCTTGTTTTCCGCAGCTGACTTGTCCCGAACAGCTTTCGTATGCTGCGCCTAGAGGTGCTCAATCCTGCCCTCGAGTCGTTGCCTCACGACAGCGAACTCCGAAGTCAGGGCGCCCAACGCAACATGGTCGACGAAGGCGGCCGCCTGCCACGAAAAATCCATCAGATTCGCAACCACATAAACACAATGAACTAATGAAGTCCAAGACAACTTACATGCTTCAGCTGCTGGGAAACAGAACCCGCCACGTCTTTAATGGTGGCGGCCGACGAAATCTCGCTGCTGGCGCAAAATTTGGACCATGGGTCCTGTGAAGTACCCTTCGCCTCGGCCGCCGCCTCGGCCGCCGCCTCAACCGGCGTGGCCGCCACCGGAGCCGAGACAACAGCCAGTTGCCCAGCATCCGACCCTGCACCATAATCTTGTTCAAGACCCAGTCCCCGTGTTAAAAAAACTCACCAACGAGTCCTCAGTTCGTGTGCGCATCAAACATCATGACACCACCTACACGGTAATCATCCACGCAGATGTCCATGTCGAGGTCGGCACCACCCACCGCCGCCTCGTCGGTGTGCACCGAAGACGGTGGCCTTCGCTCCTTCGTCGGCTCAGCCGAGGACGGCTTGCCCGCCCCGGAAGCGACAGCCCTCGCACCCGACGAAGACTTGCTGGCCCTGGGGATGGCTGGCTTCGCAGCCGGTGGTGGTCTGCTGCTGCCGGGGGCGAAGGACTTCGCGCCTCCCCGCGCCCTCTGGACCTCGCGACTAGGGTCCTCGATCCTAGTGAACACCCGATGCTTCCGTGTCGCATCTTGACGATCCTTGTCCATCACTGCCGATACAACAGCACCAATATTCTATCCATAAGGAAAAATCTTCATCTCATGGGCCAAATGAGACGTAAATATGTCCTCGCCGCCCGCCCGGGGGATCAGAATGTTCCTTGGTCATCGACCCCCGGTAACCTCCAGCATTCGCACCGAAGACTCCTGGAGCTCGGGCGAAGACATCCTTCCCCCGAGGGCCGCACAAGTCCCCATTAACTCCACAGCAAAACTATCGGAGACCCCCAACCCCTCAGCTGCAGTACCTAGTTTTCTCTTCTTAATGGTCGGCGCAGCCTCCTGTGAAGGGCCTTCCTCAACCGCAGCCGCTGGCTTTTTTCCGCGGCGATCGATAGCAGCAGCAGCGTCGTCTCCAGGGTAACCGCCATATGGCAGACGGTTTAACTCGAAGACACGGTTCAAGCGAACATTGGATCCATGAATATCTCAACTCCGCAGAGCCTCCGTCCTCGGTGCATACCGCCCCACAATCCTCACAGCCCCATCCTCTACTTCACGCACGAACGCGGCTACGTTCTGGCCGCGCAAATCCAAAGCGAAGGTAGGACTTCGCACCAGCTGCTCGCCCAAGGTAGGCATCTGGCGAGGGCACACTTCGCCAAGCACCCAGCCATGCGCCAAGGGCCACACTCCATAACCGATGAATTCCTCAACCAAATCACGCCCGCTACTCATGCGGGCAGCGCACCGAAGGGCCCCTTTGTCCTCATCGTCCTCCGCCACCTCAAACGGTGGAAATGCCACATAACAGTGGGAGCACATTACGGCCACGGGGAGCCCTGGGAGGTCTTCGACTTCCCCTCCCGAAACATAAAACCAATAGTCCCACCAGTTGCCCCACTTGTTGCGAGCGCAGGGGACTAGTTCCACGACTTCCGCCAAAGTCTTCCCGGTCCTCGGCGTAAAGGTGCACGATCCAAACTGTGCAATCTTATTTCCAATTTTTCTCTTTTGCCAGTGCAGACAATAGTTCTTGGCAAAGACCTCCACGGAGGGCTGACCACCATACGAAGTCACCACCCAGACATACTTCGCTAGGGCCACCACGACATTAGGTGTCAACTGGTGGACTTGGACATCAAACCTCTGCAAGACCTCCACCACGAAACGATGTGCAGGTAGGCGAAGGCCAGAGATGAAGAATGCCTCGAACACAACTAATTCGCCCTCGGGCTCAGGAATCTCTTCCGCCCCCGGGACACGCCCAACACCGTTACCAAAGTACCCCAACTGTTGCATGTCCTGCACGTGAGCCGAGGAAATCCTCGAGACGTCGAACTCCACCGTGTGGCCCGGCTGTAACTCCATCGCCGCCAAATCGCTCAGGGTATCCTCAGACGACGAATCGGCCGACGGTGCATTCGCAGCAGATGAGGAAGAAGACGACATTGCTAAGTACCGTCGACGGCGGCGCGCGGTTTGCTTGACGCGGGCCAGATCTCCGAAGCAGAAGAACAAGGAAGGCAGGCGAGCGGGCGAGCGGTTTCAAAAAGTTAGGGTTTTTCGGCGCACGCAAAGGTAAGCGACAGCCCAAGCCGCGCTACCCCTTTTTATAGACAGGGCGCGGCGCTTCGGGAAACACGCAGTCCAACAGTGCCACGTCCATCAAAGGTCATCTCAAAAACCCCTATGGGACCACTTCGAGCAAGGGCAGCGTCTCCACCATATAGCGACGTCTTCGGCACCAGATGACTCAGTCAAACTGGTCCCTCGGAGGGCAAATCTTGGGGCGAAGGCGAAGACGCTACCCTTCGCTCGATGCCTTCGTCGCCTCGCTTCACCAATGATGCCAAGGACGCCGGTCCGAAGAGGACTTCGCGACTAGACTCCGTGGCTGCCCTTCGCTCTTCTCCATTGCAAGACGAAGGCAAGACTCCGGCGATGTCTGCTAGCCTCACGTCCCCATCGTGTTCGGAAGCCCAAGTAGGATTCGGCCCACTGTAACGAGCCTCACAGGGATAAGCATGTTACGGGCCTCATCTGTAATAGCCTTTTCTGTAATGATGGTCTGTAACCTCCCCTTGGGGGAATATTCTGAGGATACTCTGGGTACTCGAGGGCATAAACGTCCTTGCCCGAGGACGGTAGGCACTCGAGCGCCTATAAATACCCCCGTACAGTACCTTGGAGAGGGCAGATTAACAGAGCTATTACCATTCCCCGTTGAACCTTTCAAGCACTCTTTTCACTCTCCCGTTTGATCCACTTGCCCGGAAAAGCGAGTACCAACACAGTCGCACTAAGCACATAGACATTCGGTATCACTTTTTGAGGGATCACCAACAAAGGGGGATATCGAGATTGCTTATGTTAGCACCAAAGAACAATTAGCCGATATATTTACCAAACTATTAGATGAGAAAACCTTTACCAAACTTAGGAATGAGCTAAACATTCTTGATTCTCGGAATTTTGATTGAAACTTTGCACATAGCTCATTAATATAACTTTGATCACATCTCTTTCATGACTACGACTAATGTGTTTTCAAGTGCATTTCTATGTTAAGTCATAGATTGAAAGGGAAATGGAGTCTTCAGCGAAGACAAGGCTTCCACTCCACTCTATCGGTATTAATTACTCTTCGCCGTCACTCCACATCACTCCAAATTGGTATAATCCTTCACTCTTATTTTGTACCAATGGGGAGAAAGTAAAAAGGGCTCTCCAAGTCTCCATTTTTGGCGATTAATGCCAAAGGGGAGAAAGTTTTAAGCCCAAAGCAAAGGATCGCACCACCATCTAATTTTTAAATTGTGTTTCGAAAATTTTTATTGGTATATTTCAAATTGGTATGTGTTATTTTCAATTGGTATCTATCAAAACCCTCTTGAAATCTAAGAGGAGAATTTCAATTCAGGGGGAGTTTTGTTTAAAGTCAAAGGAAAAACATTTGAAATAGGGGGAGAAATTTCAAATCTTAAAAATGCTTCTTGCAATTTTATTCATATACCTTTGGCTATTTGCAAAAGACTTTGAAAAAAAATTCCAAAAGAATTAGCAAAAACAAAACAAGTGGTGCAAATGTGGTCCAAAATGTTAAATATCAAATCAAACTTATATACTTAGAAATACTTTCATTTCAAAATAACTTATGCACATCTGTCAAAATGCAAGCTAGTTACATTTCAACACTTTATATTTGCTTTGGTTTGTGTTGGCATCAATCACCAAAAAGGGGGAGACTCAAAGGGAAATAGTCTCAATATTTCCTATAATCGATTTTGGTGTTTGGCGACCATCACAAACCTTGTGGACTAACCAGTTTGCCTAGTTGATCATTTCACAGGTGCATAAGTTCATCTACAACCATTCTAAGTCGACTGTCCAGACAGGAGAAGCTTTTTGGAAAAACACCTATGCGCTGACCGTCCGGGCCCTTGTGGCGGACCGTCCGCGGCACCAAGGTGACCCTCAGACAGGAACACTGCAAAAACACAAGTCTACACTATGGACCGTCCGACGGAGAAGCGAGCACCGTCCGAGACCAAGCATGGACCATCCGGCCTCAGGCGCGGACCGTCCGGTCGGTGAAAACCAGAAAAACCCGAAGGTGACGGGTCAGTAAAATGTAATTTTAGCGTCCTCGCGGACCGTCCGGGGTGCACGACCGGACCGTCCGCGACTGCTTTATCTGACATCTGACGACACATTTAATGCATAGTAGCCGTTGATATAGCCGTTACTGCTGACCGTTGTGATTTCAGCTGTTGATGTGCAGGGGCGGACCGTCCGGACCAGGGGCACGAACCGTCCGCGGTC
This sequence comes from Zea mays, assembly GCF_902167145.1. Classification (NCBI taxonomy): domain Eukaryota; kingdom Viridiplantae; phylum Streptophyta; class Magnoliopsida; order Poales; family Poaceae; genus Zea; species Zea mays. The sequence goes on along the minus strand of NC_050099.1, from coordinate 44,049,374 downwards.
GGCAGAAAGGGGGCAACGGTTAGGAAGTGGTTGGGGGTTATAAATACAACCCCAACCACCTCCATTCACTTCACCCAAGCATTCCAATCCTTCACATTCAATACAAGAGCTAGCAATCCATTCAAAGACACAACCAAAGCTTCCAATCTCTCCAAGTTCCACAACTGAGACAAGTGATCATTAGTGATTAGTGACTTGAGAGAGAGAGAGTGATCTGTGTATTATTTGTCGCTCTTGTCGCTTGGCTTTTGCAATCGTGCTTTCTTCTTTTCCCATTCTTATTCTCAAGTGACTTGTAATCAAAGCAAGACACACCAAGTGTGTGGTGGTCCTTGCAGGGTCTAAGTGACCCATTTGATTAAGGAAAAAGCTCACTCGGTCTAAGTGACCGCTTGAGAGAGGGAAAGGGTTGAAAGAGACCCGGTCTTTGTGACCACCTCAACGGGGATTAGGTTCTTTGGAACCGAACCTCGGTAAAACAAATCACCGTGTTCATCCACTTCATTTCTTGGTTGATTTGTTTTCCCTCTCTTTCGGACTCGGATTTAATTCTAACACTAACCCCGGCTTGTAGTGTGTGCTTAAGTTTGTAAATTTCAGATTCCGCCTATCCACCCCCCTCTAGGCGACTTTCAAGTATAAAACTAAGTCCTTTGCTTGCAAAGAGTATTGCTTTCAAAGAATGAGGAATTAACAAAAAGCAACACAACTAAAATATCTATGAAGAATTAAGCAAGAGGGCTTAGATAAGAAGAGGAAAATCGCAAGTTCTTTCTTGCAAGGCGTTGCTTCTATATATGACAATTCAACCTGAAGCAACACAAAGCAATATCAACAAAGAATAGTGCAAGAGAACTTAGAGGGGAGAAGACAAACAAATCACAAGCAATAAACACAAGTGCCACGAGTAATTTTTTTACCGAGGTTCGGTTCACCAAGAACCTAATCCCCGTTGAGGAGTCCACTAAGGGCAGGTATTTTTCCAACCCTTTCCCTCTCTCCAACGGTCACCAAGGCCGGCGAGTGTTCCTTCTTCTTTGTCAACAAAAGACTGAAGTCTCCGCAAGGCCAACCACAAAGATGAAAGTGCATTCACCCCTTTTGTGAGTTTTGGTGATTTGGATAACAACACATTTAAAGGTCTAACAAGTTTGCTAAGTGTTGAACAGGAAATTCAGTATGATGAATATACTTGAATAGTGTATAATGATCAGTCAACAAAGATTCAACACAAGGTTAAATAACTAGTGAAACAATGCAAATGGATATAATATGATCTCTATATTGGTTTGAATATATGGACAAGACCTGAGAAATCACTACATACATATGATCAGAATAGAGAATAAAGTGATTAAGAGGATTGGTCAAGCCAAAGTGAATAAGATATGAGGAATCGTGAATTGGCTTAACATATTACTATCTGTCCATATATGCTTCTATGAGAATCAAACTAGAGTTTGATTGATCTTAACAGTTATATCTAGAATACATTCAAGCAAGGTTCACAATATTGAAGAAATGATTCTCTCAATGGATGCTCAATATGATGTGACTCAAGAATGAATTTATAGGGTGAAGATAGCAAGGAAAGGGCTTCAAGGAACTAAGCGAAAGTGAAGGCCAAGCGACGGCTTGTGGACCGAGGTACCACTGCTAAGGTGAAGAAGAGAGTACTTGCACTAAGTCGATGAACTAATCAGCTATGAAGAGTTATAATATGTTGATGCATCAGTAAGGTGACTTGAAGCCATGATTCAAACTCATATATGGTGAAATGGTACAAGTCACAGGGTTTGATTTGTGTTTGCTTCAAAATGTGAGACAAAGATGTTTGTGATCCTTATGAAGCAACGCCATGGAGAAATCACACACGAGACACCAATTACTCAAGGAGTTTACTTAATTATATTTTATTTAACTTCAGTATAGAAATTGTCGTACTATCAAGGGGGATCCGAAAAGAAGGTTGGTGTTTGCCAAAGCTCAAGCCTCTATATTCAAAATCTATTTCGAAAAACCAAAATCCCTTGGACACTCTATGTCTGACTGTTGTTAGGATTGAGAAACTGAGAGTGTTCCTATTGAAAAGCAGTTGACCTTCTTCAGCTGTAGTTGGGCTTTTTCGGTTGAGTTACACTTCAGCTGAGTTGAGCTTCTTCAGCTGCAATTGAGATCTTTCAGCTGAGTTGAACTTCAGGTGAGTTGAACTTCTTCAACTGTAGTTAAGCTTTTTCAGCTGCAGTTGAGCTTTCTCAACTGCAGTTGAACTTCAACTTCAACTATGAACCTCTGACCATACACCAGTTGAACCTGCCTCCGGGCCAGTTGAACTGGGGTTTTCTCTCCTGAACTTTCTGGTCAAGACCAGTTGAACTGGTCCCTGACCCTACTGCTCAGACTGTCTAGCAGTCTGCCAGTCAGATAGGCAGACAGGTTGACAGATCTGCGAGGGGCGGTTCAACCGGTTTTGGTCAAATTGACCAGACTGTGTAGCAGACTGCAAGTCAGACTGGCAGACAGGCTGCCAGGTGTGCCAAGGGCTGTTCAACCGCCCGCTAAGGCGGTCCAACCGGTCCTCGCAGGAAAAATCAGCCCAACGACTAGTTTTGAAGCCCCACCTGTATATACTCACTCCTACCTCTCTCCCCACACATGAGCAAAATTTGAACTCCATTTCTAACCTGAGAAACACCTCCCATTCTCTCTCACACATCTCTTTTCTCTCTCATTTCAAATCTTTGGAGAGAAATCTTTGAGTGAGTTTGAGAGCTGCGGTTTTGTGCTTCATCTCTAAATCCCTCTTGCTCTTTTCCATTTGAGCTTTGGTACTACATCGAGTTTTTTGTGGATTCATTACTCTTGGAGCTTCTAGCTCCTAGACGACTAGGTGTCTCTTGTGAGTCTCCAAATTGTAACATCCAAAATAATGTTGGTAATTAAGAGAGATCTTCCAAAATACTTAAGATAAAATGACTCCTGTTGGGGGCCTTCGGCTTCCGAAGGTCCTCAAAAACATGATTTGACAATGTTTTCCAAGTGAAATATGTAAACAGGTACCTTCGAAGTTAGATTGCGGGTATACAAAAGCACGGTTAAAGACGAAGCTTGACTGGGACGAAAGGCGATCACGACGAAGGATAAGACGATCACGAAGCTATGTGCAGAAAAGCTTCGGCGTAACGGCAGAAAAGGGGAACCGACTTAAAGATGAAAAGTCAAATTAGACCTCGAAGAATTACTATAGAGTTATTGTTAAATGTAATGGGTATTAATGTAATTTTGCATGGGTTGCGACTCGTGCCTATAAATAGGTGAACAGTATTCCTGTACTGTTCACGCTGATTTGGCATTTACTTTTGCATCACACCTGTATTCACATTCCTTCAAGCTGAAGGTACATTTGTAATTTACCATTGTTTACATAAGTAATATAAGTAAAAATAAATTAATAACAATGTTTACAGAGATTATGTTATTTTCTGTATTCTGTGTTTGAATATTCTTTATCTTTTATCATGATCATGAAGGTTTGTCCTTCATAACCTTCGTCCGAAATCCATTATATCCGAAGGGAAATAATGATTCAAAGGACGAAGGGTTTTAATATTTAACATTTTGTGTTGCCTTGTTCTTGATTCATAGCATTTGAGAACAAGTCCCCAACAACTCGTAAATAAAGAATTCCCTCTGCATAAAAATATGTTTCCCTGAAACAAACAACAAGTAACATTAAAGGTTTGGTAATTCAAACTTAGACCCAAAGTTGAATTTAAAAAGTTTGAATTGAAATAGAAACAACAAATAGAGGAAGGACCTTTAATCTACCTAATTATCCCCTTAAACACCCTTCACAAATAAATAGATGCATTTGAATGAAAATAGTTCGTGACACATATAATATATATTTGTTTATTTATTGTTTTAAAAGAAAATAAGTAATGAAAATTAAAGTATACATTCCAAATGAGTATCTTATGAAAAAAATAATATATATGTATGTGGTTTATATTTTGAGGCATATAGATAACCAAATATTATAAATAAAATACATTTTCGCATTTTATGCTGGAATCTATTTTGTTTGTGCATTTGAACTTGGGCGTGGAATTCAAAACCCAATTTAAATTTGAATAAATAGAAAATAGGAAATAGAAAAGGAAAATAAAAAGAAAAGAAAGAAAACTCGCCCTGGTGTCGAAACTCTGCCTCAGCCCACTAAATCCCAACCGAGCGGCCCGTTTACCTCGGCCCACTTCATTCGTTGCGCCAGCCTGCCCGCGCGCCTTGGCTTGCTCCCGCCACCGCTGACGTTGGGGGCCCACACCCCACCTTCCCACGTCGTGTTCCCACCCGCGTGACTGCATTTTCCCTTCCATCGCTGCCATCTAGGTCCCATGTGTCTGATCCATCTTCCACCCTGATCCGATACAACAGATTGCGGAATCCGCCGCCAGAAATCTCGCCTCTATCTCACCCAACCTCCTCTCCTTTCCCTATCTCGGACTTCACCGCTCGAGCATATAAATAGTAGTCGCTACCCCCCCTATGCCATCTTCATCCCGATAGAACACCCTGAATAGAGGGCTCGTGCGAGGAAAAGCAATGTGGGATTACCGCCAACGGCAAACTGCGAAATCACCAGAGCGGGGTCCTTGAAAACTGACCTGAGAGCCTCGTCAAGATGCGGGGAGGGTCTCATCGGGCTTCCTTGGCTGGATTGGTGGCTCGGGGCTCTGCAATTTCTCGCCGATGGGGGAACTTCGCCGCGGATCCGCCCACTGTCGTGGCTAGCCTGCTATGTAGATGACCAACGCTGGTATGTGACTACTACGAGTTCGTTACACACTGCTATAGGCCCAGGACGATTCGGTTATGGGTAGGGCGCGTCAGGTCGCCAGATCTCTGCGCGCCGGTGAACTACAATGCCACCGTGGGGAGCTCGGCTGCAGGCGTGAGGTAGAAGAACTGGGCTAGCCGTTAGATGGGGGTTGACGGCTAGGATTAGAGTTGAGGAGAAAACACGCGTGGGCCGTTGATCGTCTTGTGATCGACCCGGATTTGATGAGTGGGTAACGTTTCGGTCGGGGCTCTGGTGTCCATCAGATCAAGTATGGACGGCTCTGGTCGACTCCAGGTTACCTCTTCGATTGAATTGAATTCGCGTTGTGGGATTTAGATCTAAGGGCCAGGTTTTTGTACCAGTTTGGTGATGTGGGAGATTTAATCTGGGTCGTGCGATTTGGATCGCATGGCCTAGATGCCACCATACCCCTTCAGCCGTGACTCATTTGCAGAAGAGCCCCCGGCTTTATTAAAAATAAACCTGGCTTCATTTTAACTCCAAATTGAGTCATTCCAGTTGCAATAATTTTGTTTTAATATTGTTCATCATCTAGTGCCACTGTTTAGCCATGAAACTTGAATTAAAAATGTTCATTTGAATTAATCTATTCCATGTACTCAATAACTCCGGAAATTCATAACTCAATAACCGTAACTCTGTTTTGATCCATTCTAGTTGTATCGGTCTCACAATAATATTTATTATCATCTGGTAACTTTGTTTTGTCATGAAATATAGGTTAAAATGTTGCACTTAGTCTATTCTATATTTAACCACGTGGATCTTCGGAAAACCATAACTTCATAACCGTACCCCCGAATTTAGCGGTTCTCGAACCCACGATCTCATAGAGACACGTAGATTATTATTATGCAGTGTATTCTTATGTTTGGTGAGATGTTAATTTTGCCTATACCATGTTTGTCTGTATTTCTACGTTTAGCAGTGAGGACACGTTTTATCTGAAGAGCAAGTTGGTACCTGGAATCTCAAGTCCTAGGCAAGTTGTGCCCTTGATCACTTCTTATTACCCAGTCATGTTCTGATTAATCATAATGATCTGCATAGGTTAATTTTGATGGGACCCAATAGGTTACCCTAGTTTGACTATCTTTATACCTTGTTTACCACTGAATTTTTGGGTAGTACCTGCTATTGCTTTATGTGGTTTTTGGTATAGAGATACACACTATTCATGATTATACTTTTATTATCAGTTGTTAATTACTGTTCATGTTAAGATCATTATGTTAATTGGAACATGGAGAACCACCCGGGAAAATAGTGCTACCACAAGGGTGGTATGGGACGCCCTTGGCTGACTAATTAGGAAAGCTAGTGGAGGACTACCTTACCCGAAAGGCGCAAGGGCAGTAGGGGAGTGGTCAGTGTAGGGAGGTCCTTGGGTTGATTTTGCTGCGATGGCGGTCAGGCGAGGGATCCCTGCACTGGAGCTTCCGATAAACTATAGCGGGTTTTCTAAAGCTAGTGGAACTTTGTAAGGGCCTCGTAGTGTTACCCTGCCTCACCTCCTCGGTAGAGGTGTATGGGATTGGCCTTCTCTTGGCAGATGGGTAACATGGCTTGTGGGTAAAGATGCACAACCTCTACAAAGTGTAAAACTGGTATACTTGTCGTGCTCACGGTCATGAGCAGCTCAGACACTCACATGATTAATCTATGGAACTAAATTCAATTTGCCATATGCATTGCATTGAGGGTGTTGTTATCACTTTTGTTCTACTACTTAATTGGGTTGGTATTTACTTATACTTAGTAATTGCTAATAAAATTTTGACCAACTTTAAAAGCAATGCTCAGCTCTAGCCATCCTCTTTGGTAAGCCTTACACTTCACGTGAGCTCCCACCTTTGGTGAGTTTATGCACATTATTCCCCACAACTTGTTGAGCGATGAACGTATGTGAGCTCACTCTTGTTGTCTCACACCCCCCACAGGTCAAGAACAGGTACCGCAGGATGAGGCGCATGGAGGATGCTGTGACGAGTTCGTGAGAGGTCTAGGTCGTCATCTCCCAGTCAACTTTGGGTTGCTGGATCGTTGTATCCTTATGATGTATTTATTTATTTATTTTTATAGAACTCCTGTTATGTAGTAAAGATGTGACATTCGATCCTGTGCCATGATTCATCATATGTGTGAGACTTAGTCCCAGCACACCTGGTGATTATTTCGCGCCCGGGTTTTGGACCCCTGAAACCCGGGTGTGACACAAATCTTGTGGAAGACCACAAGAAAGTTTGTATTACCCACTCGTTTGAGTAAAGATTAGTGTGCGGGCTTGACCTTTGTGGTCGATGAAGGGAGGATTAGGGTTGAAAGAGACCCGACACTTTATTGGCGCCTCAACGAGGAAGTAGGGCACCTTTTGTGGTGTGACCGAACCTTGGGATAAATCTTGTGTTCATGTTCATTGTGTTTGTTCGTGTTCTTCGTTCTCTCACCATTTCATGGAAGAATTGTTCATATCTTTTTGGTGTGTGGATTTTGAGAAGTGCCCTTCTCAGATCTACTACTTTGAACCCTGTGGATCATCTAGGACATCCCATTTGCAAAGTTAAATGGGTGAATTTCAAGATCAATTCAATTTTATATCTCATTCTATAGTTGCGCTCGTGCAAACCGGTTGAACCGGTTTTACCCTGTTTGTTTCTAATTTTGTTGAAAAAGTTTCTGCTTGCCTATTCACCCCCTCTAGGCAAATTTCAAAAGATAAGGGGCTCTTGCTAGCTTTACAATGAATGGGAGTCAAAACTCCACACTCAAATGATCACAAGAGGTAGCACACTCTTTCTCTCAATGATTCTCACAAGGCACTATCGCTAAACACACATGAGTAGCTCTTTCTTGCTTGATCTCTCTTTTGTGGCACTTGTGAGGCTTTGATGTGTATAGAAGTGTTGCTCTAGTAGGAAGGAGTGAATACCTAACTCTTGTGTATGAGATAGATCAATGAATGGAGGTTGTTGGGATGGCTTGGATACGTCTACTATATTCCTTGATATGTTTCTTGGGCTCCCCCACCTTGAAATGGCCGGTTGGGGTGGTATTTATAGGCCCCAACCCTATTTCTAGCCGTTGGACAGAAAGGAGCATCTTTCAGTCGACGGGCGCACCGGACAGGGCACTGTTCACTGTCCGGTGCCTGCTACGTCAGCCGACCATTGGGATCTGTAGCAGTCAACTGTTGGATCCGACCGTTACCCAGACTTTCCGGTGCTACAGCCTGAGCACGCCCGTTGTGGGTCTCTTTGCGCAGACTGTCCGGTTGTCCCACCAGACAGTCCGGTGCGCCACCAGGCGTTGGCTGACTGCCCTTTTCTTGGATTTCTTTGCTGATTCTATTGGGCTTCTTTTGTTCTTGAGTCTTGGACTTATCTGCTTCTTTTTATGTCTTATTTTGAGGTGTTGCATCCTCATTGCTTTAGTCTAATCCTCTTTGCATCCTGTGAACTATAAACATAAACACTAGCAAACATATTAGTCCACAGGCTGTGTTGAATAGATTCCTCGGGGTATTTAGAACTTATCCAAAGAGTAGGACTATTGGTAGTTCATCTATTCCATGTTTTACCCCTATTTGGTTGGAACTGAGCTGATTGTGACTTAGAAACTAAACTATTGACCTTATGAACCTGTGAATCAGAGACTAGACAAACTAGTTAGTCTGAATGGTTGTGAAGGTCAACAAGCACCAAAATATAAGAAATGGTTTAAGGCCATTTCACTTTCAATACCCCCCTAAGTGCAGTACCACATGCACATCTCAAAAACCAACAATTGCATAAAAATGAAATTTAAGTACCAAAAGCTTAAAAAGCTAGAACTTGTCAAGTTTGAGCCCGAGTTATGATTTTCACTCGCTTTGTTGGCGGTTATCTCAACTAGGTTATAATTACTAGATGCAATACAAGAAATTTAAATATGCAATGCAAGCTCGACACCACCATATTATGATTAAGTAAAATTTATGAGATCAAGAATATTTAGCTCATTCCTCAACATGCAAAAGCGGGTTTTGTCTAAAGGCTTTGTGAAAATATCCGCTAATTGGTCTTCCGATCTCACTCCTTCTAGTATAATATCTCCTTTAGCAACATGATCTCTAAGGAAGTGATGACGAATGTCAATGTGCTTGGTGTGAGAGTGTTGTACAGGATTATTAGCAATTTAACAGCACTCTCATTATGACATAACAAAGGTACCTTTTCTAAAACTACACCATAGTCTAGAAGAGTTTTTTCATATAAAGAATTTGTGTGCAACAAGCACCCACGACAATGTATGCCACTTCGGCAGTTGACAAGGCAACACTGCTTTGCTTTTTAGAGGTCCATGAAACTAGTGATCTCCCAAGCAAATGGCACCCTCCGGATGTACTTTTCCTATCAATTTTGCAACCAGCGTAATCCAAATCGAAATAGCGAATTAATTCAAAAGTATCTCCTTTAGGATAACAAAGGCCAACACTTGGGGTGTGCTTAAGATACCTAAGAATTCTTTTAACAGTGCTAAGATGAGCTTTCTTAGGGTTTGCTTGAAAGCGAGCACACATACAGACACTAAACATGATATCTGGCCTAGATGAGGTAAGATACAATAAACTATCAATCATAGAACGGTATAGAGTTTGATCAACCGGGTTACCTCCCTCATCTAGGTTGAGATGTCCATTAGTAGGCATGGGTTTCTTGATTGGTTTGCACTTCTCCATTTTGAATCTTTTTAACAAGTCGTTGGTGTACTTCTCTTGGGAGAGGAAGTTTCCATCTTTCCATTGCTTGACTTGGAAGCCGAGGAAGAAGGTTAGCTCACCAATCATTGATATCTTGAACTCCTTCGACATCAACTCACCAAATTCCTTGCAGTGACAATCATTTGTCGATCCAAAAATTATGTCATCAACATAAGCTTGACAAATGAAAATATCACCGTTATGTTTGTTTGTGAATAGAGTGGTGTCGACGGTCCTGATCTTGAAGCCCTTCTCAATGAGGACGTCACGAAGACGTTCATACCAAGCCCTTGGAGCTTGCTTTAGACCATATAGCGCCTTGGACAACCTGTGAACATGATTAGGATATCTAGGGTCTTCAAACATGGGTGGTTGATTAACATATACAAGTTCATTAATGAAGCCATTTAAAAATGCACTTTTTACATCCATTTGATAAAGTTTTATGTCATAGCAGGATGCATATGCAAGAAGGATACGGATGGCTTCAAGTTGAGCAACAGGTGCAAAGGTCTCTCCAAAATCTAAGCCTTCAACTTGAGAGAACCCCTTTGCAACTAGCCTTGCCTTGTTCCACACAATTACACCTTGATCATCTTCTTTGTTCTAGAACAACCACTTTGTTCCAATGATTCTTGCATCTTGTGGAGGATTCTCTAGGGTCCAAACTTGATTCCGCGTGAAGTTGTTTAATTCTTCATGCATGGTATTCACCCAGTCTGGATCCTGTAGCGCCTCATCTATACATGTAGGCTCAACACAAGAAACAAAGGAGTGATGTTCAATAAATGAAGCATATCTTTGAGAACGAGTAACAACCCCTTGTGAAGGACTCCTGATGATGAGATCTTGTAGATGTGATTGTAGTAGTGATGAGTTCCTCCTGTCAACCACTTGGGAAGAAGATCTTGGAGCATCAACATCTTCGGCTTGTACCATCGCTTGTTCATGAGAGACAAATGTATCTTCATTTGCATGCCTCTCATCTTTTTCATCATCTTGTGGTACAATTGATGAAGATGGCCATTTGATATCTTGCACCTCTTCTTCATCTTCTTTTAGTTTGATGGCTCCAATTGACATATTATTCATGGCTTCCCTAAGTGGTTCATCACTTACATCATCAAGATTTTCAAGTGCTCCTTGGAAGCCATTAGTCTCATAAAATTCCACATCATATGTTTCTTACACCATGCCAGTGGCATGATTGAATACTCCATATGTTTTGGATTTTTGTAATGCCCAAATTGTAAATAATGAAAATAGAGATTGATCTCCTTATGTGTGTGGCTTCCACTCATTAACACACGTGAACAAACACATTTCAAGTGAATAATTAGCCAATAACCTGTAAAAAAATCATGCATCATGCTGGAGTTCATTTGATTGTGCATTTATAAATAATAAAAACAATAGTATCAGTGACAATACATTAAGGGGAAAATTAGAATTTAAAAACCTAATTTGGAATTTAAGGTTTAGATAAGAGAATGAAAAACAAAAAATAAAACAAAATATATAGATAAATAATAACTTGCTACAATGGAATGATTAAATTGTGCAGTCAATATGAGTACAAATTCACAATTAAGTTTGAATTCAAAAGTGGGATTCTAAAATATGGAGAAAAGAAAAACAGAAAATAAAATCAGAAAAAGGAAAAAATGGGGTGAATCGGCGCTTGGGCCGATTTCATCGTCCCTCGGCCCATTACCCCATTCCGCGCGGCCCAGCCTGATGATCACGCACGCAACAATGTGCGCTGACTGGATGGGGTGGGGCATCGCACTCACTGGCATGTGGGTCCCGGAGTGCAGGGCGCTATGCTCCTCTTCCCCGCGCGCATGGCGGGCTTGTCGTTGTAACCTCCCTGTCACTTTGACCGGGGGTTGGGTAGAGGTTTCTTCCCCTCAACCTGGGTATATGGTCCTAGGGTGCATCCACCCTCTCCTGCCTATCCTCACGCGAGAGTCATTGACCGCCACAAACAGAAAGAGAATTGGGAGGCCCGCCGCCGTTGTGGTACTTCCTCACGTCGCCGCCGTGGGACTTCATCACGCCACTACAGCATGTAAGGGCTCCCTCATCATTTTCCTTGCCAATCTTCATCGCGTAGGGTTCTGCGGGGTAGGTGTTGGCTCATCTACGGGCCTAGGATTGCTACCAGTGTCTCAATTGTGCCGTAGCGCCGCGACACGCCATGGGAAGAGGCCGGGGATTATCCGATTAGGTTGTTTAGGGTCCCGGTTGATTTCGCTATGCGCTGAGCTACGCTTAGAGCCTATCAAACTCAGGGCGGTCACATCGTCGGGCTGAACCACCGATCTGTGGTGTGGTGTGTGCCGCGGAGGTCAGCGCCGCCATGATCGGAGCTCGGTAGAGAAGACAACGTGCTGACCCTCGATCTGCGAACGAGCGACTCTGATGTGATGAGAGTTATCCCTTTAGAACCGTAGAATCCAGGCCGTCAAATCCATTTATAGCGGCCACGATTAGAAGATCTATACCCTTTCATTCAATGGATTGCGGACCGTCGATCTTGCATCGGTCAGTCGGTGGGTCATCTCCGTTATGTACCATCTCCACCGTTGATTCGGGTCCTAATGGTGGGGATTAGATCTTAGGGATCACCTTTCACCTGCTGCTTGGTAGCCGTCGGATCTAATCGGGCGACTATAATCGCAGTGTAACCCTTCGCCGTGCACGTTTTATTAAAGAGACCCTGCCCTTTTACACAATCAACTCACCGTCCACGCGGAGGTAGCTTCGAGTCTGGGCGAATTGGCAAATTAGACCCTGTGTTTTCTGTAATAGTGCGCGCGACCCAGAGAATAGAGGAATTAGATAAGTAATTATGGAAATTGATTTTAATAAAAAAAATAATTCCAGAAACTTGTATAATTCGTATTAAATTCATTTCAACTCCAAATTGACCCATTCCAGTGGTATTTATTTTGTTTTAATATTGTTTATCACCTAGTAACTCTGTTTAGCCATGAAATTTGGAGTAAAATTATTCACTTGAATTATTCTATTCTAGGTACTAAATAACTTCAGAAATTCATAACTAGACAACCGTAATTCCGAATTTAGTGATTCTTTTTCCTACGATCTCGTTTCGATGCGTAGATTATTATTATGTATTCTATACTCATGTTTGGTGTTATGTTAATTTATACCTTGTACCATGTTTGTTTGTATTATGGCGAGTAGACGAGCTAGTGGCCGAGGATTGAGGTGTTCAACAGGTAGAAGTTGCTGGGCAGGAGCTCATTGAAGGCAAGTTGTGCCCTTGACCACTTTTATTTACCCAATAATGTTCTTTATAATCATTTATTCATGCATAGGCTTAATTTTGATGGGACCCAATAGGTCACCCTAGTCTGGTTATCTTTTCACCTTGTTTACCCCTGAATTTTTGGGTAGTCACTGCTACTGCTATACATGGTTTTGGGTGTTGAGATAACTGTTACACATGATGATTCTTTATTACTGTTCTATTTCTGTTCATGATAAGACAACTATGTTAATTGGAACATCGAGCTTAACTTGAGAAACATGTGCCACCACAAGGGTGAAATGGGACACCCTTGGCTGAATAACTAGGAAAGATAGTGGAGGACTACTGAAGCGTCTCGATCCTTTGGAACTCAAATGTGATACAATTACTAGTCCCAGGAGGCTAGTAAACATATTCATTTCTTCAAATAGTACAGAGTCTCAAATAATAGTTATTACAATACCAAAATACAAGCTCTAGCGAGCCTGGAAACATAGCACAGTGGAAGTACATCTAGCCCAAGCCACAGGCAGATTGGGTGCAGACACAATCCCCTTCTAGTCGAACATAGCAGAAAATAAGTCTTCAGCTGAAAAACATAAATAAATCTAGGTGAATACACTAGATATTCCGCAAGCGCATCCCGCCCGTAAAAAGAGAGAGACCTATATGGTACATGCTTGGTGTGGTGGAGTTGAAGTCACTCATTTCTTTTTCAGAGACGATACTTGAGGTTTTTCCCAAAAGAGAGGAGTAGCACATTTTCACACTCAACCACCACTGAGCTTCCTGCTCCCGTGGCATTGCTTTTATTTCAAAAAAACACCCACACACTTTCCCCTTTTTTCAAAGATCAAAAACACTAATTGTCATACCACATCAGACTCGTCCATACCAGTGGACACAGACTATTTGAATAGGTTTCAAACTCTGCGCAGAGGTGTACACTTTACCCACTAGTCTGGCTCTGCAATCCCATGGCCAATGAGACCAGAATCCGAAACTCTTTCCTTCGTTGCACGTCCTTACCTTAACGATTATACCAGAAGGAACAAGGCCACCACCATGCCCAAACCGGACAAAACATTTCCCTTCCTTATCCTCCCGGTGCTCCCCAGCCATCATAACCCTGGGGTTCGGACCGTGCAAGTTTAGATTGAGTGACTGCCTATACAGTCTCGAGTGGTTGTACTTGTCATGAGTACAGATAGTGAAGGATGACAAACTAGTCCTTATATGAGGGGACAATCCTTCATGCTCACACCTAACCCGGCTAAGCCAACACCTTAGGCCCTCGCCTAATCCAGGGAGTCCCTGATCATCCCTCTCCGTTGGTGATAAGAGTGAATACCCTTCATCACACGCTTTTTGAAAACATTTCTCTTTTCAGAAAACCATTTCTTCAACCCATATTTTTGTTCCCAAAAGATATTCTTTAATGCAGGCTATCACTCGACTCACAATGCATAGAACCCAACCCATAACCCGGCTTAGGCAGTGGTAGAAAGAGTAGGTAATTTATGCATCAAGGGAAGAATGGACTTGCCTTCGTCGAAGATCTCTTGGCACGAATCTCTATTTCCGGGAGGTTGGGCTCCTTCCCTTCTTCCGGAGGGTCGGACCCCTCTTCGCCTTGCAAAAACAGGCAATAACAATACATCAACAATTTTTGGCTAATAAAGTGTGTCAAGCTCTAAGTATTATTATTTTATGACTTAAATAATTTTTGGACTATTTTTGGTGCATAAAATATCAATATGTGTACGTATATATATATATATAAGAAAATGGGAAAAGAGAGAAAATAAAAAAGAAAAGGGTTTCTTGGTTTAAATGGGCCGGGTGGGGGAATTCGGCCCAGCCGAACGCATGCGCGCGTGGCCGCGCGGCAGTCGGCCCAGCTAGGCCTGCTACGGGGCACGACACGATGATGACGTCGTGGGCACGGGCCCACACGCCAGCGAGGGGGGAGGGGAACGATGTCAGGGGGGAGAACGGTGATCCATCCGCGGGGGAAGGAACCTGCCGCCAGTGATCTCGATGGTGGGTCTTCGCCGGTAATCTGGTTCTGGGTGGTTGGGGTGGTGGCATAGCACGGGTGGAGGTATGGGGTCACGGTGGTGGGGTCAATTTGGCCGGTGGGGGCTTAAGACAGCGAGTCCACGGTGAGGTGGCAGGCGCCCACGGCGGGGAGGTCGCCGGCGAGGCTTACGAGTGTGATAGGTGCAGGAGGAGGGTGCGCCGTGTTCGTGGTGAAGCTTGTGAACCAAGTTAATTTGACTCTAAGCCACTAGAGAAAGGAGGGAGAGCTCACCGGAGCGGAGGGAGAGAGTGGCGGCGCTGGCTCGATTGAGCTCGAGGGAGGGGTGAGGGGTGGTTGAGGCCGGTGTGAGGGAAGGTGGAGCTCGAGCGGTCCCTTTTATAGGCGCTCGGTGAGGGAAGTGGCCAAAAACCAGCTGGCGCCGGCGAGGTGCACAACAGAGGTGATGATGGCGCACAGCGCCGGGGATGAGACCGCTCGGGCAGGCTGCCGTGTGAGGATGCTAGCACAGTGCACAGGGGGCGAAGCAGTGCCTAACTTCGCTGGAGCAGGAGTAATGGCAGTGAGAGAGAGGGAGGGTGGCAGTCAGCGAGGATCGCGCCGGTGAAGTCACAGGCGAGGGAGAAAGGGCTGACGGGCGGGGCCAGTTTGCTAGAGGAAGAGGGGGCACGAGAGAGCGGGGCGGGTATGGCTGACGGTTGGGGCCGATCGGTCAGCGGGAGGGAGGGGCCACGGCGCGAGCGCGGGCACGCGCGGAGGTTGGGCCGCGAGTGGAGGGGGGGAACGCGGGCGCGAGAGGGAGGGGGAGAAGATGGGCCGGAATCGGCCTAGCCGAGGAGCGGGGGAAGAGTTTTTCTTTTGATTTTCTCTTTTCTTTTTCCTTAATTCCTTTTCTCCTTTATATAAATATTCATTTATGTTTTCTAGGTGCCAAAATGAAATATTATATGTGAAGTGCTACTAGAAGTCATGGTGTATGCATATGGTGGATGAAATGCTCATGATATGAGGTCTTAAGAGAATTAGGGGGGGTTAGGAGTTTAGGGTTTCTAACCTTGGGATAAAAAAACTAGGATGTTACAACTACCTTACCTGATAGGGGCAAGGGCAGTAGGTGAGTAGGCGTGTAGGGAGGTTTCCGGGTTGATTTTGCTGCGATGGCGGTCAGACGGGGGATTCCTGCATTGATCTTCCTAGAAACTGTAGCGAGTTTTCTGAAGCTAGTGGAACTTTGTAAAGGTGTCGTAGTGGATCCCTAGCCATTCACCTCAGTAGTGTCTAAGGGTCTAGCTAACCCTGGCGACATGGGATACACGACTTGTGGGTACAGGGTACAACCTTAGCAGAGTGTAAAACTGGTATACTAGCCGTGCTCGCGGTCATGAGCAGCTCGGGACTCTCGCATGATTAAATTATGGAATTAAATTCAATTTGTCATTTGTATTGCATTGGGATATATTATTAATTTTGATCTATTATTATTCTGGTTTGGTATTTACTTACATTTCGTAACTGCTAATAAAATTTGACCAACTTATTAAAAGCAATGCTCAGCTTTAACCCCTATTGTTGATCAGCCTTACACTTCACATGAACTCCCACCTTTGGTGAGTTCGTGCACATTATTCCCCACAAATTGTTGAGCTATGATATTTTATGAGATCACCCTTGCGATATCTAACTCCCTAGGAGAAGATCAGGTGGTCCAGGAGGAGCCGTACAGTGAGGAGTACGAATTGATCTAGGTGGCGTCTCCTAGTCAGCTTTGTGGCGCCAAGGAACAATACTTAGTTCGCTTATTTATTATCATTTATTTTTGTAAGACTTCTGCTATGTAATAATGACATTTATGATATTTGTGACATTTATCTCTATACACTTTGTCAGTATATGTGATGTTTTCTTTGGCGCACATATGAGATGCACCCGACTTTATCCCTTAAATCCGGGTGTGACAAATTTGATGAATAACCAAGTAAGAAAGCAATGTCACAACGTCTTTGATACTTTCCTAGGTGATGGTGTTTCTTGTAGATGTAGCATTTGCATCCAAACACCCAGAAGAAGGAGACATCTGGCTTTTTTCTATTTAGCAGTTCATAGGGAGTCTTCTCAAGTAGCCGGTGAGGAAACAGTCTATTTGATGCATAGCACACAATGTTGGCAGCTTCAGCCCAAAACCTCTCTGGTGTGTTATACTCGTCAATCATTGTCCTTGCAAGAGCGAGGTTCTATTTTTTCTTTCTACAACTCCATTTTGTTGAGGTGTATATGTTGCCGATACTTCATGCTTGATCCCAATTTCATCACAGTATTCATGAATGTTGGTGTTGTCAAATTCCTTTCCGTTGTCACTTCTAATTTTCTTGATTTTTCAATCAAATTCATTTTGAACTTTTTTGGAAAAATTCTTGAATATTGATGCAACCTCAGACTTGTCATGAAGAAAGAACACCCAAGTGTATCTTGAAAAATCATCAACAATAACTAGACAATAGAGGTTGCCACCAACACTAGCATAAGTTGTTGGTCCAAATAGGTCCATGTGAAGTAACTCTAGTGGTCTTGATGTTGACATAAAAGCTTTTATAGGATGAGTGTTAGCAACCTACTTTCCAACTTGACATGCACTACAAAGCTTGTCCTTTCCAAATACAACATCCTTCAATCCTATAACCATGTCCTTCTTTAGAATTTTCTTGAGTGTGCTCATTCCAACATGTGCAAGCCTTCTATGTCATAGCCATCCAAAAGATGCTTTGGTAAAGAGGAAAGTCCTTAGGTTGGCATCTCCGAAAGAGAAATCCACTAAGTATAGGTTGCTATATCTAAATCCTTTGAATATTACTGACTCATCATCCATTTTAGACACAACAACCTCTGTAGGAGTGAATAGGCACTGAAGACCAAGATCACAAAGTTGACCCACTGATAGCAAGTTGAAGCTTAATGGTGCAACCAAGAGAACATTTGAAATTGAAAGATCATTTGAAATTGCCACCTTGCCAAGCCCTTGAACTTTTCCTTTTGAATTATCCCCAAAAGTGATTTTATCTTGTCCATCAATATCTTCATCTATTGAGGTGAACATCCGTGGGTTGCCAGTCATATGTTGAGTGCATCCAATGTCAATTACCTAATGGCTCCCACCGGCCTTGTAGTTCACCTACATGAATAAATAAATCAAGCTTCAACTTGGGGGCCCTATTTTGTGTAGGGCCAATAACTTTCTCAATCAAGGACTTTGCAACCCAAATTTGTCTAGGTCTACTCTTGCTTGGTGGATCTAAGAATGTTACTTTGACCTTTCCATTTACAACTTTTCTTAGTACATAGTGAACATTTAATGCAAAATGATCTTGAGTGCTTTGGCAAGGGAGTTGGTGGTGTGGCTTTGCAGTTGTGGGCAAATTGTTCTTCTTTCCCACACTCATAGCACTTGATTGTCTTAGGAGTTTGTTTTGCCTTGTATTGATTTGTTGCTTTCTTTTGCACAAAATAATTGTATCCAATACCACTCTTATTGTTTTTCATGACAGTGTTCATGAGGAGCTCATTTTGAAGGTATTGGCCTTTATTGAACTTTTGCACACTAGTGGCAAGATTTTATTTCTCAAGCTTGAGTTTCTTGATTTCATCTCTAAGCCTTTCATTATCCACTCCCAACTCATTATTAACATCATTGCTTTCTATGGCAATTTTTCCTTTAGTGCTTGCATCAGTCAAGTACTTCTTCAATTTGTGGTTCTCTAGTGTCATGACTTCAACTTTTTCAATCAACTCATCATGGAGACTAGACTGATCAACATTGCTCAGATCATCACATGAGGTTGCTACATCAAGGTTAATCACAGGGTTAATAACCTCATGTGTGTCACAAGATAAAAGCTCATATGCAATAAGAAGATTATCATAATCAATTTTAATTTTTGTGAAATCTTCCTTTATTTTGACAAGCCTATCTTTTAGCTCCCTATTTGCTTCACTTAATTTTTCATATTTTTCTTTAGCATCTTTAAGGGATGTCTTGAGCTCATTTTGGGTGGATGACATAGTTTGTTTTCTTCCTTCATTTCTCCGCTAGCTTTAACAACTATGTCATACTTAGCAGTTAAGAATTCATTTTCATCTTTTAGCTTATCACATTTAGCTTTGAACTTTCTAATGATTTGAGTATATTCTTTATGCAAGTCCGCTAATTCATGATAAGTAGGAGAAGCATATTCATCATCACTATCACTATCACTATCAGAATCTTCAACAATGACATTTTCATTTTGTACCTTACGTTCACCTTTAGCCATGAGGCCTAGGTGTGAAGTAGATGAAGGTGATGATGGTGGTGAAGAGAAATCCTCGACGATGGCGGCGACCTTTTCATCATCTTCTTCACTTGAAGAAGAGCCGCTTGAGGATTCAATGTCGGCGAGCCAATCACCAACAATATATGCTTTTCCATTCTTCTTTTTGTGAAACATATTGTGCTTGCCTTCTTTCTTCTTGAATAACTTCTTTTATTTCTTCTCATCATCACTTTCATCATCTTTCTTGCCCTTGAATTTGTTTTTCTTGGGCTTGTTGCATTGATGATCAAGATGGCCAAGTTCTCCACAATTGTTGCAATCCATCTCGGAGATGGGCTTTCTCTTGCTAGAGAAAAATTTCTTCTTTCTTCAATCAAATTTGATGCCTTCCCGATTGAGTTTCTTCGCATCTTTGTTGTCTTCCTCACCATCAAGGCAATGTTGGTATCGAGATCATCATCACTTGAGGATTCTTCCTCAACTTGGATTTTGGTCTTGCCTTTCTTTTCTTGACTAGCTTTGAGAGCCAAATCTTTCTTCTTGGAGGAAGACCCATCCTTGTCATTGATGTGCATATACATTTCATGAGCATTGACCTTTCCCAATATTTAAGTTGGTGTAGTGATGGAAAGATCCATTTGGTGTAGCACGGTGATAATGTGGCCATACTTCTCAATTAGCAAGACACTGAGAATTTTTCTCACAACATACGGTTGTGAAATTTGAGTGAGTCCCAAACCATTGACTTCCTCTACAAGAATATTAAGTCGTGAGTACATATCATTTGCATTCTCATTGAAAAGCATTTCAAAAGAATTTATTTTTTATGGCAATATGATATCTTTCCTAACTCTCACTTTTGGTTCCTTCATGTAGAGCACAAATATCTAACCACAAATCATGAGCATTTTTGTGATTTCTAACTCTATTGAGTACACCCTTGCAAAGACCCCTAAAAAGAGTGTTTTTGGCCTTTGCATTCCATTTTTCATAGTTGTACTCATCACCCACAAGATTTGTGGCATCTCTAGGTTCGGGGAACCCTTGGGTGACGGCTTTATAGACTCCAATGTCTATAGCCTCTAAATATGTTTCCATACGAATTTTCCAATAAGGAAAATCGTCATCATAAAAAACGGGAGGAGGTCCATCCCCGCCGGACATCGTTACTCTAGCGGTTAAGCTAAACTAGGAGCAATAAGGCTCTGATACCAATTGAAAGGATCACGATGCCCAAGAGGGGGGTGAATTGGGCTTTTCTAAAATTGCAACAAAAGTTAAACCCTAAGCATGAGCCCAACTTCACCCAAACTACTAGCAATGAGTAAATACTATTAGGTAGACAACAACCCTAAGTCATTACACAAATACTAACTAAGCAATTACACAAAGTAAAATTCTCAAAGTAAATGCGGAATGTAAAGTAACGGCAAGAAGACTCCTCCAATTTTTTCCCGAGGTATCCAAGAGTCGGCACTCTTCCCTAGTCCTCGTTGGGGCACCCGCGCAATGGTATCACTCCCCCTTGGTCCTCGCAAGAACCAAGTGCTCTCTATGAGATGATCCTTTGCCTCTCCGGCACGGTGGGTCCCTCACAACCACGTACAATCTACGAGTCGGGTCACCAACAAGTCCTTCGAGGTGATCACCGAACTCTAATCGCCACCAAGTCATCTAGGTGATGCCGACCACCAAGAGTAACAAGCTATAGATTTTCACTTGACCAAGAGAAGCCTAATGCATATGGTGTGTTCTCTAGGTGGCTCTTATGTGCACTATTGAGGTCCTAACATGGGATTATGATTTCCCTAATCACCTTACTGTCACACCCGGATTTAAGGGATAAAGCCGAGTGCATCTCATATATGCGACAAAGAAGACAACACATATAATAACAGAGTGTATAGAGATAAATGTCACAATATCATAAAAGTAATTATTACTTAGCAGAAGGCTTATAAAATAGAAGATAAATATAAAACGATCTAAAGTCCATCCTTGGCGCCATAAAGTCGACTGGGAAACGCCACCTAGATCAAGTCAAACTCCTCGTTGTGCGGCTCCTCTGGGCCACCTGTTCCTCTCCTGTGGGGGGGTTCATATATCGCAAGTGTGAGCTCACAAAATATCATAGCTCAACAAGTCATGGGAAATAATGTGCATGAACTAACCAAAGGTGGGAGTTCATGTGATGTGTAAGGCTGATCAACAATAGGGTTTAAAGCTTTGCATTGCTTTTAATAGTTGGTCAAATTTTATTAGCAATTACTAGATGTAAGTAGATACCATACCAGAATAATAATAGACCAAAATTAATAATAAATCCCATGCAATGCAAATGACAAATTAAATTTAGTTTCATAGTTTAATCATGCGAGAGTCCTGAGCTGCTCATGACCGCGAGCACGACTAGTATACCAGTTTTACACTCTACAGAGGTTGTACCCTGTACCCACAAGTCATGTTACCCATCTGCCAAGGGGTCATGAGTCACATACACCTCTACCAAGGAAGCGAGGCAGGGTAACACTACGAGGCCTTTACATAGTTCCACTACCTTTAGAAAACCCGCTACAGTTCTAGGAAGAGCAATGTAGGAATCCCCCGTCTGACCGCCATCGTAGCAAAATCAACCCGAGAACCTCTCTACACGCCTACTCCCCTACTGCCCTTGCCCCTATCTGGTAAGGTAGTCCTCCACTAGTTTTCCTAGTTAGTCAGCTAAGAGTGTCCCATTCCACCCTTATGGTGGCACGTGTTTCTCAAGTTAAAATCCATGTTCCAATTAAAAATAATGATCTTGACATGAACATAAATAAAATAATAGAATAATTGGAACATGGATATAATGAAATATTAAACCAAAACCATATAAAGCAATAGCAAAACTACCCAAATGATTCCGGGATAAACAAGGTAAAAAGATAAACAATCTAGGGTGACCTATTGGGTCCCATCAAAATTAAACCTATGCAGAAACAAATAATTATAAAGGACATTATTGGGTAATAAAAGTGGTCAAGGGCACAACTTGCCTTCAATGAGCTCCTGCTCAGCAACTTCTACCTGCTGAACACCTGATTCCTCTGCCACGGGCTCTTCTACTCGCCACAATACAAACAAGCATAGTATAAAGGAGAAATTAACATCACACCAAACATGTAAACAAAATACACATTAATAATCTACATATTAAAATAAGATCACAAGAACAGGAATCATTAATTTTGGAGTTATAGATTTTAAGTTATGAATTTCCAAATGTTTTATGTATTAGATACATGATTAATTAAGAGATCAAATTTAATAATGTTTTCATGTCAAAACAGGGACACTACTGATAAACAATAATATTACAAAATTATAGAAATTGGAATGGATCAATTCGGACTTAATATGAATTTTCTAGGGATTAAATAAGTTCTACCAATTATTTTTACACTAAAAATAAATTTCTATTTCCTTTTCCCTTAATTTTCTATCTCCTGGACTGGGAACATAATAACCAGAGAGTGCAGGGGCCTCGATGTAAGAATCCCAAGACTCAGTGAACACAGGACTAGACCGCGAATAATTAACCTAAATGCAGAGGTGTCTAATTGCTAATTTGCCCGGCCGAAGGGGTATCACGGACTTACGATCATCCGATTATAAATCAACGGATCAGATTAGATCGCGTTATAAATGAAGCGGTACGCAATCTGGTCCATCGGATCAACGATCAAGGGTTACAATTCAAAATGCGCCAATCCAATCTGTCCCCACATCGACGATCCGACGGCTGGGACAAGCCCAAGCCGAAGCGATACGCTCTCTCTAATCTACGCCATACATCCAAAATACGACGGCTCACATTCACCCCCCTTCGGGAAACCAATGCACGGCGGCGACCATGGCCGGAGATGGCCCGATCGATATCCCGGGACGCTACCTTTAACCTATTACGTGCCAAACAATGAGTAGACAAAAGCGAGTGCGGGTAATTAGTTCTCACCAGTGGTGACGATGTGACGTGCTCGGACCACGAAGGAGGAGCGATTCCGCCCCAGTTTGACCTCCGACGAGGAATTCCTCGAGCCCAAGCGGTGCACAGTTCGAATTGGGGGCACGGTCAGCTACCCTGGCCCCCGGTGCACTCCTTCGACCACACGTAGAGGCTGGTATGCTTGGCATGGGCCAGTTCTCCGGCGGCGGCCCGCGCTTCCTCAGACTTGCGAAATAAGGCGACATGGGCAACGACACAGATGGAGAAAACTGGAGGAGGGAGAAGTCGTGGGCGGAGCCCGCATTTAACGTCCAAGTCCACGGAGGCAACGTGGCCCAGCTCACGCGAAGAAGGGGGGAAGATCCACGCATGGCGCTCGGTTTGTTGATGCGGCGGCGGGATGACAGGTGGGCCTCGCGAACCAGTGAAACAGTGAATGCGCCAGGAGGGTGGAGCCCACCGGTCAGTGGTTGGGACGGAGTCCGCTGCGTGGGATGTGTGCAGCTGGCGCGTGGGTCCGATCAACCAGTGGAAGGGGTAACAATGCGCAGTGGTGAGACTGCCCAGTGGGGCCATGCTGTCGGGGCCACACCTCGGGACTTGGCTGCGCGGGATCAAGAGAAGAATGGGCCAAAAACAGTTATTCCAGCCCAAGAGGCTCTTTTTCCTTTTCTTTTTCATTTCCCTTTTCTGATTTCTTTTTCCTCTTTATTTTTAGAATTCAAATTTGAATTTAAATTTTGTTATGAGATTCACCATTGATCAAAATGTACCAATTCAAATATTAATGGAAGGGAAATATATTTTTATTTATATATTTATTTTATCTCATTTGCATAGTATTTTCTTCTCTTTTCTCAAATTCTAGAATTTCCTTTAGAAATTAAATTCCAATTTGGGTATTAACATATTTCTTTTTATATTATTTTTATATTGTCACAAACTGCACACAAAATAAAACCTCACATGATGGATGTATTATTTTTTGTGTCATTAGTTAATTAATGGCTTTTGATGTGATTATTCACATGTTATAACAAATGAAGGCAAACATATATATGCAAAACATCTATATCTTCTTTTTACACTTTTTGGGTATTACACTTACTATGCTTTGTGGGCTTACATCTAGCAATGAATACAAGTGTATGTGGGCAGCAAGACACTAAATGTGGCTGGTGGAGGGGGTATAAATACCCACACCAACCAAAACTAGACGTTATTGTGGCTTCTGCGCATGGGCGCATCGGACAGTCTGGTGCGTAGCCAACGGCTAGTTCTAACAGCTAGTCGTTGCTCTGATGGCGCACCGGACAGTGAACAATGACTGCCTGGTGTGCACTGGACAGTCCGGTGCGCGGCTAAAATTCAGTTCCACGAATTGCTCGCTCTCGGGTTTTCTCGAGGGCCAAAGGGTTGCCCTGGGGCATCCAGGGCCCACTGTCAGGGGTCACACCGGACAGTCCGGTGCACACCGGACAGCCCGGTGCCCATAAGACAACAACCCTAGTTTCTTTTCCTTAGGTTTTTCTAACCTGATTTCGTTCTAACTCGTGAGTGTGTTATAGAGTGACACCTAGCACTAGTTGTGAGTGTGAATATGCACCAACACTATACTAGAATTCTCTTGGTCAAACTACTCATCCACAATCCCTTTTTATAGTACACCTAAAATAAAAATAGAAGACTTAACTCTATACCAAGTGTCCACAACTCCTTCGACACTTAGAATATGAAGACCTTCATCTTTTGATTTGCCTTTTTTAGCCGTCGCTTCAAATTCTCATCTGAGGGATTGTTTTCACCGTTGCAGCACAACTTCCTGTAATGCGACCTAACTTACCATTTGCTCTGCAAAACACACGTTAGTCACATATAATCTTATGTTGTCATTAATCACTAAAACCAACCAGGGACCTAGATGCTTTTAGTTTGCAATAAGATCAAATGAGGGAGAAAAAAGGGGAGAAGGAAAACCAAGTCACCCAAATCGAAGAACTCAAAGCTCACACCAAGTGCTCCTTCAATCAATCGAAGAGGGAGAGAGTTTGGTGTGAGAGGAGGAGTTAATGCCTTTGTTTGAAGTTTGGAGAGGAGTTAAGGCGTGGAAATGACTAGGGTAAATGAGGAGAGGGAGGAGAAGGGGTATAAATAGGGTCCTCTCAAAAGCTCATGACCGTTTGGACTTTCTGCGCAAATCTCGGCTGAGGCACACCTAGAAACCGATTGAGCCGGTTTCTACCAGAGACGATCCAGGCGCACCTGGAAACTGTGATGGAACTAGAAAAAGTTCTCCAAAGGTTTTTAATTAAAATATATTTTTAATAATATTTTTCTTATTCGTAAAGTTACATCTCCGGAACAAATATGAACCACCAAACAAGGCCTCCTATGTTTTGAGAGGGGTATGGTTGAGGAACTCTACTCCCTAAGAACTTTAACAATTTTTTCAAAGTCAGAAGATTTAGATGTGTGTCGAGTCTACACGGCATGTCCTTTCTATCTTTAAGGCATGTTCGGTTACAATGGATTAATTCTAGGGTATCTGTTTTTTATGCAGTGTAAAAGTGTAGCCGATCTTCTAGGGGAACACGGACCAGACATCTTCCATGCATGCAGTATTGTATATTTTAGGCCGGATTGGTTCCACGACTCTAGAGAAGTTTGATTCTAGACGCTAGCGGTTAGGAGGTTTCGCAAAACAATAGAGAAACGGTCTAATTGAACTCGCATTTTAGGGAGGAACACGATTGAATTCAGACCTACAACCGAACAAGGCCTTAACTTGTGTAATCGGAGAGACTTGGCCATGTTTAGTTTCTTTAGTCTAGGGACTAAAGTTTAGTTAGGGGACTAAAGTTTAGTCCTTAACATGTTTGGTTCTAGGGGCTAAAAATAGTAAGAATATACTAAATGACTCATAATAAATCTAAAATAGCCTTTAACATTCTCCTGCTATTAGTACAATTGAACCAAATAAGTGGTAAATGTGGAATTAATATGGTTTAGTCCTTTTTAGCACATATGTGAAGGACTAAAGACTAAATCATTTTAGTCCATATTTTAGTCCTAGTGTTTGGCAAAAAAAAAGACTAAATGAGACTAAAAACTAGAGACTAATCTTTAGTCCCTCTAACCAAACACCTCCTAAGTTGAACCAGCTAATAAACTAATTATTAACAGTGAGTTAGATAACAATTAGCTGTTTATCTAATTTTAGCAGTAATTATCAGCTATAGATGTTCAAAATATGGCCATATATATATATATATATATATATATATATATATATATATATATATATATATATATATATATATATATATATATATATATATATATATATATATATATATATATATATATATATGTTTCTTCACTAAAGGTGTGATTTTAACGAGGCAAAATTTGTTGGTTCTTTCGTGGCAAAGAAACTATACGACATATATTATTTGGTTGCCAGGTTTCTATACTAATTTGGGGAACAATTCAAGGTCCATTTGGTTTTATTTGATATTAATTTGGTGGTTTAGCTACCACAAAGTTCCTAGTGCCCTCCTCGCTTACATCAATGTCAGTTAGACACTCTTCTCCTGTTCATGACACTCCAGCAACTTGAGTTAAACTTCAACTAACAAGTTCGAATGTAGGTCGCCAGCCAAAAAAACAAACAGACGAACTCAAACGAATTCACAAGTTACAATAAACAACGACCAATAAAACAAAGGCCTAACCCCCTGAACCCCAGCAAAGTGCAGATAATATAAAAGGTCCGCTGCACCTGCACCGAAGTCCATAGTACACCTGGGAAGAAGTAAAAGAAAGAGAAATATTGGTGGTGTAGGCTACAACGCTTCTCACGGTAAAGGGTGCCCATGACCCGAGTCTCCTTCCTCCATGTATGGTTCAACAGTGCCTCCGGGAGGGAGGAGCAACCCAATCTTGCTCATTGCTCAAAGATGCGCGACAATGCAAACACAACATGCTGAACCCTAAAGTGTTGGGTAGATTGGTCTACTTGTCGGCGTATCGCCGCTTGTGTCTCTTCTGGCCATGGTTACCGTTACCATTACCGCCACGAGGCCTTCTGTTCTTTTTGGTGCTACATAAAAAGCACCGGAGACATTTTCAGTTACTCAAGGTTATTATGATTGGAACCAACATTCCACATTCGGATTATGAGAAACTAACCAGAAGGTCTCTACTACAAGCCTGTATATGACGAAGACAGGCAGAGCTAGCAAGGCAGAAGCCTGCACATAAAGAAATATGTTTGTTAGATGACCGCTACTAAAAGTTGTGGTCCACTGCCGAATTAGTGTGGGGTGCTTACCAGGAACCAAACTAACTCCTTCGTTGCAAATGACTTGGGTACCCCATGCTGATGGAGGTAGTCCATGATGGTCGCCTGAGCCTACAAGGGAGAAGAACATGTTGGAATCTTGTCACATCAGTTTTTTTAAAAACAAATGATAAATATCACATGGACACGGTAGAACTAACTAAACATACATAACAACCAGCTAAAAGTATATCAAAACAAAAGTTAGATTCATTAGCTTAATGAAGCAGCTAAAAATAGAAGAGACCATACTATCAATAGAAGGGTTATCATTTCTAGACCCTTTGGTAAGCCATTATGCAGAAACATTTATACTGCTCCCACACTATCAATAGAAGGGTTATCATTTCTAGACCCTTTGGTAAGCCATTATGCAGAAACATTTATACTGCTCCCTTCAGGAAAAAAAAGGCAAAAACAATGGCATTTTGCATGGCAACCATAAGCAGCTTGGCATGCTACATCTAGAGGGTAAGTGGTAAGACTTGGGAGCAGATATGCACACGTCACACGAGTTGGATACCAGATCGAAGTGTGGCTTTAGGCTACAGCTACTACCTACAGCCCATGGCACAATAGGACGTATTGGCATGCAACAGGGACTGGAGTGGAATTAGTAAGAACCACAAACCTGTCGATGGTATGTGGTTGCAGACCCAAGAAATGACCCATACGCATGAACTGCTCTCTTAGTGTATGGCTTCAGAGTAGTTCTAACTTTCTCAACATGTGGCTTAGTGATCTCAGCAATTTGATCAATGTAAGGCTTAGAAAACTTCTTGGCTTCCTGGATCAACATAATCAAATAAATGAATATCAGCAACTGCATATGGATTGCTATAATCAACACATTGCAGCCCTCCAAGTAGTGAATGAAGTTGTATATATTTTTGGAACAGAAAATGCAGCAATTACCTGGTAGTAGGGATGAGCAAACTCTTTAACTTTGACAACGTGAGGTGTCACAGCATCCCTTGATGACTCATAAAACTCCACTGATCTTGTCGATACCTTCTGTACATAAGGTTCTGCATTTTTCTTGAGGACAACCAATTTCTCCTTAACAGGAATCCATTTCTTCAATCATAGAAAGTACTACTGTCAGCCCAAGATAAAACAAAAGAAATTAAAGTACATGAACAGACAGGCATTACCATCTTAGCAGTCTCAATATGTGGTTCAGCCCATTTCTTTGCATGTGCTGATTTTTCTGATGCCTGAAATATTAGATGGTAATATTTATTTGTAGGATGCATTTTTGAAATTGGAAATTAAAGCAAGTAGTATGAAGAGGCACAGGCACCTTATGCAAAACATTCTGCACAGCAGGTTTTCCATGATAATTCCAGTGACCTGAGACAACCTCCTACAAATGATGATGAATATAACGATGAGAGAGCATGAGCATGGAAATTTCTGCGGTAAATATTTGTGGTCAGTGATGGGAAAGCATGAGAATGGAAATTGAAGCGATAAATATTTGTGGTTCCGCTCTTACCATGTAACGAGCATAGTGTGTCGCTAACCAAGGTGGTAACCATGCTCCATGAACCTG
This sequence comes from Zea mays, assembly GCF_902167145.1. Classification (NCBI taxonomy): domain Eukaryota; kingdom Viridiplantae; phylum Streptophyta; class Magnoliopsida; order Poales; family Poaceae; genus Zea; species Zea mays. Next base: position 44,020,265 of record NC_050099.1, on the reverse strand, counting down.
CGAAAGGAAATGAGAATGAATCATAAATATGATGTAGATGGGAACAAGCAAGGAAAGACATCATCAAATACAAGCATTTGCTGTTCAATGCAGTAGAACTACAATATGTATACTGCGCTTATTGAAGTGACAAGCAAAATAGTGCACCTTGAAGGTATGTAGCTATTGTGGAAAAATATTTATTGAAACTTCGCTAAAACTGGTGGCAGAAAATGGAAACACCCAACTGAAGGAAATCAATGCCTTAACAGATTACTGCAAAAAACTTTTAGGAACCACAGGAATTTATGTGGATTAAACGTATTTATTCTTACACTAGTTTTTGATTTTTTAAACAGTGATAATAAAGAGTATAAAAGATGGAATAGATCAGTAGTAGTGCAGGATTTTCAACATGCTTTGTCTAGTAAAATGATTTTGTGGAACATAAACAGACATGTTTGCACTCTGAAGTCTGTCTGAACACCATCCATACCCGAGAGTATAGAAGAAGCATGCATTGCAATGAAATTAGTAAATTTTATCTTATTATTATAGAATCACTATTATGCTCAATTGATGTTATTAAATTGCAGAAATTTATAAATCTTCATTAAGTACAACTAAAGATAACTCCCGATAAAAAAAACAACTAATGGTAGTGACAGGATATATCCTTACCTCAGTCAGCTGTTTTGATTTAGCAGTTGCTTCTAACTGCAACCTCATCAATTCCTCCTACAATGCGAAAGAACAAATATGTAATAGTATATATACCACACAACAACCAGGACACAAGTGCATTAATAGTAAAACAAACTTATTGCAAACCTCAGCGACTTTAAGAGCACGTTCTGTCTTCTTGATTTTGCGTTTTTGCTCATCACTTTCCTTTTGCATCTAGCAACGACAAAATACAAGTATAGTGTAATCCAACATCTAAAATGTCCATTTGGTTGGATGGTTCTTCACCAAATGCCTTCAATAGAATTTAAAATTCCAATGGACTTTAGACTCTAGTACAGATATCTAGTTTGATCTGCTAGTGTCATAAGAATTTGTTGCAGGCTTGTATATAGCCAACTAGAAAGGGAAAAGCAGATGGCATATACACTTACAGTAGCACACGAAACTAAGAAGTTGACCACTGATTTTTTTCTTTAAAAAAGTCACTCAATATTCCATAGACAAGGAAGGTTTATGCGCTTACTGTATTAAGCTTTTCATTCAACTTTTCCACCTTGTTCTCTGCATCGTTGGCCCTAGATTCTAGTGCTGCTTTCTGACTACTTTGTGCTTGAATATCCTTTTTGAGCTTGTCAATCTAGAACAGGAAAAAAATAAAGAGAAATCATAAACACATTGCTAGCACGTTCCAAATGTTCATGAACTCTTATAGCCTATACCTGCTTCTCAAGTTCAACAGCCTTGGCATTGGCCTTGTTAGCCTGCTCCTCGGCAGCTAGAGATCCTTTTGCCTGTACTTAGATAAGCTCATAAGCATAAGTGCAAAGTTATTTGTAAGAATGTGCAAACTTCAAAACTAACTGTGGTGTTTTACCTGGAGAGAAGCAATCTCGCCCTGCATAGAGGTAATAGCCTTTGACTTCTCCGCAATGGCTTTCTCTAGGTTCACGATGACATCGTCCTTATTCTTCAGTTCGAGAGATCGCACTGCTATGTCTGACTCTGTAGCAAGAAAACAAACACAATAATGGTTCCCGTGGCCCGTGGGATATCAAAATTAGAATGAATCTGGTAGGCTAATAAAGAATCACAAAGTGGCGAAGTAAAGGAAATTGCTTTGCTTATGACAGGATCACAGGAATGATATCACGATGACAAGATACTACTATTTCCATGCCGTGGCATAGTTTGAGTTTACATTCTTCAATAGTACAGGCATCTTCAGAGAATTTACTGTTTTACTGCAATTAATATTGCTAGACTTCCCCAGCTACTCGATTCTAGTACACATCAATGAAGCAGGACCCCAAGCATTATGGCAGTGGATCAGCATCCATGGCAAAGGCACAACAGCTGCAATTACACACTGGCCCACCGCCCACTGACGTAATTGTAACAGTAGAGGTATATGTGAACTTTTGTAGCTTTTGTGTTAACGGCAATCAGAAACAAAGCTACTATGTAAACAGAAGAGGAAGCTTTGGGGGGGGGGGGGGGGGGGGGGTTGGCCCTAAAATAAGCAGTTGCCTCAAAAAGATAGAATTATCCAATTTTATACCAAAAAGGGAGAATTATGCAACCCACGGTCGATATCAGCACGAGAGAATCGAATACAATCTCGCAGCACCCCGCCAGCTACACGATCAATCGAGCACTGTCGCGCGCGCACCATCCAGACGACTAGAAGCAGGCAGAAGCTAAAACCCCAACAAGACAGATCCAGGTAGCTCACCAACCACCGCGAAACCGCGCCTCGCCGCAACGAATCGGGCCCTAAACCCCGGAGAGCTCACCGGACCGGCGTCAATCCAGTGAAACGGCACAAATTAACCTAGCTGCGCGGCATGAACTCGACGATTCCACCACCAACCCGTCCCAGGCCAAAACATCCAGACAGTAAAATCAAGCGCGCCACGTGGATTCAAACCTTGGGCACTGACCTAAGGCGGAGATCTTCGCCCGGAGCTGCTCCAGCTCGGCCCTGAGCGCCGCGGCCTCCGCAGCCTCCTCCACCCTGAGCGCCGCCGCGGCCTCCACCGCGCCGGCCACCGAGTCCGCCGCCACTACGGGCTCCTCGGCGGTCGCGCCGGCGACGGCGATCAGCAGCGCCAGAAGGAGCGCCAGGGGCCTCGAGATCCCCATCCCCGCGAGCCCCTCGCCAGCCACCAGCTCTTCTCTCCTCGTCGTCGGCGAGGCTAATCCAATCCTTGGTTCCAACGACGCGCACGTGGGGGTCAGGGGGACTCGCGAACTCGTGCGTGCTCGCGCTCGTGTGCCTGCCCGCCCGGTATCGTTTAGGAGACTCGCGTTCGCCGTGCAGATCATTTTGGTGACGCCGCGCGGGGGCGAGCGGGCAGGGGCACGTGACATGGTACGTGGCGCCGTGGCGGGGAGAGGGCCCACGTGGCGGATAGCTATTGGGTCCCGAGACGTGGGACACGTATGATCCTGGAGTCACGGCGCAGTGGGACCAGGGACGCCGCGCAGGTGTCAGGTGGCGTGACGGTATCGGCCGCGAGGCTCCGCTCGTGGTTTCCAACCAGCGAGCGTTGCCTTTTTGGTTGGTTTGCTCGGAGATGAGAAATTTAGTTGGACTTTTGCCATTGAAAAGATTGGGCTTTGCAAAATTGTCATCAAGTCTATATTTTATAAACTTAGATAGATCCACAAGTCAGAGACTTAGTGACAACTGACAATTATTAGCAAGGAGACAATCTTTGATGGGTGTTTGGGAGGGCTATTTCTCAAGAGCTTCGTGAGACAAATATTTTATGGCTTATCTAGAAAAATAGTTTATCTTATACTCTCTTCATATTAAAATAGTAGTCGTTTTAACTCTATAGTTTTATGTTCATATTCATATGAATGATTATAAACCTATATATAGAACACCTATATTAATTATTGTATGAATCTAGAAAAAATGTAAAACGGATTTTAATTTGGGACGCAGTGATTATATGTTTTGGGGACTTTTTTAAGGAGTTAAAGTATCTCCAAGTGTAAGTCTCATATTTGGGCTCTATAATTTAATTTAGTTACCCATTTAATTTTTTAAGGTCCAAACTAAAAGCCAGTTTCCAATCAATGAGCTTTAAACATCCACATCCTGTAGTTTGCAAGCACCTCAGGTTTTGGGTACTTTGATGCCAGCCTTCGACTGTCATTGCTCCTCCCACGTTCGGTCTTTTTTCGCGTCGTCAATCACTTTTGCTACACCTTCGCACGTCTTCGCTCTTCACATACTCGCCTTTTTCTTTTCCGCGGGTAAGTCCACCTCTATTATCTTGTTCGGGTTGATCCAATGGAGCGCGACTGGTAGGGAGGCTCCGATCCATAGAACATTTATGGGAGCATCAAGGTAATGGAGCGTGACTGACAGTAATTTAAACAGATTACTGTTTTTGAGTTATATTTTGTTTCAGTCAGCTTTTTGTTCCCTAAATAATCTGTGATGATGTAATGATCTTTTCCAAATACATCGTGACATATGAACAATACTAACCAGCCAGTAATGTTTCACAGAGACTGTTGCTTAATTCAACCAAAGTTACTTGCCCACATGATAAATCTGGATATTGTCAGGTAGCCGCTAGAAAACAAAAAAGGGAGGTGATATTTAGTTTCAACCGTGTGCATATGGAGGGTCAATAAACTTCCACGACGTTAAGCAAATCAGGAGGAGGGGAGCAGGGAGATAGACCAGGTGAGGCGGGCGGATGGATAGGGGCGACATACTTCCATGGCGGCGGTCGCTAAGATGGGAATGGGGGTAGGCACAAGATGAAAACGATGTGGTTGGATGGCAAAGGATCGGGAGTGCGGTTGGGTGGCGGTGACTTGGGACAGATAGTGGCGGAGACCGAAGAAGACGAAGGCTGAAATGTCCGTGGAGGTTGGGATGACCGCAAACAATATAGGGTTGTCATCTTTGAGTCCCAAATATACTACCTTTCAAGTTGGGCCTTAAACCATTTGGAGTAATATCAATAAAATGAGACTTCTGTTTGAGTTGACTTTTCTTGTTTGGGTTCTATATGTTAACTAGGTGAGTGCCCGTGCGTTGCAACGGGGACATATAATATCACGGTAACTTATATACAAAATGTGTGTTATACTGTTATGAGAAAATGTTTCATAATTCATTTGTGATCTTGGTCATACATAAATTTTGTTATTTTAATCTAGTTATTTCACCACTATATTACAACCATCAGTATCATGCCGACTTCGATATATGTCACGATTTCCATGGTCTCATCATTGGAGAGCACGCCCCACGTCTGCCGGAAAAAGTTACCTCGTACATCATCAGTCATCAGGCACGCACCACCATACACGCTTGCTCAAACAAAAAAGCAATTGTGTGTGTTTGTGAAGAGAATTAAAGGCAGACCGGCATAAAAAAGCTACCCGGCGGTGGGGAGGATGATGAACTGATCATTGCTGTCGGTCCTTGAAAGGAAAATAGGGCTAACCTTTTCCCACAACTAACTTTGGTGGTTAAATGACCAACGCAAACACATGGACTAACTAGTTTGTCAAGTATTCATGTATTACAAGTGCATAAAGGTTCAACACAAACCAATAAATATTCAAGTTAGGTATCCAATTCAAAGGAGCAAAAGGAACCAAGTGTGTTGTGGTCTGGTGCACCGGACTGTCCGGTGTGCCACCGGACAGTGTCCGATGCACCAGGACTGTACAGGGTCCAAGCAGCCACTCTCAGGTTTTCGCAGGCGCGCTCCGCTATAATTCACCGGACTGTCCAGTGAGCCAACGGACAACGGCTATCTGCACGCAACGGTCGACTGCAAAAGTACTGGCGACGTGAACAGTGCAGCGACAGAAGTCAGAACCGCCAAGTCAGAGGGCACTGGACTGTCCGGTGCCGCAAGGAGACAAAGCTCCAACGGTCGACTTCGCTCCGAACCCTAATGGTTGGGTGACGTGGCGGCGCACCAGCCAGTGAACAGGACATGTCCAGTGGCGCACTGGACTGTCCGGTGCGCCCATCGCCAGCAGCCTCCCCAACGGCTACTTTGGTGTTTGAGGGCTATAAATACCCCAACCACCATAACTCCAAGCATCCAAGATTTCTGAGTATCACATTCATTACAAGAGTTCTAGCATTCACTCCTAGACACAATTCAAAATATCAAAGCCTCTCCAAGTCCCAAATTTATCTCAAATACTTAGTGACTTGTGAGAGAGTGATTTCGTGTTCTTTTGAGCTCTTGCCTCTTGGATTGCCTTTCTTCTTTCTCATTCTTGTTCTCAAGTGACTTGTAATCAAAGCAAGAGACACCTAAGAGTGTGGTGGTCCTTGCGGGGTCTTAGTGACCCGATTGATTAAGGGAAAGGCTCACTCGGTCGAAGTGACCGTTTGAGAGAGGGAAAGAGTTGGAATAGACCCGGTCTTTGTGACCTCCTCAATGGGGACTAGGTTCTTTGGAACCGAACCTCTATAAAACAAATCACCGTGTTCATTCGCTTGATTTCCATTTGATTTGTTTTCCCGAACTTGAATTTAATTCTAACGCTAACCCCGACTTGTAGTGTGTGTTTAAAGTTGTAAATTTTTGATTACGCCTATTCACCCCCTCTAGGCGACTTTCAAATTGGTATCAGAGCCTGGTGCTTCATTAGAGTCTAACAACTCGAAGTGATGTCGGGAGAACACGCCAAGAGGGAGACCGTGACCAGCGACAAGCCCGCAAGCTCGGGGAGAACCCTCTCAAGGGAGTCCGGCCACCTACATAAGGAGGAATCCTCTTCCTCCACCAAGACGCATCGGAAGGGTGACAAGAAGAAAAAGATGAAGAAGGTGGTCTACTACGAGATCGACTCTTCGTCACCCTCCACATCATCAAGCTCTGACTCGTCCATCGCTTCTAAGCACCATGAGCGTAAGAAGTATAGTAAGATGCCCCTACGCTATCCTCGTATTTCAAAACGTGCTCCATTACTTTCCGTTCCCTTAGGCAAACCACCATATTTTGATGGTGAAGATTATTGTATGTGGAGTGATAAAATGAGGCATCATCTAACCTCACTCCAGGAAAGCATATGGGACATAGTTGAATTTGGAGCGCAGGTACCACAAGTGGGGGACAAGGACTATGACTCGGACGAGGCCGCCCAAATTAGGCACTTGAACTCCCAAGCCATGTCTATACTCCTCGCCTCCTTGTGTCGAGAGGAGTATAACAAGGTACAAGGGTTACAGAGCGCCAAAGAAATTTGGGACGTCCTCAAGACCGCGCACGAAGGGGACGAGGTGACCAAGATCACCAAGCGTGAGACGATCAAGGGGGAGCTTGGTTGTTTCGTCCTCAACAAAGGAGAAGAGCCGCAAGCAATATACAACCGGCTAAAAACAATGGTGAACCAAGTGTGCAACCTCGGGAGCACCAAGTGGGATGACCATGAAATGGTCAAGGTTATTCTTAGATCACTTGTTTTTCGTAATCCCACTCAAGTGCAACTAATCCATGGAGACCCTAGATATAAACAGATGTCTCCTGAGGAAGTAATTGGCAAGTTTATGAGCTTTGAACTAATGATCAAAGACTACAAACATATTGTCAACTTGGAGCAAGGTGCCATCTCCACACCCGAGGTGCAACCAGTCACATTCAAAGCAATGGAAGAGAAGAAGGAGGAGTCTACACCAAGTAGGCTTCTAATCGACGCCTCCAAGCTCGACAACGAGGAGATGTCGCTCATCATCAAGAGCTTCCGCCAAATCCTCAAGCAAAGGAGGGGGAAGAACTATAAACCCCTCTCCAAAAGGGTGTGCTACAAATGTGGTAAGCCCGGTCATTTCATTGCTAAATGTCCAATGTCTAGTGAAAGTGATAGGGACGACGACAAGAAAGGGAAAAAGAAAGAAAAGAAGAGGTACTACAAGAATAAGGGCGGGGATGCCCACGTGTGTCGGGAATGGGACTTCGACGAGAGCTCCACCGACTCCTCCTCCGACGAGGACGCCGCTAACATCGCCGTCAACAAGGGTCTCCTCTTCCCCAACGTCGACCACAAATGTTTCATGGCTAAGGACGGCAAGAAAAAGAAGGTGCACTCTAGAGCCACACCCAAATATACAACATCTAGTGATGAGGGTAGCTCTAGTGAAAATGAATATGATTTACTAACTCTCTTTGCCAACCTCAGCATGGAACAAAAGGAAAATTTAATGAATTGATAGAAGTTATTCATGAGAAGGATGAACTCTTGGATAGCCAAGAGGACTTCCTTATTAAGGAAAACAAAAAACATGTTAAATTAAAAATGCTTATGCTCAAGAAGTAGAAAAATGTGAAAATTTATCTAAAGAGCTTAGCATTTGCCATGATTCAATCTCTAGCCTTAGAAATGAAAATGCTAGCTTAATCTCTAAGGTTAAAGATTTAAATGTTTGCAATGATTCTATTTCTTGTCTAAGAGATGAAAATGCTATTTTAAAAGCTAATATAGAAGAATTAAATACTTGCAAACCCTCTACATCTACTGTCGAGCATGTTTTCATTTGCACTAGATGTAGAGATATTAATGTTGAAGCTATTGATGATCACATTGCTATGTGTTGGGGTGAAGGTGAACACGCTACCCTTAGTTGATGCCTTCGTCGTCCCGCCACACTGACGAAGACCACATCCACAGAACGCGCCCGAGCAAGCCGGAGGCGTCGATCGGATGAAGACCGGCGCGGTCCCCCTTCGTCCTCTCCATGGCAAGACGAAGGATCTATCGAAGTCTACTAGTCCCACGTCCTCACCGCGCTAGGAGGCCTAGGTGGGATTCGGCTCACTGTAATGGGCCCCGCGCGGATAAGTGTATTACAGGGCGCGTCTGTAATAGCGTTTTCCGTAATGACAGTCTGTAACCTCCTCTTGTGGGAATATTCTGGGGATAGACCGGGTACTCGAGGGCATAAACGTCTTTGACATGGGACGGGTGGCCGCTCGAGTACCTATAAATACCCTCGTACAGTGCCCTTGAGAGGCCAGATTAACAGAGCTTTTGTCATCCCGCGTTAAACTTTGCTTGCACTCTTTCCACTCCCCCGTTGGATCTACTTGCCCAGGAGAGCAAGTACCAACATTTGGCGCCCACCGTTCGTGCTACGAAAAATAACCTGCGATGGCCCCCAAGCGAGCTAGTTCGAAGGCAGCCCCATCCATTGACGAAGCAGCGAAGGCAGTGCTACTGGCTGAGAAAAAAGGCAAGGCCCTCGCGGACAACACCCCCAAGAGGACTTTGAAGATAAAGCTATCAACAAAAGACAGTGCCAAGACCACCCCACCCCCGAAGGCACCCTGCGCACCTGCAGCTCTAGAGGCGTACCACAAGCACCACCCCCAGGCTTCGCTCCAACAGAGGGCGAAGACGCAATAGAGGACGATGAGGTCATCGGCGTCTCAGCCGAATACCAGCTACAGCTGCGGGCCCTGCGCATCAGGAACCACAACCTACAAAAGCAGAAAGACATCCTCGAGGCCAAGCGCCAACGTGTCACCGCCCAAGCCAAGGTGCGCTAGATGATACGGGACAAGGAGCAAAGAGCTCGGGAGTTCGAGCAAGAAATCGCGCTCATGCAGAACGAAGGCCAGCACAGCCTGCAGCACGGACCGCCCCTGCAGCAGCGCATCCCAGCCGGAGATCTATTCATGCCACAACACGGGCCCTTCATACCTCATGTCACAGCTTTCCAAGGGATCAACTACCTCGATGAGCGAAGCCCCCTGGCTCCGCAGCTCCAAGCATCACCTTGGCTCGCCAACTTCAGGGCAGGCACCTACCCCAAGTACAACGGCAGCACTGACCCAGCATAATACATCATGAGCTACCAAGTCGTCGTCGCATCGTCCGGAGGGGACGACGCCACGATGGCCAAGTCTTTCATCATCGCGCTTGAAGGCCCGGCCCTGACCTGGTACACCAGATTACTGCCACTGTCCATCGACTCCTGGAAAGGACTCCGGGACAAGTTCCTGCTCAACTTTCAAGGGTACCGACCCGATACTGACGCCCTGGCCGAGCTATCACTCTGCAAGCAGCAAGAGAAGGAAACCCTTCAGGAGTATTACAGAAAGTTCCTGACCCTCAAGTCGCAACTGCCATCGGTCGACGACCACATCGCGATCCATTACGCCATCAGTGGCCTTCGGGCTGGCGTCCTGTACAGCCACTGCATCAGGGACCCACCCAAAACTCTCTAAGAGCTATACCAACTATTCGAGAAGTACGCTAGGTCCGAAGAGCTACATCAACGAAAGGTGAATCTCAGAGGAAGCCAAAGGACCCTCCGCAGTCCAGCAGAACCTGGACCAGACCTTCGCAGCTAGACTCTGGTCGGGACAGCCGAAGCCAACAATAGGTGCACAACATAGCCAATCAGCACCCAGCCGGAGAAACCGTCCACCGTCTAGAATACCCCCCAAGGCCGCGGCAATGGCACCAGAGGGAGAGGCCGGGGACGGACGCAGCAGCCACGCAGATTCTACTGCATGTTCTATGGCGAGGACTGCGCGCACCCAACAAGAGATTGTCCAGAAACGAAGGCCACCAGGGACAGGATGTTCAGGGCATAGCTAGCCGACAACCAGAGAGTCGTCGTGCACACATACCACCACCACCAACAACAACCTTACAACAACGACCACGTCCAACACCCACCCAACCACGCGCACCAACACCGCCAGGAAGTGCAAGTCCTGCCACCCCCGCCTCCACCTCCGCATCACCCAAATCCACACCACCATAATCACCCCCAAGCACCAAAGCAAGAAGACTTCGTTGAACAACCATATCGCGGAGTCATCCATATGATCGTCGGAGGGTCTAGCGTGGACTTCAAAATGAAGCGGTAGAAGAGGGACCACTACCGAAGTGTTAACCACGTCGACCTCACCGGCCCAGTCATACAAACAAGGTGGTCTCATGTGCCACTAAACTTCGACGCCAGGGACGTTGATCTGCGCAGTGCTGAAAGGGTTGGTGATTAAGTGTCCAACACATAGTGAGTGAGATATTATGTGCCAAACAAGCAAAAGGTGCAAATCATGTAACAAGGTACGTTTCTAGACTTAGTACATTGTTTTGAGTACTAACATATTTTGTCTAAGTGCTAGAAACAGAGAAAAGAAAAGAAGAAAAGAATTGCAAGTGACTTGGTTGTATACAGCCGAAGTCCAACTCAGTCTGGCACACCGGACTGTCCGGTGCACCAGGCTGAACTCCGGTGAACAGGCCGCTCTCGGGAGAATTTGGCGGCGTACGACTATAATTCACCGGACTGTCCGGTGGTGCACCGGACTGTTCGGTGAGCCAACGGTCGCCAGCGCAACGGTCGGCCGCGCAATCCGCGGTCGACGCGTGGCCCGCGCCAACGATCGGCAGGGGGCACCGGACAGTGTCCGGTGCGCCAACCGCCACGAATCTGCAACAGCCGTCTGCGCTAGAATAGGAAGGAGATCGCGCACCGGACATGAACATTGGTTGTCCGGTGGTGCACCGGACTGTCCGGTGCGCCACCCGACAGAAGGCAAGGATAGCCTTCCTTGTTGGCCTCCAACGGCTCCTAGATGCCTTGGGGCTATAAAAGGGACCCCTAGGCCCATGGAGGAGGCATCCAAGCATTCAAGAAACATACTAAGTCGTTAAGACTCCAACTTCGCACATTTGATTCTTTGAGATAGTGACTTGAGCTCCATTTGAGTTGTGAACTCCGTGGGTTGTGTTTTGAGCTCAAGTTGTGACTTGTGTGCGTGATTGTGCTATGATTTGAGTCTTGTGTGTGTTGCTCTCCCCTCCCTTACTTCCATACATCTTTTGTGATCTTCATTGTAAGGGCGAGAGGCTCCAAGTTGTGGAGATTCCTCGCAAATGGGAGAAAGACAAAGAAAGGAAAAATCGTGGTATTCAAGTTGATAATCGGATCACTTGAAAGGGGTTGAGTGCAACCCTCGTCCATTGGGACGCCACAATGTGGAAGTAGGCAAGTGTTACCTGGCCGAACCATAGGATAAAAATCGCGTGTCTCTTGTGTGCTTTACCTTTGCTTATCCGTGTTCACAAGAACTCGTTTCAAGCTACTTAACCATTCTAACTTACATAACAAAGTTTTATGGCTATTAGTGTTGAATTTCTACAGGATCACCTATTCACCCCCCCCCCCCCCTCTAGGTGCTCTCAATTGGTATCAGAGTCGTTCTCTTCACGTAAGGGACTAATCGCCCGAAGAGATGGATCCTAAGGGAAAGGGGATGGTGGTCAACAAGAAGGAAAAGTAGTCCTTCCACAACGAGCCTAGAGACGACAAGCCCATTGACTTTGGCTCAAGTCACAAGAAGAAGGACGGGAAGAAGAAGAGGCGCATCAAGAAGATCATCTACTACGACAGCGATGAATCTTCTTCTTCACCAAGAGACGACGATGATGACGATCCTTCTTCAAATAAAGACGGTTAATCAAAATTATTCATTTGATTATTCTCGTATTCCGTTCAATTCCAATGCTCATTTGCTTTCAATTCTACTTGGTAAACCTCCACACTTTGATGGAGAGGACTACCCTTTTTGGAGTCACAAAATGTGTAGTCACTTATTCTCTCTCCATCCTAGTATTTGGGAGATAGTTGAAAATGGAATGCATTTCGATAGTACGGATAACCCGGTGTTTATTAATGAGCAAATTCATAAAAATGCACAAGCTACCACTGTTTTGTTAGCATCTTTGTGCAGGGATGAATACAACAAGGTGAACGGCTTGGACAATGCCAAGCAAATTTGGGATACCCTCAAGATATCACATGAGAGAAACGACGCCACCATGATAACCAAAATGGAGTTGGTGGAAGGCGAGCTGGGAAGGTTCGCGATGATCAGGGGAGAGGAGCCAACACAAACATACAACAGGCTCAAGACCCTGGTCAACAAGATTAGGAGCTATGGAAGCACAAGATGGACGGACCACGACGTCGTCCGACTTATGCTAAGGTCATTCACAGTAATTGACCACCATCTTGTTAACCTTATTCGTGAGAATCCCAGGTATACCAAGATGGCGCCCGAGGAGATTTTTGGAAAGTTTGTGAGCGGGCGCATGATGGTGATGGAGGCCCGATATGTGGACGATGCTCTAAATGGTCCACTCCCCGTCCACGAGCCTCAAACTGTTGCTCTCAAGGCAACCAGCAGCAGGGAGACGCTACCAAGCAAGGTGGCACAAGTGGAGGCCGCTGGCCTCAACGAAGATGAGATGGCGCTTATCATCAAGCGTTTGAAGACCGCACTAAAAGGACGCACGGAGTACCCCAACAAGAATAAGATAAGGGGAAAGCGCTCCTGCTTCAAATGCGGTAAGACAGGTCATTTTATTGCTCAATGTCCCGATAATGAAAATGACCAGGGGGAAGAAAGACATGAGAAGAAGGAGAAAAAGAAAAGCTATAGGAAGGCAAAAGGCGAGGCTCATCTTGGCAAAGAATGGGACTCGGACTGCTCTTCATCCGACTCCGACGATGAAGGACTGGCAGCCTCAGCCTTCAACAAGTCTTTGCTCTTCCCCAACGAACGCCACACTTGCCTCATGGCCAAGGAGAAGAAGGTAAGTGTTCGTGATACCCCTAAATACACTACTTCTAGCGATGATGATTCTAGTGATGATGAAGTAGATTATTCTAGCTTATTCAAAAGTTTAGATAGAGCGAAGGTAGAAAAGATCAATGAATTGATTGATGCTCTAAATGCAAAGGATAGATTGTTAGAAAAACAAGAGGATATTTTATATGAGGAGCATGATAAATTTGTGAGTGTGCAAAAATCTCTAGCTTTAGAAATTAAGAGAAATGAAATGCTATCTTCTGAACTATCTGCTTGCCATGAAACTGTGTCTAGTTTAAAGAGTATTAATGATGATTTAAATGCTAAGCTAGAAGAAGCAAACAAATCTAGTTCATGTGTAGAGCATGTTAGTATTTGTAATAGATGTAAGGATTTTGATGTTAATGCCTGTGATGAACACCTTATGTCTATTACCAAATTAAATGATGAGGTGGCAAGTGTTAATGCTCAACTTAAGACTTGCAAAATTAATTTTGATCAATTAAAATTTGCTAGGGATGCCTACACCGTGGGTAGATACCCCTCTATTAAGGATGGACTTGGTTTTCAAAAGGAAACCAAGAACTTAACAAGCCAAAAGGCTCCCGGTCTCAACAAGGAGAAAGGGAAGGCTCCTATGGCTAGTAGTACTCGAAGGAATCATACTTTCATTTATAATGATAGAAGATATTCTAGGAATGCTCATAGGAGTTATGATCGTGATTCACATACTATGTTTGCCTCTAGCTCTACTTTTGTGCATGGTAGGCCTAGGAAAAGTAATGTTGTGCATCATGTGCCTAGGAGAGTATGTAATGAACCTTGTACCATTTACCATGCTTGCAATACTTCATTTGCGCTTTTGTGTAAGAATGCAAAAGTAGTGGCTAGGAAATTAGGATCCAAATGCAAGGGAGACAAGACGTGCATTTGGGTTCCAAAGGCCATTGTGACTAACCTTGTAGGACCCAACAAGAGTTGGGTACCTAAAACCCAAGCGTAAATTGTCTTGCAGGTTTATGCATCCGGGGGCTCAAGCTGGATTATCGACAGCGGATGCATAAACCACATGACGGGGGAGAAGAAGATGTTCACCTCCATTTCCCAGGATACGATTATCTTTGGAGATGGGAACCAAGGCAAGGTCAAAGGCTTGGGCAAGATAGCCATCACCAATGAGCACTCCATTTCAAATGTATTTCTAGTAGAGTCGCTTGGCTACAACCTCTTGTTTATAAGTCAATTGTGCCACATGGGCTACAATTGTTTGTTTACAAATGTTGATGTTTCTGTCTTTAGAAGGAGTGATGGTTCATTAGCATTTAAGGGTGTATTAGACGACAAACTCTACTTAGTTGATTTTTCGAAAGAGGAGGCCGATCAAGATACATGCTTAATAGCTAATACTAGCATGGGCTGGTTGTGGCATCGCCGTCTAGCACATGTTGGGATGAAGAATCTTCATAAACTTTTAAAGGGAGAACATGTGTTAGGACTAACCAATGTCTGCTTCGAGAAAGACAGACCTTGTGCAACTTGTCAAGCAGGGAAACAAGTGGGAAGCACTCATCACAGCAAGAATGTGATGACAACATCAAGACCACTGGAGCTTCTTCACATGGACCTCTTCGGACCTGTCGCCTACCTTAGCATCGGGGGAAGTAAGTATGGTCTTGTAATTGTAGATGACTTTTCCCGCTTCACTTGGGTGTTCTTTTTGCAGGATAAATCAGAAACCCAAGGGACCCTAAAGCGAGGGCTCAAAAAAATTTGAGCTCAAGGTGAAAAAGATAAGGAGCGACAACGGGTCTGAGTTCAAGAACTTACAAGTTGAGGAGTATCTTGAAGATGAAGGCGTCAAGCATGAGTTCTCCGCTCCCTACACACCACAGCAAAATGGTGTGGTAGAGAGGAAGAACAGGACGCTTATCGACATGGCGAGGATGATGCTTGGAGAGTTCAAGACGCCCGAGCGGTTTTGGTCGGAAGCTGTGAACACAGCTTGCCATGCCATAAACCGGCTCTATCTACATCATCTCCTCAAGAAGACCTCCTACGAACTCCTTACCGGTAACAAACACAATGTATCTTACTTTCGTATATTTGGGAGCAAATGCTACATTCTGGTGAAGAAAGGTAGACATTCCAAATTTGCTCCCAAAGCTGTAGAAGGGTTTTTACTAGGGTATGACTCAAATACAAAGGCGTATAGAGTCTTCAACAAATCATCGGGTTTGGTTGAAGTCTCTAGCGACGTTGTATTTGATGAAACTAATGGCTCTCCAAGAGAGCAAGTTGATTTTGATGATATAGATGAAGATGATGTTTCGACGGCCGCAATACGCACCATTGCAATTGGAGATGTGCGACCACAGGAACAAGAGCAAGATCAACCTTCTTCCTCAACGATGGTGCATCCCCCAACTCAAAATGATGAACAGGTTCATCAAGAAGAGGCGTGTGATCAAGGGGGAGCACAAGAAGAACAAGTTATGGAGGAAGAAGCACCACTGGCCCCTCCAACTCAAGTCCGAGCAACAATTCAAAGGAATCACCCCGTCGATCAGATTCTGGGTGACATAAGCAAGGGAGTAACTACTCGCTCTAGATTAGCTAATTTTTGTGAGGATTACTTGTTTGTCTCTTCTATTGAGCCTTTCAGGGTAGAAGAGGCCTTGCAAGATTTGGACTGGGTGTTGGCCATGCAGGAAGAGCTCAACAACTTCAAGAGGAATGAAGTTTGGAGCCTGGTGCCACGTCCAAAGCAAAACGTTGTGGGAACCAAGTGGGTGTTTCGCAACAAGCAAGACGAGCACGGGGTGGTGACAAGAAACAAGGCTCGACTTGTGGCAAAAGGTTATGCCCAAGTTGCATGTTTGGATTTCGAGGAGACTTTTGCTCCTGTGGCTAGGCTAGAGTCTATTAGAATATTATTAGCCTATGCCGCTCACCACTCTTTCAGGTTGTTTCAAATGGATGTGAAGAGCACTTTTCTTAACGGGCCAATAAAGGAGGAGGTGTACGTGGAACAACCCCCTGGCTTTGAGGATGACAGGTACCCCGACTATGTGTGTAAGCTCTCTAAGGCGCTCTATGGACTTAAGCAAGCCCCAAGAGCATGGTATGAATGCCTTAGAGATTTCTTAATTGCTAATTCTTTCAAGGTTGGGAAAGCCGATCCCACTCTTTTCACTAAGACTTGTGACAGTGATCTTTTTGTGTGCCAATTTATGTCGATGACATAATATTTGGTTCTACTAATCAAAAGTCTTGTGAGGAGTTTAGCAGGGTGATGACTCAGAAATTTGAGATGTCAATGATGGGCGAGTTGAACTATTTCCTTGGGTTCCAAGTGAAACAACTCAAGGACGGCACCTTCATCTCCCAAATGAAGTACACTCAAGATCTTCTCAAGCGGTTTGGGATGAAGGACGCCAAGCCCGCGAAGACACCGATGGGAACCGACGGACATGTCAACCTCAACAAAGAAGGTAAGTCCGTTGATCAAAAGACATACCGGTCTATGATAGGGTCATTACTTTATTTATGTGCTAGTAGACCGGATATTATGCTTAGCGTATGCATGTGTGCTAGATATCAATCCGACCCAAGGGAATGTCACCTTGTGGCCGTTAAGCGGATTCTTAGATATTTAGTTTCTACGCCTTGCTTCGGGATCTGGTATCCAAAGGGGTCAACCTTTGACTTAATTGGATATTCAGACTCCGATTATGCTAGATGCAAGGTTGATAGGAAGAGTACATCAGGGACGTGCCAATTCCTAGGAAGGTTCCTGGTGTCTTGGAGTTCAAAGAAACAAACCTTTGTTGCCCTATCCACCGCTGAGGCTGAGTATGTTGCCGCAGGACAGTGTTGCGCACAACTACTTTGGATGAGGCAAACCCTCCGGGACTTTGGCTACAATCTGAGCAAAGTCCCACTCCTATGTGACAATGAGAGTGCAATCCGCATGGCGGATAATCCTGTTGAACACAGCCGCACTAAGCTCATAGACATCCGGCATCACTTTCTGAGAGACCACCAGCAAAAGGGAGATATCGAGGTTTTCCATATTAGCATCGAGAACCAGCTAGCCGATATCTTTACCAAGCCATTAGATGAGAAAACCTTTTGTAGGCTGCGTAGTGAGCTAAATGTCTTAGATTCGTGTAACTTGGATTGATCTATAGCATACATGTGTTTTATGCCTTTGATCAAGTTACTTTATGCATTTATGAAATTTGTTGCTTATTTATGGTGCTCAAGTTGTGCAAGGGATCCCCGGACCTCACAAGTCCATGTGTGAATGATGCACATATTTAGGGGGATATGTGCTACAACTTGACCCTTTGAGACTAACCTTTGTGTGTAAGTGTACTTGATGCAGTCTCAAAAGTGCATTGAAAGGGAAAAGGTGAACTTGGATCATGCAAAGACTTCCACTGCACTCCGGTATTAGTGTACTCACCTCCAAGTTCATTCTTATGCTCTTATTGCCTTTGTGCTCTTATTTGACATTTTTGGTGAGGCAATGGGGTTAAAGGGCCAAATATGATCCTGTTTTGGTGCTTGATGCCAAAGGGGGAGAAATTAAGGCCAAAGCAAATGGATCTGCTACCACTTGAGAATTTTTGAAAACAATAGAGTTAGAACTTTTGATTTGTCAAAATACTCCTATTGCAAAATTTGGTCTCTTGTGGGGAGATTTTATGATTATGGGAAAAAGGGGGAGTTTTTGGCACTTGACCAATTTTTCCATTAGAATATCTCTCCTTGTGCCTAAACAAGTGTGTTTGACTTAGAGATAGGAAAATGAGTTTGATTTGCAAAAACAAACCAAGTGGTGGCAAAGAATGATCCAAATATGCCAAATTAGAATAAAAAACAATATGGTCTTCAATTTGAATCGATGTTGCATGTTTTGCATTGCTTTTTTATGTGTTGGCATAAATCACCAAAAAGGGGGAGATTGAAAGGGAAATGTGCCCTTGGGCCATTTCTATAATATTTTGGTGATTAAGTGTCCAACACATAGTGAGTGAGATATTATGTGCCAAACAAGCAAAAGGTGCAAATCATGTAACAAGGTAAGTTTCTAGAGTTGGTACATTGTTTTGAGTACTAACAGATTTTGTCTAAGTGCTAGAAACATAGAAAAGAAAAGAATGAAAGAATTGCAAGTGACTTGGTTGTATACAGCCGAAGTCCAACTCAGTCTGGCACACCGGACTGTCCGGTGGTGCACCAGACAGTGTCCGGTGCACCAGGCTAAACTCCGGTGAACAGGCCGCTCTCGGGAGAATTTGGCGGCGTACGGCTATAATTCACCGGACTGTCCGGTGGTGCACCGGACTGTCTGGTGAGCCAACGGCCGCCAGCGCAACGGTCGGTCGCGCAATCCACGGGCGACGCGTGGCCCGCGCCAACGGTCGGCAGGGGCACCGGACTGTCTGGTGTGCACCGGACAGTGTCTAGTGCGCCAACCTCCACGAATCTACAATAGTCGTCTGTGCCAGAATAGGAAGGAGATCGTGCACCGAACATGAACAGTGGTTGTCCGGTGGTGCACCAGACTGTCCGGTGCGCCAACCGACAGAAGGCAAGGATAGCCTTCCTTGTTGGCCTCCAACAGCTCCTAGCTGCCTTGGGGCTATAAAAGGGACCCCTAGGCGCATGGAGGAGGCATCCAAGCATTCAAAAAACATTCTAAGCCTCCAAGACTCCAACTTCGTGCATTCGATTCTTTGAGATAGTGACTTGAGCTCCATTTGAGTTGTGAACTCCGTGGGTTGTGTTTTGAGCTCAAGTTGTGACTTGTGTGCGTGATTGTGCTGTGATTTGAGTCTTGTGTGTGTTGCTCTCCCCTCCCTTACTTCCGTACATATTTTGTGATCTTCATTGTAAGGGCGAGAGGCTCCAAGTTGTGGAGATTCCTCACAAACGGGAGAAAGACAAAGAAAGGAAAAACCATGGTATTCAAGTTGATCATCGGATCACTTGAAAGGGGTTGAGTGCAACCCTCGTCCATTGGGACGCCACAATGTGGAAGTAGGCAAGCGTTACCTAGCCGAACCACGGGATAAAAATCGCGTGTCTCTTGTGTGCTTTACCTTTGCTTATCCGTGTTCACAAGAACTCATTTCAAGCTACTTAGCCGTTCTAACTTACATAACAAAGTTTTGTGGCTACTAGTGTTGAATTTCTACAGGATCACCTATTCACCCCCCTCTAGGTGCTCTCAAGTGCCCCTCACGTCAATGCCATGGTGATCAAATGCAGTGTAGCAGGCTGGGACCTATACAAAGTCCTGGTCGACAACGGCAGCCAAGCTGACATTATCTTCCTACATGCCTTCGACCGCATGGGCATCAGCCACAGTTTGCTCAAGCCTTCAGACAACCCCCTTTATGGCTTCAGCGGGAAGGGCACTTTTCCCATCGGCAAGATTGAGCTACCCCTATCCTTCGGTGTAGCACCTAATGCACGAAGTGAGCAGGTCACCTTCGACATCATCGACATGGTATACCCGTACAACGCCATAATGGGTCGGGGCTCCGTCAACAAGTTTGAAGCGGCCATTCACGAACTTTACATATGCATGAAAATCCCGGGTCCGCAAGGTGTGATCACAGTCTATGGCAACCAGCAGACCGCGCGCAACATTGAAAGAGACTTCATCCCAAAGCAACAGAACATGCACTACCTCACAGCACAACGCGAAGGCTTTGAAGGGACCCGCCCAACCGCCGACGAAAAAGTAAAGGCGCAGTTGCAAAGCAACGACGGAACAAAGGCGGTACCCCTCGACCCGGCCACCCCTAAGCAAACGGTCATAATAAGCGAAGACCTGACCTCGCGAGACGAGGAAAAACTCATCTCCTGCCTCTCCCAAAACAAGGATGTCTTCGCTTGGTCCGCCCACGACCTGGTCGGAGTCAACCGCACCATCATAGAGCACGGCCTGGGCATCGACCCCTCGATGCGCCCAAGAAAGCAACGACTGCGCAAAATGTCCGAGGAGAAAACCAAAGCCGCCAAAGCCGAGGTGCACCGCCTATTGGAAGCCAACTTCATCGAGACAATTGCTTACCCTACATGGCTCACCAACGTGGTCATGGTGCAAAAGAAAAGCGGCAAGTGGCGCATGTGTATCGACTTCACCAGTCTCAATAAGGCCTGCCCCAAGGACAATTTCCCCTGCATGGATCGACAAAATAGTCGATAGTGCAGCAGGATGTGAAGTCATGTCCCTCCTCGATTGCTTCTCTGGTTACCACCAGATCTACATGAAAGAGGAAGACAAGGCCAGCACAAGCTTTATCACACCCTTCGGCACATACTGCTTCATCAGAATGCCGGAAGGACTCAAAAACGTCGGGTCAACCTTCTCCCGCCTCACAAAAAGGGTTCTCGAAAGTCAAGTAGGTCGCAACATTTTCACCTACGTGGATGACATTGTCGTCGCGAGCAAAAACAAAGAGGATCACCTAGCCGACCTCACTGAAACCTTCGCTAATATGCGGGATGCACGACTTTGGCTCAACCCTGAAAAGTGTGTCTTTGGAGTCCACCAGGGGAAGATACTCGGCTACCTGGTGTCGCACAGAGGGATCAAGGCCAACCCGACAAAAATCCAAGCAATCATCAACATGACACCTCCGCAGTCCGCCAGGGATGTCCAGCGACTCACAGGCAGATTGGCCGCCTTGAACAGGTTCATTTCAAAATCCGCAGAGCGCAGTCTACCTTTCCTCAAGACATTGTGTGGCACAAAAGACTTCGCTTGGGGACCAGAGCAGGCGGCAGCCTTCGAGTCGCTCAAGCAACACTTGTCCGATCTGGCAACCCTGGCTAGTCCCGACCCTTCGCTGCCCTTACTGCTATACATAGCGGCCTCACCATGTGCAGTCAGCGCAGCGTTGGTCCAAGAGCAGGACAGAGAGGGCACGACCCGACAGTGCCTAGTGTACTATATCTTCGAAGTCCTCATGGCTTCTAAGTGCAACATGACCGAGCTGGAAAAAATTTCATACGCAGTTGTCATGGCATCTCGCAAGCTGCGCCACTACTTCGAAGCATTCAAAGTATGGGTCACTTCGGACAAAGGTCTGGGTGAACTATTCTAGAACCCAGAGGCATCCGTCCGAATCGCCAAGTGGGCAGCGGAACTTTCTGGGTACCACATCACCTTTGAACCCAGAACAGCGATCAAGTCACAGGTCCTGGCAGACTTCATCGTTGACTGGACAGGACTAACACGACAACAAGAAGAGTCCCCAGAGAAAGTATGGACCATTCACTGCGGCAGCGCGTGGTGCCATGCGGGGGCAGGCGCTGCGGCAATCATCACTTCACCCACAGGCATCAAATATAGATATGTCGCCTGTCTAAGCTTCGCCTTGGAGTCTGACAGATGCACCAACAACATAGCAGAGTATGAAGCCATCATCTTGGGACTCCGCAAATTACGAGCACTCAGTGTCACCACCTGCATAATCACAACATACTCCAAAGTAGTCGCCGACCAGGTCGAGAAAGAATATTCAGCCAAAGACCCAGTGCTCATGCAATACCTCACAGCCGTCCGCAGCCTCGAGAAGCAATTCAAGGGTTTCACCCTGCAACACGTCGACCGCGCCAAGAACGAAGAGGCCGACGCGTTGGACAAAGCAGCAGCCAAGGGCGAGGCCCTGCCCTCTTACGTGTTCTACCACGTCATTAGCACGCCAGCTGTCCGCAACGTCGAAGGCCTGCAAATAACGCAGGACACAGAAGGCCACCGCATTGTCTCATCATGGCCGAAGACTGGCGGGCCCCAATAACCTTGTACCTGCAAGGTCACTATCATCACAACGATCGCAACGAGGCCAAATGACTGAAACACAGAAGCCGGTACTTCGCACTGGTCGAGGGACAACTATAAAAAAGGGAATCAGCCAACGCATGCTAAAGTGCATAACTGAAACTGAAGCATAGAAATCCTCCGCGAAGTCCACAACAGAACTTGTGGCTCCCACTCAGGACCTAGGGCCCTCGCTGCCAAGGTGATTCGACAGGGATTCTACTGGCCCGTAATAATTTGTACTGCCAATCGAGTCACAAGGTCATGTGAAGCATGCCAAAAATTCTCCCCTCGCTCGGGCAGCCCCTCGCAATTCACCAAACTTATCGCCCACACATGGCCACTTCAGCGCTGGGGGCTGGACATAGTTGGACCACTGCCTACATCTCAAGGGAACCTCAAGTTTGCCTTCATCACCGTCGAATATTTCACAAAGTGGATTGAGGCCAGGGCAGTATCCACCATAATGTCGAAGACCGCACAAAAATTCTTTTGGCAAAACATCGTTTGCCGCTTCGGAGTCCCGTCCGAACTCACAGTCGACAATGGAAAACAATTCGACAACCAAGACTTCAAGGATTTTTGTTTTTCCATCGGCACCAAGCCCGTCTTCACCTCGGTGTACCACCCACAATCCAACAGCGCCATTGAGCGTGCCAATGGCAAGATTTTTACCGCTATCAAGAAAACACTTCTCGACGATAAAAAGAGCAAATGGGTCGACCAACTACCTGAAGTGGTATGGGCCCTAAACATTACAGAACGCCGGGCAACCGGGTTCACACCTTTCCGCCTATTGTATGGATCCGAGGCCATGACGTCGCAGGAGATAAAGCATGGATCGCCCAGGACAAACACATCAGCAATCCCCGATGTCGACGAACCAACTTCCAAAGATCTCATTGACGGAGACCGTGTCCTCGCCCTGCAGGCTCTCGACAGATATCAGGCCCAAACCAAGGCCTGGCGCGACAACGCAGTCGTCCTAAGGGAATTCAACAAAGGAGACCTCGTATTCGTCCGGACCACCCGGATAGAATCACGGGGCAAGCTAGAGCCGAAATGGGAAGGTCCATTCATTGTCAAGACGAAGGCATCCCCCTGCGCGTACAGGCTGGTAACACCTTTCGGCGAAGACTTAGAGCACTCCTGGAACATTGATAATCTCCGGAAATTTTTCGTTTAACACTCAGGGCCCACGCGCCCTTGTAATTCAGCAAACAATGTTGTTCCGGTCTGCACTCTTTTCCTCCCGGGGGGTGAGGTTTTTAACGAGGCAGAGCCATGTAATATACCAGTAAAAGTCCCCACAAAAACAAAAACTCAAGTGCAACCATGTCGAAAAAGACCGCCTCGACAGTCTTCGGCATTCGACCAATTCAAAGTCACTGCGACAGGTAGCGTAGACTACCCTCGCGTGCGACACACTCCGCGCAAAAGTCGCCTAAGGGTGCAGCCGGATAAGCACAACAAGTGCCTCATACGAAGTCTTTTACTAAAAGACACTCCGTGCAAAAGTCGCCTAAGGGTGCAGCCGGATAAGCACAACAAGTGCATCAAACGAAGTCTTTTACTAAAAGACACTCCGTGCAAAAGTCGCCTAACGGTGCAGCCGGATAAGCACAACAAGTGCGCAATACGAAGTCTTTTACTAAAAAAACACTCCGTGCGAAAGTCGCCTAAGGGTGCAGCCGCATAAGCACAACAAGTGCGCGATACAAAGTCTCTCACTCAAAGAAGGCCAATAGGCCACATTACAATACAAGTTGCAGTTACATACACTCAGTGAAGGGTCACTAGACCCACCGCACAAATAAATACAACTAGCTGCGCCCTCCACTACCGCTGGACAATGCGAGGGCACCACATACTACATCGACTCAACCTTCGGAATGATGCCCGCCTCCCTATAATTGAACAACATTATTTTCAATTCCTCACCCTCAAAAAGATTCCGCAATTCCCCTTCACCAATACTCGTCCCAATCAGTGAAGACGGTAGATCTTGTTTACCAAACTGATCTACTCGAAGGCGGGTCCGCTCCAACCCCATCCGACGGCTCCTACCACTTCGCGACATCTCACCAACACTATGCTTCGAAACCACTTTTCGTCGCCGTCGCTCGATCCTCGCACTGGGGAGATCAAACACCTCGCCAACCTCCGACCTCGACGAGGACTCCACCGCGGCCGCATCTAACGCAACAAAATAATCCAAATCTTCACCAGACGACTCTTTGCTCTAGGAAAACGGACTCCCAAACTCATCATCAAACGAAAAAGACTCAGATTCAGAACCAGACACACTATAATCAGCAGGCACTACGGTAGCGACCGCCACAAAATTCGTAACGTCAGCAGGGGTTGTCTGCGCAGGCCCACACGTCGGAACCTGCGCAGCAACCAAGTTTTAGTATCACAAAAACAAAATCCTACATCCAACACCCCTAGCACTATCCCGCCACCTGCGAAGGGTCGACCGACGTCGCCGGGTCTTCGGCAGCTGGCGCAATCGCCACCAAAGTGTCTTCACCAGTCGGCACGGAGGCCTCCACGGGTCCCTCGCTAGCATCAGTCGGCGACACCGGTGACTCCTCGACCCTCGCCCTCGCACCCACTGCCAGAGGCACTGTGCTCTCCAAGTCCCCGAGGTCTTCGACCTCCTCATCATGCGCCATCTACAAAAATAGCAACACATATTCAAAAAATAATAGTAAAAAATAATAATTACTAAAAACCCGTACCTGCTCCATCGCCCGGTCGAACCTTTCCCATACAATATCACGGTCATGAGGGCCCCACATCTTATCATAAAGCACCCCAGCAGAGCGCTTTAGCACCGGTTCTTCGACCTGGAAGATTCCGCGTTCGATGTCTTCGTCCGAACGGTCAAAGACTTCGAAGTGCCTGCATCCCTCACGGGACAAGCCATTCACGGCCCCTTCACAGGTGACGAGCGCGGCGAAGGACATGAGACTCGTTACAATCGTCGGCAGCACCTCCATCTCCTCCTGCAACCACCCAAGAAAGCGGAGGCCCACTTCTTTACCAGACGCATCAAAGGGGGCGATACGTGCACCAAGCTGCCAGTACGCGTCCACAAGCAATGCATGCGCTCGATCGACCTCTATGCGGGTCGAGGCCTCCGCCCTGTCCAGACAGCCGCACAGGCTACTGTGGTTCGCCTCCGCCTCCGCAGCGCGTTGCATGGCGAGCTTGGCCTCGGCACGCGCGACCTGGGCCTCCGCACAGGCCTTGTTCGCATCCTCTTTTTCCGCCGCTAGCTGGCGGCCGAGGTCCTCCTTTTTAGCCTTCGTAGCCGTCAGTTTCTCCTTCAGCTTGTGGGTCTTGTTCTCCGTGGCTGACTTGTCCCGTACCACCTCATTATGCTACGCCAAGAGGCATTCAATCCTACACTCGAGTCGTCGCCTCTCGACAGCGAACTCCGAGGTCAGGGCGCCTGACGCAACATATTCGGCGAAGGCGGCCACCTGGCGCAAAAAGCCGTCAAATTCACAATCATGTAAGAATAACAAATTGCCAAAATCCAAGACGACTTACATGCTTTAGCTGCTGTGTTGCATGCTTCAGCTGCTGCGCAACCAAGCCCACCATGTCTTTGGCGGTGGCGGCCGAAGTAATCTCGCCGCTGGCACAAAACTTGGACCAAGAGTCCTGCGAAGACCCCTTCGCCTCGGTCATCGCCGCGACCGACGCGGTCGCCACTAGCGCAGGGACAACAGCCAGTTGCCCAACATCCGACCCTGCATCATAATCTTGTCAAAGACCCAGACCCTGTAAAAAACTCACCAACAAGTCCTCACCCTGTACGGGCGTCGAACATCATGACACCGACCGCAAGGTAGTCATCCACGCAAACGTCCATGGAGACTTCGGCCCCACCCGCCACAGCCTCAGCAGTCCGCGACGGGGACGGCGACCCTCGCTCCTGCGCGGCCTCAACGGGAATTGGCTGCCAGAGCCGGGAGCGGCGAACTGCGTGCCTGGCGAAGGCTTGCTAGGGCCGGGGGCGGCGGGTTTCGCAACCGGTAGTGGCTTGCTGCTGCCAGGGGCGGCAGACTTCGTGACTCCTCGTGCCTTCTTGACCTCGCGACTAGGGTCCTCGACCCTCGCGAACGCCCGGCGCTTCCGCGTCATGTCTTGGCGATCCTTATCCATCACTGTCGATACAACAGCAACAATATTGCCCCCATAAGGAAAAATCTTCAACTCATGAGCTAATCGGGATGTAAACATGTTTTCGTCGGCCGCCCGGGGGATCGAAACATTCTTAGGCCAGCGACCCCCGGTAACCTCCAGCATCCGCACCGAAGATTATCGGAGCTCGGGTGAAGACATCCTCCCCCCGGGGGCCGCGCAAGTTCCCAACAAATCGACAGCAAAGCGGTCGGAGACCCCCAACCCCTCAGTTGCAGTACCTAGTTTTCTCTTTTAAGTGGTCACGGTCGGCACAGCTCCCCGCGAAGGGCCCTCATCGACCGCAGCGGTCGCCCTTTTTCCCCGGCGGTCGACAACACCAGCGTCATCGTCTCCCAGGTAACCGCCATATGGCAGACGGTTCAACTCAAAAACATGGTTCAAGCGAACATTAGAACCGCGAATGTCCCAACTCCGCAAGGTCTCTGTCCTCGGCACGTATCGCCCTACAATCTTTGAGGCCTCGGCCTCCACTTCACGCACAAAAGCGGCCGGGTTCCGACCCTGCAGATCCAAGGCGAAGGCAGGACTTCGCACCAACTGATCGCCCAAGGACGGCATCTTGCGAGGGAATACTTCGCCAAGTACCCATCCGTGCGCCAAGGGCCACACTCCATATCCAATGAATTCCTCAACAAGATCACGCCCGCTACTCATGCGGACAGCGTACCGAAGGGCCCCTTCGTCCTCATCGTCCTCCGCCACCTTGAACGACGGGAATGCCACATAATAGTGAGAGCACATGATGGCGGCAGGGAGCCCAGGGAGATCTTCAACTTCCCCACCAGAGACATAAAACCAATAGTCCCACCAGTTGCCCCACTTGTTCCGAGCACAAGGGACTATTTCCACAACTTCCGCCGAAGTCTTCCCAGTCCTCGGTGTGAAGGTGCACGATCCAAATTGAGCAATCTTATTTCCTATTTTCTTCTTTTGCCAGTGCAGACAATAGTTCTTGGCAAAGACTTCCATAGACGGCTGACCGCCGTACGATGCCACCGCCTACACATACATCGCCAGGGCAACCACGGCGTTAGGTGTCAACTGGTGGACCTGCACGCCAAATCTCCGCAAAACCTCCACCATGAAACGATGCGTCGGGAGGCGAAGGCCGGCAAGGAAAAACGCCTCGAACACGACTAATTCGCCCTCAGTCTCGGGGATCTCCTCGGCGCCCGGAACCCGCCCAACGTCGTCACCGAAGTATCCAAGCTGCTGCATCTCCTGCACCCGAACCGAGGAAATCCTCGAAGTGCCAAACTCCATGGTGTGGCCCGGCTGCAACTCTGTCGCCACCAAATCACTTAGGGTATCCTCCGACGACGGACCAGTTGATGACACACTCGCAACAGATGAGGAAGAAGACATTGCTACGTACCGTCGGCGGCGGCGTGCGGTCTGCTTGACGCGGGTCAGATTTCCGAAG
Organism: Zea mays; assembly: GCF_902167145.1. NCBI lineage: Eukaryota > Viridiplantae > Streptophyta > Magnoliopsida > Poales > Poaceae > Zea > Zea mays. Next base: position 43,992,505 of record NC_050099.1, on the reverse strand, counting down.
CAGGAGGGCAGGCGAGCGGGTTGAAAAAGTTAGGGTTTCCACGGCGCACGCAACGGGTAAGAGATAGTCCCGGCCGCGCTGCCCCCTTTTATAGACAGGACGCGACACTTCCAGAAACCCGTAGTCCAACAGTAACACGTCCATCAACGGTCACATTTCAAAAAACCCCGCGGGACCACTTCGAGCGAGGGTAGCGTCTCCACCATCTAGCGACATCTTCGGCACCAGATGACTTCGTCGAACTGGCACCTCGGAGGGCAAATGTTGGGGGCGAAGACGAACACGCTACCCTTCGCTGATGCCTTCGTCGTCCTGCCGCACTGACGAAGACCACATCCACAGAACGCGCCCGAGCAAGCCGGAGGCGCCGATCGGATGAAGACCGGTGCGGTCCCCCTTCATCCTCTCCATGGCAAGACGAAGGATCTATCGAAGTCTACTAGTCCCATGTCCTCACCGCGCTGGGAGGCCCAGGTGGGATTCAGCCCACTGTAACGGGCCCCGCGTGGATAAGTGTATTACGGGTCGCGTCTGTAATAGCCTTTTCCGTAATGATAGTCTGTAACCTCTTCTTGTGGGAATATTCTGGGGATAGACCGGGTACTCGAGGGCATAAATGTCTTTGACAAGGGACGGGTGGCCGCTCGAGTACCTATAAATACCCCCGTATAGTGCCCTTGAGAGGCCAGATTAACGGAGCTTTTGCCATCCCGCGTTAAACTTTGCTTGCACTCTTTCCACTCCCCCGTTGGATCTACTTGCCCAGGAGAGCAAGTTCCAACACTATGATTAAACAATAAAATGATCACATAGCTAAATTGACTGCTAAAATTAATGAGCATGAACTTGAAAATGAAAAGTTTAAATTTGCTAGAAGCATGCTCTATAATGGGAGACGCCCAGGCATTAAGGATGGCATTGGTTTCCAACAGGGGAGCAATGTCAAGCTTAATGCCCCTAAAAGATTGTCTAATTTTGTTAAGGGTAAGGCTCCCATGGTTCAGGATAGTGAGGGTTACATTTTATATCCTGCAAACTATCCCGAACATAATATTAGGAGATTTCATGCTAGAAAACCTCACATTGTTGCTCATCATGCATTTATGTATAAAAATGAGGCTTCTAGCTCTAGGCAATCAACTCATGTTAAATTGCCTAAAAAGAAAACTCCCGCTGCATCAAATGAACATAACATCTCATTTAAAACTTTTGATGCTTCCTATGTGCTTACTAACAAATCAGGTAAAGTAGTTGCCAAATATGTTGGGGGCAAACACAAGAACTCCAAGACTTGTGTTTGGGTACCCAAGGTGCTTTGTTTCTAACGTCAAAGGACCCAAGACTGTTTGCGTACCTAAGAATAAGGCCTAAAATTGTTTTGTAGGTTTACGCATCCGATGGTTCAAGTTGGATAATCGATAGCGGGTGCACAAACCACATGACAGGGGAGAAAAGAATGTTCTCCTCCTATGAGAAAAACGAAGATCCCCAAAGAACTATCACATTCGGGGACGGAAATCAAGGTTTGGTCAAAGGCTTGGGTAAAATTGCTATATCTCCTGACCATTCCATTTCCAATGTTTTTCTTGTAGATTCTTTAGATTACATTTTGCTTTCTGTTTCTCAATTATGCAAAATGGGATACAACTGTCTATTTACAGATGTAGGTGTTACTGTCTTTAGAAGAAGTGATGATTCAATAGATTTTAAGGGAGAGCTAGAGGGTCAGCTATACTTAGTTGATTTCAATCAAGCTGAACTAGAAACTTGCTTAATTGCTAAGACTAACATGGGTTGGCTCTGGCATCGCCGACTTGCCCATATTGGAATGAAGAATCTTCACAAACTTCTAAAGGGAGAGCACATTTTGGGACTAACAAATGTTCATTTTGAGAAAGACATGATTTGTAGCGCATGCCAAGCAGGAAAGCAAGTTGGCGCCCACCATCCACACAAGAACATCATGACAACTGACAGGCCGCTCGAGCTACTCCACATGGATTTATTCGGTCCGATAGCTTACATAAGCATCGGCGGGAGTAAGTACTGTCTAGTTATTGTGGATGATTATTCTCGCTTCACTTGGGTATTCTTTTTGCAGGAAAAATCTCAAACCCAAGAGACCTTAAAAGGATTCTTAAGACGAGCTCAAAACGAGTTCGGATTAAGGATAAAAAAGATAAGAAGCGATAATGGGACGGAGCTGAGTACATTGCCACAGGTCATTGTTGTGCGCAATTACTTTGGATGAGGCAAACCCTTAGGGACTATGGCTACAAATTGAGCAAAGTCCCTCTTCTATGAGATAATGAGAGTGCAATCTGCATGGCGGATAATCCCGTTGAACACAGCCGCACTAAGCACATAGACATTCGGTATCACTTTCTGAGAGATCGCCAACAAAGGGGGGATATCGAAATAGCTTATGTAAACACCAAAAATCAATTAGTCAATATCTTTACCAAGCCATTAGATGAGAAAACCTTTAGCAAACTTAGGAGCGAGCTAAATATACTTGATTCTCGGAATTTTGATTGAAACATTGCACACATAGCTCATTTATATGCCTTTGATCATGTCTCTTTCGTTTGGTACATAAGCATATTTCTTATTATTCATGTACCAAGGCTACGACTAATATGTTTCCAAGTATATTTCTATACTAAGTCGTAGATTGAAAGGGAAATGGAGTATTCGACGAAGACAAGGCTTCCACTCAACTCTACACGGTATCATTTACCCTTCGTCGTTTCTCCGCACACTCTCAATTGGTATAATCCTTCACTCTTATTTACTTTTACCAATGAGGGAGAAAGTTCCAACGGCTCTCAACGTCTCCGTTTTTGGCGATTAATGTCAAAGGGGGAGAGAATATTAAGCCCAAAGCAAAAGGACCGCACCACCAGAATTTCGAAATAAAGCTTTAATTGATATTTGGCAATTTCTCAATTGGTATCCATGCTTCACTTATCTTGAGAAAGCAAAATTTCAATTGATATAAAGTTTAAAATTGGTATTTTTCACATTGGTATCCCTAATGAAAAACCCTTCAATTGGTATCTTTAGAAGTTCATCTTTAAATTGGTATCTATTTTAAACCCTCTTGAAAGCTAAGAGGAGAATTTCATTCAGGGGGAGTTTTGTTTAGTCAAAAGAAAAGCATTTGAAACAGGGGGAGAAATTTCAAATCTTGAAAATTCTTCTTGCAATCTTATTCATATACCTTTGACCATTTGCAAAAAGACTTTGAAAAGATTTTACAAAAGAATTTGCAAAAACAAAACAAGTGGTGCAAATGTGGTCCAAAATGTTAAAGAAAAGAAAAGCAATCCATTCGTATCTAGTAAGATTATCAATTGGTTTAATTCCAAGTAACATATGCACTTACCATATGCAAACTAGTTCATTTTTGCACTTCATATATTTGCTTTGGTTTGTGTTGGCATCAATCACCAAAAAGGGCAAGATTGAAAGGGAAATAGGGCTAACCTTTTCCCACAACTAATTTTGGTGGTTGAATGACCAATGCAAACACATGGACTAACTAGTTTGCCAAGTATTCATGTATTACAGGTGCATAAAGGTTCAACACAAACCAATAAATATTCAAGTTAGGGATCTAATTCAAAGGAGCAAAAGGAACCACGTGTGCTGTGGTCTGGCGCATCGGACTGTCCGGTGTGCCACCGGACAGTGTCCGGTGCACCAGGACAGTACAGGGTCCAAGCAGCCTGTTAATGTTGGAACTTGCTCTCCTGGGCAAGATGATCCAACGGGGGAGTGAAAGTAATGCGAACAAGGTTTTAACTCGGGATGGTGATTGCTCTGTTAATCCAGCCTCTCAAGGGCACTATACGGGGGTATTTATAGGTGCCTGAGTGCCCAACATCTCGATGTAAGGACGCATGTACCCTCAGGCACCTGGACTATCCCCGGAATATTCCCACAAAGGAGGGTTACAGACTGTCATTACAGAAAAGCCATTACAAATCAGGCCCGTAACACACTTCTCCATGCGAGGCCTGTTACAATGGGCCGAATCCCACGTGGGCCTCCAGGTCGGGTGAGGTCGTGGGACGGGGCAACGTCGTTGTAGGCCTTCGTCTTGTAGTGTAGAGGACAAAGGGTGGACCCCGCCGGTCGTTTTGCCTCCGTTGGTGCAGCGAGGTTGACGAAGGCTGGAGCGAAGGGTAGCGTCTTTGCCTTCGCCCCAACATTTGCCCTCCGAGGGACCAGTTCGACTAAGTCATCTGGTGTCGAAGACGTCGCTAGATGGTGGAGACGCTGCCCTCACTCGAAATGGTTCCGCGGGGGTTTTTGATGTGACCGTTGACGGACACGGTACTGTTGGACTGCGGGTTTCCCGAAGCGTCGTGTCCTGTGTATAAAAAGGGGTGGGGCGGCGCGGATCAGGTTCTCTTTTTGTGCGCCACAAAACCCTAGCCTCCTTTTGAAACCGTTCGCCTGCTCGCCTGCCCTCCTTGCTCCTGCTCATCGGAGATCTGGCCCGCGTCAAGCAGATCGCTCGCCGCCGCCGACGGTACGTAGCCATGCCGTCTTCTTCCTCATCTGCTGCAAACACGCCGCTGGCTGACGCATCGTCCGAGGATACCTTGAGCAACGTGGCAGCGGAGGAGCTACATCCGGGTGATACGGTGGAGTTCGGTGTTTCGCGGATTTCCTCGGTCCGCGTTCAGGATATGCAGCAGCTTGGGTATTTTGGCAGCGGAGTGGGGCGTGTTCCGGCGCGGAGGAGGTTCCCGAGCCCGAGGGCGAGTTGGTCGTGTTTGAGGCGTTTTTCACCGCTGGCCTTCGTCTGCCTGCACATCGCTTTGTGGCGGAGGTCCTGCAGAGATTTGAGGTCCAGGTCCACCAGCTGACGCCAAATGTCGTGGTGGCCCTAGCGAAGTATGTCTAGGCGGCGACTTCGTATGGTGGGAAGCCTTCTGTGGAGGTCTTCGCCAAACATTACTATCTGCATTGGCAGAAAAGGAAAATTGGACATAAGATTGCACAGTTTGGATCGTGCACATTTACGCCGAGGACCGGAAAGACTTCGATGGAAGTCATGGAGTTAGTTCCCTGTGCCCGCAATAAGTGGGGCAACTGGTGGGATTTCTGGTTTTATGTTTCTGAAGGTGAAGTCGAAGACCACCCAGGGCTCCCCGTGGCCATGATGTGCTCCCATTATTATGTGGCATACCCACAATTTGAGGTGGCAGAGGATGATGAAGATGAAGGAGCCCTTCGGTGCGCTGCCCGCATGAGTAGTAGGTGCGATTTAGTTGAGGAATTCATCGGGTATGGCGTATGGCCCTTGGCACATGGCTGAGCATTGGGCGAAGTATGCCCTCCTTGGGCGAGCAGCGTGTGCGAAGTCCAGCCTTCGCGTTGGATCTGCATGGCTGGGATCCCACCGCGTTCGTGCGTGAAGCGGAAGACGGTGCGGCGAGGATTGTGGGGCGCTATGTGCCGAGGACAGAGGGTCTACGGAGCTGGGATATCCGTGGGTCCAATCTACCTGTCAGACGTTGGACATCTCTAGCTGACTGCAGAGACGTCATGTTGATGATAGCCTAGATCTTGGTCGGGTTGGCTTCGATCCCGCGGTGTGACACCATGTAGCCCAGTATCTTCCCCTGGCGAACGCCGAAGACACACTTCTCGGGGTTTAGGCGAAGTCGTGCGTCCCGCATGTTCGTGAATGTTTCTGCGAGGTCGGCCAGATGATCCTCTTTGTTTTTGCTGGCGACGACGATGTCATCCACATACGTGAATATGTTCCGGCCGACTTGGCTCTCGAGCACTGTCTTGGTGAGGCGAGAGAAGGTGGACCCAGCGTTCTTTAGTCCCTCCGACATTCTGACGAAGCAATACGTGCCGAAGGGTGTGATGAAACTAGTACTGGCCTTGTCTTCCTCCTTCATATATATTTGGTGATAGCCAGAGAAGCAGTCAAGGAGTGACATGACTTCGCATCCGGCCGCACTATCGACGATCTTGTCGATCCGAGGCAGTGGGAAATTATCCTTGGGCAGGCCTTGTTGAGACTGGTGAAATCAATGCACATCCACCACTTGCCACTCTTCTTTTGCACCATGACTACGTTAGCGAGCCACGTAGGTTAGGCAACTGGTTCGATGAAATTGGCCTCAAGCAGGCGGTGTACCTCGGCTTTGGCGGCTTCTACTTTTTCATCAGACATTTTGCACAGTCTCTGCTTCTTCGGCCGCACCGAAGGGTCGATGCCCAGGCTGTGTTCGATGATAGTGTGACTGACTCCGACCAGGTTGAGGGCGGACCAGGCGAAGACGTCCTTATTTCTGGAAAGACAGGAGATGAGTCTCTCCTCGTCATGCGAAGTAAGGTCTTCGCTTATGATGATCGTTTGCTTGGGCGTTGCCTGGTCAAGGGGAATTGTCTTTGTTCCATCGTTGCTCTACAGTTGTGCCTTTTCATGCTCGTTGGCGGTTGGGCGGGCAGCCTCGTGGACTTCGCGCTGCGTCGTAAGGCAGTGTACGTTACTTTGCCCTGGAACGAAGTCTCTTTCAATGTTGCGCGCAGTCTGCTGGTTGCCATAGACTGTGATCACGCCTTGCGGACCCAGGATTTTCATGCACAGGTAAAGTCTGTGAATGGCTGCTTCAAACTTGTTGATGGAGCCCCGACCCATTATGGCGTTGTACGGGTATACCATGTCAACAATGTCGAAGGTGACTTGCTCACTTCGTGCATTGGGTGCTGCACTGAAGGACAGGGGTAGCTCTATCTTGCCCACAGGAAAGGTGCCCTTGCCGCCGAAGCCATATAGGGGATTGTCCGAAGTCTTAAGTAAGTTGTGGCTGATGCCCATGCGGTCAAAGGCGTGGAGGAAGATGATGTCCGCCTGGCTGCCGTTGTCAACTAAGACTTTGTGCAGGTCCCAGCCTGCCACACTGCAGTTGATGACCATGGCGTCGACGTGGGGTGCGCTGCGTAGGTCGACATCTCTGGCGTCGAAGGTCAGCGGCACATGGGACCACTTCGTTTGCACGACTAGGCCGGTGACGGCGACGTGGTTGATGCTTCGGTAGTGGTCCCTCTTCTGTCGCTTCGTGTCGAAGTCGACGCTGGACCCCCCCAGTGATCATGTGAATGACTCCGCGATACGGCTGATCAACGAAGTCTTCTTGTTTTGGTGCTTGGGGGTGATTTGGGTGGTGGATGTTTGGCTGATGCGGGTGCGGAGGCGGAAGTGGGGGTGGTACGACTTGTACCTCCTGGTGGTGCTAGTATGCGTGGTTAGGTGGATGTTGGGCGGGGCCGTGGTTGTATGGTTGTGGGAGGTGGTGTTGATATGTGTGGGCGACAACTCTTGGGTTGTCGGCGGGTTGTGCCCGGGACATCCTATCCCTGGTGGCCTTCGTTTCCGGGCAGTCCCTCGTCGGGTGCGTGCAGTCTTCGCCGTGAAATAGGTAGTCAAACCTGCGCGGTTGTTGTGACCGTCCTCGACCTCGACCACGCGTGCCATTGCCGTGGCCCTGGGGGGATAATCTTGACGGCAAGGGGCCTCACCAGTGGGGTGCTGGTTGGCAATGTTATGCACCTGCTGCTGACTGCGGTTGTCCTGACCAGAGTCTAACTGTGAAGGTCTTGTCCACGTTCGGCTGGACTGTAGAGGGTCCTTGGGTTTCCTCTGGGATTCGACCTTGCGTTGGTGGAGTTCTTTGGATCTGGCATATTTTTCAAACAGCTGATAGAGCTCCTGGAGGTTCTTGGGTGGGTCCCTGATGTAGTGACTATAAAGGACGCCAGCCCGAAGGCCACTGATGGCGTAGTGAATGGCAATTTGGTCGTCGACCGAGGGCAGTTATGACTTGAGAGTCAGGAACTTGCGGTAGTACTCCCGCAGGGTTTCTTTCTCCAGTTGCTTGCAGAGTGACAGTTCGGCCAAGGCATCGGTGTCTGGGCGGTACCCTTGGAAGTTGAGCAGAAATTTGTCCTGAAGACTTCTCCATGAGTCGATGGACAACGGGGGCAACCTGGTGTACCAGGTTAGGGCCGGACCTTCGAGGGCGATGATGAAGGACTTGGCCATCATGGCGTCGTCCATCCGGATGATGCGACAGCGACTTGATAGCTCATGATGTACTATGCTGGGTCGGTGCTGCCGTTGTACTTGGGGTAGGTCCCTGCCTTGAAGTTGGCGGGCCATGGTGACACTTGCAGTTGTGGCGCCAGGGGACTCCGCTCATCAAGGTAGTTGATGCCTTGGAATGCTGCGGCGTGCGGGACGCCGGGTCCACGCTGAGGAATGAATAGGTCTCCGATTGGCGCGCGCTGTTGGAGGGATGGGCCGTGCTGCAGATCATGTTTGCCTTCGTGCTGCATGAGCGCAATCTCTTGCTCGAGTTCTTGAGCCCTCTACTCCTCGTCTCGTATCATATGGCGCACTTTGGCCTGCGCGGAAACACGTTGGCGCTTAGCTTCGAGGATTTCTTTCTGCTTCTAGAGGTTGCGGTTCTTGATGCGGAGGGCCCGCAGCTGTAGCTGTTCTTCTGCTGAAACGCCAATGACTTCACCGTCCTCTGTGGCATCCTCGTCCTCTAGCGGAGCGAAGCCTGGGGGTGGTTGTTGTGGCTGTCCTCCGGAGCTGCAGGTGCGGAGGCTGCCCTCGGGAGTAGGTTAGTCGTTGCACTGTCTCTTGCTGACAGCGTCGTCTTCGCAGGCTTCTTGATGGGTAGTGTCTGCAAGGGCCTTGCCCTTTTTCTCGGCTAGCAGTGCCGCCTTCGCTGCTTCGTCAACAGATGGGGCTGCCTTCGAGCTAGCTCTCTTGGGTGCCATCGCGGGTGTTTTATTCGTAGCACGAACGGTGGGTGCCAAATGTTAATGTTGGAACTTGCTCTCCTGGGCAAGATGATCCAACGGGGGAGTGAAAGTAATGCGAACAAGGTTTTAACTCGGGATGGCGATTGCTCTGTTAATCCAGCCTCTCAAGGGCACTGTACGGGGGTATTTATAGGTGCCTGAGTGCATAACGTCTCGATGTAAGGACGCATGTACTCTCAGGCACCTGGACTATCCCCAGAATATTCCCACAAAGGAGGGTTACAGACTGTCATTACAGAAAAGCCATTACAAATCGGGCCCGTTGAAAGGGAAAGTGCCCTTGGGCCATTTCTAGTATATTTTGGTGATTAAGTGCCCAACACATATTGAGTGAGTAATTATGTGCCAAATGAAGTATGAAGTGCAAATCAACAAGAAGGTATGATTCTAGACTTAGTGCATTGGTTTTGGTGTACTAATATATTTGTCTAAGTGCTAGAATCAGAGAAAAGAGAAAGGGAAAAGGAGTTGGCTGGAAGCAGCCAAGACTCTTCTCGGTCTGGTACACCGGACTGTCCGGTGCGCCAGGCCAGCTCCGGCGAACTGGCCACTCTCGGGAATTCTTCAGCGGCGTACGGCTATAATTCACCAGACTGTCCGGTGGTGCACCGGACTGCCGGTGAGCCAAAGGCCGCCAGCGCATCGGTCGGCCGCGCAATCCGCGCGCGACGCGTGGCCCTAGCCAACGGTCGGCTGGGGGCACCGAACTGTCCGGTGCGCCAACGGCTACAATTCTGCAACGGTCGGCTGTGCCATTTTAGGAAGGAGATCCGCACCAGACAATGAACAGTGGATGTCCGGTGGTGCACCGGACTGTCCGGTGCGCCACACGACAGAAGGCAAGAATTGCCTTCCAAGAATGCCTCCAACGGCTCCTAGCTGCCTTGGGGCAATAAAAGGGACCCCTAGGCGCATGGAGGAGTCACAAAAGCATAATTTGAGCATTCTAAGTCTTCCACACTCCGTCTCCGCGCACTTGATTGTCTTTCTTAGTGATTTGAGCTCTATTCTAGTGGTGAACTTGTTGCGATTCATTTGAGCTCAAGTCTTGGCTGTGTGTGTGCGTATTGCTGCGGATTTATGTGTGTTGCTTCCCTCCCTTACTCTAAGTGCTTTCACTTTGATCTTTGTTGTAAGGGCGAGAGACTCCAAGTTGTGGAGATTCCTCGCAAACGAGAAAGAGTATAAGAAAGAAAACAACCATGGTATTCAAGTGGATCATTGGATCACTTGAAAGGGGTTGAGTGCAACCCTCGTCCATTGGGATGCCACAACGTGGAGTAGGCAAGCGTTATACTTGGCCGAACCACGGGATACATCATCGTGTCTCTTGTGCTTGTTTTCTTTGTGACTATTGTGTTTCATAAGAGCTCGGTTCTTAGCCACTTGATTCTATTGTGCTAACACTTAACCAAGTTTTGTGGCTATAAGTTTTAAGTTTTTACAGGATCACCTATTCACCCCCTCCCTCTAGGTGCTCTCAATTGATATCGGAGCCGTTCTCTTCACGAAAGGGACTAATCGCCCGAAGAGATGGATCCTAAGGGAAAGGGGATGGTGGTCAACGATAAGGAGAAGGAATCCGTCTTCAACGAGCCAAGAGACGATAAGCCCACTGACTTTGGCTCAAGTCACAAGAAGAAGGATGGGAAGAAGAAGAGGCGCATCAAGAAGATAGTCTACTACGACAGCAACGAGTCTTCCTCTTCCCAAAGAGACGACGACGACGAGAAAAATAAAACGGTTAACTCAAACTTTTCTTTTGACTATTCTCGTATTCCGTCTAACTCCAATGCTCGTTTACTTTCGATTCCACTTGGGAAACCTCAGCACTTTGATGGAGAAGACTACTCATTTTGGAGTCACAAAATGCGTAGTCACCTATTCTCTCTCCATCCGAGTATTTGGGAGATCATTGAAAATGGAATGCTTTTTTATAGTACTAACAATCCCATTTTCATTAATGAGCAAATCCATAAAAATGCACAAGCTACCACTGTTTTGCTAGCATCCTTGTGCAGGGACGAGTACCACAAGGTGAGCGGCTTGGATAACGCCAAGCAAATTTGGGACACCCTCAAGATTTCTCATGAGGGGAATGACGCCACCATGATCACCAAGATGGAGTTGGTGGAAGGCGAACTGGGAAGGTTCACAATGATCAGGGGGAAGAGCCAACCCAAACGTACAACAGGCTCAAAACCCTAGTCAACAAGATCAGGAGCTATGGAAGCACGAGATGGACGGACCACGACGTCGTCCGACTTATGCTCAGGTCCTTCACTGTACTTGATCCTCATCTTGTGAATTCTATTCGTGAAAATCCTAGGTACACCAAGATGACGCCCGAGGAAATACTCGAAAAGTTTGTAAGCGGGCATATGATGATCAAGGAAGCAAGATACGATTATGAGGCATTGAATGATCCAATGCCCATCTACGAGCCTCAACCGATTGCTCTCAAAGCAACAAGTAGCAGGGAGGCACTACCTAGCAAGGTGGCGCAAGTTGAGGCGGCCGGGCTAAATGAGGATGAAATGGCCCTCATTATCAAGCGTTTCAAGACCGCATTGAAGGGGCGCAAGGAGTACTCAAACAAGAACAAGGCAAAGGGAAAGTGTTCCTGCTTCAAGTGCGATAAGACAGGTCATTTTATTGCTCAATGTCTCGATAATGAAAATGACCAGGGAGACGAAAGACATGGGAAGAGAGAGAACAAGAAGGTTTACAAGAAGGCGAAGGGCGAGGCACACCTTGGAAAGGAGTGGGACTCGGATTGTTCTTCGTATGACTCCGACGACGAAGGACTCGCCGCCTCGGCCTTCAACAAATCGTCGCTCTTCCCCAACGAGCGCCACACTTGCCTAATGGCAAAGGAGAGGAAGGTAAACGCTCAAGAAACTCCTAAGTACTCTACTTCTAGTGATGAGGACTCTAGTGATGATGAAGTAGATTACACTAGCTTGTTCAAAGGATTAGATAGAGCTAAAGTAGAAAAGATTAATGAGTTGATTGATGCATTGAATGAAAAAGATAGACTGCTAGAGAGGCAAGAGGACATCTTGTATGAGGAACATGACAAATTTGTTAGTGTTCAAAAGTCTCTTGCCTTAGAGATTAAAAGGAATGAATTACTATCTTCTGAATTATCTATTTGCAATGAATATATTTCTAGCTTGAAGATTTTGAATGATGATTTAAATGCTAAGCTAGAGGTAGTTAATAAATCTAGTCCTTGTGTAGAGCATGTTGTAATTTGCAATAGATGCAAGGATTTTAATGTTGATACTTGTGATGAACACTTAATTTCTATTTCTAAATTAAATGATGAAGTAGCAAGTCTTAATGCTCAACTTAAGACTTGCAAAAGTGATTTTGATAAATTAAAATTTGCTAGGGATGCCTACACTGTTGGTAGACACCCCTCAATTAAAGATGGGCTTGGCTTTAAGAGGGAAGCCAAGAACTTAACAAGCCAAAGGGCTCCCATTTTCATCAAGGAAAAAGGGAAGGCTCCTATGGCTAGTAGTAGTCAAAAGAATCATGCATGTATTTATGATAGAAAATTTTCTAGGAATGCTCATCATAATAGGAGTTATAATGCTTATGATTCACATGCCATGATTGTTTCAAGTTCTTCCTTTGTGCATAGTAGAAATATGCCCAGAAACAATGTTGTTCATCATGTGCCTAAGAAAATGCAAAATAAAACTGCTACTGTTTTTCATGCCTACAACACTGATTTTGTACTTTCATGTAAAAATAAGAAAGTGGTTGCTAGGAAATTGGGGGCAAAATGCAAGGGAGATAAAACTTGCATTTGGGTCCCTAAGACTATTGTTACTAACCTTGTAGGACCCAACAAGAGTTGGGTACCTAAAACCCAAGCCTAATTTGCCTTGTAGGTTTATGCATCCGGGGGCTCAAGCTGGATTATCGACAGCGGATGCACAAACCACATGACGGGGGAGAAGAAGATGTTCACCTCCTACGTCAAGAACAAAGATTCCCAAGATTCGATCATCTTTGGAGACGGGAATCAAGGCAAGGTTAAAGGACTAGGAAAAATAGCTATTTCATCCGAGCATTCCATATCTAATGTGTTCTTAGTTGAATCGCTCGGGTATAACTTGTTGTCCATTAGTCAACTATGTAATATGGGTTACAATTGCTTATTTACCAATGTAGATGTGTTTGTCTTTAGAAGGAGTGATGGTTCATTAGCTTTTAAGGGTGTACTAGACGACAAACTCTATTTAGTTGATTTTTCGAAGGAGGAGGCCGGTCTAGATGCATGCTTAATCGCTAAGACTAGCATGGGCTGGCTGTGGCATCGTCGTCTAGCACATGTTGGGATGAAGAACCTTCATAAACTTCTAAAGGGAGAACATGTGTTAGGTCTAACCAATGTAACTTTCGAAAAAGATAGACCTTGTGCAACTTGTCAAGCAGGTAAACAGGTGGGAAGTTCTCATCATAGCAAAAATGTGATGACCACATCAAGACCTTTGGAGCTACTTCACATGGACCTCTTTGGACCCGTCGCCTACCTCAGCATCGGGGGAAGTAAGTATGGTCTTGTTATTGTTGATGATTTTTCCCGCTTCACTTGGGTATTCTTTTTGCAGGATAAAACAGAAACCCAAGGGACCCTAAAGCGCTTCCTAAGGAGAGCTCAAAACGAATTTGAGCTTAAGGTGAAAAAGATAAGGAGCGACAACGGGTCCGAGTTCAAGAATCTGCAAGTACAGAACTACCTTGAGGAGGAAGGAATCAAGCACGAGTTCTCCGCTCCCTACACACCACAGCAAAACGGTGTGGTAGAGAGGAAGAACAGGACGCTTATAGACATGGCGAGGACGATGCTTGGTGAATTCAAGACTCCCGAGCGGTTTTAGTCGGAAGCTGTGAACACAGCCTGCCACGCCATAAACTGGGTCTACCTTCATCGCCTCCTCAAGAAGACGTCGTACGAACTTCTAACTGGTAACAAACCCAATGTATCATACTTTCGTGTATTTGGGAGCAAATGTTATATTCTAGTGAAGAAAGGTAGGAATTCCAAATTTGCTCCCAAGGCTGTAGAAGGGTTTTTGTTAGGATATGACTCAAATACAAAGGCGTATAGGGTCTTCAACAAATCATCGGGTTTGGTTGAAGTCTCTAGCGACGTTGTATTTGATGAGACTAATGGCTCTCCAAGAGAGCAAGTTGATCTTGATGATGTAGATGAAGATGACGTTCCAACGGCCGCAATACGCACCATGGCAATTGGAGATGTGTGACCACAGGAACAAAAAGAGCAAGATCAACCTTATTCCTCAACAATGGTGCATCCCCCAACTCAAGACGATGAACAGGTTCATCAAGAAGAGGCGTGTGATCAAGGGGAGCACAAGATGATCAAGTTATGGAGGAAGAAGCACCACAGGCCCCTCCAACTCAAGTCCGAGCGACGATTCAAAGGAATCATCCCGTCGACCAGATTTTGGGTGATATAAGCAAGGGAGTAACTACTCGCTCTAGATTAGCTAATTTTTGTGAGCATTACTCGTTTGTCTCTTCTATTGAGCCTTTCAGGGTAGAAGAGGCCTTGCTAGATCCAGACTGGGTGTTGGCCATGCAGAAAGAGCTTAATAACTTCAAGCGAAATGAAGTTTGGACCCTGGTGCCACGTCCAAAGCAAAATGTTGTGGGAACCAAGTGGGTGTTCCGCAACAAGCAAGACGAGCACGGGGTGGTGACAAGGAACAAGGCTCGACTTGTGGCAAAAGGTTATGCCCAAGTCGCAGGTTTGGACTTTGAGGAGACTTTTGCTCCTGTGGCTAGGCTAGAGTCTATTCGCATTTTGTTAGCCTGTGCCGCTCATCACTCTTTCAGGTTGCTCCTGCGAATACTTAGATATTTAGTTGCTACGCCTTGCTTTGGGATCTGGTATCCAAAGGGGTCTACCTTTGACTTGATTGGATACTCAGACTCTGATTATGCTGGATGCAAGGTTGATAGGAAGAGTACATCAGGGACGTGACAATTCCTAGGAAGATCCCTGGTGTCTTGGAGTTCAAAGAAACAAACCTCCGTTGCCCTATCCACCGCTGAGGCCGAGTACGTTGCCGCAGGACAGTGTTGCGCGCAACTACTTTGGATGAGGCAAACCCTCCGGGACTTTGGCTATAATCTGAGCAAAGTCCCACTCCTATGTGATAATGAAAGTGCAATCCGCATGGCGGATAATCCTGTTGAACACAGCCGCACTAAGCACATAGACATCCAGCATCACTTTTTGAGAGACCACCAGCAAAAGGGAGATATCGAAGTGTTTTATGTTAGCACCGAGAACCAGCTAGCCGATATCTTTACCAAGCCTTTAGATGAGAAAACCTTTTGCAGGCTGCATAGTGAGCTAAATGTCTTAGATTCGCGGAACTTGGATTGATCTATAGCATAAATGTGTTTTATGTCTTTGATCATGTTCCTTTATGCATATTATTCTTTATTTATGGTGCTCAAGTTGTGCAAGCAATCCCTGGACCTCAAAAGTCCATGTGTGAGTGATGCACATATTTAGGGGGAGCTGTGCTACAACTTGACCCTTTGAGACTGACCATGTGCTTGAGTTTACTTAATTTAGTCTCAAAAGTGGATTGAAAGGGAAAGGTGGACTTAGACCATGAAAGACTTCCACTGCACTCCGATGAAAGAGTAATTTACTCCAAGTTCATCTCCATGCTCTTATTGCCTTTTTACTCGTAATTGACAATTTTGGTGAGGCAATGGGGTTTTAGGGCCAAGATTGATCCTGTTTTGGTGCTTAATGCCAAAGGGGGAGAAAATAAGGCCAAAGCAAATAGGATCAGCTACCACTTGTGAATTTCTTGAAAAAGAGTAGAGTAGAACTTTTGATTTGTCAAAATAACTCTTACTGTCAAAATTTGGTCTCTTGTGGGAAAATGTTTGATTATGGGAAAAGGGGGAGTTTTTGGCTTTTAATCATTTTTATTCTTGGATTATCTCTCTTTGTGTCTAAACATATGTGTTTAACTTAGAGATAAGAAAATGAATTTGATTTGCAAAAACAAACCAAGTGGTAGCGAAGAACGATCCAAATATGTCAAATCTTGTCAAAGACTATTTTTGTTCTCAATCGCCTTGATGTTGCACTTCCATTTGTTGCTTTTTGATGTGTTGGCATAAATCACCAAAAAGGGGGAGATTGAAAGGGAAATGTGCCCTTGGGCCATTTCTAGTATATTTTGGTGATTAAGTGCCCAACACATATTGAGTGAGTAATTATGTGTCAAATGAAGTATGAAGTGCAAATCAACAAGAAGGTATGATTCTAGACATCGTACATTGGTTTTTGTGTACTAATATATTTGTCTAAGTGCTAGAATCAGAGAAAAGAGAAAGGGAAAAGGAGTTGGCTGGAAGTAGCCAAGACTCTGCTCGGTCTGGCACACCAGACTGTCCGGTGGTGCACCGGACAGTGTTCGGTGCGCCAGGCCAGCTCCGGCGAACTGGCCACTCTCGGGAATTCTTCAGCGGCGTACGGCTATAATTCACGCGACTGTCCGGTAGTGCACCGGACTGTCCGGTGAGCCAAAGGCCGCCAGCGCATCGGTCGGCCGCGCAATCCGCGCGCGATGCGTGGCCCCAGCCAACGGTCAGCTGGGGGCACCGGACTGTCTGGTGTGCACCGGACAGTGTCCGGTGCGCCAACGGCTACAATTCTGCAACGGTCGGTTGTGCCATTTTAGGAAGGAGATCCGCACCGGACAATGAACAGTGGATGTCCGGTGGTGCACCGGACTGTCCGGTGCGCCACACGACAGAAGGCAAGAATTGCCTTCCAAGAATGCCTCCAACGGCTCCTAGCTGCCTTGGGGCTATAAAAGGGATCCCTAGGCGCATGGAGGAGTCACAAAAGCATACTTTGAGCATTCTAAGTCTTCCACACTCCGTCTCCGCGCACTTGATTGTCTTTCTTAGTGATTTGAGCTCTGGTCTAGTGGTGAACTTGTTGCGATTCATTTGAGCTCAAGTCGTGGTTGTGTGTGTGCGTATTGCTGCGGATTTGTGTGTGTTGCTTCCCTCCCTTACTATAAGCGCTTTCACTTTGATCTTTGTTGTAAGGGCGAGAGACTCCAAGCTGTGGAGATTCCTCGCAAACAAGAAAGAGTATAAGAAAGAAAACAACCGTGGTATTCAAGTGGATCATTGGATCACTTGAAAGGGGTTGAGTGCAACCCTCGTCCATTGGGACGCCACAACGTGGAGTAGGCAAGCGTTATACTTGGCCGAACCACGGGATACATCATCGTGTCTCTTGTGCTTGTTTTCTTTGTGACTATTGTGTTTCATAAGAGCTCGGTTCTTAGCCACTTGATTCTATTGTGCTAACACTTAACCAAGTTTTGTGGCTATAAGTTTTAAGTTTTTACAGGATCACCTATTCACCCCCCCTCTAGGTGCTCTCACCCGTAACATACTTCTCCGTGCGGGGCCTGTTACAATGGGTCGAATCCCACGTGGGCCTCCAGGTCGGGTGAGGTCGTGGGACGGGGCGACGTCGTCGTAGGCCTTCGTCTTGTAGTGTAGAGAACGAAGGGTGGACCCCGCCGGTCGTTTTGCCTCCGTTGGTGCAGCGAGGTTGACGAAGGCTGGAGCGAAGGGTAGCGTCTTCGCCTTCGCCCCAACACAGCCACTCTCGGGTTTTCGCACGCGCGCTCCGCAATAATTCACCGGACTGTCCGGTGAGCCAGCGGGCAACGACTATCTGCGCGCAACGATCGACTGTAAAAGTACTGACGACATGAACAGTGTTGCGGTAGAAGTCAGAACCGCCAAGTCAGAGGGCATCGGACTGTCCAGTGTGGCGCCGGACTGTCCGGTGCCGCAAGGAGACAAAGCTCCAACGGTCGACTTCGCTCCGAACCCTAACGATTGGGTGACGTGGCGGCACACCGGACTGTCTGGTGCGCCCATCGCCAGCAGCCTCACCAATGACTACTTTGGTGGTTGAGGGCTATAAATACCCCAACCATCACAACTCCAAGCATCCAAAATTTCTGAGTATCACATTCATTACAAGAGCTCTAGCATTCACTCCTAGACACAATTCAAAAGATCAAAGCCTCTCCAAGTCCCAAATTCATCTCAAATACTTAGTGAATTGTGAGAGAGTGATTTCGTGTTCTTTTGAGCTCTTGCCTCTTGGATTGCCTTTCTTCTTTCTCATTCATGTTCTCAAGTGACTTGTAATGAAAGCAAGAGACACCTAAGAGTGTGGTGGTCCTTGCGGGGTCTTAGTGACCCGATTGATTAAGGGAAAGGCTCACTCGGTCTAAGTGACCGTTTGAGAGAGGGAAAGGGTTGGAATAGACCCGGTCTTTGTGACCTCCTCAACGGGGACTAGGTTCTTTGGAACCGAACCTTAGGAAAACATATCATCGTGTTCATTCGCTTGATTTCCATTTGATTTGTTTTCCCGGACTTGAATTTAATTCTAACGCTAACCCCGGCTTGTAGTGTGTGTTTAAAGATGTAAATTTCAGATTACGTCTATTCACCCCCCTCTAGGTGACTTTCAGTCCTCCTCTACGTCACCTCCGGCGCCGAGATGACACCACAGTCCATGATATAGTAGTCGTCGAACGTGTGTGACATGGCGAGTACCGATGACTCTTGGCTGGGCTGCCAGACGAAGTGCACCTCGGGCTCATTAGCAAGGTAGTACACTTGGCCGTTGCACCACCGGATGCACTACTCCTCTACATACATCATGTTCGAGGACACTCACACAACGTCAGCAACGACCGTCGTCCCAACACACAAAATTCATGGTCGGCCAGTAGCGACTTACATGATAGGTTGGGCTTCAGATGGACAATGAGTTGGACGGCGTGATGGCGCCGTCGTTGGATGCGGTGCCTAGAACAACCCGAGAGTCATTGACGTTGGCAACTACCATGAGGTCCCCCTGCTTGACGATGGACAACGCGGTGCAGCCGATCTGGACCACGTCCAAGCGGCGGCTATGTCGGAGCTTGTCATACACAACGACTCATGCGGCCACGTAGGACTGCTTCCAGAGATCGAACTGCAGTCGTCAAGCTTCTTCTCGTCGTCGATGAGCAACACCAACGTGAGTGCCTCCTGCTAGTGGTGTTTGTTCGGGGTTTCCAAGCAAGAAACGTGGATTCATCTTTGGCATTGGTTTATGAAAATGACTCACAAGTCAGATCTATGGAAAAAATATTAGGAGAATAAATATCACACATGCAAAAAAAGAATTTTAAGTTGAAAACATTATTCAAACAAAAGAAATTGCATGTCAGGCTCTTCTTTAAATACTACTCCTTCTCCAAAAATATAATTCAAAAATCTCGGTGATATTTATCTACTACTATGCATTGTGCAAGGGTAGTAGGGTAGGCTTGGGAAGAGATGTAGTAGATGTTTTTTCTGTCATAGATGTAGACATAAACACACATGTGGTATAGTGGTAGTTATTACTCCATGTGAGAATGAGAATGGGAATGGAAAAACATAGGAATGAGCGAGCCTTAATAAGTAGTAGAGATTCGGGACACACTACTCTTGCAGCCTTAATTGCTCTTACAAATAAGCTCTATCAAACAAGCATATGAAATAGTTCAAGAAAAAAGATTTTTATGTCTTCTCATAATAAATGCAAAGATCTCCTCGTCAATTTTGCATCAATTTTACCTCTATATTCTCAACCTACTTACTTAATCAAACATTCATAGCTACATTCCATAGTGTTCAAATTAATTAGATATATATTGTTGAGTAAATTGCAATGTCGGGCGCTAAAGTATCGAGTGATCGTTATCGAGTTCTCCAAACTAATAATATGCACTATGGCCTACCTAATTAATGTAAAAGTTCTAAACATAAAAAATTAAACGTCTTTGAACTGCTTGTCGCATTCTTTAGTAACAAGAGCCTATTATCTTTTTCATTTAATCTACTTATGAGCTTGGTAAATCTCATTAGTCCACTAATTACATTATTATTATCATTAGAATCTATTATTACAATTTGATTGCATATACAAAAGAAACTAGCCTCTGCGAGGCTTGAATAAAAAACTATAATGAGTGAATTTTGTGGCATAGTGTGTTTTCTTTTGCCTTTGCTTTTGGTTTCTCTATCTTTGTGAAGCATCTAGGCAACGAAATTGTGTTTTGCTAATTAACAACAATTATATGTGAACTAACGGATTTTTGGAAAAAAATAAGAATGCAGGTTGGACCACTTAAAGTTGAGCTACAATGGAAGTCTTAGAGACTTTGATAATGATTATGGAACGACTCAAGGCAAAGGCAAAGGTAATGGATAGGGTTTTACTTTTGCCCGTTAAAAGGTGATTAAAGAAGAAAATTGATTGGGTTAGTAGGCTAAATAATCGTACTATCACGAGAGGTCAATAATGTTTACTTGATAAGAAACCTAGTGCCTCATAGACCATAAAAATGTTGCATGTGTATGAGGACTAACATCACTTCCAAAATTGCAAAAGTTTTTTTTTTCAAATGCGTTTTTGAAAACGGGTTAAGTTGTCTTCATGCGAACTGTTCGCCCCAGTAGGCCAGATCGTCCACGTGCTAACAGAGATGTCAGCATAAATAGTATTCTTTGGAGTGGTCCTTAGTATTTCCAAACTTGTTACGAGCAAGGACCGTGTGTTTTTGATGAGTTGGCTTGCCGACTGTACATGTCTATGCCACGGACAATACTAACTCCTAGACCGTGAACCGTCCGAGCGTGTTCGGCGAACTGTCCGCCCATATTAAAGTCAGGTGGGCAGAGTTAAGGGTGTTCATGTTCTAATGTCGTGGACCGTCCGTGTCTCTCTTTTCTGATAGCTCCGACACACTTTTCAAACAGAAAATAGTCGTTATAGTGAGGGGCGGACCGTCCGGCTCTAGGGTACGACCGTCCGCGAGTGCACAGAAAGGGGGTAGTTTGCTCATAACAGCTAGTTTTGTTTAGGGGCAGCTATTCTGGCCATTATTTGCACACATTGAGCACACTTGAGTCCTCAAAACACTCTCACTCATAATCTTAGCTTGAGATTGCATTCTAATGAGTGATTGATTGATTCTGGTGTGTTGCGTCATCGGATTGATCTTGAGGCTCTAGGTGAATCATCAAGCGAGAGTCATCAGCTTATTACTCTTGGAGGTTGCCACCTCCTAGATGGCCTAGTGGTGACTCTGTCGAGCTCTTCGAGAAGCTTGTGAAGTTGTAGAGGAGACCGTGAGAGGCATGTGCTT
The DNA here is from genome assembly GCF_902167145.1 of Zea mays. Taxonomy (NCBI): domain Eukaryota; kingdom Viridiplantae; phylum Streptophyta; class Magnoliopsida; order Poales; family Poaceae; genus Zea; species Zea mays. Next base: position 43,971,335 of record NC_050099.1, on the reverse strand, counting down.
GCCTCGTCGGCACGACAAAAGCAATAATTAATGGAATCAAGGTTTCAGTGATTCCTTAATCACTTGGCTCAAAGATCAAGCGGTGTCTTGATAGAGGAGCAAATGAGTGCATTGATTCTACCTAAACGTGGATTAGGGATAATAGACAAATCACAGAGACCATGGTAAAAAAATACGGTCTCCTTGTTGATTTCATTCTTGCAATCTTCATCTTTTGTGCTTATTGTGCCCATCATTGTCTTGTCAATTAATTTGATCACTTGTTCACCCTAGGTTGTAGTCTTGTAGACCAAATTTTAGCTAGACATAGGGTATATTATTTAATTCTCTTGTTGTTCTAATTAAATTTTCAAGTGTCTTTGATTTTAGTTGAAACCGACTATCCACCCTCCTCTAGCAAGAATTATTTAATTCTTGATCTTACACTCTCTCTAAACCACTCCTTTCCTGTTTTGTGCGATTTCTTGAAACTAAGTTTAAAGTTTGTAAATTTTGTCAGTCTTTGTGAAAACCATAGTCTGAAGAATGGTTTGATCAATTCTCGCCAAATTGATGGATATGATACATTGAAACCCTACAAATATTTTTCTTACTATGAAATGCTTTGTGCCAAATTTCAGTCGAATCCAATTTAAAATGGAAGGTTTAGAGTTTTTTTTTTGAGAGTGCTCAGGGTTGAGCACGTAAAATGCGATGAGACCGACTAGACATCTCAGCCACGCTAATAGCTGTCTTGTGGCACTAAAGGGAGCAATCTGGCGAAGTCAACCCTTTGTACCCGCAAGCTAGCTTTGGCACTCAGACATGAAAAAGTTATTGGTTGAGATCTCTAACTTAATTTGTTTAATCATATTCTCTATATCATCCTCTATCTCAAACTTTATTTTATATAAGCAGTGTTAAATAATATCATCTACAGTTTCGTGTCTCATATTTTATATTACCCACTGAAGGTGAACTAACTTACTAAGAACGTTTTCGGGTCATCAAACTATCGGTTAGTTTTGGTGATCTGTGTAAGCTCCTGTTTTATTTTAGTTGAAGCTGAGAACCAACACTTTTGCATTTTAAAGTATTTCAAGCGTGCACTAGCTTTTTTTCCGGGTACGATTGATCCTTTGTGTTATCTGATCATGTTTCAGCAACTTACACATTATATCTCTTAGGCCCCGTTTGTTTCCTTTCATTTCGAGGAATTGGAATCTTACTAATGGAATAGACTATTTTTTAGAATATGAGATTCCACCACTTTCCAAAGTTATCATATAAGTCTATTTCAAATTCATGTGGTGAGGGATGAAAATTGATTCTATAGATTTACATGCTAATTTTCCGATGTACAACTTATAGCACACTCTTTTACTTGCGCCTATATAACATAAATGTATTATATAACTATCTCTCTCATATGATTTAGGATAATATACAAATATATTACATATATAAATATATAAACTTAATTAGATTTGTCTAAATTATAATTATTAAAATGGAATTCAATTCCAACGAAACAAACGGGCCCTTATTTTAAATTTGATCTTGTGATTCTGTGAACAATACAATATATGTGCAAAACGTGTTTTAAACGATCATAGGTATAACTAAAGACAGTCTTCAAATGACAAAAGCTATTCATTCGATGATTTTGAGTTTTTAAAAATGGTCGATCCCCGTCCTTCGTCCGCATACCGGACTACCGGAGCGATAGCCAGTGAGCCACCACTGCCACTGACCACCCATGCAGCGGGACCCACAGCGGCGAGAGATACCAGTGACAGCGACAGGCGTCGTACTCTCATGCGCGGTATCCGATGCACTCCACAGTCCCCCTCACAAGCCACAGTCCACATGCTCTCTGTGCTTCCATCTTTGACCTCCCGCTAATCACAACCACCGCCATTAACCACAGCCTAAAGCAGGCGGTTGCTCCCCCCGCTTAAACCCTCGAAAGATTGGATTGCACTATTTGCAGGGACTGGCTGGATTCCAGCATCCAGCTCCCGCACGGCCACACCGACGAGGCGAACGGGCCAGAGTCGGCGATCGGCGTGTCTCCACTCTACAGGCGACGACGAAACCAGCAGCCTCAGCGCCGACCACTCCGGGAGCGGGGCCTCACACCCTCAGGATCAACGGGAGATGCCGGTCGCCGCCGCCTCACCCTCGCACTCGTGAACTGGCTTCCTCTGCGACGAGCCGGGGCGGGCTCGGATTCGGCGGATCTTGTGGGTGCGTGGCGTCGGGCTGGTCCGGTGCTAGATTGATCCCGCATTCGAGCTGCGGCAAGCGTCTGGGTAGTCGCTTCTCCCGAGGTATTTCGGCCGCCGAGCACGGCACGGCGCGGCGCGAGTCCGCGATTTCTTAGGGTTTGTTTTAGATGTCCATTTCAGGGGCGTCACCTCCGGCGCGCTCCCCGTCTTTTATCCGTCCGCTCCCTGATACCTGTGCTGTTTGCAGGGAAAGGAAAACAAAGTTGCTTGGCCGACTTTGGGATCAAGGATCGGCGAAAAGAAAGAGAAAGGAGGGATCTTTTTGGGAGGTTCTGTTTGAGCTTTCAGGGTTTATATCGTAGCCTTGGGCAACTCCGTGCTGATGGATTTCTTCAAGATTAAGAAGTTCAGGAAGGGGAATAAGAGCGCCCGGGGCGGGGGAGAGGTAATAGAATCCGACGACGACGCCAGCGCTGGGAATGTGACCCCTCGGGGCCTGGTGGAGCAGAAGCCTGGCATCGGGGAGGGGAACAATGCCGAGGTGGCGGTGGATGGTGGAGGCGCGGGCAATGGGGTGGTTGAAGAAGAGGAGGACGACGACGATGATTTCATCACGAATGAGGTGAAGCGGAGGCTCAAGGAGCTCAGGAAGAACAGCTTCATGGTGCTCATCCCCGAGGACGAGTGCGCCGAGGTCGAGGAGGATGGCGACGAGGAGGAAGGGGGCAGCCCCACGGAGTGGCTGGAGTCGGGTGTCGGTGACGGCTTCCCGCTGTGTGGGTTGGATTCACTGTATGATAAGTACTGCGAGAGTATGCTGGTGTTTCATAAGATGATCGCACAGCTCATGAAGGATCCAGGTAAAAGATGTAACTGACTATGGATCAATGTTCTTAAGGCAGTAAGGCGAGGCGTTGGACCACCGCCTTAACGCATAGGCGAGCAAGGCAACTAGAATTATTCGAGCGCCTGGTCATCTAGGCGATGCCTTAAAAACACTGCTATGGATGTTCTCCTATATGCTTGGCTGTAGCTTCTCACATGCAGTTGGTTGTAATGTGGATTGTGATGTGTGTACATAGTCTTTTTTGTGTGCATGTGATTATGCATGTATCTAGTCTGATGCTACAAAATTATCCATGTTTGTCTCGGGTACTTCTTAGTTATCAGGGTCCACCTGTTGCTATTCTAGTGTTATAGATTGTGTGGCCAACATGGGGCCTTGTTAGCATTTTAAACTGTGGTCCCAACTCCTGTAAAGTGGCTTAATGAATACAAGTGTTCTGTGGTAGTTGCATGTCTCATTTGGTATGCCCACAATTATCGCTAGTATTCTTTCTGAAACCGTTTTCTTTCTTTTAAAATGAAACCGTAGCATCAGACACATCACTCAAAACGGCAAGAAAAACACAATCAACCACTGTTGTCATCTTCCGCCTAGTGTTTCCCAGATACCGGAATCCTAAATTTTTTGCTTACTCTGGTGCCCATGTACCACGACAGTTCAAGTGATTTCTGTATCTCATTGAAGTAGCCAATTTCTCTTCTGTGTGTACTATTGCTTAATGGTTTTGACATTGTCATTTTACTGCTGTTTGCTGTGCCAATGATTTCTGAAATATTTAAATAATGCTTTCTTCATACTTAAGCAAGTCTGATGGTTTTGGAAAAACCTTTGTAGAGTCACTGAACATGTCCAAAAAGTCTCCAAGATCAGCATCAAAATTGGCGTCTACCCTGCGCAACCTCTCATTCAAAAGAAAAGATGAGCTCCCGGAGGATTGTGAACAACTTCAACAACAGCAAAGCGGATATGATCCTTACCAGACACTTGAGACTGCATATGTTGCTCATATTGCATTAAGCTGGGAGGCTCTGCATTGCACCTATGTGCACCTGAGCCTTATCGTTGCAGCACAACCTGATAATCCTACAACCTATAATTCTGCTGCTCAAGCATTCCAGCAATTCCAGGTCCTGCTGCAGAGATTCATTGAAAATGAGCCATTTGAGCATGGTACCCGTGTTGAGATATATGCACGGTCTCGGAGCTTGTTGTCAAAGTTGCTTCAGGTCCCCACTTTTCAAGGTAAGATTATTTGGATTAAATTGCTGCATTTTTTACATAAATGTAGCCTATTACCATCAAAATGTGTTCCTGTGGGCTGTAGAATGTTACACTGAACTTAGTGTTGGTTATGGTTTTATAGACTTATGTTGTCATGCTATTAATTCAAATTCAAACAAACCCTAAACCATGCACTCGAGATCAAAACGGCAGCAGGTGTGGTTCAGGTGTTTAGCAAATGCCTAATGGTTTTCAATTAATTTTACTTAGAATTGTTTCTCTTAGTCTTGGACCTTTCCATTATGAGATATCTTGGATTGTAACTCTTGAATGCTTATTGTTCGCTAGGTATGTCAGATGTTCCCTGTTTGCATGGCACAAATTAATCCTGTTTGTTTACATGAAAAAATGGTTCCAGAAGTTCAATCTATTTGATAATGGTGTGAACTTGATTTTGAATCATGTACAGTCTTTTAGAAATGGTTTAAAATCATGATGCCGAGGACAAATAGCTGTTCTGATATTGCCTATACACGAGGGGCATTTTCTTTTGTTCACGTTAACGCTCCGTTTGATGCCAGCATTCAAAGCCATGGAATTGAAATGTGTCCAATACCAAAACTAGGTGGGAATTGAGCTTAAATCCAATGCTAGTGTTTGGGTGGCATGAGACGCTGTTTCCAACGAATATGGAGGGTCTTGGCTCGGAATCGTCGCAACGCTGTGCTCGTTGGGCTGAATACCACACGAAAACGGAGGAAGTTTCTGAATAACAAATTCAACCAAACACTGGATTTGGGTCTGCCATTTCCATTTCCAAATTTTGGCCCTGAATACTGACATCCAATCAAATGGGGTGTAAGTGTAGTGCAGATTACACCTATGGCTATTCTAATTTATGTGCTGTACTAGCCTAGTACTACAATAAATAGGTTCAATTACTGAATGCTGCATATTTCACGTGGTACAATCCAATTCAATCTGCTGTACATTGGCATTATTAAGGAGCATTCAACAGTGGTGTACTGTGTTGAATATGGGTTCTTTTCTATTTCATGTCCATCTAACAGCGGTGAAGATATTGGCAGTGGTTAGTTTCGTACCATTATTCGATCTCTTTTAGAAAGATGGTAACTTGAGTATGTATGTTTGGAACTAAGAGCTGCTTGTTTCATTATTCCTACAATTAAGGTCAATAAGTCTAGAACTAAATTGGTACACATTTGTTTGATTTTTCATCTGCAATTTTAATACGGATCAGTATGCCATGCACAAGAATTTCCTGAGCTGTAAATGTTAGTATTTTCTTTTTTTTTTCTTGTCAATACTTGTACCTACTACAGCTAGTTTGTTGAGTTTCTGTGCTTCAATAATGCCTGACTACATTACTGCTGAGTTCTTTCCAGTTACTGCTGCAACATGTTTAATGTGGGGTACTTATAATCCCATACCGAATCATGCAATAGATTGTACTTTATTCTACAGCAAGGAAACAATTACTGAGTGCAGTAGCACAGTAAACACAGCTATATCTTTGTTTCATTCTGTCACGAATCTCTTAGTTACTCTTTTGCGTGCGTAAGCTTCCTTTTCTTTTACTAGGTTTCCAAATCTGTGGCGTCCTAACGTCTGTTTTTAGTGTTACGTATTTGATCGGTTGTTTGTATTGCATACCGGAATGATTCACGCTCGGTAACGTTTGTTAATACTATTATTCTGCTTATCATTTCCGTTCTCTCGATTCAGTCGTAGATAGGAAAGACAACACCGACGATCAGATGGAGCCAGCGATTTCGGCGCACGACCTCATCAAACTGTTAGAGGAATCTATCCTAACTTTCCGCCTTTTCCTGAAGAAGGACAAGAGAAAGGGTGGTGTCCTTATGAGTGCTCATGGCCACACTGGAAGCTCGATCCAACAGGTGCAGTCTTCGCTCGATAAGGTAAGCCTTATCCTTTGGGGTAATCCCTCCGTAATGTGTTCATTTCTGCACTGTCCATATGGTCCCTTCTAAACAGCCAGTAGCAGGACACATCTTTCCTAGCATTTGATTCCGGTGGTGGCGTGGTTGTTGAGTCTGCAACACAACACATGACCCGACCCTTGCACAAGTCTTCCTTGACTCACAGCTGGTAATAACGCATCAAAACCTGCAGAAAGAGGCGAAGGTGAAGGAGCTGCTGAAGAAGAGGAAAGGGTGGAAGAGCAAGACCTGGCCAGGCACAGTGGAGGAGGTGCAGCTGCTGCTCGCCCTGATCGATGTCAAGGTCGTGTCGCGGGTGCTCCGGGTGGGGAAGCTGAGCAGGGAGCAGCTGCTGTGGTGCGAGGAGAAGCTGAGCAAGGTGGGCCTCACGGAGAACCGGCTGCGCCGCGACGGGTCCCCGATCCTCTTCCCCTGTTGACCGACGCAGCATGTCATGCCGCGCCAGAGATCTCCCTTGCCATTCACTTCGTTTACCTTCTGAGATATGTACATGCCTTCAGGTTGAATTGAGGATGCACATACCAAACCAAAGTAGGGCTTACACATGTGTTGCTGCACGCTGATCACTGAGTTTAGTTTATACAGTGCAGCATGGGGCAACATGCTTCGTTTCACTTCACCGGAAGCATATGGTTTCTTAAACCCTCGTGTAATCTGTGTTGAACAAGGAGGATGCAGTGCAGCACATGCAGTATGCAGAGGCTGCCGTGCTGCGTTGGTTGGTTGGTTGGTTGCACCGAACTTTTTTTTTGTTCTCTGAAGCCTCCGGTGATTGCATTGCGTCTGCACGGCTGCAACTGCACGCAGACAGACCCAGGGCACTTCACTTGCTTGGGCTTCCAGCCTCCGGTCATGCATGGCTGCTACGATGCAGCTCGCCAGGCGTGCGGCCGGCTCTGCCGAGAGGCCATGATGCAAGAGAAGAACCTGCCGTGGCGTCGTCGAGTCTTCCTTTCACGACACGCAGTCAGTCTCGATGCATGCAGTGGCTCACCAAATCTGTGTCAAACTATCCGCAACAGTTTACTCTAAATTTCTTCCATTATATTACATTTTTATGTCACATCATCAATAGGTTATTCTCTACTTTTTCATCTCCGACAGCGGTTCCCTCTAAATACTCCCCCTAAACCTGACTATAAACATAAAATTTCATTTTCTATACCTACTTTTTATGTACTATTAATTTTTCATCTACTAACAATTACTCGTTGGTCCACCGCTATAGGAACGAATAGTGTTTTGTGTCACATATAAAGGGAGAGAGAAGAGAGCAAACGCGTAGGGGTCTGACCAGAGGGCAACGCTGCGGGCTTAGGCTATCCACAGCGGTTCCTCCTATATCATTTTTTGCGTCACATCATTAACATTTCACCCCTTATTTTTTTATCTACCGCAGTGGTTTCCACTAAATACTTTCCCTATACCCCACTATAACTATAAAATATCATTTTCTATACATACTTTTCATCTACTAATAATTGGAAGTGAGCCCACATGAACAGTAATCTCAAATAAGATCGCAGGAGATTTACAAATAAGATAAATATCTCCTGTGGCTTACAAAGATATTTATAGAGGTGAAACCCTACCCCTAGGTGTCCCTGGGTCGCGGGAAGGCCAGTTGGCATCGCTGCACTCCGGTCCAAGCCTCCCGGCGACGGGCCTCCGCTTCGCTCGCCAACTTGGCCGACTTCTTTAGAATTTTGGATCACAAACTTAACAGCAACAGTCTTGTTTTCCACAGCAGATACAGCAGCAACCATTTGTTTTCCCTCAATTTCAGCCGCCGATGTCTCAGTGGGGATTACATGTGTAATACCCACTTTGTAAGAAAAGTCTAAAAAGAGAAAATTCATTCCTTTATATATTTGTGAGTCATCTATGTGCATCATCTCATGTGGACACCCTACTTAACAAGAATAAATGGGTAACAAAAGACACTCAAATAACTTGTGCATCCTTTGGAGTTCTGTTTGCTTGTGCATTAAAATAATAACAATGATAATGCTAGTAAAATAATAATAATAATAATAACAATGACTTGAAACGAAGTTTGAATCCTAAATTGAGAGTTAGGGATTGAAATAGAGAAGGAAAGAAAATAAATGGAAAAGAAAGAGAAAGAGTATAAAATTTACAGAATATATATATAAAGATATATTTTCAAGGTTAGTAATTTTAAGGTTACAATATAATTTGAGGGTAAAATTGGCACAGGGTTCGAATTTAAATTTGAATTCAAAATTGAATTTAGAAAGGAAGAAAACAGAAATAGAAAATAATAAAAAGGAAAATGTAGTATGGACTCAGTTCTTCGTTTTCGGCCCATTTCCTATTTACTAGCCGCGTGGCCCATCCCTTCCTGCTTCCCTGGCGTCACCTACACTTGGGGCCCGCGGGTCAGGGTCATCTTCCCAGAGAAAACACGCGCACCGGCGCCACCACCTCCGAAGTCCGTGGTTGACTCGCCCGACTCCCATGATTCTCGGTCGGGATCTTCGGCACGAACCTCCCCCAGCTCCGTGAATAAAAGTCGTGCGCCGTTACTGCCTTCCCCTCTCCACCTCTCGCGACCACCACCGTTGGCATACCTCGAGCGTCCGCTTGAACAAGAAGCACACAGAAGTGAGAGATCGAGCGCCACCGCCAATGTGCGTCTTCACTGATCCTTCGCCTCGGCATGGCGCTTGGAGGGTTATCCAGATAGTATGGATCATGTTGGAGGAAGCTATTCGGTGCCTGTAACCCTCAGGCCACGGGAATTCCTGAACGGAGTCTCCTCCGCCGCAGAAGCGCTGGGCGATGTGGTTGGGGGATCCCCATGGCATCACAACAGGTAATACTCCCCTCCTGTCAATCCATACCCTCTTTGCGTCGCGTAGCATCGGGAGGCGTAGAAGCTCAACGCGTCGGATAGCAGGAATTGCTCGCCGCCGTGTGTTCGCCGCCACGGCTCGGGCGCAGTCGCTCGGTAGCGAGAGTGAAGAAGATGCATCCCTGGCCGTTCAATCGGCTATCGAACTCACAGCGGGCGGACCTCCGTTTCGATCCGGTCAATAACAGGGTCCGTGTGGGGGGTCCTCGATTTGCGTGCTCGACGGCGTGTTATGCCGAGCAGGGTGGCCGGCTCTGTTCGGTCTGGGGTTCGGCGTGTGGGGACGATGGGGTCCTGGCCATCGGATCTTGACTGTGCGGCTAGAATTAGAAGCTACCCTAGATCGTTGATCCGTGGATTGATGGTGCAGATCAAAGCAACCATCACACACTCGCGATACTAAATCCAAACCGTAGGCCTTAGCTCCATTGGTTGCGATTAGATCTGGGTACATAAACATCCACACCGTTGGATCCTAATCCAAGGGTCCGCGCTGCATTCCATTTGGTTGGCTCGGGATTTAATCTGGATCGCTCACGTTTGATCGGACAGCCCAACTTGGCCGATACCCCTTCACGGGTCCATTTTACTTAAGAGCCCCTCGGTTTCATTGAAATAAACCCGCCGTCCATTTTTGCTATGCACTGAGTCTAAAATATCTTGCGCAGAGCCCCCTGCTGTTCTCAGATTTTGAGGCCCAGTCCAGAGTATTATAAAACCCGAGAAATTGAATTATAAAAGAATTTTTAATGTGAAAATATATGCTAGAACTTTGATAATTCATAGAAAATTCATATGAGCTCCAAATTACTCCATTCCAGTTTCTAAAATTTTGTACTTTTATTCTCCATCACTTAGAGCCTCTGTTTGGTCATGAAAACAGTAAGAAAATTTATTCCTCATCTAATTCTATTTCAAACACATAAAACCTTTGAAAATTCATAACTTAAAATCTGTAACTCCAAAAATTATAATTCCTGTTCCTGTGATCTTATTTCAATATATAGATCATTATTATGTATTTTGCATATATGTTTGATGTGATGTTAATTTTGCCTATGTCATGTTTGTTTGTATTGCTACGACTAGCGCGAGGTTACGAGCCACCTGAAGATCATCCTGGTACCTGGAATCTCAAGTCCCAGGCAAGTTGTGCCCTTGATCACTTCTTTTTACCCACTCATGTTCTAATTAATCATAATGATCTGCATAGGTTAATTTTGATGGGACCCAATAGGTTACCCTAGTTTGATTATCTTTATACCTTGTTCACCACTGAACTTTTTGGGTAGTACTTGCTAGTGCTTTATGTGGTTTTGGGTATGAAGATACATTATTCATGATTATACTTTTGTTATCTGTTGTTATTTACTATTCATGTCAAGATCATTAATGTTAATTGGAACATAGAGCTTAACTTGAGAACCACGTGCCACCACAAGGGTTTAATGGGACGCCCTTGGCTGACTAATTAGGAAAGCTAGTGGAGGACTACCTTACCCGAAAGGGGCAAGGGCAGTAGGGGAGTGGTCAGTGTAGGGAGGCCCTCGGGAGGATTTTGCTGCGATGGCGGTCCTGCAAGGGATTCCTGCATTGGAGCTTCCTATAAACTGTAGCGGGTTTTCTGAAGCTAGTGGAACTTTGTAAAGGCCTCGTAGTGTTACCCTGCCTCGCCTCCTCGGTAGAGGTGTATGGGAAGTCGCGATCCCTTGGCAGATGGGTAACATGACTTGTGGGTAAAGGGTACCACCTCTGCAGAGTGTAAAACTGGTATACTAGCCGTGCTCACGGTCATGAGCAGCTCGGACCCTCACATGATTAATTTATGGAACTAAATTCAATTTATCATATGCATTGCATTGCAGGTGATGTTGTTACTTTTGTTCTACTATTTAATTGGGTTGGTATTTACTTATACTTAGTAACTGCTAATAAAATTTTGACCAACTTTAAAAAGCAATGCTCAGCTTCAACCATCCTCTTTGATAAGCCTTACACTTCATGAGCTCCCATCTTTGGCGAGTTCATGCACATTATTCCCCACAACTTGTTGAGCGATGAACGTATGTGAGCTCACTCTTGCTGTCTCACACCCCCCCCCACAGGTCAAGAACAGGTACCGCAGGATGAGGCGCTTGGAGGATGCTGCGATGAGTTCGTGAGAGGTCTAGGTCTAGGTCGTCGTCTTCCAGTCAACTTTGGGTTGCTGGACCGTTGTCTCCTTATAATGTAATTGTTTATTTTGTATAGAACTCCTATTATATAGTAAAGATGTGACATTCGATCCTGTGCCATGATTCATCATATGTGTGAGACTTGGTCCCAGCACACCTGGTGATTATGTTCGCGCCCGGGTCTTGGTGCTCCGAAACCCGGGTGTGACAGAAGTGGTATCAGAGGAATGTTGACTGTAGGACGAAACCTAGATAGAACTGGATAACCATTGTCTACTTACCTTTGATACTCTGATCCTGAAAGGGAATTAGGCTTACACCTAGTTCCTAAATAATTTTTGGTGGTTGAATTGCCCAACACAAATATTGGACTGACTAGTTTGCTCTAGTGTATAAGTTATACAGGTGCAAAAGGTTCACATCTAGCCAATAAAAAGACCAAGTGTTGGATTCAACAAAGGAGCAATAAGGCAACCGAGGGCACCTCTGGCTGGAGGCACCGGACTGTCCGGTGTGCACCGGACAGTGTCCGGTGCGCCCGTAGACTTCGTTTTCTACCCTTCGCCAGAGGACTTCGACTTCAACCCTTCGCCCTCGGGAATTCGCGGAGGCCGGCGCGCTATAATTCACCGGACTGTCCGGTGTGCACCGGACATGTCCGGTGCGCCAACGAACCGCGGCCTCCGGAACTCGTCATCCTCGGGTTTTCACGACAGCCGCTCCGCTATAATTCACCGGACTGTCCGGTGTGCACCGGACTGTCCGGTGTGCCAGCGGAGCAACGGCTCTCTGCGGCGCCAACGGCTCCCTGCGCAGCATTAAATGCGCGCGCAGCGCGCGCAGACGTCAGGGCTGCCCATACCGGTGCACCGGACATCAAACAGTGCATGTCCGGTGTGCACCGGACATCCAGGCGGGGCCACATGTCAGAGCTCCAACGGTCAGAATCCAACGGCAACGATGACGTGGCAGGGGGCACCGGACTGTCCGGTGTGCACCGGACTGTCCGGTGCGCCATCGAACAGAGAGCTCCCAGCAACGGCCACATTTGGTGGTTGGGGCTATAAATACCCCAACCACCCCACCATTCATTGCATCCATGTTTTCCACTTCTCAACTACTACAAGAGCTCTAGGCATTCAATTCTAGACACATTCAAAGAGATCAAATCCTCTCCAATTCCACACAAAACCCTAGTGACTAGAGAGAGTGATTTGCCGTGTACATTTGAGCTCTTGCGCTTGGATTGCTTCTTTTCTTTCTCACTTGTTCTTGAGATCACACTCCATTGTAATCAAGGCAAGAGGCACCAATTGTGTGGTGGCCCTTGCGGGGAAGTTTTGTTCCCGGCTTTGATTAGAGAAGAGAAGCTCACTCGGTCCGTGGGACCGTTTGAGAGAGGGAAGGGTTGAAAGAGACCCGGCCTTTGTGGCCTCCTCAACGGGGAGTAGGTTTGCAAGAACCGAACCTCGGTAAAACAAATCTCCGTGTCTCACTTGCTTATTCGCTTGGGATTTGTTTTGCGCCCTCTCTCGCGGACTCGTTTATATTTCTAACGCTAACCCGGCTTGTAGTTGTGTTTATATTTATAAATTTCAGTTTCGCCCTATTCACCCCCCCTCTAGGCGACTATCAATTGGTATCAGAGCCCGGTGCTTCATTAGAGCCTAACCGCTCGAAGTGATGTCGGGAGATCACGCCAAGAAGGAGATGGAGACCGGCGAAAAGCCCACTACAAGCTACGGGAGCACTTCATCGGAAGAGTCCCGCACCAAAAGGAGGGAGAAGAAGAAGAGCTCCTCCAACAAAGGGAAGGAGAAGAAATCTTCTTCTCACCACAAAGAAAAGAAGGAAAAATCTTCTTCCCACAAGCCGCATCGGAAAGGCGACAAGCACAAGAGGATGAGGAAGGTGGTCTACTACGAGACCGACACTTCATCAACGTCGACCTCCGACTCCGATGCCCCCTCCGTCACTTCTAAGCGCCAAGAGCGCAAGAAGTATAGTAAGATCCCCCTACGCTACCCTCGCATTTCCAAACATACACCTTTACTTTCCGTCCCATTAGGCAAACCACCAGCTTTTGATGGTGAAGATTACGCTAGGTGGAGCGATTTAATGCAATTTCATCTAATCTCGCTCCACAAAGGTATATGGGATGTTGTTGAGTTTGGTGTACAGGTACCATCAATAGGGGATGAGAATTATGATGAGGATGAGGTAGCCCAAATCGAGCACTTCAACTCTCAAGCCGCAACCATACTCCTTGCCTCTCTAAGCAAGGAAGAATACAACAAAGTGCAAGGGTTGAAAAATGCAAAGGAGATTTGGGATGTGCTCAAAACTGCGCACGAGGGAGATGAGCTCACCAAGATCACCAAGCGGGAGACAATCGAGGGGGAGCTCGGTCGGTTCCGGCTTCACAAAGGGGAGGAGCCACAACACATGTACAACCGGCTCAAGACTTTGGTAAACCAAGTGCGCAACCTCGGGAGCAAGAAGTGGGATGACCACGAAGTGGTAAATGTTATTTTAAGATCTCTCATTTTTCTTAATCCCACTCAAGTTCAATTGATTCGTGGTAATCCTAGATATACTAAAATGACCCCCGAGGAAGTTATCGGGCATTTTGTAAGTTTTGAGTGCATGATAGAAGGCTCGAGGAAAATCAACGAGCTTGGCGACTCATCCGAAGCCCAACCCGTTGCATTCAAGGCAACGGAGGAGAAGAAGGAGGAGGCTACACCAAGTAGACAACCAATAGACGCCTCCAAGCTCGACAATGAGGAAATGGCGCTCGTCATCAAGAGCTTCCGCCAAATCCTCAAGCAAAGGAGGGGGAAGGACTACAAGTCCCGCTCCAAGAAGGTTTGCTACAAGTGTGGTAAGCCCGGTCATTTTATTGCTAAATGTCCTATATCTAGTGACAGTGACCGAGGCGACGACAAGAAGGGGAGAAGAAAGGAGAAGAAAAGGTACTACAAGAAGAAGGGCGGCGATGCCCATGTTTGTCGGGAATGGGATTCCGACGAAAGCTCAAGCGACTCCTCCGACGACGAGGACGCCGCCAACATCGCCGTCACCAAGGGACTCCTCTTCCCCAACGTCGGCCACAAGTGCCTCATGGCAAAGGACGGCAAAAAGAAGAAGGTTAAATCCAACTCCTCCACTAAATATGAATCTTCTAGTGATGATAATGCTAGTGATGAGGAGGATAATTTGCGTTCCCTTTTTGCCAACCTTAACATAGCTCAAAAAGAAAAGTTAAATGAATTAGTTAGTGCTATTCATGAAAAGGATGACCTTTTGGACTCCCAAGAGGATTGTCTAATTAAAGAAAACAAGAAACATGTTAAGGTTAAAAAGGCTTATGCTCTAGAAGTAGAAAAATGTGAAAAATTGTCTAGTGAGCTAAGCACTTGCCGTGAGATGATTAACAACCTTAGAAATGAAAATGCTATTTTAAATGCTAAGGTTGATTCACATGTTTGTAATGTTTCAATTCCCAATCTTAGAGATGATAACATTGACTTGCTTGCTAAGATTGATGAATTGAATGCATCTCTTGCTAGCCTTAGATTAGAGAATGAAAATTTAATTGCTAAGGCTAAAGATTTTAATGTTTGCAATGCTACTATTTCCGACCTTAGAACCAAGAATGAAATGTTGCATGCTAAGGTTGTAGAACTTAAATCTTGCAAACCCTCTACATCTAATCTTGAGCATGTTTCTATTTGCACTAGATGTAGAGATATTGATGTTAATGCTATTCTTGATCATATGGCTTTAATTAAACAACAAAATGATCATATAGCAAAATTAGATGCTAAAATTGCCGAGCACAATCTAGAAAATGAGAAATTTAAATTTGCTCGTAGCATGCTTTATAATGGGAGACGCCCTGGCATTAAGGATGGCATTGGCTTCCAAAGGGGAGACAATGTCAAACTTAATGCTCCTCCAAAGAACTTATCTAACTTTGTTAAGAGCAAGGCTCCCATGCCTCAGGATAACGAGGGTTACATTTTGTACCCTGCCGGCTATCCTGAGAGCAAAATTAGAAAGATTCATTCTAGGAAGTCTCACTCTGGCCCTAATCATGCTTATATGTATAAGGGTGAGACATCTAGCTCTAGGCAACCAACCCATGCTAAGTTGCCTAAGAAGAAAATTCCTAATGCATCAAATGATCATGCCATTTCATTTAAAACTTTTGATGCATCTTATGTGCTTACTAGCAAATCCGGCAAAGTAGTTGCCAAATTTGTTGGGGGCAAACACAAGGATTCCAAGACTTGTGTTTGGGTACCCAAAGTTCTTGTATCTAATGCCAAAGGACCCAAAACAGTTTGGGTACCTAAAGTCAAGAACTAAATTTGTTTTGTAGGTTTATGCATCCGGGGGCTCAAGTTGGATACTCGACAGCGGGTGCACAAACCACATGACCGGGGAGAAAAGGATGTTCTCCTCATATGAGAAAAACAAAGATCCCCAACGAGCTATCACATTCGGGGATGGAAATCAAGGGTTGGTCAAAGGTTTGGGTAAAATTGCTATTTCACCTGACCATTCCATTTCCAATGTTTTTCTTGTTGATTCATTAGATTACAACTTGCTTTCTGTTTCCCAATTATGTCAAATGGGCTACAACTGTCTTTTTACTGATATATGTGTCACTGTCTTTAGAAGAAGTGATGATTCAATAGCATTTAAGGGTCTGTTAGAGGGTCAGCTATACTTAGTGGATTTTAATAGAGCTGAACTCAACACATGCTTAATTGCTAAGACTAACATGGGTTGGCTCTGGCATCGCCGACTAGCCCATGTTGGGATGAAGAATCTTCACAAGCTTCTAAAGGGAGAGCACATTTTAGGATTAACAAATGTTCATTTTGAGAAAGACAGGATTTGTAGCGCATGCCAGGCGGGGAAGCAAGTTGGAGTCCATCACCCACACAAGAACATCATGACGACCGACAGGCCGCTTGAGCTACTCCACATGGATCTATTCGGCCCGATTGCTTACATAAGCATCGGCGGGAGTAAGTATTGTCTTGTTATTGTGGATGATTATTCTCGCTTCACTTGGGTATTCTTTTTACAGGAAAAATCTCAAACCCAAGAGACCTTAAAGGGATTCTTGAGACGAGCTCAAAATGAGTTCGGCTTAAGGATCAAGAAAATAAGAAGCGACAACGGGACGGAGTTCAAGAACTCTCAAATTGAAGGCTTCCTTGAGGAGGAGGGCATCAAGCATGAGTTCTCCTCTCCCTACACGCCACAACAAAATGGTGTAGTGGAGAGGAAGAATCGAACTCTATTGGACATGGCAAGAACCATGCTTGATGAGTACAAGACACCGGACCGGTTTTGGGCCGAAGCGGTCAACACCGCCTGCTACGCCATCAACCGGTTATATCTTCACCGAATCCTCAAGAAGACATCATATGAACTCCTAACCGGTAAAAAGCCCAACATTTCATATTTTAGAGTTTTTGGTAGCAAATGCTTCATTCTTATTAAAAGAGGTAGAAAATCTAAATTTGCTCCTAAAACTGTAGAAGGCTTTTTACTTGGTTATGACTCAAACACAAGGGCATATAGGGTCTTTAACAAGTCCACTGGACTAGTTGAAGTCTCATGTGACGTTGTGTTTGATGAAACTAACGGCTCTCAAGTAGAGCAAGTTGATCTTGATGAAGTAGGTGAAGAACAGGCTCCATGCATAGCGCTTAGGAACATGTCCATTGGGGATGTGTGTCCTAGGGAATCCGAAGAGCCTCCAAATGCACAAGATCAACCATCATCCTCCATGCAAGCATCTCCACCAACTCAAAATGAGGATGAGGCTCAAGTTGATGAAGGGCAAAATCAAGAAGATGAGCCACCTCAAGATAATGGCAATGATCAAGGGGGAAATGCAAATGATCAAGAAAAGGAGGATGAGGAAGAACCAAGACCGCCACACCCAAGAGTTCACCAAGCAATCCAACGAGATCACCCCGTCGACACCATCCTCGGCGACATTCATAAGGGGGTAACTACTCGATCTCGGGTTGCTCACTTTTGTGAACATTACTCTTTTGTTTCCTCTATTGAGCCACACTGGGTAGAGGAAGCTCTCCAAGATTCGGATTGGGTGGTGGCAATGCAAGAGGAGCTCAACAATTTCACGAGGAACGAGGTATGGCATTTAGTTCCACGTCCTAACCAAAATGTTGTAGGAACCAAATGGGTCTTCCGCAACAAGCAAGATGAGCATGGTGTGGTGACAAGGAACAAAGCTCGACTCGTGGCCAAAGGGTATTCACAAGTCGAAGGTTTGGATTTTGGTGAAACCTATGCACCCGTAGCTAGGCTTGAGTCAATTCGCATATTATTGGCCTATGCTACTTACCATGGCTTTAAGCTCTATCAAATGGACGTGAAAAGTGCCTTCCTCAATGGACCGATCAAGGAAGAGGTCTATGTTGAGCAACCTCCCGGCTTTGAAGACAGTGAGTACCCTAACCATGTCTATAGGCTCTCTAAGGCGCTTTATGGGCTCAAGCAAGCCCCAAGAGCATGGTATGAATGCCTAAGAGATTTCCTTATTGCTAATGGCTTCAAAGTTGGCAAGGCCGATCCTACACTCTTTACTAAAACTCTTGAGAATGACTTGTTTGTATGCCAAATTTATGTTGATGATATTATATTTGGGTCTACTAACGAGTCTACATGTGAAGAGTTTAGTAGGATCATGACACAGAAATTCGAGATGTCGATGATGGGGGAGTTGAAGTATTTTCTAGGATTCCAAGTCAAGCAACTCCAAGAGGGCACCTTCATTTGCCAAACGAAGTACACTCAAGACATTCTAAACAAGTTTGGGATGAAGGATGCCAAACCCATCAAGACACCCATGGGAACTAATGGGCATCTCGACCTCGACACGGGAGGTAAGTCCGTGGATCAAAAGGTATACCGGTCGATGATTGGTTCATTGCTTTATTTATGTGCATCTCGACCGGACATTATGCTTTCCGTTTGCATGTGTGCAAGATTCCAATCCGACCCTAAGGAATCCCACCTTACGGCCGTAAAACGAATCTTGAGATATTTGGCTTATACCCCTAAGTTTGGGCTTTGGTACCCTCGGGGATCCACATTTGATTTACTTGGTTATTCGGATGCCGATTGGGCGGGGTGCAAAATCAATAGGAAGAGCACATCGGGGACTTGCCAGTTCTTGGGAAGATCCTTGGTGTCTTGGGCTTCAAAGAAGCAAAATTCGGTCGCTCTTTCCACCGCCGAAGCCGAGTACATTGCCGCAGGACATTGTTGCGCGCAATTGCTTTGGATGAGGCAAACCCTGCGGGACTACGGTTACAAATTAACCAAAGTCCCTTTGCTATGTGATAATGAGAGTGCAATCAAAATGGCCGACAATCCCGTCGAGCATAGCCGCACTAAGCACATAGCCATTCGGTATCATTTTCTTAGGGATCACCAACAAAAGGGGGATATCAAGATTTCTTACATTAATACTAAAGATCAATTAGCCGATATCTTTACCAAGCCACTTGATGAACAATCTTTTACCAGACTTAGGCATGAGCTCAATATTCTTGATTCTAGAAATTTCTTTTGCTAGCTTGCACACATAGCTCATTTAAATACCTTTGATCATATCTCTTTTATATGCTATGACTAATGTGTTTTCAAGTCTATTTCAAACCAAGTCATAGGTATATTGAAAGGGAATTGGAGTCTTCGGCGAAGACAAAGGCTTCCACTCCGTAACTCATGCTTCGCCATCACTCCGAGCAACTCTCTATTCCTTGGGAGAAATGAGCATCAAAAAAAAGGGACTATATCCTTGGGGGAGAGAGTAAAAGCTCAAAAGCAAAAGGACCGGACCTCGTCTTTGGTATAATCTTAACTCATTTACTTATGACCAAAGCGGAGGAACTTACTTCGAGGGCTCTAACGATTCCGTTTTTGGCGATTCATGCCAAAAAGGGGGAGAAATGAGCCCAAAGCAAAAGGACCGCACCACCACCACCAAATTCAAAAACTTAGTGCTTTCCAAAAGTCTTTATCATTTGGTATCCTATTATGTTCAAAAGAGGGAGAAAGTAGTATTTCAAAAATGGTATATCAAAACCCTCTTGAACACTAAGAGGTGGATCTCTTTTAGGGGGAGTTTTGTTTAGTCAAAGGAAAAGCATTTGAAATAGGGGGAGACAATTTCAAATCTTGAAAATGCTTTGCAAACTCTTATTCATGTACCTTTGACTATTTGCAAAAGATCTTTAAAATGGATTTACAAAAAGAATTTGCAAAAA
This sequence comes from Zea mays, assembly GCF_902167145.1. Taxonomy (NCBI): domain Eukaryota; kingdom Viridiplantae; phylum Streptophyta; class Magnoliopsida; order Poales; family Poaceae; genus Zea; species Zea mays. The sequence goes on along the minus strand of NC_050099.1, from coordinate 43,951,693 downwards.
CAAAACATGTGGTGCAAACGTGGTCCAAAATGTTATATAAGAAAGAAACATTCCTTGCATATCTTGTAAGTAGTTATATTGGCTCAATTCCAAGTAACCTTTGCACTTACATTATGTAAACTAGTTCAATTATGCACTTCTATATTTGCTTTGGTTTGTGTTGGCATCAATCACCAAAAAGGGGGAGATTGAAAGGGAATTAGGCTTACACCTAGTTCCTAAATAATTTTTGGTGGTTGAATTGCCCAACACAAATATTGGACTGACTAGTTTGCTCTAGTGTATAAGTTATACAGGTGCAAAAGGTTCACATCTAGCCAATAAAAAGACCAAGTGTTGGATTCAACAAAGGAGCAATAAGGCAACCGAGGGCACCTCTGGCTGGAGGCACCGGACTGTCCGGTGTGCACCGGACAGTGTCCGGTGCGCCCGTAGACTTCGTTTTCTACCCTTCGCCAGAGGACTTCGACTTCAACCCTTCGCCCTCGGGAATTCGCGGAGGCCGGCGCGCTATAATTCACCGGACTGTCCGGTGTGCACCGGACATGTCCGGTGCGCCAACGAACCGCGGCCTCCGGAACTCGTCATCCTCGGGTTTTCACGACAGCCGCTCCGCTATAATTCACCGGACTGTCCGGTGTGCACCGGACTGTCCGGTGTGCCAGCGGAGCAACGGCTCTCTGCGGCGCCAACGGCTCCCTGCGCAGCATTAAATGCGCGCGCAGCGCGCGCAGACGTCAGGGCTGCCCATACCGGTGCACCGGACATCAAACAGTGCATGTCCGGTGTGCACCGGACATCCAGGCGGGGCCACATGTCAGAGCTCCAACGGTCAGAATCCAACGGCAACGATGACGTGGCAGGGGGCACCGGACTGTCCGGTGTGCACCGGACTGTCCGGTGCGCCATCGAACAGAGAGCTCCCAGCAACGGCCACATTTGGTGGTTGGGGCTATAAATACCCCAACCACCCCACCATTCATTGCATCCATGTTTTCCACTTCTCAACTACTACAAGAGCTCTAGGCATTCAATTCTAGACACATTCAAAGAGATCAAATCCTCTCCAATTCCACACAAAACCCTAGTGACTAGAGAGAGTGATTTGCCGTGTACATTTGAGCTCTTGCGCTTGGATTGCTTCTTTTCTTTCTCACTTGTTCTTGAGATCACACTCCATTGTAATCAAGGCAAGAGGCACCAATTGTGTGGTGGCCCTTGCGGGGAAGTTTTGTTCCCGGCTTTGATTAGAGAAGAGAAGCTCACTCGGTCCGTGGGACCGTTTGAGAGAGGGAAGGGTTGAAAGAGACCCGGCCTTTGTGGCCTCCTCAACGGGGAGTAGGTTTGCAAGAACCGAACCTCGGTAAAACAAATCTCCGTGTCTCACTTGCTTATTCGCTTGGGATTTGTTTTGCGCCCTCTCTCGCGGACTCGTTTATATTTCTAACGCTAACCCGGCTTGTAGTTGTGTTTATATTTATAAATTTCAGTTTCACCCTATTCACCCCCCCTCTAGGCGACTATCAGATCCTTTCTAAACTTTCCTTAATCTTTCTCATCTAATTCCGCTTACTCTGATTATTCTTACCTTTTCTTTCTAAAGACAAATGTGGGTTTCACACTTTGAAATCCCGTACCTAAAGTGACCTTTAGGAATAGGAGACCTACTCTTAGGAACAAAAACAAAATTATTTTCTTTTATATAGATATCTATGAACTTGAATGTTTGTTCTTATGATATTTGTCTGATTTGGATCTTTGATTGAGTGTGATGAGTTGTGGAGTAATGTCCACAATTGCATCTGCATATACACATAGGTACAAAAAAATATTTATAAAATAACTAGACAACCTAGATTATCCCCATTGGAATACATCTAGCTTAAAAGATTTATCTTATCCTAAAAGATCTCATTCTAACCAATTCATCTTATCTTAAAAGACTCTCTCTTATCCTAATAGATTCATCTTATCATGAAAGATTTGTTTTATCCTAACCACTATATTTATCTGATCCTAAAATAACCACTAGGACCTAATCCAAAATAATGAGATCTTAACTAGTTCAATCTAGTCGTACCAACCTAATCTAGATTCTATCTAATCTATTATGATATAATCTAGAGTAAGCTACTTAATGCTGGTACAAAGGATTAAGCCATACTCCAAATCCACTTAAGCTTAAACTAGTGACCTAGATCAACTCGGCCATACCCAACAACTTGACCTACATAACAGATCTATCTTAGCCTCTTGTCCCAAACCCGGATGGAGACACCAAAGAGCAAGACTGGAAAAGGACAAGATCAACCTCGTCAAGGAAGGAGAGAAGTCAAACTCGATCATCAGATGCATTACCACCCAACGAGGAGTTCTTCCTCACCATAAACTTTCTTACACCAGGATATTCTTGCCCTAACCAACCCATCTTTCGCCCTAAATAATAAAATTAATATACATATGGATACCCATGCTTTCCTAATCACTCAAAAAAAAAGAGGCTCTTGATTTTGAAATAATTAAAACTGAAAGTTAAATTGGAAACCACTCTTCCTATATCCTTTTCTTACAAATCTCGAGGACGAGATTCTTTTTCAGGGGGGTAGGATTTGTAATACCCACTTTGTAAGAAAAGTCTAAAAAGAGAAAATTCATTCCTTTATATATTTGTGAGTCATCTATGTGCATCATCTCATGTGGACACCCTACTTAACAAGAATAAATGGGTAACAAAAGACACTCAAATAACTTGTGCATCCTTTGGAGTTCTGTTTGCTTGTGCATTAAAATAATAACAATGATAATGCTAGTAAAATAATAATAATAATAATAATAATGACTTGAAACGAAGTTTGAATCCTAAATTGAGAGTTAGGGATTGAAATAGAGAAGGAAAGAAAATAAATGGAAAAGAAAGAGAAAGAGTATAAAATTTACAGAATATATATAAAGATATATTTTCAAGGTTAGTAATTTTAAGGTTACAATATAATTTGAAGGTAAAATTGGCACAGGGTTCGAATTTAAATTTGAATTTAGAAAGGAAGAAAACAGAAATAGAAAATAATAAAAAGGAAAATGTAGTATGGACTCAGTTCTTCGTTTTCGGCCCATTTCCTATTTACTAGCCGCGTGGCCCATCCCTTCCTGCTTCCCTGGCGTCACCTACACTTGGGGCTCGCGGGTCAGGGTCATCTTCCCAGAGAAAACACGCGCACCGGCGCCACCACCTCCGAAGTCCGTGGTTGACTCGCCCGACTCCCATGATTCTCGGTCGGGATCTTCGGCACGAACCTCCCCCAGCTCCGTGAATAAAAGTCGTGCGCCATTACTGCCTTCCCCTCTCCGCCTCTCGCGACCACCACCGTTGGCATACCTCGAGCATCCGCTTGAACAAGAAGCACACAGAAGTGAGAGATCGAGCGCCACCGCCAATGTGCGTCTTCACTGATCCTTCGCCTCGGCATGGCGCTTGGAGGGTTATCCAGATAGTATGGATCATGTTGGAGGAAGCTATTTGGTGCCTGTAACCCTCAGGCCACGGGAATTCCTGAACGGAGTCTCCTCCGCCGCAGAAGCGCTGGGCGATGTGGTTGGGGGATCCCCATGGCATCACAACAGGTAATACTCCCCTCCTGTCAATCCATACCCTCTTTGCGTCGCGTAGCATCGGGAGGCGTAGAAGCTCAACGCGTCGGATAGCAGGAATTGCTCGCCGCCGTGTGTTCGCCGCCACGGCTCGGGCGCAGTCGCTCGGTAGCGAGAGTGAAGAAGATGCATCCCTGGCCGTTCAATCGGCTATCGAACTCACAGCGGGCGGACCTCCGTTTCGATCCGGTCAATAACAGGGTCTGTGTGGGGGGTCCTCGATTTGCGTGCTCGACGGCGTGTTATGCCGAGCAGGGTGGCCGGCTCTGTTCGGTCTAGGGTTCGGCGTGTGGGGACGATGGGGTCCTGGCCATCGGATCTTGACTGTGCGGCTAGAATTAGAAGCTACCCTAGATCGTTGATCCGTGGATTGATGGTGCAGATCAAAGCAACCATCACACACTCGCGATACTAAATCCAAACCGTAGGCCTTAGCTCCATTGGTTGCGATTAGATCTGGGTACATAAACATCCACACCGTTGGATCCTAATCCAAGGGTCCGCGCTGCATTCCATTTGGTTGGCTCGGGATTTAATCTGGATCGCTCACGTTTGATCGGACAGCCCAACTTGGCCGATACCCCTTCGCGGGTCCATTTTACTTAAGAGCCCCTCGGTTTCATTGAAATAAACCCGCCGTCCATTTTTGCTATGCACTGAGTCTAAAATATCTTGCGCAGAGCCCCCTGCTGTTCTCAGATTTTGAGGCCCAGTCCAGAGTATTATAAAACCCGAGAAATTGAATTATAAAAGAATTTTTAATGTGAAAATATATGCTAGAACTTTGATAATTCATAGAAAATTCATATGAGCTCCAACTTACTCCATTCCAGTTTCTAAAATTTTGTACTTTTATTCTCCATCACTTAGAGCCTCTGTTTGGTCATGAAAACAGTAAGAAAATTTATTCCTCATCTAATTCTATTTCAAACACATAAAACCTTTGAAAATTCATAACTTAAAATCTGTAACTCCAAAAATTATAATTCCTGTTCCTGTGATCTTATTTCAATATATAGATCATTATTATGTATTTTGCATATATGTTTGATGTGATGTTAATTTTGCCTATGTCATGTTTGTTTGTATTGCTACGACTAGCGCGAGGTTACGAGCCACCTGAAGATCATCCTGGTACCTGGAATCTCAAGTCCCAGGCAAGTTGTGCCCTTGATCACTTCTTTTTACCCACTCATGTTCTAATTAATCATAATGATCTGCATAGGTTAATTTTGATGGGACCCAATAGGTTACCCTAGTTTGATTATCTTTATACCTTGTTCACCACTGAACTTTTTGGGTAGTACTTGCTAGTGCTTTATGTGGTTTTGGGTATGAAGATACATTATTCATGATTATACTTTTGTTATCCGTTGTTATTTACTGTTCATGTCAAGATCATTAATGTTAATTGGAACATAGAGCTTAACTTGAGAACCACGTGCCACCACAAGGGTTTAATGGGACGCCCTTGGCTGACTAATTAGGAAAGCTAGTGGAGGACTACCTTACCCGAAAGGGGCAAGGGCAGTAGGGGAGTGGTCAGTGTAGGGAGGCCCTCGGGAGGATTTTGCTGCGATGGCGGTCCTGCAAGGGATTCCTGCATTGGAGCTTCCTATAAACTGTAGCGGGTTTTCTGAAGCTAGTGGAACTTTGTAAAGGCCTCGTAGTGTTACCCTGCCTCGCCTCCTCGGTAGAGGTGTATGGGAAGTCGCGATCCCTTGGCAGATGGGTAACATGACTTGTGGGTAAAGGGTACCACCTCTGCAGAGTGTAAAACTGGTATACTAGCCGTGCTCACGGTCATGAGCAGCTCGGACCCTCACATGATTAATTTATGGAACTAAATTCAATTTATCATATGCATTGCATTGCAGGTGATGTTGTTACTTTTGTTCTACTATTTAATTGGGTTGGTATTTACTTATACTTAGTAACTGCTAATAAAATTTTGATCAACTTTAAAAAGCAATGCTCAGCTTCAACCATCCTCTTTGATAAGCCTTACACTTCATGAGCTCCCATCTTTGGCGAGTTCATGCACATTATTCCCCACAACTTGTTGAGCGATGAACGTATGTGAGCTCACTCTTGCTGTCTCACACCCCCCCCCCCCACAGGTCAAGAACAGGTACCGCAGGATGAGGCGCTTGGAGGATGCTGCGATGAGTTCGTGAGAGGTCTAGGTCTAGGTCGTCGTCTCCCAGTCAACTTTGGGTTGCTGGACCGTTGTCTCCTTATAATGTAATTGTTTATTTTGTATAGAACTCCTATTATATAGTAAAGATGTGACATTCGATCCTGTGCCATGATTCATCATATGTGTGAGACTTGGTCCCAGCACACCTGGTGATTATGTGATAGTCGCCTAGAGGGGGGGGTGAATAGGGCGAAACTGAAATTTACAAATATAAACACAACTACAAGCCGGGTTAGCGTTAGAAATATAAACGAGTCCGAGAGAGAGGGCGCAAAACAAATCCCAAGCGAATAAGCAAGTGAGACACGGAGATTTGTTTTACCGAGGTTCGGTTCTTGCAAACCTACTCCCCGTTGAGGAGGCCACAAAGGCCGGGTCTCTTTCAACCCTTCCCTCTCTCAAACGGTCACTCGGACCGAGTGAGCTTCTCTTCTCAAATCAAAGCCGGGAACAAAACTTCCCCGCAAGGGCCACCACACAATTGGTGCCTCTTGCCTTGATTACAATGGAGTTGTGATCTCAAGAACAAGTGAGAAAGAAAAGAGGCAATCCAAGCGCAAGAGCTCAAATGAACACGGCAAATCACTCTCACTAGTCACTAGGGCTTTGTGTGGAATTGGAGAGGATTTGATCTCTTTAGTGTGTCTAGAATTGAATGCTAGAGCTCTTGTAGTAGTTGAGAAGTGGAAAACTTGGATGCAATGAATGGTGGGGTGGTTGGGGTATTTATAGCCCCAACCACCAAACTTGACCGTTGGCTGGGCTGTCTGTTCGATGGCGCACCGGACAGTTCGGTGCACACCGGACAGTCCGGTGCACACCGGACAGTCCGGTGCCCCCTGCCACGTCATCACTGCCGTTGGATTCTGACCGTTGGAGCTTCTGACTTGTGGGCCCGCCGGGGTGTCCGGTGCACACCGGACAGGTACTGTTTGCTGTCCGGTGTGCCAGCATGGGCGAGCCTGCCCTCTGCGCGCGCAGAGCGCGCATTAAATGCGCGGCAGAGAGCCGTTGGCGCGGAGATAGCCGTTGCTCCGGAGTCGCACCGGACAGTCCGGTGCACACCGGACAGTCCGGTGAATTATAGTGGACTAGCCGTTGGAGTTTCCCGAAGCTGGCGAGTTCCTGAGGCCGACCTCCCTTGGCGCACCGGACACTGTCCGGTGTACACCGGACAGTCCGGTGAATTATAGCCGAGTCGCCCCTGGAAATTCCCGAAGGTGGCGAGTTTGAGTCTGAGTCCCCCTGGTGCACCGGACATGTCCGGTGGCACACCGTACAGTCCGGTGCGCCAGACCAGGGGTGCCTTCGGTTGCCCCTTTGCTCCTTTGTTGAATCCAAAACTTGGTCTTTTTATTGGCTGAGTGTGAACCTTTTACACCTGTATAATCTATACACTTGGGCAGACTAGTTAGTCCAAAGATTTTGTGTTGGGCAATTCAACCACCAAAATTATTTAGGAACTAGGTGTAAGCCTAATTCCCTTTCAATCTCCCCCTTTTTGGTGATTGATGCCAACACAAACCAAAGCAAATATAGAAGTGCATAATCGAACTAGTTTGCATAATGCAAGTGTAAAGGTTGCTTGGAATTGAGCCAATATAACTACTTACAAGATATGCATGGAATGTTTCTTTCTTATATAACATTTTGGACCACGTTTGCACCACATGTTTTGTTTTGCAAATTCCTTTTGTAAATCCATTTCAAAGATCTTTTGCAAATAGTCAAAGGTAAATGAATAAGAGTTTGCAGAGCATTTTTAAGATTTGAAATTTTCTCCCCCTGTTTCAAATGCTCTTCCTTTGACTTAACAAAACTCCCCCTAAAGGAGATCCTCCTCTTAGTGTTCAAGAGGGTTTTGATATTTATTTTTGAAAAAAAAACTAACTTTCTCCTCCTTTTGAACACAATAGTATACTAATTGAAAAATACTCTTGGAAAGCACTAAATTTTTGAAATTTGTGGTGGTGCGGTCCTTTTGCTTTGGGCTCATACTTTCTCCCCCTTTGGCATGAATCGCCAAAAACGGAATCATTAGAGCCCTAGAAGTACAATCTTCCCCTTTGGTCATAAGTAAATGAGTTAAGATTATACCAAAGACGAAGTTCGGTCCTTTTGCTTTGGGCTTTTAATCTCTCCCCCAAAGACAAGGTCCGTTTATTGGAGCGATGGCGAAGGATGAGTTACGGAGTGGAAGCCTTTGTCTTTCACCGAAGACTCCAATTCCCTTTCAATATACCTATGACTTGGTTTGAAATAGACTTGAAAACACATTAGTCATAGCATATATGATCAAAAGTGTAAATGAGCTATGTGTGCAATCTAGCAAAAGAAGTTGCGAGAATCAAGAATATTGAGCTCATGCCTAAGTTTGGTAAAGGTCTGTTCATCAAGAGGCTTGGTAAAGATATCGGCTAACTGATCTTTAGTGTTAATGTAAGAAATCTCGATATCCCCCTTTTGTTGGTGATCCCTAAGAAAATGATACCGAATGGCTATGTGCTTAGTGCGGCTATGCTCGATGGGATTGTCGGCCATTTTGATTGCACTCTCATTATCACATAGCAAAGGGACTTTGGTTAATTTGTAACCGTAGTCCCGCAGGGTTTGCCTCATCCAAAGCAATTGTGCGCAACAATGACCTGCGGCAATGTACTCGGCTTCGGCGGTGGAAAGAGCGACCGAATTTTGCTTCTTTGAAGCCCAAGACACCAAGGATCTTCCCAAGAACTGGCAAGTCCCCGATGTGCTCTTCCTATTAATTTTGCACCCCGCCCAATCGGCATCTGAATAACCAATCAAATCAAACGTGGATCCCCGAGGGTACCAAAGCCCAAACTTAGGTGTATAAGCCAAATATCTCAAGATTCGTTTTACGACCGTAAGGTGGGATTCCTTAGGGTCGGATTGGAATCTTGCACACATGCAAACAGAAAGCATAATGTCCGGTCGAGATGCACATAAATAAAGCAATGAACCAATCATCGACCGGTATACCTTTTGATCCACGGACTTACCTCCCGTGTCGAGGTCGAGATGCCCATTGGTTCCCATGGGAGTCTTGATGGGCTTGGCATCCTTCATTCCAAACTTGGTTAGAATGTCTTGAGTGTACTTCGTTTGGCTAATGAAGGTGCCCTCTTGGAGTTGCTTGACTTGGAATCCTAGAAAATACTTCAACTCCCCCATCATCGACATCTCGAATTTCTGTGTCATGATCCTACTAAACTCTTCACATGTAGACTCGTTAGTAGACCCAAATATAATATCATCAACATAAATTTGGCATACAAACAAGTCATTTTCAAGAGTTTTAGTAAAGAGTGTAGGATCGGCCTTGCCGACTTTGAAGCCATTAGCAATAAGGAAATTGAAAGGGAATTAGGCTTACACCTAAGTCCTAAATAATTTTGGTGATTGAATTGCCCAACACAAATCCTTGGACTAACTAGTTTGCCCAAGTGTATAGATTATACAGGTGTAAAAGGTTCACACTCAGCCAATAAAAAGACCAAGTTATGGATTCAATAAAGGAGCAAAGGGGCAACCGAAGGCACTGCTGGTCTGGCGCACCGGACTGTCCGGTGTGCCACCGGACAGTGAACAGTTCCTGTCCGGTGCACCAGGGGACTCAGACTCAAACTCTTCGCCCTCGGGAATTCTCGGAAGCCGGCGCGCTATAATTCACCGGACTGTCCGGTGTGCACCGGACATGTCCGGTGCTCCAAGGAAGCGCGGTCTCCAGAACTCGCCAGCCTCGGGTTCGCGCGGCAGCCGCTCCGCTAAAATTCACCGGACTGTCCGGTGTGCACCAGACTGTCCGGTGTGCCAGCGGAGCAACGACTCTTTTCGGCGCCAACGGCTCCCTGCGGAACATTTAATGCGCGCACAGCGCGCGCAGAAGTCAGAATCGCCCATACCGGTGCACCGGACATCAAACAGTACATGTCCGGTGTGCACCGGACACCCAGGCGGGCCCACAAGTCAGAAGCTCCAACGGTCAGAATCCAACGGCAGTGATGACGTGGCAGGGGCACCGGACTGTCCGGTGCGCCATCGAGCAGACGCCTCCAGCCAACGGTCAAAGTTTGGTGGTTGGGGCTATAAATACCCCAACCACCCCACCATTCATGGTATCCAAGTTTTCCACTTCTCAACTACTACAAGAGCTCTAGCATTCAATTCTAGACACACTAAAGAGATCAAATCCTCTCCAATTCCACACCTAGCCCTAGTGACTAGTGAGAGTGATTTGCCGTGTTCATTTGAGCTCTTGCGCTTGGATTGCTTCTTTTCTTTCTCACTTGTTCTTGAGATCACAACTCCATTGTAATCAAGGCAAGAGGCACCAATTGTGTGGTGGCCCTTGCGGGGAAGTTTTGTTCCCGGCTTTGATTAGAGAAGAGAAGCTCACTCGGTTCGAGGGACCGTTTGAGAGAGGGAAGGGTTGAAAGAGACCCGGCCTTTGTGGCCTCCTCAACGGGGAGTAGGTTTGCAAGAACCGAACCTCGGTAGAACAAATCTCCGTGTCTCACTTGCTTATTCGCTTGGGATTTGTTTTGCGCCCTCTCTCTCGGACTCGTTTATATTTCTAACGCTAACCTGGCTTGTAGTTGTGTTTATACTTGTAAATTTCAGTTTCGCCCTATTCACCCCCCCCTCTAGGCGACTATCAATTGGTATCAGAGCCCGGTGCTTCATTAGAGCCTAACCGCTCGAAGTGATGTCGGGAGATCACGCCAAGAAGGAGATGGAGACCGGCGAAAAGCCCACTACAAGCCACGGGAGCACTTCATCGGAAGAGTCCCGCACCAAAAGGAGGGAGAAGAAGAAGAGCTCCTCCATCAAAGGGAAGGAGAAGAAATCTTCTTCTCACCACAAAGAGAAGAAGGAAAAATCTTCTTCCCACAAGCCGCATCGGAAAGGCGACAAGCACAAGAGGATGAGGAAGGTGGTCTACTACGAGACCGACACTTCATCAACATCGACCTCCGACTCCGATGCGCCCTCCGTCACTTCTAAGCGCCAAGAGCGCAAGAAGTATAGTAAGATCCCCCTACGCTACCCTCGCATTTCCAAACATACACCTTTACTTTCCGTCCCATTAGGCAAACCACCAACTTTTGATGGTGAAGATTACGCTAGGTGGAGCGATTTAATGCGATTTCATCTAACCTCGCTCCACAAAAGCATATGGGATGTTGTTGAGTTTGGTGCGCAGGTACCATCCGTAGGGGATGAAAACTATGATGAGGATGAGGTGGCCCAAATCGAGCACTTCAACTCTCAAGCAACAACAATACTCCTAGCCTCTTTAAGTAGAGAGGAGTATAACAAAGTTCAAGGGTTGAAGAACGCAAAGGAGATTTGGGATTTACTCAAGACCGTGCATGAAGGTGATGAGCTCACCAAGATCGCCAAGCGGGAAACGATTGAGGGGGAGCTCGGTCGGTTCCGGCTTCGCAAAGGGGAGGAGCCACAACACATGTACAATCGGCTCAAGACCTTGGTGAACCAAGCGCGCAACCTCGGAAGCGTAAAGTGGGATGACCACGAGGTGGTTAAGGTTATTCTAAGATCACTTATTTTCCTTAACCCTACACAAGTTCAATTAATCCGTGGTAATCCTAGATATACCAAAATGACCCCCGAGGAAGTTATCGGGAATTTTGTGAGTTTTGAATGCATGATCGAAGGATCGAGGAAGATCAACGAGCTTGATGATGCCACCACATCCGAAGCTCAACCCGTTGCATTCAAAGCAACGGAGGAGAAGAAGGAGGAGTCTACACCAAGTCGACAACCAATCGACGCCTCCAAGCTTGACAATGAGGAGATGGCGCTCGTCATCAAGAGCTTCCGCCAAATCCTCAAACAAAGGAGGGGGAAAGACTACAAGTCCCGCTCCAAGAAGGTTTGCTACAAATGTGGTAAGCCCGGTCATTTTATTGCTAAATGTCCTATATCTAGTGACAGTGACCGAGGCGACGACAAGAAGGGGAGAAGAAAGGAGAAGAAGAGATACTACAAGAAGAAGGGCGGCGATGCCCATGTTTGTCGGGAATGGGATTCCGACGAGAGCTCAAGCGACTCCTCCGACGACGAGGACGCCGCCAACATCGCCGTCACCAAGGGACTCCTCTTCCCCAACGTCGGCCACAAGTGCCTCATGGCAAAGGACGGCAAAAAGAAGGTTAAATCTAACTCCTCCACTAAATATGAGTCTTCTAGTGATGATAATGCTAGTGATGAGGAAGATAATTTGCGTTCCCTTTTTGCCAACCTTAACATAGCTCAAAAGGAAAAATTGAATGAATTGATTAGTGCTATTCATGAAAAAGATGACCTTTTGGACTCCCAAGAGGATTGTCTAATTAAAGAAAACAAGAAACATGTTAAGGTTAAAAAGGCTTATGCTCTAGAAGTAGAAAAATGTGAAAAATTATCTAGTGAGCTAAGCACTTGTCGTGAGATAATTGACAACCTTAGGAATGAAAATGCTAGTTTAAATGCTAAGGTTGATTCTCATGTTTGCAATGTTTCAATTCCCAATCCTAGAGATAATGATGATGATTTGCTTGCTAGGATTGAAAAATTAAACATTTCTCTTGCTAGCCTTAGATTAGAGAATGAAAATTTAATTGCTAAGGCTAAAGATTTTGATGTTTGTAATGCTACTATTTCCGACCTTAGAACTAAAAATGACATATTACAAGCTAAGGTTGTAGAATCAAAATCTTGCAAACCCTCTACATCTATTGTTGAACATGTATCTATTTGTACTAGATGTAGAAATGTTGATATTGATGCTATTCATGATCATATGGCTTTAATTGAACAACAAAATGATCATATAGCAAAACTAGATGCTAAAATTGCCGAGCACAACTTAGAAAATGAGAAATTTAAATTTGCTCGTAGCATGCTTTATAATGGGAGACGCCCTGGCATTAAGGATGGCATTGGCTACCAAAGGGGAGACAATGTCAAACTTAGTGCCCCTCCTAAAAGATTGTCAAATTTTGTTAAGGGCAAGGCTCCCATGCCTCAGGATAACGAGGGTTACATTTTATACCCTGTCGGTTATCCCGAGGACAAGATTAGGAAAATTCATTCTAGGAAGTCTCACTCTGGCCCCAATCATGCTTTCATGTATAAGGGTGAGACATCTAGTTCTAGGCAACCAACCCGTGCCAAGTTGCCTAAGAAGAAAATTCCTAATGCATCAAATGAACATAGCATTTCATTTAAGACTTTTGATGCATCATATGTTTTGACTAACAAATCCGGCAAGGTCGTTGCCAAGTTTGTTGGGGGCAAACACAAGGGCTCCAAGGCTTGTGTTTGGGTACCCAAAGTTCTTGTGTCTAATGCCAAAGGACCCAAAACCGTTTGGGTACCTAAAGTCAAGAACTAAAATTGTTTTGTAGGTTTATGCATCCGGGGGCTCAAGTTGGATACTCGACAGCGGGTGCACAAACCACATGACAGGGGAGAAAAGGATGTTCTCCTCATATGAGAAAAACCAAGATCCCCAATGAGCTATCACATTCGGGGATGGAAATCAAGGTTTGGTCAAAGGACTGGGTAAAATTGCTATATCTCCTGACCATTCTATTTCCAATGTTTTTCTTGTAGATTCTTTAGATTACAACTTGCTTTCTGTTTCCCAATTATGTCAAATGGGCTACAACTGTCTTTTTACTGATATAGGTGTCACTGTCTTTAGAAGAAGTGATGATTCAATAGCTTTTAAGGGAGTGTTAGAGGGTCAGCTATACTTGGTAGATTTTGATAGAGCTGAACTCGACACTTGCTTAATTGCTAAGACTAACATGGGTTGGCTCTGGCACCGCCGACTAGCCCATGTCGGGATGAAGAATCTTCACAAGCTTCTAAAGGGAGAACACATTTTAGGATTAACAAATGTTCATTTTGAGAAAGACAGGATTTGTAGCGCATGCCAGGCAGGGAAGCAAGTTGGAGTCCATCATCCACACAAGAACATCATGACGACCGACAGGCCGCTTGAGCTACTCCACATGGATCTATTCGGCCCGATTGCTTACATAAGCATCGGCGGGAGTAAGTATTGTCTTGTAATAGTGGATGATTATTCTCGCTTCACTTGTGTATTCTTTTTACAGGAAAAATCTCAAACCCAAGAGACCTTAAAGGGGTTCTTGAGACGGGCTCAAAATGAGTTCGGCTTAAGGATCAAGAAAATAAGAAGCGACAACGGGACGGAGTTCAAGAACTCTCAAATTGAAAGCTTCCTTGAGGAGGAGGGCATCAAGCATGAGTTCTCTTCTCCCTACACACCTCAACAAAATGGTGTAGTGGAGAGGAAGAATCGAACTCTATTGGACATGGCAAGAACCATGCTTGATGAGTACAAGACACCGGACCGGTTTTGGGCCGAAGCGGTCAACACCGCCTGCTACGCCATCAACCGGTTATATCTTCACCGAATCCTCAAGAAGACATCATATGAACTCCTAACCGGTAAAAAGCCCAACATTTCATACTTTAGAGTTTTTGGTAGCAAATGCTTTATTCTTGTTAAAAGAGGTAGAAAATCTAAATTTGCTCCTAAAACTGTAGAAGGCTTTTTACTTGGTTATGACTCAAACACAAGGGCATATAGGGTCTTTAACAAGTCCACTGGACTAGTTGAAGTCTCATGTGACGTTGTGTTTGATGAAACTAACGGCTCTCAAGTAGAGCAAGTTGATCTTGATGAGATAGGTGAAGAACAGGCTCCATGCATAGCGCTAAGGAACATGTCCATTGGGGATGTGTGTCCTAGGGAATCCGAAGAGCCTCCAAATGCACAAGATCAACCGTCCTCCTCCATGCAAGCATCTCCACCAACTCAAAATGAGGATGAGGCTCAAGTTGATGAAGGGCAAAATCAAGAAGATGAGCCACCTCAAGATAATGGCAATGATCAAGGGGGAGATGCAAATGATCAAGAAAAGGAGGATGAGAAAGAACCAAGGCCGCCACACCCAAGAGTCCACCAAGCAATCCAACGAGATCACCCCGTCGACACCATCCTCGGCGACATTCATAAGGGGGTAACCACTCGATCTCGTGTTGCACATTTTTGTGAACATTACTCTTTTGTTTCCTCTATTGAGCCACACAGGATAGAGGAAGCACTTCAAGATTCGGATTGGGTGGTGGCAATGCAAGAGGAGCTCAACAATTTCACAAGAAACGAGGTATGGCATTTAGTTCCACGTCCTAACCAAAATGTTGTAGGAACCAAATGGGTCTTCCGCAACAAGCAAGATGAGCATGGTGTGGTGACAAGGAACAAAGCTCGACTCGTGGCCAAAGGGTATTCACAAGTCGAAGGTTTGGATTTCGGTGAAACCTATGCACCCGTAGCTAGGCTTGAGTCAATTCGCATATTATTGGCCTATGCTACTTACCATGGCTTTAAGCTTTATCAAATGGACGTGAAAAGTGCCTTCCTCAACGGACCAATCAAGGAAGAGGTCTATGTTGAGCAACCTCCCGGCTTTGAAGACAGTGAGTATCCTAACCATGTCTATAGGCTCTCTAAGGCGCTTTATGGGCTCAAGCAAGCCCCAAGAGCATGGTATGAATGCCTAAGAGATTTCCTTATTTCTAATGGCTTCAAAGTCGGCAAGGCCGATCCTACACTCTTTACTAAAACTCTTGAAAATGACTTGTTTGTATGCCAAATTTATGTTGATGATATTATATTTGGGTCTACTAACGAGTCTACATGTGAAGAGTTTAGTAGGATCATGACACAGAAATTCGAGATGTCGATGATGGGGGAGTTGAAGTATTTTCTAGGATTCCAAGTCAAGCAACTCCAAGAGGGCACCTTCATTTGCCAAACGAAGTACACTCAAGACATTCTAACCAAGTTTGGAATGAAGGATGCCAAGCCCATCAAGACACCCATGGGAACCAATGGGCATCTCGACCTCGACACGGGAGGTAAATCCGTCGATCAAAAGGTATACCGGTCGATGATTGGTTCATTGCTTTATTTATGTGCATCTCGACCGGATATTATGCTTTCCGTGTGCATGTGTGCAAGATTTCAATCCGACCCTAAGGAATCCCACCTTACGGCCGTAAAACGAATCTTGAGATATTTAGCTTATACACCTAAGTTTGGGCTTTGGTACCCTCGGGGATCCACATTTGATTTGATTGGTTATTCGGATGCCGATTGGGCGGGGTGCAAAATTAATAGGAAGAGCACATCGGGGACTTGCCAGTTCTTGGGAAGATCCTTGGTGTCTTGGGCTTCAAAGAAGCAAAATTCGGTCGCTCTTTCCACCGCCGAAGCCGAGTACATTGCCGCAGGACATTGTTGCGCGCAATTGCTTTGGATGAGGCAAACCCTGCGGGACTACGGTTACAAATTAACCAAAGTCCCTTTGCTATGTGATAATGAGAGTGCAATCAAAATGGCCGACAATCCCGTCGAGCATAGCCGCACTAAGCACATAGCCATTCGGTATCATTTTCTTAGAGATCACCAACAAAAGGGGGATATTGAGATTTCTTACATTAATACTAAAGATCAATTAGCCGATATCTTTACCAAGCCACTTGATGAACAATCTTTTACCAGACTTAGGCATGAGCTCAATATTCTTGATTCTAGAAATTTCTTTTGCTAGCTTGCACACATAGCTCATTTAAATACCTTTGATCATATCTCTGTTATATGCTATGACTAATGTGTTTTCAAGTCTATTTCAAACCAAGTCATAGGTATATTGAAAGGGAATTGGAGTCTTCGGCGAAGACAAAGGCTTCCACTCCGTAACTCATCCTTCGCCATAGCTCCAAGAAAAGGACCTTGTCTTTGGGGGAGAAAGTAAAAGCCCAAAGCAAAAGGACCGGATTTCGTCTTTGGTATAATCTTAACTCATTTACTTATGACCAAAGGAGAAGAAATTACTTCGAGGGCTCTAATGATTCCGTTTTTGGCGATTCATGCCAAAAAGGGGGAGAAATGAGCCCAAAGCAAAAGGACCGCACCACCACCACCAAATTCAAAAACTTAAGTGCTTTCCAAAAGTATTTATCATTTGGTATCCTATTGTGTTCAAAAGGGGGAGAAAGTAGTATTTCAAAAATGGTATATCAAAACCCTCTTGAACACTAAGAGGTGGATCTCTTTTAGGGGGAGTTTTGTTTAGTCAAAGGAAAAGCATTTGAAACAGGGGGAGAAAATTTCAAATCTTGAAAATGCTTTACAAACTCTTATTCATTTACCTTTGACTATTTGCAAAAGATCTTTGAAATGGATTTACAAAAAGAATTTGCAAAAACAAAACTTGTGGTGCAAATGTGGTCCAAAATGTTACATAAGAAAGGAACATTCCATGCATATCTTGTAAAGTAGTTATATTGGCTAAATTCCAAGCAACCTTTACACTTACATTATGAAAACTAGTTCAATTATGCACTTCTATATTTGCTTTGGTTTGTGTTGGCATCAATCACCAAAAAGGGGGAGATTGAAAGGGAATTAGGCTTACACCTAAGTCCTAAATAATTTTGGTGATTGAATTGCCCAACACAAATCCTTGGACTAACTAGTTTGCCCAAGTGTATAGATTATACAGGTGTAAAAGGTTCACACTCAGCCAATAAAAAGACCAAGTTATGGATTCAATAAAGGAGCAAAGGGGCAACCGAAGGCACTCCTGGTCTGGCGCACCGGACTGTCCGGTGTGCCACCGGACAGTGAACAGTTCCTGTCCGGTGCACCAGGGGACTCAGACTCAAACTCTTCGCCCTCGGGAATTCTCGGAAGCCGGCGCGCTATAATTCACCGGACTGTCCGGTGTGCACCGGACATGTCCGGTGCTCCAAGGAAGCGCGGTCTCCAGAACTCGCCAGCCTCGGGTTCGCGCGGCAGCCGCTCCGCTAAAATTCACCGGACTGTCCGGTGTGCACCGGACTGTCCGGTGTGCCAGCGGAGCAACGGCTCTTTTCGGCGCCAACGGCTCCCTGCGGAACATTTAATGCGCGCACAGCGCGCGCAGAAGTCAGAATCGCCCATACCGATGCACCGGACATCAAACAGTACATGTCCGGTGTGCACCGGACACCCAGGTGGGCCCACAAGTCAGAAGCTCCAACGGTCAGAATCCAACGGCAGTGATGACGTGGCAGGGGCACCGGACTGTCCGGTGCGCCATCGAGCAGACGCCTCCAGCCAACGGTCAAAGTTTGGTGGTTGGGGCTATAAATACCCCAACCACCCCACCATTCATGGTATCCAAGTTTTCCACTTCTCAACTACTACAAGAGCTCTAGCATTCAATTCTAGACACACTAAAGAGATCAAATCCTCTCCAATTCCACACCTAGCCCTAGTGACTAGTGAGAGTGATTTGCCGTGTTCATTTGAGCTCTTGCGCTTGGATTGCTTCTTTTCTTTCTCACTTGTTCTTGAGATCACAACTCCATTGTAATCAAGGCAAGAGGCACCAATTGTGTGGTGGCCCTTGCGGGGAAGTTTTGTTCCCGGCTTTGATTAGAGAAGAGAAGCTCACTCGGTCCGAGGGACCGTTTGAGAGAGGGAAGGGTTGAAAGAGACCCGGCCTTTGTGGCCTCCTCAACGGGGAGTAGGTTTGCAAGAACCGAACCTCGGTAGAACAAATCTCCGTGTCTCACTTGCTTATTCGCTTGGGATTTGTTTTGCGCCCTCTCTCTCGGACTCGTTTATATTTCTAACGCTAACCCGGCTTGTAGTTGTGTTTATACTTGTAAATTTCAGTTTCGCCCTATTCACCCCCCCCCCTCTAGGCGACTATCAGAAATCTCTTAGGCATTCATACCATGCTCTTGGGGCTTGCTTGAGCCCATAAAGCGCCTTAGAGAGCCTATAAACATGGTTAGGATACTCACTGTCTTCAAAGCCGGGAGGTTGCTCAACATAGACCTCTTCCTTGATTGGTCCATTGAGGAAGGCACTTTTCACGTCCATTTGATAAAGCTTAAAGCCATGGTAAGTAGCATAGGCTAATAATATGCGAATTGACTCAAGCCTAGCTACGGGTGCATAGGTTTCACCGAAATCCACGCCTTCAACTTGGGAGTATCCTTTGGCCACAAGTCGAGCTTTGTTCCTTGTCACCACACCATGCTCATCTTGCTTGTTGCGGAAGACCCATTTGGTTCCTACAACATTTTGGTTAGGACGTGGAACTAAATGCCATACCTCATTTCTAGTGAAGTTGTTGAGCTCCTCTTGCATCGCCACCACCCAATCCGAATCTTGAAGTGCTTCCTCTACCCTGTGTGGCTCAATAGAGGAAACAAAAGAGTAATGTTCACAAAAATGAGCAACACGAGATCTAGTGGTTACCCCCTTATGAATATCGCCGAGGATGGTGTCGACGGGGTGATCTCGTTGGATTGCTTGGTGGACTCTTGGGTGTGGCGGCCTTGGTTCTTCCTCATCCTCCCTCTCTTGATCATTTGCATCTCCCCCTTGATCATTGCCATCATCTTGAGGTGGCTCATCTTCTTGATTTTGCCCTTCATCAACTTGAGCCTTATCCTCATTTTGAGTTGGTGGAGATGCTTGTGTGGTGGAGGACGGTTGATCTTGTGCATTTGGAGCCTCTTCGGATTCCTTAGGACACACATCCCCAATGGACATATTCCTCAGCGCTATGCATGGAGCCTCTTCATTACCTATTTCATCAAGATCAACTTGCTCTACTTGAGAGCCGTTAGTTTCATCAAACACAACGTCACATGAGACTTCAACTAGTCCAGTGGACTTGTTAAAGACCCTATATGCCCTTGTGTTTGAGTCATAACCAAGTAAAAAGCCTTCTACTGTTTTAGGAGCAAATTTAGATTTTCTACCTCTTTTAACAAGAATAAAGCATTTGCTACCAAAAACTCTAAAGTATGAAATGTTGGGCTTTTTACCGATTAGGAGTTCATAGGATGTCTTCTTGAGGATTCGGTGAAGATATAACCGGTTGATGGCGTAGCAGGCGGTGTTGACCGCTTCGGCCCAAAACCGGTCCGGTGTCTTGTACTCATCAAGCATGGTTCTTGCCATGTCCAATAGAGTTCGATTCTTCCTCTCCACTACACCATTTTGTTGTGGCGTGTAGGGAGAAGAGAACTCATGCTTGATGCCCTCCTCCTCAAGAAAGCCTTCAATTTGAGAGTTCTTGAACTCCGTCCCGTTGTCGCTTCTTATTTTCTTGATCCTTAAGCCGAACTCATTTTGAGCCTGTCTCAAGAATCCCTTTAAGGTCTCTTGGGTTTGAGATTTTTCCTGTAAAAAGAATACCCAAGTGAAGCGAGAATAATCATCCACTATTACAAGACAATACTTACTCCCGCCGATGCTTATGTAAGCAATCGGGCCGAATAGATCCATGTGGAGTAGCTCAAGCGGCCTGTCGGTCGTCATGATGTTCTTGTGCGGATGATGGACTCCAACTTGCTTCCCTGCCTGACATGCGCTACAAATCCTGTCTTTCTCAAAATGAACATTCGTTAATCCTAAAATGTGTTCTCCCTTTAGAAGCTTGTGAAGATTCTTCATCCCAACATGGGCTAGTCGGCGGTGCCAGAGCCAACCCATGTTAGTCTTAGCAATTAAGCATGTGTCGAGTTCAGCTCTATCAAAGTCTACTAAGTATAGCTGACCCTCTAACACACCCTTAAATGCTATTGAGTCATCACTTCTTCTAAAGACAGTGACACCTACATCAGTAAAAAGACAGTTGTAGCCCATTTGACATAATTGGGAAACAGAAAGCAAGTTGTAATCTAAGGAATCAACAAGAAAAACATTGGAAATATAATGGTCAGGAGATATAGCAATTTTACCAAGTCCTTTGACCAAACCTTGATTTCCATCCCCGAATGTGATAGCTCGTTGGGGATCTTGGTTTTTCTCATATGAGGAGAACATTCTTTTCTCCCCAGTCATATGGTTTGTGCATCCGCTGTCGAGTATCCAACTTGAGCCCCCGGATGCATAAACCTACAAAACAAATTTAGTTCTTGACTTTAGGTACCCAAACTGTTTTGGGTCCTTTGGCATTAGAAACAAGAACTTTGGGTACCCAAACACAAGTCTTGGAGCCCTTGTGTTTGCCCCCAACAAACTTGGCAACGACCTTGCCGGATTTGTTAGTCAAAACATATGATGCATCAAAAGTCTTAAATGAAATGCTATGTTCATTTGATGCATTAGGAATTTTCTTCTTAGGCAACTTGGCACGGGTTGGTTGCCTAGAACTAGATGTCTCACCCTTATACATAAAAGCATGATTAGGGCCAGAGTGAGACTTCCTAGAATGAATTTTCCTAATTTTGTCCTCGGGATAACCGGCAGGGTATAAAATGTAACCCTCGTTATCCTGAGGCATGGGAGCTTTGCCTTTAACAAAGTTGGACAATCTCTTAGGAGGGACACTAATTTTGACATTGTTTCCCCTTTTGAAGCCAATGCCATCCTTAATGCCCGGGCGTCTCCCATTATAAAGCATGCTACGAGCAAATTTAAATTTCTCATTTTCTAAGTTGTGCTCGGCAATTGTAGCATCTAATTTTGCTATATGATCATTTTGTTGTTTAATTAAAGCCATATGATCATGAATAGCATTAACATCAATATCTCTACATCTAGTGCAAATAGAAACATGCTCAACATTAGATGCAGAGGGTTTGCAAGATTTAAGTTCTACAACCTTAGCATGCAACATTTCATTCTTAGTTCTAAGGTCGGAAATGGTAGCATTGCAAACATCAAAATCTTTAGCCTTAGCAATCAAATTTTCATTCTCTAATCTAAGGCTAGCAAGAGAAATGTTTAATTCTTCAATCCTAGCAAGTAAATTATCATTATTATCTCTAGGATTGGGAATTGAAACATTACAAACATGAGAATCAACCTTAGCATTTAAACTAGCATTTTCATTTCTAAGGTTGTCAATTATCTCACGGCAAGTGCTTAGCTCACTAGATAATTTTTCACATTTTTCAATTTGTAAAGCGTAAGCATTTTTAACCTTAACATGTTTCTTGTTTTCCTTAATAAGGAGGTCCTCTTGTGAATCCAAAAGGTCATCCTTTTCATGAATAGCACTAACCAATTCATTCAATTTTTCCTTTTGAGCTATGTTAAGGTTGGCAAAAAGGGAACGCAAATTATCTTCCTCATCACTAGCATTGTCATCACTAGAGGATTCATATTTAGTGGAGGATTTAGATTTAACCTTCTTTTTGCCGTCCTTTGCCATGAGGCACTTGTGGCCGACGTTGGGGAAGAGAAGCCCCTTGGTGACGGCGATGTTGGCGGCGTCCTCGTCGTCGGAGGAGTCGCTTGAGCTCTCGTCGGAGTCCCACTCGCGACAAACATGGGCATCGCCGCCCTTCTTCTTGTAATACCTCTTCTTCTCCTTTCTTCTCCCCTTCTTGTCGTCGCCTCGGTCACTGTCACTAGATATAGGACATTTAGCAATAAAATGACCGGGCTTACCACACTTGTAGCAAACCTTCTTGGAGCGGGACTTGTAATCCTTCCCCCTCCTTTGCTTGAGGATTTGGCGAAAGCTCTTGATGACGAGCGCCATTTCCTCATTGTCGAGCTTGGAGGCGTCTATGGGTTGTCGACTTGGTGTAGACTCCTCCTTCTTCTCCTCCGTTGCCTTGAATGCAACGGGTTGAGCTTCGGATGTGGTGGCATCATCAAGCTCGTTGATCTTCCTCGAGCCTTCGATCATGCACTCAAAACTTACAAAATTCCCGATAACTTCCTCGGGGGTCATTTTAGTATATCTAGGATTACCACGAATTAATTGAACTTGAGTAGGGTTAAGGAAAATAAGTGATCTTAGAATAACCTTAACCACCTCGTGGTCATCCCACTTTACGCTCCCGAGGTTGCGCGCTTGGTTCACCAAGGTCTTGAGCCGATTGTACATGTGTTGTGGCTCCTCCCCTTTGCGAAGCCGGAATCGACCGAGCTCTCCCTCAATCGTTTCCCGCTTGGTGATCTTGGTGAGCTCATCACCTTCATGCGCGGTCTTGAGTAAATCCCAAATCTCCTTTGCGTTCTTCAACCCTTGAACTTTGTTATACTCCTCTCTACTTAAAGAGGCTAGGAGTATTGTTGTTGCTTGAGAGTTGAAGTGCTCGATTTGGGCCACCTCATCCTCATCATAGTTCTCATCCCCTACTGACGGTACCTGTGCACCAAACTCAACAACATCCCATATACTTTTGTGGAGCGAGGTTAGATGAAATCGCATTAAATCGCTCCACCTAGCGTAATCTTCACCATCAAAAGTTGGTGGTCTGCCTAATGGGACGGAAAGTAAAGGTGTATGTTTGGAAATGCGAGGGTAGTGTAGGGGGATCTTACTATACTTCTTGCGCTCTTGGCGCTTAGAAGTGACGGAGGGCGCATCGGAGTCGGAGGTCGATGTTGATGAAGTGTCGGTCTCGTAGTAGACCACCTTCCTCATCCTTTTGTGCTTGTCTCCTCTCCGATGCGGCTTGTGAGAAGAAGACTTTTCCTTCTTCTCTTTATGGTGAGAGGAGGAAGACTTTTTCTCCTTCCGTTTGGAGGAGTCCTTCTTCTTCTCCTTCCTCTTGGTGCGGGACTCTTCTGATGAAGTGCTCCCATGGCTTGTAGTGGGCTTTTCGCCGGTCTCCATCTCCTTCTTGGCGTGATCTCCCGACATCACTTCGAGCGGTTAGGCTCTAATGAAGCACCGTGCTCCGATACCAATTGATAGTCGCCTAGAGGGGGGGTGAATAGGGCGAAACTGAAATTTACAAATATAAACACAACTACAAGCCGGGTTAGCGTTAGAAATATAAACGAGTCCGAGAGAGAGGGCGCAAAACAAATCCCAAGCGAATAAGCAAGTGAGACACGGAGATTTGTTTTACCGAGGTTCGGTTCTTGCAAACCTACTCCCCGTTGAGGAGGCCACAAAGGCCGGGTCTCTTTCAACCCTTCCCTCTCTCAAACGGTCACTCGGACCGAGTGAGCTTCTCTTCTCAAATCAAAGCCGGGAACAAAACTTCCCCGCAAGGGCCACCACACAATTGGTGCCTCTTGCCTTGATTACAATGGAGTTGTGATCTCAAGAACAAGTGAGAAAGAAAAGAGGCAATCCAAGCGCAAGAGCTCAAATGAACACGGCAAATCACTCTCACTAGTCACTAGGGCTTTGTGTGGAATTGGAGAGGATTTGATCTCTTTAGTGTGTCTAGAATTGAATGCTAGAGCTCTTGTAGTAGTTGAGAAGTGGAAAACTTGGATGCAATGAATGGTGGGGTGGTTGGGGTATTTATAGCCCCAACCACCAAACTTGACCGTTGGCTGGGCTGTCTGTTCGATGGCGCACCGGACAGTCCGGTGCACACCGGACAGTCCGGTGCCCCCTGCCACGTCATCACTGCCGTTGGATTCTGACCGTTGGAGCTTCTGACTTGTGGGCCCGCCGGGGTGTCCGGTGCACACCGGACAGGTACTGTTTGCTGTCCGGTGTGCCAGCATGGGCGAGCCTGCCCTCTGCGCGCGCAGAGCGCGCATTAAATGCGCGGCAGAGAGCCGTTGGCGCGGAGATAGCCGTTGCTCCGGAGTCGCACCGGACAGTCCGGTGCACACCGGACAGTCCGGTGAATTATAGTGGACTAGCCGTTGGAGTTTCCCAAAGCTGGCGAGTTCCTGAGGCCGACCTCCCTTGGCGCACCGGACACTGTCCGGTGTACACCGGACAGTCCGGTGAATTATAGCCGAGTCGCCCCTGGAAATTCCCGAAGGTGGCGAGTTTGAGTCTGAGTCCCCCTGGTGCACCGGACATGTCCGGTGGCACACCGGACAGTCCGGTGCGCCAGACCAGGGGTGCCTTCGGTTGCCCTTTGCTCCTTTGTTGAATCCAAAACTTGGTCTTTTTATTGGCTGAGTGTGAACCTTTTACACCTGTATAATCTATACACTTGGGCAGACTAGTTAGTCCAAAGATTTTGTGTTGGGCAATTCAACCACCAAAATTATTTAGGAACTAGGTGTAAGCCTAATTCCCTTTCATTATGTTCGCGCCCGGGTCTTGGTGCTCCGAAACCCGGGTGTGACAACATGCTCCGCCACCTCCACCTCCACCTCAGGTGCTTCAATTTAGTTAAGACTTGTCGTTTGTATCAACCTTTCAAATCTTTAGTAAACTTGATTTTGTAGGGATCCGGGGTCATGGGCCACAACATGCCACCACCGGTCATACCAGCACCAGGAGGAGCTTATGCAGGGGAGGGAGCTACTCCAGGAGAGGTTAGTTTGACAAACAATTTGTTTGAATAGTGGTCTTGCATGTAACCAATGTCGTTATTAATGTTTTCTTTTTTCTTTAGAATTCAAACCCGTTACACGACTTCGTCAACGAGTTTTTCGCTTCTATAGGTAGTGGTCACAACTCCAATGACCCCGATATTTGATGGTGTTAGCTTTGTGTCGAATTGTGTGTTGTAATGGACTATTTGTGGACTTTATGTTTGTATGGACTATTTGTGGACTTTATATTTGTATGGACTCCAATTTTATGTTGTGGACTATTTGTGAATTGTGGATTTAATGTTTATGTATTGTGGATGTTGTATGGACTGTCATTTTATGTTGTGATTATATTGTTGATGAATTTGCTGTTATTTTTTGCATTTTTAATTTTTTTCTCTGAAATTGTTAATTTTCAGTGGTCTTCCCGGCCGCCGAAAATAATGAATACTATTTTCAGCAACCGTTAATTTTCGGCGGCTGTCTGATGGCTGCCGAAAATAGGTTATTTTCGGCGGTAAGACCTTAGCCGCCGAAAATATAGCCTTATTTTCGGCTAATTTTTTCTGGTGGCAAAAACCGTCGAAAATAAGATTAAAACCACCGAAAATAGTTTATTTTCGGCAGCGATTTCTGATCGCCGAAAATCATTGTAGCTCTTGTAGTGCACCGCTGCCTCAAGGCAGCTTCGCTGCTGTCTAGGTAGCGTCTCTGACTAGATGTGGTCCGACGTAGCAGTGCTGCTGCAATGGCGTCGTGGATCAGCACAAGTCCATGAGCGCAGCAAATGGAGATGGATCCGACGGACAGCATCATTGTTGCCGCCGCCGCTGCTGCCACCACCGGCCATCAACGCGGCATCAATGCGCCTGTGTGTGGGCGAACTGGTCCTTCACTGTGCTTCCTGCAGATTCCACTTCTACTTGCCATGGACCACATTCCAGTTCACACTAGTACAACTGATGCAAAGCAAAGCAAAGCAGGATTTTTTCCCGGCCTGCTTAACAGCTATCTTGATGCATGCATGAAAAAGAAAAGAAATTTATTAGAGGAAATTGCAGAAGAAGGAAGCAGTTTCTGACGACGATGAGTCTGGCAATACCACTTCCATACGACATGTCCAGGCTGCTGCACCAGCACGCCGTGTGTAGTAGCATCTATGCTGGAGCAGAGCAGCACTAGGGGGATACTGCTTCTTCTAGCTGCAGCCTGCAGGACTGGAAACGAGAGACTTTTCCTCATCCTCCCGCGTCTCGAGATCCACGACACGCTGACGGGCGATAGCATCTGCCAACGTCCGACGACCTATCTATCCACTGGAATCCCTATTCCTTGCCCTTCCCTTCCTCCTGCGCTGGCGCTGCGCCCGACATTTTATTTTCTTCAGGGAAGGGGTGCAGCAGGTGGCTGTGCAGAGTAACCGATTGTGATGCTGCGAACAAGGCTTTGCCATTTTGCACTCGAACAAACGAACAGAAAAAAAAGGGGGTGGTGGGCTCTTGGCTCTCGCCATCCATTGGAACAGGATGCAGGAGGGGCAGGGCAGTGAGGGAATGCCTCGGTGGCAGAGCACACCATGTGTGTGAGGTGGCGGTGGACTGGAAGGCCGCATGCAGCTGCATCCTGCATGCATTATGGTTCGTCCAATGCAAGCCTAGCTAGATGGAAGAGTACGTAGGGATCTGAATCCGCATCGAAGTGAGCCCTTTGATTACGAGTAGCTGCAGAAAGAACCACCGTTTTTATTCCAGTGCAGACAAACAGGTAGGCCATTTGGTTTAAGAGGGTGGTGGTTAGGTCATCATGTACCCCCCCCTGCATCCTGCAAACGTGTTCACTGCGTACAGATGCAGATGCAGGCCGTGCAACAGAACACGTAGATAAATAAACCTAGCTAGCGCTGGGATCTGTTGCCAGTGCGATCGAGCAGTGAGTGGTGCGTATAGTGACAGTGAGTGAGCTGTGTGTCCCAGATACAGTACATCCCATCTTGCACTTGGCACTTGCGGCTGCTGTGTCTAGTGCAACAGCATCAGTACAGCGAGTAGCCGAAACATGCAGATCCACGCCATTTAAACTCTCTCTCTCTCTCTCTCTCTCTCTCTCTCTCTCTCTCTCTCTCTCTCTCTCTCTCTCTCTCTCTCTGGTTCCCTTCACTGATGGATCTCGCTCTTGCAAGTAGTAGCAGCGCCCTTGCAGTTGCAGACAAAGAACATGCACCAGAGTATCATAAACCTATGCATACGCAACAACGTGCAGATCAGCTAGCTGGGGTTCCTGAGCAAGCTACTCGGTTTCTTTCTTAAACAACAACAGTTTCACGCACGTCAGCTTTTGGTTTCTCGCAGCGCAGAGTCAGTCTGCGGTGCAAGTGAATTAAAATACCTGGTAATTAAATTGAAGGAAGTAAATGTCGCTGAAAAGAACAGCACTAGGTTTTTTTTTCTTCTTCTCCCTTTTCATGTCCAGAAAAGACCATTCAACAAGCAGGAAACGAAACAGTTATTAGTGCTATTCCTCCTTGCCTTCTCTCTCTTTTTTTTTTTCCTCCCCCGGTGGTGGTGGTGGTGAGTGGTGACCCCACACGGCATACGGCACTGATGAAAAGAGCGAGCTGAGATTCTCGCTGCGTCCCAAGCGCTGGGCAGTTGATTAAGGTTAGGCCTGCTGTACTATGGATCTATCTATCTATCTACACTGGGCTACTGCTGGCACTGGCAGCTAGCACAGTAATAAACTAGGACAGAAATGACCATGCTTGCTCGCCAATCATTCGTGTCTTCTTCTGACTTTAATTTTCACTTGATGCAGTGTCTCGTGTTCTGACGACTGATGGCCACATTAAAGAAACAGCTAGTGCCCCTGGTGTGTGAGTGTGACTGTCATTTGGCGTATGTCTTGGGCAGCGTCAACCCCCTTTGCAGCTGCAGCTGCAGGCATCCGATGAGGGAGCAGCAGGAGGACGAGTAGGTTTTCACTTGTTTTCTTTGCAGGCGGCCGGTGACCAGATGGGCACAAAGGATAAAAAAATCGCTGCTAGTGGTGCTTCACCTTACGGAAAGACCTTGTTTGTCCTGTTTCAACATATATATGCAGTTGGATAAAAATTGAACTCTTGCCTTTTAACCTCTCGCCGTTTTCAGTTCCAGGACTGCATGCAGACAAATAAGTTCACTTTATCATCAGGAAGTGCTCTGGTTGTGTATTTTAGCATGATTGTTTTTTGCCTTTCATTTTGCCACTGCCAAGCGATGGTTCAGCAGAAAGGCCATCTGCTTAACAGTTTACTGAATGATCTGGTTTGTTCGGTAGAGGAAGAGTCAGTTGTTGTTTTTTTTTCCTTCTAACAAATCACTGTCTGTCCAAATAAAGATGGTGTAAAGAGCCGATGTCTACTAGGGTTTTGCCACAAGCAGGCGTGCTATGAGAGAGTACGAAACAGCTAGCAAAATGTGCCTAGAAGAGAGAGAGAGAGAGAGAGAGAGAGAGAGAGAGAGAGAGAGAGGAGCGTGCATGAATCTTTCAGTGTCTTTTGCTTTTGTCATCTCTGTGTGAGAGAGGCAGAGTTAGCAAACAGTGCTTTATATATGTCCATGCAGCTCGAATAGCACGAAAACCCTTTTTTTTGTCTGCCCTGACCGTGAGGCGCCCGGTCCGGAGGTAGCCATGTTCGGGCTGGCTCAGCCTGTAAGGAAAACGGACTAAGTCTTATTTGACAATTGAGTACTAGCATTTAACGGTTAATATAATCATTTAAACTAACAATATTTGGACGTGTCTGGAGGTACCGATCATTTAAACTAACAATATTTGGACGTGTCTGGAGGTACCGAATAAAACATCGGATAACACTTGTGCTATACTGAAGGAAGAACTAAAATAAACAGAGTACACCGAACACACATGTGTGCACCAAATGAAGCACTATATACGATACTTAGATAGGTCTACAATATGGTCGGAGATATCCATAAGGTACATGACGACATGTCTGGTGCATCACCGAATACTCTACCGGACAAGACAGTGGCGGAGGCACCGCCGGCCAGCCTAGGCACGTGCCCGGGCTTCGCCTTCGGCGAGATGCAAGTGACCAGAACATATTCATCAGCCACAGACGTGGTCAAACCATGGCCTTCCCACGACAGCTAACCATCATGGTCTCACCCTCACTCCCTCACGGTCGATGTCAAACACTAGAGGTAGCTGCCCAACACCAACACCCAATCGTCTCCCCCAGGGCCTGGTCGCCCGCGCTCGCGCTAGTGCTGCAGTATGATGCCCTCTACCAGCTTGGTCGACTCTTTCATCCTTCGGCGCGGCTCACAACAGCCCAGCAGACGGTGGCCACAGCAGACTAGCTCCGGCCACCCTGTGCAGCATGCCCAGCCCCCGGCCGCACGCTCTCAGCAGACCAGCGCGTGCCTAGCACCAGCAGCCGGCCGCCCGACGCCCATCCTCAACAAATCTGTGGCTGGCTCCGCCACTGGGACAAGGGTACTTTGAGAGGTTGCATATCAACCCAAGGTTGTATCGGATACAACGTACATGATGTATTCGGTGTAAAATCACTAATAGCATCGAACCGAACGCTCGTACTTAATGGTCGACAGCTAGTTTCAATGGTTAGCTGATGTGAACATGCACCAACATGAGCTGTGATTGCGCCAGAGTGTTCAGCGAGTCACAAAAATTCTGCTTTGCTCTCAACTGACTATACGACCCAACTGACTTGGGAGCTATATAGAAATTTTGCTAGAAAGTTGAGACTCCATTCTTATAGCTATAGACATCCAAGTATTCATAGATCACTCGATGGTTAGTTTAGGTGCTTTGTAAAGTATTTAGGTTAGTTAGACCATTTTATTAGCGCTTGCTGTAGTTTTTTCCTAGTGATTATAAGCGAGGCTAGACACCCTCAAACCCTTGGTGCTTGTGTGCACCATATTATTTATACCGAATGAAGTCTTGCGATATCACATCAACTACATTTATGGTGTGGTCGTCACAGTTATTGGAGGGAACAAGGCCATCACAGCAACTGCATTTTAGTCGAAAACTCAACAACGGATACGACATGAAGCATCTGAGAGAGACCGAGATTGGATCACCACTTATACGTTGAGAAGACCTGGGGCTATCCATGAAGTTACCTAACCGAAAACTTAACCCTTGTGTGGGCGTTCTCTTGTGGGTGGGGGGGGGCTTTAACAAATGTTAGGGAAGACTTGCATGTTTCTCGATAACTCGATAAAAATACTGATGTGTCAACGGAGGTTTGTGTCTTTACCGCATTTATATTGTGCTATTTTAGTTGTGTCGTGGTTTCAGAAACCAAGGATAATAATGAGATTTGTGTTCGGCAGGAGTGCTAGCGCATACTCACTTCGAATGGTGAATCACTGATGGGACTCGACGAGAAATATGAGATACGGGGCTATACTGGTCCGTGTTCATACCCTACTCTAGTGTAGTGTTGATCGTAGTATTGCTTGGGGCGTTTGCTCGTGTGTAGAAAGAAGGTTGTCCTGTCCTTTTATATCCAAGGATGGACTTTATAGTGGAAACTCATATTCTACTGGGAGGGAGCTCGACTTTTGCCCTTGGTGTAGCCCTCCTAACGTTGTCCGTAGGATCGTGCGCTGTCGTACCCCTAATATGGTGTTCCATCTTGTCCATCCGACATACGAGTCCTTGTAGCTAGTTTGATGTCGATGTAGCGGTGCCTGGTGGGTCCTGCAGAGTAGACTCTAGGAGGGGTTCAGGGTCGTGTTCAGTACAACTTCATCTTCTGTCATAACCCTTGTGTCACCTTCCAGCATGCGTAGGCATACACCCAACATGGTATACCGTCCTGTTCTTTCCTGTATGTGGGTCACTGTAGAGACTCCGACGTTGAGGTCCCTATGACCGGGGTTGACTGGCGCGCAGACGTCAGTTGGGGATCGCCTGAGACTGTACGTGACGACGTATCGTTGTGTTCGACAGGGACTTCTAGACACCGTATTTGTGGCCCAAACGTGGTTTGTTGGTGGCACGTCTTGTCATGCTGACGTGGTTCAGCAACATTGCGTTGGTCTTTCCCTTTTGCCAGTTAGCTTGGCACGGGACCTGGTCGTTTGTCCCGCCTTGTAGGGTTACTCGGTAGAGACTTGATCGTCCGCTCCGCCTCACGGGTCTGCTCGGCAGAGGGGCCGGTTGTCCGCTCCGTCTCGTGGGGTTGCTTGGCAGAGACTTGGTCGTCCGTTCCGCCTCACGGGTTGCTCGACACAGTTTTGGTCGATGGGCCGTTTTTAAGGAGTTTCTTGTTTTTTTTTTTGCGCACCAGTTCCTGGGTGCCTGACATATTGTATGCTTTTATGTTAGCCCTTGCAAAAAAAAAGGACTCAAGGGTAATCTGCTATTTGCTGGCCAAATCAGTACTTGTTATCTATAAATACTTAAGGATGCTGGATTTTTAGATTTCATTTATTAAAGATCATCAAAACTAGAATTTCTCAACAGCTCGTTTTCCCTTTTTTGCAAAACCGGGTACAGATGCATACACTCACAACCCCCACTGTCCCGCACAAAGCACCTGCTCCTCAAACTAGAGTTCCTCCAACAGATAACTCAACCAAAAGCTAGGTTCTTTCCCAACGTCCGCTTCAAGTTTTCCCCATATAATCTCCATCCGGCGAATATTAACACCGCTCATCCACATCAGTGTTAAGATAATGGCCAAAGAAAAAGAGAAGAGGGTAGATATAGTAGACGGATGGAAAGGCTACTACACACATACGATTCCTCTCGCTTCAGGTCAATCCTATCCACCACCGCTCAGTGCAGCAAGAAAGGCATCTGACGAACCTTCGCCTGAATTTGAGCGAGACATTAAAAGATCAACGGGGGCATCTATTCTCCTAATCCTTTTCCGTGACCTTTGCATGCATTCTCCCTGCCCATCTGAAAGGGGGGAAAACACACACACACAACCCCTAGTGGTGGCCTTGGCCTTGTGGTTGTGGGGTAGCCCTGTAGGCCATGACCTGTGCTTGTGCATGTCAGCCAGCATGCAAGGTGCAGCATACACAGTGGCCCAGTGGACGAGTCATGAGTGACGGCTCGTATGATTGCCGATCACATTCTTCTCGTGATCCAAGACCTGTCTCTCCTCAGATGAAAAAGAAAGAAATGTTTTTTTCGGTGCACGAAAAGGTTCTGGTTCGTTTCAATTTTGAAAAGGCTTTCTTCTTGTTGTTCTTCTCTTCGCGCAACTGTGTTTCAATCGAGTTTCTTGGTGCAACTAGCTTAATTTTGAAAAAGGTGAGATTTGCGTGAAGCGTCTAGATCGGCGTGGGCGTCGGCGTGCATGGAGGTCACGCGTGAATGGCCGATGACCAAACCGAGTTCAGAAAATTGCGCAGAGAGCTAGCCCCAGTTGGAATGGCATGAACCAATTCAATTTTTTTTTTACAAAAAAATGTATGTACAAAAGCAGATTCTGGATTGGTAAACACTACCAGCAAAAACATGCGGCCTGTAATCTAACGAACACAAGGATGGATGATGCTGATGCCCCTCTAATCAACAATTTCCAGAATCATGAGAAAGAGAAGCAGAGAAAAAACTAAATAGAATGCAAGACAATTTCCGATCCTTAAGCAACGTAGGCCACAGTTTGGATCGTATGTAGCTAACAACAATTACTACCTGCCAAAAAAAATAACTAATCAACATTACTAGCTACTGCTATTTAGAATGCAAGACAATTGTTGTCCGCAGTTACGGACCTTTATGTCGGCCGTGTTTGGTTCGGTTTTTTGCCGATTTTGGTGACCAAAAGCATCTTTTATCATCGAAACGTTTAGATTGTCGCAGGGATTCTCGACGAAGCGCTTCGCTCAAAAGCCGAAATATAACAAGGACCGAGAAGCGCGCGGGAGGTCACGTCTGGCAGAAGCCGCTCGATTCCTGGCCTCGCCCGCACCCCTGCGACTGTGCCCGTCCGTAGCTTGTGTTTGCATGTGGGTAGCTTTTGTTTGCATGTGACAATTGATATTTCATTTATTTTCTACAGTGGCAATTGATTTTTCCAGTTGCAATTATGTTGTCGAGCGGGTTCGTGCTATGGTCATCTTCTAAGACGTTTTGGGTTCACATAAGAAAGTATTAATATATGTATTAATACTAATAGGTCTCTATTTATAACGGAGAACACATGAGATAATTTCCAGTTACATGCTCATTAGTTCATTATCTGTTTCCTTTTTTTAACCAGAATCTATAATCTCATAATCTGTGTATCCAAATATCCAGATTCTAACCACCAACTTCTCCCCACAGCTAGTTTTTTTTATAGACAGCTTTTCAGAAAAAGCCGAACCAAACAGACTCATAGTACTCTCGGAGTTGAAGTCAAGCATTCACCGGAAAAAGTGGTGCAGCCAAAAAAGCTACCGGCTAATGTACAATACCGACGGGCAAGGAAAATGCTATTTACAGAGTGCGGACCCCTTTACTCCGTATATTTTTTGGTATTTTTTAGCTTCTGTCTTCTGGGCATCAAAAGCTGCTGCGAATAGGGGTGGGCGTTCGGGTTACCCGAAAATTTCGGGTTGGGTAATTCGAGTTTTTAAAATTTCAGGTTTTGAGAATCGATACCCGAAATGACAACGGATTTTGCAATACCCGAAAATTCGGGTACCCAAAATTTCGAGTTCGGGTAATCCCGAACTATTGTGTCGGCTTCATAAAAACACATACATCCTATTAAATCAGTATAAAAATATAGTTTAAATAATGATATGCATGGACATATAAAACACAAACAATCTACAATCACAAGTTATGCACACATACACATAATTATAAATGTACAAATTAATAATTAAGCATGACATGTGTACATGACACATGAAAGTTCGGGTATTTCGGGTACCCGATTATGATACCCGAATTACCTGAACTGAATTCGGGTTTTGCAAGTTATTACCCGAAATTCCCGAACAAAATTCGGGTTTCGGGTATTTCGGGTTCGGGTATTCCGGGTTCGGGTTTCGAATTACGGGTTTTTTGCCCAACCCTAGCTGTGAACTACTTCCTTCATTCATAAATATATGACATCGATGACTTTTTTTAAAAAAAATAACCACACGTCTTATTAAAAAATAATGAGTTATTTTTTTGTAATTTGTTTTATCACTTAAGATAGTTTGTGCTTGACTTAAAATTTTACATTTTTGAATAAATATTTTAAATAAGACAAGTGGTCAGAGTTTTCGAAAAAAAATCAACAATGTCATATATTTGTGAACGGATGTAGTACCAAACACCCTAGCTTTTCTGCCCACTTCTATAAGAATCACTTTGATAAAAAACGTCCAAAATCAACATGAACACAGAATCGGTTGAGTCGTCACGATATTAGGAATCCATCGCTTTCTAGATTTTTGAACCCTTTGACAACTTCATCTTCCTCAGCACGTAATCCTCACGATACTCAGATTTTTTCTACAGCCAGATTTTATCCACAACCAAATTCTCAGAAAAGTTGGTGAGAAGTGTGAGAGATGGAATAAAATTAAAAAGAAATAATATAATATGTGATACTTGGTATAGAGTTGAGATATATAGAGAAAATATGAAGACGAATGATTGTGGTATACCATAAAAAAAATGATGATAAAAATAAAATATTCCTTTTAGAGTAGAAATTTAGAGTTGTACGAGTACAAATAGCCTTAGGTAACATAGGCCACAAATTGTATCGTATGTAGCTAACATTAATTACTAGAGACATTGGCAATTTTGTCATTATCATTTATAGGCTTCACTAGTATATCACCGGGACCACAAATCATAGACATAGATAATCACACCAGTCATAAACACGGATGTCATAATAACATTGAGCCAAAACTGAGGGTGACAAAATAGCAAACCTCTCTAATTACTAGCTGCCAAGAAAATTAACTAAAGTTTTACCTACAACAATTACTAGCTAGTGTCTTACCTGCTACTTAACTAACAATTAGTACGAGCTGATTTACCCCTAGCTATGACCAATTTCCATGGAAAAAATGGAAATGTAGCCCCACGCCTGAAATGCGCCGAGACCAATTTTCGTGAACGAAAAAAGTGCCGGTGAAACCAATTTCCGTGGAAAAATAGAATGAGTGCGGTATTATATATCTATACCATTATATAATCTACTGATTTAAACTTTATAAAATCTATCCAACCAAATTATCTATATACTCGTAATATCAACTAAATTCACCAAATAAATTATATATAGACTTAACATAACATCGAAACAACAGTTCAGGTCCTTATCCAGTTATCCTCCACCTCTATTAAATTTAATTGACAATATTATTTCCCACATTCCTCGTGCCTCTCCCCGCGACTCCGCCGTCTACCTCTCTCTCGACACTGTCACTCTCTTCACTCACTTGTGCTGCTGCTGCCATCGTCGTCGATCTCTTGCTCCATAAAAATCGTAGTGTTATATATTAATATACAAGAAATACTCTCCCCGTTTACACCCTTTCTCTCTCATCGCCGCTGATTTCTCCTCCCCTCTGAAAGCCTTTTGACCGTTGCAGTCTCTCTCTCCCTCTGTCCTTCCGTTCCCGGCCACTCCTCTCTCCCTCTCTTCTCTCTCTCTGCAGACTGCACAAAGCCGCCTTCGTCTTCCACTCGTTCTTGTTTACACACACAGCACAGCACAGCACAGCAGCCTCCCGGGAAAGAGAAGGCAGTTCCCTCACTGTCTCTCAGGTATACCTCCGATTCTTATTCTAATGCGAATGCATACACGCAGCTCGCGCGCATCGCTACTTTTGTTCTGTTTTAGTTAATGTTGGCAATCGATGCGGTCGGGGTGAGGAATCTGTGGGGACCAAAGCGAGTAGAGAGAGAGAGAGAGAGAGGCGGAAGGAATGGATTCGTTCTCGTAGAGCTAGCTGCTCCCGATCTTTAGAATTCCGCGCGTCCTCCGAGCGCTCCAAGAACACGTACGCCGTCGCTGGCTTCTCCTATCGGTACGCCCTCCTACTGTTTTATGCTCCGTTCCTCGTCGCCTTTGCTTCCTTCGCACTTCACAACCACGTCTGCCTGTTCCCGCTGACTCGGCCTCCGTTCTACTCCTTTTTTTTCTGTGCATTTTTCTCGTCGCCGTTCGATCTTCGTTGTGGCAACTGGCGAAGGGGAACTGTCCACGGTTCTTGCTGCAGCAGTATTTGATGTTTCTGTTCTTTTTTCCCCCTCTCGTCTCCTCCTGATTTTGCCTCCCGCCTCCTTCGCCTGGTCCGCCGTACCTTCGGCGTTCGTCAGGACTGTGCCGTGCCGTGGGTTTTCAGATTGTTGTGGATCTTTTCAATCAACTAACACATCCTTCGTTTTCGGCGTTTGTTCCGCAATTCCAGCCCTCCTTGTTTCGGCATGGATAGCTGTGGTGCGTTCAGAGGGAGACAGACATTTGTGCCCTTCCATTGTCAGCCGAGTTCGTGGTTTCACGTCTTGGCATACAATGGGCCCTTCTCTGATCTGTTAAAAATCAAAATTTTCAGTGCGGACAGGAGTTTTGTAGAGATTGCCGTTCCACTCCAGTTTTCTTCTCACGCTAGCAAGAGAAAACTGAACATTGGATTCCTAGTAGCTTTCTTTCTCTGAAGCAGTTTCGTTTCCCTGAGCTGCCAAGAGCCCAAGACCTCTCTCTCTCTCTCTCTCTCTCTCTCTCTCTCTCTCTCTGCAAAGAGACAAAGTTATTGTTAGTCATCACCAGATTTTTGGGCCTTAGCTGCAGTTCTGTATGTTTCCTATATTTTTTTTACTTTTGACAACTGCATAGACAACTGAATACTATTACTCCATCCAGTTCCACCAATCTATACAGTGTTCAAGGCTTATATTCGTGCTCTCTTTTCACTGTTAAAATCTTCAGCGGCTGATCCCTGATTTCACATATATGATATCTCTTTATTGCCTTTCATGTCTGTCTATAGTTTAAGGACCCCATTAATGACGGCGAACAAAATGTGCGCATTGTACTAGCACACTGGTAGTTTCAAGGCGCTGTCCTCACCCTGCATCTTACAGTGTCCTGAACTGAATTTAGTTTTAGTTGTCAGGGTCCGTTTACTGTGACCATCATTATGCAAGTAGCAGAAGGTAGGCCCCTTCATCTCTTGCTGGGCCAAGGATGATAGCCTTCACTTTCATGCTTAGTTCTCTTTAGTAAGGAGAAAACAATTTGGTTGCTACCGGACAAATGTGTAGCGCAGTGTAGGGCATGTTGCAGTGGGGCATTTCATTTGCAAAGGATCATCTTTTTTTTTTCTGATGTCTTGTAGCTTTCATTCTACTTTTGGGAATGATAGTTTCAGGGCTTGGTAAGTGGCCAAGTAGACGAATTTCATCTTCTCATGGTTTTCGACTTGCACATGGATAACATAGGCTTTAGTTCCCTGTCGATACATGTAGTAAGTTAGTAACCTTATTGTATATGACCATTTCGCATCATCAATGTTGTTTATGAACTCTCTGAAACTTGCCAAATTGTAGGATTGTGGTCCAGGTCATCTCCCCGTTCGCTGGCTTCAGCAGCAGAGCTCTTGCTGGCAAACAAGTGATCTTTCTACAGTTTTAGGTAATTTCAACAGTGATGGATGAACAACAATACCTGGCTGAAGCTGAAACTCTTCTGTAACATTTTGTCATTTTTCTTCTCACGTTTAGAAGGGCAGGCCTTTGACACTGGGTTTGCTCTCTTCTCATGTTCGAAGCTCGGAGATTATGACACAAGCATGACTGGTCCTTGAAAACTATACACGGCTTTGGAGAGATGGGATGTGCTGCTTCCAGGTTAGAAGATGAGGAAGCCATCAAGATGTGCCGGGACAGAAGGGACTTCATCAAGCAGGCACTGGAGCAGCGCAACCGATTTGCATCTTCTCACATTGCTTACATCGAGTCCCTGAAGCGTGTTTCAATGGCTCTCCAACGGTTTGTTGCTGGAGATGACCACCATGAGCTCATCTTCGATACATTCATCTCCCCTGTCAAGCAACAGAAGCCAGAGACGCTCAGCCTGCCTTATGGTTCATATGAGAAGAGAACCATTCATGTCTCGAGATACTTGAGGTCAGGGCCTAACCCATCAGTGTCAGTTGAGGAGCACCCACGACCGGTGGAAACAGTCCGTGTTGAGTCACATTACCCTATGGACAATCACAGTGGCATGGATAGGTTCTTACAATCGCACTCCTCACCGGTGGTATCGTCTTCATACTACCCACCACCTTATACCAGGCCAAGCTACCCATCTCCATCGTCCCAGGAACCAGTTATGAATACTTCTACCTATTACATGCCTTATGACAGGCCAAGATATGCACCTCCATCACCCCAGGAGGCAATGAGGACTTCTTATTATGCATCTTATGACAGGCCAAGCTACCGACCACCATCATCCCAGGAGCCACCGAGGAATTCTTATCATGTGCCATATGACAGGCCAAGCTTCCCACCTCCATCACCCCAGGAGCAGGAATCATCACCATGGGACTCCTTCTGGAACCCATTCTCATCGCTGGACAGCTTTGGATATCCCCGCCCTCGGAGTAGCTATGACAACGTGACCAATGACGATGAACTCGCGAGGTTACAGCGGGTACGAGAGGAGGAAGGAATCCCAGAACTTGAAGAGGAAGACGATGAGTGTCAAGAGCATGTACAAATGCATAGAAAAGAAGAACAAGAAGATCATGATAATGCGGATGATGATGATGAAGACGATGAGGAAGATGACGATGACGAATGTGAGCATTCAGATGAGTATATGGTTTCTGACGAGGGCACTTGCTCTGTCAATTTTGATGCTAATATGAAGCAAGAAACAAAGGGATTTGAATCCAAAGGTATTCAGTGTACTGAAGCACCAGAACCTCGCAAGACAGTAGAACTTGAGTTAAAGGCACACAAGAAAGAACTGATGAGAAACAGAGTAGCAAATGCAGAAGAAACTCCTGGTTTCACAGTATATCTGAATCGAAGACCAGCAAGCTTGGTTGAGGCCATGAAGGATATCGACTGTCAGTTCTCGGGAATATGTGACGCTGCTCGGGAAATCTCAGTAATGTTGGAGGCAAGTAGAGCTCAGTACTCAGCCTCAAACGATCTTTCTGGTACTGCTTTTATGATCCAATGCTGAAATTACTTTAAAGATCCAGATTTGATACTTACTGAACATAGCTAGGCTTGTCCATTGTATAATGCAGCGAAGATGCTGAATCCGGTTGCACTTTTGCGCTCTGTGTCGTCGCGTTCATCGTCTTCTCGTTTCCTTCTTGCTCCCTCTAGCTCAATAGATGATCTCTTTGACAATGAGACTAGCAGCTGTTACTCTGAAGAATCTTGTAGTACCATGTCTGGAAGTCACCACTCTACCTTAGATAGACTCTATACATGGGAGAAGAAACTGTACAAGGAAGTAAAGGTATTCTCTTTGTCAGGAACTTACACCAGTAGACAAATGCAAGTGAGAGGAGAGCCATAACTGTTTTGGTCATTTGCAGGCTGGTGAGCGGTTAAGAATCGAGTACGAGAAGAGGTTGACACATTTGAGGAACCAAGATGTCAAAGGCGAAGAACCTTCCTCTGTTGATAAGACTTGTGCAGCATTAAGAAGCTTGCATACTCGGCTGAAGGTGTCAATACAGACAGTTCAGTCAATATCAACGAGGATTGAAATTCTAAGGGATGAGGAGCTGCATCATCAGCTTATGGAGCTGATTCAAGGGTATGGAAATAAAATGTTAATTGTTGAAAAATGATTCATTTTTTCTTGGAGCTGCATAATAAAAAATGTTAATTGTTAAAAATGTCTATAACACAAAATGAAAGTTTTTTTTATATTGAAAGTTTGGTAGGCAACACCAGGGGAAATAGCCTATAATCCTACATAACCACAACTGGAACTGACCTTGTGTTATATATGCAGGCTATCACGGATGTGGCGGGCCATGGCTGAACGCCACAAAGCCCAGAAGCGCACCATCGAGGACGCCAAGCTTCTCTTCCTCCAGCACCACCCCTCGGCCGCCACCGCCATCTCCCTTGGCCCGCTAGAGGCTGCAGGTCCCCCACCGGCTGCCTTGGAATTGGAGTCCGAGATCCAGGCGTGGCGAGGAGCGCTGGAGGCCTGGCTGTTCGCGCAGCGCGCCTACGCGCGCGCGCTGGCCGCGTGGGCGCGACGGTGCCTCGGCATCAGCACCGCGGCGCGGCCAAGTAGCCACGCGCTGCCGCCGGCGTTCCTGGCGTGCATGGAGTGGGGGCGCGCGGTCGACGCGGCCACTGAGGCGCGGGTGATGGACGGTCTGGACTTCTTCGTCGCCGGCGTCGGGTCGGTGTGCTCGGGCGCGGCTGCCGGGATGGAGGGCATGGCTGGGCGCGTGCTGTGTGCTGGCATGGCAGCGGTCACCGGCGCCTTGGCGGAGTTCGCGGCGGCGTCTGGCGACAGCTATGACGCCGCTGTCGCAGCTGTCGTCGCCGCGGCGCGTGCGCCGGAGCGCGGGAAAGAGGACGGCGTGGGACAAGTGCCGGAACGCTAGGAAAGTGCTGCGGCGGTTGCTTTGTTGGTTGACCGGCCCCCGTGACGTAGAGTGGCTCTGCTCACCTTGTGATGACGATGGGTAGGGTAGGAGATGGAATTAAGCATGCAGCTACGTATGTAGTCTTGTGATTGATAAGAATGCTATTACAAGGCTATCTAATTTTGCTAGCGACTGCTTATTATAGTGTGGTGGTCCTAGACCGACAAATCTAAGCAATAGCAACAATTGGTTGTTTGTGATACAAGCACAAGCGAATGGGATGGAGTTTGTTTATGAGAGCAAGAACCGCTACGCGCGGCTACGGGGAAACTATCCGATACGAGGAAGACGAAGGCTTACCGGTGGCTTCAAATGCGGCTTTTCCCCTCGAGCCGTTCTTGAAATTACCAGGTTTTCATGGGAACGTTAGACTTTTTGCCCTTCAAAACCAAAGCTTCTGTGGCTGTCAATTTGCTTGCTGTGAAATAATAGCTCTTCCACCTTGCTTTCGCCTAGCAAAGTAGGTGCCCCATGTCTGTCTTGTCCCCACTCTTGGCATTGAACCACTATTTTTGCACTGTTTACACATTGTAGTTTGAAGTAAGAGATAAAAAACAAGATAAGTTCTTAGAGATAGCCTTATTACATAGCTTTTAGGTAGGGATGGAGCTAGAGAGAAACATGTCTGAGTTTTTAAAAAACTTGTTTAAATTTTAAAGGCAATAATTAGTTTTTCGATTTTCTTCTAGGTGCGACCGCACCCACACTCTATAACTAAGCTCTGCCCCTGCTTTTAGGGTTTGCTTGTTTATTCTTGCTAAAGTTTAGCATTACACTTTTTTACTAAAGTTTAGCTACTAAAGAAATAAACAGAGTGGCTAAAAGTATTGTGCTAAAGTTTAACATCTATTAGCATATTAGCTCCTCCAAAGATGCTAAAATGAGCTAAAAGAGGTCCCATCTCTTTTCTCTCTAACTAATGTGCTAAAGTTTAGCACTTGTATCAAACATCCCCAAATGCTAAAGTTTAACAAAAAATTAGTAAGTTTTAAACTTTAGCGCTACAGAAACAAACAGGCACTTGGAATATGCAATGGCACCGTCAAAATGGCGTAGCCGATCAGTCCTCTCACAATGAATGGTACTTTTTCTGTCGTGATGTGTTTCATCAAAATCTAAATCAATTACTATCCTTGAGCCATAACTTTCACACACAAACTAAAAATCCTTTTTAAAAAAAACATTTAAAAGAAATTTCATATGCACTTTTCCTTAACTTTATCGATTTCAACGTTATCGGTTTTACTTAATTCGGTCTGAAAGTTACATTGTATTCAAATACAC
This sequence comes from Zea mays, assembly GCF_902167145.1. NCBI lineage: Eukaryota > Viridiplantae > Streptophyta > Magnoliopsida > Poales > Poaceae > Zea > Zea mays. The sequence continues at coordinate 43,909,587 of NC_050099.1, read as the reverse complement.
TATAGCTAATAGATGGATGGTAAATTAGTCGAAGATATTTTAACAGTCTAGCTATTTGGAACATCGCATCATCATGGCCGTGGGTCATGAAACGTGACAAAAAAAAACCGTAGATCATGGGCTATAGAAAAAGGTGTGCGTTATTTCTCCGGGGGAATTTCCCCACACCCGCCGTTGCCCCGGACCGGAATTCATTCAAACGTGGATAGGCAAGCAGTCAGCTTGGCCAGCGACGTAGAGTGCGTTGGCTTGACGTTTCCTCCAAAGGCCGTAGCGTCTAGCAGCAGGCCAGGCAGTAGCGCAAAAAGCACTGCAGCAAGTCAAGAAAGACTTGAATAAACAGTATCATTTGCTACGAGGAGACGCACGGTGTACCACGAGCATCCAGGACTCTCCATTTTTTACTCTATATTTAAGGGCGTGTTTAAAGATAAAGTATTTTAAAACCATGGTTTTGAAATACTAGAATTTTAAAATATTATGACATAAATGTAGTATATTTTACATTACTCTTATAGCCCGTTTGCATGCCTAGAAATGAAATCTTTTCCAAGAAATAAATTCCAAGAAATGAATTATATAGAATTCAATCGACTAGAAAGTGATTGAATTCCATTATTTTTGTTTGGTTGTACAATCAATTGAATTCCTAGAATTAAATTCTAGATGTTGTTTGGATACTTTGCACACGGAATTTGAATACAAACAAGGATCTCTTGACTTTGCTTATGCTTAAAAATGAGCATGAACAATTTACAACTATCATCATAAGAAACTATTAAGTTCACAAATAACAGTTTCACAAAGTCATCAAGTTCACACATAAAAAGTTCTACAAAGACATCAAATCTTCACACAGCAGTTTCACAAAACCATCAAGTTCGCACACAACAGTTTCACATAGCCATCAAGTTCACACACAAAAGTTTCACAAAGACAAGTTCACACAATCAGTTCAACACAGAGATCTAAGTTCACATATAAGCTGTTTCACTTCCTTAGCTGCATCATAAGCCACCTCTTCCTCCTTTCCATTGTGAGTGCCATCATCGACTCAAACTTGCGTGCATTAGAGGTGAGGATGTCATAAAGGTCAAGTTATGTGTCTTCATCAAGTCCCTCAATCTCTTGTAATGCGGCGAGAACTTCGGCGGAAGAGGGTAGCTTCAGACCGTCATCTTTCAATGCAGATTAAGCATGTCAAACTTATCACACCACATAGAGTTAAATGAATCATCTGATCATTTGTTGGAGGTAGCTAGATGAAACTTGAGGCGATAGATCCCAAAACAACGAGATGTTTTAACAGTCCTGCAAATAACTCAATGACAAATAGGCTATTAGATGAAACTGCAAAAAACTTTATAATAATAGAAAACAAAATAATATTCTTCTATAAGTGAGAACAAAAACAAAAAAATAATATTCCACTTGGTGGCAGATTTTACATTTTGTTTGGATGCACTAGAACCAATTTTAGCTAGCTTGTATAATTAGCTCTTGTATCCAAAGTTCCAAACAGGCCATTTGTTCGTCATCATTTTTTGTCCTAATAAAAATGCTACCTCTCGCAAGCAACATCCTATATATCTATTATCTCAAGCACCAAACAGATCAGGAAAAAAACACGCACGTAAGGTAAGATGGCGTGTTGTTCTTTGTTTACTCGGCTGGCAACTGTCAGTAATTAAGATGTAATTTATATGCAATTAGGATGGTATTGAAGAACTATTAGGCCGAGTAAATGTTGAGCAGTGAGCACAGAAAATGGTCAAGTCGCCGGAGTCTTTCTACGACAGTGTCCGTGTGTGTGTCTGCACTGCAGCGGGAGCGTTGCTCAAGCTCAACACACAACCTACGCCCCAACTGCATTGCAGTTTTCTGAAGGCTCAGCCACCTAGGAACCACGCCCGGCGAGAAGTTGGTGGCCCCCGCTGCTGGTTCTTATCCAAACAAAGCCACGCCCAGGAACAGGAACCACGAAGCCACGCGCCCGCCGGCGGCTCACCTTTCCCGCCCCTTCACCTTTCCCTTCCCCTTCCCTTCCTCCATTCGGTGAAACTACGGGAGACCCTCGCGGCTTCCCCACCTCGACCTCCATGCCAGATTTTCCAGCGACCCCTAGAACTAGGGTTCCATCGACCCAATGACGGACGGCAGCGACGAGTACAGCACATGGGGAAGAGGGCGAGGAAGACGCGAGATGGAAGAGGGCGAGGTAGATGACTCACTTGAGCTGCTTTTTTCGATGAGGGCAAGGAAGACGGGGGAGACCGGAGATGGATGAGGGCGGCGGTCTGAGAGCACCTAGAGGGGGTGAATAGGTGATCCTGTAAAACTTGAAACTTAATGCCACAAAACTTGATTAGGAGTTAGAACAATGAAATCAAGTGAGTAGAGAGGAGAGCTCTTGTGAAGCACAATAGACACAATAAGGACAAGCACAAGAGACACGAGGATTTATCCCGTGGTTCGGCCAAATACAAAACTTGCCTACTCCACGTTGTGGCGTCCCAACGGACGAGAGTTGCACTTAACTCCTCTCAAGTGATCCAATGATCAACTTGAATACCACGGTGTTCTTCTTTACTTTACTCTTTCCCTTTTGCGAGGAATCTCCACAACTTGGAGTCTCTCGCCCTTACAATAAGAATCACAATGAAGCACTAGAGTAAGGGAGGGAAGCAACACACTCAAATTCACAGCAAATACGCACACACAAGACCAAGACTTGAGCTCAAAAGAGTATCACAAGGTTCTCACTAGAACGGAGCTCAAATCACTAAGAATGTCGAACAAGTGTGCAAGAATGAAGTGTGAATGATCAACAATGCTCAAAGGTTGCTTGGTATTCTCCTCCATGCGCCTAGGGGTCCCTTTTATAGCCCCAAGGCAGCTAGGAGCCGTTGAGAGTATTCCAGGAAGGCAATTCTTGCCTTCTGTCGCCTGGCGCACCGGACAGTCCGGTGCGGATTTCTTTCCTTCTTTGGTGAAGCCGACCGTTGGTGGTCCAGAGCCGTTGGCGCACCGGACACTGTCCGGTGCACACCGGACAGTCCGGTGCACACCGGACAGTCCGGTGCCCCCTTCTAACCGTTGGCTCTGCCACGCGTCGCTAGGGCTGGACAAAAAACTCGTGGCTCGGTAACTCGCTCGACTCGACTCATTAATGACTCGACTCGACTCGGTTCGTTTAAAACGAGTCACGAGTTGAGCTAACAATTTAACTCGGTTCTTAACGAGCCAAACTCGAGCTGGCTCGTGAGTTACTCGTGAGCCAAACGAGTTGTGCAAATCTGCAAGGTCCCAGACTCCCAGCCCAGTCACACGACCCACACAGCCACACTCACACAGTCACACGGCGTTCAGCACTTCAGCCCAACCAGGCAGCCACACAAACGTGAAACAGCCCACCCAATCAGCTTGTGCGGCGTGCGCCCAGGCCAGGCCCCAGTGCTTCTTCCACCGATGGCGCCCGTGCGGCCGAGCGTGGGCGCTTGTGCTTCTCCCTGCCCTCTCGCCTCTCGGTCTCTCCCTCTCTCTCCCCAAAACCTAAACCCTAGAGCAGCCGACCGCCGCGATCCGTGGAGCAGAGCAGGCTGCAGCGCCGCCGTCTGCCCGTCTTCCCCAAGACCCCGACGGTGCCCTCGGCCCTCGCCCTGTCTGCCCGTCTTCCCCGAGACCCCGACAACGCCGCCGTCTGTCTGTCTGCCCTGTTCGGCGGCTGTCCGGCGTCCACTCGCCCATCACCGGTCGGCGGCTCGCCTCCATGGAAGCCCAAGAACCGGATGGGCACGAAGGTCATTCGCGTCCGCCACCGCCGCCAATACCACGAAGGCTGCAGCGCACGAGCACAAGGAAGCTTGTGCCAGGAGCTAAGAAAATTTCAGCGACTGCTAGCACTGCACCTTCATCATCCACATCTCATTGTGATGCTGTCTCTGTCTCTGTAGAAAAGGTATTAACGTATGATAAATTTCAATATTTCATACATGAATAGATTTGATTTATGATAAATAATGTTTGTACTGTTTTATCCGCAGCAACTTGATGCTGTGATGGAGGAGGGACAAGGGGAGGAATTGGAGGTTATGTTGTCGGAATCAAATGACAGTGAGTTTGATAATGATGATGAGTTTCCACCTTCCACTGATGGAGATGAATTGTCAAAAACTGAAAAGACAAATAGAGGAGGAAAGAGGTCAAGAGCTGGTATTCAGTTGTCCCCCTCCAAGTGCAAGGCGAATAGAGTAAAGAGGGCTGGTTGCTGGAAGTATTTTAAGGTGGTCACTGTCAAAATGAGATACATTAGATGGTGTTTTGGTCAGATTTATGACTCCTTAAGAGCTCAAAAAGAAATAGATGCCATTGATAAAGAATTGGAAAGGTTGTACAAGAAGTATGAGGTCATATACCGACGCAAGATTAGTGAACATAGCCCAAGTAATGCCCAATCAGCCTCTTCCTCAAAGGATACAAGCAACTCCTTAGCTTCTGTTGTTCCTAGTGGATTCCAAACTTTCTTAGAGTCAAGTGCTACAGAAAGCTCCAAATCTGAGTTGCTCATTTATCTAGATGAATCAAATGTGTCCATAGATGAGAAACACTTTGATCTGCTTAACTATTGGAAGGTGAATAGTCATAGATTTCCTGTGGTATCTTCTATGGCAAAGAGGTTCTTGGCTGTTCCAGCTAGCAGTGTGTCATCAGAATCCACTTTTAGCACTGGGGGTAGGATCCTTGATGATTACAGGAGTTCATTGAAGCCAGCAACAGTTCAGGCTTTGGTGTGTGCTTCTAGTTGGATACGCGGGTCTCGAAGTTCACCTATTCTTGTAACTGTAAGTGTATGGTGGCAATACTTGTAACTTCTAAGTGTTTACTTGGCATTTCAGTATCTGAATATGTGACACTCACTTTGTACATATTTTGTAGGGAGAAGGTGATGATGGTGACATCGAGTCCGTGGAATTTCCAAAGTGTGTGGTTGCAAGTAATTGTAAGTGTTGCTGATTTGTATTGTATGAGTTATATACTTATATCATTATATGAATGTGTTGACGTTTATGAGTTATATCATTATATGACATGTAGATGTAGTCATGTTTGTAGAAAAACATGGTGTTGTCCCTGATTTATAAGTGGTTTTGATTTATGTGTTGCTGATTTTCTGATGACTTGTAGAGGCACATGGTCACATACTCACATGGAGGAGATGGAGGAGAGGGAGACATAGGACCTGGGAGAGGAGACATGAGAGGCACATGGTCATTACATTTTGTTGGCTGTAACTGTAAGGCTGTAACTGTAAGCCTGTAATTATTGGTTGCAACTTGTAAGTTGCAACTGTTGGCTGTTGCTAACCTGACATATTTTGTTGGCTCCCTACAACTTTGTCCTAAACTCCTGAACTCCTGTAAGGCTGCATCACTGATTCACTGCATGTATTTTGGTTCTAGAATTAAAACTATGAAAGTATGGAATTATGGATTATGGAATGGAACTATTATTAACTATAAGTCTATAATTGGTTGCTGCATGTATTATACAATTATTTTTTGTTTGTTTAAGTGAATGAGATGGCTGTTATTTTGTAAATAGTTGTATCTGATATTATATATGTATGGTTGTTGGCTTTATGGCTTATGTCAATTTTGATAACGAGCTGGCTCACGAGTTAATTGAGTCAGACCGAGTTACCAAACGAGCCGAGCCGAGCAGCTTCTCCAGCTCGTTATCATAACAAGTCGAGTCGAGCTAACTCGTTATCATAACGAGCCAACTCGAGTCGAACCGAGCCGAGTCGAGCCAGCTCGATATCTAGCCCTACGCGTCGCGCGCGGCTGCTTCGAGCCAAGCTTTTCCAATTGAATTTTCTCAGATTCTAGCACTTAGACAAACATGTTAGTACACAAAAACCAATGTACTAAGTCTAGAATCATACCTTTATATTGATTTGCACCTTATCCACAATTTGGCATAGTTTATCACTTAAGCACTTGTGTTGGACACCAAATCACCAAAACACTTAGAAATGGCCCAAGGGCACATTTCCCTTTCAATCTCCCCCTTTTTGGTGATTTATGCCAACACAACAAAAAACAACTAAAGGAAGTGCAACATCAATGCAAATGAAAACACAAATTTGTTTTGTCTCAAATTTGGCATATTTGGATCATCCTTTGCCACCACTTGGTTTGTTAAACTCAATTCCCTATCTCTAAGTCAAATTCACTTGTTGAAGCATAGAGAAAGATATTCCAAGAGAAATTGATCACTGATTCAGAAACTCCCCCTATTTCCCATAATCAACCATTCTCCCCACAAGAGACCAACTTTTGATAATAAGAGACAAACAAGAGTATTTTGAAAAACAAAAACTCTAACTTTACTTTTTCAAAATTCTCAAGTGGTAGCTGATCCATTTGTTGCTTTGGCCCTTAATTTCTCCCCCTTTGGCATCAAGCACCAAAACGGGATCATTTTTGGCCCTCTAACCCCATTGCCTCACCAAAATCTTCAACTAAGAGTAAAAAGGCAATAAGAGTACAAAGATGAACTTGGAGTCAGTTACTCTTTCATCGGAGTGCAGTGGAAGTCTTGCATGGTCCAAGTCCACCTTTTCCCTTTCAAACCTCCTTTGAGACTAAATTAAGCAAACTCAAGCACACAGTTAGTCTCAAAGGGTCAAGTTGTAGCGCATCTCCCCCTAAATATGTGCTACACTTGCAAATGGACTTGTGAGGTCCGGGGAGTGCTTGTACAACTTGAGCACCATAAATAAACAACAAAATGCATTAAGGAACTACGCAGCTTGCAAAAGATCGACTCATCTAGAGGCTTGGTAAAGATATCGGCTAGCTGGTTCTCGGCGCTAACATAAAACACTTCGATATCTCCCTTTTGCTGGTGGTCTCTCAAAAAGTGATGTCGGATGTCTATGTGCTTTGTGCGGCTGTGTTCGACAGTGTCGGCGTTTCGAGACCGGGGGGTCCCTGGGCTGACGAGTGAAATGTCGCCGCGTGCCCCAGCCCAGATGGGTCGGCGCGAGGCTGAGCGCGAAGGGGGGAGAAAAGGCAGCCGGAGACGGGCATGAGAGAGGTGGAAACCCCGCGGCCTTCGTGTTCGTCCCGCGCCCAGGTCGGGTGCGCTTGCAGTAGGGGGTTACAAGCGTCCACGCGGGAGAGGGAGCGAGCGGCCTCACGCGAGCGCCTGTCCTGTCCTCGTCCCCGCGCGGCCAACCCTCCGTAAGAGGGCCCTGGTCCTTCCTTTTATAGGCGTAAGGAGAGAATCCAGGTGTACAATGGGGGTGTAGCAGAGTGCTATCGTGTCTAGCGGAGGAGAGCTAGCGCCCTAAGTACATGCCATCGTGGCAGCCGGAGAGGTTTTGGCACCCGGTTTGTGTGGTGTCGTGGCCATCGGAGGAGCGCTGGAGCCTGGCGGAAGGATAGCTGTCGGAGCTGTCGAGTCCTTGCTGACGTCCTCTTGCTTCCGTAAGGGGGCTGAGAGCCGCCGTCGTCACAGAGCGTGCGGGGCGCCATCATTGCTTATCTGGCGGAGCGAGCCAGATGGGACGCCGGTCTTGTTCCCCGTAGCCTGAGTCAGCTTGGGGTAGGGTAATGATGGCGCCTCCTGCTGACGAGGTCGGTCCGCGCCCTAGGTTGGGCGATGTGGAGGCTCCTCCGAGGTCGAGGTCGAGTCCGTCTTCCGTGGCCGAGATCGAGTCCGAGCCCCTAGGTCTGGCGAGGCGGAGACCGTCGGCTGAAGCCAGGGCTGAGTCCGAGCCCTGGGGTCGGGCGAAGCGGAGTTCGTCGTCTTCAGGGGCTGAGCCCGAGTCTGAGCCCTGGGTCGGGCGGAGCGGAGTTCGTCGTCTTCAGGGGCTGAGCCCGAGTCCGAGCCCTGGGTCGGGCGGAGCGGAGTTCGTCGTCTTCAGGGGCTGAGCCCGAGTCCGAGCCCTGGGTCGGGCGGAGCGGAGTTCGCCGTCTTCCGGGGCTGAGCCCGAGTCCGAGCCCTAGGTCGGGCGGAGCGGAGTTCGCCGTCTTCCGGGGCTTAGCCCGAGTCCGAGCCCTGGGTCGGGCGGAGCAAAGTTCGCCGTCTTCCGGGGCTGAGCCCGAGTCCGAGCCCTAGGTCGGGCGGAGCGGAGTTTCCTATGGTGCCTGAGGCCGGGCCTGACTGCCTATCAGCCTCACTCTGTCGAGTGGCACAGCAGTCGGAGCGGCGCAGGCGGCGCTGCCCTTCTGTCAGGCTGGTCAGTGGAGCGACGAAGTGACTACGGTCACTTCGGCTCTGTCGACTGAAGGGCGCGTGTCAGGATAAAGGTGTCAGGCCACCTTTGCATTAAATGCCCCTGCGATTTGGTCGGTTGGCGTGGCGATCTGGCCAGGGTTGCTTCTTGGCGAAGACTGGGCCTCGGGCGAGCCGGAAGTATGTTCGTCGCGGGAGGGGGGCCTCGGGCGAGACGGAGATCCTCCGGGGTCGGCTGCCCTTGTCCGAGGCTGAGCTCGGGCGAGGCGTAATCGAGTCCCTCGAATGGACCGATCCCTGACTTAGTTGCACCCATCAGGCCTTTGCAGCTTTGTGCTGATGGGGGTTACCAGCTGAGAATTAGGAGCCTTGAGGGTACCCCTAATTATGGTCCTCGACATTAGCCCCCGAGCCTCGAAGGGAGTGTTAACACACGCTTGGAGGCTTTTGTCGCACTTTTTTGCAAGGGGACCAGCCTTTCTCGGTTGCATTTTGTTCCGGTGGGTGCGCGCGAGCGCACCCGCCGGGTGTAGCCCCCGAGGCCTCGGAGGAGTGGTTTGACTCCTCCGAGGTCTTAATGCCTCGCGCAATGCTTCGGCTGGTCTGGTCGTTCCCTCATGCGAGCTGGCCGTAGCCCGGGTGCTCGGTCGGGTCCCAAGTTCTCGGGCTGGTATGTTGACGCTGTCAACGGTTTGGCTGGAGCCGGGTTTGCGAGAGCAGCCCCCGAGCCTCTGCACAGGGCGATAGGACGGTCAGGGACAGACTCGACTTTTTTACATACGCCCCTGCGTCGCCTTTCCGCAAGGAGGAGGGGGGGAAAGCGCCATGTTGCCCTCGGAGGGCGCCGAACATGGTGTCTCCGGTGAGCTGCTGGCGGGTAATCCGAGCGGACGTCCGTGCCCCATTTGCTAGGGGTCGGCTAGAGGCCCGGAGGCGCGCCCAAAAGTACCTGCGGGTGATCTGCCGGACCCGGTCCCCTGTCGACGGGGTCCGAGGGCTCGATGCCTCCCTCTGATGGGATTTCGTTACAAGATCGTTCCCGCTGGTCTCGGAAAGGTCCTAGGGTACCTCGAGAGCGTAGCCCGAGCCTCGGTTATGTATCGAACGTACCCAGGGTCATCCCTCGCTCTATGTCTGAGGCGGCTGTGAACCCTTCGAGGGCCAGCCTTCGAACCCTTGATCAGTAGTGGGCGCGGAGCCCGAGTGGCCTGAGGCGGCCGTTGAACCCTTCCGAGGGGCCGGCCTTCGAACCTCTGACCAGTAGTGGGTGTGGAGCCCACGCGCTCTGAGGCGGCTGTGAAACCCCTCTGAGGGGCCAGCCTTCGAACCTCTGATCAGTAGGGAGGCTCGGAGCCTGTTTCCTTCACGGAGAAGGGTCCTTTTCGAGGTATCCCCCTTTCCCGGTCCTTGTTGTAAGAGAGAAAGAGGAAAAGGAAAAGGACACGAAATCGAATGACGTGGCGTACCTTTTTTTTGATGCGGTCATTATGGCGAAGGCGAAGCGTCGCTCGCTTCCCCTGCCAGAGGCGCCGCTTGTCCCACCGTGGAGTTAATGCGACGGGGCGTGCGGTTCGTGGGGCGGCCGTTGCGCGTGCGCGAGCCATTCGAGGAACGGCCGTTTCGCTTCGGGTTTTTGAATCCCGCGGCAGGTCTGGGCGAAACGTTGAACGGCTCTCGCCTAGGTCTTTATATACTCGGAGGAGGGTCTGGCGACGGTTCTTTGCTCCGCTTCTCGCCTCCCCCTTAGGTTTTCGCAACCCGAGAGGTTTAGCCAGAGAAAAGGAAACCGCTTACCCAGTCCTTTCCGCCGCCACCCCTTTTGCTCGGTGATGGCCGACCAGGTGACCATCATCTCGCCGCGCGATCCATGGCCTTTCTCCACGGTCACGGCGGGTGATCTGGAGGATCTTGTTGCTGAGGGTTTACTTCGCCCTCTCTCTGATGAGAGGCGGCCGGAGTGGATTCCCCCTGCGAGCGGAGCCGCTCCGTCCCCGCCGCCGAGGTACGTCGTGAGCTTCGTCTCCTTCCACGAGCGGGGATTCGGTGTGCCGGCGAGCCGCTTTATGCGGGCGATCCTGCACAACTATGGGGTGGAGTTGCACAACCTTAGCCCCAACTCCATCTCGCAAGCTGCCATCTTCGTAGCGGTGTGCGAAGGGTATTTGGGGATCGCCCCCCACTGGGACTTGTGGACTCATCTCTTTTCCGCGGAGCTCTTTGCTTCGCCGACGGGGGAGAGAAGGGTCCGCGCGGCAGTGCGGGCCGGCAGCTGCATCCTCCAGCTGAGGCAGTCGCGGGCGTCGCTGTACATTCCCGCCATCCTTGCGTCCTCGAATAAAGGGTGGCAGCGCCGGTGGTTCTACCTCCGGAACGACGGCGAGATGCTCCCACTGTTTTCCCAGCGAGTGGTCACCGTCGCCGCCGATGCTTGGCGCCACGGGACCCCGCACGACAGACAGAAGAACCTCGAGCCCCTTCTCAAGGCCCTGGAGGCGCTGCGGAAAGGGGGACTCACCGCCGCGGGAGTGATTGCCGCCATCCACCGCCGGAGGGTGCTTCCCTTGGCGGAGCGGCGGTTGCCGCTTTGGGAGATGACGCCGGAGGCTGACTTGGAGGGCTCGCGGATGTCCTCGGATCCTCTTCCCATCGACGTTCTCCACGGGCGGGTGGCCGTCGCGTTGGGAAAACCGGACGCTAGCGCCTTCTCCCAGCCCTTGATGCGCCCCGACCAAGGGTGCGTGACCCTGGTGAGCGTCCGCTCCTTCCTTCTCCTTGCGTCGGGTTGCCCCTGGTTCTTACGATCGGGATTTCCATCCGTCTCCAGGAGGTAGGGTGGCACAAGCCTTCCCGACCACGGGTCCCGGAGGATGCGGTGGACCGAGCAGCGCGGCGGGTTGCCGCGGAGGAGAAGAAGAAAAAGAAGGACGCGGAGAAGGCCCGGGCCCGCGAGCCCGCGAGCGGATGCGGGCCCGAGACGCCTTGGAAAAGCTCCGTCGTCGGCAGGAGAGGGAGGGGCTCCCGAGGGAGCCGTCGCCGGAAACGCCTGACGACGACGACGATGAAGAAGATGATGACGAGGATGACGACATGGCTGCCCGCCTCGGCTTCAGCCCGGGCTTGAGGCTAGGCCAGGAGTCGTCAAGCCAGCCCCCGAGTGGGCTGGCGCCATCAGTCCCCGGAGTCGGGACGCGGAGGTCCCGGCCTGAAGAGCGAGGGCAGACCGAGACGGTACTTGACCCCTCGGCCGGGGAAGTTGAGGTGACCCCGGGGAGTCAGGCTGAGGCGTCTGTTCCCCGAGAGCTACCGCCCACGCCGGCAGCGCAGGAGAGCGACCCTCAGGTTGCCGTGGCAGCGCCTGGGCAGTCCGTCTCCCGGGCGTTCAAGGTGCCCAAGGCGAGGGTGGCGCCGAAGCTGGCGGCGAGGCGGACCTCGGCGGTGCCTTTGGGGGTCGAGATCCGAGAGACCTCTCCTCAGGCACGGTTGATCATGGCCCAGAGCGGGTAAGTATCTTGGAACGTCTTCGTCCTGGCTTCTCATTCGTATGTCCCGACCACGACTTTTCTTTCCTCCTCAGCAAGCGAAGCCATGGCCTGACCGATCTGGCTCCCCGGAAGGCCCTTAAGACGGCGTCGGCTTCCGCAGCCGGTGCCGCACCGGGCCTCGCTGTTCAGCTGACCTTCTCGCAAGGCGCTCCACAGCGGGGGGCTCAGGCGGCACCAGTCGCCGTGGAGCGAGTTCCCGAGGCTGGCTCTTCTGCCGAGGCGGCCATCGTGCTGGAGGAGGCGGCTGGCGCGGACATGGCCTCGGGCCCACCGGACATGCCACCGGTGCTGGCACCTGTTACTGCTGAAGCCGCTGCCGTCCCAGTCGGGGAGCGACCTGTTGCTGCCGACGCTGAAATGGCCGAGGCGTCGGCGCTTGGTGCCTCGGAGGAGGGGGCGTGGAAACGCGATCCGTCCCGCCGAGCGGCAGCCTTGTCCCTGCGCGGCGGAGCTCCGAGGGGCGGCGCCAGTTGCTCCGGTTCCGGAACCGTGAGGCCTCGGATCCCTTCTTCGTTCTTGACGATGAGCGGGAGGAGCAGTCTTGGGACGAGCTCCGCGAGTGTGCCAAAGCAACGGTGGGGTCGCTCCGGTCGTCGCTGGAGGTCTTCTACAGGGACGTCCCCAAAATCCTCCAGGTAATGGTTTCAGGCATACCTTTTTTTGTGACCAAGGCGTCTTTTGTGACGCCCCGCTTCCTTCCCTCAGGATCTGACGGATCTGAGCGCCGCCAAGTCGTCGTTCATCCGCCACGAGGTCGACATCTGGGGCTCGCTGCGATCCCTGAGGACCTCGCTCGCCGGGGCTACTGCGCGCCTCTCTCAGCAGGGCGCCGAGGTGGCGGACCTTTAGTTGCTCTGCGCCGATCTGAGAGCCGAGGCGGCAGCGGCACGCGCAGAGGCGGCAGCGGCACGCGCAGAGGTGCAACGACGGCAGTCGGAGTTCGACCAGGTCGCCAATGAGCGAGACCAATCTCGGGGCCGGGCTGCCGAGGCCGAAAGCCGGGCTGGAGCCCTTGCAGCAGACCTAGCCGTAGCCCAGGCCGCAGCCTCGGAGCAGCGTGCCCGAGCCGGAGGTATGTCCCGGCCATTTTCGGTTTTCGTTTCAGCTTGTTTCCTCCGCTTGTGTTTGAGGCCTTGCGTTCTGGCTATTCGCAGAGCTCGAGTCCGCCCTTGATGAGTCCACCAGGGCGCTTGCCGGGGCGGCCGAGCAGAGGGAGGCCGACCATGCGGCCATGTCCGAGGTCGTCTCGGACTTCTGTCGGGTCTTTGGCTTCGGTGATGTCCCCTCAGGGAGCTCCCCTCAAAGTCGCCTGCAGGCCTTGGGCGATCACGTGCGCGGCAGACTCCGCGAGGCGCTACACCACGGCGTCAGGCGGGCCTTCGCCGTGCTTGCTTCCCACTACGTCGTGGATCTGGAGCGGGTCAGCGAGGGATATTGTCTTCCTGACGAAGATGAAGCTGCCCTGGCTGAAGTCCAGAGGCTCGACGCGGCCGCCGCGGGCCCGAGCACGGTGCTAGCGACCACCTTCGAGGCAGAGATCCTCCCGCCTGCGCCGTCGTCCGAAGCCGGGGTGGACTTTTGCCGAGGGTGGGGACGAAGCCGAAGGCGCGGCTCCTTCCCCGGGCGGCGCCTAACTCTGTCGGGGCAGTTTCCTTTGAATGCACGTGTGTCTTTTGCGGCCGCTGAGGCTTGAACACTTTATTATCGTAGTATAAAGTCGTGCCCCTTTTCCTTTTCATTTTGCGTGTCCGGCTCCGCTCGTCAGTAGCAGGGTGGCTTGCCCAAGTAGGAGTCATTTTTCGTGGTAGGTGACGAGTGAGGTATCCGTAACCTAGAGGCATAGGAGTCCCTTGGCTCAGTCAACCTTGCCACTTACATGCACCCGCGTTCGCTTCTTGGGGTCCTGCTACCGACATAGCCGGGGGAACGTGGAAGCCTTTTTTGAAAATTTTGACGTGGAGGGGTTTCCCCCTTTTTAGCCCCCAAGGGAGGGTCGGGCTTTGCCGAGGCAAGGCTGACCCTTCCTTGATGACCAAATTTTGCGTGAGAACGAGGTATACGAACAACTTGAAAACGTCTTAAGGGTAGAAGCGACGTAGCTGTTGGATGTTCCAAGTGTTGGTGTAGACCTCGCCCTGACTGTTGGCCAGCTTGTTCGTTCCGGGCTTCGGAACTTTGGCAATGGCGAACAGCCCTTTCCATGGGTGTGTGTAGCCCCCGGGTGCCTTCTACAAGGGGCCGACGAGGTCCAGACCCCACACAGCAAAAGGCCAGGTGATGGGTATCGTCTGTAGAGCCTGAGCGGGCAGGTGGGTCTGCCTCGCGTAGAACTGACACCCTTCGCAGGTGCGGACAATTCTAGTGGCGTCGGCCACCGCCGTCGGCCAGTAAAACCTTGTCGGAAGGCGTTTCCTACAAGGGCTCGAGGCGCTGCGTGACGGCCGCAAGCCCCCGAGTGTATCTCTTGTAGGAGCTCCTGGCCTTCGGCGATGGAGATGCATCGCTGGAGGATGCCTGAGGGGCTGCGATGGTAGAGCTCCTTCCCATCTCCCAGCAAGACGAATGACTTGGCGCGCCGCGCCAACCGCCGAGCTTCGGCTCGGTCGAGGGGTAGCTCTCCTCGGTGGAGATATTGCAGGTACGGGGTCTGCCAGTTTTGATTAGGCGTGACCCCGCTTCGCTCCTCCTCGACGCGTAGTGCCTCACCCTCGGGGGCCGAGGGTACCTCGGGCTGAACCGAGGATGCCTCGGGCCGAGCTGAGGGTGCCTCGGGCCGAGCCGAGGGTGCCTCAGACTGAGCTGAGGGTACCTCGGGCTAGGCCAAGGGTGCCTCGGGCTTGGGCGAGTCATCGATCTTGACGGAGGGTTGATGCAGGTCTCGGGAGAAGACGTCTGGGGGAACCGTTGTTCGCCCCGAGGCTATTTTAGCCAGCTCGTCCGCAGTCTCGTTGTAGCGCCGGGCGATGTGGTTGAGCTCGAGCCCGTAGAACTTGTCTTCCAGGCGCCGAACCTCATCGCAGTAGTGAGAGCACCTAGAGGGGGGGGGGGGTGAATAGGTGATCCTGTAAAAGTTCAAAACTTAAGCCACAAAAACTTGTTAAGGGTTAGCACAAGTATGGCCAAGTGGCTAGAGAGAACTCAAAACACGATAACCACAAGAAAGCAATCACAGAGTTGACACGGTGGTTATCCCGTGGTTCGGCCAAGTACAAAACTTGCCTACTCCACGTTGTGGCGTCCCAACGGACGAGAGTTGCACTCAACTCCTCTCAAGTGATCCAATGATCAACTTGAATACCACGGTGTTTTTCTTTCCTTTGATCTTTTCCCGTTTGCGAGGAATCTCCACAACTTGGAGTCTCTCGCCCTTACAATTGAGTTCACAAAGAAATACGGAGTAAGGTGGGAATGAGCAACGCACACAAGACTCGAAAATCAGAGCAACAACACGCACACAAGTCGCAACAAGAGCTCGCAACGCAACACAAAGAGTTCACAACTCCACAAGAGCTCTATATGCTATCACAATGAAACGAATGCGTGAGATTGATGTCTTGGTGCTTAGAAGAGTTGTAGGAATGCTTGGTGTACTCCTCCATGCGCCTAGGGGTCCCTTTTATAGCCCCAAGGCAGCTAGGAGCCGTTGAGAACACATCTGGAAGGCTATCTTTGCCTTCTGTCGTCGGGCGCACCGGACAGTCCGGTGCACACCGGACACTGTCCGGTGCCCGATTTGTTTCCATAAACAGCGCATCCGACCGTTGCTGTCTGAGTCAGATCTGCGCACCGTTGGCGCACCGGACATGTCCGGTGCACACCGGACAGTCCGGTGTACCTTCCCGACCGTTGGCTCGGCCACGTGTCGCGCGCCGATCGCGCGCCCGACCGTTGGCTCGGCCGACCGTTGGCTCACCGGACAGTCCGGTGCACACCGGACAGTCCGGTGAATTTTAGCCGAAGTCGCCGGAGAAAAACCCGAGAGCGGCCTCTTCGGCCGAGGCGGCCTGGCGCACCGGACACTGTCCGGTGCACCACCGGACACTGTCCGGTGCACCACCGGACAGTCCGGTGCCCCAGACCGAAGCAGCCCCTTGGCTACACACAGCCAAGTCTTCTCTTCTCTTCTTCTTTCTGTTTCTAACACTTAGACAAATATATTAGTACACAAAACCAATGTACTAAGACTTAGAAACATACCTTTGCTCTAGATTTGCACTTTGTTCATCCATTGCATAAATTCACATTTAAGCACTTGAGTTGGCACTCAATCACCAAAATACTTAGAAATGGCCCAAGGGCACATTTCCCTTTCAATCTCCCCCTTTTTGGTGATTTATGCCAACACAACATAAAGCAACTAGAACAAGTACAAAATCACTTCAAATGAAAACTCAAATTGGTTTTGATTCAATTTTGGCATATATGGATCATCCTTTGCCACCACTTGGTTTGTTTTTGCAAATCAAACTCAAATCTCTATTTCTATGTCAAACACACATGTTGAGGCATAAAGAGAGTCATTCCAAAAGAGATTGATCAAAGATTTCAAAAACTCCCCCTATTTCCCATAATCAACACTTCTCCCCACAAGAAACCAACTTTTGACAATAGAGACAATAAAAGCTTTTGACACAACAAAAACTCTATTCTACTATTTTCAAAATCTCTCAAGTGGTAGCTGATCCATTTATTGCTTTGGCCTTTATTTTCTCCCCCTTTGGCATCAAGCACCAAAACGGGATCAATTGTGGCCCTTTAACCCCATTGCCTCACCAAAATCTTCAATTAAGAGTACACAGGCAATAAGATCATAGAGATGAACTTGGAATAAATTACCCTCTCATCGGAGTGCAGTGGAAGTCTTGCATGGACCAAGTTCACCTTTCCCCTTTCAATCCACCTTCGAGACTAAATCAAGCAAACTCAAGCAAATGGTTAGTCTCAAAGGGTCAAGTTGTAACACATCTCCCCCTAAACATGTGCATCACTTTGCAACGGACTTGTGAGGTCCAGGGAGTGTTTGTACAACTTGAGCACCACAGTAAGCAACAAAATGCAGAATGAACATGATCAAAGGCATAAACACATGTATGCTACAATTCAATCCAAGTTCCGCGAATCTAAGACATTGAGCTCACTACGCAACCTGCAAAAGGTCTTCTCATCTAGAGGCTTAGTGAAGATATCGGCTAGCTGGTTCTCGGTGCTAACATGAAACACTTCGATATCTCCCTTTTGCTGGTGGTCTCTCAAAAAGTGATGCCGGATGTCTATGTGCTTTGTGCGGCTGTGCTCAACAGGATTTTCCGCCATGCGGATAGCACTCTCATTATCACATAGGAGTGGGACTTTGCTCAGATTGTAGCCAAAGTCCCGGAGGGTTTGCCTCATCCAAAGTAGTTGCGCGCAACACTGTCCTGCGGCAACATACTCGGCCTCAGCGGTGGATAGGGCAACGGAAGTTTGTTTCTTAGAATTCCATGACACCAGGGACCTTCCTAAGAATTGGCACGTCCCTGATGTACTCTTCCTATCGACCTTACATCCAGCATAGTCGGAATCTGAGTATCCAACTAAGTCAAAGGTAGACCCCTTTGGATACCAGAGCCCGAAGCAAGGCGTAGCAACCAAATATCTAAGAATTCGCTTCACCGCCACTAAGTGACACTCCTTAGGATCGGATTGAAATCTAGCACACATGCATACGCTAAGCATAATATCCGGTCTACTAGCACATAAGTAAAGTAATGACCCTATCATTGACCGGTATGCTTTTTGATCAACGGACTTACCTCCTTTATTGAGGTCGGTGTGTCCGTCGGTTCCCATCGGAGTCTTTGCGGGCTTGGCATCCTTCATCCCAAACCGCTTTAGCAGATCTTGCGTGTACTTCGTTTGGGAGATGAAGGTGCCGTCCTTGAGTTGCTTCACTTGGAACCCAAGGAAGTAGTTCAACTCGCCCATCATCGACATCTCGAATTTCTGCGTCATCACCCTGCTAAACTCTTCACAAGACTTTTGGTTAGTAGAACCAAATATTATGTCATCGACATAAATTTGGCACACAAACAAATCACCATCACATGTCTTTGTAAAAAGAGTTGGATCGGCTTTCCCAACCTTGAAAGCATTAGCAAGTAGAAAGTCTCTAAGGCATTCATACCATGCTCTTGGGGCTTGCTTAAGTCCATAGAGCGCCTTAGAGAGCTTACACACATGGTCGGGGTACCGTTCATCCTCGAAGCCAGGGGGTTGCTCTACGTACACCTCCTCCTTGATTGGCCCGTTGAGGAAAGCGCTCTTCACATCCATTTGGTACAACCTGAAAGAATGGTGAGCGGCATATGCTAGCAAGATACGAATTGACTCTAGCCTAGCTACAGGAGCAAAAGTCTCCTCAAAGTCCAAACCTGCGACTTGGGCATAACCTTTTGCCACAAGTCGAGCCTTGTTCCTCGTCACCACCCCGTGCTCGTCCTGTTTGTTGCGAAACACCCACTTGGTTCCCACAACATTTTGCTTCGGACGAGGCACCAGTGTCCAAACTTCATTGCGCTTGAAGTTGTTGAGTTCTTCCTGCATGGCCAATACCCAGTCCGGATCTAGCAAGGCCTCCTCTACCCTGAAAGGCTCAATAGAAGAGACAAAGGAGTAATGCTCACAAAAATTAACTAATCGAGATCGAGTAGTTACTCCCTTGCTAATATCACCCAGAATTTGGTCGACGGGATGATCCCTTTGAATCATCGCTCGAACTTGGGTTGGAGGTGCCGGTTGCGCTTCTTCCTCCATCACTCGATCACCTTGTGCTCCCCCTTGATCAATCGCCTCCACTTGAGGTACCTGTACGTCACCTTCGGTTGGGGGATTCACCATAGTTGAGGAAGAAGGTTGATCTCGTTCATCTTGTTCCTGTGGCCGCACTTCTCCAATCGCCATGGTTCGTATGGCGGCCGTCGGAACATCTTCTTCATCTACATCATCACAATCAACAACTTGCTCTCTTGGAGAGCCATTAGTCTCATCAAATACAACGTCGCTAGAGACTTCAACCAAACCCGATGATTTGTTGAAGACTCTATACGCCTTTGTATTTGAGTCATAACCTAACAAAAACCCTTCTACAGCTTTGGGAGCAAACTTAGAATTTCTACCCTTCTTCACTAGAATGTAGCACTTGCTCCCAAATACACGAAAGTAAGATACATTGGGTTTGTTACCGGTTAGTAGCTCATACGACGTCTTCTTGAGGAGGCGATGAAGGTAGACCCTGTTGATGGCGTGGCAAGCCGTGTTTACGGCTTCCGTCCAAAAGTACTCGGGGGTCTTGAACTCTCCTAGCATCGTCCTCGCCATGTCGATGAGCGTCCTGTTCTTTCTCTCTACCACACCATTTTGCTGTGGTGTGTAGGGAGCGGAGAACTCGTGCTTGATCCCTTCTTCTTCAAGGAACTCCTCCACTTGAAGGTTCTTGAACTCGGACCCGTTGTCGCTCCTTATCTTTTTCACTTTGAGCTCAAACTCATTTTGAGCTCTCCTGAGGAAGCGTTTGAGAGTCCCTTGGGTTTCGGACTTTTCCTGCAAAAAGAACACCCAAGTGAAGCGGGAAAAGTCATCAATAATAACTAAACCATACTTACTTCCTCCTATGCTCAGATAGGCGACGGGTCCGAAGAGGTCCATATGCAGCAGCTCCAGGGGTCTTGAAGTGGTCATCACATTCTTGCTGTGATGCGCTCCTCCCACCTGTTTCCCTGCTTGACAAGCTGCACAAGGTCTATCTTTTTCGAAATGAACATTGGTTAGACCTATCACATGTTCTCCCTTTAGAAGCTTGTGGAGGTTCTTCATCCCCACATGTGCTAAGCGGCGATGCCACAGCCAGCCCATGCAAGTCTTAGCCATTAAGCATGCATCTAGACCGGCCTCTTCTTTTGCAAAATCAACTAAATAAAGTTTGCCGTCTAATACACCCTTAAAAGCTAGTGAACCATCACTTCTTCTAAAGACAGACACATCTATATTTGTAAACAGACAGTTGTATCCCATATGACATAATTGACTAACAGATAGCAAATTATATCCAAGACTCTCTACTAAAAATACATTAGAGATAGAATGCTCATTAGAAATCGCAATTTTACCTAACCCTTTTACCTTGCCTTGATTCCCATCACCGAATATGATTGAATCTTGGGAATCTTTATTCTTGACGTAGGAGGTGAACATCTTCTTCTCCCCCGTCATATGGTTTGTGCATCCGCTGTCGATAATCCAGCTTGAACCCCCGGATGCATAAACCTGCAAGGCAAATTTAGGCTTGGGTCTTAGGTACCCAACTCATGTTGGGTCCTGCAAGGTTAGCACAAATATTCTTAGGGACCCAAATGCAAGTTTTATCTCCCTTGCATCTTGCCCCTAACTTCCTAGCAATTACCTTTTTACCCTTTCTACAAATAGCAAAGGGAGCATTGCAGGCATAATAAATGGTAGAAGGTTCATTTGCTACTTTCCTAGGAGCATGAATAACATTCTTTTTAGGAACAACATTTTTCCTAGTAATATTTCTATCATACACATATGAAGAACTAGAAGCAGTCATAGCATAAGAGTCATAAGCATGTGAATCAAAAACATCATTACTTCCAAAAGCATTTCTAGAGTATCTCCTATCATAGTACATGAAAGCATGATTCTTCTTAACACTATTAGCCATAGAAGCCTTCCCTTTCTCCTTGGTGGAGATAGGAGTCTTATGGCTTGTTAAGTTCTTGGCTTCCCTCTTGAAGCCAAGCCCATCCTTAATTGAGGGGTGTCTACCAATAGTGTAGGCATCCCTTGCAAATTTTAGTTTTTCAAATTCACTCTTGCTAGTCTTAAGTTGGGCATTAAGACTAGCTAATTCATCATTCAGTTTTGAAATGGAAACTAAGTGTTCACTACAAGCGTTAATGTCAACATCCTTACACCTAGTGCAAATTTCAACATGTTCAACACAAGAGTTGGATTTTTGTGCTTCTTCTAGTTTAGCATTTAAGTCATCATTAATGCTCTTTAATTTAGAAATTGAATCATGGCATGTAGACAATTCACAAGCAAGCATTTCATTTCTCTTAATTTCTAATGCAAGGGATTTTTGAGCCTCTACAAATTTATCATGTTCTTCGTACAACAAATCCTCTTGCTTTTCTAAAAGTATATTCTTTTCATTCAAGGCATCAATTAATTCATTAATTTTGTCTATCTTAGATCTATCTAAGCCCTTGAATAAACATGAATAATCTACTTCATCCTCGCTAGATTCATCATCACTAGAAGAATCATAAGTATTAGCATTACGAGTGGTTACCTTCTTTTCCCTTGCCATGAGGCAAGTGTGATGCTCGTTGGGGAAGAGGGATGACTTGTTGAAGGCGGTAGCGGCGAGTCCTTCGTTGTTGGAATCGGATGAGGAGCAATCCGAATCCCATTCCTTTCCAATATGAGCCTCGCCCTTTGCCTTCTTGTAATTCTTCTTCTTTTCCCATTTTCCACTCTTCTTTTCCTGGTCACTATCATTATCGGGACAATTAGCGATAAAGTGACCAATCTTACCACACTTGAAGCATGATCGCTTCCCCTTTGTCTTGGTCTTGTTGGGATGCTCCTTGCGACCCCTTAACGCCGTCTTGAAGCGCTTAATGATGAGAGCCATTTCTTCATCATTAAGCCCGGCCGCCTCAATTTGCGCCACCTTGCTTGGTAGTGCCTCCTTGCTTCTCGATGCCTTGAGAGCAATGGGTTGAGGCTCGTGGATTGGACCGTTCAACGCGTCATCGACGTACCTTGCCTCCTTGATCATCATTCGCCCGCTCACGAATTTTCCAAGTACTTCCTCGGGCGTCATCATCGTGTACCTGGGATTCTCACGAATATTGTTCACGAGATGAGGATCAAGAACGGTAAAGGACCTGAGTAGTAGGCGGACGACGTCGTGGTCCGTCCAACGCGTGCTTCCGTAGCTCCTTATTTTGTTGATAAGGGTCTTGAGCCGGTTGTAAGTTTGAGTTGGCTCCTCTCCCCTTATCATGGCGAATCGTCCAAGCTCGCCCTCCACCAACTCCATCTTGGTGAGCATGGTGATGTCGTTCCCCTCGTGAGAGATCTTGAGGGTGTCCCATATCTGTTTGGCATTGTCCAAGCCGCTCACCTTATTGTACTCTTCCCTGCACAAAGATGCTAAGAGAACAGTAGTAGCTTGTGCATTTCTATGAATTTGTTCATTTATAAGCATAGGACTATCCGAGCTATCAAATTTCATTCCATTCTCCACAATCTCCCATATGCTTGGATGGAGAGAGAATAAGTGACTACGCATTTTGTGACTCCAAAATCCGTAGTCCTCCCCATCAAAGTGTGGGGGTTTGCCAAGAGGAATGGAAAGCAAATGCGAATTCGAACTATGTTGAATACGAGAATAATCAAATGAAAAGTTCGAATTGACCGTCTTTTTGTAGTCATTGTCACCATCCTTTTGGGAAGAAGTAGATTCATCACTATCGTCGTAGTAGATGATCTCCTTGATGCGCCTTGTCTTCTTCTTCTTCCCATCTTTGCGCCTGTGGCCCGAGCCCGAGTCGTTGGACTTGTCATCCCTTGGCTCGTTGACAAAGGACTCCTTCTCCTTGTCGTTGATCACAATTCCCTTCCCCTTAGGATCCATCTCTTCGGGCGGTTAGTCCCTTTCTTGAAGAGAACGGCTCTGATACCAATTGAGAGCACCTAGAGGGGGGGGTGTATAGGTGATCCTGTAAAAGTTCAAAACTTAAGCCACAAAAACTTGTTAAGGGTTAGCACAAGTATGGCCAAGTGGCTAGAGAGAACTCAAAACACGATAACCACAAGAAAGCAATCACAGAGTTGACACGGTGGTTATCCCGTGGTTCGGCCAAGTACAAAACTTGCCTACTCCACGTTGTGGCGTCCCAACGGACGAGAGTTGCACTCAACTCCTCTCAAGTGATCCAATGATCAACTTGAATACCACGGTGTTTTTCTTTCCTTTGATCTTTTCCCGTTTGCGAGGAATCTCCACAACTTGGAGTCTCTCGCCCTTACAATTGAGTTCACAAAGAAATACGGAGTAAGGTGGGAATGAGCAACGCACACAAGACTCGAAAATCAGAGCAACAACACGCACACAAGTCGCAACAAGAGCTCGCAACGCAACACAAAGAGTTCACAACTCCACAAGAGCTCTATATGCTATCACAATGAAACGAATGCGTGAGATTGATGTCTTGGTGCTTAGAAGAGTTGTAGGAATGCTTGGTGTACTCCTCCATGCGCCTAGGGGTCCCTTTTATAGCCCCAAGGCAGCTAGGAGCCGTTGAGAACACATCTGGAAGGCTATCTTTGCCTTCTGTCGTCGGGCGCACCGGACAGTCCGGTGCACACCGGACACTGTCCGGTGCCCGATTTGTTTCCATAAACAGCGCATCCGACCGTTGCTGTCTGAGTCAGATCTGCGCACCGTTGGCGCACCGGACATGTCCGGTGCACACCGGACAGTCCGGTGTACCTTCCCGACCGTTGGCTCGGCCACGTGTCGCGCGCCGATCGCGCGCCCGACCGTTGGCCCGGCCGACCGTTGGCTCACCGGACAGTCCGGTGCACACCGGACAGTCCGGTGAATTTTAGCCGAAGTCGCCGGAGAAAAACCCGAGAGCGGCCTCTTCGGCCGAGGCGGCCTGGCGCACCGGACACTGTCCGGTGCACCACCGGACACTGTCCGGTGCACCACCGGACAGTCCGGTGCCCCAGACCGAAGCAGCCCCTTGGCTGCACACAGCCAAGTCTTCTCTTCTCTTCTTCTTTCTGTTTCTAACACTTAGACAAATATATTAGTACACAAAACCAATGTACTAAGACTTAGAAACATACCTTTGCTCTAGATTTGCACTTTGTTCATCCATTGCATAAATTCACATTTAAGCACTTGAGTTGGCACTCAATCACCAAAATACTTAGAAATGGCCCAAGGGCACATTTCCCTTTCAAGTAGGCCTCCATCTTCGGGTCGCGGTAGTGGGAGTTCTTCATGACTTGGTCGATGACGAGCTGCGAGTCACCGCGAGCGTCGAGGCGTCGGACCCCTAGCTCGATGGCGATCTGCAACCCATTGACCAGAGCCTCGTACTCAGCCACATTGTTGGACACCGGGAAATGGAGGCGTAGCACGTAGCGTAGGTGCTTCCCGAGGGGCGATATGAAGAGTAGGCCTGCGCCGGCTCCTGTCTTCATCAGCGACTCGTCGAAGAACATGGTCCAGAGTTCCGGCTGGATCGGAACTGTTGGGAGCTGGGTGTCGGCCCATTCAGCCACGAAGTCCGCCAAGACTTGGGACTTGATGGCCTTCCGAGGGGTGAACGAGATTGTTTCGCCCATGATTTCCACCGCCCACTTTGCGATTCTACCCGAGGCCTCTCGGCACTGGATGATCTCCCCCAGGGGGAAGGATGACACCACAGTTACCGGATGAGACTCGAAGTAGTGTCGCAACTTCCGCTGCGTCAGGATCACCGCGTACAGCAGCTTCTGAACTTGTGGGTAGCGGATTTTGGTCTCGGACAGTACCTCGCTGACGAAGTAGACTGGCCTCTGGACGGGCAATGTATGCCCCTCTTCTCCTCTCTCAACCACAATCATGGCGCTAACCACCTGAGTGGTCGCGGCGACGTAGATCAAGAGGGCTTCTCCGGCAGCGGGGGCACCAAGATGGGCGCATTCGTGAGGAGCGCCTTCAGGTTCCCGAGGGCTTCCTCGGCCTCAGGGGTCCAAGTGAAGCACTCGGCCTTCCTTAAGAGGTGGTACAGAGGCAGGCCTCTTTCGCCGAGGCGTGAGATGAAGCGGCTCAGAGCCGCAAGACATCCCATGACTCTCTGTACGCCTTTCAAGTCCTTGATGGGCCCCATGCTGGTGATGGCTGCGATCTTCTCCGGGTTGGCTTCGATGCCCCGCTCGGAGACGATGAACCCCAAGAGCATGCCTCAGGGCACCCCGAAGACACACTTTTCGGGATTGAGCTTCACGCCTTTCGCCTTGAGACATCGGAATGTCACTTCAAGGTCGGAAAGGAGGCCGGAGGCTTTCCTCGTCTTGACTACGATGTCATCGACGTAGGCCTCGACCGTCCGGCCAATGTGTTGGCCGAACACATGGTTCATGCACCGCTGGTACATCGCACCCGCATTCCTCAAGCCGAACGGCATGGTGACATAGCAGTACATGCCGAAGGGCGTGATGAAAGAAGTCGCGAGCTGGTCGGACTCCTTCATCCTGATTTGGTGAGACCCTGAGTAGGCATCGAGGAAAGACAGGGTTTCGCACCCAGCAGTGGAATCCACGATTTGATCGATGCGAGGCAGAGGGTAGGGAACCTTCGGACATGCTTTGTTTAGACCAGTGTAGTCTACACACATCCGCCATTTCCCCCCTTTCTTTCTCACAAGCACAGGGTTGGCAAGCCATTCGGGATGGAATACCTCTTTGATGAACCCTGCCACCATTAGCTTGTGGATCTCCTCACCTATGGCTCTGCGCTTTTCTTCGTCGAATTGGCACAGAGGCTGCTTGACGGGTCGGGCTCCGGCTCGGATGTCCAGCGAGTGCTCGGCGACATCCCTCGGTATGCCGGGCATGTCCGAGGGACTCCACGCGAAGACGTCGGCGTTCACGCGGAGAAAGTCGACGAGCACTGCTTCCTATTTGGGATCGAGCTCGGAGCCGATCCGGATCTGCTTGGAGGCGTCGCTGCTGGGGTCGAGGGGGACGGACTTAACCGTCTTCGCTGGCTCGAAGTTGCCGGCATGACGCTTCACGTCTGGCACCTCCTTAGAGAGGATCTCCAGGTCGGCGATGAGGGCCTCGGATTCGGCGAGGGCCTCTGCGTACTCCACGCACTCCATGTCGCATTCGAACGCGTGTTTGTACATGGGGCCGACGGTGATGACCCCGTTGGGGCCCGACATCTTGAGCTTGAGGTAGGTGTAGTTGGGGACGGCCATGAACTTCGCGTAGCATGGCCTCCCCAGTACCGCATGGTAGGTTCCTCGGAACCCGACCACCTCGAACGTGAGGGTCTCCCTTCGGAAGTTGGAAGGCGTTCCGAAGCAGACGGGAATGTCGAGTTGTCCGAGGAGCTGGACGCGCTTCCCGGGGATGATCCCGTGGAAAGGCGCAGCGCCTGCCCGGACCGAGGACAGATCAACACGCAGGAGCCCGAGGGTCTTGGTGTAGATGATGTTGAGGCTGCTGCCTCCGTCCATGAGGACCTTGGTGAGCCTGACGTCGCCGATGACGGGGTCGACGACGAGCGGGTATTTCCCCGGGCTCGGCACGTGGTCGGGGTGGTCGGCTTGGTCGAAGGTGATGGGCTTGTCGGACCAGTCTAGGTAGACTGGCGCCGCCACCTTCACCGAACAGACCTCCCGACGCTCTTGCTTGCGGTGCCGAGCCGAGGCGTTCGCCGCTTGCCCACCGTAGATCATGAAGCAGTCACGGACCTCGGGGAACTCTCCTGCCTGGTGATCTTCCTTCTCGTCGTCGTCGCGAGCCCTACCACCCTCTGCGGGTGGCCCGGCCCTGTGGAAGTGGCGCCGAAGCATAACACACTCCTCAAGGGTGTGCTTGACGGGCCCCTGATGATAGGGGCACGGCTCCTTGTGCATCTTGTCGAAGAGGTTGGCACCTCCGGGGGGTTTCCGAGGGTTCTTGTACTCGGCGGCGGCGACAAGGTCCGCGTCGGCGGCGGCGCGTTTCGCTTGCGACTTCTTCTTGCCCTTCTTCTTGGCGCCGCGCCGAGTTGACGCCTCGGGGGCATCTTCCGGTGGGTGGCCCTGGGGCTGCTTGTCCTTCCGGAAGATAGCCTCAACCGCCTCCTGGCCAGAGGCGAACTTGGTGGCAATGTCCATCAGCTCGCTCGCCCTGGTGGGGGTCTTGCGACCCAGCTTGCTCACCAGGTCGCGGCAGGTGGTGCCAGCGAGGAACGCGCCGATGACATCCGAGTCGGTGATGTTGGGCAGCTCGGTGCGCTGCTTCGAGAATCGCCGGATGTAGTCCTGGAGAGACTCTCCCGACTGCTGCCGGCAGCTTCGGAGGTCCCAGGAGTTTCCAGGGCGTACGTACGTGCCCTGGAAATTGCCGGCGAAGGCTTGGACCAGGTCGTCCCAGTTGGAGATCTTCCCCGGGGGTAGGTGCTCCAACCAGGCGCGAGCGGTATCGGAGAGGAACAGAGGGAGGTTGCGGATGATGAGGTTGTCATCGTTCGTTCCACCCAGTTGGCAGGCCAGCCGGTAGTCCGTGAGCCATAGTTCCGGTCTCGTCTCCCCCGAGTACTTTGTGATAGTAGTCGGGGGTCGGAACCGGGTCGGGAACGGTGCCCGTCGTATGGCGCGGCTGAAAGCCTGCGGACCGGGTGGTTCGGACGAGGGACTCCGATCCTCCCCGTTGTCGTAGCATCCTCCACGCCTGGGGTGGTAGCCTCGGCGCACCCTCTCGTCGAGGTGGGCCCGACAGTCACGGTGATGGTGCTCGTTGCCGAGGCGACCCGGGGCCGCAGGGGCTGTGTTGCGCGTGCGCCCGGTGTGGACCGAGGCTTCCTGCATGAATCGGGAAGTCGCGGCGCGATGTTCCGAGGGGTACCCCTGCCTTCGGAAGGCGGAGCTTTCGGCCCGTCGGACCGCGGCGCCCTCCAGGAGATTCTTGAGCTCTCCCTGTATTCGCCGCCCCTTGGTGGTTGATGGCTCCGGCATCGTGCGGAGAAGCATTGCCGCTGCAGCCAGGTTCTGGCCGACCCCACTGGAAGCGGGTGGCGGCCTTACCCTGACATCGTCGGCGATCCGGTGCTGGATACCCTGGGGTAGATGACGCATTTCTCCGGCCGGAGGCTGGCCCGCCCATTCCTGCCCGACGTCCCGGCGGATCGGCTCAAGTGCTCCTGCTCCCTCGTCGAGCCTGGCCTGCACCCCGCGGATTTGCTCAAGCTGTGGGTGAAAGTTGCCTAGAGGGGGGGTGAATAGGCAAGTTAAAACTTTTTCAACAAAAACTAGAAGCAAACTGGGTAAAACTGAATTGATCTTGAAATTCACCCAGTTAACTTTGGAAATGAGATGTTCTAAATGATCCACAGGGTTCAAAGTAGTAGATCTGAGAAGGGCACTTCTCAAAATCCACACACCAAAAAGATATAAACAATTTTTCACGGAATGGTGAGAGAACGAAGAACACGAATAAGCACAATGAACAAGAACACAAGAGACACAAGATTTATCCCGAGGTTCGGTCACACCACCAAGGTGCCCTACTTCCTCGTTGAGGCGCCCACAAAGAGCCGGGTCTCTTTCAACCCTAATCCTCCCTTTGCCGACCACAAAGGTCAAGCCCACACACTAATCTTTGCTCAAACGAGCGGGTAATACAAACTTTCTTGTGGTCTTCCACAAGATTTGGAGACTCACAAGAGACACCTAGTCGTCTAGGAGCTAGAAGCTCCAAGAGTAATGAATCCACAAAGAACTCGATGTAGTACCAAAGCTCGAATGAAGAAGAGCAAGAAGGATTTAGAGATGAAGCACCAAAATCGCAGCTCTTCAATCTCACTCAAAGATTTCTCTCCAAAGATTTGAAATGGGAGAGGCAAGAGGTGTGTGAGAGAGAGTGGGAGGTGTTTCTCAGGTTGGGAATGAAGTTTTGTGCGTGCTCTCCTGTGGGGAGAGAGGTAGGAGTGAGTATATATAGGTGGGGCTCCAAAACTAGCCGTTTTTGACTTTTCTGCCCAAAAACCGGTTGAACCGGTCCCAAAACCGGTTGAACCGGTTTTCAAAAAGCTGCGCACAGCTTTTTGGCTGACACAGCAGACTGGCAGAAAAAAAGTGAA
The DNA here is from genome assembly GCF_902167145.1 of Zea mays. Taxonomy (NCBI): domain Eukaryota; kingdom Viridiplantae; phylum Streptophyta; class Magnoliopsida; order Poales; family Poaceae; genus Zea; species Zea mays. The sequence goes on along the minus strand of NC_050099.1, from coordinate 43,880,886 downwards.
CAGTGCAAAAACCGGTTGAACCTGTTTTAAAACCGGTTGAACCTGTTTCCACCAGACAAAAACCGGTTGAGTGTCCGGTTGAGTGTCCGGCTGAACTAGTATTTTGAAAAAAGGTGAACAGTGCAAAAACCGGTTGAACCTGTTTTTTCAAAAATCAATTTTGACCAAGATAGACTTAAAAAGGTTGTACTACATACTTTCACTAAGGATTAACAAGGGTAAAATGGAAGTTTTAGATCAAGGATTTTGAGCTTTAGTACCAACACCAACCTTCTTTTTGGATCCCCCTTGATAGTACGACGATTCCTATACTCAAGTTAAATAAAATATAATTAAGTAAACTCCTTGAGTCATTGGTGTCTCAAGTGTGATTTCTCCATGATGTTGCTTCATAAGGATCACAAACATCTTTGTCTCACCTTTTGAAGCAAACACAAATCGAGCCTGTGACTTGTGCCATTTCACCATATATGAGTTCAAATCATGGCTTCAAGTCACCTTACTGATGCATCAACATGTTGTAACTCTTCATAGCTGATTAGTTCATCGACTTAGTGCAAGTACTCCCTTCTTCACCTTAGCCATGGTACCTCGGTCTACAAGCCGTCGCTTGGCCTTCACCTTCGCTTAGTTCCTCGAAGCCCTTTCCTTGCTATCTTCACCCTATCAAGCCATTCTTGAGTCACATCCTATTGAGCATCCATTGAGAGAATCATTTCTTCAATATTGTGAACCTTGCTTGAATGTCATCTAGATATAACTGCTAAGATCAATCAAGCTCTAGTTTGATTCTCATATATTCATATATGGACTAATAGTAATATGGTCAAACCAATTCACGATTCCTCATATCTTATTCACTTTGGCTTGACCAATCCTCTTAATCACTTCAACCTCTGTTATGATCATATTTATGCATAGTGATTTCTCAGGACTTGTCCATATATTCAAACCAATATAGAGACCATATTATATCCATTTGCATTGTCTCACTGGTTATTTGACCTTGTGTTGAACCTTGTTCACTGATCATTATAGACTATTCAAGTATGTTCATCATACTGAATTCCCTGTTCAACACTTAGCAAACTTGTTAGACCTTTAAATGTGTTGTTATCCAAATCACCAAAACTCACAAAAGGGATCAATGCACTTTCAGTGGGTCATGACCCCCCGCCTGAACGGGGACCACAGCTAGCTCCCGTAGGATGTCAACGCGAGGCACAGGCCTAGGGAGATCACCTTTCTCCGGCATACCGAGATGGTTGCCTTCGGAGGGACCCCCTAGATCGATGTGGAAACATTCACGACTTGGGCCGCAGTCCTCGTCGTCGAGGCTGCGGCTACCGTCGGAACAGTCGGAAAGGCAGTAGTCGCATGCGGTCATGAAGTCCCGCATGGCACTGGGGTTACCAAGTCCAGAGAAATCCCAACAGAAGTCGGGCTCGTCATCTTCCTCGGACCCCGAGGGCCCGTAGGTCGAGACGTCCGTCAGCCGGTCCTAGGGTGACCGCATACGATACCCCAGAGGGTTTGGACTCACCTCTACGAGAGCGTCCGCCAAAGCGAAGCCGCTTGGCGGGTCGAGGCTGAACCCAAGGGGCGTGAGATGGGAATCGGTCGGTACCTCTTGGTCGACGAGCGGTGATGAAGTCACGTCAGGGACTGACTGCACCGTCGTCTCAGGTACGAGGGTGACGCCCAGCAAGCCTTCCGCGAGCGTGCTGGCGTCGTCCGTTTGCTCGGAATTGGTGTGTTGCGGGGAGACGACGCTCGTCTTCGTCTCAAACGCGAGGTCGATGCCCGACGCGCCCCCTATCGGGGCGCCGGCGCCGTCGACTTGCTCGACAGCCGACGAGGTGCCGCCTCCTGCTTGGCCTTGGTTGCCCCGCCTCCTCCTCCGTCGGCGGGGGAGAGGGCGGGGTGAGCTCGAATGTTGTTCTTCCACCACGCGGGAAAAACGTCGTCGATTCCGCCGCCGGCGGGCGAGCTGTCGGCCGCCATTATCGCTGTCGCACGACGGGGGAAGGAGTATCATGTCGTAGCTGCCGTCGAGGGACATGAACTCAAGACTCCCGAAACGGAGCACCGTCCCGGGCTGGAGAGGTTGCTGGAGACTGCCCATCTGGAGCTTGACGGGAAGCTGTTCGTCAACACGCAGCAGGCCCCTACCTGGCCCGCCAACTGTCGGCATTTCGAGACTGGGGGGTCCCTGGGCCGACGAGTGAAATGTCGCCGCGTGCCCCAGCCCAGATGGGTCGGCGTGAGGCCGAGCGCGAAGGGGGGAGAAAAGGCAGCCGGAGATGGGCGTGAGAGAGGTGGAAATCCCGCGGCCTTCGTGTTCGTCCCGCGCCCAGGTCGGGTGCGCTTGCAGTAGGGGGTTACAAGCGTCCACGCGGGAGAGGGAGCGAGCGGCCTCACGCGAGCGCCTGTCCCATCCTCGTCCCCATGCGGCCAACCCTCCGTAAGAGGGCTCTGGTCCTTCCTTTTATAGGCGTAAGGAGAGGATCCAGGTGTACAATGGGGGTGTAGCAGAGTGATATCGTGTCTAGCGGAGGAGAGCTAGCGCCCTAAGTACATGCCATCGTGGCAGCCGGAGAGGTTTTGGCACCCGGTTTGTGTGGTGTCGTGGCCGTCGGAGGAGCGCTGGAGCCTGGCGGAAGGACAGCTGTCGGAGCTGTCGAGTCCTTGCTGACGTCCTCTTGCTTTCGTAAGGAGGCTGAGAGCCACCGTCGTCACAGAGCGTGCGGGGCGCCATCATTGCTTATCTGGCGGAGCGAGCCAGATGGGACGCTGGTCAGCTTGGGGTAGGGTAATGATGGCGCCTCCTGCTGACGAGGTCGGTCCGCGCCCTAGGTTGGGCGATGTGGAGGCTCCTCCGAGGTCGAGGTCGAGTCCGTCTTCCGTGGCCGAGGTCGAGTCCGAGCCCCTGGGTCTGGCGAGGCGGAGACCGTCGGCTGAAGCCAGGGCTGAGTCCGAGCCCTAGGGTCGGGTGAAGCGGAGTTCGTCGTCTTCAGGGGCTGAGCCCGAGTCTGAGCCCTAGGTCGGGCGGAGCGGAGTTCGTCGTCTTCAGGGGCTGAGCCCGAGTCCGAGCCCTGGGTCGGGCGGAGCGGAGTTCGTCGTCTTCAGGGGCTGAGCCCGAGTCCGAGCCCTGGGTCGGGCGGAGCGGAGTTCGCCGTCTTCCGGGGCTGAGCCCAAGTCCGAGCCCTGGGTCGGGCAGAGCGGAGTTCGCCGTCTTTCGGGGCTTAGCCCGAGTCCGAGCCCTGGGTCGGGCGGAGCGGAGTTCGCCGTCTTCCGGGGCTGAGCCCGAGTCCGAGCCCTGGGTCGGGCGGAGCGGAGTTTCCTATGGTGCCTGAGGCCGGGCCTGACTGCCTGTCAGCCTCACTCTGTCGAGTGGCACAACAGTCGGAGCGGCGCAGGCGGCGCTGCCCTTCTGTCAGGCTGGTCAGTGGAGCAACGAAGTGACTGCGGTCACTTTGGCTCTGTCGACTGAAGGGCGCGCGTCAGGATAAAGGTGTCAGGCCACCTTTGCATTAAATGCCCCTGCGATTTTGTCGGTTGGCGTGGCGATCTGGCCAGGGTTGCTTCTTGGCGAAGACTGGGCCTCGGGCGAGCCGGAAGTATGTTCGTCGCGGGAGGGGGGCCTCGGGCGAGACGGAGATCCTCCGGGGTCGGCTGCCCTTGTCCGAGGCTGAGCTCGGGTGAGGCGTGATCGAGTCCCTCGAATGGACCGATCCCTGACTTAGTCGCACCCATCAGGCCTTTGCAGCTTTGTGCTGATGGGGGTTACCAGCTGAGAATTAGGAGCCTTGAGGGTACCCCTAATTATGGTCCCCGACAGACAGGATTATCCGCCATGCGGATAGCACTCTCATTATCACATAGGAGTGGGACTTTGCTCAGATTGTAGCCAAAGTCCCTGAGGGTTTGCCTCATCCAAAGTAGTTGTGCGCAACACTGTCCTGCGGCAACATACTCGGCCTCAGTGGTGGATAGGGCAACGGAGGTTTGTTTCTTAGAACTCCACGACACCAGGGACCTTCCTAAGAATTGGCACGTCCCTGATGTACTCTTCCTATCGACCTTACATCCAACATAATCGGAGTCTGAATATCCAATCAAGTCAAAGGTAGACCCCTTTGGATACCAGATCCCGAAACAAGGCGTAGGGACTAGATATCTAAGAATTCGCTTCACGGCCACTAAGTGACACTCCCTTGGATCAGATTGAAATCTAGCACACATGCATACACTAAGCATAATATCCGGTCTACTAGCACATAAATAAAGTAAAGACCCTATCATAGACCGATATGCCTTTTGATCAATGAACTTACCTCCTTTGTTGAGGTCGGTGTGTCCGTCGGTTCCCATTGAAGTCTTTGCGGGCTTGGCGTCCTTCATCCCGAACCGCTTGATCAAGTCTTGCGTGTACTTCGTTTGGGAGATGAAGGTCCCATCCTTGAGTTGCTTCACTTGGAACCCAAGGAAATAGCTTAACTCGCCCATCATCGACATCTCAAACTTTTGAGTCATCACCCTGCTAAACTCTTCACAAGACTTTTGGTTAGTAGAACCAAATATTATGTCATCGACATAAATTTGGCACACAAAAAGATCACCATCACAAGTTTTAGTAAAAAGAGTTGGATCGGCTTTCCCAACCTTGAAATCATTAGCAATTAAAAAGTTTCTAAGGCATTCATACCATGCTCTTGGGGCTTGCTTAAGTCCATAGAGCGCCTTAGAGAGCTTACACACGTGGTCGGGGTACCGTTCATCCTCGAAGCCAGGAGGTTGCTCCACGTACACCTCCTCCTTGATTGGTCCGTTGAGAAAAGTGCTCTTCACATCCATTTGGAACAACCTGAAAGAATGGTGAGTAGCATAGGCTAACAATATGTGAATTGACTCTAGCCTAGCCACAGGAGCAAACGTCTCCTCAAAGTCCAAACCTGCGACTTGGGCATAACCTTTTGCCACAAGTCGTGCCTTGTTCCTTGTCACCACCCCGTGCTTGTCTTGTTTGTTGCGGAACACCCACTTGGTTCCCACAACATTTTGCTTAGGACGAGGCACCAGTGTCCAAACTTCATTTCTCTTGAAGTTGTTGAGCTCCTCTTGCATGGCCAACACCCAGTCCGGATCTAGCAAGGCCTCTTCTACCCCGAAAGGCTCAATAGAAGAGATAAATGAGTAATGCTCACAAAAATTAACTAATCTAGAACGAGTAGTTACTCCCTTGCTTATGTCACCCAATATTTGGTCGACGGGATGATTCCTTTGAATCGTCGCTCGAACTTGGGTTGGAGGTGCCGATTGTGCTTCTTCCTCCATTAAATGATCATCTTGTGCTCCCCTTGATCACAAGCCTCTTCTTGATGAACATGTTCATCTTCTTGAGTTGGGGGATGCACCGTTGTTGAGGAAGAAGGTTGATTTTGCTCCTTTTGTTCCAGTGGCCTCACATCTCCAATCGCCATGGTGCGCATTACGGCCGTTGGTATGTCTTCTTCATCTATATCATCAAGATCAACAACTTGCTCTCTTGGAGAGCCATTAGTCTCATCAAATACAACGTCGCTAGAGACTTCAACCAAACCCGATGATTTGTTGAAGATCCTATACGCCTTTGTATTTGAATCATAATCTAATAAAAACCCTTCTACAGCTTTGGGAGCAAACTTAGAATTCCTACCTTTCTTCACTAGAATGTAACATTTGCTCCCAAATACACGAAAGTAAGACACATTGGGTTTGTTACCGGTTAGAAGCTCATATGAAGTCTTCTTGAGGAGGCGATGAAGGTACACCCGGTTTATGGCGTGGCAAGCCGTGCTCACGGCTTCCGTCCAAAACCGTTCGGGCGTCTTGAATTCACCAAGCATCGTCCTCGCCATGTCTAGTAGCGTCCTGTTCTTCCTCTCTACCACACCATTTTGCTGTGGTGTGTAGGGAGCGGAGAACTCGTGCTTGATTCCCTCCTCCTCAAGATATTCCTCCACTTGAAGGTTCTTGAACTCGGACCCATTGTCGCTCCTTATCTTCTTCACTTTGAGCTCAAACTCGTTTTGGGCTCTCCTTAGGAAGCGCTTGAGTGTCCCTTGGGTTTCAGATTTATCCTGCAAAAAGAATACCCAAGTGAAGCGGAAAAAATCATCAACTATAACAAGACCATACTTACTTCCTTCTATGCTTAGATAGGCGACGGGTCCGAAGAGGTCCATATGAAGTAACTCCAGGGGTCTTGATGTTGTCATCACATTTTTGGCATGATGAGAGCTTCCCACCTGTTTACCTGCTTGACAAGCTGCACAAGGTCTATCTTTTTCGAAAGTTACATTAGTTAGACCTATCATGTGTTCTCCCTTTAGAAGCTTGTGAAGGTTCTTCATCCCCACATGTGCTAAACGGCGATGCCACAACCAGCCCATGCTAGTCTTAGCAATTAAGCATGCATCTAGACCAGCCTCCTCTTTTGCACAATCAACTAAATAAAGTTTGTCATCTAGTACACCCTTAAAAGCTAATGAACCATCACTTCTTCTAAAGACAGACACATCTACATTTGTGAATAAACAGTTATATCCTATATTACAAAGTTGACTCACAGACAACAAGTTATATCCAAGCGACTCAACTAAGAACACATTAGAAATAGAGTGCTCGGATGAAATAGCAATTTTTCCTAACCCTTTCACCTTGCCTTGGTTCCCATCACCGAATATGATTGAATCTTGGGGATCCTTGTTCTTGATGTAGGAAGAGAACATCCTCTTTTCCCCTGTCATGTGGTTTGTGCATCCGCTGTCGATAATCCAGCTTGATCCCCCGGATGCATAAACCTGCAAGGCAAATTTAGGCTTGGGTTTTAGGTACCCAACTCATGTTGGGTCCTACAAGGTTAGTTACAATAGTCTTAGGGACCCAAATGCAAGTCTTGTCTCCCTTACATTTGGCCTCTAATTTCCTAGCAATTACCTTCTTATCCTTTCTACAAATAGCAAAGGAAGCATTGCAAGCATAGTAAATTGTAGAAGGTTCATTCATTACTTTCCTAGAAACATGAACACTATTTCTTCTAGGCATATGATGAATAATATTTCTTCTAGGCATATGATGAACAACACTTTTCCTAGCCAAATTTCTATCATGCATCATAGAAGAACTTGAAGCAAACATTGCATTTGAATCATAAGCATGTGAAACAATATCATTGCAACTTCTATCATGATGAACATTCCTAGAATATCTTCTATCATGGTATAAGAAAGCATGGTTCTTTTGAATACTATTTGCCATAGGGGCCTTCCCTTTCTCCTTGATGGAGATGGGAGCCTTATGACTTGTCAAGTTCTTGGCTTCCCTCTTGAAGCCAAGCCCATCCTTAATTGAGGGGTGTCTACCAACCGTGTAGGCATCCCTTGCAAATTTTTAGTTTATCAAAATCATTTTTGCTAGTCTTAAGTTGAGCATTAAGACTAGCCACTTCATCATTTAGTTTAGAGATACAAACTAGGTGTTCACTACAAGCATCAACATTAAAATCTTTGCACCTATTGCAAATCATAACATGTTCTTCACGAGAGTTTGTTTTACTAGCTATTTCTAACTTAGCATTCAAGTCATCATTTATGCTCTTTAAACTAGAAATAGAGTCATGGTATGTAGACAATTCACAAGAAAGCATTTCATTCCTTTTAATTTCTAAAGCAAGAGATTTTTGTGCCTCTACAAACTTATCATGTTCTTCATACAAAAGATCCTCTTGCTTTTCTAATAACCTATTTTTATCATTCAAGGCATCAATTAATTCATTAATCTTATCAACCTTAGTTCTATCTAGGCCCTTGAATAAACATGAATAGTCTATTTCATCATCGCTAGATTCTTCATCACTTGAGGAAGCGTAAGTACTAGTATCACGAGTGCTTACCTTCCTTTCCCTTGCCATGAGGCAGGTGTGATGCTCGTTGGGGAAGAGGGCCGACTTGTTGAAGGCGGTGGTGGCGAGTCCTTCGTTGTCGGAGTCGGACGACGAACAATCCGAGTCCCACTCCTTTCCAAGGTGTGCCTCGCCCTTAGCCTTCTTGTAAGCCTTCTTCTTTTCCCTCTTGTTCCCTTGTTCCTGGTCACTATCATTATCGGGACAGTTAGCGATAAAATGACCAATCTTACCACATTTGAAGCATGAGCGCTTCCCCTTCGTCTTGGTCTTGTTTGGATGCTCCTTGCGACCCCTTAGCGCCGTCTTGAAACGCTTAATGATGAGGGCCATCTCTTCCTCATTGAGTCCCGCCGCCTCAACTTGTGCCACCTTGCTAGGTAGCGCCTCCTTGCTCCTCGTTGCTTTGAGAGCAATGGTTTGAGGCTCTTGGATTGGGCCATTCAACGCATCATCAACGTATCTAGCCTCCTTGATCATCATCCGCCCGCTTACAAACTTTCCAAGTATCTCCTCGGGCGTCATCTTGGTGTACCTAGGATTCTCACGAATATTGTTCACAAGATGTGGACCAAGGACAGTAAAAGACCTTAGCATTAGGCGGACGACGTCGTGGTCCGTCCATCACGTGCTTCCATAGCTCCTTATTTTGTTGACGAGGGTCTTGAGCCGGTTGTACGTTTGGGTTGGCTCCTCGCCCCTGATCATTGCGAATCTCCCAAGTTCGCCCTCCACCAGCTCCATCTTGGTGAGCATGGTGACGTCGTTCCCCTCATGTGAAACTTTGAGGGTGTCCCAAATCTGCTTGGCGTTATCCAAGCCGCTCACCTTATGGTATTCATCCCTGCACAATGAAGCTAGAAGAACAGTAGTAGCTTGTGCATTTTTGTGAATTTGCTCATTAATAAACATGGGACTATCCGTACTATCAAAGTGCATTCTATTTTCTACTATCTCCCATATACTTGGATGGAGAGAGAACAAGTGGCTACGCATTTTGTGACTCCAAAATCCGTAGTCCTCTCCATCAAAGTGGGGGGGGGGGGGGGTTCGAGGGGAATGGAAAGCAAATGAGCATTGGAACTTTGTGGAATACGAGAATAATCAAAGGAAAAGTTTGAATTAATCGTCTTCTTTTTCTCGTGGTTGTTGTCGTCGTCCTTTTGGGAAGAAGAAGATTCGTCGTTGTCGTAGTAGACTATCTCCTTGATGCGCCTTGTTTTCTTTTTCCTCCCGTCTTTTCTTTTGTGGCCCGAGCCTGAGTCAGTAGGCTTGTCATCCTTTGGATCATTGACGAAGGACTCCTTCTCCTTATCATTGACCACCATCCCCTTGCCCTTAGGATCCATCTCTTCGGGCGATTAGTCCCTTTCTTGAAGAGAACGACTCCGATACCAATTGAGAGCACCTAGAGGGGGGGTGAATAGGTGATCCTGTAAAACTTGAAACTTAATGCCACAAAACTTGATTAGGAGTTAGAACAATGAAATCAAGTGAGTAGAGAGAAGAGCTCTTGTGAAGCACAATAGACACAATAAGGACAAGCACAAGAGACACGAGGATTTATCCCGTGGTTCGGCCAAGTACAAAACTTGCCTACTCCACGTTGTGGCGTCCCAACGGACGAGAGTTGCACTCAACTCCTCTCAAGTGATCTAATGATCAACTTGAATACCACGGTGTTCTTCTTTACTTTACTCTTTCCCGTTTGCGAGGAATCTCCACAACTTGGAGTCTCTCGCCCTTACAATAAGAATCACAATGAAGCACTAGAGTAAGGGAGGGAAGCAACACACTCAAATTCACAGCAAATACGCACACACAAGACCAAGACTTGAGCTCAAAAGAGTATCACAAGGTTCTCACTAGAACGGAGCTCAAATCACTAAGAATGTCGAACAAGTGTGCAAGAATGAAGTGTGAATGATCAACAATGCTCAAAGGTTGCTTGGTATTCTCCTCCATGCGCCTAGGGGTCCCTTTTATAGCCCCAAGGCAGCTAGGAGCCGTTGAGAGTATTCCAGGAAGGCAATTCTTGCCTTCTGTCGCCTGGCGCACCGGACAGTCCGGTGCGGATTTCTTTCCTTCTTTGGCGAAGCCGACCGTTGGCGGTCCAGAGCCGTTGGCGCACCGGACACTGTCCGGTGCACACCGAATAGTCCGATGCCCCCTTCTGACCGTTGGCTCTGCCACGTGTCGCGCGCGGATTACGCGGCCGACCGTTGGCCAGGCCGACCGTTGGCCCACCGGACAGTCCGGTGATTTATAGCCGTACGCCGCCGTCGAAGTCCCGAGAGCAGCTAGTTCGCAGATGCTAGCCTGGCGCACCGAACACTGTCCGATGCACCACCGGACAGTCCGGTGCACCCAGACTGAGCAGACTTTTGGCTGCTTCGAGCCAAGCTTTTCCAATTGAATTTTCTCAGATTCTAGCACTTAGACAAACATGTTAGTACACAAAAACCAATGTACTAAGTCTAGAATCATACCTTTATATTGATTTGCACCTTATCCACAATTTGGCATAGTTTATCACTTAAGCACTTGTGTTGGACACCAAATCACCAAAACACTTAGAAATGGCCCAAGGGCACATTTCCCTTTCACGGTCCTGGGTGGAGATGGTGTGGGCATCGAAGCCTTTCTAGCCTTTTTCTGACGGTGGAGGGTCTGAATTGAGAGGAGGTCACATTTGCAGGGATTGGAATTAGGTTGAAATGGTCAATTCAATTCCACGGACAGCCAAACAGACCAATTGTTGGAAAATGATTCAATTCAGACCAATTCTTGGGAGCCAAACAACCCGTTAGCAATATGTGTTTAGAAACAAAGTATCTTAAAGCATCATATTTAATATACATGTGCAAGGTTAGTCATAGACAAAAAAACTTTGGGTAAGTGTGGAGTTTTAAATACTCCAAAAATACAATGGTATCTATAAAACCATGATATTCAAAACAGAGTTTTTTACAATACAACCAAACACATCTTGGCAAGAAACAAAATGGTATTCTCAAATACCATAGTTTTGTCTCAAAACTCCAAAAAAATACTTTGTTTACAAACACCCCCTAACTCTCTATTTACCTCTTCATAAAGATTACACTCTATATATAACATCTCATTCCAACGGAATCTCTAACAGGTAAGTTAATTTGGATAGCCGGAGTGGCTAGCTAAATTTGGCCAGAGAGGGAGCCAATTTGGAGAGCTCGATGGCTTGACGAGTTGGATGGTTAGTCAGTTGAAGAGTTATTTTGCTGTTAAGTACTCAAATTTTGGCTTAACGGGTAATTCGGCTAGTCTTTTACTCAGTTCAATATTATTACTAAGAAAAAAATGCATGTATTAATGTGTGTATATACATACTAGTGGTCTTTCTGAGATTATAACAATGACAAGCGTTTTTAAAGATAGGTGACGAAAAGAGACAATATCGGAATAGTCCATCCGCTTCAACCAAATATATGTGTTAGTTGTCCAATGTACATAAGGCCTCGTTTGTTTCCTTTTTATTTTAGGGAATTGGAATTTAACTAATAGAGTTGGATACTTTTTTAAAATATAACATTTCACAACTTTCAAAAGTTTATATTTAAGACTATCTTAAATTTATGGGGTGAGAGATGGAAATTGATTCTATAGATTTACATGATATTTTTCTAATGTACAACTTATAGCATACTCTTCTACTTGCTTCTTTATAGCATAAATGTAGTGTATACCTATTTCTCTCATATGATTTAGGATGATATACAAATATACATATACTTCAATTCCAACGAAACAAAACAAACGGGGCCTAACTGGAAATTTACTCAAAAAAGCTATAGTAGCCCACGAATGTAATTTGATTAATGGCTGCAACCTATATGCTTATCTTGTCGATTGTCTAAAGTTGATGAACTCGTCTATACTTAAATCAAAAAGATTCAGCGCATGCAGACTATAACAAGAAAAATATGGGTGCGTAGTTTCATTTTTGTATGCTATAACTATATTTAGTTATGATAAGTTTTGGAAGCAACGCCTATGAGTTTCACTCTCTTTCCTTCAAAACTCCTATTTCACTCAAGTTGCTCTGCTTATGTGCAGCTTACTAAAGAAGAACAAACTCAGGGTAGATAGAATAATCCAATCACCTTCATTTAGAATAAACTATGAAATGATGCCCATGATAGTAATAATAATTTTCTTGACACGAGGAAAAAGTTTGTGTTTCATACATAGAAATCAGAACCTACGCTATTGTGTTCATTGAATGCCTAAGTAATTAATAATTAGTTATAGTGCAAAGCTAGTTGGAGTCAAATCAACCAATGATGAGTTAGAATTACTCATGAATGTTACCGTGGGCATGAAGCCATAAACTAACGGTTACGCATCAATGTTACAGAGGACACGAGGCCATAAACTAATGAACCACATATCAATATCATAACTATGCTAAAGATCGATTGATACCTATCTAGTGGTAACATAATAGGTTTAGAAAGCAATGCCTATGGGTTTCAGAAAACTCCCATGTCATTGAAGTTGCTCTGCTTTTGTGCAACTTTACTAAATCAGGGCAAACTAAAAGGATAATGAATAGTTAGTTATAGAGTGGTTGTCAAATCAACCATTAGGGAGTTAGAATTACTCAACAATGTTACAAAGGCCATGAATACACAGACTAACAATTACACATCAATCTTACAAAGGGCGTGAAGCCATAAACTAACGAACCATGTATCGATATCATTGCTATGTTAAAGTGTTCATCAGTTGATACCTACTAGGCTGTCTCCAACAGGTATCCTATCCCATCCCCTATTTCAAACTCTACTCTACAAATATTGTTATGTACAATACAAATCCCCTGTTTTACATGATCTGATGTGAACAACCTTACCCTCGTTGAGTGCGTTGTGCCAGGGTCACTGGGACGCGAACATCACCCCCACTAGATCAGCCTTGCTTGTGTTGATGTACATGTGTAGCCCACGATCACCCCTATATGACAATGTTTTGGCTTCGTGGTATCATGTATAGCTTTAATTTATATGTAGTCGGTCAAGGCTTGTGACTCCATCTGACCATCTCCATAGAGGCATCAAATAGGCATATATTATTATGGCAAGTTGCAACAACAAAATCTAGATGAGTCGGTGGGATTCTGAAATTTTGGTGGGTCTTATCATTGTGTGGAGTTGACACAGTTGCACTAGGCCATATAAAGTCATAAAACACCGCCTATGAATACACAAAGAAACATATACTCCATATGTCCCAAATTAAAATCTGTTTTAGGTAATTAATGGATTCATACAATACTTGATGTATGTGTTATATATATGTATAGATTCATCATCACCCATTTAAATATATACAAAAAACTAAGAGCTAAAACAAACACTATTTTAGGACATAGGGGGTATATTATAGATAAAAGGGATGAAAATAGCAATACCATATCATAAATAAAGGTGTAACATGACATTCTCTATCTCCTTGAAATTATTTTGCCTCCTTGCTATTATACCATCTATGTCTATAATTTGTGGTGTCTTGATTTATGAAGCCTATAAATTAATAATAATGATAAAAACTGCAAATAGATCCTCCTCTTAGCACATTGTATATTTTGCAAATGTCATGCTATAACATGACATTTGCCACCTTTGGCACAAAGAGCCACGATGCCACACCTCTTTGCCTAAGAAGGCTTAATGATAACTTTAAAAGAAGATGTAAACTTACTCCAAGAATAAATATTAGAAAAGAAAATGATTTTTCTTGCTTAACACTCTATTATTCTTCTCCTAAAAATTTCGCAACCCAAATTGATGTCCTCTCCTCCCGCAAAGATGGCTGCCTGGAGAACAATTTTTTATAAAAAAATTGAGCCCAGTTTTCGGTTTCTCAGTTTTTAAAGAATTTGTTCGAGTATACACAATAATTCATCTTTAAAAGTTTTTAGCCTGTCTTCAATAATTATTTTTTGGTAGCAACGTTTTAGCATCTTTTGGATTTGCTCTAAAGCAGTGTACGCGTAGCGAAAACAGCGCAGGATCCCTTGCCGTCCTAAGGTCCCCCGCACACGCAGAAGGCAGAGCGCCGCCTCGTGACTCCGCCTCGTTTCCATCCCCGCCGCACATCGCCTACCGGCACGAACCCCAAAGCATGCAGCGGCGGTCGCACACAGCCCAGCAGGTCGGTCCGAGGGTTTTAGAAGCCACCACCGATCGGTACGGCCGCACGCACCCATTCAACCGCCCGTCGCCCATCGTCTTCTCCACCGAGTCGCCAAAAGAAAAAGGGTAAAAGCGTGCGTGGCGGAGAGGTGGAGGAGGAGCAGCGAAGCAAAAGCTCACCGAGTGAAGAAGTGTTGTCCGAAGGTGTGGATAAGGCCGACGCGGTTGGAGGCTCCGGCGTCGCAGAAAGCGGGACGCTTGTCGCCGGCGTAGCTCCAGGCGGCGGAGGAGGACTGCTGGTGGACTTGCTCGGCTGCCTAGGGTTTCGGGCTGCCAGCCTGCCGTCTCGGAGGCCGCAAGGTCGCGCCTTTCCTCTCTCTGTCTGCCTGTCTCTCCCTGTTCCGTCACTTCCCCGGTTGACCTGTATCGCGGCTGTCTGCTAGCGCGCTTGCGTCTGCTGGGCTTCTTTGGGGAAATAATCTTGGGCTGTGGCGGGAGCCTTGGCCCTTGGCTGCTCGAGTGGTGGCAAGTTGCGTTTGGCTTCGCACGAGGGGAATGCGTGCGTCGTTGTGATTCTGGGGACTGGGGTTGTGTGTGAAGGGCTTCCTTAGAATGGCATGAACGGTTCTGGGCTTCCTTAACTTGTCCCTCTTCCGGCATTTCAGATGTTTTTTTTTTTGCGTTTGACTGGTTTGAGGAACTAGTCCAGTGGCTAACTCGTTCCACATCGAATGAAAAAAAGTTCTTTTCTCCACTAGATTGTGTGGGGATTTTTTTTTGGGGGTGGGGGGCGGATAGCTGGGGTAGGCAGGGGACGAGATCGGGGTGCAATTCGATGGATATCTCCATGATTACACCTTCCAACTCCCAAAGGCCTTGTCGTGTGCTGCCTTATCTCAGATGTAACTGCAGTTGGGGCGCTAGGTGCTATGCCAAATGGCCGGCTCACTTCGGCAACTTGTCCATTTGTCATTTACATACACCAATTGAGATTCTACCGCTATGTTTCTATCTTCTATTTGTTCTGAGGCCCTGAGCCATTAAGTTTGGTTACTATGGTATTTACTTACCAGGCCCAAGTAGCATTACCCTTTTGTGCATGTTTCTTTTTCTGTATGCTTGCTTTTTTATCTGATAAATAGACTGCTACAAATGAAACCTATAATGCATTTGCTTGACAAACTTATAGTTACTTGTTGCACTACCAAAAATTTATGCCACAATGACCAGTTGGGAAAGCAATAAGGGGTATTTTACTTGCAGATTTAGTCAATTGACAAGCGGTAACTAACCAATTTCTCATTGTTACCAAGAAAATTCGTTATGCCTCATTACAAACAATACTACTCACAGTACTAAAGCAACCATGTGTGCATGTCTAGATGAAAGGACAAAAATGACAGATTATTTTCACCTCATGTTATCATACTTATACGGATTATGATTACCTTTAGCAACCGTGTACGCAAATGATGCTTCATGATCCTGTCCATCTCATCCCTTCCGCACATCGCCTCCTGGCACAAACCCCGTAACACGCTTCTGCGGTTATATCCAGCCTAATGCCTGCAGACATTTTGAGGCTTTATAAGCGACAGACCGGTCCCACTCGCTCTATCGTCATCTCCACCAAGTCGAAAAAAAGGAAAGGGGCAAATCAGCGGCGGCGGAGCAAAGGAAAGCTTTTGGCAGATAGATGGTGGATAAGGTGAAGGTGGTTGGTGCCCCTGGAAAAAGGAAGAATGCCTTTTGCGGGGATAGCTTCGGAAGGATGACTGCAGGTGGTGGCGCTGGTGCTTGGTTGCCTAGGGTTTCAGGCCAGCCGGCTGACTTGGAGGCGGCAAGGTTACACACCTTTCCCTCTCCATGTTTGTTATCTCCCCTGTTGACTGGTGGAGGTGTGATGCTTGGCATGCTTGCGTTTGCTTGATTTTTGAGGCAGAGTTTTGGGCTTTGGTTGGAGCTTGACTAACTGAGTGTTGGCAAGTTACCCTCCTGAGAGAGGGATGTGTGCATTCTGCATTGTTGCGATTCTAAGGGTTCACATTGGTGGAATTGTAGGAATTAGTTCCAGCTGTAGATTGGGTCTGTGCATGTTCCTGAATTTAGTTACTCTTCCGAGTTTCATCTGCTTTTGGACTGCGTTGTGTCCTTGTGGGTTTGTTTGTGAGCAGAAGTGTCCTTTCTCTTGGGGAATTAGTCTAATGTCTAAATCATTTGTTCTCGCATTGAAATTTTCTTAATTTCCTCATTAGATCGTGTGACAAACTGGGAGGTGTCAGATAGCTGAGTTAGGCAGTGGCGTTGGACCGTTGGTTTTGTGCAGTTCGATGGATATGAGCATGATTACACCCCATAGGCCTTATATTTTCATGCCTTATCCGAGTCATTGTCGCAACTTTAGTTGTGGCGCTAGATGCTAGCAAATGTCTGATCAAATCACTGGCTCACTTAGTCACTTTGCAACTTGCCATTTACGTCGACTGAGATTCACTGCTATGTTTCTGTATTTAAATTGAGGTCCCATGCTGTCAAATTTCTGCATGTATGGTATTATCTGGATAAAGCAACATATTTAGTTACCCTTGTATATTTTTCTGTGAGCTTGTCTCTTTATCAAATATACATGGACCGCTAGACATGAAATCTAGAATGCATTTGCTTTACATTAATTCTTGTTACTTGTTACATTGGCAAACATTTAGGCTTCAATTATCTAGTTGAAGAAGTAACAAAGAATGTGCTTTTTATATATCTTATCAATTGATGAGCACTTATTAACCAAATTTCTTTCTCTGCAGTGTAATGGCTACTGAGAGTGCTGTCAGATTAATTGGTGGAACGGGAGCTAGGGACTGGAGTAAGGGATTTGGTGCATTCGACTCTTCAGTGGGTGCCCTTTCAGGGGAAGACTTGGGATTTGTAGATAATGATGCTGGGGTTTATGGGGGCTGGAGCAAATCTGTTCCAAATCGCAGTGGAAGCGCGCCACCTAGCATGGAAGGATCTCTTGCTGCTCTTGGCCATCTCATTGGCCAGCAGAGTGGGAGCTTTGAAGCTAGTTTGGCAACCTTGGATAACATAACTGACAGTTCCAAGTCTGAGGAGCAAGTACTTGCTGATCCAGCATATTTTGAGTATTATGGCTCCAAGGTGAATCTGAATCCAAGGCTCCCTCCCCCACTTATTTCAAGGGAGAGCCGCCGATTAATGAACCGTGTTGGCAAGGCCAAAGAGTGGAGGGTGGTCTCTCAAGATAACAGCAACAAAGACTCTATATACATTCCTCGATCCACATTGTCAACTCACAAAGAAGAACCTGAGGATGATAAATCTCCAAGATTGGATTTAAGTTCAGTGGAGGATGCCCAGATTATCTCCAGTGCATCCAACTTTCAGAGCCAGGATTTTATGCTGGTGAGTGCTTGACATGGATTAATTACTCCTTTTTTGTCACAGCCGTTGCATCCTACCTTCATAGTTATATGTACCATTTTTATAGTGTATGTACCAATTTTTTTTGCTTTGGACTTTTGCATGAATATGTGCCAGAGATTTTAGAAATTGTGGTTCTGAAACATGCCGGCCAGTAGTTATTTGGTATGTTGACACCTTAAAAAATATTGGTATGGTGGCATGGATTGTATTTTGATCGTATTCAACTTTTGATTTGCTTTAGGCACACATGAATTCGCAGGGATGCTATGGCCTTTTACTTGCTGGAACTTGAATTAATATATTAACTTTTCAACATACTTGTAATGGTTACCTTATTATGAGGGCACTGAATTTGTTGTATCAAAAGTAAAAATAGACATTATTGTTCTTATATGTCACATGCCAATATTTCAGCCTGCTTTAGCTGATACTTAGTGATCTTTCTATAGGTAAAAACTTTATAGTAAGGTTCCTTATAATAGGTAAAATGTAAGGTTTCTTTTGAACATTTAAAGGTATTGCTCCATTCTTACTCGATTTCTTACCATGTGACACCCAATTTCAGCACCTCAAGTCTATCTTAATACACTTTGAAGTGGTCTATTTTTTCAAGAAACATGGAAAATAACTGGCTAGTGGCTACTTTTACATCCTACTATAACAGCTATTATAATTAGTAAACCTATGTGAAAAGTGAAAGCAGTAAAAAATGCTTCCCAAAAGCAATTGCAACAGATTATTAGCCTTCAACAAGTTATGAAAGAGATCTGGAGTGATGCAACATTTGTGCTCTGTAGTATGTGATTTAGTCTTACTGTATTTGCCTTTTTCCTTCCCAATTCTTACTTCACTCTTTTCCCTTTTGCACTTACAAATGAAGTTTGGATTGATGCTTTTGTTTTCTCTTGGCGGTCACAAATGGTCTCATACTCTCATCATCTGTTTAATATTTCCTTAGGAGAGCTTTCGACAGAGTGCTGCTTCTTTGCCTAACAGTTCATCTTCTAACCCTTCAAATATCAATACTGGTGATTCTATGCCTGTATATTCTGACATAAATTTGTCAGTTGATGCTGTCAAGCAATCAGACTTGAACTCCTGGACACCAAAAAGGCCACTGAAAAGTACTGTTAGCAATGATGTTTCATCGCTGCCCCTTTCCAGTTCATCATCATATTCTGGTAGAAAACCTGGTATGCAAACTTCTCAGCAAGAAAAGGCGGCTGTAGACACCAAACATGGAAATGTTGTGCTTGGCAGTGGTGCAGCTGTTTCTGAACTTGATAATGTGGACTCCAGTATGAACAATTTGATGATAAGTTTGGATGGCCATGCATCCTCACCTGTCAAGCAGAAGTGGCAGGACAATGTCTTGTGGCAGTATGGCTCCTTTCTCCCAGCCCAAGGTGATCCTACTCAAGGAATCCATCTTCCCCATGTACCTTCTATTGATAACCTGTCTCATGCTCAGCTCAAGTTACCTGCTGGTGACATGCACCAGTTTTTACCGCAGCCTAGTATGACAACACCTTTCTATACACCAAATTCGTTTGGAAACCCTTATTATCCGAATTTGCACCCTGGTAATGCTTTTCCAACCTCAATTGGAACTGGAGGGTACGCTGTAAGTGGTTCCATTTTGCCACCTTTTGTGGCTGGCTTTGCTCCCCAAGGTCCTCTTGCTACACCTCTCGACAGTCCTATGACTCCAAGCTTTAGTGGTAGGCCATCTGGATTTTCTCCAGCAGGGAATCTTACAGGGGGAACAGAGTTTATGCAGTCATATAAAGTATACGGACAACCTGGGGCTGGTATGCAGCCATCCATTCCCGATTCGAACTTTATTCATTTCTTTCAGCATCCCTCTTTATTTCAGTATACTGGTGGAAATCAATACAATACAATGGGTCCAAGATTTACTGTTGTGAATCCAACTGAAAGCTTTGATCCACAAAAGATGATACATCAAGCTGCATATCCATCTGATCAGAGGCTTCCACTTCCAAGAACTGGCTTTCCTAATTCTCCTACATCCAGAAGAGGAGGGACTGTTCCAAATTATCAAGGCATATCATCCTATGTTGGAGGGCCGATGACTTATCCTACAAGTCCAGTGTTTCAGGGACAAACCTTGCCTGGAGTATTGCCTCCTGATAGGAGAAATGACCCTGTTGGATTTCAGTCCCCCTCAAGAAACATCACCGATAGTCCTGGGATTCAAAGGCAGCGAGACAGACAGAAGTTTGATGAATCAAAAACTTGCTCTTTCTTAGAAGAGTTGAAGTCCAACAGAGCCCGCAGGGTTGAACTATCTGACATCACAGGTCGTATAATTGAATACAGGTTAGTTCTCCGGTGTTGATTGTTGGTTTAGTCCATATTCTGTCTTAACATCCGTTCTAAGAAACAAATGTTTATTTGCTAATTTGGGATGTATTCTTGATCTTAGTGCTGACCAACATGGTAGCCGATTCATTCAACAGAAGTTGGAAAATTGCACTGCCGAAGAGAAGGCATATGTGTTTGCAGAGGTTCTTCCTCATGCTTCATCACTAATGACTGACGTTTTCGGGAATTATGTGATCCAGAAGGTATGCTGCGTGCCATGTCTAGTCATTACATTGTCAAGCATTTAACCCGTAAACATGAGTTAGCAATCACTGCAGTTTTTTGAACATGGAACTCGTGAGCAAAGGAGGGATCTTGCTACCAAGCTCGTTGGTCATGTTTTGCCTCTGAGTCTTCAGATGTATGGCTGCCGTGTAATCCAGAAGGTAGGAGTATTCTTTAATAAGAGCAAAGCGTACCTAAGTTCTTGAACTTTCCAGGATTCTCCTAAGTCCACAAACTATTGAAGTGAGGCTCTAGGTCCTTTGAACATTGCGAAAGGGCATCTAGCTGAGTTAGTTAGGTGGTCTGGGTAGTACTCCTCAGATCTTGAGTTTGAGTCCCCGTGTGAGCGAATTTCAGTCTGTGGTTAAAAAAATCCCCTCGTCTGTTCCATGCCAATACACAGGTCTAAGGCCCAGTACCGGTCTCTTCTCACATGGGCTACGATGCCATTGTGTATGGGTGGGGCAGGGATTCAGGGGTTTTCTCGACCTGCGTGAGGTCTTCTTCTTAATATAATGCATGGGGGCAGGTCGAGTGTTTTAGGTCCTTGGAACATTTTAAGTTGTTCACTCCAAATGAGAAACAGGTCAGTATTTGGTCCTTGAGTGAGCACTTTAAAGTTGAAGGACCCAGATTCTCACTTTGAGAGTTTATGAACCTAGATGAGTATCCAAGGTTAAGTTTAACTATCCAGGTGCATCTTTTGTAACAATTATGGAAATGCAGAATATGTTATTCTATTTCTCAATTCTGTTTGCACATAGCATTTTGTTTTTCATCAACATGTGATGCTTGTAAGTCTCCAACTACTTCAAAAGCTGCCTCTGCCTGACTTTAACATTAGCTGATGAATGAAGTGTTAGGCTGTTAGCTGTCTTTGGTGATACTAATTACATGTGCCAGTGGTAGATGGCTACAGTCTTTGTAAAATTGAGTGCCATTGTGCGATGTCTTTCTGATCTTGACTGCATGTACATTGTTAGTGGTTCATATGAGAACTTCAGTTAAGGTTATATGAGCATACCTGCAGTACTAGAGTGAGCATCTGAAACATGTGGTGTTTTAGTATTCTATAACAAGTATCTTTGGGATCCATTCCTTTTAGTTTATGTTCTACAGATCAGTGTTTTTTCTTGCTAGTTTGTCTCTATACATTCCTCCCCCTCCCCCCCTTCTATTATTGCAAAAAAGCAGCAGAGTTCTATCACAATATCCATCATTCACCGCATGTCATTGTTAGAGGGGTATCTTTTCGTAATCACTATGGCATTCTGAGGGGAAAGTAGCTATGATAAAAACTAATCTATTTTATATACATAGAATTCTGTTAATCTGTTAATGGTACGGTGGGACTGGTGATGCAGTGCAAACAACATAAAACTTAGTTTCTCATGTGATTCTTGATATCATGCAGCTTAGTGTGAGCAACTACATCCATCATTATTGATTATTGCTTCCACTGTCTTCTCTCTTAAAACATGTAGGCTCTTGAAGTTATGGAACTTGACCAGAAAATAGATCTAGTTCATGAGCTTGATGGACATGTTATGAGATGTGTTCGTGATCAAAATGGAAATCACGTTATACAAAAGTGCATTGAGTGTGTCCCTACAGAACATATTGGTTTTGTAGTATCTGCTTTTCAGGGACAAGTTGCTAGCCTTTCAATGCACCCATATGGCTGCCGTGTAATTCAGGTGAATTTACAGTAGTAATCTATTAGAATTTGGTGATGGATTCTGGTGCATTCTTTAATGATTATCATTCTGGGCAGAGAGTTTTGGAGCACTGCGGTGGTACCTCACAAAGCCAGTGCATAGTAGATGAGATATTGCAGTCGGCGTGCGTCCTTGCGCAAGATCAGTATGGCAACTATGTTACACAGGTAAATTTGTTTGTAAGTTAATATAGTTCGACACCGTTTCTCCCACGATCCAGCGTTTGATATTTTTCAGCTTCGCTTGGCAGCTTACTGTTCTCTATTTCTTCCGCAGCATGTTCTAGAAAGAGGAAATGCTCATGAGAGGAGCCAAATTATTATTAAATTGGCTGGGCAGGTTGTTACCATGAGCCAAAATAAATTTGCATCAAATGTGATAGAGAAGTGTTTTCAACATGGTGATATGGCGGAGCGGGATCTCTTGATCAGGCAGATTGTGGAGCAGACAGAGGGCAATGACAATTTGCTGGTATGTTTGGTAGTGTTTCTTCCATCATCCTTCCCTTGGTCCCTTCCTTTGCCAAATAGGCTGAAAATAAGGCTAAGGGGGTGTTTGAATGCACTAGAGTTAAGGTGTCGTTTAGTTCACGAAATGTAACGTAAATGGCATTGATAATAATTCACACTCGAATACCAGCCCGGGTGGTGAAGGCGGCGACCCCCTGATTTCTAACCAAAAAATCCCCTCGCTGCCCTCGCCCGCTCTCGGGGGAGCGACTTGGCTGTGGCCGCCTCGGGCCTGGGTGAGCCTTTGCAGTGTGGGCAGCCTGTGAGTCGACCCGTTAGTGACGGGAGGGCAGGGTTCGGGGTTTCTCAGTTGGGACCGTTCGTTGCGACCTTCTATCCGTGGAAAGCCGTGAGGGTGGTCTTACCCTCTCGATCGAGTTTTTTTTAATAAATTTGAATAGGCTGGTATCACTATCACTTCCTAGTGTGGTATCTGATTACGGTTAGATTTAAACAAACATGGTTTACCGTTATCAGTTACCCATCACATTACAAATATGTGAACCAAACAACACCTAATAGTTAGTTGGTAAAAATTTGATAGTGAAATTAGCTAGCTAACTAGTAGCTAATTTACTAAAATAGCTAATACCTGAACTATTAACTACGATGTTTGGATATCTTTAGCTAGTTTTAGCTACTAACTGTTAGCTCTAGTGCATTCGAACACCCCCTAAGACACTGTGAGCTGATCTCAGTTCGGTACATGGCCAATCGGATAATTCCATGTGTCTTTCAGTTCTATTATTCTAGCTTCTGAGAGCTGAAAATCTAATGGATCAGCTAAAGGAGTCTCTTCTCTTTATGTCTTGATGTTAGGTTATACTCCCTGTTTCAAAATAGTATTCGTTTTAGCTCTTGATTTTTATGTCTACACATATATAGAACACATACACTAAGTATTGTATGAATCCTCTAAAAAGACATAACAGATTTTATTTTGGGACGGAGGGAGTATTTGCTAACTACCTTTTGCATTCAATTAGGCAATGATGAAGGACCAGTATGCGAATTACGTGGTCCAGAAGATACTCGAAACATGCAATGAGAACCAGCGGGAACTCCTGGTCAGCCGTGTCAAGGGCCACATGCAAGCATTGAGGAAGTACACATACGGCAAGCACATTGTAAGCCGAGTTGAGCAGCTCTGCGGCGACGGTAAGTTCCATCGCTGGCTAGCACTTACACAGATTTTCTTGAGACTGTTGGCCACAGCGTCACGAGCTCATGACCAACGCCTTCCAATTTGCCACAGGAACCGCCGAGCCGGATTCTTGAAATGAACCCGCCTAATTCTTCCCAGGCCAGGGGTGTGAGGGTGTCTTGTTCTTTTGCTCAGTCCATCAGTGGAGAAAGCAGAACAGATCAAGTCCACCTCTGGTGCTTCCAAACAGACTAACAAAACTGTCATCGAAGATTGTATAGGTGTGACTCGCTTCAGGATAGTCTTGAGGTTCTAGAACAGGAACTTAGTGGTGTGCATCAGTGTATCTATGTTAGGGTGTGCCTATTTACAGAATAACAGTGGTTGGCTAGCTGTGTGCAG